>NC_133510.1:123226666-125637500 GCF_049354715.1 Callithrix jacchus
TTCTTCCCAGGTCACTTGATCCCTGTAGGGGAAAGGGTAATGAGGTGTTCGAGTTGGGGGCTAGGGAAGCAGTCAGCAGGTGCAGATGACCCTGGTTTTTCTCCAGGGGACTGGGGGTCAAAACTGACTGCCCCAGCCATTCCTTCCCATCTGCCAGGAACTCCTCTTGCTACCTTTGTCCTCACAAAGATTAGGACAGTGACAAGGGGCTGTCCACGGTCCCAGCCCAGAGGCCCCAGGCATGAGAGCCCAGCCCCACAATGGCAGGAAGCCATTCGATTTTTTTCTAAAAACAGTGAACACAAAGTGTGTTCACCCCAACTTTTGCTGTTCTGCCAATCAAACCTCAGGGAAAGAAAATAATTGTGAGGAACTTAATTCACTGATCTGGCTTCATTCTCTTGATCTGTTAAAATACCGCTCCTGCAGCCCCCACGCCAGCCCCATCTCTGCACGAACCTACCCCAACCTTTCTGATGGAATTGAAACCTCATGGTAGAAATGAGAAGCCATGGCTCCCCTGGGTTTGGAGCTCAGAAACATCTAGAAGGCAGGATAAGAAATCTGTTGGCCAAGGGGCAAGACTGACCACCTCTGGAACCGCAGGGCCTTGAGGTCAGGTTCCCCAGCTCCCAGAATGGCTGTGGGGGCAGGAGAACAGGGAGGGAAGGGAGCTGGCACAGGCCCCGGAGAAGGGGCAAGACCCTGCGTGCCAGAGACAGAAGCTGACAGCCTGTCAGAGAATGAGCAACACGGAGCCCACTCCACTGGCTCAGGCTGGCCAAAGATGCGGCTAGAACGTCGTGACGCTGTCTCCTCAGGACGCTGCTTGTAGTAAGATGGGCTGGGGAGGGGCGCAGGGAGGGTCCGTTGCAGCAGGCTGGCATCAAGGAGGCAAAAGCCAGAGCAGGACTCGGTGTGCGGCCGGGTAGAGCAATATACACTATGTACAGACTCTGCAAATCAGTCCGCTCGGCTGGCAGCGTCCTTGCCAGGTCCAGGCGCCTTGGCCGGGGAGGAGGGGGCACCAGTAGGGAAGGGCGGGCTGGTCCAACACCTTCTTGGCACTCAACGGGGGAGAGGGAGGAAGTGCCGATGGCGCCTCCCGATACAAAAACATGGAGAGAATTCTTTAAATAACGGCACGAAACTGAGACTGTCCCCCGAGGAACCCCCGCGGACCTCGGGCTGGGGGAGGGACCGCAGTGCAGTCTCTGCAGTGGACTGGGCGGCATTAGCAGCATCGTTTCTTTCGTTTACTGTTCTTCGTAAGCTTCACCACGTCGTTCTGTTGCTGCTGCTGCTGTTTCGCCAGGTTGTCTTTCTTTGCTCGGAGGACCAGCTCCGTGATGCAGTTGAACATCTGTGGAGAGGAAAGAGGAAGGGCCGGCCTCAGACCTGGCCAGGAGGCCCCTGCTGGCCACACTTCCTACGTGTGAATGTTTGGTATGTATGTCTTCAAAGCCTATTCTAGAAGGAGGTGGTGAATTATTTTATTTAAAGGTCAAAAAGGAACAACATTGCTAAAACCCCATCTCTACAAAAAATACAAAAATCAGCTAGGTGTGGTGGTGCACACCTGTAGTCCCAGCTACTCAGGAGGCTGAGGTGGGAGGATCACTTGAGCCCAGGAGAACAAGGCTACCAGGAGAACGAGTGGGCCATGAACACACCACTGCACTCCAGCCTGGATGACAGAGTTAGACCCTAACTCAGCAAATAAGTTTGAAAAAAGGAACATCATCAAAGGCCCCCCATGAGCTGTGTGGACTTGGGGAAGTCAATCTCACAGTTGTTCATAGGGGTTTTCCAGTCCTTTTTTTTTTTTTGAGATGGATTTTCGCTCGTTGCCCAGGCTGGGGTGCAATGATGCAATCTCAGCTCACCACAACCTCTGCCTCCCAGGTTCAAGCAATTCTCCTGCCTCAGCCTCCCGAGTAGTTGGGATTACAGGCGTGTAGCACCATACCCGGCTAATTTTTTTGTATTTTTAGTAGAGACAGGGTTTCTCCATGTTGGTCAGGCTGGTCTCAAACTCCCAACCTCAGGTGATTTGCCTGCTTCCGCCTCCCAGAGTGCTGGGACTACAGGCGTGAGCCACCAAGCCCAGCCTCCAGTCCTTTTTTTTTTACAGAGACAAACCCCTTTCCTTCAGCTGGAATCTGGTGACATGACAGATGAAAGTGCCCCTGCCCTGTTCATAGACAGAGGTGACCCAGGGTCTGCCCATTCCACACCACCTCACGGCATGTGGGGCCCAAAGAGGTGAAGTCACCGCCCAGTGTCATACCAGCCTCGCCCACAGGCCCAGGTGGACAGGCCAGCGTCAGGACACCAGCCTGACCTGCAGAGAAGTCTTACTCCCCGCCACTGTATGGCCCATGTGCCCCGAAGCAGAGGGGGATCCTCAGCTTCCCATAGGCCTTTGAGCTCCACAGCCCACAAGGCGGCCAGTGAGGCAGAGGACTGGTGCAGAAACTGCTTGGCTTTGGTGTGGGACAGGTTCACTCAGCTTCTTCCTAGCTGGGTGGTGGGCCTTACGTTACTTCAACACTTGGAGCCTCAGTTTTCCTATTTGAAATGTGGGAATAATTGTACCCACATCAGAGGACTGCTGAGCTATGAACTAAGATCATTAAAGGGCCTGGCACATAGTAGGCACTCAGTAAATGGCATTTACTAGGACATTTTCTGTTGGCCATTTAGATGCCTCGAGCAGGCCAACAGCGAGAAGAAAAGGGCCACGAGGGTGCGGCGGAGCCGGTGACCCAGGGCCTCACCTCTTCCACGTTGACATTCTCCTTGGCGCTGGTCTCGAACAACTGGATCCCCATCTGCCCGGCAAATTTGTAGGCATCTTCTGTCTCCACCACCTTCCGCTCAGGGTCATCATTCTTATTGCCCACTTCAAAGCAAGGCAGAGTCAGCGCAGCCCTGAAGGGCACAGGTGGCTGTCTCCCTCCCTCGACCTGACCCCCACCCCTAGTCCCTGGGCACAGCCTCACCTAATATTCGGCACACATCATCACAGTTCTGGTTGATTTCGTGAAGCCACCGCTTGACGTTGACAAAGGACTCGGCACTGGTGACGTCGTAAACTACAATGACCCCGTGGGTCCCCCGATAATACCTGTAGGGCCAGAGTGTGCAGCAGCACTTCAGCCCCAGCAGGAGCCACCCCCTTGCCAGGACCCACCTCCCCACATCAGGGCAGTTACCCAGGAAAGGCGAGGGTGGCCCTGGAGCCTGGGTTCTCACCCTGCTCAGCAGAGACCCGAGCCACACCCAGAGGGCAAGAGAGGCTGCAGCAGCAGCACTGGCTCCCCCTGCCTGCCCTCAGGCACCAGCAGGGTGGGAGAGCCAGCCCCTTGGCAGCAGAGCAGGTCTGAGGAGTCACCCCATGCTGTTCAGAGTCTGCTGCTGGCTTGAAATATCTCTGAAGTTCTTGCTTTATTTTGGGATTTCAGGCAGTTTTTGTATTTGACATCATGTTATCACTGTCTTTGAACATTCAAAAAAAATCTTTTCTCCTCAAACCCGTTTTAGAGAAACACATTTCCAAGAAGCCACACCATCATGAAGCCCTAGCAAAGTCTGTCTCCTCCCCTGGGGCAGGTAGGCACCTCCCTTCCTGCTGATCTTGGCTCATCTGTGCAAGTGGCAGGAAAAGCATGGACACTACACAAGCATCTAGGGATGGCTGGGGAGAGGGGCCAGCAAAGCCACCACCCACACATGCAGACCCCAGGGCCAGCCAGGAGGTCTGCATCAAACTCTCCTCTCCAGACCCCATCTCCCCATTCATCCGAACGGTACAGAAAGACATCAATCCCCAGAGGCAGACAGAACCATAGCCTCCACTTCCCTCTGTCGCAGGGCTGGAGGCCAGAGAGCAACCCTGCCTTGAACTGTGCAATCAGCCAGAGCCCCCACTCCTGCTCTCCCTAGAGCCGCAGGGACCTCCTCCCTGAGGCTCCTCAGGACACCACACAAACCACGAGTGGACAAGCTACTTCCTCCCAGCCTTCTGGCTGCCAACTGCTCCAGCTGTAAGTACCTCCACCCTGCCCAGCCCTGGGGCAAAGCCCAACCTGCCCCTGCCCCTGCCCCATTCTGGCTCCACCCTCAACACCGCTGCTGGGATCTCCTCCCAGGGCTTCATTCTGCCGCAGCTTTGCTTCCAGGACAACATTGCTTCTTGGCTTTGGGGGAGCTATGACAATCAAGTTGTCTTGGCACTGGGCCCAAGAACCAGCTCTGGCCTTGGCAGCAGCGGCGGAAAGCAGTCGGCTCAGCACACGGAATGGCATGGCGATGCCTTCCAGAGTGAGGGCGCGCTGGAGCCGCAGGAAGAGCAGAGGAAGCGCAAGGAGTGGATGGCTCTGCAGACTCTCCTTTGCTGAAGATGATCAGAGAGGCCAAGGGACACCTACAGCCCTGGCCCTGGCGCAGAGCCCCAGCAGTTCCCTGAGCACCTCCACCTCATCTGAGGCCCAGAAAAGGGGCTTTATCTGAGAGCAGAGAATTCATCTGCAGATGAAGTCAGGGGCTCAGAGCTCTGGCTAGGAAGGTCCGGAGCACTGAAGCTTCCCATGGCCACCAGGAATCGCTTTCACTCACCGGGACTCTGCTCTAGGCCAGGCTCCGAGCCAGGGGGCTTGGTATCCATTACCTTACTAATCTCTGCAGCCACCTGATCCAGGAGACCTCAGGATGGCCATGTGACCCTCAAGGACCCGAGGCTGAGTGCAGCAGCCAGATCTGACTCCCAGACCCAGCTTTCCTTCTCACTTCTCCCCTCACCTCCACCCCACCCACACCTCTCAGCGCCGGCAAACCTCAGCTTCTGAGAGCAAGAACCCAAGAGGGGGTGACCACAGGGCTCTTTCCCGCCAGGCTAACAGGACAGTTTCAGTTTCTCTTTTAATGCCCTGCATCAGAAAATCACACTACTGTATCCTGATTGTCCCATTCCCGAAAACTCTGAAAACTGACTTCCCCAAAACTCCTTCCTTCTTTGCCAGTGACCATCACAGGGCATCGAGACTTCCCGTGCGCCCTTCAGGGCCTCCTGCCTCGTGAGGGCCAGAGCAGGACTCTTAAGACAGAGCTACCACTCTGCTTTCCCAGACAGTCAGGATGGCAGCAGGAGTCCAGCCACTGCCCACAGGCCACCCCTTCCCAAGCCCCCTGGGAAAATCCCATGCTGCTCCCAGGAAGCCGAGTAACTCTTCCCAGCTCCCCACGGAATGGAGGAACCAGTTCACCCTCTTCCTGCCCTGCCCAGCCCGAAAAGCAGGTGACTTCATGGTGGCAGGGAGGGGCTGTGGCTCCTCCTGGTGAAAGAGCCTCAGGCCCCCCAGGCCCCACCGCCCTCCCTGGGGATTCATTCCTCATGGCCACGGGCCTCCCAACCTCTGCTGCCCCAAACCTCTGCCTGGTTTTAAAGCGCAGGATGGGGCAGGAAAGCAGGGGCACCACCTGCCCAGCGGAGGAGGGCCTCGGCAGCCTCAGCGCCAACCCTGAGCACCCCTCACTCCTGCCCCCCAAGTTAGGAGGCTTCATCCTCCCTGGGCTTGTTTTCCTGTCCATAAAATGGAGATAGTCACAGTCCTCTCCACCAGGATTAACCGAAATAAAGCAGGTGAAATCCTAGCGACAGAGCAAGGTCAGAGCCCAGACCAGCTGAACCTAGCATAGGGGCTTGTCTTGCCTGGGCCTGCAGCCCCAGGCTGCCCAAAGCACTGATGCCAGCCCTGCCCCAGCGTCCTCTGCAGATCCTCAATGGCAGCTGCCAAGACATGCAGGCCACAGAGCCCCTGCTCACAGGCTCATCAACCATCACCACACAGGCTGTACCCAGCGACCCTGGGACTGTGAGCTCCCAGGGATTTGGGCACCACGGGCTGCAGCACACGTGTGCTGTGTGCTCAGTGCAGGGTGAGCCCAGTGACAAGCCTTCTGCCCTGGCTCCAGCCCCGAGCTGCCCGCCCAGTGCACCTGTCCCTCCTTCAGCGGCCCTACTCTCCCCAACACTCCCAGCCACCCATGGGAGCAGTGCACCCCACACTTCCCACCTCGGGAGATGCCGAAGGGCCAGGGGTGGGCTGCCAGCATGGGGTGCACCCAGCTTTCACACTGCAGGGAGGAAGGGGGCCGCTGGCCGGGACTTCTTCATCCGCCTTCCTGAGGCCAATTCTAGAGCTGCTGCTCGAGAGAGCCGAGGAGGTGCCCGTGGAGCCAGATAGCTGCCCCTGACTCTGCACAGGCCGCTGTGTGGAGCGCAGGCTCGGGCACTGGGAGGGACCCCTCCAGGGTGCTCTCTGTAAAATGGGATGACAGCAGCTCCAAGCACACAGAGCTGCTAGACAGCACAACCCAGCCACTCATGTTGACGCCCTCGCCAGAGCACTTGGCCCCCTCCACATGGAAGCCAGCACAGAAAGCCTAGGCAACTTGCCTCAGGACACACAGTCCAACAGCCCCAAATCCTCTTCAGACCCTGCTCCTTCCTAAAACCTGCTCCACTAACCCAGTGGGAGCCACTCCAAAGGACACTCCCATCTGTGCTGGAGCCGTTTCCTTCTGGCCTGCAGCTCAGCCACAAAGGTGGCAACCCGTGGGCAGCTGGATTTCCCAGGAAACAGCTTTAAGGGTAGGGAAGGGCCTAATGACACACAACAGTGTCCCCTCTAGACAGCTCTACCTCCAAGGCGGGTGATAGGGCCTGCCCAGGCCAACTCTAGCTTCCACAACTGACACCTACCAAGAGGAATTGCCAGTGACTAAGTCCTGGGTGGGCAGGGCACGTCACAACCCCCAGCAAGGCAAACACTACACTGCTCCCTCTGTAAGGTGACAGTGTGGCAGGCTGAAGGGCCGGCTGACTCTCCAAGGGGACAGCCCATGGCCACTGTCTGGCCAGACTCCACCACAGTGCTCAGCACCACCCACCACCCCCACCAGCAGTCACCTCCCCATCCCCTCACACCTTCAGGACCAGGAAGGCTGCAGCCAAACAGCACACACTAGAGCTGACAACAGGCTCACTTCCCAACAGCCTCGGGGGCCCATTGGTGACATTTCCACCATGACCAGGCACCGGTTGCTCAACCGTTTCCACAGGTCAGTGGTTCGGGCTGAGTGGGAGTGGGCGTGGACTCACGTCGAGGTGATGGTGCGGAAGCGCTCCTGCCCCGCCGTGTCCCAGATCTGCAGCTTCACCTTCTCCCCATTGATCTCCACGGTCCGGATCTTGAAATCCACTCCGATCGTGGTGATATAGCTGCCTGCACACACACGGCAGTTAACGAGGCCCAACCCACATCTCCCGACAGGCCCCCAGCCCCACACTGCACACGACACACCCCCAGGCTCCCCCACCCCCAGCTCATTACATGTGCCTGGCACATTCTAGGCCCCAGGGACACAGCCCTGAACAAGGAACGAGGCCCCTCCACCCACAAGTAAAGTGAAGGAGGGAGGCAGGATGCAAGGAAACAAACAAGGGGGACAATTTCTGAGAGTGAAAGTGACACGCAGGAAATAAAGCGGGATGGGAGTGGCACAGGATCTTTTAGAGTGGATAGGTGGGGACATGCCAGCTGTGTCTCGGAACGGTAGACCTACTGTGGGCACACTCTGGGTTTTTCTTTTCTATTCAATTTAAACATTTTTTATGGCCCTCAAAATTCACTTCCAAACACACAAATAGGTCATGAGCTGCAGTCTGAAAACCACCGCTCCAGGCAGGGGAGACAGCAGCAAAAACAGCCACCGGTTGGATTACGTAAGGTCAAGCCCTAGGCCCAAGACAAGCAGAATGTGGCGAGGCCAGATCTTGAACCTGAGTGCCACTTCCAAGAATGTGGACTTTCTCTTGTGTGTGATGGGGAGGCACCAGTGGGTTTTAAACGGGGTGTGAGATGCATTTTAAATAGCTCTCTTGCAGCATCTGTGAGAAAAATGGATTTTTTTTTTTTTCGAGACAACGTCTCATTCTGTCGCCCAGGCTGGAGTGAAGTGGGATTGCATCCTTGACCCTCCTCAGGCTCTGACAATCCTCCCACCTCAGCCTCCTGAGTAACTGGGACTACAGGCGCGCGCTGCCACACCTGGATAATTTTTTTTTTGCGATGGAATCTAGCTCTCTTGCCCAGTAGTGTCATGGTGTGATCTTGGCTCACCACAGCCTCCACCTTCTGGGTTGAAGTGATTCTCCTGCCTCAGCCTTCCAAGTAGCTGGGACTACAGGCACGCCCCACCATACCCAGGTAAATTTTTTTTGCTTTTCTTTTTTTTTTTTTTTTTTGAGATGGAGTTTCGCTGTTGTTTCCCAGACTGGAGTGCAATGGCAGGATCTCGGCTCACCGCAACCTCCACCTCCTGGGTTCAAGCAATTCTCCTGCCTCAGTCGCCCGAGTAGCTGGGCCTACAGGCACACACCACCATGCCCAGCTAATTTTTTTTTTTGTATTTTTAGTAGAGACGGGGTTTCACCTTGTTGACCAGGATGGTCTCGATCTCCTGACCTCATGATCCCTCCGCCTCCACCTCCCAAAGCGCTGGGATTACAGGTGTGAGCACCTCGTCCAGCCTTTTTTATTTTTGAGACAGAGTCTCACTCTGTCACCCAGGCTGGAGTGCAATGGCATGATCTCAGCTCACTGCAACCTCTGTACCCCCGAGTTCACGCGATTCTCCTGCCTCAGCCTCCAGAGTGGCTGGAATTATAGGCTCCTGCCAACTGCACCTGGCTAATTTTTGCATTTTTAGTAGACATGGGGTTTCACCATCTTGGCCAAGTTGGTCTCGAACTTCTGACCTCATGATCCACCTGCCTAGGCCTCTCAAAGTGCTGGGATTACAGGCATGAGTCACCGAGCCCGTATTTTTGTATTTTTAGTAGAGACAGGGCTTCACCATGTTGCCCAGGCTGGTGTCAAACTCCTGACCTCAAGTGATCCACCTACCTTGACCTCCCACAGTGTTGGGATTATAGGCGCAAGCCACCACGCCCAGTCTGAAAGATGGATTTGAGGACAATTTCTAGCTGGCATAATTGTCCAGTCCAGCCTTCCAAAGCCTGACACTAGAAAGAGCACAACTTCTCATTACATTTGGGGCTTATGCTGTAACAGTACAGGAGATACCATGCACAGACACAATTATGTGAAATGTGGCAAGGGCACAGGAAAGGTCAAATTCCAAGGTGGGGTGGAGAACAAGGCAGGCTTCAGGGAGGATGTCATATCTGGGCTTAGCTTGAAAGAACAGGTGGCGGGCGCGGTGGCTCACGCCTATAATCCCAGCACTTTGGGAGGCCGAGGCAGGTGGGTGGATCACGAGGTCAAGAGATCGAGACCATCCTGGTCAACATGGTGAAACCCCGTCTCTACTAAAAGTACAAAAATTAGCTGGGCATGGTGGCACGTGCCTGTAATCCCAGCTACTCAGGAGGCTGAAGCAGGAGAATTGCTTGAACCCAGGAGGCGAAGGTTGCAGTGAGCCGTGATTGTGCCATTGCACACCAGCCTGGGTAACAACAGCGAAACTCCATCTCAAAAAAAAAAAAAAAGAACAGGTAAGACTTCAAAGGTTAAGATTAGGTAGGGAAAAGATGTCCCAAATAGCCAAGGCAAATAGCCAAGGCAAACCCACAGCCAGAACTTTGGAACACCAAAGAGGGCGGCCCAGCTCCTAGCACAGTTAGGCTCTCCAGAAACAGCTGGGGGTAACGAGCAAGCCAAAGAACAAAAGAATGAGCAGGTGGTAGGACGAAGCCAGAAAGGTGAACTGGAAACAGACTATGAAAGCCAGTGGTTCTCAGCTGGGATGACTCTGTCCCTCCAAAGGACACTCAGCAATGTCTGGAGGCATTTTTGGGTGTCACAGCAGGGGGAGGGGAAGTGTTGCCGGCAATCAGTGGGTGGAGGCCACAGATGCCACTCAACATCCTTCAACACGCAGGACAGACCCACAACAAAAATCACAGGGCCCAAAGGGTCAACAGTGTCCCAGTGAAAAACTTGCTGCAAACTCTGCTCAGGTGAGAGGGGCCACTGTTTTGTTTGTTTGCTTTTTTGAGACAAAGTCTTACTCTGTTGCCCAGGCTGGAGTGCAGTGGCGTAATCTCTGCTCACCATGACCTCTGCCTCCTGGGTCCAAGCGATGATTCTCCTACCTCAGCCTCCCAAGTAGCTGGGACCACAGGCGCATGCCACCACACCTAGCTAATTTTTTTTTTTTTGTATTTGTAGTAGAGGTGGGGTTTCACAGTGTTAGCCAGGATGGTCTTGATCTCCTGACCTCATGATCCACCTGCCTTGGCTTCCCAAAGTGCTGGGATTACAGGCATGAGCCACTGCGCCCAGCAGGGGCCACTGTTTTTAAACAGAGAAAAGACTGTGCTAGACACATGCATTAGCAGTTCAGGGTGGATGAGGGTTGCCATAATGCTTCCAGGTAGAACCAACAGCATACTGGTAGTAGAAATAGAAAATGGGAAGAGATAGCAAAAACGAGCCCCCCAAGCATCAAATGCTGATTAGATGGGGAGGAAGAGGGGCATTAAGGAGGAAGAAGAACATTTTTCAGCATAATTAGAGGCTGTTAATCAGTTGTCATTCTTGAACAGAAGGTAACAGCCAGCTGCAACAAATAGCTGGCATTTATTGGGCAATTACTTAGTCCCAGTGTAACCTGTGCTATCTCAGGTCATCCTATAACAACCCTCTTGGGGAAGGACCATTATGATTTCTACTTTACAGATGAACTGAGGCTTAGTCACTGGCTCAAGGTCACACAGAGAAGCCATTGCTTTCCAACACCACACCACCAGTGAGGATGCAGGGCCAGTGCCAAGGAAAGAAGTGGGGGGAGAGCGCAAAATCCACTTCTCCACCAAGAGAAACATCAGCCATGGAATCACTTTCTAAAAGCTGCTCAGCCATGTCAGAGGGAATATTCCACAAGACAATCAATCAGAGACACCAACCCCACCCAAAGCATCTGTAATGAACCTGATGTATTTAACAAACAAAACTGTGTTCAGCTGGGCACAGTGGCTCACGCCTGTAATCCCAACACTTTGGGAGACTGAGGCAGGCGGATCACAAGGTCAGGAGATCGGGACCATCGTGGCCAGCATAGAGAAAACCTGTCTCTACTAAAAGTACAAAAATTAGCTGGACATGGTGGTGCATGCCTGTAATCCCAGCTACTCAGGAGGCTGAAGCAGAATTATTTGAACCAGAGAATCGGAGGTTGCAGTGAGCCAGGATCACGCCACTGGCAACAGAGGGAGACTCCCTCTCAAAAAAAAAAATGTTTTTAATCTTACCAGTGATTAGGGAAAAGCAAAGGTAAACAAGTTAGCCCCTTCTGCCTCTCAGCTCAACAAGAATGACGACAGCTACTAAGATCCAGCATTGATCAGGGTTGACAAGTGGCACTTTCCACCCTTCAATGGGAGTGTGAATTAAATTACTCCAGCTTCTTTGAAAAACAGGTTGTCTGGCCGGGCGCGGTGGCTCAAGCCTGTAATCCCAGCACTTTGGGAGGCCGAGGCAGGTGGGTGGATCACGAGGTCAAGAGATCGAGACCATTCTGGTCAACATGGTGAAACCCCGTCTCTACTAAAAATACAAAAAATTAGCTGGGCATGGTGGCGCATGCCTGTAATCCCAGCTACTCAGGAGGCTGAGGCAGGAGAATTGCCTGAACCCGGGAGGCGGAGGTTGCGGTGAGCCGAGATCATGCCACTGCACACCAGCCTGGGTAACAAGAGCGAAACTCCGTCTCAAAAAAAAAAAAAAAAAAAAAAGAGAAAAACAGGTTGTCCTCTTTCTTTCATTAGAAAAAGAAAAACAGGTTGGCAGTACCTATGAAGATTCTTGGTGCATACACCCTGCAACCGGTAACCGCACTTCTACAGAAACACACAAGAATAAGTATCAGCTGGGCTCTCTGACTCACACCTTTAATCCCAGCACTTTGGGAGGCTCAGGAGGGCGGATCACCTGAGGTCAGGAGTTTGAGACCAGCCTGACAAATAGAGTGAAACCCCATCTGTACTAATAATACAAAAAGCAGCCGGGTGTGGTGGTGGGCACCTGTAGTCCCAGCTACTTTGTAAGTTGAGACAGGAGAACTGCTTGAACCCAGAAGGTGAGATTGCAGTGAGCCAAAACAGCGCCACTGCACTCCAGTCTGGGACACAGGGCGAGACTCCATCTCAACAAAAAAAAAAGAGTAAATATCGACTAAAGCCCAAGGACCTAAGCATCACTGAAAACAGACACAGCCAGAATCCAGGCACGAAGTAAAAGCACTGTCAGTGCACTGTGTGGTGCCCCTAAGCATAGAAAGCGCCCCAACACTCAAATGAACCCAACGGCCTGCATGTGGAGCGCAGAAAGGAGCTGGAAAGACACACTCTGACCAGAGACTACCAGGGCAGCACAGGGGGCAGGAGCAGGGACTGCGCCCGGATGACACCCTTAGACGCTGTTATGGTAACCTTTCTGTTTGGACCCTGGGTGGAAAAATGATGGGCTAGCCAAAGGGTTTTGGTGAGCAGGTACATTAAGATAGACCAGAGAGGCTTCTGACAGAAGCTCCACCAGGTCCTAAGGCCCACTCCATCTTCTTCCCTCCTCTGGCAACCAGAATGAGACAGTTCCCAACATTAGGCAGAAACAAGTGTGTTCTGGTGCCAGGGAGGGAATGTCAACAAACAAACAAAAACGACCCCCCAGCAGAACGGCAGGGGAGGACTCACCTGAGAAAGTGTTGTCTGCAAATCGCAACAGTAAACTGCTTTTGCCCACACCTGCAAGAGAGAAAGCACTGTGATGAGGGGGGCAGGTGGGTCCCCTCCCTCCAGCCCTGGCCCTTCTTCTGGGAGACGATGCCAGAGTCCCAACTCTTAAGAAGCTCAGTGGGACCCAGCTCACTTCTCCATGCGCTTTCCACCTCCCTGAGCAGCCACACGCCAAGAACATCTCTTCTGCTCGATCCCTGACCTTTTCCTTCGTCCTTGTGTAAGACAATCTGTTCCCAAATCCTCTGGGGGAGACATGAGAAAGGGACTGGTGTTCAGGCCCTGGGCTGAGGGCTGGCCCAAAGGGAGATGCCAGGAGACAAAGTAGAATGAAGGTCAATCAAACGGAACAGCCCCTAAGTGCATCTACAACACGGTCCCTAGAAAAGTACCCGCCACGTTATGGCACATCAGTTAGGAAGCAGCCTGGAATGAGGAAATGCAGAGCAGGAAGGGACCCTTGATATCACCAGGGCTATTTTGCAGGCGAGGAAACCAAGGCGCACATAGCTAGAACTCAATGGCCTCCATCTTCCTGGCTGATGGCCCTGCTAGGTGGGCTGGTGGAGTGGAGGGTCTGCCTTATACCCATCAAGGCAACAACCCACATGTGCTCAGACCATGCACCAGCCACAGCAGCTCCTGGCTGCTTAGAGCACAAACAGGTATACATCTGGCCTCCCCCACTTTTTTTGTAAAGAGATGGGGTCTCATTCAGTCACTCAGGCTGAAGTGCAGTGGTGCAATCATAGCTGACTGCAGCCTCGAACACCTAGGCTCAAGTGATCCTCCAGCCTTAGCCTCCCAAGTAGCTGGGACCACATGTGTACACCACCAGGCCCGGCTAATTTTTTTATTTTTAGCAGAGATGGAGTCTTGCTATGTTGCTTAGGCTTAATTTTTTTTATCTTTTGTAGAGATGAGGTCTTGTTACATTGCCCCAGTTGGTCTAAAATTTCTGGCCTCAAGCAACCCTCCTGCCTGGGCCTCCCAAAGTGCCAGGAGATCAGGCATGAGCCACTGCGCCCA
This sequence comes from Callithrix jacchus, assembly GCF_049354715.1. Classification (NCBI taxonomy): domain Eukaryota; kingdom Metazoa; phylum Chordata; class Mammalia; order Primates; family Cebidae; genus Callithrix; species Callithrix jacchus. Next base: position 123,240,519 of record NC_133510.1, read on the forward strand.
GACCTGTCCCCTTGACTTCAACTCATAGTGCTTTCAGCCTGCCAAGTGCACCTGTCCCTGTCCTTCTATCCCAACCCCAACCTCCAACAACCCTGATGCCAGGCAGTTAATCGACCACAGAGATTTCACACGCATCGGGCCATCTGTGTGGTCAGCCCCTGGATGCCTCTTTGATTGTATTTACAGCCACATCTCTTAAGATGAGGACGCCCAGGCTCAGAGCTGCTGAGTAGCCGGCCTAAGTGCCTCTGTGAGAAGCAGTAAAGCTGAGATCCACGTCCAGGCCGGACTCCTCCAGAGCGCTAACTCTCCTCCCAATACACACTGTTGGGAGTCTGGCCTCTGGTTCAGGAAGGGGGAAAAAAATGACCCTGTGGGGACTCCTACATCTCACTCCTGTTAGATTTTCTTTTTTCTTTTCTTTTTTTTTTTTTGAGACAGAGTTTTCGCTGTTGTTACCCAGACTGGAGTGCAATGGCACAATCTCGGCTCACCACAACCTCCACTTTCTGGGTTCAAGCAATTCTCCTGCCTCAGCCTCCCGAGCTACAACACGGTCCCTAGAAAAGTACCCACCACGTTATGGCACATCAGTTAGGAAGCAGCCTGGAATGAGGAAATGAGTAGCTGGGATTACAGGCATGCACCACCATGCCCAGCTAATTTTTTGTATTTTTAGTAGAGACGGGGTTTCACCTTGTTGACCAGGATGGTCTCGATCTCTTGACCTCGTGATCCACCCACCTCGGCCTCCCAAAGTGCTGGGATTATAGACATGAGCCACCGCGCCTGGCCTTCCTGTTAGATTTTCAATGAAAATGCCATGAAAGCTATGAAACCCCCTGAAACAAAGTGCAGATTTTGAGCCTAGGTGTCTGTTTGCAGGAGAAACCCACAGCATTTTTTTTTTTTTTTTTGAGAGACAGGGCCTTACTCTGTCACTCAGGCTGCAGTGCAGTGGTGTGATCACAGCTTACTCTAACCTTGAAATCCCCAAGTACCTGGGACTACAGGCATGTGCCACCATACCCAGCAAACTTTAAAAAAATTTTTTTGTAGAGATGGCGTCTCACTATGTTGCCCACACTGGGTCTCAAACTCCTGGCCTCAAGCAATCTGCCCACCTCGGTCTCCCAAGGTGCTGGACTAACAGGCATGGGCCACTGCAGTCGGCCCCCACCGCTTTTATTAGATTCTCAAAAGGGCACTGCCTCCACCCCCACACCACAGGTAACCACAGTGGCAAACCACTGCCGCAGCTGTATTTCCCTAAGCCTAACTCGGCATCCACTCTGGGCAGTCCTCTAAAGATCCCTTCTGGGAACTTCTCCCGGTGAGTGAGCTGCCCTAGGATGCCCAGAAGAACTTGTTTCATTGAGTAAGCCTGCATCTTATTTTCGTAGACAGGCTGGCATGAGGCTCTCCTGGGCAGGCAGATACTGCTCAGCCCCGGGCCGCAACACTCATGCTCAGAGCCACTTCCTCCTTGCTCCGCTGAGTCTTCCTGCTGAGCCCAAGGAGAGCCTGAGTCCCAGGCTGGATCCTTCACAGCGCTGTGCCGAGCACCAGCACCCCACTGGCCTCACCGCCTCCTCTGCTTCCTCTTGGCGCCTTCTGGGTCCAGCTTACTCAGCTAAAAGCTTGAGTCTGGAAGTTCCTCTAGGACACAGCCCTCGACTCACCCGCCCTGTGCATTCACAGTGCTGAAAGCCGGCCCCAGCACTTAGTAGGTGCTAACTGAACACTGCTTAATGAATTTCTGCCTAAACAAATGCCCAACGCACTGATGGCTCTGCTATCTAGCGCTACCACTGCAGCTCAGCAGGCGCCTAAGCAGGGCTTTCCAAACTTCTGCAGGGTAGCAGAATCCTTTTCTTCATTCAAGCTTTACCCAAATCCCATGTCTAACACAGCTCTCTCTGCAACGACACAGTAGTGTCCCCTCCAGCTTGCCCTTTCCAGGTCCCCATACTGTCCCCAGGCGCCTCGGCAGAGCAGTTAAAAGCCACTAGGCTGCAGAAAGACCACAAACATCACCACATTATCTGTTGCTCTGGACCCAACACCAATCTCTAACACTGTTCTCCCTTTGAAAGGAACAGAAACCCACCCCAAGAAATGCTACCCTCTAAATATCCCTAGAAGCTTCCTCAGAAACATGAGCTGCAGCCATTACCCCACAGCACCAGTGTCAGGGCGGGAGCAGACGGCACCAGTCAGCCTTCACCATAGCTACTGCCGAGGCTGCCCAAGGCCCACATCAGTGTAACCCCAACCAGTCCAGCCCGTTGTTGTTTTCTTTTTTTCTTTTTTTGAGACAGAGTCTCACTCTGTCACCAGGCTGGAGTACAGTGGAGCAATCTCGGCTCACTGCAACCTCCGCCTCCTGGGTTCAGGTAATTCTCCTGCCTCAGCCTCCCAAGTAGCTGGGATTACAGGAGCCTGCCACCACGCCCAGCTAATTTTTGTATTTTTAGTAGAGACGGGGTTTCTACTAAATGTTTTGCCATGTTGGCCAGGATGGTCTTGATCTTTTGACCTCATGATCCGCTCACCTCGGCCTCTCAAAGTGCTGGGATTACAGACATGAGCCAACATGCTTGGCTTTTTTTTTTTGTTTTTGAGATTAGTCTTACTTTGTCGCCCAGGCTGGAATGCAGTGGCCTGATCTTGGCTGCAACCTCCACCTCCCGGGTTCAAGCAGTTCTCCTGCCTCAGTCTCCAGAGTAGCTGGGATTACAGGCACCTGCCACCACATCCAGCTAATTTTTTTGTATTGTTAGTAGAGACACGGTTTCACCATGTTGGCCAAGCTGGTCTCGAACTCCTGACCTCAAGTGATCGCCTGCCTCAGCCTCCCAAAGCTGGGATTATAGGAGTGAGCCACAGCACCCAGCCTTTACCCCTGGCTGCTGTATCTGGTCCTCACCACACCAGCCACACACACATCTTGTCCTCGGCCTGCTCCTGCCTGGGCTCTGGCCCCCTCACTCCTCTCTGCTTCAGTTCCATCTCTTGAGGAGCCCTAGGCCTTTCAGTGAAATGTTCTCAATTTTTTTAAATTCTGAAACAAGGTCTTGCTCTGTTACTCAGGCTGGAGTGCAACAGCGCAATCACAGCTCATTGCAGTCTCCGCCTCCCAGACTCAAGATCGTCCCACCTCAGCCTCCCAGGTAGCTGAGACTATGGGCGTGCACCACCACACCCAGCTAATTTTCTTATTTTTTGTAGAGACAGGACCTCCTTATGTTGCCCAGGCTGGTCTCAAACTCCTGGGCTCAAGCGACCCTCCGCCTCAGCCTCCCAAAATGCTGAGATTATAGGCATGAGCCACCAAACCCAGCCTTTTAAAATTTTTGAGAGTGTCTCACTCTGTAACCCAGGCTGGAGTACAGTTGTGTGATCGTAACTCACTGTAACTTTCAACTCCTGGGTTAAAACGATCTTCCTGTCTCAGCCTCCCATGTAGCTGGGACTATAGGTTTGCAACACCACACCCAACTGATTTTTTTTTTTTTTAGATGGGGGTCTCACTATGTTGCCCAGGCTGGTCTCAAATTCAAGTGATCCTCCCACTTCAGCCCCCCAAAGCACTGGGATGAGCTACTGTGCCCAGCCATGTTCTCATTTTTAATCCTGCCTCAGCCACTACCACACTCTATAACCTCACACAAGTCACGCCCCATCTCTTAGCTTCAGTTTACTCATCTGTTAAGTGAAGGGCTAACTCCATCTCCGAATGAGGATGGCTGTTCTGAGGGATGCAGATGAAATGCTGTTACAAATCGGAGCCACTGTCAGTACAAGGGAAAGTATAGAAAGTAAAGAACCTCAGGCATAACGAAGAGATGCAGAGGTTGAGGGAGTCCACTGCAGAAGCATGCAGAATGTGCAGAGTGGGCAGCACTCTAGATGTATGAAGAAAGAAACCAGCTTTCATGGCGGGCCTGTTGTTTGCCAGCCCTGACACCAGCTGCTTGCACACATATTAGCATTGAGGTACAGTAACCCTGGCTTTGCCTCTGCTGAGCTGTCTGATTTGGGGCAAGTCAGTCACCTCCTCTGAGCCTTAGTTTCCTTGTTGTTTTTTTTTTTTTTTTTTTTTTTTGAGATGGAATTTCACTCTTGTTGCCCAGGCTGGAGAACAATGGCATGATCTTGGTTCATTGCAACTTTTGCCTACTGGGTTCAAGCAATTCTCCTGCCTCCCAAGTAGCTGGGATTACAGGCACATTCCGCCATGCCCAGCTACTTTTGTGGGGTTTTTTTTGTTTTTTTGAGACAGAGTTTCGCTCTTGTTACCCAGGCTGGAGTGCAATGGAGCAATCTCGGCTCACCGCAACCTCTGCCTCCTGGGTTCAGGCAATTCTCCTGCCTCAGCCTCCCGAGTAGCTGGGATTACAGGCGTGCGTCACTGTGCCCAGCTAATTTTTTTGTATTTTTAGTAGAGACGGGGTTTCACCATGTTGGCCAGCTTGGTCCTGATCTCTTGACCTCGTGATCCACCCACCTCGGCCTCCCAAAGTGCTGGGATTACAGGTTTGAGCCACCACGCCCCGCTACTTTTGTGTTTTTAGTAGAGACAAGGTTTCACCATGTTGGCCAGCTTGGTCTTGAACTCCTGACTTCAGGTGATCCGCCCACCTAGGCCTCCCAAAATGCTGGGATTATAGGTGTGAGCCACCACACCTGGCCTTAAGCCTTAGTTTCCTTATTTGACAAACCACACAGGCCATGGGTAAGAATAAGCATCTGTGAAATTATTCGATATACCTTAAGGAGGCATTCGCACAAGAAGCCCAGTTCAGGGGAGTGCATGATGTCAGTCTCTGTGCTCAGCCGCCAAAGCTTAGTTTGGACTTCCACAGCTACCATCTCCCAGCTTTGAGTATCTCTCTGTCAGGAGAAATCAAAGAGCACAGCGTCTACCTCCTCTACAACCCACACCTACATGACTGACCTAGGAGCTAGACCACATAAATCTTGACCCAATGAGTCTTCTTCCACACCTGACTTCGGAGAGAAAAATCAATTCATCATACAAAATGTGTTGTGAGAAAGCGGGCCAAACCCATCCCCTGGGTTTTACAGAGGAGAAGCGCCAACAAGCTCCATCTTCCTGCTGAGTTTAGACTTTTCATCATCAATGCAGAGGATATCAATGCAGAGGTCAGAGATGTCTTGCAGAGGGATAAAGGCTCCTGACCATGGCAGGCTGACGGTCACTCCAAAAAGAGAGAAATGGCCCGGTGCCAGTCCCTCAGAACCCAGGCCAGGACTGCAAGCAAATCATTTAGAGGAAGAAGCCTCAAGACCCTGAAGAAGCCAAAGGCCATCTCCAAGAGAACACTCCAGCTTGCCTGGTTTCCTTCCATTCAAACCATAACCATTCTGTCCTCCCCCTTTGTAACTCCATCCCCAAACACAGTAACTCTTCCATCTACCTGGTTAGCCCCCAGCTTTCCCCCCTTATCTCTCCCTTCCTCCAGCAACTATGGAAACCTCAGCCATCCTTCACCTGATCCAAACCACCAACCACATCTCCATCCAGCTTTACAAGTGAGGCCAAAATCACCCACTTCCCTGACCCAGCTCTGACACTGCTACCCAGCACTCCGACACCCCGGGTCTCACTCATTTGATTTGATCCCCTTTCCTTAACAGTCCATGGCCTCTGCCTCCAATCACATGACATCCCTCCCCACACTCAGCTCAGGTCTGGTCTACAAACTAAGCATGCTCCCGACTCTTTCATGGACATCGTATAACCCCAGCATCTCAGCTACACTCCCATAAACCTTCTGGGGCCTGCCTCCCTGAGCTCTTGGTCACCCCATAAACCTGCTTGCCTGCCATACTCCAAACAGCTCCAAAACCCTCCATCTTGTTCCAGAAACCAGTCTATCTTTTCTAAGGACACTTAATATTCATTCATTCTGCAAATATGTCTTAAGCACTTACTGGGAACCAGGCAGTGTTCTAGGCACAGGAGCTGCAGCAGTGATCAGGAGCCCTCAAGCAATGTGTGTGTGGCCAAAGCACTTTTATAATTTTGGCTGCCACACCCCCAGGACTCCTCTGTATATAGTAGCGAAACGGCAAACAGTGACGACTCACTGTGTGCCAGGAGCTGGGCACAACACTGCACAATCTCACTGAACACTCACATCAACCCCATAAGGCAGATCCAACCATCATTCCATTTTACAGATGAGAAAACTGAACCAGGTAGATATAACAATGATTCGGCGGGAATGTGCCAGGCCCTGAGCAAAACGCTTTACCCGCCTTACCTCATTTAAACCTCATGGCAATCCCAAGAGGCAGGTTCTGAGAATTCCTCTTTTTAGATGGGAAGAAACTGACACTTACAAAGGATACTGATGATAATGACAATAGTGAACATTTATTTCGAGCTTACTTTACCGGGTAGGACGCTGAGCACCTTTCCTACTTTATCCCATGGAATCCTCGCACCACCCAGCAAGGCACGTCCCCGCTTCTCAGATGAGGGAACTGAGGCTCAGGACGGCGAAGTAACTTGCCCAAGGTCAGCGAGAGGCAGCTGGTAGTCCCGAGACTCGAACCCAGGTCTCTCCAACTCCAGAGATCGCGCGACTTGACCAAGGTCACACGTGAAGCAGGGACAGGCGCGGTGACTGGACTCGGCGCGCTCGGCCCCTTCGCCCCGCGCCCCAACCTCCCCTCGGCGCGGCCCGGAGCCCCTCGGGGCCCCCCTGGAGCCCAGACCGCCGGGCAGCCCCGCCCGCCCGCCCCACGGAGGCCGGCACCTCCCCTCCCGCCTGCCGCCCCGAGGCCCCCGCGGGCCGCGCCCGGCAGGGCCCGCGCCGCCTCCGGCCGCTGCGGCCCTCACCGCTGTCGCCGATGATGAGCAGCTTGAAGAGGTGGTCGTAGTCCCGGGCCATGGCGGGCGGGGGCGGTGCGCGCGGGCGGGCGGGGTCGATACTGGCCTCGCGATCCGCAGCTCCCTCCGGGCTGCTCCGGCAGCGGCGGATCCACTTCCCGAACAAACAGCCGGAACTGACAGAAACACCTCCCTCCGTCCCCCTCCTCCTCCTCCTCAGCAGCCGCCGCCGCTGCCACCGCCTCCCTTCTTCCCGCCCCGCCCCGCCACTGCGCAGGCGCGGCGTCTGGCACCGCCTTGCGCAGCCGCAGCCCGAGCCGGCCGCGCCCTCGCCGCGCACGCGCCCCGGCGGAGTCTCGGCGCGTCTTTCTGGCGTGTCCTCCTGGAGCGTCGCAGCAGCTGTTCGCGGCCCTGAGAGCTGGCGGAGCGGAGCCGCTGTCAAGACCCAGCTGAAAGAAGCCTAAGGTGCCGGAGAAGCCCGGCCGTGGACGTTCTTTCTCCCTCATCTTCGAGACCCGCAAGCCCTGTGAGAGGAAATGACAAGCACGCCACGACCGTGGGGCGGGGCTCACGCGAGCTCCGAGTTTCCCGAGTCCGGGGCTGGGGACATGGAAGGTAGAGTCGCGCGAGGAATGGCCGGCACCCCGCCCCTTCCGCACCGACGCTGCCCTCGCGGAGCTGGCCCCCGCCCCGAGCCTGTGAACTGGACGCCGAGGGCGGCGGGCGGCTCCCGAGTTACGCAGAACGGGAGCTGCCGGCGGGAGCAGAGCTGCGAGGCTGTGAGCTTTGAGGGCAGCGCGGGGTCGAAATCCCATCCCAGCGCTGTGACCTCCAGAAGCCCACGTTGCCTCTTTGCTGGAGGGGAGGGAGTGGTCCAGGTTCAGAGTCTCGTGTAGCTCGGAGCCGAGCCTGGGAGCTGAATGACCCATTGTGCAAGGCGCACCTCGGAGACCGAAAGCAACCACTTCCCGGGCTTCAATTTCACACCACCTGCAGATACACATCTCAGAATCTGCGGCTGGGAAGACCTGGGCCGCCAGAAGCAAAGCATGTGCATTTTATCATCAGCCCCCGCTTTCTCGTTTTAGAGTGAGTTCCCACCTGCCCTACCTGAAACACCTGAAAGTAGTATGCCCCCACGGCCATTTTCAATGCAGAACTGCAGAGGGTTTTAAGCTCCTATTTCTTATAGCCCTGTCCCTTTCCAGGCGGGTATTTGTTGGATATTTCTACTTTTCTATCAAACTTCCTTTTCTTTTGAATTTATAAAAAACAATGCCGGGAGGTTAGGTAGGAGAATCGCTTGAATCCGGGAGGCGGAGGTTGCAGTGAGCCGAGATCGTGCCATTGCACTCCAGCCTGGACAAGAGCGAAAACTCCGTCTCAAAAAAAGAAAAAAAAAAAAAATTATGCTTGTCCTTAAAATTATGTGCAGAAGTTTACTGAAAAGTACAAGTTACTATTTTTGCTTCTGAAGCACTCCTCAAGGTAAACCCTGTTAGTTTTTAACAGGTAACCTTAAAATGCTTGACACATACTTGTTGAATGAGTAAGTGCCCTCGGTGAATTTCCTTTGCCTGTACAATCATATGTCTACCTTTTTAACAGTACACTTGTATCATTTAACAGCTGCGTGCGTGGTATGGTACTCTATCTGATGGTTGTACTTAACCGCCCTGCTATTAATAGACACTCATGTTGTTTATATTTTTTGGTTATTATAAACATTGTTGCTGGGGGGATCATTGAACAACACACGGAGTGTCTGATTCAAGCCTTGAGTTGTTTTTCCGGGAGCTGAGAATCAGTGTGGTGATGTCTAAAGAGCATGAGCTTGGAATCTGAAGGTACTGGCTAGGGAGAAGAGCTGCTCATGTGCTCCTGCTAATAGAAAAGTCCCCCTTGGTCTGGAAGGTTGGGGCCATCCTCTGACTCAGCAGCTTTAGGAATTATAGGGTGAGAAGGAAGTCACCCAGCCCTGACCAGCCAGCGAGGCAGTAGGTCCTCCCAGCTCATCTTCACAGCCTTGGCTGGAGTCAGGAAGACTGGTTTCAATGTTAAGATTGGAATCCTAGCCTCCATCCCTTAAAACCTTTGTGATCTTAGATAAGTCACATCATACTATCTCAGAGCCCCTGTTTCCTCACAGAACGGTTGTTTTAGAGGTATGTTCGTAAATTACCTGGCACATGTAGGCATGAGACTGACCGTAACCAATGTTACTCAAGGTCATTTTGCACTGACTCATTCATACTTTGAGCCATTTCCTGTTATAGACTATAGCACACATTTCCAACTTCCTAATAGGGCTGCAGGGTATTTTTGGGAAATAAATCAAAATTGACCATTAAAACCAGATTCCTGACTTTGCCTGGATATGCCATCTGGAAAGCAATCAGCATGAATTCTTCATTTATTTGGTAACTGTTTAATGAGTGCTTATGTGCCACAGATTGCAGAGGCCTTTTCCCTCCAGTTTACAGCCTTATCAGTTAAGACATACTCGTGAGGAAATTGAAAATATAGGACAATGCAGATAGAAAGCTGTCAAATACACAGTCTAGACTTCAGAGGAGGAAAGCTATCACTTTTAGCTGTAATGATGGGGAGAAGATTTCATCATAAAGATTTCATGATGGCACTGGAATATGAGAGCTTTGAGTGTCTATTTTTAGACAGCTGCTGTCACAGCCTATGAGAATCCTCAATTTTGGCTCGGAAGGGGAAATCCCTGCAGGTCAGGGTTATGTGCCTGGCATCTCCAAATGAATCAGCACATTTTCCTCCAGAATCATTGTTACAGATTTATTTAAACTGCAGTTGGATGGTGAGTTATGTTAAACTGTCTCTCTCCTTCTCACCATATAGGTATGTAAACTTTTGTGACCTAAAGTATCACTGTGTCCTGTGATTGGAAACTGTTTCACCGCTCTGAACAGGTAACTTAGAGATGAACTTTTATACCACCACCTGTGTGCACGTTAGAAACTATTAACAATGAGGAGGCATTGAAAGTTTTTGAGCAGAGAAGCAATCTCAAAATACTATTTTAGCAAAGTAATCTAACAGGAGTATGCAGGATGGATTTCAGCTGCAGAGCTTTAAAGGTTATTGCTGAAGCCTGGGTGTAAGGTAACAACGGACAGATGCAAAAGGCAATACGCAAACAGTATAACCAGACAAAGCAGATTCAAAAAAGAAATCATGTAATTTACCTGGTAACTAGATTCATCCCTTAATTCAGTAAATATTTGCACAGTTACTGTGCTGGACCTGGAGGCTGTAACATGAACAAAACCAAGCTCCTGTCCTCATGGCATTTACAGTTTAGTGGCGGAACAAGTCATTCATTTGACAAATATTTGATGACCTACTGCATGCCAGACATTGATCTAGGAGCTGAGGATTCAGCAGTAAGTAACATTTTAAAATGTTAAAAGCTTTCTTAGCACTTCCATTCTGATGGGGAATATAGGCAACAAGTATGTCCAAGGAGAAAACTAAAGCAGGACACACTGAGGTTTGCAGAAGCAGACAGTGAAGCCATGGGGGCGGCAGAAGGTTTGACGGTGAATTAAAAGAGAAACGGTGAAACTGATGAACTATTTTTCAGGATAGTGGAAGTAGAGGATTAGCAGCCAGGGAATAATAATGAGTGAATATTCAGAGGGAGGATGGCTAAGTGCACTTCAAAGAGCTTAACACTTGACAACAGCTGGGAAGTAAGGTGTCACCAACTGGAAGGCAAAGTGGGTAAAGGAGAGGGGGACCTCAAGGGCAGTAGTCAGGGATGAAGGTCAGTGCAGCGGAGGTTGCAGGGACCCGTGAAATCCAGATTTCGGTCAGCAACATGGATTTCAAAGCTGCTAAGTGCTAGGTGGCAAGGGAGGGAAAGTGTGCTGTGATCACCCAGGAAGGTAGCAGTGGGTGGTGAATCAGAATTCAGAGAAGGCAGGTAAACTGACCAACGGACCTTAAATTAGGAGCCAGATGGGGTACCACTCAGCATACTGATCCAAGAGGGAAGGAGAGGCTACGGCGCCTGATCTCTGATGGAAGTGGAAACGCGCCCTTTCCCCCACAACTGCAAGCCTGATGCCACACCAAGAGACTTGGCAATGGGCCTTGTACTGCCCTTATGTGGCCCCCAGAAATCTAATGAACACAAGTTCCATGATTCCAGGGACCATATCTTCATCTTCGTGTCCTCTGGAGGCCCAGTACATGGTAGGTGCTTGATGTCGAGTTAAAGTGAACCCACACATAGAACTTGAGAGTTGGAAAGAATGTCAGAAACAATTAGTTGAACCCTCTTCAGTTCACTTTTTGAGGTGTGGGCCAGATTTGGGGTCTAACTCAAGGTCAGCTTCTTCACCTGACTTCAAACAACTATTTAGTAGAATTTTCTCACTCAACTTTTGTATTATTAGATCACTGGTTTTGCAGGTGTGGTCTGAGGACCTCAGGGCTCCCTAGGTCTCTTTCAAAGGATCTGCAAAGTCAAAACATGTTCATAATACTCAGATGTGATTTGCCTTTTTCACTTTTGTTTGCTTACAAGTATAGTGTTTGCCAGAGCCTGCATGACGCATGATATCACAGCAGGCCAAATGCAGAGCTGACATACGAATCCAGACGTTAGAGACCTGCAAAAATGTGGAACAATGCCACCTGACCGATTCTGATTCTTCTTGTTTTTGAGACAGTCACCCAGGCTGGGGCTGTAGTGGTACGATCATAGCTCACTGCAGCCTTGACTTCCCAGAATCAAGCAATCCTCCCACCTCACTTTCCTGAGTAGCTGGGACTACAGGTGCATGCACCACCATGCCTGGCTATTTTGTTGTTGTTGAGATGGAGTCTCGCTCTATCGCCCAGGCTGGAGCTGGAGTGCAGTGGCACAATCTTGGCTCACTGCATCCTCCACCGCCTGGGTTCAAGCAATTCTCCTGCCTCGGCCTCCCGAGAAGCTGGGATTACAGGCATATGCCAACACGCCCTGCTAATTTTTGTGGGTTTAGTAGAGATGGGTTTTTGCCATGTTGGCCAGGCTGGTCTGGAACTCCTGACCTCAGGTGATCTGCTCACTTCACCCTCCCAAAGTGCTGGGATTATAGGTATAAACCATCGTGCCCGGCTTTTTTTTTTTTTTTTTTTTTGAGACAGAGTCTCACTCTGTCACCCAGGCTGGAGTGCAGTGGCATGATCTCAGCTCACTGCAACCTCTGCCTCCTGGGTTCAAGCGATTCTCCTGCCTCAGCCTCCCCAGTAGCTGGGATTACAGGTGTGTGCCACTACACACAGCTAATTTTTTATTTTTAGTAGAGACAAGTTTCTCCATGTTGGCCAGGCTGGTCTCAAACTCCTGACCTTGTGATTCACCTGCCTTGACCTCCCAAAGTGCTGAGATTACAGGCATAAGCCACTATGCCCAGTTTTTTTTTTTTTTTATTTTCTGTAGAGACAAGGATCTATGTTACCCAGGCTGGCCTTGAACTCCTGGCCTCAAGACATCCTCCCATTTTAGCCTCCCGAAGTGTTGGAATTATAGACGTGAGCCACTGTGCCTAGTCTGGTTTTGACTTATAAGATGCTAAATATCAATAGGTAAGATACATATACACAAGAGCTCTTTGGTGACCTCAAACAAATTTGAAAATATGAAAGGATCCCAGCTGGGCACAGTGACATATTGTAATCCCAGGAGGATGACTTAAGGCCAGGAGTTCAAGACCAGCCTGGGCAACATAGTGAGACCCTCATCTGTACAACTTTTAAAAAAATTAGCCAGACCAGGCACAGTGGCTCATGCCTGTAATCCCAGCACTTTGGGAGGCCAAGGCACGTGGATTACCTGAGGTCAGGGCTTCAACACCAGCCTGACCAATGTGGTGAAACCCCATCTCTACTAAAAATAGGGGGGGAAAAATAGCTGGGCATGGTGGTGGGCACCTGTAATCCCTGCTACTTGGGCTCGGGAGGCTGAGGCATAAGAATTGCCTGAACTTGGGAGGTGGAGGCTTCAGTGAGCCAAGATTATGCCACTACACTCCAGCCTGGGTAACAAAGTGAGACCTCTGTCTCAAACAAACAAAAAATTAGCCAGGTATGTTGGTGCATGCCTGTAGCCCTAGCTGCTCAGGAGGCTGAGGGAAGAGCATTACTTGAGCCCAGGAGTTCAAGGCTTCAGTGAGCCACGATCATACCACTTGCACTCCAGCCTGGATGACAGAGCAATACCCTACCTGTAAATAAATAAAGGAGTCTTGAGGGCAAAATATTTGTGAAATGCTGGATTCAATCCTACTGCACTCCAGCTTCCTGGCTCCCTTTTTTTTGTGGGAATCTAAGTGGTAAGAAGGATCTAAGGTAAATACATTCATAGCCCACAGCTTTCTCTTGTGGGGCTTCGGGGCACAGCTCTGAGATTATTATGCACTAATCGTCCCTGTGACCAGGCTGCCATCTCACTAGAGAAATAGCTCACAGGAGGGAACCTGACAGGGCCTGGGGTATTCCATTCAGGCACAATCAGGAAGATCTCACCTAGAAATTCCACGGAGGCCATCATCCCTTGGACCAGTTTTTCCAGTTTCCTGAGCTGTGCTGACATCAACACTCCTGTTCTAGTTCCCCAGGGGTAGGCAGCAGGGAGCCCCTCCTAACAGAACCTAGGGGCAGCTCAGAGCCACCGTGTGAAATAACTGGGCTCCACCTCTTTTGAAAAGTAAAATCCAGCCACATGCTAAGAACCTGATTTGTTTCTTTTGTTAAATTTACCTTCCAAATTATTTTTCTAGAATCCCCCTGGGGCTTGGTGAGCAAAGAATCAATAAACGGGTTTTTCCCAGTTACACCAACATGACCTCAGAAATGTTCCTTTCCATCTGTGTCTGAACTGAACTTGACTCTTCATAAAATATGAAGGAAGCACAGATCACAGCGGCGGTCACATGCCTCCCTGCCCATGCGCAGTGGAGGCCATCCGTGTGCTGGTGTACATAATATACTCAGCGTTTTGGAGAATCACACATAGTCATCATCATCTTACAGTTTCTCAAAAGAAATCTCATTCCCCATCATCCCGGTTTCACTCCCACCATCCAGAACCACCTTTGTGTGCCTGGCTCTATGCAAAGTGCAGTATGTCATTTGATGCAGGAGGCAACGTGGTTAAGACTGTGCTTACTGTCAAGGTGAGGGGATGCACTCAGAGGTTAAGGAACATGCTCCAGGTCACACAGCTTAGTATTAAGCAGTGAAATTAAGGTTCCAACCTGTCTTGGAAGTCCCTGTGGCTCCACTATCCTACGCTAGAACTTGGATGCAATATCTACATTTCCTTCACAGTATTTTAGAACCTAGACCTTTTAAGTTAGATTGGTTCCTTTTTTTCCTCACTGAAGCAATTTGAAACACATCCACACAGAGCCATACATTGAGGAGAAACATTCCTAACTGCCAATTGTGTTTCAGAATCTGTCAAATAATGTCTCCAGTCCCTGCACCCAAAACTAACTCTGCAGCCTCCCTGCTGCTCTCCCAAGTCCTCTGGCATCGCAGTTCTGGATAAAGAGAATGTACCTGCAGGTATGGTTCCTTGAAGGATTGTGTGAACCATGGATTAACAATACTCCCCCTTCTTAAAATATCTTGCTGCCCATAATTCCTGAGGCTCCCAGAGTGGTAGGTGAAGGTTTGGGAATGCTCATTTTAGAACTTTTTCAGCTTTTTCTGGATTAGTTAAGGGCTTATGACTTTGTCACTGACTTTCAGAAACAAGGAAGAGAAAGAAGGATGGTCTCCTCTGGAGAATCACTGCAAGTCTTTGAGAATAATCTGCTTTCTTTTTGAGGCGGAGCTTTGCTCATTGCCCAGGCTGTAGTATAATGGCGCGATCTTGGCTTACCGCAGCCTCTGCCTCTGGGGTTCAAGCAATTCTGCCTCAGCCTCCCCCGAGTAGCTGGGATTATTAGTATGAGGCACCACGCCTGGCTAATTTTGTATTTTTTTTTAGTAGACATGGGGTTTCTCCGTTGGTCAGGCTGGTCTTGAACTCCTTACCTCAGGTGATCCATCCACCTCGGCCTCCCAAAGTGCTGGAATTACAGGCATAAGCCACCACACCCGGCCTCAATCTGCTTTCTCTAAAGACTTTCCCAGTCAGTGTCCTGTAAAAGGAGTGAGGTCCTCCTCCCCACAGCCTGCAGAGCAGCTGAGTAGAGCCTGGCAGGGTGGCATCCCTAGCGAGGCAGCTGGAGCCATTCACTAGTGTGCTGTACACATAGTCATTTCCTGTATGTACCTGAATGGGAAAGTTCTGGAGGCTGTGCTCTGGAGAATGAAAATACTGATGGCTAACTAGCCAGCATAGGAGAGGTAAGAGAAAGGCTAAAAATGGAGGTCTGGGAACAGACTGACATTTATTAGCCGTATGACCCTGGGCGAGTGACGTCTCTGTGCCTCAATTTCCTCCTCTGGAAAACAGTATTGAGAAACTGCTTCATATAACTGTTGGGAGGATTAAATGATACCAAACCAAATGTCATCTCTTCTAAGTACCATTAACCCCTAAGAGAAAAACTTTGACAACAATATTTAGAGCTTCTCTTCCAAATTCCTCATTGTACAAATGAGGAAACTGGACCAGAGAGATCAGATGACTTGCCCAAGGCAAAACAGCTATCAGCCTCCGGGGCAAATAGCTTTTGCTTCTCTGCTGCTAACCTCAATGTCCCCCAGGGTGCTTAGTCTGGGCTGCTGTTCTCAGGATTCCTAGGACTTTGGGCTGACAAGGTCCTTTTGGGGGCTCCCCTGGCATGTCCACAATGGCTCTTCATGGCTCACTTCCTGGGAGCTCACACCCTCCTTCCAGACTCAGAGAATGCAAACTCAATATGCTCTGGGAGCCTTTGAGTCATCTCCGTCTGTCAGTCACCCTCCATCCATCTGAACAGAGAGCTCATCCTCCTCCAGTTTCTGGAACTGGAATCTGGTGTTTTTCCTTTGGATTTTGCTTACTGAGTGTCTGATACTTCTAAGTATGTCAGGTTCCCCTGCCAGTTGCAGAAAGGGTGCTAAAAGCCAAAGGTGGATATCAGCATCTAATCCAAGACCCTGGAGGAAACAATGAAGATGGCCTCAGAGTTTAACAGGTTTCCCAGCCCATGCCCCTCAACAGGAACCCATGCCCCATATCTCCCTACAGCTGATCGACGGAGGGGAACACATTCGCAGACAGCCTGATGGACACATGCCCTTGGCAGCTGGGAGGATGCTGCTGACCATCTGAATCCCAGAGGCAGAGAACAGTTACCATGGCTACTAAAAGTTGTAGCCATTGGCTGTTTTGGCTACGAGGACTCAGCTGACCTCTCAAGGTCCCTTCCAGCCCTGGGATTCTACAATTACCTCGAGCCAGCTGACACCATGTCTGCTGCAAGAAAACAGGACTCAGAAGTACCTTAGAGGTCACCTTGTCTTACTCATCAGAAGTGTTGCATCACAAGCCTACTTTCTACCATGGCTGCATTATTAATAACCAAAGTCTTGCTTTTTTTGGCATAGCATTTTTATACCTTTCCTAAAGTGAGTTTGCATCACTTTTTATTTCCTTTTACAGCTCAGGCCAGTAATTGTGACAGAGGTTTGTCCTGTATTGTGGCCAGGGAACAGACCAGAAAAACTTGCGTCACTAGCCCCAGTAGGGTGTGTGCCATCAGACAGAATGCGTGTGTCAGGAGCCTTCTAAGAATCAGGAGGAAGGAAGTCATTCATAAAGGAGGCAGATGCTGAAATGCAACTTTGGTTTCCTCTTGCAAGTCCTTCAACTATAGGAATGTGGCTCTTTCTTATTCACATAGGGGCTGGATTTCTCTTTACAACCTGAGTACCAGAAGCTCCCTACCTTTACAAAGTCAGAACAGAACAGGAAAGCGGCTAATTCAACCTTTTCATTGTCCACACCAAGGGAGATCACAGGCCTGGCTGCATGTCTCTCAAAACTCCACCTCAGGACAGAGAAGTCTGGAGAGATTACTAAGACTTCTGAAAGCAGGGGAGAGGGATGCCCAAAACTCAGAGAACTGTGAATACTTACAAAAACAGCTGCAAACCTTCCCTTATTCCTGATGCAGGAAGCTTCATATTTAATGGCTGGAGATTTTTAAAAATCTGCTTCTATCAAGATTAAATCAAAGCCTTTATTCAACATTCCTCTTTCAAACAGCCTGCACGTAAACCTATACCCCTTCCTGGACTTGGGAACTGCCAGACTTGTGGATCATTTTCATCTGACGGGTCAGATCCAACCAGGCCTCACAATATTGAAAAGCCAAGCCAAGACACACCACACTGGGCAGACGTCCGCCATCTGTGCCCCACTCAAGACCTAGGCAAAAGGTTGGTAGTGCCAGCTCTCAAACCAGAGCTCAAGCACAGAAGAGGAACCCGAAGTCTGACCCTGCTATTCTAGCTCCAGACCTAGCCATGCTAAACTGGACAGACAGTTCCTGGGCTGCCATTCGCTGAGGCGCATGCGTGTGCTTTTCCTTCTCTTCTCCACAGGAAAAGGTAAGAGATGGAGGAGGCAATTTTCAGTTGTGTGTGGGTTTGATTTAAGGCTTTGGCTGTGGTCTGCTGATATATTAAAATACTTTCTGGGAACGCCATCTTCCAAGCTCCCCATTGGAACAAATGTATTTTCAAAAATGAAAACATTGAGCAAAGATGTGGAGCGGCAATGCTGCAGGCCCGGGCCCTCATGTCAGGATGGTGTCGTCCACCTGCTCCGTGGAGTCGGCCTGGCTGGCCAGCTTCTTCAGGGACCTTCGGTTAACCTCGTTCAGCACCTCCAAACTGGCCACATCCAGGATCTTGGAGAGGGACTACAGGGAAGGATGAGCAGGAGGAAACATGGTCAGAAAATATAACTGCCACATTCTCCAATCAGAGAAAGACAAAAATGAATGTTAACCCCAGAACTAGACACTGAGGTGGAATTTGGCAAAATAAGGGAATCAGATGGATCCAGGGAAAGCCTGTGAAAACACTCATCATGCTTTTGCTTTTCCCTTTTTTGTAGAGACAAGGTCTCACTATGTTGCCCCAGCTGGTCCTGAACTCCTGGGCTCCAGTGATCCTCCCACCTCTGCTTCCCAAAGTATTGGGATTACAGGTTAGAGTCACTTTACCCGGCCCCATCCTGCTCTTCATGAGACGTGGCAGTGCGAATTACAGCTTTTGGGCTTTCAAGGCTGCTAGGGGCTGGGGACTTAGTGAAAAGGCCTCTGGGTTTCCATTGGGCAGCTCTCCTTGGAAATGCTCCATCTGTTTGGATGTCATGTGAGATTTTATTTGAATAAAGGGCCCTGCTCTGGAAAAAAGTCTGAAAACCATAAGAATGTGTGTTTTTGGGTAGTAGGCCAGTCACCCAAATCTTAATCTGCTCCTGAAAGCTAGCACATTCACGGTAGCAGAGAAGAGTCTGCGGTTTAAATATTTCCGTGCTGAAGAAGAGCTGAAAGACGAATGCTCACAGCACGCCCCGGCTCCCACCTGAAACACCTCTTCACCCTGCCGCATCTTGAGGAGGTTGACAATCGCCTGGTCGCTGTAGGCCCTGACCATGGTGTTCTTATCCTTGGTGTTGTCAAGAAGAGCCTTCAGGATGGGCTTGATGGCCTGGGGGTCGAGGGGAGGCAGCGGGTCCTTATTTGCCCACCAGATCATCTTCTCAGCCACCAGCCTGATGTCACTGGATGGGTTCTGCAGACACTGTGAAGAGAACCACAGACAGGCTTTTGGATAGGCACATCCAGTCTGTTCCTCAAGGCAGCCCAAATGCCCAGCCTCAACACTCTCCCTATGGCATGGACACTGACCCCACTGCTCCCGTGGGAGGGTGGCAGAGTGACTCAGCCCTGGCTCCCTGCACCCTCATCTTGTGCCACTTTCCCTTGCTCACTGCTCTCAGCCTGCATGCGTTTTTACTTCCTTGAACTGCCAGGCCTCGGGCCTGTGCCCTGGCTACTCCCACGGCCTAGGCCGTGCTTGCCCTAGATCCTCCCTAGGTTAGCTCCTTCCCATCCTGCAGTCTCAGCTCCCATGTGATCCTTCAGAGATGCCCCCTGCCAACCTTATCTATATCAGGGTCCTCCCCATGGGCTCCAGGGGTCTTGTATGACTTGTTCATCTCTACACCTTCAGGGCAGTGCCAAGTGAACAGGCGGGTGCAGACACGGAGAGAACAGTGGGATGCCATCACAGAGCGGGCTCAATTGAATCAGGCCCCTCAGAAACTCCATGGGTTCCCAGTGCTGCAGCGGGAGGCAGTCACCCTTGGGCAAGGGTCCATGCACAGCAGGGCATGACTCAGGGCAAGGTCCATGCACAGCAGCACTGGCACTGCATGAGACTTGGTTAGTCTCAGGCATGGCCGCATCTCATTAAAATGCACTCTGGCTCTGATTTCTGTGCACAGTAACACTTCAGAAACATGCCATGTCACATGTGCCACAGGAACCCTGCTGGCAGATTCCTTGGCTTTCCTAACTAGGGCCTGGCACACAGCACAATAACCACACCAAGAAGTGCTGGGCAAGGTGAAAAAGGGAGGCAGGAAGAGAGAGGTATTACGAGGGGAACTCAGGTCTACACCTAATTTTACAAAACTAGGGTGCCTAGAAAGAATGTCTAAAATAGCGATTTGTAACATGATTCAGAGTCACAGGTCAGTTTGAGAATCTGAGAAGAAGTTGGGCTCTAGTGCAGCGTAAAGCACACATAGAAACCCCCCATTCCATCCCTAAGGGTTCAGCCATCTCCTGGAGGCCGTCCACGGAGAAATAGCACACTAGTTGAGGGTGCATTGCTGGTGTTCTCCTCACAAGTCAGGTGTTAGGGGTCAGACACATTCTTGGCCCCCACTCACCTTAACGAACAGGCTGGAGAGTTTGGCCGGCAACTGCCCTCCGCCTGTCTTGATGTGGTATCTCATGAGAAAGCCCATGCCTCGGACCCCACTCACTGCAATGGGGATCTGTGGAGAACAGACAGTGCTAGATGGGAGGCATCCTGCCCCCTCCCCAGAGCCAGGAGAAGCCCAGTCCCTAGTAATATCTGGGATCCTCCACCACATCACCCCCTTACCAGGGACACCATGACAGCTCTCACTCAAGACAGGTGGCCCTGGCTGAGGCAGATGAGCAGTCACTGTTTCCCAGGAACAGGGATCAAAGACCTGACCCAGAAAGGGCATCTAGATTCCTCAACCCAAATTCCTTGATTAGATAATGAAACTGGGGCCCAAAGGGATCAGGTGCTGGTCCAAGGGGACAGCGAGTTACCGAGAGGGGTAAGATCCAAGTCTCTTAACCCCCAGTGTGGGGCCCGCCCATGCTGTGTCCACAAGGCACTGGCTATGGGATACGGCCTAGGGGAGGGAAAGAACTGGTCTGGGTGCCCAAATGCCTTACCCTGTCCGCCGTGGCACTGCTCAGGATCATTTCCTGAACATCACTGCTGTATCTGCCGGCACAGAGTCTGCCAGGAGCCACGTTCACAGCCACGGAGAGTGCCAGGCTCCGGCCATGCCGAACCATCCAGTCAATGCCAGACACGTCCGCTGGGTAGAAGGACACAACTGGGGTCAACCGGCATTTTACAGCATGGAGACCAGTATGCTGATTCAGAGCACGGGGAAAGCCCAGGCCATACTCACATGGACTTCCCTGCTATCTTAAGAGAAGCTCCCCAAAGCAGCACATTAAGCAAAGTAAGGAAAGCCTGCCCATGAACCACTCCAGGCTTACAGCTGTGTTCTTTGAGGAGAGATAATCAAGGCTACGGAACCACTGCAAACTCAGTTTTGTTTGTTTGTTTTAGAGACAGGGTTTTCCTCTGTTACCCAGGCTGGAGTACAGGGGCGTGATCAAGGCTCATTGCAACCTCGAACTCCTGGGCTCAAGTAATCCTCCTGCCTCAGCCTCCTGAGTAGCTGGGACTATAGGTGAGTGCCACACCTGGCCTGGATTTTGCTTTAACTGCTGGATTCCCAAGGACAGGACAGTCCAATTGCTACAGGATCCTCTGAGGGCAGGAGAGAGATCTCTTCACTAGGGCTGAGAGGCCCAGGTCCCTGAACAGGAATTCTCCAGTGTACCTACCCAGCAAGCACTGCTGAAGAACAGCGCTAAGCTCCTCTTCAGTCAGAAAGGCACACAGTTCCCCCAGGCACCCGGCTGAGGAGACGCGAGTGTTGTCCTGACAGGCAAGAGAAGGGAGTGAGGGGTGCAGGCAACAGCACCAGCTCTGTGGGAACCAGGGCAGGCAGCTCTGGAGCCCAGAGGGATGGCAATAAAGAAGGTGGAACAAACCAACTCAGGGACTCAAGATCCAGTCCCTTCCTCTAGGTACTTGTGCTCCCCTGCCAGACTGGGACTGCCATTCACTCAAAGTGCCACTGGTACAGAGTTAAACATTACACACCCAGCACTTCACTTACTTATAGAAAACTCCACTGTGTATGCATATGGTAATCATCCTTGTAATAGCAGTAATAACTGTATTTACATAGCACCTTTCTTCTTAGGAAGGCTGAATGTTTCACATTTATTATCTCAATTACTATCCACAGCCCTGTGAGGCAGGGAGGGGCAGGAGGGGAGGCACCTGCCCACAGCCACCAGGGAAGCCGGCTAAAGACAGCCACTCTGAGCTCCTTTCTCCCACAGAGCTTGAGTCACCATGTGCCCAGAATGACCCCTGCTATCTCCCAACTGCACAAGTGCCCCACTGCCACCGAAATTACTTAGGTTCATCCTAGGAAGTCAAACTGAAGCCACTAATCAAGCCAAGGCAGATAAGGAAAGGCCAGTACTTCCTGTTCCATTCAGAGCCAGGTACACAAGCAGCCCCGTGTTCCTCCCTAGCCAGCTAACTATGGAATACCAAGAGGGGATTTTAAGTTATGTGCCTTATTAGAGGTGCCAAGTCAACATGTCCCCAAAGCAAACCACCAACCAGAGAGTCAATAACACAAAAAGCTAATGCCAAGCTGGCACCCTGAATGCCACCTTCAATCTGAGTGGAGGTTCAGAGGGTAAGAGGATGGGCTGCCAGCAGTCTGGGCCTCTGAGCTTGAAGCGGAAGTCCAGGCGCCAAGCTAAAGCTGGCTCTGACACCCACTCTCTCCAACTTCATCTATTTTAAGCTATACTGTGGTGAAATGCAAATATGTTTCAATACTAACTTTTGCTTGTGCTGTCCATGATTCTGTAAAAGCCCTGACAGACTGTGATCAAGACAGTACACTTTCCCATCTGTCCCCACAGAGAACGCTGGGACTGGGCCGGGAGCAGTGGCTCACGTCTGTAATCCCAGCACTTTGGGAGGCCAAGGGGGGTGGGTCAGGAGTTCAACACCAGCCTGGCCAATATGGTCACACCCCGTATCTACTAAAAATACAAAACTTAGCCGGGCGTGGTGGCGCATGCCTGTAGTCCCAGCTGCTCAGAAGGCTGAGGCAGAAGAATCACTTGAACCTAGGAGGCACAGGTTGTTGCTATGAGCCGAGATGGCACCACTGCACTCCAGCCTGGGTGACAGAGTGAGATTCCGTCTCAGGAAAAAAAAAAAAAGAAGGCTGGGGCTGTAGTCAGACAGCCGGCGCCTGGAGACCAGAACTAGGCCCTTAAGAGCCATGGGAAGTGCAGCAGCAAGTGTGTGTGTGTGTGTGGGGGGGGGGGGCGGGGCGCAGGAGGAGTGTGGGGGGGGCGCAGGAGGAGTGTGTGTGGGTGTGTGCATGTGTATGTCAACAAAGTGTAAAACCATGTGAGCCCAAAGGCCCTCTCCTCCTAGATTAGCTCTACAACTGTAAATTAGGCCACAACAGAGTGCTGTCTGAAAAGGGAAACAGAAAATTCTTTTCCAAAGGCTCAACTTCCTACTGGCCCCACAGTGCTGGCAACCAAAGAGTACTTGACACATGCTTCCAGAATAGGCGAGGCTGATGGAACTGGGACAGAAGCAGGAGTCCAGAGCTTCTGGTTTGGACTCTACTACGTTCTGGGTATAGCCCTGACAAGTCTCTCCCTCTAAAACAGACCTCTAAGACCTCCGACCGCTGATCCCACTACACACTAAGTTTCTTGAAGTCTGTGACCACGAGGCCTATGCACCTCTGGGACAGGCCTTTTAGCTCGCAAATGTTTCATGAACCTCTTCATTTTACAAAAGTGGAAACGAGAGAGAGGCAGACAGAGAAAGTGATTTTTTTTTTTTTCGAGATGGAGTTTTGCTCTTGTTGCCCAGGCTGGAGAGCAGTGGCGCGATCTCAACTCACTGCAACCTCCGCGTCCCAGGTTCAAGTGATACTCCTACCTCAGCCTCCCAAGTAGCTGGGATTAAAGGCATCCACCACCACACCTGGCTAATTTTCGGTATTTTTAGTAGAGATGGGGTTTCATAGTGTTGGGCAGGCTGCTCTCAAACTCCTGACTTCAGGTGATCCGCCTGCCTGGGCCTTCCAAAGTGCTGGGATTACAGGTAAGCCACTGCACCCAGCCAAGAAAGTGACTTCTTTAAGATCAGAGAGCAAACTGGTGAGAAGTCTGGATCTCCACAAAGCTTACTTGCCTCATCTATAAAACAGAAATAACTAGCTGGGTACAGTGGCTCATGCCTGTAATCCCAGGACTTTGGGAGGCCAAGGCAGGTGGATCACCTGAGGTCAGGAGTTCGAGAAGAGCCTGACCAACATGGTGAAACCCCGTCTCTACTAAAAATAGAAAACTTAGCTGGGCATGGTGGCAGGCACCTGTAATCCCAGCTACTCAGAAGGCTTAGGCTGGAGAATCACTTAAACCCAGGAAGTGGAGGTTGCAGTGAGCCGAGATCGTGCCACTGCACTCCAGCCTGGGTGACAGAGCGAGACTCAGCCTCCAAAAAAAAAAAAACATAAGTAACGAGTATCAACAATACCTGCCCCATTTCCCTTGAAACCTGAGGAAATGCTTGGTGAATCATACAGGGTGACAGAAATATCAGGAATACTTATTACTACTGAGCTGTACTGGGTTCTAACATAAAGTGAAGAACTCAGCCTAAGAAGGAGAGAAACCAGTGGTGCCACTAACCCTGCCTGCAGCCATACCTCATCGTGTCCCAGCATGCTCAGCAGGAGTGAGACGATGTTTTTCCGGATGACGGCATCCACTTTGGCCCCTGCTCCCTGAATCACAAACCTCAGGGCCTGCAGCATGGTGTCCCTGCAGAACCAATGAACTGACTTAGGCCCTGCCTCCACCACCACCCCCGCTGCCAGCACAGGCCTCCTAGAGGCTGCAGTGCTCCCTCATCAGCACCGTACCTGACGCCTGGGTCCTCCATGGCACGGATGCCGTTGAGCAGCTCTGTGAAGAGGGGATCCACCTTGATGTGGATGGAAATGAGCTTCCCCAGAGCATCTGCGGCCTTCAGACGCACCCCCCGGTTGGAGTCCTGCAGGGCTTTGGTGAAAGTGGTCTGCAGCTGGGGCAGGAAGGGCTTCAGAGCAATCCCAACCTGTGGGAGGAACGACATCCATGAAAGGCAGTTGTGGTGAACCCAAAGCCACACTGTACCACAGGCATGAGAACAAACGACAATCCCAAACCACCACAGCGAGCCCAGCTCTCACACAGGGCTGGGGACAGACAGTCCATCAGAGAGGCCAAGCACAGAGAGGTTTTGCTTGGCAACCATTGTCTGAGGGAGCTGTCTCACAGCCTTGGCTGTGTTGGGTTTGGCTTAGTGGAGACCTGTCCATATCAGTAAGTGACTCAAAACCTCCTCTGAATACATTAAAGAGCAGAGCAGACTGTCAGCAGTGTTGAAGCACAGTTCTAATGCCAAGACAGGGAAAGGGACTCAATGTGTACAGCACTGAGCTGATGATGGTGGGATGCTCTACTGAGCAACTGATGGTGGGATACGTACTCCACATTCAGCCCTCAGAACAAACCTGCGAAACAAATGACCCTGCAGAGTCCTCCCTGCACAAATGTGCACCCGCCTAACTAAAATTCCAGTTCAACCCGACTATTCAGAAAAACAGGCACACTTTTGACAAAATACAGATGGGTACAAGAGTGAAGATTTATTTATTGTTAAATAGGAAAACCAGAGTGGCTGTTGGGAGTTTCAGTGCCAATGAAGGTCTGGAAATACTGGAGCTGGGTGGGTGTGCAGGCTGTGGCAGGCACCCAAAAAGGGTAAATCTGAGGTATCTGAGATCAGGAGTTCGAGACCAGACTAGCCTGGTAAAACCCTGTCTCTACTAAAAATACAAAAAAAAAAAAAAATAGCCAGGTGTGATGGCAGACGCCTGTAATCCCAGGTACTTGGGAGGCTGAGGCAGGAAAATCATTTGAACGCAGAGGCAGAGGTTTCAGTGAGCTGAGATTGCCCCATTGCACTACAGCCTGGGTGACAGAGTGAGACTCCATCTCCAAAAAAAACAAAAAAACCATCTGCCCACAGGAGACATCTGACTCACAGCGGTGGACCAACTGCTGTGAGGTATAAGGGCTCCGTTTATTGTGTTACAATAACATCACGGCAAAGAACAGCCTAGGATGTCAGGTGAAGATGATACTAAAACATAAAACAAAAAAAATTAAGAACCTCAATTTTCACAAAATTAGGCTGATACAATCCCATTTTCTGGCTGGAAAGTTGCTCACACAGCCACTTCCAAAAGAAAAAAGTTTAAGTTCCTTTTGCTTCCAGTGAACTCTATTTGAGAATTCTGAGAATTCATGTTCATTTGTTTGCCTGTTTTACAAGTCTTGGCTCTGTTTATACTTTTTAAAACCTAAGCTGGGTGGGTGGCTCACTCCTGTAATTCTAATACTTCGGGAGGCTGAGGCGGAAGGATTGCTTGAGGCCAGAGTTTGAGATCAGCCCGGGCAACACAGGGAGACCCTGTGTCTACAAAAAATTTAAAAATAAACTGAGTAGTCCCAGCTATTCTGAAGGGTGAGGTGGGAGGACTGTTTGAGCCTAGGAAGGCAAGGCTGCAGTGAGCCGTGATCACGCCACTGCACTCCAGCCTAGGCAACAGAGTGAGACCCTGTCTCAAAAATAAAATTTAATGGGTTTAATTATGGCCATCAAACATCAGAAATGGTAACTATAGCAGAGCTTTTCATCCTATACTTTTGGCAAAAACTGAAGTGGTTTCAGTTGCTCTCAGACTTCCTTTTCATTCTCTCATCAGATTCTTTGCATCTCCCTCTTTGCGGCAGTAATAAAGAACTGCAAAATCTGGCCGGGCGCAGTGGCTCATGCCTATAATCCCAACACTTTGGGAGGCGGCAGCAGGCGATTCATGAGGTCAGGAGTTCGAGACTAGCCTGGTCGACATGGTGAAACCCTGTCTCTACTAAAAATACAAAAAGTAGCTGGGTGTGGTGGTGGGTGCCTATAATTCCAACTACTCAGGAGGCTGAGGCAGAATTGCTTGAACCTGGTGAGCTGAGATCATGCCACTGCACTCCAGCTCTGGCCGACAGAGCAACACTCCGTCTCGGGGGGAAAAAAAAGAATTGCAGTTATCTTTAAACAATGTTTTCCTTGTATTTATGTGGTCCTGAGTTTTTTTCCTTTGAAAAAGTAATTTTTCAAAATAATAGCAATTCACATGTACTGAGTGCTTAGTACGTATCAGGCATCATGCCAGAGTAACTTCATCTAATCCCCACATCTAGCAGCCCTTCATGAGGCAGCTGGCATTATTAGTCTCACTATGGGTGAGGAAACAGGCTCAGGTTATATGACTTCCCAAGGCTATCCTGGTCACAGAGCTACTAGGAGGACTTGAAATTGGCCCACAGTGTAGCATGTCTAGAATCCAAGGCCTTACCTCCCTGTTATGCTGCTCTCCAGAATAAACCTGTTCCCTGCTGCTACATGACACCTTATATCAGGCTCCTGCAGACAGACCTGTTCTCTAAGATCTAAACAAACTCATCAGCCACTCACCTTGGCCAACAAGAGGCTGAGTGTCTCGAGCAGAGCCGCCTTCACATTCCAGCTGAACCTGTCCCCCAGGATGCGGATCAGAGGGCCAGTGATGCTGACCACAGAGGGCCTCAGGGCATCAGCTGAGGTCAGGCGGATCACCAAGCCTAAGGCTTTAGCTGCCTCCTCTTTCTGCTCAGGGCTGCCAGTTAGGACTCCTTCCCGCAACACTGGAAGGATGGAGGTCACTCCCTGACAAGAGAATCACACCTGAGAGTCAAATTTCAAATGGCAAGGACCCCAGTGTCTCCCATGCAAGCAAGGTGCTTCTGACAGCTGTCCTCCCTTCAACTCCATGGGCGATACTGATTCAGGCTGAATCTCAGGATCACAGCCTGAGAGGGTGCTGGC
Organism: Callithrix jacchus; assembly: GCF_049354715.1. Taxonomy (NCBI): domain Eukaryota; kingdom Metazoa; phylum Chordata; class Mammalia; order Primates; family Cebidae; genus Callithrix; species Callithrix jacchus. The sequence continues at coordinate 123,267,796 of NC_133510.1, forward strand.
TATGGAACAGTCTTGACAGAGACAAGAAGACAAGGGCCCCAACAGGCCTATCACACAGAGGGAACACGTACTGTGGCCCACTCACTCTCTGGCCAAGGTGACCTGCAGAGCTTAGACCAAAAAGAGCATGAACCCTGTCCCCATCTGGCTACCACAGAAGGAAACATGCTGTCCATGAAGCTGCTGAACAATATCCACGGCTGCTGCTCCAGCTGCTCTACTGCAGACCTGGGACGGGGCACAGGGGTAAGGACCAGGAGGGTACAGCAGACTGCATGTCCACAGCCCCCTGCACGAGGCCCTGGCTTACCTTCTTCGGGAGGCAGAACCCTGGCACATGCTCGCCTTTGCTCTCATTTCCTATGAGCCGGATTTCCTTGTGCAGCTCTTCAATGAGTGCCAACTGGTTGCCAGCATCCAGCTTCTGCAGGAATCCAGAAAAAAACAAGAGGATGTACAGCCCTCTCAAGACTGCTTCCAAAGAGTATATGGGGAAGGCATGGGCGGGAGTATAAACAAGACCCGCCGTGAGCGGGTAAACGCCAGAGCTTAGTGACAGGTATGTGGGGGATTCTTATAAGTCTATTCTTGTAAACGCCTGGAATTTTCTATAAGCAAAAGTTGGCTGTGGGGTCACCTCACAGTCCTCTCACCTTAGTGATGGCATTCAGGGCATCCCAGCTCTCCTCCAGAACCACAGGGCTGGAGTCATTGAAGAGGCGGATCAGGCCCGAGACCAGGCTCCGCAGGTGGCTGGTATAGTCAGCCTTGGAGCGGGAACAGTAGATGTTGAGAATGATGGCAGCAGCCTGCCTCATGCCCACCTCGGGGCTACGGGTGGCTTCCAGCAGATCCTCAATGATAATCCGGTGCCCTGTGTCATCCTCTACGGAGAGGATCACAGCCTGACAATTGGCCATCTCCTGCAAACCACAACAAGGGACCTGTGTGCTAAGCACGGATGCTGTGGGCAGATGGGGCCTGAGAAAGCAATGGGAGCAGGCTCATCCCTTACCAGTTGCTCATCTGGGGTCCCAAGCTTCTCTTTCAGGGCCAGCATGACTGCTGGGAGGATCACACCAAGATGACGGGTGAGGGCATCACCAGCCACTGAAGAAAGGAAAGCCAGCACCCGGGTGTTGACAGGTGGTGTTGTCAGCTGGTAGAATGAGAACATTAACTCAGTGAATGCTGTGACCTGCTCCACACCAGGTGCTGGGCAAGGCTCTGGGAACAGAAGGGTGGGCCCAAGCCCACTGCTCAGAGCCAAGCATCTACTCCAGCATATCTTGGAGGACAATGGGGAAGGGTGTCCTGCTTACACTGCACCCTCCTCCCCTGGCCCCCCAACATCTACCTTCAGAACTGGTCTTCACTGCAGGCCCTGGAATTTCAATGTTCTGGAGCCAGAGGGTGTTGACATGTTGGGATTTACCTTGGGCACGAGGTAGGGCAGCACCACACGACTCTTAATAGCCATGACTTGCTTCAGACCATCCAAGGCAAACTCTGACACCTCCTCATCATCCTGCAGAGGGTATCGAGGACAACCCTGAGGAATCTGCATCTCTGCTGTCTGAACCAGCCACCGCCAACTTCCTTCTCCACCTGTTTCCCTCCCGCCTGTTGCACCCACATTTCCTTACTGTCAAAGGAGAAGCACAAAGCCAAATCTGATCTCGCTGCACCCACTCCCTCTGGCGGGCCCACATTCCGACTGCCTCGGCAGAATAATCGCCCTGCATTTTGCTTCTACAAAGACAGCAAAAGCCAAACTGGTAGGTGTGTGGTGGATCCGCTCACCAGCTGCTTTAGTAAAAATGGGAGAATGTCCTCCAGAGCCTGGTGGCCGATGGTAGAATGCAGCTGCTCAAAGGTCTTGGCTGCTGCCTCTCTGACCTCCTCCAGCGGGTCACACAAAGCCTTCCTTGCCGTAGGAACGAGGGATTCAGAGAAATACAACACCTGCAATGGCAAGCAACAACTGTACCACATGCGGGAAAGGAAAAGAAGGAGCAGAAGCAGAAAAGAAGGATAGGCAGGGGATTCTGACCCAGCTAGGCCACCCTAACTCTCTGCCTTTTCTTTTAACTTTTTACTGTGAAATATAAAAAAAGGAGAGAAGGGGCCGCGCATGGTGGCTTACGCCTGTAATCCCAACACTTTGGGAGGCCAAGGCAGGAGGATGACTTAAGGCCAGGAGTTCGAGACCAGCCTGGTGAACATGGTGAAACCCCATCTCTACTAAACATATAAAAATTAGCTAGGTATGGTGGTGCACACCTATAATCCCAGCTACTCAAGAGGCTGAGGCACGAGAATCACTTGAACCCAGGAGGCAGAGGCTGCAGCGACTCAAGATGGTGCCACTGTACTCCAGCCTGGGCGGCAAAGTGAGACTGTCTAAAAATTAAAATTAAAACGTTAAAAAGCAGAGAGGGGCTGGGCACAGTGGCTCACACCTGTATTCCCAACACTTTGGGAGGTGTAGACAAGAGGATCACTTGAGGCCAGGAGTTTGAGACCAGCCTGGGCAACACAGTGAGACCTCATCTCTATTAAAAATGCAAAAATTAGCCAGATGTGGTGGTGCACACCTACAGTCCCAGCTACTCAGAAGGCCATAGTGGCAGGATCACTTGAGCCCAGGAGGTGAAGGTTAAAGTCAGCTATGATTGTACCACTGCTCTCCAGCCTGGGAATATGATGCACCCCCATGTAGCCTTCACTGAGACTTAATAATTAACAGCTTGAATTTTTTAGGTGAATTCTCAACATACCTCCCATCTTCTCTAAGAACTGCAAACTCCTTCCCATGGCATCTGGGCCCCTCTCTCCCTGGACTCATTCTTTTGCTTATTCTCTTGGAAAACTCCAAGTCATTCTTCAAGTCTCAATCCAGACTTCACGCTCTATACAACAGAGCCAATAAAGGCTCTGCTCCCTCAGTACCATTCCCACCACAGCAAAGCCCACTCTGCATTCTCCTGACTTGTTGGCATGCAGGCCTCACCACTAGACTGTGGGCACTCAGCAGGCAAGAACTCAGCCTCTGTGGAACTCTAACTCTCCAATGAATCACAACTCTTTTTGGTGACAGAATTTTTGATTCCTTGCCAAACATAAATTTCAAAAACCAAATGTAAGACATACATCAATATAGGAGAAGGATCGGGTATCCTAGGGATTCAGACTAGGATGCCCAAGCCAAGCAATTGGCTACTTGCTTACATTTCTAGCGGGCCATCCACTTAATTGCTTTGGCATTTCATCCAAACATGAAGGTAGTGCCTATAAGCATTCTTAACCTACTCCCCCGGGGGGGTTTCCAGGATCAATGACCTCAGAAACTAATTAAGAGTCATGTGCTCCAAACCCCTTGGATGTTGCTGCTATGGAAACAGTTATTGTGCTGCCAGACACCATATGCTTTCTCCCACTGGGCATCACAACTCTTACTTACTCCCCTCCTGCTAAGAGTGAGTGTACACCCCTCCCGCTCCCTGCTGTCCTACCCACTCACACAGCTGCCCGCCCTGTCTCCCAGAAGGAGGTGACACACATTTTCACTGGACTTATATAGCATCACAAAAGGGACTGATCCTGAGCAACCTTCACAGTTGTAACAGAAAGATCATCTCCAGTTTCCAAAGGCCACTCAAGGAGGCATCCAAATCACTTAGCTCTTAGCCTGCAAAACTATAGGAAAGCTGAGAAAACGGAGATGCAAGTCCATGTGGCCCAGCCAGCACCTCCCCAGAGTGAAGCTGGCGCGTCCCTGAGGGCAGCGCAAACCCTCTAGGGGTGAAGCTTCTCCTGTAACCTTCCCCCATCCTCTGGCTCAGGTCACCTGCAGTGCACAGCTGGTGGGGTCCTTAGAAGATACTCACGGCATCCCGGCTGGTGGACTTCATGATCTCACTTAGCCCAATGCACACGCCCTGCCTCTCGTCACTCTTCTGAGACCTCAGGCCTTCCTCAAGGATGGGGATGATCTCAGGGAGGATTTTCTCCCCTAACTTCCGCACAAGATCTCCCAATGTTCTCGCTGCAATCTGTCAACAGAGGTGAAGCCAGGAAGTAAACTCCCTGCAAACCCCAGGGCACCCAGAGGACAACTCCAGAATGAGGGCCCTGAAACCTCCCAGGCTTTATCTGAATCACTGACTTAATTTCCCCATATGCTCTTACCCATAAAGAGCCCCCAAATACTCTCTGTAGCGCTTGCAAAACACTACCAAAAAAATTATCTGTTTCACACACACCTACACAATCTAAGAGCCAGCACCTTATAGATGAACAAAAAATTCATCATCCACTGCACAGTCAAGGGCCAATTTCCCCAGATGACTGAAGCCTTAACACTGTGCTTTGGCTCAGCAGTAGCTGAATCTGGAACAAAGCTTTAAGGAAAAAAACCCATCTACTTTCTGAGGCCTCATGCAAACTCTTCTTTAGAGCCAAATACATGGTTTGCGTGCCAGAGACAGGGGTTGGAAGGAGGCCTAAGAAGATGGGTAGAAATGATCACCACCCCGCCTGGGCATCTCCTCCGGGACCACTGACCCCTGTTCGTCTGCCCTGCCAGCATGCCATCCTGATCTCATGTCACACTGCTCCTCCCTATCTCCTCACTCCAGCTATACCAGCCTTGCTCAGCCCATACTGGTGCCCACCACAGGAACTCTGCATATCCCGTTTTTGTATCTAAAGCATTATTTATTCCCTCTGTCTGGAATGGTCTTTCACCACATCCTCACCTGGTTAGTGCTTACTTATCTTTCATTTTCAAGCATCATTTCTTCTGAGAAGTTTTACTAACACAAGCCCATCCCTCACCAGCGGTCAAATGCAGCTATTATAAGCATTTGCAGTGCCACACGGCACTGGCCACAGTCGCATTTTACATCTGTGTGGTTGTCTAATATCCATCTCCTCGACAAGACCGTTTCTAATGAGGATAAGGAATGAGGCTGCCTTTCTTCTCCATTATGTCCCCAGGTGCTAGGCCCCTGCTTAGCGCACAGTAGATGCTAACAAATATTTGCAGAATGACTAAGTAAAGAATACAATGTTCCTCTGTTAGACAGGGTAGCTGGGTACTCTCCCAGACTCTGCAGACTCAGCTTTCTGGGCTCTGAAAGGAGGCGCTGGGGCTGCTAGTCCAAAATGAGACCCAGGAAACTCACCGTTCTCTTATCTGCACACGTGCTGGCTAGGAAACCCAGCAGGAGCCCAAAGAGAGTGGGGAGGATCTCACGCAAGGTGCGGGGGGTATTGGAGACAACAATCTTCCAGACGTGCAGGGACGCCTGCCGCACCACCAGCTGGGTGTCTGAGCGGCCCATGTACAGCCCTGCCAACACCCGGTTCCGCCGCTCTACCCCCAGGGCAGTGATAATCGCCTGCAGCCAGTGGAAGGGGAGAGAACATAGAGTAGTAAAGCCTCTATGGCACAGGCATTAGGGCACACTCTACCATCAGCATGGGCACGAAAGCCATCACTGGGCAGGCACCTTATTGGACTGAGCGGTTCCAAAGTTATCATCTTCGGAAGCAGTTTCTGTGGTCATTTTCCCAGTGACTCCTGAGATGTGAAACAGGAGATCCCCAAGGAGCTGAACAGAGCTGAACCTGAGAAGAAGGCCAACAACACAGTCACACAGCTGCAAGGAGTGGGCTTGGCACAACTGAGCACCGCACAGAAGACGGAAAGAAGTGCACCCAAAATACTCATGACGGTCATCTTGGAATGGGAAGGGTCAGATGGTTTTCATTTCTTTACACTCGCTCACATACTTTCCACGTTTTTTACTAATGAACATACATGAATGTTGGGGAAAGAAAACATTTTTTTTTAAATATCTATCAATTTCTATAATAAAAGTTATAAAACAGAAAATGAGTACAAAAGGGAAGCACTAACAGGCAGTAAGGAAGTGGAGCAACTAGGAGGCCTTAGAAAGATAAACTATTTCTCCTTAAATTAGGTTTTTTGCTTTTAATGATTAGAAAAATAACAGTCTCAAACTGAAATTTCAAGAAATACAGAAAAATATAAAGAAAGAGAGTGTAAGTAACTGCCCAAACTCCCAATACCCAGGCAACCACTGCAGCCACCCTGAAGGCTAGTGACACTCCATACACACCTCCCTCTACACAATGACATGCAAGCAGACCCCAAACTACTGCACATTATGTGGCTGGACCACAGCCTGTGCACCATCCTGTTACAATAGGTTGAGGAGCTTTCTAAGTCAGCTAATAGCATCTTATACCATTCTTTCTAATGGCTGAATAAAAGACCACTGTATGAACGTACTGTATTTTCAAATCTAAAGCATTGTTTATTCCCTCTGTCTGGAGTGGTCTTTCACCACATCCTCACCTGGTTAGTGCTTACTTATCTTTCATTTTCAAGCATCATTTCTTCTGAGAAGTGTTTACTAACTAAAAATTGGAGGTTTTAAATCAACCTCCAATTTTTCAAATGGTAAACGATACTGCAACACATATCATCCTTACATCTAACAGTCTTAAGCACTTGACCAGTCAATACATCCTTGAAATAGATTCCCGTAAGTGAAATTTTTAAAGAGTACTTAACGTTTAAAATCTGAATACATATTGGAAACCTGTAAAGAGAGGACTTTTTAAAGAATCAGAATAAAGTCACTGCTATAGGAAACTGGAAAAGTTACAAAATGGTTAAAAGCAAGGGTCTGGAAAAAGTTGAGAGCATTCTTGGCAACATTCTGCTCTTCATTTCTCAACTGGAGTTATCAAAAGGCAAAGCTCAGCCCATTGGGTCTTTTTTTTTTCTTTTGAAGATAGGTTCTTGCTCTGTTGCCCAGGTTGGAGAACAGTGGCACAATCTCAGCTCACTGCAACCTCCACCTCTGCGGCTCAAGTGATCCTTCTGCCTCAGCCTTCTGTGTAGCTGGGACTACAGGTATGCACCACCATTCCCAGCTAATTTTTTGGTTTTTTGTAGAGGCGGAGTCTCACTATGTTGCCAGGGCTCATCTCGAACTCCTGGGCTCAAGCAATCCTGCCTCAGCTTCCCAAAGTACTGTGATAATAGGCGTGAGCCATCATGCATCATTCCAACTGGGTCTTTCTGCCCAAGTTCTCACCTGATTCTCCAAAGGTCATCAAAGAGGCCTTGCTCTAGCTGGGGCAGCAGCAAGGCGATGGCTGTCTCAGCGTACATAGAGATAACCCGCTGGCCTGCACGCAGGGCGGTGTCACGCACAAACTCATTCTCATCAGCAAGAGCCTGGGCACACAGAGGGTGGGTCAGCCAGAACTGCCACCCCCAGGTCCCCAGCCCAAAAAACATGGTGCTCACTGAAGGCTGAGGGCTGTGGCAGCCAACCCCACCCAGCAGGGATCCCTAGCTCTCCAGGAGAGCACTTGCCTCCTACCCTCCTCAGAGACTCTACCCTCACCAAGGTCATGGTACCTACTTTGAGGATACAGGGGATGATGGGCCCCACATAAGGAGTAAATTTGTCTCCAAAGGTGATGGGCAGGTAGTTAAACATCATTATGTAGCCATCTCGGACGTGGGGCGCAATGTCCACTTTGCTGGCTGTAGCCACGATTTCTGGCATCAGCTTTTCCAACTTCTCCACCCCCAAACCAGCCATGACCTCAGCCAACCCTGCAACAAAAGAACAGAATGAGCCCACTAATCTGAGGTCCTCTTATAGAGCATTTCCAGTCTGGCCACTGGACCTGCTCTGGCCTTACCCTGCGCAGCGCCTGACCGATCCACAGAGCTCTGCTCATAGGTCAGCGTCTCCATCAGCCATGGCAGCAAGTCTTCAAAGCACGACTCCCCCATGCCCTTCACCATGGCCCCAAGGGCCTTTGCAGATACCGTCCGCACCTGTCACGTCACCGAGAGCAGAGATAGTGTGAGGAGATGCCGCTCAAAACAAGGTAGCCACACAGGAGCAGGGAGGGACACCGAGGGCCTCCTTCCCTTTCCAACAGACAAAAAAGCAGCTTTGGGGAATTCTCAGGGATCCATTTTGTGGGGACTGGATGAGGCAGTAGGATAAACTATTTCTCCTTAAATTGGGTTTCTTGCTTTTAATGATTAGAAAGTAACATTAAAAAGTTACTGTAAAGTGAGATCAATCATCCCCAGTCTAAGGCAGACTCACCTCAGGCACAGGGTCCAAAAGCGACGCTTTCAGGCCAGGTGTCACGCTGGGCAGGTACGGAGCCAGGTCCTGGGACAACACAGGAGGTGGCTCAGGCAAGGCCCAGCTCCTGCTTTCTCCAGACCCGTTCCACTGTGGACCCTAACCTCCCCATTCTGCTGGCAAGGAGTGCACAGCAGGGGCTCTGGCGTGCAAACCTCACTGCCCATGAAACAGGGTGGGAAGGGCAGCTGGCAAGTAAGTCCCCCCCCTCACCCCACCACCAACTGGTTCTTTGAAGGCCCTGTGCAATTACTCGGGGACGACTACTAGGGACCCCAGGCCCATCCTCAACAGATAGGCGTTCAATGCTCTTGCTCCTCCCACTCTTCTCTTAAGACCAAGACCTGTCCAGACTCTGGAATTTTTAGGAAATTATTTCTGGTACTTTCCTTTCAGAATTCATTAACATCTTCCCTTTCTTTACCTCAAAATGTTTATGTCTCTTGATGGAGCATTCAGCTTTCAGGAATAATTTTAAACACAGAAAATGCATTATGTTCACTGCAGCATCACTGAAAATAGCCAAAAACCTTGGACACTGTATGGCCAATGATATATAAGTTATGGTATATAAACTTGTTGGAATATTATAACTATTAAAAATCAGTTTTGTGAATAACTCATTATAACTTGGGAATAAGTTTAAGTTTAGGAATGCCATTTTTAAATGTAATTTAAACAATTAACAGTACTTGGCTGGGCACAGTGGCTAATCCCAGCACTTTGGGAGATTGAGGTAGGTAGATCGCCTGAGGTCAGGAGTTTGAGACCAGCCTGACCAACCTGGGGAAACCCTGTCTCTACCAAAAATATAAAAATTAGCTGGGCCTGGTAGTTAAGTGCCTATAATCCCAGTTACTCAGGAGGCTGAGGCAGGAGAATCACTTGAACCCAGGCAGTGGAGATTGCAAGGAGCCAAGACTGTGCCAGTGCACTCCAGCCTGGGCAACAGAGTGAGACTCAGTCTTAAAAAAAAAAAAAATGGGCCGGGCGTGGTGGCTCATACCTGTAATCCCAGCACTTTGGGAGGCCGAGGCAGGTGGATCACGAGGTCAAGAGATCGAGACCATCCTGGTCAACATGGTGAAACCCCGTCTCTACTAAAAATACAAAAAATTAGCTGGGCATGGTGGCATGTGCCTGTAATCCCAGCTACTCAGGAGGCTGAGGCAGGAGAATTGCCTGAACCCAGGAGGCGGAGGTTGCAGTGAGCCGAGATTGCGCCATTGCACTCCAGCCTGGGTAACAAGAGCGAAACTCTGTCTCAAAAAAAAAAAAAAAAAATGAACAGTAATTATTTTTGTGGTAGGGAACTGTGGATAAAATGTTAAAATATTTTGGTTTTCTAATTTTTAAAATTAATTAATTTTTAAGACAGGATCTTGCTCTGTTGCCCAGGCTGGAGTACGGTGGTATTATCACAGCTCATTATATCCCGAACCTCCTGGGCTCAAGCAATCCTCCCATCTCAGCCTCCCAAAGTCCTGGGATCACAAGCATGAGCCAACAATTCTGGTCTGTTTTTCTGGTTTTTTAATTTCCCAAATTTTCTAGGATTAATGCAACTTTTCCACTTTGTATTTTTTTGCTCATAGCCTCAGTAAGCAAAGCTGAGCTGTGGTAGACAGTGAGATCACACATGTAAGCTCTTCGGAGCTAATAGACAAAGCGTATCTCCCAAACCAGACTCTCCTGACAAGAATACATTGCAAAGACTCCAAGTGGCAGTATATTCAACACTCTTGAGAGGTCAAAAGAGAGACACGCCTATCTGGGTCTCAGGTGAGAACTAAGCTATCAAGGACTTGAACCACTGCATTCTGTAAGATGCCCAGAGAGCCCAGATTTCCACCCCAAAATGGCTCATTTCTCCCCACAAAAATAAGTAGGGACTAATGCCCATATCTTTCCTTGTCTAATGTGGAGACTGTACACCTCTGACTCTGCACTCAGCATCTTCTGGTCTGTACCACACCAGCCCCAGGTAGGCTACTACCTTCTGGTCTGTCAGGGAGTACATGTTGCCAATGATCTGGGCTGCCATCTTCCGCGTGTCAGTGGAACGGTCCTGGAAGGCTCTCTGGACAATGGGCATGATGAGGGCCAGGGACGGGGCATCAATGAAGTGGACGAACTTGGTGTCCAGCAGGGTCTGCAAGCACTTTTGGGTCTTCCTGGAGGGGTCCGTCAGGGCATCCAGAAGGACTGGGGCAATGGCTGTACATCCAAAGAGAAGAGAGCCTGGTTGATACACATCTATGCAGCAGCAAAGTTCCTGAGCCCCCAGAACTAGAATGGATCAGAAGAGAAGGAAGTCTGGCATACCTCCTCCCTGAAGCCCCACAAGTCACCAGCTGGGGAAGACAGGCTGTCCACAAAGAGCAATCCTTGCTTCACTGGTGGGAAGCAGAGGTCACTATGTGGAGGTGGCAGCTATTACCCTTTGCACTGTAGAGCTGTGACATGGAAGAGCACCTATGGGCTGGTTTCAATGGGCACTGAACTGCAGCTATTGTGCTGACCTTCCATAGGGACTGTTTCTTGATCACCACCATGGACCTGATTCTGAGACCAGCAATCCAGAAAAGATGTTGTGGAAAGCCAGTTTTGTGACACCAAAGTCCCCTAACCAGCAGTGGGGGTGAAGCACAAAGTACTAAGGTTAGATAAAATGAGCTCTTAAAAACCCAGTACCACAGCTGAGGGAGTTTATCCACTATAAAAATCCATGCTGGGCAACAATAACCAAAAAAAAAAGAATAACCGAATTTTAAAATGGGCAAGGACCTGAATAGACATTTCTCCAAAGAAGATATGCAAATGGCCAATAACCACATGAAAAGATGCTCAGCATCACTGGTCATTAGGGAAATGCAAATCAAGATCACAATGAGATGCCACTTCATACCCACTAGGAGGCTATAATCAAAAAGAGAGACAACAAAGTGTTGACAACTGAAATCCTCAAACTTTGCTATTGGGAATATCAAGCAGTACAGCCATTTGACACTGGAAAACAGTCTGGCAGTTCCTCAGAAAGTAAAGAGAGTTACCATATGACCCACCAATTAATTCTCTTCCTAGGTGTCTAACCAACAGAACTAAAGTTTATGTTCACACAAAAACTTTTGCTCAAATGTTCACAGCAGCCTTATTCTTAATGGCCCAAAAGTGGAAACAACCCAATTCCATTAATGAAGGAATAAACCAAATGTGGTCTGCCGGTGCAATGGAATATTATTCCGCCATATGAAGGTACTAAAACATGCTACAATATGGATGAGCCTCAAAACCATTACACTAAGTGAAAGAAGCCAGACACAAAGGTCACATACATATTTTATGATTCCATGTGTATGAAATGTCCAGAATAGGCAAAGATACAGAGACAGAAAGTAGATGAGTAGCTGTCAGGGGTTGGGGGTAGCGGGGAAATGAAGAAAAAATGCTAATGGGTATGGAGTTTCTTTCTGGGGTGATGAAAAATACACTCTGAAAATAGCAGTGATGTTTATGAAATTTTGTGAATATACGAAAAACTACTGAATTATACATTCTAAAAGAGTGAATTTCATATTATATGTGAATTATATCTCAGCTTTTTAAAAAGATCTATGCTGGATTCTTAAATGAAGGCATTTCTACTCATGTGATAAGGATGAGACTGTTCCGGGCCTCAGGATCCCTCAGGGATGTTGAGCACTGGAAACGCTGAACCCCACAGAAGCAGAGAGTAGCACAGTGGCTGCCAGGGGCTGGGGGTGAGCGTGGGAGACATTGGTCAAAGCGTACAAACTTTTAGTAAAGCAGGATGAATAAGTTCTGGAGATCTAATGTGCAGCACGATGATGACAGTTAATAATATTCATCATAGGCTTGAAATTTGCTACGAGAAATGTGCTGAGTCGATATTAAATGTGTAGACAAAAAAAAAACATGTAAAGTGAGGAATATGATAATGCCTGATTATGGTAATCATTTCACAATGCACACATCATTGTACAAAACATCACAGCCAGGAGCGGTGGCTCACACCTATTATCCCAGCAGTTTGGGAGACCGAGGCAGGAGCATCGCTTGAACCTGGGAGGTGGAGGTTTTGATAAGCTGAGATTGCGCCATTGTACTCCAGCCTGGGCAACAACAGTGAGACTCCACCAAAAAAAAAAAAATACACACATCACATAGTATATATAACTTTTACTTATCAAATATATATCAGTAAAGCTGAAAAAAATATTTTAAAAAGAAATACTGCTTTTTTGAGATGGAGTCTCACTCTGCTGCCCAGTCTGGAGTGCAATGGTACAATCTCAGCTCAGTGCAACCTCCACCTCTGGGGTTCAGGCTATTCTCCTGCCTCAGCCTCCTAAGTAGCTAAGTGTACTACAGGTACGCACCACCATGCCCGGCTAATTTTTGTATTTTTAGTAGAAGATGGGGTTTCACCATGTTGGCCAGGCTGGTCTTGAACTCCTGACCTCAGGTGATCTGCCCATCTCAGCCTCCCAAAGTGCTGGGATTACAGGCGTGAACCACAGAAATAAAATTTCTGAAAAGCATATATCCTTAGTAAATTTTTGGTCTGCCCTATCGGTAACTGAAAAGTGTGTTGAAATCTCCCACCGTGATATAATGTATTTGTTAATTTCTCCCTGTAGCTTTATAAATTTTGTTTTATGTATTTTAAGGCTATTCCATACTTTCCATACTGAAGTACACTGAGAGGGCACTGCCAGCTGAAGCTTAGACTTTAACAGTGACATGCTGGTCAAGGTGGCTGGCTCGGTTTTGTTCCTAGCGATCAACCTCTTCCTGGTGTTCGAGAACGAACCACATGCAGAGTATTTAAGTTAATCCTATCCCCTCCTTAACCCTCCCCTCTATCACAGGCCTCCTGGAATGACATGGAACAGGACCTTTTGAAGTTTTCAAAGGTCCTAATATTTTGAATGGTGCTGATGTGGTCCAGAGAATGTCATTCAGTTCTGTTGGCCTCATGCTCAGCTTAGTACACAGGGATCTCTTAGTGCACAGGGATCTCTTGGAGTCAAACTGCTCCTGAGCCAATGACTCAGTGTCCCTATCTGTAGAGCCAATGACATCTGCCCCAGACCAGGAGAAAAACAGAATGAATGCTTCCAAACTACCTTCAAATAACTATTCTAGGATAAGGGCTTCCCAGGATTTAGAGGCTATTTCACTGTGAACGTATTTGTCCTCAAAGAAAAAGATCTTAGCTGAATCAGTGCAAGTTCCCTGCAGTGTCCAAAGGTGGTGGGATTGGCAGGAGGCCAGGGCAAGCACCCTCATGGGAGAGGCCTACCTAGAATCTCTGGGTTTCTGATGACAGAGCCGATCTGCCTGAGTGCCTGCTGTCCGGCCTTCTGGACTTTGACGTGGGAATCGGTCAGCACCTCCGTAAGCTTGGGCACGATGTTGGGTAGGCAGGATGACAGCTGCTTGGGAGCACAGTACGCCATCGCCCCGAGAAGTTCCACTGACCCTGTGGATGGCAGACACAAGCCCAGCACTGAATCACTGAGCACAGGCCAGCAATTCAACTGCACTGGCTACATGGGCAAGGGACATCGACCCTGGTCCCTGCACACTGTGCTTGAGCAGTCACTGGGAGTAGGGGAGAGGGGGCTGGCTCTAGCAGAGCGGTCAAAAAAGCTCTTGAGGCCTGCTAAACAGTGGGATCCCAGGTGAGAAGCAGGGCAGTATGGGAGAAAGAGACCAGGATTGGGGAGACCTGGTTTAACCCTTACAGTGAGATGCAAGGTCAATTTCCTGAATTTCAGTGAACTGAAATTCATCCACAAATGAGGAAACTGATTTAGATGTGTTGTTTCAAACTACAGGGTGAAATCTGAAGGACTGAGAAGGAGGCTGAGTGGGAGGGTCCTAGGTGGTGATCCTCCCCTAACTAGAGCAGCTCTACTTGTATCTGTTTGCTTATTAGGATGCCAGAGATTTTTTTTTTTTTTTTGAGACAGGGTCTCACTCTGCCGCCCAGGCTGGAGTGTGATGGCAGCCTCCAACTTCAGGGCTCAAGTAATCCTCCCACTTCCGCCTCCTGAGTAGCTGAGACTACATGCATGTGCCACCATACATGAACTATTTTTTTTTTTTGGTAGAGGTAGGGATCTTGCTATGTTGCCCAGGCTAGTCTAAACTCCTGGCCTCAAGAGATTCTCTGCCAAAGGTTATTTTTAAAAAGAGCTTTCCTGAGGGGGGAAAACTTTAAAGCCACAGAAGAGCTTTACAGCTCTAGGATTTTCTGACTTAAGGCTGTAGCTCTTGTCAGAGACCTGTTCTTGGCATGAAAGCACATAAACCATAGAAAGATTCAACCACCAGAGGCAGAGTTGGCCAGGTGTGGTGACTCACACCTGTAATCCCAGTGCTTTGGGTGGCCAAGGCAGGAGGATCACTTGAGCCCAGAAATTCGAGGCCTGTCTGGGCCACATAGCGAGACTACATCATTATTAAAACAGTAAAAAAATTAGCCAGGTGTAGTGGCGTGTTCCTGTGAGAATGGTTTGTGCCCCAAAGCTCAAGACCAGCCTGAGGGATAGAGCAAGACTCCACCTCAAATTTCAAAAGAAAGGCAGAGTCTTAACCCTATCCCTGGGCTGGGGAGCTCACAGGACACGAGCTGTGGCTACCCAGGATCCTCGCTGAGGCTGGTTTTCAGAACAGGAAGCTGGGAAGAGAGACAGAGGGAGTGGTCTTACCAGCTTTGGTCCGCCAGGATTCCTCCTCCAGGGCAGCCAGTAAGGAGGGGAGCACCAGCTTCACCCCATGAGCACTCAGGTTGCTCATCACGGCCTTGGCACAGTCATCTGCAGCCTCAAGGGAGGAGAAAAGATATTCAGGGGCCTCCTCGCCCAAGCAAGGGGCAAGGCCTGACACCAGTCCTAATGTTCCTCCCATGACAAATGCTTCCTAGGGTTCTATTGTATCAAACCCTGTGCCAAGGCCTACAGACACAGCTGGGAACATACCTCACAAAGTTTCAGTGCTGTTCTCCCATGCAGTCTAGGGACTTACCTCACGCACATACTGGTTCCCATCCCCGAAGCACAGGAGCAAATGGGGCAGCACATGAACCACGTAGGGCTCAAAGAGCTTCCCCAGCATGGTGCAGAGCATCTCAAAGGCAAAGAGGGCTCCTAGGGGAAAAGATGGTAGGACGGCTGGGAACAGAATGTCCCCTGGGGATAGCCACAGAGAACAGAAGGGACAGCAACCTCCCTGCCACCTCCTACTCCTCTGGAAACACTCAGAAAAGCCGTGGAACTAGTGGTTGCGCCATGAGGAAGTAGCACCCTCCGTCTCAGCTCAAGAAGCCCCAGAGCAGGGATGTGGCTGAGTGGAAGGGAGGAGACTAACAGCTGACACTAACAGAAAAGCCAAACCACAGGCCGGGCGCAGTGGCTCATACCTGTAATCCCAGCATTTCGGGAGGCTGAGGCAGGAGAATCACCTGAGGTCAGGAGTTTGAGACCAGCCTGACCAATATGGAGAAAGCCCGTCTCTACTAAAAATACAAAATTAGCTGGGTGTGGTGATGCATGCCTGTAATCCTAGCTACTCGGGAGGCTGAGGCAGGAGAATCGTTTGAACCCGGGAGGCAGAAATTGCAGTGAGCCAAGATCACGCCATTGCACTCCAGCCTGGGCAACAAGAGCAAAACTTTGTCTCAAAAAAGAAAAACAACAAACAAGACTAGCATGGCCAACATGGTGAAACCCCATCTCTACTAAAAATACAAAAATTAGCCGCCTGTAATCCCAGCTACTCTGGAGGCTGAGGCAGGATAATTGCTTGAACCTGGGAGGCTGGGATTGCAATGAGCTGAGACTTGCAGTGAGCTGAGATCGCTCCACTGTACTCCAGCCTGGTGACAAAGCAAGACTCCGTCTCCAAAAAAAAGCGAAACCTCTCTCAGCTAAGGGTGTTGCTGAGTTAGAAATTTGCAAGTCCAAGGAAATCAGCAAGGACCCGACTGGACTGGGTTGCACACAGTAGGGCCCTCTGCAGCACACACACAAGCAGTAGCCTCCGCCTGGGGCGCCAGGATCGGATTCCTTCCTCTGGCAAAGTAGGGACCAACTTCCCATGCTGGACAGCCCCAAGCTCAGAGACACTCACCCTCTCGCCGGCGGAAGTTCTTCTTATCCTGAATGGCGTCAGTCAGTGCTGCCATCATCTCCTGCTGCTTCAGTGAGAGGATGCCCAGGCCCTTCACAAGGCCCGCCAGCCCATACGCGGCCCCTTTGCGCTCTGCGTACTTGTCTGACTCCAGCAGCTGCTGCATGAGCCTCTGGATCATCCCTCCAGCATCCTCCTTGATGGCTGGCACAAGGGGTGGCAAGCAGCTGGCCACAGACTCCTGGACCTGGGGAAGGGCCTGCCTGTTAATGCCGTGGCTCAGTTGCAGCCCTTTCATGGCTGGTGGCAGGGCAGGGGGCTGACCGTCCTACACAGCACCCACCACTAGATTTCCCAAGCCCCATCTCAGTCACTGCTTACGGTTATCACAGGGCACCAGAGAAGCAAACAATGTTGTATATACAGTATCGCATACCCCTCAGGGCATACACTACAATCTGTGGACGACAAAAGCTTCAGATCCTGTGGTACCATTTCTGGTCTAAACGGAAAACCTTGTCTGGGCAGCAGGGTGGGAGGACAAAGGAGGGGACTCTAAAGACTAAATCCTCTGAAAAAGCTTCCATAGAAGTGTGCTGCTTTGCCTCCATAAAGACAGCATGTGTCTTTCAGTTTCCAAACTTGTAGAAATCACAGAGAAACTGGGCAGGGCCTTATAGGACCAGGCACAAACTGAATGGGACCAAAAGACACTCCTGCCTCCCAACCACAGCTCACTAAGCCCAGCTTGGGAGAGCAACCTTGATGCCAAGCTGGCAGGTGTCCAGATGTGACCCTTCTGTTGTTTGGACTTTCTGACACCATATTTGACCACAGTTTTGGAACCTGTTTTCAACTGTGCATTTTTTTGGTAAACTTTTTTGTTGTTTTGTTTTGTTTTGATTTTAGAGGTAGGGTCTCACTTTGTCACCCAGGCATGGCTTCTACATCTGGCTTAAAGTTTTTGTAGAGACAGGATCACACCATGTTGCCCAGGCTGGTCTTGAACTATTAGCCTCAATAATCTTCCCACCACAGTCTCCCAAAGCACTAGGATTACAGGCATGAGCCACCATGCCCAGTGCAACTGTGCATCTTCTGAGGACACTCTGGGTGGTCCAAATGCAAATCCGAAATATATATATATATAAATGCATACTTTTCAAAACAAAGAAAAAGAAATTTCTTTGCACTGTGGCTTAGAGACTACATTAAAATGCATCTGCAACACATAACCAACACATGGAAAGGCCCAGGAAAAGGCCTGACATAAGAGAAAGCCTGCCTTTTTATTTTATTTTTTCCCTTTGGATCCCCAGTGCACCTTAGTGAGTAGAAAACATGGAACTATTTAGGAGGTCTATTAGAACAAAATAAAGAAACTCCCTCTCAAGGGGTGTTCTTGACTGTAAACCGGGTGAGTAGAAAAAAATGAAACTATCTGGGAGGTCTATCAGGACAAAGCTACAAAGAAACTCCCTCTCCAGGAGTGTTCCTGACTACATACCAGGCTCTGCCCTGGGACAGAGGGTGAATCCTTGCCAAGAACCAGGGTTTCTGGGTCTTGATTGTCCAACTCCGCCTCTTGTATCCCACTACCTAACCACAGTCAGGTCCCAATTCTCTAACTAACATGTGGGTCCCAGGCCAGATGGCAGGTACCTGCTGAGAGGGGGTAGAGAGAGCAGTGATGAGTTTGGCAACAATGGGCTTCACTTTGGGATCGCTTTTGTCCAGGTGCTTGGCCAGAGAGCCCATCAGGACCACCACACTCTGTCGCACGGCGTCATAGCTGGCATCATTGGGTGCATTCTTCAGGAACTCCTCAAATACTGGCAACAGCGAGTTGACGTTCTCCTGGAAAGCCAAACCCCTCAGAGCCTCAGGTCAACCCTACAGGCTGCATCTGAGGACGACAGTCCCTGAAGACCAAGACCATGTCTAGCTCTAGGACAGGCATCCTGACATGCCCGCCAGCAGGTCTCCTAGTTTTCCGGCAGGACTGCTACAGACTTAAAAGAATTTAACATACTATCGTGGTCTTTTTGGCTCAAAGGAAATACACATGTCACATCCCACCCTGTCACTGAGTGCCAGGATCCCTGGAACTCAGCATCTCTGTCCCCTGCTCAGCCCTATCGTCTGCCTTGGCCTATCCTGTCTCTTCAGCTGACTGAAATCCTCTTACCTTCCCATGGGTGTTGAGTGTTGCAAGGGCTGCATCCAACATGCACTTCCGGACATCTGGGTGTCGGTCATTGAGGGCATCAGGGACAAAAAATTGAAAGAGTGGCTTCACCTGAGAGCTATCCAGATACTGGGAGAGCTTGTTGAGAGCCAAGGCCAAGCCACACCTGGGAAAGAAGCGGGAGCACATCAGGAGAGGCAGCCAGGGGGCCTCCTCTACCACTGGAACTTCTGTCTGTGCACAGCAAGGAGAGAGCTTGCCTCAGGCAAACACCATTTTGTGGGCAGAGAACAGCATGAAGCCCACCACCCAGTGCTCACCCAATGTTCTGGAACAACCCACTTGTCATATGGAGACTTGCCATCTGCCCTGATTTTACCTCCTACTGGGTGACCAGCCCTGCATTGGTTTCCCCAGAGGGGAATGTGAGTACAGTGCTCACCCCTCTACCTGCAAAAGGCAGGCTGTAAGAGAAGACAGAGGTAAAGGAACCAGATATATAGACCCTTGGAAATGAACATATTCTCGAAGGGCAAAATGGTATTATTCTTTCCAGTCACAAAGCAAAGAATCTGTGTCCTATCCCTGGCTGATGGTCTGGAATGAAAAATAAGCCAGGATGGGCCCATATACCACCCTGCACAACACACAAGACGTCACAGGATGAGCCATTCAGAAAACTAACACCCTCGCAAGTTTTGCGCCTGTTCTTTGGGAGACAAGTGTCTTCTAAGGTCCCACTTGCTCCCAGACATCTGTCTAATCCTCCAACTGCTACTCGTGGGCTCTGGGGAGAAAGGTTGGTAGCTTCAGTTACTGTGCCCTGAATACAGATGAGGAAACAGAGTCGTGGAGAAAGGGAGAAACACACTCACAATCACGCAGCGAGTGCAGAAGCCAGCACTTGAACTCAGGCCTCCCCAACTCTGAGGGAGGTCCTGCTCTTTCACTTTCCCACGCTGCCTCCTCACAGCACCCACCCAGCCAACCTGCCACATCTCAGAAAGCTTAGAGTAGAATGAGGCTGGAACAATTGTTATACCTGGCTTCCCACTGATCTGGAGGAGATTCTGAAATAACTCGTCCCAAAGCATCCAGCACTGGGGGGGGGCGCTGCAACAGACAAGTTGGTAAATGCTTTGCAATGGGCAGATGAATGACCTCTGGGCACCAGGACTATGAGGTGGGAAACTAGCCGCAGCTACCCTGAGCCACTGTGAGCCCTGAGATTCCTGTCTGGCGTAGTAGGGGGCTGAGCAGAGACCCACCCAACCGTACTGCATCAGGGCTGCACAGGTCACTCACGTAGAGCTTCTCCTGGTAAATCTCCATGAGTCTGCCCATAACCTCCGCTGCCTGGAGCTGGTAACGTGCCACTGCTTGGGAAAGGGCTTCAGCCCCCGCCTGCCTTACAGCCGCCTCATGATAGATCACATCATCGATCAGCAAGGAGCAGAGGTCTGGCTGCAGGTCTAGGCCCATCACTGACCAGAGCCTGTGGGAGATCCAAGGAAGGGCTACTTAGACAAAGATCTGCAGCACCTGCTCTGCCAACCCAGCCCTTCTTCCCCACTGGAGGCTGAACACACTGGATTCCGTTATTTCCTAAAGGGAGAGAGGATGGAGCAGGAGAAAATGATGTGCTGGCTCTCACCTCTCAGCCAGCTTCCGGATCTCCTCCTCCTTATCAAACTTGACCACCCAGAGTCTCCGCAGAAGGTTCAGGCCATTCTTCTCATCGGTATCAGGTGCTGGCAATACCATGTGGAGTTCCATCAACCCCTGGAAGGGGTGGGATTGGACCGTGTGAGGCACGATCTTTCAGAAGAGCCTCTGACCTGCCTCCTCACCTCTCCCTAAGCTGTATTGTCCAAGATGTAGCCACTAACCACATGTGGCTAAAGTTAAATCATTTACAATTAACTCTTAGTAAGTTTCTTAGAGTGTGGTGATAAAAAAATTTTTTTTTTAATGTGAAAATTAAAACGTTAAGGCTGGGCGCAGTGGCTCACACCTGTAGTACCAACACTTTGGGAGGCCAAGGTGGGCAGATCACGAGGTCAAGAGATTGGGAACATCCTGGCCAACATGGTGAAATCCCATCTCTACTAAAAAATACAAAAATTAGCTGAGTGTGGTGGCATGCACCTGTAGTCCCAGCTACTCGGGAGGCTGAGGCAGGAGAACTGCTTGAACCCGGGAGGCAGAGGTTGCAGTGAGCCGAGATTGCACCACTGTACTCCAGCCTGGCGCCAGGCAACAGAGCAAGACTCTGTCTCAAAAAAAAAAAGAGAAAATTAAAACATTAACTAAACCAGACAGATAAAAACCTCAGAAAAAGTGTGTTCCTTTTGTTCAAATAATTTTTTTCTTCTTTTTGAGACAGAGTCTCACTCTGTTGCCAGGCTGAAGTGCAGTGGCACCATCTCAGCTCACTGCAACCTCCACCTCCCGGGGATCAAGCGATTCTCCTGCCTCAGCCTCCTGAGTAGTTGGGATTACAGGCATGCGCCACCACACCCAGCTAATTTTTGTATTTTTAGTAGAGACAGAGTTTCACCATTTTGGCCAGGATGGTCTCGACATCTTGACCTTGAGATCCACCCACCTCAGCCTCCCAAACTGCTGGGATTATAGGCGTGAGCCACCACAGGTGGACTGTTCAAATAATGTTTAAGGAAAACTTTACCATATTGCCATCATTTTTCACAATTTACCAAGTGCGAGTGAAAACTCTGTCACATATCAATAGCAGGAGGCCACGGATGAGCAGGTAGAAACCACTGTCTTACCACTCCAAGCGGATGCGTTAGTTTTTGGTCTAAAAGCCACAAAGAAAAGCCAAGTACATGATAGTGGGCTACAGAAATGAACACCTCTTGCAAGTTAGATCTGTTCTATGAAAGCACCGAGGTCCACAATCCAGTTTAAAAATTAAGTAGTGTGGCCGGGCGCGGTGGCTCAAGCCTGTAATCCCAGCACTTTGGGAGGCCGAGGCGGGTGGATCACGAGGTCAAAAGATCGAGACCATCTTGGTCAACCTGGTGAAACCCCGTCTCTACTAAAAATACAAAAAAAATTAGCTGGGCATGGTGGCGCGTGCCTGTAATCCCAGCTACTCAGGAGGCTGAGGCAGGAGAATTGCCTGAACCCAGGAGGCGGAGGTTGCAGTGAGCCAAGATCGCGCCATTGCACTCCAGCCTGGGTAACAAGAGCAAAACTCTGTCTAAAAAAAAAAAAAAAAAAAAATTAAGTAGTGTTCCAAGGTGAAGGGAAACATAGAGTGATACATCACGACTGCTTAGTTTTCTGATTCTCAGAGAGACCCAACCCTGTGACTTCTTCTCTTTGCCTCTAGGTCTCCCATTAGGGTGAGGGACATTCTCTCGAATGCCCATCATGCAATTTTTACTTGCACAGAGTGACAAGGGACACCGCGGTGTCCCTGTGAGAGAATGAGTACACACCCGGAGCGCGGTTTCCCGCACGCTGGCACACGGGGACTGCAAGGCACAGAGCAGCACATCCACCTCCTCCTGCTCTGCAAAGGCACAGCCATCATCACCACTGCTGCTGGCACACAGGGTGGTCAGGGTGTCTGAAGCCAGAACCTAAGGAGAACATCAATCCACTGGTTCAGTCAGCAAATCATTTACTACTATGGGGCCAGAAAGGGATATGCACTGAGAACGCCCACCCAACAGCACTGCAGAGGTGAAGACCCCAGCTCCAGTGGCAGGACACAAGCAAAACCCCTCACTAGCTAACAACAGTCAGGCTGGCTCTTTAAAGCAGTCCTTCTACCAAGGTCCAACAGTGAGGGCTGAAAGGAAACTAGGACTCCACCCTTTATGCTGGGACCTGAGTTCTGGGTCAAAAACTGAGTCACAGTGACAGCCAACTGAAAACCAGGTCACCTGTAAGCGGGGCGAGCCTGTCCCGATCACCCAAGTCAGAAGACGCAGCATGGCCACACGAGGCAGCAACTCCGGGCCATTCTAGGAGAGAAGAGCAGGTAAGTCGAGATGAGGCTGTGGGGAGGTCTATAACCCAGCCTGGCGGCCAAGGACAGGGCATCCCTCACCCACAGAGGAACATTCTGGGTCATACAACTGGCCCCACCATAGAAACCTCATTAGGCTTACAATTAGGTCCACAGGTGCTAACCCCAGTCAACCATGATCCCCAGGAACTGAAAACTAAATTCTGAAATACGCTTGAAATTCAGACTATGAAATCCAGAAGGACCATAAATATATGAAGAGATACTCAACTTTATAAGAAATGCAAAATAAAATGAGATATTCTTTCACCCATCGCTGACAATATTAGTACTATCTGAGGTTGCATTAGGCTTTGAGAAAAGAAAACTCCTAGTGAGAGTTCAGCTCAGAATATGCCATGTAATCTAGTAATTCCATGTCTAATGAATCTGTCCTAAAGACATGCTCACACAGGGCAAGTAAGGGGCATATACATACAAAAGGGCACATCACAGTGCTGCTCAAAACAGAGAAAAGACAGAAACAACCTTAAGATATTCATCAACAGGTAAAGAGTTCAGTAAAACATGGTACATCCATAGCGCAGAATCTCATGCAGCCAATAAAGTCAGTAAGATATGCATTGACGTAGTGAGAGAGCCAGAGTCTTCAGTCACATGAAAAAAGAGCCTGATCCATTTTTTGCCTTAAAAAACCCACAACACTGTGTGAGGCTGCTGTTGGTATAAACACACACCTTCTATTTCCTCACCAGAACTGTTTATAAGACAGAGAGTGTCCACAGCCCCTGCCTCCCTGATCCCCTTTAAA
This sequence comes from Callithrix jacchus, assembly GCF_049354715.1. Lineage (NCBI taxonomy): Eukaryota > Metazoa > Chordata > Mammalia > Primates > Cebidae > Callithrix > Callithrix jacchus. The sequence continues at coordinate 123,291,174 of NC_133510.1, forward strand.
CCAAGGAGAGAGCAGAGCTTCCCTGCCAACCTCGTCCACCCGCCCGGGTGGGGTGCTTGGGGATGCCCTCAGCTGGGCATGGACAGTGAGGATCTGAAGAATCTGGACCAACCGCTCCTCCTCCTCTTCACTGTGGTGGGGCATCTCAGTCAGCACCATCTTCAGAAACGGGAAGACTAAGGAGAAGGCTGGCGCAGACAAGGGTGCAGCACCTGTGAGAGCATGAAGCAATCGGATGCTGCAGGCAGGGCAGGGACCTGGGCCACTGCTGCCCATTTCCATCCTCAGGGAAGGCCAGGGGCCTGTTCTGACACCTGGAAGCACATGGCACGATGACAGAGACAGCAGTGGTAGCCCAGTTCTAAAACTTAACTCTGCTTCTACCACCAAACACTGCCCAGTTCCAGGATGTGAGAGTTAAAACAGAGAAGATGACGCCAGTGACAAAAAGTAAACTACCAGGGCTAAACTCAGAAATCCTCCATCTGGTCCAACCCCCCAGGTTCAGGAGGCCCTGGGTGATGCTGCAGCCCGAGCAGCATTCCTGGCACCAGCTCACACCACCTGGTGCCCTTGGTCCCGTCCCAGCTCTTACCTGGCTCCCCCTTGCCCACTCTGCTGGTGATGGTGTGGGTGTGCAGCAGCGTCACCGCCCTCTTCACAGCCACTGACAGCTCTTCCTGGCACCAGGACTTATCCAGGGCACACTCTGGCTTCAGCAGGCGCAGGGTCACGTGGCTCACCAAAGTGCCTGTGTTGAAGAGGAGAGAGCCGGCAGGGATGACACAGAATCCAGCCCAGGCTCAGACAGGGGACCCAGTGCCTCATCCTTCTGACTTAAAAAAATCTTTCTGCTCTGCCAAAATGTCCCCAACCTAATTTCTCACTTGATCTTTGTGACAGCCTCAGAGGGCAGGTAGGCAGGGAGTTGCCCTTTAGACACTCATGAAATGAGTACACTGACATGAGACAAGGGCCACTGAAGGGTCATTCAGCCAAGAGTGAAGCTCTATCAGTGCAGCACCTCCACCTCTATGCAACAGACAGCCAGGTGACACTTCTGGCAGGTTCCCGATGCAACGACTGACTTTTCCACTCAGAATGGTTCCCATATTCTAGCCTCACCCATGGGAACATCCCCATTAGGCTACGCTAGAAGCCTGCTGAAGGCCGTTAAAAAATCCACAAAAGCAAGGCCACCATAATTCCCAGCCACCCTACCTGGTGTTTGCTTCTCCAGAGCTAATAGGAAGCTAAAGGTCACAGAGGCCTCTGTTCACTGTCACGTGGCTGCTCAGGAGCCCTGGGCTGCACTGAGTCACCACCCTGCACCAAACCATCCTCACTGCCACTGAACTTCTGACTTCTCAGTTTTAAAACTGGTACACAAAGATCAAACACTGACTAGCATCTATAACCTACTCCACTTGCACAGATGTGAAGTGGGAGAGAAGAGGAGGCACTATGTCTCTCCGAAGCACATCTAGCTGAAGTCTCCAAGGCTGCTCCCACAAGAAAACAAAACTCAGCAGCTGATGTCACCACCTACCTCCCCACAGGCACTCAGGGGCACACCCTGTCCAACCCCTGGGCCATCCCTGCAGCCAGCAAATAAGGACTAACCCAAAGCCTTGAGCCTAGGGGGCATGACACAGGCAGCCAAGGACAAGAAGGGGTTCTTGATCCTGGGAGCAGCGAGGGGAGACTTCAGCAATGGCAAGAAAGAGTCGACCAAAACAGGGATGTACTGGGTCAGGCCGGACGGGTTCTTGGCCAGGATGATGTCCAGCAGTCCGAGCGCCGCCTCTAGCTCCCCATCCAGCTGCAAGCAGAGTTGCCCAGGAGGCAGGTCAGTAGGGCCTTGCTTGCAACGGCAAGGAGAGGGCCTAGGCCTCCCAGCACTCCTCCGGCATGGGCGTGTGGCAGGGGTGGCCACTCACCTCCTGCAGCCGCCTCCGGACCTGTGCCTCCCTGTCCAGCTGGGCCTGCAGCATCTCCTTCTGCTTGCTGGTCAGCTGCACCTCCTCTTTGATGCCTTTCTTCTTTTTTATCTCCTAGAAGGGATGGGCAAACCAACCAATCCCGTCTCCAGGGAACAGACCTCCCTCTCCCACAGGGCAGGTGAGCTTGCTTCCACACAAACAGCACCACGCCAGCTCTAAGTCTGTGAGTTGCGCCCCTGAACCCATCATGTGCACCCCACTACCTCCCACAAAGTCCAGAGCCACCTGGTTTCTACAGAATGAAGACAGCAATAGAGAAGGTTTTTTTTTTTACTGGATTCTCTACTGACAAAACCAAATAGAGCTTTTTATATGTTAGAGAAATACAAAGTTCCTCAATGTACTCAAATGGGTAGTCTGACTGCCACATGGCTTCAGAATCAAAACTTTAGCCTCCTCCTCTCCAACCCCTCCCTACAGAAGCTCTCCCACAGGATACGCTGAAGCCTAGAAAAGGCCTGCTATGGTGACCTGAGACAACAAGGCACAGAACTCACTCACTCACGCAGCAAACATTTAGTGAGCACCTGCACTGTGCCAGGCACTGTTCCAGATGGCAGGAATACTGTAAGGAACAAGATAAAGTCCCTGCCCTCAGGGAGCTCACAATCTAGCAGGCGTAAACAGACAATAAACAAGTAAACAAACACATATTTTGGGTTATGACAAATGCTAGTAAAGAAATGAATATGATGCTTAGTAACTGGGAGGAAGGATGGGGCCTACACTGGATAGGGTGAACAGGCTGGCCACCTCTCTGAGAGGGCAAATGTGGACTGAGATATGAAAGACAAGAAGAATCCTGCCTCATAAAGACAGAGAAGAGCATACACTGAGACAGGAAAGAGTCCTCTGTGCACTGCTCCTGTCAGAACCAGCTCTGTCCAAAGCTGAATTCAGGAATCAAGCCAGGATTCCCCAGAAGTCCCATTGTACCATGTGCTGTGCCTGCTATCAGGAGTCTAGAGGGGTCCCAGCTTTCAAGGAAGTGGAGGGACAGACATGGAATCCAGCAACACCACTTAGCAGAGGAGACATGTGCACTGCTGCCAGCACGCAGCAGAGAAAAAAATCAGTTTTGAGTTGTGGGTAGAAGGAGCTATTGGAGAAAGGGTCAGTGGAGAGTGTGCCATGGGCCTCAGGATGATCCAAGTGAACAGCTCATGTGCAGTAGGAAAAGCCACCAGCCTGAGGCCACCAAGCTCAGCAGCCACCTCCTGCGAGTGCCTCTATGTACTCACCTCCTTCAGCTCCAGCTCAATGATCTGCTCTTTGAAGGAATATGCTTTGTTCTCTCGCTTCATATTGGCCTTTTTTATGCTGTCTTGCTGGGCACTGAAACACCAGAGCAGGTGATCAACCAGCGTGAAAAGCACCACAAGGCCTGTCAGCCTCCCACCAGCCATGAAATTCCAACTAGCTGTTAAGTACTGTGCACCAGGATAGTACCAGATACTGGACACACTTTAGTACCAAGAACCTAAGCACCATGGCAGGGACGCAGCAGGCACTTAGCCGATGAATGGATAGGCTGTTGCATTTGACCCACAGCAGGCGCTGGCTCCATCCCACATGCAAGAAAACTATGCCTTGGGGAGCAAAGGTAACTGAGCCCACAAGTGAGGTCTCACCTCTGGATGATGGATTTGTCATACAGCTCCCCAGCAGGGGTCTGCATAATGGCAAACTCCTCTCTTGTCACCAGGCGCAGTGCAGGGTTCTGCACAGAGGCGGTGATGGTGCTGATTAGCTGTGGGAGGACCCGGTCCGGGGACAGGATGGAAAGGGAGCCCATGGCGTTCATGGAGGACTGCCAGACAAATGCAGACATGGTCAATGTGTGCCAAAGCTGGAAGTGGCGAGAGATCCACCACACCTGAATGTCCCTGGCACTGGCTTCCCTTTTTTGTGGCACCGCCTTGATACTCCTGGGCACTGCCCATCAGAGTGGCCGGCTGGAGTCTGTGTCTGCTTTCCTCACCAAGCAGTGCCCCTTTGTCTGACAGCACCTGACATGAGGGGATACACTCCTTCCCAATTCTCAATCTTCATGGTTCAGGTGGAGCTGCCCTCACTCTTTCCAGAGATAGGTATGTGACCCAGAACAGAAGGCGGGGCACCAGGATGAGCATGGCCTCCAAGTCAGATTAACCAGGGTCAAAGCGACCCCAAGCCAGTAAACGTTATGGAAATACGCAAGCTGTTCCCCCTGGAGCTGATGGGGGGACAAAGCCTGAAACTCTAGCGGCTCTTGTGCTACCAGAAAGGGAAAAAGCCTGATGGAGCCCACATCATGGAAAACAAAGACAAGAGACCAAGATGGGTGGGACAGAGTAAGAGAGACATTACCTACAGTGTCCCCAGGGCAACATCTGAACCCCTGTTCAGAGCATCCTAAGGCCCATGGCACACTCCTGGATAGTCAGCATTAGCCAAAGCCAGTCATATCCTTAGACTTTGCATGTAAATGAGGCAGTAAGTTCCCTTTTGTGCTTAAACCAGTTTATATTTCTGACACTTGCAACCGAGGGTCCAGCCTACATTTCATCCACCTTCACCTGCTTCTGTGAATCCTCTGTTCCCACACCCTGTGATGAGAGGGCCCCTCCCAGACCTGAGCCCAGACCAGATTACAAGCCCATCACCTGGTTTAGGGGACTCTGTGTGGTGATCCTAGGAATAATCTGATCCAGGTGCCTGGTGATGAAGGCTTCGGGATCAATCTTCATCCTGGCAAGAAGCGCTGGCCAAAGTCCAGACTGCATGGCCACTGAAGGGGAAGGGAGCTCTTTGAGGCCTTCTGCCTGGCCTGCTCTTATCCCGCCCCATAAAGCCTTGTGCTCTCCCACACCCACCACAACCACAGACCTAAGGATGGGTGGTGGGAGATGATCAGCATCTCCTGGGCCAGCTGTTCGGTGTCGGTGACATCACCCTTGAGTCCAGGCACGCCAGAGATGACACATAGAGCCTCCTGCAGGACCCGTGGAGGCACATAGGCCTTGCCTGCCTCAGTTACCTCCCCAGCATTGGTCACCAGAGCCTCTAAGGGCAGCACCTGCATGGAGACACATGAGAACACAAAAGAACCCCACTGCTCAGAGCCCTGTGGAGGCTTGGAACACAGGAACCAAATATGCCACGGACACAACGGCCCCTCATTCAGTTCTTCTCTGGGGTCCTTGCTGCGGTGGAGATGGATGCCCAGCTTCCTGCAAAGGGACCCACAGGCTGTGAGATGTGCCTGGAAGAAGGAAGCACCTGTGACTCTGCATCTAAAAAGCCTACAGGGGTAAAGAAGGCAACAGAAACTGGTCCAGGAGACCCAGCCTGTGACGGCAAGTTTGCCACTGGCCCACATTCCTCAACAGGCTTAGGGTGGGAGGGAAGCAGTGGAACATGGTACAAAGGGCAGAGAAATGACAACCAGGTCTTTGGGGGTCTCCCCCCATGGGCTGGGAGACCCTGTGCAACTCATTTGAGCTCCTGGGACCCTGGCCAATTCACATAAAATAAGAATATCAAGCCCTATTTGCCTTTGAAAGGTACCGTAAAAAAACAAAATCGAAAGGAAAAATGGGAAGAAAATGCTTTAAAAATCACAAAGTGCGGCTGGGCGCGGTGGCTCAAGCCTGTAATCCCAGCACTTTGGGAGGCCGAGGCGGGTGGATCACGAGGTCAAGAGATCGTGACCATCCTGGTCAACATGGTGAAACCCCGTCTCTACTAAAAATACAAAAAATTAGCTGGGCATGGTGGCGCGTGCCTGTAATCCCAGCTATTCGGGAGGCTGAGGCAGGAGAATTGCCTGAACCCAGGAGGCAGAGGTTGCGGTGAGCCGAGATCGCGCCATTGCACTCCAGTCTGGGTAATGGGAGCAAAACTCTGTCTCAAAAATAAATAAATAAATAAATCACAAAGTACTTTAAAAACATAAAGTGTTCTTCAATTAATCAAGGATAAAGGGGCAGGGCACAGTGGCTCATGCCTGTTAATCCCAATACTTTTGGGAAGCCAAGGTGGAAGGATCACTTAAGCCTAGGATTTCAAGACCAGCCTGGGCAACATGGCGAGACCATATTTACAAAACTATAAAAAATAAAAAAAATTAGCCAGGCATGGTGATGTGCACCTATAGTCCCAGCAACTTGCAAGGATGAGGTGGAAGGATCACTTGAGCTTGGGAGGCAGAGGGTGCAGTGAGCAAAACAAAACAACCCCCCCCAAAAAAAAATCTGGGAAAAAAGTAAAGCTACATGTGAAAAAAAAGTCTCTGAAAAGGAAACGGAATCCTACGAAAGATGTTACTGGAGCTCGACAGCAGAGCAGAAGATGCTAGCATCACACAGAGTAAGGAAAAATGACCAGGGAGTGGCCCAGCCAAAACCCCACAGCATAAGCAGGGACAGCTAAGTGGATCCAAGAGCCCCAGTTCTAGAGCCCAGATGCCCTCACCTTGTGAGAATTGAGGACAGTCTTCAGCTCCTCCAGGAGTCCGTGCGCCAGCTTAAAGCCCCCAAGAGAGGAGAGAAGCTTGCGAGCCGTCTGCTGAGCCTGCCTGCGGACGTGCCAGGTGCGGCTCAGGAGCACCGCCACCAGAGCCCGGTGGTACTGCCTACAAGCACAGGGACAGACAGGTATGGGGGAAGGCCGGGAGGAGGGCCTTCCACAGCCAACCATTCCACCTGCCACACAGCCTTTCTCGGGTTCCTGCCAGCCTTCCCCTCATCTGGCCCAAAAGAAAAGGTAAGCCAGCGTCACGTACTGAACTTTGTTGCCAGTGAGTCTATGCGGGTGGTCAAGGAAAAGTCTCTCTGTCAGATGCAACACAGTACACAGGGCTGGGAGGGGAGAAAAAGAATGGAAGTGTTTTAAAAATAGTTAAACACACACACATATACCCAGAAATAACAGAATAAGCTGAAAATTATACCTAAATATAATTATCACTCGATGTGAAATTACAGCTTGCTTTTTGTTTTTTTAGTTTTTTTTTTTTTTTTTTTGAGATGGAGTCTTCCTCTGACACCCAGGCTGCAGTGCAGTGGCACAATCTTAACTCATAACAATGTCCGCCTCCCAGGTTCAAGCAATTCTCCTGCCTCAGCTTCCCAAGTAGCTGAGAATACAAGCACCTGCCACCACGCCCAGCTAAGTTTTGTATTTTTAATAGAGATGGGGTTTCACCATGTTGGCCAGGCTGGTCTCAAACTCCTGACCTCAGGTGATCCACCCGTCTTGGCCTCCCAAACTGCTGGGATTATAGGCGTAAGCCACCAGGCCTGGCCTATACTTTTTTTATTTTTTTGAGGCAGAGTCTTGCTCTGTCACCCAGGCTGGAGTACAGTGGCATGATCTCAGCTCATTACAACCTCTGCTTCCCAGGTTCAAGTGATTCTCCTGCCTCAGCCGACAGAGTAGCTGGGATTACAGGCACCCGTCACTATGCCCAGCTAATGTTTGTATTTTCAGTAGAGACAGGGTTTCACCATGTTGGCCAGGCTAGTCTCAAACCCCTGACATCAGGTGATCCACCTGCCTCAGCCTCCCAGAGTGCCAGGCTGGGCCCAGTGGCTCACGCCTATAATCCCAGCACTCTGGGAGTCCGAGGTAGGCAAATCATCTGAGGTTAGGAGTTCAAGACCAGCCTGGCCAACATGGTGAAACCCCATCTCTACTAAAACTACAAAAATTAACTGGGTATGGTGGCGCACACCTGTAATCCCAGCTACTAGGGAAGCTGAGGCAGGAGAATTGCTTGAACCCAGGAGGCAGAGAGTGCAACGAGCAGACTGTGCCACTGCACCCCAGCCTGGGTAACAAAGCAAGACTCTGTCTCAAAAAAAAAAAAAAGTTACTAAGGTCAAGCACGATGGCTCATGTCTGTAACACCAGCACTTTGGGAGGCTGAGGCAGGAGCACTGCTTAGGCCCAGGAGTTCGAGATCAGCCTGGGCAACATGGTGAAACCCCCATCTCTAAAAAAAAAAAAATACAAAAATTAGTCAGGTGTGGTGGTGTGCACCTGTACTCCCAACTACTCAGGAAGCTGAGGACCACCTGAGACCAGGGAGGTAAAGGCTCAAGTGAGCCATGATTGTGCCACTGCACTCCAGCCTGGGCAACAACAGAGTGAGATCCTGTCTCAACAACTAAAAAATTACTATGAAGTTCTAAAAAGAGGCCGGGCGCAGTGGCTCACGCCTGTGATCCCAACACTTTGGGAGGCCAAGGCAGGCAGATCACCTGAGGTCGGGGGTTCAAGACCAGCCTGACCGACATGGAGAACCCGTTTCTACTAAAAAAAAGTTACAAAATTAGCCAAGTGTGGTGGCACATGCCTGTAATCCCAGCTACTCTGAGGCAGGAGAATCACTTGAACCCACAAGACGGAAGTTACAATGAGCCAAGATCTTGGCATTGTACTCCAGCCTGGGCAACAAGAGTGAAACTCTGTCTCAAAAAAAAAACCGATCTGATCTGAGTGTCACAGCACCAAAATAAGGATGAAGCTCATTATACACTGACATGGACTCATTTCCAGGTCTAGAAAGCACAGTATATACAGTAGGCACAGTAACATTTTGTAAAAAAGGTAGAGGACAAACATGTACAGGTATTTACTTGTGTATATATAAAATATCAAGGCCACAGAAGAAGCTAATAAAATTAGTTATCTACAGCAGACGAACTGGGTAGCCAGAGATCAAAGCAGGAATATAATTTTCAATGTAGACCCTCCTGTATCTGTTTTTGAATTACATGAGTCTATTTCCTTTTCAAAATTTAAAAATTTTTCTAAAACCAGGAAATGACTAACAGTTGTCACTCATTAATGGGATGTTGCAATTTGTGAGTCAAAAGACTCTTCGAATCACCAATTAGTGGCAGACACCCCTAAGGCAATGTAGAATTTTAAACACACATTTAAAATTCCACTGTTCCTTTTCTGCCAGGATAGAAACCAGTAGTTTTTGTGTCTCTTGGTGGGGGAGCTGAGCCTGCCAGACTCCACCAGAGCTCCCCAGCTGCCTCAACACAAGAAAACCTCCGAGACAGCACCAATTACCCAATCAGCTGTAATTACAGCTTACACTGTAGCTCCACAACCGTTACAGTTCTGTCTCCACACATCTCCCAAGTCCCATTTCCCTAACCTTTCTTACATTCCCTACAGGAATGAATTCATTCCCACAATAACTAAGCTGTTGGCCAGATCACTCTGGCCCAGGTTTTTGCAGAGCTGACTGGCTGGTCAAGAAAGGGTCCTCTCTGAAGATTTCCCAAAGAGACTTTGTCTCAATCTCGAGTTCAACTAAGCGTGGAGTAACTTACCATCCTCTGAAGCCATAAGCAGGAATTTCTCAGAGGTGAAAACCTGCTTCTTCTCATCCACAATCAGCTGCCAGAAACTGCTTAGTTTGGCCTCTGCAAGAAACAAAAGGTTATCCCATGACACAGCTCACCATGTCCCCCAGAGCTGATGGCCTCAATCCTGAAGCTGCTGGGGTGGGCTTTGCTGGCAAACCCTCCTCTGTAGCAGGACGCTGGGTGCTCTTGTATTTGGGGAACTTACCTCAGTCCTTCTGGTATCACTTCCTGTATGAAACTCGTTGGTGGTTCTCTGCCACTTACAAGAGCCTAGGTGAACTGCTTCTCATCCAGAATTCCCATCTACCCCAGGTGCCAAGCTGGAATACTTAAGGTTCACAGACTCCGGCTTTCACTGCCCTTCCCTGACTGGGGCTGCTTAGACTCACTCAGGGCCATTCCCTTCAGGATAATGAAATCCTTCCCAGTCTTCAGGGCACTAGTTCAAACGCTTCCTCCATAAAGCCCTTCCCAATACCCAGCCCCCCAACTAAAAGCAATCTCTCCTTCAAAACTGCTCTAATGCCACATTTTAAGCTACAAATGTGTTTTTGTGTTTCCTTGCTCCTACTATGAAGTAAGCATAAAGAAGAAGATCTTCTTCATTCGCTGAAGAAGATCATATTCATCTTAGCATTCCCTAGGTAGCCCAGTGCCTTGCATGGCCACAGTGCACACACGGTATTATGAAGAGCTCAGCTCCATTCATAACCAAAGGAGTAAGTTCAGGTGTGTCGCAGAGCGGAGACTGGGAGATGGAATAAAGAAAGCATGAAATGTGATGTAGCCACAAAATATAATGAGAAAGCTCTTTTTGATGTACTGATTTGGAATCATCTTGAAGATATATTATACATAGTATATATAGTATATAATACAATGTATAGATAGTATATATATATTGTGTAGAATACAGTATAGACAGAATGTTACCCAGCATGTTCAATTATATACACACTATCTCTGGACACTAAATTGGTAATACAGTCGGGTTTTTTTTGTTTGTTTGTTTTTTAAGATGGAGTCTCGCTCTGTCACCAGGCTGAAGTACAGTGGCACGATCTCGGCTCACTGCAATCTCCACCTCCTGGGTTCAAGTGATTCTCCTGCCTCAGCCTCCCAAGTAGCTGGGATTACAGGTGCGTGCCACCACACCCAGCTAATTTTTTGTATTTTTAGTAGAGATGGGGTTTCACCACATTGGCCAGAATGGTCTCGATATCCTGACCTCATGATCCGCCTGCCTGGGCCTCCCAAAGTGCAAAATTGGTAATACTGTTTATGGAGGGAAATTTAACAGCCAAGCGGAAAGGCAGGGCTAAGGGGAAGCTTCTCATGTTATATCCTTTTGAATTTTGTACTGTATAACCAACTGAAACAAACAGTTCCAATACTAAACCCTGGTCCATCTGGGTATCATCTACAAGCCTGTATAGCAATGGAGCAACAGGACAAAGGAGGACAGTCACACAGTCCCGTGGCTGCATTCTCATTGCCCATGCAACCATGAGGTACATCCTGCAGATGACAAGCAAACCTGTGGCTGATCCAGTGTGGTCAGGACCAAGCTAACCCTGAACATCGAAACACTCCTCCCAAGGACTCTTGTCAGAGGCCCCTGTCTCTACCATCCTGGACATCTCTGGACTCATACCAGCCTGTGAGTCAGCCACTGACAGCTTCAAGAGCAACAAGGCTGCGGCAACCCCTTCAGCGACTGTGGGAACCTGAGTGCTTTGGGAGGCTGCCTTCTCCACTGTCTGGATGAGCAAGGGCAGTAGGTCCAGGGCCTGCAACAACGTGTCACCTGTGGAGAGAGGACAGCACCTTAAAGGACATCCTGATCTTTGGAAATGACAGGATTGAGAAAGGATTTATCTACCCAGCTGTGAAATGGATGACTAGAGCCCTTCAGTTAATTTTTTTATTTTGAGTTAAATATCTCAAAAAGAAGTGAAGTTAAATCAAAACTTAAACTCTACAACCACAAAGTTAGAGGCCAAAAGATAATCCTTACTAATCCAATAGTCCAGTTACTCAACTGATGGATAAGCAGAGACATTAAGTGAGTTGCTCAAGATTACATAACTAGTTGAGGCAAGTCAGAGCCACCCTCAATCCTATCAATTCCCATATGGTACTCTTCCCCCATATCAGATGACCTTTGGACCAATATTCAAAACCAGAACCAATATGCTGGCCTCTGAACAAAACTCATTTTAAAAAAGAAAAAAAAAAGGAGAAACCAGCTAAACCTATAGCTCTGCTGGGTGCTGTGGCTCATGCCTGTAATCCCAGCACTTTGGGAGGCTGAGGCGGGCAGATCACCTGAGGTCAGGAGTTTAAGACCATCCTGGCCAACATGGTGAAACCCTCTCTATTAAAAAATACAAAAATTAGCCGGGTATGGTGGTGGGCGCCTTGGGAGGCTGAGGCTGGAGAATTGCTTAAACCCAGGAGTTAAAACTATAGCTCAAGTCTGTGTTTCTTTTGTTTTCCTCCCACACCTGGGTTTGTTGTTTCATAGCTACTAAATGGGCATATCAGAACAATTCACAATGGAAGCGGTTTTCCAGATAATGTTATGAATTTGAATCCAAGAAATCTTTATTCTAAAGGTTTGGTTTTGTTTTGAAAAGATTTTATGTTTATTTTAAAAGCAATGAGCACAGTGTTCCAACACTCTGAATTACTTTTTTAAAAAAATAAATTAAAATAAAAGCAATAAGCAGAACTAGCTCAAGCTGAAGAGACTAGGTAAAACCAAGTTTTTGCCATCTACAGTTCAAGGTCCCACCTACAACTGATGGTCATACAATGCAGCAATAATGAAAACTGGTATATGAGCATAGAGACTTTTTATTTATTTTAATTTTTTGTAGAGATGGAGCCTTGCTATGTTGCCCTGGCTGATCTTGAACTCCTAGGCTCAAGCAATCCCCCTGCCTCAGCCTCCTGTGTAGCTGGGACCACAGACAAGTACCACCATGCCCTGCTAACTTAATTTTTGTAGAGATGGGAATCTTACTTTGTTGCCTAGGCTGGTCTCAAACTCCTGAGCTCAAGCAATCCTCCCACTTCAGCCTCCCAAAGGGCTGGGATTACAGGCGTGAGCCACAATCACCTGGCCTCAAAGACTGTTTTTAAGTCATGGATATGAGTTCACAGTATCCCTAAGGCAGCTGACAATGTATTGACTGTACATTTCCCATGGAAAATCTATGACTTCAATCAGCACTATCTGAAGTTTAAACAAACCTCACAAACCACAAAAATGATCTCTGATTCTAAGCTGAGAGACGTATTTCAGAAAAAGATTTATTGCTTTAAACTCAGTACAAAAATCTCTTAAAGCCAGATTATTCTTCCCTTATCATTAAAAGGAATATGTGAGTACAAAGTTCATCAGACAAGACATTTCACACAGAAGGGTGTCCCCTCTTGAGAGATGGCCCTGGAATCTCCCAGATGTTTCTTTTTTGTTTTTTGAGATGGAGTCCCATTCTGTTGCCAGGCAGGAGTGCAATGGCTTGATCTTGGCTCACTGCAACCTCTGTCTCAGCCTCCAGAGTAGCTGGGATCACAGGTACCTGCCATCATGCCCGGTTAATTTTTGTATTTTTGTAGAGATGAGGTTTCACCATGTTGGCCAGGCAGGCTGGTCTTGAACTCCTGACCTCAGGTGATCCACCCACCTTGGCCTCCCAAAGTGTTGGGATTACAGGCATGAGTTACGGTATCTGGCCCTTAAACCAGTCTTATCTGAATCATTTCTCCATGACTTCAGATACTGTAGTGACAAGTTCAGGTTCTGGGTCCTCTCTGAATAAAGCTTCGTACTTTGAAAGTCTGATAAGTGAGGGAAGCCAGAATTTGTTATAAAGACTGAATTCTGATTTTGAGCTAAGCCCAATGTTCCCATTTATTTCTTCCTGAAGTTCCCATTTATTCGGGAAGAAATAAACGGTGCTAAATAAGCGGAACTAACAGAGAAAGCTGGGAACAATAATAATGCCCTAAAGACTGGGTCACCTCTGCAGGGAGGCCTGGACACTGGCCCTGGGAGGCATCTTACCCCGATAAGAGGCCAACATGCACTGCAGGTAGGCGTGCCTCACCGCAGATGTGGAGGTTTTAAGGCTGAAAGCTTTTTTGAACCATTCAGTGAGCTTCTTCGGTACTTCCGTAGTGAATCGGTTACACCAGAGAGCCAGGACTGAGACAGCGTGCACCAAGGTCCCTTCATGAACTAGGACAAAAAGCATGGTCCAGTCAGTCAAATGTCCTAGAGCCATGTCAAATCATTGCAAGAAGTGCAAAAAACAAGCCAGAGTGCAAGGGGGAGGAAGCAATGATACTTCAGACAGCTCGAGCAATGCTATCTGAGGGAGGTATGTCTTCAGGAGAGGTTTACAGAAGGAAATCATGAAAAACCACAGTCAAGGATGGGTACAGAAGGCATGCTTACCATGCTGCAGAGAATTACCTTCCTGCTGAAGGAATGGGATGAACAGCTCAGCCACAATCCCGTTCAGGACCTGACTGGAAGGTCCAGACACCACATGATGACTGATGCTCCCAATCCCTAAAAAGCAGATTCCCTGTTCAGTCCATTATCAGAGCAAAACCAGAAACAGGCAAGTCTTCCTACTGCTGCCACCTCTGCACTCTGGGTCACAGACCTCTTCTGCATCCCCCAGCAGTCATATCTCTCCTCTGGCCATTACTGATCTTCCCTTCATGCTCCCTCTACACCTCCTGCCTTCTATAGAAGCCAGGCCTCCCACTAGACTTGAACAAGTAAGTCGCTCTCGTCAAGCAGGCAAGCAGCAGGGTCCTGGGAGGCAGGCTGGACCCAAGATGGTCAGAGGAGTCAAGATCCAAAGAAGGATTCACCTTACCTAAGAGTTGCATTAAAGCTTATCTACTACGAGGGTGGGTGCGGTGGTCACGCCTGTAATCCCAACACTTTGGGAGGCCAAGACGGGCAGATCATGAGGTCAAGAGATTGAGACCATCCTGGCCAACATAGTGAAACCCCGTCTCTACTAAAAATACAAAAAAATTAGCTGGGCACGGTGGCATGCACCTATAGTTGCAGCTACTCAGGAGGCTGAGGCAGGAGGAGCACCTGAACCAGGGAGACAGAGGTTGCAGTGAGCCAAGATGGCACCACTGCACTCCAGTCTGGCAACAAAGTGAGACTCCATATCAAAAACAAAACAAAACAAAACAAAAAACCTTAACTACTACTAGATCACAGCTCTACTCCTGGCAGAAAAGTCCTGTACCTGCCTGTAATCCCAGCACTTTGGGAGGCTGAGGCGGGCAGATCACTTGAAGCCAGGAGTTTGAGACCAGCCTGGCCAATATGGTGAAACCCTGTCTTTACTAAAAATACAAAAAATTAGCCAGGCATGGTGGTGCACACCAGTAATCCCAGCTACTCAGGAGGCTGAGGCACGAGAATCACTTGGACCTGGGAGGCAAAGGTTGCAGTGAGCTGAGATGGTGCCACTGCATTCCATCCTACACGACAGAGCAAGACTCTTTCTCAAAAAAAGAAAGAAATCCTATACCTGAGAGGACGCTCATCTTCTGGGCTACAACAGTTAGTTTTCCTTCTGAACCTGTGAGGAGAGACAGCAAAGATTCACATTCACATATGCCACATTTCCCGAGAATGTGAACAATGCGGTCATGTGTGTGATGCCACAATAGTTTTCTGATTCCAAAAGTAGCCTTTGTATTGTGAAGCTGGGTTTTAAACAACGTTTACTAGCCTTTTGCTTTCTGACTCAAAAAGTAATGTTCCTATAGAAAAGTTGAGAAACAGAAAAAATACAAAGGAAAACATTTAAAAGGCACTCATGTTTCCACAACTCAAAGACATTATTTTCTGGTGTATTTCCTTTAGTTTTTTCTGCTATGCATATAAAAATGTGTATCTTAAAAACGAAAAATCTGAGTTCACCCCATCCACACCAACCTATGAGAGTTCTGTTCATTCACACACATTCACATCCAGTGTGACACAGGTGGGTCACACAGCCTTGTCACATGCAGACTTGGAGCATCAAGTCCACTTGAGATCCTAGGGTTGAAGGAAATGCAAGGGGCCACACCTCAGCCACCCCATGGCCAAGAAGGCTTGCTCACCTCCGAGAATAGCAAATAAGTGCTTGGTCAGAGCTTCCATGGTTGAAGAGTCACTGCACTGGCGTGCCAGGTTCCGCAGTGCCAGTACAGCTTCGTCCATCAGGTGGGGACTGTTGGACTTCAGGTGACCTGGACACACAGAGCCACTGCTCAGAAGCAGCCAACAACTGGCATCCAGACTTTCATCTTTGTCTTTTCCACGCCCCCATCTCTTTAGTACTAGCCATATGTTCTCATTAAAATAATCTCAAGAAAGAAACTGCCAATGCCAATGTAGTTTAGGTTAGGGCCTATTACTACCCTTAGCTGCCCCCTACCCCTGCTACAACAATTAGGAGAAGTACAACCAAAACCCAAGGTGCCACTTAAGGGCTGGAGAGAGGCTGGGATACTCACTAGCCAGTCCTTTCACAATGTCCAGGGCATACTGGCTGAGGTCAAGAGTCACTGATGCCAGCAGACTAGAAATAGCTAAAGAGGATAGAAAACACTGACCATGTCAGTCTCAGCGATAAATTCAACAGATAATTTCTTACCCTGCTCCTCAGCAAATGCCACCAGGCCTGCTGTCTGGCCACAGGGAATCACCTTTCATCTCTACAGGGCTGCATGAGTAGTCCCAAAGCTCTGCTAAAAAAGTTGTATACCACCCCTTCCCAATCAGGAAAAACTGCCTTTCCAACATCCCACCAATACATTTCACTATGATACACAGAGATGGACTCAACCCTCAGATCCCATGATTTCAAGTGCCACCTCCACACTAAGTCCAGAACGTCTAGAGAGGAGGTTCTTAACCTGGTCTCCAGAAAGTTCTTTTGGGGGGTGGAGAGGTAAAAGAATATCTCGTTTTCTTTCACTCCACTCTGAAGGTGAACACTTGATATTTTCTGGGAATCAAAACAATGGCTAAAGCTATAAACTGATCCAGAGGGTTCTTGAACCCCTAAAATTATACGTAGTATTCTTAGTGGATATACTTTTGTGCATTCTTCTAACGAGAGCCAATGACTTTCTTTTTCTTTTCTTCTCTCTTTTTTTTTTTTTTAAACAGGGTCTCACTCTGTCACCTAGGCTAGAGTGCAATGGCATGATCTATGCAACCTCCACCTCCCAGGTTCAAGTGTTTCTCCTGCCTCAGTCTCCTGAGTAGCTGGGACTACAAGCACGTGCCACCTCACCTAATTTTTTTGTACTTTTATTAGAGATGGTGTTTCACCATTTTAGTCAGGCTGGTCTCGAACTCCTGACCTCAGGTGATCCACCAGCCTCAGCCTCCCAATCTGCTGGGATTACAGGCGTGAGCCACCTGGCCTCTTTTTTGTTTTTTTGTGATGGGGTCTCACTCTGTCTCCCAGGCTGGATGGAGTATAGTATCGCCATCTTGGCTCACTGCAACTTCTGCTTCCTGGGCTCAAGTGATCCTCCCAAGTCAGCCTCCCGAGTTGAGCTCCTGGGCTCAAGTGATCTGCCCACCTCTGCCTCCCAAAGTGCTGGGATTACAGGTGTGAGCCACCGCATCTAACTGACTTTCAATAATCTTAAAAAGGTCCCCAATCTCTCTCCCAAGGTCCCAACAAGGTAAACAGTGAATACATCCCCCTCCCCTCCCCGCTACCACACACACTTCTTGCTGCCAAATATTGGGAACAGAGATTATAGGCAACTCATCTCCCTTCCACCATCCTGGTTGACAGCAACCTACTTTCGATAACATTCTCTGGACTCCTCAGTAAGGACTTCTGTATGGTGGGCAATATCAGATCCTTAAATTCTGAGTGGGACAGGTACCGGAGCAGAGGGGCACAGCTATCCTACAAAGAAAGAGGAATCAGGCGCCTAGCCCTCATAGGAACAGACCAAGAAGGAAAAAGAGTTCAGCACCCCAGAATTTAAAATGAGATCTTGTGTCCAGGTGAGTAACGTCCACCTCCCACTCACCAACAGGTACTTCGGAGGCTTGACTTTGCTCATAAGGATGTTCTTCATGTAAAAGTCCAGTAGGGCACCCTAGAGAACACAAAGCTCCGGTTAGACCCTGGCATTCTCAAGTATCTCATCACTGGCCTAAGGGGTCCCTCTTGTGAGAGTGCCTCCAAAAAATACAAATCAATGCCCCAAATTTCAGTGTTAAGCATAGAGGTCCCACTGATCATACAACCCCACTTAAAATCGTTCCACAGCTTTCCATGGTACCCCAGGATAAAGTCCAAAGTCCTTGATATGGCTTATAAGGGCCTGCCCTCCACTCAGCCAGCTGCATCTCACTCTCTAACCCAGTCCCGTCACTCCAACCCCACTCACCTTCTCTCTGTTCCTACCCACAGGCTGCTTGCTCTGACCAAAATGCTCTGCCTCACCTCTTGACCTTGCTAATTCCTCTTTACTTTCAAAGTTCCTTCTTTAGAGAGGTGTGTTCTCTGACCCACAGCCTAAATCAGGTCCTTCCATTGTGGAGTCTCACAGCTTCTCACACTTTCCCTTTGTAGCACTTACCATTGACAATTAACTAGACTATCTGTTTAACATCAGCATCTCAGACTCAGTTCCATGGGGGCAGGGGTCATAGCTCCCTTGGTCACTGGTGTACCCCCAACACCGGGCACAGTGCCTAGAACATGGCAGTTGCTCAACTGGGATGAATCAATGACTGTATGAACAAGCAAACTAACACCCAAGCCAGAAACAGAAGGAAAACTTACTTTCCAACTCCTAGAAGTTCATGTATCACGGCAAAAGGCCAGAGTTTCACATGAGAAAACCAACAAGTTTCAGATGAGGTCAACAGCTTGGGTCGCCAGGGCAAAGTAGGTTCCCACTCCTTCCCTCCAGGGAGCTCCCAACCTTCCCAATGTAGCAAACCCACAGTCACTCCGCCCTGGCACTTGCCTTATGCCGACTGACCACGTCCGTCTCCTTGTGACTCGTGCAGAACTGCACCAGCAGCCCCAGCATGCCAGCATAGCTCTGGTTGGGCTCTAGGCTGAGAATGGCTGACAAGTATTGTTCCACCAGCCCGGGGTTCTGAAAAGGAAAGTGCCAGGCAGGTGTATAAGGTGGCAGTGGGGTAGTGGCATGGAAGAAGCAATGCCCACCAGCCCCTGCAGTCCTGTCACCTCTTTCCACAGCTTCGTGAGTTTCTTCACAGCACCATCCACGGCGTGCTTGTGGGAACCACCCAGCACCTCTAGCAAGAGTAGGCACTGCACCTCCACCTGCCAGAACCAGGAAAGACTCAGGTCAAGATGGGACATGAAACTGAGGGTCCCATGGCCTTCAGAGCCTGCAAAGACCTCCATCAGCCCATCCAAATCCTGGCTTCATCTCCACTCAGCTTCTCCCACTCAACTCTAGCCAGATCCTCTTCCCTCCATCCTGCATTTAGTTCTGTCCTATTTATTAAATGACACTCAAGTGTTCATTTAATAAATATTTGCCGGTCACTTATTATGAGACAATGAAGGCACAAGAGGAGTAAGACAGACATGGTCTCTGCTTTCATGTACCTTAGAATTCGGTGGGAATAAAAGAAGTTCAACAAACAAATACACAAATGAATATACAATTTTCAGTGAGGTTTAAGTGCCATGCAGGAAAAGAATAAGGGCCCTGTTTCATTTACTTCCTATCTGCCTTGACTTGGCCTTTATTAATTCCACAAATACTAACCACTGACTACATGGCAGGCGCTACGCTGAGCGTCGTGGATACAAAAGCATAGCTCAATATGGGGATTCGAACTACAGAGAGCTCACATCGTCCAACCCAGATTGACACACATAATAGGTGCTCAACTAAAAAAATGTCAGAGGCAGCCGGGCACAGTGGCTGACACCTGTCATCCAGTGCTGTGGGAGGCCAAGGCAGGCAGATCACCTGAGGTCAGGAGTTTGAGACCAGCCTGACTGACATGGTGAAACACCGTCTCTACTAAAAATACAAAATTAGCTAGGCGTGGTGGCGCATCCCTGTAATCCCAGCTACTCGGGAGGCTAAGGCAGGAGAGTCGCTTGAACCCAGGAGGAGGTTGAGGTGAGCCAGGATTGTGCCATTGCACTCCAGACTAGGCAAAAAGAGCAAAATTCCATCTCAAAAAAAAAAAAGTCTCAGAGGCTTTTTGTGCCACAAATGTCCAAGGTCACTAGAGAGCAGTGTAAATGGCCACACTGATAAAACAGATATGCTTGTGAAAGCAATGCTAATAAATTCCATTTGCTCTCGGTTTGCTTCCTAACCAAAAAAAATGAAAAAATTCCATTTGCATGTGTACAAAATGTCCTATGTACAAGGTAATTCATTGCAGCACTGTTAGTAACAATAAAAGACTATAAAAAACAGAGGATTCCCTATATATATATAGTGTGGCATAGAAAGGATTACTGGCTGGGTGCAGTGGGTCACACCTATAGACCCAGCACTTTGGAAGACTGAAGCAGGTGGTTCCCTTGAGCCCAGGAGTTTGGGACAAACCTGGGCAACAGAGGAAAACCCCATCTCTACAAAACAAAAAACAAAAATTGTACTAGCATGCCTGCAGTCCCAGCTACTCAGGAGGCTGGGGTAGAAGGATTGCTTGAGCCCAGGAGGTCAAGGCTGCAGTGAGCTGAGATCATGCCACTGTGCTCCAGCCTGGGTGACACAGCAAGAGCTTGTCTCAAAAAAGAAAAAGAAGTCTGCAGAATCATGGTATGTAAAACATTTTTTTAATATGCTTTTTAAAAAGTAGGCTGGGCACAGTGGCTCATACCTGCAATCCCTGCACTTTAGGAGGCCGAGGCAGAAAGATCACCTGAAGTCAGGAGTTTGAGACTAGCCTGGCCAACATGGTGAAACCCCATCTCTACTAAAAATAGCCGGATGTGGTGGCATGTGCATATAATCCCAGCTATTATACTTAGGAGGCTGAGGGATGAGAATTGCTGGAGCCCGGGAGGCAGAGGTTGCAGTGAGGTGAGACAGCACCACTGCAATCCAACCTGGGTGACAGTCAGACTCTTGTCTCTCAAAAACAAAACAAAATAAAAAACAAACAAAAAAACACCACTCAGTAGAGATAAACCTTCTTACAAGGAGGCTATTGGTAACAATGACACTCACGTCCTGAAGGGGGATCCAAGAGAGTCCCAGCTGACAGCACAATACATAATCATTGACCCTCAAGGTTTCAGTGGTTCTAACCCATCATCAATTAATTATACTGATGGCCATTCCATGTTTGTCCCCAGAGGTGTGCTGGATAAGCTCCCAGGGATGGGGCCCTCTATCTAACTAGCAGGTTGCTTCATGGAGAGGTACTTGTGTTTCCTAAGGCCACTCATCATTGACTCCTACCTACAAAGGATTCTACAGTTTCCACAGACATCTCAACCCTCAACTAAACCTGTCATTATGGCAACTCTTTGAGGCGGACAGGCTAGGTAGTATTTTCTTTCCCACTTTGCCAATGAGGAAATGGGCTCAGAAGTAAGTGACTCAGCCAAGTCTCATGGACAAGAATCAGAGCCAAGGCTGGCCATGGTGACTTACGCCTGTAATCCCAGCACTTTGGGAGGCCGGGACAGAGGGATCACCTGAGGTCAGGAGTTGCATACCAGCCTGGCCACCATGGTGAAACACTGTCTCTACCAAAAATACAAAAAAATTAGCTGGGCGTGGTGGCATATACTTTTAATCACAACCACTTGGGAGGCTGAGGCAGAAGAATCACTTGAATCCAGGCAGCAGAGGTTGCAGTGAGACAAGACTGCACCATTGCACTCCAGCCTGGGCAACAAGAGTGAAAACTCCATCTCAAAAAAAGAATCAGATCCATACCAAGATCCTCAGACTCCTTTTCATTAAACCATTAAACCACTGCTCAGCCGGGAGTGGTGGCTCACACTTGTAATCCCAGTACTTTGGGAGGCTGAGGAGGGCAGATAACGAGATCAGGAGTTCAAGACCAGCCTGGCCAACATAGTGAAACTCTGTCTCTACTAAAAATATAAAAAATTAGCTGGGCATAGTGGCAGGCACCTATAATCCCAGCCACTTGGAAGGAGAATCGCTTGAACCCACGATGCAGAGGTTGCAGTGAGCCAAGACTGCACCACTGTACTCCAGCCTGGACAACACAGTGAGACCCCATCTCAAAATAAAAATAAAAACATTCCTCATGACCTCCACTAAGCCTGTCCAGGCACATGTCTGCTCTGCTTACCTCCCAACCTGGTGAACAGACATGTCAGAAGGAAAGGAGGGAATTTAAGAACCAAAACCAAGATAAGAAATCCATTCCATTCACCAGTTCAACACTGAAATCAAACACAGGGAATGGAATGATTAGCCAGAAAAAAGCAAAAGGATTTACACTATGATATTTTCTAGTTTCCTTAATTTTTGGCTATCTTCCCAACTCGGGCCTGTCATGGCTTCCACACATGCCATGAAATCAGAGGCCTCGTTTCTCTTGTCCATCACTGCATTGCCAGTGCCTAGCACCATGCCTGACAGAGAAGCTCCAAAATGTCTGACAAACCAAGGAATGTGATTACGCTGCACTCATGTCCATCCACCAAAGCCATGCGCCTCGGGACAACTCAGAGTGTCTGGTCACCCAGCACCTAGAAAAGCACTTGGCACCAAGAAGGTGCTGAAACACGCTCTAACTCCAGCAGAAAGCTGACCCTTAGTACTTCAGAGACGCAGGGAACCTACCAGTTTGTTCCAGATGTCTCCTTGTCGCTTGGCTTTCGATGGAAAGACAATGCGCACCAGAAGACAGGTCCAGGTCAAGGCCAGCAAGGCGGCAGAGCCACTGCTCTTACTGCAGAGGAGAGCAGGGGTTAAGTTCAGAGCAGCAGCCTCCACCTTGAGGACTAACACCGTCCCTAAGGCCCCGCCTGGTAATGCAGGACTCTTTGCCTGACCTCATGGAACAGAACTTGCAATCAGTTCCCCACAAACCATCTGTGACAATTCAGGACAAGGAGTCCAGGCTTTAGTGGCCAAATTCCCATCTCTTGGCACTGACAACTATAAAAACAAACAGATGGCTTCCAGCATTAGGGGCCTGGTGGGCAACTGGTTCCCCTCAAAATGGCCTTGCCTGCCCTGTTTCCCAACCCTGCTCCTCCGTAAAGTGGTTTTCTCCACTAAGCTTGCCATCCTGGCTCCTCCCTCGGGTGCACAGTCAGCTGCATCATCTTCTCCTGAGCAGACTCCACCAATTCCCAGGGGCCACAACCTTTACCTCTTACCTGGGAACGCCTGCTTTGGAGCCAATACCGGAAGACTGCAGAGAGTGTAGAAGGTTCTTAGCAGTGGCTTCTGGTTGGGCCTCAGCCAACTGCTGGATGGCTGCCTGTAAGGCCCTGCGGGAGGCTGCATCTCTAGGGGGAGAGGCAAAGGGGAAAGGTGAAGATGGGGACCTCAGACAGAGGCAGGGGCAAGGCTGCTCAGGCCATGCACTGGTCTTTCTCAGGAAAAACTGATCACACCACACTCCAGTGGATCACAGAGGAGGAATTAGGAAATAACTGGATAAACTCACCTCCTCCTAGAGTTCTTTTTTTTTTTTGAGACGGAGTTTCACTCTTGTTACCCAGGCTGGAGTGCAATGGCGCGATCTCGGCTCACAGCAACCTCCGCCTCCTGGGTTCAGGCAATTCTCCTGCCTCAGCCTCCTGAGTAGCTGGGATTACAGGCACGCGCCACCATGCCCAGCTAATTTTTTGTATTTTTAGTAGAGACGGGGTTTCACCATGTTGCCCAGGATGGTCTCTTGACCTCGTGATCCACCCACCTCGGCCTCCCAAAGTGCTGGGATTACAGGCTTGAGCCACCACGCTCATAAGGGCAAATACGCCACTGAGTGTGTAAGGGCAGCCTCTACATTTATGGAGCACTTATAAGGTTCTCAAAGTAGGCCAGGCCATTTAACACATAAGACTAATGGCAGCATACACATACTGACCACTATGGCACAGCAGGCAACTGTTCCAGGCACCTCACACTTACTAACCACCACCCATGAGATAGAGAATGGAATCATCTCCATGCTGCAGACCAGGAAACTGAGGCACAGAAAGATAAGTAACTTACCCAGGATCTAACAGCTGGGATATGATATAGCCCAGATTTGACACCAGGCAGTCTGGCTTCAACCTGGGTTCTAACCACTACCCTAAATCACCTCTCTATACAAAATTGTTCCAGATACAGGGCTTTTGGCTGGGACTCACCTGTATCGATGCAGAGTCAAGCAGAACAATTTGCAGAGCCCCTTCACTGCTCCCTCTGGCAGATCTGAAACCAAAGATTACACAGAGAGTAGTCAATAAAAATGACCTGGCAAGCAGCTGCAGTCAGGTGTTCTGCCAGACACGATCTCAGCCCACTGGACACTCCCCATATATTTAAAGACTTTCCTCCCCAAGAGGAAAAAGCAACAACAAAACAGGACTCTAGGAAAACGTCTGGTACAAAAAAGCTTTGGGCAGACATTTGCTAAAGGAACTAAAGTAAGAAAATACAAGTGGCCTCAAAACCTTACATGCCATCAAGTAGAGGTTCAGGAGTGCTGGAACGGTTCTACTTCTTGATCTGGGTGCAGGTTATACTGGTGCCTAATTTTAATGTGTGATGATTCAGTAAGCTGTTCAATTAGGATGTATATCTTTATTTCTTCACGTACATTCTAATAAACAGTTTAAAAAACAGTATAACATTGAAGCACTATGAGCGACAAGAAGAGGGAACAGCACCTATAACTGGATGTTTCTGAAAGTCTGAAAGATACAGAAGCTTGGCCGAACAGATTAGCAGGCTCTGGAAAAATGGAAAGGGAGGGAGACATATGTGGAATGCAGGGTTAAGAACACATAATACTTACTCAGGACACATGAGGAAGAAAAGGGGAGGACTAATAACACCCCAGCTCTTAGTGCTTATGAGATGCCAGACCCTGCTCTAAGTAATTCAAACACATTAACTCACTTAATCCATATCAAGTGCCACTGTTATTAAGCCCATTTTTAAATAAAGAAAACAAGCAATGGGAAACCAAGCCAGCCAGCCAGAGTGAAATAGATACACCCTAACTCTGGGAAGAAAGAGTTCAACTCTTGGTGGAACAATAGTGCTCAATGTGGCTGGGCGCAGTGGCTCATGCCTGTAATCCCAGCGCTTTGAGAGGCTGAGGTGAGAGGATGACTTGAGGCCAGGAGTTCGAGACCAGCCTGGCCAACATGGCAAAACCCCACCCCTACTAAAAATACAAAAATTACCTAGGCATGGTGGCACGCACATGTAATACCAGCTACTCAGGAGGCTAAGGCAGGAGAGTCACTTGAACCCCGGAGGCGGAGGCTACAGTGAGATCACACCACTGCACTCTAGCCTGGGAGATAGAGCGAGACTCCATCTCAAAAAAAAAAAAGAGTGCTCAATAATGTTGGAAAGCCAACCTGTGACAAGTGTTGCATGCCACACTGAAGCATGCAAACAGAAGGGAGAAGCTTCTGAGAAGGAGGAAATTTAACCTTCAGGATAAGACAGACTTATACTGGGTGTAGGAGGCACCGAGAGCAGGAGGCCCATGCATGGCTCACACCATTCCTCACACTTCAGGCACCTGAATGATGGAAGAGAAATGAATGAAGTACAGGGACACCATTCCCCCAGAGCCTTGAACACTGCATTGGTCAATGTGATCCAGGGCTATTTCAGTAACTGGGAAAAAGAATGACTGGGACCAGAAAGAGGTTGTGGCTAAGACAATGACAATAACAACAGCTAACATACACTGTGAGCTTACCATAGCCAGACAATGTGTGACATTTACTCCAACCTATCAGGGAAGTATTACTGCTATCTCCATGCTCAAAGCAAAAGAAATGGGCTCAGAGAGGTGAAGTAACTTGAAGGAGGTCAAACAGGCTATAAGTGGCACAGCCCATCCAAGCCCTTCATCACTGACTGCTGCAATAGAGGCCTGTGACTGGAAAAATCAGTATCCCATGGCTGCCTTTCATTTTTTTTTTTTTAAGACGGAGTCTTGCTCTCTCGCCCAGGCTGGAGTGCAGTGGCGCGATCTTGGCTCACTGCAATCTCTGCCTCTCAGGTTCAAGGGAGTCTCCTGCCTCAGCCTGCTGAGTAGCTAGGACTACAGGCACACGCCAACACGCCCAGCTAATTTTTGCATTTTTAGTAGATATGGAATTTCACCATGTTGGCCAGGATGGTCTCGATGTCTTGACCTCGTGATCTGGGATTACAGGCCTGAGCCACCGTGCCTGGCCACATGGCTGCCTTTTTAACTAGAGCTCTCTGCTGGGAAAGTGACCAGGAAAACCTTTGAGGATGCCATAAAACTCATACACTAAAGCATTACACATGAGAGCATTACACAAGAGAACCTCTTAGAAGCTCACAAACAGCAAGTTTACAAGCTTGGGTATATTACCGGGCACAAGTAGGTCAGAAGCAGCAAATGAGAAGTTGGGTGGCGTGGCAGGAATAAAAAGCAAAAGGGGACAGAAAGGGAGACCCAATCTATATGGCTGTGGTTTTCTTTTTATTTATTTATTCATTTTGTTGAGACTCATTCTTGTTGTCCAGGCTAGAGTGCAATGGCGTGATCTTGGCTCACTGCAACCTCCTCCTACGGGGTTCAGATGACTTGCCTGCCTCAGCCTTCCAAAGTAGCTGGGATTACAGGCGCCCACCAACACACCCAGCTAATTTTTTTGTATTTTTAGCTGAGACAGGGTTTCACCATGTTGGCAAGGCTGGTCTTGAACTCCTGACCTCAGGTGATCCATCCCCCTCAGCCTCTTGAAGTGCTGGGATTACAGGCATGAGCCACTGTGCCTGGCCATGGCCATGGTTTTCAAACTTTAGTAAACACAGGAATCACCTAAAGGGCTTGTTAAAACACAAATGGTGGGTTCTATCCCCAGGATATTTTTTTTGACACAGGGTCTTGCTCTGTCACCTACCACCGCAGCCTCAACCTCCCAGGCTCAAGCGATCCTCCCACCTCTCAGCCTCCCAAGTAGCTGGGACTACAGCACCTCCGGGTCTGATTTGAGTTGCTCCAGTAGAGCTGGGAATTTTTATCTCTAACAGGTTCGGAGGTGATGTTGATGCTGCCTGTCCAGGAACCACACTTAGAAAGCCAATACTATACAGTAAAAACAAACATACCAAAAGAAATGAAAAAATAACTAGGATTTATTGAGTGAAGGTAAAATGGTCTTACTTAACAAGTCCTAGAGCTATCCCTTGGTTATGGTGCTGATCAGAATAATCAGATATGCTCAGCATTTCCCAAAATGTGTTTCCCAGGCCCCGAACAGAATTTCAACAAAAAAGAGGTTCAAAGAAAACACTGGATTCAAGGAAGCTTTATAAAGTGAAAACACCTTGTCGTGAATATTCCAAGAGGGCATTAAAAAACATGGCCTCCCACTGGCTCACGCGGGTAATCCGAACACTTTGGG
This sequence comes from Callithrix jacchus, assembly GCF_049354715.1. Lineage (NCBI taxonomy): Eukaryota > Metazoa > Chordata > Mammalia > Primates > Cebidae > Callithrix > Callithrix jacchus. Next base: position 123,318,189 of record NC_133510.1, read on the forward strand.
AGGCCGAGGCGGGCGGATCAAGAGGTCAGGAGATCAAGACCATCTGGCCAACATGATTAAAACCCCGTCTCTACTAAAAATACAAAAATTGCTGGGTGTGTTGGTAGGCGCCTGTAGTCCCAGCTACTCCGGAGGCTGAGGCAGGCGAACTGCTTGAACCCGGGAGGCAGAGGTTACAGTGAGCTGAGATTAATCATGCCACTGCACTCCAACCTGGGCAACAAGAGACTCCAAAAAAGAACCTCTCCCAACTTATTTGATCTTGGAATACTTTACTGAACACCGACTGGGAAAAATGATATCCCAAGTCATAAGAAAATGTTTTTGTACTCAGTATCCTACTTGAGAAAGGTTTTTGCTATCTTTTTAAAATATTTCCAATCAAAATGGTTACAAGAATAAACAGTCTTCACACCTGAATGGATAAACTCTCCATGAACCCAAAGGTTTTAACTGTTTCAATTCATTTGATAGCAAGGAAATAAAGGCCGTGGTTCTAAAGAAACACAATTTCAGCTGGGCCCAGTGGCTCGTGCCTGTAATCCCAGCTTTTTGAGAGGCCAAAGCTGGTGGATCACTTGAGGTCAGGAATTCAAGACCAGCCCAGTCAACATGGTGAAACCCTATCTCTACTAAAAATATTAAAATTAGCTGGGTATGGTGGCGCACACCTGTATTCCCAGCTATTCTCGAGGCTGAGGCATGAGAATCACCTGAACCAGGGAGGCAGAGGTTGTAGTGAGATGAGATTGTGTCACTGCACTCCATCCTGGGGGACAGTGCGAGAATCTGTCTCAAAAAGAAGAAAAAAAAAACATTTATTTTTGAAATGGAATATTGTCCAGAGTATACGGATGAAAAATAAATACCTTTTCCAGCCACACACTTCCCCAGTTCACTGAGGATTTCTCTCCGTTCCTTTACACTGGCTGTTGTCACCTTCCCTGCAAAACGCTTTAGTGTCTCAGAAACCTGTGAAGGCCAAGCAACAGAGAAAATTTCACCAGTCAGACTATAAGACAACGAGTGTGGGTGTGTTGAGGGTGGGTGTAGAATTCAGGGATCTCTCTAACCTGGGGTTTCTCAACCTCCCCACTCTTGACATTTTGGGCCGGGTAATTCTTGGTTGTGGGGGCTGTGTTTTTAGCAGCATTCCAGATGTCAGTAGCAGCCCATCTCCCCCTCCCACCCCAGTTGTGACATTGTCAAATGTCTCCTGGGAGGCAAAATCACTCTCACTTGAGATATACTGTTTTAATTCAACTAGTCAACAAGTCAATATACATTACTTAAACTTGGGCAATCAGTGGAAAGGCAAAGACCTCTGAACAGAAAAGATCCCTTCAGAACTACCCAAAATCTAGCAAAGGCCTACTTTGTGCCAAGCATGTTCCCTTTACATTATCTCACTTTAACCTCCCCATAAGGGAAATGTCAGCATCCTGGCAACTCACTGGCAGAGCAAAAGCACACTGGCTAAAAGGTGAAAGGTTAGGAGACTGGATCCCAGCTCTGCTTTTTATTAGCTGTGGAAACTTAGCCAAATAATATCACTCTCCCAATCTTTGGTTTTCTCATCTATGTGAGGCGGACAATAGCAGCTACCTCATATGACTGTGACGGAGATTAAGTAAGATTGTGTATACAGGGGGTCTACTCTCAACCCAAACATAAAGTTGGCTACTACTACCAATAAGCCTGCAAGGGAGGCATCAGTATCCCCATTTTATAGGTGAAGAAACCATCTCCAAGAGAGGAAGTCACTGCTCATAATGGAGTCGAGAGCCGCAGCACCTGCATTCTCGAAACTAACCTCAAAACCAAACAGGTCTATAAACTGATACTAACAAATCTTTAGCTTTCAACACCCATGTTGAAAGTTTGCAGTCCACTGCATAGGGACATAAGCATAAGATCCAGTGAGTGGGACAGTTTGCAAACATCCCTAAAAATCTGTTCCTGAGCAATATTCTACAAGCTACCAAGTGGGCAGGTTGTGGATTCACAACTGGTAGAGCAGGGCATGATAAGACCCATGTAACAGCACAGTGGGGTCATCATCTTTTTCTTTTTTTTTGAGATGAAGTCTCACTCTGTCGCCCACGCTGGAGTGCAGTGGTGCAATCTGGGCTCACTGCAACCTCCGCCTCCTGGGTTCAAGCAATTATCTGCCTCAGCCTCTCGAGTAGCTGGGATTACAGGCACCTGCCACCACAACCAGCTAGTTTTTGTATTTTTAGTAGAGATGGGGTTTTGCCATCTTGGCCAGGTTGGTCTTGAACTCCTGACCTCGTGATCCACCTGCCTCGGCCTCCCAAAATGCTGGGATTACAGGCGTGAGCCACTGCACCTGGCCCATCTTTTTCTTTTGAGGGTATTTCACAGGCAGGCCTTTTTCTTTTTTTTGAGACAGAGTTTCACTCTTGTTGCCCAGACTGAAGTGCAATGGCAGGGCCCCAGCTCACTGCAACCTCCACCTCCCAGGTTCAAGTAATTTTCCTGCCTCAGCCTTCTAGGTACTTGGGATTACAGGCATGCACCACCATGCCCAGCTAATTTTTTGTATTTTTAGTAGAGATGGGGTTCCACCAGGTCAGACTGGTCTCAAACCCCCAACCTCGGGTGACTTTGCCCACCTCAGCATCCCAATGTGCTGGGATTATAGGTGTGAGTCACCATGCCTGGCTGGCCGGCCTTATTAGTAGCATAAGAGTCAAGAGTACACACAGAAATAAAATAATACAGAGTTTTTCTGCTTAAAGCCCTACCATAATTCTATTGGCAATGAATAAAAGAAACTGACGTCCAAAACTCTGATTTCTAGAGAAATGATGTATCATTTTAACTTTAAAATGTCTTTTGTTTTTATAGCCATAGATGCATGCAGAGTCAAAACCAAACATTTCTGAGAAGCCTGCCATAAAAACCAGTCCCTTGCCCTCACTCTCCATGGGCAACCCTTAGGTTGATTTGGTGGATATTTGAGTAGTTACCTCCATATAGTATCTCTAAATATGGAGGCAACTTGCATGTTTCTTGATTTTTCAGTTTTCCTACCTTTCTACCACAGCTCCCTTTCCTGCTCTTACCCTACCCCACACCCTCCCCATTTCCCCAGTGGAAGTCCCCAGTTTCATAATATAGGCTAGGTCAGTAATCAGTGCTTACACCATATGTAAGTGGTATTCAACATCCTTTTAATAAACTGTTTCTTTTTCTTCCCAGCATTTTTATGCCCCTGGTGTTAATGATTACCCTTTTCCACCTCACTTCAGTTTGACTTGTTTTATCTGGTTTTTTTTTTTTTTGAGATGGAGTTTCGCTCCTGTTACCCAGACTGGAGTGCAATGGCGCGATCTCGGCTTACCGCAACCTCCGCCTCCTGGGTTCAGGCAATTCTCCTGCCTCAGCCTCCTGAGTAGCTGGGATTACAGGCACGCGCCACCATGCCCAGATAATTTTTTGTATTTTTAGTAGAGACGGGATTTCACCATGGTGACCAGGATGGTCTCGATCTCTTAACCTCGTGATCCACCCGCCTCGGCTTCCCAAAGTGCTAGGATTACAGGCTTGAGCCACCGCGCCTGGCCTTTATCTGTTCTTATAAATAATTAAACCCCAAACTTTTTGCCATTTGTCTAAATCTCAGCACATTTAGGCAGATCAGGTATTTCATCAAATTCCACCTTCCTAAGGAAATCTCTCCCAGAGTTTTCTGACCTGCTCCAATTAGGCATGTGATCCTCTACAGCCAGGGCAGTTTATTACCCTGAACATGAACTTTCTTGTGTTTGGCTGAACACATCCTCAACTCTGTAAACTCCTTGCAAGTATGAAAATATTCTGACCAAATACAGAATTCTAGGTTGAAATCACTTTCCTTTAGAATACTAAAGACAAGGCCAGGCACAGTGGCTCACATCTGTAATCCCGACACTTTGGAAAGCTGAGGCAGGCAGATTGCTTGAGGTCAGAAGCTCGAGACCAGCCTACTCAACCTGGTGAAACCATGCCTTTAGCAAAAATACAAAAATTAGCCAGGCATGGTGGAATATGCCTGTAATTCCAGCTACTTGGGAGGCTGAGGCAGGAGAATCTCTTGAACCTGGGAGGTGGAGGTTGCAGTGAGCCAAGATCACGCCACTGCACTCCAGTCTGGTGACAGAGACTCCATCTCAAAAAAAAAAAAAATCAGTTGTTCACTTTCATTAGCCACATTTCAGCGCACAGTTAGTCACATGAAGCTAGTGGCTACTGTACTGGGTGGTGCAGGAAAATATTTCCATCATGACAGAAAGCTCTATTGGACAGTACTACTCTAGAGAGACATCTGTGAACTTTAAAGCTGTCTGCATTCTGAAATCACCAATAAATGACTTCTCTGAAAGATCTTAGTGTTCTCTTTCTAAGTTTTGTTCTGACAAGGTCTTAAGTGGGTAACATTCATTTTCTGATTAAGAAAAAGAAGGGTCTTAAACCTGAAAAGCTCTTTCATCTTTGTGAGAGAAGCTATGGCCAGGAACGTAATGTGTCCTTCTACACATTACCCTGTGGAAAGGTAACTATGTGGGAATTCTAGATGGAGGACAGATCGTATACATGTGTCTGTTTTTGCTATCTCTTCACTAAAACTAATAAAGCATTTAAAAACTAATCTTAGGCTGGGCGTGGTGGCTCACGCCTGTGATCCCAGCACTTTGGGAGGCCGAGGCGGGAGGATCACCTGAGGTCAGGAGTTCAAGACCAGCCTGATCAACATGGAGAAACCCCATCTCTACTAAAAATACAAAAATTATAAAATACAGAAATATTCTCCTGCACCACCCAATACAGTAGGCACTGGCTATATGTGTCTAACTGTGCACTGATATGTGGCTAGGACAAGTGAATAACTGATTTTTTTTTTTTTTTTTTGAGACAGAGTCTCACTCCTGTCTCCCAGGCTGGAGTGCAGTGTCGCAATCTCGGCTCACTGCAACCTCTGCCTCCTGGGTTCAAGTGATTCTCATGCCTCAGTTTCCTGAGTAGCTAGAATTAACAGACATGCGCCACCACGCCTGGCTAATTTTTGTATTTTTAGTAGAGAGAGGGTTTTGCCATGTTGGTCAGGCTGGTTCAAATTTCTGACCTCAAGCAATCTGCCCACCTTGGCCTCCCAAAGTGCTGGGATTATAAACCATTGCACCCAGCCAAAAACTGAATTTTTAAATTTCATTTAATTTTAACTAGCCATGTGGCTGTCATACTGGACAGTGCAGCTCTAGAGAGGATTCTTTCCTCAAGTGAGTATCAATGTTAAACATTCAGCATGCATTTCCCTAACCCCCTCATACTAAGCTTTTCTTTCTAGGATTCAATACAACATAACTTGAACAAATTATCAGCCACTTACAAAGGAGAGTATCAATAAACGTCTCTTTGAATGCGCAAGTTAAGTGGTCACTTTCTGGGCCTACACATAAAAATCAATCCTATTCCCCTGGAGACCCCAAATGAGCCCAGCAGTCTTTTAGACACCTGTTTCCTTCCCCCGACCCCATAACAGTGTCTTTTCACCTTAAAACATAACCACAACCGACGCTTGGGTAGAGAAAAAGGTTTTCCCAAGTCCTTCCTGAACTACAAGGTACCCACAGGTAATAACACTGAAGGGTGAAAAGACTACATGGACAGCACAGTTCTTTTCACTAACCATGGATCTGATAAGCATCAACATATATCAAGCCCTATTTTATCTCACTGAACCTTCACAACAACCTTTTAAGACATGTATTATTTTAACCTCATTTTATAAATGAAGAGGCAGACGTGGCGGGGTTAAGTCACTTATTTGGCATGTCACAGAAATCGACAAGCAGAAACTCAAGCCCAGATCTGTATGAATCCAAAGACTACACTGAAAGTCCCTGCTAATAGTAGGAGCTCAATGATCATTTGCTGAATACAAAGTTTAAGGACGACTTGGCGTTGGCCCAGGGCTCAGGGCTGGAGGGCTTTGGAAAAAAGAAGTGAAGACTCAGGGAAGTGAACTTCTGCAACTCTGGGATCAGGCGAAGGCCCCGCCGAGCTCCAGCTGCCGAAGTCAAGGCGGGAGCTCCCGACTCCTCGAGCCCGCGGTCTGCCTGCGCCGCTCGGGCCGGGCCAAGCCCGCAGCCGTGAGAGGCCGACCTGAGACTGCCCCCGGACTACGCCCTCCATAGCCACCACCCCCAGCGCCCCTAAGCCGAGGAACGAGGGAGGCCCCGCTCGACAGACACCGTCCGCACCAAGTCGCTCGCCGCGTTGGCCCCGCAGCCACCCGCCTCACCTGCGTGTCCGCCGCCATCCTGCCGGCGCTGACTCCGGAACCGTTTCCGGAGCGCTTCCGGGTCACCGCGGGGCCCACGCGGCAGGGCGAGACCGCGAGCTCGCTGGGGCAGGGCCCCGGGCTTGGCGCCCCCGGGCGGGACGGCGGCCGCTGCAGCCGGGGCAACCGGATCGCGGGCTTGAAGTTGACCCTCCCTTCCCCGGAGCCACAACGCCTCCTCCCCAGGCCCCGCTCTTCATCCCCGGGCGCCTCGGGAGAGACTAGAGCTTGTAAAGTGGTGAGTCCGCCTTGCAGGCCCTGACCCACTTCCAGCCCTCAGGGTCAGCCCCCACGTGGGCTTTTCCTGAATGATGACTACGTTCTTTAGAAAAACAATTAAGTGTTGCTTCCTAGATAGCAGAAACTAAAAACTAGTTAAAAGAGTCAGCGAACTAGTCTTTTGTCCTCAGTTTGTAATTCAGTTGGTGGATGACTGGTACATGGTTAGCAAACATGGGTAGATACGGAGCTCAGGGAAGGTTCAGGAAGGGAAGGAGGCCCCTGCCCTGGGGAAATGCTGGATGCTCCAGGCTGGGAGTTTTGAAGGCCACAAGGCGGGAGGCTACGTGCAGATGTGGCTGCAATATAGAGAACAGGGTCTCCACAGCCAAGTTGCCGGCCTTGTTAGCAGTGGCTTTCTACCGTTTGACACAGACCTAGTTAGAATTAATACATCATGTCCCGGGAGACAGATCTTTGTTAAATACAGGAATCACCACAAAACACCTATTCTCAGCAGATGTTGCTGTCTCTTTAAATATTGGGGCCAACCGTGGTGGCTTTTGCCTGTAATCCCAGCACTTTGGGAGGCTGAGGTGGATCAACCTAATGTCAGGATTTCCAGGCTGGCCAACATGACAAAACCCCGTCTCTACTAAAAATACCAAAAAAATTAGCCGGGTGTGGTGGTAGGCATCTAATTCCAGCTACTTAAGATGCTAAGGCAGGAGAATCAGTTGAACCCAGTAGGTGGAGGTTGCAGTGAGCCATCATGAGATCAAGTCATCGCACCCCAGCTTTGAAACTGTTTCAAAAATATAGCGGATGGAGTGCAGTGGTGTGATCTTGGCTCATTGCAACCTCCATCTCCTAAATTCAATAGATTCTCATGCCGCAGCCTCCCAAGCTGGGATTACAGGCACCCACCACGACACCTGGCTAAATTTTGTATTTTTAGTAGACATGGGGTTTCACCATGTTGGCCAGGCTGATCTTGAACTCCTGACCTTAAGTGCTCCACCCTCCTCAGCCTCCCAGCTGGATGTAGTGGCTCACACCTGTAATCCAAGCACTTTGGAGACCAAGGCGGGCGGATCACTTGAGGATGGGAGTTCAAGACTGCCTGACCAACATGGTGAAACCCCGTTTAAAAAGAAAAAAGATCTCGGCCAGGAGCGGTGGCTCACACCTATAATCCCAGCACTTTGGGAGGCCGAGGCAGGTGGATCACGAGGTCAAGAAATCAAGACCATCCTGGTCAACATGGTGAAATCCCGTCTCTACAAAAAATACAAAAATTAGTTGGGCATGGTGGCGCACGCCTGTAGTACCAGCTACTCGGGAGGCTAACACAGGAGAATTGCCTGAACCCAGGAGGCGGAGGTTGCCATGAGCCGAGATCGCGCCATTGCACCCCAGCCTGGGTAACAAGAGGGAAACCCTGTCTCAAAAAAAAAGAAAAAAATTAGCTGGGCATAGTCCCAGCTACGCAGGAGGCTGAGGCAGGAGAATCGCTTGAACCCGGGTGGCATGGGTTGCAGTGAGCCAAAATCAAACCAATGCACCTTGGTGACAGAGCAGAGACTCAGAAAAAATCCCAGCACTCTGGGAGGCTAACACAGGATTCCTTGAGGCCAGGAATCTGATACCAGTTTCTGCAACATCCCTACACAAAGTTAAATATTAGCTGGGTGTGGTGGTGTGTGCCTGTAGTCCCCAGCTACTTGGAAGACTGAGATGGGAGGACCCTTTTAGTGAGTTATGATTATACCACTGCACTCCAGCCTGGGCATCAGCCAGACCCTATTAAAAAAACTTACAAACTGAAGACTCCAGAGACTTTTTAAAGAAGACTTTATTTCCTTGGTTTGCAAATAAAGCTGGCTAAGTTGTTTGCTTTCTGGTGATTAGTCAAAGAGACCAAATCCCATATCCTCGTCCGACTCCTCCGACTCTTCCTTGGCTTCAACCTTAGCTGGGGCTGCAGCAGCAGCAGCAGGAGCAGCCGTGGTGGCAGCAGCCACAGGGGCAGCCGCCGCAAAGGCAGATGGATCAGCCAAGAAGGCCTTGACCTGAAGGAGAAGTGGTCAAAATGGTCATCCGCACTCCTCTACTACCCGCCTCCCTCCTGCCGTGGTAGAGTTTAAGGACCAACAATATCCTTTTCAGTGTGAAGCCCTTCCTGTCAGAAGTGGCCCAAGCAGGACAACTTGGGTATGTCCTAGTGAGGGGGTTCCTAAGGCCCAGCTCTTGCCCATTAACCCCTTCTTTGGGTCTCCATTTCTGAAGTGAGAAACTCCTTCCCTGCCCCCCAACCTCTCAAATATCCTCTCACAAAATGAATCTGCTATATAAAATACAACTGTAAAAGCGCTAAGTCAGAAGGCCACCATTTATCACCCTGCTAATTTGTCAGTGAGGCCACCTATGGTCCTGGTGGGATCTTTTTACCTTTTCAGCAAGTGGGAAGGTGTAATCAGTCTCCACAGACAAGGCCAGGACTCGTTTGTACCCATTGATGATAGAATGGGGTACTGATGCAACAGTTGGGTAGCCAATCTGCAGACAGACACTGGCAACATTGCGGACGCCCTGTGGAAGACAACATTTCATTTCAGGTGAGGCTCCCTACAGGACAGAAAGTCCAAGTAAAGCTGAATAAAGAGAACCCTTGGCAGACAAGAACTGCCAGGTTAGCAGCTCAGTCTCAAAAGAGGCCATTTCATCTCATACCAAATGCTCCTGGCAGAGCAACTCAGACCCATCAAAATCAATTTTGCTGTTATCCAAACCCAGGTGGTGTTCTGTATGCGTTTATCAATGACATTTACTTCCAAAGCCATTACTATTTTGTGAAAAGCGTAAGCGACTAACAGAGCCATTGAGTTCCAGAATGAAAAATGTTGAACTATTTCCAGATGTGAGTTTCATTCACTAGTCAAACTTTCAACAAGTGAATGAAGCTACCTACTTAATTTCAATTTTTCATTTGCCCAAGAAAAGACATTTTCTGTCACTATTATTCATCATTTATAAGGCATTTTTTTTTTTTTTTGAGACAGTTTCACTGTCACCCAGGCTGGAGAGCAGAGGCACCACATGGGCTCACCGCAACCTCAGTCTCTTAAAGGTCATTTTGACGGCAAAATTTGAGTCTCAATGCAGACCCTAGAACAGCCCCTCCTACATGCCCACCACCGTTCTAAGACTTTACGTCCACTAATAAATCCTTTAGCAATCTTACGTTGTTTTGACGTTTTACAGATGAGGCAGGTAGGCAGATGAGAAAACAATCCTCGGTTACACAGGACTCAGTGTGACACTTGTCATGCTTTTTTTTTTTTGAGATGGAGTTTCACTGTTGTTACCCAGACTGGAGTGCAATGGCACGATCTCGGCTCACCGCAACCTCCGCCTTCTGGGTTCAAGCAATTCTCCTGCCTCAGCCTCCCGAATAGCTGGGACTACAGGCGCGCATCACCATTCCCAGCTAATTTTCGTATTTTTAGTAGAGATGGGGTTTCACCTTGTTGACCAGGATGGTCTCGATCTCTTCACCTCGTGATCCACCCTCCTCGGCCTCCCAAAGTGCTGGGATTATAGGCTTGAGCCACCGTGCCCAGCACTTGTCATGCTCTTAACCATCAGTGTAAGAGGGGGCCAGGCTGAGAGCATATACCTCCAGGAAGCGGGAGTGCAGAGTTTCCTCTGTGATGTCAAGCACTTCGGGGTTGTAGATGCTGCCATTGTCGAACACCTGCTGGATGACCAGCCCAAAGGAGAAGGGAGAGATGTTGAGCATGTTCAGCAGCGTGGCTTCACTGGCTCCCACTTTGTCTCCAGTCTTGATCAGCTGCACATCACTCTGAACAAGAAATGGGGGCAGTTAACACCTGAACATCCAGCAGACCCATGGCCACTAAAAAGCCCCCCATTTGGCTGGCTAGCACAGGCAAACCAGGTCCACTCACCAGGATTTCAATGGTGCCCCTGGAGATTTTGGTGGTGATACCTAAAGCCTGGAAAAAGGAGGTCTTCTCTGGCCCCAGACCGGTGTTCTGGGCTGGCACAGTGACTTCACATGGGGCGATGGCACCAGCACGGGCAGCAGCTGGGACCTGAACAAAGACAACAGTGAGAAAAGTGTCTCCACTGAGAATCGTCCGTTTTGCTTTAAGGAGCAAAGATAAAAGCCTCTTTAGCCAGTCCAGTTGTCCCCTTACCTTATTGGCCAGCAGCATGTCCCTGATCTCAGTGAGGTCCTCCTTGGTGAACACAAAGCCCACATTCCCCCGGATATGAGGCAGGAGTCTGCAAAGAGAAGTTTACGGAAAACAATCACCTTTCAGCACCATTTTCCAGAAAGAGGGAGACTCGCACGGAGGAGGGAGGACGAAGCTGCCCCGGGAACTGACTGACTTCTCCAGAGCTGGGTTGTTTTCCAGGTGCCCTCGGATGGCCTTGCGCATCATGGTGTTCTTGCCCATCAGCACCACGGCCTTCCCGCGGAGGGACATGCGGATCTGCTGCATCTGCTTGGAGCCCACATTGTCTGCTCCCACGATGAAGCATTTCGGATAATCATCCAATAGTTGCTACAAAAAAAGCCAGAGAAAAGCCAAGTTTAACAGGAAGAAAGAGGGGGGAAAAATGCCAGGAGAAACTGAAAAACGCCACAATTTGTTTCCATCTCACTCCCTTTCTGATAGGCTTTTGAAGCAAAAGGGAGATTGGGGCCATTCTTCCCACTAGGAGCTACGTTGTAACACTGCCAAACTGGATGACGATTGCTGGGTAGAAACGGTGAAAATTAGGTTTCTACATTCAATCAAGGAGTTTCTCCTTTAATTTCTTAGTTTTTAACTATTCCCAATTATGAGGCATGTTTGATTCACGAAAATGGTTATAAGAGGATAAAAAAGCACTTTGGAGGCCAAGGTGGGCAGATCACCTGAGGTCCAGAGTTCAAGACCGGCCTGACCAACATGGTGAAACCCCGTCTTTAAAAAAAAAAAAAAAAAGGATAAAAAAGGACTATTCCAAATAAGCTGGTCGAGAGGACGGGTAGATTCACAGCTTTCAAAACACAACACAAGCAAATATGCAACATATTACTTGTAAAAAAAAATCTGGGTGTGGATAATTGGATTTTTGTACAGTTCTTTTGGGTTTTGTGTCTGAAAACCTTCGAAGTATTGGAGAATGTAATACAAGCTATGCTTTACAATGCTGCCTAATTGCTTAAGTGCAGTATGGTCAGTGTTTCTGGGCAAGGGGGACCCACCCAAAAGGCCATCCAAAAGAAGAGTCACTGGACACTTCAGTTTCCTGAATGACAGGTCCTAAATATGCAACAACTTGCTTCCTTACAATGAGTCATTCCTGACCTCAGACCTTCTCAAAGATGGAGTAAAAGTGCTCACACCTGTAATCCAAACACTTTGGGAGGCTTAGGCGGGCACATGACGAGGTCAAGAGATCGAGACCATCCTGGCCAACATGGCGAAATCCCTTCTGTACTAAAAATACAAAAATTAGGAGGGCGTGGTGGCGGGCACCTGTAGTCCCAGCTACTCGGGAGGCTGAGGCAAGATAATCGCTTGAACCAGGGAGGCGAAGGTTGCAGTGAGCCGAGATCGCGCCACTGCACTCCAGCCTTGCGACAGAGATTCTGTCTCAAAAAAATAAAAAAGCAAGCATAATGTGCACTCTTTTGGAAGCCAAACAGACTTGGATATGAATGCTGTCATCTTAGCCACCTGCCTGAGCCTGTTTATCTGCAACAGAGGCGACCTATCTCAGGGAATTGTTAATTAAACAGGATTTTCCTGAAAATGGCCTGATTCAGGAGCCGGAACTGAGGAGACCCTCAGCACTTAGCAGCCGACTGTCCCTATCTGAGCTGGGGAAACATGAAGGGCAGCGGCGACCCAGCCCACACTTACGATGATCTTCAAGAAGTAGTTGGACTTCCAGGTCGCCCTGTCTTCCCTGGGCATCACGGCGGTGCGTCAGGGATTGCCACGCAGGGTTTAAAGACGCTGTCACTGAGGAGAGATAGGGAGCTCAGGCCTGGTCACCCCGGCACCCATCCCCCGGTCCCAGACCTATATGGAGCAGGACACGCGCAAGCGCCCGGCGGCCCGGCCTGGGGCAGCCGCTGCCACCTCGGGGAGTGCGAGCCATCACCGAGGCCCCAGGGGGAGCAGGAGAGGACTCCATGTTCCCAAAAGGCCCCCAAAGATCCCTCCAAGCTTCCCGCCTCTGGCCCCTGGCGCCGATCGGCTTGACGCACAAACCTTCCACGAGGACGCCTGGCGAGAGAAGGGCCGCAGGCTAGAGCGTTCATTTTATATGCGAACAAAGTAGCCAATCAGAAACCGCGGATAAACGCCCCCACTTATTGGCTGGCGACATCGCTCGTTCGACAAAGCCGAACGAATACAAGCAGCCATTGGATAATATTGCTGCCACTTCAGTTAACGGAAGCCGCCTTTAAGTAGGATCGTGAAGGAAGGAGCTGCCTGGCGTTGGAGGCGCTTGCTCTGAGCTGCTGCCACCTGCTGGGCTGGAGCTGCCTTCTTGTAGGCGCTAGAGTAAGCTAATTGGGAGTTCGCTCTGCCACCTGGCCAGCTCAGCAAACTAAACAGCGTGACATGGGGCTGAGACATAATTGCAATGCTTAGAGCAGAATGGTCTCTTGGTTTCTCTAGTTTGTTTTTCCTCCTACCAAAACAGAGGGATACTTTTAAAACCTGGCCGGCCGCGGTGGCTCCTGCCTGTACTCTCAGCACTTTGGGAGGCCAAGGCCAGTGGATCACCTGACACGGTCAGGAGTTCAGGACCAGCCTGGCCAACATGGCGAGACCCAGACTGTCCTAAAAATACAAAAATTAGCCGGCTGTGGTGGCGCATGCCTGTAATCCCAGCTACTGGGGAGGCTGAGGCAGGAGAATCGCTTGAACCCGGGATACAGAAGTTGGCAGTGAGCCAAGCTCGTGCCATTGCACTCCAGCCTGGGCGACAGAGAGAGACTCCGTCTCAAAACAAAACAAAACAAAATTAAAAAAACCCTTAAGTCAGCTCATCTCCTTATCTTCTCAAAACTTTCCGTTTCCTACAGAGTAAAACCTAAAATCTAAACTACCTACAAGGCCCTACCTATCTGCCCGTCATGCCCTCTATAATTATCTCAGATGTTTTCCCTCTGACTTATTTGCTTTCCAGCCAGATGATGCTCTGCTGCTTTTCCAAAGCAGGCTTCACTGGAGGGCTTTTGCATTGGCCATTTCCTCTTCCTAGAAAACTAGCCAACAAACATCCACAGAGTAATTCATCTCCATCAGATCTTTTTTTTTTTTTTTTTTTTTTTTAGGAGTTTCTCTCTGTTGCCCAGGCAGAATGCAGTGGAGCAATCTCAGCTCATTGCAGCCTTGACCTCCCAAGTAGCTGGGACTACAGGTGCACACCACCACGCCTGGCTAATTTTTTGTATAGATGGGATTTCGCCATATTGCCCAGGTTGGTGTCAAACTGCTGAACTCAAGTGATCCTCCCACCCTGGCCTCCTAAATTGCTGGGATCACAGGCATGAGCCACCTTGCCCACCCCTGAGATCTCTTTCTGATGGCCATGTGTTACTGCACGGTTAGCATCATCCTAAGTACTCTGTGCATATTACGGAAGCTCATCTTCACAGCAGTCCTCTGAGGAGATGCAGTCCTGTGTTAGCACTCCCATTTTATCGATGAGAATACTCACAGGAAGGTTAAATAATTTGCCCAGGTCTCTCAGCCAGTAAGTGATGGCTTCAGAACTGAAGTCTAGGAGGAAGTTCGAAGCCCCTGGGACTCAGTGTGCTATACAGTCCCTTCCAAACCCTGAGTCTGCCTCCCTTTGAACGCACTTTTCCAAGTATATACATATGCAAAAGGTACATTTCCAAGGACCTCTTAGCTCTGATGATATAAATATCATCTCTAATTGTAGTACATCAATATAACGGAATACCATGAAGCCATTAGAAAATGGTGCAGATCTATATTTGTTGACATGGGAAAATATCCACAAAACAAAGTGAAAAGCAAATTGCAATGAAATATAGCACATCCACGTCTAGAAATAAGATAAATCCAACATGGGCTAGAAGAATAAACCAAGTTACTCTCTTGAACTCCTGGGCTCCAGTGGTCCTTCCACCTTGGCTTCCCAAAATGCTGGGATTATAGGTGTGAGCCACAGAACCTGGTCCTGTCATTCTCTTCGGGTGAGGGTTGCAGGTAATTTTCACTTCTGAGCTCACTATAGCATGGCAAGGGTTTAGACTAGAATTCAACGTGCGGCTTTTGGAGAACCATTCGAAACAACAGGGAAGCTGTGAAGTCGCAGCTCAAGGTGAAACAAAGCTCTAGGGCAAGCTTGTCCAATCCGTGGCCTGTGGGTTGCACGCGGCCCAGGACAGTTTTGAATGTGGCCTAAAGCAAATTTGTAAATTTTCCTTAAACATTATGAGATTTGTGTGGGTTTTTTTTTTAGCTCACCAGCTATCATTAGTGTTAGTGTATTTTATGTGTGTCCCAAGACAGTTCTTTTTCCAATGTGGCCCCAGGAAGCCAAAAGATCGGACACCCAGCGGGCACAGTGGCTCATGCCTATAATCCTAGCACTTTGGGAGGTCAAAGTGAGCAGATCACTTGAGGCCAGGAGTTAAAGACCAGCCTGGCTAACATGGTGAAGAGCCGTCTCTACTAAAAACAAAAAAATTAGCTGGGTATGGTGGTGGGCACCAGTCATCTCAGCTACTTGAGAGGCTGAGGCATGAGAATTGCTTGAACCTGGGAGGCAGAGGCTACAGTGAGCCAAGGGCATGCCACTACATTCTAGCTTGGGGGACAGAGCGAGACTCCGTCTCAAAAAAAAAAAAAAAAGCCAGGAGTGGTGACTCACGCCTAAAATCCCAGCACTTTGGGAGGTTGAGGCAGATCACTTGAGGTCAGGAGTTTGAGACCAGCCTGGCCAACGTGGTGAAACCCTGGCTCTACTAAAAATACAAAAATTAGCCAGGCATGGTGGCAGGTGCCTGTAATCCCAGCTACTTAGGCTGAGGCAGGAGACAGGAGTATCGCTTGAACCCAGGAGGCAGAGGTTGCAGTGAGCCAAGATACTCCAACCTGGGAAGAGTGAGACTGTATCTAAAAAAAAAAAAAAAAAAGATTGGACATCATTGCCCTAGGGCCTAGGACTGGAGCTCTGGATCTGACCAGAGCGAAGAGGAAGCATGCAAATACGGTTATGACCATGAGGAGGCAGTAGAGACCCATCCTCAACTCAAGTAGCTGACTTCAGCAGGCAGGGGTGTAGCCCCTTGGGTGTACACCCGAGTTGTGTGGGCTCAGGCACAGCAGTTCAGCACAGGAACACAGGCAGAGGCAAGCCTGGGGTTCACATAATGGCTCTGCCCTCACTGATTGCCTTGAGCATGTAGGTTCTTGTCTTGGAGTCTCTTTCCCTGTCTCTAAATGAGTGGAAGGCCACCCACAGGCCCGTGAGTGAGGCTGCCCTCTGTAAACCCAGGTGATCACACCCCTGGAAGGCCCTGCCCATGAGGGTCAGTCCCGCTGCTCCCCAGCCTGTCCTCACCAACAGGCAAGAGCAAAGCACAGGAGGACCTGTGACCACAGGCAAGGACCACAGACCCCAGCCCCAGGATTTTGACCTTAAAGGAAACATCCACAATTTACCCTCAATCTGGTGACTCTGCTGCATCCGGGGTGGGTTTGGTCTCTGCTGGGACCATGAGGGTATCTCAGACCACCAAGAAATGGCACTAACGCAGGTGAAAATCATGGCAAACTTTATTGGCATAAATCACAGGAATTGAAATGGGAAAAGCCAGGTTAGATGTTTACAGAGAAAAAAATAAAATGAAAATCAAATTTTCAAATAACCTTTGACTCAGGGAGTGGACCCCAGAAACCCCAGTCCCTCTTGGGGAAGGTCTAGGGCAGGTCACTGTAAACAGAGCGGTAAGGCCTGTGGGTAGAAGTGGAAACCTCCAGGGGGGCCAGGCTGCCCTCCCCACAGCCACAAAGGAGGGACCCTCTTCTGAGACCCCAGCACACTTGGCTTCTGCCAGGAGGCCAGTGGAGTGGTCTGGACTCTCCCCGTGAGACCCCGGTGGGGCCCTTTTCTCTTGATCAGGAGCCCAAGGCCAGGCTCCTCTTTCATCCTCAGTCAGGAGCTCCGGGGGTTTCCCCAGAGGAGTTTGTCCGTCTGCCCCAAATCCTATCACATTCCCTTATGACCTTCTTTCCAGACCCCCTGAGTGCCGATCCCACAAGTGAACGGGGTGGAGACAGACCCAGGCTCCCGGGAGAGCACATCTGGGGAAGGGATATGCCCAGAGGAAATCAACAAGACCAAGGAGACGTCAGAGTCCTGTCGGTCAAAATCAGACACCCGCTTTCCTGAGAAGGCAGAAGAGAGAGCCCCAGAGAAGCGGTAGAGGCTGAGAGGGTTCAGAGGTTCACGGGGGAGCAGAGGCTCCTGAGGGCTTAGACAGGAAGCAGCCCCCAAAAACAGACTTTCTCCTTCTCCTGCAGAGACAGAACAGATGAGGTTCAGAATTCCAGCCCCGAAAGGGCGAGACACTCTTCAACCAGTTTCAGTGAAGAGCTTGCTGGCCTGGGAAGTAAGGGGCTTCCAAATACAGCAGTTTATAAAACAGTCCTGGTGAGCTGTGAGGTGAAAGAGCGGGAGTCAGAGCTGCTCCCAGTTCACCTGCTTGTGCCAAAAAAACATAAAATACAAATTGCTTTCCCACCCCAGCCCTCCGTACAAAGCCAACTCCACACCAGGGCCACCGTCAGCGACAGGCCCAGTGGCGGTGGACAAGGAGGAGAATACAAAAGGGATCGACTTTAAAATCTCTTCAAAATCATTTCATATACAGAAGTAAAAGCAACTCAGGCGACAGGAATCCAAACCTCAGTGTAGAAATCTATCAAAGTCAGTACAGTGTCCAGGCACGCCGTCCCGGAGATGAGGAAGTGACTATAAAACATTATTGCTGGAGAGGCTTTTCTCAGTAGAACCAGAGCGGGTATAAAAGGGGAGGGCGGGTAAAGGCAGGGGCAGTCGCCCAGGCCTAGGGCACTGGAAGGGTAGGAGGAGCACAGAGAACCTTCCATGGCCCCTTAGGTTCTCTGCCTTTGGATGGATGGATTTATGCTGGCATTGTCTGGAGGGAGCCGTGTGTCCCCCAGTACTCACAGAACAAAGACAGGTCAAGGGAGAAATAAGGATAAAAAGAGACCCCAACAGACCCTGCCTGCCCTTCCCCGTCCACCGCCCCTGGCTGCACTGCTGAAATATGAGGAAGAGATGGCTCCAGTGTGGGGTGCTGGCCAGGCCAGTTCATGGAAACGTACGTGGGCTGGGGTGGGGCCCCCAGCCTCCACCCCTGGGGAGGATGGAGAGTGAACAGCCTGGGGAGAGTTGCAGGAGGAAGGAGGGGCCCAGAGGTTCCAGCGAGGGTGGAGACAAGCAGGGAGACCCCTCACAGCCCTCTGTCCATCCTGCACCAGCCATGGACAGGAGGGTTCCAGTTTCAGTCGGGTTTACCCCGTCACCCCAGGGCGAGGTCTCTGGGTCACAGTAGCAGTTGGGGATGCTGGCTGGGGATTGGGGGGCAGAGACAGGGACAGGGCGCCTAGCAGAAGAGCTTGAGGAAGCAGTTCTGACAGTAAGGCTTGTCGTTCTGCTCCTTAAAGGTGCCCTTGTTGAGCTGCTTGAGGCAGAAGGCACAGACAAAGTGCTCGGGGTGGAACTTCTTGGCCATGGCGGTGATGCAGCGGCCGGTGATGGGCTTCTGGCAGCCAGAGCACAGCGAGCCGCGCCGCTCGTGATAGTGCACCTCACAGTAGGGCTGCCCGTCGTGCTCGAAGAAGCTGCCATTGACAAATGGCGTGAAGCATTCCTGCCAGGCGGAGAGAGGGGCTCAGAGATGGGCATGGTCGGCACACTCCTAGTGCATCCTACTTGCTAGGCATTTCATATGTGCCACGCTGTCCTAAAATAACACTGATTTTTATTTTTTGTTTTATTTACTTATTTATATTTTGAGACTGAGTCTTGCTCTGTCACCCAGACTGGAGTGCAATGGCACGGTCTTGGCTCACTGCAACCCCCGCCTCCTAGGTTCAAGCGATTCTTCTGCCTCAGCCTCCTGAGTAGCTGGGATTACAGGTGCGTGCCACCACGCTTGGATAATTTTTTGTTTCTTTAGTAGAGATGGAGTTTCTCCATATTGGCCAGGCTGGTCTTGAACTTCCAGCTGACCTCAGGTGATCTGCCCATCTCAGCCTCCCAGAGTGCTGGGACTACAGGCATGAGCCACCACACCTGGCCTATTTTTGTTATATTAAAAATTTTTTTTTGTAGAGATGGGAGTCTCACTCTATCGCCCATGCTGGTCAAACTCGGCCTCCAGCAATCCTCCCAACTTGGCCTCCCACAATGCTGGGATTATTTAATTCTCCCAACAGGGAGGGAACCGAGGCACACAGATGATGTGACTGGCCCAGGGTCATGCAGCTACTGAGTTCACAGCCTGGATCTTACATAGGTCTGACTCCTGGGTGCTTAGCCAGGCGGCTGTAACATGCTCCCAGAAACACAGGTGCTGACACTGGTCTGTGGTCAAACTCTGCATCCCAGATTCTCATTGGAGAGTCACATGCATATGTAGGTAGAAAAGGCTCTGGGAGGGGCCGGGCGTGGTGGCTCACACCTGTAAACCCAGCACTTTGGGAGGCCAAGGCAGGCGGATCACCTGTGGTCAGGAGTTTGAGAACAGCCTGGCCAACATGGTGAAACCCCATTTCTACTAAAAATACAAAAAATTAGCCAGGCATGGTGGTGGGTGCCTGTAATCCCAGCTACTTGGGAGGCTGAGGCGGGCGAATCCTGGAACCCAGGAGGTGAAGGTTGCAGTGAACCGAGATCACACCACTGCACTCCAGCCTGGGCAACAGAGTGAGACCTCATCTCGAAAACAAAAAAGGAAGGCAAAGGCTCTGAGAAGTCTTGCAGGGAACAGTGTTTCCCCAAATCATTTGGTCAGAGAGTCCTTTTGAATCCCTAATAAGCTCTGTGGGGCCCCAGAATGCAGTGGTTTTGGAAACCACCATCCACTTCTGTCGAGTCTGTTCTCACACACTCTCCTCCCTAACAGGAATGGCCAGGGCCTCTGCACAGGGCTGGAGGGGGACAAGTCTACCTTGCTCCTGGTTTGTCCCAGCCTTAGTACAAGTCCTGGCCCAGGACCTATTGGGCCCCCTGCCGGCTCCCCCTATTAACTCCAAATGAGGCCTCCGAGTTGGATCCAGAGAGCACAATGCAGAAGACGCCTCTCTCCCCACTGCCTGCTCCCAGCCCCCTCCAGATGAGGTCAGGGGCTCCTTACCCGGCACACGAAGCACTCGGGATGCCACAGCGTGTTGAGGGCCGAGATGTAGTTCTCCAGGATGGCCCGGGCACAGCCGCCACACTTGGGCGCGAACATGTCGAAGTAGTCCTTGCGGCAGTAGGCCTTGCCGTCCTTCTCGTGGAACCCTGGGGAGCGGCAGTTTTGGAGGCAGTTCTTTCCGGGTTCCAGAAGTAGAGCCACCCCAACTCCAGCCTCAGCAGCGTCTCCCAGCCCCACCTCCCCAGCCCTCCTAAGAGAAGGCGAGTCAGCCTATCGGCCCAGCCTGTACCTTCAGGACCAAAGAAGGCTCCACACTGGGCACAGAAGAAGTGTTCAGGGTGCCACGTCCGGTCAAGGGCTGTCACCACTTTCTGTGAAAACAAAGTGTGGATCAAGGCTGAGCTCCACCCCACTGGACAGATCTCATGCCCGAGACTCCCAGCAAGGCCGTCCTCCACCCACAGCTCATAGCCACACACAGCAAAACACTCCCAAGATCGGGGAGTCTCCTAATTGTGCTATGCAGGCCTCTAAGAAGGCAGAGTTGCTGAGGATGGGACATGCCAGATACACACCCTCTCCTTTACTCCTCACCCCAAGTAGACATCACAGGTTCTGCTGTGACTCCCTTTTTTTTTTTTTGAGACAGAGCCTCACTCTACTACCCAGGCTGGAGTGCAGTGGTGCGAACTTGGCTCACTGCAACCTGTCTCCCGGGTTCAAGCGATTCTCCTGCCTCGGCCTCCTGAGTAGCTGGGATGACAGGCACATACCACCACTTTTTTTTTTTTTTTTTTGAGACGGAGTTTTGCTCTTGTTGCCCAGGCTAGAATGCAATGGCGTGATCTCGGCTCACCACAATCTCTACCTCCCAGGTTCAAGCAATTCTGCCTCAGCCTCCCAAGTAGCTGGGATTACAGGCACGCGCCACCACACTCGGCTGATTTTGTATTTTTGTAGAGACAGGGCTTCTCCATGTTGGTCAGGCTGGCCTCAAACACCCAACTTCAGGTGATCTGCCTGCCTAGGCCTCCCAAAGTGCTGGGATTACAGGCGTGAGCCAGCTGGCCCAGCCTATGACTCATTTTGTAAGTGAAGAAACAGGCTGAGAGAGGCCAGGCATTTCCTAAGTTCACAGAGCGGGAGCGGGAGACAGCCAGCATCCAACTCCATGTATCTGCTCAGGCTCCTGAGTGCTGGGAGTCTCCACAGAAGGGAATCGAGATGGGAGGTGAAGGGAGGTGGGGCTGCCAGACACGCACTGGGACAGGCTGTGGTTCAGGTGTGAGTTTGAATCCGGCCACACTGTTCCCTGGCCCTATGAGCCTCAGGCATGTGACCTCTCTAAGGCTCCAATGGCGCCCCCTGCACCCTCAGAGGGCTACGGTGAAGACGGAATGAGCCGAGCAGGTGCCGGGTAGGAACTCACATCCAGGATGGGGCCGTTGCAGTAGTAGCAGCGCGGGGAGAAGAGGTTGTGGTAGTCCTTTTCACAGTAGGGCTGTCCGTCCCGCTCGAAGAAGTTCCGGGACCCAATCTCCTCCTGGCAGTGGGTGCAGACGAAGTGCTCAGGGTGCCACGTTTTCCCCATGGCAGTCACAACCTGAGGAGGAAGATGAAATGTGTGCAGGACTGAGGCCAGCCCCGGAGCACCCCCACCCCTGCAGAGGGGCCCACTGGCCACCCCGCTCCCTCTCCCTCTCATCACCTGCCCAGCGATGGGCTTCTTGCAGGCCCCACAGACTCCTTTGGCGACTGTGGCAACCCCCAGCTTGTTCAGGTCGGACTGCAGGCTCCCCAACATGCTGTCTAGCTGGCTCCCAGGCTTCGGGGCCCCCCCAGGAGGTGAGCTGCTCCCTGTCTTCCCCTGGGTCATGAACTGTAGAGACAGGGAGGGGGCTGGTCAGGACCCCTGAGGCTCAGGGTATGGTGTCTGGCAGCACAGGGATGGGGAGACTTTTCTTCCTCCTGGACAGCTGAGCTGATGGAGACAAGAAGTACGACCTCCTCCAGGGGCCAGGAGCCCTAAAGTGGGTGTGACGTCAGCAGGACTCCTGGTGGTCGGAGGAGCCCACCAGGGATCAGAAAGGCTCAGGGCACCCAGCAAGCACAGCCAAGCCCAGGGAGAGCACGACGCGCAGGACACCCAGCCCAGCCTTGGCACTGACCCCTCCCTCGTCCTGCCCTCCAGGGCTGCTCTGCCCGCTGTCCCAAGGCCAGCCGGCCGCCCAGCACAGCTCCCCATCCGCTCTTTGCTCCAGGCCCTGGATCTTAGATAGGGGAAGAGATGAGTATAAGAAATCTTTTTTAAAAATTAAAAAAGAAGAATAAGAGACCTTGTCACTGGACTAAAAGGGAATCTAGCATGAGATCTGAGGGTTTCTCCCCGACCAGCAGGACCAAAACAGGGGAAAAAATTTTGGAGAAAAAGAGCCCTGAGAGAGAGGCCCGGGGAGAGAGGAAGGACAGGGAAATGAGCTGACCGAAGGCAGAGGACATGGCAAGGGCAGGCGGCCGGGCTCTAGCGAAGAGGCCTCACCAGGCACTGGGCCTAGGGGCCAGAATGTGGGGAGACAGGTTTCTAGTCTCCCTTCTGGAGTGGCTTCCTTGATTGGAGCCCGGGGCAGTCCTGAGGACCAGTCGAGGAAGGGACAGATGGGAGGGACCCACAGAAAGGCGAGAGGGCAGCAGACCTCCTGAGGGGGCAGGCCAAGGGCGAGGTTTAAGGCAGGACTGTGGCTACTGTGCTGGGGCTTGTGGATAAAGGGAAGGAGGGTATCTGAGTGAGTGAGTGTGTGTGTGTGTGTGTGCGTGTGTGTGTGTGCACGTGCGTGCGCAGAGTGAGACGGCTCAGGCATTAGGACAGGGAGCAGAAAGGGAGGGGCCCCTTTAAGGCCTGCCTGCATTGGGGGGAAGAGCGGGTCCTCGTCGGTCTGGCAGCCCACGGACCTCACGGTATGGGGTACAGGAGTGGGAAGGGTGGGGCCCTGCATCCCCTCATCATGAGGCTCTTCCCCAGCACTCCGAACCCCAGAAGAATCACAGAGGCAAGCTGAGGGTCCCAGGGAGGAGGGGGCAGGCAGGCTGGACAGGGGAGAAGAGCTGCTGGCCTCGGCGTCTGTGTGATGCTGGAGCAAAGGGACAGAAGGAGGAGCCAGGACAGAGATGGTTCTTCTCAGGGGAATGGGAGAGCCCGGAGGGAAGACAACCTGGGGAGAAGAAAGGAGGGAGAGCAATGAGGAGGAAATCACCAGCCCAGCCCACGGGGGTGGGGTGACCTCCCCAGGCTCCCCCTGGGCCTTCCCACTCTGCACCAAGAGTGGGGCCAGTCTTCCAAGTTCACAGAAGCAAGAAACCCCCACCCTCCCCTCTGGCCAGCACTGGGGCCAGGGAAGAACCTGGACCCAGGGTGCCTGGCCCTGGCCCAGCCCCAGTCCTGGGCATCTCCACACCACCTTCTCTACAAGCTGCCCCCCAGCCCGCTTCCCACGAGGCTGCACAGTGATGACGACGCCTTCGGTCAGCCAGTCCTGGACAGAGGGCCCTGCTGCCTCCGCTGGCTCCTCTGCCTCAGGCTGGATGCCCAGCCGCCCCTGCAGCTCCGCGATGAGCCGTTCCTGGGATGGTGTCCTGCTCAGGGTGGCAGGGTCCAGCCGGCGGCGAGGGGAGGGCTCCCGGGACATGGGGTGTGCATGGCCCGTCTCCCGGCTCCTCCTGATCACAGATCGGATCTGGGGGAGGGGAGGGGAGGCTGTCACCGTCCCACTCTGGGCTTGCACAAAGCCACTCAGGCCACACTCAGATGCCTCACGGGAGGGAGCACAGAAGAAAACCACCAAAGTACCAAGCAGAGGTGGGGCGGAGGCACGGGGAGGGAGCAGATGGGACTGGCTCCAGGCACAGGCTTCGAGCGAGACTCTGACCCAGCATTCGCCTCCAAGTTGGCCACTGACTGGGCAAGATACTTAACTGCCATGGGCCTCAGCTTGCCCATCCTTAAAATGGAACTACAGGATTTTTCTTGGCTTACTTCCCAGGGTTTGTGCAAGAATTATTCCAGAGGATGTAAACGGATGCCCCTGACAGGGCATATGCCTTTTTCTTTCTTGTTTTCTTTTGATTATAATAGAAAAACAGTCTTTCCTTCCAGAAACTTTTTTAACTGTTTTTTTCTCTGGTTTATATTATTATGCTAATATTATGCTATCATACTTGTTGGTAGCATTTTAGGGATTTTTGGTTTTTTCATTTTGTTTTCCATAGAGGCATAAATCTTGGGGGATTTGGGGTTTTTTTTTTTTTAGACAGTGTCTTGCTCTGTTGGTCAAGCTGAGTGCAGTGGTGTGATCATGACTCACTGCAGCCTTGAACTCCTGGGCTCAAGGGATCCTCCCACTTTAGACTCCCCAGCAACAGGGACTATAGGCATGTGCCACCATGTCCAGCTACTTTTTAATTTTTTTTTGAGACGGAGTTTTGCTCTTGTTACCCAGGCTGGAGTGTAATGGCGCGATCTCGACTCACTGCAACCTCCGCCTCCTGGGTTCAGGCAATTCTCCTGCCTCAGCCTCCTGAGTAGCTGGGACTACAGATGTGCACCACCATGCCCAGCTAATTTTTTGTATTTTTAGTAGAGACGGGGTTTCACCATGTTGACCAGGATGGTCTCAATCTCTTGACCTCGTGATCCACCCGCCTCGGCCTCCCAAAGTGCTGGGATTACAGGCGTGAGCCACTACACCTGGCCTACTTTTTAATTTTTTTGTAGAGATGGGGTCTGGCTGTGTTGCCTAGGCTGGTCTCAAACTCCTGGGCTCAAGGGATCCTCCTGCCTCGGCCTCCCAAACTGCTAAGATTACAGGCATAAGCCACTGTGCCAGGGTGAGGCATAAAGGTTTTATTTTTCCGTCTCAAAAAAAAAAAAAAGAAAAGAAGAAAAGAAAACCTTTACAATTACATAAAAAGAAAATAAAATCTTTATGCTTACATAAAAAGAAAATAAAATCTTTATGTTCACAGTGGCTTACCTTACTGTCGCCAGGCCGGAGTGCAGTGGTGGGATCTCACTGCAACCTCCACCTCCTAGGTACCAGCGATTCTCCTGCCTCAGCCTCCTGAGTGGCTGGGACTACAGGCACCTGCTGCCATACCCGGCTAATTTTTATAATTTTAGTAGAGATGAGGTTTCACCATGTTGGCCAGGATGGTCTCAATCTCTTGACCTCGTGATCCACCCACCTCGGCCTCCCAAAGTACTAGGATTACAGGCACGAGCCACAGCACCCAGCCAGGGGCATAAAGTTTTAATTAAGCAAAAAGCAACTAACAAAAGGCCGGGGCAGCAGCTCACGCCTGTAATCCCTGAGGTCAGGAGTTCGAGACCAGCCTGATCAACACAGTGAAACCCTGTCTTTAAAAAAAAAAAAAAGCAAATAATAAAAGTACTGTCAGCCATGGCCTATTGAGGGACCACATGCTGTGTTCTCAATACGTTCCAGGAACCATCTCATTTAGTTCTCTGGACAACCCTAATGGAAATGGCCTATTATTCTCTCCATTTTACAGATGAGAAAACTGAGGCTCAGGGAGGGGTTGCCCAAGGTCACAGAGGTAGCAAGTGTTAGAGATGTGGTTTGCATCTAGGTCTACCCGGTTCCAAGTCCATGCTTCTAAACCATTTCAGATGAGCAGCTTATCTGAAAGGAAAAAGCCTGAACATAGCAAGAGGCGGGTGAGAAATGCCAGGTCCACAGAGGCCACTGCCAAGTAGCTGACTGTCAGGTCCGGCCACGGTGTCTCAGCATTTTCTGCCCAAGCAGAGCAGACATGCACAGAGTGGGAGGCTGCATGCAGTTAGAGAGGAGCGGCCACACTCAGACCCGCCAAGGGCCGTGCCCAGCAGCCATGCTAGTTGGCGCCTGCCTGGCCAGAGGTGGAAATCCTCTCTGTGGCGCTGGGTGTGCCTGTGGCCATGGCACACAGAAGCTCTGGCTGTTCCTTCCCGGCCTGGGTGGCAGCTTCGGTGGCACCCTCTGGGCTCCTTTGGGTCTCAGGTCCTTGGGTGGGCCTGGCCACGCTTCCCTTCTCGGGCATCTTTCCACCTAGCTGCTCCCTGGTAACTGGGGCAGGGCAGCTGCTTCGCAGCCTCCCTGACTCTGGCCTTGGCCCCTCCTGCTGTAGGCCATGTTCCTCTGTGAGAGTCCAGGTCTCTGGGAAGATGGCCTGCCGGTCCACTGCCACAACAGCTGGCTCTGTTACTTCTTGGAAGCTTCGAGCAGCTCCACAGGGGGGGATTCTCTCAGGCTTGAATACCTCCGAAGCCCATGGCTCCTCCCATGTGGTAGTCACGGCCTCCTCTGAGCATGAAGGGCTGGCTGGTGGCCCCTGGGGCTCCCCAGGCTCCTGGGGACCTGTGCTCCCAGGAAGGGGTACAGTGTGGCAGCGAGGAGCCCCAGAGAGCTCACTTGTGAGGTTTGGCAGGTGCCTCCAATCTCGGCCCTGGCTCTTTGTGCCCACTGGCCCCAGAGAACTCTCCACAGAGGGAGACCTTGAGTTGAGGGTGTCAGGCATCACCCCAAGACCAGCCAAATCAAGCCAGCTGGGGGCCACAGGAAGTAGAAGGCCTCGTCCACTCTGCTCAGTACAAGGGGACTCCGGAGTGTGGCCCTGGCCTCGAGGAGAGGGTTTAGTGGTGGGTGGCAGGAATACAGATGACATGGGAGGAGGAGGAGGAGAAGGAGGAAAGGAGCCGTGTGAGGATAGAGCAGAGCTGGGCAGCAGCCCCGGGGCGCTCAGAGCCACTGTGGAGGAGCTGGTCTGAAGGAGGAAAAAGAAAGGCAGAAGGGAAAGAAGAGAGAGATGGGGGGAGTGAGGAAGGCTGCGCCCTGCAGGCAGTATGTTCGGCCTTAGGGCTCTGAGGGCCACCTTCCATATTGACCAAGGTGGCTGCAAAGCTGATGCACAGGACTGGCCCTTGAAAGAGACCGAGATCCCAAAGAGGCTTCCCTGGGCTTTCTGCGCTTAGCCCTCATCAAACCCAAGCACGAGAAAGCCACTGAGCCAGGTCTATGGGGCCACCCAGGGAGGACACGAGGAAGAAAAGACCAAGCTGTGGCGGACAAATGGGGAGCAGGTGACCAGGGAAGACAAGTAGGCACAGATGGAAAGAGAACCAGCCCCAGAGGGCTGCTGAGCCCTCCTCGGACGCCGGCCCAACTCAGCTGTGTCCTCCTAGACAATCCCAGCTTCCTACACCCCAAGTCCTCTGCATCCTCCTAGCTCCAGGGATCTGACTAAAACCAGTGCTGCTTCTCCCGGTATCAGGGCACAGGCTGTCTGAGAAAGCAACAGCCTTACAAGCACCAAGGCACAGCTCCCTTAGGCCAGGCCCTGAATCCAGCTTACTGGCTTCTGATCATGGCTGCTCGGAACCACTGGCCTGGAGCTGAACTACAGCATGTAAGGGTCACAGGCCCAGGCTCAACCCTCCACCCCAGCCACACTCTCATCTCCCACCATGAAACCCCAGCTGGAGGGAGGCAAGGAGGCACCATCAGGCCCAAGGGTGCAGGGATCCTTCACTCCCCGTCTCATATTCCCCAGGACATGCCCCAAAGGTCTCCAGCTGACCCACGTGGAAGTGTGAAGTCAGCAACTGCTGGTGAGTTCTGTCAGTATCAATCCCCATGGAAACACTGTATCCTCTAAATTAAACATCTCAGACCTGGCAGGACTGGGGAGGCCCGGCAGGGGAGGGAATGGGAAGGGTATCTCATGGAAGACTGGCCCCATGGTTTCCCACAGACAGAGCTTGTGGGAACTCAGAGGCCCTGGAGGGCAGGAGAGAAGGATGGGAGAAGGGTATTGAGGGAGGCTTGTGGATTCAGGAGCAGAGAAAGAAAGAGGGTGTTTTGAGGAGGGATGTAGCGTGGGAGATGGGGCTCCAGGGCAAATGACCTCTCAGGCATGGGCTCTCAAGTCCCACAGGGCCCAGCAGAGAACGCCCTCCCCCACTAAGAGCAGCCATCAACACAAGGTTCTTTGTCCCAGTGTCTCAGCCTCCTGATCCTCTCGACCTGAGTGGCTGGGAACACCCGGGGAGGAAGGAATGTCCCAGCTGAGCACTTCTCTGCCTTCCCAGGCTACTGCAATCCTCAGGCAGGCTGGCCTGGCCCTCCCTCGCCTGCCTCTTGGCATCATGGCAAGGCCAGGGCATGACAGGGTCCCTGGCCCAGGGGCAAGGCACCCAAAAACTGAGGGACCAAGGTCCAGCTACTCACACTGAGGTAAGGGAGGAGAAGGCTGAGGGAGGGGCAGCAGGGCAGGGAAATGCAGGGCACCTTAAAATCCGACAGTGAAGCCATCAGCTCGTCCAGCTCCCTGGTGGCCGAGGAGGCCGAGATTCGTGTCTGCTGCTGGCTGGAGGTGACGCGCTGCGGGCTGCTCATCTCGCCCTGGTTCACAGTGATGGCAGGGCTGCAGGGTGGCACAGCATGAGTGGGGAGCCCACAGCCCCACAATTCCCAGGGATCAAATTGACATCTCAGCTTGGACACTGGGGTCCCACCATCTCCAACCCCAGGGAGGCCCATGGCTCCCTGGGGACCCTTCACTGAGTGAGAAGAAGGCAGTTCAGTGGCACCAGGAAGTGCCAGGAGGATGCCTCTGGCCCCCAGCCCAACTGAAAGCTGGCCTGTGAAACAAGCTCAAGCGCTCTGTGTGTTTCCTCCACAACCCTGGACGCGGAGGCGAGGCTCCTGCAGGAATATGACAGCACTGATAAGAGCTCACATGCATAGCACTCACCAAGTGTGTCATGCACCGCGAGCCAGAAACCATTCCAAGCACTTTAGGTGGATGACTGGTTCTCACCCTTATTCAGGTAGGTGGTCTTCTTGCAGCGATCCCATAGCCCTTGTCCCATTTTACAGATGGGAAAACTGAGGCTTGAGAGCTGACAGTAACTGTCAGAGCCAAGATGTGAACCCTACTGTTTGGCCCCAAAGCCTGTGCTAAGAGCTGCTAAACTCCAGGCGCTCTTGGCATGCACAACGTCTGTCCTTTCTGACTGGTAGTGACTGGCTGAAGGCAGGGATGGTATCCACGAGACTCACCACTATTCCCCCAGTGCCTAGCAAACGGCAGACACTGGTGGGAATGGGTGGATGCCAGGGCCAAGAGGACAGACATTGGACCCCGGGTGGGCTGGGCCAGCCCTTCCCTGCCCAGGGAGAGCCTAGTGGGTACTCACACAGGGCTGGGCACGGAGCTCTCCAGTTCATCCAAGAGACTCTCCACACTGGGCCGCACGTCCTCCAGGCCCCGGCCCCCATTCCGCTTAGGCTTCTCTTTCGTCAGAGGCCCAGCTTTGCCCCCCAGCGGGCTGTTATTCTCTGGGACACCATAGTGGGGGCTCAGGGCCCCAGGAAGTGGGGGGCTTGAGTTGCCCTCATCTTGCAGAGAGGAAAGAAAAAGACTGCTCAGCTCTTGAGCCCTCCTGGGATCCAGAGGTCAGCAGGTGGGCCCTGGGGCCCGGCAGACCCTAGCCCAGGGAGCTGGTCCTACCTGCAGGGAAGCCTGGCGAGTTATGCTGCACGGCATTCAGTTCCAGCAGCAGGCGGTCGAGCTCTGAAAGGTTGCTGCCCAGGGAGGTGCTCATTATGGTGGGTGAAGGCTCGGCTGATTTCTGCTTGTTAGGGAAGCTTTGAGAGGCAAAGGAAAGAAGACAGTGAGAGATGCTCTCTGGCCTTGTACTGGCTTGGCAGTTCCCAAATTCCCAAGGAGAACAAGGCAGAGGAGATGCGGAGTCTTCCCCAGCAAGAGGACAGAGGGTGGGGAAGGGATGTGGTAGGAAGAGGGGAGGAAGGAAGCCTTGCTTCAGCTCCCCAGCTACACGCAGATGCTATGACGGCCCAGAATGTCCACTGCATGGAGATGGCACTGATTAGGTAGACAGCCCATCGAGAGGCCTTCTGCAGCTTAAACCAGAAGAACCCCGCAAGGACCAGTGCCCCACTGTCTCCCACCCTGGCCAGGTCCCTGAGATTTCTGAGCAGGAGGGAAGTCGCCCGGAGCAGGCTGGGGCAGTACCTGTAGACGTGCTCCTCTTCACCCACTCGGGAGCACGGAGAGCCAACACCGTCCTGAGGGTTACAGGCACTGGAAGTTTTGGCACTGGAGCCGTACACAGGTGACGAGGACTGAGGCTGCAAGACGGAGAATGCTCAGAGGCTACCCCGAGGGGAGAAAAAGGAACGGGGCCAGGAGCAGCCCAAGTCACCCCCAGGAGGCTCCTGTCCACAGCTAGTCTCACCAGGGAATTTCCACAGTCGGGCCAGGAGACCTGTGATTAACCACTTGGTCACTGCTCCACTCACATGGTGGGTGGGAAGAGCAGCATCTGGTCGGGGCAGGCCGACTGCAACAATTCCATTCCATCCACTCCCCAGGCCCCTGCCAGGTAAGCTCCCTCTGCCCCACAGCCTCTTCAGCTTTCCTTGCCCCTGTCCCCACCTCACCTGCTGGTGGATGAATCGAGAGCTGCTGGGCTGCCACTGGTCTAAGGGGTCAAGGATCGTGCCATTGAGGGCCTCGCTGGATGGGGGTGGGGGCACAGGGGGTGGCACGGCAATCTCCTGGTATGTGTGGTTTCCAGTTGGGTATGAGTAGGGGGTCTCCTCTGACAAGAATACAGGTCGTTTGGAGATGTGGGAGGTGGTGGACTCCAAGTCCGCCAGCAGGGCGTCTGCAAAGAGAAGGTGCGGGGAGCAGGTGAGACTGGGATCCTGGGGACTCTCTGGTGGCAGGGCCCTCCCTGCCTGCACCTCAAGAGTTAATGCCTTCCAGCACCTGCCCCACCCATGGGAGAAATGACCAGCCTCGGGACAGGAAGTCACCAGCCCTGACCAGCCTAACCAAGAACTGGCTCCCAAAGCTGACTTCTTCTGCCTGCCCAGGACTGAAGGTGCTCTAGAGGCGGGCTCTGGGGCTGCCCGTGGGATCTCCTACCTCTGGGAATCAGGCACCTGGTGCTGCGTTCCCTCCTGATAGGGCCGCGCAGCTGCGAGCGAGAAGTGCCTGCCTGGAACTCTGAATCCGAAGGGCAACACGCAGAGAATGGGTGGGAGGGGCCCCACGTCACAGGGAGGGGCCCTGGCAGTGCCAGGCCCTCACTTGATTTCCAAGAGCTTAGGCTTTCTCAGCCCCAGACTGGAAGGGCACTCAGGATGCCCCCTGCCCTCCTGGCCAGGTGGAAGCAGAAGCCCAGGTACCAGGCTCCTCCTGAGGCTCCAGGCTTACGGAGTAAGGTGTGCCGGGAGGTGGGGGCTGGAGTGAGGCTGGTGCAGCAGTCCCCACCCCCTCAGTGAGCAGGGGGCAAGACTGCTCCGTTGGCTGTTTCTGCAGAAGTCTGGCAAGCAGCCCGGCCCCAGAGGCTCCAGGGCCCCACTGTTCTGCTTTTAACAGCAGCAAAGGAGCCAAATCAGCCCTCCAGTGCAAGCTTCCATTACCCTGGTACCTGGCAGCCAACAGGGGGACACTAGGTCTCCCCAGTCCCCAGAAAAGAAGGGTATAGAGGGGCAGGGGTAGGACTTGCTGACTCCCCACCTCCTCCGTCCCCTCCTGGGACCCTCAAAAGCCCACGGCCCAGACAGCCTAGGCAGACGGTCCTGTGGCCCTGGATGCCACACCCTCATTCCTGCCCCATTCACAACTTGTTCGCTGTCAGCTCCCTGGTAACCTGCTGGGTCCACAGAGCTGGGAGCTCCATTCCTAGTCCTTGGGATAATAAACATCTAAAAAGCAATGGCTGTGTTTATTGCCACTTATTAGTACCAGGCACACTGCTAGGCATTCTAGCAGTGTGTACACAGTCTCCATTAATCCCCCTAATACCCCGTGAAGCTGGAATGCTGATTCTCCCTGCATGGATGAGGAAAGTGGGCTTGAGAGGCAGAGGTGTTTGCTCTGAATAACGAAGGTGGTGAGTGGCATGATTGTCTGACTCCTCAGAAGCCCCAAACCCCAAAAACCCTGGCCTGTAAGAAGCCACTATGACTACCAGATGACACCACACTTAAAGTGTTCAACTTCCTGAATGTTGGAGGCCCAAGCTGTGAGGCTTTCCAGTCTGATCCTTCCTTCTGGCCTTGCCCCCAGCCCCCCAACCTGTATTCAGAGGAGGGAAAAGAGAAGCAAGGCCCTCACCCAGGGCCTCTGTCGATGGGGCCACACCTTCTCCCAGTTGCCTGTCCTGATCTACCCTCAAGGCTGGCCACACCTACCCCAGGCTCCTGGCTCCTGCCCAGACAGACAGAAAGTATGTTCCAAGGCCCAGGACCCTGGGTCTGGTCTCCTGACCTCCGAAGAAGGTTAAGTCCTACAGCGGCCCCGCCCCCGAGTCCGGGTCCCATGAAGGACGTCTGGCTTCCTGT
This sequence comes from Callithrix jacchus, assembly GCF_049354715.1. NCBI lineage: Eukaryota > Metazoa > Chordata > Mammalia > Primates > Cebidae > Callithrix > Callithrix jacchus. Next base: position 123,350,653 of record NC_133510.1, read on the forward strand.
CTTTAGCAAACCGGAACTAGAGTTGGTAGGTATCTAGGTAACAGCAGAAAAGGAACCAATGTCCAGGCTGATCCCCAGGGCCTCTCCAGGGCCACACCTGCCGTCTTGGCTTCTCATGGTGTCCTCATTTCCTCTGGGCCCAATCAGTGATGGGTGGGTCCCTTTCTCCACCACAGGCAGGGCCAGCTAAAATACCCCACAGGGCTCCCCAGAATAGGCAGTGAGTGCAGCCCTGGTAGGGGGCAGGAGTGGCTGCCATCCTTGAAGGCCCACTGGGGCCGGGAGCTTCACCCGTCTTACCTGCCATCCTCTTCACAATGCCACTAGCATGGATGGCACAACTGCGGTTCAGAGGCAGAGTCACATCCCCACACTGCCAAGGCTGACTGAAGTGACAATGCTGGACTCTGAACTCAGGTGTCTTGGGCTGCAAACACCCAACAGAAGACAAACAGGCTTCCGCGTCAAACATTTTGAATCAGGGACTCCACCAAACGCCCGCTCCACACAACATGATTTTAAGCCTGGGCTTTTGGTTTATGGATTGGATTCTGGTTTATGATGTGAACAGGCTCTTTTAAGCACAGATCCATAGGTTGGTAGAGTGTTGGTGACAGGATGTAGTCCTGGGGCACAGAGACAAAAGATCACTCATTCTGAGGTCGAGCCAGACCTGAGTTCAAATGCCAGCTCTCCTCTTTACTATTCATGCCACACGGCAAATCACTTAGCTTTTCGGGGCCTGTTTTCTCAGGAAGCTCTTGAATAATTCTGATCTCAAAGTACTGGTATGACGTTTATAGGGGCTAGCAGAGGGGCTGGGCACGGTGGCTCAGGCCTGTAATCCCAGCACTTTGAGAGGCCGAGGCTGGTGGATCACGAGGTCATGAGTTCAAGATCAGCCTGGCTAACATGGTGAAACCCCATCTCTACTGAAAATACAAAAATCTGCTAGGTGTGGTGGTATGCGCCTGTAATCCCAGTTACTCAGGAGACTGAGGCAGGAGGATTGCTTGAAACCCGGGAGGCAGAGGTTGCATTGAGCTGAGATTGCGCCACTGCACTCCAGCCTGGGTGACAGAGCAAGACTCCATTTCAAAACGAAAACACAAAATTAGTCTGGCATGGTGGTGGGTGCCGGTAATCCCAGCTACTTGGGAGGCTGAGGCAGGAGAATTGCTTGAACCCAGGAGGTAGAGGTTGCGGTGAGCCGAGATGGAGTCATTGAACTCCAGCCTGGGTGACAAGAATAAAACTAAATCTCAAAAATAAAAATCAAAACCAAAGTGTATCATGTCCCAGCCTAGGCAATACAGTGAGATCCCATCTCTACAAAAAATTTAAAAATCAAGCTGGGCATGGTGGCTCATGCCTGTAATCCCAGCACTTTGGGAGGCTGAGGTGGGCAGATCACAAGGTCAGAAGTTCAAGACCAGTCTGGCCAACATAGTGAAACCCCATCTCTACTAAAAAATACAAAAAATTAGCCAGGAATGGTGGTGGGCGCCTATAGTCCCAGCTACTTGGGAGGCTAAGGCAGGAGAATCGCTTGAACCCAAGAGGCAGAGGTTGTAGTGAGCCAAGACTGTGGCACTGCACTCCAGCCTGGGGGACAGAATGAGACTCTGTCTTAAAAAAAAAAAAAATTAAAAATTAGCTGGGTGTGGTGGCACATGCCTATAGTCCCAGCTATTCAGGAGGCTGAGGTGGGAGGATCACTTGAGACCAGGAGTTGGAGATCAGCCTGGGCAACATAGTGAGACCCCATCTCTAAAAAAAAATATGTAAAAATTAGCTGGGTGTGGTGATATGTGCCTGTAGTCCCAGTTACTCAGGAGGCTGAGGCAGGAGGATCGCTTGAGCCCAGGAGGTCAAGGCTATGGTGAAATACAATTGCACCACTGCACTCCAGCCAGGGTGACAAAGCGAGACCCTGTCTTAAAAAAAAATACAGAGCATAGATGTCAGGGAGAAGGCACATCATTATTCAGTTTTCTCCAAAGTTTATTTAAGGGACAGAGGAAAACCCCAGCAAGTCCGTCCACCAGCCACAGGGTCTCTGGTATGGCTTCCTCCTCCCTCTCCACCCTTCATCCTTACCAGGCAAGGACTAGGCAAGAGGGGTAAGGGCTGGTGTCTCCAAATCCCCCACAAACACCTCAAGAAAGAGAACCAGAAATATAGAAGGCGAGTCAACAGTAGACTCCTAGCTTTACTTTTATTTCCAATGGGTGCAAATATCTGAGACTTCCCCATTCGCTGTAAACGGTTAAGGCCCAAAGTCCCCTTGCAAGCTCAGCAAACGCCCCCGGTGGCGTGAGCAAACAGAGCCGGTAGACACTGCGCACAGGAGTCCACTTGAAGGCGCAGTCCCATCCCAGGGGGTTCCCTCAGTGTCCAGCTCCAGCCTTTCCCCTCTGCTGTAAATATTCCTTCTACTCATACCCCAAGGAAGGTGTCAGCCTACCCACTCTTCAGAGAAAATGGTACTCACTGAAACGATTCAAGACCAGGAATACACCCTCCCTGCCCACATGCTGGGAGGACAGGTTCCAGACACTCTGCTTGGAAGTAGTCGGGAGCCATCATTCAAGCTAAGGAAGGCCTCAACTTCCTGGCATTACTCTAAGTTACTGGGTCCAGGCCTGAGTCCCTTTAAACCCAAGCCGCCTTGCAGGAGGAAGCTCTCTCTGGGGCTTCCCATCTGCTTTTTGGAGGAAACCCACCCTGAATTCTGCAGGTTTTCTATCTCTCTGGGCCAGCGAAAGTATGCAACATGAGGAGGTAGGGCAGGCTGTCTCGAGGCTGGGGGCGGGCTAGGTGCAAAGTCCCCAGCAAGCCCTGGGCAAAGGCCACGGAGCAATGTCCTGGCTCAGCCCTGGCGAGGAAGGGGTGCAGACTGTCTGCCGCTGCCCACCAGAGGGCACCATTGGCCCATCGGCTTCCTGCCACTGGGAGTAACCAAAGATAACCTCGTGCAATATTGGAATTTTCTAGCTGGGGAAGACTGGGGAGCCCCTGGCCCTGGGTGCGGTGTGGAAGTTTCAATCTTGTGGAGGAACATAGCAAGCTACTAGGAGGAACACAGGTGGTCTGGGTACACACTATCACTTGAAGGTGCACCCAAGGGTGACATGCAGAGCTCTGGAGAACGAGAGGGGCATGGGCCCTGTGCAAATGCAGCACCCCATGTGCCCCCGTCTCCACCCCACAGCTGTGCCTGGTTGGAGCAACACCGTGGAGCAGCTGCAGCTTTGGGCCAGGAGGCCACCGTGGGGCAGGTGGGTGGGCAGGCACCTTCCCAGGCCCCAGCAACCGACTGAGTGTAATCCTAGGACTGGTGGGAGCCGCAGGAATGTTAAGGTGCAGACACCCTCGGCCCACTGCTCCAAGGAGGAGGGGACCTAGAGGCCGAGGCCGGTTTGCCTGCATTCCAGGGCAAGTGCTGCGCCCCTCACATTCCTGTACCCACCCAGGGGCTCAGAGTGGAAGGAAACCTGGGTCTCCTTGTACTACAATGGGGGGATGTCCCTCAGACCTCGGCTCTGGGGACCCAGGTTGATCCACTGACACAGGGCACTCAATACCAGATTAAAGAGGATCAATTAAACCCTTGCGCCCCCACCCCCAACTGCAGCACAGAAACAAGCCAGGCTTCTTCCTCCTACCCAAGCCCCTGCCACTTCTTACTGTGTGATAAAGACTATCAAGACCAGAGGACTGAAGCTGGAAAGGTGCCAAGAGAGCTGAGATAAAGGTCTATCTCTCTGAGGGGAGGGAGGACCCAGAGCAATTCCATTCTCTCTTCTCAGGCTCTGAGGACTTTCAATGTTACAAACTTGTAAGGTGAATCCTGAGTCACCTGGACTCCGCTCAATGGCTGAATTGCTCAGATAGGCTGCTTAACTGCTCTTGTGCCTCAGTTTCCTTGTCTAACCAATAGGAATTCCACCATTATACTCACAGGATTGGGACTATATGAGAAAAATAGATACAAAATGCTGACTTGGAATAAAGTGCTGTGTGAATAGAGCACACAGGAAAGAGGAGTTGCTAAGTAGACACAAGCTTCTTCCCAGAGAGGGGTTGAGCCCCAGGAGGGGAAAGAAATCCTCTCACCATCCTATCCAATCCCTGAGGGCAAAGGGTGCTGCCATCTAGTTCCGGATCAGCAGGAAGCAGGTAAATGTGGGCATGAAGCCAGCTTTCCCATCCCTTCCTGCAGTTTACAGGCTGCCCTGCCACACCAGCCCCAGTGCCAGGGCCCCTCAGCTCCTGCCCACCTCTGCCACTGCGGACTCCTCCACCAGCAGCACCAGGCAGAACTCAGAGGTAGGATCCTGTGGCCCTGGGGCGGGGGCCGTCTTGCATTCTCGAGGCCTGGCCTGGGCGAGGCCCACAGAACAAGGTCTTTTCCAGCCGCTTACCCGCCTTCTTCTGCAGGCCAGTTTCACTCAGGTTTTGTCACCCCAGGCAGGGAGCAGCCAGCGCAGCTTCCTTAGGAGCTGACAAGCCCATGGAAGGAGCAGCAAACACTGCCCTGAAAGCTCCGGCACCAGCAGCAAGGGCTGCCGTAGCACAGGGGCCTTCCTGGAATCCCTGGGCCAGCTGTCCATCCCTGCCATCCCATAGGATACCCAGACTCCCAGAAAGACAAGTCCCCACACAAGCCTAGCCTTCTGGCCTGTCTATCCTGTTGGGTCCAGAACTCTGGACAAGGGAGGTTCCCAGCCCCCTGCTGACCACCTGGGCAGCCTTGGTAGCTTCAAGTGTCAGAGAAGCTGCCAGGCCTCCTCCAGCTGCCCATGCTTAGGGATATAAGCAGTGAGCAGGGCTTGGCCCTTCCAAGGAAGGAGCTATGTGAACACCAGGACCAGCTCAGGGATGGTCTCATCTCAGCCCCTCTGGTGAGACTCTTCCAGATTAGGAAGGGGACAGAACAGGAAGGTGGGTCTCCCCACTCCCAGCTCCCCGCTCCCCACTCCCCTGGCCCCAAGTCCTCGTGCCCTCCCCCAGCCTGGAGCACTTGAGCAGTTAGAGCAGAGGTAATCTAATCCGCAGCGGGGTGCTTTCACTCGGTGAGTAAGTCCCCAGGAATGGGGAGCTGGGTATATTTATCCTGATAACCGTCCTTCTTCAGTAAGGACCAATCCACAATTAGGCCAGATCCGCTCTGCCCCACCCACCCCCAGCCCAGGGACCTAGGGCCTGGACACGAAGTAGGATTCAGTCTCCTTGAAGGGCCTTCCCTGCCAATTTGGGTTCTTGTCAACTGTCTCCTCTCCAAGAATTAAGCTCCAGAGAGCAGGGGCCTTGTCTGTCTTGTTCGATGCCATGTCCCCAGCAGCTAGAATAAATGGCTGAATGACAGAGGGGCTGTGAAGAGGAGGAGGATGGGGAAGCAGCAGTGAGCAGAGAAAACAGCCAGTGTGGAGGAAGGGAGCAGGGACGCCCTGATCCCAGGCCTTCGGACCAGTGAGGGCCCATCAGTGGATCCTGTCATCTCTCTGGATGTCTCCTCTATCAAGAAAATGGGCAGGACCCAATTTGTCCCCATTCCTAGTAGCGCACTCTCAGGAGGAGATGATATGATTATGGGTGAGATTTATATAGCAACTTTGAGCTCTTCTGAGTTAGTCTAAATCCAAGATTCTGCTATTATCTGAATCCCAGACAGGAACTGCTCTCCTAAGAGGATGGATGAGAAACGATCGATACCATAGTGTCATTTAAATATTTAATAGCCATGCCTGGAGGTTACAAAGACTCAGCCACCAATTCTCCTCCGCTGACTCATGCCTCACTCAACAGGAACTGCATTTTACCCTCACGGCCCTGAAGGAAGTGTGGGCTGGGGGGTGACACACAGGAAACCAGGGGAGAAGACCAGGGAAGAGTTTTCCAGTCAGACGCCAGGGGAGGAGGGGGTGGCCATTTGGTGGTTCTTCCCTGGGCTTCCTACATGCCTAGCACAGGAGGGTGGCTTCCTGTCTGCTGACGAGCTCTTCCTCGCAGAGGCTGACAACAGGAGTGTGCAGGCAGGCTGGCTTTATTAGCTGCCTGGCTTGTGCCCAAGGTCACAGGGTACAGGTAACTGGAGACCCGAGAGAATAAAGGCTGCTAGGCAACTCCAGAAGTCACCCTGAGCTCCAGCCAGAAGCCCAACTGTGCCAGGCCCATCTGCACCAGGCACCCACACAGGGCCCACCCATCAGGCTCCTGGCTGCCGCCGCTTCCCCATCAAATTGAGCTCCAGGAGCTTAAGCAACAGCAGGTGAGACAATGAGGAGGCTGCCCAGGTTGACTCTGAGCACGTCTATGCATCTGCCTTGGGCTATAGGCATAGGAGTTCAGGCCAGGCTGGCCGAACACCACATTCTTTTTTTTGAGATGAGGCTTGATCTTAGCTCACTGCAGCCTAGAATTCCTGGGCTCAAGGGATCTTCCTGCCTCAGCCTCGTAAGTAGCTAGGACTACAAGCACATGCCACCATACGCGGCTTTTTGCATGTTTTTTAGAGACAGGGTCTCGCCATGTTGACCAGGCTGGTTGTGAACTCCTGGCCTCAAGCCATCCTCCTGCCTGAGCCTTCCAAAGTGCTGAGATTACAGATGTGAGCCACTGTGCCCAGCCCCAGAGTCTCTCTCATATTGTAAATAACTCATCTCTCCTGTCCAGAATAATTGGGCCCCTCCCTCTTCCAGAGGTCCCAGAACATTGTGAACACATTTCATTGGTCAGATGTCATCTACCTCTTTAGGTCACCCAGAGACACGAGACCTTTTAAGGTCAAATCTAGGGCCCCATTCCTGGCCCAACTCAGTTCCTTCAATGGGTAAAACCCAGATTCACATACCAAAAGACAGCCTCAAAACCATGAGACCTATGAACTGGAAAGGTTCTTAGCTGTTCCAAATCTACCCTAGTCTATTCCTGCAATCTGGGCTCTTCCAGGCAAGCGGATCTGTTGCAGAGCAGGACGGCTCCTTGGGCCTCTCACCCCTGCTAATCACCCGCAGAGGTTAGGAGGGGCTCAAAATGAGTCATCGTCCCACAGAGACCCGAACAAAAAGTTCAAAAGTTTGCCTGTTCCTGAGATGAGCTGCAGTTTTTTTTGCGATGTTTGTGGATTTCATAGCATTTCAAAACTCACTCTTTGCTGGTCGGGTTCTCTCTAACAGCCCGAGACAACCATGGAACCCACCAGTGCCTTCCCTTTTTTCAGGGGTCAAGGTCATTTCCCTCAAGTCAGCTCTCACTTGGCCAACTTCCCCAGTTCTCTTTTCTAAGTCCCTTTAATAGGTCCCACATTTAGCTGGTCACCAAGTCACATCAAGTCTTCCTTCTCGGGGCCTCTCCCTGTCATCACCTGCCTCCCTTTCACTTCATCACACACAGCCAACGACTTGGACAAGTGTCCGAATCCATGCTCAGTGCCTTCCTGAACCTGACTGCAGCCCCATGCCCAGTGATCCCAATCTAACCCTTCCTGCAGACACCATCAGTCTGAACTTGGCTCCCAGCTTTGATGCATGCCTCACACTTCACTCTGGCCTCTCTCACTAGACTGCAGGCCCTCTGTGGGCAAGAACTTCCCCACTCTCCTGAACCCTCAGAGCATGGATACCCTCATAGGCCTCTTTTTTGTTTTTGAAATGGAGTCTTGTTCTGTCACCCTGGCTGGAGTGCAGTGGCACAATCTCGGCTCACTGCAGCCTCTACCTGCCAGGTTCAAACAATCCTCTTGCCTCCCAATGCTGGGACTACAGGTACACACCACATCCGGCTAATTCTTGCATTTTCTTAGTAGAGTCGAGGTTTCACATTGTTGACCAGGCTGGTCTCCAACTCCTGACCTCAAGTCATCCACCCACCTCAGCATTCCAAAGTTACAAGCATGAGCCATGGTGCCCGGCCCTCACAGGCCTCTTAGAGGGGCTTCAAAGAATGTTATGCAGAGCAAGGAGCAGAGTTACAATACTCACCCACTGATGCCCTCTCTGCCTATAAAACGAGGTCAGAACTCCTGGAGATGGCATTCTGTCCTTGACCCTCTCAGAAGACGGCCCCAACCTGACCTTCGCTGCCTCCTCAGCCTCACTGCAATCTACATCTCCAGCCCAACTGGGCTCCCCCTTCCCTTTTTGCCAGTGTGCCTTTCTTCACAATACTGAATGTGCCCCACCACTACCTCTATCCTCTTTCACCTAGTTTGAGTCTCTCACACAAGGATATCCATACCCCCAGGGAACAGACGGAAGCCAGGGGTACAGGAAGCCACGTCAGGACAAACCCAGAACACAGTGAGGATCAAACGTACTTGGGGCAAGAAATGTAAATCATTGTCTTAGAACAAACAAGGCTACATTACAGAGTGAAATGCAAAATGCAAGTGAAATTGTAAGATAAAAAGAGAGGCTTCAAGGCCTGCACGGAGGCTTCTACCTATAATCCCAGCACTTTGGGAGGCCAGGTAGGGGGATTGCTTGAGCCCAGGAGTTCAAAACCAGCCTGGCCAACATGGAGAAACCCCATCTCTACTAAAAATACAAAACTTGGCCCAGCATGGTGGTGCATGCCTGTAATCCCAGCCTCTTGGAAGGCTGAGGCAGGAGAATTGCTTACACCCAGGAGGCAGAGGTTGCAGTGAACCAAGATTAAGCCACTGTATACCAGCCTGGGTGACAGAGCAAGACTCTGTCTCAAAAAAAAGAAAAAAAAAAAAGGCAAGAGGATGTTTTCCACATGTTCTTGGGGACTTTGGCAAACAATTTTAAGCAGCACCACAAAGCCCACACTTCGACACATAAAACCAACCCTGCCCATATCACAGATTTGGCTGGTCCAGTGTCGCTGGGAGCCGGGACAGTCGCACAGTTCTTTGGACACCCTCCTGTCATCCCACCTGCATGGCAGCGTGGTAGAGTGGAAGGAATGGGCCATCTAAGATGAGGAAGATGGGTTCAAACCCCCCCCACTCACCAGCCTTCATGACCAGTGACCAGATTCTGGGCTTCAGTTTACTCAGACACCTCACAGCACACACAGTGAGTAATGGATGAAAAAGTATGTGAAAGCCATCATGGCAGCTGGGATAAAAAAAACGTGAGCCTCCCACTATGACACACAGGAGACACTTAGTCAATAGATCCACATCACTGATTTTCATCTCCCTTAAGGCTGGCAGGGGGAGGAGTCGGAGCCAGGGACTGCAGCCAGGGATCCTGGGAGCTGTGACAGGTTGTCACTAACTCAGCCTTCTTGCTGAGCAAACCACTGACCTCACCCTCTGTGTCTCGGGTTCATTCCAAGTCCTCCTTGGAGAACATCAGCTGAGCCCAGGCGCCTCCAACTCACTGCCTAGCAAGGACAGAGGCAAGTGGGGAAGCTGCAGGGCCCCAGCCCCTCCACCCCCACCCCATCCCTACTGCTGCCGGGAAATCACAGCTGTCTGAGAGGCCTATGGCTTTGAACCCAGAATCGTGACAATGGAAGGAACTGCCCAAGCCCCACAGCAGCTCCCAGAGGAACCCAGGAGAGAGCAGCCTCTGCTCCTGCCACAGAAGCTCTGAGCCCAGCAGTGTCAAACAGGGATCCAAAGATGGGGCTGCAGGGCCAGAGAGCAGCTAAGGAGGGGGTGAGGAGTGGAACAACCCTACCTGAGCATCTACCGGGAGCCCAGCCTTGGAGCCCCATTTGTTGCCAGGGATTAGAAAGCAGATGTCCAGAGCTGTCTCATGAGGCCCCACAAGGACAGCACCACCTGACTGCAGAGCTCACCCATGTTCTTCCCAGGACACCCCATAAGGAATGTCCTCCTTGGAGAACCTCCTTTCAGCAGCTGTCCCTCCTTCTGCCGGTCACCACTCTCCATTCCCATGACACACACCCCCAGAGCCTTCAAAGGACTCCAAAAAGGCAGGCTGCTGGGTCCCGCTCCATGACTGCACACTCCAGGTCTCCTGTTCTCTTTCCCTTCTGCCTCCTCCTCACCCTTGGCCTCAGGAGCGGCCTTGAACCACAGAGGAGCTCCTAGTGGTGGTACAGGCAGCTCAAGAATTCAGAGAAGGCTGGAGCACTCCATGTTCTGGTCTAACTCGTGGATGTGCAAGGTCAATGCACACAAGTATTTTCCCCCGTGCTGCACTGCTGGTGGTCCCATCTGAGCCCCAGGATGCAAGATGGGCCTGACCCAGGAACCAATCTCTGACCTCAAAGAGATGACATCAGAATCATTAGGAGACACACAGGCAGAAAGGGACTCCACTGTAGGCAACAAACCGGGCAATAGGGGACAGACAGCAAGACAGACAGCCTAGATTTTCCAACCCACAGTCAGCCTCGATGTTCCTTCAATGGACAGCCACATGTCTCACCCAAGCACTTTTTATTTTTTGAGATGGAGTCTCGCTCTATCGCCAGGCTGGAGGGCAGTGGCTCAATCTCGGCTCACTGTAACCCATACCTCCCAAGTTCAAGCGATTCTCCTGCCTCAGCCTCCCAAGTAACTAGAACTACAGATGTACACCATCATGCCTGGCTAATTTTTGTATTTTTAGTAGAGCTGGGGTTTCATCATGTTGGTCAGGATGGTCTCAATCTCTTGACCTCGTGAGATTGACCGCCCACCTTGGCTTCCCAAAGTGCTGGGATGACAGACGTGTACCACCACACCCAGATCCAAGTATTTTTTTCTACAGAGCAAAAAAAGTAGGTAGTTACATGTCTTGCCCTCTGTACTGCGGTTTTTACCTACTCTGTGTCTGGGCACAAGAGGGCTACAGAGGGCACAGCACGCTGGAGAAACACAAGCCTGAGCATAGAACTGTCCTCAAGCACTGGCTCTCAACCCTTGATGTGCAATCAATCAGCCATAAGGTGTGCCACCAGTCTTCGGCTAATCAGCATAAGGTATGGACATTTGCAACCCATTTTTTTTTTTTTTGAGACAGGGTCTCTGTCACCCAGGCTGGAGGCTAGAGTACAGTGGCACAATCACAGCTCACCTCAGCCTTGACCTCCCGGACTCAAGCTATCCTCCCACCTCAGCCTCCTGAATAGCTGCAACTATAGGTGTGTGCCACCATGCCCAGCTGATCTTTTAATTTTCTAATTTTTATTTATTTATTTATGTATTTGAGACAAGGTCTCGCTCTATCACCCAGGCTGGAGTGCAATGGTGTGATCGTAGCTCACTGTAGCCTCAAACTCCTGGGCTCAAGGATCCTCCTGCCTCAGCCTCTCAAAGTGCTGGGATTATAGTCATGAGCCACTGTGCCTGATCATTGCTTATGTATTTATTTATTTATTGAGACAGACTCTTGCTTCTGGTACCCAGGCTTGGGTACAGTGGCATGATTATGATTCACTGCAATCTCTGCCTCTGGGGTTCAAGTAATTCTTGTGCCTCAGCCTCCCAAGTAGCTAGAATTACAAGCATGTGCCAATATGCTAATTTTTGCATTTTTAGTAGAGATCGGGTTTCACCATGTTGGCCAGGCTGGTCTCAAACTCCTGCTGGCCATTGCTTTTACTTTTGAGAAAATAAACTGAAATGGGTTCAAGATGACTCCATGACCATCAGCCCCACCCACATGTGTTCCAACGCGTCTACTTGAGTGAGAGAAAGGGCTACAAAGTGCACAGAATGCCAGACACACCCTCGGTGTCATCTGAAGGCTATGTCCTGGCAGCGTACCATTTGAAACCACTATCATAGATGGTCACGAGCTCTGAGAAGTTGGGGAAGGAAAAGGAGGGGAGTCAGGCCAGCTGCTCCCAGCATGCTCCCCAAGTTGACCCTCAGTGACCCTTTTGTCTCCCTGGAAGCGTCTGCATCATCCAGCCCTGGGTCCTCGTGGGCTCACGAGCTTTGGAAGCCACCTGCTGGTTTCAGGGCTCTAGGAAATGCTGGGTCCCCTTGACAGCCGGTGTCACCACAGACAGCTGGCACCGCCTGAATAAGGGGTGGTCTCAGGAGGGCCCGTCCCATGCACAGAAGCTCCAAGTCTTGTCTCAGTTCGCTGACCCCACTGAGCTTTGTAGGCACCCCAGGCACAACGGCAGGCAGCAGGGCCCTCGTGGGAAGGCATCACAGAGCTATAAAGGAGGAATGCCCCCAGCCACTGTCCTGAAGAGGGCAAGGCCAATTCCTCCGGAGGCCCGGAGCCTCGCCAACTCTCCACATGGGGAAATCTGCCTCTTCCTGGACAGAGAGGAAGCAGATGGAGGCTGCAGAGTCACACTGGGAAACCACAACAGAAAAAGGAGAGAAGCTATTTTCCTGAAACAAACAGCATGCAGGGAGACCTCTGCGCTTTCAGTCTGGCTGGCAGAGCTCACATGTAGGGATACCAAGGTGCAGGGGAGAGGGAGAGGGTGGGAACAGTACTCAAACGAGACCATGTAGTTGGTCTGCAAGAAGCCCACCAACTCCAAAGCTGAGAAAGCAGGTCAGGCAGACACGCCAAGCTTCATGGGTAAACCGAATGGAGGTGGGTATGCAGCAGGGAGGGTTCCAGGGCTCCCACCAGACCAGGCTTGGCTAGGCTGGCCTGCCTCCACTGTGCCTGGCTGGCTATGCCAGGAATTGATGGGGGAAGGGGTACATACCTTACCCCTGGTTTGAATTTTATTGCAGGAGACACTCTGGGGCTCCACAAATCCAGCCCAGCAGAGCCAACCGCGGCACATGGCCGCAACGCCCAGAAACATCACCCAGAAAATCCCCATGTACACACATGGAGCATTCCAGAAGGTTGTTTGGAAACTGGGTTTTGAGCTGTGGAGAGTGACTTCTAACAGAAACGATACTCTGAGGGGAGACCTGGGTGACTGTTCAGGTAGACCACTGACATCACTAGCTCCAGTGAACACTACGCTCTGCAGTGTCTGCAGAGACTGCTCTCTTGCTGTGAAGTGCCAGAACGGGGGCACTCAAAAGCTAAAAAGCAGAGAGGCTTTGCAGGCCCCAACCAAAACAGTGATCTTTCTCCCTGGCTTTGAAGCCATTCCCAAGTTCAAAGGGTCACCAAGCAGATGCATCTGGAGGCCCCTGCACTTGTGGTGTGGGAAGCTCAGTGCACAAGCCAATGGAAAGAAGGGCACTGCTGATCCTCCCCAGAGTCCAGTCCAAAGGCCAGCATTGCAGCCCCACAGTGTTCCCCACAATGTGAGTGCGGAGAACGGAGTCTGGGATGGCCCTTCTGAGGTCACTACATCCTAACTCTGCCAGATCGTTCAGCCACTGGAGCATCGACACTGACCCACCCAGGACTCACTCCAGAGGCCCTGAGTGTCAGGCATCACAGTGCCCACCCACCCAGGGTGGTCTGCACCTGGCCCCACAATCCACCCTCTTCCTGATGGCTCAGTTTAGCTCCCCATCCCTGGGGCAAAAGTATTCCACATTCTCTTCTCTTCCCTTTCAAAGGGAAAGGGAGGAAGAGAGCCCCGGAGGGAGTTAAACTTACATCAGAAGTCTGAATCTGGCACCCAGAGATGACCCTCCGGGGGATCTGTGGACCACGTGCAATCACACACAAAGCGTCCATACATGTCCTTACTATGCTACTCTGGGGAGAGAGCTCCCAATAGTCATGGTTCAAAGGGGTTGGGAATCTGAACGAAACCACTGCCCTGGGCAGGCCTGACAGTCCGCCACCCTGCCCCTCTCAGCTCACAGCTTGGTCCCTTGAAGACAAGTCTGATCACTTGGGGCTGAAGCAGCTTCATATTCACATCAATCCCAGGTGATCGGAATTTCTGGAATGGGACCTGCCTGGGCACTTACCTGGGCAGCACACTCCAGCAAAACCACCACAGTTCAGGAGGCAAAAAACAGATGTGGTCTCGCTTGGGCATCCAAGACAGAGCCACCTGCACCTGCCTCACGTGCCTCCTCCAAGACCCTCCCTCCAACGCTCTCACTGGGACAGCCTGACCTTTACTAGTGATGGCTCCAGTCATTCACAAACACATACTGTGCACAGGCACTAAGCTGGGCATGGGAGGGACAAAGATACAAAGCCTGTCCCGGGGAAGCACTGACTAGCGGAAGACTGTCATAAATGAGGGGCAGAAGGCCCTGAAGGTGGCAGTGGGCCAGGAGGAAAGAGGATGGGCTTTCCAGGCAGAGGTGGAAAACTGCCTGGGATAGTGCCCAGACAGAGGGGATTGGAGCTCAGAGTGCAAGTCCCAGCTTGGTGGAAGAGGAGTCAAGGGCCCAGGGCCCTCTGGGAAGTCTGGACTTACAAGGGCAAGCCAGGGAAGGAAGGCGGTTGGCAGCAGAACGACAGGACTGGGCTTGCGCTTTAGATCACTCAGGCGGGGGAGATTGGAGGGAGGCAGCGCTCAGCTGGAGGAAGACCAAGAGTCACAATGCTCTACCTGAAACCAGGTAAACTCAGCGTTACCTGGAAACTGAGTGGATATGGAGAAAGAGGGAAGAGTGCAGGATGCCTCCCATGTTTGTTTCCTGCAGGAGGGATGGAACAGCCAGATGGGACAGGGAAGGAGGTCTGCGGCAGGGGTCAGGTGATGACGACAACAAGGTCAGGAGTCAGACCAAGGACTGGCAGAGCCACAGGGTTCCCTAAGCCAGGGCCCAAGTACTTTCTTTCTCTGGCCAAGGGACCTATATAAGTAACAGTGTGGAAAATGATATGCTACCTTCTCCTGAACACAAGTCGTTCTCCCTGTCTGGCCTTGGGAGAACCTCAGGAAGTTGCATGCAGCCTGCTCTGGGAATTCTCAGAGTGCTCAGGAAGACCACGGGCTCTCTTCCTCTGCCCACTCCCATCTGCACTGAATCTGCCTCTGAAAATCAAATACAAAGCCAGCCCCATCTCTGACAGCCCTCCTCCAGGAAGAAGAGGGGTCAGGCTAAGCAAGTTATCAGAGGAACCAGATCCTTCCTGCCACATAAGCATGTGGCTCACCACTGGGGCCAGAGGGCCCAGGACACAATCTCTGGCCCCAAACCCTCATGGAAATGGCCTTCAGAACAGACCCATGGTCCCAGCCCCAGCTGACCACAGAGAGACTTTGCACAGACAAAACTCATCTCATGGCCAAGCGTGATGGCTCATGCCTGTAATCCCAGCACTTTAGGAGGCTGAGGCGGGCGGATCACCTGAGGTCAGGAGTTCGAGTCCAGCCTGGCCAACATGGAGAAACCCTGCCTCTACTAAAAATACAAAAATTAGCCAGGTGTGGTGGTGCATGCCTGTAATCCCAGCTACTCAGGAGGTTGAGGCAGGAGAATCACTTGAACCTGGGAGGCAGAGGTTGCAGTGAGCCGACCGAGATCATGCCACTGCACTCTAGTCTGGGCCACAGACTCCAGCTCAAAAAAGGAAAAAAAAAAAAAAAAAAAAGAAAGAAAGCTCATCTCACTGTAGGATAACAGATGCCCCCAAAGGCCAGCCCGATCTCAGCTTTCAAAGCAAGGCTACCCCCAAAAAATCATTCCAATGAGGATGTAAAGCCTAATGACTGGCCTTGGCCTTGTGGCTCAGGATAACTTTGATTAGCTTGAAAGATCCAACTAGATGCAGGGCACCCAATCACTGCCAATGAACTTAATACACATGCTTGCACACGCACACATCCTCCCTCCACACTGCACAAGCTATTCCCTCTCCCTAGACAACTCTCCTGCCTTCTTTACCAGGCTAAATCCTTTCTAATCCCTTGAGACTCATAATACCTTAGTTTATCTTCTTCAACAAGAGGATAAAAAGGATCCATCCTGCCCTACCTAAAGAAAAAGCAACATGTTGTTTTAATGCTGGGAAGGCCTCTTTCCAAAATCTTATTATAGAATGACCACTTAAGTAAAGGACAAAGGCTGGGGGCTTTTATAAATGTTGAGGTTCTATTTAAAAATACAACATAGGAAGTGATCCTGGTAAAAAGAAAAAGAAAAAAAATAAAATAAAAATACAACAAAGGGCTGGGCACAGTGGCTCATTCCTGCAATCCAAGCATTTTGGGAGGCCAAGGCAGGATGATTGCTTGAGGCCAGGAATTTGAGACCAGATTGGGCAACACAGCAAGACCCTGTCTCTACAAAAAAATTTAAAAAATTAGCCAGGTGCTGTAGCACACAGCTGTAATTCCAGTTACTTAGGAAGCTGAGGCTGGAAGATTGATTGAGCCCAGGTGTTTGAAGCTGCAAGTGAGCTACGATGGCACCACTGCACTCCAGCCTGGGCAACAGAGAAAACCTATCTCTTAAAACACACACACAAGAGAGTCAGTTTAGGGTACTATTTCCTCCAGGAAGCCCTCCTTGACCTTATTACCCTACAAAGGGTTTGAGGCTCCATCCCTTTGAGTTCCCAAAGCACTGTGCACTTCTCCTATGAGAACACTTATCAAGCTGGCAGGAACTGTCTGTCTAAGGGGCCATGTCTCACAGCCTAGGAACAGCACAGTGTGGGTAGGGAGTACGCCTACATTCATCTTCACCTGAGCACTGAGCAGAGCCTAGCACATAATGGGGGCTCCCTGGATGATACTGACCAAATCAATAAATAACCCGCACCAAGCCAGTCTGTTGCTGCGATCAGCCTCGCCACTTCAGCTCATGCCACCTCCCAGTCCTCCCTAAGAGCTCACTATATGCAAAGCCCAGTGAGGGAGAATAATACAGGAGCACAGGGCCCACGTCCTTCCTACTCCATCCTAGAGTGTCCCATCTACTGTGATCTAGTTGCCACCACCCCGCCTCAACCAGCAAAACTCCTAACCTAAAATAAAAAAATCAAAGGAATAGTCCACAAGACTTTGTGGCTGGAGCACAGCCCCTTGTGGGAAATTAAACTCACTGGGTGGCCTATCTGTCTTCCTTTGTGGGTGGGGAAGGGGAGCTCCATTAGGTGGGCTTGGTGCATAGGAATGAGGCAACTGGGAGGGAGTTGGGGCCTGGGACTGGGTGACTCTTTGGCTTGGTGCTGGGGAAGGAGGAGGAGGGGCATCACCTAACAACAGAGCAAGAAGGAACAGGAGGGTGGCAGTCCCAAGTCCTGCAGATCTGGTCACACCTCTCCCCATGGAGCAGAGAAGGCAGGGAAGTGAGCTGGAATGTGCAGATTTTCTCAAACGTGCACCACCGGGATGTGTCAGCAACACCAAGTGTGGGGCCATGTAGCCCAGAGAGACTGACAGCATCGTTGATTATCATGACTGAACCACAGATGGGATGAGCCACAAAGCACGCACAAATGAGTGAGGCTGAGGGAGTTCACAGGCAGGGAAACTAGCCAGGGAGGAAGAAAACAACACGTTCTCAGAGGAGAAATGGAAAAGGAGGGGAGGAAAAAAAAAAAGAAATGATGTTTTCTCGACATTTTTGTTAACTTCTTTAGATTTTAAAAGATCCTTTCCCAAAAAAATGCTAGAAATATTATAGTAAATTTGTGGATAAATACAAAAGGTGGACAACACAGTACAGGTTTCATGATATATGTAGAAATAAAATTATGACAATAACACAAAAGATGGGAGGGGGAAATGGAAATATACTGTTCTTACATTATACCTGAAATGGCACGGCAGGATCTGGAGGAAGATTGTGATTAATTTAAATCTGCAAACCATAGAGTGACCACTAAAATAATCAAACCAAGGAAGTATAGCTAAATAAGCACAGAGAGGAAATAAAACAAATCCTAAAAAATACTAAATGAATCTAAAAGAAGGAAAGAGGCCAGACCCAGTGGCTCACACCTGTAATCCCAGCACACTGGGAGGCCAAGGCAGGAGGACTGCTTGAGGCCAGAAGTTAGAGACTAGCTGGGGCAACACAGTGAGATTCCATCTCTACAAAAATAAAAATAAGCCAGATGCGGTGGCTCATGCTGGTAATCCCAGCACTTTGGGAGGCCAAAGTGGGTGGATCACCTGAGGTCAGTAGTTCAAGACCAGCCTGGCCAACATGGTGAAACCCCATCTCAACTGAAAATACAAAAAAATTATCTGGGCATGGTGGCAGGTGCCTGTAATTCCAGCTACTTCAGGAGGCTGAAGCAGGAGAATCGCTTGAAACCTGGAGGTGGAGGTTGTAGTGAGCTGAGATCGCACCACTGCACTCCAGCCTGGGCTACAAGAGCAAAACTCTGTCTCAAAAAAATAAAAATATAAAATCAGGCTGGGCACAGTGGCTCACACTCGTAATCCCAGCACTTGGGGAGGCTAAGGGTGGCAGATCACTTGAGATCAGGAGTTCGAGTCCAGCCTGGCCAACGTGGTAAAACCCCATCTCTACTAAAAATACAAAAATTACTTGGGCATGGTAGCGCATGCCTATAATCCCAGTTCCTCCAGAAGCTGAGGCATGAGAATCATTTGAACCTGGGAGGCAGAGGTTGCAGTGAGTGAAGATCCTGCCATTGTACGCCAGCCTGGGCGACAGAAAAAGATGCCTTCTCAAAAAAAAAAAAGGAAAATTTAGCCAGGCATGTTAGCACATGCCTGTAATCCTAGCTACTCAAGAGGCTGTATGAGCCACGACTGCACTTCAGCCCGGGTAACAGCAAGACCCTGTCTCTACAAAAAAATTAAAATAAAAAGGCTAGAAAAGAAGAAAAAATAAAGAACAGATGGCACAAATGGAAAACGAATGGCAAGATGATAGATTTCAATCTAACCACATTGATAATTACTTTAAAATTTAAAAGGTTTATATATTCCAATTAAAAGGCAGAGATTGTGAGACTGGGTGGAAATGCAGTATTTAATACATGCTGTCCATAAGAAACACACTTTACATATAAAGACACAGATAGATTCAGAGTAAAGCAATGGGGAAAGATACACCATGCAAACACTAATATCAAGGAAGGCGGAGTGGCCCTTTGAGGAAGTCAGCTGGCAGCTGCCACAGAGCTCTGGTGTGCCCTTGTCTGCTCCCGACCTGCCACTGTTTGCCCTCACCCCAGAACAAGTCAGCTGGGAAGCCACACCATAGCTACGGCTTTCAAAGCCATCTGTGGAACTAGAGGTGGCGATTATTCAAATCAGAGTTAACCTAACCTGCCACAGCATCAAAATCCCTGGAGAAGGTGTGTGCTGACTTGATCAGAAGCACAAAGGAAAAGAATCTCAAAGTGTAGGATCAGTTCGGATGCCTACCAAGACTCTCAGAATCACTATAAAAAAATGTCTCATGGTGAAGGTTCTAGGACAAGGGATCATTTCCAGATGAGAATCCGCAAGTGACTCACTGACCCGGACAGTCCTCCTGAGATTGCTAAGCAGATTATGTCCATCTGTACTGAGCTGAGATTCAAGGTTAAAGTCACCACTGCAGATGTTTCAAGCAACTATTTTATTACACAGAATAGCAGTTATTTAAAGAAAAAAAGAAGCTGGGTGCGGTGACTCACACCTGTAATCCCAGCACTTTGGGAGGCTGAGGTGGGTGGATCACCTGAGGTCAGGAGTTTGAGACCAGCCTGGTCAACGTAGTGAAAACCCATCTCTACTAAAAGTACAAAAAATTAGCTGGGCATGATGGTGGGTGCCCGTAATCCCAGCTACTCAGCAGCTGAGGCAGGGGAATTACTTGAACCCAGGAGGCAGAGGTTGCAGTGAGCCAAGATTCTGCCATTGCACTCCAGCCTGGTCAACAAGAGCGAAACTCCAACTCAAAAAAAAAAGAAAAGAAAGGAAGGAAGAAAGTTGAAGTACTTCTGTTAATACCAGACAAGGCAGACTTCCAGACAGGAATATAACCAGAGGTAAAGAGGGACATTTCATAAAGATAAGAGTCAACTGGTCATGAAGACTTAATCATCCTAAATGTATACCCATTCAATGAAAGAGCTCTCAAGTAGATAAAGGAAAAATGGACAAAATTGGAAAAAGAAAAAAAAAGCGACAAATCCACAATCCTAGCTGGAAATGAGATTTTGACTGTCCAGTTGAGAAAACTCAATAATTGAGAAAAAGCTCTTCCAAAGAAGCCAGGGGAAGACAAAAGCAAATAACCCAATAGAGGTGAAGAGAGGGAGGGCAGCGGGCTGACAGACTGCTGGTCTGGGGAACCCCAAGCCTTTGCTCACGTGGAAGAAGAGGGGGCTGGAGGATGGCCAAAGAGCAGGAAATGCTCCCTCCCCTCTGCACAGCCCACAGACCTTCCCTAGAGGGAAGCACACCAGCTCACACCACACTTCTCCCTTCTCCTGGGGTCATTTTCAGTCCCTGCTAACCCTGGGTAGGGGTCAGTGTTCAACAGCCCCCACTGCCCTCGGCATACACCTGGTTGATTGTTTCCTCAATTACTGCACCCCCAAGCACAGCATATACGATCCACAGATGACTTTCTCTGCCTCTCTTTCACATACACACACACACACACACACACACACACACACCCCAGACTGTCCCCTTCTCTTCTTTCCTCCCCAGTGGCACCACGTGGCATCACCTTCACTGGCAAGCAGGAATCAGAACAGAGTCTACAATGAGAGCAAGGGCTGTATGGGACAGTCACTGAATCCAATCGCAGCTATGCCACTTACCAGCAACTCACCTGGGGCAAGTCGCTTACCTCTCTGTGCTTTGGTGTCCTTATCTAGAATACCTACTTCAGAGGGCTGCTGGGAGGAAATAATAAGAGAAGGTAAAGGAGGTATTTAGAACAGCACCTATAGAGTGAATAACACTATATTAATGATGGTAGCTATGGCTAGGCACAGTGGCTCACTTCTGTAATCCCAGAACTTTGGGAGGCTGAGGCAGGATCACCTGAGGTCAGGAGTTCGAAACCAGCCTGGCCAACATGATGAAACCCTGTCTCTACTAAAAATATAAAAATTAGCCAGGTATGTTGGCAGGCACCTATAATCCCAGCTATTCTGGAGGCTGAGACAGGAGAATCGCTTGAACCTGGGAGGCAGAGGTTGCAGTGAGCCAAGATCGCACCACTGTACTCCAACCTGGGCAACAGACTGAGACTCTGTCTCAAAAAAAAAAAAAAATGCTGGCAGTTATGATTCCAATTATGTAAACATATATGTACCAAAACGAATTTACAGAAATACATTAAGATATTAATTGTGGTCATCTCTAGATGATTCTCTCTATGAGCTTTCATTATTTTCTTCCTTGGGTATCTCTGTTGTTTCCAGTTTCTGTTTTTTGTTTTGTTTTAGACAAGGTCTCGCTCTGTTGCACAAGCTGGAGTGCAGTGGTGCAATCATGGCTCACTGCAGCCTCGGCCTCCTCAACTCAGGCAATCCTCCCACCTCAGCCTCCTGAGGTACCACAGGTGCATGCCATCACACTCTGCTAATTTTTTTTTACTTTTTTATAAAGACGAGGTCTCACTATGTTGTCTAGGCTAGTGTTCTTTCTTTTATTTTTTTTGAGATGAAGTTTCACTCTAGTTGCCCAGGCTGGAGTGCAATGGTGCGATCTCGGCTCACTGCAACCTCTGCCTCCTGGGTTTAAGTGACTCTCCTCTCTCAGCCTCCGAGTAACTGGGATTACAGGCATGCACCACCACTCCCAGTTAATTGTGTATCTTTAGTAGAGACGAGTTTCTTCATGTTGATCAGGCTGGTCTCAAACTCCCAACCTCAAGTGATCCACTCACCTCGGCCTCTCCAAGTGCTGGGATCACAGGCATGAGACACCGCGCCTGGCCTGCCCAGGCTGGTTCTCAAATTTTCTACAATGAACACGTGTAACACTGATAATCAGTTTCTAAAAACCAGTAAAATATTAAAAGAAACACAAATATAGTTAGCCCATTTAATAGACATTTATAACAAAACACAAAAATAAATTTTAAAAACTGTGAAGATATTTAAACCCAATTGCTTCTTGGCCTTTTGGCTAAGATCAAGTGTAGTTAAGCCCAAAAGAACTGAAAACAGGTGGCCGGGCTCAGTGGCTCACGCCTGTAATCCCAGCACTTTGGGAGGCCAAGGTGGGTGGATCAATGTGAAGAGATTGAGACCATCCTGGTCAACATGGTGAAACCCCGTCTCTACTAAAAATACAAAAAATTAGCTTGCCATGGTGGCGCATGCCTGTAATCCCAGCTACTCAGGAGGCTGAGGCAGGAGAATTGCCTGAACCCAGGAGGCAGAGGTTGCAGTGAGCCGAGATCGCACCATTGCACTCCAGCCTGGGTAACAAGAGCGAAACTCCATCTCAAAAAAAAAAAAAGAATTGAAAACAGGTATTCAAATAAATACCTGTACACAAAGGTTCATAGCAGCACTCTTCACAATAGCCAAAAGTTGGAAACAACCCAAAAATACCCACCAACAGATGAATGGATAAACAAAACATGGCATACAGAACTAACGGGATATTATACAGCCATACACATGAAGTATTGATATGTGTTACAGACTGGATGAACCTCAAAAACATTGTGCTAAGTGAAAGAAGCCGGTCCCAAAAGGTCACATATTATATGATTCCAGATTATATGATTCTACTTTCATCAAGACGGAAAGTAGAGTAGTAGGGGGAAGTGATAATGGGGAGTGATGAAATGTTTTGGAACTAGATAGAGATAATAGTTGCACAACATTGTGAAACTACTCAATGCCACATAACTGGTATTTAAAATGGTTTTGTGGGCCGGGCACAGTGGCTCACGCCTGTAATCCTAGCCCTTTGAGAGGCTGGGGCAGGTGGATCACCTGAGGTCAGGAGTTTAAGACCAGCCTGGCCAACATGGCAAAACCCCATCTCTACTAAAAATACAAAAATTAGCCAGGCCTGGTGGCGCACGCCTGTAATCCCAACTACTCAGGAGGCTGGGGAAGGAGAATTGCTTGAACCTGGGAGGTGGAGGTTGCAGTGAGCCGAGATCCTGCCACTGCACTCCAGTCTGTACAACGGGAGTGAGACTCCATCTCAAAAAAATAAATAATTAGGCTGGGTGTAGTGGCTCATGCCTGTAATCCTAGCACTTTGGAAGGCTGAGGCCAGTGGATCATGAGGTCAAGAAATCAAGACCATCGTGGCCTGCATGGTAAAATCCCATCTCTACTAAAAATACAAAAATTAGCTGGGAGTGGTGGTGCATGCCTGTAGTCTCAGCTACTGGGAAGGCTGAGGCAAGAGAATCACTTGAACCTGGGAGGCGGAGGTTGCAGTGAGCCGAGATCACACCACTGCACTCCAGCCTGGGAGACAGAGCCTCGAGCGAGACTCTGTCTCAAAAAAATAAAAAATAAATAAATAAAATGGTATTGTGGGCTAGGTGTGGTGGCTCATGCCTGTAATCCTAGCACTTTGGGAAGCCGAGGTGGGAGGAAAGCCTGAGCCCAGGAGTTGAAGACCAGCCTAGGCAACATAGCGAGACCGTGTCCCTACAAATGATACAAAAACTATCTAGGTATGGTGGTGCACATCTGTGGTCCCAGCTGAGGTGGGAGAATCACTTGAGCCTGGGAAGTCTAGGCTGTGGTTAGCTGAGATCATACCACTGCAGTCCAGCCTGGGTGACAGAGTGAGACCCTGTCTCAGTAATAATGATAATAAAACGATTTTCTATCTTTTTTTTAAGAGATAGATGGGGTCAGGCTGGGCGCAGTGGCTCAAGCCTGTAATCCCAGCACTTTGGGAGGCCGAGGCGGGTGAATCACGAGGTCAAGAGATCGAGACCATCCTGGTCAACATGGTGAAACCCCGTCTCTACTAAAAATATAAAAAATTAGCTTGGCATGGTGGCATGTGCCTGTAATCCCAGCTACTCAGGAGGCTGAGGCAGGAGAATTGCCTGAACCCAGGAGGCGGAGGTTGCGGTGAGCCAAGATCGCGCCATTGCACTCCAGCCTGGGTAACAAGAGCGAAACTCCGTCTCAAAAAAAAAAAAAGAGAGATAGATGGGGTCTCACTATGTTGCCCTGGCTGGACTTGAACTCCCAGGCTCAAGGGATTCTCCCACCTTACGCTTCTGTATAGCTGAGACTACAGTCAGGTGCTACTATGCCCACTTTACGGTTGTTTTGAACTGTATACTTTAAAATGGTTAATTTGGGCCGGGCACAGTGGCTCACGCCTGTGATCCCAACACTTGGGAAGCTAAGGCAGGCAAATCACTTGAGGCCAGAAGTTTGAGACTAGCCTGGCCAACATGGTGAAACTCTCTCTCTACTGAAAATACAAAAAATTAGCCAGGCATGCTGGCACATGCCTGTATTCCTAGCTATTTGGTAGGCTGAGGCACAAGAATCGCTTGAACCTGGGAGGCACCTGCCACCACACCCAGCTAATTTTTGTGTTTTTAGTAGAGATGGGGTTTCACCGCATTGGCCAAGCTAGTCTTGAACTCCTGACCTCAGGTGATCTGCCCACCTCGGCCTCCAAAAGTGCTGGGATTATAGGCATGAGCCACCACGTCCAGCCAATTTTTTTATTTTTTGGAGAAATGAAGTCACAATGTTGCCCAGGCTGGTCTCAAATTCCTGGGCTTAAGTGATCCTCAGGCATTAGCCTCCCAAAGTGCTGGGATTATAGGCATGAGCCACTGTACCTCGCTTCAAATGTTTTTACATATTTATTTTCACATTTTAAAAAATCCACAAAACATATTTTGCAATTGTGGTCTTAGATGGAAGCCCAATATATGAACAGAGTAAAGGGAGCAGTTCTGACTGAAGAAGGTGATGGCCACAGACTCCAAACCATAGGAGAAAATGCCATCCTAAGGCTCCCGCCAGCTCTGGAAGCACAAGGAGGAGTGTAAGAAAGAATGGATCAGTCCAGAAGCACAGAGAGGGAGTGCAGACTGGTAACACCCAGCAGACCGTTAGGAGGGAAATTCTCGCAGACAGTTGAAGCAGGGAGAAGAGGAAGGACAGAGCCAGAATAAAGCCCAAGCCAGTGACACCCAAAGGAGCCGCTACCAGCAATGCCCCCAATTGCCAGAGATCAGCCAGTCAAGGGTCCCCATGATAGAAACACTCCAGCCCCCATGCTCTGGCCAAACTCAGGCAGATAATAGTTGTCTCCTGGTCACTGTTCCTGCTGCTGTAGGGGCACAAACAGGATGTTTAGAAGCAAATGACCACAAGTGACCACAGGAAGCCATGACAACCACCTCCAGGTGACGCTCTTCTTCCCCAGCTTGTTTCCGGCTTGGCTGCCTCCAAAGATCAGGCAAAAAGACTTCAAGTGCCAACTTCCAAAGAGAGAGAAGGGGGAGGAATTCTTGGAAAGTTCAGGACACAGCAGAAGAGGCCATCTGAGGTGGTGAGGCAGGGAGAAAGGAGACCACCCAGCTATCCCAACAGCTACCTCACCTCAAAGACGCACTGAGGCTGGCCATGCTAAGGAGGGGTGGAGAAACTGCACATCCACTACTAGGGACAGAGGAGTGTCCAAGTCGGGCAGCGTGTAACCAGGCAGGCTCAGGAGGGCTGCCAAGTCTGGTCTCTAAGGAATGAATGCAGTGTTCAGGCATCATGACCACTCCTCTGCACCCACCCCAGAGGAGCCAGCCCCACTCAGCTGTCCCAGAGCACATCCATGATGAGAAACTGCCTTAGCCAGCCAGCTGAGCCAGGAGTCCACAGGGGAAATGGCAAATCCAGAGGAAACCAAGTGCAGGCCATCGGACACTCCCATTTCCACCTAAGGAAGAGGAATGTTCCTGGAAACAGAGACGGGAGAAAGCTTGGCCAGGACTCTCTGACCCACTTCAAACCTTCAACAGAGCCCAGGGTGGGTCCCACAGATCAACCGCCCCTAAAAGGTACAGTCACTGGACCAGCTTCATGAAACGGCTGTGTCCACTCAGTACACAACCACCAACTTCACAGTCCAGAAAATCAACTCTCCTTTTTTCTACTGCTACTAGGAGGTTCAGTGGCCAGACCACCCCATGAGGCTTTCCAGATGCCTAGAGTGCTAGAAGCGGATCCCAGAGCAGCTCTCTGTGGCAGCTCTCACCAACATCAGTGTTAGATGAGCGATTAGTATAAACCAAGCCACCAAGCCACCTCCTCCCCCACCACTTCCTCATGAAAGCCACCAAAGAGGCTCAGGGGACATTAAAAGTCACATAACCAAAGCCAACTTAACACCACTGGTCCAGGGGTATGGCTATTTCACTTCCACAGCATAGTCCCAAGCATTCTCTAACCCACGGCACCATGCAGAGTCCTAAATCACATTCTCCCAGAAAATAACCAAAGTCAGATGCTTCCCCCAGGCCAAGCTAAGCAACCAAGCAGGGCCAACGGCACTAAATGCCAACCACCAAGGCCATGGAAAACGCAGCCAACCTGCAGATGAAGTAGAAGTTTAAATAGGAAGAGTGGGCCGGGCGCAGTGGCTCAGGCCTATAAATCCCAGCACTTTGGGAGGCCAAGGTGGGCGGATCACTTGAGGCCAGGAGTTCAAGAAGGGCCTGGCCAACATGGCAAAATCCCATCTCTACTAAAAATACAAAAAATTTGCTGGGCATGGTGGCAGGCGCCTATACCAACTACTTGGGAGGCTGAGGCAGGAGAACTGTTTGAACCTGGGAAGTGGAAGTTGTAGTAAGCTGAGATCATGCCACTGCTTTCCAGCCCGGGCAACAGAGGGAGACTCTGTCTCAAAAACAATCAATTAATTAAAAAACAAATAAAGCCTGGTGCAGTGGCTCACGCCTGTAATACCAGCACGTTGGGAGGCCAAGGCGGGTAGATCACTTGAGACCAGGAGTTTGAGAACAGCCTGGCCAACATGGTGAAACCCCGTCTCTACCAAAACTTAAAAAATAGTAGCTAGCATGGTGGTGCATGCCTGTAATCCCAGCTACT
Source organism: Callithrix jacchus (assembly GCF_049354715.1). Classification (NCBI taxonomy): domain Eukaryota; kingdom Metazoa; phylum Chordata; class Mammalia; order Primates; family Cebidae; genus Callithrix; species Callithrix jacchus. Next base: position 123,377,436 of record NC_133510.1, read on the forward strand.
CAGGAGGCTGAGGCAAGAGAATCACTTGAACATAGGAGGCGGAGGCTGCAATGAGCTGAGATCATAGCCACTGCACTCCAGCCTGGGCAACAAAGCCAGACTCTGTCTCAGTAAATACATAAACAAACAAGCTGGGCATGGTGGCTCACGCCTATAATCCCAGCACTTCGGGAGGCTGAGGCGAGCAGATCATTTGAGGTCAGGAGCTTGAGACCAGCTTGGCCAACACAGTGAAACCTTATCTTTACTAAAAATACAAAAATTAGCTGGGCCTGCTGGTAGGTGCCTGTAATCCCAACTACTCAGGAGGCTGAGGCAGGAGAATCGCTTGAACTCGGGAGGCGGAGACTACAGAGAGCCAAGATCGTGCCACTGCACTCCAGCCTAGGCAACAGAGCCAGACTCCATCTCAAAAAAAATAAATACATAAAACAAACAAACAAACAAATAAATGCCAAGAGAGTGATACCAAAAGCCAAACACTCCACCCCAGGAGTTGTCAAGATTATTCCAAGAATGAATGATAATCGCCACCATTTACTGAGCACTTTGAAAGTATTTCCGGAAAGTATGTCAGGAAATGCACCTGTTTCTTGGGTTAGGAGACCAAGGTTCAGAGTATAAAGCGACCTGCCAAGGTCACACAGGTAGTCAGCGGCAGCATGGATATAGACCGAAGGGTGCTGATGTCAGAGCCTGGGTTCTACGCCACCTCCCCACCTTGAACACGGAATCTCTCACTCAGGTTCTCCAGAGGAGGAAGTGGTTTGCTGCAGGTTCAGCATCATTGTGGGTATCTGCAGTTCACGCCCATTTCATCATCAACCACCATCAAGAATTTATTAAGCGACCACAGAGAGAAGAGAGCAATGCTTGGTGGTAAGAAATATCTGAAAGGCAGATAAAATCCCTGTCTTCAAGGAGCTTCCAGGGCAGAGCAGGAGACAAATGCAAGCCCAATTTACACAGTTCTGTAAAGTTTTACCTTAGTAGGAGAGTCAACAAGCTGGTTAGTTTTATCTGGAAAAAAAGCTTTCTCAAAAAGGTGAATTCAGCTAAGATTTTAAAGGCAGAGGGTGGCCGGGCACGGTGGCTCACACCTGTAAACCCAGCACTTTGGGAGGCTGAGGCAGGTGGATCACGAGGTCAGGAGTTCAAGATCAGCCTGGCCAAGATGGTGAAACCCCGTCCCTACTAAAAATACAAAAAAAAATTAGCTGGGCATGGTGGCGGGCACCTATAATTCTAGCTACTCAGGAGGCTGAGGCAGAGAATTGCTTGAACCTGGGAGGTGGAGGTTGCAGTGAGCCAAGGTCGCGCCACTATAGTCCAGCCAGAGCAACACTCCGTCTCAACAAATAAATAAATAAATGCAGAGGGTACGGTGAGTCAGGAGAAGGCTATTTTCTGCAACTTGAACCAAGATCTAGACTCAAGGCAGAGCTGAGTGGTTGGCATGGTCAGAAGTCAAATGTAATTCAGAGACTGTAGTACAAGATACCCTTAGATGTGGCAACTGCATTTGTTATAAATATCCAGCACAGAGCATTCTTAGAACCCCTCAAAGCTGGGGCCAGGTATGAATATGTATGAGGGAAGTGAGTCCCAATGTAGGCAACAGAGAGGGTCAAATATGAGGCTGGAGCTATTGAGGTTAACCAAGTGGTGACACAGAGTACGTGAATCCCATGAAGCCTGATCTGACTTTTCAAAAGAAAGAACATGTAGTGAAACCCTGTCTCTACTAAAAATGCAAAAATTAGCCGGGCGTGGTGGTGGGCGCCTGTGGTCCCAGCTACTTGGGAGTCTGAGGCAGGAGAATCACTTGAACCCGGGAGGCGGAGGTTGCAGTGAACTGAGATCGTGCCACTGCACTCTAGCCTGGGCGACACAGTGAGACTCGTCACAAAAAAAAAAAAACATGGATTTTTTTGGTGCAATCTCCTGACCCTTAATTGTTGGCAACTAATTTGGAATATTTTAAACACCATGAAGATCAAGCAACAAGGGTCTGCAAGCCAAATCTGACCCACAGATTTCTGATTTCTGCCTTGAGGTTTCCCATATAAAAAGTCAGAAAGAATGCCAGGCACGGTGGCTCACGCCTGTAATCCCAGTTATTTGGGAACCCAAGGCAGGTGGATCACCTGAAGTCAGGAGTTCAAGACTAGCCTGGCCAACATGGCGAAACCCCATCTCTACTAAAAATACAAAAAGTAGCCAAGCGTGATGGCATGCACCCGTAGTCCTACCTACTCAGGAGGCTGAAGCAGGAAAATCACTTGAACCTGGGAGGCGGAGGCTGCAGTAAGCCGAGATCACACCACTGCACTCTAGCCTGAGTGACAGAGCAAGACTCCATCTCAAAAAACAACAAAAAAAGAAAAACCAGAGAGAGACTGGGTTGGGTGTGGGAAAACCCAAGGTTCAGCTTCTTGCATCATTGCCTGTGGTAGCACTGGGTGTGTTCCCTTCCCCTAACTCCTCTGAACTTCAGCTCAGCTTCCTCACTGATATTATGAAGATAACTACTACCTCAAAGGGTGGCTGTCAGAACCATATAAAAAATGATGGTGGTAAGTGGACAAATAGATAAAGAAAATGCGGTACATAGATACAGTTCAGCCTTAAAAAGGGAGATTCTGCCAATTTGCCACAGCATGGAAAGATGCTAAGTAAGATGAGCCAGACACAATGAGAAAAACACTGTGTGATCTCACTTATATGTACTATATACATATATTTATTCACTTGTTATTTTATTTATGCTTGAGATGGAGTCTACTCCAGCACCCAGCTGCAGTGCAATGGCGTGATCTCAGTTCATTGCAGCCGCCACCTCCTGGGTTCAAGCAATTTTCCTGCCTCAGCCTCCCGAGTGGCTGGGACTACAGGTATGCACCACCATGCCTGGCCAATTTTTATATTTTTAGTAGAGATGGGGTTTCACCATGTTGGCCAGGCTGGTCTCAAACTCCTGACATCAGGTGATCCACCCTCCTTGGCCACCCAAAGTTACATACATATATAACTTTGGGTGTGTGTGTGTGTGTGTGTGTGTGTGTGTGTGTGAGAGAGAGAGAGAGAGAGAGAAGAGAGAAAGGTCAAATACAGAGATAGAGAATGGAACAGTGGTTACTACAGGTGGAAGTGGGGAATGGGGAGATGTGGGTCAAAGAATACTAAGTAGCAGATACATGGGAGACACACACTTAGAAATCTAACGTATGACATGAGGGATTTTCATTACGTAAGTAGATTTAGCTGCTCTTGGCACACAGGAAGGTAACTGTGAGATGACTGACAGGTTAATCTGCTTCACCTTAGTAACCACCCTACTATCTATATGTATCCCATAACATCATATTGTAAACCTTGAATATACACAATAAGGTTTAGTTTTTTTAAAAAAATAAAGAAGCACACGAAAATGTTTCCCCAAGCTTCAAGTGCTGCACAAATGCTCATTATCTAACACAGGCCCAGAGAAGAGAGGGGAGCTAACGGAGACCAGGCAGCAGATGAGGCCTGGATGGGAAAGTGGAAAGGAAATGAGCTGAGTCTTTGCTGGCACACAAACCGGAAGAATCTAGACAATAGAGTCCACGTCACAGGTGGAAATATAAATTTGGGAGTCGCCAGCATACAGGTTTATAAAAGAGGTCATGGCCGGGCGTGGTGGCTCACGCCTGTAATCCAAGCACTTTGGAGGCCAAGGCGGGTGGATCACCTGAAGTCGGGAGTTCAAGACCAGCCTGACCAACATGGTGAAACCCTGTCTTAAAAATAAATAAATAAAAGAGGTCATGCAGCTGATTAACTGACCAGGTGCATAGGAGAAAAAGAAGGAGTTCAGAGAAATCCTTTGTGAAAACACCCAGGTGCACCTCCACTCAGGGATCAGAGAAGACTTGGGAAAAGAAAGTGGGAGGGTCTCTGGAGAAGCGAGCAGAGCTTAAGGAAGGGAAGAAAAATATGGCAGCTAAATAGTGAGATGGGCGTCTCAACATAAGAGCAACTGTAGAAGAATGGGTCAGGCTAACTGAAAATTTAAAAAGGACCAAAGTAAAAAAGTTAGTAAGAGCAGGCCAGGCCCAGTCGCTCACATCTGTAATCCCAAAAACACTTTGGGAGGCCAAGGCAGGTGGATCACCTAAGGCTGGGAGCTCAAGACTACCCTGGGCAACATGGCGAAATCCCATCTGTACTAAAAATGCAAAATTAGCCAGGCTTGGTGGCGTGTGCCTGTAATCCCAGATACTTGGCGGGGCTGAGGCAGGAGGATCACTTGAGCCCAGGAGGCGGAGGTTGCAGTGAGCCAAGATCGTGCCGCTACACTCCAGTCTGGGCGGCAGAGCAAGACTCTGTCTAAAAAACAAAACAACAAAACAAAAAACTGAAGTTAGTAAGAGCAGAAGAGTAAAAAGAGGGAACCAGGCAGGACACATGGTGGCTTACGCCTATAATACCATCACTTTGGAAAGCCAAGGCAGAAGGATTGCTTGAGGCCAGGAGTTCCAGACCAGCCTGAGCAACATAATGAGACTCTGCCTCTAGAAAAAATAAAAAAGTCGCCAGGTGTGGTGGCATGTGCCTGTAGTCCCAGCTGCTCAGGAGGTTGAGGCAGGAGGATCGCTTGAGTTGCACGTTACAGTCAACTGTGATCAGATCACTCACTGTATTTCAGCCTGGGCAAGAGAGCAAGATCTTGTGAGAAAAGAGAAATAAGCGAAGAGAAGAAGAGAGAAAAAGGGAACCAGAAGAAAAAGGAGGTCCATGTGGACCTGCAGATGGGAACCTTGAGGCCACATGGGGCCACAGCCATCTACCGTGATAGAAGACAGTGGGCATGAGGTATAAAAGGGGGTGGAAGACTGGGCGTGGTGGCTCACGCCTGTAATCCCAGCACTTTGGGAGGTTGAAACGGGTAGGTCACAAGGTCAGGAGATCAAGACCATCCTGGCCAACATAGTGAAACCCCGTCTCTACTAAAATACAACAATTAGCTGGGCATGGTGGCACGCACCTGTAGTCACAACTACTCAGGAGGCTGAGGCAGGAGAATTGCTTGAACCTGGGAGGCAGAGGTTGCAGTGAGCCGAGATCATGCCACTGCACTCCAGCCTGGCGCCTGGTGACAGAGCAAGACTCTGTCTCAAAAACCAAAAAGTGGGGTGGAAAGACGGGGATGTGGGGGGTGAAATAAGTGTGAGCAAAGAGAGACCATGTTTGAAGGTCTGTCTACTGTATGCTAAGCACCTCACTCAGTCTCCCAACAACCGGGAAGGCAGGCATTGTGCCCATTTCATAGCCTGCTTTCAATAGGTTTTCTTTTTTTCTTTTTTTGAGACTGGGTTTTGTTCTTGTTGCCCAGGCTGGAGTGCAATGGTACAATCTCGACTCACCACAACTCCGCCTCCCGGGTTCAAGCGATTCTCCTGCCTCAGCCTCCAGAGCAGCTGGGATTACAGGAACGCGCCACCATGCACGGCTAATTTTGTATTTTTAGTAGAGGCGGGGTTTCTCCATGTTGGTCAGGCTGGTTTTGAACTCCCAACCTCAGGTGATCCGCCCACCTTGGCCTCCCAAAGTGCTGGGATTACAGGGGTGAGCCACCGTGCCTGGCCTCAATAGGGTTTTTATGTTGTTGGAAGAAGCCAAAGTCTCCATGGCTCATTCAATGATACACACAGACCAGGATCCAGAGAAGAATCAGCCTGAAGCTCGTTGGAGCTCCCTGGAGGGTTCCACCCACCTTGCTCCGGCTCACCCAGGGTTCTAAGATTCAAAACAGCTGGAAATGTGTGCCCTGATCTCCCCAACAAGAAAACAGAACAGAACATGGCTGTTTCTGCCAAGCGAATTCTGAATAAGCTGCATTCCATTTCATTAAAACAATTACCTGAGCTCCAGCCAAGAATTACATAAAGCTTCCTTCCAGCACCACCCCCTCCCCCATAAAACACACATCATGCTGCTTTCAAATAGGCAGAGTGAAGCCCTGAGCCTTCGCTGGAAGACCTCATGGTCCTCGCCAAGTGGCCAGCCTCGGCATCTTTGCATGCTGACACAGATGACATGAGGCTGAAAGAAGACCTTGGCATGAAGCCCTCCCCTCATGAGAGCCTGCTGGCTGCCCAAAATGTTTCTAGTAGGCACCAGGGCCCTCATCTCTCCCTCAGAGCCAAGAGGGCCACTGGTGCCAGAATCCAGCTATTTCCCCAAAACAGACTGGAGGCCCAAGAGGGCCAGCTTTGAGTCAGCACAAACTAGACAGGAGGGACCAAGGGAGTGGGGATTCCAGGAGAGGGAGCCTGAAGGCTGGAAAACAGGATGGTCAGACTTCAGCTAGAAGCAAGAGCCCGGGGCCACTCAGCCATCACTGCCCGCAGACTGAAGGTGCTACTCTAGCCACAGATAAGGGGTTCATGATGTGAACCAAAAGTCATCTCCTCCCCTCCCACACGCCTCGAGCTGCCCAGAGACTGTCCCCTGAAGTATGTAAAGCCTTGCTCTGGCTGGGTGCAGTGGCCAACACCTGTAATCCCAGCACTTTGGGAGGCCAAGGCGGGAGGATCACCTGAGGTCAGGAGTTTAAGACCAGCCTGGCCAACACGGTGAAATCCCATCTCTACTACAAATACAAAAATTAGCCGGGCATAACGCACTCCTGTACACCTAGCTACTGGGGAGGCTGAGGCATGAGAATTGCTTGAACCTAGGAAGCAGAGGTTACAGTGAGTCAAGATCATACCATTGCACTCCAGCCTGGGCAACAGAGGGAGACTCCATCTCAAAAAAAAAAAAAAAAAAGCCTTGCTCTGCATCCCACCAGCCTCGACAACCCATCTCAAACTCCAACCAAAGTTCAGCATCTCACTCGATTCAGACCTGGCCTGATTAATGTCATCATGCCCAAATAACTCACAAGGCTGCCTCCACACTGATGGACATGCACTGTCTCTGGGCCTGTCTCTCTTCTGCTCAGGTCACAGCACTGTGCTCCCCACACCCCAGCTGATAGTCAGTGGTCACTGTCACCTGAGGCCCTCCCAGCTCCTGCCAGTGCTCACCCAGCCTTCCCACCACCTGTGCAATCACAAGAGACCAACAGTCATTCCAGCCAACGACAGGCAGGCGTAGGCCAGCACCTTGGCCCAACAACTCCAAGCCCACCATGGGAAAGTGGGGTTTCCTGACTTTTCTCCAACTTTTCATTACAAAAATGTCTAAACATACAGAGAAGCTGAGAGACCCGTGTATTCTCACTTAGACTGAGTGGCTGTCATCATTTTGCCACTTTGTGTAAATGCATGGTCCTTGTGCTCTCCGCCCTCTATGTGTGAATCCTTTTTTTCATTATATCATTTAAAACTAAGTTGAGGCCAGGCATGGTGGCTCACACTTGTAATCCCAGCACTTTGGGAGCCTGAAGCGGGTGGATCACCTGAGGTCAGGAGTTCAAGACCAGCCTGATCAATATGGTGAAACCCTGTCTCTACTAAAAATACAGAAATTAGCCAGGCATGCACCTGTAGTCCCAGCTCCTTGGGAGGCTGAGGCAGGAGAATTGCTTAAACTCAGGATTCGGAGGTTGCAGTGAGCCAAGATCGGGCTACTGCACTCTAGCCTGGGTGACAGAGTAAGACTCGGTCTCAGCCAGGCGCGGTGGCTCAAGCCTGTAATCCCAGCACTTTGGGAGGCCGAGGTGGGCGGATCACGAGGTCAAAAGATCGAGACCATCCTGGTTAACATGGTGAAACTATTTCTACGAAAAATACAAAAAATTAGCTGGGCATGGTGGCGCCTGCCTGTAATCCCAGCTACTCAGGAGGCTGAGGCAGGAGAATCATTTGAACACAGGAGGTGGAGGTTGCGGTGAGCTGAGATCGATCATGCCACTGTACTCCAGCCTGGGCAATAAGAGCGAAACTCCTCAAAAATTAAAAAAAAAAGAGAGAGAGAGAGAAGAAGCCGCAGAGAACAAGAAAAGGACAGATGTGGAAGACAACAGAGAATGGGGCAGGGGCAGAAAAATGTTAGTGTCCTAGAAGCAGAAAACAATCAAACCAATGGGGAACCCATATCAGATGCAATATTATGAACAGAAGTGTAAAGAATGCACCAGGCGCAATGGCTCCCACCTGTAATCCTGGCACTTTGGGAGGTGAATGCGGGCAGATTGCTTGAGGCCAGGTGTTCGAGAACAGCCTGGGCAACATGGTAAAACCCTGTCTCCACAGAAAATTTTTATAATTAGCGGGATTTGTGGCATGTGCCTGCAGTCCCAGCTACTCAGAAAACTGAAGGGAGAGGACCACATGGGTCTGGTAGGCTGAGGCTGCAGACCTTGCCTCAAAAAAGAAAAGTGTACAAAACAGTTGGCTGCTCTGCAAGTCCTGCTCCGCAGCCAGATCACCTGGATTCAAATCCTAGCACTGCCACTCGCTAGCTGTAGTACTTGGGCAAGCGGGCTCACCACTCTGTGCCTCAATTTCCCTCACTTGTACAATGGGTAATGGTAATACTACTACTAATAAAACCTGCCTTATATGGCCAGCGTGATTCAAACAAACAATGCATGTAAGGTGCCCAGCACAGTGCCTATACATAATAAGTTCTCAATAAATATTATGGGAAAAATTCCTGTAAACATTGTAAAAAAGAAAAGTGTGGGCCAGGCACAGTGGGTCATGCCTGTAATCCTAGCACTTTGGGAGGCCAAGGCAGGCAGATCACTTGAGTTCAGGAGTTTAAGACCAGCCTACACAATATGCTGAAACTCCATCTCTACTAAAAATACAAAAATTAGCTGAAAATCCCTTGACCCCAGGAGGCAGAGGGTGCAGTGATCCAAGTTCATGCCACTTCACTCCAGCCTGAGCAACAGAGTGAGACTCGTCTCACAAAAAGAAAAGAAATGTGGCCAGGCATCGTGGCTCACACCTGTAATCCCAGCAATTTGAGAGGCCAAGGCAGGCGGATTACCTGATGTCAGGAGTTTGACCAGTCTGGGTACCTTGGTAAAACCCCATCTCTACTAAAAATACAAAATTATTAACTCAGGATGGTGGCACGCTCAGTAATTCCCAGTACTTGGGAGACTGAGGCATGAGAATCACTTGAACCTGGGAAGCTGAAGTTGCTGTGAGCCAAGATCGCGCCACTGCACTCCAGCCTGGGTGGCAGAGCGAGACTCTGTCTAAAAAAAAGAAAGAAAGAAAAGGAAAGAAAAGCATTCTACACATTTTGTTTGTATTTATTTATTTATTTTTTGAGACAGAGTCTCACTCTGTCGCCCAGGCTGGAATGCAGTGAAGCGATCTCGGCTCATGGCAACCTCCGCCTCCCAAATTCAAGCAATTCTCCTGCCTCAGCCTCCCGAGTAAAGTAGAAGAGCTGGAACTACAGGTGCGCACTACCATGCCTGGCTAATTTTTGTATTTTTAGTAGAGATAGATTTTACCATGTTGTCCAGGCTGGTCTTGAACTTCTGACCTCAAATGATCCACCCACCTTGGCCTCCCAAAGTGCTAGGATTACAGGTATAAGCCACCATGCCGGCCAGATTTTGTTATTATTTATTTATTTGTATTTATTTTTTCCCAACATGGAGTCTTGCTCTGTCACTCAGGCTGGAGTGCAGGGGTGGGATCTCAGCTCACTGCAACCCCTGCCTCCTGGGGTCAAGCAATTCTCCTGTCTCAGCCTCCAGAGTAGCTGGGATTTCAGGCCTGCGCCACCATGCCTGGCTAATTTTTGTATTTTTAGTAGAGATGGGATTTCACCACGTTGGCCAGGCTGGTCTTGAACTCCTGACCTCAGGTGATCCACTCGTGCCTTGGCCTCCTAAAGTTCTGAGATTACAGGCGTGAGCCACTTCGCCTGGCAGATTTTCTTATTACTAATGAAGGCACTGAGACTTACACAACCCAGGGAAAGGCTGCAATGAGGCTGGAAGTTAATTCAACATCTCTGGCCTTGGAGCAAGGTAAAGACCCAAGTAAAGCTTCAGAGTCAGATACTCCATGCACGATGACAAAATAGGAGAGGAGGGCTGCTCAGCGGCCCCCCAGTAACTCTGGCCTTCCATCAACCTCTCCAGCCAAGGGTATACCTAGCCTCTTTAAGGCATGACCATCACTAGGGAAAAAAGGAATATTTTGAGATATTCCCCCAAAAGACCTTGAACCCATAGAGACAGGGCCCTGGCTTCCAGCAGCCTGAGCCTGTCTCCATCAATCTATGACTGCCCAGGCAGCAAACGGCTTCATATATCAGAAAGGGCACCTGCTGAAGAATCAAACACACCAGGGTTTGAATCCCAGCTCTACCCCTTACTAGCCCCCCGGAGGCGGCCTGGCAGTGACGCAGAGCCCACCAAGAGGGCACCATCGCTGCAAGGGTAAATGCCGCCTCCGCCACAGGCCCAGCAGCTGGGTGCCCTGACTCTGCCCTGACACACAGAGGGACCACAGATAGGCAAGCCCAAAGTCCAGACTTTCCATGGAAACAGGGAGGCTCCATAGCTCCGAATGCCCCAGGCAACTCCTCTGCCCCCCTACGGCTACCCCCAAGGACAATGAGGCACTGTTTTCCAAAGGGTCAAGACTGCTGAGAAGCTGAAAGAAGACATGTCCAGATTCCAGCAGCAACTGGGCACTGCCAACAGCTGGCTGTTCCCTTTGCTAAAGGAGGGGAAGGCAAAGCTACGAAGTCTTGCACTGGACACACCCTTTGCCGTTTTCTGGGAATGGCCCCTAGGGCAGAGATTTGAAAGGTAACTATCAATTACTCAGCAGGCCCCAAGGCTCATCCCCCTGGTTAGTCACCAGCACTTACCACCTAATGATGATTAAGATGACCAGATCTGGAATTGGATGAGTCTGGGTTCAAATCCCAGCACCACCACTAAACTTCCTGGAGCTCAGATTTCCATATCTATAAAGTGGAGGTAAAACACCTCCCTCTCCGAAAGGTTGTGATACGGCTTGTAAAGTGTTGAGTACAGCGCCTTTCTCCCATGAAGTGCACATGATCGTGATTAGACCACAGTTGTGGTCAAAGCCCCTCACCAAGTACATGAAGAACAGGAACAGAGACAGAGCAAGCAATCGGGTTAGAAAACACAGTCAGAATGCATCTGTGTTGTGGGAACTCTGTCCAGGAAACTCCGGCCAGAACTTGAACAGAGCAAACTCGGCCAAACCAGCATCTAAACAGTAATAAGAAAAGCCACCCAGCAGCCACCCCAAAGCACAAAGTGGAGAGAACACACAGGGAAGGGCAGAACACGCTGTGTTGATATTTTTCTGCTCAGAGAGCCATAAATTTGTAACTTATTAAACAGCACATGGCAAGTCTGTCACTGGGGATGAGAACAGTTCCCAAATTTTTTTTTTAGACCAAAAATAAAGTCACAGAGGAGGTGATGCCCCTTCTGGCCTTGCTACCGGACACACCATAAACTCTCCCCTGTGTTAGGGACCACAAGGCACATGCTCAGGAGAAAAATAAAAACAAGAGGCCTGGGCTTTGTGTCCACCCCAACTAAGGAAAACAGCTGACGGGCAGTGTACTGAGCCGCCATCCAGACAGCTGACGGGGCCCCAGTGCAGAGGCAGATTCCTCTCCCCTCCTGCACACCCCATTCCTCCCACCCCAAGCTCCGGTCAGCCAGGCGTGGCTTGCCCCCGGGAGCTCAGACCAAGGAAGTCAGGCAGCCCGGATGTAAGCAACTGGGAGCCTGTTATAGAAAGCAGCAGAAGTTACAGGTGGCTGCCATCATCCAGTGGCAACCCCTCCTTCAAGTGCCCTTGCCTCCTCCCCAGGAAAAAAAGGCTTCTTGGTATACAAGAGCTGCAGATCTAGGAGCTAGGAATTGGGCTTCCAGTTACAGTTTTGTCATTTTATGGTTGAGCAACTTTGGGCAAGAGAATCAACCTCTCTTAGTCTCAGCTTTCTCAATCTGTAAAAAGGCAGGTGGTCATGATAGCATTGTCCTTAAGGGGGAATCTGATAAGTGGTTGTTGTGAGGATAGCACAAATCGAGGTAGAGGGAAGAACTCCACAAACAGCAATTTAAATCGCTACAATCCCCTCTGCTGTATACAGTACTCTCTTTACTTTCAGAACTCAGCTTCCTGGCCCTAAATGGAAGACTGTCAGAAGACAGGAATTCCGGATTTCGACAGCAAACTCTACAAAGACTTTCTCAGTCCTTGAAACGGCACAGGGACTGCCGAGAAGCAACAGAACTGCACCAGCATTTTAGAAACTATAACTTTGCTCCCAGTTCCCACTGGGAAAGCACTGAGACTCTGAGATCCTGGTTCATAGAACATCCCCAGCCTCCTTCCAGCTGAGCTATTTTTATGTGGAAAAAAAAAAAAATACCTGCCTGGAAGCCATGCCAACCTTGAGCACACTGGAAAAATGGGTGCCAAGCCTGACCCAAAGGCAGAACTACGCTTGGCAGCCATCTCTGCAAAACAGGCAGGACCCTACACCACCCCCAGTTCCAGGGTCTCGGGGGCACCCTGATCCCAAAAGAGAGCTGGAGGGAAGCAGTCAAGTCCAGCACCTACAAATAGCCAGTCTTAACTTAGTGCCCGGCGCTGCTTGGTAGAGGTCCATCAGTCCTGCCTGCTGAATCTACTCCTCAGAGCCTGGGACAGAGGAAGCATCAGTGGTGACACGAGCCACCCACAGTCCAGAGAGGAAAGACAAGGCTCCTACAGAGAAGAAATGTTTCCCCCCTCCTCACCTCCCTAGCTCAGGGCCCTCCAGCCACAGGCGTGAAGGGGAGGAAGAGACAGTGAATCCTCCCACTCCTGTGTTCATGCCACCCAAGGCATTCCTAGAACCCTGGCACCAACCCCCTTGGGTTTAGAGTCGGCTTCCAGGAGATACTTTCTTTCCCCTAACACCAGATCAAGACTGGACTGAAAAGAGTAGCCTTGGGGCTCCAATAACAGACAAACAGTAAAACTCTGTTCTGGGCATCCTGTCCTCTTTACCTGTACGGTTTCCAGCAGGGCCTGATGCCGAGGGGGTGGAGGGACCCTGCCAGCCAGGACACGTTCAGGGATGGTCCTATCTTGGGACCTACCTCCCACCTCATTCCCCTGGCATTTCACCAGAATCTGGGGGTGGGGAGAGAATCAGGAGTCCCCAAATTACTATTCTACACTTAGATATGTAGGCAGGTGGACTGGTCTGTGAATTGAGGTGCTGGTCCACAGAGTTGGGAGGGCAGTGAGAAAAAATGAGTGACAGGTCCTTGAAACGGGGGTGACCAGATTTGAAGTGGGGGATCAGGAGGGCGGGCAGAGTGGGAAACTTGTCTTTGAAATGGGGGTGTGGTCATCACAAGTCACACGCTCATCTCTAGCTTGTGCATCTGACTTGTGAAATGAAACGGGTGGGCTCAGGGGGGTTATCCCCGAAGAGGGGTGCCAGTCTGTGAAGTGGGGGCGGCCTTGGAGGGACGGGTAGCAAGTCGAGGAAATGAGGGAGCAGCCCATGAGTTCGGGCAGCTGCTCCTAGAGTCGGGCGGTCGATCTGTGAGGTGGGGGTGGGGAGAGGTCTGTGAGGTGAGGGTCCGGTAGCTGATGGGGGGGTCTGGTCCAGGAAGTCCCGTCCCTGCAGCGGACGGGGTGGGTCCTTGAGGGGCGAGCTGATCCCTGGGCCCCTTTTGGGAGATGGGGGTGGGTCCCCGAGGTCGCGGATCCAGAGGTGAAGCCGTCCCAGACAGGGGGGTGGCTGCTGTGCGGACGGTGCCGGGGCCGGCCTGGCCCGGGACTGAGGCCGGGCTAGGGATCCCCGTCCCGCGGAGCGCCGGCCGATGGCAACGGGAGCTGAGGCCGGGGCCGCCGAGGGTGGGATCCCCCGGACCCCACCGCTGGCAGGCGCCCGCTCGGCCCGGAGCCGCCCGCCCCTCGCCTCCTCCTCCCTCGGCCTCCCGCTCACTCACCGAGGTCGTCCATGGCCGGACCACGGGCGCCGGGTGCCGGCTCGGCGTCGCGCTAGCTGCCTGTCCCGGGGCCGCTCCTCCCTGCCCCGCAACTTTTCAGCCGCGAGCCTCGGCCCGGAACGGAACGCGCCGCCGCCGCGCGCGCCCGAGCCCGCCCCGAGCCCCGCCCCCGCGTGCACGCGCGCCCCGCCCCCTACCCCCCCGCGAACTTGCTGGCCCTGCCCCCGCCGCGGACCCGGGCAGTGGGCGTCGCTGGGCAAGGTGGTGGCGCCCCCTCGCGGCTGAGCGGGCAGGTGGACGGCTCCCAGGCCTCCAGCCACTCCCATCCGTCTTTCTGTCCCTCTCAAAGTCACTAGCCTGACCCTGAGAATGACAAATCCGTCTACAGTCGGCCATGTGTCTGTGCATTCGTCAGCTACTCGGTCATCGTCTGTCCACTGGAGTCCGATTTATCCACCTGTCCGTCTGTCTGTCACCCCATAGGTCACTTCCCAGGAGGACCGTAAATCTACCACGTAAGGCTGGCAGCCTGTGGTTGACCTTTCCTGGGGTCGCCCTCTGGATCGATGGCAGCGCATCTTGCAGCCCACCCTTTCTGGCCCAAACCCAATACCTGTGTGGTTCCATCTTCTTAATATTACTTCCACACATCCACCCTCCCTAGACACTTTTCCAAAACTGTGCATGGGGCAGAGGGGACCCCACATTAGACATTAAAAGGAAAACTACAGGAAAGTCACACCCAGTGCTCCCACACATTCTGAAATTGGGTAATAAAAACAGCTACTATTTATTGAGTATCTGAATAGACAGATACTATATAGTTATTCTCTAAATTAATCTTCCTAGAGGTAGTTATTATTATCCTATCATCAGTCCTTCCCTACCCGTTGGGATGGGGATGGTAGTTTGTGGGTTTTATATAAAACTGCTCTGCAAGCACAGCTTCAAGTTCCCCTTGTCCCTCAAGAATCCAGGCCTGGCTGGGCACAGTGGCTCACACCTGTAATCCCAACACTTTGGGAGGCAGAGGTGGGTGGGTCACCTGAGGTTGGCAGACCAGCCTGACCAACAGAGAGAAACCCTGTCTCAACTTAAAATACAAAATTAGCTGGGCATGGTGGCGCATGCCTGTAATCCCAGCTACTTGGGAGGCTGAGGCAGGAGAATCGCTTGAACTTGGGAGGTAGAGGTTGCAGTGAGCCAAAATCACACCACTGCACTCCAGCCTGGGCAATAAGAGCGAATCTCTGTCTCATTAAAAAAAAAAAAAAAAATCCAGGCCTTCTGGGTCAGGTCAGGTCCTCAAAAGCAGATGAGATGCTGAGATAAAGCTAGGGGTAATGACTGTGACAGAGAAGGAGAAATAAGCAGGGTTGGGCAAGGAGACTCAGATCTGACAGACAGGTCAACCCATCAGGAAATTCCAGAACAAAAAAAAGATGAGAAGTTCCCTTGGGCAGAAGTATCCGGGTTCCAATGCTCTTGCCACGTTCAGCCATTTTATAAAGGCAGATCCAAGCGGCTTCTGTGGCTGTCACATTCTCCTATATTAAATTCAAGAGCCAAGACTGTTCCCCAAACACTCTATTGCATGCTCTTCCAACATCTTGCACACACTTTTATTTTGTTTTTGTGGGGGTTTTTTGTTTGTTTGTTTGTTTGTTTTGAGATGGAGTCTCCCTCTATCACCCAGGCTGGAGTGCAGTGGCACAACCTTGGCTCACTGCAATCTCCACCTCTCAGGTTCAAGTAATTCTCCTGCCTCAGCCTCCTGGGTAGATGTAATTACAGGCCTGCACCACCATGCCTGGCTAATTTTTTTATTTTTAGTAGAGATGGGGTTTCACCATATTGGCCACGCTGGTCTTGAACTCCTGACCTTGGGTGATCCGACTGCCTCGGCCTCCCAATGTGCTGGGATTACAGGCATGAGCCACTGCGCCCGACCTGTTTTTGTGTATTTGAGATACAGTCTTACTCTGTTGCCTAGGCTGGAATGATGTGTAAGACTAATATGACGTCTACCTTCTTGAATCTAAAGGTACAGGAAAAAGAGCAAAGCGGCTAGCATGAAGGATGAGTAGCCTCACACCACTCCCAGTTGTGTGGAACAGCATGTGCAAAGGTATGTAGACAAGATATTTAATCCTGACCACAAGCCTAGGAGATGAGCACTGTTAGCCGCTTTTACAGCCGGAAACGTTGAGTCAGAGAGGTTGAGTTTCCCAAGGTCATATAGCTAATAAGAAGGGAAACTGGGGCTGGGCGCGGTGGCTCACGCCTATAATCCCAGCACTTTGGGAGGCCGAGGCGGGTGAATCACGAGGTCAAGAGATCGAGACCGTCCTGGTCAACATGGTGAAACCCCGTCTCTACTAAAAATACAAAAAGTAGCTGGGCATGGTGGCACACACCTGTAGTCCCAGCTACTCGGGAGGCTGAGGCAGGAGAATTGCTTGAACCCAGGAGGTGGAGGTTGCAGTGAGCCAGGATTGTGCCATTGCACTCCAGCCTGGGTAACAAAAGCGAAACTTCATCTCAAAAAAAAAGAAGGGAAACTGGGATGGGGAGGCTTATGCCAAGGCCTGGTTATGAAACAGCTAGGTGAAACTGATACTACTTAGACTAATTCCAGGGCATACGCTCGTCCACTTCTCCAAAGTTCTAAAACCTTAAATTTTCAAAGCTGTGTGATCTGGAGGCACCCTCTGAATGGGCAAGTTTCTCAATCATATGTGGAGTTCTAAAGAGAAGTGAAGCCTCAGAGATCAGTGCTGGTGAACTTGACACTCAGGCCCTACCATGGATTTCCTCATGTTAATAATTCCTAAACCCGCATATCCTCCCTGGCTTCCTTCCTCCCTCGACTCTCACCCCAGAGCAATGAAACTTGGTGTCTAGTTCAGGCTGTTACAACAAAACACTATAGACTGAATGACTTATAAACAACAAAAATCTATTTTTCACAGTCTGGAGGCTGAAAGTTCCAGATCAGGGTGCCAGCACGGTCAGGTTCTGGTGAGGGCCCTCTTCTGGGTTGCAGACCGTTAACTTCTTGTATCCTCATATGGCTCAAAGAGGGCAAGAGAGCTCTCTGAAGTCCCCCCCCCCTTTTTTTTTTTAAAAGGTGGAGTCTCTCTCTGTCGCCAGGCTGGAGTGCAGTGGCGTGATCTTGGCTCACTGAAACCTCCGCCTCCTAGTTCAAGCAATTCTCCTGCCTCACCTCCTGAGTAGCTGAGACTATAGGCACCTGCCACCACACCCAGCTAGTTTTTGCATTTTTAGTAGAGATGGGGTTTTACCTTGTTGGACAGGATGGTCTCAATCTCTTGACCTTGTGATCCTCCTGCCTCGGCCTCCCAAAGTGCTGGGAGTACAGGCGTGAGCCACCACGCCCAGCCTGGGGTCCCTTTTATAAAGGTACTAACCAATCTCTTTCATGAAGGCCCTACCCTCATAACCTAATCACCTCTCAGTGCACCACCTCCTAATACCATCAAATTGGGATTCGATTTCAACGTATGAGTTTTCAAGGATATAAAAAGTTGATAAAAAGTTCATCAATCAGGTTTTTTCATTCTTCCTAGAGATTAAGTGACATTGACAGCATATGGACAGCCCTGCTGACTTCTTGCTAGTGGTTCATCTTGGGCAGTTTACTCTGTGCCTCAGTTTCTTCCCCCATAGAAAGATTAATGGTTAATTAGTAGCTAATTAATAACTAATTAATAGCTACTGCTCAGAGTCCTCATAGGACTAAATAAGAAACTACACACCTAGTACTTAGAATGGTCCTTGTCACCACAAAATAACACTCTTAACTCAGCACTAGAAACAGAATTCGACCAAGCGCCATGGCTCATGCCTGTAATCCCAGCACTTTGGAAGGCCAAGGCGGGTAGATCACTTAAGGTCAGGAGTTAGAGACCAGCCTGGCTGACATGGCAAAACACAGTCTCTACTGAAAATATAAAAATTAGCTGGGCATAGTGGTGTGCACCTGTAATTCTAGCTGCTCGTGAGGCTGAGGCAGGAGAAGCACTTGAACCCGGGAGGTGGAGGTTGCAGTGAGCCAAGGTCGTGCCACTGCACTCCAGCCTGGGTGACAGAGTATGAGACTGGATCTCAAAAAAACAAACAAAAAAAAAACAGGCCAGACGAGGTGGCTCACACTTGTAATCCCAGCACTTTGGGATGCCAAGGCGGGTGGATCACCTGAGGTCAGCAATTTGAGAGCAGCCTGACCAACATAGTGAAACCCCATCTCTACTAAATATATAAAATTTGCCAGGCTTGGTGGCACATGCCCGTAATCCCAGCTACTTGGGAGGCTGCGTCAGGAGAATCACTTGAACCTGTGAGGCAGAGGTTGCAGTGGGCCAAGATCCTCCCATTGTACTCCAGCCTGGGTTACAAGGAGCAAAACCACCTCAAAAAATAAAAAAAATATGGCCAGGCGCTGTGGTTCATGCCTGTAATCCCAGCACTTTGGGAGTCCGAGGTGGGCAGATGACCTGAGGTCAGAAGTTTGAGACCAGCCTGGCTAACAGCATGATTGACTGAAAACACAAAAATTAGCTGGGCATGGTGGTGGGTGCCTGTACTCAGGAGGCTGAGGCAGGAGAATCACCTGAACCTGGGAGGCAGAGTTTGCAGTGAGCCAAGATCGTGCCATTGCACTCAGCCTGGGGGACAGAGTGAGACTCCATCTCTAAATAAATAAATAAATAAATAGAAATAGATAAAAGTAATGATATATTTTATCTAATTCAGTATATCCTAAATGGCCGGGGTGGTGGCTTACACCTGTAATCCCAGCACTTTGGGAGGCCCAGGCGGGGAGATCACCAGGTCAGGAGATTGAGACCAGTAGCTGGGATCACAGGCGTGCACCACCATGCCTAGCTAATTTTTGTATTTTTAGTAGAGATGGGTTTTCGCCATGTTGGCCAGACTAGTCTCTGAATTCCTGCCCGCAAGTGATCTACCCTCCTCAGCCTCCCAGTGTGCTGGGGTTACAGGCGTGAGCCACCATGCCTGGCCCAACGTGGCCTACTGAACAACCTGAAAGTCATTCCCAGCGACTGGAGCTGAGAAGGAAGGAAACAGATAAAATTAATATTAATGAGATATTTTATCTAATTCAGTATATCCTATATGTCATGATTCTCATTAGAGGCTCTCATTATGGATCCTCTAATGAGATCATTGATCCATAATGAGAGCCTCTAATGAGATCATGAAAAATCACTGGGATTTATTCTGGTGTCATGAAGGTTTTATGCAGGACAGTAACCCAGACCATGCCCTTGCTCTTAAAAACAGCACTGCTGTCTGTGGCCAGACGTGGTGGCTCACACCTGTAATCCCAGCACTTTGGGAGGCAGAGGCGGGAGGATCACAGGTCAAGAGGTCAAGACCATCCTGGCCAACATGGTGAAACTCTGTTTCTACTAAAAAATACAAAAATTAGCTGGGTGTGGTGGCATACACCTGTAGTCTCAGCTACTTGGGAGGCTAAGGCAGGAGAATTGCTTGAACCCGGGAGGCGGAGGTTGCAGTGAGCTGAGATTGCACCGCTGAACTCCAGCCTGGCGCCTGGCAAGAGAGCAAGACTGTCTCAACAACAAAACAAAACAATAAAAACAGCACTGCAGCTGGGCATCCACTGAATGGGCAACCAAATGTCCATCAATAGGGGACTGGTTAAATAAATCACATACAGTCCTATAGCGGAATATTATGTAGCCACAGAAAGGATCCAGGAAGCTCAGATGTACTGATACGAAATAGCCTTCAGGATCTGAAAAAACGACACTGAACAACATATGTAACATGGGTATCATTTGTGGAAAAAAGTGGGATACAATATGTTTATAAGATACTTATACAGGCTGGCCACAGTAGCTCACGCCTGTAATCCCAGCACTTTAGGAGGCTGAGGTGGGAGGATCACCTGAGGTCAGGAGTTCGAGACCAGCCTGACCAACATGGAGAAACCCCATCTTTACTAAAAATACAAAACTAGACAAGTGTAGTGGCACATTCCTGTAATCCCAGCTATTTGGGAGGCTGAGGCAGTAGAATCGCTTGAACCTGGGAGGTGGAGGTTGTGGTGAGCTGAGATCACGACATGGCACTCCAGCCTGGGCAACAAGAGAGAAACTCTTACACAAGGCCGGGTACAGTGGCTCATGCTTGTAATCCCAACACTTTGAGAGGTCAAGGTGGGTGGATCACTTGAGCTCAGGAGTTCCAGACCAGCCTGGGCAACAAGGTGAAACCCCATCTCTACAAAAAAATACAAAAAATATTAGTCGAGCATGGTGGTGGGTGCCTGTAGTCCCAGCTGCTTGGGAGACTGAGGTAGGAGGATCACTTGAGCCCAGGAGGTGGAGGATGCAGTGAGCTGAGATTGTGCCACTATACTCCAGCCTGGAGGACAGAGTGAGATCCTGTCTCAAAAAAATAAAGTTGAGACAACTCTGGTAGAAAGCACGCCACCAGTGTCAGCTGGCTGGGGGTGGGGCTGGCGAAATATGGTGGCTGGGAACCAGGAGTAGGAAGGAGAGTTCACTAAGTACTCTTCTGCATATTTTGAATTTTTTTTGTGGTGGTGGGGACAGAGTCTCCCTGTATCGCCCAGGCTATGCTGCAATGGCGCAATTTCGACTCACTTCTACCTCCGCATTCTGGGTTCAAGCAATTCTCCTGCCTCAGCCTCCCGAGTAGCTGGGATTATAGGCACACACCATCATGCCCAGCTATTTTTTTTTTTTTGTACTTTTAGTAGAGATGGAGTTTCACCATGTTGGCCGGGCTGGTATCAAACTCCTGACTTCAAGTGATCCACCCACCTCGGCCTCCCAAAGTGCCAGGATTACAGGTGTGAGTCACGGAGCTTGGCCCACATATGTAACTTAATCTATTGCTAAAATAAATTACTATTTAAAAAAATATGGGCTGGGAGCAGTGGCTCACGCCTATAATCCCAGCACTTTGGGAGGCTGAGTCGGGTGGATCACGAGGTCAAGAAATCGAGACCATCCTGGTCAACAAGGTGAAACCCCATCTCTACTAAAAATACAAAAATTAGCTGGGCATGGTGGTGCACACCTGTAGTCCCAGCTACTCGGGAGGCTGAGGCAGGAGAATTGCTTGAACCCAGAAGGCGGAGGTTGTGGTGAGCCAAGATTGTGCCATTGCACTCCAGCCTGGGCAACAAGAGCAAAACTCCGTCTTAAAAAAAAAAAAAAAAAAAAAATAGGCCAGGTGTGGCAACAGAGTGAGACTCCATCTCAAAAAATAAAAAAATAAAAGTACATTTTAAAAAATGACACTACTGGCTGGCTGTGGTGGCTAGTACCCATAGTCTCAGAACTTTGGGGAGCCGGGCGGGAGGATCACTTGAGTTCAGGAAAACAGCCCATCTCTACAAAACGTAAAAAATTATCCAGTTGTAGTTGTGTCAGCCTGTAGTCCTAGGTGCTTGGGATATTGAGGAGGGAGCCTTGCTTGAGCTCAGGAGTTGGAGGCTGCAGTGAGCCATGATCACACCATTACATTCCAGCCTGGCAACAGAGCAAGTCCTGTTTCAAAAGAGAAAGAAAGAAGGGAAGGAAGGAAGGAAGAGAGGGAGGGAGGGAGGGAGGGAGGGAGAATAAGGAGGAAGAGGAGGAGGAAGGAAGGAAGGAAGGAAAGAGAAAGAAAGAGGAGAGAGGAAGGGAAGGAGGGAGGGAGGGAGGGAGAAAGAAAAGAAGGAAAGAAGTCACTTACAGACACTAACAAGAGGGGCCTCAGCTGCTCAAGAGTGATTCAACTGAGACTTGAAAAATCTTTCCTGAGAAAGAGCTAACCCTGGCCTGATTTTTTTTGAAAGGGAGGTTGTGGGAAGAGCATTCTGGAAGGAGGGGTTGGTATTTGGAAAGGTATGCCGAGGGCCCCAGAATAGGGGTAGTAAGACGGAAGGTTTTCAGCCTCCCCCTGCTTATCTCAAGGAGGAGCCTCATGGCTCAGAGGGTGGGTCCTAGCAGGCACTTGGGCCCTCTGGGAGAAGCCCCTGGTGTCCAGGAATCCCAAGACAGGCAAGGCTTTAAATCCCAGTTCTGGCTGGGCGCCGTGACTCACGCCTATAATCCCGGTACTTTGGGAGGCAGAGGCGGGTGGATCACTTGAGCTCAGGAAGTCGAGACCAGTCTGAGCAACATGGTGAAACCCTGTCTCTACCAAAAATATAAAAAATTAGCTGGGTGTGTGGTGGGTGCCTGTAGTCCCAGCTACTCGGGAGGTGGAGGTGGGAAGATCCCTTGAGCTCAGGAGACAAAGGGTGCAGTCAGCTGAGATTGCTCCACTGCACTCCAGCCTGGGTGACAGAGTGAGACCCCATCTCAAAAAAAAAAAAAAAAAAATCTAAGTTCCATCTGCCACCTGTGCAGTCTTAGGCATGGTGCTTCACCTTTCACCTTTTTTTTTTGAGACAGAGTTTTGCTCTTGTTACCCAGGCTGGAGTGCAATGGTGCAATCTCGGCTCACCGCAACCTCCATCTCCTGGGTTCAGGCAATTCTCCTGCCTCAGCCTCCTGAGTAGCTGGGATTACAGGCACGCACCACCACGCCCAGCTAATTTTTTTTTGTATTTTTAGTAGAGATGGGGTTTCACCATGTTGACCAGGATGGTCTCGATCTCTTGACCTCGTGATCCACCCGCCTCGGCCTCCCAAAGTGCTGGGATTACAGGCGTGAGCCACTGCACCCGGCTGCTCACCTTTCACCTTTCTGAGCCTCACTTTTCTCATCAGTAAAATGGGAATGAGGTTCTACAGGTGTGATACTTAGTAGCTATGTGGTCTGAGGTAAGTGACTTGACCTCTCTGAGCCTCAATTGCCTTATTTGTAA
Source organism: Callithrix jacchus (assembly GCF_049354715.1). Lineage (NCBI taxonomy): Eukaryota > Metazoa > Chordata > Mammalia > Primates > Cebidae > Callithrix > Callithrix jacchus. The sequence goes on from NC_133510.1 coordinate 123,400,310, forward strand.
ATCCGGTTAATAAAACACAAACATGGCTGGGCGCGGTGGCTCAAGCCTGTAATCCCAGCACTTTGGGAGGCCGAGGCGGGTGGATCACGAGGTCAAGAGATCGAGACCATCCTGGTCAACATGGTGAAACCCCGTCTCTACTAAAAATACAAAAAATTAGCTGGGCACGGTGGCACGTGCCTGTAATCCCAGCTACTCAGGAGGCTGAGGCAGGAGAATTGCCTGAACCCAGGAGGCAGAGGTTGCGGTGAGCCGAGATTGCGCCATTGCACTCCAGCCTGGGTAACAAGAGGGAAACTCTGTCTCAAAAAATAAATAAATAAAACACACACACACACACACACATACACGTGTGTGTGTGTATATATATATATATATATATATATATATATATATATATATGTCTTCCATGGCTATTATGTGGATTTAACAACAAAAATAAAAATACATGAAGAGGGCTGAGAAATTGTAGCTATTCACATCATCAAAGAACTGAGGTGAGACTTTAGGGCTAAGAGGGAAAAGGACAGGTGAGGGGACTGATTCAGCACTGAATTGAGTTGTGAGTTTAATAATAATTATTATTATTGAGAATGCATTGTTTAACATGTGTAAAGCACCATCTTAAGTCTTTGAATTCTAATGGGTGTTTTATGTCTAATTTTACCAGACAGGAAACTGAGGCTTATTAAGTAAAGTCACCTGCCCCAGCTACAGCTATAAAGTGGAAGAATTAGGATCCGAACCCAAAACTCTCTGACTCATGAAGGGGCATGTCGTGACTGTGCCACAGCCTTTGGGCAAGTCCAGAATCCCCAGCTGGCTTGGACGCGGTGCCTGGGGAAGGCCTTGGCTGCCTCTGAATTTGGGAGAAGGGCATAGTCTGGGTTACTGTCCTGCTTAAAACCTTCATGACACCAGAATAAAGCTGAGTGATTTTTCATGATCTCATTAGAGGACGTCATTATGTGCCTCCTCCTCAGCTCTCTCTATTTCCTCCCTTCTCAGCTCCAGTCGCTGGGAATGGCTTTCAGGTTGTTCAGTAGGCCAAGTTGGGCCAGGCATGGTGGCTCACGCCTGCAACCCCAGCACTTTGGGAGGCCGATGAGGGTAGATTACTTGAAGGCAGGAGTTCAGAGACCAGCCTGGCTAACATGGCAAAACCCCATCTCTTCTAAAAATACAAAAATTAGCTGGGCATGGTGGTGCACGCCTGTGATCCCAGCTACTCGGGAGGCTGAGGCAGGAGAGAGGCCAAGGCGGGCAGATCACTTGAGGCCAAGAGGGCCAGGAGATTCAGACAGCCTGACCAATGTGGCAAAACACTGTCTCTAATACAAATATAAAAATTAGCTGGACATGGTGACACATGCCTGTAGTCCCAGGTATTGAGAGGCTGAGGCACAGGGATCACTTGAACCCAGGAGGTGGAGGTTGCAGTGAGTCAAGGTTGTGCCACTGGACTCCAGACTGGGAAATAGAGTGAGACTTAGTCTCAAAAAAAAAAAAAGAAAGGCCACACATTCCTGGCTCCAGGCCCCAGCCAGTGCTGTTACTGCTACTAAAATTCCATCCTGCCCTTTGTCCTGGTTAGTGCCTCTCCTCCTTCAGTTCACAGCTCAGCTACCCCCTTCTTCAGGAAGCCCTCCCTGACAACCACCCAGGCTTAGTGAGTCAGTCCCCCCAACCTCCCCACCCCGACTAAAGTACTTAACTCTGAATCAGGCACAAAAGCAGCACTTTTCCTGTACCATCTGGCTCACTACTCACATCTCTCTCGAGGTGGGTCTCATCCTTGGTGAAACATCAGAAGCTTCAACACACATTTTCTTACCCTGACCCATTCCTCAGAAATTCTAATTTAGGGCTGGGCTCGGTGGCTCACGCCTGGAATCCCAGCACTTTGGGAGGTTAAAGCAGGTGGATCACCTGAGGTTGGGATTTCGAGACCAGCCTGACCAACGTGAAGAAACCCCATCTCTACTAAAAATGCAAAATTAGCTGGGCATGATGGTGCATGCCTGTAATCCCAGCTACTCAGGAGGCTGAGGTAGGAGAACCGCTCCAACCCAGGAGGCAGAGGTTGTGGTGAGCTGAGATCGGGCCATTGCACTCCAGCCTAGGCAACAAGAACAAGACTTGTCTCAAAAAAAAAAAAAAAAAAAAAGAAAGAAATTCTGATTTAATGGGTCTGGAATGCAGCCAGGGCACAGGGATTCTTGTAAAGCTCCTCAGGTGGCTTTCATAGGCACACAGCCCAGGTGGAGACCTACCAACCTCTGAGATAGGATCAGAACTCTCTTTTTTTGTTTTGCTTTGTTTTTTGAGAGGGAGTCTTGATCTTGTTGCCCAGGCTGAAGTGCAATGATGTGATCTTGGCTCACGGCAACCTCCATCTCTCGTGTTCAAGTGATTCTCCTGCCTCAGCCTCCCAAGTAGCTGGGATTACAGGCACTCGTCACCATGCCTGGCTAATTTGTGTGTTTTTAGTAGAGACGGGGTTTCACCATATTAGTCAGGCTGGTCTCGAACTCCTGACCTCAGGCGATCTGCCTGCCTCGGCCTCCCAAAGTGCTGGGATTACAGGTGTGAGCCATGGCACCTGGCCTTTTTTTTTTTCTCCCATCCAGGGACACTGAGGCCCAAGAGGGTAGGTGAGTGGCCTATCATCATGCAAGTAGAGAATAACAAAGCAACGTCTTGAACCCAACTAGTCTCCTTCAAAGTTTCATGAGGAAAAAAAAATCAGTTGGCCTCAGTTAATTTCCCCAGCCACAGAGAAACTGTAGAGCTTAGAGCCAACTCTGTTCTGAGACAGACACTGAGGGCCCCCTTGGGCATGGGATATTTTTAACCTAGAAGCTGGTGATTCTTACAAACATTCTGCAATGCCCTGGAAACTGAGCAGATTGTTTAGGGGCCTATGGGCCCTTTCCCTGCTGAGATAGTCCTTGTTATGGGGCTTTTCCATCCCCTGGAGCCAGTGGGTGGGAGGGTGGGGGGATTGGCCTCATGGCGGGTAGGGTAGGTGGCTAATGTATCCAAGGATATTCCCACACATGGTGGAGGGGGGAGAAGGTGAGTTTTGGATGAGTCCCGATTCTCCCTCCCTCCGAGACATTTTGTCCCACACACCTCAGCCCCTTCTCCCCACTCTCTGCCTGGAAAACAGCTGGAAGACAAACCTAGGTTGAAGCTGGATTGTACAGTCAGGGGTGCAGGAGAATGGGGCCATGCTCACCCTCCCACTTCTTCCCCTCCCTGACCCGTGACAGCCCCGTGAAAGCTACAGAACAGGGTTGGGCACAGTGGCTCACACCTGTAATCCCAGCACTTTGGAAGACAAAGGTGGGTGGATCACGATGTCAGGAGTTTGAGACCAGCCTGACCAACATGGTGAAACCTTGTTCTCTACTAAAAATATAAAAATTAGCCAGGTGTGGTGGCACACGCCTGTAATCCCAGCTACTCAGGTGGCTGAGACAGGAGAATCACTGTCTCAGAGAACCCGGGAGGTTGAGGTTGTGGTGAGCTGAGATCGCACCACTGCACTCCAGCCTCAGCAACAGAAAGAGACCCCATCTCAAAAAAAAAAAAAAAAAAAAAGAGCTGCACAACACTTATAAATGTATACATCAAAAGTTCTTAAGATGTCCTCATGTGGCTTTTTGGGCAAATACATTGGTATAGTCTTAGGGGTGCCAATTTGGGGATATCCCTTAAAATGCAAAATAAGCACGGCCTTTGAGGAGGCAATTTTACCTATAGAAATTTCCCACAGGCTCAGATCACCTGAGGTCAGGAGTTCAAGACCAGCCAGGTGAACATGGCAAAACCCCATCTCTACAAAAGTACAAAATTAACCAGGTATGGTGGCTCACGCCTATAATCCCAACACTTTGGGAGGCCGAGGTGGGTGGATCAGAGGTTAGGAGTTTGAGACCAAGCTGACCAATATGGTGAAACCCTGTCTTTACTAAAAATACAAAAATTACCCAGGCATGGTGGCGTGTGCCTGTGATTCCAGCTACTCAGAAGGCTGAGGCAGGAGAATTGCTTCAACCCAAGAGGTGGAGGTTGCAGTGAGCCAAGATCGCGCCACTGCACTCCAGCCTGGGGGACAGAGCGAGACTCCATCTCAAAAACGAAAAAAAAATTTTTAAATACAAAATTAGCCAGATGTGGTGGCAGGTACCTGTAATCCCAGCTACTTGGGAGGCTGAGGCAGGAGAATCACTTGAACCCAGGAGGCGGAGGTTGCCATGAGCCGAGACCATGCCATTTCACTCCAGTCTGGGTAGCAAGAGTGAAACTCCTTAGAATTATTCCAAGTTCTCCCTTAAACAAAACAAAACAAAAAAGAATGAAACTCGTCTCAAAAAAAAAGAAATTAATTTCCCCCAGGCCTGCATGGTGGGTCACGCCTATAGTGCCAGCACTTTGGGAGGCCGAGGCGGGCAGATAGCTTGAGCCTAGGAGTTCAAGACCAGCCTGGCCAACGTGGTGAAACCCCATCTCTACAAAAAATACAAAAATTAGCTGGGCGTGTCGGCACATGCCTGTAATCCCAGCTACTTAGGAGGCTGAGACAGGAGAATTGTTTGAGCCTGGGAGGTCGAGGCTGTAGTGAACTGAGATCACACCACTACACTCCAGTCTTGGTAACAGAGCAAGACCCTGTCTCAAGAAGAAAAGAAGAGAAAGAAGAAAGAGAGAAAGAGAGAGACAGAGAAAAAAGGCCATGCTCTGTGGCTTACGCCTGTAATCCTAGCTCTTACAGAGGCAGAGGCAGGAGGATAGCTTGAGCCCAGGAGTTTGAGACCTGCCTGGGCAATATAGCGAGACCTCATTCTCCACAAAAAGGAAAAAAACAGAAAAGACAAAAAAAAATAAGCATAACTCCCCTCCAAGAGAGGAAGAGAGAAGGAGAGAGGGAAGGAAGGGAGGGAGGAAGGGAAGGAAAGAAAGAGATTTCCCTTCCGAAATACCCCAAGAGTAAGCAAAGATGATGTAGCCTCAAGCGTATTCATTATAGCATTGCTTGGGGTGGGGGGGGGAACTGGAAACAATTCACATGCGCATTAATGGGGGATTGGTAACCTTGGTAGGTCGCATTCATATGGGAAAGAGGGGAATTAGGTGCTGGCATGGCAATTGTGTCCACAATGTATTGTTTAGCGGAAAGAAAAAGGATGTAATGGAACTGTATGTAGAGCATAATTCAATTTTTGTTAATAATTGTGTTGACCTATGGGTAGGACATTTTGGAGGAATAATCTCACCTACCTGTGGCTATCCCCTTGGAGTCGAGGCGAGATTATTTTGGGAGTGTTGGACTGTCACGGTTTCATATGTATATTTGAATTTTATATACAAACATGCAGTAGTTTTTGTATACAGAAAAAAGAATTTAGGTTGCAAAACAGAAAACAGTAATATGTAAAAGTCACATGGAACCCTCCCTCCCCTCCTTGCCCTGAAAAATAAAGCAAAAAAAAAAAGATCCACTTTAATGTGGTTAATTTTATGTTATGTAAATTTTGCCTCCATTTTTTTGTTTGCTTTTTCATTGTAGGGGGTTTTGAGACAGTGCTGGAAATAGATGGGAATAGATGCTAGGTGCCGCAAAGAAAGTCAGCACTGCGACAAAGGGCCTTTCAGCAACGCAGTTTCTACTTCCTGGACTGCAGGAAGGGCACTCTCACTAGCCATCTTGCCACCAGAGTACAAAGAATAAAGCAACACACACAAATCTATCCCTTACACATTTGGGGTCATCCTTACCACTATGTCTGATCTCTGTTGGCTGGAGCCAGACCTCACAATCTAAACTAAAACCCTACTGGCTAACAACTTAAAACTTTTCTAAAAAGGTAAAAGTAATGGAGAGCTGGGACATGCCTGTGAGCACGCCCAGCACAGGTATCTTGGTTAAAGTACAAGGACATAGAAGGTACTACGTGCCTGTGAGCATGGCATGTCTAACAGCTACATAGGATGGGGCTTAACAGAGTTATTAGCACACTTATTCTTTAACAAGAAAAGAAACTTTAAAAAGGAACTTTTCTACTTCCCACAGACAGCGTCTCACTCTGTTGCCCAGGCTGGAGTGCAGTGGCACCATCTCGGCTCACTGCAACCTCCACCTCCTAGGCTCAAGCGACCCTCGTGCCTCTGCCTCCCAAGTAGCTATGATTACAGGCACTTACTAGCACGCCCAGCTAATTTTTAAATTTTTCCAGGCACGATGGCTCATGCCTGTAATCTCAGCACTTTGGGAGGCCAAGGCAGGTGGATCGCTTGAGCCCAGGAGTTTGAGACTAGTTTGAACAATATGTAAAACCCACTTCTCTACAAAAAAAAAAAAAAAAAAAAGAAAGAAATAACATTAGTCAAGGGTGGTGCCACATGCCTGTAGGTCCATCCATCTACTCAGGAGGCTCACTTGAGCCTGTCCTTGTACTTTAACCAAGATACCTGTGCTGGGCGTGCTCACAGGCATGTCCCAGCTCTCCATTACTTTTACCTGTTTAAAAAAGTTTTAAGTTGTTAGCCAGTAGGGTTTTAGTTTAGATTGTGAGGTCTGGCTCCAGTAGGTCCATCCATCTACTCAGGAGGATCACTTGAGCCTGGGAGGTGGAGGTTACAGTGAGCCGAGACTGCACCACTGCACTCCAGTTGAGGTGACAGAGCAAGACGCTGCTGTCTCCAAAAACAATGACAATGACAACAATAAAAAGAGTCTCTTTTTTTTGTCTCACCAGGTGTGGTGACTCACGCCTAGAATCCCAGCACTTTGGGAGGCTGAGGCAGGTGGATCTCCTGAGGTCGGAGTTCGAGACCGGCCTGATCAATATGGAGAAACCCTGTCTCTACTAAAAATACAAAATTAGCCGGGCGTGGTGGTGGCGGCACATACCTCTAATCCCAGCTACTCTGGAGGCTGAGGCAGTAGAACTGCTTGAACCCGGGAGACGGAGGTTGTGGGGAGCTGAGGTGGAAGCCATTGCACTCGAGCCTGGGCAACAAGAGTGAAAGTCCGGCCGGGCACGGTGGCTCACACCTGTAATCCCAGCACTTTGGGAGGCCGAGGCAGGTGGATCACGAGGTCAAGAGATCGAGACTATCCTGGTCAACAAGGTGAAACCTCATCTCTACTAAAAATACAAAAAATTAGCTGGGCATGGTGGTGCGTGCCTGTAATCCCAGCTACTCAGGAGGCTGAGGCAGGAGAATTGCTTGAACCCAGGAGGCGGAGGTTGCGGTGAGCTGAGATCGCGCCATTGCACTCCAGCCTGGGTAACAAGAGCGAAACTCCTTCTCAAAAAAAAAAAAAGAGTGAAACTCTGTCCCCCGCCGCTGCCAAAAAAAAGATGGGGTGTCACAATGTTGCCCAGGCTGGTCTTGAACGTCTGAGCTCAAGAGATCCTCCTGCCTTGGCCTCCCAAAGTGCTGGAATTACAGGCGTGAGCCATCATTCTCGGCCAAGAACCCATCTCTAATAAAAAATATATAGTAAACAGTAAGTCAAGTTTTCCTCTAGAGTGTGATGATGCTAATGAGACAGTGCTACAGTTCTCTTGCTTTTCAAGCTGTGGACCCTGGACCAGCACCTGGGAACTTGTAGAAATGCAGAATCTTATGCTCCATCTCAGACCTCCTGGATCAGAATCTCTATGAATGGGGATTCGATCTGTGTCTTAAGAAATTCTCAAGCTTATTTTCATGCATGTCAAAATTTAAGAAATCACTGTAGTTTGATCTTGAAAGGACATGCACTATTCTTTTCACATTATTTCTAAGTTTTTGATTTTTTTTTTTTGAGACAGAGTCTTGCTCTGACACTGAGGCTGGAGTGCAATGGCATGGTCTGGGCTCACTGCAATCTCTACCTCCCGGGTTCGTTCAAGCAATTCTCCTGCCTCACCCTCCCGAGTAGCTGGGATTACAGGTGCCTGCCGCCACACCTGGCTAATTTTTTTTTTGTATTTTTAGTAGCCAACCATGTTGGCTAGGCTTGTCTCTAACTCCTGACCTCATGACCCGCTCGCTTTGACCTTCCAAAGTGCTGGGATTATAGGCATGAGCCACCATGCCCGGCCATTTTTTTTTTTCTTTTGAGATGAAGTCTTACCTTCAAGTCTTCACTTGCCTTCTCATCCCTACCCTGGTCCTTTTTTTTTTTGAGATGGAGTTTCACTCTTGTTACCCAGGTTGGAGTGCAATGGCATGATCTCGGCTCACCGCAACCTCTGCCTTCTGGGTTCAAGCAATTCTCCTGCCTCAGCCTCCCGAGTAGCTGGGACTACAGGCACGCGCCACCATGCCCAGCTAATTTTTTGTATTTTTAGTAGAGACGGGGTTTCACCTTGTTGACCAGGATGGTCTCGATCTCTTGACCTCATGATCCACCCTCCTCGGCCTCCCAAAGTGCTGGGATTAGAGGCGTGAGCCACCGCGCCCCGCCCTTACCCTGGTCCTTTAACTGACAGTGCATTGTAAATTCCTCTCCAAAGTTTTGTTTCATTTTTCGTTTTTGTTTTTGTTTTTTGCTGGAGACAGCGCCATGGCTCACTGCAGCCTCTACCTCTCCAGCTCAAGCAATCCTCCCACCTCAGCCTCTCAAGTAGCTGGGACTACAGATGCTTGCCACCATGCCTGGCTAATTTTTGAATTTTTTGTAGAGACTGGGTTTCCTCATGTTGTCCAGGCTGGTCTGAAATTCCTGGGCTCAAGTGATCCGCCCACCTCAACCTCTCAAAGAACTGGGACTGCAGGCGTGAGCCACGGTGCCCAGCCTCAAAAGTGACTTTGCAAACATATGCCTCCAAGAGTGAAAGCAAAGTATGAGTTCCTGTTCCCAGGCTGGGCACAGTGGCTCACGCCTGTAATCCCAGCACTTTGGGAGGCCAAGGCTGGCTGATCACGAGGTCAGGAGATCGAGACCACCCTGGCTAACACGGTGAATCCCCATTGCTACTAAAAACACACACACACACACACAAATAGCCCGCATGGTGGCATGCGCCTGTAGTCCAAGCTACTCAGGAGGCTGAGGCAGGAGAATCGCTTGAACCTGGGAGGCAGAGGTTGCAGTGAGCTGAGATCGTGCCACTGCACTCCAGCCTGGGCAACAGAGTGATAGTACAAAGAAAAGAAAGAAAAGAAAAGAAAAGAAAAGAAAAGAAAAGAAAAGAAAGAAAGAAAGAAAGAAAGAAAGAAAGAAAGAAAGAAAGAAAGAAAGAAAGAGAAGGAAAGAAAGAAAGGAAAAGAAAAGAAAAGAAAGAAAGGAAGAAAGGGAGGAGGGAGGAAGAGAAAGAAAGAAAAGAAAGAAGGAAAGAGGGAAAGAAAAGAAAAGAAAAAGAGGGCAGTGGATTGAGAACGCAGCCCTGAGGCTTGCTTGAGCCTAGGAGTTAGAGGCTGCAGTGAGCTTTGATTGCATCATCACACTCCAGCTGTGTAGTGCAAGTGAGTGGAGTGACAGATGGAGACCCCGTATCTAAGGAAAAAAAATGGGGAACTCAGCTCTATTGAATTCCAACCTGATGCTAGGTAAATGGAGATAATTATGATGTTTAGACTCCCAGGGCATCATCTGACTTTCTGATCAATATAAAATTTGCCTTGGGTGGGAGTACTCATCTTTTATTTCCTCCATGCTTGAACTGACCCCCAGACGGGCCATCTCAGCAACCAATTGAGAATGAAAAATGACTGGAGTGTATTTTTAGACTTAGTTAAGGCTTCTTTTTTTAAATTTTAATTTTATTATTATGTTTTTAATTTTTATTTATTTATTTTTAATTTTTTTTTTTTTTTTTTTTTTTGAGACGGAGTTTCACTCTTGTTACCCAGGCTGGAGTGCAATGGCACAATCTCGGCTCACCACAACCTCCGCCTTCTGGGTTCAGTCAATTCTCCTGCCTCAGCCTCCTGAGTAGCTGGGATTACAGGCATGCGCCACCATGCCCAGCTAATTTTTTGTATTTTTAGTAGAGATGGGGGTTTCACCATGTTGACCAGGATGGTCTCGACCTCTTGACCTCGTGATCCGCCCGTCTCGGCCTCCCAAAGTGCTGGGATTACAGGCGTAAGCCACCGTACCCGGACCTTTATTTTTATTTTTTTTAAGATGGGGTTTCACCATGTTGGTCAGGCTGGTCTTGAACTCCTGACCTCAGGTGATCTGCCCGCCTTGGCCTCCAAAGTGCTTGGATTACAGGCGTGAGCCACCACACCTGGCTAGTTATGCCTTCTTGATATTTCAGCTTCCGGGCAGCGCACACCAGGTCCTCTTGCAGTTCCCATCGTCAGCTTGGGGTCTCCAGGATGCCTCTTTGAGTCGTTCTCACTAAGTCCCTCTTTCCATCACTTTTGCTCAGTTCTGACACATTGGTCCTCAGAAACCTACCCTGGGTTCCAGAGAAGTGACGTTAACTTATATTACTCAGGGATGATACAATTCCCTTCCCTTCCCTTCTCTTCTCCCTTCCCTTCCTTTTTCTTTTCTCTTTTCTTCAGACTGTCTCTGTCACCAGGCTGGAGTGCACTGGCACAATCTTGGCTCACTGCAACCTCTGCCTCCTAGTTTCAAGTGATTCTTGTGCCTCAGCCTACCGAGTAGCTGGGATTACAGATGTGTGCCACCGTGCCCAGCTATGTTTTGTATTTTTAGTAGAGATTTGGTTTCTTTCTTCTTTTCTTTTCAGGGTTAATTCGCTTTATTTTTCTTGAATAAAAACCCTATGTTTAGGATAGCTCTGTAATTTTATGAGTTAAAGAAACAAACAAAAAACCCATGTTGTAGCCACAGCTGGAGCTTGGGTTCTCTGCATTGAGACTCTAGTGTGGGTCTTGAGGAGGTGGTCGGTGAATTCCTGATAGGTAAACTTGGTGAATACGTTCTCCTTTTAGAGGTTGGGGGTTAGGTAGCTGTAGGTCTTAGAGATGGCATCAAAGGTGGCCTTGGCGAAGTTGCCCAGGGTGGCAGTGCAGCCCCTGGCTGAGGTGTAGCGGTCATCGACACCAGCCATCTTGAGCAGCGTCTTGGGCACAGGTATAGAGACAATGCCAGTGCCCCTGTGCATGGGGATGAGGTGCACTAGCACAGAGCCACAGCGGCCTGTCACCTTGCAAGAAACGGTGTGGGACTTGCCGATCTTGTTCCCCCAGTAGCCTCTGTGCACGGGGACAATGGAGAGCTTGGCCAGGATGATGTCCCCACGGATGGCAGTGGCCAACTCCTTGGAACACTTAACACCCAGACAGACATGGCCATTGTAGTCCCAAATGGCAACAAATGCCTTGAACCTGGTGCGCTGGCCACCTGGGTCTGCTTCTGCACCGGCAACATCTTCTTTTCAAAACCTTGTCCTTGAGAGACGCTCTCAGTAAAGTCAGTGATCTCAGATTCCTTGATGGGCAGAGAGAAGAGACAGATCTCCTCCAGGGACTTTATCTTCATGTCCTTAACCAGGCAGCCCAGCTTGATGATGGGCATCCACTCCTTATCCTCAGCCTTGCCTCCACGAGCTCTGCGGCCTCGCTCGGTCCTGGATGCCACTGCTGAAACTTCTGCAGAAGCCACTGAGGTTCCCCATCCAAGGGCCGCTGGGGCCTCCGGTCCCCTCCCGACCCCCGCCACACCGCACCAGTGTCATCCACCATTTGGTGTTTCCTTGGAGAAGAAGGAGACAGGGTTTCATCTTGTTGGCCAGGCTGGTCTCAAACTCCTGAACTCATGATCCATCCGCCTTGGCATCTCAAAGTGCTGGGATTACAGGCTTGAGCCACCGCACCTGGCCAGGAACTTTTTCTTTTCTTTTTTTCTTCTCCTTTTTTTTTTTGATGAAGTCTTACCCTGTCACCCAGGCTGGAGCGCAGTGGTTTGATCTCAGCTGATTGCAACCTCCGCCTCCCGGGTTCAAGCGATCCTCCTGACTCAGCCTCCCAAGTAGCTGGGATTACAGGCACTCGCCACCACATTCAGCTAATTTTTTGTATCTTTAGTAGAGACGGGGTTTCAGCAAGTTGGTGAGGCTGTTCTTGATCTACTGATCTTGTGATCTGCCCACCTCAGCCTCCCAAAGAGCTGGGATTACAAGGTGTGAGCCACCGTGCCCGGCCTTTTTTTTTTTTTTTTTTTTTTTTTTGAGACAGAGTGTCACTCTGTCACCCAGGCTGAAGTACAGAGGTGCGCGATTTCAGCTCACTGCAACCTCCACCTCCATGTCCCCAGACTGTGAGGTCCTTGAAGTGGGGACTGAGTCTAACTTGCCACTGGAGCTGTTTTTCCCAGCATGGCCTTTAATCCTGTAGGTATTGTTGTCACCCTTTTTGCCACATCTTTTTGTTCCAGGATGGAGGAGTGTTTGACGGGTGGTGTCCTAAGCAGGTCTAGCTGGATCCACCATGCCCAGGGTTATGATTCCTCAGGACCTCTGTCCATGGACAGCCCAGGTCTTCCCAAAAAGATAAGCCTGGAAGAAGCTGGTGTAGTGGAAACAAGTACAACACTAGGGGCAAGAGCACCTGCTATCAGCCCCAGCTCTGCCAGGGACTCCGAAAGTAGGACCTAAGCAAGTCTCCTGTGCCTTTTTCCCTCTTAGTCGCTTTAAAAGGAAGACTGGGCCAGACGTGGTGGCTCACACCTGTAATCCAAGCACTTTGGAGGCCAAGACCGGCAGATCACCTGAGGTCTGGAGTTCACAATCAGCCTGACCAACATGGTGAAACCCCGTCTTAAAAAAAGAAAGAAAGAAAAAATAAAAATAAAAGGAAGACTTTGGGCCGGGCGCGGTGGCCCACGCCTATAATCCCAACACTTTGCGAAGTCGAGGCATGTGGATCACCTGAGGTCAGTTCGAGACCAGCCTGCCCAAGAAGGCAAAACCCACTCTCTACTAAAAATACAAAACCGAGCTGGGGGTGGTGGTGCACGCCTGTAATTCCAGCTACTCCGGAGGCTGAGACAGAGAATGGCTTGAACCAGGGATGTAGAGGTTGCAGTGAGCCGAGATCATGATTGTGCCACTACACTGCAGCCTGGGCAACAGCGAAATCTCCGTCTCAAAAAAAAAAAAAAGACTTTGAATGTGTTAATTTCAGAGTTCCCCTTTTCTTTATGGGAATCTGTGACCTTCAGTGACAAATGAGGTGGATCGCCCCACTCACTAGATGCATGGGGACAAAAATCAGTGATGACTGGGAATCCAATTGCCAAACCACAGCGTCTTGGAAAACTAGGCGCAATTTCCTATGAAAAGAAAAAAGAGAACAAAACTCTATAACGCAATACCAAAATATGGTTTCAAAAGCCTAAACAACTACACGTAATACCTGCAAACCGCCACCAGCTTTCTTTAAACCTGAAATAGTTCAGTCTCCGTAGAGACTGTCAAAAATTGCCAATGCCGACTATATTTCAAGTCGTCATGGCGGGGTATTGGGAAAAGTTTTCAATTAGCAATAATCGCGCCTCGGATAAACCTCATTGGCTACGATACTGCCACTGCGCAAAGCTGAAGATTTTAGGCGTCACATCGCTCCCCCACGGATGATGACTCTTATTACATTGAGGGTGAGTGTCTGCCAGCGCGTCCGTGGATACGACGTGTTCCCACTCCACCGGCTATATTTAAGGCGCATCTGCGTGGGCGGTTTCTTGTTGTTGGAACCATCTCGTATCGAACATTCAGATTTGGGAAACTAAGAACATTCGCTTGGGACGCTGGGGAATCTTATGCAAATCAACGTGACGTCACAGAGATGACAGGGTTGACTCGAATTTTGAGCAATGAGTAGGCGGTGAGAAAAGTGAACCGGAGGGCACAGAGGAAGGATTAACTGTGTTCGACGGTGCAGAAACAGCAGGCAGGGAGAGCTGGGGAAAATTTTAAAACGTCTCCGTAACAAAATCAGAGTGGAGAACACAGCGAGAGGGCAAGAAAAATAGAACGAACAAGCAAGCCGGCTGACAAACTTCACAACAGCACAACAGCATCTATTTACTCTAAGCAAAGATCATGGCAACAGTAACTATGACCTACTTTACTTAACCTCAAAGCGCTTTCGGTGAAGAACAGGAGCTATGCATATTACTGGCTTCCACACTTAGTCTACAAGCATATAAGTAAGAATGACCTTTCTTTTAACACCAGAAAAATCAGTCTCCGTAGAGACTGTCAAAAATTGCCAGCGCCGACTGTATTGCAAGTCGTCACGGCGGGGTATTGGGAAAAGTTTTCAATTAGCAATAATCGCGCCTCGGATAAACCTCATTGGCTACGATACTGCCACTGCGCAAAGCTAAGGAATTCGCCCCCCTGCCCATCACTCCCAATAAGCCCGCTTCCTATTTCACAAAGCTGAGTTTAGGACCCATGGAAAAATCTTCAATTATTGTTTGTTTGAAAATTATGCCATCATAGAAATATGTTGTTGAACTACGTAGGTAGTTTCTACATATTTGTTGCTGATTTCACTAACTAGGTTTTGGTGAATATGAAGCAAAGCATTATGGGAGGAACATGCTAATAGACTTAATTCAGAGATTGCACAGGGCTGTTGAGAGAAAAGGGATTTAAGTCAGGGTTCTGTTCATTTGGCTCCAGATTCAGTGTAACTGACTTCTCCAAAGACGATTACTGTTTTGTCTTTTTTTTTTTTTTTTTTTTTACTTGTGGCAAAGTAAACATAGAATGTACCATTTTAACCTTTAAGTGTACATTCACCGGCATAGAATATATTCTCATTGTGCAATCATCACCACCAGTGATCTCCAGGACTTTATCTTCCATGTCCACGGGTGGAAACTGGGACTGTACTCATTAAACTCTTACCCCCTGTTCCCTTCTCCTCCCAGCTCGTGGCAACCTCTTTTCGACTTTGTATCTCTATGAGTCTGTGGGTACATATATATATATATGGAATTATACAATATTTGATCATTTCATCTTTGGGGTCAGTCTTATTTCATTTAGAATAATGTTTTTAAGGTTCATCCATGTTGTAGCATGTCAGGATTTCATTACTTTTATGGCTGAATAATATTTCATTGTATGACATTTTGTTTATCTTTTTTTTTTTGAGATGGAGTTTTTGCTCTTGTTGCCTAGGCTGGAGTGCACTGGCGCGATTTCGGCTCACTGTTATCTCGGCTCACTGCAACCTCTGTCTCTCGGATTCAAGCGATTCGCCTGCCTCAGTCTCCCAAGTAGCTGGGATTACCTGCCTAATATCTTTGTTTTTTTTTTTTGAGACGGAGTTTCACTCTTGTTACCCTGGAGTTCAATGGCGCGATCTCGGCTCACCACAACTTCCGCCTCCTGGGTTCAAGCAATTCTCCTGCCTCAGCCTCCTGAGTAGCTGGGATTACAGGTGCGCACCACCATGCCCAGCTAATTTTTGCATTTTTGGTAGAGTCGGTGTTTCACCTTGTTGACCAGGATGGTCTCGATCTCTTGACCTCGTGATCCGCCCACCTCGGCCTCCCAAAGTGCTGGGATGTATTTTTAGTAGACAGGATTTCACAAGGTTGGCCAGCCTGGCCTCAAACTCCTGACCTCAGGTGATCTGCCCACGTCGGCCTCCCAAAGTGCTGGGATTACAAGTGTGAGCCACTGGTAACTGGCCCATTCATTTTTTTCCTTTTTTTTTTTTTGAGATGAAGTTTCACTCCTGTTGCCTAGGCAATGCTGCTATTGGTATGCACAGGCATCAGTTTAAGTTCCTGTTTGCTATTTCTTTGGGCATATACCTAGAAGTAAAATTGCTGGATCATATGTTAATTCAAAAGGGTTTTCTTGGCTGGGCACGGTGGCTCACACCTGTAATCCCAGCACTTTGGGAGGCTGAGTCAGGCAGATCACCCCGTCTCTACTAAAATACAAAAAATTAGCTGGGTGTGGTGGCGTGTGCCTGTAGGCCCAGCTACTGGGGAGGCTGAGGCAGGGGAATCACCTGAACCCACAAGGCAGAGGTTGCAGTGAGCTGAGGCGAGATTGCACCACTGCACTGTAGCCTGGAGACAGAGCAACACTCCATTTCTACAAAAAAAAAAAAAAAAAAAAAAAAAAAAGGGAATTAAAGTGGCTGGGCACAGTGGATCACACCTGTAATCCCAGCACTTTGGGAGGCTGAGGCAAGTGTATCACCTGAGGTCAAGAGTTCAAAACCGGCCTGGCCAACATGATGAAACCCCATCTCTACTAAAAGTATAAAAATTAGCTGGGTGTGGTGGCAGGTGCCTATAATCCCAGCTACTCTGGAGGCTGAGGCAGGAGAATAGCTTCAGCCAAGGAGGGGAAGGTTTCAGTGAGCCAAAATGGAGCCACTGCACTCCAGCCTGGCAACAGAGCGAGACTGTGTCTCAAATTAAAAAAGAAAAAAAGAATTAAAGTTAGTTTTACTTACAAGTCTTACTGAGGATTATAGACCAAGGACTATTGAGTGGGGGCAGTTCCATCAGACTGGTCCAACAGAATTTCAGCCTACTTACATACAAGTGGTGAGTGTTCAGTACCTGCGAAATCACATTAAACTTGCTTGAAAGTTAAATTAAAGCACAATCACATCAAGGTTTGCGTGCAAGAGTATACCTGGTTATAGATTACAGAGATATCATTGCTAACCCCATCATACATTATCTTGTGCAGGAAAAGGCAAGGACCAGGGTCATTTATCTTTCAATTAATATAGCAACTTAGGGAAGAGACATGGAGGGCCGTGTGCTCTATCATGTCTTGTCTTCAAAGCATCTTTCTGGAGAGCTGCTTGTTGTCACAGAGTCAGGGGATTTGTGAAAGGATGCTGGCAAGTCGATAAGGAGACCAGGCGTGGTGGCACACATCTGTAATCCCAGCACTTCGGGAGGCCAAGGCCACAGCTTTCCTTGAGTTCAGGAGTTTGAGGGCTGCCTCAACCTCCTGAGCAAAAAGTGCCTCCCACCTGAACTTCCTGAGTAGCTGGGACTAGAGGTACACACCACCACAGCCAGCTAGTTTTATTTTTTTGTAGTGATCGAGTCTCACTGTTTCGCCCAGGCTGCTCTTGAACTTTTGGGGCTCAAGTGATCCTCCTGTCTTGGCCTCCCAAAGTGTTGGGATTACAGGTGGGAGCCACTGGGTCTGGCCCAGTTCATCTTAAAACGGAGGAAGGGAATCCTTAGATGGTCCTCAAGGCCCCTGCTAGCTGCCATCTTTATGTCCAAAGACACAAATTTACTGACATCTTATTTACGTTATGCTGTAGAGCAGCGGTTCTGTTGTCTACACGTTAGGGACAATTAGGAAATTTGTAGATCAGAATCACTGGGAGTGAGATGCAGGCATTGTGCTGATTAACTTATTGAAAAACCAAGATGATAAATAAAATTGAAGAATCCAAGCAAGTTAAGTATATTAGTCCATGTATAATACATTTGACTTCATATTAACCGCAAAAACATCACTTTTTCAGATATTTATGAACGTATTTCTTCACAAGTTTAAGGTATTTTGCCAAAAGCAGAGGACCTGATTCTGTCGCTGTGAATGAAAAGGATCATGAACACTGACATTTAGAATGAGTCAAATCTAGGCCGGTCACAGTGGCTCAGGCTTGTTATCCCAGCTCTTTGGGAGGCGGAGGCCAGTGGATCACTTGAGTAATGAAGACTTTGGGACCAGCGTGGCTAACATGGTGAAACTCTGTCTACTAAAAACACAAAAACCTAAAAAAAAAAAAAGTCAAATCTAGATCCATGATTAATGATGTGCTTATTTCTCATTGCATGTCTGTACCAAAACGTCTCATGTAGGTAAAGCATAGATAGGCACAGAAAAAGAAAAAAAGACAAAAAATAAAAAAGACGGCCGGGCGTGGTGGCTCACGCCTGTAATCCCAGTACTTTCGGAGCGCCAGGCGGGCAGATCACTTGAGGTCAGGAGTTCAAGACCAGCCCGGGGAATATGGCAAAATCCCCGTCTCTACTAAAAATACAAAAAAAAAAAAAAAAAATTTACCGGGCGTGGTGGCGGGCACCTGTAATCCCAGCTACTCTGGAAGCTGAAACAGGAGAATCGCTTGAAGCCGGGACGGGGGAGGGTGCAGTGAGCCGAGAACGCGCCACTGCACTCCAGCCTGGGCGACAAGAGCAAAACTCCGTCTCAAAAAAGAAAAAAAAGAGAGAAAAGAAAAAAAGTCATATGTACATTATAAATACATACATCTACCATGTGCCTACAAAAATTGAAAACAAAACAAAACAATCCACGATTATAAGCTTTTATATTAAGGGAGAACCTCTGACCAGAAAGAGCCGACAGGAGGCGATCCTGGACGTAAATTGCGAGACGCGGAGGATTGTGGGACTTGTAGTTTTTCTAACATCACTTAAGCTTTCTGGACTACATGTCCCAAAATGCAAGTGCAATCAGACAATCCCACCGTGGGTTGTGAAGTGGTCCTGGAACCGTGAGAGGTAAGTGTGTTCTGTGAGGGCTGCGGGTTTCTGAAGTTATGGATTTCTTGTGAGGGATTCTGTTTCTCCTCTTTGCCCTTGGGGGGACCTGGAAGAGAGCAGCTGTTCCACTGAAGGACGTTTTCAGCGGGGTTTTCCTGGCCCTTTGGTCTCAGGAAACCGGACTGTGCGTTTGTTTAGCTGTTCACGTGCTGCTGTGGAATGTCAAGGAGAAAGCGGGGTCCTGATCTCAAATCTGGAAAACCAAGCATAAAATAATGTTTACATACGGGGTGCATGTCACTAGAGGATTTGTGCATTTTATCAAATAATATGTCAAAGTCTTTTTTTTTTTTTTAGACGGAGTCTCGTTTCTTTTCCCAGGCTGTAGTGCAATGGCGCGATCTCGGCTCACTCACTGCAACCTCCGCCTCCCGGGTTCAAGCAATTATCTTGCCTCAGCCTCCCCAGTAGCTGGGATTACAGGCACGTGCCACCACGTCTGGCTAATTTTTTTTTTTTTTTTTTTTTTGTATTTTTAGTAGAGATGGGGTCTCACCATGTTGGCCACGGTGGTCTCGAGCTCCTGACCTCAAGTGATCCACTTGCCTTGGCCTCCCAAAGTGCTAGGATTACATGCGTGAGCCACCGCGCCCAGCCCTCTTTTTACAGCTAGAAAAGCTGACTGGCAAGGGATCTTGTCTCTCTGCTGTGTCCAAGTAGCAGAGTTTGCAGGGGAGGGTAAATTAAAATGATAAGGGGGAAGTGAAAAAATAAAAGGAAGCCAGGCACGGTGGCTCACGCCTATAATCCCAGCACTTTGGGAGGCTGGGGCGGGCAGATCACCTGAGTTCAGGAGTTTGAGACCAGCCTGACCAACATGGAGAAGCCCTGTCTCTACTAAAAATACAAAATCAGCAGGGCATGGTGGCACATTCCTGTAATCCCAGCTACTTGGGAGGCTGAGGCAGGAGAATTGCTTGAACCCGGGAGACAGAGGTTGAAGTGAGCCGAGATCGAACCATTGCATTCCAGCCTGGGCAACAAGAGCAAAACATCGTCTCAAAAAAATAAAAATAAAATAAAATAAAAAAGAAAAAATGAAAGGAGTGAGCGTGTGCTTAATTACATGAACAAAATCAAAACTCTGAAAGGTATAAAAGGCCGTTGGATTGCAAACCCCAGCTGGCAGTGCTTGAAAGGCTCCATTGGGTTATTGGTGCCAGCGAGTCCTCCTTTGGACACTGAAAAGGACTTCATCAAAATCTGACCTACTAGGGTCAGGCTCCAAGACTCCAGCCCTTTGGGATGCTGAGGCAGGTAGATCACTAGAGCTCAGAAGTTCGAGACCAGCCTGGCCAACATGGTGGAACCCCATCTCTACTAAAAGTACAAAAATTAGCCAGGTATGGTGGCACTTGCCTATAGTCCCAGCTTGGGAGGCTGAGGCAGGAGAATCACTTGAACCTGGGACGTGGAGGGTACAGACTCTGTCTCAAAAACAAAAACAAACAAACAAAAAAGCCATGACCTGGTGCAGTGGCTTATGCCTATAATCCTAGCACTTTGGAAGACCAAGTCAGGCAGATCACCTGATGTCAGGATATCAAGACCAGCCTGGCCAACATGGTGAAAGTCCGTCTCTACTAAAATACAGAAAAATTAGCTAGGTGTGGTGGTGCACACCCGTAATCCCACTCTTTGGGAGGCTGATGCAAGATAATTGCTTGAACCCAGGAGATGGAGTTTGCAGTGAGCTGTGATTGCACCACTGCACTCCAGCCTGGGAGACAGAGGGAGATGCTATCTCAAAAAAAAAAAAAGAGAGAGGGAAAAAAACACCCCAGTTTCTCACGAGGTTTCTTTTTCTTTAGAATGAAGATGAGCTTTGGGTTGACTTTCAGGTCAGCAAAAGGCCGTGGGATTGCAAACCCCAGCCGGCAGTGCTCAAAAGGTTCCACTGAGTTATTTGTGCCAGCAAGTCCTCCTTTGGACCCTGAGAAGGTCAAAGAGTTACAGCGCTTCATCACCCTTTCCAAGAGACTCCTCGTGATGACTGGGGCAGGAATCTCCACCGAATCAGGAATACCAGACTACAGGTCAGAAAACGTGGGGCTTTATGCCCGCACTGACCGCAGGCCCATCCAACATAGCGATTTTGTCCGGAGTGCCCCAATCCGCCAGCGGTACTGGGCAAGAAGCTTCGTGGGCTGGCCTCGATTCTCCTCCCACCAGCCTAACCCTGCACACTGGGCTTTGAGCACCTGGGAGAAACTCGGAAAGCTGTACTGGTTGGTGACCCAAAATGTGGATGCTCTGCACACCAAGGCGGGGAGTCGGCGCTTAACAGAGCTCCACGGATGCATGCACAGGTGCAGGAGGTGTAGACAGTTTGAACGCAAACACTTGTGTTGTTTTGGGAGAGTAGGGACCTTGGCTGACTTGATCACCACAGTCTTAGACCTTGAGACAGTTGAGAGGGAGGACCCTCCAACTGTCTAGGACATGCTGAGGATTGTCTCATTGAAACTCAAGGGCTGGAGCTGGGTGCCTTGGCTCACGGCCTGTAATCCCAGCACTTTGGGAGGCTGAGGTGGGCAGATCACTTGAGCTCAGGAGTTCTAGACCAGCTTCAGCCAACATGGTGAAACCCCGTCGTCACTACTAAAAATATAAAAATTAGCCGGGTGTGGTGGCACATGCCTGTAATCCCAGCTACTTGGGAGGTTGAGGCAGGAAAATCCCTTGAACCTGGGAGGCAGAAGTTGCAGTGAGCCAAGATCACACCACTGCACTCCAGTATGGGCAACAGAGAAGACTCCATCTCAAAAAAAAAAAAGGAAAGGAAAGGAAAAAAGAAGTTGAGAGCTGTGCACAATGTCTCATGCCTGTAATCCTAGCTGAGGCAGGTAGATTGCTTGAGGCTAAGAGTTCAGGACCAACCTGGCCAACATAGTGAGATCCCATCTTTTTTTCTTTTTCTTGGCAGGCTTAAAACAGAGATCCTGTCTCTATAGAAATAAAGTAAATAAAATAATGGGTTTTTTTTTTTTTGAGACAGAATCTCCCTCTGTCACCTAAACTAGAGTGCACTGGTGCAATCTCAGCTCACTGCAACCTCTGCCTCCTGGATTCAAGCAGTTCTCCTGCCTCAGCCTCCCAATTAGCTGGGACTATAGCCACCACACCCAGCTAACTTTTGTATTTTTAGTAGAGATGGGGTTTTACCATATTGGCCAGGCTGGTCTCAAACTCCTGACTTTGTGATCCACCTGCCTTGGCTTCCCAAAGTGCTGGGATTTCAGCTGTGAGCCATCGTGCCCAGCCTTTTTTTAAAAAGAAAGTTGAGCTGGGTGCGGTGGCTCACGCCTGTAATCCCAGCACTTTGGGAGGCCGAGGTGGGTGGATCACGAGGTCAAGAGATCGAGACCATCCTGGTCAACATGGTGAAACCCCGTCTCTACTAAAAATACAAAAAATTAGCTGGGCATGGTGGCGCATGCCTGTAATCCCAGGTTCTCAGGAGGCTGAGGCAGATGAATTGCCTGAACCCAGGAGGCGGAGGTTGCGGTGAGCCGAGATCACGCCATTGCACTCCAGCCTGGGTAGCAAGAACGAAACTCCGTCTCAAAAAAAAAAAAGAAAGTTGAGGCCAGTTGTGGATTACAGCTGCTGTAATCCCAGCACTTTGGGAGACCAAGGCCGGCAGATTACCTGAGGTCAGGAGTTCAAGTTTCATGGCAAAACCCCGTTTGTACTAAAAATACAAAAATTGGCTGGGTGTGGTGGCACACACCTCTAATCCCAGCTACTCAGGAGGCTGAGGCAGGAGAAACGCTTGAACCTGGGAGGCAGAGGTTGCAGTGAGCTGAGATCTTGCCCCTGCACTCCAGCTTGGGCGACAGAGTAAGACTGTCTGAAAAAAAAAGAAAGTTGAGCAAGCTAGGGTGATTTTTTTTCTTTTTTCTTTTTTTTTCCTTTGTGTGGTGTGTGTGTGTGTGTGTGTGTCTGTGTGTGACAGAAACCAGAATCTCACTCTGTCACACAGGCTGGAGTGCAGTGGTGTGATTACAGCTCATTACAGCTCAATCTCCTGGGCTCAAGTGATCCTTTCACCCCAGCCTCCTAAGTAGCTGGGACTACAGGCAAACACCAACACACTCAGCTAATTTTTAATTTTATTTTTATTTTTTGTAGAGACACAGTCTTACCATGTTGCCCAGGTTGGTTTTGAACTCCTGGGGTCATGTGATCCTCCTGCCTTGGCATCTGCAAGTGCTGGGATTATAGGTGTGAGCCACTGTGCTTGGCCTTGAAGCTGGGTATTTATTCACCATCTTTCTTCCCTCATTGGGCCAGGATTGCTCTAGTGGAATTAACTCCTTAACATTTTGACTCTGCTCCTCCCAAGGAGGCTTCCATGGGCAGAGAACATCAAGGCAAGAAAGACACAGGAAACTGCATGCGCACCAGGTGCTGTGGTTCATACCTGTCATCCCAGCAACTCAGGAGGCTGAGACAGGAGGATTGCTTGAGGCCAGGAGATCAAGACCAGCCTGCGTAACACAGCCAGACTCAGTCTCTACAAAAACTTTTTTTTTTTTTGAGCTAGAGTCTTGCTGTGTCACCCAGACTGGAGTGCAGTGGCAGGGTCTTGGCTCACCACAACCTCTGCCTCCCAGGTTCAAGCAATTCTCGTGCCTCAGTCTCCCAGGGACTACAGGAGTACACCACCATATTCGGGTAATTTTTTGTATTTTTAGTAGAGACGGAGTATCACTGTGTTGGCCAGTCTGGTCTTGAACTCCTGACCTCATGATCTACCTGCCTCAGCCTCCCAAGGTGCTGGGATTACAGGTGTGAGCCACTGTGCCCAGCCTGGAGACTCTTTCTTTAAGCCCCGGAGAGGCTTCTCTGAGGACTGAAGTCAGTCGGCCAGTAGTGAACTATTTACCGGGTGCCTAGAATGTATGGTGTACATACATTATACTATGAAGTATATTATGACACTATTGTGCTTCTTAGTGGTGTGGAGAGGTCAAAACCAAAGGATAGGCTGAGCGCAGTGGCTCACACCTGTAACCCCAGCATTTTGGGAGGCTGAGGGGGGCGGACAATTTGAGCTCAGGAGTTTGAGACCAGCCTGGCCAATATGGGGAAACCCAATCTCTACTAAAAGTACAAAGATTGGCTGGGCATGGTGGTGCATACCTGTATTTTCAGCTACTCGGGAGGCTGAGGTAGGAGAATCATTTGAGCATGGGTGGCAGAGGTTGCAGTGAGCCGAGATTGCACCACTGCACTCCAGCCTGGGCAACAGAAAAATGTTGTCTCAAAACAAAACAACAAAGTATAAAACACGGCCACTTTATAGGCAAGAACTTTGTAATATTTGGGGGTACATGAAAATAACATAATTGGCCGGGCGGGGTGGCTCATGCCTGTAATCCCAGCACTTTGGGAGGCTGAGGTGGGTGGATCACCTGAGGTCAAGGGTTCAAGACCAGCCTGACCAACATGATGAAACCCCGTCTCTACTAAAAATTCAAAATTAGCTGGGCATGGTGGCACATGTCTATAATCCCAGCTACTCAGGAGGCTGAGACAGGAGAATTGTTTGAACCTGGGAGGCGGAGGTTGCAGTGAGCCGAGATCGCACCACTACACTCCAACCTGGGCAACAAGAGCGAAACGCCTTCTCAAAAACAAAACAAACAAAACCCATAACTAATGATAAGTGACCACGCATGATTGCTAAATAGTGTTGTTCTTGATTTATATGCTGTGCATGTTCAAATACACAAATTTAGTAAAGATTGGATAATCAGTTGAGAAAACTTTTTAATTTTTTTTTTTAATAGAGACAGGGTCTTGCTGTGTTGTCTTGTCTGGTCTAACTCCTGAGCTCAAGCCATCCTCCTTCCTCAGTCTTCCAAAGTGTTGGGATTACAGGTGTGAGCCACCACACCTGGCCCAATAAAGCTTTTTATGGAGTTTCGCTTTTGTTGCCCAGGCTGGAGTACAATGGCAGGATCTCGGCTCACTGCAACATCTGCCTCCCGGGTTCAAGGGATTCTCCTGCCTCAGCCTCCCGAGTAGCTGGGATTATAGGCATGTGCCACCACACCAGGTAATTTTGTATTTTTAGTAGAGATGGGGTTTATTCTCCAGGTTGGTCAGGCTGGTCTTGAACTCCTGACCTCAGGTGATCTGCCCGCCTCAACCTCCCAAGGTGCTGGGATTACAGACGTGAGCCACCGCACCCAGCCCCAAGAAAGCTTTTATGGGCATAGGGGGCTTGAAACTGGCTCAGATTTCTCTAGGTAAAAGGGGGAAACGGCTTTCCAGATGAAGGGAAATTGTAGACCCAAGAAGACTCTGGCCTGGCCTCTGTAGAGGTTTGGACCTGGAAATTGTAGAAACCAGATTGTCTGGGAAAGTTAGACCCAAATCATGGTTGCATTTGAAAATCAGAGTGTGCAGTTGGGTCTGTTGTGAGACACCAAGGGGGTTTATTAGTGGTTTCGGAGCAAGAAAGCAACAGGATGAAAATAGCATTTGAGGAAGGCTAGACAGGATTGAAAAGAGCACGTCAGGGAGGTCAGCCTGAAGGGCCTAGACTAAGAGTATCTAGGGAATTTGAGTTAATGATGCTTATGGGTTTATTAAAATAATTTTTTCATGATAAAAATCTCTTTTTTTAGTAATGAAAATTTCAAACATTCACAAAAGAGAATACCATCATATACCATCGCCCAGATTCCAAGGTTTTATCAAGATTTTGTCATGTCTACTTTATCCATGCTCTCCCTGTCTCTTCTTAAGCATTTGAAAACAAATCCAGGATTTCTTGATATTTCACAGGGGTCTTTTTTTTTTTTTTGAGATGGAGTCTCACTCCCGTCAGGCAGGCTGGAGTGCAGTGGCAAGATCTCAGCTCACTGCAAATTCCACCTCCCAGGTTCAAGCAATTCCCCTCCTGAGTAGCTGGGATTACAGGTGTGCACCACCACACCTGGCTAATTTTTGTATTTTTAGTAGAGATGGCATTTTGCCGTGTTGGCTAGGCTAGTCTCGAACTTCTAATCTCAGGTAATCCACCAGCCTTGACCTCCCAAAGTGCTAGGCTTACAGGTGTGAGAAACCATGCCCGGCCTTTTTTTTTTTTTTTTTTTTTTGAGACAGAGTCTCACTCTGTCACCCAGGCTGGAGTGCAGTTGTGTGATCCTGGCTCATTGCAACCTCCATCTCCCAGGTTCAAGCAATTCTACTGCCTCAGCTTCCTGAGTGTCTGGGATTACAGGCACCTGCCATCATGCCTGGATCATTTTTGCATTTTTAGTAGAGATGGGGTTTCACCATGTTGGTCAGGTTGGTCTCAAACTCCTGACTTCAGGTGTTCTGCCTGCCTCCTTGGCCTCCCAAAGTGCTGGGATTACAGGTATGAGCCACTGTGCGTGGCCTGCCTTTTTTTTTTTTTAAAGACAGGTTCTGGCTCTGACACCCAGTCTAGAATGCAGTGGTGCCATCATAGCTCCCTGTAACCTAGAACTCCTGGGCTCAAGGAATCCTCTGGCCTCAGCCTCCAGAGCAGCTAGGACTCTAGGCACATGCTACCACGTCCAGCTAGTTAAACAAAACTTTTTGGCTGGGTGTGGTGGCTCATGCCTGAAGTCCCAGCATTTTTGGGTGACCAAGGTGGGCAGTACATGAAGTCAGGAGTTCGAGACCAGCATGGCCAACATGGCGAAACCCCATCTCTACTAAAACTATAAAAATTAGTTGGGCATGGTAGTGGGTGCCTGTAATCCCAGCTGCTCTGGTGGCTGAGGCAGGAGAACTGCTTGAGCCCGGGAGGCAGAGGTTGCAATCAGCCGAGATTGTGTCATTGCACCCCAGCATGGGAGACAGCAAAACCTTGTCTCAAAAAAAAAAAGACAGAGTCTTCCTCCTTTTCCCAAGGAAACGGAGACTGGTCTGGAACTCCTGGGCTCAAGCAATTCTCTCACTTCACTCTCCCAAAGTGCTGGGATTATAAAGTGTGAGCCACCACGCCTGGCCACAGGGGGACTTTTAAAAGAAGAAAATCAACATAATCTGATGGCTGACTAGAACTAAAAGGATGAAAATGAGGCTGGGTGTGGTAGCTCACACCTATAGTCCCAGGACTTTAGGAGGCCAACGCAGGAGGATCTCTTGAGCCCAGGAGTTCAAGGTTGCAGTGAGCTATGATCATGCCACTGCATTCCAGGTATGAGCCACCACACCTGGCCAAGACCCTGTCTCTTAAAAAACAAAGAAACAAACAAAAAACAGTGGCTGGGCATGGTGGCTCACACCTGTAATCCCAGCACTTTGGGAGGCCAAGGCAGGCAGATCACAAGGTCAGGAGTTTGAGAGCAGCCTGGCCAACATAGTGAAACTCCGCCTCTTCTAAAATTATAAAAATTAGCTGGACGTGGTGGTATGCTCCTTTAATCCCAGCTACTTGGGAGGCTGAGGCAGGAGAATCACTTGAACTCAGGAGGTGGAGGTTGCAGTGAGCCAAGATTGTGCCACTGCACTCCAGCCTGGGTGACAGAGCGAGTCTTTGTCTAAAAAAATAAAAATAAAAAAGACACAAACTGCTCCCTATCAGCGGCTCAAGCTCAAGCTCTGGTGATTAGAGAGGTGAGAAGGGAAGCAGGAGACAGTGTCCTGGAAACCAAGGAGGAGAAGTAATTAGAGAGGATGGTAATAGACAGTGGCGAATGCAGCAGATCAACAAGGGAAAGGATAGAGGGAAAAACGAAGGTTTGGGCGCTGAGGAAATCAGCAGGCAAGACATTTGCAGTCATGTCAAGGATATTAGTTGGCTATAGCAGAAGGTTAGGAAGGAGTGTACGGAAAGGAAACAGATGGGCCAGGCACAGTGGCTTATGCCTGTAATCCCAGCATTTTAGGAGGCCAAGGTGGGAGGATCATTTGAGGCCAGGAGTTTGAGACTAGCCTGGGTGACATAGTGAAACACCATCTCTACCAAAAATACAAAACGTAGCTGGGCATGGTGGCACATGTTTATAGTGTAGTCTGAGCTACTCAGGAGGCTGAGGTGGGAGGATAACTTGAGCCTAGGAGGTCGAGGCTGCAGTGAGCTGAGATTATGCCACTGCATTCCAGCCTGGGCAACAGCCAGACCCTGTCTCCAAAAATAAAAAAAAAAATAGAAAGTATGCCTAACGCGGGGTGGGGATTGTGTGTGAGGGAAAGAAGCAGTGCTGGAAGGGCTGGAAATGGCTGGGGATGAAACGTCTCTGGCAGCTGTGTGCCTCCCAAGGGCAGGCTGTTCAGTTGGCGTCTTCCTTGGTTCCAGGGTCCTGTGCTTGGATTGCGGGGAGCAGACTCCCCGGGGGTTGCTGCAGGAGCGCTTCCAAGTCCTAAACCCCACCTGGAGTGCGGAGGCCCATGGCCTGGCTCCTGATGGTGACGCCTTTCTCTCAGAGGAGCAAGTCCAGAACTTTCAGGTCCCATCCTGCGTTCAATGTGGAGGCCGTCTGAAACCAGACGTCGTCTTCTTCGGAGACACAGTGAACCCTGACAAAGTTGATTTTGTGCACAAGCGTGTAAAAGAAGCTGACTCCCTCTTGGTGGTGGGATCATCCTTGCAGGTATCTGAGTTGGCTAGAGTGGTAACTTCCCCTTGTGCAGAATTGGAAGTCCTGGAGAGACCCCCCCCGTTTGGTTTAACTTTTTTCTTTTTTCTTTATTTTGAGAGGGAGTCTCTCTCTCGCTCTGTCACCCAGGCTGGAGGGCAGTGGCGCAATCTCTGCTCACTGCAACCTCCACCTCCCAGGTTCAAGCAGTTCTCCAGCCTCAGCCTCCTGAGTAGCTGGGTCTATAGGCGCGTGCCACCATGCCCAGCTAATTTTTTGTATTTTTAGTAGAGATGGGGTTTCACCATGTTAGCCAGGATGGTGTCAATCTCCTGACCTCATGATCTGCCTGCCTCAGCCTCCCAAAGTGTTGGGATTATGGGCGTGAGCCACTGAGCCTGGCTTTTTTTTTTTTTTTTTGAGACAGAGTCTTGCTCTGTCACCCAGGCTGGAATGCAATGGTGCCATCTCAGCTCACTGCAACCTCCGCCTCCCAGGTTCAAGCAATTCTCTTGCCTCAGCCTCCCAAGTAGCTGGGATTACAGGTGCCTAGCACCACGCCAGGCTAATTTTTGTATTTTTGGTAGAGACAGGGTTTCACCATCATGGCCAGGCTGGTCTCAAACTCTTGACCTCATGATCTGCCTGCCTCGGCTTCCCAAACTGCTGGGGATTACAGGCGTGAGCCACCATGCCTGGCTGGTTTAACTTTTTCTAGATCTGGAGAACCTATACATTCTTACGTGTGTCTTTCCCATGCAGGTGTACTCTGGTTACAGGTTTATCCTCACTGCCCAGGAGAAGAAGCTGCCAATTGCAATACTGAACATTGGGCCCACACGGTCAGATGACTTGGCATGTCTGAAACTGAATTCTCGTTGTGGAGAGTTGCTGCCTTTGATAGACCCACGCTGACTACAGCCTGATGTTCCAGAACGTGGAACAGGGACTTGGACTTGAATCTTGCTGCGAAAGGTAAATGCCTTCTCAGATAGTGGATTCCAGTTCCCATTCGACAGAGCAGGGTGCGCTGACAAAACATAGAAGGTTCTAGGTATCTTAATGTGTGACTGTTCTTAATTAAAACTCATTTTTAAATACATTTTTGGCTTTCTATGAAATGATTCATGAATTTGTGTGTCATCCTTGCACAGGGGTCATGCTAATCTTCTCCATACTGTTCTAATTTAAGTATATGTGCTGCTGAAGGGATCACTAAAATTATTATTTTTGAGACAGGGTCTGGCTCTGTCACCCAGGCTGAAGTACAATGGCCTGACCTTGGCTCACTGCAACTTCTGCCTCCCAGGTTCAAGCCATCCTTCTACCTCTGTCTCCAAAGTAGCTGGAACTATAGGTGTGCACCACCATGCCCAGCTGATTTTTTTGTATTTTTTGTAGAGACAGGTCTCACTTTGTCACCTAGGCTGGTCTTGAACTCCTGAGCTCAAGCCGTCTGCCAGCCTTAGCCTCCCAAAGTGCTGAGATTACAGGCAGGAGCTACCATGCCCAGCCAAAACTATTTTTTTTTTTTTAGACAGAGTCTTGCTCCGTTTCCCAAGGCTAGAGTGCAGTGGCAACATCTCAGCTCACTGCAACCTCTGCTTCCCGGGTTCAAGTGATTCTTCTGCCTCAGTTTCCCGAGTAGATGGGACTACAGGCACATGCCACTATGCCTGGATAATTTTTGTGTTTTTAGTAGAGGTGGGGTTTCACCATATTGGCCAGGCTGGTCTTGATCTCCTGATCTTGTGATCCACCTGCCTCGGCCTCCCAAAGTGCTGGGATTACAGGTGTGAGCCACCGTGCCCGGCTGATAAAATACTTGTATGTAATATTCAGCCCATATTCAAATGTCCCAGTAGTCCCAATAATATCCTTGGTAAATTTGTTCATGATTCAGGATCTAATCCTGGTTCAGATACTATATTTAGTTCCCATGTCTCTTTAGCTGCTCCTAATCGAGGACAGTTCCTCAGACTTCGTCTTTCAGGGCATTCTGAAGAATCGAGGTGAACTGTTTCGCAGATTGTGTTTCTATTTGTCTGTTTTCCTATTATTACGTTTGGGATAAACATTTTTAGCAGAAATATAACATAGAGGTTGGGCATGGTGCCTGTAATGCCACCACTTTGGGAGGCTGTGGTGGGCAGATCACTTGAGGCCAGGAGTTTGAGGCCTGACTGGCCAACATAATGAAACCCTGTCTCTACTAAAAATACAAAAATTAGCCGGG
The DNA here is from genome assembly GCF_049354715.1 of Callithrix jacchus. Taxonomy (NCBI): domain Eukaryota; kingdom Metazoa; phylum Chordata; class Mammalia; order Primates; family Cebidae; genus Callithrix; species Callithrix jacchus. The sequence continues at coordinate 123,430,617 of NC_133510.1, forward strand.
GGCAGTGGTGGCACACGCCTGTAATCCCAGCTGAAGTGGGTGGCTGAAGTGAGAGAATTGCTTGATCCTGGGAGGAAGGAGTTGCAGTGAGCCTGGGTTGTGCCACTGCACTCCAGCCTGGGCTACAGAGTGAGACCCTGTCTTGAAAAAAAAAAAAAAATACAAAATAGGTATAAAATAGGTTAAAGTATCAGGAAGTGTGAAAAATGAAGAAAAATAGAGGGAAAATTGTTCTACCTCTCAATTTTAGCACATTTCAAATATATACAAAAATAGAATAGTGTACAGGAAATGTACACTATTCTATTTTTTTTTTTTTTTTTTGAGACGGAGTTTCGCTGTTGTTACCCAGACTGGAGTGCAATGGCGCGATCTCGGCTCACCGCAGCCTCTGCCTCTTGGGTTCAGGCAATTCTCCTTCAGCCTCCTGAAAATAGCTGGGACTACAGGCGTGCGCCACCATGCCCAGCTAATTTTTGTATTTTTAGTAGAGACGGGGTTTCACCATGTTGACCAGGATGGTCTCGATATCTTGACCTCGTGATCCACCTGCCTCGGCCTCCCAAAGTGCTGGGATTATAGGCGTGAGCCACCACGCCCGGCCCACTATTCTATTTTTGTATCTGTTTTTGTATATGTAAATATCCCTGTGTCCCCATCACCAGGCTTTAGTAATAGCACATGGACAACTGTCTCATCTCTATCCCCCTACTTCTCACACCCCTGCCACTAGATTTTTTTTTTTTTTTTTTTTTTTTGAGATGGAATTTCGCTGTTGTTACCCAGACTGGAGTCCAATGGCACGATCTCGGCTCACCGCAACCTCTGCCTCCTGGGTTCAAGCAATTCTCCTGCCTCAGCCTCCCAAGTAGCTGGGACTACAGGCATGCACCACCATGCCCAGCTAATTTTTGTATTTTTAGTAGAGGCGGCGTTTCACCTCGTTGACCAGGATGGTCTCGATCTCTTGACCTTGTGATCCACCCGCCTCGACCTCCCAAAGTGCTGGGATTATAGGCGTGAGCCACCGCGCCTGGCTGCCACTAGATTATTTTAAAGCAAATACTAAACATTATTTTATTCCATTTATAGATACTTTAATATGTCTCTCTTTTTAATTACAATATTATAATCACATTTAAAAAATTAAAAATATCACTGCCAAAAATCATTGTTGAAAAAAAGTAAAAATAATTCCATACCATCATCAAATATCCCCTCAGTTTACCCTGAATTATCTCATTATCTCTTTTTTCTTTTTCTTTCTTTTTTTTTTTTTTTTTGAGATGGAGTTTTGCTCCATCTCAAACCACGATACCTGGCTAGTTTTGTATTTTTAGCAGAGATGGGGCTGTACCATGTTGGCTAGGCTGGTCTTGAACTCCTAACTTTAAGTGATCCACCTACCTCGGCCTCCCAAAGTGCTGGGATTACAGGCGCAAGCCACCGTGCCCAGCCTGGAGCAGTTTTTAGGTTGACAGTGTAATCAAGCAGATGTTACAGAGTTCTCATATGCCCTGCTCCTACACAGCCACACAGGATTTATCCATTCACCTACTGAAGGACATCTTGTTTGCTTCCAAGTTTTGGCAATTATGAATAAAGGTGCTGTAAATATCCATGTTCAGGTTTCTATGGACTCATGGATAAATAGCAAGGAGCCTCCAATTGTTGGATCTTATAGTGAAAGTATGTTTAGTTTTGTAACATACTGTCAAACTGTCTTCCATATGTGGCTGTACCATTTTGCATCCCAACCACCAATGAATGAGAGTTTCTGTCTAACCTTCATTTTTTTTTTTAAGATGGAGTCTCACTTTGTTGCCCAGGCTGGCATGCAATGGCATGGTCTCGGCTCACTGCAACCGCTGCCTCCTGGGTTCAAGCAATTCTCCTGCATCAGCAAGTAGTTGGGACTACAGACAGAGCCCACCACGTCCAGCTAATTTTTGTATCTTTAGTAGACACGGGGTTTCACCATGTTGGCCAGGATGGTCTCAATATCTTGTGATCCACCCACATTGGCCTCCCAGAGTGTGCTGGGATTACAAATGTGAGCCAGTGCGCCCAGCCCTTTTTTTTTTTTTTTTTTTTTTTTGAGACAGTATTGCTCTGTCTTGCTCAGGCTGGAGTGTAGTGGCTGCATCTCAGCTTACTACAGACTCTGCCTCCCAGGTTCAAGCTCTTCTCCTGTCTCAGCCTCCCGAGTAGCTGGGACTACAGGCATGTGCTACCACACTGGCTAATTTTGTATTTTTAGTAGAGACGGGTTTCACCATGTTGGCCAAGCTGGTCTTGAACTCCTGACCTCAGGTGATCCACCCACCTAGGCCTCCCAAAGTGCTGAGATTACAGGCGTGAGCCACCACACTTGGCCTATTTTTTAAAAATTATCTTTTTTTGTTTTTGAGATGGAATCTTGCTGTCACCCAGGCTGGAGTGCAGTGGCGTGCTCTCGGCTCACTGCAACCTCCACCTCCCAGTTCAAGCGATTCTCCTGCTTCAGCCTCCCAAGTAGCTGGGTCTACAGGTGCACACTACCATGCCTGGCTAATTTTTGTGTTTTTAGTTGAGGGTTTCGCCATATTGGTCGGGCTGATCTCAAACTCCTGACCTTGTGATCCACCTGCCTCAGCCTCCCAAAGTGCTGGGATTACAGGCGTGAGCTACCATGCCTGGCCGTTTAAAATCTATCTTAATTGAAGTATACTGTACACACAGAGAAATGCACATATCATAAGTGGACAACTTGATGAAGACATACAGCATCCAGATCAAGGAAAAGAATGTTACTGGCACCACCACGTTTAAAAATATGTGCTTTTTTTGAGATGGAGTCTTGCTCTGTTGCCCAGGCTGGAGTACGGTGACACGATCTTGGCTCACTGCAATCTCTGCCTCAGAGGTACAAGAGATTCTTCTGCCTCAGCCTCCTGAATAGCTGGGATTACCAGCACCTGCCACCATGCCTGGCTAATTTCTTGTATTTTTGGTAGAGATGGCGTTTCACCATGTTAGTCAGGCTAGTCTCAAACTCCCTGACCTCAAGTGATCTGCCCTCCTTGGCCTCCCAAAGTGCTGGGATTACAGCCATGAGCCACCATGCTGGCCTTAAGCCTTTGTTTCCTTATTTGACCCTAAGGTCTGGAGTTCGAGACCAGCCAGGCCAACCTGGTGAAACCCCATCTCTACTGAAAATACAAAAAAATCAGCCAGGCATGGTGGTGGGTGCCTGTAATCCCAGCTGATTGAGAGGCCGAGGCAGGAGAATTGCTTGAACCCAGGAGGAGGCGGAGGTTGCAGTGAGCCGAGATGGTGCCATTGCACTCCAGCCTGGGTGACAGAGCAAAACTCCGTCTCCAAAAAAGAAAGAAAGAAAGAAAAAAAGAAATACAAAAAAATTGTTTAGCCATAGTGGCACAAACCTGTGGTCCTAACTACTTGGGAGGTGATGTGGGAGGATCACTTGAGCTTAGGTGATCCAGGCTGCAATGAGCCATGATTGTGCCACTGGACTGCAGCCTGGGTAACATAGCAAGATCCTGTCTCAAAACAATAAATAAATTTAAAAAGAAAAAGATACTTTTAAGGTTGAAGCGAGAGAATTGCTTGATCCCAGGAGTTCAAGACCAGCCTAGACAACATGGTGAGACCCCATCTCTACAAAAAATAGAAAAAATTAGTTGGCGTGGTGGTGTGTGCCTATAGTTCCAATTACTTGGGAGGCTGATGGAAGGACTGCTTGAGCCCAGGAAGTTGAGGCTGCAGTAAGCCATGGTCTCGCCACTACACTCTAGACTGGACAGCAGAATGAGACCTTGCCTCAAAAAATAAAATAAATATTAAAATAAAATAAAAGATACTGTCTTGGCCTGGTGGCTCATGCCTATACTCTCAGCACTTTGGGAGGTTGAGGCAGGAGGACTGCTTGAGCCCAGGAGTTCAAAACCAACCCTGGCAACATAGGAAGACTCCCGTCTCTACGAAAATAAAAAATTAGCCAGGTGTAGTGGCACATACCCATCCATAGTCCCAGCTACTCAGAAGCCTGAGATGAGAGGATTGCTTAGGCTGCAGTGAGTGGTGGCTGTGCCACTGCACTCCCGCATGGCAGCAGAGCAAGACTGTCTTAAAAACAAAACAAAACCAAAACACTTTTAAACTAGTTTCCTACAACTAGAATAATATATATTTATTGTAGAAAGTTAAGCACTATGTATAAGAGGATAATATAAATTACCCATAATCTCACCACTGAGAGAGCCGAAGCTTAACATTCTGGTATAACTAAATCTGTTTCTCTGAAAATTGAATCAAGCTGTGCTTAGTGTTTTATTACAACCTATTTTCACTTAACAATATATAGTGGTTATCTTTCCATGTCCTAAGTGCTATGGGTTTTTTTTTTTTGAGACGGACTTCCGCTCGTTACCCAGGCTGGCGTGCAATGGCGGGATCTTGGCTCACCGCAACCTCCGCCTCCTGGGTTCAGGCAATTCTCCTGCCTCAGCCTCCTGGGTAGCTGGAATTACAGGCATGCGCTACCATGCCCAGTTAATTTTTTGTATTTTTAGTAGAAACGGGGTTTCACCATGTTGACCAGGATGGTCTCGATCTCTTGACCTCGTGATCCACCCACCTCGGCCTCCCAAAGTGTTGGGATTACAGGCTTGAGCCACCGCGCCCGGCCTGGTATTTTGAATGATAGGCTGATGGTCACAAGCATTTCCTGCATCCCATCCCCAGTTTATCTTGACATTAACGTGTTTATGCAGCATCCCTTTTTTCTCAAACCTAATCGAAGCTCACTGAGTGCAGCAGCCTGTAGAGGGCGACAAACAACTATCTCTCTGCCATCCCATGCCTCGACCCGGCAGCTTTCCCAGACCATGAGTTAAGGTCTATCCTGATGAGAATTGCCCCTGAAGAAAGACTTTTTCAAAGAAGCAGCTGCATTCATTTCCTTTTTATTTCACCTAGCATGAGAAATGACCTAGGACATACGTAGGCCAGAATGGTCTCTGGAGTGCTAACCCAAGGATCTCACTAATTTTGTGGGCAGGGGTGGAAGGAAATGACTAAATTTATAATCCAAATGACTAAGTGTCTTTAACTGAACCATTTTGATATAATTTTTGAAAAAATAAGTAATGAATGATTTTTTTTTTTTTTTTTGAGACAGAGTATTGGCCAGGCTGGAATGCAGTGGTGTGATCTTGGCTCACTGCAACCTCCGCCTCCCAGGTTCAAATGATTCTCCTCCCTCAGCCTCCCAAGTAGCTGGGATTACAGTTGTGCATCACCACACTTGGCTAATTTAAGTATTTTTAGTAGAGACAGGGTTTCACCATGTTGGTCAGTCTAGTTTGGAACTCCTGACCTTGTGATCTGCCTGCCCAGACTTCCCAAAGATCTGGGATTACAGGTGTGAGCCACCACACCTGGCCTCTCTTTCTTTCTTTCCTTTCCTTCCTTCCTTTTGTTTTTTTTAGACAGTCTCACTCTGTCACCCAGGCTGGAGTGCAATGGCATGATACCGGCTCACTGCAACCTCCACCTCCTGGGTTCAAGTAATTCTCCTGTCTCAGACCCCAATTAGCTGGGGCTACAGGCATGAACCACCACGCCAAGCTAATTTTTATATTTTTAATAGAGATGGGGTTTTACCATGTTGGCCAGGCTTGTCTTGAACTCCTGACCTCAAGTGATCTGCCCACCTCAATCTCCCAAAGTGCTGGGATTACAGGCGTGAGCCGCCATGCCCAGAGAGAATGAGGCTTTATAACAGTTTTCTAAGGATTGATTTTTGTTCCATTTCAGCTGTCAGAGTAGACACCTGGCTTGAACCTAGTCTGTAGAAACAGTTCATTCCTAAGTAGGCACTTAAGTTGATTTGTTTCCACAGAGGAAAGAAGCAAGACTTGTTAGATGCCCGAGTTAGCCGAAAAGAATCAGTGTACCAGGCTAAAGCTTTCTGTACAATCTCATCAAAAGTAAGCTGCAGCTTGGGTAACATAGTGAGACCCCATCTCCATAAAAAAATTGAAAATTAGCTGGGCGTGGTGGTATGTGGCTATAGTCCCAGTTACTCGGGAGGCTGAGGTGAAGGATCATTTGCGCCTAGGAGGTCGAGGCTGCAGTGATCCATGATTGCACCACTGCACTCCAGCCTGGGTGACAGAACAAGGCCCTATCTTTTTTTTTTTTTTTTAAGACAGAGTTTCGCTCTTGTTACCCAGGCTGGAGTGCAATGGCACGATCTCGGCTCACTGCAACCTCTGCCTCCTGGGTTCAGGCAGTTCTCCTGCCTCAGCCTCCTGAGTAGCTGGGATTACAGAAACGCGTCACCATGCCCAGCTAACTTTTTGTATTTTTAGTAGAGATGGGGTTTCACCATGTTGACCAGGATGATCTCGATCTCTTGACCTCGTGATCCACCCGCCTTGGCCTCCCAAAGTGCTGGGATTACAGGCGTGAGCCACCGCGCCCGGACAAGACCCTATCTTTAAAAAAAAAAAAAAGTGAGGTGGGTAAAAGAAAGATCCACATTCCTGATAGCCTTTTTTTTTTTTTTTTGAGACAGAGTCTGCTCTGTCGCCCAAGCTGCAGTGCAGTGGCATGATCTCAGCTCACTGCAACCTCTTCCTCTCGGGTTCAAGTGATTCTCCTGCCTCGGCCTCCCGAGTAGCTGGGATTATAGGCATGCACCACCACACCCGGCTAATTTTTGTATTTTTAGTAAAGATGGGGCTTCACCATGTCGGTCAGGCTGGTCCCGAACTCCTGACTTCATGATCTACCCGCCTCGGGCTCCCACAGTGCTGGGATTACAGGCATGAGCCATTGCGCCCAGCCCTGATAGCTTTTTGTCTAAAATTAGGGCAGTCAATACATGTTCATCCTGCACCTGCCCAGGAAGCAAATTTCAGTAAACTAGGATAATCTAAGATTGTGAAAACAGAGAGTTCTTTTTACCTGAACCACTGCAGGTTTGCTCATGTTCATTAATCTGAAGAGGTGTAAGGTTGTAAGTAAATCTCTTTCCAGCTTTTTTGTGGATGGGGATCCTGAATTGCTTTCAACGAGATTTCCTGTTACCCAAAGTTAGTACTAACAATTGTATTACAATCTGGCTTGAATCTCAAGCCACGGTCATCCACAAATCTCATCGACAATTAAAAAAATTATTATTAGTATTATTATTTTTTGAGATGGAGTTTCTTGGGCAACTCTTGTTGCCCACGCTGGAGTGCAATGGCGCGATCTCGGCTCACTGCAACCTCTGCCTCCCAGGTTCAAGCAACTCTCCTGCCTCAGCCTCCTGAGTAGCTGGGCTTATAGGCATTTGCCACCACGCCTGGCTAATTTTTGTATTTTTAGTAGAGACGGGGTTTGGCCATGTTGGCCAGGCTGGTCTCAAACTCCTGACTTCAGCTGATCCACCTACCTTGAAATCCCAAAGTGCTAGGATTACAGGTGTGAGCCACCATGCTGGGACTAAAATTTTTTTGTAGAGTCAGGGTCCCACTCTGTTATTCAGGCTGGTCTTGCACTTCTAGGCTCAAGCAATCCACCTGGCTCGGCCTCCCAAAGTGCTGGGATCACAGGCACTTGCGACAGTGCCCAGCTTCATCGAGCTATCGACAGACACAGTAGTAGTTTTAAGGTACTAAGGAGACAAAGGTACAACTTCTTGTCCTCAAGTGGCTGGAAGAGAATATACTGTTTCCCACCGCCACCCCTCCCACCCCATTCTCTAATAAAAAACGTCAGAGTATCACACAGAATGACAGAATCAGAGAAAATTTAGTCTATCCTACTTTTTTTTCTTTTTCTTTTTTTTGAGATGGAGCGTTTCTCTGTCGCCCAGGCTAGAGTGCAGTGGCGTGATGTTGGCCCACTGCAACCTCCACCTCCCAAGTTCAAGCAATTCTCCTGCCTCAGGCTCCCAAGTTGCTGGGACTGCAGGAGCACACCACCATGCCCAGCTAATTTTTGTATTTTTACTAGAGACGGGGTTTCACCATATTGTTCAGTCTGCTTGAACTTCTGACCTCAAGTGATCCACTTGCCTCAGCCTCCCAAAATGCTGGGATTACAGGCATGAGTCACCGTGCCTAGCCTCATTTCATTTCTTGGGAAACTAAAATCCAGATTTACCTAAGGCCACACTATATGATGTCAGAGCCAGGACGAGAATCCAGGTAGACTTTCCTTCCAGTTTTTTGTTTGTTTGTTTGTTTGTTTTTTTAAGATAGCGTCTTGCTCTGTTACCCAGGCTGGAGTGCAATGGCTTCATCTTGTCTCAATGCAACCCCTGCCTCCCAGGTTCAAGCAATTCTCCTGCTTCAGCCTCCTAAATAGCTGGGATTACAGGCATGCGCCATCATATCCAACTAATTTTTGTATTTTTAGTAGAGATGAAGTTTCACTTATGTTGGTCAGGCTGGTCTTGAACTCCTAACCTCAAGTGTTCTGCCTGCCTTGGCCTCCCAAAAAGTGCTGGGATTGCAGGCATGAGCCACTGTGTGTGGAGTAGTATTTTCCTTTTTTTAGCAATCTAATTTGTCTGCAGATTAGGATCAGATTACAGATTATGGACCACTGCAAAGGTGATCCAGCCTAAAGTTGAAGTAAAAACCAGCAGTACACCTGGCCAAGGAGACCAGGAATGGTTACAATGGAGTGGCCTTGCCCAGGATTTCTGCACTTAGAAAAAAAGAAAACAATGAAGTGCCCAGCGGATAGCAGATTAGGCAGCCAGGGAGGGAAGGCAGGCTCTTTCCGCACCTCAGCACTGGCACGAATGACAAAATCAAGCCTGGAGAGCCTCTGGAATGTTTGCTTTGTTCATATTTCCTCCTGAGATGGAATTCTTTCCACCAAAAAACGCATCCCAAGAGGAACCTGGTATTTCCTGAAGCTGCCTCTCCTCATGTCTGCCTCCATGCTTTAAGTCCCTTGCTTTCTACCATCATGGCAGCTCCCACCCCACTTGTATGTGCCCTTGGTTAGAGTAAGAAAGTAGGCGGTGCTATCAGTTTGCCACTGGCCTGGTTCTGTTGTCCCAACTGCACAAGACCAGCCTTGGGCATGACTTTGGGTCGTGTCCCTACTCAGTTGCTTCAGCAGTTCTGCTCTGCTGTCATGGTTTTAGTAAGTGGAATTCATATAGGCAAACGGGTACATAAGACTGGAAACTTCCTCCCCACTAACTCATATTCTTCCTCTTAGTCCTCTCATAAACGGTATCTTTCTCTCTCACCTCTCAAATACAAGCATTTACTGGCCGGGTATGGTGGCTTATGCCTGTAATCCCAGCCCTTTAGGAGGCTGAGGTGGGCAGATCACCTGAGGTCAAGAGTTTGAGACCAGCCTGGCCAAAATGGCAAAACCCTGTCTCCACCAAAAATACAAAAAATTATCCAGGAGTGGCGGCAGGTGCCTGTAATACCAGTTACTTGGGAGGCTGAGGCAGAATTGCTTGAACCCGGGAGGCGGAGGTTGCGGTGAGCCGAGATCGTGCTATATTGCACTCCAGCCTGGGCAAGAAGAGTAAAAAAGTCTGTCTCAAAAAACTGCCACCACCACCATCAACAACAAAAAAACCCAAGCATTTGTTGAGCACATACCATAACCCAAACACTGTGCAAAGCATTTAACAATACATTAACTCACTTAATGAAAGCACCTCCCAAGAGATGCTTAGGCATACATAAAGGTGAACTTTTGCAAAAGTGAACTACCCTGAAGTTTTTCTGAGTGGATCAGAGGAAGGACCAATAGGAAATCCAACACTCCTAGGTAGTGTGACTGTCTGTCACAGATTGCCCAGTACTGAGGGGGTTTCATAGGATGCAGGCCTTTCAGTGTTAAAGCCAGGATGAGTTGGTCACTCTGACCATCATCCAACTCACCCAACAGAAGCTGCCCAGATATAATAATTAATTCAAAATATATTAATCTTGCTGAGATTCAACACACTGCTTTGAGATATAGATTTTTTACTTAATATTTATGTTGCAAAACAGCTGAATTCCACTTCGTGAAGACAGAAATTAAACTAATCCAAGAGGCTGGATGTGGTGGCTCACGCCTGTAATCCCAGAATTTTGGGAGGCCAATGCTTGCAGATCACCTGAGGTCAGGAGCTGGAGACCAGCCTGGCCAACATGGTGAAACACCGGCTCTACTGAAAATCCAAAAAACAATTAGCTAGGCGTGTACCTGTAATCCCAGCTACTTGGGAGGCTGAGGCAGGAGAATCGCTGGAACCTGGGAGTCGGGAGGCTGCAGTGGGCCGAGATGGTGCCACTGCACTCTAGCCTGGGCAACAGAACAAGACTCCATCTCAAATAAATAAATAAATAATAAATAAAACAAAATAAAAAACTAATCCAATAAAGGAGGTTTTTTTTTTTGGAGACAGTCTCGCTCTGTCACACAGGCTGGAGTTCAATGACATGCTCTCCATTCCCTGCAACCTCCGCCCCACCCAGGTTCAAGTAATTCTCCTGCCTCAGTCTCCCGAGTAGCTAGAATTACAGGCACATGCCACCATACTTGGCTATTTTTTGGATTTTTAGTAGGGATAGGTCTTCACTATGTTGGTCAGACTGGTCTTGAACTCCTGACCTCAAGCAATCCGCCTGTCTTGGCCTATCAAAGTGCTGGGATTACAAGTGTGAGCCACGCCTGGCCTAGGTTTCTCTCTCTTCCCCCCTCAATTTATTAGAAAAGGAATATAGCATGGAATTAAAACTCTTGGGTAGCCAGACAAGGTGGCTCATGCCCGTTACCTCAGCACTTCGGGACGCCGAGGTGAGTGGATCACTTGAGGCCACGAGTTTGACACCAGCCTTGCCAACATGGTAAAACTCTGATTCTACTAAAAATACAAAAATTAGCCAGGCATGGTGGTGCACGTTTGTAGTCCCAGCTACTCAGGAGGCTGAGGCACGAGAATCGCTTGAACCCGGGAGGCAGAGGCTGCAGTGAGCTGAGATTGTGCCATTGCACTCTGGCTGGGGCAATAGAGCAAGATTCCATTTCAAAAATAATAATAATAATAGGCCAGGTGCGGTGGCTCATGCCTGTAATCCCAGCACTTTGGGAGGCCAAGGCAGATGGATCACCCGAGGTCAGGAGTTCAAAACCAGCCAGTCTGACCAACATGGTGAAACCTGATCTCTACTAAAAATACAAAATTAGCCAGGCATGGTGCTAGACGCCTGTAATCCCAGCTACTTGGGAGGCTGAGGCAGGAGAATTGCTTGAACCTGGGAGGCGGAGGTTGCAGTGAGCTGAGATCGAGCCATTGCACTCCAGCCTGGGCAACAAGAGCAAAACTCCATCTCAAATAATAATAATAATAGGTTTAAAAAAATAGGAAAAGATTATAAATCAAGGTTTGCTTAATGTAATAAAGACTTTCTAAAGAAAAATTAAAGTGTGTATCCTTTCCTCTCGTTCCCCTTAGGAAAATAAGATTTATTGAACATTTACTATACAACAAGCACTTGGGAAGCATTTACATAACATAGTTGTACACTTAATTCCCACAACCCTACGATATATATGAGCACTATTACTTCTTTTTGAAGATGAAGACTGAAGCTTGGAGACTTTGTGTAATCTGCCCAAGGTCAGCAAGAACGTGACTAGACCAGGAATGAAGGCCAGTCTGTCAAGTTGTGAGCTCGCTCTTGGACTTTGTGCTGTAGAAACCTGCTGGGGTAACAACAGCTGTACCTGGGGAAGAACAAAGCTCAGGAAACTTCCAAAAGTGACCCAGGCTGGGTTCTGAAAGACAAACATGCCTTCACCAGGTAGGAAAAGGGAGGAGGCAACTCATGCAAAAGCACGGAGGTTAGACCAGCAAATCTCTTCGGGTTTTTTACCCCTTCAACGTTTGGGTGAAAATTTGAGTGTAAATGTGGGGCGCCTCAGGGGCCTGTAGCTCGCCCAACACCCCCTCACCTCTCTGCTTGGGCATCTCTCCTCCCAGCTCCCCTTCGTTCCCTGCACCCCACTTTCCCTACCCGCTAATCCGTCCCTGGGATAAAATCAAAGAAGGCAATGCCCACAGGAAACAGGCATGAGGGAGCTGGGGAACAGGGAAAAGTGACTTCGAGAGTAACATCCACGTGGGTTCGCCCTCTTTTTTCACTCTAACGCTCACTTTGTCCTTCCTCCTGGATTCTGGCTCAGGAGAAGAGCGCCGCCAGGACCCCACGAAGCCGCAGACAGGAGCTGCGGCCGCCACCACCTCTAGCAGACGCAGTCTGGTGCGCTCATTACCAGTCACTGCGCCTGCGCAGACTCGCGTTTCTTTTGCGCGCGAGAAGGGCGGAGCTTGAGAGGGGTGGACCGGGCAGTAGACCAGGGGGCTGGGCCACTAGTCACCAATAGAAAAGAGAGATCGAGAGCCACGTGCCCATAAGATAACCAATTACAATCAAATCCTCTGGCCAGGGATGGGGGGCGGTGGACTAGAGTTTGACTGGGTTGGGCACGTAGCATCACGTGACATGAAAAGGTAAATACAGCCACGTGGCTTTTTCTTCTTGGCTTTGGCGAACCATTACGTCACACTCTACCTTCCCCGAACAATTATTTAATGAACATATGTGATGCACTAGACACTGAAGATACCGTGGTTGCTAGAATTTGTAATCTCTCTGTCAAATTACTCTGTCCAGCTTATTTCCTTGTTTCTTCATTCAAATCATCCTAGCCCTTCAACTGATTTCTCGTGTAGTACTTTCATACAAATGCTCATTTAAAGATTGTTAAGAGAATTTATTCTGTCTCTCACAAGCCTTGATAATGAAAAAGAGGTTATTTTGTTGGTGGTTTTTTGTTTGCTTTATTATTATTATTATTATTTTCTTGAGACGGAGTTTAGCTCTTGTTGCCCAGGCTGGAGTGCAATGGTGCGATTTCGGCTCACTGCAACCTCCGCCTCCCGGGTTCAAGCGATTCTCCTGCCTCAGCCTCCCTAGTAGCTGGGATTACAGGCATGCGCCACCATGCCCGACTAATTTTGTCTTTTTAGTAGAAACGGGTTTTCTCCATGTTGGTCAGGTTGGTCTTGAACGCCTGACCTCAGGTGATCCGCCCACCTTGGCCTCCCAAAGTGTTGGGATTACAGGCGCCACCCCGCGACTGGCCTGTTTGCTTTTTTCGTTTTCTTTGTCTTCCTTCCTTCCTTCCTTCCTTCCTTCCTTCCTTCCTTCCTTCCTTCCTTCCTTCCTTCCTTCCTTCCCTCTCTCCCTCCCTCCCTCCCTTCCTCCTTTCTCTCTCTCCTCTCTTTCTTTCCTCCCTCCCTCACTCTTTTCTTCCCTCCCTCCCTCCATTCCTTCTATCACCCAGGCTGGAGTGCAGTCTTACTGCAGCCTCAGCCTTCTGGGTTCAGGTGATACTCCCATCTCAGCCTCCTGAGTAACTGGGACTACAGCCACACACCACCTTGCTAATTTTTTTACAGAGGAGGTTTCACTGGTTTCCCAGGCTGGACTCAAGCAAGCTGTCTCAATTTCTCAAAGTGCTGGGATTTACAGGCCTGAGCCACCACACCCAGCCCAAGAGATAGATTTTTACATCAGAGGATATCTTTAGAGCCTTCAGTAGTCCTGTGACTGTTCTCTCTTGTTTGTTCTGTTACCAAAAAAAAAAAAAAAAGAAAGAAAGAGAAAAGAAAGAAGTAAGCACCATTCTCCTAAAAGGCCACTTTTCTTCAATCCAAAAGGAACTTCCAATTTCTTTCCACAGAAGAAATACTTTTTTATGGCCTTCCCAGTTCGTTGAAGACTAAGGCCAGGTCTAACTTGATTTTGCATCCCTTGAAATTCATCATAGCACAGTATCCAAAAAAGGGTTCTTCAGTCTATGCTTGTTGAATTTGAATTTCAGAACAGACCCATCTTACCTGCCAAAGAATCAAAAAGACCCTGAGCAGGGATGTGACTAACACTTCATTTAGCATTCAGCAGTCACTTATCGAGTGTCTCCTACAGGCAGGTAGAGAATCAAAGGTGGCTAAGACACCTCACTCTGCCTTCAACTAGTTCATAATCTGATAGCACTTCTCTGAATTATCTAGATTTGGGTTTCAAGTTCAGCTATGCCACCCAGGAATGAGTTACTTTTGGCAATCCCTTTCGTCTTTGCGCCAGTTTCCTCATCTGTAAGTTGTGGATATAACAGTACCTACAACTATAGAACTTCAAGGCAAGATAATTGTGCAAAAGACATGACACCTCTGGAGCATATCATATATAAGCATGCCAGTGTGAAGAGTTGGAACAAAAGACTCAGAGAAGACTGAATTGTAGACAGATACTAGCACTGAATCATTGTCTCATGGCCAGACCCAAATACATCATATCAGCATTTTGTATGGTGCCTGGCCCAGAGTAAGTGTTCAATAATCATTGAATGGATGAATAAAATGTGGGAGAAATTATGCCAAAAGATAAATTCTCATACACTCCCCTCTTCAAATGGAAGAAGGTCTTTTACTGCCCACCACATACCCAGAAGTGGTGGCTGTTCTGTCCGTCTCCAGTGGTCTGAAACTGCTCAATGGTGCCTTTTCATAGTTCCTATGGTCTTTTCTCAACTTTTCTTTTCTTTTTTTTTTTTTTTTGAGATGGAATTTCACTATTGTTACCCAGACTGAAGTGCAGTGGCACGATCTCGGCTCACCACAACCTCCGCCTTCTGGATTCAAGCAATTCTCCTGCCTCAGCCTCCCGAGTAGCTGGGACTACAGGTGCGCACCACCATGCCCAGCTAATTTTTGTATTTTTAGTAGAGATGGGGTTTCACCTCGTTGACCAGGATGGTCTCGATCTCTTGACCTCGTGATCCACCCGCCTCGGCCTCCCAAAGTGCTGGGATTATAGGCGTGAGCCACTGCGCCCGGCCTTCTTTTCTTTTTTTTTTGAGACGGAGTCTTACTCTGTCACCCAGGCTGCAGTGCAGTGGCACCATCTCCGCTCACTGCAACCTCTGCCCCCAGGTTCAAGTGATTCTTCTGTCTCAACCTCCCGAGTAGCTGGGACTATGGGCACATACCACCATGCCCAGCTTGTTAATGTTTACTGTATTTCATGACTACATTATCAAAATTAGCTTGTAGAGTGTGGTGAAGTCTTTTATGGGTTTAGAAAAGAAAATCATTGTAGAAAAATGGTTTAATACAGTTGAAAATGGAGGCAGAATCACGAGACAGGAGCAAGATCTGGCTCAAACTAAAGCCTACCACTTCAGGCAGGGAAGGGTAGTGGTTTTTTATCAGACTTGCCAGGTTCAAGTTTCTTCTCTGCTGCTTGCTGGATGATAGCATAGGAAAAGTGACCACTCTTATTGAGCCTCAGCTTAGGAAAAGAAGATTTGCTAACAGTGCCAATACCTCATAGGGCTGTCAAGATGATCTACAGACACAGTCCTTGTACAGGGTAAATAATCAGTAAATGGTGATTGTTCATCATTATTTTGATTCCAAGGTGCTTGCTTGGTTCCTGGAAGTGTCCTTCTAATTTAGCTTAGCTTCCAAGGCTGGAAGAAAGCATGCTCATGACAATCTAGTCAGAGTAGCCAGGTGTGGTGGCTCACTCCTGTAATCCCAGCATTTTATAGGCAGAGATGGCCTGATTGCTTGAGCTCAGGAGTTTGAGACCAGCTTGGGCAACATGGTGAAATGTTGTCTCTACAAAAAAATGCAAAAACCAGCCAGGCATGGTGGTACACGCTTGTGGTCCCAGCTTCTCAGGAAGCTGAGGTGGGAGGATTGCTTGAGCCCGGGAGGCGGAGGTTGCAGTGAACTGAGATTGCATCACTGTACTCCAGCCTGGGTGACAGAGTGTGATCCTGCCTCAAAAAAATAAAAATAAAAGACTAGGCAGAGAGCTAGTTTATAGACAGGGAATAAAAAACAATTTCCAAACATGAGGTCTTTCAACAAGGTGCTTTATTGGAGGACAGTGTGAGATGAGCAGGTAGAGGCGATGCTTTTCAGAGGTGATATTCAAGTCTGACAATACTTCTTGGTGTCCAGGTTCTTGTATTCCTTGTTATATGGAGCTTTTGAAAAGCAGATGGCAGCATTGCGGTCGCAGTTGCAAAGGAAGGCCTCGCACTCTTTGTTTTTGCCTAGAGAGGGACAAGAGGAGAGGACTGAGCCAAGGTGGACCCTGCTTTGTACAATCCAGGGGCAAGAATTGATTGGAATAAGCTGGCAGCCATTCCACTGATGTACATTTAGGGTTGACAGATTAGGTGAATAAAATACATCAGGATGCCGGGTTAAATCTGACTTTCAGATAAACAATGAATGCAATCTTTGGGACATATACCAAAAAAATTAGCCATTGTTTATCTGAAAGTCAAATTTATCTAGGCATCTTGTGTGTGTGTGTGTGTGTGTGTGTGTGTGTGTGTGTGTGTGTGTGTGTGTTTCATTCTTGTTGCCTAGGCTGGAGTACAGTGGGGCGATCTCAGCTCACCGCAACTTCCGCCTTCTGGGTTCAAGCAATACTTCTGCCTCAGCCTCCTGAGTAGCTGGAACTACAGGTGCCTGCCACGACACCTGGCTAATATTTGTATTTTTAGTAGAGAAGGGGTTTCACTATGTTGACCAGGCTGATCTCAAACTCCAGACCTCAAGTGATCCGCCTGCTTCAGCTTCCCAAAGTGTGGGGATACAGGTGTGAACCACCACTCTTGGCCTAGTTTTCCTACTTTAAAGCACGTATATAAAAAATTATGGAATGTCCTTAAATGGAATATTACACAGGAATTTAGAAAAATTCGGTATGCCTGCACATGGAAACTTTCCCAAATAAGAAAAGCTAGTGTATGCCAGACAAAATCTGGAAGAGTATGTATCTAACTGGTTATCTTTGGGTGGCAGGATTATAGATGCCTTCCACTTTCCGTAATAGATATTTATGTAGAGTTTGAAGTTGCATTCCTTTTGGCTTGTTTACTTTTGTAACCAAAAGAAACAATAAGGTTACATTTAAAATGCATTTAAACTTTATTATATATAATTTATGTATCTTTGCTTGCCATCAACAATCTTATTAGTTTTGTTTCTCTCCGATCCTTTATTTTATTTTATTTAGTTAATTTTTTGAGACAGAGTTTCGCTCTGTCACCCAGGCTGGAATGCAGTGGTGCGATCTCAGCTCACTGCAACCTCCACCTCCCAGGTACAAGCGATTCTCCTGCATCAGCCTCCTGAGTAGCTGGGACTACAGGCACGTGCTACTACACCTGGCTAATTTTTTGTATTTTTAGTAGAGACGGGTTTCATCGTGTTAGCCAGGATGGTCTTGATCTCCTGACCTTGTGATCCACCCACCTTAGCCTTCTAAAGTGTTGGGATTACAGGCTTGAGCCACCGCATCTGACCTGAGTTATTTTTAATTAATACAAACAAACATCCCCTAATGCAGATTTCTTGTCCTAGTTGCAAACATCAAAAAGAAATTGTTGTGTGTGTGTGTGTGTGTGTGTGTGTGTGTATTTCCCTGGGGAGAGGGTTCATAGTTTTCATCAGATTTGTAAATTTGGCCTTCTAAAGTGGAGCAGGAGCATGTATAAGCAAATTATTCAGTGGTTAAAATAATAACAAATAAAACCAGTAACAATAAAGGTTTAAGGCAATATGTAAAAGTCATGACAAGGTGGTAAGTGAGAAAAGGCAGAATGCAAGATTGTATTTATTCTGCAAAGCTCTCAAGATTGTTTTTAAAAAAGAAAAGGAGGCCAGGTGTGGTGGCTCATGCGTGTAATCCAAGCACTTTGGAGGCCAAGGCGGGCAGATCACCTGAGGTTGGGAGTTCAAGACCAGCCTGACCAACATGGTGAAACCCCAGCTTATACAAGAAAAAAGAAAAGGAAAGGTTGTATCTAAGTCATGCACTTATCAAATATTTACTGAGCACCTACTGTTTGCCAGGCACTACTCTAGATCTGAGGATATAGCAATAAAGAAAACAGACAGTAGGCCGGGTGTGATGGCTCACGCCTGTAATCCCAGCACTTTGGGAGGCCGAGGTGGGTGGATCACGAGGTCAAGAGATCGAGACCATCCTGGTCAACATGGTGAAACCCCATCTCTACTAAAAATACAAAAAATTAGTTGGGCATGGTGGCGCGTGCCTGTAATCCCAGCCACTCAGGAGGCTGAGGCAGGAGAATTGCCTGAACTCAGGAGGCAGAGGTTGTGGTGAGCCAAGATCATGCCATTGCACTCCAGCCTGGGTAACAAGAGTGAAACTCCATCTCAAAAAAAAAAAAAAAAAGAAAAGAAAACAGACAGTAATCAGCCAGGCATGGTGGTTCATGCCTGTAATTACAGCTACTCAGGAGACTGATGCAGGAGAATTGCCTGAACCTGGGAGGCGGAGGTTTCAGTGAGCTGAGATTGCACCACTGCACTCCAGCCTCAGTGATGGATGGAGACTCTATCTCAGAAAAGAAAGCAAGAAAATAGACAGTAATCCCCGTTCTGTAGATCTCACAGTCTATTGGAAAGATGGAAAATAAATAAATAAGTGGCCAGGCATGGTGGCTTACTCCTGTAATCCCAGCACTTTGGGAGGCCAAGGTGGGAGGATTGCTTGAAGCCAGGAGTTCAAGACCAGCCTAGCCAATGTAGTGAGACCCAGTCTCTACAAAACAAATTTAAAATTAGCCAGGCATGGTGGTGCAGGCCTGCAGTCCCAGCTACTCAGGAGGCTGAGACCAAGGGATCCCTGGACCTCAGGAGGTTCAGGCTGCAGTGGGCTATGGTTGCACCGCTGTTCTCCTGCCGAGGTGACAGAGCGAGACCCTGTCTCTAAACAAAAACAAAACAAGGCCAGGTGTGGTGGCTCACACCTGCAGTCCCTGCTACTCAGGAGGCTGAGGCAGGAGAAACATCTGAACCCAGGAGGTGGGGGTTGCCACAAGCCAAGATCATGCCACTGCACTCCAGCCTGGGTGACAGAGTGAGACTCCATCTCAAAAAAACCCAACACAACAACAACAACAAAAAACCCATCACCACTTACAAGCTATGTGATCTTGGGCAAATAGCTCAGCCTCTGAGCCTCAGTTTTTCTTTTCTTTCTTTTTTTTTTTTTTAATGAGACGGGGTTTGGCCATGTTGGACAGGCTGGTTTTGAACTCCTGACCTCAAGTGATCCACCCGCCTCGGCCTCCCAAAGTGCTGGGATTACAGGCATGAACCACCACACCCAGCCCCTTCGTTTTCTTTTCTTTTCTTTCTTTCTTTCTTTTTTTTTTTTGAGATGGAGTTTCGCTCTTGTTGCCCAGGCTGGAGTACAGTGGCGCGATCTTAGCTCACTGCAACCTCCGCCTCCTGGGTTCAGATGTTTCTCCTGCCTCAGCCTCTCAAATAGCTGGGATTACAGGCATGCACCACCATGCTCGGCTAATTTTGTAATTTTAGTAGAGACAGGGTTTCTCCAGGTTGATCAGGCTGGTCTTGAACTCCCAGCCTCAGGTGATCTGCCTGCCTCGGCCTCCCAAAGTGCTGGGATTACAGGTGTGAGCCACCACACCCAGCCTGAGCCTCAGTTTTCTTATCTGGTAAGTGGGGATAATAATTGTACCTATCCCATAGTGTTGTTTTGCGGATTAAAGGAGACACTGTCCAGCACCGAGAAAATTAACACTAAATGATGGCTGTTAGTACTATTATTGCCCCTGGCCTACTGAGAACCTACTAGAATTCATAGGTCAAGGAAGGGGTAAACCTACTGCTGCAGGTGACCTCAGAGCCAGAGCACGAGTATGAGTAGATATTGGTGTACGGGTTGTCCAGGAGAAATTTACAGCTGTGCAGCTTCTTGGCCTGGTCGTAGCAGTGGTCATGTGTCTGGCAGCACCTGGAAAGTGGGAGGGATAGCTGAAATAGGAGTAAGGGCAGAGCAGTAGGTCAGCCCTCACCTGCTCTCTCTCAGGAAAGGTGGCGATGACTTCACCAAGATGCTCCGGGGGAAATGGTCCTATGGCTTGAAAAAATATAAATCCTTTTTATTATATGTTTATTGGGGGCAATTTTTTTTTTTTTTTTTTTTTTTGAGACAGAGTTGCCTACTGTTGCCTAGGCTGGAGTGCAGTGGCAGGATCTTGGGTCACTGCAGCCTCCAACTCCCGGGCTCAAGCGATTCTTCCGCCTCAGCCTCCCGAGTAGCTGGGACCACAGGCGCGTGCCACCACGCCTGGCTATTTTGTATTTTTAGTAGAGAAGGGGTTTCACCATGTTGGCCAGGATGGTCTGGATCTCTTGACCTCGTGATTCGCCCTCCTCGGCCTCCCAAAGTGCTGAGATTACAGGCGTGAGCCACTGCGCCCTGCCCCTGAAAGCGATTTTTAACATGGTTGCAAGAATACAGTAAAGTCCTATATTCGGAAGGTGCAGTGACACTTTAACCACTGCTAGAAAAATGACACGTGGATTGTCGCTGTGACGTTTACTGGTGCCATATTCGGCCACTGGAGGGCAGCGTCGCCCACTGTTTTGTACGTCGGGCATTGTTTCCTTCTCTAACCAGGAACATTCGCTACAGGGTTCTCTTGGAACACGCCTCTTTATATGACAAGAGGTGAAAATATGTTATCCTTAGCAGATAGCAAGTCCCCTTTGTATGCCTCGTGAGATCCTTGGCGTGTACCCTCCCTGCCCCCAGCAGCCACTCCAGTTTCCCTCCAGGTGGATCACTCACGTGTCCAATTCATCCACAGGGGTGCCTGAGCCCCCCAAGCCACAGTAGCAGCCGTAGTTGTTGTATTGTAACAAGGGGTCACTCCCCGGAATCGTGCACTTGATCATTTTGCGGAACTGCCACAGGGCCCGAGGGCTGACGCGGCTCTCGGAGGCGGCCACTGCAAGACACAACCAGAGTTCAAATCTGTCTGACAGCACCTCGGGGACACACTGACTGCCTGCCCCTCAGGCCCCACACTGCCTCCCTGATCCCTGCCAGCTGCCTCCTCCGAGGACCGTTGGGACTCAGGAACCTGGCAAAGTCAAAGTGGGTAGAGGTGTCGTTTGTTTGTTTGTTTGTTTGCTTTTGAAACGGAGTCTCGCTGTGTCACCCAGGCTGTGTCGCCCAGGCTGGAACACAGTGGCATGATCTCAGCTCACTGCAACCTTCACCCCCCGAGTTCAAGCAATTCTCCCACCTCAGCCTGTGTCACCACGCCCAGCTAATTTTTGTATTTTTAGTAGAGTTGGGGTTTCACCAAGTTGGACAGGATGGTCTCGATCTCTTGACCTCCTGATTTACCCGCCTCGGTCTCCCAAAGTACTGGGATTACAGGTGTGAGCCACCACGCCTGGCTGAGGGGTTTTTTTTAAATGAAAACATTATATATATATATATACATATATATATATATAATATATATACATATATATATAATATATATATAAACATTATATATATATAAAGTTTATATGTGTATATGTATATGTATATGTACACACACACACACACACACACACACACACGTATATTCTTCTTTTTGGATCTCACTCTGTTGCCCAGGCTGGAGTGCAGTGGTATGATCATGGCTCGCTGCAACCTCCTGGTGGGAGTTCAAGCCATCCTCCCACCTCAGCCTCCCAAGTAGCTGGGACTACAGGCACCAGCCACCACACCCCAGTAATTTTTGTATTGTCTGTAGATACAGGATTTTCCCATATATTCTAGGTTGGTCTCTGGGTTCCTAGGCTCAAGAGATCTTTCTGACTCAGACTCCCAAAGTGGGCTAGGTTTACAGGCATGTGCCACCAAGACAGGCCGGAGAGTTTTAAACTATCTGCATTTTTTATCCAGTTAATTTTTTTTTTTTAGACGGAGTTTCCCTTTTATTGCCCAGGCTGGAGGGCAGTGGTGCGATCTCGGCTCATCACAATCTCCACCTTCCAGGTTCAAGTGACTCTCCTGCCTCAGCCTCTCTCAGCTGGGATTACAGGCATGCACCACCACACCTGGTTAATTTTGTATTTTTAGTAGAGATGGGGTTTAGTAGAGATGGGGTTTCTCCATGTTGGTCAGGCTGGTCTTGAACTCCCAACCTCAGGTGATTCACCCGCCTCAGCCTTCCAAAGTGCTAGGATTACAGGCGTGAGCCACTGCGCCTGGCCTATCCAGTAACTATTGAGCACTGACTACGTGCCAAGCTCTGTCCTAGGAGCTAGAGATATAGCAGTAGACAGATATAATAATAATAAATCTCTAACCTCATAGAGCTTACAACCTAGTGGGAGAGAAAAACAATAAATAATAAATGTGGTAAGTCAGGAAACTGGATACTGCGTTAAAAAGGGGAAAAATAGAGCTGGATGAGGCGAATCTAAAAGGGAGGTTACCCAGCCTGGCCAACATGGTGAAAACCCATCTCTACCAAAAAAATACAAAAACATTAGCTAGGTGTGGTGGCGCATGCCAGCTACTTGAGAGCTACAAGTCCCAGCTACTTGAGAGCTACAAGTC
This sequence comes from Callithrix jacchus, assembly GCF_049354715.1. NCBI lineage: Eukaryota > Metazoa > Chordata > Mammalia > Primates > Cebidae > Callithrix > Callithrix jacchus. Next base: position 123,453,140 of record NC_133510.1, read on the forward strand.
CCAGCTACTTGAGAGGCTGAGGCAAGAGAATTATGAACCCAGGAGGCGGAGGTTGTGGTGATCTGAGATCACGCCACTGTACTCCAACCTGGGCGACAGAGTCCCTGTCTCAAAAATAAAGTAATAAAATAAAATATAAAATGGAGATTGGTCCAATTGCCTAGTTGACTAAGGTAGGAGGATCGCTTGAGCCCATGAGTTGGAAGCTGCAGTGAGCTGTGATTCTGCCACTGAACTACAAGACCCTGACTGGAAAAAAGAAAATACAGGCAGGCTTTCTTAGCTCAGGCAGTCTGAGTTCAGACTTGCAGGTTGAAAAGGTGCCAGCCTTGAGGGAACCCTAATAGAGGAGCTCTTAAGCCCCACTGGGAACCTCGAATTGAGACTGCGGGCCTGGCCAGCCCTGTCTGCTGTGGTCTGTGGCCCCCATTCTGGAGGAGCGATATCTCAGCTCACTTGGGAGAGAGGCGGGCAGAGCCGGGAGACTTGCCTACCTGCGAGCAGCACGGCCAGCACGAGGAGCTTCATCTTGCAGTTGAGGTGAGAAGAGAACTGAGATGACCAGTCCTCCCCTGCTTATAATCAGTCTCCACACCCTCGCCCTGAGATAAGGCTGGAGTGTTTGCTCTTGGCTGAGTCTGGGGCTGGCCTTGAATCTGTCTGTCGCGGGAATGACCCTGACAATTTGTCAATATGGGATCACTGGAAAAAAATGTTACTCATTTTTCCTTAGCAACTGTGAACCAAAGGGATGGTTTCTGAATTTTCAGATCTTAGCATCTAGACCCTCATACCCACCACTTTGTACTAAGTCCAGCTTCATGGGCTGGTTGAGGGAAAGCAAAGCTGTCAGTTCAGTCGGACGCTGGGATAAGGGAGACAAGAAGGAAGTGCAGCCTGGGCAACACAGAGAGACCTCATCTCTAAAAAAAAGTTGGCTGGGCGTGGTGGCTCCTGCCTGTAATCCCAATGCTTTGGGAAGCCAACATGGGTGAATCACCTGAGGTCAGGAGTTCGAGACCAGCCTGACATGTTGAAATCCAGTCTCTACTAAAAATACAAAAATTAGCTGGGCATGGCGTGCCTGTAATCCCAGCTACTCGGGAGGCTGAGGCAGGAAATTGCTTGAACCCAGGAGACATGAGCCACTGCACCCGGCCACAGCCACAGATTTTATTGTTTCCCACCACTACAATACCACTTCCCTCCGCAGAGTGAGTTTGTGAGAAAAACCTGGGCTTTGGATTCCAAAGGCCTGGGTCTGACTTATACAATAATAAAGGGCTTTGGAACTGTCATGTCAAATATCTATATAATATTGTTTAGGTGAAATTCACATATTAACCAAGTTTAAATAAACAATCCAGTGGCATTTAGTACATTCACAATGTTGTGCAACCATCACGTCTATGGGGTTCCAGGACATTTTTATCACCCCAGAAGGAAACCCTGTACGCATTAGAAGTCATGCTCCCTCAGCCCTAGTAACTGCTAATCTGCTTCTCTCTCTCTCTCTCTCTTTTTTTTCGAGATGGAATTTTGCTCTTGTTGCCTAGGCTAGAGTGCAATGGTGTGATCTTGGCTCACTGCAACCTCTGCCTCCCAGGTTCAAGCGATTCTCCTGCCTCAGCCTCCTGTGTAGCTGGGATTACAGGTGCCGGCCAGCATCCCGGCTAATTTTTGTATTTTTAGTAGAAACGAGGTTTCACCATGTTGGTCAGGTTGGTCTTGAACTCCTGACTTCAGGTGATCCACACATCGTGGACTCCCAAAGTGCTGGGATTACAGGTATGAGCCACCGTGCCTGGTCTCTAATCTGCTTCTCTCTACATAGATTTATAATTGGTTTACTTGGTGCTCTCCTGTTCCTATGTGGTCTCTACAACGACCCTGTAGGGTAAGGAGAGCCTGGTTATTTTAATTTATTTATCTGTTTGTCTTTTTTTAAGAGACAGAGTCTCGCTCTGTCACCCAGGCTGATGTGCAGTGACACGATCATAGCTCACTGCAGCCTCAACCTCCTGGGCCCAAGCAATCCTCCTACCTCAGCCTCCCAAGTAGTGGGGACTACAGACATGTGCCATCACACCTGGCTAATTTAAAAAATATTTTTGGAAACATGGTGTTTCCCTATGTTGCCCAGGCTGGTCTTGAACTGCCTCAAGTGATCCTCCCATCTAAGCCTCCCAAAGCATTGGGATCACAGGCATGAGCCACTGTGCCAGTAACCTTGAGAGTTTTGAGGAGTATTACTGGTCAGGTTTAACCCTTTACTGGAATTTGTATGTGTGTATGTGTTGGAGTCCCACTCTGTTGCCCAGGCTGGTGTGCAGTGGCACAATCTTGGCTCACTGCCACCTCTGTCTCCCAGGTTCAAGTGATTCTCATGCCTCAGTCTCTGAGTAGCTAGGATTACAGGTGCCCGCCACCAAACACAGCTGATTTTATATTTTAAGTAGAGACAGGGTTTCATCATGTTGGCCAGGCTGGTCTCAAACCCCTGACCTCAGGCCATCTGCCCATCCTAGCCTCCCAAAGTGCTGAGGTTACAGGTGTGAGCCACCAGGCCTGGTTCTCTACTGGAATTTGTGCTGTTTTTCTCACAATTAGATTAGAGTTATGAGTTTGTGGGAGGAAGACCACAGAGGCAAAGTGCCGTTTCATCACATGGCTGCTTTATGTTTAATCATCTCTTTTCTGGGCTGGACACGGTGGCTCACTGTAATCCCAGCATTTTGGGAGGCTGAGGTGAGCAGATCACCTTAGGTCAGAAGTTCGAGACCAGCCTGACCAACATGGTGAAACCCTGCCTCTACTAAAAATACAAAATTAGGTGGGTGTGGTAGTGCATGCCTGTAATCCCAGCTACGAGGGAGGCTGAGGCAGGAGAATCGCTTGAACCCAGGAGGCAGAGGTTGCAGTGAGCCAAGATCACACCACTACACTCCAGCCTGGGTGACAGAACGAGACTTCGTCTCAAAAAATAAGTAAATAAAAATTAAAATGAAATACCATTAAAAATTCAGTTTCTCGGTCACAATAGTCACATTTGGAGGCTCATAGACACATGTGGCAAGTTGGCAGCCACAGAATGTTTCCATTATCACAGAAGGCTGTGTTGGACAGGGTGGCTGTAGACTATCACAGAGCCTGTCTCAGGGCTGCCCCTTGGGTGGTGGGGGCTATGAGGACTACTGGAGGGGGACCCAGGTAGCTCAGAATCCCACATCAGCTTGACTGAATGGTCCTGCCTCTGCAGCCCCAGAATGAGTGAAGCCTGCCTGAGCAAAGGAAATCCTTGGCCAGCAAAATGTTCAGTCCCTCTTATGTGGGTTCCTTGGGGTCATAACAAGACAGAGAACCAGGCATTGCTCCTAGATGTAAGCCTAAAGGATGCTAAGTGAGTGATTGGTGTGGCCCAAAGGAGGTGCACGATCTGTGGTTGTGTAAAGTCCTTTGGGGCAAGTAGTTATTAATTACCCTTTTTTCCAGGCTGGAGTGCAGTGATGTAATCTTGGCTCACTGCAACCTCCACCTACTGGGTTCAAGTGATTCTCTTGCCTCAGCCTCCTGTGTAGCTGGGATCACAGGCATGCACCACCATGTCTGGCTAATTTTTGTATTTTTATTAAAGATAGGGTTTTGCCATGTTGGCCAGGCTGGTCTCAAACTCCTGGCCTCAAGTGATCCATCCACCTCAGTCTCCCAAAGTGCTGGGACTATAGGTGTGAGCCACCACACCTGGCTATGCATTACTATTAATTAAGCGCTAACTCCATCCCAGGTCCCATATGCTAAGAACCTGGCACAAAGCTTGATGTAGGTCCAATTACAAACTCCATTTTACAGAGAAGACAGCTGAGGCTGAGAGAGGTTAAGTGACTGTCCCATAGTCACACAGCAGGACCAAGATATGAGTTGGCTCTGGTTCTCATGCTACCATCTCAGGCCAGGGAGTGCTGAAAGTCCCTTGAGTACAGGAAGGGATTCAGTCCACCCTATGACTTCTGCCCTTCCCCAGGCAATGAAAGCCTTCCAAAGGACAATCTGGGCAAATCATCACATAGTAGAGTTCAGGCAAAGCACGTGGTAGGGAGGGGGTCAGGCTGTTGCCACAACCTCTCCCCCTGGAAAGAGACATGCTAACTGTGACAGCCTGGACCTCTGCAGCCCCTGCCACAGAGGTGACAGCAGAAGGGACCTGGAAGGGCGCTGCATAGCTCCCCAAACTCCTACGCTATTTCTACCTTGACCTTTCATAACCCCAGATTCCCGCACAGGTGTTCGAAGCACAGCCTCTCCCAGCCTGGGAAAAACACACTCTTTAATGGAAAGAACAGCTAAGGATAGCTTCTTGACTCCTTCAGGTGACGGCATACCCACACTTTAGCAAGGTCATGTCTACTTGACTTCTAAAAGCTAAGGCTCCTGTTTCTGGGAACTGCTTCACAGCAGCAACCAAATACCATTTGCTGAGTGTTTCTGTACGCCTGGCACTGTGTAAGCACTGTGCTTTACATACGTTGTCTTTCAGCCTAACACTCTTCGGATATGGTTATTATTGCTGTGATGGTTGTCATCATCTTCCCCATCTTACAGATGACGAAGCACGTTCAGAGAGTTTAAGTAACTTGCTCAAAGTCACATGGCTAGAAAGTGGCGGAGAAAAAATTTGAACCTGTGCCTACCTACCTCTGATTCCTGCTATCTCCACTGATAACAGCAGCAGCAGCAGTTAACATGCCGTAAAGCTGTGCCAAGAAGGACACTAAGAGCCTTACATAGGCTGGCCCACCGTCAGGTGCCAATAAGCAAATTGAGGCAGTATACCAGTGTATCTAAACATTTTTCCACTCCCTAAACCACCATCCTCAGTATCCAGATCTTCCTGACAGCCTCCTAACTGATATAATGGCAATGTCAACCTCCCTGTCTATTCAGAGAAGGGATATGCAGCCAGTGGTCCCCAAACTTGACCAAGCCCCGAACTCCCCTGGAAAACTTTAAAGAGTGATACAGTCCTGGCATGGTGGCCCAGGCTTACAATTCCAGCTACTCAGGAAGCTGAGGCAGGAGAATTGATTGAGTTCAAAAATTCAAGGCCATATTGAGCTGTGATTGCATGTCTGTACTCCAGCCTGTTTCCAAAAAACGAAAAAGTAATACAGATGATTGGAACATAAGATATGCAGGTTGGGCCGGGCGCAGTGGTTCATGCCTATAATCCCAGCACTTTGGGAGGCTGAGGTAGGCAGATCACCTGAGTTCAGGAGTTCAAGACTGGCCTGACCAACATGGAGAAACCCCTTCTCTACTAAAAATACAAAATTAGCTGGGCATGGTGGCACATGCCTGTAATCAGCTACTCGGGAGGCTGAGGCAGAAGAATTACTTGAGCCTGGAAAGCAGAGGTTGCGATGAGCCAACATCACACCATTGCACTCCAGCCTGGGCAAAAAGAGTGAAACTCTGTCTCAAAAAAAAAAAAAAAAAAAAAAAAAAGGATCCTGAAATTTGTGCTGTCTCTCTCTTTTTATTATTTTGAGACAGCGTCTGGCTCTGTTGCCCAAGCTGGAGTGCAGTGGTGTGATCTTGGATCACTGCAACCTCTGCCTCCTGGGTTCAAGTAATCCTCCAGCCTCAGCCTCCCAAGTAACTGGGATTACAGGTGTGCACCACCACACACCTAGGTAATATTTTGTATTTTTAGTAGAGATGGGGTTTCACCATGTTGGCCAAGCTGGTCTTGAAAGCCTGACCTCAGGTTATCTGCCAGCCTCGGCCTCCCAAAGTGCTGGGATTACAGGCATGAACCACCACACCTGGCTGCTCTTTTTTATTTAAAAAAAATTGTCTAGGTGATTCTGATAATTATATAGTTTTAAACTTTCATTTTTATTTTTATTGTTTTATTTTTTTTTGAGATGGAGTTTCACTGTTGTTACCCAGACTGGAGTGCAATGGCATGATCTTGGCTCACCACAACTGCCGCCTCCGGGGTTCAAGTGATTCTCTTGCCTCAGCCTCCCGAGTAGCTGGGACTACAGGTGCACACCACCATGCCCAGCTAATTTTTGTATTTTTAGTAGAGACGGGGTTTCACCTTGTTGACTAGGATGGTCTCGATCTCTTGACCTCGTGATCCACCCACCTCGGCCTCCCAAAGTGCTGGAATTATAGGCGTGAGCCACTGGGCCCAGCTATTTTTATTTTTTTATTTTTTAGAAATGACTATTGGGTTGGGTAGAGGTTCCTGGGTATTTTTATAGTATTATGCTTTAAAAGTCATATATACCATATATTTTTTCTCTTTCTCCTTTTTTCTTTAATTTAAATTTTTATTAATGAAAATACCAAATATACAAAAGTAGAGAGTATAGGATATTAAAACCCATGTAACTAATCCAGTTTCTTTCTTTCCTTTTTTTTTTTGAGAGAGGATTTGTCTCTGTCTCATATTTGAGACAGAATATGTTTGCCTCTGGGATATAGTGGTGTGATCATAGCTCACTGCAACCTCTGCCTTCCGAGCCCAAGTGATCCTCCTGCCTCAGCCTCCTGAGTAGCTAGAACTACAGGTGCACACCAGCATACCCCACTAATTTTTTATACTTTTCAGTAAAGCTGGGGTTTCGCTATGCTGCACAGGCTGCTCTCAAATTTCTGGGCTCAAGTAGTCCACCTGGCTCAGCCTTCCAAAGTGCTGGGATTACAGGAGTGAGCCGCTGCACCCAACCTCAGCTTCAGTTCTTACCAACATTTCCCAGTGTTATTTCATCTATACTTCCACTGTATCAGTTTGTTCTCACACTGCTGTAAAGATACTACCTGAGGTCAGGCACAATGACTCATGCCTATAATCCCAGCACTTTGGGAGGCCAAGGCAGGTGGATCACTTGAGGTGAGGAGTTTGAGACCAGCCTGGCCAACATGGTAAAACACTGTCTGTACTAAAAATACAGAAATTAACTGAGTATGGTGGTGCATGACTGTAGTCCCAGCTACTTAGGAGGCTGAGGCAGGAGAATCACTTGAACCTGGGAGGCAGAGGTTGCAGTGAGCTGAGGTTGCACCACTGTACTCCAGCCTGGGTGACAGAGTGAGCCTCTGCCTCAAAAAAAAAAAAAAAAAAAAAGATACTACCTGAGACTGAGACTGGGTAATTTATAAAGAAAGGAGGTTTAATTGATTCACAGTTCCACCCAGCTGGGAGGCCTCAGAAAACTTACAATCATGGTGGAGACCTCACTCACTATCACAAGAACGGCAGGGGGAAAATGCCCCCATAATCCAATCACCTCCCACCAGGTCCCTCCCTCCACACGTGGGGAATACAATTTGAGATGATATTTGGGTGGGAATACAGAGCAAAACCATATTATTCCTCCCTTGGCCCCTCCCAAATCTCATGTCCTTTTTACATTTCAAAATCAATCGTCTTCCCCACAGTCCTCCAAAGTCTTAACTCATTCCAGCAATAACCCAAAAGTTCAAGTTTAAAGTCTCATCTGAGACAAGATAAGTCCCTCCATCTATGAGCCTGTAAAATAAAAAGCAAGTCAGTTACTTCCAAGAAACAATGCGGGTATAGGTATTGGGTAAATGTTCCCATTCCAAATGAGAGAAATTGGCCAAAACAAAGGAGTCATAGGCCCCATGCAAGCCCGAAACCCAGCAGTGCAGTCATTAAACCTTAAAGCTCTGAAGTGATCTCCTTTGGCTGCATGTCACATCCAGAGCACCCTGGTGCAAGGGGTGGGCTCCCAAGGCCTGGAGCAGCTCCATCCTGTGGCTCTACAGGGTACAGCCACCATGGCTGCTTTCATGGGCTGTGTACCTGTAGCTTTTCCAGGCACGTGGTATGAGCTGTCAGTGGATCTACCTTTCTGGGGTCTGGAGGATGGTGGCCCTCTTCTCAGCTCCACTAGGCAGTGCCCCAGTGGGGATTTTGTGTGGGGGCTCCAACTCCACATTTTCCTTCTGCACTGCCCTAGCAGAGGTTTTTCATGAGGGCTCTGCCCCTGCAGCAGACTGGGAAGAAAAAAAAGGTTTAATGGATTTACAGTTCCACCTTGCTTCGGATGCCTCACAATTATGGCAGAAGGTGAAAGGCATGTTTCATGTGGCAGCAAGACAAGAGATATTGTGCAGGAAAACTCTGCCTTATATAATTATCAGATCTTATGACACCTGGTACCAATTCTCTGTATTAGTCCATTCTCACACTGCTATAAAGATACTACCTGAGCCTGGGCAATTTATAAAGAAAGAAGGTTTGATAGTTCTATGTGGCTGGGAAGTCTTAGGAAACTTACAATCATGGAAGAAGGCAAAGGGGAAGAAAGGCACGTCTTACATGGCAGCAGGAGAGAGAGAGAGAGCAGAGTGGGGAGTGCTACTTTTTTTTTTTTTTTTGAGATGAAGTTTTGGTCTTGTTGCCCAGGCTGGAGTACAATGGAACGATCTCAGCTCATTGCAACCTCCACCTCCTGGGTTCAAACGATTCTCCTGCTTCAGCCTCCCCAGTAGCTACAGGTGCCCGCCACCACACCCAGCAATTTTTTTGTATTTTTAGTAGAGATCAGGGTTTCATCATGTTGGCCAGGCTGGTCTTGAACTCCTGACCTCATGCGATCCACCCATCTCAGGCTCCCAAAGTGCTGGGATTACAGGCGTGAACCACCACGCCCAGGCGAATTCTTCTTTTTTTTTTTTTGAGACTGAGTTTCACTCTTGTTACCCAGGCTGGAGTGCAATGGCGTGATCTAGGCTCACCGCAACCTCCGTCTCCTGGGTTCAAGCAATTCTCCTGCCTCAGCCTCCCGAGTAGCTGGGACTACAGGCATGCGCCACCATGCCCAGCTAATTTTTGTAGTTTTAGTAGAGATGGGGTTTCACCATATTGACCAGGATGGTCCCGAACTCTTGACCTGGTGATCCACCGGTCTCAGCATCCCAAAGGAGTGCTTCTTTTAAACAGTTGGATCTTGTGAGAACTCACTCACTATCACGAGAACAGCATAAGGGGAACCACTCCCGTGATCCAGTCACCTCCCACTAGGTCCCTCCCTCAACATGTGGGGATTACAATTTCAGATGAGATTTGGGTGGGACACAGAGCCAAACTATATCACCCACATACTTCTTTTTTAGTGATGATTTTAAAGCAAATCATAGCTCTCAAGTCATTTCATAAGCACTTCTGTATGCATTTCAAACTTACAAGGATTTTTTTTTTTTTTTTATATGGAGTCTTGCTCTGTCTCCCAGGCTGGAGTGCAGTGGCATGATACAGGTTCACTGCAACCTCCGCCTTCCAGGTTCAAGCAATTCTCCTGTCTCAGCCTCCTGAATAGCTGGGATTACAGGTGTATGCCACTAACCCCAGCTAACTTTTGTATTTTTAGTAGAGACGTGTTTCACCATATTGGCCAGGCTAGTCTCAAACTCCTGACCTCGTGATCCACCGACCTTAGCCTCCCAAAGTGCTGGGATTTCAGGTATGAGCCACTGTGCCTGGCCAGAACTTTTTTTTCTGGTAAAAAACACATAAAATTTACCATCTTAACCATATTTGAAAAGGCAGTTCAGTAGTGTTTAGTATATTCACACTGCTAACCTTTTTCATCTTGCAAATCCAAAACTGCACCCATTAAACAACTCTCCTTTCTCCCTTCCCCCAGGCCCTGGTAACCACCATTCTGCTTTCTGTTTCCATGAATTTGACTAATCTTAGTACCTCATATAAGTGGGATCATACAATATTTCATTCAGTCTTATTTGATGTAACACAATGTAATGTGATGTCCTCAAGTTTCCTCCATGTTGTAGCATGTTACAGGATTTCCTTCCTTTTTTTCTTTTTGAGGCAGAGTCTTGCTCTGTCACCCAGGCTGGAGGGCAGTTGCACTATCTTGGCTCACTGCAACCTCCACCTCCCAGGTTCAACCAATTCTTTTGCATCAGTCTCCCAAGTAGCTGAGATAACAGGTGCCTGCCACCATGCCCAGCAAATTTATGTATTTTTAGTAGAGACGGGATTTCACCCTATTGGCCAGGTTGGTCTAGAGCTCCTGACCTCAGGTGATCCGCCTGCCTCAGTCTCTTAAAGTACTGTGATTACAGGCGTGAGCCACCGCGCCCGGTCCAATTTCCTTCCTTTTTTGGGCTGAATAAATAATCTATTGTATAGATAGACCACATTTTATGTATCCATTTCTCCATTAATGGACGTTTGGGTTGTTTCTACCTTTTGACAATCATGAACACTGCTGCTGTGAACACAGGTGTGCAAATATCTGAAGGACTGGGTGTGGTGGTGCACCTGTAATTCCAGCACTTTGGAAGGCTGAGGCAGGAGGATCACTTGAGCCAGAAGTTTGAGACCAGCCTGTGTGACATGGCAAAACTTTGTCTCTACCAAAAAAAATACAAAAGTTAGCCGGGCATGATGTTACGCACCTGTATTCCCAGCTATTGGGAGGGAGGATCACTTGAGACCAGGAGGTCAAGACTTCACTCCAGCTGGGGCAACAGAGCAAGGCCCTGTCTCAAGAAAATAAAAATCTGTTTGAATCTCTGCTTTCAGTTCCTTAGGGTAAATTCCTAGGAGTGGAATTGCTGGACCCTATGTTAATTCTGTTTAGACCTTTTGAGGAGCCGCTGATATGTTTTCCACAGCAGCTGCACCATTTTGCATTCCCACCAGCAGGCACAAAAGTTCAATTTCTCCACAGCCTCACCAACTTTTTTTTTTGTTTTTGAGACAGAGTCACTCTGTCACCCATGCTGGAGTGCAGTTGGGCAATCTCGGCTCACTTCAACCTCTGTTTCCCGGGTTTTAGCAATTCTCTTGCCTCAGCCTCTCGAGTAGCTGGGATTACAGGCGTGTGCCATCAGGCCTGGCTGTTTAATTTTTAGTAGAGATGGGTTTTCACCATGTTGGCCAGACTGATCTTGAACTCCTGATCTCAAGTGAATCTGCCTACCTCAGTCTCCCAAAGTGCTGGGATTACAGGCCTGAGCCACCACCGCACCTGGCCCTGTCCATTAAAAAAATTATTTTTAGGCCAGGTGCAGTAGCTCACACCTGTGATCCCGGCACTTTGGGAGGCTGAGGTGGGTGGATCACCTGAGGTCAGGAGTTCAAGACCAGCCTGGCCAACATGGTTAAACCCCGTCTCTACTAAATATACAAAAATTAGCTGGGTGTGGTGGTGGGCATCTGTAATCCCAGCTATTCGGAAGGCTGAGGCAGGAGAATTGCTTGAACCCAGGAGGCAGAGGCTGCAGTGAGCTGAGATCATAGCAGTGCTCTCCAGCTTGAGCGACAGAGCAAGACCCTGTCTCAAAAAAAAAAAAATTATTAAATAGTCGCTTTCCTAATGAGTGTGAAGTGGTATCTCATTGTCAACACTCATCTCTAGGTCAAGTGGAAAGTAAAGACCTTCACAGGAGAAAACAGGAGGGAGAAAGTGCAGAGAATATTTAAAAATATTCTATTTAAGTTAAAGGCACTTGAAAAACAGCAGGAACAAGACGATCATGCTCAGTTTGTGCTGCTTCTGAAAAGCAGAAGACGATGAAATTGCTGAGTGAAAGACCCCCAACCTATACTAGAAGGAAAGGCAACATCCTTATCTTCAAGGGTGAGAAGTAGACACGGAGATAATTCTGTGCAGGCCTTGTTAATTTTTTTTTTAAGACAGGGTTTGCTCTGTCACCCAGGCTGGAGTACAGTGGCGCAATCTTGGCTCACTGCAGCCTCTGCCTCCCTTGCTCAATCAATCTTCTCACCTCAGCCTCCCAAGTAGCTGGGACTACAGGCATGCGCCACCACACAACCAGCTAATTTTTGTATTTTTTGTAGAGATGGGGTTTTACCACATCACCCTGGCCGGTCTCGAACTCTTGGACTCCAAGTATCTGCCTGCCTCAGCCTCCCAAAGTACTTCAATTACAGTTGTGAGCCACTGTGTCCAGCTAAAATAGCTTTCCTTTTCTTTAAGACAGAGTCACTCTGTCACCCAGGCTGGAGTGCAGTGGCACGACCTTGGCTCACTGCAACTTCTGCCTGCCAGGCTCAAGTGATTCTTGTGCCTCAGCCTCCCGAGTAGCTGGGATTAACAAGTGTGCCCCACCTGGCTAATTTTTTGTATTTTAGTAGAGACGGGGTTTCACCATGTTGCCCAGCCTCAAACTCCTGAGCTCAGGCGATCCCAAAGCTCCTGGTCTCCCAAAGTGCTGGGATTACAGGCGAGAGCCATCATGCCTGGCCCAAAATAGCTCTTATCTTTTAAGCTTCTCCACATAATTGAGTGGCTTTTTCATAATTTACTATTCTTTGTCCAATCCAGTACATAAGTAACTCTGCTTCTTTAGGTCTTCGCTTCTTCTTTTTTGTTTTGTTTTTTTGAGAGTGAGAGCAACTTGCTCTGTCCTCCAGGCTGGAATGCAGTGTCAAGCCTGCAGACTGTCACTGCAGCCTCTGACTCCCAGGGCTCAAGCAATCTTCTTACCTCTGTCCCCTGAGTAGCTGGGACAACAGGCTTGTGCCACCATGCCTAAATCATTTAATATTTTGTATAAATGAGAATCTCAAAATGTTGCCCAGGCTGGTCTTGAACCCCTGGCCTCAAGCAATCCTTCCACCTCGGCCTCCCAAAGTACTGGGATTTTGGGTGTGAGCCACCACACTCCACCTTCATTTCTTATGAAGACTCCCATGCCCCGCAGAACTTTTGATAAATGTACATGCTTTTTTCCTTTTTTTTTTTTTTTTGAGACAGTCTCACTCTGTCACCCAGACTAGAGTGCAGTGGCATGATCTCAGCTCACTGCAGCTTCCCTTTCGGGTTCAAGCAATTCTACTGCCTCTGCCTCCTGAGTAGCTGGGACTACAGGTGCCTGCCACCACACTTGCCTAATTCTTGTATTTTTAGTAGAGACAGGGTTTCGCCATGTTGGCCAGGCTGGTCTAGAATTCCTGACCTCAAGTGATCCGCCCGCCTCAGCCTCCCAAAGTGCTGGGATTACAGGCATGAGACACCGCACCTGTCCCTGTTCATCTATTTTATGTCAGTTTAATTCTTGGACCCCGCCAGGACTCTAAGAGGATGGAGGTGAGTCCTGCCATTCCTACAGCAGGAAAATAAGGTATCCTTGAATGCACAGAGACACAAGACACTCACAAGCCCAGTACCGTTTTCAAATAATTTATTAGGAATTTAAAACTGAAAATAAAACCTGGAAAAAGAAGTTACAGATGTGGAGAGAAGAGACACCGGAGGGTGGTAACTTGCTGGCTTGGAAACACCATGTAACATCTTTAAAAAAAAAAAAAAATCCCAAACAAATCAGAAAACGGAATTCCAGGGTCCTGAGCCCGTGGTGGGGCCCAGCGGGGTGGAAGGGTGAGGGGATGGGAGAGGGGGAGCTAAGTGTCTCAGGACTCAGCTCAAACATGTAGAAAATTAAAAATAAAAACCAATAAAATGCAGCTTCTCTTTTATTAGGAAACATTAAAAAAAAAAAAAAAAAAAAACACGAACCGCCGCGTACCTCAGTAACAAAGATTATTGCTTTGTGTTCTCAGGGCTGATAGGTTAAGCACCTCACACAATTAACTCTCCAAAGGCCGGGTTTGGGGGCGGGGGCGATGCCGGGGAAGAGAGCTGGGGCCCTGGGCCTCAGACCTGGGGGACAGGGACACAGAGAAGGGGGATGGCAGTGGGTGGGCCTCGGCCCTGCCACGCCAGCCAGGCCACTGTTCATGAAGGCCCCACGCCCGGAGCCTCTCTTTTTCCTAGAAGGGGGCTCTGGGGTGAGGGGCTGCCAAGGGACGCTGGCTGTGGGGTCATCCTGGTGGGGAACGTCAGTGAGAGAATGTGGGGGTTCCCTGAGACGCCCTTTGCTTTCCCCTAGGGGCTGCCCTCGCCAGAGCGTCCCCTGGTGCCCACTCATGGCGGGGGTCGAGGGGGAAGGGGGAGAGGCTCAGAGCAGAAACCACAAGGACCCAACCTGGGTAGGGGCAGGGGAGCCCTTTGGAGAGTTAATTCCCGTCCAGCAGTGTCTCGGGCAAGCCTTTCTCTTCCCGCGCCCTTCGCCCCCACACCGGGTTTTTTGGGTGGACAGGCCCAACCAAGGCCTTGACCCCGAGGGCCTGAGAGAGCGGGCCTGCCGCGGCCACAGCTGAGGCCTGCAAGCTTACAGTAACGGTGTCTGAGGGGACAGAAACAGGGGAGGGGGGAGCCCCTCACCCCCAGGGGCCTTCGAGAGGGGTGGGCGCATCACCTCACAGTATTTACATATGATACAGGACGGGATGGTTCCAGGGGCTCGGCCTGGCCTCCCCGCAGCCCTGCCCTCCTCTCCAGGGCTGGAGGGAGGCGGCCAGGGGCCCACACCCAGACAGATACTTTGTTCTCAGCTGGTGGGGGGCACCTGGCCCCTTGACCCCTGCGGCCTGGGGCTTCACATTCACAAACCTAGAAATAGTTTAAAAACAGTTTCTTTAAAAAAAAAAAAAAAAAAAAAAAAAGGAAAGAGCAAAGGAGGGGAAATCAGAATAAAAAACAGGGGCTGGGCTGCGGCCTGTAGCAGGCTCCCTCCGCCTTCACTCTATGCACAAATCCAAAGCCTGTTGGGGAGGGGGCGGTCCTAGGGGGCGAGGCACGGAGGGAGGGGCGCAGACCCGAGAGGGGTGGACCAGAGGGCTTGGGGGGGCAACCGGCTAATCCAAAATAAATAAAAGCGGGTGGGGCCGGGAGAGGGGCAGGTAGGACCGGGGCGAGGGCGGAAGAGGGGGACGTTAGTAAGGGAGCCAGACGCCGTCGGGGGCGGCAGGGCAGGGGCCGGGCCCGGGGAGTTGGGGGCAGGCAGTAGCGGGTCCGAGTCGCTGCGGGGGAGGGGGCGGCGGCTGCGGCTGAGGTCTCCCGCCCCCTGGCTGGCTCACTCGCGGTCCTCAGTCAGTTGCAGGCTGGTGCGCTGGGAACACAGCGGGGAGGTTATGGGGGCTCCCGGGACACGCGCAGCTTTCCCCAGTTCCCTCTAGGGAGCTTTGTTCATTACCCACTTTCTTTCTTTTCTTTGCTTTTTTTTTTTTTTGGAGATGGGAGTCTCGCTCCCGACGCGCAGGCTAGAGTGCAGTGTCGCGACCTTGGCTCACTACAACCTCCACCTCCCAGGTTCAAGCGATTCTCCCTCCTCAGCCTCCGGAGTAGCTGGGATTATAGCTGGCTAATTTTTGTATTTTTAGTATAGACGGGGTTTTGCCATGTTGGCCAGGCTGGTCTCGAACTCCTGACCTCAGGTGATCCAGCTGCCTCAGCCTCCCGAAGTGCTAGGATTACAGGCGTGAGCCACCGCGCCTAGCTACTTTCTTATTATTTTTTTAGAGACAGGGTCCTGCTCTGTTGCACAGGCTGGAGTGCAGTGGCAGCGATCATAGTTCACTGCAAACTCAACCTCCTAGGCTCAAGCAATCCTCCTGCCTCAGTCTCCTAAGAATCTGGGATTACAGGTAGTATCTAGGACTACAGGTGAAGACAAACGCACTCTGCTCATTTTTGTTGTTGTAGCAGAGATGGGGATTCACTATATTGCTCAGGCTGGTCTCAAACTCTTGGCCTCAAGCCATCCTCCTGCCTTGGCCTCCCAAAGATCTGGGATTACGAATGTGAGCCACCACACCCAGCCAGACTTAGCACATTCTGTTCCCTGGTCAGATGGCTCTTTCCCCAGATTTTGAATGGCTGGATTTATTCAAATGTCACCTTCTCAGAGATACCTTCTCTGAACCCCACATCTAAAATAACTCTTTCACGCACATTCTGGAATTGTCGCATATGTTCACTTGATTTTTGTCCTGTGAAATAGAGAGGAATTTGTCCGTCTTGCTCCTCCCTCTTTCCTGGAATAGGGCTCATAAATGAATGGGTGAATGAATGGTCTTGTCTCCCATCATCTGGATAGACACTGTGATGGCCATGTACATAGTCCCACAAGTCAAGGTATCCTGTTTTTTGTTTTTTGAGATGGAGTCTCACCCTGTTGCCCAGGCTGGAGTGCACTGGCCTGATCTTGGCTCACTGCAGCCTCTGCCTTCCAGGTTCAAGCGATTCTTGGCCCTCACCCTTCCGAGTAGCCGGGAGTACAGGTACGCACCACCACGCCAGCCAAGTTTTGTATTTTTAGTAGAGATGGGGTTTCACCATGTTGGCTAGACTGGTCTCGAACTCCTGACCTCAGGTGATCCGCCCGCCTTGGCCTCCCAAAGTGCTGGGATTACAGGCGTGAGCCACTGTGCTCAGCCAAGGTATCCCGTTTTGATAGCTGTATACTACACCACGGTACACATACACTAATTTGTTTAACCATCCTCCTTTTTATGGGTATTTCAATTATTTGCAGTTTTAAAAATAAATGCCTAGAAGTGGAATTGTTGGGTCCAAGGGCATGAATGTTTGAAACTGGGACAAACATGCCAGACTGCCCCGGGAACCACGGCGCCACTGTACTCGCTTGTTTCTCCCATGTCTTTACCAAGGCTGGGCACTGTTCATCTTAAAAAATCTTTGTGGGCCAGGCATGGGGGCTCATGCCTGTAATCCCAGCACTCTGGGAGGCTGAGGCAGAGGAGGATTGCTTGAGCCAGGAGTTCAAACCAACCTGGGCAACATAGTGAGATCCCATCTCTACAAAAAATTTAAAAAACACTAGCCGGGCATGATGGCATGCTCCTGTAGTCCCAGCTACTTGGGAGGCTGAGACACGAAAACAGCTTGAACACAGGAGACAAGTTTGCACACTGCACTTCAGCCTGGGTGAGACTGAGACTGTCTCTATTAAAAATAATAATAATAGGGCTGGGTGCAGTGGCTCATGGCTGTAATCCCAGCACTTTGAGAGGCCGAGGAGGGCAGATCACTTGAGGCCAGGAGTTTGAGACCAGCCTGGCCAACACGGCAAAACCTTGTCTCTACTAAAAAAAAAAAACAAAACAACAAAAAACCGAAAACTAGCCAGGCATAGTAGCGCATGCCTGTAATCCTAGCTACTCGGGAGGCTGAGATATGAGGATAGCTTGAACCCAAGGGACAAGGTTGCAGTGAACCAAGATTGCACCATTGCACTCTAGCCTGGGTGACAGAGTGAGACTCCAGCTAAAAAAATAATAATAGGTCAGGCACGGTGGCTCACATCTATAATCCCAGCACTTTGGGAGGCCAAGGCAGGTGGATCACAAAGTCAGGAGTTTGAGACCAGTCTGGCCAATATTGTGAAACCCCGTCTACTAAAAATACAAAAATTAGCTGGGTGTGGTGGCGTGGGCCTATAGTCCCAGCTACTCGGGAGGCCGAGGCAGAAGAATCGCTTAAACCCGGGAGGCGGAGGTTGGAGTGAGCCGAGATCGCACCACTGCTCTCCAGCCTGGGCAACAGAGGGTGACACCATCTCAAACAATAATAATAATAAAAGAGCTTAAAAAATCTTTGTGGCCTGGCCTGGTGGCTCGCACCTGTAATCCCACCACTTTGGGAGACCAAGGCAGGAGGATCCCTTGAGTCCAGGAGTTTGAGACCAGCCTGGGCAACACAGTGAAACCTTGTCTCTACAAAAAAAGTAAAAAAAATTAGCCAGGTTTGGTGGCTTGTGCCTGTAGTCTCAGCTACTCAGGAGGAGTCTGAGGTGGGAGGATCCCTTGAGCCCAGGAGGCTTGGGTGATAGAACGAGATCTTGTCTCAGAACTAATAATAAGAAGAAGAATCGTTGCTAACCTGATAGGCGGGCTGTGAAGCTGCACTGTTGCTTTGCTCTCTGCGTTTAAATGGAGTAGGTTGAGCAGCTTTTCATGTTTACTGACCACAGCTGCTAGAAAGATCTGTCTCCCCTGGGACTGTGGGTTCTTGAGGGCAGGAATGGGGCCCGTGTCCCGGATTCGATGGCCCAGGACAGGCTTCCTCAGTGCTACCCTGCCACCCGCCCCTCCCCACATCCTCACCTCCTGCCACCGTCCCCTGCTTCAGTGGTACCCATTGGTGAAGGCTGTGGCAATCAAAGGGCCCTGAAAAGGAAAGAATTTGACTCCTAGATTCCTGGGAAAGTAGAGAAAGGCCAGGGGCTCCTTCTCTCTCTGCAGGAAATCCAAGGTGAGGCGCAGACCCCTCTCTACCTGCCTGGATCACCCCCAGCGAAGGTCGGCTCAAAGATTCTCCAACAGAGGGCCAGGGACTCTGCACATAACCAGCACCCTGGATAAAACCAGGGCACCCTGGGCTGGAATTGAACCTCCGTGCAGGCAGAGATACCATGTGTCTCATTTGGACCTAGAGCCCATTATGCCTGGCATTGAGAGGTGATGACTAAGTGCCCACTGAGTGAACAGGAGCCCCCACTGTTCTTCCTTAGTGACTCTCCGTTCATCCTTCCCCACCCTCCTTTTGCCCCCAAAGACAAAGATGGTCTCTCCCTTTCCCAACTTGGGGGGTCTCTCAAAGTGTGGGGGGTGAGGTGGAGGCCATCCGGCCTGGCCACTCACCCCAAGACTGTGGCCAAAGCCGGTGCTGGGGGCGGGGCTGGCGGCGCTGATGTAACTGCTGACCCCCGAGTCCTGGTTTGCCGCCCCGTAGAGCTCAGCCATGGGGCCAGGGCTGGTGGTCCCCAGGAAGCCCCCTGTGCGGCTGGGAGTCGAACCTGGAGGGGGAGCCATCGTCCAGGGGTGAGAGCCTGGCAACCCAGAAAGAAGACGGTGATAGCCCCGGTGCCCTCTGCCACCCCACAGCACCCACCAAGCCTGTCCCACCCACTCTAGCCAGGACCCCCACATTTCAGCAAGTCCTGTGGGCCTATCTCCTGGAGATCTCCCCACACCCATCCACCCAGTCACCCCCAGCCCTGACCCCCATCATCTCGTATGACCACTCAGCAGCCTCCTCTCCCAAGCCCCTTCCCAACCTCTCTCCACCTGGCAGCTGAATGCACGTTCTAAACCCTGACCCGCGTCCCTCTGCTATTTGTAATTTCCACTGTCCCCAGCACCCCAGCTCCCCGTGCCTCCTTTCTCCACTCCCCACTTCTGCACTCTCCCC
This sequence comes from Callithrix jacchus, assembly GCF_049354715.1. Lineage (NCBI taxonomy): Eukaryota > Metazoa > Chordata > Mammalia > Primates > Cebidae > Callithrix > Callithrix jacchus. The sequence continues at coordinate 123,472,228 of NC_133510.1, forward strand.
ACCCACTGGTCTCCAAGCCTTTGCATATGCTATTCCCTCAACCAGAAACACTGCTCCTCCTCTGCCTTTGAATGCAAAGTTAGGAGGCCCTTCCTCCTGGAAGCCTTTCCTGGCCTTTCCTAGAGGCCCCAGCTGGGAGGTCCTCTGGTACCAGACGCCCCTCGAGAGCAGCAGCATCAGCCATCAGCATTATTGCCTTTTAATACCTGATACCACCACCGGGCTGCAAGCCCTGGAAGGCAGAGACCCTGTCAGTCTTTTTTTTTTTTGAGACAGAATTTCACTCTTGCTGCCCAGGCTGGGGTGCAATGGCACTATCTCGGCTCACCGAAACCTCTGCCTCCTGGGTTCAAGGGATTCTCCTGCCTCAGCCTCCCAAGTAGCTGGGATTACAGGTGTGTACCACCATGCCCAGCTAATTTTTGTATTTTTAGTAGACTGGGTTTCTCCATGTTGGTCAGGCTGGTCTCCAACTCCGACCTCAGGTGATCCATCTGTCTTGGCTTCCCAAAGTGCTGGGATTACAGGCGTGAGCCATTACGCCTGGCCATCTTTTTTCTTTTGAGAAGAGGGAGTCTTGCTCTGTTGCCCAGGTTGGAGTGCAGAGTCGTGATCTTGGCTCACCGCAACCTCCACCTCCCAGGTTCAAGCGATTCTCCTGCCTCGCCCTCCAGAGTAACTGGGATTACTGGCGTGCACCACTACCCGGCTAATTTTTGTATTTTTAGTACAGACAGGGTCTCACCAGGGTGGCCAGGCTGCTCTGGAACTCCTGACCTCAGGTGATCTGCCCACCTCAGCCTCCCAAAGTGCTGGGATTACAGGCGTGAGCCATGGCGCCCGGCCGAGCCTGTCAGTCTTGCTGCTGGCTGTCTCGCCCATGCTACATGACGCCCAGCACAGAGCAGGTCATCAGTTGATACTTGAGGGAATTAACAAGTGTCCCTCTGCAAAGGGGTGGCAGTGGCCACCTCCCCTCCCCTGGATTTCTCTACTCCCTGTGCTTCCTCATCTCTCTTCCTGCACCCCAGGGGAGCTCACCTGTCCCTCGAACCACAGCTGCCGCGGCCGCTGCTGCCGCCATTGGTCCGTAGGCAGTGAGAGGAATGGCTGAAAGGAAAGGGATGGGCACGTCAGTGTGGTGGCGAGGGGGGAGAGGGGTGAAGGAGGCCCTACCTTCTAGACAGAGCCTCTCTAGCCTGGCCCTACCTCGGAGGGGTCCAGGTAGCCCCAGGGTCAAGGCAGAAAAGGCCACCATCTGTGTTCTGACTCACGGCGTGGATGGAAAAAGGTGGGAGAGAGGACAGCTTCCCAGTGAGCAGCTGAGCCGCAGTTTCTCCCCTGGACTGCTCATGGAAGGTGGGGGCAGGGCACCCAAGCCTGAGCAGCTATGAAGGTTGCCCACAGCTGTCCCCTTCTCCAGGGTGCCCTTGGCAAAACAGGGGCCACTTGGCCCAGAGATGCCCAGGAGCTCACGTCCCTTTTCCCAGCCCAGCCAACGGAATGACACAGGGGACAGCCCCCCAGGTCTGCTGCCTCCAGGTAGGGAGCCCCAGGGGTCAGGCTGAGGCTGGGCTCCCACTGAGGCCACAGCTTTGCACCACACTCTCTGCTCCCTGTCCTGCTTCCCTCACCCCTGTCCCCTGAGAGCACTCCCAAGGGCCTCCCTGACCACTCAGAAATGACCATTGCCTCCCCAAATCCCCCCAGCCTCTTTTTTGCCATCTCCTCTTCAGATACAGGCACTATACCCTTGCTTGCTGTCTGCCATCATCTTCACCTCTGCAGCACCTAGAACCCTGCCTTGTATACAGCAGGTGTTTAATAACTGCTGAAGGAGTAGAAAGGGTCTCTACTTAAAACACCAGGTGGCTTCAGCCTGGAGCTTCCCAGGGCTGAGGTTAGCACACCCTGCTGAGAGTCTTTCCTAAAAACATCATTCGGTGGGGGCTGTTTCTCACTTAGATGCCACCTCCTCTAAGAAGCTTTCCCTGATACCCCGACTAAGGCAGCCCCTTGTCCCCAACCCTCATGCCTTAGCACATTTCCCTGCTTTAATTTCCTCAAGGAACCTCTCACCCTCCAAAAACATCTTTTAAAAAAAATATATATATATTTTTTTAAAGATAGGATCTTGCTATGTTGCCCAGACTGGTCTTGAACTCCTGACCTCAAGCTATCCTCCTGTGTTGGCCTCTCAAAGTGTTAGGATTACAGGCATGAGCCACAGCACCCAGCCCAAAAATATTACTTACTTTGGGAATATTTAGGGACTCTTTCCTTGTTTACCTGATTTTTTTTTTTTTTTTTTTGAGATAGAGTCTAGCTCTGTTGCCCAGGCTGGAGTGCAGTGGCATGATCTCAGCTCACTGCAACCTCTGCCTCCTGGGTTCAAGTGATTCTCCTGGCTCAGCCTCCTGAGTAGCTGGGACTACAGGCATGCACCACCACACCTGACAAATTTTTAAAATATTTTTAGTAGAGATGGGGTTTCACCATGTTGGCCAGGCTGGTCTTGGACTCCTGACCTCAAGTGATCCGCTCGCCTCAGCCTCCCACAGTGCTGGGATTACAGGTGTGAGCCACTGCGCCCGGCCTGTTTACTTGTTTATTGCTGTCTCCTTCCTCTGGAATATCAGTTCCAGGAAGGCAGGAACCTTGCCCGTCTCATTCACTGCTGTGTCTCCAGTGCCTCGAGTGGTGTCTGGCACAATGAATAGTTATTGAGTGCATGAAAAACCACTCAAGTCTCCTTTTCTCCAAGGCTGGGGAAAAGTTCAGAGCCCAGATGCCAAAGCACTGTTGATCCTTGAACCTCCTCCCTTGCCTGCCAAGATGTCTCTAAAGGAGACATCTCTTCTGTCATTTCTTTAAGGCCAGGGACTGGGCTCTGAGGTCTGGTTTTTGGCTCACTTTGGCATTTCCATGAAGTCAGAGGCACCAACCCCAGCATGCACTTACCACACTGAAGAATGACTTATTTCTACAGTATTTGCAGCCCTCTCTAAATTGCAAGTTCTGTGAGGTCAGGACCTGCCTCTGTCTTATCCCTGCTCTGTCCCCAGGGTCTGGCAGAGCATCCTGTGCACAGTAGATCCTTAACACATAGCACTCTGTCGCCCAGGCTGGAGTGCGGTGGTGCAATCTTGGCTCACTGCAGCCTTCACCTCTTGGGCTCAAACAATCCTCCCACTTCAGCCTCCCAAGTTGCTGGGACCACAGGCATGCACCGCCACACCTAGCTAGTTTTTTCTTTTTTAGTAGAGATGGGTTTCACCATGTTGCCCAGGCTAGTCTTGAACTCCTGGCCTTAAGGGATCCTCCTGCCTTGGCCTCCCAAAGTGCTGGGATTACGGGCGTAAGCCATCGCATCTAGCACACATAGTTCTTAAATGAGTAACGAGGACCTCCTTCCAGCCTCTACCCCTACAGTTACTGGACAAACTCTCCCTATTTTCAGGGAAGAGCCTCTGCACCTGCATCTCTGGGGTTCTCCTCCCTCCCCTTCCTTCACTCCAGGTTTCTCTTCTTCTGCCCCATTTTGGGGGAACCCTGAGCACCCCTTCAAAGGAAGGTCTTATCTAAGGCAGTGTCCATGCTCACGTCTTCCACACATGGCCAGGTTGAGGGGAGAGTCTGGGTGGGGTGGGGGAGAAGCAGGTGGGACAGAGAAACCCTTTGCAGCCCACCCCACGTGCCTGCTGTCTCCTCGGCTTGAGGTCGGCCCTGAAGCTGAACCAGCTGGCCCACAGGAAGGTTCCAGCCAGGGAACTGGGCCCCTGTCACCTTCACCCCACTTGCCCAGAAATCACCCAAGGGCTGGATTCAGGCCTTGGCAATATTTCATTTGGCTCATGGTGTTTTAAACATTTGGAATCTGTGGCCAACACTGAAAAATAATGGAAAAATTCATACGAAAGCAAAAGCCAGGTTTCTGGCATCTCTAGAAAAAAATGAGTTCTGAGCATAGTGAGTCTGTATCCCCTCCCGGCAAGAGTTGGCTGGCACCGAGTGCAGGTATGCCCACACCGGTGTGCAGACATCCCCGCCCGGCCCACTTTGCAATGAGTTTGAGACCCTGGCTTGTTCACTGCAGGATCCCAGAGCCTCCATGGAGCCTGGCACATGGGAGGTGCTAGATAAATATTTGCCAAATGGATGAATGAGTGACTTTGCCTCCATCTGCTTGGCTTGGCCCTATGCCCCACCCTTAAGGGCCATGTTGCCGCCCAGACTGGCCAGTGCCCAGGCACAGTCTGCTGTTTCCCCACAGCCGGAGGGCTGGCAGGCAGGAGAAAAGGATCCCGCTAGCTTTCCCCAGGAAGCTCCCTGGGCCCCTTCTCTTTCTCCCCATGTGGCCTGAAAGGTATACAAAATCCGAGCGACTGACCTGTAAGCTCGGGGAGGACTGGGGCGCTCGGGAGAGGGGTCCGCTCTACACGGAATTCTAAAATGAAACGTAAAACAGCTTAGGAAGAAGCAGGGGAGGCCCCTCGGCCATGGCCCAGGGAGGACAAATGCACCCACAGGGACACTGGGTGAGGAGACAGGCCATGCACGGGACCCAAGAGCTGGGGAGGGGACAGCACAGTTCCCAGCAGGCAGGGGAGGGCAAGGAGACGGACACAGAGGAGAGAGAGAGAGAGCAAAGTTGCCACTTATACCCTGGGCACGGGGTAGGGCTGGATTCCAGGTGTTTGTTTCCTTCTTTTCTTTTTCTTTCTTTCCTTTTTTTTTTTAAAGACAGGGTCTCACTCTGCTGCCCAGGCTGGAGTCTTTGAGTAGCTGGGACCACAGTCACACACCATCATGCCTGGCTAACTTTTCCATTTTTTCATAGAGACAGAGCCTCACTATGTTGCCCAGGCTGAACTCAAACTTGTGGGCTCAAGCCGTCCTCCCATCTCAGCCTCTCAAAGTTCTGGGATTACAGGGGTGAGTCACCATGCCCAGATGCGGGTGTCTCTAAAAGGCTTAGGGTTGTACCAAAAATATCTCCCAGAATCCTCCTCTTCTCATGTGTGTATGTGTGTGTATGCGTATGCGTGTATGTGTGTGTGTGTATGTGTGTGTTGCAGAGGAGGCAGCCTGATGAAAAGCGATGGCCCTAGAATAGGTACAATAGGTCAGGCTTGGGTTCAGGTCCCAGCTCTGCCACTTCCTAGCTGGCTCATCTTAGCTTGTCATTCTTCCTCTCTGAGCCTATGCCCTCGTCTCTAAGAGACACATCCTTCCTCTGTGAGATTATTTGGAGAATTAGGCAACATCACATACTCAAAGTTCTCCAAGCTCAACAGCCCTGGGGCAGAGCACATAAGTGCTTAGGGGGCCCTCCAAATAAATAAGATCCTAAATAAATAGCCTTGCCTAAGTTTGGTATGTCCTATTTCAAAGAAAACGGCATTGAATAGTCCTCATGGGGAAGTCCAGAGCTTAACTGGGCTTCCTGACAGTTACTTTCAGGTCTGGTGTTATCTTTACGTTGGCTTACAGGAGAGTCGGAATGATCACGCTTCTCAATTGTTTTTCAGCATCTAGGGTCTCAGCATAGTACCGTGTCTGAACTTGAAAGGGCTCAGCCTAGAGCCTGGTCATTCTAGGAGCTCGTGATGATGCAACCAACGGTGGCCCTCGGAGAGGCCCCCACTACAAGCCCGATGCCCTCTCTGGTGGAAGTGGCAACCCCAGAGTTGGGTAAGGAGGAGAGACAGGCAGGAGGCAGGCAGAGGATGGCCTGGGAGAGAATGGTGCCATGCAGGGCCACGCTGGGAGCCCCTGTCTCCAGCTTCTGGGGACAAGATGGGGGGATGGGTGGGGAGAGGCCCTCCTTCCTCAGACATGCCCTTCCTTCCATGCCTCCAGCAGGCAGACCCCCAGCCATGCACCCCCAGACACCACCCTGAGAAGTCAGACTGCCCAGGAACCAGGGGCATGCTGGCAGCAGAGGGATACTGAGCAGAACTTACCAGGGAACTGGTAGGTGTAGCCAGGGGCAAGGCCTGTATAACTCCGGCTGGCGTAGGTTGTGGCTTGGAAACCCGGGTAACCTGATGGGGGAAGGTGTCGGTGTCAGATGCCTCATCCACAGGGTGGATCCTTCTCATGGAGAAGGACCTGAGCCACTCCTGCCCCGTAGCCTTCCTGCATCCTGAATAATAGCTGTACCTTCCAAATACCTTCCTCATGCCAAGCCCTGTGCTGACCGCTGCACACTATGATCCTGTTAAATTTGCCTTAGAGGTAGGTACTGCTAGGAGCCCCATTTTACAGACAGGAAACTGAGGCTCTGAAAGGTGACACATTTTGGCTGAGAATAATCCAAGGCTGTTTGTGCTCTGGCTCCTGCTTCCCTCTGGTCTCCTGCACTTTGCCCCTCCCTCCCTCTGCTCCAGCCACAAATGGCTTCCTTGCTGTTTTTCAGCGTTGCCAAGCTCATTCCCACCTCAGGGCCTTTGCACATGCTGGGGCCTTTGCCTGGTGCCTCTTCACAGATGACCACATGTCTGAGTGCCTCTCATCGTGCAAGACTCAAAAACATCTTCCCATAGGAGTCCTCCTTTCTGTCAGTTACAAACTCTATCATGTTACCTTGGTTTTTCTCTTAGTACTGATCATTATCTGAACTTATAGCATGATTTTTTCTTCTTTTTTCGAGACAGGATCTTGCCCTTTTGCCCAGGCTGGAGTGCAGAGTGGCACAATCATAGGTCACTGCAGCCTCCAACTTCTGGGCTCAGTGATTCTCCTGCCTCAGCCTCCCCAGTAGCTGTGACTATAAGGCGTGTGCTACTATGCCTGGCTAATTTTTTAATTTTTTTTGTAGAGATGGGGGTCTTGTCCAAGCTGGTCTCCCAGCCTCAAGTGATCCTTCTGCCTTGTCTGGAATTACAAGCATGAGCCACCACACCTGACCACACCTGGCCAGAAAGTACTCATTATTTTTTTTGGGTGGGGGGGTGAAATACAGAATGGGTAGTAATGATTTATTTAAGTGCTCACTTTCTGTCTTCCCTCTTTTTTTTTTTTTTTTTTTTTTTTTTGGTGAGTCTTGCTCTGTTGCCCCAGCTGGAGTGCAATGGTGCGCTCTCAGCTCACCGTAACCTCCGCCTCCCAGGTCAAGCGATTCTCCTGCCTCAGCTTTCCAAGTAGATGGGATTACCGGTGCACACCACCAGGCCCGGCTAATTTTTGTATTTTTAAGTAGAGACGGGGTTTCACCATGTTGGTCAGGCTGGTCTCAAACTCCTGACCTCATGGTCTGCCCACCTCAGCCTCCCAAAGTGCTGGGATTACAGGCATGAGCCACTGCTTCCCGCAGCTGATTTTCTGTCTTCTCAGAGAAAAATCAAATAGCAATAATTATGCAATTAAGGTTGAAATTCAGAGTCAACTGGCTACAAGCCTCGTAACCACCAATCTCACTGTTTGTTAGAGAATTTCTTTCTTTCTTTTTCCACCTTTTAATTGGGAGGTGAAACCAGCTCATGAATCACCTTAGAAGAAAACTGTCTCAATGTTCTATTTAAAACAAGGTGAAAGAGACAGGTAAACTAACTACAATACCTGATTCTAGCCTGGATCTTGTTCTGAAGGACAAAAATATTCTATAAAGAGCATTACTGGGTCTGGCCAGGCCTGGTGGCTCATGCCTGCCACCACAACATGTTAGGAGGCTGAGGCAAGAGGACTGCTTGAGGCCAGGAGTTCAAGACCAGCATGGGCAACATAGTGAGACCCTATCTCTCCTAAAAAAAAAAAAAAAAAAAAGAGCATTATTGAATCAATTAATTGATACAATTGGAAAACAGAAAGTAGATTAGATAAAAATATTGTGTCAATTATAAACTTAGGAAGTTGATAACTAAACTATGGTTACGTGAAAGAATACCCCCAATCCTAGGAAGTATCTAAGGGTAAAGGGCCACGAGGCATGGAACTAACCCTCAAATGATTCAGGGAAAAACCACAAGTGTGTGTGTTTGTGTGTATACATGTGCACAAACATATTTGCAAACACATACACACACATATATACACATAGAGTAAAACCGATCAAGCCAAATGGGCCAAAATGTTAAGAACAGGTGAATCTGATAAAAGGGCAAACGGATGTTCTTTGTACTATTTTATTTTTTTGACTCCTCTGTGAGTTTGGAATTACTTCCAAATAACACAAATAACATGTTAAAGAAAAAAGAAAAACTTCAAGGAAGACTGTGCCCTATTTGGAGACTGCTCGCCTCCCCACTTCTGACTCTCTAGCCCACAACATGCCCCCTCCTCTGAATTCCCAGAGTACCTCTCTATGCGCCCCTCCCCCATGCCTGGCATAAAGACCCCCTTGTACTGTTCTGGTTCTGTGTGTACTCATCTCATCTCTCCAGGGAGCCTCTGATCTTCCTAGGAGCCAAACTCAGATTTACCACCCTCAGTCTTACACCCAAAGCACAGCTGACTTCTGCTCAGCTCTCAAGGTTTGTGGCAGACTTCAGCTCCTCCAGGAAGTCTCCCCAGCCTCCAGGTGGGTTTAGATGCCTCCCTGGGCCCCCCACGGCCTCCAGTCACTCTGTAGTGGCAGTGCCCATTTACTGCTGCCTCTCACTTGAAGAAGAGCCCCATGAGAGCAGGTTCTGCTTCTCAGAAGTTGCTCAATAAGTGTTACTTGAATCAATAAGACCAGGCAGCCTTCCTTTTACTCCTCCTAAGTCCTTTGCAAATGCAGTTCCCTCTGCCTGGAACACTTCCCCTTCCCTTCTCTCAAGCCTCCCCATAACTGGCTCCTACTCCACCCGCAGACTCAACTCAAATGTAACTTTTTTTCCCACTTTGACCACTCCAAGTCGTGGTCAAGCTCCCTATGACCACACTCCCTTGGCACCCTACACTTCTGCATCTGAAATCTATTTATCTTCTTACTTATTTTCCCTGCCAGATTGTAAAGCCCCAAGGAAAGTCATTGTTGCAATTCCTGGCATAATGTCTGGCATACAGAGTTGCTCAATAACTGTGTACTGGATGAATGAATGGATGGAGGAATGGACAGATGGAGGGATGGATGGAGGAGAGCATGGACAGATTGACAGGACCAATTAATATGATTGGACCTTTCTTCTGGCCACCACCAGAGGGCAGCACCCCCCCAACCAAATCACCCCACCTTGGGTAGGACTGCTAGACCCGACCGATCCCTAGTCCCCACTCCTGCCCAATGACTCAGACAGGAGGAGGGCAGACCACAGAAGAGGTGCAACATCCACACAGCCCCTGCTAGCCCTGGGAGCAGTTCCGGCAGAAAGAAGCCGCAAGCGCAGGCTCGCGCATACCCAGCATGCCGATGCCCAGCATGAAGGCGTCCATTCCGTACGGCATGACTCGAGACCTTCCCCGGGCAGAGCCCGTCGGCGACATCACCTCCTTTGGCTGAGCTTTCTTACATTCCACCTGCAATGAGACCTGGTGGTGAGTCTTTCCTACAGAGCTAGGGTCATTATCCCTCTTGTTCCTCTATTAATTTCATCGTCCATCTGAAAGCAATTTTATGGTTACCACTCATGGAGCGCTCACTATGTGCTAGGGTCTGTGTAAATGGCTTTGCATGCAATCGTTCAATGAACACATACACCGACACTATGATAGAGGAGCTTTTCCATGCCTATTTGACAGATGCGGAAACTGAGGCTCAGAGAAGGGAAGTCATCTGCCCGATTAACTACCATGCAACACTGCTTCCCTATCTAGGTTTTCAGGGGGTAGGAGAACTGGCTCTGCCTCCACTCACTTCAAGCCCCTCTGCCTGCCTTTAGAAACTCAGAGCTTCCCTGGCAGGCCTCTAGTAGCCCCAGTCTTCTCTGTACCTCGCTTCATCTAGTCTCAACTCACTATGTTTTTTTGTTTGTTTGTTTTTGTTTTTTTAGACAGGGTCTCACTCACTCTGTTGCCCAGGCTGGAATGCAGTGGCACGATCTCAGCTCACTGCAAACTTTGCCTCCTGGGTTCAAGTGATTCTCCTGCCTCAGCCTCCCAAGTAGCTAGGATTACAGACACACACCACCACACCCAGCTAATGTTTGTATTTTTAGTAGAGATGGGGTTTCACCACATTGGCCAGGCTGGTCTCGAACTTCTGGACTCAAGTGATCCACCCACTCAGCCTCCCAAAAGTGCTGGAATTACAGGTGTGAGCCACCGCGCCCGGTCCCGACTCACCATTTTGTTGTTGATTTCATGAAAATGAATTTCACACACTTTCTCTACAATGTCCTCACTCTCAAATGTGACAAACCCAAACCCTAGAAGTTGGACAAAGGACAAAGGCAAGGTCAGAACCAGAGCACAGGGTCAAAACCCAACCCCAGGTCACACCAATACCACTGCTCCTCTCTCTCTGGTGAGTGAGAGTTAATCAAAGGCTCTGCACACAGCCTGGAAGCCTCTCAGCTACCCACTGACACAGGGTTTCAAGTCCCAAGTTGTAAGGGAAGTAATTTGCCCAAGGTCACACAGCATGTTAGAAAGTGGTAGAGCTGTGATGAGAATACACTCAACATGCTTTTTCTTGTCCTCAGGTATTTTCCAAAAAGGGAGGAAAGAACACACATGCACACTCATTTAAACTTACGCAAAGGTGTACATGTCCAAACATACAAATGTACACAGACACACACATATACACACATGCACACACCTAGGTACCTGCATATCACACAGACTCTTGGGGTGCTCTATATGTGCAGTTACCCTGACATACCAAATATACACAGATATTTAGGCACAGACACCCCCTTATGCACAGATGTACACACACACAGCACATACCCCACTCCCAAAATGGACTAAAAGCCCCCAAAACAACTGGAGAAACAACCCCGTTTCTTCCTGGGGGTGCCCCGGGGCTGGAAAGGGGTTTCTCAAAAGATAAGGCCCTCGGGAGAAAAAAGCCAGGCAGCGCACATGGTGTGGCCCAGAGGCTCACAGGTTCAGAGGCAAGAGGGCTGAGGGCTGGGTGGGAGGTGTCTGCCTGGAGCTGTGGAGTCAGCCTGATCCTGAGCAGCCTGGCCTAAGCTCTGGTTACCAGGGACAAGGTAAGCTCCAGCAGTGGCAGACGGCACTAGGGTGGGAGCGAGAGGCTCAGTGGGTTGCGGGGGGGTGGGGGGGTACTTCTCTGTTCCTCTCGGGTGTCTGCAATTCGGCAAGTTTCTAGCACAGGAAATGGCGGGACAAAAGCCTTCTTTAAGGCCAGGCCCGGGAGAGGACGCAGATCCTGGGGGATAGGATGTCAGGAGGCGAGATGAAAGGGCAGCTGTGACCTGCAGCCCCCTGGCTGACCACGGGGCCCAGCCTGGGAAGGGGGAGGGGCCACACTCACCTCTGTGCCGGTTGGTGGTTTTGTCAAACATCAGCATGGCATCGTCCACCTGAAACACAGCCTGCCATGGAGGACCCAGCAGACACCAGGGGAACCCACCACGACCGAGGAACCCACTGCCCTCCTGCCCACTCCAGACTTGACCTTAAACCTGCTCCCTCCGCAGGGGACAACTTTCCTTCTGCAACCCCAATGAATGTCATAGTGTCCCCTTTTCAATCACCATAATCTCACTGGACCAGCCTGCATTTATTAAGCTCCAACATCCTCCCCACATTCCTTGCATGGTAAAAGCCTCATGGTGTAGTGAATAGGCTCAGAGAGGTGAAGTTGCCTGCCCGAGGTCACACAGCAAGACCTTGACCAACCTGGGGAGGCACAGAGAAGATGCTAGAGAAGGAAACACGGGAGGGAGGAAAATGGTGAGATGGGGAAGCAAAAGCCTCATCCCTTTTTGCAAAAGGTCAGGAGGGCAGCGACCAGACTGGACTCCCCGCTCCTGGTACAGATCTTTTCCTCTAATTGAGGTTTCCTTTGCTAGAGGCTGTAATTAAAGCAAGTAGAGTTCAGTGCCTGGGCTGCTTGCCTCCCAATGACTGGGGGAGGGGAAGGAGACTGGAGAAGGGGGAGGGTCTACATCATCCATCTTCTCTTGGACCCCAGTCCATTCTTGTGACTTCCTCCAGGTACCCCTTGGATACACGGGATGCCACAGGCCTTGGGGCCACCTTCCTTTTGCCTGCATCTGGTGCCTCCTCCTTGCCCTCTTTCTTAGCTAAGGTCTGAGTCACCCTTGGTATAAATCAGGGGCTGCCTCTGATACCCAATCCAATTCCACTCCAGGCCCTGGCCCTCTCCTAAATGGCCAGACATCCAAAGGATTAAAATAAAAAAAAAGCTTCTCTCAAGCTATGGGTTACTAGCTCCTTCCCTCTACTTCCAGGCCCATCATCCACCTTCTTTTTTTTGGAGACAGAGTCTCACTCTGTCACCCAGGCTGAAGTGCAATGGCACGATCTCGGCTCACTACAGCCTCCGCCTCCCAGGTTTAAGTGATTCTCCTGCCCCAGCCTCCTGAGTAGCTGGGATTACAGGTACATGCCCCCACTCCTGGCTAATTTTTATATCTTAGTAGAGATGGGGTTTTACATGTTGGCCAGGCTGGTCTCGAACTCCTGGCCTCAAGTGATCCACTGTCTCAGGTTCCCAAATTGCTGGGATTACAGGCGTGAGCCAACACACCTGACCCCATCATCCACCTTCTAAAGGCCCTCCCCTGCCTCATTAAAGACCCTGAAATACAGTGATCCTCTAGCTCTCCTTAGGCATCAAGCTACAGTGGGCCTCGACTCCCTCTGGGAGAACCAGGACCCCACTGAGCCAGGAGGCAACAAGGTCCCTGGAGAATCTCATGACATTACTCTTCTCAAAGCACTCCCTGCACTGGGGCCCAGGCAGCAGAGTGGCACTCTCACTCCCATCCTATGGACCCAATCTGAGTCCCAATCCCAAATCAGCTGCACCATCCAAACAGGACAGTCATTTCAGGCTCGGCACATCTTCCCCACCCCTTGCTTAACCAATGGAAAATCAGAAACCCAAAAAGAATGATTGTGATCAAAACACAGGCTTTGGGTAGGCCAGGCCTGAGCTGGAATCCTGGATCCTGCATTTGCTGCTTGGGTAACCCTGGGCAGGTGACTTGCTGTCTGTCTGGCTTTGGTTCCTTATCTGCGAAATAGGCATAACAGTGTCTATCTCACACTCACAGTCTGAAGTTAAATGAAAGACACTTTTTTTTTTTTTTTTTGGATACGGGTTTTCACTATATTGCCCAGGCTGGTCTTGAACTGTTAGGCTCAAGCAATCCTCCATCCTCCCATCTCAGCCTTCTTGGTAGCTGGGACTACAGATGCTCACCACTGAGCCTGGCTATGGGAGGATTTAATGAGATAGTGCATGTAACACTCTTAACTCACAGCACCTGGGATACAGTAAGTGTTTAATAAATAATAGCTATTATTGTTATCTTTACAAGGAAGGGTCTTCCCCATAGTTACACCGGGGAGCGAGGCAAAGCTGGAGAGACAGCAGCCCAACACTACTGGTTTGAAGGTTGCATGAGGACAGCGTCTGTGTCATTTAGGGCCATGACCACCATCCTATTGAACACCTTGACTGGAGCGCAATCATTTTTTGAATGAATGAATGAAATGAAGGGAAGAACCAGCCACACTCTCCTCCCTAATCCTACAGCTCCCAGTCCCTGCCTGACCCACAAATGGATTCTGCCCAAATCCACAACCTTTCCGGCCTTCCTCCACCCAACCCTGCAAGGAAGGTCACATCCCTGGCCCCTCTACACCCTTCAACCTGGGCCTTGATTGGAGAGTCCCCCAGTGGGGCGGTGGGGTTGAGGCCAGGGCACCGGGCAAGGAAGATGGCTGGGGGTCCAGGTTACCCCCACCGGTGTCCCCTCGTGGGGCCAGCTGAGGGGAGGGAGGCTGCTGGCCCGGTGTCCTTAATAGGCTTTGGTCTCCATGGGAACCCGAGGGCAGGGGGGATCGGACGGGGGAGGGGAGGCAGCCGAGGCCCGCTGACCAGTGGGAGCCGAGCAGCCAAGTTCGGCGGCGGCTAAGCCTGAGTGGCAGCCATGGCGGCTGACCATTGTTCCCCCCTCGGCGGCGGCCCCTCGATCTGGGCGGGGGGCCCCCCGCCGCGGGGCCCTTGGCATTCCCGGCTGTCCCCCTCGCTCCCTGGCAGCCTATTCTCCGGCTCCCCCTGGCCTCCCCGGGCCGGTTTCACATGCCAACGCCGATTTAGGCCCGAACAAAAGACGCGGCCGCTGACGGCTTCTCCTGGGGCCCAGTTGCCATGGCAACGCCGGCCCCGGGGGCAGGCGGCCTCCAATCACAGCTGCTGGATCAGATTAGTGCGAGCTCTAATGCTCGGCGCTCAGACACAAAGACACCCCGCCGCAGCCGAGCCGGGCCTGCTGCTTCCCAGGAGCGCCCTGCCCTCTGGGGCCCGGACCCGCTCGACCTGCCCTCCTCCCTGACCCAGGTGCCCACCGAGGCACGAAAGCCGAGGCCTCTGGTCCCCCACACCACCAGCCTCCGCTGGCCAGGGGACACCTCCTCCCACACACAATCCCAGGCCCATTTCCCAGGCCACGTTCCCCTTGGCTTGCCTGGGGGTGACTCGAAGTGTCTTGATGGGAAAGTGGAGACCCAGCCTCTCTCCTGTCTCACCTAAGAAAAGAAAGACCAGCGACCCCTGCCCCAAGCAAAACAACCCTCTTTCCCTCCTAGACTTCAAACCTAGGCCCCTCTCTGCCATCTCCTCATGGGACCCCAAAGTTCACATTTTTCCCCTTTCAGAGGACACCCTATTGTCTGATGTAGCCACAACTTCTACCTCTTCAGAGGCCCAGAAACTAAATCTTCAAATAAAACACCCTCAATTCCTGATTAGGAATTGAAGGTGTTCTCATCAGCTCCCCACAATACCCAGGGGACCAGCAGCCCCCCAGCTCCTGCTCCAAGCTCCCCACCTGTGTAAATAGGGTACCGAGAGAACTTGGGAGTCATATTTATTGCCTCCTTATCATCCTCGCCAGGAAGGAGTGGGGAAGGGTTCAATAGCCAGTGACCTGGACAGGTGCAGACTCCCAGGGGGCCACTGGGTGACTTGACTGAACTGGCTGAGGAGCGCTGCCTCCCTTGGGAGAATGAAGATAAGCAAGAGAAAAATACAGTGGAAGGGCAACAACAGGGCCAGCTACTGTGTGGCTTCCCTGTCCCTAGGGAAGTCCAGAGTCTGAGGCTCACAGATGAGCCAGGAGGCTGCAAGGTGGATTGCCTCATCTCCCCCCACGCACAGCAGGATCCAGCCCTGCTCTCATCTTTGGCAGGAATTGAATGACCTTGCTGGGTCCAGCTTGCAACTGCCCCATTCTACAGCGCGCTCACAGCCCCAGCAGCGAGCACCCCCAGTTTAAACCCACCTTCCCAAATTGCTCAAAATATTGCTTCACATCCTCCACTGTGGTGTTCACCGACAGCCCCCCCACAAAGATCTTCTTCGTTCGAGTCACCATCTGTTAGGGGAGGGAATGAGAAAGTGGGCATCTGAGTCCTGTGGCCTACTGCCACCAGCAGGGGCTCGAGCCCCCCTGCCAGGATGCCAGCTGACAAGCTCTCTGTGGCCCCAGCCTCCTGAAAGTCCCCCCCCAGGCTCCCTCTTGGACCCCCCGCCTCTAGGCCTGTCATGGGCAGCTGTGCACCCACACCCTGGCTGGCTCGAATGCGCCTCCTTCCTGCCTCCCTCCCTAGGGACTATGTCCAGAAAATGCCTTCCCTAAGGACTAACACAGGACAGGGGGCAGGCCAGCGACCCAGACCCACAGCCTAACTCTAAGACCCCACTGGCCCTCCTGGGAGACCCCCCCACGCTCCATCACAGAGTCTCCCTGAGCTGAAAGCCGACATTTTCCTCATCAACCTCCTCCCAACACAACCTCTGGCAGCCCCGTGGCCCCAGCCCTGTTTTAGGAAGAACACATGGTCCTAATTACCCCAGGAGCGCATGGCTAATCCGCGGCAATTCCCAGCCCCATCCTAACACTAAAGCACCTTCTGTCACCAAACTGCTTAATGGAATTAACCCAATTCCGACCATGTGCTCCCTGGTGCGGCTTCCTTCGAATACCTGCTCCATAATTGCTTTCAGGCCCTCTACTGGACCCTTCCAGAGATGCCCCTTTCCTGTCTCCCAAAATTCTTCCTCTCCTTCAGCCCTGGCAGGAGCTGGGGGCCTTGATGAAACTCACAGGCTCAGAATCTTAGAGACTTCTAGTTCCACCTGGCAGAGGGAGAGACTGAGCTCTCCTGGAGAGTGACCTCGTCCTAGGATCCATGATAAGTCAGTAAACTCAGGGGTCCTGACCCCCTGTTTTGCAACCAGTCTTTCCTCCTGTCCTCTATATTCAGTCACTTCAAAATGAAGACCTGGGTAGTTGCCCTGAGGGGTGGAAGAGATTTTTAGGCCCCTGCCCTGCACCAAAATGTTTTGAGTGCTATATGGCTCAACGGCTCAGAAACCCATTTTCGGCACACCTTGCCCCTCTCACCCGGAGAACTCGCCAGAGCACCAGTGTGAGAGTGTTGAGAAAGCAGCCAGAGGCATCTAGACTGAAAGACAACAGGTGACAGAGTCCGTGGTCCCCTCTGCCTCTGCAAAGGGTGACTGGGAGGACCAAAGTGTCGCTGCCTAGCCTGATGGTAGCTCGGCCTCGGGGTCTAAGTCTGTCCTGTATTTCACTTCCAGAGGCCTGGGCCACACTGTGGCCTATGATGGCGGAATTAGACTCAGGCTCTAAACTCTACCGCAGGCTTCAAATACAGGAGTAGCTCAAATCCTCGGAGTAGCTCCCCTTTCTCCCAGCACACTCAAGCCCCTCTCCAGTCTGCCCCAGAGCTCACATGGAGTGTCTTCAGGTCACAGAGCGAGGACCTCAAGAATCCCCTCTTCCCAGCCCAGCCCATTTCACAAACATTCCAAGTAGAGGTTCCAGAAGCATCTTCCAGAGCAGGAAATACTGGGAAAATCACTTCCCAGTATTGCCCGCAGTAAAAGAACTCCTCCCAGACATAGACACACCTACCTTAGGCTGTGCTCGCCGAGGGAAGGCCACTTTGGGGTCAATCTACAAGAAAAGAGAGAGGTAAAAGGGGTCTTGGTTATCGCACTTTTCAGAATCGTGACCACACAGCCAGCCTTTAGCCCTCAGGACCTCTCTCCTCCCAGGACACAAAGGTGCCAGAAACCCCAAAAGCCTCTAGGAGGAGAGAATAGTGGTTAAGCACCTATTTTATTTTATTTTATTTTATTTATTTTTTTCAGACAGAATCTCACTATTGCCCAGGCTGGAGTGCAGTGGCATGATCTCAGCTCACTGCAACCTCTACCTCCCGGGTTCAAGTGGATCTCCTGCCTCAGCCTCCTGAGTAGCTGGGATTGTAGGCATGCACCACCACGCCCACCTAATTTTTGTATTTTTAGTAGAGATGGGGTTTTGCCATGTTGACCAGACTGGTCTCAAACTCCTGGCCTCAGGTAACCCGCCCGCCTCAGCCTCCCAAAGTGCTGGGATTATAGGCGTGAGCTACTGTGCCCAGCCAGTTAAGCATTTAGACCCCAACATCCCACTGTTGGGTTCAAATCCCATTTGCACTGCTTCTCAGTTGTGAGACCATGGATAAGTTATTTCCCCTCTTTGAATGTCAGGGTTCAAGTTCACCTGCAAAATGGGCAAATAGTAACACCCACCTCAAAGGGTCATCAGCAGATTATTGGAGATAATGCATACAAAGCACTTGGCATGGTGTCTAGCTCACAGCAAAAACAAAAACAAAAAAAGGTAAGCCAAGTCTTATTCCTTCAAGTATCAGGTAAAGTGAGGGCCTTCCTTTTGTAACTGACTTCACCCAGATTACCTATCTAGGTAAGGTATGCGATTCAGGCTTCGGAAACCCTGCAAATGCAAATGCTCTTTGTCTGCAAAAGGCCACAAGACAGAGTTCATAACCATCAGGAGAAGGCTAGCTTCTGTTTTCCCAGTACTATCAACATCAAACAGCTCTCCTTGATGCTGTGAGCAAACAGCTCCCTGATAATGCAGCTAGGCTTGGGGCAAGGCAGAGTGCAGTCTTCGGTGTCGTGAAAGGGCATGGGACTTGAACTTAGAAACTCTGGGCCTCTTGCCAAGACTGTGATCTTGGTAATGCACTCGAACCCTCTGAGCCTCAGTTCCTTCATCTGCAAAGTGGGGACAATCACACCGGCTTTTCCCAGGGGCAGCTTCAGGGAATCAGATGAGATAACGCAGTGAAAGCGGCCCTTTGTGAACTGCCCTTCATTGCTCAAACAAAGGTGCTATTACCAGCAGGTCACCTTTGCCCTTGGCTGTGAACAACCAGAGGGAAGAATCAGGATGCATCTGGGTGTACTCCTGGGTACTATAGCTGTACGACAAACAAAAAAAGACAGGGCATGAGACACTGCGATCCATGCAGGGCCTACCGGGCCAGGTCAGGCCAGAGCTTTTTGCCACCCACATGGATGGACGTCATTCATAAGTTCAGCAGCCAATCGCAGGGAAGATCTATCTTTTCCCAAAGTTCCTTCTGTTCAAAACTCAGCCTCCTTCTAGGCAACTGGTTCTGGCTTCCCTCTGAATGGCATGAACCAGGAACTAGCCTCCTATAGGCTCCCCCATTGGAATCTGTCCACAGAGATGGAACCTCCAAAATCCATGCTAGGGCAATGCTTCCTTTCCTGCCAAGTCCCACTGGGCTCCCGGGAAAATCACAACTGCCCGTCTCTCCTGTCTGAAGTTTCAATTCCATACCTCTACGGACAGGTTTATCCTTCTGTTTCTCCCAGAAGCAGCTGCCCCAGCCACCAGCACACAACAAACAGTCCCCTGCACAGACCCCGATGGGGAGACAGTCCCCAAGCCACGTTCCCACAGACCCACGCACACCCAATCCCTGACACACCCCACCTCCACTGTGACTCACAGCTGGCAGCATAAATAAAACCCAAGTAAATAAAAGGTGAAAGAACTCAAAATAGACTCTCCACAGTAAACGTCCCTCCCACCCCCTCTCCCAGGCCGGAGGACGTCAAACACAGACAAAGCCCTGGCCCTCCTCGGCCCCATCTCCTAAGGATACTCATCTCACCCTCCTTCCTCCCTCATTCTCTTCCCCTGTATCAATCTTCCACTCCTCCATCCCCCAGCCCCTAAATCTCAGCTTCCTGAGCACTGCAGAAGCCATCAGTGCATTCTGAGGACAGGGGATGGTAGGAGAACAGGCAGCTTGATGGCAGATAATCACCAAAAACAATAGGCCACTGTCTCTCCATTTCCAGGCTTGGGTCACTCAGGCTGAGCCAAGAAGATCCTTTCAGAGCCGGCAAAGTTGAGGCCTGGCCTCATTTGCTCATTACCGCGATCGGGAGTGGGAACCACTGGGCAGAGATAACAGGAGCTGGGGACAGGCGGTAATTTGACAAATTCTTGGGCACAAGCAGCTATTGTTGCAGGTAAACAGGAGCCAGGGACTGACCCAAGCAGAGAGGCCCAGGGCTGGGGGACAGCCGGGAAGTGAGGAGAGAAGAGATCCATGCTATCCCTGTCCCCGGCAGACAGACACCCCCATCACATGGGGGTAACCCCCTCCTCTGACTTTTCTCCTTTCCCATCTCCCCTGAAGCCAGCGCCCCCTGCAGGGTCTAAGACAAGAAGGAGCTGTGGGACAACAGCAAAATGTTTCAGGAGTTTGAATGCCAACCAAGCAGCTTCTCCTAAGATCTAGTCTTCCGAAGGGTCGTTTCCAGGCAAGCGAGAGCCCTTCTCATAAATCCCCTCCGTGGGCAAAGCAGGTCCCTGTCTTGCACACAAAGCAAGGAGCTCATTGACCAAAAGTCGGGGGAGGAGGGAAGGAGGGAGGGAGGGGGCTTCAGGAATGCTTTGCCATTGGTCTGGATGAAGAGGGGGTGTCGCAGAGCCAAATACTAGTTAGAGTTCACAGAAGCCACCGGGTGGGTCACTGCTACCCTGACTCACCCAATTTGGGCTGGGGGAGGGATCTAGCCCCACCCCAAGCTCTGCTCTGTGGCATCATGATTATTACTTCTAGAGAGAGGGTGGCGGCTGCCTCTCCCCTCACCAGGACTAGGGGAGCGGAGATGTAGCATCTCATCACAGGCCGGGATTTTTCTCCTCCCTCTTCCCCCCCAACTCTAGTGACAAAGTTTCAGAGCATGGCAGCCTTCTTACTCAGAAGAACTCTCCCTTCTTCCTCATGGACCCCATCCAGCTGTCCCCTGGGGAGAGTCCTGACCCTCTCCTCCGGCAGCCTCCCTCTCCCAAAGGACCCCTGAAGCCCTGAGGGCCACTCACTGTTTTGGAGTCGAGCTCGTGCCGCGATTGCGCCAGCACTTTATCCACCCCCGCCTGGTCCATGAAAGTGACGAAGCCGAAACCCCTGCGCGCCGTAGTGAGGGAGAGGCAGATGGTTACAAGGCAGTGAGTGGCGGGTGGAGGGGGGCGAGCCGGGAGCAGGAGGAGGGGGTGAGGGGCTCACCTGGATCTCTTGGTCAGGGGGTCCCGCATCACCAGACACTCCTTCACCTCCCCGAACTGGCCGAAGTATTCGCGCAGCCCTTCTGTAACCACACACCCGCCTTCGGACCAGCCCGGGCCCCGCGCCCTTCCCCCCTCCCCCGTCCTTTGCCCCCGGTGACCCTGGAGCGGCCCGGCCGCCCCCGCGCCAAGCTGCCCGCGCGCTCTCCACTGCCGCCGCCCCCCCCAACGCCCTCGCCCCGTTCCCGCGGAGCCTCCTGGCGCCCACCGGGGCCCGGGGAAGCCGAGGGCCGAGCTGGGCTGGAGGGGGGACGGCTCCGGCCGGGTTCCCGCCGCTCCGGGAGCAGCCTCACAAAAGTTTGAGCCGCAGGTGCGAGCAGAGTTGGCGCTGCCGCCGGCGGGTCCCGGGGGCCCAGCCCACCCCCCGATATCCCCTGAACCCCTCATCTGCTCCCCTCCACCCGCCAGGCCGGGTGCGCTCGCGGATCGCCCTGCGCTCTCGGGGTCCCCGGGCGGGGCGCGAAAGAGGGCGCGAGGGCGCCCGGGGTCAGCAGGGCGCAGGGCCAGGCTGGGGTGTCCGGGTCCGGGGCGCCTGGGGGTCCGGGGTACCCTGCCGGGCCGGCGGGCGCTCCCGGGCTCGCTCACCCTGCGTAGTCTGCCAACTGAGTCCCCCGATGAACATCTTGCTGCGGGAGGAGGAGAGACACAAAGGGCCCGCGTGAGCGCCGGGCGCCAGGGCGCAGGGGGCGCGGGCCCGGGCCCCGGGGAGGCCCGGCCCGACCCGGATCGGCCATGTTGGCGGGGCCGGGGCGGGCGCGGGCCAGGCAGGCCGGGCCGGGCCGTACCAGGGGTCGTGCGGCGAGTCCGGGGAGGCGAGGCCAGGCTGGGGCGCGTCAGTCTCCATCGGGAGCCGCGGGCGGCGCGGGCAGCGGAGCGGCGGCGGCGGCGGCGGCGGCGGCGCTCGGCGCGGGGCAGATGAGGAGCGCGGCGAAGGGGGCCGGACGGACAGGCCATGCTGCCCCCTCCCCCGACCCCGCTCGGGCGGGCGGGCGGGGACGGCCGAGGGGAGGGCCCGCCGGGGGCCGACCTGCCGGCTCCTCCCCCCGCCGCCCTGCGCGCATAAAGCCCGGCGCTCGCCCGCGCGCCCGGGCGCCCGCGGAGGCGGCGGCGCCGGGACCCCCCTCCTGCTGGGCTCCCGGGTCTCCCGGGCCGAGCCAGACCCGGAATCCCGGTGCGGGTCGGGACCAGGGCGCGGCCGCACCCCTCACCCACCCCGGCGTGGGGGCCTGGCCGCGGGAACGCCCTCCCGGAATGAAGCGCTTCCCGGTGCCTCCAAGGTAGCTCGGTTCCGGATCGGGAACACCCCTGGTCTTCCCTCTCAGGTCCCTGTTGTCCAGAATAGAAGAGAACCCCAATCTCCTTGGGTCGGGCGGGAGTGCCCCAGTGCCCCCCAGCCCTCACACGCTCCATTTCCCCAGTCGGAGCGAGAAGCCGCCCTCAGAGCCCCCAGTTTCCTCCCAACCTAATTTAGAGTCTCCCCCCCCCCCCCCCGGCCCAGGGCTCTAATTTAGAGCCCTCGCTCCGTTCCCTGTGTCCCATATCCAGTTTGGGGACCCTCTCAGTGGCTCGCGTCCCGAGTGGGGAACCTCCATCAGTACCACCCCAGTAAAAACTGTATCCGCTCCCCAATGAGTCCTCAGCCCTTGCTGGCCAAAGTGAGAGTCCCCTTTAGCTCCCCCAAATCCCTTCGGTCCACAGTAGTGGACCCTACGGTCTATTGAGAAAATCCCCCGCCCCAAACATGGGTTCCCAGTTTGCCGCCACCCCCAACCCCCGGTGTGAGGAGTCTCCCCTGGTTCTCTCCCTCCCTGGCTGGTTTTTGTGAGCTCCATTTAGACTTCTGTCCGGATTCGGGAAACCCTGTTCCAGTCGCTCACCACCCCCACCACACCGAGGCTGGAGGAGAAGGCAGTGCCTCTTAGAGCCTCCCGTTTCCCGTTTAGGAGCCCGACGCCTCATCTGTGCACCGTCCCCTCCGAATGACCCCCTTCTTTTGCAGAGGTCTAAGCTCCACCCTATCCGATTGGAAGAGCCTAAACTACCTTCTCACTGCATTTGGAATGACTTCGCTCAGTTCCTCTTATTTTGAGGCTACTCCCCAAGAAAGCAAACACCTTCTCCCTACCCCCATCTTCTGGGTCTCTGGGATCCCCCAGTACTTGCACCCAAGGCTCCTGGGAGTCACCTCACGTACCCCTAAAATTCCCTCCCTCCAGCCTGGGAACAACCCTAAGAAAGTCTATTATGAATCGCCAGGGGGGCTGCGGGGCCACGCTCCTTTTCTCCACCTCTCCATATCCAAGCCTTAGGACCCCCGACTTCCCTGGCTGAAACCAGCCAAGAAAGGGTCAAAGCAGGAAGCTAAGGCGGCCAACACCCCCACTCCCCATCCCTGCTGGGGGTCTCGGTGCCACACAAGCTCCTCCCTCCCAACTGGCCTCCTACTTCTTCCCCCATCCCTACCTTAATCCATCCGGTGTAATCCAGTGACGGCCCTTGGTGACAAGCCCTTTGCTGTTCACCTTCACATCCATCCTGAATTCAACACCTTTTATCCATGTGTGCAGCAGCTCTGGGCATCATAACTCTGACCCCTGGCAGGGTGCCCATCCCCGTCTTGTTGGCCTTCCTTCCCTCCCCTTACCCCAACCACCACGAAGAGAAAAGGAGAGACTTACAGTAATGGTTTCCTTGGGGACCTTCTGGGAATGCTCAGCAGGTATATCCTGTCACTCTGTGAGCATAACACTAGGAACAAACTTGCTTTTTCCTGTTTGTGTCCCTACTCTGCCCCACAGTTTCCCAGCATCCCCTGGACTGGGGATGGGGGGCACCCCACACAAGGCATTTTTTACCATTCCAACACAAACATTCCAGTGTGTGTCATACGTAGGAAAGACAGAAGAGGGTGAAGAAGTGGCCTCTGCAGTATTAGGGAGCTGACTGTTCTTAGGTTTGAACTTAAAAAGGAGAGGTGCTTAATGGAGAGGTGCAAGGAGCAGGGATCTCCCAGTGTTCCTGGGCATTGATTTGTGTGCTGGTGCTGCTGGACAGATGAGCCTGAAGGATAGGAAATGGCTCCTTTCCTGTGGTGACCACCTACCCATGAGAACACGCCTCTTGCAAAGGATCTCCATCCCTCTCCAGAAGAGGAGAAGAAGAGACACAAGAAGAAACGTCTGGTGCAGAGCCCCAATTCCTACTCCATGGATATGAAATACCCAGGATGCTATAAAATCACCACGGTCTTCAGTCACGAATGAATGGTAGTTTTGTGTGTTGGCTGCTCCACTGTCCTCTGCCAGCCTACAGGAGGAAAAGCAAGGCTTACAGGAGGATGTTCCTTCAGGAGGAAGCAGCACTAAAAGCATTCTGAATCAAGATGAGTGGGAAACCATCTCAATAAACACATTCTGGATTTTAAAAAAGGAGTGGGGGGGGGGGGAATGGGTAAGGGCATCTGTTCAGAGCCAGCCAAGGCTGTGTAAGAAGTAGCTTGAGATAGGATCCATGTATTAGCATCTTCATTCAGGATCTCAGAGGAGGAAGCGTTTGTTTCTTTTAGTCAGTAGCGTGTTTGTATCACAGTAACATAGGTTAGACTTAGAGAAGTCCTCTTTCACTACAGGTTTATCGCAGCAGCACAGCTTCAGTCCACTTTGTTCACAGTAGGGGCAACAAGTCCTTCTAGAGGTAGCCCTCACAGGCCAATGCAGTTGTAAATGCATGATTCTCATAGTACATTAAGGATCTCAGTGGTATTAAGGAAAAATGATCTTTAGAGCAACTGGCCCAGACTTCAGAATTAAGAGATTAGAGGATGCAGTTCCAGCTCTTTTTCTCTGGTACTACACACACAGAACATCACTCCAAGAATAAAAGAAGAATTTGCTTTATGGTTTAAAAGAAAATCCTCTTGAGAAAGACAGTGGGCAGATGATATTATGCAACTTGGCACACGTGTGTACCAAACGTCTTCTACTTACTAGACACTGTCCTGGGTGCTGTAGTCCCAGCAGCTGCCTTTGTAAAGCTTGCATTCTACAGATGGGAGTCATGTAAGTACATGAATGAATGAATGAATGAATGAACAATAGATAAATAAATGGTGTGTTCAGTTAGATGTTGTAAGTTTCACAGAGAAGGAAGGGAATAGGGAGGGTGGGCGCTATGGGGTAGAAGGTGAGATGTAATTTTATTTATTTATTTATTTATTTTTTAATTTATTTTGGAGAGAGAGTCTTGCTCTATCGCTCAGGCGATATCGTGCAGTGATGGGATCTTGGCTCACTGCAACCTCTGCCTCCTGGATTCAAGCGATTATCCTGTCTCACCCTCCCCAGTAGCTGAGATTACAGGTGCCCACCACCACGCCTGACTAATTTTTTGTATTTTTAGTAGAGATGGGATTTCGCTGTGTTGGTCAGGCTGGTCTCAAACTCCTGACCTCAGGTGATCTGCCCACCTCAGCCCCCAAAAGTGCTGGGATTACAGGCATGAGCCACCCTGCCCAGACTGGGATGAGATTTTAAATCAACACCATTCTCAAGGGAAGGGTAATGATTTAGCAAAGACTTTGAGATGAAACTATTCTATGATACAGAACCCTCATTTAAGCAGAATGTCTGCCTCTCTTAAGTGCAATGATAATCGACATTCACATCTTGACTTTCACTACCGTAAAACTCTGGGCCAAGTCGACTCAGTGGGATGGGAGCTCAGAAAATGGTAGTTTTTGAACTAACACCTCTATCAGATGAGAAGGCTGAGAGCTGAGGGTTTTCCTTGACCACTCTTGGAGAAACACAGCTTTAAAATATATTGAAGAGCCTTTGAGAATGAAAATAACAACAAAAGTAAAGATTAAATTACAGTCCATGTGGTTTTCGTATGCAGAGTATTTCAGTGTTGTCATTCTTTGAAAATGCAGTATCAGCCAGGCACAGTGGCTCACGCCTGTAATCCCAACACTTTGGGAGACTGAAGCAGGCAGATCACGAGGTCAGGCGTTCGAGAGATCAGCCTGGTCAAGATGGTGAAACCCTATCTCTACTAAAAAATACAAAAAGTAGCCGGGTGTGGTGGCACACAGCTGTAATCCCAGCAGCTACTTGGAAAGCTGAGGCAGGAGAGTTGCTTGAACCCAGGAGGTGGAGGTTGCAGTGAGCCGAGATCGCGCCACTGAACTCCAGCTTGGGTGTCAGATTGAGACTCCATCTCGGAAAAAAAAGAGAGAGACAGAGAGAGAAGAAAAAAAGAAAATGCAGCATCCAAGCAAAGCTCTGAATTACCCAGAACATTCCATTTCTTGTCCATGCAAGAAAAATTTACTGTAAGCCAATTAAGAGCCATGCATTTATAATCAGTCCATTTTACAAACTCCCCCACTGAAAAAATACATATATATACATTTTACTTTTTCTTTCTTCTTTTCTATTTTTGAGACAGGGTCTCACTCTGTTGCCCAGGCTGGAATACCATGGCACGATCCGGGTTCACTGTAGCTTCAACCTCCTGGGCTCAAGTAGTCTTCCCAACGCAACCTCCCAAGTAGCCAGGACTACACATGCACGCCACCACGCCCAGCTAATTTCTGTTTTGTTTTGCAAAACAGGGTCTCACTATGTTGCCCAGGCTGGCCTCCAGCTCCTGAACTCAAGCAATCCTCTACTACCATGACCTCCCAAAGTGCTGGGATTACAAATGTAAGTCGCTGTGCCCAGCCTAAAAAGTAGACCATATTTTTATTGACGAGAAGGTACAGAGATTTCCCCCATGCCCTCTGCCCCCGCATGTGTATAACCTTTCCCACTGTCAACATCCGCCACCAGAGTGGTACATTCGTTACAACTGGTGAACCTATACTGACACATGATTGTCACTGAGAGTCCATAGTTTAGAGTTCACTCTTGGTTTTGTACATTCTGTGTGTTTGGACATGTATCTCCTGTTGTATCCATGTATAAGGACATGTATCTCCCATTATATCAGACGAAGTGGTTTCACCGTCCTCAACATTCTCTGTGCTCTACCTATTTGTTTTTCCCTCCCCCAACCCCTGACAACCATTGATCTTTTACTCTCCATAGTTTTCTTTTTTCAAGAATGTCATATAGTTTCAATCATAAAGTATATAGCCTTTTAGACTGGCTTCTTTCACTTAGTATTACACATTCAAGATTCCTCCATGTTGCCGGGCAGTGGCTCACACCTGTAATCCCAGCACTTTGGGAGGCCGAGACAGGCAGATTACGAGGTCAGGAGTTCCAGACCAACCTGGCCAACATAGTGAAACCCATCTCTACTAAAAGCACAAAAAATTAGCTGGGCATAATGGTGGATGCCTGTAATCCCAGCTACTTGGGAGCCTGAGGCAGGAGAATCGCTTGAACCAGGACCTGGGAGGCGGAGGTTGCAGTGAGGCAAGATTGGGCCACTGCAGTCCATGTTGAAAGAAAGGCTGGAGGGGGGGTGGGGGAGGAAGGGAAGAAGAAAAGGAAGAAAGATTCCTCCATGTTGGCATGTTGGCTTTTGTGTTTGGGGGGGTTTCATTTTTTTTTGTTTCTTGTGTTTTTTGTCATTTGTTTGTTTGAGACCAGGTTTCCCTCTGTTGCCCAGGCTAGAGTGCAGAGGCATGATTAGGCTCACTGCAACCTCAACTTCCCAGGCTCAAGCAATCCTCCCACCTCAGGCTCCTGGACAGCTGGGACTACAGAATAGTTGGGACTACAGCTGCACGCCACTGCCCCTGGCTCATTTTTGTATTTTTTGTAGAGACAGGGTTGCACCATGTTGCCCAGGCTGGTCTGGAACTCCTAGCTTCAAGTGATCCACCTGCCTCAGCCTCTCAAAGTGCTGGGATTACAGGCGTGAGCCACCTGGCCTGGCCCCCACCATGTCTCTTCATAGCTTGATTACTCGTCTCTTTTTAGGGCTGGATACTAGTCTGTACTCTAGATGTACCACAGTTTTCGCGTCCATTCACCTCCTGAAAGACATCTTGCTTGCTTTCAAATTTTGGCAATTATGAATAAAGCTGCTATAAACATCCAAGTCCAGGTTTTTGTGTGGACGTAGGTTTTCAGTCCCTCACTTTTTTGTCCTAATTTTTGTCTCTCTTTTTTTTTTCCTTCTCTCAAATTTCTGGACTCAACCAGAAGGCTATCAGCTGGGGTAATGAGAGCACTTGACTGAGAATCTAAAGATCCACACGCTGGTCTTGGGACTGTCACTGTTTCTGGTTGAGTGGTTCTAGGGATACACCACTTAGCCTTGTGAGCTTCCATTTACTTTCGGAGTTGCTGGAAGACTTTCGTGAGAGCATGTATTTGAAAGCTCCTTAGACGCTCTAAAGCACTATGGGAAAGTAAGGGTAGAGCTGTCCATCAAAGCGCCATGGGAGTACCGGGTGTGCTGACTCATGCCTGTAATCCCAGCACTTTGGGAGGCTGAGGCAGGAGGATCACTTGAGGTCAGGAGTTTGAGACCAGCCTAGCCAACATGGCATTTTCCCTTCTCTACCAAAAATACAAAAATGGACCAGGCATGATAGCACATGCCTGTAATCCCAGCTACTGGGGAGGCTGAGGTGGGAGAATCACTTGAACCCGGGAAGCGGAGGCTGCAGTGAGCCAAGATCCTGCCACTGCACTCCAGCCTGGGTGGCAGAGTGAGACTCTGTCTCAAAACAAACAAAAAGCAGCACCATGGGAAGGTAAGGATAGAGCTGTTCATCAACTCCATACAATGGAATATTATTCGGCCATAAAAAGGAATGCAGTACTGGTACCTTTTACAACACGCATGAACCTTGAAGACATTTTGCTGAGTGAAAGGAGCCAAAAACAAAAGGCCACATATTTCATGATTCCATTTACACGAGATGTCCACAATAGGCAAATCCACAAAAAGAGGAAGTAAACAGGTGGCTGTCTAGAGCTTGGAGGGTGAGGGAAGACACAGGGAAATGGGGCGTGACTGCCAGTGGGTCCAGGTTTCTTTCAGGAGTGATAAAAATGTTCTAAAATTGGTTATAGTGATGGTTACACAATTCTTCGGATATATTTTAAAATGTTGAATTATATACTTTAAGTGGGTAAATTGGATGGCATGTGAATTATATCTCTATAAAGCTGTTACCAAAAAAAAGCAAACCATTTACCTAGTTTGAACCTTTCGCTGATCTCAGTGCCTATCCATGGAAATGAATTGCCTCTTTTCTCCCCTAACACGTTGCTTTTACTTTTATTTTATTTTTTTCTTTTTTAATATCACAGTCCTAAATATATATACACCTAATACTTTTATTATTATTATTTAGAAGTTATTAAGCATATCCCACATACTAGACGTGGTGCTATGGGCTTTTCAGGAATTCTCCCATTTCATTCTCCCAGCAATTCTACAAGGTAGGAACTTCTGTGTTTTTATTTTACTAACCAAGAAAACAAGTCTTAGAGAAGTTAAGGAATTTGTCCAAAGTCACATAGAGATCCTCCTCTATTTACAATGAAGCTACATCCCAATAAAACCATCATAAGTCAAAAATACTTTCAGGCCAGGCTCAGTGGCTCACACCTGTAATCCCAGCACTTCAGGAGGCTGAGGGGGGAGGATTGCTTGAGTCTAGGAGTTGGAGACCAGCCTGGGCAACATGGTAAAATCCCATCTCTACTAAAAATACAAAAAAGTTAGCCAGGTGTGGTGGCACATGCTTGTAGTCACAGCTACTCAGGAGGCTGAGGTGGGAGGATCACTTGAGCTCAGGAAGTCAAGGCTGCAGTGAGCCATGATCGTACCACTGCATTCTGGCCTGGGTGACAGGAGTAAGACCCTGTGTCAAAAAAAAAAAAAAGTCGGGTGTGTGGCACGCCCTGTAGTGTAGTCCCAGCTGGAGTTGAGGCATACTCACCCTCTGGAGGCTGAGGCACGAGGTGAGCCTGAGAGATTGAAGTTTCAATGAGCCATGATTGTGCCACTGTTTTCCAGTCTGGGCAACAGAGTGAAATCCTGTCTCAAAATGTATTTTATGCATATATATGTGTATACATATATTTAATGCATATATATGCATAAAATACATTTAATACCCTGAAAAACCTACCATAAGGTCAAAACATCATAAGTTGCACCACTGTAAATCAGAGATCATCTGTACTAAATGATAAACTAATAGCTACAATGTACTGAGCAATTATTGTGTCCCAGGCACTTTGCTTTGGAAAACTCAGTCCTTGCAACAACTGTCTGAGCTGGATCCCTATTTTACAGATCAGGAAACAGAAGCATTGAGAGGTCAACTGGCTAATAAAGATCAGATGGGTGATAAGTAGGGGAGCTGAGATTCGAACTCAAGTCTGATACCACAGTTCCCATCAGAAACTTCATCATGAACATCATGAAAATCTTTTTATATTATCCACCTATGCAATGGGCATGCAATGCACCTATTATTACAGATGGTTCTGGAATGTGTGTTTTGCTGGAATGGGAGCTCTCTAAGGGGAAGTCCCTTGAAGCTCCTTGCATTCTCCTCCGCTACCCCTTATCCTCAGGACCATACCTTACACTACGTACTCAATAGTTGGCTTTTGTTTGTTTGTTTGTTTGTTTCTTTTTGAGGGTCTCAAAACAGAGTGAGACATACTCAAGCCCAGTTAATTTTTTTACTTTATTTTATTTTTAATTTTCTGAGACAGAGTCTCACTTTGTTGGCCAGGTTGGAGTGCGGTGGTGCAATCTTGGCTCACTGTACCCTCCACCTCTCGTGTTCAAGGGATTCTCCTGCCTCAGCTTCCTGAGCAGCTGGGACTACAGGTACCCACCACCATACCTGGCTAATTTTTTGTAGCTTTAGTAGAGATGGGGTTTCACCGTGTTAGCCAGGATGGTCTCAATCTCCTGACCTCATGATCTGCCCGCCTCGGCCTCCCAAAGTGCTGGGATTACAGGCAGGAGCCACCTAGCCCGGCCAATTTTTGTATTTTTTGTAGAGACAGGGTTTCGCTATCTTTCCCAGGCTGGTCTCAAATTCCTGAGCTCAAGCAATGTTCCTGCCTCAGCCTCCCCAGGTGCTGGAAATACAGGCCTCACTAGTTGTACTTGCCTAGAAGCCATCACGGTGCTAGGGCTGGAGGATGAGACAGTGAATGAGACAGTGATTCCTACTTTCACAGACCTGACAATCTGGAGACACTCACAAGAATTTTACATACATCTTTTTTGCCCAGGCTGGTCTTGACCTCCTGGGCTCAAGCGATATTCCCTTCCTCAGCCTCCCATAGTGCTGGGATTACAGGCATGCCCCACCATGTCCGACTGATATACATCTTTTTGACCAGGTCTTTAGAATCACTGCAATAATTCAATGTAGGAGGTTCTATTAATGTGCTTGCCTTACAGATGACAAAACTGAGACTCAAACAACTGAAGTGACATGCCCAAAGTCATGCAGCTGGCCAGTCTGAAAGCCCAGCTCTACCTGCCCCAAACATGCTACACTGTCTCCATTCCCCACCCCCCAACCTTCCCTGCTGCCCTGGCAGTGAGGGAATTAAATAAACTATTCTGCTTGTCCAGCTGAGAACACACACAGTCTGTCCAGACCTGCTGACTCTCCCACTTTCTCACTTTCTCACTGTCGCTTCCAGTGACAGCCAGATCTGGTTTGATGTGCTGGTGAAAGGGGGATGCTTCAGAGTTTTATGGTTTTAGCATCTGAAGTCACCTCTCTGCTGTAATTAGCTCTGTGATTTAATCTGCTCAACTAATCATTCTACAATTCAGGAGCCAAAGACAAGGCATGTTAAGAGCATGCCTCCTTCAAGGTTTTTTTTTAATGTTTATTTTGGGAAACTGAAACTGCGGACCTGGAGAAATGAAAGGGCAGGTCTGTCAGTGCTGACTGTGGGGAAGGGGTGCCAGGCGGCGGGCAGGGGCTTCTCTTACACTTAGGCCAGACCTAAAGATGAGGGGCTGGCTAGAGGGGAGGTTCCCATCTCAGAGCCCTGTCTGGAGAACAAAGCACACTCCCTAGAGACCAGGTTTTCAGGGACCATGGAAATCATTTTTGGAGTTTGTGAACATAGTGGAAAAAACATCAGGGAGTCAGGATCCTGGGGCTCCACCTCTGACCTTGAAGCAGGCTCTTCCCCTCTCTGAGCACTAGTTTATTCATGTGCAAAATGGAAAGTGGCCATATTATTCCTGAGATGGAAAATTGGTTTCAGTTTTTCTACTCACCCTCCCAAAGTATCTTCAAAATGGCGTAGTGGCTGGGGCTGGGCAAGGATAGAAATCGGTGATTGATTAGTGATGTCAGCCTTGTGCAGGTGTGCTATAGAGTTGCCTTCTCTGAACTAGATGATCACTATCTCTTTTCCAGTTTGGGTCTTCTAGAGACTTTAGAACAAGAAGGGCAAGAACTAAGAGCTATGCAGCATCACCAGGAGTCAGGCAACCAAGGGAAGAACCACATGATTCTATACGTGGAGGAAAAGTATTTACATCAAACCATAAGCCATTGGTCTCACATCATTAACATGGTGGAGAGGCAGGGGGCACATATTGTGTGTTAGTATGAGTATGAGCATGAATTTTTTTCTGTGAGTATGGATTTATCTTAACAACCAGAAAACAGTAAAAATAATTTAAATGAGTCTATTTAAAGACTGTTCAAGAACACTGATAGCAGCATTATTCATAATAGCCAGAAATTGGAAGTAAACCAAATGTCCATCAACAGGAGAATGGAAAAACTACGATATATTCATACACTGGAATACTATGCAAAAATGAAAAGGGCCAGGCGTGGTGGCTCTCACCTGTAATCCCAACACTTTGGGAGTGGATCATTTGAGGCCAGGAGTTCGGGACCAGCCTGGCCTACATGGCGAAATCCCATCTCTACTAAAAATGCAAAAATTAGCTGGATGTGGTGGTACAGGCCTGTAATCTCAGCTACTTGAGATGTTGAGAAAGGAGAATCACTTGAACCTGGGAGGTGGAGGTTGCAGTGTGCCAAGATCACACCACTGCACTACAGCCTGGTGACAGGGATTCCATTAAATAAATAAATAAATAAAAAGACCAAGTGTGGTGGCTCACACCTGTAATCCCAGCATTTTGGGAGGCTAAGGAGGTCAGATTGTTTGAGGCCAGGAGTTTGAGATCAACCTGGCCAACATGGTGAAACTCCATCTCTACTAAAAGTACAAAAATTAGCTGGGCATGGTGGAATGAGCTGTAGTCCCAGCTACTTGGGAGACTGAGGCAGGAGAACCGCTTGAACCTGGGAAGCAGAGATTGGAGTGAGCCAAAATCTGGCCTGGGCAACAGAGTAAAACTCTATCTCAAAAAAAAAAAAAAAAAAAATGG
The DNA here is from genome assembly GCF_049354715.1 of Callithrix jacchus. Taxonomy (NCBI): domain Eukaryota; kingdom Metazoa; phylum Chordata; class Mammalia; order Primates; family Cebidae; genus Callithrix; species Callithrix jacchus. The sequence goes on from NC_133510.1 coordinate 123,505,182, forward strand.
AAAAAGGAATAAATGACAGATACATAAAACAATACAAGTGATTTTCTTTCTTTTTTTTTTTTGAAACGAAGTCTGGCCTGGGCAACAGAGTAAAACTCTATCTCGAAGGGACGAGGTGGCCGAGTGGTTAAGTGCTAATCCATTGTGCTCGTCGGGCACGGTGGCTCACGCCTATAATCCCAGCACTTTGGGAGCCTAAGGCGGCTGGATCACGAGGTCAAGAGTTCGAGACCATCCTGGTCAACATGGTGAAACCCCGTCTCTACTAAAAATACAAAAATTAGCTGGGCACGGTGGCACGTGCCTGTAGTCCCAGCTACTCGGGAGGCTAAGGTAGGAGAATTGCTTGAACTTAGGAGGCAGAGGTTTCGGTGAGCGGAGATCGCGCCATTGCACTCCAGCCTGGGTAACAAGAGCAAAACTCCGTCTAAAAAAAAAAAAAAAAAAAAAACTCTATCTCAAAAAAGAAAAAAGGAATGACAGATACGTAAAACAATACAAATGAATTTTTTTTTTCAGAGATGGAGTTTCACCATGTCGGCCAGGATGGTCTCGATCTCCTGACCTCGTGATTTGCCCTCTTCGGCTTCCCAATGTGCTGGGATAACAGGCGTGAGCCACCACGCTTGGCCAAATGAATTTCTTTCTTTCTTTTTTTTTGAAACAAAGTCTTGTTCTGTCGCTCAAGTTGGAGTGCCTCCCAAGTTTTATATATACCTTTTTATATATAGCTGCAACCCAGATTAAGATACAGATCTGTGTTGTCCATTTGTGTGTCCACTTGGCCGGGCACAGCAAATCACGAGGTTAGGAGTTGTAGACAAGCCTGGCCAACATGGTGAAACCCTGTCTCTGCTAAAAATACAAAAATTTAGCTGGGTGTAGTCGTGGGCGCCTGTAATCCCAGCTACTCAGGAGGCTGAGGCAGGAGAATCACTTGAACCCAGGAGGCGGAGGGTGCAGTGAGCCGAGATTGTGTCACTGCACTCCAGCCTGAGCCACAGAGTGAAACTCCAGCTCAAAAAAAAAAAAAAAAAACAGACAAAAAACAGTGACCACTCACCATGTGCAGCTGCAGAGGCCAAGCACTTGAGATGCAGCTGGTCCAAACTAACCAGTGCTGTAAGTATACACTGGATGTCAAAGAATGCAGAACATGAATGTAAAATATAGCAATGATTTTATATTGATTACATGCTGAAACATAATTTTTGAATATATGATTAAAATGCATTTCACCTGCTTCATTTTATGTCTTTTGTTTATTATTTTTATCTCGCTCTTTCACCCAAGCTGCCATGCAGTGGCCCCATCTCGACTCACTGCAACCTCAGCCTCCTGGGTTCAAGTGATTCTCCTGCCTCAGCCTTCTGAGTAGCTGGGATTACAAGCACCTGCCACCACACCGGGCTAAATTTTGCATTTTTAGTAGATACAGGGTTTCTCCATGTTGGCCAGGCTGGTCTCAAACTCCTGACCTCAGGTGATCCGCCCACCTTGGCTTTCCAAAGTGCTAGGATTACAGGCATGAGCCACCATGCCCAGCCTTTATGTCTTTTTTTTTCTTCGTCTTTTTAGTGTGGTTTCTAGAAAATTTTAAGTTCCATATGTGGTTTACAGCTGTAGCTGACATTGTATTTCTATTGGGCAGCGCTGATACTGAACCTTTCCTTCCTCCAGAAAGTTCCTCCTGCTTCCAGGTCACTATCTACTTTCCTCCTCCCAAAGATTAACACGATTATGACCTGTCGTCCTATAGATTCGATTTGCCTGTTCCATAATTTCAAATAAATGGATTGTCTGTATGTATTTTTTTGCATCTGGCTTCTTTTGCTCATAGTTTGTTGTTGTTGTTGTTTTGAGGCAGGGTCTCACTTTGTCACACAGGCTGGAGTGCAGTGGCATGATCTCAGCTCACTGCAGTCTTGACCTCCTGAGTTCAAGTGATCTTCCTGCCTTAGCCTCCCAAGTAGCTGAGACTACAGGCAAACACCACCACACGATTTTTGTATTTTTGCAGAGATGGTGTTTTACTCTGTTGCCCAAGCTGGTCTCGAACTCCTAGGCTCAAGTGATCTGCCCTCCTCCACCTTCCAAAGCGCTAGGATTACAGGCATGAGCCACTGCACCCAGCCTCAACATACAGTTTTTGAAATTTGCCCAAGCTGGGCATAGTGGCTGACACCTGTAATCCCAGCACTTTGTGAGGCCAAGGTGGGAGGATCACTTGAGGCCAGGAATTCAAGACCAGCCTGGGCAACATAACAAAACCCCATCTCTACAAAAATATAAGAAAACTGGCTGATCATGCTGGCTCACGCCTGTAATTCCAATACTTCGGGAGGCCGAGGTAGGTGGATCATGAGGTCAGGAGTTTGAGACAAGACTGGCCAATATGATGAAATCCCATCTCTACTAAAAATACAAAAATTAGCCAGGCATGGTGGTGCATGCCTGTAATACCAGCTACTCAGGAGGTTGAGGCAGGAGAATCGCTTGAACCTGGGAGGTGGAGGTTGCAGTGACCCGAGATCATGCCCCTGCACTCCAGCCTGGGTGACAGAGTGAGATTCTGTCTCAAAAAAGAAAAAAGAAAAGAAAAGAAAATTGGCCGGGCGCGGTGGCTCAAGCCTGTAATTCCAGCACTTTGGGAGGCCAAGGTGGGTGGATCACGAGGTCAAGAGATAGAGACCATCCTGGTCAACATGGTGAAACCCCGTCTCTACTAAAAACACAAAAAATTAGCTGGGCACGGTGGCGCGTGCCTGTAATCCCAGCTACTCAGGAGGCTGAGGCAGGAGAATTGCCTGAACCCAGGAGGCGGAGGTTGTGGTGAGCCAAGATCAGGCCATTGCACTCCAGCCTGGGTAACAAGAGCAAAACTCCGCCTCAAAAAAAAAAAAAAAAAGAAAAGAAAATTAACCAGGTGTAGTTGTATGAGCGTGTAGTCCCAGCTGCTTGAGAGGCTAAGGTAGGAGGATCTCTTTAGCCTGGGAGTTTGAGGAAACAGTGAACCAGTGTTCCATTCTGGGTGACAAAAAAAGACCATATCAAAAAAAAAAAAAAAAAAGTAAGAGTGATACTTTACAAAAAAAAAAAAAAAGACAAAACAGAAAAAGTTAAAAGGGGAATAATAGGATGAGCAAGTGGAGATAGAAAAACCAAGGGAAAGAAGGATTTAGCTACTTCCATGAATCTATTTCCACCAGCAGAGAAATTCACCAGTGCTCAGTGTCCCCAAGACTGGGTTAGAAAACCACAAAAGATCAAATTTGGCAGAAGCTATTCAAGTTTACCTTTTGGTCTCCAGCATCATATCCCATTAATAACTGGTTTGTTATTAGTAACATATAACCAATAACAACGAAGTGGATACCGACAGCTTTACTGAGACTTTATCAGACACTCGGCATGGTGCTGAGCGCTTTCCTTCCTTATCGCATCTACAGACCTCTGAAGTTGGACTGTGACGATCCTCCCATGTTGTAGATGGGGAAACTGAGGCTCAGTAAATGTGCCCAAGTATACCACACTCAGCAATGGCAAAGAGGGGGTTCAAAGGCAGGTGTCTCTGGCTTCTGGTCTGGTATTTTTAACTGCTACCTCTACTGAAGCTTGAGAATGATTTCTTTGCTTTAAATAAATAAATGAAGAAGAAAAAGAAATAAACAAATGAGGAAAAGTGGAGTCAAGGTTATGTCTATAAATAACATCACTCTTGCTCCCTGGCCTTTGGACAAGCTCTCCGGAGGGAAAGAGGAAGAGCTGGGGTTCCGTAGAATTCAGACTATCTTATCTGAACACCATGAAAGCATGAGTCACATGGGAATGCCATTCATCAGGAGTGTCCCAATTTTAAAAAGGTTGAGAAAGGCTGCCTTGGAGAGCCTCTGAGGGCCCCCTCTTGCTTTACGGATAAACTTAGAGATCCAAAGAAAGAATTATTTAGCCCAAGGTCACACAGCTAGTACTCAGCGGCTACATCTTTGCATCTTCACTTCCCAGTGAATGAATCAAATGTGCCTTTTCCACCGTGTCACGTACTCTGGAGGTATTCACACCTGAATAAGGCTTGCTGACAGTTCTTGAGGCATTTACGCTCCAGTAAAGGGACAAATTATATAAAACAAAGTATGAGAGCCTTAAGCGAGCTTTGGAAGCTCGAGGGAGGGAGGAAGCACAGTGGGTTGCAGAGGAAAGGGAAGGCTGGTGTCTGAGCTGGGTCAGAAAAGCAAACGGAGAAGTGGGCACTCCTCCAACGAGAACCAGTGAGTACCTGTGTCGACTGAGCTGTGTATTCACCATCGGCTCAACTGTTGCCTCTAGTGTTCAGTATGGTGTTGGGTCGACAGTAAATTATGAGTTGATTGATGTAGAATGGAATTTATTTAGGGGGTTTTTGGGGACAGAAAAAAATAAAATAACATGCAAAAAGAACTCATTTGGCCAGGTGCAGTGGCTCACACCTGTAATCTCAGCACCTTGGGAGGCCAAGGTGAGCAGATCACCCAAGATGAGGAGTTTGAGACCAGCCTGGCCAACATGGTGAAACTTCATTTCTACTAAAAATACAAAAATTACTAGGTGTGGTGGCACGCACCTGTAATCCCAGCTGCTCAGCTGCTTGGGAGGCTGAGACACAAGAATCACTTGAAACCAGGAGGCAGAGGTTGCAGTGAGCCTGGGCAACAGAGTGAGATGCCATCTGAACAAAAAACAAAAAAAGAACTCACTCATCAGAAATAGAGAGGTAAATTTAGCTGAGAGTGGTGCGCATGTCCTTGTAATCCTAGCTAGGCAGGAGCCCAAGACAGGAGGACCACTTAAGGCCAGGAGTTCAAGACCAGCCTGAGCAATAGATTGATTACTCTGCCTCTACTAAAAATAGAAGATTAGCAGAGTGTGGCAGCTCATGCCTTTATATGGGCCCAGCCACTTGGGAGGCTGAAGTGGGAGGATCCCTTGTGTCTAGAAGGTAGAGGCTGCAGTGAGTTATGATTACTCCACTGCATAAATACACACAGTGTGTATTTGTGTGTGTGTATTGTAATGCCTGTGTATTCTGAGGTCATATGCTTCTTAAAAGAAAGGACTGTTAGCCAGGAACTGTTGCAAACACCTAGGCAGCATAACAAGACTCTCACCTCTAAAAAAATAAAAGTAAGGACTGCTGTCTTCATATTCCCCATTATGGGTGGCACATAGTAGGCATTCTTCACATCTTCGCTGAATGAACAAATAGATAAATTGTGGGGAAGATACATTGTCCTCTTTAAGCCTGAAGAAATAATAACCAGCTGGGTACAGTGGCTCATGCCTGTAATCCCAGCACTTTGGGAGGCCGAGGTGGGCGGATCATGAGGTCAGGAAATCGAGACCAGCTTAGCCAACATGGTGAAACCCTGTCCCTACCAAACATACAAACATTAGCTGGGCGTGGTGGTGGGTGCCTGTAATCCCAGTTACTTGGGAGGCTGAAGCAGGAGAATTGCTTCAATCCGGGAGGCAGTGGTTGCAGTGAGCCGACATCAAGCCACTGTACTTCACTTCTGGGCAACACAGCAAGACTCCATCTCACACACACACACAAAATTAGCTGGTCATGCCTGTAATCTCAATTATCCAGGAAGATTGAAACAGGAGGATCACTTGAACCTGGGAGACAGAGGTTGCAGGGAGCAGAGATTGCAGGGAGCAGAGATTGCACCATTGCACTCCAGCCTGAGGGACAAGAGTGAAATTCCGTCTCAAAAAAAAAAAAAAAGGCTAGGTGTGAAGTTCACGCCTATAAACCCCACAATCTCGAAGGCTGAAGTGAGAGGATTGCTTGAGGCCAGGAGTTCGAGACCAGCCTGAGCAACATAGGGAGATCTTGTCTCTACATAAATTTACAAACTAGCCAGGCATGGTGGCACTTGCCTGTGGGCCCTGCTACTTGGAAGCATGAGGTGGGAGGGTCACTGGCATCTGGGAGGTCGAGGCTGCAGTGAGCTGTGGTCGTGCCCCTGCATTCCAGCCTGGATAACAGAACAATACCCTGTCTAAAAAAATAAATAAAGTCTGTTAGGACTTTGCATTTTAATATAGCTATATGGCTTTTTTTTTTCCTCACTCGAGCTGGAGTGCAATGGTGCAATCTTGGCTCACTGCAACCTCCACCTCCCGGATTCAAGTGGTTCTCCTGCCTCAGCCTCCTGAGTAGCTGGGATTGCAGGTGCCCGCCACCACACCTGGCTCATTTTGTATTTTTAGTAGAGATGGGGTTTCAACATGTTGGCCAGGCTGGTATTGAACTCCTGACCTCAGGTGATCCACCTGCCTCTACCTCCCAAAGTGCTCTGATTACAGGCATGAGCCAATGGACCTGGTTAAATTTAGCTTATTAGGAAATAGATGGAACCAGGATTCAAACACCCATGGTTCTTATGTGAGATGTTGTGACTCAGAAGAAGGAAGTCAGACCCATCCTGGAGAGCCCACTCCCATGAATACCTGTAGCTGTCCCGGCTCTTGCTTTAGAGGATGGGCCTCACTCTGTCATCAGCAGCACCAGCAAGCACCAGAGGAGTCAGTGTCCCTAGGAGTATTCTAAATATCCACCAGGAAAAGACCAAGCCTTCTATAGTATTTTCTTTCTATTTCATCTCTTTCCCTCTCTCTTATTTATTTATTTATTTTTATTTTTGAGACAGGGTCTGCCTCTGTTGTGGAGTGCAGCGATGCAATCAGAACTCACTGAAGCCCTGAACTCCTGGGCTCAAGCCTTCCTCCCACCTTAGCCTCCTGAGTAGCTAGGGGAACAGGTGCGTGCCACTATGTCTGGCTAATTTCTTATTTTATTTCTTTCTTTAGACAGAGTCTCTCTTTGTCACCCAGGCTGGAGTGTAGTGGCCCAATCTTGGCTCACTGCAACCTCTATCTCCCAGGCTCAAGCGATTCTTGCGCCTCAGCCTATCTGGGATTATATGCGTGTGCCACCACCCCCAACTTTTCTTTTCTTTCCTTTCCTTTTCTTTCTTTCTTTCTTTTTTTTTTTTGAGTTGGAGTCTTGCTCTGTTGCCCAGGCTGGAGTGCAATTGCGTGATCTTGGCTCACCGCAACCTCTGCCTTCTGGGTTCAAGAGATTCTCCTGCCTCAGTCTCCCAAGTAGCTACTAGCACCCGCCACCACGTTCAGCTAATTTTTGTATTTTTAATAGAGACAGGGTTTCACTACATTGGCCAGGCTGGTTTCAAACTGCTGGGCTCATGATCAGCATGCCTCAGCCTCTCAAAGAGCTGGGATTATAGGCATGAGCCACCACACCTGGCCTTTTTTTAATTTTTATTTTTAGTATGGCGTCTCATTCTGTGGCAGGCTGGAGGGCAGTCATGTAATCTTGGCTCACCGCAACCTCCACCTCCTGGGTTCAAGCAATTCTCCTGCCTCAGCCTCCCAAGTAGCTGGGATTACAGGCATGCACCACCATGCCCAGCTAATTTTTGTATTTTTAATAGAGGTGGGGTTTTGCCATCTTGGCCAGGCTGGTCTCGAACTCCTGACCTCAGGTGATTCGACCATCTTGGCCTCCCAAAGTGCTGGGGTTACAGCCTTGAGACACTGTGTGCAGCCTATTTCATCTTTTTAAAATTTCTTTTGCATAAATGTTTTAACAGATATTATAACAGTAGAGTGTATAAGTATATACTTTGTAAATATGTAAATATATGTATGCTGGAAATATGGGCTCAAAGATTGTTTCCTCTTAGGTGTTTATGATCACAAAAAATTGAAGATTATTGGTTAAGACAGCAAAGACGGGCCGGGAGCGGTGGCTCACGCCGGTAATCCCAGCACTTTGAGAGGCCGAGGCGGGTGGATCACGAGGTCAAGAGATCGAGACCATTCTGGTCAACATGGTGAAACCCCGCCTCTACTAAAAATACAAAACATTAGCTGGGCATGGTGGCGCATGCCTGTAATCCCAGCTACTCGGGAGACCGAGTCAGGAGAATTGCCTGAACTCAGGAGGCAGAGGTTGCGGTGAGCGGAGATCGTTCCATTGCACTCCAGCCTGGGTAACAAGAGTGAAACTCCGTCTCAAAAAAAAAAAAGATGGCAAAGACAATGATTAACAACAATTATTATAGGATATTTACCTGCAAAAGAATAAAGTTGGACCTGGCACCATGTAAAAAAAAAAACTCAAAATGGATAAAAGACCTAAAACTATAGAAGTCTGAGAAGAAAACAGGTAAATCTTCATGCCCTTACATTTGGGTTCTTAGTTATGTCATCAAATGCACAAACAACGCAAGAAAACAACAGATATATTGGACTTCATTCGAATGTAAAACTTTTGACTGGGTGCAGTGGCTCATGCCTGTAATCCCAGCATTTTGGGAGGCTGAGGCAGGAGGATTGCTTAAGCTCAGGAGTTTGAGACCAGCCTGTGCAACATAGTGAGACCTTGTCTCTACGTAAAATAACAAAATTTAGCTGGGTGTGGTGGCACAAGCCTGGAGTCCCAGATACTTGGAAGACTAAGATGGGAGGATGGTTTGAGCTCAGGAGTTTGAGGCTGCAGTGAACTATGATTGTGCAACTGCCCTCCTTCGTGGATGGTGGAGCGAGACCCTGTCCCAAAATTAATTAATTCATTTAAAATAAACCTTGTGCATCAAAAGGCACTATCAAGAAAGTGAGGCTGGGCGCTGTAGCTCACTCAGGAGGCTGAGGTGGGAGAATCTTTGGAACCTGGGAAGCGGAGGTTGCAGCGAGCCAAGATCACGCCACTGCACTCCAGTCTGGGTGATATGGCGAGACTCTGTCTCAAAAAAAAAAAAAAGAAAGTGAAAAGGGCCGGGTGCAGTGTGGGTGACACTGGTAACACCTATAATCTCAGCACTTTGGGAGGCCAAGGCAGGAGGATCACTTGAGTTCAGGAGTTTGAGAACAGCCTGGCCAACATGGTGAAATGCCATCTCTACTAAAAATATAAAAATTTCCCAGTGTGGTGGTGCATGCCTGTAGTCCCAGCTACTTGGGAGGCTGAGGCAGGAGAGGTGGAAGTTGCAGTGAGCCAAGATCGTACTACTGCACTCCAGCCTGGGCAACAGAGCAAGACTCCATCTCCACCCTGGGTGACAGAAAAAAAAAAAGTGCAAAGCTACAGAATGGGAGAAAATGTTAGCACATCATGTATCTCTGAGGGTCTAGTATCCAGAACATTTAAAGAACGCTTACAATTCAGTAATAAAAAGACAAACAATCCAATTAAAAATAGGCAAAAGGCTGGGCGTCATGTGCTGGCTTAGGCCTATAATCCCAGTACTTTGGGAGGCTGAGGTGGGAGGACCACTTGAGCCTTAGGAGTTCAAGACCGGCCAGGGCAACATGGGGAAACCCTATCTCTACAAAAATAAAATACAAAAATTAGCCAGGCATGGTGGCATGTGCCTGTAGTCCCAGCTACTTGGGTGTCTGAGACAGGAGGACTTGAGCCCAGGAAGGTTGACGCTGCAGTGAGCTGTGATCAAGCCACTCTACTCCAGCCTGGGCAACAAAACAAGACTCTGTCTCAAAAAATAAATTAATAAATAAGTAAAAATTGGCAAAGGACTTGAATAGATATTTCTCCAAAGAAAATACACAAATAGCCAATAAGCTCTTGAAGAGATATTCATTTTGAGCCATTAGTGAAATGCAAGGCAAAGCCACAGTGAGGTACCCAGTCTGGGCGATATGGTGAGACTCCGGACCTACTACCACGACTATGCATAAATAAATGGAAATGACAAGTGTTGGCAAGAATGTGGAGAAATTGGAGCTTTCTGTACATTGCTGGTGTGAACGTAAAATGTGTGGCACTGTGGAAAACAGTTTGATGGTTTCTGAAAAACTAAAATAGAATTATCATATGACCCAGCTCCTAGGTACATATGCAAAAGAATTAAAAACAGGTATTCAGACAAAAACATGCAGGATGTGGTGGCTCACGCCTGTAATCCCAGCACTTTGGGAGGCTGAGGCGGGTGGATCACGAGGTCAAGAGATCAAGACCATCCTGGTCAACATGGTGAAACCCCGTCTCTACTAAAAATACAAAACATTAACTGGGCATGGTGGTGCGTGCCTGTAGTCCCAGCTACTTGGGAGACTGAGGCAGGAGAATTGCTTGAACCCAGGAGGCAGAGGTTGCGGCGAGCGGAGATCGTGCCATTGCACTCCAGTCTGGGTAACAACAGCAAAACTCTGTCTCAAAAAAAAAAAAAAAAGAAAAGAAAACGTTGTAAATATACTAAATGCAACTGAAATGTGCTCTTTAAAATAGTTAACCTCAATAAAACAAAAATAATTATTATAAAATAAATACACGATCATAGTAAGAAAATAGATTTTTTCGAACAGCACAGAATGGTACTAAGTAACTTCTTTCCATGCTCTATTTCCACTCTTCAAAGAAATAAAGGATACTACAATTATGATGCTTTTTCCCCAAATTTATTCCATACACATAGAAATTGCACTATGTGTTTGTGTGTAGATATTTCCTTTTTCTTTTATGCAAATGGGATTATATTCCACTCAGTGTACTGCCTTTTTCTCTTGGCAATGTGTCAATTACCATTCCATATCAATACAGTTTTCTTAATGGCTTCATAATATGGGCTTCGCATACTCTCTCCTCTCTTCATCCTCAGACCTGAGGGCTCCACTGTTTCCCTCCAAGTTCTCAGTCCCAACGCCATCCTGCCTCGGACTTGCCAGTGACTTTGACCTCAATTGTTGCTGCTTCACGTGGCATTGTAAGGAGTCTCTAACACCCAGCAGGTGCCTGGCCCCATGGGCTTTATAAAAATGGCAGCTCCCTTCTTCCGCACCCTGTGCTATGCTAGGGCCAGCTGGGGGTACCGCAGAATAATGCCCCAGGGTGTAGACTCCCGGTTTTACAAGCCGTATGACCTCAGGCAAGTGCCTTAACCTCTCTGAGCCTCAGTTTCCTCCGTTGCATTGAGGATGTTCACAGTCCCATACAATGATGCTCACTCAGCGCTGAGCCCAGGGCCCAGCTCGGAGCCGGTCGGCATCACGTGATCTCTCGGGAAGAAAAGTGGGCAGAGCCCTGGGTCGGTGGCCACCTGCTTGTGGGTAGGGTACTAATACGGGGTGCTGAGGCGGGAAGGTGAAGCCTAGCTGGGCGGCCCTGGGAACCCGGGAAGGAGGCGAGGCTGGAGTGGAAACGATTAGAATGAGAACAAACTGGCTCCTGAATAGAAGCTTTTATTCCTGCCGGAGAGGGCTTTGTTCCCCAAACACGTGACACACAAAAGCCTCTACTTGAATTCGGGAACCCTAATTGGTTCTCAGGTGGGGGAGGAGAGGGGTGTCCGGATTTAGGGATTCCTTAAAGGGACAATACTGTGGGGAGCTGAGCCCAGGGTTCCTCCCCATTGTCAGTGGGAGGGGGTGGCGTGGAGGGGAGGGGATATGATGGGGGGAGGGGGAAGAGCTGGACCAGTGGGGGTGGGGCAGCTGTTAAAAGAGGAAGAGGAAGGGAGGGGAGGGGAGAAGGGCAGAGGGAGAGAGGCAGGGAGAGACTCAGAGGCCTGCAGCCCCCTAGGCCAGTGCTTGAGAAATAGTAGGCATGGACGGAGAGAAAGAAGGAAGGAGGGAGGGTAGGAAGGAAGAGGTGGAGGGAAGAAAGGAAGGTAGGAAGGGAGAGAGGAAGGAGGAAGGGGGGACATAAGCAGAGGGAAAGGAAGAGAGGAAAGCGGGAAGGCAGGAGAAGAAGGAAGGAGAAAAAGAAGGAAGAAAGGTAGGAAGGTAGGGGAAAAGGGGAGGAAGGGGGAAGAAAGGAAGGAAGGAGGGAAAGAGAGAAAGAAGGAAGGGAGGGACAGAGGGAAGGAAGGGAGGAAGGAAAAGAGGAAGTAATAAAAGAAGGAAGGAAAGAAAGAAAGATGGGGCCTGGCACGGTGGCTCACGCCTGTAATCTCATCACTTAGGGAGGCTGAGGAGGGAGGATCACTTGAGGTCAGGAGCTCGAGACCAGTCTGGTCAACATGGTGAAACCCCGTCTCTACTAAAAATGCAAAAATTTGCTGGGTGTGGTGGTGCACGCCTGTAATCCCAGCTACTCAGAAGGCTGAGGCAGCAGAATCGCTTGAACCCAGGAGGTGGGGTTGCTGTGAGCTGAGATGGTGCCAGAGCAAGACTCTTGTCTTTTTTTTTTTTTTTTTTGAGCCAGAGTCTCGCTCTGTCACCCAGGCTGGAGGGCAGTGGCATGATCTTGGCTCACTGCGACTGCCACCTCCCAATTCTCCTGCCTCAGCCTCCCGAGCAGGTGGGATTACAGGCACCCACCACCACGCCCAGCTAATATTTGTATTTTTAGTAGCGTCAGTGTTTTGCCTTGTTGGCCAGGTTGGTCTCGAGCTCTCCTCTGGTGATCCACCCGCCTCAGCCTCCCAAAGTGCTAGGATTACAGATGTGAGTCACTGCCTTTTTTTTTTTTCAGACAGAGTCTCCCTCTGTCATCAGGCTGGAGTGCAGTGGTGCGATCTCCGCTCACTGCAACCTCCAACTTCCTGGTTCAAATGATTCTCCTGCCTCAGCCTCCTGAATAGCTGGGATTGCTGGCGCACACCACCACACCCAGCCAGTTTTTGTATTTTTAGTCAAGATGGGGTTTCACCATGTTGGCCAGGATGGTCTCCATCTCCTGACCTCGTGATCGGCTAGCATCAGCCTCCCAAAGTGCTGGGATTACAGGCGTGAGCCACTGCGCCAGGCCCTATTTTTAAAAATATTTTTAGTAGAGACGGGGTTTCACTGTGTTGGCCAGGCTGGTCTTGAACTCCTGACCTCAAGTGATCCTCTAGCCTTGGCCTCCGATGGTTCTGTCACCATCGGAGTCTCCCTCTGTCACCCAGCTGGAGTGCAGTGGCATGATCTCAGTTCGCTGCAACCTCCACCACCTGGGTTCAAGCAATTCTCCTGCCTTAGCCTCCCCAGTAGCTGGGCCTATAGGCATGTACCACCATATCCAGCTAATTTTTGAATTTTTAGTAGAGACGGGGTTTCACCATGTTGTCGAGGGTGGTCTCTATCATCATCCGCCTGCCTCGGCCTCCCAAAGTTCTGGATTACAGGCTTGAGCCTGTAATTTTTTTTTTTTAATTAACAAATTATTATTTTTTTTAATTAACAAAATTTTTGTTTGTAGCGATGAGGTCTCACCATGTTGCCCAGGCTGATCTTGCACTTCTGGGTTTAAGCCATCCTCCCACCTCAGCCTCCCAAAGTGTTCGTATTAGAGGCATAAGCCACCACACTCAGCCCTGAAATTTTTAAAATATAATTTTGTTAAAGAGACAGGGTCTTGCTACATTGCTCAGGCTGATCTCAACTCCTGGCCTCAAAAGATCTTCCTGCCTCAGTCTTCCAAAGTGCGAGGATTATTGGCCAGTTGAAGTGGCTCATACCTGTAATCCCAGCACTTTGGGAGGCCGAGGTGGGCAGATCACCTGAAGTCAGGAGTTCAAGACCAACCTGGCCAACAGGGTTAAACACCATCTCCACTAAAAAATATATAAAAATTAGCCAGGTGTCATGGTGCACGCCTGTAATCCCAGCTACTCAGGAGGCTGAAGCACGAGAATCACTTGAACAGGAGGCAGAGGTTTCAGTGAGCCGAGATTGCGTCACCGCACTCCAGCCTGGGCAACAGAGCGAGACTCTGTCTCAAGCAAACAAACAAACAAACAAAAGCTGGGATTATATGCATGAGCTGCTGCCCCACCCGCCCCTTTAAAACGTACAGAGCTATCGGGCGCGATGGCTCACGCCTGTAATCCCAACACTTTGGGAGGCCGGATGGATCACGAGGTCAAGAGATTGAGACCATCCTGGCCAACATGGTAAAACCCTATCTCTACTAGAAATACAAAAATTAGCTGGGCATGGTGGCGTGCGCCTGTAGTCCCAGCTACTTGGGAGGCTGAGGCAGGAGAATCCCTTGAACCCAGGAGGTGGAGGTTGCAGTGAGCTGATATCGCACCACCGCACTCCAGCCTGGGCAACAGAGCAAGACTCCATCTCAAAAAAAAAAAAAAAGAAAGTACAGAACCTACCTCACAAGAGTGTTAAGAAGATGGCAGAGAGAATGTAAGCACTGAGCGGGCACATGATGGGCACCGGGGAACATTAGCCATGCTAGTGGAAAGGCAGTGGATATTTCTACAGAAGAGGGAGCATTCCTGTTCCCTCAGCCCCAACTCTGTGTGGCAGATGCTCTCATACGGTATTTTAACCAATACTTTTAAATAACCTTTGAAGCAGGTTTTGATCATCCCGAATTACAGAAGAGAAAACAGCCTCAGAGAGGTTAAGAAACTTCCTCAAGATCACACAGCTAGTGAGCAGCAGAGCCAGAATTCTAACCCAGCTCTATTCTCGATCTCATCCCCAAGATTGTGTTCTGCCTACTCTAATCCAAGTGCCCTCTTGGACTTCCAGTGCCAGGAGGCTGTGGGAAGGGGAAGGAAGGGCTTAGGACCCTGAGGGACCTGCAAGGCTGGGGCTGCCCCTGTGCCCTCTGTTAGCATCCAACCTGGAGCCTCATTATATGAGTTGATAGAGTCCTGAGTTCTGGACCATGGGCTCTAGGCTTCAGTTATTTATTTTATTTATTTTTGTGACAAATGCAGTGGCACGATCACGGCTTACTGAAGCCTCAGCCTGCCAAGCAGCTGGGACCACAGGCATGCACCACCACACTTGGATAATTTATTTTATTTTATTTTTATTTTTTGAGACAGAGTCTTGCTCTGTCACCCAGGATGGAGTGCAGTGGCACAATCTTCAACCTCCACCTCCTGGGTTCAAGCGATTATCAGGCCTCAGCCTCCCAAGTAGATGAGAATTACAGGTGTGTGCCACCATGCTTGGCTAATGTTTGTGTTGTTAGTACAGACGAGGTTTTGCCCTGTTAGCCAGGCTGGTCTCGAACTCAAGTGATCCTCCCACATTGGCCTCCCAAAGTGCTAGGATTACAGGCATGAGCCACTGCGCCTGGCCCAGTTACTTCTTTTAAAAGTTATATTTGAGCACCTATTCTGTGTCAAGCACTGGCATAAGCTGTGAACAGGCAACATCTATCCTTGTGTGCTAATCGGGCTTTGGAGAATGGAAACAGGAGGCTGATGAAACCCCTGCTGAGAGCAGCCTTTTTGCCCGTCCTGGGGTGAAGCACTATGGAATCACCCACACTTGCCAGGACTGAAGGTATTGTCAGGCCCTCTCCTGCTCCCAGCTCCAGCCAGGGCCCTGTGTATGGGGCCCTTTAAGTAGGCGGTGCCCTCCCTAATTAACCAGCTAAAGAAAGAGCTGGCTTGAAATGGGATTGTGCAGACCCAGCTTTGGGACCCGAGGACGCTGGATCAGGGATTGTTATGCTAATCGCCTGAGATCAGCAGTTCCCGTGCCCTTCGGATGGCAGGTAGCGAGGCTGGGCTCTGCCCAGCGGCTGTGGCTACAGGAGGCCAGGCTTTTCCTCTGGCTTCCGGCTTTCTCTGTTCCCCCCTCACCCCGTCAGACTTGCCCTGCCTGTCCTCCCACCTGCCCGTTGGCTGGAAGGCTTGGCGTCTCCTAGAAAGGTCCAGGCCAGCTCCTCCCACCCTCCGAAGAGAAACCTGCTTGCCTTCAAGCTGGGTGCGAATTGGGGACGCAGAGGTAGGAAGAAGGTACCCAGCTCCTCCTCCTGTCTAACCCATTCTCATCTCCAGGCATGACAGCTTCATTGGTCCCTCCTGCCCCCTTGGGCTCTGAAAAACACACTGGGTGGTGCCTTTGCCACTTACTATGCCATCTTAGGCAAGTGACTGCCTCTCAGAGCCTTGGTTTCCTAATCTGTAAAATAGGTTGATAATAACAGTAGCTACCTCAAAGGGTTGAAATGAGAATAGAATGAGAACAGGTATCTAACATAGCCAGTTCCATTGCTACTGCCAATCGAACACTGATTAGTAGCTCTCCCCTGCCCCGTGTATGGCACCCACTATGTGTCAGCCCTGTGCTGTGCTGTATCCTTTTTTTGTTTGTTTGTTTGTTTTTTTTTTTTTTTGAGAAGGGGCCTCACAGGCCAGGAATGGTGGCTCACACCTGGAATCCCAGCACTTTGGGAGGCCGAGGTGGGTGGATCACAAGGTCAGGAGTTCAAGACCAGCCTGGCCAATATGGTGAAACCCTGTCTCTACTGAAAAAAATACAAAAATTACCTGGGTGTGGTAGCGGGCACCTGTATCCCCAGCTACTTGTGAGGCTGAAGGCAGAAAAATCGCTTGAACCCGAGAGGCAGAGGTTGCAGTGAGCCAAGATTATGCCACTGCACTCCAACCTGGGCAACAGAGTGAGAGTCTGTCTCAAAAAAAAAAAAAAAAAAAAAAAAAAAAAGCCGGGCAGTGGCTCACACCTGTAATCCCAACACTTTGGAAGGCGAAGGCGGGCAGATCTCCTGAGGTTGGGAGTTCAAGACCAGCCTGACCAACATGGAGAAACCCCATTTTTACTAAAAATACAAAATTAGCAGGGTGTGGTGGCACATGCCTGTAATCCCAGCTACTCGGGAGGCTGAGGCAGGAGGATTGCTTGAACCTGGAGGCAGAGGTTGCGGTGAACTGAGATCGCACCATTGCACTCCAGCCTAGGCAACAAGAGCGAAACTCCGTCTAAAAAAAAAAAAAGAAGGGGGTCTCACTATGTTGCCCAGGCTGATCTTGAACTCCTGAGCTCAGGCGACTCTTCCTGCCCCAGTCTCCTGAGTAGCTGGGATTACAAATGTGTGCCACCATGGCTGGCCCTTTTATAAGGTATTACCCCATTTTGCCTTTCCAGTCACTCTATGAGATAATTAACATTACCATCCCCATTGCACAGATGAAGAAACCAAGGCCCAGAGGAACTGACCCACTTGCTCAGGATCTACCCCAAGCCAGTGTTCCCTTAACGTCTATTCTGCAGTTTGGTATGTGGCCATTGACAGTGCAAAAGGTGAGCTTGGTCGAAAGATGTTCCCAGAAACATGTGTCATCGTTATATATTTAATGTGCAGGAGAAAAAAAAATTCAAGTAGCATTTTAAGCTCGTGATTCACAAATAGTGTTGCTTAGGTTAAATATGTTTAAGTTCATACAGTCACCAGTGCAAGTATGGTCATAGAAGCTTTACTCATAACAGCAAAAACTGGAAACAAGTGAGACACCCATCAACAAGAGAAGAGAGGAACAAACCATGTAACAGCCATGTAACGGAATTCTCAGCCAGCAGCGACAGGCAGCAAACCACTTGTCAACCTACAATGGGGACAAATCACAGACATTTTTTTGCGCGTTTGTCTTTGAGATGGAGTCTCTCTCTGTAGCCCAGGCTGGAATGCGGTGGCATGATCTCGGCTCACTGCAACCTCCGCCTCCTGGGTTCAAGTGATTCTCCCATCTCAGCCTCCCGAGTAGCTAGGATTTCAGGCACCTGCCACCACACCCGGCTAGTTTTTGTATTTTTGTAGAGACGGAGTTTCGCCATATTGGCCAGGCTGGTGTCAAACTCCTGCCCTCAGGCGATCCTGATCTGCCTGCCTGGGCCTTCCAAAGTGCTGAGATTACAGGGGTGAGCCACATGCCCATCCTCAGAAACAATATTGAGGGAAAGAAGCTAGACTCAGGTGTACATATTATACTATAAGAGTCCACAAACAGCTAAAGCAAATCTATGGCTGCCAGTGGGGAGGTGGATACTGTCCAGGGACCCCAGGGAACTTTCTGGGGTGATGGGACTATGCTATATATATATATATTTTTTTTTAGACGGAGTCTTGTTCTGTCACCCAAGCTGGAGTGCAATGACACCACTTTGGTTCACTGCAATCTCCGCCTCCCAGGTTCAAGCAATTCTCCTGCCTCAGCCTCCTGAGTATCTGGGATTACAGGCACCCACCACCGTACCTGGCTAATTTTTGTATTTTTAGTAGAGAGGGAGTTTCACCTTGTTGGCCAGGCTAGTCTCGAACTCCTGACTTCAAGTGATTTGCCCACCTCGGCCTCCCAAAGTGCTGGGATTACAGGCATGAGCCACCTCGCCCAGCCTGGAATATTCTATATCTTGATGTAGGTGTGATCACACCAGTGTCCTTGTAGGCAAAAATGTATCAACAGGTACATTTCATATTTGTTCAAGTTAATGTATATGCAGTATGCATCAATAAATCATCGTTAATAGATTAAGGGAGTTTTTTGTTTCGTTTTGTAAGAGGGGATCTTGCTTTGTTGCACAAGCTGGTCTTGAACTGCTGGCTTCAAGCAATCATTCCCCCGTGGCCACCCACAATGCTGGGATTACAGGCTTGAGCCACCACGCTCTGCCAGGGTAAGTTTTTAAAAAATAAATGTATTTAAAGAAAATTTGTATCTAAATAGTAGTTCGGGGTATGCAAATATGACCACAAACAAAAACAAAAAGCAAGGCAGCAAACAAAACCTCAACCACCGAAGTTGGGGGTAATGTAAGTGCTAGGCAATGGAGATGTATTCAGCTTCCGCCTCAAAGGGTGCCAGATAAAACAGGATGCCTAGTTAAGTTGAAATTTCAGATCATCAACAAATACTTTTTCAGTATAAGTATGTCCCATGCAGTGTTTGGGACATACTTATACTTTATTTATTTATTTAAATTTTGCTTTTGTTT
The DNA here is from genome assembly GCF_049354715.1 of Callithrix jacchus. Taxonomy (NCBI): domain Eukaryota; kingdom Metazoa; phylum Chordata; class Mammalia; order Primates; family Cebidae; genus Callithrix; species Callithrix jacchus. The sequence continues at coordinate 123,523,899 of NC_133510.1, forward strand.
GTTATTTATCAGAAATTCACATTTAACTGGACGTCCTGTATTTTTACTTGCTAAATCTGACCACCCTGCCTTCCTGGGATCCCGCCCGGTCTCGCAGCCCTGTGCCCACTGCAGGCGGTGCGCCCTGCGCGGTGTAGTCACGCCGGGCGCAGCCTGGCAACGCGGCCACAAAGGGAGCCCGGGAGGCGGAATCTTTCCACATGCCTGATCAATGGGGGCGCGGAGACGGCGGCGCAAACAGGCCTGAGACAGCCGCACAAAGAGGAGGCCCCTTGGCCGCTCCCGCCTTCCATTGATCCTGGCCCTTTGTGGCTCGGACAACGGGGGCGCGGGAGGCGCCTTGCGGGGACTTGGCCCATTCTCCTTAGAGGGAGAAGGTCCTCGAGGACCCCTGTCCCGCCGGCCCTCTCCACCGTTCCTCCTCCCATGGGTTCCAGGCCTCAGGTCTGGGGCTGTCCAAAGGTATCAGGGGAACTGGGCAGGGCGCAGGGTGGGGTCGGGCCAGGCTAGGAAAGTGTGGAGTCTGCCTGTGGGGCCACCAGGCCCCGCCTCCTGAGGACCCCCCAGTCTACTCTGGCAAGCCCTCTCTGTCTCCTTGGTTACAGGCAGGTTTTGCACAGTCTCTATTTTTTTATTTATTGAGCAAATATTTATTGAGCATTTGCTCCAGGCTGTTCCCTCTCGGTACTGCCTCCATGGCCACTTAAATGAGCCAATTCCTCCTCCTAGTATCACCTCTCTGGGAAAGTTCCTCTCAGCGCTCTCCCACCTCAGGTTGGGTAGTGAACCCGCTACACGCGCACACACCCTGTGTGCCTCTCTCCACCTCCCTGCTCTTCAATCCCGGTAAGAATGGCTGTTAATTATGGAGTCCTTCCTATGCCTACCACGCTAAACATTTCACATTTTCTGTCTTTAATTCTCATAACAACATTCTAGATTAGAACTACTGTGATCTCCATTTTCCAGAGATGGGAACTGAGGTTTAGCAGGCTGAAGGAGTCACCCAAAGTCACACAGCAAGCAGTTGGGTGGAGATTTAAATGCAGGCGGTGGATTGAAGAGCTTGAGAGTTTCACATCCCAAGTTCCAGGCTCTATGCAGGATTCATTGCTGAGGCCCAGTAATGACCTGTTTACTCCACCAGCACATTTACGCCCCCCCCCCCACCGTACTGTGTCTATTTGGCCTTTCCCTTCTGTGTTCCCCACTAGACCGATTGCTCTGTGACCTCGGCACCCAGGACAAAGAAGATGCCTAGGGTATATTTGATAATCTGAACTACTGGGTTTAAGAATTTTGGCTGGGCACGGTGGCTCACACCTGTAATCTCAAAACTTTGGGAGGCCGAGGTGGACAAATTACCTGAGGTCAGGTGTTCGAGACCAACTTGGCTAACATAGTGAAACCCGTCTTTACTAAAAATACACAAATTAGGCAGGTGTGGTAGTGGGCACCTATAATCCCAGCCATTTGGGAAGCTGAGGTAGGAGAGTCTCTTGAACCCGGTGGAGGGTGGTGCGGAGGTTGCATTGACCCAAGACTGCGCCACTGCACTCCAGCCTGGGCAACAGAGTCAGACTCCATCTCAAAAAAAAAAAAAGAAAAAAAAAAAAGAATTTTGCTAGGCCCTTGGGCTGAGAAGTGAGGGAAGGACCTAAAGATGAACCTGATACAATTTCTGCCCACAAATGAACTTGAAATCGGACACTTGAATAACGTAAGAAGGGTTGCAGGGCTCTGGAGTCTGGTATATCTTCCCCACCCCCTTAAAAAGATTGGCTTCATTGAGGTGTAATTTACATGCAGGAAAATGCACACATTTTAAGTGTCCAGTTCAATGAACATTGACAAATGCATACACCCATGTAACTAGTATCACTGTCAGATGGAAAACATTTCCATCTCCCCAAGTAGGTTCCTCAGGCTCTTTGCAGTGAATGCCCGGCCCACCCCCGTCCCACACAACCCCTGATCTGCTTTCTGTCACTATAAGTTAGTTTGCATTTTCTAGAGTTTCATATAAATGAAATCATACAATGTGTATTCGTTTGCATCTGGCTTTTTTCGCTCACCATGCTAATATGGTGATTCATCCATACTGTGGAGTGATCTCTCAGTTCTAAATCCTCTCTCTGCTTGTGACCTCTTTGAGTTTCACCCTCTTCCTCTATAAAACAGGGGTGGATTCTGTGAAATTTCATTGAAAGAATGTCTGCAGAGTGCACAGAACCTGCACACAGCTGGCATGCAATAAGTGCTCTTGCTTAGTATGCCCTTCCTGCTAGACTGTAAGCTCCATGAGGACAGGGACCTTGGCCATTTTGTTCACCACTCTCCATTAACTGCCGTGGCTGCTGTTTATTATAGATGGTGAATAGGAGCTCGGAGACCTGCAGCAAAGTTGCCCAAGGTCACACAGCTAGTAAGAGGCAGAATTGAGATTCGAACCCAGGCAACTTAGCTCTGTAGTGCTTACTATTTAAATTTTTTTTGACACAGGTTCTCACTCTGTCACCCAAACTGGAGAGCAGTGGCACAATCTTGGCTCACTGCAGCCTATGCCTCTCCTCAGGCTCAAGCGATCCTCCCACCTCAGACTCCCAAGTAGTTGGGATTAAGGCAACCACCACAATGCTCAGTTAGTTTTTGTATTTTTTGTAGAGATAGGGTCTTACTATGTTGCCCAGGCTGGTCTCGGACACCTGGACTCAAGCAATTCACCCACCTCAGCTTCCCAAAGTGCTGGATTATAGGCATGAGCCACCACACTGCACCTGGCCTCTATTTTATTTTATTTTGCTTCTGAGATAGAGTCTCCCGCTGTCGTCCATGCTAGAGTGCAGTGGCATGATCTCGGCTCAGCTGCAACATCTGCCTCCTGGGTTCAAGTGATACTTCTGCCTCAGCCTCCAGTGTAGCTGAGACTACAGGTGCAGGCCACCACGCCCAGCTAGTTTTTGTATTTTTAGTAGAGACGGGGTTTCACTATATTGACCAGGCTGTTCTCGAACTCCTGACCTCATGATCTGCCCACCTGGCCTCCCAAAGTGCTGGAATTACAGCCGTGAGCCACCGTCCCCGGCCTTTTTTTCAGACAGAGTCACGTTCTGTTGCCCAGGCTGGAGTGCAGTGGCACCGTCTTGGCTGTCTTCAACTTTCACCCCTTGGGTTCAAGCAATTCTCATGTCTCAGTTTCCCAAGTAGCTGGGGCTACAGGCACCCTCCACCAGGCCTGGCTAATTTTTGTAGTTTTAGTAGGGATGGAGTTTCACCATGTTGCCCTGGCTGGTCTTGAAATCCTGAACTCAAGCAATCTGCCCACCTCAGCCTCCCAAAGTACTAGGATTACAGGCATCAGCCACCACACCTGGCTTCTTTTTTTTTTTTTCTTTTGGAGGTAAAGTCTTTCAATCTCAGCTCACTGCAACCTCTGCCTCCCAGGTTCAAGCGATTTTCTGGCCTCAGCCTCCCAAGTAGCGGGGATTACAGGTACCTGCCACCATGCCCAGTTAATTTTTGTATTTTAGTAAACAACGGGTTTCACCATGTTGGCCAGGATGGTCTCCATCTCTTGACCTCATGATCTGCCCGCCTAAGCCTCCCAAAGTGCTGGGATTACAGGCGTTAGCTACCGTGCTGGCCAAGCTGGCCTCTTTTCTTATTATTTATTACGGTATTATGTATGGGCTCCTTACCATAATCACTACACTAAACTACCTCACAATCAGTGTTCCCCTCTCTGACAACCTCCCTGAATCTTCTCTTCACCCTTTACTGACCACTCTATGGAGGAAGCATGATATAAAAAATAACTCTACAACTACTAATATATATTTTTAGTTTATGTGCGAGGCAGTATTCTAAGCACTTTACATATATTATCTCATATAACTCCTCAATAATGCTGTAAGGTAGGTGTTGGGCATCTCCCCATTTTATACATAAATGAGGAAATTGTAGTGTAACTGAGTGACTGTGGTTTTGGAGTCAAGACATCTTCCTTTTTTTTTTTAAGTAATACATGATAATTGTACATATTTTGGAGGCACGTGTGGTATTTTGATACATACATGCAATGTGTAACGATCAAATCAAGATAACTGGGACATCCATCAACCCAAATATTCACCCCTTCTTCATGTGGGGACATCCCAGTTCCTCTCCTCCAGCAATTGTTTCTTCTTCCGCCTCCTCTTCTTCCTCTTCCTCCTCCTCCTCCTTCTTCTTCTTCCTGTTGTTCTTGTTCTTTTTCTACTTCTTCTTCTTTGAGATGGAATCTCACTCTGTGGCCCAGGCCGGAGTGCAGTGGCGTGATCTCAGCTCACTGCAACTTCCACCTCCTGGGTTCATTCGATTCTCCTGCCTCAGACTCCCAGGTAGCTGGGATTACAGGCGCACACCACCACACCTGGCTAATTTTTGTATTTTTTTAGTAGAGACGGGGTTTTTCACCATGTTGGCCAGGCTGTTTTCAAACTCCTGACATCAGGTGATCCGCCTGCCTCAGCCTCACAAAGTGTTGGGATTACAGGCATGAGCCAGCACTACCGGCCAAGCAATTTTGAACTCTAAAACAAATTATTAACTCTAGTGTCTCCACTGTACTGTAGAACTCTAGATCTTATTCCTTCCATCTGGATTTTCGTTGGACATCTTCCTTTTGAAGCCCAGCTTTGTCGTGCTTTCCACGGGACTTGAGCAAACCTCTCCCCTGATGGCCTGTGTATTCCTCTGATCAGGACTTCCCCAGAGCTCCTCCTTGACCTGACGTTTTTTTCTGGGCACTTCTCTCTGACCCCTCGGCAGGGTTTTCTCTTCCTCTTCTAAGCTTCTTTCCCCAGTCCTTCCCTGGGCCTTAGCAGGCCAAGGCTACAATTTCAAAAGGAGTTGAGTTTCTTCTGGAAAGGGGCTGGGATGGAACCTCTCCCCTACATGGTCTCTTCCCATAAATGCCCCCTGTGTGCAGCGCCCAGGGGCCCCGGGGAGCCTGGGCGGCTGATCTGTAATTAGAAACTTTTCTGCCTTCACGACAGGAGGAGGGAGGGCCCAGGTCTGGCCCAGTTATTTTGTTTCTCATGAATTATTCAGGAGATGGGAAGTGGAGTGAAGCCGGGCCCCTCTGCTGACCAAAGCTCTGCCCAAGGCAGCACGACCTACCCAGCTCTGTCCCTTTTACTGTTTCAGACCCAGGAAATAAACAAACCATGTGCCAGGCACGTTTACTGAGGGTGTTTTCATCAGACTCGGGGAGGGAGGTATGTTCTTTAGCTGCAGAGGGTGACAGGGACTTATCCAAGGTCACAAGCCTAGGAAAAGGACGGCTGAGCTGGGACTCAAACCCAGGAACACGACGCGAGGTTTGGTACTCCTTTTGTGCTATTATAGATGCTGGGCAGAGGAGGAGGAGGGGAGGAGATCCCATCAAGCCCGCTAGGAAAAGATAAAAGATCCTTTCCTTTCTCTCTTGCCTTGCTCCTGCTAAGGCTGGGGAATGGAGAAGGAGGGCAATATGGAAAGGAGAGAACTAACCTCAGGAGCACCAGCTGGGTGACAAGCAAGAATTATTTTGTATTTTTAGTAGAGATGGGGTTTCTCCATGTTGGTCAGGCTGGTCTTGAATTCCCAACCTCAGGCAATCCGCCTGCCTCAGCCTCCCAAAGTGCCGGAATTACAGGTGTGAGCCACCACACCCAACAACAAATATTTTAAAGGACTTTTTTCAAGACACATAACAACTGGTTAGCAGCAGGTGGGGCTCAGTCCTAGCACTTCTCTCTGCGTTGCACTCTTTCTCCTCCACTCCTGCGGGGAGGCAAGCAGGGCTACTGAGGAACCTCAGCTCCGGAGTCCACGGTGATCCTTGGATCAGACTTGCCTTGTTGTCACACCTCTCAGTGTCCAGGTGCTGCTCCAGGACAAATCCTCATGAGCATCCAGATGATATCTGTCATCCCACACTGGTTAACCTCGCAGGGTGGTCCTTTAGAAGGCTCAGGGCTTCCTCATTGGCACAAGGCCGGCAATTCTGAGAGATAGATCAGCTCTGAGTGTAGTTCCCGGAAGAACTAAAGCGCAGAATTTGGAAAGAACGTCCTGACTCCACTCCTTATTTTCTGTGTAAACTTGGGCCAGTTCCTTCATGTCTCTGTCAATTTGTCCATTGATGAAGTGAGATGAGGATAAGAAATAAACATGGCCAGGCACAGTGGCACACCTATAATCCCAGCACTTTGGGAGGCCGAGGCGGGCAGTTGCCTGAGCTCAGGAGTTTGAGGCAGGTGGATCACGAGGTCAGGAGTTCGAGACAAGCCTGGCCAACATAGTGAAACCCTGTCTCTACTAAAAAATACAAAAATTAGCCAGGCGTGGTGGCATGTGCCTGTAGTCCCAGCTACTCAGGAGGCTGAGGCAGGAGAATCACTTGAACCCAGGAGGTGGAGGTTGTGGTGAGCCGAGATCGTGCCACTAAACTCCACCCTGAGCAGCAAGAGCAAAAACTCCATCTCAAAAAAAAGAAAAAGGAACATGAGCTGTTGTGTGGAATGAATATGATCGCATATATAAGGCATAGAGCAATGCTTGGCACATAGCGAGTGCTCAGTAAGTGTTGCCGTCATTACCGTTATTGGTTATTATTATTCCTGATGACAGCCTCTCATTAAGCTTAGTTAACAGAGAGGCAGCAACTACCAGATGGTGAACATGACTCTTCTTGAAACAGCACCCCAGTTTTCCCTGGGGAACTCCCCCTCCCCCAATATCAGTTCCTGTATCTGGGATGGAGCTTATTCCACCCACCTTTGGCTCCAGGGTTGGGCCTGGGATCTAGCCCAGCCACAAGGATTGGTGGAAGAACAGGCATGTGACCCAATGGGAACCAATCAGTGGGAGACTTGAGATTTTTTCTGGAAAGAGGCACTCTTTTTTAACCAACAGGAAAAAGCATGGGTGGAGCTTCTGAGAGCCTTCTTGTCACCCTGGGGAAGAGAGTGTCTGTCTGAGATTGAAGCCACAGAAGAAAGCAGAGCCAAGACATGGTAAAGACATGAAATGGAATCTTTGACCTCCTTGATCCAGCTGTTAAGTCAGTAAATAATAATAATGATGATGATGATTTGCTTTGTTTGCATCAGTGAGTTGAGTTTTCTGTCATTTACAACCAAGAATGCTGAGGAAACTTGCCAACAATGTGCCAGTGTGCCAATGTGTGCCCTCTCTCTGTCTCTCCATATATATATTTATTTATTTTATATTATTTTATTTTTTGAGGAGTCTCGTTCTTTCACCCAGGCCAGAGTGCAGTGGCACAATCTTGGTTCACAGCAGCCTCCGCCTCCTTGGTTCAAGCAATTCTCCTGCCTCAGCCTCCTGAGTAGCTGAGACTACAGGCACACACCACCACGCCTGGCTAATTTTTGTATTTTTAATAAAGACAGGGTTTCACCATACTGGTCAGGCTGATCTCGAACTCCTGACCTCAGGTGATTTACCTGCCTTGGCCTCCCAGAGTACTGGGATTACAGGCATGAACCACCACGCCCAGCCCCCCTCCTCAATCTCTCTCTCTCTCTCTTTTTTTTTTTTTTTTTTTACCCAGGCTGGAGTGCAATGGTGTGATCTCGGCTCACCGCAACCTCCACCTTCTGGATTCGGGCAATTCTCCTGCCTCAGCCTCCTGAGTAGCTGGGATTACAGGCACACGCCACCATGCCCAGCTAATTTTTTGTATTTTTAGTAGAGACGGTGTTTCACCATGTTGACCAGGATGATCTCAATCTTTTGACCTCGTGATCCACCTGCCTCAGCCTCCCAAAGTGCTGGGATTACAGGCTTGAGCCACCGCGCCCGGCCTCCCTCTCTCTCTCTCTCTCTCCATACATATATACATATATATATACACACACACACGTATATATATATACACATATACGTATATATATATGTGTATGTGTATACACATATATATATGCCAGGTGCAATGATTCACGCCTATAATCCCAGCACTTTGGGAGGCCTAGGCAGACGGATCATGAGGTCAGCAGTTTGAGACCAGCCTGGCCAATATGGTGAAACCCTGTCTCTTCTAAGAATACAAAAATTAGCTGGGCACAGTGGCACATGTAGTCCCAGCTATTCAGGAGGTATCGCTTGATCCTGGGAGGCAGAGGCTGCAGTGAGCCGAGATCATGCCACTGCACTCCAGCTTGGGTGACAGAGTGAGATTCTGTCCAAAATATATAATATATATTTATATTTGTATATAAAATGTGTTTGTGTGTGTGTGTGTGTGCGTGTGTGTATTTGTTTTGCTCTGTAGAGAAGGGGTCTTGCTATGTTGCCCAGGCTGATCTTCAACACCTGGCTTCAAGTGATCCTCCCACCTTGGCCTCCCAAAGTACAGATGTGAGCCACTGTGCCCAGCCATACATCTCTCTCTCTCTCTCCATATATATGATAAAAAAATACATATATATATATATAGTGTGATATCTAGAGATAGATAGATGTATCTATAGTGTGTGTGTGTATATATATATATATATCTTTGGTTAAAATAACAGTATATGCTGGAGAGTCATTTCTAATTATTGCTTTTGTTTTACAAACTTAGGTCAAGAGAGAATGTCGAGTAAGGCCTTAAGATTCACAACAACGCCTAGGTGCAAATTAAGGGCCTCTCCTCACTGAACTTACACAGTCATGGAGTCACAGACTTAGAGTCATGGCTTGGCTGTAACTATGGTTCTCCTTTCTGCTTTCAGGAAAACATTTAATTTCCACCCTGGGCGTGGTCTGTGCCCAGCTTCCTTGTGGTGCTCTGTTTCTGTCTGCCTTTTGTCTGCACACTGGTGGTGTCAGAGCCAGTAACTATCTGTTTACAGTTTCAGACAGAAGCATTAATCGCCTTTTGAACCTCCCATTTTCCTCCAAGAACTCCCTGCTCAACTGTCTCAACTGTCTCACTGGTGTTTCTTTCTATGTGGAAATGTCTATTTTTTTTCTATAAAATCTGACCACCTGCAAATCCCTACACATTCTCTTGTGAGCAGGCAACATGAGAGAAAGACATGTAAGCGGCAGGTATCTACACAGAACAGAGCTTACAGGACAAGTTGCCACAACCCTAAAGCTTCTAGGCCAAACAGCAAGGCAGCTGGGGGTAGCAGAGGGAGCACTGGAGGCAGACCAGCATTTGAAATCCGGTTTTGCTACTTACTTGCTCTGTGACCTGGGACAAGTTACTTCAAACTGCCGAGCTCAGTCTCCTCGTCTATAAAATGGGCACAGACTGGTGTACACTACCACAAATGGTGCGGTGGTGTATACCTGTAATTCCAGCACTTTGGGAGGCTGAGGCAGGAGGATCACTTGTGCCCAGGAGTTTGAGACCAGCCTGGCCAACATGGTGAAAACCCATCTCTACTAAATATACAAAAATTGGCCGGTGTGGTGGCTCACACCTGTAATCCCAGCACTTTGGGAGGCTGAGGTGGGGCAGATCACAAGGTCAGGAGTTCAAGACCAGGCTGGCCAACATAGTGCATAGTGAAACCCCATGTCTACTAAAAATACAAAAATTACCCGGGCATGGTGGCATGCACCTGTAGTCCCAGCTACTTGATTAAAATAACAGTATATACTGAAGAGTCATTTCTAATTATTACTTTTGTTTTAATAAAATAAAAGACATGTAGGTGGCAAATATCTTCCCAGAACAGAGCTCACAGGAGAATCACTTCAACCTGGGAGGTGGAGGTTGCAGTGAGCCAAGATCGTGCCATTGCACTCCAGGCTGGGAAACAAGAGTGAAAGTTCAAAACAAAAATTAACTGGACATGGTGGCAGGCACCTGTAATCCCAGCTATTCGGGAAGCTGAGGCAGGAGAATCACTTGAACCTGGGAGGCAGAGGTTGCAGTGAGCCGAGATTGTGCCATTGCACTCCAGTGTGGGTCACAAGAGGGAAACTCTGTCAAAAAAAAAAAAAAAAAAAAAAACAGAAAGAAAGAAGGAAGGAAGGAAAGAAACAAATAAAGAAAGAGAAACAGAAGGAGAGGGGAGCGAAGCAGAGGACTCCTGACCTTAAGGGATCTGCCAACCTTTGCCTTCCAAAGTGCTGGGATTACAGGCATGAGCCACCGCGCCTGGCCCAGCTTGCTGTTTTAAGAGTCCAGGCAGGGCCTGGTGGCTCATGCCTGTAATCCCAGCATTTTGGGAGGCCGAAAAGGGGGGATCACGAGGTCAGGAGTTTGAGACCAGCCTGACTAACATGGTGAAACCCCGTCTCTACTAAAAATACAAAAAAAAAAAAAAAATTAGCTGGGCATGGTGGTGCGTGCCTGTAATCCCAGCTACTCAGGAGGCTGAGGCAGGAGAATCGCTTGAACCCAAAAGGCGGAGGTTGCAGTGAGCTGAGATCACACCACTGCACTCCAGCCTGGGCTACAGAGCAAGATTCTGTCTCAGAAAAAAAAAAAAGAGTCCAGACCCTAACTACTCTTGGGAGACATGGTGGGAATAAGGAAGTGGCAGCTGGGCTTTGGAATGCAAATCATGGCCCTTCCTGGTCACTCGTGCCTCCTGTGTACCAAGGGGAAGGTGAAGAAACCCAGGAGATGCATCCTGTGGGGGCCTGGAGAGGGGACTCCATGGGCACATCCGTCCATCCATGCTCAGCCATCATTACGTCACCAGAGCACTGGTTAACACATGCATGTATCCACGCCGTCAGACTCACAGTGAACACATGAGTACACGTGTGCATATGTGTGGCTCCACAAGTACACACCTCCCTCACTCACACACTCACAGGTCCACCACCCTGCATTGAATTCCTGGATTTTGTCAGAACCCCATTAGGGCCAGGTGCAGTGGCTCATGCCTGGTAATTCCAGCGCTTTGGGAGACTGAGGCAGCTGGATCACTTGAGGTCAGGAGTTTGAGACCAGCTTGGCTAACATGGTGAACCTCCCCTACTAAAAATACAAAAATTAGCCAGGCGTGGTGACGCATGCCTGTAATCCCAGCTACTCAGGAGGCTGAGGCAGGAGAATCGTTTGAACTCAGGAGGTGGAGTTTGCAGTAAGCCGAGATCACACCACTGCACTCCCACCTGGGTGACAGAGCAAGACTGTCTCAAAAACAAGAACCTCATTAGGCAGAATAGCTAGGTCAAGTGTATGGACTCTGTTCCTGACTATTGGGTTTGAATCCTCATTCTGCCAAATACCAGCCGAGTCTTTGGGTAAACCCTCTCATCTTTCGATCTGCAAATGAGAGTAATAATAGCATCTGTTCCTTTGGGTTGTTATTGGGAGTTTAAAGAATTGTAAGGTGTCTGGACTAGAAATTCTAGCTGGTATGGTTTACATAAGAGGTCCCTCACACACATACACACAATAAACAGCCTTGAAGTGATGCTATATCCTCTATCCAACAGGTCGGCTTCTCTGGGAAGCAGACTCAGAGATGGAGACTGGTATGTAGAACTTCATCAGGAGGTGCTTGTGGGAGCAACACCCACCAAAGAAAAGGAAGGAAGCTGGATTGGGCAGAGGGAAGGGTGGTGCTGTAATCCAGTCTCAGCGGAGGCCTCGGCCAGCCCCGTCGGGACTTCTGAAGCTGAGATGACCCGTCAGAGTTGTTCTGTGTTGAGATGAGGAGGCTGAGTCTTTACACCTGTACTGACCAGTCCAAGGATGTGAGCTGCGCTGGGAAGGGGCTATGACCTCGGAGTGATGACTCCCTTCAGTGTGGCCAAACCACAGAGGGACTCAGCTGTGAGCTGTCAGCAACCAACACCTCCAGCAGCTAGAGAAATGCGTGGATTCTAAAGGAACATCAGGCTGGATCCCTTATATTATACAGCTGGCGGGTGGTGGGAGCATTTTTCCTCCTCTCATCTCTGGACTCCAAAGACCCCTGAAAACAGCCAATCAAGGAACAAGGACCTGAACTTTCCCTGACTTGGGCCTCACATCAAGCTGTTTGCTCTTGCTTCTGTATTCCAGGGTACCTTGTTCGAACCTCACTGTTTCATGTAGCACGTTCCTTGAATAATAATAATAAGTGATGTGGCTGAGTGCGGTGGCTCACGCCTGTAATCCCAACACTTTGGGAGGCCAAGGCAGGTGGATCGCTTGAGGTCAGGATTTCGAGACCAGTTTGGGTAACATGGTAAAACCCCCTCTCTACTAAAAAATACAAAAATTAGCCAGGCGTGGTGGTGTACACCAGTAGTCTCAATTACTCAGGAGGCTGAAGGGGGATTGCTTGAGCCCAAGAGGTGGAGGTTGCCATGAACTGAGATCCTGCCACTGCACTCCAGCCTGGGCTACAGAGTGAGACCCTGTTTAAAAAAAAAAAAAAAAATGTGATATATAAACCAAATCTAAGCACTTTATGGCCAAACGTGGTGGCTCACGCCTGTAATCCAAGCACTTTGGGAGGCTAAGGTGGGTAGATCATCTGAGGTCAGGAATTACAGATCAGCCTGGCCAACATGGCAAAGCCCTCTACTAAATATACAAAAATTAGCTGAGCATGGTGGAAGGCATCCGTAATCCTAGCTCCTCAGGAGGCTGAGGCACAAAAATCACTTGAAAATGGGAGGTGGAGGCTGCAGTGAGCTGAGATTGTGTCACTGCACTCCAGCTTGGGCAGCAGAGTGAGACTCTGTCTCACAGAAAATTAAATTAAATTAAAAAATAAACCAGTACTATGTACATTATTTATTTATTTATATTTTGAGACGAACTCTCACTCTGTTGTCCAGGCTGGAGTGCAGTGGCTCAATCTCAGTGCAATGGTGGGATGATCTCAGCTCACTACAACCTCCACCTCCTGGGTTCAAGTTATTCTCCTATCTCAACTTCCCAAATAGCTGGGATTATAGGCGCATGCCACCAGGCCCAGCTAATTTTTGTATTTTTTTTAGTAGAGATGGGGTTTCACCCTGTTGGCCAAGCTGGTCTTGAACTCATGACCCCAAGTGATCCACTGGCCTCAGCCTCCCAAAGTGCTGGGATTACCATCGTGAGCCACTGGGCCCAGCCTGTTCTAAGTACTTTACATGGATTAAATCATTTAATGCTTACAACAACTCTATGAGGTAAATACAATATTGTTATCTGCACTTTCAGATGAGGAAACTAAGTCACAGAGAGGCTAGGTAATTTACTTAAAGTCACATAGGTTGTATGTGGTGAAGCCAGTATTCTAACTCAGAGTTGGTTTCAGAACTCACAGTCTTAACCAGCATGCCCCTGTGATCAGTGGTGAGTATTAACATGGATGATGGATATCCATGAGTCAGTGGATAGACAGAAGGATAGATGAATGCACAGATGGACAGACAGATGGATGGACGGATGGATGGATGGATGGATGGATACCTACTATCCTGGCCTTCCTGGAATGAATGGATGGATGAACGGATGGATGGACGGATACCTACTATCCTGGCCTTCCTGGAATGAATGGATGGATTAATGGATGAATGGATGGATACCTACTATCCTGGCCTTCCTGGAATGAATGGATGGATGAACGGATGGATGGATGGATACCTACTATCCTGGCCTTCCTGGAATGAATGGATGGATGAACGGATGGATGGACGGATACCTACTATCCTGGCCTTCCTGGAATGAATGGATGGATGAACGGATGAATGGATGGATTCCTACTATCCTGGCCTTCCTGGAATGAATGGGTGAATGAACGGATGGATGGATGGATACCTACTATCCTGGCCTTCCTAGAATGAATGGATGGATGAATGGACAGGTAAATGAATACCTATTATCTGGCCTTCCTGGAATTGTCCATCCTATGAGTTTCCTCTCCATTCTTGGCATAGCAGCATCTGGGTCCACATCAGCAAGGAGCACAGCTGAGCCCTCCTAGTAAAAAGGACAGATTGAGATCCTCACCTCCTGGAGCTCAGACCTTCAGCCAAAAGACGATGGGCCGATGTAACTGAATGAGACCTCACAGGCAATGGCAGAATCCCAGTCTTGCCGGCTCTGTGGCCTTGGAAGAGCCTTCCTTGCTGTGCCTCAGAGACCTCATATGTAAAATGCACTAGCTAGAACTTCTAGTCCACCAGACACCCTACAATGCTTTTAAGTAGCAGCCGGGCCCGGTGGCTCACGCCTATAATCCTAGCACTATGGGAGGCCAAGGCAGGTGGGGTCAGGAGTTCAAGACCAGCCTGGCCAACATGGTGAAAATCCATCTCTGCTTAAAATACAAAAATTAAGGGGAGGGCCAGCGGGAGGGGAAGGTGGGGAGGGATAGCCTGGGGAGAAATGCCAAATGTGGGTGAAGGGGAGAAAGGAAGCAAAACACAATGCCATGTGTGTACCTATGCAACTGTCTTGCATGTTCTGCACATGTACCCCCAAACCTAAAATGCAATAAAAAAAAAAAAAACACAAAAATTAGCCAGGCATGGTGGCGCACGCCTGTAATCCCAGCTACTCAGAAGGCTGGGGCAGGAGAATCGCTTGAACTCGGGAGACAGAGGCTGCAGTGAGCTGAGATCATGCCACTGCACTTCCAACCAGGGCGACAGGGCGAGACTGCATCTCAAAAAATAAAGAAAGAAAGAAAACTAAAGCGGGAGCTCAGCCCAGGGTATCTGGTGCTCTTTCACCTTTGGAGACCAGGCAATTCCTAGTTCCCTTCTTTGGGGCATCATCTCCCTCTCCACGGCTTTTTTTGCAGCCTTTCCCAGTATTCTCGCCTTCTTCAGGTACTTTTCTTCCCTTGTCTCACGTCCTTTATGTTTGAGCTCAATGCTTCTGGTCTTCATCGTGGACTAGCCGTGGCTGAACATGCACTGGGGTTGCCCGACTTCCTCCCTGTCTGGGCATGTGAGTGCTTAACCGCTATTTCCTTTAAGACAGATGGAGTGAGGGGGTGGGGAGGCGGGAAGATGGACAGGCAGCACTCAGGTATGGAGGGGAGACGCACTGCTGAGGCCATGGTTCTGAGAGGCTCTGAATCTTGCTGTAACCCAAAAGGACTACGGGAAGATTTTCTGTGACTGTGTTTTGAAGTTCCTAAGGTGTCAATTCCCTAGATCAGCACCCTGTAACCAAATGATGGAACACAGTGGAAAGAATCCAGTGATCTGGGCTGGGCTGTTTCCCTGACTTTGGGCAATTCACATCACCTTTCCAGGCCTTAATTTTTCTACCTGTAAAGGAGAGTTCAATCATGCAAAATCGGGCAAAGGGAATTGGATTGCCTGGTTCTAAGCTCAGCCATACCACTGACCTGTTAAATAACCTTGGAAAAGACACTTACCACTTTGGCCAGGCACGGTAGCTCACGCCTGTCATCCCAGCACTATGGGAAGCTGAGGCAGGCGGATCACGAGGTCAGGAGTTCGAGACCAGCCTGGCCAGCATGGTGAAACCCTGTCTCTACTAAAAATACAAGAATTAGGCAAAATGCTAGGATTACAGGCGTGAGCACCACACCCAGCTTACAGCGGTTTTTTTTTTTTTTTTTGAGACGGAGTTTCACCTGTTACCCAGGCTGGAGTGCAATGGCGCGATCTCGGCTCACCGCAACCTCCGCCTCCTGGGTTCAGGCAATTCTCCTGCCTCAGCCTCCTGAGTAGCTGGGATTACAGGCACGCGCCACTATGCCCAGCTAATTTTTTGTATTTTTGGTAGAGATGGGGTTTCACCATGTTGACCAGGATGGTCTCAATCTCTTGACCTCCTGATCCACTCGCCTCGGCCTCCCTAAATGCTGGGATTACAGGCTTGAGCCACCGTGCCCGGCTACAGCAGTTTTTAAGACCCTGGAAAATGGGTATCTCCTTTAGCCCAGTAGCTCCACTGCTGAGACATAAACACAAAAAATTATCCCAGCATGGTGGCCCGCACCTGTAATCCCAGCTACTTGGAAGGCTGAGGCAAGAGAATTGCTTGAACCTGGCAAATGAAGATTGCAGTGAGCCGAGATCCTGCCACTGCACTCCAGCCTGGGCAACAGAGTGAAACTCTGTCTCAAAAAAAAAAAGGAAGGAAAAGGGAGAGCTAACAGCAAAACAGGCAGAGATGTTTGTTTCTGTGCTTACTTGAGACAAGTTATCGCCCTATTTCACAGGCTGGTATGCAGTGGTATCATCATAGGTCACTTTGGCCTCGAATACCAGGGTTCAAGTGATCCTCAAGTATCAGCCTCCTCAGCAACTGGGACTACAGGTGCACACCACCACGCCTGGCTAATTTTAAAATCTGTTGTAGAGATGAGGGTCTTGCTATGTTGCCCAGGCTGGTCTTGAATTCCTGGCCTCAAGCGTTCCTTCTGCTTTGGCCTCCCAAAGTGCTGGGATTACAGTTGCAAGCCAGCCCTAAAGGTAGAAACTTAGATTCTAGGTGTTCCCATCCAATTTTGCCAAGCAGAACTCCTTCCTTTCCCATCTTTTCTCCCCCTCCAGAATGCCTGTGCCCTTCATACTTAATGAAACACACAGGATGCCTCAGGTACTGTGCATGGAGAGGTAAAGAAGCGTAACACTTTTTATTTAGATGGCGTTCCTCTGTCGCCCAGGCTGGAGTGCAGTGGCTCACTGCAACCTCCATCTCCCAGGTTCAAGTGATTTTCCTGCTTCAGTCTCCCGAGTAGCTGGGACTACAGGTGTGTACCACCATGCCCAGCTAATGTTTGTATTTTTTGTAGAAACAGGGTTTCATCATGTTGGCCAGGCTGGTCTTGAACTCCTAGGCTTAAGCAGTCTGTCCACCTTGGCCTCCCAAAGTGCTGGGATTACAGGTGTGAGCCACCACACCTGGCCAGAAGTGTAACACTTTGGAGAAATAATTTGATGGCGACTGTAGGCCGGGCACGGTGGCTCATGCCTGTAATCCTAGCACTTTGGGAGGCCGAGGTGGGTGGATCACCTGAGGTCAGGAGTTCAAGACCAGCCTGACCATCACGGTGAAACCCCATCTTAAAAAAAAAAAAAAGTAAAATATTGTCAGGCACCATGTGGCTCACACCTGTAATCTCAGGACTTTGGGAGGCTGAGGCATATGGATCACTTGAGGTCAGGAATTCAAGACCAGCCTGACCAACATGGTGAAAACTCATCTCTACTAAAAATATAAAATTAGCCAGGCATAGTGGCTCATGTCTATCGTCCCAGCTACTTGGGAGGCTGAGACAGGAGAATCACTTGAACCTAGGAGGAAGAGGTTGTGGTGAACCGAGATCACGCCACTGCACTCCAGACTGGGAGACAGAGCAAGACTCTGTCTCAAAATAAAAAAATGTTGTGGTGGCCAAAGTGGCTCCCGCCGGAGGTCGTGGCGCTTGTGAAGGCGAGGTCATGAGTTCAAGGCTAACCTGAGCAACCTCATAAGCTCAAACTGATTGGCAAAACAAAAAAAAGAAAATTTTGTAAAATACTAAAAATGTATAAAATAGAGCCTGGCACGATGGCTCACGCCTGTAATCCTAGCACTTTGGGAGGTTGAGGTGGGTGGATCACCTGAGGTCAGGAGTTCAAGACCAGCCTGGCCATCATGGTGAAACCCCATCTTAAAAAAAAAAGTTAAAATAGAAAATGTATAAATATATATATTTAGAAATAAAACTAGAAGGAAATAAATTAAAATGTTAACACGGTTGTCTTTGAATGGTATGGGGATTATATTTTATTTAATCAACACTATTTCTTCCCCCCCCTTTTTTTTTATTATTTTTTATCACCTGGGTACAGGTGGGCTAAGGCTAAAAAGGCATTAGTCCAACACTGTTTCTTTAAGGAACTTTGTGTTTATTTAATGGACATTGTATTTTCTTTAACAAATAAATATTAGAGGCTGGGTGCAGTGGCTCATGCCTATAATCCCAGCACTTTGGGAGGTCGAGGAGGGTGGATCACGAGGTCAAGAGATCAAGACCATCCTGGTCAACAAGGTGAAACCCCGTCTCTACTAAAAATACAAAAATTAGCTGGGCATGGTGGTGCGCGCCTGTAGCCCCAGCTACTCGGGCGGCTGAGGCAGGAGAATTGCGGTGAGCCAAGATCGTGCCATTGCACTCCAGTGTGGGTAACAACGGCAAAACTCGGTCTCAAAAAAACAAAAATAAATAAATAAATAAATATTAGAATTATATCTAGAAAAGCCACATTTCTTTTGTTTTGTTTTTGAGACAGAGTCTTGCTGTGTCACCCAGGCTGGTATGCAGCGGCATGAGCTCCACGCATTGCAACCTCCACCTCTCGGGTTCAAACGATTCTCCTGCTTCAGCCTCCTAAGTACCTGGGATTACAGGTGCCCGCCACCACGACCAGCTAACTTTTTTATTTTTGGTAGAGACAGGGTTTCACCATGTTGGCCAGACTGGTCTCAAACTCCTGACCTCAGGTGATCCACCTGCCTCACCCTTCCAAAGCACAGGGATTATAGGCATGAGTCACTTAATCCATCCCTAAACCACATTTCTATTAGCCATTTTTTTCTTTTTTGGGCCATTTATTTTCCTTCTAGTCCTGGGTTCAGTACATAGATGGCTTCTCTTCACCCTTTGGGTTGACAATTTTCTCCAGGTTGCTGCTTATGATATGATAAAGCTCAGCATAGAAGGCCCTCAGGTCCAGCACCATGGCCCTGAGCTCCCCATAGGCTGCCTCATCTCGCTCGTGCACCGAGGACCAGTAATCCATCACATGAGTCTCCTTGGTGGCCTTGGCCACAGCATCCCCACGTTCTGAGAAGTACTTGGAAATGGTTGTCTGGAAAGCTTCCACTTTGGTCTTGACGGCATTCACCCTCTCCAGTACCTTCTCCTGGATTGCTACCCCAAAATCATTTCCATCTTCAATCTTGGGGATCAGGTGCTGGATCCACGTGATTACCAGAATGCATTTCTCTTTGAGAGTCCAGACTTCCGGCTTAACCAGGGCAAGCAGGGACAGGACCTTCTCATTCCCAGGGAGAAATCCACACTTAGGGACTTCTTTCTTCTCCTGCGTATCTGTTTCCATCTCATCATCCTGGGTGGAGGATCTGGGATAGGGATGTCCAGTGTGGCCCGGAGGGAAGTCAGGTCAGCCACATTGAGGGAGTCCTCTTGCAAGAGCTGATTCAGGTATATGATTTTCTGTGGCAAGAATCTGTAGAGGAATTCCTCAGCCTCCTAAAAAAGATTCTGCCTGAAGACCTCCACCTGTTTGCGGGCCTCCCTGCTCAGGTGCACCCCACACGGCTTGGCCATGCTGCTTCAAATCGCTAGATCTCTGGTCTCTGTTTTTTGTTTTTTGAGATAAGCCACCGTTGCCCAGGCCATTGCCCAGGCTGGAGTGCAGTGGCGCTATCTCAGCTCACTGCAACCTCTGCCTCCCAGGTTCAAGCAATTCTCCTGACTCAGCCTCCTGAGTAGCTGGGATTACAGGGCACACCACCGAGCCTGGTTAATTTTTGTATTTTTAGTAGAGATGGGGTTTCACCATATTGACCAGGCTGGTCTCAAACTCCTCACCTCAAGTGATCCAGCTGCCTCAGCCTCCCAAAGTGCTGCCTCAGCTCCCAAAGCCATGAGCCACTGTGCCCTGCCTAGCCTTTGCTTTCATAAACACCTTCAAAATGAACAAATTTGTTTCAACTATTGACCTACTTCTACTCACGGGAATAGAATTTTAGATATGGAATTGCTGGACCCAAAGGGCTTGTGTATTCCATATTTCAAATCATTGCCATCCCGTAACATAAATATACATAATTGGCCCTCCGAATTTATTTATTCTCCATCCCTGGATTCAATGAATCTTGGATGGAAAATATTTGGAAAAAAAATTGCATTTGTACTGAATATAGACTTTTTTCCTTATCATTATTCCCTAAAAAACACAGAATAGCAACGATTTACAGGGTGTTGACATTGCATTAGGGATTATAAGTAATCTAGAAATGACTTAGAGTATACAGAAGGGTATGCAGAGATGATAGACAAATATGATGCCGTTTTCTATCAGGGACTTGAGCATCTGTGGATTTTGGTATCTGAGGGAGGTCTCGGAATCAATCCCCCAGGGACACTGAACAATGGCTGTATATAAAGCACAAGAAGAGAAGAGATGAATGGAAGAAGACCTCACTGTGTTAAGTTGTACCCAAAGTGTTTGTGTGGCGTAAGTATGCCAAATGAACAAAAACTAAAACTAAAAATGAACAACTTAGCCAAGAAATAAATCATATAAGGCCATAGACCTAAATATTAAAAGTGTTTTTCGTTGATTTCCTTTAATGCAGAATCAAAGAAGAAAAAAATATTTTTTCAGTGGGGCCACAGTTTTTATACTTTATTTTCTCAGTTTCTTATATAAAATATTAATTTATTTTCTGTAGCTGGGCGTGGTAGCTCACGCCTGTAATCCCAGCACTTTGGGAGGCTGAGGTGGGCGGATCACAAGGTGAGGAGATCGAGACCATCCTGGCTAACACTGTGAAACCCTGCCTTTTTTTTTTTTTTTTTTTTTTTTTTAGCAGAGTCTCGCTCTGTCACCCAGGCTGTCACCCAGGCTGGAGTGCAGTGTTGCGATCTTGGCTCACTGCAACCTCCGACTCCCAGGTTCTTGCAATTCTCCTGCCTCAGCCTTCCAAACAGCTGGGCCTACAGGCGCAGGCCGCCATGCCCGGCTAATCTTTTGTATTTAGTAGAGATGGGGTTTCACCATGTTGCCCAGGCTGGTCTCCAACTCCTGAGCTCAGGCATCCACCCACTTCTGCCTCCGAAGGTGCTGGGATTACAGGCTTGAGCCACCGTGCCCCCCCAAAACCCTGACTTAAAAAAAAAAAAAATAAATAATTTATTTATTTATTTTCTGTAATCAGCAAACACTACCATGGATACTATGAAAACTAACCTTGTGCTTTTTCATTTAAAAAAGCAATACATAGTCATTTTAATAAGTTTTAAATTTTTAAAAAATATATAAAGAAAATGTTAATAATGTCCCTTTCTTTACGTTTAAACCTACCCCTTGGCCGGGCGCAGTGGCTGACGCCTCTTATCCCAGCAGTTTGGGGAGCAGAAGTGGGTGGATCACCTGAGATGAGACCAGCCTGGACAACATGGTGAAACCCCATCTCTACTAAAAATACAAAAATTAGCCGGGCATGGTGGCGCGTGCCTGTAGTCCCAGCTACTTGGGAAGCTGAGGCACGAGAATCACTAGAACTCTGGAGGCGGAGGTTGCAGGGAGCTGAGATGGCCACTGCACTCCAGCCTGGGCAACAGCCTGGGGGACAGAGCAAGACTCCATCTCTAAATAAATAAATACATTTACCCCTCGAAATAAACAATGTTAAAGGACTGGGTAGGAATCTTTTCACTCTTTTTCTATAATAGAGTGTGTTATTTTTACATCAGAAATGAATTTTAAAACCTTAAAAAATGTGTTGAGGCTGGGCACGGTGGCTCACACTTGTAATCCCAGCACTTTGGGAGGCTAAGGCGGGTGGATCACAAGGTCAGAAGTTCAAGACCAGCCTAGCCAAGATGGTGAAATCCCTTCTCTACTAAAAATACAAAAATTAGCCCGGCACGGTGGCAGGCGCCTGTAATCCCAGCTACTCGGGAGGCTGAGGCAGGAGAATTCCTTGAACCTGGGCGACAGAGGTTGCAGTGAGCCGAGATCACGCCACTACACTCCAGCCTGGGCAACAGAGTGAGACTCCATCTAAAAAAAAAAAAAAAGTGTGTTGAAATGACCCCTGCCTGGCCCTTCAGCAGATCGTCCTGGCTACCTCCAGCCCTGCCAAGCTCTGTGCCCTCTTTCTGCATCCAAACAACTTGCCCTCAAAGAAACCTACTTGGGGCCCTGCTTCCTGGAGGCACCTGCGCCTCTGCCTTGGCCCAGGTTCAGCAGAAATCAAGGCCAGGCCCAGGAAGCGTCGGCCCCAGCTCTGGCCCGATTCGGGCCCGGGAGAGCCAGCGCTTCTCCCCAGCCTGGGGAGCGAGGGGCCGGCGCCAGGCGAGGCCCTGGGCTCCCAGAGAGGCTCCCTCCCGCCCGCTTCTCTAGGAGTAATTAAGAGTGAAATCCTCCTCCTGGTGACCCCTCGCTCCAGGCCCGGGCTGATTTACACATGAAAAGTCTACGGAGGGCCTGGGCTTTCTCCTTTTCACATTCACAATGAGACGCGGCCTATAAATAAAACCTCTCTGAGAAACAAGAGGCTTCAAAAAATGCGTGTGTGTGTGTGTGTGTGTGTGTGTGTGTGTGTGTGTGAGAGAGAGAGAGAGAGAGAGAGAGAGAGAGAGAGCCCCAGAGGGAGAGAGACCAGAGGGAGAGGGAGAGTTGGAAAGGGCCAGAACCGGGAAGGAGTGTGAATAAAAGCTGGTGTTTACTGGGTGCCAGGCAGCCATCCTCACAGCAACCCAGTAAGGGCAGTGTTAGGGTTCCCATTTTACGGATAAAGAAACTGAGGTTCAAGGAGGGCAAGAGTTGCCCAAGATAATACAGTGAATTAAGGGGAAAGCTTGGACTCAGGAAGTGGGACGAATATCAGATTCAAATGATGGCCCAGGTGCAGTGGCTCACACCTGTAATCGCAGCACTTTGGGAGGCTGAGGTGGGTGGAGGTCAGGAGTTCGAGACCAGCCTGGCCAACATGATGAAACCCCATCTCTACTAAAAATACAAAAATTAGCTGGGTGTGGTAGAACGCGCCTGTAATCCCAGCTACTCGGGAGGCTGATGCAGGAGAATCAGAGAAACCTACCCCTGCAGCATGGGCAACAAGAGCAAAACTCTGTCTCAAAAAAAAAGAAAGGGAAAATTTTACTTTATATGTATACTGCAGTAATCATGACTTTTATCATTTTTAATTTTATTTATTTATTTTTGAGAATAAATTTTATTTATTTATTTGGAGTCTCACGCTGTTGCCCAAGATGGAGCGCAGTGGCACGATCTCAGCTCACTACAACCTCTGCCTCCCAGGTTCAGGCACTTCTCCTGCCTCAGCCTCCTGAGAACCTGGGACTACAGGCGAGAATGCCACCATGCCCAGCTGATTTTTGTATTTTTAGTAGAGATGGAGTTTTGCCATGTTGACCAGGCTGGTCTCAATCTCATGACCTCAGGTGATCCACCTGCCTCAGCCTCCCAAAATGCAGGGATGACACCGCACCCTACCAATCCAGACTTTTAAAAAGGTAAAATAAAATAGGCCAGGCACAGGGGCTCATGTCTGTTATCTCAGCACTTTGGAAGCCGAGGTGAGAGGATCTCTTGAGCCCAGGAGTTCAAGACCAGCCTGGGCAACATGACAAGACCCTGTCTCTAAAAAAATACAAAATTAGCTGGGCACAGTGGCACGTGCCTACTGTCCCCACTACTGGGGAGGATGAGATGGGAGGTTTGCTGGAGCCTAGGGAATTGAGGCTGCAGTGAGTTATGTTTCCACCACTGCACTGCAGCCTGGACAATGGAGTGAGACCCTGTCTCAAAATAAAAAAATAATAATAGTGATAAAATACAATACATGCAAAAAAAAAAAACAGAGGCCAGTGGGGAGTGATTGGTGAGGTATCCTGGATGCTTGGGTCCTCTCTGTACTGTTCCCTCTAGGAGGGCTGTTACCTTATTTGCCTCTGTATCCCCAGGCTCAGGGCTCAATAATGGGCAATTTAGATATTAGGGAAATGTTTGCTTGATTAATGGAATACATGAGCTAAGTAATTCTCTCTGGACTCATTTTGTCATCTATAAAATGAGAAAATGATGAAACACTACAGCAAACACCACCCAAGCAGCCTCAAAGGTCACCTCCTCTGGGAAGTCTTCCTGGATTTCCATCTACCACCAGACTGGTCAAGGGTCTCTTCTGGCCTCTCACAGAGCCAGGTTGTGTTCCCGTCCCTGTACTGATTATAGTGTACAATATTTGTCTGGTCCTGCTCCATGGGGGCACCTGTGCCTCTGCCTTGGCTCAGGTTCAGTAGAAATCAAGGCTAGGCCTAGAAAGCACTGGGAAATGTTCCACGTGAATATTCCAGTTCTCTGCAGTAGGACCCATGTCTGTTTTGCTTCTCTCTGTACCCTCAGTACCCAGCCCATAGCATGTAGAATGTTTGAGAAGTTAATGAATTAATGCATTTATGAGTTCTGGTCTCAGATTCAAATGTGAATCATGTCCGGGCGTGGTGGCTCACGCCTGCAATTCCAGCACTTTGGGAGGCTGAGGAGGGTGGATCACCTGAGGTCAGGAGTTTGAGACCAGCCTGGCCAACATGGAGAAACCCATCTCTACTAAATATGAAAATTAGCTGGGTGTGGTGGCACATGCCTGTAGTCCCAGCTACTTGGGAGTCTGGGGTAGGAGAATTGCTTGAGGCTGGGAGGCAGAGGTTGCGGTGAGCTGAGATTTCGTCACCGCACTCCAGCCTGGGCAACGAGAGCGAAACTCCAACTCAAAAAAACAAAAAGTGAATCACGCTGGTGTTGGCTGGGGCTGGACGAGGGTCTCAGACAGCAGACACCACCGGGGAGAAATCCCTGTGCAGTAGAGATGAGTTGAAAGGCCTGACTTCCAGAGCCCCAGGAAAACAATCAGAGGGCAGATGGTTTGGGGAAGGGGGGAGGCTCTGGTGAGCGGGCAATCTGCGTGCATCTGTTCTAGGCTGAGAGTGGGGTGGGGCACATGGATATGATGAGGTCCCAACTCTGGTACTTCTCAGCTGTCATTCAGCCCCACCAACCCTCAGTCTCCGTATCTGTGCAGTGGGCAGGGATCATGATACCTGCTTCTACTTTAACATGTTTATTCGGCCGGGCACGGGGCTTCACGCCTGTAATCCTAGCACTTTGGGAGGCCAGGGCGGGCGGATCACATGGTCAGGAGTTAAAGGGTTCACAGAGAAATCCCGTCTCTATTAAAATACAAAAAATTAGCCAGGCGTGGTGGCCCATGCCTGTAATCCCCACTACTTGGGAGGCTGAGGCAGGAGAATTGCTTGAACCCAGGAGGCGGAGGTTGTGGTGAGCCAAGGTTGTGCCATTGCACTCCAGCATGGGCAACAAGAGCAAAACTCTGTCTCAAAAAAAAAAAAGTTTATTCAGAGGGTGAAGGTACACAATGAGATCGAAGTGCCTAATCAGAAATAGTTTGTATTTTACTTATTTATTTATTTAGCGACTGAGTCTCGCTCTGTTGCCCAAGCTGGAGTGCAGTCGTGTCATCTTGGCTCACTGCAGCCTCTACATCCTGGATTCAAGGGATTCTCCTGTCTCAGCCTCCCGAGTAGCTGGGATTACAGGTGCCCACAATTACACCTGGGTAATTTTTTTATTTTTAGTAGCGATGGGGTTTCACCATGTTGGCCAGGCTGGTCTTAAACTCCTGACCTCAAGTGATCTGCCCACCTCGGCCTCCCAAAGTACTGGGATTATAGGTACTTATTTATTTTTATAGAGATGGGGGGATGTCCTACTATGTTGCCCAGGCTGGTCTCGAATTCCTGGACTGAAGCAATCCTCCTGCATGAGGCCTCCCAGAGTGCTGTGATTACAGGCATGAGCCACTGTTCCCAGTCAGAAATATTTAAAAATTTTAAACCCCCTAACATCTTTTCCTCGTTTCTCCCAAATGTTTTTCTTTCTTTCTTTCTTTCTTTCTTTCTTTTTTTTTGAGACAAAGTCTCACTCAGCTGCCCAGGCTGGAGTACACTGACACAATCATGGCTCACAACAGCCTCAGTCTCCTGAGCTCAAGCCATCCTCCTAGCTCAGCCTCCTGAGTAGCTGGAACTACAGGCACATCACCATGCCCAGCTAATTTAAACATATTCTGTAGAGACAGGAGTCTCACTGTATTCCCCAGACTGGTCTCCAACGTTTACACTCAAGTGATCCTCCCACCTCCGCCTCCCAAAGTGCTGGGATTACAGGTGTGAGTTACCACATCCCGCTCCACTGTTTTTCATCCTAATTAAAGCTGCCACTCATGAATTCCTAAAAATAATATTAGCTATTCCTACCATGTAGTGAGTGTCTTCTGGGTGTCAGGCGCTGTGCCTACACATATCGTTTAATTTAACCTTCACAGTCGTTCTGAAAGGTAGGTTTGTTTTCATTCTTATCAAAGAAGAAACAGGTTCAGAGAGGTGCAGTGGCTTTTCTGATCTCACCCAGTCTCTGAGCGGTAAGCCTGTGAGGTGAGCCATCTGTTAACTTCCGGGAACACCAGAATCCTCTGGAGGGCTTGTTCAAACACAGATTTCTGGGCCCCACCCCAAAGTGTCTGATGTAGCAATTCTGGGGCAGATCCCAAGAATTTACATTTCTACCAAGTTCCCAGGCAATGTTGCGGCTGCCGGTTCTGAGGCACTTTGAGAAATACTCCCTAATACCAAGATTTCTCCACTGTCATTATCCCAATTAGGCATGTTATGTCAAGTCCAGCCTTTTTACAATAGGCTCGATTCAAGGAATTTGAAGACTAGTACAGTTCATTTAGCCCTTGGCATATATGACCCTATAGTCTTAATTAAGTCTTACAAAAAAAAAAAGACCACACATCCCAACTTTCATCTACAATAAAGGTGCAAAAAGCTGGAAAATATAAACGAGTAAGAAGGATAGAATCAGTCACTCCAATTACTCCAGTGAGGTCACTTTCTGTTATACGCGGTTGTATAGGAGACGCTTTCTGCATTAACCAAGTCACTGGATTAAACATTCATGGGAGGTCAGGCATGGCGGCTCACTCCTGTAATCCCGGCGACCTGGGAGGCCGAGGTAGGAGGATCACTTGAGGCCAGGAGTTCAGAAGTAGCCAGGGCAACTTGGCAAGGCCCCCGTCTTTATTAAAAAAAAAAAAAAAAAGAAAATTCCCTGGAGTTGGCTTATGAGATTAACCAATGCTCTCTTGCCAGCTGTAAAGTCTAGAACAATGTGAGGCTTACAGCAGCCGATGAGTCCATTTCTAGTGTGACCAGCCACTAACTCCTGCTGAGTGAAGATGTGACCATGTGCTTATCACGAGTCAGGTGGGTTGGTTCTCCTATCAGTTGCTCTTTTTTTTTTTTTTTTTTGAGATAGAGTCTCATTCTGTTGCCCAGGCTGGAATATAGTGGCACGATCTCAGCTCACTGCAACCTCCTTCTCCCAGGTTCAAGTGATTCGCCTGCCTCAGCTTCCCGAGTAGCTGGGATTACAGGGACAGACCACCATGCCCTGCTAATTTTTGTATTTTTAGTAGAGATGATGTCTCACCATGTTGGACAGGCTGGTCTCGAACTCCTGACTTCAAAAAAATAAAAAGTTATCCATCCACCTCGGTCTCCCAAAGTGCTGGGATTACAGGTGTGAGCCACTGTGCCTGGCCGTCAGTTACTCTTGTAATTAAATCATATAATTATATAGGACAAATTGATGAAATATGAGTGTTTTCCCACAGATAAGACGGATGTTTCTATGAATGCAGCTGAATGCTTTGGAAACACTCTAAAAAGTTAGTTGGTACATTATACATCTGTCCAAACCCATAGAATGTGCAGCCTCGAGAAGGAGCCCTAATGTGAACCAGACCAGGATGATGATGCCTCAGTGTAGGTTTCTGTGTTGTAACAAAAACACCACTCGTGGGCTGGGCGCGGCGGCTCACACCTGTAATCCCAGCTCTTTGGGAGGCTGAGGTGGGCAGACCACCTGAGGTCAGGAGTTTGAGACCAGCCTGGCCAAGGTGGCAAAACCTCATCTCTACTAAAAAATACAAAAATTAGCCAGGCAGGGTGGCAGCCACCTGTAATCCCAGCTACTCGAGAGACTAAGGTAGGAGAATCACTTGAACCCGAGAGGCAGAGGTTGCTGTGAGCCAAGATCAGGCCACTGCACTCCAGCCTGGGCAACAGAGCAAGACTCAGCCTCAAAACAAACAAACAAAAACAAAAACAAACAACACCACTCATGTAGGGCAATTGATAACGGGGGAAGCTGTGCCTGTGTCGGGGGAGGGAACAGATGTATGGGAAATCTCTGTACCTTCTGCTTAATATTGCTGTGAAC
The DNA here is from genome assembly GCF_049354715.1 of Callithrix jacchus. NCBI lineage: Eukaryota > Metazoa > Chordata > Mammalia > Primates > Cebidae > Callithrix > Callithrix jacchus. The sequence continues at coordinate 123,551,943 of NC_133510.1, forward strand.
CTAAAACTGCTCCAAAAAGGCTGGGTGGGTGGCGCATGCCTGTTATCCCAGCACTGTTTGAGGCCGAGGTAGGCAGATCACCTGAGGTCAGGAGTTCGAGACCAGGCTGGCCAACATGGTGAAACCCATTCTCTACCAAAATACAAAAATTAGCCAGGCATACATCTGGTATCCTAGCTACTCAGGAAGCTGAGACAGGAGAATTGTTTGAACCCAGAGGCAGAAGTTGCAGTGAACAGTATTCATGCCACTGCACTCTAGCCTGGGCAACAGAGCAAGACTCTGTCTCAAAAAAAAAAAAAAAAACTGCTTCGAAAAATAAAGTTTAGCTGGGCACAGTGGCTCACGCCTGTAATCCCAGCACTTTGGAAGGTGGAGGTGGGCAGATCACAAGGTCAGGAGAATCGCTGCAACCCAGGAGGCGAAGGTTGCAGTGAGCCAAGATCACACCATTGTACTCTAGCCTGGGCAACAAAAGCGAAACTCTGTCTCAAAAAAAAAAAGTCCAGACACAGTGGCTCACGCCTGTAATTTCAGCACTTTGGGAGGCCAAGGTGGGCAGATCATGAGGTCAGGAGTTCGCAATCAGCCTGACCATCATGGTGAAACCCCATCTCTACTAAAATACAAAAATTAGCCGGGCACAGTGGCATGCACCTATAGTCCCAGCTGCTCAGGAGGCTAAGGCAGGAGAATCACTTGAACCTGGGAGGCAGAGGTTGCAGTGAGCTGAGATCATGCCATTGCACTCTAGCCTGGGTGACAGAGCAAGACTCTGTCTCATTAAAAAAAAATGAATGAATGAATGAATGAATAAATAAAGGGAGAAACTTGGAGCAAGGCCCCTTGGCCCTCTGTGGACTCAAGTTCCCCATTTTTTAGCTGTTAGCAGCTAAATTTCTCATCCTTACGGAAATGAGCAAACGCAATATTAGACTTTGTTTTCAGATGTGTGTAGACCGCCCTCCTGAACCCCTACTGTGGATCCCTTGGGAGGAGGTGATCCGCTGAACCCTATGAAGGGAGCCCCTGAATTTGAAGATCTGAGATCCCTTCCAGCCCTGGTATTAATAGTTGTAATAGCTGGGGGTGGTGGTTCATGCCTGTAATCTCCGCACTTTGGGAGGCTGAGGCAGGTGGAGCACTTGAGGTTGGGAGTTTGAGACCAAGCTGGCTGACATGGTCAGGTCTCTACTAAAAATACAAATCTAGCTGGGAGTGACGGCGCATGCCTGTAATCCCAGTTACTCAGGAGGTTGAGGCAGGAGAATCGCTTGAGGCTGGCAGGCGGAGGTAGCTGTGATCCGAGATTGCTCCATTGCACTCCAGCCTGGGCAACAAGAGCAAAACTCTGTCTCTAAATAAATAAATAAATAGTTGTAATAATGATAATAGGATCCAGAAGTTTCGGGACTTCTGGATCAGGCACTGTCCTAAAAGTTTTATCTCATTTAATGTTTTTTGCAGGTTTGTAACCCAGGCATGGTTATTATCACTTCCATTTTCCCGATGAGAAAACTGAGGCTTAGAGAGTCTACATGACTTGCTCACGTTGCACACTCTGAAAGTGAAGCCCATGGTTTCCAATTTAGCATGGTAGACACCAGAGCCCACCACTACCCTATCTCCATTACAGAAGAGTATAAACATACAACCTCCATGAGGCTCCTCCCCTCCCTCCCTCCTTCTTCCTTCCCCCTTCCCTTCTTCCCTACTCCACCTCCCTCCCTACCTCTCTCTTTCTCTTCTTCCTTCCTTCCTTCCCTTCTTCCCCCTCCCCCTCCCTCCCTCCCTCCTTCTTTCCTTCTTTCCTTTCTTTTGAGACCGAGTCGCACTCTGTCGCCTAGGTTGGAGGGCAGTGATGTGATCTTGGCTCACTGCAACCTCGGCCCCCTGGGTTCAAGTGATTCTCCTGCCTCAGCCTCCCAAGTAGCTGAGACTAAAGGCTCATGCCACCATGCCCCGCTAATTTTTCTATTTTTAGTAGAGACAGGGTTTCACTATGTTGACTAGGCTGGTCTTGAACTCCTGACCTCAGGTGATCCACTCACCTTGGCCTCTTAAAATGCTGATATTACAGGTGTGAGCCACTGTGCCTGGTCTATGGGGCTCTTTCAAGGGCAAACTCAAGTTCCTGGATTTTTTTTTTTTTGTTTTTTATTTTTTTTTTTTGAGATGGAGTCTCACGCTGTGTCCCAGCTGGAGTGCAGTGGCACGATCTCAGCTCACTGCAACCTCCACTTCCCGGGTTCAAACGATTCTCCTGCCTCAGTCCTCTGAGTAGCTGGGATTGCAGGCACCTGCCACCACGTCCAGCTAATTTTTGCATTTTTAGTACAGGCAGGGTTTCACCATGTTGGTCAGGCTGGTCTCAAACTCTTGACCTCGTGATCTGCCTGCCTCGTCCTCACCTGGGATTACAGGTGAGAGCCATCACGCCTGACCAGGAACATTTTCTATAGGGATTATGGGGGTTGACAGGGAAGGCTTTTGGGAGGTAACTTTTTTCTTTTTTTTGAGACGAAGTTTCACTCTTTTTGTCCAGGCTGGAGTGCAATGGTGCAATCTTGGCTCCTCACAACCTCTGCCTTTCCGGCTCAAGCGATTCTTCCGTCTCAGCCTCCCGAGTAGCTGATTACAGGCATGTACCACCATGTCCAGCGAATTTTGTATTTTTAGTAGAGATGGGGTTTCTCCATGTCGCCCAAGCTAGTTTAGAACTCCTGGGCTCAAGTGACCCTCCTGCCTTAGCCTCCCAAAGTGCTGGGATTACTACAGATATGAGCCACCAGGCCCAGCCAGAGGTGACCTTTTCAGATGAGACCTGAGGGGTGAGTAGGAGTGAGCAGGTCAACGAGAAGAGGGAGGAAACACAGCAATGCGGAAACCCCAGTCCTTGCCCTTCAAAAGTTGACAGCCAGGTGAGCAGAAGGGATATAGTAACCCAGCACAGCAGAGTGATGCTCCAGGAGCTTGTGGAGGTGAAAGAGGCCCTGACTCAGCCTGAGGAATCCAGGCAACTTTTTTGCCCAGGAGGGCCATGTTTTCCAACACCCGGAAATAAGCGCAGGCTGCATCACAACCTGGGTGAAAAGAATGCCTTTCCGGAGAATCAGGGCTGGCCAGGAGCAAAGGAGGGGTATCCTAAGGGTTAAAAACCTCCTATCAGCCAACTAGTGGTGGGCGGAAGTCCCAGTCAACTTCACATCTGATCTTGATACTGTTTTCACCTCCATTGTCAATGCTAAGCCTTTGTTTGAACTAAGTCCTTCTATCTGAAGTCCTTTGTGACCCGGCAGTAAATGGTATAAATGGTGATGTTTAAATAAGTGGAAGATTCCTTTGTAATGGGACCCAGAGAACACCTGCTAATTCAGAGGAATCCCAGGATCTCATCCCTCAAAATTACCTTCATGGCCACCATTGCTGAGTGGGTAGCAGGACTCTGGCCCTGGCCCTGGCCAGCCTCGGTCAATCCTGACATGGCTGCTTTCTAGTGATCTGTCCTTGGATACGTGTTACTTACTCCTCTGATGATGCAATCCCATACTCTGGCGAAGGAGGCTAATAATAGCTTCTACTACCACCAAAGAGTTATTTGGAAAACAGAATTAATTTTCTTATTTATTAATTTGTGTGTGTGAGTTAAAGAAGTTTTCATTTACAAAAAAAAAATGAAATATATACATATATATATCGTGTGTGTGTGTGTGTGTGTGTGTTGTTTGAGACAGGGTCTCGCTCTGTTGCCCAGCTGGAGTGCAGTGGCACAAACACAGCTCACTGCAGTCTTGAATTCCTGGGCTCAAGCAATCCTCCCACCTCAGCCTCCCAAGCAGCTGGGACCACAGGCATGCACCACAATGCCTAGCTAATGTCTTTAATTTATTTTTATTTTTATTTATTTATTTTTTGAGGTGGAGTCTCTCTCTGTTACCCAGGCTGGAGTGCATTGGCGCAATCTTGGCTCACCGCTCACTGCAACCTCCACCTCCTGGTTCAAGTGATTCTCTTGCCTCAGCCTCCCAAGTAGCTCGGATTACAGGTTCCCACCACCACACCCGGCTAATTTTTGTATTTGTAGTAGAGATGGGGTTTTGCCATGTTGGCCAGGCTGGTCTCAAACTCCTGACCTCAACTGATCCACCCACTTCAGCCTCCTAAAGTGCTGGGACTACAGGAATGAGACACTGCGCCCAGCTATGTCTTTTATTTTTTGTAGAGATAGGGTCTTGTCTTGATCTTTGTCACCCAGGCTGGTCTCGAACTCCTGGCCTCAAACAATCCTCCCACCTTGGACTTTCAAAATGTTGGGATTAGAGGTGTGAGTAACCCGGCTTGGCTTATGTTTTTTATTTGTATAAGTTTGTGGGGCACATGTGCAATTTTGTTAATTTTGTTACATGCATAGTTTGCCTAGAGCTCAAGGCAGGGCATTTAGAGTAACCATGACCCAAATAACATACATTGTACACATTGTAGCATACAAAAATTAGCTGGGTGTGGTGGTGCACGCCTGTAGTGCCAGCTACTCGGGAGGCCGAGGCAGGAGAATTGCTCGAACCAGGGAGGTGGAGGTTGCAGTGAGCCGAGATCTTGCCAATGCACACCAGCCTGGGTGACAGAGACAGACTCCGTCTCAAAAAAGAAAAAATAAATAAAGCCTGAGAACAGTCTCTGTTACAAGCAGGGTTTAAATAGACCTCCTCTCCACCCCAGTCATTTGTACTACTTTCTGCCAACTTCAAGACAGATAAAGTAATGTCAAGATCAATGCCATGTGCGTAACTTGGGAATAATGTAAAATTAAATTACACTTAAAGTCAAATTATGCTTGATTTAAGTTATACTTCAAATTAAGGAGAGAAAGCAACTATCCAAGACCAGGCTTACAGCGAGCAGGTTCCCTTCTCCTAAGAGCTGATAAGTTTGTAATTACTGTAGCTCCTCAGAATGATATTTGACTTCATGGAAATACATAACCCATGAACACTGTAGCTACGGTTGTAAATAGGAGGATAATGTCGATATTTCAGGTCTCCAAAAATAGGAAAGATCCGTAATATAAGCCTCAGCCGATATGTGAAAGAAGGCAAAACCCACGAACGGAAACAAGGTTACAGGTGCCATTTCAATAAACAATAGCTCGAAAGCTGAGCCAATGGGGCACTTTTACCTTAAAGTTATTTCAGTCTGAAGTTGTTTCTTTTTTTCTCTTTCTTTCTTTTTTATTTATTTCTACCTGAAGTTGTTACAAGTGGTTTATCATCAGAAGAAAAGCAGTAACAGCAAAATGACAATATCTTCTATGTAAAAACAATTTATTATTTTTTAAATTATTTTTATTTATTTATTTATTATTTTACTTTTGTGTCTCACTCCAGGCTGGAGTGCAATGGCATGATCTCGGCTCACCGCAACCTCCGCCTCCTGGGTTCAGGCAATTCTCCTGCCTCAGCCTCCTGAGTAGCTGGGACTACAGGCACACGCCACCATGCCCAGCTAATTTTTGTATTTTTAGTAGAGACAGGGTTTCACCATGTTGACCAGGATGGTCTCGATCTCTTGACCTCGTGATCCACCCACCTCAGCCTCCCAAAGTGCTGGGATTATAGGCATGAACCACTGCACCTGGTCTCAAATTCCTGACCTCAGGTGATCCACCTACCACCGCACCAGGCCAAAATTATTTATTTTTTGAGACGGGGTCTCACCCTGTCACCCAGGTTGGAGTGCAGCAGTGCTCACTGGGCTCAAATAATCCTCCTACATCAGCCCTCTGAGTAGCTGGGATTACAGGCACTCACCACCATGCCCTGCTAAATTTTTTTGTTTCTTGTAGAGGTGGGAGTCTCACTTTGTTGCCCAGGATGGTCTTGAACACCTGGCTTCAAGCAATCCTTCCACGTCAGCCTCTAAAAGGGCTGGAATTACAGGCATAAGCCACCACATCTGGTTTAAAAAAAAAAAAGTTAAGAACAATTAGTATCTGTTTTGTTTTTTTTTTTTTTAAAGACGGGGTTTCACCATGTTGGTCAGGCTGGTCTTGAACTCCCGACCTCAGGTGATCCACCCGCCTTGGCCTCCAAAGTGCTTGGATTACAGGCGTGAGCCACCGTGCCCAGCCTAGTATCTATTATTACTGTGGAGATTGTCGTGGGAAATGCAGACAGGAGCATGGTGATTGCCTGGGTGGGGTTTAGAATATAGCTGTGGAGCACATGAAACTGTTAGATAAAAACAGAATTCATAGCTCATGAGCTGTTATATTGCACAGTTGACTTGTGTGTGTGTGTGTGTGTGTATAGCTGGGTGTGGTGGCACATGCCTGTAATTCCAGATATTAGGGAGGCTGAGGCAGGAGAATCACTTGAACCCAGGAGACGGAGGTTGCAGTGAGCCAAGATTGGGCCACTGCACTCCAGCCTGGGTGACAGAGTGAGACTCCATCTCAGGAAAAAAAATTCAGAACTTTGTTTGTGTCAGGTGGTGTGTTTGGTGTTGGGATACGGGAGTAAGCAAGACAGACAAGGCCCCTGCTCTTGTGAAGCTTCCAGGCAACTTAGAAGTTAATGGGATGAAAAGTGGGAATAGCATTCCTGGCACAGAGAACGGCATGAGCAAAGGTCCTGAGGTTGGAAGGGGCTTGGCATATTTCAGAAACAGAAAGAAGCGTAGCTCCGAGGATGTATGACATGTCCCTAGGAATAATGGTTGTGATAGGCAGCGATCATATTCCTTAGCACCTTGGAGGTCAGAGTGAGTAGTTTGAGTTCCATCCTGGGGGCAACAGGGTTTCCAAGAGGGATGGTGGGATAGGCAGATTGTACTTTAGAAGGATCTCCTAGCCAGGTGCCCTGGCTCACACTTGTAATCCCAACACTTTAGGAAACTGAAGCAGGAGGATCACTTGAATTCAGGAGATTGAGAACAGCCTGGGCAACATGGTGAAACCCTATCTCTACAAAAACACAAAGCTTGGCTGGGCATGGTGACTCACACCTGTAATCCTGGCACTTTGGGAGGCCGAGGCGGGCGGATCCTCTGAGGTTGGTAATTTTAGACGAGCCTGGCCAACGTGGAGAAACCCCATCTCAACTAAAATTACAAAAATTAGGTGGGTGTGGTGGCAGGCACCTGTAATTCCAGCTACTCAGGTGGCTGAGGCAGGAGAATTGCTTGAACCTGGAGTACAGAGGTTGCAGGGAGCAACCAATTGCGAGCTCGGGCCATTTCATTCCAACCTGGGCGAAAGAGCGAAATTTGGTCTCAGAAAACAACAACAACAAAGAAAACAACCTAGCTGGGCATTGTGGCATGCACCTGTGTCCCAGCTACTTGGGACACTGAGGCGGGAGGATCGCTTGAGCTCAGGAGGTCGAGGCTGCAGTGAGCCGTGACTGCACCACTTCCCTCTAGCCTGGGTGACAGAGTGAGACTCCGCCTCATAAAGGAGGAAATAAAGGAAAGGAAATGAAAGGAAAGAGGAAAGGAAAGGGGAAAGGAAAGGAAAGGAGAAAGGGAAGGAAAAAGAGGGGAAAGGGGAAAGAGGGGAAAGGGGAAAGGGGATAAGGGAAAGGGGAAAGGGGAAAGGAAGAGAGAGAAAGAAAGAAAGATCAGTGATGAGTTTGTGAAAGGCAGTAAAATAGATACTCAGGCCGGGCACGGTGGCTCATGCCTGTCATTCCAGCACTTTGGGAGGCTGAGGCAGGCAGATCACGAGGTCAGGAGTTTGAGACCATCCTGGCCAACATGATGAAACCCTGTCTCTACTAAAATTTAAAAAAAAAAGCCAGGTGTGATGGTGTGCACCTGTAGTCCCAGCTATTCGGGAGGCTGAGGCAGGGAATCGCTTGAATACAGGAGACAGTGGATGCAATGAGCCGAGATCAGGCCATTGCACTCTAGCCTGGTGACAGAGTGAGACTGTCTCAAAAACCAACAACAAAATAGATGCTCATCTGTGCACAGAATATCTCTAGAAGACCATGTAAGAATTCTCTAGGATGGTAATCTTCTTGGGAATGAAACTGGGGTGGCTGGAGGACAGGAGTAGGCAGACGTTTCATTCTTTATCTTTTTTTTTTTTTTTTTAAATGGAGTGTCTCTCTGTTGCCAGGCTGGAGTGTAGTGGTATGATCTCAGCTCACCGCAACCTCTGCCTCCCAGGTTCAAGCAATTCTTCTGCCTCAGCCTCCCGAGTAGCTGGGACTACAGGTGTGCACCTCCATACCTAGCTAATTTTTGTATTTTTAGTAGAGACGGGGTTTCACCATGTTGGCCAGGATGGTCTCGATCTCTTGACCTTCTGATCCACCTGCCTCGGCCTCCCAAAGTGCTGGATTACAGGCATGAGCCACCATGCCCAGCCTTTTTTTTTTTTTTAAGTATGTATTCATATCTTTTTTTTTTTAAGACGGGATTTCACCATGTTGGTCAGGCTGGTCTTGAACTCCTGACCTCAGGTGATCCCCACACCTTGGCCTCCAAAGTACTTGGATTACAGGCATGAGCCACCACACCCAGCCTGTATTCATATCTTTTAGAGACAGGGTCTCACTCTGTCCAGCCAGGCTGGCGTACAGGGACACACTGCAGCCTCAAACTCTTGGGTTCAAGCAATCCTTCTGCCTCAGCCTTAGTAGCTGGGACTACAGGTGTATACCATCACATCTGGCTAATTTACTTTTTTTGTAGAGACGGGGTCTCATGTTAGCTGGGCTGGCCTTGAACTCCTGAGCTCAAGCTACCATCCCACCTCAGCCTCCCAAAGTGCTGGGATGACAGACATGAGTCAGCATGCCTGGCTTATCTTTATTTTTTTTTTTCTTTGAACCATATGGATGTATTAGCTATTCAAAACTTAAATAATTATTAAGAAAAAAATATGGGCTCAGCTTGACACACAGGGGTGGATCAAAGGAATGGATTTGGAATTCGTCACAGCTGAGGACTGCCTCTCTTTATAATTTTTAAATATGGAGTCTCTTTCTGTCACCCAGGTTGGAGTGCAGTGGCCTGATCTTGGCTCACTGCAACCTCTGCCTCTTGGGTTCAAATGCTTCTAGTGCCTCAGCCTCCTGAGTAGCTGGGATTACAGGCGTGCCCCGGTTAATTTTTGTATTTTTAGTAAAGGTGGGGTTTTACCATGTTGTCCAGGCTGGTCTCGAACTCCTGATATCAGGTGATCCGTCTGCCTCGGCCTCCCAAACTGCTGGGATTACAGGTGTGAGCCACCGCGCCTGGCCGAGGTCTGTTTCGCTAAGCGGGCACTAACCTGGCACCACTGAACTCCAGCCTAGGCGACAGAGCAAGACCCTATCTCTAAAAAAATTATTATTATTATTATTTTTTAAAGGCGTCCTTGAGGCCCTGACCGAATCCCTCCAGTCCTGGCACAAGCTCCACCCTCCCTCCTCCTTCAAGGATACTGAGACCAGTCAGCTACGTTGAAGGTCGTGGGCGTGAATCCTCTGGCCAGGCTCGTGGGCGGCGCCCGCACATGCGGAGCCTGCCACCCACTGGGCGAGAGCGGTACTGCAGACACGGGTGCCAGAGTCGCCCCACCAGGTCACTTTGCTGTAAATGTTCACTGAGCCTTTTCTGCTCCAAGCAGAAGGGGTCCCTGCCCTCATGTGGCTTACAATCTAATGGAACTAATACCATCAATAGAAGTGCTGGTAGCAACTTTATTTTGAGATGGAGTCTCGTTCTGTTGGCCAGGCTGGAGTGCAGTGGCACGATCTTGACTCACTCCATCCTCTGCCTTCTAGGTTCAAGTGATTCTCCTGCCTCGGTCTCCTGAGTAGCTAGGATTACAGGCCCGTGCCATTGCGCCCGGCTAATTTTTTGTATTTTTAGTAGAGGCAGGGTTCCACCGTGTTGGTCAGACTGGTCCCTCCAGTGATCTGCCTGCCTTGGCCTCCCAAAGTGCTGGGATTACAGGTGTGAGCTACTACACCCGCGACTTTATTAAAGAAAATATTTTTTTGGCCAGGCACGGTGTCTCACGCCTGTAATCCCAGCACTTTGGGAGGCTGAGGTGGGCGGATCCCCTGAGGTCGGGAGTTTGAGACCAGCCTGATCAACACGGAGAAACCCAGTCTCTACTAAAAATACAAAATTAGCTGGGCATGGCAGCGCATGCCTGTAATCCCAGCTGCTTGGGAGGCTGAGGCAGGAGAATTGCTTCAACCCTGCAGGCGGAGGTTGTGGAGAGCCAAGGTTGTAAGGTCGATAGCCTCACTGGGAGCCGGATGGACAACACCCACCCCTCTCCATGTCTGATAACAGCGTTATCAGTCCGGACACATTACTCAGCATCTGGCTTCTCCATGCGGGCTCCCCTCACCCACTTCTGCATTCTGCTTCCAGATCTATATTCAGCACTAGACTATGCACTCTCAGCACTAAACCATGCATTTGAACCCACCAAAATTTTTAAAAATCCCACCAAGTTTTACCCAATGGCAGCTTGCCCCATACGTCCTTAGCCAGCCCACCCCCCAATAAGTCCCACCTCCCTACCTATAGTGGCTCGCCCCATCCGGGCCCTGTCTCCCTACAACTAATGAAACTGTCTATGCTTTGTTTTCCCAACGCTCAATTGGGAAATGGCTCAATCAATTGCCTCTAACCCCTATAAAACCCCCTGCCCTGAGAAGTTAAGCGCGACTTCTCTGGCCCCTTTCCCCGGGACCACAGAACCTCGCCCGGGAGTTAAATAAATTGGCATTTAATTGTTCTTATACTGGCCTCAGTTTCCTCATTTTAAACTCGGCAATAACCCTTACAAAGATCACGCCATTGCACTCCAGCCTGGGCAACAGAAGCGAAACTCCATCTCAAAAAGAAAATTATTTCTTTACAGCAATGCAAGAAAAAACATGTTTTGTTTTGTTTTGGTTTTGGTTTTGGTTTGTTGTTAATAGAGATGATGTTTCCCCATGTTGCCCAGGCTGGTCTTAAAGTCCTGGAATCAAGCAATCCTCCTGCCTCGGACTCCCAAAATGCTTGGATTACAGGCATGAGCCACCACACCTAGTCTTTAGGAACTTTATAATCTGCTTTTTGATGAAAGCTTTTGTTCTTACAATACAAGTACTATATGTTCATGGTAGAAAATTTAAAAAGAAAATTTAAAGCCCAGACATAACTTCTGTGAACATGTGAGCAGATCCCTTGCAGAACTGTCCTATGTGTTTTACAAAAATGCAAGAATACATTTAATATTTTGTAGCCTGCTTTCTTGTTTCTAACAGGTTTATTGACACACAGTGTGAGGGGGAGCGATATTAATACATTCCAATATACCACCTTTACACATACCATAGATCTGCTTTGTTTTAAACTTAATGGAATAGTGGATGCTGAATAATAATGTAACACGAATCACTGCTGTAGGCTGAGGAAGGTGCCAAGAGCTTTACACACATCATATTCGGTTCTCTCAAAAACCCGGACAGTAGGTTCTATTATTTTCCTCATTCTGCAGATGAAGAAACTGAAGCATAAAATGACCCGTCCTGCAATAGCAGCAGAACCTGGATTTATTTTTAGTATTTTAAGACAGGGTCTCACTCTGTTGCCCAGGCTGGGGTGCAATGGCATGATCTTGGTTCACTGAAACCTCTACCTCCTGGACTCAAGTAATCCTCCATCTCAGCCTCCCAAGTAGCTGATATTACAGGCGTGCACCACCATGCCCAGCTAATTTCTGTTTTTGTGTGTTTTTTGTTTTTGTTTTTGTTTTTTGTAGAGACAGGGGTTCACCATGTTGTCCAGGTTGGTCTTGAACTCTGGGGCTCAAGTGATCCTCCTATCTCAGCCTCCCAAAGTGCTGGGATTATAGGTGTGAGCCACCTTGCCTGGCCAGAGGTGGACTTAAATCCAGCTTTGTCTGAGAACCTGAGTTCTTAACCATTTTGTTATGCCTGCCCTGTGCCAGGCTTCAAGGGAATTTAGAGGAATCTGAAAAAAAAAAAAAAAAAAAAAAAAAAGCATCTCCTAGCCAGGCGTGGTGGCTCACACCTGCAATCCCAGTGCTTTGGGAGGTCGAGGTGGGTGGGTCACATAAGGTCAGGAGTTCGAGACCAGCCTGAGCAACATGGTGAAACCCCATCTTTACTAAAAATACAAAAATTAGCTGGGCGTGGTGGCACATGCTCGTAATCCCAGCTACTCAGGAGGCTGAGCCACTCAGTTAGTCAAGATTGTGCCACTGGAGTCCAGCCTAGCAACAGAACAACACTCTGTCTCAAAAAAAAAAAAAAGAAAAAGAAAAAAAAGGGGTGTCTCTTGGGGCTCACAATGGAATGAGAAAGCAAAATAGTCATCATACAAGGTACAGGGAGTTGAACATCACCAGAGGACCAAAGGCCAGGGTCAGGATATAACCAGGAAAGGCTGCCTGGAAGAGGTGAGAACCTGCTGTGACGTGTGCAGCCAGAGGTGGGGGACCGTGTGGGGCTGGCCTGAGCAGAGCCTCAAGTGTAGACAAGTGTATGAGCATCAACAGGGACCAGTAAGGAAAAATAAGTGAGCGCCAAATTCTATGGGGTCACAGAGACAGATGATACTGGGGCTGTGCCCTCCGAAGCTGACAATCCAGCTAGGCAGAGGGTTGAGGGGTGGGGGTAGGAGCACACAAATAAGTAATAGCCATCACTGTGCATCGCCCTCCCCATGCGTCGGGCTTTCTATCTACATAGTCACATTTAAGCTCACAACATCTCTGGAAGATCCAGTTATTAGCCCCATTTATAAATGAAGAAAGAAAGGCTCAGACAGGTAAAGCAGATTGCTCTAGGTCTTCCCAGTAGGAAGGGTTAGGGCTCAAACCTGGGTGGCTCAAGGTCCAAGTCCAGTGTTGTAACCTGCACAGCTACACTATTCAGCCTGCCTCGGTTGGACTTCCCCCTCCCACTGCAAAGAAAGCAACTCTCACACCCAACCTTGAGACAGAGTCTGGTTCTGTCGCCCAGACTGGATCATGGCTCACTGCAACCTCCATTTCTCAGGTTCAAGTGATTCTTGTGTTTCGACCTCCCAGTAGCTGGGATTACAGACGCCCGCCACCATGCCTGGCTAATGTTTTTTTTTAAGATGGTGTTTCACTCTTGTCATCCAGGCTGGAGTGCAATGGCACGATCTTGGCTCACTGCAACCTTCGCCTCCCAGGTTCAAGTGATTCTCGTGCCTCAGCCTCCCAAGTAGCTGGGATTACAGGCATGCATCACCATGCCCAGCTAATTTTTGTATTTTTAGTAGAGCTGGGGTTTCGTCATGCTGGCCAGGCTGGTCTCAAAAACCCCTGACCTCAGGTGATTCTCCTGCCTTGGCCTCCCAAAGTGCTGGGATAACAGGCATGAGCCACCACACCCAGCCTCTCTGGTGGTATCCTTTAGAAAGATATCTTTCTGGAACACTCTTCCCATCCCAACCCAAACTTCTTTCTGACTCACTGACATTTATTTGGGGGTAGGTGACTTAGATGTCACCTCCTAGGGGAGGGCAGACTGACTGGACTGACTGCCCCTCCAAAGCCAAGTGCAATTTTGATCTGCTTCCATTGACTCCGTTCCTCCCTGGTCAAGACAATTCTAACAGTTAGCAGTTATTGAGCACTCACTTTGTGCCAGGCACTGTGCTGTTAAACATGGGGGCTTTGGGGCCAGACTTCCAGATTTAAATTCTGACTCTGGTTCAGGAACAGTGGCCGACACATGTAATTCCACCACTTTGGGAGGCTAAGGTGGGAGGACTGCTTAAACTCAGGAGTTGGAGATCAGCCTGGGCAACCTAGCAAGACCCCCATCTCTACCAAAAAAATTAGCTGGATGAGGTGGTGTGCACTTGTAGTCCCAACTACTCAGGAGGCTGAGGTGGGAGGATCACTTGAGCCCAAAAGTTCGAGGCTGCAGTGAGTCGTGACTGTACCACTGTGCTCCAGCTTGGGTGACAGAGCGAGAAAAAAAAATTCTAGGTTGGGCACACCTGTAATCCCAACACTTTGGGAGACTGAGGCAGGCAGATCACCTTAGGTCAGGAGTTCAAGACCAGCCTGACCAATATGATGAAACCCCATCTCTACTAAAAATGCAAAAATTAGCTGGGTGTGGTGGCACGCACCTGTAATCCCAGCTACTCAGGAGGCTGAGGCATGAGAATCGCTTTAACCCGGGAGGCGGAAGTTGCAGTGAGCAGAAATCGTGCCATTGCACTCCAGCCTGGCCAACAAAAGCGAAATCCCATCTCAAAAAAAAAAATAATAATAATAAAAGAAAAATTCTGACTCTATCACTTAAAGGGCTGTGAAACAGGCAAAAATGACTTAACCGTTTTGTCTCAGTTTCCTTCTCCGTAAAGTGGGAGTGTTGTGTCGTAATTACTAAATTAATACATGTGAAAGGCCCATGACATAGTAAATGCTTACAAGTTAGCTAATATCTGTATCCTATAAAGTCCTTGTCATAACTGCAATTCCCAGATGAGGCTCTAAGAGGTAACTTGACTTACCCATGATTACACAGCTAAGCAGCAGATCTGATACTTGAACTTGACACCAAGGCCCATGCCTTCCTGCCTTCCCATTGTAGAGCTCATCACACTGGTTGTTATAACCTGGTTACCTGTCAGTCTTTCCCTCTGGACTGGGTGTTCTATGGGGACCACTGTTGTGGCACCAGCCCAAGGACTCACTTGAGACCCTAATTGAATGAATTAAAGATGTTGACACATCTATAATCCCAGCACTCTGGGTGTCCGAGGCGGGCAGATCACTTTGAGCTCAGGAGTTCAAGACTAGCCTGGGCAACATGGTGAAACCCCATCTCTACTGAAAATATAGAAATTAGCCAGGTGTGGTGGTTCATGCCTGTAATCCCAGCTACAGGGGAAGCTGAGGTGAGTGGGAAGATTGCTTAAGCCCAGGAAGCTGAGGATGCAATGAGCTGTGATCGCGCCACTGAACTCCAGCCCAGGCAACAGAGCAAGACTCTGTCTCAAAAAAATGGAAAGAAATTGTCCAGGTAAGAGATGAGAATACCTTTGACCAAATTGGTAGCTCTACCAGTTGGCAATGTAAGTGGTAACAAGTGGTTGGATGTTGGGTTTGGTGGCTCCTTCCTGTAATTCCAGCACTTTGGGAGTCTGAGGCAGGAGGATCACCTGAGCCAAGAAGTTTCAGGCCATCCTGGACTACATAAAAATTAATATATTAGCTGGGCATGGTGGTCCACACCTGTGGTCCCAGCTACAGGGGAAGCTGAAATGAGTGGGAAGATTGCTTGAGCCCAGGAAGCTGAGGCTGCAATGAGCTGAGATCGCACCACTGCACTCCAGCCTGAGGGGCAGAGCAAGACCCTGTCTAAAAAAAAGTGGTCAGATAGTCAGTCACTAGATATGTTGGAAAAGTGGCAAGGTTTGTTATTGGTGGATTGGATATGAAGAGTGTGTGTGTTTGTGTATGTGTGTGTGAGAGAGAGCGAAAGAGAGACGGGATGGGGAGAGAGAGAGAGAGAGAGAGGAGTCAAAGATGATTCTAGAGTGCTCAACCTGACTTAAGGAGTGGTCATTTAGAGGTAGGGAAAATAATTTACCTAAAGTGCTTAGCACAGATATGGACAGAAAATAAGTGCTCAATAAATATCAGATATTCTTTAGATATTCTTTGTATTAGTGATTTTGGTTTCTTGGGCAGTCTAACTTCGGTCACCCAAGGCTCTGCAAATGCTGATCATACCTGGCAATAACGTAGCTATCACTGGTTGTGACGGTGCGCACCTGTAGTCCCAGCTACTTGGGAGGCAGAGGCAGAAGGATCGCTTGGGTCCGGGAGTTCTGGGCTGTAGTGTGCTATGCCGATTGGGTGTCTGCACTAAGCTTGGCATCAATATGGTGACCTCTGGGTCACATTGATGGAGTGGGGGGCCACCAAGTTGCCTAAGAAGGGGTAAACTGGCCCATGTCAGAAACAGAGCAGTCAAAACTCCAGTGCTGATCGGTAATGGGACTGTGCCTGTGAATAGCTGCTGCACTCCAGCCTGGGCAACATAGCAAGACCCCATCTCAAAAGTAAACAAAAGCATAAAAAAAAGCATAGCCATCATGCTTCTGCATGTGCTGTACATATACACTCTCAAGCACATGGTAGACAGAATCTTTACTTAGAAGGGCTACCCTGCAAGGTGTATGAAAAAATTGAAAATGAACATTTCTTCAATTTCTTAACATATTCCAGGCATTGGGTATTTTTCACTTAATTCTGTCTCTACCACTAGACTGTACGCTGCATGAGAGAGGGAGCTTAAAGTTCTGTGGACTAGTGTACGCACTTAACACATGGTAATCCCCTTAGTTAATATTTTTTTTTTTTTTGAGAGAAGGAAAGAAAAAAAAAATAAGTAAAGGAGAGGAAGAAAGAGGAAGAGAAAGAGGGAGAGTAAATGGAAATATTGCTTTATTTTGAAAAAAATTGGGTATTAATAATGGCCAATCAATGTTTCATTTAAACTAATGGGTAGGTGTGATGTGGTATTGACAAGAATGTATATTTTGTGTATTTGAAGTGGAGAGCTCTATAAATATTTATTAAGTTTACTTGTTCTGGATCTGAGTTCGAGTCCTTGATATCCTTATTAATTTTCTGTCTCATTGAATCTAAGTCTCCTATCTGGGTGTTAGGATCGTTAGCTCTTATTGTTGCATTGATCCTTTTACCACTATATCTTTGTTGCTTTAAAATCTATTTTATCCGATACGAGAATTGCAACTCCTGCTTTTTATTTATTTATTATTTATTTTTGCTCTCCATTTGGTTGGTAAATCTTTCTCCATCCCTTTGTTTTGAGTCTTTGTGTATCCTTGCATGTGAAACAGGTCTGGATGTAACATGCCGTTGGGTTTTGGCTGTGTCTTTTGATTGGGAATTCAGTCAATTTAAATTTAGGGTTACTGCCATTTGATGTTGACTGGCTGTTTTATCCATTTGTTGGTGTAAATTCTTCTTTATGTTGGTGCTCTTTACTTTTTGGTGTATTTTTAGAAAGGCTAATACTGGTTGTTTCCTTCTGTGTGTAATGCTTCTTTCAGAAGCTCTTGTAAAGCAGGCCTGGTGGTAATAAAATCTCTGAGTTCTTGCTTGTTCATAAAAGATTTTATTTTTCCTTCAGTTGTGAAGCTTAGTTTGGCTGGATATGAAATTCTGGGCTGAAGGTTCTGTTCTTTGAGGATGTTGAATATTGGCCCCCACTCTCTTCTGGCCTGTAGAGTTTCTGCCGAGAGATCTGCTGTAAGTCTGATAGGCTTGCCTTTGTGGGTAATCTGACCTTTCTCTCTGGCTGCCCTTAGTATCCTCTCCTTCGTTTCAACCCTGGTGAATCTAACGATTATGTGCCTTGGGGTTGGTCTTCTTGAGGAATATCTTTGTGGTGTTCTCTGTATTACCTGGGGTTGAATGTTGACCTGCTTTGCTAGTTTAGGAAAATTTTCCTGAATAATATCCTGAAGGGTATTTTCCAGCTTGGATTCATTCTCTCCGTTGCATTCAGGTACACCTATCAAACGTAAATTTGGTCTTTTCACATAGTCCCACATTTCTTGGAGACTTTGCTCATTCCTTTTTATCCTTTTTTCTCTAATCTTTTCTTCACGTTTTATTTCATTAAGTTGGACTTTGACCTCTGATATCCCTTCTTCTGCTTGAACAATTCGAGTGTTTAAACCTGTGCATACTTCTCAGAGTTCCTGTATTGTATTCTTCAGTTCCATTAATTCACTCATACTCCTCTCTAAGTTGTCTATTCTCAATAGGATTTCATCAAGCCTTTTGTCAAAGTTCCTAGTTTCTTTACGTTGGGCTACAACATGGTCTTTTAACTCACCGAAGTTTGTTATTATCCATTCCTTGAAGAGTGATTCTGTCATCAGGAGGCGCTCGTTCTCCATCAAGCCTTGTTCCTTTGTTGATGTGGAACTGTGATCATCTTTAGAGGGAGAGGCGTTCTGACTTTGAGTATTCTCAGCTTTTTTACGCTGGTTTCTTCCCGTCATTGTAAATTTATCCTCCTGTCTCTTTGAAATTACCAACTTTCAGATTAGGTCTCTTGAGTGGACGTCCAGGTTGTTAGTTCCCAGGGCCAGAGCAGCGGCGTTAAAACTGATGGTGCTTTTCCGCCTAGGATTCTCCTGTCGGGCTTCCTTCTTGTGTCCGTAGTAGGCGACTCTGCCTTCCCGGGGCTCCAAACTTCGGTCAGAAGGGGAAGCGGTCCCGTTTACTCTGCTCCAAGAGCTGCCGCGCCGAGGTGCCGGTGGAACCGCTGCGCCGACCACGAGAGTCGCGCTGGCGACCTGTGTGTTTCCTCCACTGGGGGATCTTCTGCTCCGTGAGTGACCAGACTTTGTCTGAAAGTGTGGCGTCCTCTAGTTCTCCGCGCCTTCCCTGAGAGCTGCAATCCCGGGATGTTAGCGATCGGCCATCTTGGATCGTTTCCCCCTTAGTTAATATTTATTAAATGAACACGTACATTAACAGAGATGGAGACTCAGTAACTTCCCAATGTGGAGCTGGGTTTTAATAAGTATTTGTTGTAGGCCAGGTATGGTGGCTCAAGCCTGTAAGCCCAGCACTTTGGGAGACCGAGGCAGGCAGATCACCTGAGGTCAGGAGTTTGAGACCAGCCTGAACAACATGGTGAAACCCCATCTCTACTACAAAAATACAAAAATTAGCCAGGCATGGTGGTGCATGTCTGTAATCCCAGCTACTTGGAGGCTGAGGCGGGAGAATCGCTTGAACCCAGGAGGCAGAGGTTACAGTAAGCTGAGATTACACCACTGCACTCCAGCCTGGGTAACAGAGCAAGTCTCTGTCTCAGAAAAAAAATTGTTACATAAATGACTGAATAAATGCATGTTACATTACTATAGTTCTATTTTAGAGAAGAGAAAGCATAGCTGGTGCAAACCGGAGATTTGAACCCAGGAGTTCCTGATCCCTGGTCTCGAACACTTTCTCTTTCTTTTCTTTAGAGACAGTGTCTTGCTATGTTGCCCAGGCTGGACTTGAACTCCTGGGCTTAAGGGATCCTCTGGCCTCAGCTTCTCAAGTAGCTGGGACTACAAGTGAGTCTGGCTAGCTTAGACCCTTTGTATGGCCCCACTGTGGGGTCTCAGATACCCTTTGGCTGTGTTTGAGGACGTGTTTGACAGATTTGATGATCCTGATTGTACCAGGAAGTGTAAAAGCTTAGGCTACTGGAGAAAGATTGAAGGTTAAATCAGATTGTCAAGTTCTAGTAAATATGATCCTAAGTTTTTGGCTTCATGAAACTGCATGACCTAAAGCATCAATTTCAGCTAACCTGCCCAAGGCCACACAGGCTGTAGGGGAACAAGACATGAGCCCAGTCTTCTCACACCAGACTTCCTGTTTGTTCTCCTACCCAAGGGTTCTTTTTTTCTTTCTTCTGAGAAGGAGTATCACTTTTATTTATTTATTTATTTATTTTGAGTTGGAGTCTCTTTCTGTTGCCCAGGCTGGAGTGCAGGGGCATGATCTTGGCTCACTGCAACCTCTGCCTCCCAGGTTCAAGTGATTCTCCTGCCTCAACCTCCTGAATAGCTGGGATTACAGGCCCGCACCACCACACCCAGCTAATTTTTGTACTTTTAGTAGAGATGGGGTTTTAACATGTTGGTCAGGCTGGTCTCAAACTCCTAACCTTGTGATCTGCTTGCACAGCCTCCCCAAATGCTAAGGTTACAGGCGTGAGCCACAGCACCCAGCCAGTGTTTCACTCTTGTTACCCAGACTGGAGTGCAATGGTGCGATCTCCACTCACTGCACCCTCCACCTCTGGGTTCATGTGATTCTCCTGCCTCAGCCTCCAGAGTAGCTGGGATTACAGGCATGTGCCACCATACCTGGCTAATTTTGTATTTTTAGTAGAGACGAGGTTTCATTATCTTGGTCAGGCTAGTCTCGAACTCCTGACCTCAGGTGATCCACCCACCTTGGACTCCCAAAGTGCTAGGATTACAGGCATGAGCCACCGCATGCAGCCCCCAGGAGCTCTTGATCTGAGGCACAAAGACGCTTAGGGGGTGTCCGAATATATTTTATGGTAACCTCTTCTCCCAAAAATGTCTGCTATACTGCGTGTTTACACGTAGATGCCTTTTTGGAGAAAAGGGTTCAAAGTTTTCATTATTTTATTATTTTTTTCAAATAAAGAAAAAACTTGCCGGGCGAGGTGGCTCACGCCTGTAATCCAAGAACTTTGGGAGACAAGGCGGACTGATCACGAGGTCAAGAGATTGAGACCACCCTGGCCAACGTGGTGAAACCTTGTCTCTACTAAATACAAAAATTAGCTGGGCGTGATGGCAGGCGACTATAGTCCCAGCTTCTCCGGAGGCTGAGGCAGAAAAATCGCTTGAACCCGGGAGGCGGAGGTTGCAGTTAGCCGAAATGGCGTCACTGCACTCCAGCCTGGTGACAGAGTGAGACTACATCTCAAAGAAAAAAAAAAAAGCTTTATTGCCCAGGCTGGTCTAAAACTCCCAAGCTCAAGCAATCTGCCCGACTCAGCCTTCTCAGCCTCCCAAAGTGTTGGGATTACACACATGAGCCACCACGCAGATTTTCATTACATTCTCAAGGGGGCCTATAATTTTTTTTTTTAAAGTGTACTGTCATTTTGTTATATACTTTTAAAAAGTTTTATTTTTAAAGCTGCTTTTAGGCAATAGAAGGAAGAAAAAGGAAGGAAGAAGGGGGTGAGTAGGAAAGAATCGTGCAGAAAAAATTTAACAGTTGTCTTTTGTGTGTGTGTGTGGACCAGGCTAGAGTGCAATGGTACAATCTCAGCTCACTGCGACCTTCCCCTCCCGAGGTCAAGCGATTCTCATGCCTCAGCCACCCGGGTAGCTGGGATTACAGGTGCATGCCACCATGCCCGGCTATTTTTTCTATTTTTAGTAGAGACAGGGTTTCACCATGTTGGCTAGGCTGGTTTCGAACTTCTGACTTCAAGTGATCCGCAGGTCTCTGGCATCCCGAAGTGCTGAGATTACAGGCGTGAGGTACCACTCCCGGCCAGATGTCAATTATTGTTTCCAGAGTTTCAAGGAAGAGAACCCAGTGTGACCAGAGGTCAAAAGATGAGAATGTTGAGTCAGGGTAGAATCCAGATCTGTTGGCACCAATTCCTGTGCTCTTTCTAGTTCCTGTTGCTATTCATTCATATCAAGTATCTGCTATGTGCCGGGTATGATTCCAAATTACACTATTCCCAGATTATTCTGAGAATGCTGCAATGGCAAACTCTTGGTATTACAGAATTTATATTCTAGTGGGGGAAGACAGACAAAACAGCAGTATAACGACGACGGTGCAATGTTATGTGCCATGAAAAAACGCTGAGTCAGAGGATGGCGAGGAAGGGGAACGGAATTTTAGATAGGGCGGTCTGGGCTCAGAACGTCCAGATGGGCATCAATGGACTCCAACGAAGGGAGCAATCCCAGATGCCAGGGAACCCTACACAAACCTCTCTTGCGCTTCCGCCTCGCCTAGCCCAGGTGGGGACAGTAGGGAGACCGTATGGCACACGCATGCCCATGAAGGAAACGGCAAAGCCCGAAGGGAGGTGCAGAGCGCATGCGCTCTCTTGCCCGAGACGCCGAGGATTTTGACAGGGACTCGGTCGGCCCGGATGATAGTGCTCTGGTTGGTGCCAGTTGGAAGGCGTTGCCCAACTGAAACTTCCTTTGGAGGTTGTAGTCCCACCCACAGAGCCAATTTTCAACTTCCGCTTCCGGTGCTGCAGAGGTCCAGGTCGAAGATGGCGGCAGCTGTTGCGTCTCGCCTTTCTAGGCTGCTGGGTCGGTCCCGCCCACAGGTGGGGCGGCCTATGTCCAGTGCCGCCCATAGCGGAGAAGGTTCAGGTACAGGGGTCGACGGGTCGGGCCTCAGTCCCACTCGGATGAGGCAGGGCGGGATTGTGACCTTGGTCCAAGGCCTTGCGGGAGGGAAAGTGAGACCCGGGCCCGTCCCGCACCGGGGCTGAGCGGTTGTGGCCTCTCCGCAGCTCGCATGTGGAAGATCCTCACTTTCTTCGTCGCGCTCCCTGGGGTGGGAGTCAGCATGCTGAATGTGTACCTGAAGTCGCAAAAAGAGCACGAGAGACCCGAGTTCGTCGCCTACCCTCATCTCCGCATCAGGACCAAGGTACGCTCTTGCATATTTTTTCAAGCGTCCGCTCTCTGTGCCTTAGTGCAAGTTCTTCATTCTCTAAAAGCGTGGGTGCCAGGCGTGTACAGCTCGTTTAACCCTCGCAAACAGAACATGTATTTTCTTCCATTTTGTGGAAGGACAGCTGAGTCTTGAGATTACGTCTCAGTTTTCTTCAAGGTCATACCGTAAATGCCCTTCAGTTTCCCGTTTCTCCAATTCATCACGCCTCCTGTCGTCTGATACAGTTCTGAAACATGTGTCCATTGCGTAAAGCCTGGAGTTTGGGATATCTTATTAGAGCGGCAAAGTCTGAAGGTGGTTCGTCTAAGACCTGGGCATCTGGCAGCTACTAGTTGCATAATGAAGAGACAGACAGCTTTCTGTATTCCCTACCAAGACCTTATTTTCTCTACTGTTTTATCATTTGGCTGTTGATGTAGATATATTACAGTGATTTGACCCCTGTTGTTTGCTGTATCTTTAACGAGGGCTTGGTGGCTCACGCCTGTAATCCCAGCACTTTAGGAGGCTGAGGTGGGTGGAACACGTAAGGTCAGGAGTTCCAAGACCAGCCTGGTCAACATGGCGAAACACCGTCTCTACTAAAAATACAAAAATTAGCCGGGCGTGGTGGCGGGCGCCTGTAATCTCAGCTACTCGGGAGGTTGAGGTGGGAGAATCGCTTGAACCCGGGAGGTGGAGGTTGCAATGAACAGAGACGAACCATTGCAGTACACCCTGGGCGACAGGAGTGAAACTCCATCTCAAAATAATAATAATAATAATACACTTGATCTTAGCCAAAAGGCCAAGAAGCGATGAAAAAAAATTATTACATCACCTAGCCCATATAGGATTGGCCTCATAGAAACTTAACCTAGACTCTTGAATTATTGAGTCTTTGAGCAGCACTCCCACCCTTGTGCAGTGGAATTAGAAGCCAAACAGCAGGCCGGGCGTGATGGCTCACGCCTATAATCCCAGCACTTTGGGAGGCCGAGGCAGGTGGATCACGAGGTCAACAGATCGAGACCATCCCGGTCAACATGGTGAAACCCCGTCTCTACTAAAAATACAAAAATTAGCTGGGCATGGTGGCGCGCACCTGTAGTCCCAGCTACTCGGGAGGCTGAGGCAGGAGAATTGCTTGAACTTAGGAGGCGGAGGCTGCGGTGAGCCGAGATCGCGCCATTGCACTCCAGCCTGGGTAACAAGAGCGAAACTCCGTCTCAAAAAAAGCCAAACAGCAAAAGTTTCTCAGCCTCAGCACGGTTGACATTTTGGGCTGGTTAATTCTTGTTGGGGGACTATCTTGAGCACTGTGAAATGTTTAGCCGTATCCTTGGCCTGTACCCACTAGGTGGCAGTAGTACCTGCAGCACCCCCCCCACCCCACCCCCACTATCACAGTGTCTCCAGATACTACCCGGTGTTCCCTGGAGGAGCAAAATCACCCTGGGTTGGAGACCATTGCCCGAAAGTAATGCTTTTTAAAGGTAACAGGCAAGATAATTAAGGGTGGGTTGCAGTTTCCCAGCCCAGATACTGTTTGAAGTCTGGGATTGTGCTAGCAATGTGCGTTTAAGTATCTCCCTCCCCTAATTCTCACTGCCACCATTTTGATACAGGTGATTTGAGGATTATGCTTTCATAAACACAGCACTGGATATACTAGTTACTAGGGAGAGGATTATGAGTAACTAACTTGAGCTTGCATTTTTTGCCATCCATATTTGTTTCTGCAGTTAAAACTATCCTGTAGCCAGGGTAACTTGAAGAGCTCCCTTGGTAGTTATAAGAGCTCCCTTAAATAGTGGGAAGGTTGAACTATACCAGTAGATAAAGGACTAATTTCCATTTTGTTTCTATATATGATCTTTCACCTGTTTTAAGCAGTTCATGGCAGTGTTCTTTCTAAACTATTTTCTGTAATTATCTAACTGATATCTTCCCTCCACAGCCGTTTCCCTGGGGAGATGGTAACCATACCCTCTTCCATAACTCTCATGTGAATCCACTTCCAACTGGCTACGAAGATGAATAAAGAGAATCTGGACCACTACCTGGCACCAGGGACCACCGCGCTGGTTTGGACCATTACTCTGCATATGGACCAGAAAAAGTATATGGGACCTTAAGCTCACCTTCTTTACCTGTATCAAATGATGACTGGTATACTGATCTTCCATTCCTTTGCCTGTGGCAGGAGATGGCTTAAATAAATAACTTAAACTTAGATTGGTCATGAGCTGAGAGTTATATTCTTTGGTTGTGTTTTTTTGTTTTGTTTTTTTTTTTTTTTGCAGAAATTAGCATTTGAGACTGTCTCAAAAAAAAATTTTTTTTTTTAAACACTTTTTTTTTTTGTTAGATGGAGTCTTTCTGTGTCACACAGGCTATAGTGCAGTGGCACAATCTCAGCTTACTACAACCTCCTTTTCCTGGATTGAAGCGATTCTTCTGCCTCAGCCCCTGAATAGCTGGGACTACAGGCATGCACCAACATGCCTGGCTAATTTTTTTTGTATATTTAGTAGAGATGAGGTTTTGCCATGTTGGCCAGGCTGGTCCTGAACTCCTAACCTCAGGTGATCTGCCTGCCTTGGCCTCCCAAAGTCTTGATTACAGGCGTGAGCCAGTGTGCCTGGCCAGAGCTGGTTTATTCTTAAGGCTCAAAGGAACACTTGTGGTAAGGTTCAGAAGGCCACTAGTATTTCATAGTATATTACATTAAACTGGTAATGCAAAGGTAAGGTATATTCGGTACATAATAGAGAATCTCATTATCGTTGCCATTTTGTGATATAACAGCCTACACTTCTGAGTCCCTATAGAGCTGTTTTGCTCGAGGCCAGTCTGAGTTTAAGATAGATGTATTATACTTACTTCAGTTTGCTGCCTGGCCTCACTTGGCTGGGTTCTAAACATCTTTTGTAATCCTTGGATAACAGACCCTAACCAGTCATAAAATATAAATGAAGAATGTTTTGAAATGACATCTAAAGACAAGTCATATTAAATATGCTGTAGCAATTGGTAAAGTGGAGAAAAGAGAATAGAATTAGGGCCTTCTATAAATCAAGTTTATTTTTCAGACGGTCTTGCTCTGTCACCCAAGCTGGAGTGCTGTGGTGCAATCACTGCAGTCTCCACCTCCCAGGCTCAGGTATTCTCCCATCTCAGCCTTTCAAACAGCTGGGACTGCAGGCACACACCACCATACCCGGCTCATTTTTTTGTGGAGCCCAGGCTCGTCTCAAATTCCTGAGCTCAAGTGATCCACCCACCTCAGTGTCCCAAAGTGTTAAGATTACAGGTATGAGCCACCATACCTGGCCTGTAATTCAACCTTCATACTATTTTTGGGTATATAATAAAATTAAATTATACAATTGTGGGGATTATGTGACGTTCTAAAGTCCACAGTTCTCTTCTGAGCCTGACTTTTTTGGTACCATAATATATTTGTGTAGCCCATTGTGGCAATAAATTTTAGAAACAGTGAGGTTTGGCTGGCTCAATCCCACATGGGATTACATGTGGTGGCTCATGCCTGTAATCCCAGCATTTTGGGAGGCTGAGGCAGGCAGATCACCTGAGGTCAGGAGATCAAGACCAGCCAGGCCTACATGGTGAAACCCTGTCTCTTCTAAGAATAGAAAAATTAGCCAAGCATTGTAATCCCAGCTACTCAGGAGGCTGAGGCAGGAGAATCATTTGGACCCAGGAGGTGGAGGTTGCAGTAAGCTGAGATGGCGCCACTGCACTCCAGCCTGGGTGACAGAGTGAGACTGTCTCAAAAACAATCAGTGAGGTTTCTCATGGCCACACTGTACCACCTAGCTTAGACAAGTCACTTTTTCTTCACCTTTAAGTTAACAAAACACAAAACTCCCAGTGTATATATGAATATGAGGTTTGTAGGATAACAGGGTAATGGTTCCATAAAATGCACTGAGTTCCAGAGGCAAATAATTGATAGAAAATGTTGCAATTTATTCCATCTTCATGATTACAGACATTATAGAGCAGGATGAGTAAACAAGGCAAATAAAGCAAGCACCTTCAGCTTCCCCCCCATTTACAGATGCAGCATTTTGACATTTTTAGGATACGCAGTTGACAATTTACTGACTTGGGATGATAGCTGGCAACAGCAGATCTTTGCAATTTACGTCCTTCCTCCACAGCTATTCCAAGTATCTTAATTCCTGAACTAAGAATTAAGGGGGCACTGAGAGCTCTGCAGTGGTGTTCACTGCAACATTCTTGTAGTTTACACATCTTAATCTGACACCTCTTGTGAAGGCAGGGAACTGTGTTAAAAGTTGTCTTCCTCTTTGCTAATCCAGGCCAACATCAATCTTAACCACTGGTTACCATATAAAAATAAAAGTGTGCTCAAAAGCACTTCCTGAAACTTGTGCCCAGATCCCTTTTCAGAGCATTAGTTCCCTGAGAGAAAAAAGACACCCTAACCAATTGCTTTCATGAACAATGACCCCAGTACAGTGTATATAATGTCCTTTGCAGCAGAAATCAAGAGGTCAGGCACCTCTGCTCATTCTAACTAGTTTATCATTATTTGCATACAAGGTATATTTATGTAAAGTTGATTCCAGACCAAGTATTGCAACCATAATTCCAGAAAATTGTTCAATTTTAGCACACTGAGTTCCTGCAAGATGCCTGAGCAGGTGAAAAATAATCTCAAAGAGTTCATCATCTTTTACAATTGAGAGGAAAACATCGAAGGAGGAAATAAAACTCCTCTCGCCGCAGTTCCTCATCAAACCTGATGGCTATCTTCACAGATTCAGTTGACAAAAATCCAGAGTTCTCAATTTCTGGACTTCATGGTGACTATCAAGGTCAAGAAGAATTTTCAGGCTTTTCTTTGCCATGGCCCATGAATTCCAGTCCTTCAATGGGAATCTCTTTCTCCTTTATTGCTTTCTGGTAAGAGGTGAAAACACATTTTGAAGACTATATGAAGCTTGAGTTGCAAGCTTTGTAAATAAAATATGATAGCACGAAAGTCAAGTCAAGCTGACTATCAAGACTCATAACCATGATTCAAACTACATACTTTTTAAATAACAAGTAGTGGTCGGGCGTGGTGGCTCACACCTGTAGTTGCAACATTTTGGGAGACAGAGGCAGGTGACCCCTTGAGGCCAGAAGTTAGAGACCAGCCTGGCCAACATGGCGAAACCCCATCTCTACTAAAAATTACAAAAAATTAGCTGGGCACGGTGGCGCGTGCCTGTAATCCCAGCACTTTGGGAGGCCGAGGCGGGTGGATCACGAGGTCAACAGATCGAGACCATCCTGGTCAACATGGTGAAACCCCGTCTCTACTAAAAATTACAAAAAATTAGCTGGGCACGGTGGCGCGTGCCTGTAATCCCAGCTACTCAGGAGGCTGAGGCAGGAGAATTGCCTGAACCCAGGAGGCGGAGGTTGCGGTGAGCCGAGACTGCGCCATTGCACTCCAGCCTGGGTAACAAAAGCGAAACTCCGTCTCAAAAAAAAAAAAAAAATTAGCTCGGCATGGTGGCGCATTCCTGTAATCCCAGCTACTCAGGTGGCTGAGGCAAGAGAATAGCTTGCACCCAGGAGGCAGAGGTTGCAGTGAATTGAGATCACGCCACTACACTCCAGCATGGGCAACAGACCAAAACTCTGCCTCAAAAATAAATAAATAAAAAACAGAAGTACCATAATGAATAAATCAAGCGTTAAGACCTGAGGGAGACTGGAAAAGGAGCTGTGAGAGAACTGTTAAAGTTAAGTGAAATTTGAAAAAAAAAATCACTTTGTGTTACTGAAAGACTAGGTTCAAATCTGGGTTCCAGGACTTACTGGCTATGTGACCTTGAGCCACCCTCACTTCCCTCAACTGTAAATGGGATAAAGACAGCAACTACCCCGGGGGATTGCCGTGAGGATGTATTAGGTTAACTTATTGAAAGTGCTTTGCCCAGTGCTGTTCTTACAGTTCAAAGCAGTTCCACATCCATTAGGCTAGAATGACCATTTCCTATCTGCAGTTGGGGGGACTGGTAGAGATAAACAAGCTACCGAAGGGTTAAAACAATGTGATCCTCCAGTCTGAAGTATAACCCCGCTGAGACCCCAGCAGTAATATTAGAAACGTGCACCACCTGCGAAAGAATCAAGGAAACCTGATTCTAGTGAACCGGGACCAATCACTTCCTACTTCTGTGTGTTAGTTCTCTATCTATAAAATATGAGTATGCCCACCTTGCAAGTTTAGGATGAACACCAAATGAACACAGTCACAAAAGATGTGACTGTGCCTTTTATTTATTTATTTTTTGAGACGGAGTTTCGCTCTTGTGGCCCAGGCTGGAGTGCAATGGCGCGACTTCGGCTCACTGCAACCTCCTCCCGAGTAGCTGGGATTACAGGCATGTCACCATGCCCGGCTCATTTTTTATTTTTAGTAAAGACGAGGTTTCTCCATGTTGGTCAGGCGGGTCTCGAACTCCCGACCTCAGGAGATCCGCCCACCTTGGCCTCCCAAAGTGCTGGGATTACAGGTGTGGGCCACCGCGCCCGGCCGACTGTGCGTCTTAAAAAGAAAAGCACTGCACCAATATTTGTCATTCGGAGAGACACCCAAGTGGCCTCGGTGGTGATGGTAGGGGATAGGGTTCCTCCCACTGGTCTCAATGCAGCTTTTCTCCACCCTCCCAGTCCCAAGCCCCGTAAAATACGATGAGTGTGGCGGAGACAGCGCGAAGAACGCGGGGCCTGGGAACTGAGGCGCGAGGGCTCACCTGAACACACTGCTGGTAGCGCTTGAAGAGATCGGTGCACGGGTCCCCGGAGCTGTCCCCCTTGAGAAACTTCTCGGCGAACCAGCGATTGAAGCACTGATCGTACTCGCGCTTCATGTCGGTACATGCCTCCCCCACACTGTTCATGGCGATAGTGGTGACGGCGGCGACGGCGGCGCACTCTGATGTCATCACTCAGTCGCGCCGCTCGGCGTTACGCACGGACGCACTACCGGGGCCAAGGAAGGAAGAAATGTTGGCGCGGGCGTTGTGGCTGGGCCTTCGGGTCCCGCTGGGCGGGCCCCGGGGCTTCACCTCCAAGACAGATCCTCAGGTAAAGGCCAGGGCCATCTAGGCGGGTGGCGAAGCAAAACGGGAAGCGCTCCGGATCGTCGGTGACTCACATTCACCGGGTCCCGCCGGTGACCCACATTCCCCGCCTCATTCCTCTTCCAGGGCAGTGGCCGAATCACGGCCGAGGTGATCGAGCACCTGGAGCGTCTAGCCCTTGTGGACTTCGGCAGCCGGGAGGCAGTAGCGCGGCTGGAAAAAGCCATCGCCTTCGCCGACCGGCTACGCGCGGTGGATACCGATGGGGTGGAGCCCATGGAGTCGGTCCTGGAGGACAGGTAAACTTGCGGCTGCAGCCTCGCAGCCTTGACTGGGGCCAGTTCGCAGCCGTTTATTTTTATTTATTTATTTATTTTTGAGAAGGAGATTCGCTCTGTTGCCCAGGCTGGAGTGCAATGGCGCGATCTTGGCACACTGCAGTCTCTGCCTCCAGGATTCAAGCGATTCTCCTGTCAGCCTTCCGAGTTGCTGGGATTATAGGTGTGCACCATCTCCCGACTAATTTTGTATTTTTAGTAGAGACAGGGTTTCTCCATATTGGTCAGGCTGGTCTCGAACTCCCGACCTCAGGTGAGCCACCCGCCTCGGCCTCCCAAAGCGTTGGCATTACAGGCGTGAGCCACCGCGCCTGGCTCGCAGCTGTTTAATGTGGCAGTTAGCGAACCATTTTCCAGGGGGTGAAAGACCGTTGGCGAGATTCAGGAACTTGCCCGTCACCCCGCGAGTCAATGGCTTTCCTCTTCCCCGTGTTCATTATGGATGCTCTCGCTCGTGCCCTCCTAGCTAAGCAGAAACAAAACCCCATTGCCGTTGAGGCCCTACTCTATGCAGAGTCCCTGCCTACTCAAAGGTACTGCTCTTCTCAGTACCCTCCTTGGCTTCCTTGACTGCTTCTCCAGAAAGACAAGTTCTTTCCCTCTCTAGATCTTTGCACTGGCCTTTGGTTTTTTTCCTGCCTCTCGGTATTTGCATGGCTGTCTCCCTCTTGGCACAGGTTTCAGCTTATCTTCTCGGAAAGGACTCTCCTAACCACTCCAAATCCATTCTCTCCTTGTAGTCAGCAACTCTTATCCTGTTGAGTTTTTTCCTGACGTTTTAGTGGACTTTTGTTCATTTCTTGCCTCTTTTATTACAATGTGAACTCGTTATCTTATTTAGTTACTGTTGTATTCCTGCCTTGAATTTTTTTTTTTTTATTGTTTTTGAAACAGAGTCTCACTCTGTCACCCAGGTTAGAGTACAGTAGCATGATCTCATTGCAACCTCTGCCTCCCAGGCTCAAGAGATCCTCCCACCTCAGTCTCCCAAGTATAGGACCATAGTCATATACCACCAGGCCCAGCTAATTTTTTGGTTTTGGTAGAGACAGGATTTTGCCATGTCGTCCAGGCTTGTCTTGACTCCTGAGCAAAGGCGACCCACCCACCTAGGCCTCCTAAAGTGCAGGCATTTACAAGCATGAGTCACAGCGCCCGGCCCAGTGTTTGATTCTTTCAAATATTTTCTCCACTTTGCAATTTTCTTTTTTCTTTGGGACAGGGTCTCACTGTATTGCCCAGGCTGGTCTCAAACTTCTGGATTCGACATTCTCTTGTCTCAGCCTCCCAAGTAGCTGGGACTATAGGTGCCCACCACCACACACCTGGCTAATTCTTAAATTTTTGTAGAAATAGGGTCTTGCGGGCCGGGCTTGGTTGCTGACGCCTGTAATCCCAGCACTTTGGGAGGCCGAGGCAGGTGGATCACGAGGTCAAGAGATCGAGACCATCCTGGTCAACAAGGTGAAACCCCGTCTCTACTAAAAATACAAAAATTAGCTGGGCATGGTGGCGCGTGCCTGTAGTCCTAGCTACTCAGCAGGCTGAGGCAGGAGAATTGCTTAAACCCAGGAGGCGGAGGTTGCGGTGAGCTGGAATCGCACCATTGCACTCCAGCCTGGGCAACAACAGCAAAACTCCGTCTCAAAAAAAAAAAAAAAAACAGGGTCTTGCTATGTTACCCAGTCTGGTCTCAAACTCCTGGTCTCAAGCATCCTCCCACCTCAGCCTCCCACTTCCTCCAGAAATTTTTTTTTTTTTTTGAGAGGAGTCCCGCCTGTTGCCCAGGCTGGAGTGCAGTGGCACGATCTCAGTTCACTGCAACCTCTACCCTCCAGGTTCAAGCGATTGTTGTGCCTCAGCCTTCTGAGTAGCTGGGATTACAGGCATCCACCACCATACCCACCTACTTTTTGTATTTTTAGTAGAGACTGGGTTTCACCATGTTCTTTATGAAAACACTAACAGAATCCAGTAAGGTGAAGACAGGTATTTAACCTTTTTTGTTCTTTATTTTTGGCAGTTTTTATAACTTTATTGATGTATTTGATGATCAGCAAGTTAGTTCACATCCACACTGTAGATCTGTGAAAGTGGTAACAAGTACATAGGTAACCAAAGTATAGAGCTTGTTTGGTGAATTTCCATTATTATTATGTTTTCTGGACCACCCACTGCACATGGATACAGTATGGACATTCCTTACTACTTTGGCCAGACAGCTTTTTTGAGTCTGGTATCAATGGACGTATCTGGAGTTTTCCACTTCCGTGGCAAATTTCCCATCTCTTTAAGAGCCTGAGGGGCATGCTGCTTGAAGTCCACTCAGTGGATATGCTTATGAATGTTGATGGTGTCCTCTTGGGTCACCACTTAGTTGATGGCAAAATGGCCATTATTCTTCTCACCATTCTTCTTTGCAGGATCCCAAGTTGCTTAAATGGTTTTAGGTAGTAGCCATCTTAGCTATTAAAAGCTCTGACTTGGCCAGGCATGATGGCTCATGCTTGTAATCCCAGCACTTTAAGAGGCTGAACTGGGCAGATCACTTGAGGTCAGGAGTTTGAGACCAGACCGGCCAACATGGTGAAACCCCATCTCTACTAAAAATACAAAAATTAGCTGGGCATGGTGGCATGTGCCTATAGTCCCAGCTACTCTGAAGGCTGAGGCAGGAGAATCGCTTGAACCCAGGAGGCAGAGGTTGCAGTGAGCCAAGACAGCGCCACTGCACTCCAGCCTGGGCAACAGAGCAAGACATGGTCTCCAAAAAAAGAAAAAAAAGCCCTTACTGGTTAATAGAAATCTCTTTACACACTGATAACATGTCATTTGGTTTGAGCTAAAAACATTAGTGTACTTACATGACAGGGGCTCGGTTTTTACATACAGTCCTAGAAGGTCAATACAAGTTATCTATTTTATAGATGGGAAAAACTGAGGTTCAGAAAGGTTATGTAATATGCCCAGAGTTTCACCACGTTTCCTAGGCTGGTTTCAATAAATGGAGGTAATAAATGGAGGATTTGGAACTCAGAGCTTCTGATCCCAAATACTGCTCTAAGATATGCCAGCTAAAGTCAGTTCCTAGGAACTTTACTTTCTTTCATCTGAAATCCAGAGAATGAGTTGACAGCAATTCTGATTACAACCAAATACTTAAATGTCCCATGTCCCTCAGAGTCTTATTTGAACCAAAAACTTCAAACTCTTGGGCTCAACCCATCCTCCTGCCTCAGCCTCCCAAGTAGCTGGGACTAGAGGTGTGTACCACAATGCCCAGCTAAGGCTTTTGTTTTAGTAAACAGAGGGTCTTGCTGTGTTGCCCAGAGGGTCTCGAACTCCTGGGCTCAAGGGATCCTTCTGCCTCAGCCTCCCAAAGTGTTGAGATTATAGGCATGAGCCATCATGCCTGGCCTGAACCCAGACCTTTTTTTTTCCAAGACAGGGTCTCATTCTGTCACCCAGGCTGCAGTGCAGTGGTACAATCTCAGCTCACTGCAGCCTCCATCTCCTGAACTCCCACCTCAGCCTCCCGAGTAGCTGGGACTATAGGCACATGCAACCACCCCTGGCTAACTTTTTTTATTTTTACGGGAAATGGGGTTTCACCATGTTTCCTAGGCTGGTTTCAAACTCCTGGGCTCAAGCAATCCACCCACTTCAGCCTCCCTAAGTGTTGGGATTATAGATGTGAGCCACCTTGCCTGGCCCA
This sequence comes from Callithrix jacchus, assembly GCF_049354715.1. Taxonomy (NCBI): domain Eukaryota; kingdom Metazoa; phylum Chordata; class Mammalia; order Primates; family Cebidae; genus Callithrix; species Callithrix jacchus. The sequence continues at coordinate 123,585,369 of NC_133510.1, forward strand.
GAACTTTTAACCAAGGGTTACCTCTGAATGGTATAATTATAATTTTTATTCCAGTCTGCATCAAACTAGAAATAAACTAGGAGAAAAGGAAAAGGCTTTTAGATGGAAGTAGAAGGATCCATAAGAATCTATTCCTAGGCTGGGCGCAGTGGCTCGTGCCTATAATCCTAGCACTTCGGGAGGCGGAGGCGGCTGGATCACAAGTCAAGAGATTGAGACCATCCTGGTCAACATAGTGAAACCCCGTCTCTACTAAAAATACAAAAATTAGCTGGGCACGGTGGTGCGAATAGTCCCAGCTACTTGGGAGGCTGAGGCAGAACTGCTTGAACCCAGGAGGTGGAGGCTGCAGTGAGCCAAGATCGCACCATTGCACTCCAGCCTGGGTGACAAGAGCGAAACTCCGTCTCAAAAAAAAAAAAAAAAAGAATTTATTCCTTGCAGCCAGATACCAGGGAAGAGGCTCAAGGAAACAAAAGCACTGGGAGAACTGTCCCATCAGTCAGTCCAAAGCCTGACAGGATCACAAATGGAGCCACTTTATCCTCCCTGATGTCATAGCACTTCCCAATGCCATTGTAGCAGCATTTCCCACAGTTACTTAAGTTATTGTTCATGAGTTTCAGTCGGCAGGGACTTCTAGTTTACAGCTGAAGTCTTTCTCAACTAGGGTTCCTCACTCAAACCAGAACACAAATTTTCAAGTGACTTTTTTTCAGTTCTCCTAAGGACAGTACGTGACAAATGTTAGCCCAAACACATAGGAGAGAAGTTAATTTATCATCAGAATGGGTGTCTTGGGGTATGTGGGCTAACTTACCTTACAGAACACTGAGTGGGAAAGACAGGAAGTGAGGTAGAAGTTTAATCAATCAGCAATTGATCTGAAAAGCTCATCTGGTCCTGTTTGGTGTTTTATACAATTCTGAGGTCCAAGAAAGTGAAGCAACTCATCAAGTGAGGGGTATGCTTGCTGTACCACTGTCAGAGACTACGGGTTCAGTAGCCCATTATTAAGAAAATAAAGCTGGGCATGGTGGTACACACCTATAATCCCAGCTACTTGGGAAGCTGAGGCAAGAGGATTACTTGAGCCCAGAAGTTTGAGACCAGCCTAGGCAACACAGCAAGACCCTGTCTCAAAAAAAAAAAAAAAAGAAAGAAAAGATGACCCCAGAAGACATGGGTCTATTTTAGGAACAACTCCATCATAACCAGTAACTAAATGGAAATATGTGGTAAATAAAGGGGTGAATTTTGTTTTCCTGGAAATTCCACTTACACAGGAAACTTGACTACTTGATGATGAGTAAATAAATTAGCTGCTATTAGATCTACTCTTGGGGAAGCAGTAGCATTCAACCGCCTGTTGGCAGTGGAGAGTCTTCTCAGAATCTTCAGATGCTAGGCAGGTAATGCCTGTTCACAAGTGCAGACTTTGAATGAGTGGTGGGGACTGAGGTATACTGGGGTGCACTAAGGCTTTCTGAAAGGAGCAGGTGCCACTCAGACCCCTCTCTTACTGCTGTGAGTGCAAGCTCAGCATTATCAGATCTTGTTTTTTAGTATCATTTCATCCCAGAAATCCTATGAGGCATCTGACAAACAAGGAAACTGAAATATGGAGAGGATAAAGTAATGATAGCACTGGGATCTGAATTGAGCTCTGACTTGAGAGCCTAACCTCTTAGTCATTTTTTAATACTGTCCAACAGAAAATATAAATTCCAGAAAGTCCAGGGGTTACCTTTGAATGGTATGATTTTTACTTTTGTTCTCCCAAATTTTCTTAATGCGCAGTCCTTGTGTTATTACAAAAAAAAAAATCCAGTGTGACTCTTGTGTGTGTGAGAGACACTATCTCACTCTGCCACCCAGGTTGGAGTGCAGTGGTACAATCTCCGCTCACTACAACTTCTGCTTCCCACGAAGCAGAGAATTGTTCAAGTGATTCTCGTGCCTCAGCGTCCCCAGTAACAGGGATTATAGGTACGCACCACCACGCCTGGCTAACTTTTCTATTTTTAGTAGACAGGGTTTCACCATATTGGATGGTCTCAAACTCCTGATCTCAGGTGATCCACCTGCCTTGGCCTCCCAAAGTGCTTGGATTACATGCGGGAACCACCGCACCTGGCCTTTTTTTTTTTAAAAACAAGAAATTTAATGTCTGAAAAGATCATACTTGTTCAAGGCCACAGTTAAGAACATGCCAGATCCTATAATAGATTTCTAGTATTCGTACCATGAATAAATATTTGTTTAGCTTTGGGCTGGGTGCCACACACACACACACACACACACAAAACTAGTCCTTTTCTAAAAGAATCTTATTTTGACAACTTTGTTCTTAGGTGCAGCCTTAGCCCAGATGTTCCTGTCACATCTTTGTCCCTCTATGACATGACTCAAACGCCATTAGGCTCTGCCCTCAGTTTGTGCCCACTCAAAGCAGGAGCATGGCTACTACTGATTACCATATCAGTAATTTAACAGACTGCTTATTTTTTAGTCCAAGTATCTGGAAGCAAGCTTATACACTTTGTACCTTGAAACAATAGTGAAGCCTCATGCATATGTTCAAGCTCCCGTGTTTTTTACTGGTTTACCATCTGAAGGCTTTAGTAAAGTCACTAGGATCCATAGAACACTGGGAGATTCTTGAGCTGTTTGTGGCACATCTTGCTCAAGGGCAGGCATTTTTACATCCACCAAAGTGGCTGTGGTGGAAAAAGCATTCATCTTAGGGGTACCAGATTGGCTTCAGATCCGTTTTCTCACTTAGGAGCCAGTATCCTGTAAGTCACTCACTCTTGAGGCAAGTTTGCTGCCCCATCTCTGCTTAGGTTTCTAGCTTCATCATCTTCCCCTGGAGACCACACCCCAGCCTGCTAAACTCCCTGCCCCTCTCTGAATCTCTGGGCTCTCCTGCTTTGGGATTCATGCTGGTATACATGTCAGGAAGTCTATTTCTCATCCCTTCATCCCCCAATCCAGCTATTTCTTGCCCATCTTTGAGCAGTGACATCAGCTATTGAGGATGTGCTACTCACCCAGGCTGAACTAGGTACCCTTTCTGTCCTTTGGCAGGCTGTGCTAACCTGTTAGATTTAAGAAATCCTTTGTTGGGGAGACAGGGTTTCACTCTTATTATTGCCCAGGCTGGAGTGCAGTGGCTCGATCTCGGCTCACCACAATCTCTGCCTCCCAGGTTCAAGCGATTCTTCTGGTTCAGCCTCCCAAGTAGTTGGGACTACAGGCATGCACCACCACACCTGGCTAATTTTGTATTTTTAGTAGAGACAGGGTTTTTCTCCATGTTGGTCAGGCTGGTCTTGAATTCCTAACCTCAGGTGACCCGCCCACTTTGGCCTCTATTAGATTTAAAATATTGTTTTGTAATTGCCTTTACCTGTCCCCACCAAAAGGCAGTTGCCCATATAATCATCCAAACTACTTGTTAAATCAATCCAGAGAAGTAACTAGCACTTACTTCACAGGGTTGTTGGGGCAATCTATAAACTGTAGGCTGCTGTTTGGTCTACTGTTGATCCGTTTCTCTATCTTTGAACAGTGCCTATTAACAAGAATATATTGCTTCCTTGTTCTCTCCTTTTTGCCCCTCTCCATCATCCCCTAAAAGCCCCATTCTCTGAGAGGGTAACCTTGAGCTTCTGGGTTTTGTAGATGTCTATACCTGAGATCCGACAATGTAGTAGAAGGCAACTGTGCTGATGAATTACTACAAAACTCCCATCGTGTCGTGGAGGAGTACTTTGTGGCCCCTCCAGGTATGTGCTGCCCAGGGTGGTTTAACAAGCAGTCTCACAGTGACCTTAGGAATGAAGCAGGAAGCTGGGCGTGGTGGCTTACACCTGTAATCCTAGCACTTTGGGAGACTGAGGTGGGTGGATCACCTGAGGTCAGGAGTTCAAGACCAGCCTGGCCATCATGGTGAAATCCCATCTTTTAAAAAATTAAAATTAAAAATTAAAAAAAAAAAAAAAGGAATGAAGCAGGAACTGTGAGGACCGAAGATGCTAGGTGAAGGCACTTTGAAAAGGATGAAGTACATACAGATGGTGGCATCAAGGTGGCAGCAGAGTCCAGGCCAGGGTCATACTCACCTCTAGGAGGCAGTTAGTAACAGGAACGAGCAAAAGAGGATGTGGGAGGTGGGGTGGGGTTTAGAGTAGGTGGAAATCTGGAGCTCAAGATCTCCCTAAAGGGGCAGCTACATTCACTGTTTCTCAAAGCCACAGTTAAGACCATGCCAGATCCTGTAATCGACTCCAACTTTCTAGTATTCATACCATGAATTAATATTTGTTATGTCTAGCTTTGGTCTGGGTGCCACACAAAAAAAAACCAGTCCTTTCCTAAAGGAATCTTATTGTGACAACTTAGTTATCATGTGCAGCCTTAGCACAGATGTTGTCACATCTTTGCCCTTTTGACATCACTCAAAGGTCATGTGGGTCTGCCCTCAGTCTGTGCCCATTCAAAGCAGGAGGAGCGTGACTGCTACCATTTCAGTGGTGCCAGGCAGGAATGTAAGCCCATTTCTCCAGAGAACCTGGATACCTGGCATTTTGTGTGGTATTTCTTAAATTTTAAGTGCTGACAACCAATTCAAAATTAAAAAAATAAAATACTATCCAAGCCAAATAAAACATACCTGCAAGACAGGTACATTCTGTGAGCCACCAGTTTGCAACTGCTGGTGTAGAGATTTGCATCATCTACCTCACTGTCAATATTTTAAATAGAAGCTTTAAATTACTCTGGGCTGAGAGTAAAATCCAGAACCTTGGACAGGTTGACTGTTTTTATTTCCTCTATGGGTACGTGAGTATCAGAGCTGTTGTACTACCCCTCTGGGCATCTGGGAGTGGAACTAACCAAAAGCAGTCACGTAGACTGCTAAGTGCCAACTTACACTTCAGGACATCCCCTGGGGGAGAATCATTCTGAGCAGACTCCACAGAAGACATTGGCCTTGGTCAGCTCAAGGTGCCAGTTAAAAGCAGGCTCTGGTTAAAGCAAGGATGGGAAAGAAACCTAGAAAACTTGTGAGCTAAACTCTTATTCATGCCTCCAATCCACTAAACCATCTATTAACGGTGGAGAGAAAGGAGACTCTCCATCTCAGAGCCTGATAGTTGTGGCTTCAGCAGATCTATCTATTGATCATACATGCTATCGCCTACAAAGAACCTTACTTCAGATTTTGCTTCTTGGGACCACCTGAGTTCATGATTATAGTCTTTCCCTCTTCTCCTATCTGTGTATTAGTGGCTAGTCAACCTGTCTACTCCTTACTGAAAAATGTGCATTAATTTGGCTTCACATAGAACTGATTCTTCCAGATACCTCCAGTTAGGAAAACAGGATGTAGCTGCAGTTACTTCCATATTTTCCATGAGAAACTAAGTGACTAGTTAACTCAGTAAAGCCAGCTGGGCGGCAGGCTTAGCTATAACATTCTTTTTGTTGTTTTCAAACAGGTAATATCCCTTTGCCAAAGCTGGATGAACAAGAGCCATTCCCACACAGCTGAGTAACTCATTCTGGAAAGGGGGTACTGTGAACACTAATGCTCCTGCTTTTCTCAGTCACCTAAAAAAATGGACGCTTAAGCATTTCTTAATAACAGACTCTCCTGAAGACAGAATTGGGAAAGATCTATCCCAATGAGTTCTAGAGCCCAAAGATCTCTAACAGTGAGTTCCTGATACTAACTGAAATGAAAGGAAAACAAAAGTCAGCTTCCAAGGTATTCACTTAACAGGCCTGTTCCGTAAGGAAGACATTATTTATCTGCCTTTAACCCCAAAGGACTGAACCAACTGCATGAAAGTGAACTTTTCTCTCTATGTAACTGGTAGACGGAGCATCTTGATCACTATGTGACAACCTTGGCTGTCCTTTTTAGTTGCCATTTGCATTGATTTGAGCAGGCCTATCTTGACCAAACATACCTGAATTTGTTCCTGGGCACCCACTTTGTTCCTAGAAAAGGGCTAACTTCCTACTAAGGTCTGAAGAGTGTTCAAAGTAGACTAAAGCTTGGGAACTCCTAACCTAGAACTATCTGCCATCCCACAAAGTGATTATATGCAAAAGGGATACTAGTCATACCTAGTGTTTCTCTTTCTGAAAAGAGAACCTGTCTTAAAATTAGCCCTGGGACAAAGCAAAACAATGATTAAATTGAGATGACCAAGACTGTGGGTTTTTTTGTTTTAAAACACAGATACCAAGGATAAATGAAACCTATTTAGGGATAAAAGTGATAGAATCAGACTTTTTCCTCTAACCAAACTGCCAAAGTTGGTTTTGGCTAAGAAATTCCCAATGATAACTGCACTGCTGCTCATTTTTTAATTTTTCTGAGACAGGGTCTTGCTCTGTTACCCAGGCTGGAATGCAGTGGTGTGATCATAGATCACTGCAGCCTGCAACTCCTGGGCTCAAGTGATTTTCCCACTTCAGCCTCCTAAGTAGCTGGGACTACAGATGTGTATCACCATGTCCAGTTAATTCTTTTAAATAGATAAGGGGTCTTGCTATGTTGCCTATCGTCTTGAACTCCTGGCCTCAAGGGATCCTCCAGCATGCCTTGGCCTTCCAAAGTGCTGGGATCACAGGCATTAGCCACCATGTGTTTATTTTTTCCCATTCCCTTCCTTTTTCTGCAATGCTTCTTTCTTCTTTAAGGCAGCTTAATTTACAAGCTTGGCCTTGAATTAAAAGAGAACCTGCTCTTGGAGTTGAAGTTCTCAAACCAACATCAGAGCAACTATCTATCCCCATATAAATAAAGTTATCTCCTTACTGAGTACAAGTTATGACTACAACTCAATGATTTAAAAAAAATTTTTTTTATAATAATAGAGATGGGGTTTCACCATCTTGGTCAGGCTGGTCTCGAACTCCTGACCTCGTGATCCACCCACCTCGGCCTCCCAAAGTGCTGGGATTACAAGCGTGAGCCACCGCGCCCGGTCAACTCAATGATTTTTAAAATTAGTGTGCCTATTTGTTGAAATCTGTGAACTTAATCAAGGACAACCACACATGTCAATTACTAAACGTTTAAAATATATTTCTAAACAGAATGGGCCAACTCAGTAACAGTAACTGCTGATCTCCATGGCAGAGTAACCCACAAAGACAGAACTGATTTTTTTCCCATAATTGGGTGAAAAATATACAACTTGCTTCTGAACCAAAACCACAATTTCTGCAGTTTAACATGTTTCACTGCTAATATGGCCCTGGTAGAAATTATGTAGGTTTTTTTCTTTTAAAAAAAAATTAAAAAAATTTCCTAAGACACTAAATGATCAATCTGGAATGTAGATTCTGAGCACAAAGCAGCTCAGTTAACCTAAAAAATAAAGAAAACATTCCCATCACCTATCTCAGTAGGGCCTGAAAGGAGAGAAGTAGTGTGGGGAACCCCTGCTTTGGTATGGAGAGTCACGGCCCCTTGACCCAGACCGAGACCGTGAGTAGCCATAGCTGGTGCTTCTCTCAGGATAAACTCGGATGTAGGAAGTTTCACCCTGAAATGCGAACAAAAACAGGGTAAAGGAAAAAAAATCAAAGCCAAAAGAATAAGCAAACCAACATCTAACAATAATAGTTAAGTGCTGAGCACTTACTGTATAATCTGTGCCTGGCATGAGGCTATCTCATCAAACTCTCATAACATTATGAGGTGGGTACTCTTACTATCCCATTTCAAGAATGAAGAAAATTAAGACTTACATCATTTGCCCAAGGTAACACAAATAATAAATGCCCACCTGACATGTTAATACTCAATTAGCTATTATAAACAATATATCTGAATTACTGCCATTGACCCCCACCCCCCTCCCAAGCTAAGAACTGGAAAGGATCTCAGGTCATATAGTTTAATTCTCTGCCACTTCATATATGCATCTTTGGATGGGCATCTATGGAAGGAGCTACCTGTATTTAAATACCTTCCAGGTGTTAGGATCTCAGATAGATGCTCTAGATGTTATCCTCTTGTTCTAGCTTCCTGGCAAGTCTTATGATGGTGCTTTTATGTGACCATTTTGCCCGTGAAGGAATTGAGGTTCCAAGAGTAGTTCAGTTCAGGTAAGGAATTAATAAGTAGCAGAAGAGTCATGTCCAGGCTGGCTTGTCTCCAAGCCCTCTGCCTTCAGCCACCATTCTCAGAAGATCCAAAGATCCCAAGGGGAAAGAAGCTAGATGCCTTTTCACCTTAGGTGAAAGTGAGTAATTGGAATTACCCTTTCTGAGGACCTGCTTTGCAGTATAACTGAGGATCAGGGGCTGTTCTGTTCCTGCTCCAAATTCAAGTCCTAGAGGACAGTCTGAGCGAAAGCATCATTAAACCATCCAAGGACCAACCTCTAAGCCAAAAACTATGGAATTATATGAATCCTCAGAAAAAGAAATGAGCCCAGAGGTCAGTGTCCCCAGACATCCATAAATCCCATGGCAAGGCAGGACAGGATAAGAACAAAAAAACACAATGTCCAATTGGTAGTCTGGTATCGGGTCTCAATGGTACCAAAGGGATAGTTCACCACTTGAATCAAACTGAGATCCAAAACAGCAGCTGCTTTCCTATAAGGAAGGACATCAGGAACCACTGAGTCTCAAGGGTGAGGTAATCAACAAGAAAATGTCATGGTTGAGCCTGGCATAGTGGTGTATGCCTGCAGTCCCAAGTACTGGAGAGGCTGAGGTGGGAGGACTGCTTGGGCCCAGGAGTTCCAGGTCACCCTGGGCAATCAATATAATGAGACTCTGTCTCTAAAATAAAAAACTAGAGAAATAAAAAATTACAAAATTAAAAAAGAAAATGTCATGACAGCTCAGGTTTCAGAGAGGTCCTGTACTACTCTGGGAAAAGAAAAGTGAAGTGACAGCTCAGCCCTGACAACGGGACCTAGAAGGGCTGAGATGAGGAGGCTGGTCTGTAGAGGCCAGCCTAGACCCACAGGAGGGGCAGTTGGGTTCACAGAGGGATACTGCTATTTAAGCTGGTTGGGAATGGGGTGATATCACAAAATGACTCTCCACATTAAGACGATTGCACTAGTATTCTCTCCAGGTTACAAATACCATGACCAAACTGTCATGTGATAACAACAGACAGAATAAAGCATATTTTTAAAAAACATAACATGAATGAACACTTCTCTCAGCTATGACCCTGAAGGACTTATAGCAAATTAAAAGATCTTTCATGGTACTGTCAGGTCACCAACTGGCATGGCCTACTGCTACCTCTGCTAGGTCAGGTGAGTGGGGTGATTTGAGTACGAGCTCAACAGAAGGAAAGGACTTACCTCATGAGAGCGGAATTTGGTATCATCCAGTTTACGCAGGGCATATTCCATGTCTTCTTTTCTGAGATACTCAACCATCCCCACTCCATCCTTCTGCACATCGGCATAACAGACATCCCCAGCTTCTCGCATGTGATCCTTCAGGTCCTGCCAGCTGCCTGATGGAGGAAGTCCTAGGCATGGAGAACATAAGAAAGCCCACATCCTTCAGCTATGTTAACTGCCCTGTTAAGAGCCAGCACTGCCTACGGTCCCTTCTGCATGATCACTAGGATCTCCAAATCATAAACCTTGATACGTGACATGAAATCGGAAAAGAGCACTGAAGTAAGTGTGGTAAATAAACCACCCTGAGAAGCTGGTTTTAAGTCCATCTTCCAGAGACCAGGCCTTTTCAACATAGCAAGAAGTCTATCCCATGACAGGTTTAGTATCTCTGAGAAGTCATAGCCTCTTTCTTTCCCATGACAGGTTTAGTATCTCTGAGAAGTCATAGCCTCTTTCTTTGTTCTTTAGAATCAATGCCAAACTCCTAATACTTTGAGGTCCAATTTTTTTCCATTATGAAATTTAACAGTAGCAATTATTTATTGCCTGACAAGAGTTTCACAGGACATGAGAATTTTGAAACCAGACAATGAAATAACCAGAGAGTAACTGAAGGTAACAACACAACAACAAAACTAAAGTTTTCTTATAGGTGTGAGTGACAAACTATACAAAGTACCTCTTAAGAGATCACCAACATTCTTCAATACAGTAGGGGGAAAGGTAAGACTCAGATGCTAAAAACTAGTCGGGAGTCATACAACCCTACCTGAAGTCATGAAAGGGAAATGTGCTCCTGCTCTCAAAGGCTGTGTTTACCGCTCACAGCTCAGGACTGCAGCCATTTCCTAATAGTTTTCTAAGCAGGATTTCAGAGCAGCATGGAGAGAAAAAAAGATAATGTATGACATCCTGAAGGAGGGAATAGAGTTCTGGGGTTAAAAAGTTACAAAGGGACACAAGATAGGCAGATACTGAGAGGATCACTCTTAAGCACATGGGAGTATGCTGTAATTGTGTGACATTCACATCTTAAAAAGGTGCTAGGCTCCTTGATACATTTCACTTCACCAAGGCCCTAAAACTCCCATGCAATATGCAGAAGGCCCCAGTTCTTTTCAGTGTGTTAAAATGTTGAAGATACATAAACCTCCCAGTTTAGCATTTCATCACTTACAAACACTAGACAGAAAACAGTCTATACTTTCCAATAAAATCTCTAACACTCCAAGTTACAGGGTTTTAAAAAATATTTAATTCTAAAACCACCACAAAATTTGATCTTCTTCAGGATCCGAGGCTGGGTAAGTTGTTCAAATCTGGCTCCTGGAATGCCTTTCTACCAAGTCTGATGCCAAGTACATTCCAAAAGAAGAGTCTTATAATTGTAGTTCAAGGGGTTTTGCCATCATCTTCCCTTCTCACCACTAGAAAAACGCCTTTACAAGAAGTATGTTTATATTCTTCCAAGGCTGCACTCCCAGCGTAATTTCATTTGCAGGATACTTGCCTCGTTGGCAATCCAGGCCAGGGCTTCAGACTGGCACTGCACACAGGCTACTGAAAAGAAAGCCCACATGTCCCATGCACTGAAGAATAACAGCTATAATTTCTTGGAAGCCAGACTCTGTGTTAAGTATTTTACATGTATCATTTCATTCTGTTTGAAAGGAACATACCTGAAACAAGAACTCGGAAATCAGATCTTCTTGTAGGAGGCCCATTCCTCCCACCACGGGGCCACCCACCCCGACCTCCATAAGTCCTGGGGAACTCCACACGAAGCCGACACTGGCCATAATCATAACCATTCCTTCCATAAATTGCATCCTCTGCATCTCTGTGAAAAAAAAAAAAGTTTGGAGTTAGTGCTGTTCGGGAGGCCGAGTGACTTCCCAGTGAGAAGCACAAGTATTAAGCATAAAAGGGAAACTGAGAGTGAAGGAAGAAAAATACAAATTAGGATCTTGATGCATTTCTGCTTTGGTTTGGAGATGTTTCATGATACTGGAATTAACCTTTATAGCTGTCACACAGTTTTATAGGTTTGAAATTATAATGAATCGTCAAATAGATTACTTATATAAGGGAGCTAATTCAGAGAAAAAAGAATCAACTGCTGACAGATTGATTTTGCCAATAAACCACCAGTGTTTTTCTAAACTTGCTGAGCATTTTCTCAAAAAGCATACCATACACTAACCCCTTAATATTGTTCTAAAAGGCCTAGTGCCATAAAGTCTATGGAAAGAAAAAAGTAGCCAGTTAGCCAGGCATGGCGGTGCACACCTGTAGTCCCAGCTAGTCAGGAGGCTGAAATGGAAGTGCAGAGCCAAGATCACACTACTGTACTCCAGCCTGGGTGACAGAGACCCTGTCTTTTTTATTTATTTATTTTTATTTAGACCCTGTCTCAAAAAAAAAAAAAAAAAAAAAAAAGTAGCCAGTTGGATAGGAGAGTATTTGAGAGAAATAAATAAAGTAGCTGGGCGCGGTGTTTGAACCCAGTTCAAGGCCAGCCTGGGTAATATAGTGAGACCCTGTCTCGTAAAAAAAAAAAAATAATATGCCGGGCACAGTGGCTCACACCTCTAATCCCAGCACTTTGGAGGCTGAGGCAGGCAGATCACCTCAGGTTCAGGAGTTTGAGACCAGCCTGACCAACATGGAGAAACCCCATCTGTACTAAAAATGTAAAATTAGCCAGATGTGTGTGGTGGTGCATGCCTGTAATCCCCGCTACTCAGGAGGCTGAGGCAGGAGAATCGATTGAACCCGGGAGGCCGAGACTGCGCCACCGCATACCAGCCTGGCAACAGAGCAAGACTCCATCTCAAAAAAAAAAAATAATAAGGGTGAAAAGGCAAATGCAAATGAGTGTTTTGTGATGAATGTGGAAGGAACTTTTTTTTTTGAAATGGTCTTGCTCTGTTACCAAGACAGTGCAGTGGGCTAGAGCATAACTCACTGCAGCTTCTAACTCTTCGGCTCAAGCAATCCTCCCACCTCAGCCTCCTGAATAGGGCCAGCTAATCTTTGGATTTTTTTTGTAGAGACAGGTCTCCCTGTGTTGCCCAGCCTGGTCTTGAACTCCTGGGCTCAGGCGATCCTCCCACCTCAGCCTCCCAAAGTGCTAGAATTACAGGCATAAGACATTGTGTCTGCCTTGGAACTCTCCTAAGTGTACTTTTTCAGCATGCTTTGGAGAACTATTTTGTCCAAAAAACACTCTCTGGATACAGTTTGGCCAAAAGAGATAAATATTCAATAAAATTACTTTAAGTCTTTCCTAGGACTCCAGGAGAGTCAGGAATGCCACATTGATTCTCCAGTACTGGGTGGTAAAGTGTGACCTTGGAGCATGGGTGGACAAGAGGAGCTGAATGTGCCAATGAAGGCATTGTTCAGCGTCACAGGCACATAATCATTTATAAGGTTTTAGAATTAAAAGCAACAAGGACCACATCCAGTGCAACCTTGACTATGTAAAATGCAGATTAGGAGAGGCAGCTAGGATGTCAGAGCAGACTTTGAATAAAAATTGGCCTGCATTCAGGCCCAGCACCGTCGCTCAGGTCTGTAATCCAGCACTTTGGGAGGCTGAGGCAGGCGAATCACTTTAAGTGAGGTGTTTGAGACCAGCCTGGGCAACATGGTGAAACCCCCTTTCTCTAGTAAAAGTACAAAAATTAGCTGGGCATGGCGGTGGGCACCTGTAATCCCAGCGACTCGGCAGACTGAGGAATGAAAAACGCTCAAACCCGGGAGGCAGAGGTTGCAGTGAGCCGAGATTGTACCACTTGCACTCCAGCCTGGGCAACAAGAGCCAAACACCGTCTCAAAAAAAAAAATAAAATGAAATAACAAGTAACAAATCCCCTGATCCCTTACTAGCCGTGTGTGTGTGTGTGTGTGTGTGTGTGTGTGTGTGTGTGTTTTGAAATGGAGACTGACTCTGTCGTCAGGCTAGAATGCAACCTCCACCTCCCAAGTTTAAGCAATTCTCCTGCCTCAACCTCCTGAGCAACTGGGACTAAGGCGTGCGCCACCACGCCCAGCTAATTTTTGTATTTTTAGTAGAGATGGGGTTTCACCATGTTGGCCAGGACAGTCTCTTCTCCTGACCTCATGATCCGCCTGCCTCGGCCTCCCAAAGCGCTGGGATTAGTTGCGAGCCACCATGCCCGCCACTAGCTTTCTTTTTTTTAATCAACTAAGTTTAAATCCTCAAGATCCTGATCTATAAAATGTGGTTAACAGTAGCTACACCTCACACTTTGATTTTTAAAAAAACTAAATTCAGGCTGGGTGAGTCCCTCATGCCCGTAATCCTAACACTTTGATCCGCTGAGACAGGCAAATAACCTGAGCTCAGGAGTTCGAGACCAGCCTGGGCAACATGGTGAAACTTCCTATTTTATTAATCGAAAAAAATAAGGAAAAAAAGAAGCTACATACACACCATGGCACTCGACGCATAGCAACTGTTGAAAAACCACAATAGCACGGTTACCAAATAAGCAAGGCATAGTCTTCTCCGGCTAGGTGTAAAAATGCCCAGTTTCGGTTTTGAGGCAAATGACAAGATATTAGGGATGAGCTGTCAGAGTCGACTCTTCAGCCATCAAAGCCTCGCGGTGCTTCCTGCCTGCCTCTCCTCAGATGCTCTCCTTGCTATCAATACGTCCACCCCAGGTAGGCTGGACACCCTACGAACATTCCCTGTGTTCCCCGGGAACCGACGATGCTAGGAAAACGGGGAGCGGGCTCTTATTTGGCCGGAGCGGAGTGACCAGTTTAGCGCGGCGGCTTCTAACCACCAGCAACCAGTTTTGAAAGTTCCTGGGCTTTTTCCGGCCAGACGGCTGACACTTTGCAAAATCACAAACACTCCTTCGAGCCGGGTTAGGAATCCAGAGTTTCCAAATCCCTGGACTCTTCAGCATCTCGCCCAGCCTCCCTCATTAAAAGAGGGAAGTGAAATCAGAGCCCCACTCTGGCTGTTTTAGAAGTTTTCCCAAATCCCTGATCCCCTTACAAAGCCCGGGCCCTGGCCTCGCGGGGCGGGGCGCGCAGACGGCGAGCGGTTCCACCAGAAACCCCTCCACGACCTCCGGCGGCACCCGCGACCCTGCAGGCGGCGAGCTACGGCAGGGGGAGGGGCAGGCGGGAAGGGCGAACGGCGACTCCCGCGCGGCCCCAAGGCCGCCTCCCCTCACGGTGCCGCCCCAGGCGGGAGGTGGACAGGGCTCATTCGGAACCCCCGAGACCGGTTCAGGAGGGCTGGGGCCCTTGCTCAGCTGTTGGGTTTCTAAGCAAAATACTGGAATAATAAAAATAAAGGAAGTGACGACGGCGCGAAGGACGGCCCCGGTCTGCGAGAGGCGGCCTCATCCTCCACCCGTGAGGGGGCGCCGTGAGGGGTCTGCGCGGACGCGGGGGGAGGGGAGGCCGGGGGGAGGGGAGAGTAGGGAAGGCGGGGGCCTCAGGCACCGAAGGCGGGCGGGCGCGCGGGGAACTCACCGGGGGTCCTCGAAGCGCACGAAGGCGAAGGGCACAAGGCCGTGCCGGTTCTTGAGCTCGATCTCGCGGATGCGGCCGTACTTGTAGAACAGGTCCTCCAGGTCCTTCTCGCGCACGTCGGTCGGAAGGTTCCCCACGTAGATGCGCCCGTCGCCCTCGCCGCCGCGCTCGTCCGCCCAGCCCGACATCCGCACCGCCCGACGCCGCGGGCCCGCCGCAGCCCACGTCGCCGCCGCCGCCGCCTCAGCACGGGTCCCCCCGCAGCGTCCCCGCGGGCTCCGAGGCGCTCAGTCGCACTGCATTGTGGGAACGCGGAGCGGAAGCGAAAGGGTCGGAGGAGGCAAAAGGAATCCTCTTAAAGGGGAGGCGGATGCGACCATTGCCCGTGTGCGCAGGCCAGCGCCCCCTGGAGGTGCGAAGGGCCTTCAGGCGCTGACAGGGAGATCGTGGAGCCAGGCCCTGTGGATGCCAGCCCCGAGCGCGCTTCACGGTCGGCTGAGAAGCTGGACAGGTGCCTTGGGTTCCCGCGCCTCAGTTTCTCTGTGGCGCCGCCTACCTCACAGACTTGTGAGCACTCACTGAGGTGACGCGGGTAGCGCCCATGGCGTGCGGGTCTCTGGAGAGCTGGAGTCTGGTGGAGACCGCAGGCTGATCCCGCAGTGCCACATGGAGCCCCCAGCGGCTGGACTGTCGAGGCCCCCAGGCTCAGGTCAGTAGCTCCCTGGGCCACCATGTCTCCATTTTACAGTTGCTGTGTCAGTATGAGATGGACTCCATAGCCTGGCCTTGAGTTTGTCCGAATCGGGGGGAGTAAGACTCATAATGACGATCACAGCGATCACTATAGAGTGCATCCAACTTCGCTTTTCATCCTCTCCCGGGAGGAGACTGAGGTCACAGAGAGGTCAGGACTGGAATCCAGAGCCATGCTCTTACCGTAAGTACCTAGTCCTTCGGAGCTCAGGTGGACACCCCCTTGGCACTTACTTTTCCGCATTCAGATCCCAGAGCGCTGAGCATTGAGCCCAGGGACCTTACAGTGAGGCTTTGCACCAGAAGACTTTTTTTTTTTTCTTTTTTTTTTTTGGATACAAGGTCTTACGCTGTTGCTCAGGCTGGAGTGCAGTGGCGCAAACACGCCTCACTACAGCCTTGATCTCGCTGGACTCAGGTGATTCTCCCACCTCGGAGCACAGTGAGGGGTCTATGCTGCGCCCGGCTAGTTTATTTTCTATTTTTTTAAAAGAGAGCCTGCTCGAAAACTCCTGGGCTCAAGTGATCCTCCAGCCTTGGCCTCCCAAAGTGTTGGATTACAGGCGTGAGCCCTGTACCCGGCTGGAAGACTCCTAAAGATTTTTCAGGCCGAGTGCGGTAGTTCATGCCTGTAATCCCAGCACTTTGGGAGGCCAAGGCGGGCAGATCACTTGAGGTCAGGAGTTCGAGACCAGCCTGGCCACCATGGTGAAACCCCGTCTCTACTAAAAATACAAAAATTAGCCAGATGTGGTAGTATGTTCCTATAATCCCAGCTACGTGGGAGGCTGAGACAGGAGAACTGCTTGAACCGGGGAGACACAGGTTTCAGTGAGCTGAAATCAAGCTACTGTACTTCAGCCTGGGTGACAGAATAACAGAGCTAGACTGTCTCAAAAATAAATATTTTTCTTGTTAAAAATGAAACCTGGCCAGGTGTGGTGGCTCCAACCTGTAATCCCAGCACTTTGGGAGGCTGAGGTGGCCGGATCACTTGAGGCCAGGAGTTTGAGACCAGTCTGGCCAACATGGTAAGACCCCCATCTCTACTAAAAAAAAAAAAATTTTATATATATATATATATAAATTAGCCTCGCATGGTGGCACACCTGTACTCCCAGCTGCTTGGGAGGCTGAGGCACGAGAATCGCTTGAAGCTGGGAGGAAGAAGTTGCAGTGAGCCATGCACGATTGTTAACACTGCACTCCAGCCCGGGGGACAGAGGGAGACTCTGTTTCCAAAACAAAACAAAAAGGGACTAAAACCAAACATTTAATCAGAAGGTAGTTATCATTATACCATTTGAGAGTTTTAAAATTAAAACAAACCAAAAATTACACACCCACATATACTACTGAATGAATATTATGTCCTTTTTGGAATTCAAGTTGATAGTATACATCAGGCTTTCATGACACACCTATACCCTTTGATCTTGTAATTCTGCTTGTAGGATTTTTATCATACCGAAATAAGCAAGAGATTCTCACAAATTATATGTATATATTTGTCATTGCATTCTGTGCAATTAAAAAAATTAAACTTGATAAGGGAGTGGCTCAACACATTAACAACATTGAATGTTACACAATTATTAAGTCTTTTTTTTTAATATGACATTCAGGATGTTAAAGTCACACTTAAGTGAATTGAAAGTGGTGTTTAATGTATACACATAGATAGTATATTTCCTGCTTGTAACAAAGAAAAAATAGAAGAGAAAAGCTTTCCAAATGTTGTGGAGATATCCCGATGGCAGTGATTTCTATATTTTTACTTATGCTTTTCTGTATTTCTCAAATTGTAATTAGCATGTACTACTTTTATAACTGGAATAAAACACAATAAATGATTCCTAAAATAAAACAGTTAGAACTGTCTGTTGCATTCTGGATTGTGTAAAGCTTCTAGCTGTTCTCTCCTGGGCCTCAGAAGGCAAGCAGGAAAGAGCCCTGGCCAAAGATGTGATCTGGAATCTAAGTATGCAGCCTTATAGGAGCTGACATATCCAAAAGTCCAGATGCCACCTCATTTTGGGTACTGTGCTTAGGTTTATTAATACCATTCTCTGAATCCTACCACTCCCATGTGATTATTGCCTGGAAGACAAAAAGAAAAAAAAACCAGTGCTGTTGGAGACAATTGGGCAATCTCCTAGGGAGAGAGAAATAGTCAGCTAAGTGACTCACGACTGTAGGTGGAGGACTGCTTGCAAATAATAGTAATTCAGCTTTAATTGTACAAAGTCCTGCAGCATGCAATCTCCAAAGGAGTTCAGTTACCCAACCTAGAAAATGTTGAGCCCAGATATGGGGTTTTATGGTAAGTACAGGCTTCTTGGATTAAACAGAGCACAGCTAAATCATTAGGAGGCATTTATGATCATCCATGAAAACCCCTTTATTCCTGTACTAACTTTGCAGGTTAGAACACAAATTAGGCCACAATTATGACTTCCTGCTCAAAGGATTCATGGGTTCCATTCTCTGCTAAGGCCACTGATTCTAGGCAGGGATACCCTTTTCAATTTGCTGCTTATCTAGATATTCAACATCATTTGTGATTTAGGTCCTATTTGAGGCCCAGGACATGGAATAATGCAGCTCCATCCTTGAGCTGTATATATAAGTTGGTATTCAGTCATGTAGAGTACAGCTGTGATAAGGATAAGCTGCTTGAGACTACAATGGAGGGCCACCTATCACAGTCTTAGAGGTTCTAAGGAAGGCTTCCAGGAGATATTTAGGTAGAGTCTTGAAGAACCAATAGGAGTTAACCAGGGTAAAGAGGGAAGGGCATTTCAGACAAAAAGGAACGCATGACTGCTAGGTACAGTGGCAGTAATCTCAACACTTTGGGAGGCTGAGATAGGAGGATGGCTTGAGTCCAGGAGTTGGAGACCAATCTAGGCAACATAACGATACCTCTATCTCTACAAAAAACATTTTAAAATAACCAGGCGCAGTGCCTCACGCCTGTAATCCCAGCACTTTGGAAGGCCAAAGTGGGTGGATCACTTGAGGTCAGGAGTTTGAGACCAGCCTGGTCAACACAGCAAAACCCATCTCTACTAAAATCACAAAAATTAGCCAGGCGTGGTGGCACACACCTGTAATCCTGCTACTCAGGAGGCTGAGGCAGGAGAATTGCTTGAATCCAGGAGGGAAAAGTTGCAGTGAGCTGAGACTGCACCACTGAACTCCAGCCTGGGTAACAGCGACACTCTGTCTCAAAAAAAATTTAAAAATTATCTAGGCATGGTAGAGTACCTGTGGTCTCAGCTACTTGATCTCAAACTCCTGAGCTCAAGTGATCCACCCATCTCAGCCTCCCAAAGTGCTGGGATTACAGGCATGAGCCACTGCATCCGATGGTGCCAGGTATTAAGAGGCTGAGGTGGGAGGATTGCTTGAGCCTGGGAGGTTGAAGCTGTAGTTAGCCATGATTGCACCACTGCACTCCAGCCTGGACAACAGAGCGAGACTCTGTCTCAAAACATAAAAAAGACCACCATGGGCCAGGTGCAGTGGCTCATGCCTGTAATCCTAGCACTTTGGGAGGCCGAGGCAGGTAGATCACAAGGTCAGGAGATCAAGACCATCCTGGCCAACATGGTAAAACCCCGTCTCTACTAAAAATACAAAAAAATTCGCTGGGCATGGTGGCGCACACCTGTAGTCAGCTACTCCGGAGGCTGAGGCAGGAGAATTGCTTGAACATAGGAGGCGGAGATTGCAGTGAGCCGAGATGGCACCACTGCACTACAGCCTGGGTGACAGTGTGATATTCCGTTGGGGGGGAAAATAAAACCACCATGAGGGATCACCCAAATAGGAGAGAGAGTGGCAGACCAGGGGAAGTCCCTACCAGTGTGACTGGGGCAGGAGTTCACATAGGGAAGAAAGAAGGAGCTGAGGCTGGGGCGAGTAAGGCCTAGTGGAGCATGTTATGGAATTTGGACTCTACTGAGGGTTTTAGGAGTTATGATTGGATACCCTCTCAGTTGGAACTAGCAGCAGAAGAAATTGGAGAAATGGTAGGAGAGAAGAAAGAGCTAATTTGACTAGAGGGCAGCTGCAGGATAGGGGAAGGAACTGGAGTAAGGGAGAGATGTGGCAACAGATGCTATTATTGGGGTAATTTGGGGAAAGTGGAGCCTTAACTAAAGAGACAGTGTAAGAAGTATCACTGTGTAATTGCAGTATAAGCGTCCTTCTGTGACTTCACAGATCCTTTTATTAAAAATTTACATTATCCATGAATGATTTTGGAGTTGAATTCTTGTTTCGAGGGAATGTGCCAGTGTGCTCAGATTAGTCTAAAAATGAGTGCAGGGGGCTGGGCGCAGTGGCTCACGCCTATAATCCCAGCACTTTGGGAGGCTGAGGCGGGTCAAGAGATTGAGACCATCCTGGTCAACATGGTGAAACCCCGTCTCTACTAAAAATACAAAAATTAGCTGGGCATGGTGGCGCATGCCTGTAATCCCAGCTACTCAGGAGGCTGAGGCAGGGAATTGCCTGAACCCAGGAGGCTGAGGTTGCGGTGAGTTGAGATCGCACCATTGCACTCCAGCCTGGGTAACAAGAGCAAAACTCTGTCTCAAAAAAAAAAAAAAAAAAAAAAAAAAGGAGTGCAGGGTAAGGGCTAGCCCCACATGGCCCATTGACTAGCAGGCTGCAGGGGAAAGGAATGGGGTAGTGGAAGGCACAGGAGTGAGTGCAGGAAGACCGCTGAGAGATCTCCAGTCCTCCAAGCAAGAGGTGCCCACTGCCTGATGTAGAGTGATGAAGATGCAGAGATACTGAGGAGATAAGAGATCCCAAGGAGATGAAATCACAGGACTTGGAGGTGGACTGGATGTGGGAGCTCAGGAAGGAGGAAGAGTCCACGTTGTTCCCAGGTTCCTGCCCTGAGGAAGTGGTTGGACAATAGTGTCAGTCTGAGATATAAAGCAGAAGAACTGACCTGCAGGGGATGGACAATGATGAGTTCAACTGCCTGTCGACATAAGAAGGAAGGACAAGGGCCGGGCGCGGTGTCTCACGCCTATAATCCCAGCACTTTGGGAGGCCGAGGCGGGTGGATCACGAGGTCAAGAGATCGAGACCATCCTGGTCAACAAGGTGAAACCCCGTCTCTACTAAAAAGTACAAAAATTAGCTGGGCATGGTGGCGTGTGCCTATAACCCCAGCTACTCAGGAGGCTGAGGCAGGAGAATTGCTTGAACTCAGGAGGCGGAGGTTGCAGTGAGCCGAGATGGCACCATTGTACTCCATCCAGCCTGGATAACAAGAGCAAAATTCTATCTCAAAAAAAAAACAAAAAAAGAAGGAAGGACAAGATGTACGATGGCCCTAGCTCTATGTGCCTTCTCCACTGAAAACAGAACTCTAGGTGTATGACCTGATGAGGTAAATGGGCACTGCAGTCCTCAGCTCCTTGGGACAGGACTGCCTTTACTACAAGGAGAAGCTTTCACTTAAAATACATAGGAGCTGAATAATATTCATACTTCCTTATATGATTATAAGAAAGGCACAACCAGCCTGGGCAACATGTTAAAACCCTGTCTCTACAAAAAATACAAAAATTAGCTGGGCGTGGTGGCACACACCCATTGTCCCAGCTACTTGGGAGGCTGAGATGGGAGAATCACTTAAGCCTGGGAGGCAGAGGTTGCAGTGAGCTGAAATTGCACCAGAGTCAGATCCTGTCACAGAAATGAGCTTGTCCTTTTCACCAAATTGAAAAGAAACCTTTGATGTTGGCAGACTATTAATGCAGTTCCCACACCAAGCCATTTATTCTCCACCAGAGTAGCGCAGTGCCCAGATGAAAAAAAACACCCCCCTCAAAAAAAAAAAAACCCCAAACCAACAACAGCTCGGGTGATGGGTGCACCAAAATCTCAGAAATCACCACTAAAGAACTTATCCATGTAACCAAACTACGTGTTCCCCAAAAACCTACTGAAATAAACCTTTAAAACAAACGAAACCAACAATGCCAGGCATAAAACATGCTGCAAACCTGCCCATCTGGTTTCCTCCTTTTCCCTGTGACATCAGTCCCCTCTGGCATCCCAGCAAAATATTTTCCTCTCTGTCAGGCTCAGTCATGAGCTTCTCCCAGACATTGGCCCTAGGTATCAGTGGGCAGACAGGAAGTGATGGGGGAGTAGACCATCCGTGAGAAAATGAGGAACTGGTCCAGCCTGGCAGGAGAGCTATGGGTTGAGTCACTGGAAACATGTTCATGGTCACAGCACCCTGGGAGCTTTCTCTGTCATTCTCTACCACTGTACTTGTGTGATAGAGTAAAATAAAACACATTCTGGAAAGCTACATAATAAAGAACTGAGCCATGCAGGGGAGGAAGAGAAACAGCAGCAGAACTAGGAGGCTGGAAGAGAGTTTGGAATGGGGGTGAGCTTTAGGAAAGCAAGTGTCAAGTGTGGGAGGATGAGAAGAGAAAGATGGGAAAGATAATTCAAGATGTGCAGTGTATTGTGAATATAATTCCCCTTGTGTTTTTTTTCAGAGATTGCAGAAAATCTTCAACATTATTTTTCAATTATTTTTGGATAATAAACTGGTGTTTTCTTTCAATATGGCCAAACAGGTGGGACAAGGGCCTGATTTTATTTTATTTTATTTTATTTATTTATTTTTTGAGACGGAGTTTCGCTCTTGTTACCCAAGCTGGAGTGCAATGGCACGATCTCGGCTCACCGCAACCTCCGCCTCCTGGGTTCAGGCAATTCTCCTGCCTCAGCCTCCTGAGTAGCTGGGATTACAGGCACGCACCACCGTGCCCAGCTAATTTTTTGTATTTTTAGTAGAGACGGGGTTTCACCATGTTGACCAGGATGGTCTCGATCTCTTGACCTCGTGATCCACCCGCCTCGGCCTCCCAAAGTGCTGGGATTACAGGCGTGAAGGGGCCTAATTTTATATGAAATTACTTAAAGTGAGCATACTGTATTTGTAGCAGCTCAGTTGCTGTATTTTTACCAACTTGTTAAATTCTGTCATGGAGTCCTCAAACAGCTCTTTATATCAGGGCTTCCTTTTCTTGGACTAATGGGCTTCTGGACTTCCTAAACTACTGCATCCCTGCCCCCTCATCCTCTACCTTCTGACCCTGATACTGCAAAGTTGTAACTGTTGTATGCAAAACATTGTATGTGAGCAGAAAAGTGTTTTTATTCTGGAAAGAATATCCATGCAGCACTGTCCCACAGAACTTTCTAGGATGATGAAAACATTCTATATTTGAGTTCTACTTGGTAGCCATTGGTTATGTGTAGCTATTGAGCACTTAAAATGTGACTACTGCAACTGAGAAACTGAATTTTAAAATTATGTTTAACAATAATTAATTTTAATAGCCAAATGTGGCTAGTGGCTCCCATACAGGGCAGCATAGACATTTATCATTCTCAAAGGTCTGTAAGCCGTACCCCAACTTTCTCCTCAAAAAGCCAAGAATCACTGAAACGAATCACTTCCCTTTACAGCCCTACAGTACTGGCACACAGTAAGTGCTTAATAAATACCTGTTGATTTTATTAACTAGTATATAAAGAAGAGTTACTCTAGCTCCAGAAAAGTGGAACTGAAGAACAAAATGGCAAATGAGCTCATCAGGTTCACCAAATTTCATTTCCTAAGCCCTAAATGTCTTACCCTCAACCCAGAAATTTGTCCAAAATGTTTTCCACTGTAACATACCTTGGAAACTTTAGTTACAGCAGAGTAAATCAGAAACATAAGCAAACAGTAGGGAGGTGTGAAAAGATTCATAACAGTCTATTTCAATGCAACAAAAAAGGACGTATTTATTTAGTAGAATCTTAAACATTTTAGACCCAAGTCAGTTTTAAACTAAGAAGATTTTTAATGAACTGTGTTAATATAATTCAGTAATGGCACCTCCAAAGCAAGTACATTCCTTAAAGGTAAAAAACAAATATGGGAATTAGCTGGAGATTTCTTTTCTTTTTCTGAGATGTAGTTTCCCTCTTGTTGCCCAGGCTAGAGTGCAGTGGCATGATCCCAGGTCACTGCAACCTCTGCCTCTCAGGTTGAAGCAATTCTCCTGCTTCAGCCTCCTGAGTAGCTGGGATTATAGGCACGCACCACCATGCCCAGCTAATTTTTGTATTTTTAGTAGAGATGGGGTTTCAGCATGTTGGTCAGGCTGGTCTCGAACTCCTGACCTTGTGATCTGCCCACCGTGGCCTCCCAAAGTGCTGGGATTACAGGCATGAGCCACCACAGACGAGGCTATTTGAGATTTTTTTTTAAGTTAAAACAAAAATTAACTGAGAGCCGGGAAGCTTCTAGGCTATACATCCCCCCATGCTAACACATGCACAGTGGCTGAACTTCCTTCTGTCTGCTTGAGGCTGGCTCTCCCCCTCAGCCAGCACATGTGCAGGGCTTCTGTGAATGTCACATTGACAAACATTCCTTGCTAGGCAGCTGGAGACCAGTTTCTTTTGTAATTTCATCCTTCTCGTGGGCTGCCAGTTTGTCTTGTTGTGGCACACTCATTGAAGGTGCTAGAAGGACAGTAGATTTTTGGGTTTTTTTTTTTTTTTGAGATGGAGTCTCGCTCTGTTGCCCAGGCTAGAGGGCACTGGTGTGATCTTGGCTCACTGCAACCGCTGCCTCCCAGGTTCAAGCAATTCTGCCTCAACATGCCAAGTAACGGAATTATAGGTGCCCACCACCACACCTGGCTAATTTTGTATTTTTAGTAGAGACAGGGTTTCACCATGTTGCCCAAGCTGGTCTTGAACTCCTGACCTCAAGTGATCCACCTGCCTCGCTCAGCCTCCCAAAGTGCTGGGACAGGTGTGAGCCACTGTGCACGGCCAAGAGCAGTTTTTTTTTTTTAATCTGGAGGTATGCTTGGACCCCATCTCTGAAAAATGAAATATTTTTTTTTCTGAGACAGTTTCACTCTTGTTGCCCAGGCTGGAGTGCAATGGCGAGATCTTGGCTCACTGCAGCCTCTGCTTCCCGGATTCAAGCGATTCTCCTGCCTCAGCCTCCCAAGTAGCTTGGATTACAGGCGTGTGCTACCATGCCTGGCTAATTTTTTTTGTATTTTTAGTAGAGATGGGGTTTCACCATGTTGGCCAGGCTGGTCTTGAACTCCTGACCTCAGGCGATCCGCCCACCTCAGCCTCCCAAAGTGATGGAATGACAGGCGTGAGCCACCACACCCAGCCATTTTTTTTTTTTTTTTAAACAGAGACAGGGTCTCACTACATTGCCCAGGTTGGCCTCAAACTCCTGAGCTCAAGTGATCCTCCTGCTTCAGCCTCCCAAAGTGCTAGTATTACAGGCATTAAGCCACCATGCCTGGCCTGAAAAATAAAAAGGCAATTACAGGCTGGGTGTATCCCTGTAATCCCAGCACTTAGGGAGGCTGAGATGGGCAGATCACCCGAGGTCAGGAGTTCAAGACCAGCCTGGCCAAACCATGTCTCTTCTTTTCTTTCGTTTGGGGGAGTTTTGCTCTGTTGCCCAGCCTGGAGTTTAATGGCACGATCCTGCTCTCTGCAACGTCCACATCCCAAGTTCAAGTGATTCTCCTGTCTCAGCCTCCCGAGTAGCTGGTATTACAGGCACCAGCCACCACAACCAGCTGATTTTATTTTTAGTAGAGATGGGATTTCACCATGTTGGCCAGGCTGGTCTTGAACTCCCAACCTCAAGTGATCCACCCACCTCGGCCTCTCACACCTGGGATTATAGGTGTGAGCCACTGCGCCCGGCTGTGAAACTGTATCTCTACTAAAAATACAAAAATTAAGGCCAGGCACAGTGGCTCATACCTGTAATTAATCCCAGCACTTTGGGAGGCCGAGGCAGCCAGATCACCTGAGGTTGGGAGTTCGACACCAGCTTGACCAACATGGAGAAACACCATCTCTACTAAAAATACAAAATTAGCTGGGCGTGGTGGCACATGCCTGTAATCCCAGCAAATCAGGAGGCTGAGGCAGGAGAACAGCTTGAACCCAGGAGGCGGAAGTTGCAGTGAGCCAAGACTGTGCCATTGCACTCCAGCCTGGGCAACAAGAGCAGAAAAAAAAAAAAAAAATTAGCTGGGAATGGTGGCATGCACCTGTAGTCCCAGGTACTTTGGAGGCTAAGGCAGGAGAATTGCTTAAACCTGGGAGGCAGAGGTTACAGTGACTGGAGATCACGCCACTGCACAGCAGCCTGGGTGATGGAGCAAGGCTCCATCTAAAAAATAATAGTAATAAAGTAAAAAAAAAAAATTTAATTTAAAGAGGCAATTATAACAAAATGAGGTATGTGCTACAAGAAATTCAGGGTGTTTCTGTAGCTCTTAACTCAGGCTGGAGGGGAGTGTTCAGGGAAGACTTCCTGGAGGGAGTGGCTTCTAAACTGAGACCTGAAGAACCAGATGATGCTAGGCAGGTAAATGAGAGGAGAAGAAAAGCATTCCAGACAGAAGGAAAGCACTGCAAAGAAAGCTGGGAGGACAGAGGCGAGCTTGAGGCTTTCAGGAAGCTAAATAGTTCAGCACAGTTAGAGCACAGGGTGGTGGTGAGGGCTGTTCTTCCTTGCACTAGAGCCACAAGCTACTTACAGTGAGATGCCCTAATGTAAATCAGAGCCTGGCTGGGTTAGATTACATGTCAGTCTTAAGTATTTCAGATGCTCAGTGGCAATCAGTATGAGTTGCCTTTATCATACAAATGTTTATTGTATATCCCTGAATAGGATGATTGTAAAGGGGTGGCATGAGCAGTCCGGGGGCAGGGGCCCTGAGGGGAGTATGGTCTCACAGTGCCCAAAGGAGAATTGTGAATAGCAAAAGGGTACTTGTCTGGAAGGCAGAGGAAGAGCAGAATGGGACAAAGCAAAACTATAATCATCCCTCCTCGTGTGAGGAAGATGGGCCTCAGGGGGAGCAGGATTCAAAATGTGAGGATGTTTACTAATACCTATGATTTCCCCCCAAAATTAGAGGTTGGTCGCAGACTCCCAACCTCAGGTGATCTGGCCATCTCAATCTGCACCCAGAGGGGGCTGGTTAAGCAGGAAATGTGCAGTTCTAGTTCTAAATACTAAGCAGACATTAGAAATACCAAATCCATATGAGCAGATATGAAAAGAACCCCAAGATACTGACATCTACGATGTGTACTGTGCTAGATGCCAGGGACACAGCAGAGGTGATGCAGTGCCTGCCCCCTGGAGACAGCACCATCTCCACACACTTACCTTGGCCTTCAGAATGTGCCTGCAGCAGCTTCTCCTCTCCCCCCTACTCCTGAAAGCTTCTCTAGGATCTGCAGTCTGGAAGCCTGTGCTGCTTTCTTTCCTCCAGGTCTTTGCATGGGCTGCCTCCTCTCCCTGGACACTGTTTTGCTCCATCCATCTCTACCTCCACAGTCTTTGCCCCACCAATCCCTCCTCGGCCTTCAGGTCCTTGTTAGTAAGGTGCCCAGACCTGTGTGAACCAATCTAGAACTTTCCTTTGAGTTTATACCTCTGAAAGGCCTTGTTGTCTCCCATTACTCCTTTTGTTCCTCCTCAAAGCATTTTTCTTTTTTTCTTTTTTGAGATGGAGTTTCACTCTTGTTACCCAGGCTGGAGTGCAATAGCGCAATCTTGGCTCACAGCAACCTCCGCCTCCTGGATTCAGGCAATTCTCCTGCCTCAGCCTCCTGAGTAGCTGGGATTACAGGCACGTGCCACCATGCCCAGCTAATTTTTTGTATTTTTAGTAAAGACGGGGTTTCACCATGTTGACCAGGATGGTCTCGATCTCTTGGCCTCGTGATCCACCCGCCTCGGCCTCCCAAAGTGCTGGGATTACAGGCGTGAGCCACTGTGCCCGGCTCCCTCTCCTCAAAGCATTTTTCTCTAGAAACATTCTGGAATCATTTTATCAAGTTCTGTATGGCATCCTGTAGTATTTTCATTGGAATCGTGTTACATCTCTAAATTTACATGGGAATTAAAAAAATTTTTCTGTTTGGCCTTCCCATCCAGAAGCATATCACTTTCCATCTACTCACAAAGTTTTTAATTTCTTTTTTCCTATTTGTAGTTTATGATTTTTATATTGATTGAAGTTTGTATATATAACACTGTGCTAATACCCAGTGACTTCCTCTGATGTCTTTGACAGTATTTCTGACACCAAATGTGTGGTCTTTTTCACTGACACCAGATACGTGTTATTTTTCCACATCAATTATTCAATTCTCTGATATCAACTGGGCCTCTGAAAATCTGACTCAGTTCTGACACTAACTACCCAGAGTTAGCCTGGAAGCCTGTGCTGCTTTCTTTCCTCCAGGTCTTTGCATGGGCTGCCTCCTCTCCCTGGACACTGTTTCGCTCCATCCATCTCTGCCTCCACAGGAAGGCAGACCCTGAACGAAGGTTAAGAAGTGAATCCCACAAGACCGCCCCCACTTCAGATGCCTGCACAAATGAGGTACCCCAGCCACCCACATTTTTGTTGGGCCTACTACAAATTCAGAGGTTCTCACTCACCCACTTCAGGTTCAGTAATTTCCTAGAGTGACTCACAGAACTCAGGACAGTACCTTTTTTACATTTCCCAGTTTTTTATAAAGGATACTAATAAACAAATTTCCATCATAACAGCAGCAAAAAATAAAAATAAAAAAGGAGAAGAAGAAGAAAATAAAAGGATACAACTCAGGATAAGCCAAATGGAAGCGATGCACAGGGCAAGGCATGGGGCAGGGCACAGTGGGAGGAGGTGGGAACAGAGCTTCTGTGTCCTTTCCAGGTGCACCCCCTTCCCAACACATCAGTGTGTTCATCATTCCTGACTCTCTGAACCTCCTGTTCAAGAGCGTTTGGAACTCAGTCTCTAGCTCCACTCCCCTGCCTGGAGGTCGGGGGATGGAGCTGAAAGTTCCCATCTCTAATAATGTGGATGGTCTTTCTGGTGAACTCCCATATGCATGTTAATAAAATAAACGGTTTTGTCTTTTCTCCTTTCCGTTTTAGAGACAGGAGTGTTGCTCTGTTGCCCAGGAGGAAGTACAGTGGCATGATCCTAGCTTATTGCAGCCTCAACCTCCTGGACTCAAGAGATCCTCCTGCCCCAGTTTCCCAAAGTGTTGGGATTACAGGTGTGAGCCACCATGCCTGGTCTTCTCTTGTTAATATATCTTTTCTCTGTTTAATTCACAGGTCCCCAAAGACTAAACCTCAGGGTAGGTAAAAAGTGCTTCCGCCCAGACACTGTCTACAAACTGATTCTAAAATTTACACAAAAGCCATGGCACTGTGTTGTAGACCTGTAGTCCCAGTTGTACACTCGGGAGCTACTTGGGAGGCTGAGGCAGGAAGATCACTGCCAGGATTTTGAGGCTATCATACACCACGCTCATGCCTGTGAGTAGCCAGTGCACTCCAGCCTAGGCAACAGAGAAAGGCAAAGGTACTAGATTAGCCAAAAAATTCTGGAAAAAAAAAATAGAGGACTCACATATTCACATTACCCAACTTTAAGATTCACTATAAAGTTACAGTATTAGGCCTGGAAAATAGAGCAAGCCTCATTTCTTAAAGCTGCTCACTGCAACTTCTACCTCCTGGATTCAAGCGATTCTCATGCCTCAGCCTCCCAAGTAGCTGGGATTACAGGCATCCGCCACCATGTCTGGCTAACGTTTTTTTCTATTTTCAGTAGAGACGTGGTTTCACCATGTTGGCCAGCTGGTCTCCAACTCCTAGCCTCAGGTGATCTGCTCATCTCAGCCGCCCAAAGTGCTGGGATTACAGGCGTGAGCCACCATGCCCAACCTTACTTGAGTTTTTAAATTTATCTTTTGTTTGACTGAATTTTTAAAAAGCTCATTATGGTCACTTGGTGAAGAATTGTCTGTAGCCCAGCAAAGGTGGACACAGAAAGACCCATTGGATGCTACTATAATTGTCTATATGGAAAACAACAGTAGCTTGAACTAAAATCAGAAGAGTGGCCAGGCGAGGTGGCTCACACCTGTAATCCTAGCACTTTGGGAGGCTAAGTCAGGTGGATCACTTGAGGTCAGGAGTTTGAGACCAGCCTGGCTAACATGGCAAACCCTGTCTTTACTAAAAATTAAAAAATTAGCTGGGCGTGGTGATACATGCCTGTAATCCCAACTATTCAGGAGGCTGAGGCAGGAGAATTGCTTGAACCTGGGAGGTCGAGGTTGCAGTGAGCTGAGATTGTGCCACTGTACTCCAGCCTGGATGACAGAGCGAGACTCTGTTTCAAAAAAAAAGATCAGCAAGAAAAAACAAAAAAAAGATCAGCAGAGTGAAGGTACTGAGATATGTTTTCAAGATTAGGCTTAAAGAATTTGTTGGCCGGGTGCGGTGGCTCACACTTGTAATCCCAGCACTTTAGGAGGCCAAGACGGGCGGATCATGAGGTCAGGAGTTCGAGACGGGCCTGGCCAACACGGTGAAACCCCGTCTGTAAATTAAAAAAAAAAAAAAGAATTTGTTGATGGATTAGATGTGAGGTATAAGGAATATACACAAGTCAAGGAAAACTTCTAGATCTTTCTCCTGAGCACCTGGAAAAATGCAGTGGCTATTTATAGTGATGAGGAGGCCTGCAGGATAGGCAGGCAGGTTTGGGAGTAAAGCAGGTCTATTGTGGATGTGTTAGGTTTGAGACAGGTGCCCGTTAGACATCCTAGAGCTATTTCAAGTAGGACTTAGAGATATGGGATGGGCATTCAGGGGCAAAGTTTGGGGTGAAAATATAAATTTGGGAGTCATGAGCACAGAGATGGTATTTAAAGCCATGAAAATGGAGACTCCCAAAGGAGTGTGAATAGAGGAGTGGCCCAACAGAGAAGGCCTGGGTCACTCCCTCCTTCAGACAGCAGGGAGAAAAAGTGAAACAGAGGAGCCTGAGAGACGGGAGGAAAGCTGAGAGAGTGTGGGGTCCTGGAAGCCAAGGGAGGACTCAGAGGAAGAGAGCAACTGTGACAAGTATGGCCATGAAAGCACTGAGAACTGGCCACTGCGTTTAGCAGTATTGTGGTCACCGGTGACCTTGGTGAGCTGTCTCGGTGCAGTCGATTAAAGAGAGAATGGGAGGGGAGGCAAGGGATCGGAGACAGAGAGTACAGTGGGTGCTTGGAGGAAAGCCGAGATGGGGTATGGGGTGGTTGCTAGAGGAGAATGTATAGGCAAGGGAAGCATTTTTAAAAGAATATTACAGCATGTTTGCATGCTGGTGAATAATCCAGGAGACAGGGGAAAGCGATGATGCAGGAGAGGAAGAAGAGACCATCATAGGAATGAGAGGAGAGGGCCTCAGATAGGAGCATGAACGGTTCACACAGGGTAATGGCAAGGGAGGCAGAATGTGTGTATACAGATGTGGGTGGGCGGGTGGGGACAGGTGGTGGAAACGTATGGAAGTTTTTGAAAAGAATAAAGTAGATTTATATATCATGACAGGGAAAACTCAGAATCATCCCATTTTGGTAAAAAGGAAAAAAGCCTGTTATATGCGGGGAAAAAATCAAATTTTAACATTAACTTTGAGTTGTAAGATCACAAATCTTACAAAGGAACTGTCTTTTTTCAGATTCTAAATTTCTACAGTGTTTCACTTTTATACAATGAGTTCCTATTACTTCTGAAAGTAGAATTTAAAAGATTATTTTTATCTTTGAAAGATACTCATCAGAACAAAGCACTGTTACAATACTGAAAAACAGGAGGCCAGACATCGTGGCTCACACTTGTAATCCCAGCACTTTTGGAGGCCAAGACAGGAGGATCACCTGAGGTTGGGAGTTTGAGACCAGCCTGACCAACCTGGAGAAATCCTGTCTCTACTAAAAATAAAAAATTAGCTGGGCATGGTGGCGCACACCTGTAATCCCAGCTACTCAGGAGGCTGAGGCAGAAGAATCACTTGAACCCGGGAGGTGGAGGTTGCAGTGAATGGAGATCAAGCCACTACACGCCATCCTGGATGACAGAGTGAGACCACGTCTCAAAAAATAAAAATAAAAAAAGAAAAACTGGAAACAACCTAGGTGTCCATCAATAAGGGATTGTTTCAAAAAGTTATGCATGGACTATTAAGAAGCTATTAAAATTGGGCTGAGTCCAGTAGCTCATGCTTGTAATCCCAGCACTTTAGGAGGCTAAAGCAGGACGACTGCTTGAGCCCAGAAGTTTTGGGCTGCAGTGAGCTAGGATTGCACCACTGCACTCCAGCCTGGGTGACAGAGTGGGACCCCATCATTAAAAAAATGTAAATAGGCCGGGTGTGGTGGCTCACACCTATAATCCCAGTACTTTGGGAGGCTGAGGCAGGCAGATCACAAGGTCAGGAGTTCAACACCAGCCTGGCAAAGATAGTGAAACCCCGTCTCTACTAAAAATACGAAAATTAGCCAGGCATGGTGGCATGTGCTGTAATCCCAGCTACTCGGGAGGCTGAGAGAGGAGAATCACTTGAACCCGGGAGGTGGAGGTTGCAGTAAGCCAAGACAGCGCCCCTGTACTCTAGCCTGGGTAACAGACTGAGACTCTGTCTCAAAAAACAAAACAAAAATACTCTGGTTTCTCTTCAAATTGTATAAATCTTTCGCCTTTTACTAAAGATTTCCATGGAGAGAAACAATTCTGAGACTTAATCCAATTTTTTGAGGCCCTGTTTCTGCAGGGCTGATTAAAAAAAGAAAAGAAAAACAACCACCAAAAAAAACCCATAAATAAAGTTATGTTGTAGAAAGCTTTTATTAATCAATTTATTTATTTTGGCTACAGAGTTTCACTCTGTCACCCAGGCTGGGGTGCAGTGGTACGATCTCAGCTCACTGCAACCTCTGTTTCCTGGGTTCAAGCCATTCTGCCTCAGCCTCCTGAGTAGCTGGGATTACAGGCATGTACCACCACACCCTGCTATTTTTTTGTATTTTTAATAGAGACGAGGTTTCTCCAAGTTGGTCAGGCTGGTCTCGAACTCCTGACCTCAGATGATCCACCCACTTCAGCCTCCCAAGGTAGCTGGGATTACAAAAAGCAGGTAACAAAAATGATACACTGGTCAGGTTCGGTGGCTCATGCCTATAATACCAGCACTTTGGGAGGCTAAGGCAGGAGGATTGCTTGAGCCCAGGAGTTTGAGACCAGCCTGGGCAACATAGTGATACCTCATCCCTTCACTAAATGTCAAAAGAATTAGCCAGGTGTGGTGCTGTGCACCTGTGATCCCAGCTACTTGGGAGAGGCAGTCAGATCACTTGAGCCTGGGAGGTTGAGGCTGTAGTTAGCTATGATTGCCTCTCTGCACTCCAGGCTATTTGACAGAGCAAGACTCTGTCTCAAAAAAAAAAAGATACATAAAGTATGATAGGTATCATGTGATATGAATGTGTATTTATATGTAGAAAAAGACTAGGCCGGGCGTGGTGGCTCACTCCTGTAATCCAAGCACTTTGGAGGCCAAGGCAGGTGGATCACTTGAGTTTGGGAGTTCAAGACCAGCCTGACCAACATGGTGAAACCCCATCTTTAAAAAAATAAAAGACTAGATGTATTTAGAACAAAATATTGACAATGGTTATCTCTGTACAGTTAACATAATTTATTCCTTGTGTTCTTCTGTATCTTCTACCAGGTGCATTTATTATTTTTATAATTTTTAATAAAAAATGGGTGTCAGGAAAGAAAACTGATTAAAACCCCTATAAATATTTCACATGTAATGGCCGTGACACTGAGTTTGAGAACAGCTGCAGTTGGCTGCACTAATTACATTATTTTACTTTATAGCTTGGCAGTAAAGGACCCATAAATTCAGGTAGGCTGATTTATATGAGCTGAAATGGAATATGGTCACAGAGAAAAGAGTTGCAAAGGCTCTGGCCAAAACCACCTGGCACCCCTGCTAATGAAATAATACCTTTGGAGCTTCTTGGGGGAAGTGGCTTGTATACTAAACAAATTTTTATGTACAGCCTTAAGCTCTGGCTTTGTGATCCCCAGATGATAAGTTTGGGGTACCAAGGGTTCTGCTCTTACTGAGAAAGAACAACAGCTTTTTTGCATCCCCCTCTTTGTCACCTGAGAGAACAAGAGCTTTGCAAACAGATGTTTCCGTTTTTGTTTTTGAGACAGGGTCTTGCTCGCCCAGGGTGAAGTGCAGTGATGCAATCATAGCTCACTGTATGCTTGAACTCCTGGGCTCAAGTGATCTTTCCGCCTCAGCCTCCTGAGTTGCTGGAAGTACAGGCATATCCCACTATACTAGCTAATTTTTTATTTTAATTTTTTGTAGAGATGGGGTCTTGCTATATTGCCCGGGCTGGTCTCCAACTCCTGAGTAAGCCATCCTCCTGCCTTAGCCGAAACCAAGAGACTAAAGCAAAGAGGCAACAATCAATAACTTCCTCACTGGTGTCCTGGCTGCTCCACTAACGCACCCACCTCAGTGGCCCTCTGATCATATGAATCCCTACCCACTACCTTTCAGAGCTACTAGTGGCCACAGAATTTAGTCCACGTGTCTTAAGCAGGCTCACAAGACTGCAAAGGTCTGGCTGCTGCCCATCCCTATTACTTTCCTTGCCTTGTCTCTCCCACACTCCCCCAACAGCTTCTCTGGAGCCAAGTTAGCCTCCTTCCAGCTTCAGGCCTTAGAACATGCTGTTCCTTCCACCTAAAAAGCTCCCTGCACTTCCCCCAGCCCAGTTCCCTGCTTGGATAGATTGTTCTTCTAATGTGACTCCTGGAAAAGCCTTCCTTGCCACCCAGGCTAGAGCAGAACCCCCATTAACAGCTCTCACACCAGCCTATCTTTTTCTTCCACTGCATTTGTTACATCCTGTGTGTGTATCCAGTTCAATGTCTGCCTCCACACATAAAATGTAAATTCCAAGCGGATAGAAACTGTGTCTGACTGGCTTCCTTTCATGTCCCTCGTGCCTAGATGGGGGCCTTGTATCAAACAGGTGCTCAACAAATGTCTGTTGAAAAAAATGAGGCCAGGGCTGTGGCTCACACCTGTAATCCCAGCACTTTGGGAGGCCAAGATGGGTGGATCTCCTGGGGTCAGGAGTTTGAGACCAGCTTGACCAACACGGAGAAACCGTATCTCTAGTAACAATTAAAAAATTGGCCAGACACAGTGACTCTTGCCTGTAATCCCAGCACTTTTGAAGGCCAAGGCGGATGGATCATGAAGTCAGGAGATCAAAACCATCCTGGACAACATGGTGAAACCCCGTCTCTACTAAAACACAAAAAATTAGCCGGGCATGGTGGTGCGTGCCTGTAGTCCCAGCTACTTGAGAGGCTGAGGCAGGAGAATCATTTGAACCCAGGAGGTGGAGGTTGAGGTGAGCCAAGATTGTGCCATTGCACTTCAGCCAGGGTGACAAAAGCGAAACTCCATCTCAAAAAAAGAAAAAAGAATAAATGAATACGTGACTAAGAGGCAGGGTAGGAATTCAAGGCTCATCCTCTACATGGCCAAAGCACTTAGGCAGGAAAAATTAAGTAAGTAATAGAGTTTCTTTTGGGCAGGTGCCAAGGGAAGTCCATCTCTCTACCTAGCACCTTGCGCAGGGCCTGGCCCATGGTAAATGCTCAGAGAATGTTACTAGCTGAATAAGCATTACTTCCATATACACGTACTCTGCCCTCAGTGGTGATCTCATCCAGTCCCATGGCTTTAAATGTCATCTATAAGCTGATGACTCTCCAAATTATAGCTCAAGACTGGACCTCTTCCCAGAACTCATATATCCAACTGCATATTTGACATCTCCACTTGGATATCTAATAGGCATCTCAAACTTCACATGGCCAAAACCGAACTTTTTGTTTCCTCTGCCAGACTCCCCCATCTCAATCTATTCTTCTCATTGTTCACCTCATAAGTCCGGAGTCATCCTTGACTGCCCCTGGCTTCCTCCTAGTCTGCATCCAATTCCTCAGCAAATCTCAACTCTACCTTCAGATTACATCTGGAATCTGGCCATGTCTGCCTCATTTCTGCCGCCACCTCCTGTCCAAGCCATCATTCCTTCTTACCTGGACTGTTGCAATAGCCTCTAACTGCTCCTACCTCTCTTATTGTTCCCATCAGCTTCTCCACATTCCATCCTCCATGCGGGAGCCAGGTCTTCAAGTCTTGGCTCAAACGGTCCCTTCTCAGAGAGGTCTTCCTAGAAAACTCTTTAAAACAAGACCCCTCAGGCCAGATGTGGTGGCTCATGCTTGTAATCCCAGCACTTTGGGAGGCTGAGGTGGGCGGATCACCTGAGGTCGGGAGTTCAAGACCAGCCTGACCAACATGGAGAAACCCTGTCTCTACTAAAAATACAAAAAATTAGCTGGGCATGGTGCACATGCCTGTAATCCCAGCTACTCGGGAGGCTGAGTCAGTAGAATCACATGAACCCAGGAGGCCAAGATTGTGCCATTGCACTCCAGCACCTGGGCAACAAGAGTAAAACTCTTTTTTTTAAAAAAAAAAAAAAAAAGAAAGAAAGAAAAGCAAACACAAGACCCCTCACCCAGTCATGCTTGGTTCTCTTATTCTACCTTTTTTTTTTTGAGACAGCCTCACTCTGTTGCCCAGGATGAAGAAGTGCAGTGGCACGATCTCAGCTCACCACAACCTCCCAGATTCAAGCAATTCTCCT
Organism: Callithrix jacchus; assembly: GCF_049354715.1. Lineage (NCBI taxonomy): Eukaryota > Metazoa > Chordata > Mammalia > Primates > Cebidae > Callithrix > Callithrix jacchus. The sequence goes on from NC_133510.1 coordinate 123,621,773, forward strand.
GCCTCAGCCTCTCAAGTAGCTGAGACTATAGGTGCATGCTGCCACACCCGGCTAATTTTGTATATTTTAGTAGAGATAGGGTTTTACTGTGTTGCCTGGGCTGGTCTCAAACTCCTGAGCTCATGCAATCCACCCATCTTGGCTTCCCAAAATGCTAGGATTGCAGGTGTGAGCCACCATTCCTGGCCTATTCTACTTTATTTTTATCCATTGCCTTTATCAGGCTCTAAGTATTTTTGCTTTTCTTTTTTTTTTTTTTTGAGACGGAGTTTCGCTCTTGTTACCCAGGCTGGAGTGCAGTGGCACGATCTCGGCTCACCACAACCTCCGCCTCCTGGGTTCAAGCAATTCTCCTGCCCCAGCCTCCCGAGTAGCTGGGACTACAGGCATGCACCACCATGCCCAGCTAATTTTTGTATTATTAGTAGAGACGGGGTTTCACCATGTTGACCAGGATGGTCTTGATCTCTTGACCTTGTGATCCACCAGCCTCAGGCTCCCAAGGTGCTGGGATTACAGGCGTGAGCCACCGCACCCGGCCTATTTTTGCTTGTTTTTATCTTTTTTCTCCTATTAGAAGTTCCATGAAGAAGAACCTTTGCCTATTTTTTTTCTTCTTTTTCAGGAGAGAGCTAGAGAGAACCTTTGCCTATTTTGTTCTCTTGTGCATCCCCAGCACCTAGAAAAGGGCCTGACAACTAATTCTCGCTCAGAAATCTCCCCATAGTCATAAATGAAGGGCTAAATGAACTCTAAAAGAGTTTTGGAGAGTCAGATTTTCTCCCAGTGAATCAGAATCCAGGTGCCAGAACTCAGATACCAACTACGTATTCTCTTGCTTACAGCCCTAGAATAATTGAGAGTTAACTCAAGACCACTTTGCATATAATTATAGAGTGACACTGAGGTCATCTATTGGGTCACAGAGGCCTTGTCAGCTCTTAGAGCTGACTACAGATCCTGCCTTTTAGTCTACAGGGGAGCTAGCCAGCTTGATCTGTAACTGTTGCTCTTTCCTATCCTTCATCTGTAAGAAGGCCTGCCTTACTTGTAGCCTTTACATGGAGCTGTGAGCTTGGGATGTGTGACATTCAAACTCAGTCCAGACTGTTTAGAGTGGTGGTTTTCAACTGCTGGAGAGTGATTTCACCCTCCAGAAGACATTCGGCACCATCTGCAGACATTTGTGGTTGTTGAAACTGGGGGTGTAGTGTGACTGGCATCTAGTGGGTAGAGGCCAGGGGTGCTGTCAAACATCCTCAAATGCATAGGACAGCTCCCAACAAAAAAACTTTCTGGCCCAAAAGGTGAATAGAGCCAAGGTTGAGAAGTTCTCGTCTATAGGAACACTAATGATAAGTGGTAGCTAGCATCATCTTTGCCATGTGCCCAGTACTGAACTACATTCTCTATGTGTACCATCCCACTTAATCTGCACACTGTCCCTGAGAAACAAGGACTCTTACAATCCCCATTTTACAGATGAGGAACCTGAGGCTCAGTAAGGTGGACTCACTTGCCTGATGTCACATGCCTTAGTAGGGACAGATGTACACCCAAGGTGCCTAACCTCAAAGTCTGTTCCTTTAATGTCTGTTCTGGATTGCTCTGCCCACTGACTGGGAGCTGAGGTGACCTGTTAGTCCTCTCCGGATGTGCCTTTTATCTGCTGCCCCCGTGGACAGGAGGGTCAGTCCACTTGGGAGATGTTTGGCTATTAGCCAGAAGGGAGGTTTCCCTTCCCTGAGTTGTCTGAGCCTGTCTGGCTTCACTCTCCCTGCACTGCAGTACAGTCCTTGGCTCCAAAGCTTAGCTCCCCTGCCAGCCTCAGGCTGATGCCAGCCCTTCTCCATGGGGCGGAAGCTTCCAGATTCAGACCTAGGCCTTGCATGCCCTCCTACAGGGTGCCTCCTTTCTGGACGGGGGTCTTCAATCAACTCTGGGGCCTGCAAGGTCACCTCACACTTCCTTTCAGATAAGGGAGGGTTAGAGCTGCTAGGATGGTCACAGGACTCATGGTCCAAGAAAGTACTCAAGGTCTCAGAAAGCTAGACAAGTGATTGCTGGACTGGGCTGGGAACAGAATGATCCTGGGGTAGCCCTGAGGCACAGGCCACTGTCCTATTTGTGGATGAGGTGAGGAGAGCTCCAGGCCCTGCAAGGGATCCCTCAGTCTGCCTGTGAATAACAACTCTGAAGGGCTTTCTGAGGGCCCTTGGAAAGTCTGATGACTGGAGTTGAAAGATGATTCTGTCCAAGGAAGATCACGACAGTCAAGGACCAATCTAGGGTCAAGTTTGAGGTATTTGTTGTTGAGGAATCAATGCTGAATTAGTCTGAACTATACATCCTTTCTTCCATCCATCCATCCAACCATCTATCTATCCATCCATCTACCTATCTAACATATATTTAGGGAGCTCCTGCTGGGGGCCGAGGATGCTTAGCGTCTCCAGGCACGTCACTCTGTTCTGAGGCATCAGATCCCTTTGTTTAGGGTATAGCTCAGAGGTTCCATCTACCATGTGGGACTGTGGAGTCAGACAGATCAAGATTCAAATCCCAGCTCTGTCACTTCCTATAACTGTGACTTTAGGCAAGGGACTTTATCTCTTTGAACTTCATTTTTCTTCATCTGTGTAATAAAGAAATGAACAGTTCTTACCTTGTAGAATTGTTATGAGAAGCCAATGAGATAATGTGTCCAAAATGTCTGGCACATGGTAGGGTCTCAATATATAGTGACAATAGCTACCATTCATTATACCATGGCTAGGTCTTCAGATGCATTATTTAATATAATCCTACCACCAACCTATAATGAAGATGTGATCTCCATTTAAAAATCAGGAACTAGGCCAGTCGTGGTGGCTCACACCTGTAATCCAAGCACTTTGGAGGCCAAGGCGGGCGGATCACCTGAGGTTGGGAGTTCAAGACCAGCCTGACCAACATGGTGAAACCCCATCTTTATTTATTTAAAAAAAAAAAAAAAAAAATCAGGAACTCAAGAGGTGGGTGGATCACCTGAGGTCTGGAGTTTGAGGCCAGCCTGGCCAACATGGTGAAACCCTGTCTCTACTAAAAATACGAAAATTAGCCAGGCATGGTGGTGTGTGCCTGTAATCCTGCTACTCGGGAGGCTGAGGCAGGAGAATGCTTTGAACCCGAGAGGCAGAGGTTGCGGTGAGCCAAGATCACACCACTGCACTCCAGCCTGGGTAACAGAGTGAGATTCCATCTCAAAAATAAATAAATAAAATAAAGTAAAAATAAAAAATGAAAATCAGGAAACTGTACCTTGGAGAGGTTAATTAATTTGAAGGAGCTCATAGCTTAGGTTGATTCCAAAGTCTGTGCTCTTAGAAACATTAACAAGCCCTAGTTATAATTTCCCGTGGCAAGAATGAGAAATGCAGGTTTTCAGGCTTAGAAGGATTTTTAAGTTTACCAGGCAGGAGTAGATAGTGTAAGTTGCCAAAATGTGTGATGCTACAGAACCCCATATGAGCCACTTCAGGGGGAAGGAATCTCACATTCATTCTAGGAGTTTGGGTTATTCTAGAACAGTTTTTTTTTTTTTAATCCGCCTTAGGTTCTGAATCCCTTTGTGAATTTGATGGACGCTAAGGATCCTCTCTTTGGAAAAATGCCTGTAAGCACCACATATATTTTTGTGCACGATTGCAGAGGGCTTGTGAAACTTTTGAAATCCAGCCGTGGACACCTAAAGAACCCTCCTTTAGGGCAGCATTTTCCAAGTGCAGGACACAGATCACTAGTAGTGTCCGAGATCAGTTTAACAATGCAAAGACCAATGTTTTATACTCTAATATTTATATTTTATAGTTACCTTCTATTTACGGCAAATGAGACTGGCTTTCCATTTATGGTAATGATATAAATTATTTTTTAAAAGCATACTTATTAGACCGGTAGCAATGGCTCACACCTGTAATACAAGAACTTTGGGAGGCCAAGGCAGGTGGATCAGGAGTTCAAGACTAGACTGGCCAACATGGTGAGATCCCATCTCTACAGAAATAGAAAAATTAGCTGGGCATGGTGTTATGAGCCTGTATCCCAGCTACTCAGTAGGCCAAGGCAGGAGAGTTGCTTGAACCTGGAACATGCCACTGTACTCCAATCTGGGTGACAGAGCAAGACTCCAACTCAAAAAAATAAAATAAAAAGTATACTTATTTAAAAAATAGCTGGGCACGGTGGCTCACGCCTGTATTCCCAGAACTTTGGGAGGCCAAAGCAGGTGGATTACCTGAGGTCAGGAGTTCAAGACCAGCCTGACCAACATGGAGAAACCCTGTCTCTACTAAAAATACAATAAATAAATAAAGGGAGTTCAAAGAAAAATATTAAACAATATATTCTATAATGTATTGTTAATGAACAATTACACTATTATATATAATGGTATCCTAGAGAGAGGAATCCTATATTAGATACAATAGTATCCTATATATATAGAGGTATCCTATATATAATGATAGGTTTTTTGTTTTTTTTTTTGTTTTTTTTTTTGAGACAGTCTCGCCCTGTTGCCCAGGCTGGAGTGCAATGGCACGATTTCGGCTCACTGCAACCTCCGCCTCCTGGGTTCAAGCAATTCTCCTGCCTCAGCCTCCCGAGTAGCTGGGATTACAGGGGCGCACCACCATGCCCTGCTAATTTTTTGTATCTTTAGTAGAGACAGGGTTTCACCATGCTGGCCAGGCTGGGGTCTCGAACTCCTGACCTGATGACCCACCTGCCTTAGCCTCATAAAGTGCTGCGATTACAGCCATAAGCCGCTGTGCCCGGCCTCTAATTTTCTGTATTTTTAGTAGAGATGAGGTTTCACTGTGTCAGCCAGAATGGTCTTAATCTCCTGGCCTCCTGATCTGCCTGCCTTGGCCTCCCAAAGTGCTGGGATTATAGGCATGAGCCACCACGCCTGGCCAATGATAATATTATTATAGTAAAAATTAAATAAATAATAGTAGAGGTAGTATAGACATGGAAAAAAAAAAACACGAGGTTGATTCAGGAAATTTCTTTGGGGTTTCTACTTAGTGGAGTCACCGTGGCTTTACTTTAGTGTCATCTGCATTTCTAGGGTCCTTACTTGTCATTACCCTACTTTAGTGTCATCTGCATTTCTAGGGTCCTTACTTGTCATTACCCTACTTCTTTCTCAAGAGAGATACTATATAGGAATATTATAACTCTTAAAACCCCAAATCTCACCATTAGAAATATGGAACTGGAAAAAGCTGTTGACTTAATTCATATGCATATGTTGAACCTGAAGAGGTTCTAATTATTCCCATCTTTTTCTTTTCTTTTTTTTTTTTTTGAGACAGAGCCTCACTCTGTCACCCAGGCTGGAGTGCACTGGCACGATCTTGGAACCTCCACCTCCTGGGTTTAAGCAGTTCTCCTGCCTCAGCCTCCTGAGTAGCTGAGATTACAGCCATGCACCATAATGCCCAGCTAATTTTTTGTATTTTTAGTAGACACGGGGTTTCACCATGCTGGCCAGGCTGGTCTTGAACTCCTCACCTCAAGATATGCCCACCTCGGCCTCCTAAAGTGCTGGGGTTACAGGTGTGAGCCACCGTGCCTGGCCTATTCCCATCTTTTTTTTCTGGAGTTGTGTACCTCTGCTCAAACTGTTTTATTTTTATTTTTTGAGATGGGGTTTAGCCATGTTGCCCAGGCTGGTCTCCAACTCCTGAGCTCAAGCCATCCCCTCGACTCAACTTCCCAAAGTGCTTAGATTACAGATGTGAGCCACCATTCCAGCCACAAATTGTTTAAAGGGGCAATGAGTGTAGGGGGCCAAGAGGAAAATGCAGAAATGTAAATAGGAAGCTTCCAGTTACATGATTAACCTGATAACTTATTTATGCAAGTTCAAAAATAATTATGCATTTCAGAGTTGGTTGTTCAAAACCTTGCTGTGGCCTTTGGGATAGTTCTATAAACTAACGATTATTAATTATTGATAAGATTCATTGATCATTTATTATGTGCCACACATTGTGCTGAGAACTTCAAATGTTTAACACTCCTAACATGCACATGAAGTGGTTTCCTTTTACACTTAGTCCCCCTTTAATTAAATGAAGACGACGTTCAAATAGGTAGTAAATGACAGTGCTAGGATTTAAATACAGATCTGACTTGTCCCTCAACTCCCCCACGATCTTGCTTTTTTAACCAATTCGTGTCTCCTCCCTAAACTAGAGGGGACATCATCTCTTTAATGGTCGCTTTTTCATCCGTTAGAATACCTCCTCATCTGAGATAAAACCCAACCAAGAATCTCTGCCTTACCTGAGCAACAAGCCTCACGCTGGACAAAAACCCCAGGCTCAACACTCCCAAATCCACCCGGATTCTCATCCCCACCCCCTTAAAGGATTTCTGCATTGCTTGGCTGAGACCCCACTCTTGAGGATAATCTCTCAATTCTTAAGGAAACATCCTCCCTCCTTGAAGCCCTCACTCAATCCTGAGGATGTTCTCTCCCAAATATTTCAGAGCGGGACCGACTACAAATGGAGCCCAATGCAAAATGAAAGCATAAAGGCCCCTACTGTACGACTGCCCTGCTGGTTTGCCCACGAAGCCGGCCGTGCTTCAACGATACCCTTTCCGTAAAGGGAGAGGCCACCTTTGTCATAATCTTGCGGACCCAGAGTGGGAGATCCTGAGACCTGACGTGGAGGGGTGGGGCAGTGGTAGCCACCAATTTCTAGAGACTTTCGTTCGAGAGCACACCCTAGGACAACCTCCGTGAATCTGGGATCACTTCCCTTGGCCCCGGCAGAAGCTGCCTTCCTACCTCTCCAGACAGCTGGGTGGTCCTCGCAACCGAGCCGGGGCTCCACCTTCTGGGTGTGTGGGCCTCGCAGCGTGGGGCCTATTGCCTGGGCAACCGACGCCGTGAGAGGTGCATTGTGGTCTGCAACAAAATGCAGGAGAAAGATCCTGAGGGAACCATGGAGTCCATGGACCAATGGAAGAATGCCGTGGACGCCGTCAAGCCAATAGGGACGCGCGGTGAGGGGCGGGGTCGGCGGGAGCAGGGCGGGGCCTGAGCACTAGGCGGCGGCGACTGGCGTGGGGCGGCTTAGATGCGCCACGGCTTCGGTAGCGACAGCAGCTCAATCTTTGACTGAGCAGTGCTAGCACCTCCTCCAGGAGACTGTTGCTGTCAGCCAGCCCCCTTCTCCACGGTGAGAAACTCTGGGGGCTGGGGGGGTGTCCTCGCTGCCTCATTTCACCCTCTCCGGACTTAACCCGCCGCGTAGCCCGAGCTTCCTGAGAAGTGGGGTGGGGGGCGTCGTCCCGTGGTGGCGCGGGCCGGGGGAGGGGGTGTGCATCTAGTGCCTGGGGGGCGCGGCCCAACTCCTCCACCCTGGGCCTTGCCCACTAGGTAACCATGTGCGACCGAAAGGCCGTGATCAAAAATGCGGACATGTCGGAAGAGATGCAACAGGACTCGGTGGAGTGCGCTACTCAGGCGCTGGAGAAATACAACATAGAGAAGGACATTGCGGCTCATATCAAGAAGGTGAGGACGGGCGCGGGGCTGAGGCGCAGCTGGGAGCAGGGGGTTCCTTCCCCTTCCCCGATCCTGCGTTCCTAGGGCGCCTGACAGGTCCCGGGAGCACCCCGGGCGTCTCGGGGCGTAGAAGCTTCCAGAAAGGACGCGGATGCATTTTGCGCTCCTCTGGAGAAGACCAGACCCTCGGCGTCCGAAGTTTTTTTTTTTTTTTAATTACCCAGCTCGGCGGGGGGAAAGCGCCACCTAGCAACGGTATCTAAGATCAGGGAGCAGCGGTTCCCCCTTCTGTGTGGTTCCTGCGCTGAGGATCCATCTGGGTGTTCCGGAGGGGGGAGCTGCGTGGGAGTTTCCAGCCGGGCCGGGAGGAGATCTTGCCAGCCTTCCAGTGGGGAGTTAGTCGGCAGTTGAGGGAAAGTGGGTGGTGGCGGGGCTGGGGACTGGGGTGGGGGCTTGGTAAATGGCAGTCTGTAGAAAGCGCTGGCAGGACTGCCAACTTCTCTAGCAATGTTTGCTGGAAGGGAAGAAAGCTGGCAGCCTAAGCCGTGGGAGGGTTCCAGTCGAGAATGGAAAGATGAAAGACTTTAGATGGAACAGAAATAAATGCCTTTTTTTTTTTTTTTGACAAACGCAGCAGTGCGTGCGTCTAGCTTGCAAGCGCGTTACTCCTCTTCATAGCTTTAAAAGAGGTTTTCGCACTGCGTGCAGTTAGAGTAGCTAAATCTTGTGTGACTCTCCGCAAACACTTGTAAGAATTTTGTAGAGAAAGATTACTTTTGCCGCCCTCTGCCCCCACAGGCATTCTACTCCCAGTACCTCTTAGGGTGGGGGAAATGGTAAAGAGTTGTTCCTACAACTTGCTAACCTAGTGGACAGGGTAGTAGGTTAGCATCATCCGAATACATGTGGAGAGGACGGCTGTTTGGATAATAATTAAGGATAAAATTGAGCCAGTTGACTGTCAGATTCTATTTATAGCAACGGTGGCGTGCTTAAGTATTGTGTCCCTGAAAATTTAATTTTGATCTGCAATCATTTGGTATACAATGCCATTTGAAGTTTTATCCTTTCTGAAGTCTTGTTTGAGTGTTGCAGGCTGCAGTTAAGATCTTTGTGGTGAGGAATTGGAAGTGCTAATTTTTTTTTTTTTTTTTTTTTTACCATTTTCTTGGATTGCGGGGGCATGGCAAATACAGTTAGGGTAGTTTAGTTCTTTACACGAACGTGATAAACTACACCTGTTGATGTCACCTTCTGTCAATGAGTAAGAATACTATAGAAGGTATGAAGGTGTAATTAACCGGAATAACAAAGCATCTTGTCTTTAAGGCTGACATTTCTTCCTTTGACCTCCTCAGCCTCCATTCCCATCTTAGCTCAGACTGCAAGTATGTTTGTATTAATGCACTATGTAGGCGACTTGGAGCTGGGGAACATTCTTTCATTAGAAGAATTTGCAGATGCTAACGTTCTTCCTTTCTGCCCCTACAGGCTCTGGCTTATCTGGGAGGCAAACACCTCTGGTAATTAAAATTCTACTTTTTTTCCCCCCCCCCAGGAATTTGATAAGAAGTACAATCCTACCTGGCATTGCATCGTGGGGAGGAACTTCGGTAGTTACGTGACACATGAAACCAAACACTTCATCTACTTCTACCTGGGCCAAGTGGCCATTCTTCTGTTCAAATCTGGTTAAAGGCATGGACTGAAAAGGCCGGGCGTGGTGGCTCATGCCTGTAATCCCAGCACTTTGGGAGGCCAAGGTGGGCGGATCACCTGAGGTCAGGAGTTCAAGACCAGCCTGGCCAACATGGTGAAACCCCATCTCTACTAAAAATACAAAAATTAGCCGGGTGTGGTGGTGCACACCTGTAATCCCAGCTACTCGGGAGGCTGAGGCAGGAGAATCACTTGAACCTGGGAGGTGGAGGTTGCATTGAGCTGAGATCAGGCCATTGTACTCCAACCTGGGCAACAGAGTGAGACTCCATCTCATTAAAAAAAAAAAAAAGCATGGACTGTTGTGCCACACACCCAGTGATCCATCCAAAAACAAGGACTGCAGCCTAAATTCCAAATACCAGAGACTGAAATTTTCAGCCTTGCTAAGGGAACACCTTGATGTTTGAAACTTTGTGTTTTGTACAGGGCATTCTCTGTACTAGTTTGTTGTGGTTATAAAACAATTAGCAAAATAGCCTACATTTGTATTTATTTTCTATTCCATATTTTTGCGCCACGTTGTTTTCTCTCAAAATCCATTCCTTTAAAAAATAAATGTTGCAGATGTGTATGTGTGTGAATTACAATTTTTTCAAATAACATTGTGTTGAAGATGGTCACTTGATCAGATCTCCAGGTTGGTTGGGATGAGTCCGTCCTTACAGAAGTAAGTTTCTGTGGGGTATTTCAGTACTCTTGGTCACATTCTCACCCATCCTGCAACTGTTGTGCATGTCGAAAAATGCAATGCATGGCAGAGACACATTTAAATCTTAGTCCTAATCTGAAAAAAATCAGTGTTTAAGGATAATTGTTAAGACATTGATACAGAATGTTCTGGGCCTTTGGGCTTGGGTGGTGGCGATGGATATATAGTACTTTAAGCTTTCTATGGCTATAAAATGGAAGTAAACTCAAAGTTGGGATAATGAAACTGATTCAAGGACCCTTGGCTAGCCCCCTCCCCTGTCTAGAAAGAAGAGGGCCTTAAGGGAAGTAAATGTTTTGAGCAGTCTTCATGCTCTCTCTTCTAATAAAGTCTTAGCAGGAGTTTATATTATCAGCGTGCTGTACTTTGCTGTGGTCAGGAACAGTGTGAATAGATGCCTTTTCCTGAAAAGACCCAATTAAGCTGGGAATGCGTAGCCATCAAAGGTTTCCTGCTATCAGTTTTAGAGGACTACAGTTTTAGAAAAGCAAATAGGGCAGACTTTTAGGTAGAAAGGAAATACAACAGGCTGAAACAACCCACACCCATCTTGGGAAACTTCCCTTGGATCTCTAAGAGGCCATTGGGATTTCTCAGCAGCCAGGCGACTGCTACACGGAAGAGGGCGATAGATTGGAGTTGATGGGTGGTAACTCCCATCGTAAGAGAATTAGGTCAGTAACCTCTTTGGAAGTTTATTTTTCTTCAGAATGTGTGGCTTTAAGAATCCTAGTGAAGTTCTGCTACTTTAGGACTGGAAGGGTTTCAGGGTAGAGGTGCAAAATTTTGACTGTGTGTGTGTGTGTGGTTTCACTCTTGTTGCCCAGGCTGGAGTGCAATGGTGCAATCTTGGCTAACCGCAACCTCCACCTCCCAGATTCAAGCAATTCTGCCTCAGCCTCCCAGGTAGCTGCGATTGCAGGCATGCACCACCACACCCAGCTAATTTTGTATTTTTAGTAGAGATGGGGTTTTTCCATGTTGGTCAGGCTGGTCGCGAACTCCCAACCTCAGGTGATCTGCCTGCTTCAGCCTCCCAAAGTACTGAGATTACAGGTATGAGCCACCACACCTGGCAATTTTGACTATTTATTGTAGCACTTTTTTCTGCTATCTGCAAAAAAGGATGAGGTACTATGGAATAAACAGGAGATTGCAATTGGGGTGATTTATGTTCATTCTTACATAAACGACTGAAAATGTTCCCATGATTCCATCTTTTTTCTAACTTTTTTTTTTTTTTTGAGACGGAGTTTTGCTCTTGTTACCCAGACTGGAGTGCAATGGCGCGATCTCAGCTCACCACAACCTCCGCCTCCTGGGTTCAGGCAATTCTCCTGCCTCAGCCTCCCGAGTAGCTGGGACTACAGGCGCGCACCACTATGCCCAGCTAATTTTTGTATTTTTAGTGGAGATGGGGTTTCACCTTGTTGACCAGGATGGTCTTGATCTCTTGACCTCGTGATCCACCCGCCTCGGCCTCCCAAAGTGCTGGGATTATAGGCGTGAGCCACCGTGCCTGGCCACTTTCATTTTTTTTTGAGACACGGTCACCTGTTGCCCAGGCTAGAATGCAGTGTGCGATCACAGCCCACTGCAGCTTCGACCTCCTGGGCCCAAGTGATCCTGTCACCTTAGCTTCCAAAGTAACTGGGACCACAAGTGTGTGCCACCATGCCCAGCTAACTTGAATTATTTGTAGAGCTGGAGTGTCCCTGTGTTGCCCAGGCTGGGCTCAAGCGATCCTCCCAAGGTGTTGGGATTACAGGTATGAGCCACCACACCTGGTTTAATTCATATCTTTTCTCTTTTCCCTCTTTAGTGACCTGGCTATATTTCTGTTTGAAGCCCACAAGGAATTTGGCCTCCAAAGCTTTAGCTTGTCGCGATAAGTCCTAGTCCGAACAGATGATCTGTCTCTAGCTATAGACCCAAAAGCTGATTCAAGACTGATTGATAGTGGGTTTCACCATGTTGGCCAGGCTGGTCTTGAACTGACCTCAGGTGAGCCACCCAAAAAAAAAAAAAAAAGACTGATAGCTAGACATTAACAGTTAAAAAAAAAAAGCTGATAGCTAGACATTAACAGTTTTAGTTGAATTTGATCTGTCCCATATTTACTGTCAAGAAGTTGGCAGCTTTTTTGTTTTTTTATTCAGATGTGAGAAAACCACGTTGCTATGGAGAGAAGACAGGGTTGATGGTTTATGAAGTTCCTTCCAATGCCTGTTCTTTCCTGTTAATTTCAAAGGCCAATAGGCTCCAGCTGGCTGAAAAGAAAATGTAAGCTTAGTTTTTCTAAGCATTTATCAAATGCTCTTAGCTGCTGTTCTTTGAGAGACTTGTATGTAGCTAGCTGCATCTGGAAGCTTTTCAGTGATAGGGCAAGATCTTTTAAGTGAAGGTACATAAATGATCCTTACTGTGCTGGGCCAGGAAGCAACGTATCTGAATCCCTTTCCCATACCTTTGAACTAAGTTATCCACAAACTGTTAGCCAAGTCATAGACTCATTTTTCTTTTTTGAGACAGGGTCTCATCTCACTCTGTCACCAAGACTAGAGTACAGTGGCATGATCTCGGCTCACTGCAACCTCTGCCTCCTGGACTCAGGTGATCCTCCCACCTCAGCCTTCCAAATAGCTGGGACCACAGGTGTGCACCACCACACCTGGCTAATGTTTTTTTAATTTTTTGTAGAGATAGGGTTTCACCATGTTGCCCAGGGTGGTCTCAAACTCTTGGATTCAAGCAATCTGCCCGCCTTGGCCTCCCAAAGTGCTGGGATTACAGGCGTAGGCCACTGTGCCAGGCTGATTTCTACAATTTCTTAACAAGGCTCCTTTAAAACCTTAAGATTCGTCTACACTCAAAATAGTTACAGCTGGTTGCAGTGGCTCCTGTCCTTAATCCAGCAATTTGGGAGGCCAAGGTGGGAGGATCACTTGAGCCCAAGAGTTAGCCTGGGCAACACAGGGAGACCCTGTCTCTATAAAGAAAAAAAAGTTACAGCAGCCAGGTACAGTGGCTCACACCTGTAATCCCAACACTTTGGGAGGCTGAAGTGGGCGGATCACCTGACATCAGGATTTCAAGACCAGCCTGACCAACATGGTGAAACCCCGTTTCTACTAAACATACAAAAATGAGCCAGGTGTGGTCATAGGTGCCTGTAATCCCAGCTATGTGGGAGGCCAAGGCTTGAGCCTGGGAGGCAGAGGTTGCAGTGAACTGAGATCACACCACTGCACTCCAGCCTGGATGATGGAGGGAGACTCTGTCTCATAAATAAATAAGTAAATAAAAATTAAAATAAAAAAATTAACCAGGCACTATGGCATATGCCTGTAGACCCAGCTATTTGAGAGGCTGAGGTGGGAGGATTGCTTGAGTCCAGGAGTTTAGGCTGCAGTGGGCTATGATCTTGGAATGATCACAAGTGATCTTGGCTCACTCCAGCCTGAGTGACAGAGCAAGACTCTGTCTCTTAAAAAATTTATGGCCTCGACCAGGCGTGGTGGCTCACGCCTGTAATCCTAGCACTTTGGAAGGCCCAGGTGGGTGGATCACCTGAGGTCAGGAGTTCAAGACCAGCCTGGCCAACACAGTGAAACCCCATCTTTAAAAAAAAAAATGTATGGCCTCATTTTAACATCACTGGACTGCATTCATGGAGAAGTTTGAAAAATGACAAAAAATGAAAAAGAAAACAGTGGACTATAATGAGACAAAAAGTCGTCCCAGCTCCATCTCTGAGTACTGAAGGAGGTTAGCTTATATAGTTTTCAAACATTTTTTTTGCTATAAAACAAGCTTATGCTTACAAAAAAGCTCCCTACAGGAGTTTGCTGGTAAATTTATTTTCCGGCAAGAACTTAGTGAACCGTTTTCTTCTTTTTTTTTGAGACAATTCTCCCTCTGTTGCCCAGGCCAGAGTGCAGTGGCACGATCTTGGCTGGTGCAACCTCTGCCTTCCAGGCTCAAGCTATTCTCCTGCCTCAGCCTCCCAAGTAGCTGGGATTATAGGCACCTACCACCATGCCCAGCTATTTTTGTATTTTTAGTAGAAATGGGGTTTCACCATGTTGGCCAGGCTGGGATTACAGGTGTGAGCCACCATGCCCAACCTAGTGAACAGTTTTCTATATGACAAGTACTGGGTCACATAGTAGCTTTTTTTTTTTTTTTGAGACAGAGGCTTGCTATATTGCCCAGGCTGAAGTGCAGTGGCGTGATCTTGGCTCACTGCAACCTCTGCCTCCCAGATTCAAGTGATTCTCCTGCCTCAGCCTCCCAAGTAGCTGGGATTTATAAGCCCATGCCACCACGCCCAGCTAATTTTGTATCCTTTCAGAGATGGGGTTTTTCCATGTTAGACAGGTTGGTCTTGAACTCCTGACCTCAAGTGATCCGCCTGCCTCAGCCTGCCTAAGTGCTGGGATTACAGGTGTGAGCTACCACGCCCAACCCACATTGTAGCTTTTTGTGGAGGAGGACTGAAAGAATAATGAAAAATAAATTTTCCTTACCCCCTTCAAGAAAAAATGACAAGTATCATCAAAAGGCAAACTCGTTTACTGGTTCAGCACACAATTGTCATGATCATTAGTCCTCTGACTTGGGCCTAGACAGTCCTAGTAGGCTGAAAGGTTGATTCAGGTACAATTAAGTTTTCTGGTTAAAGTCATCATTGGTTTCAAATAAATGATCTATCACCCACTCTGGAGGGCAGCACCAGCAGAGAAGCTATAAATACACTTCAAAACTGAGCCTCAGTGCTGGTTGTACCTTAACCACACACTCTACAGCCAAGAGAAATTAGCGGTTGAGCAAAAATACAGCCAAATGCCTCTGGGAGATGGACTGAAGCAACTCCAAAGAAAGCCGTAAAAAAGTGACAGGAGGCCGGACGCAGGAGGCCGGACGCGGTGGCTCACGCCTATAATCCCAGCACTTTGGGAGGCTGAGGCGGGTGGATCACAAGGTCAAGAGATTGAGACCATCCTGGTCAACAAGGTGAAACCCCGTCTCTACTAAAAATACAAAAATTAGCTGGGCATGGTGGTGTGCGCCTGTAGTCCCAGCTACTCGGGAGGCTGAGGTAGAATTGCTTGAACCCAGAAGGTGGAGGTTGCGGTGAGCCAAGATCGTGCCATTGCACTCCAGTCTGGGTAACAACAGTGAAATTCCATCTCCAAAAAAAAAAAAAAAAAAAAAAAGTGACAGGAATTTGTTCTTCTACTTGGAGAGTGTTCAATTCAAACATGAGTCCAAAGTATGTATCCTTAAGAGGAGATGTTCTGCTGTTGTCTCATTTGCCAAAATATCCTTCAGTTCCAGGCTTTCAACAGGGTGTGATTGGTTCATGTTCCATGATAGGAAAGGAATTAAAGTTTGAAGGCAGAATGAATGGCCACAATACCTGATGTTAGACTTTCATAAGTGACCTTGTGAAAGCCTGCATCTTCTATCATCTCCTTGAACTCTTCCTAAAACACAAGGAAAGATACAGCCAGGGTAGCCTGGATTTCAACTGTAGGGCCTTTGTTTTAAGCCAGAGAAGTTTCATACCTGAGACGGGAACCTTCGGATACTCTCTACAAGGTATTGATAGGACTTCCAGTCTCCAGCAATGACCTCTCCCAGGACAGGGATGACCTGGAAGCTATACAGATCATAAAGCCTAAGCAAACAAAAAGATCAAAGATTAAGATTAGAACATTCCCCTCATTTCTTCCTGAGATAAGAAGAAGGGGTTGGCACGCTGGCTCATGGCCGGGCGTGGTGGTCACGCCTGTAATTCTAACACTTTGGGAGGCCGAGGTGGGTGGATCACCTGAGGTCAGGAGTTCAAGACCAGACTGGCCATCATGGTGAAACCCCATCTTAAAAAAAAAAAAAAAAAAAGAAGAAGAAGGAAGGACTAAACCTGGGGTCACAAACTCAAATGCCTACAGGGATCAAGAAGAACCTGAATTAAGTGGGCCAGGTACGAGACCAGTAGGAACAGTGACAGATACAGTTAGGAAGTACTATAAAGTAGAGAAGGGACAGTTACTACTCAGTCCTTTCTGTGGCATGTGGGGATATGGGCCTACCCAGAGCTGCCATGTATCTAATTTCTCAAGTGAAGCTTGAAATCCAGATTTTTACGTAAAATTTAAATTTGTTTTTGTTTGTTTGTTTTGTAGAGATATGGTCTCACTGTATTGCACAGGCTGGTCTTGAACTCTGGGCTCAAGCGATCCTACCCCCTCAGCCTCCCAAAGTGCTGGGATTACAAGCATGAGCCACCGCACTTGGCCCAAATTTCCTGATTTTCTTTTTAAGCCAGTCAAATTTAGCAGTGGGGGGTTGAATAGCAACGTGAATGCCAGTAGTAAGTTCTGATAACCCACTGCCATTGGACCAGCCATTTCCTGATTTTTAAATATGGGCCTCTAAGTACATTTCTTAAAATACATACGTAAGCCAACTTGGATCTAGTTTGAGACCCTTCTGGCCTAGATACTGTCATTCAGAACTGGCTGATCTCTGGTACTCTGAACTACAAAGTTCATGCTTACAGCTTACTGGCTATTTTCAATCCATTTCGGGGTGGGAAACCTGGGCTATCCAATGAAGATAAAGTCCTGTTAACAGTGCCAACCTTGATATGAGGGGATTGTTCACTTGGCTAAATTCCAGACACAGAAACCGTCCTCCTGGTTTCAGCACCCGATGGGCTTCCTGGAGTGCCTGAGCAAGACAAGGAACAACAGGACATACTCCTCAGTAGACTCACTCAGTTCCATGAGGCCAAGACAGCTTCAGCTTCTGTAGGCATTACAAGAGGTATCATGGCCCACACACCTCGTTTGTTCTCACTTGTGAAGCTGTAACAGCAGCAATTAAACCCACATATCCCAAATACTATAGGCATTCTGCTGCTCGTGACTATACAAAGCTAGCTGGGGTCATCTACACCGACTACAGATTGGTACAACTCCATGAAAGACAAGTTTAGAGTTACCTATCAAAATTGCAATGGATATTCTCTCTGATAAAGCAATTTTACTTCAAGGAAACTATCTTACAGAAATGTTTCTACTGTGGAAATGACATGCATGTGGGTTATTCACTGTTATTTTATTTTTTTTGAGATGGAGTCTTGCTCTGTCACCCAGACTGGTGTGCAGTGCCATGATCTTGGCTCACTGTAACCTCCGCCTCCCAGGTTCAAGTGATTCTCCTGCCTGCTTCAGGCTCCCAGGTAGCTGAACTACAGATGCCTGCCACCAGGCCCAGCTAACTTTTTTTTTTTTTTTTTTAGATGGAGTTTCCCTCTTGTTGCCTAGGCTGGAGTCCAATGGCAAAATTTCAGCTCACTGCAACCTCCATCTCCCAGGTTTAAGCACTTCTCCTGCCTCAGCCTCCCAAGTAGCTGGGATTACAGGCACACACCACCAAGCCTAACTAATTTTATAGTTTTAATAGAGACGGGGTTTCACCATGTTAGCCAGGATGGTCTCGATCTCCTGACCTCAAGTGATCCACTCACCTTGGCCTCCCAAAGTGCTGGGTCTACTGGTGTGAGCCACTGCACCTAGCTGGTTATTCACTTTTTTTCTCTTTTTTCTTTTCTATTGGAACAGACAAGTGCTGCACTGCTGTTCCAGGTTATTCACTTTTAAATAAAAGTATAGGAAGACATTGTTTTGGACTAAGTTTCTGCACTAGGTTCCAACAGACCAGACTAAGCATCAAAATGGAGTCACCATCTTGTGACTCCACGAGTTCCATGTCACCAAACCCAAACTAAGCTGTCAGCTGACCTTCTGAGAGATCAGGAGAAAGAGATACAGCCAATTTCTCTAACACTCCAGTTTAAATTTGTAATTCACATGATAATGAAGTTCCTTCTGCTTTAATCCTCACACAAAAAAGAGAGCCTGAGGTAGCCTGATATAAACTACCTCGTTTTTTATTTTTATTTTTTAGAGACAAGGTCTCCCTGTTATGTTGCCCAGCTTGGAGTATAGTGGTTATTCACGGGTGTGATCATACTACAGCCTTGAACTCCTGGGCTCAAGCAGTCCTTCCGCCTCAGCCTCCCATGTAGCTCGGACTACAGGCATGTGCCACTGAACCTGATCAATCAGTTATCTATCTATCTATCTATCTATCTATCTATCTATCTATCTATCTATCATCTGAGGTGGGGTATCATGTTGCCCAGGCTGTTCTCTGACTCCTGGGCTCAGGTAGTCCTCCTGCTTCAGCCTCCCATGTAGCTCGGACTACAGGCATGTGCCACTGAACCTGATCAATCAGTTATCTATCTATCTATCTATCTATCTATCTATCTATCTATCTATCTGTCATTTGAGGTGGGATATCATGTTGCCCAGGCTGTTCTCTGACTCCTGGGCTCAGGTAGTTCTCCTGCCCCAGCCTCCCAAAGTGCTGGGATTATAGGCAAGAGCCATCGAACCTGACCCCATCAGTTATTTATTTATTTATTTATTTTTTAAGATGGCGTTTCACCATGTTGGTCAGGCTGGTCTTGAACTCCCGACCTCAGGTGATCCGCCCGCCTTGGCCTCCAAAGTGCTTGGATTGCAGGCGTAAGCCACCACGCCCGGCCCAGTTACTTATTTTATTTATTTATTTATTTATTTATTTATTTATTTTTGAGACAGAGTGTCACTCTGTCGCCCAGGCTGGAGTGCACTGGCGTGATCTCTGCTCACTGCAACCTCTGCGCCCGGTCAAAAAAATTTTTTTAATTCAATGAAATAATAAACTGGCTGCTGACATAGGAAACGTGACAGAAACAAAACTGAAGAACACTGTAAAGAACACACCACATGGCTAAGCACGGTGGCTCATGCCTGTAATCCTAGCACTTTGGGAAGCCGAGGCAGACGGATCACAGGGTCAGGAGTTTGAGACCAGCCTGCCAACATGGTGAAACCCTGTCTCTACTAAAAACATAAAAATTAGCTGGGCATAGTAGCACACGCCTATAATCCCAACTACTGGGGAGGCTGAGGCAGGAGAATTGCTTGAACTTGGGAAGCAAAAGTTGTAGTGAGCCAAGATCACACTACTGCACTCCAGCTTGGGCAACAGAGCGAGACTCTGTCAAAAAAAAAAAAAAATACCACTCAACCAAAGGACCCAGGCAGCTGGACACCATGTTACTAAAATGAAACTCTTTGCTTTGCACATGGTCTTCAAGTGTTTTGAACAGAATATATTAAAGTTGGAATAAAGGCCAGGCAAAATAGCTCAAGCCTGTAATCCCAGCATTTTGGGAGGCTGAGGTGAGAGGATTGCTTGAGCTCAGGAGTTTGACATCAGCCAAGGCAACACGGTGAAACTCTATCTCTACAAAAAATAAAAATAAAAAATAAAGTAGGAATAGTGGCCCAGTGTGGTGGCTCACGCCTGTAAACCGAACACTTTGGGGGGCCCAGGCAGGCAGATCACGAGGTCAGGAGTTGGAGACAAGCCTGACCAACATGGTGAAATCCTGTCTCTACTAAAAACACAAAAATTAGCCAGGCAAGGTGGTACGCGCCTGTAATCCCAGGGGAGCCTGAGGCAAGAGAATCGCTTGCACCTGGGAGGCAAAGGTTGCAGTGAGCCAAGATCGCCACTGCCCTCCAGCCTGGGCAACAGATTGAGACTTCATCGCCAAAAACACAAAAACCAAACAAATATAAAGTAGGAACAAAGAAGAGCTCCATCAGATTAAGAGCTGAACATTCCCTTTTTCCTGTAGAAAAGCCAGGAATCCAGCAAACTTTTGTCAAAATAGTGTTTGAGGGCCCTTGTCTTTGTCAGCCTCTGACATGTCTCTGATCTTCTGCAAATTCACAGGGTCAGAGAGCTTCAAAAGTATGAGGAAATACACAAAACGCCAGAGCATGACTAGAAATCCCAAAGACGTGAATACCAATCCAAGACAGACAGACTTCTATGGAGATCAGCTGTGTGGTGTTAGTCTCTCACTGGGTGGGGTGGTGGGTATCTGTAATCCCAGTTACTTGAGAGGCAGATGTGGAAGGACTGCTTGAGCCCAGGAGACTGAGACCAGCCTGGACAACACTGCAAGACCCCATCTTAAAAAATAAAACTTGGCCAGGCGTGGTGGCTCACGCCTGTAGTCCCAGCACTTTGGGAGGCCAAGGCGGGCAGATCCTGAGGTCAAGAGATCGAGACCATCCTGGCCAACACAGTGAAACCCTGTCTCTACTACAAATACAAAAATTAGCTGGGCATGGTAGCAGGTACCTGTAATCCCAGCTACTTGGGAGGCTGAGGCAGAAGAAACACTTGAACCCGGGAGGCAGAGGTTGCGGTGAGCCAATATCACGCCACTGTGTTCCAACCTGGGCAACAGAGTGAGACTCCATCTCAAAAATAAAATAAAATAAATAAAACTCTCCTCCTTTCCTCAACTCATGGTAGCTCTGCAACAGAGGTAATTTCCTGAGAATCACGCAAGCTCTGGATGCGGCCATTGGTACCTGATCAATGTGTGTGACATTCCGAATCCCAAAGGCAATGGTGTAAATATCAAACTTGTCATCATCAAAGGGCAGTTCTTCAGCATCTCCTAATACCCATGCAAGTCCTGAAAGAGAAAATGAGTTTGAGGTCTCAGTCTGGGCAGCTGTCTTTCCTGTACCCAGTGAATGTACTTCATGTAGAGCACTGTGCTTGAGAGCCTAAGTCCTGGGCGTTAGGCTCCCTGGAGTCAAATCCCAGGTTCACCATTTATTCGTTGCATATTCCTTATGTATACATATTTTCCCTTTTATATTTTTAATTTATTTTTAAGTAATTATTATTTTTTAGACATGGGGGGGTGGTCTTGCTTTCTTACCCAGGCTGGAGAACAGTGGCACAATCACAGCTAACTGTACCCTCAAACACCTAGACTCAAAGGATCCTCCTGCCTTAGCATCCCCAGTAGTTGGGACTATAGGAACACACCACCCTGTCCAGCTAATTTTTAAAAATTTCTTCTGGAGAGATGAGGTCTCGTCATCTTGCCCAAGCTGATCTCAATCTCCTGAGCTCAAGCAATCCTCCCGCCTCAGCCTCCCAAAGTGCTGGGATTACAGATGTGAGCCACTGTGCCTGACCTGTATATTCTTTTTTTTTGAGTGCAGTGGCACGATCTCAGCTCACTGCAACCTCCGCCTCCCAGGTTCAAGCAATTCTCCTGCCTCAGCCTCCTGAGTAGCTGGGACTATAGGCACATGCCACCACATCCACCTAATTTTTGTATTTTTAGTAGACGGGGTTTCACCATGTTCGCCAGGATGGTCTCGATCTCTTGACCTCGTGAATCCCAAAGTGCTGTGATTACAGGCATTAGCCACCATGCCCGGCCCTGTATATTCTTGAATAAACTACTTTGTCTCAGTTTCCTCATCTGTAAAATGGAGTTTAAAACTAGTGCCTATGGCTGGTCTGAAGGTAGTGAGTTACCTCAATTGATTGTTCACAGTCAGTTACAGATGGAACTCCTTGTTCTACTCTTTCCCCCTTCTCACTACTGCACTTGACTAGTCTAAAAAAAAATTAAAAAAAGAAAAAAAGAAAAACTAGGCTGGGCGTGGTAGCTCAAGCCTGTAATCCCAGCACTTTGGGAGGCTGAGGCGGGTGGATCACGAGGTCAAGAGCTCGAGACCATCCTGGTCAACATGGTGAAACCCCGTCTCTACTAAAAATACAAAAAATTAGCTGGGCATGGTGGCGTGTGCCTATAATCCCAGCTACCCAGGAGGCTGAGGCAGAAGAATTGCCTGAACCCAGGAGGCGGAGATTGCGGTGAGCTGAGATCACGCTATTGCACTCCAGCCTGGGTAACAAGAGCAAAACTCCGTCTCAAAAAAAAATTCCAAAACTTCTCAAACATTTCATTTTTCTAATCCATCATATATATATACACACACACATACACACATATATATATATTTGAGACAGATTTGCTCTGTCGCGCAAGCTAGAGTGCAGTGGCGTGATCTTGGCTCACTGCAACCTCTACCTCCTGGGTTCAAGCAATTCTCCTGCCACAGCCTCCTGAGTAGCTGAGATTACAAGCACCTGCCACCATGCCTGGCTGATTTTTTTGCATTTTTAGTACACAGATATACATATGTATATATACACACATTTTGTTTTTGAGCTGGAGTTTTGCTCTTGTTGCTCAAGTTGGAGTGCAACGGCACGATCTCGGCTCACCGCAACCTCAGTGTCCCAGGTTCAAGCGATTATCCTGTGTCAGCCTCCTGAGTATCTGGGATTACAGGTATATACCACCACGCCTAGCTAATTTTGTATATTTAGTAGAAACAGTGTTTCTCCACGTTGGTCAGCCTGGTCTCAAACTCCCAATCCCAGGTGATCCACCCACCTCAGTCTCCCAAAGTGCAGGGATTACAGGCATGAGCCACCATGCCTGGCCATCAAACATATATTTTTTAAAGCTCCTGCCCCTAAGATCTTCCATTTGGGAAGAAAAGTCCTACGTAAAAAATATAAATAAAACACATAACCACGCTACACATTTTTTAAAAAGTAGTTAAGCTACATATTAACTTTTTTTTTGAGATGGAGCCTCGCTTTGTCACCCAGGCTAGAGTGCAATGGTACAATCTTGGCTCAGCAACCTCCACCTCCTGGGTTCAAGCAATTCTCCTGCTTCGGCCTCCCAAGTAGTTGCGATTACAGGTGCGTACCACCACGCCTGGTTAACTTTTGTATTTTTAGTAGAGAAGGGGTTTCACCATGTTGGCCAGGCTGATTTTCAACTTTGGACCTTAGGTGACCCACCTGCCTCAGTCTCCTAAAGTGTTGGGATTACAGGCATGAGCCACTGCACCCAACCAGACATTAACTTTTATATTTCTCTTCTTTTGTTTTTGAGACAGAGTCTCACTCTGTTGCCCAGGCTGCAGTGCAACTGTGCAATCTCAGCTCACTGCAACCTCCACCTCCCAGGTTCAAGTGATTCTCCTGCCTCAGCCTCCCGAGTAGCTGGGATTATAGGCGCCCACCACCATGCCTGGCTAACTTTTGTATTTTTAGTAGAAATGGAGTTTGGCCAGGTTGGTCTCTCAAACTCCTGACCTCAGATGATCCACCTATCTCGGCCTCCTGAAGTGCTTGGATTACAGGCATGAGCCAGCGTGCCCAGTCTAACTTTTATATTTATTAAATAATTTCTTTTTTTTTAATTATTAAATAATTTCTAAGGTCCTCCTACTTAGTTTCTACTTTTTTTTCATGATGTTTTTGCAAAGGTTTGATTATTGGAAACTGACAGAGCAAAGATGAAAGATAAAACTGTATTATGGGGCACTTAATAATTCTTACACAGTCTGGGCACCATGAGTCAGGAGATGAGGTCAAGAGATCAGGAGATCGAGACCATACTGGCCAACATGGTAAAACCCTCTCTCTACTAAAATACAAAAAAATTAGCTGGGCATGGTGGTGCATGCCTGGAATCCCAGCTACTCAGAAGGCTGAGGCAAGAGAATTGCTTGAACCCAGGAGGCGGAGATTGCAATGAGCCGAGATCACACTACTGCACTCCAGCCTGGTGACAGAGCGAGACTCTGTCTCAAAAAAAAAAAACAACCAATAATAATAATAATAAATAATTGCTAAGCACATGCATTTGTCTTGGTGGTTAGGAAAGCTCGAAGGGCAGTCTATGCGAAAGAAGAAATGATTCCAGAAATGGAACACTGCGTATCATTTCAATATCTTTGTTTTCCGTTCTTTATGGCTGAGTACCAGAGAGAAGGGAAACATGTTTGTCAGTAGGAGTAAGGAAACATAGTTCCTTTGTCTAAAAACACTAGTGACTCTCTGCCTTCTGACTGGTATTGATGGTTAACAAAGAAGCCCTTCAGCTTGGGGGCCAAGTGGGCTGCAGTTCATCCAGGCAGCTCCTTCTGGGGGTGGGAGGAGGAAAAGGAGGAAGAATTGAGCTAAAATAACCATAGACACTCTTGATGGGGGAGGAGAAGGAGAGAAATGCTGAAGTAGACCTGAGGGACATTCTTTGTTGTATACCACTGCCCCTCACAGTGGCCATCTGTGGCGCCTGGCCAGCATGGAAGAGCGCAGAGTAGCAGCTCTGCAAAGCTGGGCCAGGCGCAGTGCCTCATGCCTGTAATCCTAATACTTTGGGCGTCAGAGATGGGTGGATCACATGAGGCCAGGAGTTCCAGACTAGTCTAGCCAACATGGTAAAACTCCATCTCTACTAAAAACACAAAAAAATGGCTGGACACAGTGGCTCATGCCTGTAATCCTAGCTAACTACACTCGTTGTGGCTGAAGGGCAAGTTATTTCTTTTTCTACTTTTTAAATTTCTTTAGCGACAGGGTCTCAGTTTGTCACTCAGGCTGGAGTACAGAGGTGCAATCATAGCTCACTGTAGCCTGGAACTCTTAGGCTGAAGTAATCCTCCCATCTTGGCCTCCCAAGGTTCTGGGATTACAGGTGTGAGCCATGGGCCCACCTACAATATGGGCCCAGCCTCGAGTTCTTTCTTTACAGGAAATGAGAGGTCCAGTTGCACAGCAATCAAACTATCCTTGGACAGGAGTATAGAATGGACAGGAGAATAGAATGGTTCAAGAATGGGAATGATATACTAAGGTCACCCTGAAGCTGCTGGGAAATGACAGCAAAACTTTTCTCAGGGGCTGAGAGCTGAGATCTGAAGATTCAACTCCAATTTGGGATGTGTCACTGAGAAGTTGTGTGACTTGGTTAAGATTCTTGACTTTGGGCTCTGGTGATCTCCCCAGTCACATAGGGCTGGGTAAGCTCACTCAATGGGTTGCTATGCATAAATAATGCATAAGACACCACACAAACGAGATTCAGCCATGCAACTGATCTTCAACCTGCCCATCGGTAAGTTTCCGAAAGCCAGAAGATAAAGCATTTCAATATTTCACACACTCCACCTTACTCTATAAAAATACAAACATTTCACCCGTGTCTGCCTTCTGCAGGACTCACCAGCTCTGTATCCTTGAGCCAAGGCTTTCTGCTTTCCAACCTTTAGCATCTCCTTGTTGATGTCACACACCATGACATGAGACCCACCCAAGGAATCTTCTTCATTCTGGTACTCTTTGGCAATTTCTTCCCAGGATAAACTTTGTTGGGCCCTTAACTGCCTCTTCTGTTTTCTCTGATGCTGGGACTGAACATAATTTAGGAACCGGAATGCAATGTCACCTGTGAGAAGCCAACATGAGGAAAGATGCAGACTAAAACAAAAATAAAAAAGGAAGAAACAGCATTTCCTAAAACCAAAAGGGGTAACAGAGGCACAGGAGTACCTGTGTTAGCTAACTGCATTCAGTGTGGCTGAAAGGCAAGTCCTTTCTTCTTTCTGTTAGAGACAGGGTCATACTCTTGTCACCCTGGCTGGAGTGCAGAGGCACAATCATAGCTGAGAATGTGAACGTGAAAGTTTCTACTCATTTCAACACTAACTTTTTTTTCTTTTTTGAGACAGAGTTTCACTGCTGTTACCCAGACTGGAGTACAATGGCACGATCTCGGCTCACCGCAACCTCTGCCTCCTGGGTTCAAGCAATTCTCCTGCCTTAGCCTCCCGAGTAGCTGGGACTACAGGCGCGCACCACCATGACCAGCTAATTTTTTGTATTTTTAGTAGAGACGGGGTTTCACCTTGTTGACCAGCAGGATGGTCTCAATCTCTTGACCTCGTGATCCACCTGTCTCGGCCTCCCAAAGTGCTGGGATTACAGGCGTGAGCCACCACGCCTGGCCAACTTTTTTTTTTTATTTAAAAAATTGGGCCAGGCACGGTGGCTCACGCCTGTAATCCCAGCACTTTGGGAGGCCGAGGCTGATGGATCGCCTGAGGTCAGGAGTCTGAGACCAGCCAGGCCAAAAAGGCGAAACACATGTGGTGGCACATGCCTATAATCCCAGCTACTTGGGAGGCTGAGCCAGGAGAACTGCTTGACCCCAGGAGGCAGAGGTTACAGGGAGCTGAGATTGCACCACTGCACTTCACCCTGGGGGATAGAGTGAGACTATCTATTTTTTTGTAGAATGAGGGTCTCACTATGTTGCCGAGGCTGTCCTACAACTTCTGGGCTCAAGCATTCATCCTGCCTCAGCCTCCCAAATAGCTGGGATTATAGGCATATACCACCCTTACTGACTAGTCTCTTTATATATATATATTTTTTCATTTTTTTTTAGACAAGGTCTTGCTCTGTCTCCCAGGCTGGAGTGCAGTAGTACAACTATGGCTCACTGCAGCCTTGACTTCCTGGGTTCAAGAGATCCTCCCATTTCAGCCTCCTGAGTAGCTGGGACTATAGGCGTGTGCCACCAGATCCGGCTAATTTTTAAAAACCTTTTGTAGATGGCCGGGCTCAGTGGCTCATGCCTGTAATCCCAACACTTTGGGAGGCCGAGGCATGCGGATCACCTGAGGTCAGGAGTTCTAGACCAGCCTGGCCAACATGGTGAAACTCTATCTCTAATAAAAATATAAAAATTAGCTGGGTGTGGTGGCACGTGCCTGTAATCCCAGCTACTCAGGAGGCTGAGGCAGGAGAACTGCTTGAACCTGGGAGATGTAGGTTGCACTGAGTGAAGACCTCACCACTGCACTCCAGCCTGGGTGAAAAAGCGAGAATCCATCTCAAAAAACAAAAAACATAACTTTTTGTAGAGATGGGGTCACACTATGTTGCCTAGGCTGCTCTTGAACTCCTGGGCTCAAGGGATTCTCCCACCTCAGCCTCTCAAAGTGCTGGAATTATAGGCATAAGCCACCACCTCAGCCTCTCAAAGTGCTGGAATTATAGGCATAAGCCACCGTGCCCAGTCTCTGGCTAGTATTTTTCATTTTCTTTCTGGCTCTATCACCTAGGCTGGAGTGCAGTGGAGCAATCTTGGCTCACTGCAACCTTCGTCTCCCAGACTCAAACCATCGTCCCACTTCTGTCTCAAAAAAAAAAAAAGAAAAAGAAAAAGAAATCGGGAGGGCGAGATCACAGCCAATTTCCTAAACAGGCCAGTTTAAATCTTTAGTTGGCATGAGAGTGAAGTTTCTTCTGCCCTAAGCCTTACATAAAAAAGGTAACCTAAAGTGATATATAAACTCAACAGTTTTGTTTTTTTGACACAGGGTCTCCCTCTGCCGCCCAGGCTGGATGGAGTGCAATAGCGTGGTCTTGGCTCACTGGAACCACCTCCTCCCGGGTTCAAGCAATTCTCCTGCCTCAGCTTCCCAATAGCTGGTATTACAGGCATGAACCACCATGTCTAGCTACGTTTTTGTATTTTTAGTAGAGATGGAGTTTCACTATGTTGGCCAGGCTTGTCTTGAACTCCTAACCTCAGGTGATCCACCCACCTCGGCTTCCCAAAATGCTGGGAGTACAGGTGTGAACCACTGTACCCAACCAATCCTGTGTATTTTAGAAACGTGACAGGCACAAAACTGATATTCTATGCTTTTGATTGATATTCAGTCAAAAAGAGAAGTGAATGTCTTTCTCAGAAGTTATAAGTATGCTGATTTTCAATGACCATCTTCAGCCTGTTAGGTGAGCTAGCTCATTACAAGACAAACGAATTTCTGTAAAACATGCTCAACGGTAGTGAACGATACCAAACTCAATTATTACCTGTGCCTCCAGCAACATCAAGCAGCTGGGTCCCAGGAAGCGGATGCATCTTCCAGAGCAGCAAATCCTTCCAAAGACGATGGATACCAAGACTCATCATATCATTCATCACATCATACTTCTTAGCCACACTTTCAAACACCTGATGGACTGACATGGGAGAAACACACACAATTGTGCTCTTAACAGTATTCACTTAGAAAAATCCTCAACAGGCCAGGCACAGTGGCTCATGCCTGTAATCCCAGCACTGTGGAAGGCCAAGGTGGGCAGATCACAAGGTCAGGAGTTCGAGACCATCTGGCCAGCATGGTGAAACCCCATCTCTACTAACAATACAAGAATAAGCCGGTGTGGTGGCTTGCATCAGTAATCCCAGCTACTCAGGAGGCTGAGGCAGGAGAATCGCTTGAACCTGGGAGGCAGAGGTTGCAGTGAGCTGAGATCGTGCCACTGTACTCCAGCCTGGGCGACAGTGAGATTCGGTCTCAAAAAAATAAATAAAAGGAAAATCCTAAACAAAAAAGGAAGAAGCTTTTTTCCCCTGAAATGGCCTGTCTTTGCAAGATGAAACTAAGTCATAATGCTTGATGTCCAAATCTACACTTTAACATTACCTCTTTATTTATTTTTCCTGCCTCAGGTTTATTTATATAAATAGCACAGGAGGATCCCAACCCCATACAGACAGCAGCGGGAGGGGTCACACCAGTCCTTCTGTCCTCACGTTGAAAGACAAGAGACATCTTCTCTGAAGCCTTTGTAGGGGCCTGAGCTGGAACTGAAGCTGGAGCTGCAGGCTGGGCCTTGGTTTGATCCTTGGCCTTGGACTTGACCTTTGGCAGGCACAACCTGAGCCCCCTGGCAATGTGGGCATGAGCACACTTTGCTTTTTTTTTTTTTTTGTGACGGAGTTTCGCTCTTGTACCCAGGCTGGAGTGCAATGGCGCCATCTCAGCTCACCGCAACCTCCGCCTCCTGGGTTCAGGCAATTCTCCTGCCTCAGTCTCCTGAGTAGCTGGGATTACAGGCATGCACCACCATGCCCAGCTAATTTTTTGTATTTTTAGTCGAGACGGGGTTTCACCATGTTGACCAGGATGGTCTTGATCTCTTGACCTCGTGATCCACCCGCCTCGGCCTCCCAAAGTGCTGGGATTATAGGCGTGAGCCACCGTGCCCGGCCACGAGCACTTTCTAAGCTTGGAGTGGGCAATGTAGGCCAGTTGCTCGAGCTTGCGGCTGACACCCTTTGGGATCTTGGGCTTAACCTCCTTGGGCTTTATGAGGGCCTCGATAGCCTCGGCACGTGCACTCATGGCCTTGGCATTGTTAGCCTGCATCTTCTTTAGGACCTTCTTGTTGTGCTTCCTGGCAAAGCGCACGTTCCTCAGGAACTTGGGGTCCACCTCCTTAAGAGATTTGTATCTTTGTGATTGGGGTTTCTTGATACCATTTCTCTGCCATTTTGGGACTAGTTGTGCGGGGTGTGGTTCTTGGACTTGGCCATGTCTGCACCTGTCCTCTCTGCAGCCTGCACCCCACCGTCGCCCATAAATCACTAATGGCATCACATTAGCTCTTTAATAAGAGGCTTAGCAGGCGCGGTGGCTCACACCAGCACTTTGGGAGGCTGAGGCGGGTGGATCACAAGGTCAGGAGCTTAGGACTAGTCTGGCCAAGATGGCAAAATCCTGTCTCTACTAAAAATACAAAAATTAGCCAGGCACGGTGGCAAGCACCTGTAATCCCAACTACTCGGGAGGCTGAGGCAGGAGATTTGCTTGAACCCAGGAAACAGAGGTTGTAGTGATCTCGACTCACAAGTAAGAGGCTTAAATGTACTTCATGGAAGAAGTTAATCTCTTTTCTACTGTCTTAATTAGTGTTACTTAGGCCCACTACTGTGTAATAATGCCATCCATATACCTAGTACTAAACATATATTTCTCTTTCTTAAAGGACAGGGTGGGGCAAACTGGAATTTTTCTCATGGTTATTACAATAAAAGACAAGATCCATTAGAAAGATGCATGACAGACCAGGTGCAGTGGCTCTTGCCTGAGATTCTAGCACTTTGGGAGGCCAAAGTGGGTGGTTCACTTGAGGCCAGGAGTTCAAGACTAGCCTGGCCAACATGGCAAAACCCTGTCTCTACTGAAAACACAAAAATTAGCCAAGCATGGTTGCCCACACCTGTACTCCCAGCTACTCAGGTAGCTGAGGCAGGAGAATCAGTTGAACCTGGGAAGTGGAGGTTGTAGTGAGCTGAAATTGGACCACTGCATTCCAGCATGGGCAACTGAGAGAGACTCTGTTTCAAATAAAAGATGAAACATGCATCATTAGTGGATGGGAAGACCTCAGCTCATGTCTGCCTCTATCACTGAGAACCTTAGGTACAATTTGATGGGCACCTAGATGCCAAGCTGTGAATCAGGGCTAAGTCACAATTTAGAGGGCTCTTATGAGTCTTCTCCATTGGATCAATGCAGACTGTGGAATCTGGGAGAGCTAAAGGGAGAAAGAGTCTACTATCCAAGACTCTCAGAAGTGTTTCCCTTTGAAGTTATATTTAACTGTTTTGCACCTTAGCTTCTCTCCCCATAAGATGACTATATCAGTGCCAGCTCCCAACTCCCTGCCAGAAGGCTGAATTGGAGATTCAGCCTGATAATGAAGAGGAGATACTTTGAGTTCCTCAGATGAAATGTGCTGCACAGATCCAAATATGACTCTCTTCTGCTGAATCAGACTAAAGGGCCTGCCTTTAACTCAATCTTCAATGCCTATTCTCAACCTTGGGATTTCCAAGTGTGCTCTTTTTTTTGTGTTTTTATTTTTTTGAGATGTAGTCTAGCTCTGTCACCCAGGATGGAGTATAGTGGCACAATCTCGGCTCACTGCAACCTCTGCCTCCTGTGTTCAAGCAGTTCTCCTGCCTCAGCCTCCTGAGTAGCTGCGATTACAGGTGCTTGCCACCATGCCTGGCTAATGTTGTATTTTGGTAGAGACAGGGTTTCACCATGTTGGTCAGGCTTGTCTTGAACTCCTGACCTCGTGATCAGCGCACCTCAGCCTCCCAAAGTGCTGGGATTACAGGCGTGAATCACCTTGTCAAGCCTGCTCTTTTCTTTTGAGCATCTTTTGGGGTATCTAAGGGACACTAAAGCTAACCCACTGAGTATAGACAGTCCTTGCTGGCACAGTGGCATACACCTGGAGTGCCAGCTACTCGGGGGTCCACAGGGGAGGACTGCTTGAACCCAGGAGTTCAAGGCTGCAGTGTGCTATGATTGTACCTATAAATAGCCATTGCACTCCAGCCTGGGTAGCATAGTGAGAACTTGTGTCAAAAATAAACAAATAGTCCTTGCTTTGCATGTTCCAATATGCATGAATTTCAGTTACTGTGGATTAGCTAAATAACACCAGTCCCCCAACACCACAATTCAAGTACAACAGTATATCAAATGTGAGTAATTACATAAAGTACATTCTTTTTTTTTGAGACGGAGTTTCGCTGTTGTTGCCCAGGCTGGAGTGCAATGGCACGATCTCAGCTCACTGCATCCTCCACCTCCTGGGTTCAAGTGATTCTCCTGTCTCAGCCTCCTGAGTAGCTGGGATTACAGGCATCCAACACGATGCCTGGCTAATTTTTTTTTTTTTGAACGTAAACTCAAGATTTTATTGTCTTCATAAAAGATGACACTTAGAACTGGATCACTTGGCCCTTTCTCTTCTTATCTCCTCCCAGTTCAAAATGCTTGCATCTTGTCATAGCCAGCATTCTCTTAGATCTGCAATTGGGCTCAATGCACTCAAGACTTAGCACAATATTCTTTGTAGTTTTAACCTTTTCCCAGAAAATGGGCTTAGTATGCCCACCATAGCCACTCTGCTTCCTGTCATAACGCCGCTTTCTCTGGGCATACAGAGAATCCTTGCCCTTCTCATACTGTGTCACTTTGTGGGGTTGGTGCTTGCCACACTTCTTACAGAAAGTCCAGCGGGTTTTAGGAATGTTCACCATTTTTGCATAAGCGCTACCGGCACGGAAAGTGCCTGGCTAATTTTGTATTTTTTACTAGAGAAGGGATTTCTCTATGTTGGCTGGGCTGGTCTCGAACTCCCGACCTCAGGTGATCCTCCCGCCTCAGCCTCCCAAAGTGCTAGGATTATAGGTGTGAGCCACTGTGCCTGGCCCTAAAGTACATTCTTTAGTCTACAAATCATTATGTAAGTAACAGATACACAGCATGATCAGCAAACAAGCACATACTTCTTTCACAGACTTTAGGTGACTGGTCACTGTACCAGTTACTCAGTTCACAGACAGCGGCAATTTGCCAAGCCATAGAAAAGCTATTACACATGACAAGAAGGTAGCAAATCAAGATCAAACTACTCTTGGCAAATTTTTGACAAGCAAACAAAATAAATTCTCAAGGTTTCTAATTTTTTATTCAAATTTTTTTCCTTCTTTTCACAGTCTTGCTCCGTTGCCTAGATTAGAGTGCACTGGCACAAACTTGGCTCACTGCAACCTCCACTCTCAGATTCAAACAATTCACCTACCTCAGCCTCCTAATTAGCTACAATTACGGGCATGCACCACCACGCCCAGCTAATTTTTTTTTGTATTTTTAGTAGAGATGAGGTTTCACCATGTTAGCCAGGCTGGTCTCAAACTCCTGACTTCAAGTGATCTGCCCACCTCAGCCTCCCAAAGTGCTGGGATTACAAGTGTGAACCATTGTGCCCAGCCATAAATAAATATTAGTTTTAGTATACATTTAATATATTTTTTCATTCCCCTATGCATTTATAACTGATAGCATTTTAATTTTATCTATATTAGATATATCTAATAATATAATTATTAGAACAATTACAATTTTTCCCATTAAGGTCATTGTGCATAACTTCAGCTTCCACATTTTCTTTTTTTTTTTTTTTGAGACAGAGTCTCACTCTGTTGCTGCCAGGCTGGAGTGCAGTGGTGCAATCTTGGCTCACTGCAACCTCCACCACCCCGGTTCAAGCCATTCTCTTGCCTCAGCCTCCCGAGTAGCTGTACTACAGGCATCTGCCACCATGCCCAGCTAACCTTTTGTATTTTTAATAGAGATGGTATTTCACCCTGTTGGCCAGGATGGTCTCAATATCTTGACCTCATGATCTACCCGTCTTGGCCTCCCAAAGTGCTGGGATTACAGGTTTGAGCCACCATGCCCTACCTTTTTTTTTTTCCTTGAGACAGTCTCGCTCAGCTGCCCAGGCTGAAGTGCAGTGGTGCAATCTGGGCTCACTGCAACCACTGTCTTCCAGGTTCAAGCAATTCTCCCGTCTCAGCCTCCTGAGTAACTGGGATTACAAAAACCTGCCATCATGTCTGGCTAATTGCTGTATTTTAGTAGAGATGGGGTTTTCACCATATTGGCCAGGCTGGTCTTGAACTCTGACCTCAGATGATCAGCCCGTTTTGGCCTCCCAAAGTGCTAGGATTACAGGCTTGAGCCACTGCGCCCAGACGGCTTGCACATTTTCAGTCTTGCATTAATTACTGTGCAAGGCAAGGACTGTCTATACTGCAATCTCAGTCCCCAATCTGGAACTAATGTTTAGTTCTGTAGGTAACTTCTTCCCTGCTTGCGACTGTGTGCAATGTTGATTATACTTTGTAAAGCACAATACGGAAATTAGGCATTATTATTATTATTCCTAATTACTGGATAAGAGTATATACTTTGTGTGTAACCCACCTGAATTCAAATCTCAGCTCTGCCACTTATTAGGAGAATCTTGGGCAAGTGATTTAACATATTTGTTTCACATTTTCTTCATTTCTAAAACTGGGCTAAGGTGGGCATGGTGGCTCATGCCTGTAATCCCAGAACTTTGGAGGCTGAGGCATGAGGATCACTTGAGGTCAGGAGTTCGAGACCAACCTGGCTAACATGATGAAATCCTGTCTCTACTAAAAATACAAAAATTAGCAGGGCGTACTGGCAGATGCCTGTAATCCCAGCTACTGGGGAGGCTGAGGCAGGAGAATCACTTGAACCTGGGAGGCGGAGGTTGCAGTGAACCAAGATTGAGCCAGGACTCCAGCCTGGGCGACAGAGGGAGATTCAATGCCCCCTAAATAAACTGGACTAATAGTTCTTATCTTACAGTTTTAGTTATAAGAATTAATGTGTCACTGTAAACATGAGAAAGATAAATTATTTAAAAAATAAATAAGAATTAATGTGAAATATTTTAGAAGGTTTCAGACCCTTAATAAGTGCTTGCTACTACAATTGACTAGTTTTTTTTTTTTTTGAGACAGAATTTCGCTCTTGTTACCCAGGCTGGAGTGCAATGGCGCGATCTCGGCTCGGTGCGATCTCGGCTCACCGCAACCTCTGCCTCCTGGGTTCAAGCAATTCTCCTGTCTCAGCCTCCCGAGTTGCTGGGACTACAGGCGCACGCCACCATGCCCAGCTAATTGTTGTCTTTTTAGTAGAGATGGGGTTTCACCATGTTGACCAGGATGGTCTCGATTTCTTGACCTCGTGATCCACCCGCCTCGGCCTCCCAAAGTGCTGGGATTATAGGCGTGAGCCACCGCGCCTGGCCTCTGACTCGTTTTAAAAATAAAAAATAAAATGCTTGGTATTATTGTACTTGGCTCTGCTTATTTCATTCCATAAGCAGTTACCAAGCTCCTAATGTGCTTCAAGCACTGAGGAAATAGGAATGAATGAGCCTGGCTTTCTGGGTATTCAGTCCTGTGAATCAAATACTAATTTGAACTTGACATTCAAAGTGTTAAAGCAGGGCTACGTATTAGCAAGGTTGAGGTGGGCAGTCTTTAAGAGGATGGGAAATTCCGCTGTGGGCACTTTCCCTTATTTCCTGGGTAACTCAGTAAAGAAACCTCTCAGAACCTCACCTTATACATCTGTAAAATGGGCCAATACCTTCATCATTATAAATACTACTGGTTGAGTTTAAAACAGTCCTATCTTTTCCTTCATAAACCCACTTGTTGAAGTTTCCTTGAGTCTCCCCTTCCTTGCAAAAAAAAAACAAACCATTTCTTTTCCTACGCCTGTTGCACAGTGCTGACAAAAAGGAACTGCTCAACAATATCTAACATTATTGAACAATTACTAAGTGCTAGGGGCTGTTTGAAGTGCTTTCATGTATCAAATAGTTTGATACTCACAAGAACTCCAAGAGAAGAAGGGTTACTGTTAGTCCTACTTGGCAAATTTGGAAGCTGAGGTTCACAGAAGATAGTTTCCCTCTTTCTTTAAAAAAAAAAAAAAAAAATACCACACCACACCTACCCATAAGTTTAAATGAAACATTGATGGGCCATTATTAATATCCAATTTTTTTCAAAATAAAGCAATATTTCCATTTACTCTCCCTCTTTCTTTTCCTCTGTCTTCCTCTCCTTTACTTATTTTTTTTTTCTTTCTTTCTCTCAAAAAAAAAGAAATCAACTTGTAAACCTCTAGATCCAGGTCGGCAGTGTCTCTCTCATTGCTTGATTCCCTTCCTTCCCTTCCCTTCCCTCCCTCCCTCCCTCCCCGCTTCCTCCCTTCCTTCCTTCCTTCATCCCTTCCTCCCTCCCTACCGTCCTTCTTCTCTCCCTTCCTGCCTTCCTCCCCCACCCCCCCCAAAAAAAAAAAAAAAAAAGAAGACCTATTTTTCTCAAGAGGTAAAGAACGTGGGCTTCGTAATCAGATTAAACTGAGTTTGAATACTGCTTCGGTCACTTACTAAATATGTTCAATTGGGCAACTTCTTGCTTAATCTTTAAGTCTCAATTTCCTCACGTGTAATATAATATGTTAATAACAATACCCACTACCGGAATATTGAAATGAGAACTGAAATAATGTCTGTACATTGCCTGGCACATCACAAACGCTCAATTGATGGCATTTAGTTAACATTATTCTGCTTTAAAAAAAGTGGGCGTCTAAACGCCGCCGGGTCAGGCAGGGGGCACTCCTTAGAAATCAGAACTGCAGCCGGGCGCGGTGGCTCAAGCCTGTAATCCCAGCACTTTCGCAGGCCGAGGCGGGCGGACCACCTGAGGTCGGGAGTTTGAGACCAGCATGACCAACATGGAGAAACCCTGTCTCTAATAAAAATACAAAATTAGACGGGCGTGGTGGCGCATGCCTGTAATCCCAGCTACTTGGGAGGCGGAGACAGGAGAATCGCTTGAGCCGGGGAGGAGGAGGTTACGATCAGCCGAGATCGCGCCATTGCACTCCAGCCTGCGCAACAAGAACGGAACTCCGTCTCAAAAACAACAATAAAAAGAAATCAGAACTGCACAGACAACAACACTGGAACTAACTGGATGTTAAATCAGCCTTAACTGGCCAGAGGAAACTAGACTACGGGCGGTCAGATCCTTCCATCCACCCTCTCGCCCCTTTCACCTTTGCCCCCCTTTTCCTCTTCCGACACAGTCTGAAACCCGAAGTGCGTTTCCGTTGCCCGCTTCTCTTGGGACAAGAGCCGCGCACTTAGTGGGGCCTCGGGCCAAGAGCCACGAAGCCCGAGGAGCTGACAGCCCCGCATCGCCCGCGACCACCTACGACTGCAATAGTTCCATAGAGCCAAGCTTCTGGGAGCCGCCATCTTGGTACTCGAGTTCCAAGGGCCAGAAGGTACGCCGTGTTGCGTCACCAGAAGAACGACGGCGGCTGGGCGCAAACATTATTAGACGAACGCGCCCTGAAATCTGATCCTGAGGTCTGCATGCAAAATCTCTAGGATACAGATCCCTTCCTCTCTCTCTTCTCAAATTGAATTTACAATTCACCAGGAATGAGGGGACCTCTGGGGGAACCCTGGGTCACCTCTTAGCGGCCATGTCGCTGAATCCTGCCAGGCAGAAGAGTACTAACTCGTAAGATATCCAGGAACTCTTGTTTTGTGTTGTAGAAGGGGGAAATTGAGGCATGGTGTGGTTTAAAACCCAAGATCACGGGCCAATTCCTGCACACTTTGTTGAGCGTAAAAATCACCTGGTTTATTTAAAATGCAGATTCCTGGGCCTCCAACAACCAGATATTTTGAATCAATACATCTAGCATATATCCCTTTAATCTGTTAAAAAAAAAAAACTGGCGATTCTCATGCAAGAGATTTGCAGACAATTCTTAAGAAACATATGCCAGACTACTCTGGAAAATAAACATAGGACAGACTTCTTTGGTCTGCCCATTTTACGAACTTAGGAAGTTCATAAATGGGAACGAAAGCTCTGGTCCACTTAGCAAGCCAAAACCAAACACCACTCACTTGGTCTCCTGCTGACACAAAGCTACATTTCTAGCTCCAACTGGCATGTTATGAGTGTTTTACTTCAGCCCCAGATTTTCACTCTTTTTTAACGGAAAGGGTAATGTGGACCATCTTGTGCAAAAGAAAGAATGGATGTCCTTGAATTTCGCTTGGATTACTGTGTGTTTCTGCTTTCATTCCATTTTAAATGTATGTTTCCTGTAAATATTTCACGAGGAGAAAGCGCCAATAGGAGAAACTATTTTGAAATGAAAATTCTCTTCTTGGTTTAATATAGCCTGACAGATGGACACCTACCGCTCTCGTTTGGGAAGTACTGCACTGGGATTTCTGTTTTTTTCTCTTTTATTTTAAGAATGATAGAAGATCCTCGTTGGTATAGTAATGAGAAAAAAAAAAGAGGAATAATACAAGGGAGAAATGATTCATCCATGTACTCATAGTTCTCATGTCTTTGTTAAAAGAAAGTGGCCGGGCTCAGTGGCTCATGTGTGTAATCACAGCACTTTGGGAGGCTGAGGCAGGCGTACTGCAGAGGTCAGCAGTTTGAGACCAGCCTGGCTAACATGGTGAAACCCCATCTCTACTAAAAATACAAAAATTAGCCAGGCGTGGTGGTGCACACCTGTAGTCCCAGCTATTTGTGAAGCTGAAGCAGGAGAATCGCTTCAATCTGGGTGGCAGAGGTTGCAGTGTGCAGAGATAATGCCACTGCACTCCAGCCTTGGAGACAGAGTGAGACTCCCTCTCAAAAAAAAAAAAAAAAAGAGAGAGATTAGTATCTAACTTCTTTTATTACATTTAAACTGTTAATTCCAAGAAAGTCATTTATTTATATACTTATTAATGTCTTTTATACCGTGTAACGATAAATAAGGAGGCACAAAGGGCCCAATTCTTGACTTCTTTTTTTTTTTTTTTTTGAGAAGGAGTTTCGCTCTTGTTACCCAGGCTGGAGTGCAATGGCGTGATCTCGGCTCACCGCAACCTCCGCCTCCTGGGTTCAGGCAATTCTCCTGCCTCAGCCTCCTGAGTACCTACTGGGATTACAGGCACGCGCCACCATGCCCAGCTAATTTTTGTATTTTTAGTAGAGACGGGGTTTCACCATGTTGACCAGGATGGTCTCGATCTCTTGACCTCGTGATCCACCCGCCTCGGCCTCCCAAAGTGCTGGGATTACAGGCGTGAGCCATCGTGCCCGGCCTATTTACTTTTTTCTTTTTTGAAATGATGTTTTGTTCTCGTTGCCCAGGCACACCACAACCTCCGCCTCCCAGGTTCAAGTGATTCTCCTGCCTCAGGCTTCTGAGTAGCTGGGATTACAGGCACCCACCATCACTCCCGGCTATTTTTTGTATTTTATCTTACTTTTTATAGAGATGGCATTTCACCATCTTGGACAGGCTGGTCTTGAACTCCTGACCTTGTGATCCGCTTTCCTTGGCCTCCCAAAATGCTGAGATTACAAGCGTGAGCCACTGCATCTGGCCTATTTTTTGTATTTTTAGTAGAGATGGGGTTTCACCATGTTGGCCAGGCTAGTCTTACTTATTCATTCATTCTTTATTTTGAAACAGGATATCACTTTGTCGCCCAGGATAGAATGCAGTGGCACAATCACAGCTCACTTCTCAGCCTCCCAGGGTCAAGTGATTCTCCCACCTCAGCCTCCCTGAGTAGCTGGGACTACAGGTATGTACCACCACACTGGGCTTATTTATTATTTATTATTTTTTTTTTGAGATGGAGTTTCGCTGTTGTTGCCCAGGCTGGTCTTTGCTGTAATCCCAGCACTTTGGGAGGCCAAGGCAGACAGATCTTCTGAGGTTTGGAGTTTGAGATTGCAATGGCACAATCTTGACTCACTGCAACCTCTGCCTCCCAGATTCAAGGGATTCTCCCGCCTCAGCCTCCTGAGTAGCTGGGATTATAGGCACGTGCCACCATGCCCAGCTAATTTTTGTGGGTTTTTTTTTGAGACGGAGGTTTGCTCTCCTTACGCAGGCTGGAGTGCAATGGCGTGATCTCGGCTCACCGCAACCTCCGCCTCCTGGGTTCAGGCAATTCTCCTGTCACAGCCTCCTGAGTAGCTGGGATTACAGGCATGCGCCACCATGCCCAGCTAATTTTTTGTATTTTTAGTAGAGACGGGGTTTCACCATGTTGACCAGGATGGTCTCGATCTCTTGACCTTGTGATCCACCCACCTCGGCCTCCCAAAGTGCTGGGATTACAGGCTTGAACCACCATGCCCGGCCTATTTTTGTGTTTTTTAGTAGAGACGGGGTTTCACCTTGTTGGTTAGGCTGGTCTCGAACTGACCTCGTGATCTGCCCTCCTGGGCCTCCCATAGTGCTGGGATTACAGATGTGAGCCACCGTGCCCAGCAATTTATATATTTTTTATTGAGACAGGGTTTTGTCATGCTGCCCTAGCTGGTCTTGAACCCCTGGGTTTGGGCAATCTGCCCACCTTAGTCTCCCAAAGTGCTGGGATTCCAGGAGTGAACCACCACACCTGGCCCTGTTCATTTCCTTAATAGCATGTGTATATGATCTTTTTTTCTCTCTCTCTTTTTTTTTTGAGACGGAGTTTCGCTCTTGTTACACAGACTGGAGTGTAATGGCACGACGATCTCGGCTCACCGCAACCTCCACATTCTGGGTTCAAGCAGTTCTCCTACCTCAGCCTCCCGAGTCGCTGGGACTACAGGCATGCACCACCATGCCCAGCTAATTTTTGGATTTTTAGTAGAGATGGGGTTTCACCATGTTGACCAGGATGGTCTCGACCTCTTGACCTTGTGATCCACCCGCCCCGGCCTCCCAAAGTGCTGGGATTACAGGCTTGAGCCACCGCGCCTGGCTTTTTTTTTTTTTAAGAGGAGATTTCACCATGTTGATCAGGCTGATCTTGAACTCCCAACCTCAGGTGATCCGCCCGCCTTGGCCTCCAAAGTATGTGATCTTTTGAATCTCAAACTACTATGTGTAGAAGGCAATCATTTGTAATTTTCTGAAGTACAAATAGATGTGGTGTGATTTCCAAGGTCTTAGTGTCTATATCTGTAAGCCATACTTTTTTTTTAATTTTAATTTTTACTAATGAATGGGTTTCACTATGTTGCTCAGGCTGGTCTCAAACTCAGCATCAAGTGATCCTCCTGCCTCAGCCTCCCAGAACGTTGTGATTACAGGCTTGAGCCACTTTGCCTGGCCATGTGTGTGATTTTCTTTTTTTTCTTTTTGAGACAGAGCTCTGTTGCTGGAGTGCAGTGGCGGGATCTCAGCTCACTGCAACCTCTGCCTCCTGGGTTCAAGCAATTCTCCTGCCTCAGCCTCCGGAGTAGCTGGGACTACAGGCACCTGCC
The DNA here is from genome assembly GCF_049354715.1 of Callithrix jacchus. Classification (NCBI taxonomy): domain Eukaryota; kingdom Metazoa; phylum Chordata; class Mammalia; order Primates; family Cebidae; genus Callithrix; species Callithrix jacchus. The sequence continues at coordinate 123,662,183 of NC_133510.1, forward strand.
ACCATGCCCAGCTAACTTTTCTATTTTTAATAGAGATGGGGTTTCACCATGTTGGCCAGGATGGTCTCGATCTCTTGACCTCATGATCCACCTGCCTGGGCCTCCTAAAGTGCTGGGATTACAGGCATGAGTCACCATGCCCGGCCTCTTTTTTTTTTGAGACAGAGTCTTACTGTGTCACCCAGGTTGGAGTGCAATGGAGTGATCTCAGCTCACTGCAACCTCCACCTCCAGGTTCAAACAATTCTCCTGCCTCAGCCTCCTGAGTAGCCGGGACTACCGGCTCCTGCCACCATGCCTAGCTAACTTGCGTATTGTTAGTAGAGACAGGGTTTCACCATATTGGCCAGGCTGGTCTTGAACTCCAGCCTGACCTTGTGATCTGCCCACGGTGGGCTCCCAAAGTGCTGGGATTACAGGCTTGAGCCACCGCATCCGGCCATTTTCTCATCTTTAAATTTATTTTATTTAGGGACAGAGTCTTGCTATGTTACCCAGGCTGGACTCATACTCCTGGGCTCAAGTGATCATCCCTCCTCAGCCTCCTGAGCTGGGACTACAGGTGTACTCAGCCTAAAATTTAGTTATTGTGAGAATTAAATGTGATAGTCCATGTTAACAGCTGTTAAATATAGTTTATAGGAGGCCATTGGTTTGCACTGAGCTTCAGCACAATAGACCAAACCAAAACAGAGTTACTCAAGGTCAAGTTCTACCCAACCACGCCTAAACTAAGTTGTTTAGCTGACCTTCTGATAAATCACCAAATTCCCAAACAGGTCAGTTTTAGTCCACATAAGGAAGTCCATTCTGCTTAAACCTTTACAAGAAAAGTAACTTTGAAATGACTAATCTGCTTTTCGTTTTATATTCCTACTTTTTTTTTTTTTTTTTTTTTGAGACAGAGTTTCACTCTTGTTGCCCAGGTTGAAGTTGTACTTGGCATGATCTCAGCTCACTGCAACCTCCACTTCCCGGGTTCAAGCCATTCTCCTGCCTCAGGCTCCTGAGTAGCTGGGATTATAGGCATGCACCCCCACGCCTGGTTAATATTTTGTATTTTTGGTAGTGATGGAGTTTCTCTCTGTTGGTCAGGCTGGTCTCGGACTCCCTACCTCCAGTAATCTGTTTGTCTCATACTCCCAAAGTGCTGGGATTACAGGCATGAGCCACCAAGTCCGGCTTGTTATTATTTTTTTTAAGACAGGAACTCCCTCTCTGTCATTCATACTGGAGTGTACTGGCACAATCATATCTCATTGCAACCTCCAACTGCTGGGCTCAGGTGATCCTCCCACCTTAGTTTCCTGAGTAGCTAGGACTACAGGTGTGCAGCCACAGCCACTATGCTTGGCTAATTTTCTTTTCTTCCTTTCTTTTATTTTAAATTAAAGTTAGTTTTATTCAAAGTATTTTATTCAGAGCCCAGCTAATTTTTGTATTTTTAGTGGAGATGGGATTTTGATATGTTGGCCAGGTTGGTCTTCAACTCCTGGCCTCAAGTGATCTGCCCCCTCAGCCTCCCAAAGGGCTGGGATTACTGGTGTGAGCCACCAAGCCTGGCTGCCCAGATAATTTTTTTTTTTTTGAGACAGAGTATAGCTCTGTTGCCCAGGCTGGAATGCAATGGGGAGATTTTGGCTCACTACAAACTCTGCCTCCTGGCTTCAAGCAATTTTTTTTTTTTTTTTTTTTTTTTTAAGACAGAGTTTGCTCTTGTTACCCAGACTGGAGTGCAATGGCGCGATCTCGGCTCACCGCAATCTCTGCCTCCTGGGTTCAGGCAATTCTCCTGCCTCAGCCTCCTGAGCAGCTGGGATTACAGGCATGTGCCACCATGCCCAGCTAATTTTTTGTATCTTTAGTAGAGATGGGGTTTCACCATGTTGACCAGGATGGTCTCGATCTCTTGACCTCGTGATCCACCCGCCTCGGCCTCCCAAAGTGCTGGGATTACAGGCTTGAGCCACCGCACCTGGCCAATTTTTTTAAATTTTTAGTAGAGACGAGGTTTCGCCATGTTGGTCAGGCTGGTCTTGAACTCTTGACCTCGTGAGCCACCTGCCTCAGCCTCCCAAAGTGTTGGGATTACAGGCGTGAGCCACCAAGCCCGGCCAAGAATAAAAATAGTTTTTAAAAAGTTACTAGCATGATGACTTATGTTGGAGTGTAAAAAAAAAAAAGTTAAGCCAAGGCCAGATGCAGTGTCTCACGCCCGTAATCCCAGCATTTTGGGAGGCCAAGGCGGGCGATTCAGAGGTCAGGAGATCAAGACCAGCCTGCCCAATATGGTGAAACCCTGTCTCCACTAAAAATACAAAAATTAGCTGGGTGTGGTTGCGGGCGCCTGTAATCCCAGCTACTCGGGAGGCTGTGGCAGGAGAAACGTTTGAAACTGGTCGACAGAGGAAGACTTCGTCTTGAGAAAAGAAAAATAAATTATTATTCTTTAGAGACAGGGGTCTCGCTATATTCCCCAGGCTGGTCTGGAACCCCTGGTCTCCAAGGATCCTTCCACCTCTGCCTCCCAAAGTGTTGGGATTACACGAATGAACCACGGTCTCCTCCCATTTCTGCCTCAGTCTCCCAAGTAGTTGGGACCACAGCCGTGTGCCACCACACCATGCTAGAGAAATAAAGTGATGTACTGTATGAAGTACTGTAAAGTGATACTAAATGTAAGGTATTGTCCTTATTAACGCTATTATTATTATTCCTAATATGCGATAGACTAAGGGCCATAAATCAATTGGTATTAACGCTGGAATTTGAACCATAAATCAAACAAGTCTAGAAAGGAGTTTCACAGGTATTTCAATGTTTGGCTACATTATTGTTAGTGTATATTATTATTGTTGCTGTATTTTTAGTGTACTAAGTCAAAAAACCTGCACCTGGAGAGAACTACAACTCACATTATCCTTAACACCCTCACAGTGGGGTTGGAACTGGGGTCTGGGAGGAAATTAATTTTTTTTTTTTTTTAGACGGAGTTTCGCTCTTGTTACCCAGGCTGGAGTGCGATGGCGCCATCTTGGCTCACTGCAACCTCCGCCTCCTGGGTTCAGGCAATTCTCCTGCCTCAGCCTCCTGAGTAGCTGGGATTACAGGCACGCGCCACCATGCCCAGCTAATTTTTTGTATTTTTAGTAGAGACGGGGTTTCACCATGTTGACCAGGATGGTCTTGATCTCTTGACCTCGTGATCCACCCGCCTCGGCCTCCCAAAGTGCTGGGATTACAGGTGTGAGCCACCGCGCCCGGCCCAGGGAGGAAATTAAAAGAAGGAAAAAAAAAAAAAAAAAACACCAAAAAAACCCAAAAAACCCACGAGCCCCGGATGTAGGCAAAAACTACATTTCCCAGAATACGTCACCCTTTCGCCGCTATATATACAGTCCATCCGGGTTCTTTGAGATGCTGTTTGGCGACTCGTCGCCATTCCCGGAGTAACTCGGCCTCGGCCCAGAGGCGAGTGTCCGTCGCTGTGTCGGAGACATTTGTCCCCGACACCAAGCCAGCCAGCCCTCTCCCCTGCCCCGCGGCGGGAGAGCGTGTCCGGCCGGCCGGCGGGGCTCGCGCACCCTCCCTCACCTCCCCTTCCCCGGCAGCCTCCGCCCCGCCAGGCCCGGCCAAGTACTCCCGAGCCCCGGCCTCCTCCTCTTCCTCGATCACCGCTGCCGCCGGGCTTGACAGCCCCATCCGCCGCTTCTCTTTCTAATTTGAGAAACCAAGGAAGGAAACAGGGAAAAATGTCGCCATGAAGACCGAGAACCGCTGCCGCCGCCGACCCCCGCCGGCCCTGAACGCCATGAGCCTGGGTCCCCGCCGCGCCCGCTCCGCTCCGACCGCCGTCGCCGCCGCCGAGGCCCCCGTTGATGCCGCTGAGCTCCCCCAACGCCGCCGCCACCGCCTCCGACATGGACAAGAACAGCGTCTCCAACAGCTCCTCCGCCTGTTCGGGCAGCAGCAAAGGGCAACAGCCGCCCCGCTCCGCCTCGGCGGGGCCAGCCGGCGAGTCTAAACCCAAGAGCGGTAAGGGCGGGCCTGCGGCAGTGGCCGGGGGCGACTGCCCCTGAGGCTGGGGAGAGAGTCCTTGCCCTCTTGTCTGCTGGGTTACCCCGGGACAGGCTCCACTTTCTATTATAGCTCCTACGTGCCCTTTTCCATAGCTCTCGTTAGTTATGCTAATCAGCGCTGTATTGCGTGGTTTACGTGGGTCCTTTACATTAATACTCAAAACTGCTCGAATTCCCATTTTACACTTGAGGAAAGCAAGATTGAGAAAGGGTAAGGTCACCCAGCTAGTATGTGCCTCACAGCAGGCCTTAAGACCTGGTTTGTCTGACTCATCAGTCCACGCTCCTAAAACCACTACGTTCTTCTACCCTTTAGAGTTGAATTAACATTGGATAGTGTTCAAGTTTAGACGAGTGGGTGGGGCCCGAGGGCCTTTCAAATTTAGATCTCTTATTTAATAATCTGGCCTCAGATCCATTCCTCTTTCGAAGAGGAAGTCATTGAATGGTCTATTCAGTGTGGGGTTAAGAGCACAGACTATCAATTCAGTCCTTTTGGGTCCCAGTTTGCCAGACCTTGAGTGAGTGCCCCGAGTTTACTTACTTGTAAAGGTAGGTGGAGGTAATAGAATTAAATAAACTTCGAAAACAAATAAACTAAGGTCTTCGGGTATCTGACGTCTATTTTGCACGAGATACACGTCTATTTTTGTGTGTTGGACTGTTAATTGTCCTTTAACAGGGATGGTTTTATTTCTGTAATCAAGTCTCTCAATATTAAACTATGACCATAATGATGATAGCTACCTTTAATCGAGGGCTTACCATGTGCCAAGTACTAGGTGAAGTTTTTTTTTTTTTTGAGACAGTCTTACTCTGTCACCCAGGTGGGAGTGCAGTGGCATGATCTCTGCTCACTGCAACCTCCCCCTCCCGGGTTCAAGCAATTCTCCTGCCTCAGCCTCCTGAGTAGCTGGGGTTACAGGCGTCTGCCACCGCCATTTGGCTAATTTTTGTATTTTTAGTAGAGTCGGAGTTTCACAGTCTTGGCCAGGCTTGTCCTGAACTCCTGACCTCGTGATCCACCCGCCTCAGCCTCCCAAAGTGCTGGGATTACAGGCGTGAGCCACTGCGCCTGGCCTGAAGTTTTTACCTCTGTTATCACTGTGCCAGTCACTGACCTGTCTAGCAGGGTGAAATTGTTCATATTTAAAGAAGGAATAAGCTGAACAGGTAGGATGTTAGGAGTTGGCAGAGATTGGAGTCCAGTGTTTTTTATTTTATTTTCAAGTTTGTACTAATCTCTGCTCTCTTTTGTAATTCAGTCACATTAGCAGTAATAGGAAGATGTCAGCGACAGTGGGTATGTTGTGGCAGAGAGGGAAATATTTGGAGTTCCTAAATGTGGAGGTCCAGTTTAAAACAGTTTAAAACAGATAAAAATCTGTAAGAGAGACCGGTTGTGGTGGCTCACACCTGTAATCCCAGCACTTTGGGAGGCTTGAGGTGGGGAGTGTCACTTGAGCCCAGGAATTCCGCACCAGTTTGGGCAAGATTGTAACACCCTGTCTCTATAGGAAAAAAAAAATTAGCTGGGTGTGGTGGCACACACCTGTAATCCTATCTCCTCAAAGGTGAGGTGGGAGGATCACATAAGCTCAAGGAAGTTTCAGCTGCAGTGAGTTGTATCAGGACACTGCATTCATCCAGCCTGGGCGGCAGAGAGTCCCCATCCCTTAACAAAACTGTAAGGCTGACTTAAACCAAACAAAAAAAATCGAACAAAAAGTTGTATGGCTTACTAACTCATTCGGAGCTCACCTGCTGAATGTAGCAAACTTGTTTACCTGGTGTGAGACTAGTAGAAGTATGGATTCTTGGGCCATGTGAGGAAATGGTATATATGCGGACTGATTTTGCGGTTATGCACATGTGTAGCTTTGCCATAGATCCCTCAAAAGGTAGAAGGAAGCCAGTGTTAGAACTGGTTTAGAGTGGTCTGTTGCTCAAAGCAATTGATAAGTAAGTTTATTTTTGCACTCTGTTCCCAGATGTATGTTAAGGATTTGGTTCTTCAGCTGTCTGAATTCTCAACTAATGTTTCTGTGGCTCCTTTTTAAGCCACTGTCACACATTCATTAGTCAGTTGCAATAAATGCCTTAAGTTTTTTTCCTAGTTAGCAGTAGGTGAAAACTTGTGACAACTCGAACAAAATAAGCCAACAAACAGGTATTTAAGGAATTTTACTGCTATGTCCTTCACTTTGAATATGTTGATTATTGGAATTAACTCTCATTACCCAAGAAGATGATACAGAATTCTATAGTAGTTTGACCAAAGCAAATATTTGTCATTGTTGGCATTTCAAATGGGCTGGGTGGCTGTAATCCCAGCACTTTGGGAGGCTGAGGTAGGCAGATTGCTTGAGCCCAGGAGTTCGAGACCCTGTCCTGCAAAAGAATAAATGAGCCAGGCGTGGTGGCACACACCTGTAGTCCCAGCTGTGCAGAGGCTGAGGCAGGAGGAGGAGGAAGAGCACTTGAACCCAGAAGTTCAAGGCTGCAGTGAGCCATGATCACTCCACTGCACTCTAGCCTGGGTGGCAGAGTGAGACGCTGTCTCCAAACAAGAAGAAGAAAGCTTTTTAAAAAACTCATGTAAAGGGTCTTTGTTAGATTTTATGAATTTACATGTGTGCCCTCAGGCAGTGTTTGTTTTTTGTTTAATGTGTGTGTTAGAAAGCTTGACTGTGTTGGCCACTGCCAGTGTCTGCTTTTCCAGCTTAGTAAGGAAGGATGGGCTTTGTAGCCAAATCCATACTTCTTCACTAACCATAATCCACTGCTTGTATTTAGGAACAAATTAAAAGGCAGAATATGTGGAGATTAAAAGATTAGGAAACTTTGGATATTGGCTGATTTTCAAAGTTGAACCTAAGCTGCTATGTTAACAACATAACAGCTAAAATCAGGGCTATTACAACAGTATGTAGGAACTCGGATGCGATGACTTCTTGATGAGATGGTTGCTCTAACAAAAGGGTAGTCTCAAGTTCTGTATAATTCCATCAAAAGATTTCTGCAGTATTTCATAAACTGAGCACGTCATATGCTTGATTCTGCTGGAAATTGTTGAAAGGACCTTGAATTACAGAGTACTGAGTTGAAGGGAAAGCAAGAAAGGTTAAGGTAAAAAGATAGTTTGTCTATCTTTTGTCAAGGTGATAAGAGCAAGAGTTTTCAGCATTCAAATATCTTTTTTTCTTATTTATTTCTTAAAATAGAGACAGGGTTTCACCATGTTGCCAAGCTGGTCTCGAACTCCTGGCCTCAAGTGATCCACCCACCTTGGCCTCCCAAAGTGCTGGAATTACAGGCGTGAGCCACCGTGCCCAGCCAGCATTCAAATATTTTAAGTCCCCATTTTTTCTCCTCCTTTACTACCTCATGTGGAAAAAAGCCGTTTGGTTTCTATTCTGTAAACTGTCATAAATGGTCATTTGCTTCCTAGCTACATGATTAATTTCCTCGAGATTTTTGTTCAGTGGTTGGTTTTAATTTGCCCTTCATTTGTACACAGGAAATAGGTACCTTTGGCTACCAGGATTTTCTTGATCTTTCTGGCTGGAGTGGCATACCATGGTTTCTTTGCCTGAGCTAATTGCCCTAAACATTTATATAACATTCCTTTTCTTGATTATATTCCTACAGTTTCATTCCAGTAGTGTTAATAGGCATTTCTAAGAACATTCAGCAGTGAATATCCTGTGAATATAGCTCAGAGGAGAGAAGGTGGGTTAGGAAGTGGGGAAAGTCATTTAGAAGTAGCAAAATAAAAAAAGGCAAGAGAGAAGGTAGGCCGTTTATGGGCAGACAATGGACCCTGGCCAGGAACCAGGCTTTTGTCCCATCCCCCTGGGGAGATATAACTGCCAGGGAGGTTAACGAAGGTCAGGAATTATGAAGCAGTTATTTTGAGGTTGGTGGTATGAAGCACTGCTCTGGCGTTCTTCCTGTTACTCCGGTACCAGAAACCAGGTTACTAAGTGATAATCTGCTTTGAAGAATGCCTCTGACCTGTGAATGGACCTGGAGATTTTAATGGCTTTGAAAATTGAGGTGATTTGAAGCCTTCAGTAAAACCACTTCAAGAAATTAAAAGAATTTCAGGGCCTGTTGGCTAGGATCTTGGTTTATATGGTTTTGTTGGAAGTCTAGTGGGTGCTCTTCACAGGAATGATTTGGGTTTATTAATGATAGGCTTTCGAATCATAGCACTATATGTCAGTCACTGTGGTAGGCAGTTTACAGTTTTCTTAATCCTCATGATTCTATAAGGAAGTATGGTAGAGTATTAGTCCTATTTTACAGACAAGAAAAACGAGGCTTAGCAGAGTTAAGAGTGATTTGTCCAAGTAAATGTGTATGTAGTCCTAGGCAGTATTTTTCAATAAGCTTTGCATAATCTCACTTAGCAAGCAGATAACTTACTGGCACTTGGATCATTCCTGATACCACCTCTCTCTTCCTTTCATTCAGAATTACTAATTTCAGCTGGATTCAATTTGTTGTCAGTTGATTCTGTAGTAAGGCCATATGTTGCCCCTCTGGAGGTGCTTGTCAACTACTCTGGACGATGGGTAAGCAACTTGCTTGCGATTACAGCATGAATCAGCAGCAGAAACTTCCTGACTGGTATTCTGACCTCTAGACTGAGCCACCTGTTAGAACTAGAGCTAGAAATGAGGATGCCAAGTAATTTAACTTGGCAGCCCTTAATTTGGTAATGGGGGAAGGCTGAGATATACCTACTGCTACTTGGTGGAGACCTTTCCGTTAGGGAAATGTGGGACAACTGAGAAGCTAAGTGTTTTTTTTTTTATTTTAAGAGACGGGGTTTCACTGTGTTGGCCAGGATGGTCTCGATCTCCTGACCTCGTGATCCGCCTGCCTCGGCCTCCCAAAGTGCTGGGATTACAGGCGTGAGCCACTGCACCCAGCCTTGAGTTAAGTTTTTAAGTCACTTATTTGTTGACTCTGGACCCTGAGTTTAGTGATCCTATTCATTTTGGAATGTGTCTCAACAGTAGTTCTTGGCAGTTGTTTTCAGCTGTGGCTGTGCATCAGAATCTCCTCAGGAATTTTTTTTTTTTCTCTGAGACGGAATCTTACTCTGTCACCAGGACTGGAGTGCAGCATCACGATTTCTGCTCACTGCAACCTCTGCCTCCAGGGTTCAAGCAATTCTCCTGCCTCAGCCTCCTGAATAGCTGGGATTACAGGTGCCTGCCACCACACCCGGCTAATTTTTGTATTTTTAGTAGAGACAACGGTTTCACCATCTTGACCAGGCTGGTGGCCTCCTGACCTCGTGAGAAACTTAAAAAAAATTAGGGGTGGGCCCCTTCCTAGGAATTCTTTCTGATTTTGTTTTGTTTATTTGTTTTGTAGAGATGGGAGTCTCAATATATTGCCCAGGCTGGTCTTGAACTCCTGGCTTCAAGTGATCCTCCCACCTCAGCCTCCCAAAGTGCTGGGCTTACAGGCATGAGCCACTGTGCCTGACCTTTCTTTCTGATTCTTTAAGCCTAGATTGGGCCTATGGGTCCTGGGGATTTATAATTTTAAAAGTCTGTGCAAGTGATTGTGGTGTGCAGCTAGGATTGGGAACCAGCATTCTGAGATTTAAAACTTTACCCACAGTTCCTTCTCTCAGGAACTTGACTTTTTTTCTGTTTTCCAAGATCTGAAGTGGATCATCTCATCACTCCTGTTCTACTCTTGAGTTTTTCACATGTATATCCTGGCAAATTGTCCACGAAACATCTCAAAAATAGTACTCTGAATTTTATCTCTGGGTCCCAGGCCTGATGATACATACCTTCAACCTTTAGCTGCCTGTTGCCTGGGTCTAGAGATAAGAGCCAGTCTCTCACTTGACATGTCTGTCTTCATACCCTTAGGTAAGTGGAAGACAAGAGAAAGGAGTTGATTTTAGCAACTAAAATCATGAATCATGATGTGGTCAGTTGTGGTTTGGAAATGAGCAGTTTACTGTCTATCAGAGAGCAGTTCTGTAAGCATTAGGAAACTTTCCTTGGCAGTGTGGTAATAAGTGAGGAAATGAAGACAGCCCTCTTGCTAAGTGCCAGTTTACTTTCTGAAGCCCTTGCCATGTGGAATCTGGCTTTACCTTATCTATGCAAACCATGAGGTGCATCTTGAAAGCAGCAATTAGGGTCTAGGATCATCTGAAACAGTCTTGGATAACGAGGTGATATGTTTTCTCTTTATATACCTATCCTTGTAAAATCTCTTTTGTTTGAGGTGATGTGGAGTTAAGGAAAGAAAGCAAAGCAAGAAAATGTGGCTGAGTTAGCTGGGGTTTTGCATCCCTGAATTTTCCCTCTATTTGAAATGTTTTTTTAAAAGACAAGCTTTTGCTCCATCACTCAGGCTGGCATGCAGTGGTACAAACATGATTCACTGCAACCTTGAACTCTTGAACCACTGTGCCTGGCTTATCTTTTTTTATTTTTTTGAGACAGAGTCTTGCTCTGTTGCCAGGCACCAGGCTGGAGTGCAATGGTGCCATCTCGGCTCACTGCAACCTCCGCCTCCTGGGTTCAAGCAATTCTTCTGCCTCAGCCTCCCATGTAGCTGGGATTACAGGCGCGTGCCACCATGCCCAGCTAATTTTTGTGTTTTTTAGTAGAGACAGGGTTTCACCATGTTGGCCAGTCTGGTGTTGAAAACCTGACCTTGTGATCTGCCCACCTTGGCCTCCCAAGGTGCTGGAGTTACGGGCATGAGCTACAGCACCCAGCCTATCTTTTTTTTTTTTTTTTTTTTTTTTTTTTTGACACGGGGTCTCACTCTGTAGCCCAGGGAAGAGAGCAGTGGTGCCATCGTAGCATACTGCAGCCTCAACCTTGGTGTAGGCAATCCTCCCAACTCAGCTTCTGAGCTAGAACTGCAGATTTGTTCCATCACACCAAGCTGATTTTTAAATTTTTTGTAGAGATTGGGTCTCGATATGTTGCCCAGGCTGATCTCAAACTCCTGGGCTCAAGTGATCCTCTTGCTTCGGCTTCCTAAAGCTCATACCTGTTATCTCAACAGGTATGAGCCACCAAGCTTAGCATCGAAACTTTGCTTTCTGATTGTTACTATTAGTGCCATGTTTAATACAAACTGTTGGTAACTAAAGTAGTAGGTAAAAGTCTAGTTTTTAAATTCTAACTTTATTCTGTTTTTTGAGACAGTCTCATTCTGTTGCCCAGGCTGGAGTGAATGGTGTGATTTCAGCTCACTGCAAACTCTGCCTCCCGGGTTCAAATGATTCTCATGCTTCAGCCTCCCAAGTAGCTGGGATTAAGTGCATGTGCCACCACCCCTGGCTAATTTTTGTATTTTTAGTTAAGATGGGCTTTCACCATGTTGGCCAGGCTGGTCTCTAACTCCTGGCCTCATGTGATCTGTCCACCTTGGCCTCCTAAAGTGCTGGGATTATAGGCGTGAGCCATCATGTCCGGCCTTAAATAATAACATTAAATTAAACTCTGGTCACTGTCCCAAAACAGGATTTAAGGGTAACTGGTAGGAGTAAACCTAGCCCTGTTTCTGTGACTGTCTGTTCTGTTTACACTGCTGCCATCTCACATGATTTAGATTGACTCCCAGGTTGTAGGTGGTCCGTTTAGAGAGAATGACATTTATTCAATAAGGTTGACAGAACATGAGTGTGAAGTGGTTGCTTTCAAAATTTGGACTCTGATTTATTAACTCACATTTTCTTTTCTCTGAGATGTTGTTTCACCTTGAATTTATTTAGCCTGCTGTAGGAAGCTGGTGATTATACTTACCAAGAAATAATTTCTTCTAAATTTAAAAAATTACTCAGAGAATATTACAAGTCTGCAGACAGTTACTTTTGTATTATATCAGAATCTTAGAGTGTGAGGGCCAAGCATAGGAATTCCTTAAAAGCTCACCTGGGTGATTGCTATGAACTGGCCAGATTGCGAATCATTATAAGAGGATTAAAGTGGGGCCAGGCCCCATGGCTCATGCTTACAATTCCAGCACTTGGGAGGCTGAGGTGGGAAGATCACCTGAGCCTGGAGGATCACCTGAGCCCAGGAGTTTGAGACCAGCCTGGGCAACAGAGTGAGACCTTGTTTCTACAAAAATTTAAAAATTTAGGCTAGGCATGGTGGTTTACGCCTGTAATCCCAGCACTTTTGGAGGCTGAGGGTGGTGGATCGCTTGAGCTTGGGAGTTTGAGACTAGCCTGGGCTATGTGGCAAAACCCTGTCTCTGTAAAAAATATAAAAATAAGCCGGGCTGGGCACGGTGGCTCACGCCTGTAATCCCAGCATTTTGGGAGGCCAAGGCGGGTGGATCACGCGGTCAAGAGATCGAGACCATCCTGATCAACATGGTGAAACCCCGTCTCTACTAAAAATACAAAAAATTAGCTGGGCATGGTGGTGCGTGCCTGTAATCCCAGCTGCTCAGGAGGCTGAGGCAGGAGAATTGCCTGAACCCAGGAGGCGGAGGTTGCGGTGAGCCGAGATTGCGCCATTGCATTCCAGCCTGGGTAACAAGAGCGAAACTCCGTCTCAAAAAAAAACAAAAAAATAAGCCAAGAGTGGTGGTATGTGCCTGGAGTCCCCAGCTACTTAGGGGGGTGCTGAGACAGGAGGATTGCGTGAACCCCAGAGGTTGAGGCTGCAGTGAGCCGAGATCATGCCACTGCACTACAGCCTGGGTGACAAACTAAGACCCTGTCTGAAAAAATTAGCTTGGTGTGGTGGTGCACACCTGCAGTCCTAGCTGGGAGGCTGAGTTGGAAGGATTGCTTAAGCCAGGATTGCTTAAGCAAAGGATTGCTGCAGTGTGCTATGATGGCGCCACTGCTTTCCACCCTGGGCTGAAAAAAAAAAAAAAAGGCCAGGCATGGTGGTTTATGCCTGTAATCCCAGCATTTTGGGAGGCTGAGGTGGGCAAATCACCTGAGGTCAGTAGTTCAAGACTAGCTTGGTCAACATGGCAAAACCCCATCTCTACTAAAAATACAAAATTAGCCAGGTGTGGTGGCTCATGCCTGTAATCTCAGCTATTTGGGAGGCCGAGGCAGGAGAATTGCTTGAACCTGGGAGGTAGAGGTTTCAGTGAGCCAAGATGGCATCACTGCACTCCAGCCTGGGCAATAGAGTGAGACTGTTTTTTTAAAAAAAAAGACTAGGCATGGTGGTTCGTACCTATAATCCTAACGGTTTGGAAGGTTGAGGCAGGATTGATTGAGTCCAGGAGTTTGAAACAAGTCTGGGTAACAAAGTGAGACCCCTTCTCTACAGAAAAAATAGACTGGGCATGGTGGCTCATGTGTGTAATCTCAGCACTTTGGGAGGCCAAGGTGGGTGGTCACTTGAGCTCTGGAGTTTGAGACCAGCCTGTGCAACAAGGGCAAACCCTGTGTCCACAAAAAACACAAAAATTAGTTGGACTTGGTGGTGAGTGCTTGTAGTCTCAGCTACTCAGGAAGCTGAGTGGGAAGGTGGCTTGAGCCTGGGAGGTAGAGGTTGCTATGAGCTAAGATTGCGTCCCTGCACCAGGCTACAGCCTGGGTGACAGAGCAAGACCCCATCTCTAAATAAATGAATAAAATGCATAAATAATTATTATATGTTAGAGTATAAATAAATTGGTGTAACGGTTTCAGAAAGCAACCTAAGAATATATAAATGGCTTTAATGACCATATTTTATCTGCTAATTCCACTTTGAGAATTTGACATAATTAATCTGTCTAAAAAGACTCCCGATGTTATTATATTAAACTAGCAAAAAAAATTAGATGCCACCTAAATGTACAACAGTGTTAGGTTGGTTACATTATTCTCTAAGTGTGGTGAACAAGGATACAGCAATTAATCGTGCTTTTGAAGACTAGGTTCTACACTACAAGGGGTTGTCCTAGGCCTTAGCAAATATATTCAAAGGGCATAAAAGCAAAACCATGTTTGCATATGTTCTAGAGGTCAAACTCAGAAGCTGTTAAATCGACAGAACCAAAGAAGTTGTGCTCTAAAAGCATATTAAAAATGCTCAGAGTAGTAAGAAAAGATATCTTCTATGCTTGTCATTTGTCACAAATCAAAAGATTTGTGGCAAGTATGTAAAATGGAGATTAAAATGAAACCATTGTTAATGGATTAGTGCTCTGTGAGTACTGGCAACTTTATTCTTCCCTATTTTCAGAATTGAACATGTATTATAATTGGAGAGAAAAACATTTTTTAAAAAGGATATAACTCAAGCTGATATATGCTTTTCTTTATTTATTTTTTTTGACAGTCTTTTCGCTGTCACCCAGACTGGAGTGCAATGGCATTTTCTTGGCTCATTGCAATCTCTGCCTCCTGGGTTCAAGCGATTCTCCTGCCTCAGCCTCCCAAGTAGCTGAAGTAGCTGGGATTACAGGTGCCCATCACCATGCCTGGCTAATTTTTTGTATTTTTAGTAGATATGGGTTTTCACCATGTTAGCTAGGCTGGTCTCCAACTCCTAACCTCAGGTGATCACCCGCCTTGGCCTCCCAAGGTGTTGGGATTACAGGCGTGAGCCACCACGCCCAGCCACTAATATGCTTTTAGAGCACAACTTCTTTGGTTCTGTCGATTTAACAGCTTCTGAGTTTGACCTCTAGAACATATGCAAACATGGTTTTGCTTTTATGCCCTTTGAATATATTTGCTAAGGCCTAGGACAACCCCTTGTAGTGTAGAACCTGGTTATGCTATAGTAATTTAAAGGAGAATATCTTCTGTCCTGCCACCAGGTGAAATACTTTTCCTTAATACAGAATGGCTGTTTCATTTCCTGTAACTGTATCTGAAGTTTTACAGGGGCAGTGGTAAGCTGTGTAAAATAGAGACATTATCGACTGAGAATCTATGTGGTTTGATCTACACTGTGTTTGTCTTGAGGGAGGGGATACTTTAGGCTTCATTATTGCAGGAAAAAAAACACATGTTGTCTTGCTCAAAGCACTTGTGCTCTGGCCCAAACCCAGATTCTTGGAGATAGTAGCAGGGCCCATTTACCTTTGTTTAAATAGTTTTGCTGGGAGGTGTAGGGCAGCTGGCTTGAGTGAATTTATCACTTCTTAAGGCATTCTTTTATGTTTCTTGCTTTCAGATGGAAAGAACTCAAGTGGATCCAAGCGTTACAATCGCAAACGTGAACCTTCCTACCCCAAAAATGAAAGTTTTAGCAACCAGTCCCGTCGCTCCAGTTCACAGAAAAGCAAGACTTTTAACAAGATGCCTCCTCAAAGGGGCGGTGGCAGCACCAAACTCTTTAGCTCTTCTTTTAATGGTGGAAGACGAGATGAGGTATGGAATTGGAAAATGTCCTCTCTAGAACATAAGCATGAGATTTGATCCCACTCCTGCCCCTCAGTTTATCAGTAGTTGAGGAGGGGAACAAGAGGTAGAAGAATAGATAATCAGAGGAGTCTTGAGTAGCTGAGAGGGTTAACTAGGTTTGAAACCTTGCCTCCTTTTTTCCCCTGAAGATTATGAAACTTTCCTTGGAGGAAGGAAAATTTTTTTTATGGCAAATTTGGGGTTCCTTAATTTGTATGATCCTTTCATTATCACTCTTGAATTATAGATACCTTTTGGAATATTAAGGTAATAAAATGACATTTGCCTTTGTAATCTAGCAAAATGTAAAATGCCTATATCCATAGTCTCATTTTTTTTTTTTTTTTAGGAGTTTCTTAGCTATGCTTTTGTAAGTGCAAGGGTGTTCACTGCTGGGTTTGTAGTTGCAAAATTTGGGAAATAACCTAAATGATTATCAACAAGAGACTGGCAGAGTATGTTGCATAATATGTAATTTTTATAGAATAAGACAGATTAAAAAAATGTAGACCGAGGGAAGTAAAGGGATAGAGAAACAAGGAAGACAGTTTTGAGGCAAAGCAAGTAGGCTACCATGGGTGGAGGAGGAGAGGCAGGAAATGTACCCAAAGACTAGGAAAGGGATCAGATCAGGTGGGGCTTTGAAGGAGTCTGACTTTTGTTCAGAGAGATGGGAACCCATTGAAAGGTTTAATAAGAAAAGTAAGGTAATCTGATTTGGAGTTTTAAGGGGAAGAGTGGAAGCAGGAAGACTAGTAAAGAGGCTACAAAGATATTCTTGGTGAGAGGATGGAAGCTTTGAAAGAGGGTGAGTGATGGAAGTGGTGAGAAATGTTAAGATTGAGACATTACTTGCAGGTAGAGGCAAGACCTTTTGTTAGATGTGGGGTCTGAGCAGAGAAAAGGGTGAGTAATGTTTTTGGCATAAGCCCAATTCAGGTGCCTTTTGCTAGAATGGAGAACATTCTTTCCAGAAGAGCACAAAGTTTTTTTGGGAGAGGGGATAGGGTTGAGATACAGAACTTCAGTTTGGAAATATTATATGTACATTGAAATTCCTATTTGATAAATATAAGCAGAATATAAACAGAGGTTTGTAGTTCACTACGAATCAACAGTCAAGGAAGAGACCGAGGTTAGAGAGCTTTCAGCATACAGTTGGTGCTTAAAGCTGTGGAACTAAGTGAGGTAGATTAAGGAGTGAGTGTTGCAAATATGGATTAGGTTCAAGAACTAAACCCCTGAGTCTGGATAAGAGACTAGCAAAAGAGAGCACAGTCAGGGTGGGAGGAAGAGAGCTGAAAGGCATTGCAGAATGTCGTCAGTTTTGTGAAGTGCTGCTGATAGGCTGAGTATGAATAGGACTGAAAATTGACCATTCGATTTGAAAATGTGAAGGTAGGTGTTTGGCCTTCAGTTGCTTTGGTGGAGTGTTGAAGACAAAAACCTGGCATCTAGATTGGAGAGAATGGGAGGGTAGGAAGAAGAAATAGCAAGTATAGACAGTACTTTTTAGTGGTTTTGCTTAAAGGGAAGAGGGATATGAGGCAGTGCTTGAAGGGACTGTGAGCTTGAGGGTTTTTTTTTGAGATGGAGTTTTGCTCTTGTTGCCCAGGCTGGAGTGCAGTGGCATGATCTCAGCCCACTGCAACCTCCACCTCCTGGGTTCAAGTGATTCTTCTGCCTCAGCCTCCTGAGTAGCTGGGATTACAGGCACCTGCCACCACATCTGGCTAATTTTTTGTATTTTTAGTAGAGATGGGGTTTTGCCATGTTGGCCAGGCTGGTTTCGAGCTCCTGACTTCAGGTGATCTGCCCTCCTTGGCCTCCCAAAGTGCTGGGATTATAGGTGTAAGCCACTGTGCCCAGCTGCTTGAGGGATTTTAAGATTAGGGAAATTATAGCATGTCTGTGCTCATGGGATGGTTCTGGTGAGAGGGAAAGTGATGCAGGGGAAAGGGAGAGAATTGCTGAGCAGTGTCCTTGAGTCTGAGATCTAGTGTGAAGTGGAGCAGTTGGCTTTGATAGGAACTCTGCCAGTTCATCCCCAGTAACAAAAGGAAGGCCTGGTGCTGGAGGTGGGGTTGGAGGCAGTTGGAATTATATGCTGATTGTTGTAATTTTCTCAGTGGAAGACATAAGGTGAGCCGAGAGGAGATTTGGAAGCGTGAGGAGTGAAGGAGTTATCTGGGAAAGTGAGAGATGAATGGACTGAAGGAGTGTACTAGGATTGCAGTACTATCAGGCAGCACGAGGGTCTACTATGGTGAGGCTGATCAGTGTGGTTGTGTTTGTTAGCTGTGTTTGTCTGCTCCAGAGCTGATGTGGAATAGGCTAAGAGTTGAATTAATCAGGGGAAGGTTTTGCCAGGTGAATGCAGAAGATGTATGAAGAAGTAGGTGATGGGGCCGGGCATGGTGTCTCAAGCCTGTAATCCCAGCACTTTGGGAGGTCGAGGTGGGCAGATCATGAAGTCAGGAGTTCAAGACCAGCCTGGTCAATGTGGTGAGACCTTCTCTCTACTAAAAATAAAAAATTAGCTGGGTGTGGTGGTGGGCACCTGTAATCCCAGTTACTCAGGAGGCGGAGGCCGGAGAATCGCTTGAACCCAGGAGGCGGAGGTTGCAGGGAGCTGATATCACGTCACTGCATTCCAGCTTGGGTGACAGAGCAAGACTCCATCTCAAAACAAAATTTAAAAAAGGAAGTGGGCAGTGGACCATAGGTTCTAAGCCAAATCTGACAGGTTGGATCATTGATTTGGAGATCCTAGTCGGGGTAGAGAATTGATGGAGTCAGGACTAAACCTGGGGAAGGGGAGTGTATTCCTGGCTAGACAAGAGAATGCTCAAAGTTAATATGGTGGAAGAGGTTGTGGTTGTCAGCGTAGTCTAGACTCTGTAGAACACTCCTGTCTAATAAGATATCAGGCCACATATGTATTCTTACAATTTTCTAGTTGCCTGCACTAAAGAAGTAAAAAAGAAGTCAATTTTAATATATTTAATTCAGTATATCTAAAATGTAAATTTACTACATGGTACAACCACATTTCAAGTGCTTAGTAGCTACATCTAGCTAGTGGCTGCTGTGTTGGACATTACAGCTCAAGAAGGAAACCCCATGGGTATGGGTGGCTAAGATGGGAGGGGCAAGCTAATTGGAAGAGAGGACCTGGAGTTCAGGGTATTGGGAGGATAATCAGGAAATATGAGTAGTGTCCGAGAAAGTGACACTGGCCAGTTAGGACAAGCCGAAGATGTTAGAAGGTTGAGAATGTGGAGGATTTTATTGACTGAGCATAAGCTCTTAGATCTAAGTTTGGGGTGCTGAGTGTGGAAGATTGATTAGGGAGATAATCAGAGCCATGTGGAGATGAAAAATAAGGGATGACCTGGAAGTCTTGGGCTTCCCATATTGGACAGACATAAACAGAATGTGGTGTTACCTTTAAGCTCGATTGTTAATATAAGAAAGGAAGTTATCTGACTGTATCGTATACCACCAGTTGTATTAAATTATTACTTTTTTTTTTTGAGACAGAGTCTCGCTGTGTCCCCCAGGCTGGAGTGTAGTAGCGTGATATCTGCTCACTGCAACCGCCACCTCCCGGGTTCAAGCAATTCTCCTGCCTCAGCCTCCCAAGTAGCTGGGATTACAGGCACCCACCATGGCGCCCGGCTAATTTTTTTTATTTTTAGTAGAGATGAGGTTTCACCATATTGACCATGCTGATCTTGAACTCCTAACCTTGTGATCCACCCACCTTGGCCTCCCAAAGTGCTGGGATTACAGGCATGAGCCACCACGACCTAATTAATTATTTTTAATTGATTATTTTTGAGACAGGGTCTGCTGTGTCACCAAGGCTAGAGTGCAGTGGCATGATTATGGCTCACTGCAGCCTTGACCTACTGGGCTGAAATCATCCTCCCACCTCAGCCTTCCAGGTAGCTAGGACTATAGGCATGTACCACTAAGCCTGGCTAATTTTTAAATTTTTTATAGAGACATAGTATCCCTGTGTTGCCCAGGCTGGTCTCAAACTCCTTGTCTCAAATGATCCTCCCTACTTGGCCTCCTAAAGCACTGGGATTACAGATGTGAGCCACTGTGCCCATCTGAATTTTTTTTTTTGAGACAGAGTCTTGCTCTGTCACCCAGGCTGGAGTGCAGTGGCACGATCTTGGCTTACTGCAACCTCTGCCTCCTGGGTTCAAGCAAGTAGAGACGAGGTTTCACCATGTAAACCAGGCTGGTCTCAAACTCCTGACCTCGTGATCTGCCTGCCTCGGCCTCCCAAAGTGCTGGGGATTACAGGCAGGAGCCACTGTGCCCGGTTGCCCATCCTCATTTTATTTTTAAATTTTAGATTTTATTTTTCAGACACAGAGTCTTACTATGTTCCCAGGCTGGAGTGCAGTGGCTATTCACAGGTATGATCATAGTGCACTGCAACATTGAATTCCTGGGCTCAAACGATCCTCTTCAGCCTCCTGAGTGGCTGAGACTGCAGGTGTGCACTACCATGCCTGGCTTTGTATTTCTTTTTTTTCTTTTTTCAAAGATTGGTTTTCACCGTGATGGCCAGGCTGGTCTTGAACTTCTGACCTCAGGTGATCCACCCACCTTGGCCTCCCAAAGTGCTAGGATTACAGGCGTGAGCTACCGCGCCTGGCCTGTATTTATTTTTAAAGGTATTAGTCCATTCTCTCTTTGCTATTAAGAACTACCTGAGACTGGGTAATTTATAAAGAAAGAGAAGTTTAATTGACTCATAGTTGTGCAGGCTGTACAGGAGGCATGACTGGGGAGGCCTCAGGAAACTTAACAATTATGGCAGAAGGCGAAGGGGAAGCAGGCACATCTTACGTGGCAAGAGAAGGAGGAAAAGAGCAGAGGATAAGAGGAAGTGCTACCTCCTTTTTTTTTTTTTTGAGACAGAATCTTGTTCTGTCACCAGGCTGGAGTGCAATGCCATGATTTTGGCTCTTTGCAACCTCTGTCTCCTGGGTTCAAACAATTCTCCTGCTTCAGCTTCCCGAGTAGCTGGGACTACTGGCGTGTGCCACCATGCCCAGCTAATTTTTGTATTTTTAGTAGAGATGGGGTTTCACCATGTTGGCCAGGATGGTCTCGATTTCTTGACCTTGTGATCAGCCCGCCTCAGCTTCCCAAAGTGCTGGGATTACAGGTGTGAGCCACTGCCCAGCTATATACTTTTAAACAACCAGATCTCCTGAGAACTCACTGTCATGAGAACAGCAAGGGGGATGTCTGCCCCATTATCTAATCACCTCACTAGACCCCTCCACCAACATTGGGGACTACAATTCTACACGAGATTTGGGAGGGGACACAAATCCAAACCATATCAAAGGTCATATACCATGATTCTGTATGCATAGAATATCTCAGAGAATATGTTAAGTTCCTCTGGAAGAGAAATTACGTTTCACCATATCCCTTTTTGTATTCTTTTTCTTTTTGTTTTTGAGATCAGGCTGTCACCAGGCTGGAGTGCCGTGGCACGCAGTCTGTCTCCTGGGTTCCAGCAATTCTCCTGCCTCAGCTTCCCGAGTAGCTGGGACTACAGGTGTGTGCCACCACGCCCAGCTAATTTTTATATTTTTAGTAGAGACAGTGTTTCACCATGTTGGTCTTGATCTCTTGCCCTTATGGTCTGCCCTCCTTGGCCTCCCAAAGTGCTGGATTACAGGCATAAGCCCCCACGTTTTTGGATTATTTACCATGTATGTGCAAGTGCTGCTTACCAAAAATATTCAAATTTGACTAAGCAGCAAAAGCCTTAAATTTGCATTTTCTTTGACTTAGTAATTCCTCTGTACATTCAAAAGAAATAATTGTAGGTACTCAAATATTTGTGCATAAAGAATGTATCCAAGGCCGGGCATGATGGCTCACGCCTGTAATCCCAGTACTTTGGGAGGCCAAAGCCCATGGATTATGAGGTCAGGCATTCAAGACCAGCCTGGCCAAGATGGTGAAGCCCGGTCTCCACTAGAAATACAAAAATTAGCCAGGTGTGGTGGCAGGTACCTGTAATCCCAGATACTGCTACTTGGGAGGCTGAGGCACAGAGAATTGCGTGAACCCAGAAGGCGGAGGTTGCAGTGAACCGATGATTGCGCCACTGCACTCCAGCCTGAGTGACAGAACGAGACTCTGTCTCAAAAAATAAAATAAAAATTAAAAATGTGCTTATCACAGCAGTATTTTGAAACAGTGGAAAAGCTGCAAATAATCTGTGCCATACAATAGGGCAGTAAACTATGGTATACTCATATAATAAAATGGTATGCAGCTATTTGAAGTGACTAATGGTTTATAACATTAAGTGGGAAAACGGAGCTGGGAAATGCCCTAGCCGACTTCCATTTGTTTTACTGCAATTTGGGAACATTCAGAGGACTGAAATACACCTTGACATGGTTTCCTCCACATCTTCGCTTGCAGTGTTGTTTCTGATATGGTTTCTTGGCTACCTTATAAACTGTTTCTGAATCTGCTGATTGGGTTTATTTCTGGACACAGAGCCAGTCTGCCTACATGTTCCAGTTCTGTCAGTTTTAATTTACAATGAGTAACTGTGTCTTAGATGGGAGGTCTGCTAGGATCTAGAACCTGTGTCAGCAGCTCTGCCTGCAAGCCATCTCCAGAGTGTGGCTACACAGACTCACTTTGCCAGAAGCAGACCAAAGAACGAATAGTTAACAGGCGTGAAGGTGTCGGAGTCCTATGGGACTGTTGAAAAGATTAATCCAGCTAAGTAAATTTTTGTGATTAAAGGTAGCTAGAGATGTTCTTTCTGGGTTTTGTCCTTGAATGGTTAATTGTCACTTAGGGCAGATTAAACAGTTTAATCCTATTGTAAAGGCTCTTTTTCCCTTCTTCACTTCTATTCACTCTTGGGTAGGCTTTTGTATTACTCCCTCCCAGGATGATTTTTTTGCTTTAAGCCTGTTTTATTTAATTTTTTTAAAAAAGGAATAAAAGGATGGCTACTCCATATACAAAGCCTTTTTAGTTACTATTTTAAGCTGTGTAGGCCTGGCCTGGTGGCTCACGCCTATAATCCCAGGACTTTGGGAGGCTGAGGAGGCTGAATCAGGAGTTCAAGATCAGCTTGGCCAACATGACGAAACCCCATCTCTACTAAAAATACAAATATTAGTCGGGAATGGTGGCGGCTGCCTGTAGTCCCAGCTACTCTGGAGACTGAGGCAGGAAAATTGAACTCGGGAGGCTGAGGTTGCAGTGAGCCAAGATTGTGCCATTGTACTCTAGCCTGGGTGACAGAGTGAGATGCTGTCTCAAAAAAAAAAATTTAAGTTGTATGGAAGGAGGGGTTTTTTTTTGTTTCTACTGTAAATCAGTGCCATCTTAATCTGAAATACTAATTCATTCTCATTCTCTCTAGGTAGCAGAGGCTCAACGGGCAGAGTTTAGCCCTGCCCAGTTCTCTGGTCCTAAGAAGATCAACCTGAACCACTTGTTGAATTTCACTTTTGAACCCCGTGGCCAGATGGGTCACTTCGAAGGCAGTGGACATGGTAGCTGGGGAAAAAGGAACAAGTGGGGACATAAGCCTTTTAATAAGGAACTCTTTTTACAGGCCAAGTGAGTATTTTGTACCTCGGAGGAAAGGGAAAGTTGGCCTTGCTGGATAGCTATGGTGCTGCTGTGAGGAGGCTTTCTTTTTTTTTTTTTTTTTTTTTTTGGGGGGGGAGGGAAGAAGGATGGTAGGGAGGAAGGAAGGGATGAAGGAAGGAAGGAAGGAAGGGAGGAGGCGGGGAGGGAGGGAAGAAGGACGGTAGGGAGGAAGGAAGGGATGAAGGAAGGAAGGAAGGAAGGGAGGGAGGAAGCCGGGAGGGAGGGAGGGAAGGGAAGGAAGGAAATCAAGCAATGAGAGAGACATTACTGACCTGGATCTAGAGGTTTACAAGTTGATTTCTTTTTTTTTGAGAGAAGGAAAGAAAAAAAAAATAAGTAAAGGAGAGGAAGAAAGAGGAAGAGAAAGAGGGAGAGTAAATGGAAATATTGCTTTATTTTGAAAAAAATTGAGTATTAATAATGGCCAATGAATGTTTCATTTAAACTTATGGGTAGGTGTGATGTGGTATTGACAAGAATGTATATTTTGTGTATTTGAAGTGGAGAGCTCTATGAATATTTATTAAGTTTACTTGTTCCGGATCTGAGTTCGAGTTCTTGATATCCTTATTAATTTTCTGTCTCATTGAATCTAAGTCTCGTATCTGGGTGTTAGGATCGTTAGCTCTTGTTGTTGCATTGATCCTTTTACCACTATATCTTTGTTGCTTTAAAATCTATTTTCTCCGATACGAGAATTGCAACTCCTGCTTTTTATTTATTTATTATTTATTTTTGCTCTCCATTTGGTTGGTAAATCTTTCTCCATCCCTTTGTTTTGAGTCTTTGTGTATCCTTGCATGTGAAACAGGTCTGGATGTAAAATGCCATTGGGTTTTGGCTGTGTCTTTTGATTGGGGGATTTAGTCAATTTAAATCTAGGGTTACTGCCATTTGATGTTGACTGGCTGTTTTATCCATTCGTTGGTGTAAATTCTTCTTTATGTTGGTGCTCTTTACTTTTTGGTGTATTTTTAGAAAGGCTAATACTGGTTGTTTCTTTCAGTGTGTAATGCTTCTTTCAGAAGCTCTTGTAAAGCAGGCCTGGTGGTAATAAAATCTCTGAGTTCTTGCTTGTTCATAAAAGATTTTATTTTTCCTTCAGTTGTGAAGCTTAGTTTGGCTGGATATGAAATTCTGGGCTGAAGGTTCTGTTCTTTGAGGATGTTGAATATTGGCCCCACTCTCTTCTGGCTTGTAGAGTTTCTGCTGAGAGATCTGCTGTAAGTCTGATTGGCTTGCCTTTGTGGGTAACATGACCTTTCTCTCTGGCTGCCCTTAGTATTTTCTCCTTCGTTTCAACCCTGGTGAATCTAACGATTATGTGCCTTGGGGTTGCTCTTCTTGAGGAATATCTTTGTGGTGTTCTCTGTATTACCTGGGGTTGAATGTTGACCTGCTTTGCTAGTTTAGGAAAATTTTCCTGAATAATATCCTGAAGGGTATTTTCCAGCTTGGATTCATTCTCTCCGTCGCATTCAGGTACACCTATCAAACATAAATTTGGTCTTTTCACATAGGCCCACATTTCTTGGAGACTTTGCTCATTCCTTTTTATCCTTTTTTCTCTAATCTCTTCTTCACGTTTTATTTCATTAAGTTGGACTTTGACCTCTGATATCCCTTCTTCTGCTTGAACAATTCGAGTGTTTAAACCTGTGCATACTTCTCGGAGTTCCTGTATTGTATTCTTCAGTTCCATTAATTCACTTATACTCCGCTCTAAGTTGTCTGTTCTCAATAGGATTTCATCAAACCTTTTTTCGAAGTTCCTAGTTTCTTTACGTTGGGCTACAACATGGTCTTTTAACTCACCGAAGTTTCTTATCCATTCCTTGAAGAGTGATTCTGTCATTGGGATGCGCTCGTTCTCCATCAAGCCTTGTTCCATTGTTGATGTGGAACTGTGATCATCTTTAGAGGGAGAGGCGTTCTGACTTTGAGTATTCTCTGCTTTTTTACGCTGGTTTCTTGCCGTCATTGTAAATTTATCCTCCTGTCTCTTTGAAATTACCAACTTTCAGATTAGGTCTCTTGGGTGGACGTCCAGGTTGTTAGTTCCCAGGGCCAGAGCAGCGGCGCTAAAACTGATGGTGCTTTTCTGCCCAGGATCCTCCTGTTGGGCTTCCTTCTTGTGTCCGTAGTAGGCGACTCTGCCTTCCCAGGGCTCCAAACCTCGGTCAGAAGGGAAACCGGTCCTGTTTACTCTGCGCCGAGCGCTCCCGCGCCGAGGTGCCGTCACAGCCGCTGCCGGGCTCTGGTGTCCTGCTGGGGACCCGGGCCGGTCCTCCGAACCTGTTTACTCTGCTCCGAGAGCTGCCACGCCAAGGTGCCGGCGGAACTGCTGCACCGGCCACGAGAGTCGCGCAGGCCACCCGTGTGTTTCCTCCACTGGGGGATCTCCTGCTCCGTGAGCGACCAGAATTTGTCAAAGTGTGGCGTCCTCTAGTTCTCCGCGCCTTCCCTGAGAGCTGCAATCCCGGGATGTTAGCGATTGGCCATCTTGGATCGTTCCTCCCCTGCTTCCTTTCTTTTACCCACTTTCCTGGTGGATGTTCTTGGTACTTAATATAATGCTTAAATAACTGTGTTAGTATAATGATGAGGTAGAAAGTATTTGGAGTTGGAAGAGGAAATTTCTTGAGAGCCAGTGGAATGACAGGCTATAGTGCTTGGCATACATTTGCTCAAATACCATCCCCTTTTTTTTTTTTTTTTTTATGTGTGGCCTTAGTCATAATTTAAGATTTGACCTTACATCTAGACTGAAGTAACCGTTTTGTCCTTTCTATGAACTGGTTTCAAATGATTGAGTAATAAGTCTTTTTTTTTTTTTTTTTTTTGAGACAGAGTCTTGCTCTGTCCCCAAGGCTGGAGTGCAGTGGCGTGATCTTGGCTCACTGCAACCTCTGCCTCTCGGGTTCAACCGACTCTCCTGCCTCAGCCCAAGTAACTGGGATTACAGGTGCCGACCACCACACCCAGCTTATTTATTTATTTATTTTTTGAGATGGAGTCTTGCTCTATCACCTAGGCTGGAGTGCGGTGGCATGATCTTGGCTCACTGCAACCTCTGCCTCCCGGGTTCAAGCGATTCTCCTGCCTTAGCCTCCCTCGTATTTGGGACTATAGGCGAGTGCCATCAGGCCCGGCCAATTTTTTTTGTAGTTTTAGTAGAAACAGGTTTCACCATCTTAGCCAGGATGGTCTCAATCTCCTGACCTCGTGATCCACCCACCTTAGCCTTCCAAAGTGCTGGGATTACAGGCATGTGCCACTGCTCCTGGCCTAATTTGTGTATTTAGTAGAGATGGGGTTTCAACATGTTGCCCAGACTGGTCTCTAACTCCTGACCTCAAGTGTCCACCCACCTTGGTCTCCCAAAGTGCTGGGATTACAGGCATGAGACATTGTACCTGGCCAAGAACAGTGTTTTCAACTACCTTGAAGACTAGGCATATTTTGGGTTCTAAGGGGTGAGAGAGAAAATCTGGCTTACTGCTGTTTGATGGAGTCACAGTCTAGGTTAATTTTAGTTCAAGGATGCCTTCAGGGAATTTGACTGGACTTGGAAGCAGAAGAAAACAGTTCATGGATTTAGACTTCTGCTTGCTGAGTCTTTGGGTTCCTTCCAGAGCTGGAGCTCAGAACTGAGGCTGAGGTCCTAGTGCAGTGCCTCATGAACCAGGGCTGTTAATGGCCTGCATTTGATTTCTAAGTGAAGACGACGAGGGCTTATTGGTAGATTCTGACAGTCTAAGTTTTTCCTGTCTTTCCCCCTATTTCTAGCTGCCAATTTGTGGTGTCTGAAGACCAAGACTACACAGCTCATTTTGCTGATCCTGATACATTAGTAAACTGGGACTTTGTGGAACAAGTGGTGAGTAGCTCAGCCACGCCTGCCTCTAAGCTATGAGTGGGAGAGAGCACTAAATAAAGGTACTGTGGTGACACAGCAGCTGTTGCCTGTGTTCACTGCTTGATACCCTTTTCTGCCTGGCCTTTCTATAGACATTTCTCAGAGGTCAGTTCCTGGTTCTTCCTGGGGTCCATTTTGTGACTAATTGGCACTTGCCTATAGGGATGGTATATGAAAGGCTTTGATTTGCAGGTTTGTAAGCTGGGAAATAGTAACCTCTTACACTCCTGACCTGGGTTGGACTCATTGCTTCATTGGCAGCCATTTGTAGCAATCAGTATCAAAGTAGGCCTCAGCCTTGTGGCAGGTGAGCAGATGAATGAGCCACACAGTTGTTTTTTTTT
Source organism: Callithrix jacchus (assembly GCF_049354715.1). Taxonomy (NCBI): domain Eukaryota; kingdom Metazoa; phylum Chordata; class Mammalia; order Primates; family Cebidae; genus Callithrix; species Callithrix jacchus. The sequence goes on from NC_133510.1 coordinate 123,689,573, forward strand.
TTTTTGAGACAGAATCTATCTCTGTTGCCAGGAGTGCAGTGGTGCTATCTTGGCTCACTGCAGCCTCTGCCTTCCTGGTTCAAGTGATTCTCCTGCTTCAGCTTCCCAGCTAATTTTTCTATTTTTAGTAGAGGTGGGATTTCACCATGTTAATCAGTATGGTCTTGACCTCTTGACCTCATGATCTGCTTGTCTTGGCCTCCCAAAGTGCTAGGATTACAGGTGTGAGCCAGTGTGCCCGGTTTCTTCCCCTTCATCCCCAGACAGAGTTTCTCTCTTGTTGCCTGGAATACAATGATGCAATCTCGGTTCATCGCAACCTCTGCCTTCCGGGTTCAACTGATTATTCTGCCTCAGCCTTCCGAGTAGCTGAGATTACAGGCATGTGCCAGCACACCCAGCTAATTTTGTGTTTTTAGTAGAGATGGGTTTTCTCTTTGTTGGTCCGGCTGGTCTTGAACTCCCAACCTCAGGTGATCCACCTGCCTTGGCCGCCCAAAGTGCTGGGATTACTGGTATGAACCACTGCACCCAGCTTTTTTTTTTTTTTAAAGACAGAGTCTCACTCTGTTGTCCAGGTTGGAATACGGTGGCATCATCTTGGCTCACTGCAACATCTGCCTCCTGGATTCAAGCAATTCTCATGCCTCAGCCTCCTAAGTAGCTGGGATTACAGGTGCGCCTCCCCACTGCCCCACAACCATGACTGGCTAATTTTTTTTTGAGATGGAGTCTTGCTTTGTCACCAGGCTGGAGCACAGTGGCACAGTCTCAGCTCACTGCAACCTCCACCTCCTGGGTTCAAGCAATTCTTGCGCCTGAGCCTCCCGAGTAGCTGGGACTATACGCACATGCCAAATGTCTGGGTAATTTTTGTATTTTTAGTAGAGACAGCATTTCACCTTGTTGGCCTGGATGGTTTCGCACTCCTGACCGCAAGTGATCCACCCGCTTTTGGCTTCCGAAGGTACTGAGGTTACAGGCATAAGCCACCACACCTTGCCCAGTTGTACTTCTTTCTTTTTCTCTTTTTTTTTTTTTTGAGGCAGTCTCGCTCTGTTGCCCCACTGGAGTGCAGTGGCGGGATGCAATGTTGGCTCACTGTAACCTCTACCTCCCGGGTTCAAGTGATTCTCTTGCCTCAGCTTCCCGAGTAGCTGGAATTACAGCATGTGCCACTATGCCTGGCTAATTTTTATATTTTTAGTAGAGACAGCGTTCCACCGTGTTGTCCAGGCCGGTCTCAAACTCCCAGCCTCAAATGATCCACACATCTTGGCCTCCCAAAGTGCTGGGATTACAGGCGTGAGTCACTGTGCCTGGCCCTAGTTGCACTTTCAAAGCTCCTACTGTATTTTCTATTGAAGTTATAAACTCTAGGTATCCCCTTGTTGATCCTAATAGGATAACTGTTGAAGAATAATAATTTCAAAATAGGCGCTGTTTTTTTTTTTTTTGATGAGTAGGGACTTTTGACCCCAAAGCTTGAACTCTGACTAATGTGAAAATGTATAAAATCATCTGAGAATGACACAGAAAGCATAAAAACTTAAGTTTTATTATATTTTTAAAAATATAGGCACACATAAAGTGAAGTATTTTTGATGCATTTTCTGTTGGAAATTACTGATAAATTACTTCTAGACCCTTTATAGACCTTTATGCATACATTTTTTTTTTTTTTTTTTTTTTTTTTTTTTTGAGATGGAATCTCGCTCTGTCACCCAGTCTGGAGTGCCACTGCCCAATCTCAGCTCACTGCAACCTCCACCTCCTGGGTTTGAGCAATTCTTCTACCTCAGCCTCCCGAGTAGCTGGGATTACAGGCACCTGCTACCATGCCCAGCTAATTTTTGCATTTCTAGTAGAGATGGGGTTTTACCACGTTGGCCAGGCTGGTCTTGAATTTCTGACCTCAGGCGGTCTGCCTGCCTTGGCCTCCCAAAGTGCTGGAATTACAGGCATGAGCCACCACTCCCGGCTGCATGCATATTACATCTTTTTTGTAAATGGGAATATAGTGATTTGCCATTATAAAAAATGTAATGTAGAACCCCCAAAATACCTGTTGTGTATTTATTATATTAAGCCATTATTATGGTTTCCTTAATGATTTGCTTGAAGAGCTGTCGTATATGTACTACATTGTTAAACAATTTTTAGAAGATGTGTTGCGTATAAGGATGTATGGGGATGGGGATGAAAGAGTAGAGGCTTATAACTTTGACAGTCCCTAATCAATTCTGCAAGTAGTGAACCTTGTGGTGGCATTTTGTTTCAGCGCATTTGTAGCCATGAAGTGCCATCTTGCCCAATATGCCTCTATCCACCTACTGCAGCCAAGATAACCCGTTGTGGACACATCTTCTGCTGGGCATGTATCCTGCACTATCTTTCACTGAGTGAGAAGGCTTGGAGTAAATGCCCCATCTGTTATAGTTCTGTGCATAAGAAGGATCTCAAGAGGTGAGATTGAGACATTTACTAGATTCGATCCCAGTCTGTTCACTCTTTGCCCTGCTACATATAAGTGTCCATGTTTCAGTGTTGTTGCCACAGAGTCACGTCAGTATGTTGTTGGTGATATCATTACGATGCAGCTGATGAAGAGGGAGAAAGGGGTGTTGGTGGCTTTGCCCAAATCCAAATGGATGAATGTAGACCATCCCATTCATCTAGGAGGTGAGTTCTTTAAATTTTGGGGCAAATAATCCTGGGTACATTTTTAAGGTGATTGAATATATCCTTCTGTCAGAAAGTTAAGTCTTTGGGCAAGGCTTAAGCCCAAGGCTTAAACCCAAGGATTCCGGTAGGTTAAGGTGGAGTTTATAGAGGGTAGATTAACTCTTGGTTTCAGAGTTTTGTATATATTGTTTAATGTATACATCTTAATTTTTAATTTTACAAGGTTTTACTAGCTAGTGTCTTTCACTGTGCCCAGTCTTAGGGGTTCTGTAGTCAGCTAGTCTTGGTGCCTGTCGTCAGGAAACTCAGTAGTAGTCTGATAGAATAGACAGACTGGTAGACAAGCCATTAGGATAGTGTGATAAGTGCTCACAATGAGTGCCAGAGATGGATTCCCTGTGTTTCATGCAGAAGTGAGCTTTTGATTAAAATAGCATTTCAGTCTCTGGGGAAAAGATAGATTTCTCAATAAATGGTAGTGAAACAATTAATTCACTGGGCATGGTGGCTCATGCCTGTAAATCCAAGCACTTTGGAGGCCAAGGTGGGCGGATCACCTGAGGTCGGGAGGGAGTTCAAGACCAGCCTGACCAACATGGTGAAACCCTGTCTTTAAAAAAAAAAAGTTAAAAAGAAACAATTGATTCTTCTTAAGGAAAAAGTAAAATTAGGCTCCTATTTTATAACATTCATAAAATTAATTCCACATGGATTGAAGAAGTAAATGTAAAAACTTCAAAAATTTTAAACCTTTTATTTAAAAGAAAATAGAGGATAATTTCTTTATAAATCCTCAGATGTGTATCTGTCTGAAAGATTGTGTGTTCTCATTTGGGTGGTAAATATGTGTAATATTTTTTTCCTAGTGACTTTGACAGTTTAAATGTTTAACAACTTAAAACATTAAAAATGTGTAATGGGCCGGGCATGGTGGCTCATGCCTGTAATCCCAGCACTTTGGGAGGCCGACACAGGCAGATCATGAAGTAAGGAGTTCAAGCCTCTCCTGGCCAACATGGTGAAACCCCATCTCTACTAAAAATACAAAAATTAGCTGGGTGTAGTGGCACATGCCTGTAATCCCAGCTACGTGGGAGGCTGAGACAGGAGAATGCTTGAATCTGGGGATTGGAGGTTGCAGTGAGCCGAGATAACACCACTGCATTCTAGCCTGGTGACAGAGTGAGAATCCGTCTTAAAAAAAAAATTATTAAAAAAAAAATCCACAGATATGAGTAGATTTTTGAACCAGGCTGAAATGATAGATACTACAAAAGATTGATAAATTTGATTTTATAGGAAGGAAACTTTTATCTGAGAAGATTTCTTAAAGTTAACAGGTAATAAACTAGGGAAAGATTTACACATTTAAAACTAAGAATTAACATCCAGAACATATAGATGTTCTGTAAAGTACATTAATAACTAGTGGAAGAATGGGCTAAGTATGTGACAGTGTTTCCCAGTAAAGAAAACATTTTTGACCAGCCTGACCAACATGGTGAAACCCCATCTCTACTAAAAACGCAAAAAAATTAGCCAGGCATGGTGGTGCATGCCTGTCATCCCAGCTACTCAGGAGTCTGAGTTAGGAGAATCGCTTGAACCTGGGAGGCAGAGTTTGCAGTAAACTGAGATAGCGCCGTTGCACTCCAGTTTGGGCGAAAAGAGTGAAACTCCATCTCAAAAAAGGAAAAAAAAAAAAAAAAAAAAGACAAACCAACCAGTAACACCAACATTAAAGAAATGGTTGGTGGGGCACCGTGGTTCACACCTGTAATCCCAGCACTTTGGGAGGCCAAGGCGAGTGGATCACCTGTGGTCAGGAGTTTGAGACCAGCCTGGCCAACATGGTGAAACCCCATCTCTACTAGAATTAGCTGGGCATGGTGGCAGGTGCCTATAATCCCAGCTACTCAGGAGGCTGAGGCAGGAGAATGGCTTAAACCTGGGAGGCAGAGGTTGCAGTGAGCTGAGATTATGCCACTGCACTCAGCCTGGGTGACAGAGCAAGACTCCATCTCAAAAAAATAAAAAAGTAAGTAAGTAAATAAATGATGGCTTAGTGCAGTGCTCACGCTTGTAATCCCAGTACTTTTGGAGGCTGAGATAGGAAGATCATTTGAGTTTAGAAGTTCAAGACCAGCCTAGCAACATAGCAAGACCTCATTTCTGCTAGACATAAAAATACCATCCTGGCTAACATGGTTAAACCCTGTCTCTAGTAAAAATACAAAAAATTAGCTGGGATTACAGGTGTGAACCACCGTTCCCTTCCAGTTTGAGGTTTTTTTGTTATTACATACAATGCTGTAATTAATAAACATTGTGTGACTAAAGTCTTAACTGCATCTCTGGTTTTCTTAAGTTTCTTGTATTAAGAGCGAAGCTATAGACCTTATTTTAAGATCATTGTTATTTTCTAGGAAATTATGCTAAATTACCCATTTTCTCCCCAGAGAAAAGGCTGTATTTGAAAGTTCCTATTTAGCTACACCGTCGTGAGCTTTGAGTGTTGCATGTCTTTGATCTTGCTGGTGTTCTTGTAGATGAACAGCACAGCCAGTACTCTAAGTTGCTGCTGGCCTCTAAGGAGCAGGTGCTGCACCGGGTAGTTCTGGAGGAGAAAGTAGCACTAGAGCAGCAACTGGCAGAAGAGAAGCACACTTCCGAGTCCTGCTTTATTGAGGCAGCTATCCAGGAGCTCAAGGTAAGAGGATGCATTGGAGACTCTAAACCTTTTCACTCTGTAGGGGGTCTCTGGTTAAAACTAGAAATGCTAAACCTTTTTATGTCGGGGGTGAGTGGATGGTCACTGGGGATAAGTTACTTTCATCCCACGTTTAAGACCACATTAAGACAATAAGCACACATTCCACAGTAAGACAAGGAGAGAATGGCTAAAAAAGCCAATTTGTTCTGGGCTTTGGTGATGGGAGAGAAGGTTTAACCTAGGGCTTTTAAAGCTCTTTCTAGAGCTAAAAGGAACAAGTCAAAATGATTTTATAACTAATTGTGACAGTGGAGTTTTTTAGATAAGCTAGGTTCTTTTTTTTTTTTTTTTTTTTTTGGGGGGGGGATAAGCTAGGTTCTTAAAGGAAAGTAGAGGTTTTTGTTTTCTGGGAAAATACTTAGATTTTATTCTAGAGGTATTTTAAGAGACATTGTAGGCTGGGCATGGTGGCTCATGCTTCTAATCCCAGCACTTTGGGAAGCCAAGGTGGGCGAATCACCAGGTCAGCAGTTCCAGACAAGACTGGCCAACATAGTGAAACCCCGTCTATACTAAAAATAAAAAAATTAGCTGGGTGTGGTGGCGGGTGCCTGTAGTTTCAGCTGCTTGGGAGGCTGAGGTAGGAGAATCGCTTGAACCTGTGAGGCAGAAGTTGTAGTGAGCCAAGATTGGGCCACTGCACTCCAGCCTGGGTGACAGAATAAGACTCCATCTCAAAAAAAAAGACATTGTGGAAAAAGTATTATGGCCTGCCTAGTACTTGTGACAAAGATTACACAAGGATAGAATTCCCTAGGTCTTGTATCTTCCACACCAGGGATTCCTGAAGCATCACAGTCACTGGTTGTTAGGCTCCACCTTGAGATATTGATTGTGTAGGTTAAGCTCAGTAGGCTTAATAATTTGCATTTTAACAAATTCTAGGGTGATGCTGCTCACCTAGAACCGCTAATCTAGCTTAAAGCAGGAGAAGCCCATATTTATTGAATGATTAGCATTTGATAGGCCCAGTGCTGTACACATGTATCTCACTTAAGCTGCTAATGTGTAGATAGAACTATACCCTTTCATGGATGAGGAAATGGAATCATGGGTTGGTTAGTTTTCTAGTAACGGATGCAGCTGGTATTTGAATTCCTGGCTCTTTGACTCCCCAGGTCTCTTTGGGTAGAGTCCTGTATATTTAACTTTTGCTTTCTTTCTATAATACATTGCTGCCATATTTGTTCAAATGGCATTATAGGCATAAGAAAGGCAACGTAGAATTAGAGCTGTCCAGGCTGAGGTGGGGTTAGCTAAACCCCTCCTACTACTCTGGGCCTTTGTCTGAGCATAGTTTGTAAAAAGTAGGTTCTTAGATTTTTTTTTTTTGAGATGGAGTTTCGCTCTGTCACCCAGGCTGGAGTGTAGTGGCGCGATCTCGGCTCACAGCAGTCTCCGCCTCCCAGCTTCAAGTGATTGTCCTGACACAGCCTGTCAGGTAGCTGGGGTTACAGGTGCTCACTGCCACACTCGGTTAATTTATTTTTTATTTTTTTGGGACGGAGTCTCCCTCTCTTGACCAGGCTGGAGTACATTGTCATGATCTTGGCTCACCACAACCTCTGCCTCTTGGGTTCAAGCTATTCTCTCTCAGCCTTCCAAGTAGCTGGGATTACAGGCACTTACCACCATGCCTAGCTAATTTTTATATTTTTAGTAGAGACGGTATTTAACCATATTGCCCAGGCTGGTCTTGAACTCTTGGCCTCAAGGGATACACCCACCTCGGGCTTCCAAAGCGCAGGAGTTAGAGGCATGAGCCACTGTGCCTGGCTGTATCTTTACAGTAGAATGATTTATATTCCTTTGGGTATATACCCAGTAATTGGATTGCTGGGTGGAATGGTATTTACATCTTAGGTCTTTGAGGAATCGCCACACTGTCTTCCACAATGGCTGAACTGATTTATATTCCCCAGTGTCAGATTCTAAGCAGAATGCAATTCTTAGTGGGTATTGCATGCTTCTTGCTTCTTGTTTCCCTCAAAGTTAAGATGTTTAAGCACCTAACTCCTTCCCATTGGGTCTCATTGCCTTTTAACTTTTGGTCCTGTTGAGAGGCCATTCTAAGCCCTTGCCCTTCAAGCCAAGTATGTTTTAGGGAACTTAACTTTCTCTGGTGTTCTCTCTGGCGGCGTTAGACTCGGGAAGAGGCTCTGTCAAGATTGGCTGGAAGCAGAGGGGAGGTCACTGGTGGTGTGGCTGCTCTGGAACAACTGGTGCTGATGGCTCCCTTGGCGAAGGAGTCTGTTTTTCAACCCAGGAAGGTTAGTGTGTCCCTGTTACTAAGTGGCTGCCATTCCTCAAATGCTGCCATGAGGCATTACTGTGAAATCTAAACCTTCTCAGAAGAAGAGGGGACAATAAGTATTTTCTGTATGCTTGTTACTAGTTCTTTCCTCAGGGGCGTTAAATCAATGAACATGACAGCTAAGATAAACATCCGGGGAGCTTGGTTCTTAGGCCTACATTTACCACATTACTTCTGGAAAGTAGGAGATAGACTTTCTGTTGATCTCGAGTTTGCTCCAACAGGGTGTGCTGGAGTATCTGTCTGCCTTCGATGAAGAAACCACGAAAGTTTGTTCTCTGGACGCTCCTTCTGGACCTCTTGCTCTCCCTGTGGTAGAAGAGGAAGAAGCAGTTTCTGAACCGGAGGCTGAGGGGTTGCCAGGGGCCTGTGATGACTTGGAGTTAGCAAATGACAATCTTAAGGAAGGGATCATTTGCATTGAGTCCAGCCAGCAAGAACCCATCACCAAGCCAGGCTTCACACACCTCAGCAGCTCTCCTTGTTACTACTTTTACCAAGGTGAGGGTGCTTGAGGAGAGAAGGATTGGGTTGTCACAGAGGTGTTTCAGAGAGGTGACCTGGCTCTCTAAGCAGAGGAGGTATCTCCACTAGATCCTGGGGCTTGGATGGCTTGTGCCTTTGGGCATGGGAAGGAGTGGGGGGCCTTCTGCGGGCTGGCCAAGACTGGTGTGTGATTGAGCCCCTTGTCCTCAGCGGAAGATGGGCAGCACATGTTCCTGCACCCTGTGAATGTGCGCTGCCTGGTACGGGAGTATGGTAGCCTGGAGAAGAGCCCTGAGAAGATCTCAGCAACTGTGGTGGAGATTGCTGGCTACTCCATGTCTGAGGTGAGGTCTTCCTGTAGCAACAGATGGTCAGGCAGCAATCTTAACCTAATCTCTGAGGTAGGCATAGCCACCCTAAGTTCACAAACCTTCAAAGCCTTTAGTTTTTGTATTTTTAGTCTTTCTGTCAGTGATGGTGCTATGAATTCTTTGTAAGTTAGGTGCCCCCTCAGCATGACAGGGTTCTGTTAAATCAGTTACTGCTGCTCACTGCTTCTCTGGTTCATTGATTGTAGTTTGGGGATGTAGATATTTCTTCCTTTTATTAAAAATGGAGTTTATTTTTGTTTCTTTTCCTTCTTACTGCTTGGGAGAAATGTCACAAATTTGTTTTAAGGTTTAAAATTAGACTCTTTGAGTACTACTAATTTTTCAGCAAACATATGCAGAAAAAGAATAGAAATGAAAATAAATGGGCGGGGTGGTTGCTCAGACCTGTAATCCCAGCACTTTTGGGAGGCCTAGGCAGGCAGATTGTTTGAAGCCAGGAGTTTGAGACCAGCCAGGGCATTTCTACAAAAAACTATAAAAAAAAATTAGCTGGGTGTGATGGTATTCAGCTGTAGTCCCAGCTACTCAGGAGGCTGAGGCAGGAGGATCATCTGAGCCTGGGAGATAGAGTCTGCAGTGAGCCAGCCTGGGGGACAGATCAAGACCATGTCTCAAAACAAACAAACAAACAAAATTGGACTTCATTTTCTACTATTTCAGGCCAAGTGTCTTTCAATGGGGAGATCTGCTTTATCTTCTTTCCCAGTTATTCTGTGTGTGTTTCCCAGGTTTTGTTTTGTTTTGTTTTTGCCAACAAATATGCTCTTTATTTTCACGTTCTTCCCTCAGTTGTGGACCCGTGAAAATCAGAGGCAGCTGGGATTAGCTGTAGATTATTTGTTGCCATACTCAATTCATTCCTTTGCAGCACAAACCAAAAATAACTGGATTTGGTTGCTTATTCCACATTCCTGTAGGTTGACAGTTTGTTTGTTTTCAAAATGAGGATAATTGAGCACTACTGTTTTCAGCACGTGCTGGCTGTGAGTGTTACGTATACATTGTTAGATATCTGTCTGGGTTAGGACCCCTGGCTTTCAGAGTTGGGCTTGCTTTAGTTGAGTAATGGTCCTTTTTCCAATGTAGGATGTTCGGCAGCGTCACAGATACCTCTCTCACTTGCCACTCACCTGTGAGTTCAGCATCTGTGAACTGGCTTTGCAACCTCCTGTGGTCTCGAAGGAAACCCTAGAGATGTTCTCAGGTGAGAGTGCCCCTGCTCTGCTTCCCTTTATAGTAGAGTTCAGGGATGCTTGTGGCTAGAAACGCAGTGTGGGAGGAAATTTACGGAGCTGTATCATGAGTCTTTTAGTACTTCCTAAACACTTCATCTGTTCATCTAGTCCAGCTGGGCCTACCGGTGTGGGCTTAGCTGCTAATACTGGGAGGAGGTAATGGCCAGGTTGTCCTGGGACTACCTCTTTACGACCTGACAAACCCACAGATGACATTGAGAAAAGGAAGCGTCAACGCCAAAAGAAGGCTCGGGAGGAACGCCGCCGAGAGCGCAGAATTGAGATGGAGGAGAACAAGAAACAGGGCAAGTGTAAGTTCAGGAACTCTCATCTTTGACTAGTACTGCTGTGCATCATTGTATGGAACTTTGTGTCTGGGACCGACCCAGAAGCCAGACCAGAGCCATTTGTTTTCTTCAGCTTTTAAATGTGAATCATGAGAGTACCTCCTTAATAGACTTGTCTGTGAATTTAATGAGTTACTATGGGTCAAATAGTTACATAGCACATAGTAAGGATTCTACATAGTAAGGATTGCACATGTAAGCAATCCTTACATAGCACATAGTAAGGATTAAGACGAAATTCAGCCTTGGTAATAGTGGGTGATGTAAACCTGTTGCAGAGGTGGGAATTGGGGCTTCACTAAGAATGCTGGGGGCCATTGTCCCCCATGCTGTCTGGATCTCTGATGTTACCCCTAACTCTCTATTAAAGGGGACAGCTGAACACAGCAAGTCTCCCAGGAGGGTCTGATCAAGTGGAAACTTTGGTAGACTAGGAAATAAGTACAGGAAGTGGTTTTAAGAGATCTTTCATGGCACTAAGCACGCATTTTGATCTGGTTCTCCAAAATAAGCTTCATTGAATCTAGGGGATTAGGGTGAAACAAGGACCCATTATCCACTAGAAAACAAGGAATTGAGTCTTTGGCCAAGGAAAGGACTTTGCTCTTTTGTCTCCATATGGTATGGAAACATACATTTTATATCTCAAATGAGGTGAGTATATATCTGGGGTCCCAACACTACGTAGGTGTTTGGCACATGTTCTGAACTTTGAGAAAACTGATACTTCAGGAATAAGATTTTTTGTTTCAACTTTTTGTGGAAATATCCAGAGAGTAATCGGGAGGCTGAGGTGGGAGGATCAGGAGTTCTGGGATATAGTGCACTATGCCGATCAGGTGTCTGCACTAAGTTTGGCATCAAATATGATGACCTCCCAGGAATGGGGGACCACCAGGTTGCCTAAGGAGGGTTGAACCGGCCCAGGATGGAAATGGAGCAGGTTAAAACTCCCGTGCTGATCAGTAGTGGGGTTGTGCCTATGAATAGCCACTGCACTTCAGCCTCGGCAACATAGTGAGACCCCATCTCTCTCTCTTTTTTTTTTTTTTTTTGAGACGGAGTTTCGCTCTTGTTACCCAGGCTGGAGTGCAATGGCACGATCTCGGCTCACCGCAACTTCCGCCTCCTGGGTTCAGGCAATTCTCCTGCCTCAGCCTCCTGAGTAGCTGGGATTACAGGCACATGCCAGCATGCCCAGCTAATTTTTTGTATTTTTAGTAGAGACAGGGTTTCACCATGTTGACCAGGATGGTCTCGATCTCTTGACCTCGCGATCCACCCGCCCTGGCCTCCCAAAGTGATGGGATTACAGGCTTGAGCCACTGCGCCCGGCCTGAGCCCCCATCTCTTAAAAAAAAAAAAATATATATATATATATACACATATATATACTCCGATGTTTGTCACCCAACCTCAATTATGAATAGTTAAAACAAGGTTAACTATATTAAAACAAAGACATTATAGAAGGACAGTTATAAATTTGGGTTTTAGCTTCTCTCTGCGTCCTCCAGACCTTTGGGGGTATGCATGTATGGTGTCCTCACCTGTTAGAAATTATTTGAAAAGTTCAGGTCGGGTGTTGTGGCTCACACCAGTAATCCCAACACTTTGGGAGGCCGAGGTGGGCCTCAGGAGTTCAGGACCAGCCTGGGCAACATGGTGAAACTCCATCTCTACTAAAAATTCAAAAAATTAGGTGGGCATGGTGGCACCTGCTTGTGGTCTCAGCTACTCAGGAGGCTAAGGTAGGAGGATTGCTTGAGCCTTGGAGGCAGAGGATGCAGTGAGCAGAGATCGCACCACTGCACTCCAGCCTGGATCACAAAGTGAGATTCCCATCTCACACACACGCAGAAGAATAATTCTATAAATGGGTTTACCAGGGTTATCTTTCCTTTGCAGACCCAGAAGTCCACATTCCCCTTGAGAATCTACAGCAGTTTCCTGCCTTCAATTCCTATACCTGCTCCTCTGATTCTGCTTTGGGTCCCACCAGCACCGAGGGCCAGGGGGCCCTCTCCCTTTCTCCTCTGAGCAGAAGTCCAGGTTCCCATGCAGGTAAGTAGATGAAATTTAATGAATTCACCCATTGGCTAGACCTTATGCAAAGCCTTGGTGTCTGAATTTACAACCCCGGCCCACTCAGCATGGTGTGGGCTTCAGGTCCATAAGCTGACTTTGGGTAGTCCCAAGGTCCATCAGATTCTTGCCATTTATTCACCTTTCCGACTTGCTATACTGACTGCTTTATCCCCAGCTTCAGAGAACCTCAGGGAGCTCTTTAGGCAGGATAGTTGAATCTGGATTCTTCCCTATGACACAGCTGTTTTTATTTCTAGTTTTTATGTTTGAGATACTCTCCTGTATGCCTGACCATCTTCCTATATGTCTCTATTGTAGCAGCGTTTATAATAGCTACAAAAAAAAAAAAAAAGGAAACAGTCCAGAAAGCCTACCAGTAGGGAAATGGCTAAATTATAGTATTTATACTATAAAATATTTTACACCTGCTGAAGAAGGGAATAGTTCTCTTCATGGACTAATGGGAAGATAAAACTAACTTATAGAACAAGAACAAATATTTGTGGGTTAAAGAACACCACCACCACAAAATTAAAGCATTTCATTATGGGTTTATATATCTAAATGTATAGAAAAACTTCTAGAAGGCAGGGCAGGAAATGAAAAATAATATTAAAGGTACAGAAAAAATTGAAGGCCAGGTACAGTGGCTCACACCTGTAATCTCAGCACTTCGGGAGGTCGAGGTGGTCAGATCCCCTTGAGCTCAGGATTTCAAGACCAACCTGGGCACTGTGGCAAAATTTCATCTCTACAAAAAAATACAAAAATTAGGTGGGTGTGGTGTTGTGCACCTGTAGTCCCACGTACTCGGGAGGCTGAGGTGGTAGGATGACTTGAGCCTGGGAGGCAAAGGTTGCAGTGAACCGAGAATGGGCCACTGCACTCCAACCTGGGCAACACAAGCAGACCCTGTCAAAAAAAAGGAGAAAATACTGAGACAGGTATATTCCAAATTGGTAGTGGTGTTACATTCTAAGGAATGAGACTGGATTAAAATGTTCAAATGAGCCTTTAGCCTTAAAATAAATTTTGTCTTATATAGAAAGAATGTGTTTGTTCGTTTATAAGACTAGTCCAGTGCAGTAGTGAGAAGGGGGAATGAGTAGAACAAAGAGCTGGATCTATAACTGAGTGTGAACAATCAATTGAGATAACTCACTACCTGCAGACCAGCCAGAATATTTAAATCGTTAAGAAATTAAAGAGTTACTGACTATAATTTCAGACATTGTCTTTTATGATCTTCATCTGCCTGGCAGATTGTTTATTAATTTCTATTTTTTTTTTTTCTTTTTCTGAGACGGAGTCTCACTCTGTCACTGGAGTGCAGTGGCTTAATCTTGGCTCACTGCAGCCTCCACCTCCCTGGTTCGAGTGATTCTTCTTCTTGTCTCAGCCCACCGAGTAGCTGGGATTACAGGCATGCACCACCACATCCAGCTAATTTTTTTACTTTTTGTAGAGATGGGGTTTCACCAGGTTGGTCAGGCTGGTCTCAACCAAACTACTGATCTCGTGATCTGCCTGCCTGGGCCTTCCAAAATGCTGGGATTACAGGTGTGAGCTACCGCGCCCAGCCTCTGTCAGGCATTCTTAACAAAATGTCCATCATCGGAATATTTAAAACTTTTGATGACCATTGTGATCACATGCATATCATTTTGCAGATTAGGAACCTGTGGCTGAGGCAGGTAGTTAGTCAAGAACTGGGATTGGAACTTGGTTCTTGAGGACTGACTGCACTCCTGTGACGCTCTTCTGCTTACCTGAGAAAGGACTATGGCAGATAATTAAATACATTATCTGTGATACTCATTCTTTCTTTTTTTTTTTTTTTTAAAGACAGGATCTCGCTCTGTTTCCCAAGCTGGACTACAGTGGGACAGTCTCAGCTCAGTGCAACCTGTGCATCCCAGGTTGAAGCAATTCTCATGCCTCAGCCTCCCGAGTAGCTGGGATTACAGGCATGCACCAACATACCCTGCTAATTTTTGTATTTTTAGTAGAGACGGGGTTTCGCCATGTTTGCCAGGCTGGTCTCTAATTCCTGGTCTTAAGTGATCTGCCCAGCCTATCTGTGATAACAAGATCATGTTTTCACATACTATCTTCTCTGAAAGGTTTTTTTTTTTTTTTTTAAGACGGAGTTTTGCTCTGTTGCCCAGGCTGGAGCGCAATGTCACAATCTCGGCTCACTACAACCTCTGCCTCCCAGGTTCAACCGATTCTCCTGCCTCAGCCACCCAAGTAGCTGGGATTACATGTGTCTGCCACCATGCCCAGCTAATTTTGTGTTTTTAGTAGAGATGAGATCTCACCACGTCGGCCAGCCTGGTCTTGAATTTCTGACCTCAGGTGATCCACCCACCTAGGTCTCCCAAAGTGCTGGGATTTACAGGTGTAAGCCACAGCGCCTGGCTTTTCTGAAAGTTTAAGCTTTTAATGTATTTAAGCAAGAGCAATTGGTTGGTCCTAGGAATAAGAGTACTGACCATGGGAGGGTAAGGCCCCTCTTGTCTGACACTGTTCTGGGCAGTGGATAGACTGATCTGTAAGTGTTCAGCTCTAGTCAGAAAGGTGAGAGAAGTCTATTACCTAGGGAATATCGGGAAAAGGTTTGCACCCTCATGCTGGATCTTGTTGATGTGTCTTGGATTCTAACTGCATACTCCCAGGTCATAGTGTCTACTGGCAGGAATGTAAAGGCTGAGCTGATTAAATTTTATCTTTTTCTTGGAGGTTTTTCATCCATATAAAACTAGTCCCTGACAGCACCTAGCCTTGAGAGCCAGCCTTTGTCAAGAGTACAGCATTTCAAAAGCAAAAAATTTTCTTATGGTAGGAGTAGATTCTACCATGACTCCTAGTGTTACTATAACCATGAAGCTTTTACCTCTCCCTATACGGGTCACTGATTTCATGGGCGACATCGTTGGCTTTATAAGAACATGGGAGAGTTGAAGGTTGGATCAAGGTTTGCTTTTCTTTGAGGGGATGGTTTGTAATTTTCCAGACCTGACTCAGGGCTCACTCATCTCTCTTCTTAAGAGAACACTCCTTGGAACGTGACGAATATAATCAGGTCTCTGGTTCCCTTTCAGACTTTCTGCTGACCCCTCTGTCACCCACTGCCAGTCAGGGCAGTCCCTCATTCTGCGTTGGGAGTCTGGAAGAAGACTCTCCCTTCCCTTCCTTTGCCCAGGTAAATCCTTCGATTGTGAAGCAGCCCAAGGGTATTTAACATGAACTCTGCTGCTTATTATTATGGGAACCTTCTCCAGGGATTGTTACCTCTTATTCTAATACGGCTGGATAAATTGAGTCATCTGATGGGTAGGAGGGAAATTCACTGCCTGTTGGAGCTTTAGGCAGCATGGAGTTGGCTGAGGGCAGATTATGTCATGGATGGGCCCCTCTGTTGGAAAAGGAGAGACTTAACAGGCTAATGTTGCACTGACTCTAATACATGGGAAGCTTTCTTAAGAGGAAAGCTCAGATTTAGTCCTCAGATGTTACTGTAGGACGTACCCAGGAAAGAGGCCAAGAATAATTAGAATATTTAAAAAATCATTTGATACTGTGTACTGGATCCTGTTGTAGGGGCTGGGGATACACCTTCAATTTTAACTGGTATCTGGTTCTAGGACCTCTGATTCAGGTGACATTTATCTGTTACATAAAATAAGCTATTTCTCTTCACTTTGAGAGGGGAAGAGTGTCCTGGTTATACTGTAACTAGCCAGAGCAGCTGCGTGGGGGAACGATAGGCTAGTGAGGCTTGCTGTGAAACCACTTTATTAATCTCCAAGATAATAAGCTAATACTTAGTATTCAGATAACTGAGGAAGACAGATGGACAGCTTGACATGTGCCCTTGTAAGAAGTCTGTATTAACTTCTTTGAGGCTAGTGTAGAATCATCTTGACAGTTCTTTAGAGTAGTTGATATGGATGTTTCTCATGTAATTATAGCAGTTTGTACTGATAAATAAGAATTGAACTTTGGTAAGGAGGGTCCTGAAATCAAGGATCATGAAATAATTGTAGGGGCGAGATGGGAAGGGAGTGGGGGGGATCCTGAAAATTAACTGCTGGACTTTAGAGATGATTAGTAAGTGGCTCCCAGGAGTTATGCCAAATAAAGTTTTTTGTTTTTTTTTTTAACTAGGCTTTACTGCTATTGCTGTTTTCCTTTGAACTTTATTTTGAAAAACTTCACACTTAGAGTTGAAAGAATGAGTAATACTGTTTGTAATAATATGGGATATTCTCCTATATAACCACAATGATCACAATAGAGAAATTCCACTGCTACAATAATACCTAATACAGTGTGCATTTTTCTCTCTCCCATTTGTCTCAGTGTCCTTTATTTTCAACTCAGTGAGTAATGTCCATTACTCACTGCATTTAGTTGTCAAGTCTCTTTCATTTCCTTTGAGTTATTAACCATTTCTTTGCTCATATCTCCTCTTTTTT
Organism: Callithrix jacchus; assembly: GCF_049354715.1. Classification (NCBI taxonomy): domain Eukaryota; kingdom Metazoa; phylum Chordata; class Mammalia; order Primates; family Cebidae; genus Callithrix; species Callithrix jacchus. The sequence goes on from NC_133510.1 coordinate 123,706,374, forward strand.
TTTCCCTTCCATGGCCAGTTGTTTTATAGAATATCCTACAGATTAGACTTGCGTGATTTTTCATGAGTGGATTCGGGTTAAATATTTAAACACTTTGGTAAGAATAAAATGTAGGTGACATATTTTGGTTACCTTATAAGAGTAAAATGATTCACATGTCAAACTATTTATTTGGATGCTGTCTTGGTCCATTTGTGTAGCTATAAAGGATTATCTGAGGCTGGGTCATTTATTTTAAAAAAAAGGTTTATTTGGTTCATGACTCTGCTGGCTGGAAGACTGGGCATCTGCTGAGTGCCTCAGGCTGCTTCCACTCATGGTACAAGAAGTGGAGGGAACCCTGCTTGTGAAGAGATCACATGGCAAGAGAGGAAGCAAGGAGGGGAGGAGGTTTCAAGGTCTTTTAAACCGTGTTCCTGTGCCCAGTTTTCAAAATAGCCTTTAGCCAAGCTATTGAAGCAGCCTTCATGAAATGGGACACACCAGCTACTTCAGATCCCCTCTCTGGTAAGGGCAGAAGCTGGAGTGCCCAGGGTTGTGAAACACACTGCACACGTCCTGTCATTCCTGCCTGGATCCAGCAGCAGACATCGCTCATCAGCTCTTTCAGGAACGAATGGGAGAATAGTTTTTTATCCCTTGGTGTGGCGGGGGGGGGGAGCATCCATTTGTTCATGAGGGGTCCACCCCCTCGTCCCAAATTGGGGATCGTTTTGTTTTTTTTTTTTTTTTTGAGACAGTTTTGCTCTTGTTGCCCAGACTGGAGTACAATGGCGCGATCTCAGCTCACCACAACCTCTGCCTCCCAGGTTCAAGCAATTTTCCTGCCTCAGCCTCCCAAGTAGCTGGGATTATAGACATGTGCCACCACGCCCAGCTAATTTTTATATATTTTTTAGTAGAGATGGCGTTTTGCCATGTTGGTCAGGCTGGTCTCGAACTCCCAACCTCAGGTGATCTGCCTGCCTTGGCCTCCCAAAGTGCTGGGATTATAGGCGTGAGCCACTGTGCCTGGCCGGGGATCAGATTTTCACATGAGGCTTGGAGGGGTCAAATGTCTAAGCCATAGCAGACCCAAACTCCTAGAGACCAAGGGAGAAGTTCACCAAAGGGGAACATAATGAAGAAAGGTTATTTAATGAAATCAGCATCTGCCAACACAAACTCATCTTGAGTAATAGATTCCTCACTTTGGAATATGTGATTTAAGGGCAAGGCATCCCTGCTTGAACCCCATAGGGTTTGTCTCTTGATATTTTTCCGGGAGTAAAATGTTCCCTGTCAAAATAAGTTACATGGCATATTTGCAGTTGGGGCTCATAGTGGCCTTCAACAGTTACAACTTGGCCTTGGCCAAGTGGGATGAAAATTACTCAGGGGCATGAGAATTGTTCTGGTTTTATTGTCTTCCTGGGAATTTTACTGGCCTATGGTTGGATCTGAAAGTTAATGATTAAGGAGCTATTGGAAAAGCAGACTAAAAGGTAGTGAGAGCTATTGAAGCAGTGCCAGGAGAGAGTTTTACTTTTCATGGCTGTAGGCAACTTAAGTTCAATAGCCATATAGTTCAAAACTGGAGGGTACTAGTTCGGGCACGGTGGCTCACACTTGTAATCTGGCACTTTGGGAGGCCGAGGCAGGTGGATTATCTGACATCAAGAGTATAGGACCAGCCTGGCCAACATGGTGAAACCCGTCTCTACTAAAAAATACAAAAACTAGCTGGTCGTGGTGGTGGGCCCTGTGATCCCAGCTACTTGGGAGGCTGAGACAGAATTGTTTGAACCTGGGAGGCAGAAGTTGCAGTGAGCCAAGATTGTGCCATTGTACTCCAGCCTGGGCGACAAGAACAAAAGTCTGTCACAAAAAAACCTAAACAAACAAAAAACCAACCGGAGGGTGCTACCCACTGCTTACTTTGACAGACTGGTGTTTGTAGGGGTCCCAAGAAGGGCAGAAAAACTTACCACATAGTCAGGATTCCCAACTTGAGGGTCGGAGTAAGAATTTTGTGTGCCTTTTATGTGGTGGTCTTTACCCATTTCCCAAGGAACAAAACAGCTTATGGTTTACTACCTTGTGGTAGTAAATACTTCACTGCCATTTCCATTAGTCAGAATATAAAGGACATGACTAGAACAGTATGTTAAGGAGAGAAGTACCTGGAGAATCTTTTCAAAGGTGACAGTTGGCTCTGTGCCTCTCCAATCAGTGTCAAGGTAGGTCTGGAAAAGAAGACAGACCAGCTACTTAAATTCTTTTCCCCCACTTCTTTCCCACTTTGGCAGATGCTGAGGGTTGGAAAAGCAAAAGCAGATGTGTGGCCCAAAACTGCTCCAAAGAAAGGTGAGGATGACCCACTTGTGAAGGGGGAGTTTGGTTCATTTCCATAAAAGGCTGTTTCTAGAAAGGAGTTGTTTCTTAGAGTTTTAACACTGGTATTTTTTTAGATGAGAACAGCTTAGTTCCTCCTGCTCCTGCGGACAGTGACGGGGAGAGTGATAACTCAGACCGTGTTCCTGTGCCCAGTTTTCAAAATTCCTTCAGCCAAGCAATTGAAGCTGCCTTCCTGAAACTGGACACACCAGCTACTTCAGATCCCCTCTCTGGTAAGGGCAGAGGCTGGAGTGCCCAGGGTTGTCAAACACACTGCACACGTACTGTCATTCCTGCCTGGATCCAGTGGCAGACATCACTAATTAGGCACTTTTCCTTCTGAACCCTTTGGCACAATCTAGTGTCATTTAAATAATACTCCATTTGGTATGTCAGATAGGACCTGTTTGCCACCCCAGATTAATTCATGAGGCCTGAAAGTGAAATTCTGAGGAACTTTTCCAAGATACAGTGGGGTGTACAACCTTTAGCATCTTGAGTTGGTACAGGGTAGCCAATTAGGAGAAGTCACTCTCAAAGCCTGTTGCACTGTTCGTGACTTAGATAAGAATCACATATGAGAGGCTCAGCACCTCTCTTAGTGCTGTGTACCTTGCACCGTGCTAATTTTATCCTCCCAACAACATTAAATGGGTTTACCTCACATTACAGATGGGGAAACTGAGGTCCAGGGTGGTAAAGTGACTTGCTCAAAGACACCCACTTAGTGTATACCAAGACTGGTATTGGAGTCTAGGCAGTCTAATTCCAGAGCCTCCACTCTCTCAGTAATGAAAATTGACCAGGGGACAAGGGATGGCATTTTTAGTTAAGCAAGCTCTCTTTCTGTGTCTCCCTTTAGAAGAGAAAGGAGGAAAGAAAAGAAAAAAACAGAAACAGAAGCTCCTGTTCAGCACCTCAATTGTCCACACAAAGTGACACTACTGGCCCAGGCTACCTTCTCCATCTGTTGCTTTTTTTTTTTTTTTTTTTTTACCCCATGCTTTTGTTTGGCTGCTGTAATTTTTAAGTATTTGAGTTTGAACAGATTAGCTCTGGAGGGGAGGGGGTTTCCACAATGTGAGGGGGAACCAAGAAATTTTAAATACAGTGTATTTTCCAGCTTCCTGTCTTTACACCAAAATAAAGTATTGACACTCACAAGAGATCTCTTCCTGCCAAGGTTTTTAGTTTGTTGTGAGTGTAGTCTTTTTGAACCATGTGTAATTAATTTTTTTCAACCCAAAATAAGATTGAGTCCCTTTGACCTGCATTAGGCTGTCCAGCCCAGAATGGCACAGCACTGCTCTGCCGTAGCATCGTGTCAGGGCTTCCTGGGCTCAGCATCTCTCTGTCTTTTAAAAACAGTTGGATCCTTACTATTTAGTTCTCCTTGTTAAAGCAGAGGGGTGGGAATAAAATGGATTTAGGACACCCAGTTTGAATTGCAGTTTATTTTTCTTCTGACACATGGCCAGGTTGTGGTGCCAGCTTAATGGGGTAGGTGTCCTTGGCACTTGCATGTGTGAAAGGAGGGTTTTGCCGCCTCTTGAGCATGGCTTGCATTGGCAAGGAAAGCTGTAACTCATGAAGGAAGCCCTGAGACCTGCTACCCCTAAGATGGAGCTTGTTTTCAGTGACAGTGGCTTGAGTCCTAGGAACAGGAGTCTGTACAGCTGGAAAAGAGCAGGGCCGTCTCAAGCCGTAGCATTGCTGTCTCCCTCTGATCTAGAGCAGTTTTCTTATGCCTTGATTTGAGCTAATTTTGATGTGAACTCTCTTGCTGCTTAATAAAGTGACCTCTAGGTGTATTAGACTGCGAAGGCAAATGGTTGCAATAAATCACCTGCACAAGCAATGTGAGCTTTTTGTTAAGTTAATCACAGGTAAACTAGATGAGTTATTTCTTGAATAGGTTAATGTGATAGCTACCAGGATATCGTGGGCTGTCTCTTCTGGTGTCAGGTTTAAATGGTTCTAGAGCTGGGCTTAGCTTTAATCTGCTATTTTGAAAGAAATCATTTCAGTAAATTTCCTGGGTGGATCAGGGTGTTCTGGCCTCAAGATGAGGCGGGTGGCTGGGCGTGGTAACTCACATCTGTAATCCCAGCATTTTGGGAGGCTGAGGTGGACGGATCACGAGGTCAGGAGATTGAGACCATCCTGGCCAACGTGGTGAAACCCGATCTCTACAAAAAAATACAAAAATTAGCTGGGCATGGTGGCAGGTGCCTGTAATCCCAGCTACTCAGGAGGCTGAGGCAGAAGAACAGCTTGAATCAGGGAGTTGGAGGTTGCAGTAAGCAGAGATTGTGCCACTGCACTCCAGCCTGGCAACAGTGAGACTGGCTCAAAAAACAAAAAAAAAGAGGGAGGCATGTTGAAGCCAGTCACCAGTATTTCTGTTAAATGTGTATAAGTACTTTCAGTGTAATCCATTGTATTATGGAGAAAACAGATCCTAGAAATGTTCGTAGGTAGCAGACCAAACCTGGATCACAATCTCTCACCGTTCCTGCTTCCTAGTGAGTGTGGCAGTCTCACTTGTCTTCGGTGTAAGGCAATAAAGAAAAGTGGAATTACAAAAACTACCTTAAGTTCTTTAAGTATATGGCCATGCAATAATGATGTCAGGTGAGGCCAGCTCTCCCACCCCAACTGCAAAAGTTGCATATTTTAAGTACTGGTAAGGAATCTGGTACCTAAGAGCCTGTGGTTCTGGGCTGAGACTGGCTATAGATCTCTGCCAGTTTAGTTGCTGTGTCTCAACTAAAATTTCTATTTCAAATGACTTGCCTTGCTTAGGGCTCATCTTGGGGGCTGGGGGTACAAAGCCTCAAATAGAAGGCTAAGTATTAAAAATCTAGGCCAGGTGCAGTAGCTCACACTGTCAATCCCAGCACTTTGGGAGGCCAAGGCAGGCCGATCACTTGAGGACAGGCGTTCCAACAGCAGCTGCCCAATATGGCAAAACCCCATGTCTACTAAAAATACAAAAATTAGGCAGGTGTGGTGGTACATGTCTGTAATCCCAGCTACTTGGGAGGCTGAGGTGGGAGAACTGCTTGAACCCAGGAGGCGGAGGTTGCAGTGAGCCAAGATTGCACCACTGCACTACATCCTGGGCGATAGAGCAAGACTGTTTAAAAAAAAAAAAAAATTTAACTAGTACCACATAGGGAGTCAGTCTTCCCACCAAGGCTAGGGATAGAGAGGGAATGGAGACTTGGCCAAGCATGGACTCCATAAGCTCTTTTTGTAACATAAGTATGCTAGTTACCAAGGAAACCAGATACATTTATTAAACCTACTCTTAGCCAAGCAATTAGATACAAAGATGTCTATACAGAGTTCACAACCTACAGCACTTAACCAGGGAATGCTAGGTAAAGCCAACTTCAGTTTAACTGCGTACTCCATTTCAAGTGGGTAACGTGTCCTCTGGTTGCAGTTATCCAGTTAGGAAAATGTAGAAGATGCTGTTGCTACCCAGAATGTTCTGTTCAACAAGTGGGCTTGAAGCTTGAGCACAGTGTAGCCTGCTGTATGGTGAGCAGAGGTTCACTCCATTGCTTCGGCAGCCTCCTCACTTGACTCTTCCTCCTCCTCTAGTAAGCAGCTTCTTGTCACAGACTTCTGGATAGCTTCCCGCTCTCCTGGAGAAGGCAGATAACAGATGAAAGATGACTTTGGGAGTGATTTTTTTTGGCTCAAGGTCTGTCACTGCTCAGTGGGCCCTGGACTAGTGTTGCTTACCTTCATTAGTGCAGTTCTGCAACAAGATCAACAGCTGTCTTCTGTTGTACTGAATGAGGAACTTCTGACATGTTCTTATTGTACCTGGCATGAGTTATTGTGGTCAGCAGCTTGTGAAAGGTCTCGACTTTATAACGAGGTAGGGGAAGAGTGTCTTGTTAGCGGGACAGCAAGAAGACCCACCCAACAGTCTAGACTCAACTCTGAACGTGTCACCTATTGAAAATCAGTAGCCATGTGGTAACATTCCACTCCTACCTCCCACATGTAACGTGTTGAAAAAGCATGGGTAACGATGTCCTTTGTTTTCCAAGTACGTGATGAAGGGAAGAGCTGACCACACAAGCTGATAGAATTCTTTTCTGCATCGAAGTAGCACTATTCCAGTATAGGCATTGAGGTATCGAACTAGAACAAAAAAAAAAATCGTTTTGGAAAACTTTTGCCAGGTATGGTGGCTCATGTCATGCCTATAATCCCAGCACTTTGGGAGGCTAAGGAAGGAGGATCACTTAAAGTCAGGAGTTCGGGACCAGCCAGGCCAACATGATGAAGCCCTGTCTCTATTAAATACAAAAATTAGCCAGACATGGTGGGGTGCACGCCTGTAATTCCCTGCTTGGGAGGCTGAGGTACGAGAATTGCTTGAACTGGGGAGGTGGAGGCAGCGCTGAGCTGTGATCTCACCGCTGCACTCCAGCCTGGGTGAAACGAGACTGAATCCAAAAAAAAAAAAAAAAGGAAAACTTTGGAGTTGCAGGAGCGTATTAAAAACCTTGGAGTAACAGAGCCTACTATGTGCTCAATGTATGTTGCAGGCAAGTGGCACGTAGGCTATATCAGCAGTAAAAAACAGGAGAAAAGCCAAAACACCCACTGTGTTGCATACCACTCAGAACTGGTGAATGAATTTAGAATTTAAAATGCTTTCTAATTCACTAACTAGTTAATTCAATAAATAGGAGCAGGTAGGAGGCGATCCATTTTAATTTAGGAAAAAAACCTACAAAACTCTTGCCTGAAAAACAAGCTGTTTTGCTGCAATTGGGCTCTAATTCTTGTAGCAGTCAGCTTAGTCTAACCTGATTTAGGAGAGTTAAGCCTATCTTCAAGGTAAAAGAGGGAACTAATATAAGTGGTGTGGAAGGGACCCTCTTTGTCGCAGCTCATCCTATATTTACATATATAAACAATCATGTGTTCTGCACTCTGCCAACTATTAAAGGGCTTTCCCAGGGTTTTGACAATTTTTTTCCCCATGTGATTTTTAATGTAATCAGTCACACAGCTCTTACTAGGAACGATTCACTGCTTCCCTCATTTAATTCTCTATCCTATCAAATTAAGTCACAACGAATTACAGATGTCAAACAGGTAAAAAGAGGCATTTAGATCGAAGTCTACTGCCTTCGGACCCCTCCTGTTAGCTCTCTGCTAATTTCGGACTTGTCTGGATCAAGTCTAGCTCTGAGTGCCAGGCGCTTAAAGAGATACCTTACAAAAAGCAGTTGCCCGGGGGCTGGGCCACTCCAGCAGTGGCTCGTGCCCCTTCTTTCTTCCTCCGGCGCCTGCCCCTTCCACGTCCCGCCATCCTCCCGGGTTCCCCCAGCGCCCTCGCACCCGCGAAGCCGATGGAGCAGGCGGCTGCGCCGAAAGTCCCGTGCACCCGGGCGATCGTGTCCCGTACGAGACTGCTCAGAACTCGGTCATCGAGGCTCAGGCGGCAGCGGGGGTCGTCCGACACCAATTCGCAGAGCAGATACCTGCGGCCGGCGAGAGGAAGATGGGCGCTAGCGGGGCCGCGAGGTCCCGGCAAGACACTGGATGAGTCTGGAAGGAACTGCTTACCTGTGCTTGAACCGCACCATGGCTGCCTCCGCGCCCTCCGGCTCGATGTGCAAAACGGATGTGGGTTCCGCCCGCTGCCAATGGGAAGCTTGCTTCCTCAGCCTTTCAGCCATTCAGAGAAGGAGGCAGGACATGAGGGCGGAGCTAGAAAGTTGAGAAGCCGAGCTCTGTGTCAGTCTCCCTCAAGGCCCGCCCCATCTCTAAGCGCGCATGCGTCCTGCGGAGGACCCGGACTAATTTGAGGGCTGAACCGGATCCGGGTATTAATCGTGTTGCAACTGTGATGGTTGGTTCTGCTGCACTCCGGTGTTTACAGTGCTGTGTATTGTATTGTAAATATAGGATGCAGCCGCTTTTCTTGGGGCCCTGGAAACCTTGCAGCATAGTTATGTATGCGGGTATATTTTCTCCCCAAGGTGAACGGTGGAGTTTTTGAGGGCAAGACCCTGCACCTCAACAGCCCAGGGATTGACAAACGGGAAATCGGACCCTTATTTTCAGGTTAGAACTCAGTTTAATTCTTCCATACAGCTAAATATGCTATTGCTGTTTGCGCCTTTCAACAATCTTAGGGAGGCGAGTGTGCTGCCTCGTTTTTTGTTTACAGAAACAATACGTGGTCATTATATTTTCCACTTCTTTTTTCTTTCTTTCTTTCTTTTTTTTTTTTTAACAGAAAAGCACCAAGAAGCAAATAAATTATAATCCCAGCACTGAGAGAGAATAACTGTTGTCGTGTCACGTGTTTTCTTCTATCATTTTCTCCCTGGGCCAGTGGTTCTTAAAGTGTAGACTGGGGACCACTGAGATTTCCTAAACTTACTCAGTTTAGGAGTCCCCGAAGTCAGAATTACTTTCATAATAATACTAAGATGTTACTTGCCTTTTTCACTCTCTCAGAGTGAACAGTCAAGTTTTCCAGAGGCTGCTTGACGTGATGACATCATTGCTCTAACAGCTAATGGAATTGTGTATTGTTTTCTAAACATTTCTCAGCTTTAGTAAATACGACCCACAAAAATAAAAGCTCTTTGGGATCCTCAGTAACGCGTGTAAAGGGGTCGTGAGACAGAGAAAATAGTTTGAGAACTATGCCCTCTGTTAAATTATGTTTTTTCTTTTATTTTATTTTCAAGTTTTTTTTTAATGTCTTATTGGGGTATTACATAAAGTATATATTCTTTTTTTTCTCTCTCTCTCTCTTGAGAAGGAGTCCTGCTCTGTCACCCAGGTGGGAGTCCAATGGCGAGATCTCAGCTCACTGCAACCTCCATCTCCTGAGTTCAAGCGATTCTCCAGTCTCAGCCTCCTGAATAGCTGGGATTACAGGTGTGTGTCACCATGCCTGGCTAATATTTTGTATTTTTAGTGGAGACGGAGTTTCACCATGTTGGCCAGGCTGGTCTCGAACTCCTGACCTCATGATCCGCCTGCCTCCACCTCCCAAAGTGCTGGGATTACAGGTGTGAGCCACCAAGCCTGGCCTAAAGTTCATATTCTTAAGTGTACATCTCAATGAATTTTTACATATGGATAGACTTGCGTAACCACCTCCACGATTAAAATAAAGAGCATTTCCAGTATCTCTGAAGGCTCCCCGAGCCCTCTTCCAGTCAAATCCCTTACTGCTGTTAGCCACTATTGGCCACTTCTACCCTGGTAGATTAGTTTTGCCTGTTCTTACACTTTATATAAATATCCTCCAGCATGTTTTCTTTTGTGTCTGGCTTCTTTTGCTAAATATTATTGTAAGATTGATTCCTGTTGTTTGGGTATATTTTCGTGTCAACTGTTCAGCGGCAATACTGTTTTTTCAGCTGTGCAGTATTGCATTGCTTGGACATACCACTGTTCAGTTGGTCAGTATCCCCTTGGTGGAGGTTCACATTACTTCCAGGTTTCCTTGTTATACCCAAAACTTTGATGTATGGCTTTGTAGCTTAGTCTTTGTTTATGCCCATCCGTGATTATTTGTAGAACTGTCGTGGCCTTGCTGGTCCTGTGAGGTCCGTAATGGAGGCAGCTTTCACAATTGATTTTTGCAAGATCTCGAATGAGTTCCGAATTTTCCCATCTCCCACTCTTCTTGGCCACATTAAAGGAGGATTGTTGGGGAATGTAGGGAAGGGAAGAATAGGGGGAGGGGGTCCCGTGGATCTGCCGAGGGACCAGTGACAATGACAGCACTCCCCACCCAAGAGCAACCTTTCTCCAGAAACAGTGTTTGCGGCGTCCTCCTTTGGCCAACAGGGGGTGCCAGAGGCCCGCAGTGCGCGTAGAGAGCAGGCCATCCCCAACCCCTCGGAGCGCTTTACCCCTAACACTTCCCTAGCCTTCATCTCAACTGCAGTGCCTCGCTCATTTTATAAATGCAGTTGCGGCTCAAACCAAAGCCTCGTATCCAGTAAGAAGCAGGATCAGAATTCGAACCCCAAAGCCAGCTGACTCCAGAGACCTTGTTCCTGTCGACACAGCTGGTGCCCTCCTGTGCAGGGTTTCACTCGTCCACTTAGTGTAATAAGATGGAGAGGTAACAGATGGAGGTTTGATTCCCCACTCCGTCACTTACCGGCCCAGCCACGTGTGTCAGGAGGGTTAATTCATGTCTCAGATCTGTTTCCTCATCTGTCCAATGGGATAACAATGGTTCCTCCCTCCTGTGTGGATATGAAATTTAAGCGGGGTCATGTGGACAAGATGCCTGGCACAGCGAGTGCATAGTAAGCCCCCTCACTTTTTGTTTTTTGAGGCTGAGTCTCTGACACCCAGGCAGGAGTGTAATGGCGCGATCTAGGCTCACCGCAACCTGCGCCTCTGGGTTCAAGAGATTCACCTGCCTCAGTCTCTCAAGTAGCTGGGATTACAGGCATGTGCCACCATGCCCGGCTAATTTTTGTATTTTTGGTAGAGACGGAGCTTCACCATGTTGGCCAGGCTGGTCCCGAACTCCTGGACCTCAGGTGATCCACCGCTTTGGTCTCCCAAAGCGCTAGGATTACAAGCGTGAGCCACCGTGCTCGGCCAGTAAACCCACTTCTCTCCCACAGGCACAGCCCCGGGAGGAAGCACTTTGGCGCTGCCCGCGGCCTCCCAGTCTCGGACCAGGCCCAGCCCCTTCTGGGCTCGGAGGGTGCAGGCGCCGGCAGTGGCCGGGCGGGCTGGCGCGTTGGCGGCGCGGCGGGCTCCCCTCGGTAATCAGCCTGCGCGGGCTTGGGCTGCGCCAGCCGCTAATTACACTTCTCCTAAGGAGGCCGGCGGCTGTTTGCAATCACCCGGGTTCCCGCTGCGGGGCGCGGGAGGCCGCGGGGGAATCCGCCTGTGGAGCCGTGGAGCGTTGGCCTCCTCCCCCCACCCACCCCTGTACCGATGATCCGCTGGGCGGCGACGGGGGTGCGCCCCGGCCGTGCCTGCCCGGGGAATGCCGGCCGCGCAGGGCCAGCGGCGGGGGCTCACTCTCCAGCCCCTCCTCGGTTCTCTCCGGTTCTCTTCTGAGCCCGGCCGCAGAGCCTTTATCGACCCCGTCTCACAGGTGACAGCCGGTGAGGCTCTGAGAGGTGAATATCACCAGCGGCGACACCACAACTCACCCAGGTGCACAATAGAGCCCAATCCATGCCTGTCTGACCCCAGCCTGTGCCCTTCGCCGAGTCAGATATCCCCGGATCAATGGGGTGGTCGCTGTTGTCATCCCTGTCAGTCGTTCTGGGACTTCACACAGACTAGATTCTGACCAGATTGCATGATCTGATAAATGGGGGAGCCAGTTGGGCTTGGGAAACCCATCTAGGGCTCCTCCCCTCCTTCCCATCGGAGGGGTCCCACTCCCAGTTTGACCTTTTGGCTCACACACAAAAGTATTTTTAGCTCTGGCAAAAGCTTCAGAATTTACTGGGGTTTGCCGCCAGCCTGGGCAACATACTGAGACCCCCCATCTCTACAAATAATTTTAAAACTAGCCAGGCATGTTGGTGTGTACCCGTAGTTCCAGCTGAGGCAGGAGTTCGAGGCTGCAGTGAGCTGTGATCAGGCCACTGCCCTCCAGCCTGGGTGACAGAGCAAGACCTTGTCTCAAAACAAAACAAACCTTGAAAACATGACTCACACAACCCATTTCACAGACTGACTGGGAAATCTGGAAATTAGGAGGTGGCTGGAGCAACTGCTAAAATGCTCTTGTTCAATGCTAGGGGTAGGAGGCTACAAGTGCATGTCTTGTTCCCAGGGTCTTCTGGGATGGGGTCCAGGGATCCTGGCTTTTGGGACAAGATCTCACTCTGTCCCACAGGCTTGAGGGCAGTAGTGCCATCTTGGCTTACTGCAGCCTCCACCTCCTCAGTTTGAGCAATTCTCCTGCCTCAGCCTCCTGAGTGGCTGGGACTGTGGGCACGCACCACCACACCAGGCTACTTTTTGTATTTTTAGTAGAGACGGAGTTTTGCCGTGTTGGCCGGGCTGGTCTTTGAACTCCTGGCCTGACGTGATCTGCCTGCCTTGGCCTCCCAAAGTGCTGGGATTACAGCCATGAGCCAGCCAGGGTAACTGTCTTTATTCATCTGTCTCCTGGGTGATCATGTATTGGGCTCTCACTGTGTGCCAGCCACTGTCCTTTCTGTGTTTGATTCATTGAGTCCTCACATCAGCCTCATGAAAGTAGGTCCCATTATCCTCTGAGACACAAGGAGGATAACGACTTGCCTACACATTTACCTGACAGTAAATTTGGGTCGACATCTGTCTTACCCAAAAACCCGTGCTCTGAACCCCTTGTAGTCTACTCTGTATTCTGGGACCTAGAAGGATGTTGAGGAAGGAGAGCCCCACTGGGGTACCATTCTGAGTTGACCTTGGCATCCAAGGGGTCCCTATCAGAGCCCAGATGCTGCTGTGGCGGATGGTGGCAAAGGCAAACTGTATCTGCTCCAGTGTTTTGTTAAGCAGCCACTGCTCTTTAGGGCGCCCTGCTACTCTAATCCTATCAACCAATTTTCTGTAAAACCATTATGGGGACAATCTAGATGATATTAAACCCTCCATCTGCTTAGCCAGGGGCTTGGGGACCACTGCATCCTTCCAGTTTGCTGGGACAGATACAGCCCTCCCTGGACTTCAGATGAAACATTGCATCTCGTTCCTCCTTTGTCCTTGCTGCCCTGTGGACCTCTTTCCCCGTCCCTGCCTGCTGTGAGAATTCGCTCATCCAAAAATTAATTGAAATTACAAGGGCACTACTGTTTGACCCAGCAATTTCTCCACTAGCAATTTCTCCCACAGAGCTTCTTGCACTTGTGCCAAATGACAGGTGAACAAGGATGTGTCTTGCTTGCAGCATCGTTGGTAATAGCGAAAGGCTACCTCAATGTCTATCAGAAAGGATCCACTGTATGTGTGTGTTTATTGGACAACTATGGGCCAGGGAATGTTCATTCTTAACACTGCCTAAGCCGGGCGCAGTGGCTCATGTCTGTAATCCCAGCACTTTGGGAGGCCAAAGTGGGTGGATCACTTGAGGTCGGGAGTTCAAGATCAGCCTGGCCAACACAGTGAAACCCCATCTTTAATAAAAATACAAAAAATTAGCTGGGCATGGTGGCATTTGCCTGTAACCCCAACTACTCGGGAGGCTGAGGCAGGAGAATCACTTGAACCCAGGGGGCAGAGGTTGCAGTGAGCCAAGATTTGGTCAGTGCACTCCAGCCTGGGCGACAGAGCAAAAAACTGTGATAAATAATAAATAAATAAATGCCAAATAAATAAACACTGTTTAGATTGACTAAGCCTCACAACTACCCTAAGAAGTAGGTACCTCGTTTTATTGACCCCATTTACAGATGAGGAAAGTGAGGCACGGGAAGAACAAACTGTTGGCCTAAGCTTCACAGAGCTTGTCCACAGCAGGGCCAGCTTTTGGATCAGGCAGTCCGTGTTCTTATCCACTGTCCTATATGGCTTCTCTGCCTTTATTTGCATGGAAAATTTCCAAAGGGTGACCCAAGAAGCTGTTGATGGTGGTTACCTCTGGGTAGAGGAATTCAGGTGTGAAGTAAGAACAGGGCCTCAGTTTTTGCCATATCCTCTTTTATTCCATTTGATTTTGCCATATGTTTGTGTGCTGAATGTTTATGTTCCCTGAAATTCATATGCTAAAATCCTCACCTTTAACATGATAGTATTAGCAGGCGGGGCCTTTGGGGGTGATTAGGTCATGAGAGGTGAACCCTCATGAATAGGATTAGTGCCCTTATAAAAGGGACCCCAGGCTGGGCGCAGTTGCCCACGACTGTAATCCCAGCACTTTGGGAGGCTGAGGCGAGTGGATCACGAGGTCAAGAGAATGAGATCAACCTGGCCAACATGGTGAAACCCCATCTCTACTAAAAATATAAAAATAACTGGGTGTCGAGACGTTCTTCGCCGAGAGTCGCCGCGGTTTCCTGCTTCAGCAGTGCTTGGACGGAACCCGGTGCTCGTCCCCCACCCCGGCCGGCCGCCCACAGCCAGCCCTCCATCACCTAGACACGGCGTCCTCGGACCGCTCCAAGGCCCCCGCCTCTGCAGCGCCGCGCAGCCAATGCCATTGCCGCCTCTCCTTAGCTACCGCCATGACGACCGCGTCCCCCTCACAGGTGCACCAGAACTACTACCATGACTCAAGAGGCCGCCATCAACCACCAGATCAATCTGGAGCTCTACGTCGTCTACCTGTCCATGTCTTGCTACCCTGACCGCGATGATGCGGCTTTGAGGAACTTTGCCAGGTACTTTCTTCACCAATCTCATGAGGAGAGGGAACATGCCGAGAAACTGATGAAGCTGCAGAACCAACGAGGTGGCCGCATCTTCCTCCAGGATATGAAGAAACCAGACCATGATGACTGGGAGAGCAGGCTGAATGCCATGGAGAGTGCATTATCTTTGGGAAAAAATGTGAATCAGTCACTACTGGAACTGCACAAACTGGCCACTGACAAATATGACCCCCATTCGTGTGACTTCATTGAGACGCACTACCTGAATGAGCAGGTGAAATCCATCAAAGAATTGGGTGACCACGTGACCAACTTGCGCAAGATGGGAGCATCCCAGTCTGGCTGGGCAGAATATCTCTTTGACAAGCACACCCTGGGAGACAGTGATAATGAAAGCTAAGCCTTAGGCTGATTTCCCCATAGCCCCGGGGTGACTTCCCTGGTCACCAAGGCAGTGCATGCATGTTGGGGTTTCCTTTACCTTTTCTATAAGTTGTACCAAAACATCCACTTAAGTTCTTTGTACCATTCCTTCAAATAAAGAAATTTGGTACCCAGAAAAAAAATAATAACTGGGTGTCATGGTGTGCGCCTGTAGTCCCAGCTACTCGGGAGTCTGAGGCAGGAGAATTGCTTGAACCCAGGAGGTGGAGGTTGCAGTGAGCTGAAATTGTGCCACTGCACTTCAGCCTGGTGACAGAAGGAGACTCCATCTCAAAAAAAAAAGGGGGGGACTCCAGGCTGAGCATTGTGGCTCACTTGTAATCCCAGCACTTCGGGAGGCCGAGGTGGGCAGATCACTTGAGTCTAGGAGTTCAAGACCAGCCTGGGCAATGGTGGAACCCCGTCTCCCCTAAAAATACAAAAATTAGCAAGGCATGGTGGCACATGCTTGTAATCCCAGCTACTTGGGAGGCTGAGGCATGAGAATCACTTGAGCTTGAGCCTGGGAGCAGAGGTTGCAGTGAGCTGGGATCACACGACTGCACTCCAACTCCAGCCTGGGTGACAGAGACTGAGATCCTGTCTCCAAAAATAAAAGGACCCCCAGAGAGTGCTGTCTCCCTCTTCTTAAGGACACAGAATCTGCTGGCACCTTAATCTTGGACTTCCCAGCCTCCAGAACTTTGAGCAATAGAAGCAATAAATATTTGTTTAAGCCAACCAGTCTGTGGTATTTTTGTTATAGCAGTCTGAAAAGACAAATGGACATGTGCATATATTAGTTTCATAATTTAAAGAAGTTACTGGCTAGGCACGGTGTATCATGCCTATAGTCCCAGCACTTTAAGAGGCTGAGGCAGTAGGATTGCTTGAGCCCAGGAGTTCCACACCAGCCTGGTCAAGAAAGTGAGACCCCGTCTCTACAAAAAAATAAAAATTAGCCAGGCATGGTGGCATGTGCCTGTAGTTCCAGCTACTTGGGAGTCTGATATGGGAGGATTTCTTGAGCCCAGGAGGTTGAGGCTGCAGTGAGCCGTGATTGCACCATTGCCCTCTAGTCTGGGTGACAGAACAAGACCCTGTCTCAAAAAAAAAAAAAAAAGTAAAAAGAAGTTACTGAGGCCCAGTCCCCAAGGTATGTTAACATCAATCCTTACCTTAGCACTGGAAGTGAGTATTATCATTATTCCCATCTCACAGATGAGGGAGCTGAGCTCACAGGGAGGTAGTCAGGCTGGCCCAATTATAAACACAGACTTACTCTTTAAGCCAGTGCTTTCTCCTAATTCATATTAGCCCCTGGGCTTGGAGGGTTGAGAGGGGAGAATAGTGATTAAAAGCAGGAACTGGAGCCAGCTGACCTGGGTTCAACTCTTGATTCAGCCATTACTGGCTGTGTGATCTTGGGCAAATCACTTTCCCTCTCTGAACCTGTTTCCCTTCCATGAGGATTAAACAATTTACCTTCATGTCATATGCTTAGAACAAGGCGTTTAATTGTGAGCACTCAAGAAATGTCAGGTATTTTTTAAAAATATACATTAAAATATAATAGAGACAGGATCTTGCTATGTTGCTCAGGCTGCTCTCAATGGCCTGGGCTCAAGCAGTCCTCCCTCCTTGGCTTCCCACAGTGCTGGGATTATAGGCATAAGCCACTGTGCCTGGCCAGGTACTTTTTTTTTTTTTTTTTTTTTTGAGAGGGAGTCTTGCTCTGTCACCCAGGCTGGAGTGCAGTGGCACGATCTCGGCTCACTGCAGCCTCCATCTCCCAAGTTCAGGTGATTCTCCTGCCTCAGCCTCCCAAGTAGCAGGGATTACAGGCGCCTGCTGCCACGCCCAGCTAATTTTTGTATTTTTAGTAGAGACAGCGTTTTACCATGTTGGTAAGGCTGATCTTGAACTCCTGACCTCAGGTGATCCGCCCACCTCAGCCTCCCAAAATGCTGGGATTACAGGCACAAACCACTGTGCCTACTGACCAGGTGTTTTTATAGTACTGTCCTCAATGTTGTCATCCCCAATTTCAAGCTCAGCGTGGTTCCTTCTCCCAGCTAGTGGGTCCAGTTCTCTCCCCAGGGGCGAGGTCCAGCCTCCCTGTGCTCCCATCTCCAGCAGAAGCTCCTTGGAATCAGTTCTTCTGGGTTATCTCAGGGCGGTGGCTGCGATCAGAGCTTATCACATTGCCAGGGCTGATCTCAGGAGAAGAGGCAGAGCCACAGGACGGGTGTGGCCCGGATCCAAGGCAAGGCTGTGGCGGGCGGGCGGCCTCCCAGTTCGGGATGTTCCCAGCTCGTTCCCACCGCTCACACTTGGAGGGAGAAGGGCCTCAAAATAGCTTCTGCTTCCCCAGCACGGCGCTAGGCCAGGGACAGGAATAGACATCTGGGGGTGGCCGCTGCAGCCTCCCTCAAGGACCCTGGGGGACTAGAAATAGGCAGAGGCCAGCCCCTCACCAATGCAGAGGGGATAGTACAGTTGTTAATATGCTGTGACCCACCTGTGACAGTCCAGCCCATGGAATATGTTGCCCAGCTGGGGCTAGCTGGTCAGTGGGTCACCGGCTCCAGCCAGACACTGGCCAAGGCCTGCATTGTTAGATCAGTAGGGAGTGTCCTCCAACACTGGCTCCTGTGATCCTCTCAGGGAAGGTCTCTCAGGGAAGGTGGGAAAACAGCCCCAGAGAGAGATCATGCAGCTGATCCATTTGGTGAGCAGCAGCCAGACTTACAGGAAAGGCAGGCCTTGGGCTTTGAGAGCAGTGTAGGGTGGTGGCTAAAGGCTTGGAGGACTCAGACTGCCTGGTTTAAATCCAGCCTCTAGTCTGGGGAGATGGCTCATGCCTGTAATCCCAGCACTTTGGGAGGCCGAGGTGGATGGATCACCTGAGGTTGGGAGTTTGAGACCAGCCTGACCAACATGGAGAAACTCTGTCTCTACTAAAAATACAGAATTAGCCGGGTGTGGTGGTGCACGCCTATAATCCCAGCTACTCAGGAGGCTGAGGCAGGAGAATCACTTAAATCCAGGAGGCGGAGGTTGCAGTGAGCTGATATAACACCATTGTATTCCAGCCTGGGCAACAAGAGTGAAACTCTGTCTCAAAAAAAAAAAAAAGAAAAGAAAAAATCCAGCCTCTACTACCCATGTCCTCAGGTCTCAATTCCACCATCTATAAAATGGGCACAAGGAGAGTACTTACCTCCTTTAATGGTTGAGTGAATTATTCTTTGCACTATTATGATTGTTATTGTGTTCTCCCCGGATTCCTTTTTTTTTAGTTTTTTGGGAATAGGGTCTTGCTCTGTCTTGCAGGCTTTGGTGCAGTGGCACAATCATAGCTCACTGCAGCCTTGAACTCCGGGGGCTCAAGCAATCCTCTCCTCTTGGCCTCCCATGTGCTTGCCACCATGCCTGGCTAATTTATTTATTATTATTATTTTTTTTTGAGATGGAATCTTGGCTTTGTCACCAGGCTGGAGTGCAGTGGCGCAATCTTGGCTCACTGCAACCTCTGCCCCTCCTGGGTTCAAGCGATTCTTCTGCCTCAGCCTCCTGAGTAGCTGGGACCACAGGCATGTGCCACCATGCCTGGCTAATTCTTTTGTATTTTTAATAGAGACAGGGTTTCACCATGTTGGCCAGGATGGTCTCGATCTCTTGATCTCATGATCTGCCCACCTTGGCCTCCCAAAGTGCTGGGATTACAGGCGTGAGCCATCGCGCCTGGCCGCCTGGGTAATTTTTATTTCTACTTTTAGTAGAGTTGAGGTCTCATGATGTTGTCCAACCTGGTCTTGAACTCCTGACGTCAAGTGATCTTCCTGTCTCGGCCTCCTAAAGTGCTGGGATTATAGGTGTGAGCCACCACGCTGGGTTCAGATTTCCAATTCATTCATTCCTAAGGCATTGCTTGAGCACCTACGGTGTGCCATGCACAGTGCAAGGCCCAGATCACTATAGCCCACAGGGTAAAGAAGAAACCTAGTTAACATTTCAGGGAGCCTGCCCTGTGCTGGCAACTGTGCTAAGTGACTTTTACATGTTATCGCATGTACTCCTCATGATAACCTATGAGCGACTATTATCATGCCCAGTTTTTTCTTTTTTTGTTTGAGACGGAGTCTCGCTTATTCTGTTGCCCAGGCTGGAGTGCAGTGGCATGATCTCAGCTCATTGCAACCTCTACCTCCCAGGTTCAGGCAGTTCTTCCTGCCTCAGCTTCCCGGGTAGCTGGGATTACAGATGTGTGAAACCATGCCTGGCTAATTTTTGTATTTTTAGTAGAGATGGGGGTCTCACCATGCTGGCCAGGCTGGTCTTGAACTCCCAATCTCAAGTGATCTGCCTGCCTCAGCTTTCCAAAGTGCTGGGATTAAAGGTATGAGCCACCGCACCCGGCTGTATCATGCCCAGTTTTACAGATGAGTAGAGCAAACATCAGAGAGGTGAAGTCACTCCTCCAGGGTCACATAGCTGGAAGGTAGCAGAGCTAGGATTTGAAACACAGTCTGCCTGCCTGCATACCCCATGCAAGAAACCACTGCCTGACATTCTTTATCGGGACACTTTTTTTTTTTGAGACAGAATCTCACTATGTCACCCAGGCTGGATTGCAATGGTGTGATCATGGCTCACTGCAGCCTTCACTCCCCGGGCTCAGGTAAGCCTCCTACCTCAGCCTCCCAAGTAGCTGGGACTACAGGCATGCACCGCCATGCCTGGCTAATATTTTCTTGTATTTTGTATAGAGATGGGGTTTTTCCATGTTTCCCAGGCTGGTTTCAAACTCCTGAGCTTGAGTGATATGCCTCCTCAGCCTCCGAAAGTGCTGGAATTACAGGGATGAGCCACTGTGCCTGGCCTGGGACACTCTTTACTGGGGAGACAGACATGTGGTTCACTTGTTATTGCCCAGGCGCTGGGCACTTGAAGGAGGGCTCCACGCCCTTGGCCTGGACATTCATGACCTCAGTCCCCAGTGGTCCCTCCCTGATCTCTGCTCCAGGCCTCTCCAAGTGGCCAGGGCCTTCTTGGGAGAAGTGAGGCTGGGGAATCCCACAGCCCAGTCTCACGCATGCACCAGTCTCATGTGAGATGTGAGGTCTGAAGCCTGCATTGCAGAATTTCTACCTCCCTTCCTCTGGGTTTCCCTGAGTACCTACTGTGTCCCAGGCCTGCACTTCCTTGTGTTCACTCTGAAAACACAAGAAAGACTTTGTCCCTGCTCCGATATTGCTCATTAGGTGGTGAGAGAGGCAGGTTGTTAAAAAGGCTGAGCACGGTGGCTCACATCTGTAATCCCAGCACTTTGGAAAGCCAGGGTGGGTGGATCACCTGAGGTCAGGAGTTCAAGACCAGCCTGGCCAACATGGTGAAATCCCGTCTCTACTAAATACAAAAAATTAGTCAGGCGTGGTGGCGGGCACCTGTAATTCCAGCAACTCAGAAGGCTGAGGCAGGACAGTCGTTGGACCCCAGGAGGCAGAGGATGCAGTGAGCTGAGATCACGCCACTGTACTCCAGTCTGGGCAACAAGAGTGAAACTCCATCTCAAGATGGAGTTTCAAGAAAAGAAAAAAAAAAGGCAAGAGCAGCTACGGCTCTTGTAAGAACGGGGGCAAACGGGTGCCTAGAGGAGGCACCTACCTCAGTCCAGGTGGTCAGGGAAGGCTTCCTGGAACTGGTGGTGTCTGAACTGAGGCCTGAAGGAGAAAAAGAGCCACGGGAAGAGAGAGGAGGTAGGAAAGAGTATTGTAGGAGGAGGAAACTGCTTGTGCTGAGGAAGGGCCGCACAGAGTGCCAGGAGCTGTGTCGTAGGGGATACAGGTGTGGGTGAGCAGGACTAGGGCTGCGGAGACAGGTAGGGACAGGTCCCTCAAGGCTTTGCTGGCCACACTAAGTTCTTGGATACTGAGTTACTCGAGCCTTGAGGGCTGAGAAAATGAAATTGGGAGCTAGAAGTTTCCCTCTGGCTGCGGGGAAGGATAGACCTCAGGTGGCTGGACTGGAAGCGAGGAAGCGGCTGCCTGGACGGAGAAGAGAGACTCAGATGAGAGTGGTAAGGATAGCGGGAAATGGGTGCCTTTGTAAAGCATTTAGAGGAAGAACTGGTTGCCTCTTGCTGCATAATAAATCCCCCCAAAACTGTGTGGCTTCAAACACAACACTGTTTCTCATGATTCTGCGGGTGAGAGGGCAGTTCTGCATCACATGCGGCTGCTGGGATGGCTGGAAGGTCCGCACGCCTCACCCACGAGGCTGGCAGGCGTTGTTGGCTGCCAGCTCGGTGCTCAGTTAAGGCTGTTGGTTGGAGGGGGGGCCTCAGTTTAGTGCATTCGCAATGTTGTGGAACCACCACCTCTTCCCAGTTTCACACTTTCCTGTCACTCCGTACCTATATAGCAGTCTCTCCCCATTCTCCCTCCTCTAGCACTGACAACCATTAATCTGCTTTTCCGTCTCTGTGGGTTTTCCTATTCCGGACGTGTCAGATCCATGGAATTATACCATATGTGACCTTTCGTGTCTGGCTCCTTTCACTTGGCATGATGTTTTCAGCGTTCACACATGTGGTAGCACACGTCAGCGCTTCATCCCTCTTGATGGCTGAATAATATTCCATTGCATGGCTACACCACAGTTTGTTTATCCATGCATCTGTTGATGGACGTTGGCTTGTTTCCACCTTTTGGCTCCTGGGAATAATGCTGCTGTGAGCATTGGTGAACAAGTATCTGTTTGAGTCCCTGCTTTCAGTTCTTTAGGAATGGAATTTCTGTGTCATATGGTAACTCTATGTTTAACTTTTTGAGAAACTGCCAAACTGTTTCCCACAGCAGCTGTACCATTTTACACTCGCAGCCGCAATGTATGAGTGCAATGGGCTGAATGTTCATGTCCTCCCCAAATTCATATGTTGAGCTGCTCACCCCCAAAGTGATGGTGTTAGGAGGTGGGGCCTTTGGGAAGTCAGCAGCCTATGGAGAGTGGAGCCCTCATCCATGGGTGAGTGTGCTTAGAAAAGGGACCCCATAGCTGGGCATGGTGGCTTGTGGCTGTAATCCTAGCTACTTGGGAGGCTGAGGTAGGAGAATTGCTTGAACTGGGACCCGGGAGGTGGACGTTGCAGTGAGCCAAGATTGTGCCACTGCACTCCAGCCTTGGCTACAGAGTGAGACTCCATCTGTAGGGTTTCGCCATATTGGTCAGGCGGTCTTGAACTCCTGACATTGTGATCCACCTGCCTTGGCCTCCCAAAGTGCTGGGATTATAGATGTGAGCCATGGCACCCGGACTATTTTTTCTTAACTCATATTCCTCTACCTCTGACCCTTCTCCAGGATTTCTTTTGCTTTGGCCTCTGGAACAGCAGACAGTAGTCTTCATTTCTCCAGATGCCAAAGGATATGACGGTGTATCTGGATTCGGAAAACACAGGGTCTGCGCTGTGAGCCACTCCAGTGCTTCAGCTGCTCGGGTCAGTCTATCTCTACTCTCCCCAACACAGATGTCCAGGCAGAGCTTGTGAATGCTGAGTTCCCACATGAGGTTCTCCTTTTTACCTTGATCCTGTGCCATGATGGAGGACGGGAAGAGCTCTGCCTCCTTCTCAAAAGTTAAGACCATCCTAGTGGGTGATATCTTATTGTGATTCTGATTTACATTTACTTAATGGCCAGTGATGTTGAAGATCTTTGGGGTACACTTTTTGGCCATTCGTGTATCTTCTTTGGAGAAATGTCTGTTCACTTACTTGGCCCATTTTAGGAGGGTTGTTTGTCTTTTTGTTGTTGAGTTCTTTATATATTCTGGATACTAAATCCTTATCAGATATGTGATGTGTTAATATTGCCTCCTATTCTACAGGTTGCCTGTTTACTTTCTTGATAATGTTCTTTGATGCAGATATGTTTTTACTTTTTTCTTTTTTGAGACAGAGTCTTTTTTTTTTTTTTTTTTTTTGTAAGATGGGGGGTTTCACCATGATGGCCAGGCTGGTCTTGAACTCCTGACCTCAGGTGATCCACCCACCTTGGCCTCCCAAAGTGCTAGGATTACAGGCGTGAGCTACCGCACCCGGCTGAGACAGAGTCTTACTCTGTCACCCAGGCTGGAGTGCAGTGGTACAATCTCAGCTCACTGCAACCTCTACCACCTGGGTTCAGGCGATTCTTCTGTCTCAGCCTTCCAAGTAGTTGGGACTACAGGTATGCACCACCACACCCAGCTAATTTTTTTTGGTATTTTTTGTAGAGATGAGGTTTCACCATCTTGGACAGGCTGGTCTCGAACTCCTGATCTCGTGATCTACCTGCCTTGGCCTCCCAAAGTGCTGGGATTACAGGCGTGAGCCACCGTACCTGGCCTTTTTTGTTGTTGTTGAAACGGAGTCTTGCTCTCTCAGCCAGTCTGGAGTGCAATGGTGCAATCTCAGCTCACTGTAACCTCCAGCACTCGGGTTCAAGCAATTCTCCTGCCTCAGCCTCCTGAGTAGCTGGGATTATAGGCACATGCCGCCACGCCTGGCTAATTTTTATATTTTTTGTAGAGATGGGGTTTCGCTATGTTGGCCAGGCTGGTCTCAATCTCCTGACCTCGTGATCCACCCACCTCACCCTCCCAAAGTGCTGGGATTACAGGTGTGAACCACCACGCCTGGCCAGTTTTTGCTTTTCATGAAATCCAACTTATCTCTTTTTTATTTTGTTGATTGTGATTTCAGTGTCAAATTGAAGAATCTATTGCTAAATCCTAGATCACGAAGATTTATCCCTATCGTTTATTTATTTATAAGACAGAGTTTTGCCCTTATTGCCCAGGCTGAAGGGCAATGGCACAATCTTAGCTCACTGCAACCTCTGCCTCCCAAGTTCAAGAAATTCTCCCACCTCAGCCTCCAGAGTACCTGGGATTACAGGCCTGCATTGCCATGCCCAGCTAATTTTGTATTTTTATTTAATTATTTCTAACTAGAATAACCAGTTTATAATTTTGTACTTTTAGTAGAGACGGGTTTCACTATGCTGGTCAGGCTGATCTCAAACTCCTGACCTCAGGTGCTCTACAAACCTCAGCCTCCCAAAGTGCTGGCATTATAGGCGGAGCTGCTGTGCCCAGCCTTATAGTTTCTTTTCATTGTTCTATGGTGTTAGCTCCTACCTTTATGTCATTGATCTATTTTTTGTTGTTGCTTGTTTGGTTTTGAGACAGTGTCTCACTCTGTCACCCAGGCTGGAGTGCAGTGGCACCATCTCGGCTCACTGCAACCTCCGCCTCGCAGGCTCAAGCCATCCTCCCTCAGCCTCCCAAGTAGCTGAGATTCAGGGCACAAAGCCGCCTTACCCAGCTTAAGCTCTACTTTTTTTTTTGTAGATGCAGGGTCTCACTATGTCTCCCAGGCTGGAACTCCTGGCTTCAAGCACTCCTCCCGATTCAGCCTCCCAAAATGCTGGGATTACAGTGTGAACTGCTGCACCTGGCCAATCTCTACCTCTTTTTTTTTTCTTTTGAAACAGAGTTTTACTCTGTCACCCAGGCTGGAGTGCAGTGGCACAATCTCAACTCACTGCAGTCTCCACCTCCTGGTTCAAGCAATTCTCGTGCCTCAGTCTCCCAAGTAGCTGGGACCATGGGCATGTGCCAGCACGCCTGGCTATTTTTTGTATTTTTAGTAGAGACAGGGTTTCGCCATGTTAGTCAGGCTGGTCTCGAACTCCTAACCTCAGGTGATCTGCCCACTTCGGCCTCCCAAAATGGTGGGATTACAGGTGTGAGCCACTGTGCCTGGCCTCAATCTCTACCTCTTGTTAGGAGGTCAGCATGCCTTATAGGGAGGGGAGGAATGGTTGGAGGCCATCTTTGGAGAGAGTCTACTATAAGAAGTCTTGGTAATAAGTTGGCCATAGGGGTTGGAGAGAAAAAGAGCAGAAAAAGGCAGGCAGGGTGTCATCCACATTTCTGGATTGAGCCACTGGCCAGTTAGAGAAGCCTGGGGAGGAGCAAGAGTGAGTGAAGGAAATAATTCAGCCATGGACATGTTGAGTTTGAGCTCCCTTAGACATCCAGGCTCCAGGAGCCCTGGGAATCAAATACATGACAAACAAAACACAGAAGGGTACTTACGAGGGCCAATTCAATAAATATTTATGGAACCTTTTATGCTAATACAACCTAACATTTATGTGGTGCTAGCCAGGGGTCAGGCACTTTGCATTTAAAAAATAATTGAGTTATAACATACATGTGATAAAATGCATAGATCTAGGGGGTGGTGGTGTTTTTGAGGGTTGGAGTCTCCCTCTGTTGCCCAGGCTGGAGTGCAGTGGCACGATCTTGGCTCACTGCAACCTCTGCCTCCTAGGCTCAAGCTATTCTCCTGCCTCAGCCTCCTGAGTAGCTGGGATTACAGGCACGTGCCACCACGCCTGGCTAATTTTTGTATTTTTGGTAGAGACAGGGTTTTGCCATGTTGGCCAGGCTGGTCTCGAACTCCTGAGCTCAAGTGATCCACCCGCCTCAGCCTCCTAAAGTGCTGGGATTACAGGCATTAGCCACTATGCTTGGCCTACAAGTGTACCTTTCATTGAATTTTATATATCACCTCCCAGGTAAAGATATAGCACATTTCCAGCCCCAGGAAGCCCCCTCTCAACCATATTATATTAATTTTCACAGTGACCCTATGAAGTAGGTAGTGTGATGATTCCCATTTTTCAGATGATGAAACTGAGACTTAGGTGAAGCCACTTTCCCAAGACCACACGGGGTAGAGTCTGGACTCTTAATTTAGGTCTATATGCCTAGGAACGTGGACCCCTTTCCAGCCCCCTGAGATTTCTCCCTAAGACCAGACTCTGGACTTTCAGACCCTGTGAGACCAAGCTGGGTAACACCTCATTCCCTCACTGAGCTGGGACTGGACTCAGGCCTCGGGGGTGGGGGTAGAGGCACCCTGAGGGCAGGAGCTAGGTGGTCCACCCTCCGCTAGAGAATGGGAGGCCCTCATTTGTGGATCTGTGGGAGGTACAGGGCCAGGGAGGATATGGATTTAAGGTGAAGAGGGAGGAATGAGATGCGCCTTTCCCTGTACCCATCATCAGGGAGGGGGCCACCTGTGGGTGGTGCTGGCCAAGGATACACAGCAGGTTCCAGTTCAGTCATTTCCCAGCAACGGGCCCTGGGGAAAATCAGCTTTGCCTGCACCTCATCGACGTGATTCGGGGAAAGGAGGGGAGCCACGCCTGTCAGAACCACTTTAGCCCTGCTTCCCAGGCATCCCTCAGACCGGCCAGGAGGATCCTGGGAACGTCCCCTGGGCCTCCTTGAGGAGGACAGAGGAGGCTCCTCCCCAACCCCAGGCATCTGCCCTGCGAGCGGCTCTGACCTCTTCTGTCCTCTGCGCGAGCTAAAACTGACCTCCTTGCTCTTCTCCCAACCTGTGGGAAGTCTGTGCCTCAGGGCCTTTGCACTCAATGTTCCCTCCATCTGGAACCTTCTGCCTCCTGGATTTCACATGGCGGATGTCTTCTCATGCATCCTGGCTCAAATGTCACCTCTTTAGAGGGCTCTTCCCTGGACAAATTGCCCTAGTTAGTGAGCTCCTTACCAGCTGGCATGATGGTGCCAGATGGCCTGGATTTGAATCACAGCTCCACCTGTTCCAATGCTGTGTGGCATTGGGCAGCTTACTTAACTCCTCTGTTAAGCCACAGTTTCCTCAACTGTAAACTGGGGTGATGATTGCAGCCCCATCGTGTGGTAGCAAGGATCAAATTATCTCACATCTATTAGCAATGCCTGACCATAGCAGATGATTTATACATATTAGCTTTTATTCACATAAATGCTTATCCCATGCGGGAATGGTCCTGGGTATCGATTTGTTTACTTGGTTTTTCTATCTCTCCCAATTAGAATGAGCCCCATGAGGCCGGGTACAGTGGCTTACGCCTGTAATCGCAGCACTTTGGGAGGCCGAGGCAGGTGGATCATTGAGGTGTCAGAAGTTTGAGACTCGCCTGGTCAACACAGTGAAACCCAGTCTCTACTAAAAATACAAAAAATTATCCAGGTGGGGTGGCGTGTGCCTGTCATCCCAGCTACTCAGGAGGCTGAGGCAAGATAATTGCTTGAACCCGGGAGGTGGAAGCTTCAGTGAGCTGAGATCACGCCATTGCACTCTAGCCTCGCCGACAGAGCAAGACTCCATCTCAAAAAAAAAAAAAGAATGAGCCCCGTGAAGATGGTGGTTTTATCTATTTTGTTCACTGCTGTATCTCCAGTACACCAACACTGACTGGCACACAGCTGGTTGAATAATCAAATGAATAAACCGGGTTACTAAACGTTGATTAAATAATTGAATAAATGAATAAACCTAGTGACTCAATAATTCTACCTGCAGCTCCCCAAACATGCCATCCTCACTCTCATTTCCAGGCCTTTGCTTTTGCTGTTCCTTCTGCCTGGAACTATTCACCAGGGGAAGGGAGGGAAGCAACAAAGGGGAGGCTGCCTGGCATTGGCCCAGGCCCCTCTCTTGTCCTCTTCACTGCTGCCTGCACAGACACTCACCAGAGAACCAGGGAGCAAGAACCTAGACTCCCCAGGACTCGAATTACCTGTAACCACCCCTTGTTCTGCAACTGGGGAAACTGAGGCTCAGAGGGAGGAAAGAATTCAGCCAAGTTTCCATGGTCAAAGGCAGTGGTCTTTCCTCTGCACTGCACATGTCTCCCCCAGAGGCTGTTTCCCACGTGCTTGCTGTATCTGCCTCCCTGCAGGGGTCCCCGATAGAGGCAGCGGTTGAGGGGCTGGGTCCTGCCTGTAGGCCATGGCCCTCCTTTCTGCCCACTGAGGAGCGACCAGGGTGGCTTGGGCTAGTGAATACTTCTGACTTAGACCCACATAGGTCATAATCCTGACACTTTCACTTTTAGCCATGTGACCTTGGGCTGTCTGAGCCTTGGTTCACTACCCTGTAGAATAAGGAGACAAAACCTAACTAACCCTCTTCCCCTAGCATTGCTGGAAATATTTTTTTTTTGTTTTGCTTCGTTTCTTGAGACAGAGTCTCTCTGTGTCACCCAGGCTGGAGTCACAGTGAATCACAGTTCGCTGCAACCTCCATCTCCCAGGTTCAAGTGATTCTCCTGTCTCAGCCTCCCAAGTAGCTGGGACTACTGGTGTCCGCCACCACATCCAGATAATTTTTGTATTTTTAGTAGAGATGGGGTTTTGCCATGTTGGCCAGGCTGGTCTTGAACTTCTGACCTCAGGTGATCCACTCTCCTCGGCCTCCCAAAGTGCTGGGATTACAGTTGTGAGCCACCGCGCCCAGCTCCTGGAAAGATTTCTATTATAACAAAAGTTCACATGCATTGAGCACTTATGCTTAACTACCCTGTGGGGCAGATATGAATTTTATCCCCATTTTCCAGATGAGGAAACTGAGGCTCAGAATGGGGAAATAAATCTTTGGAGGTCACACAGCTAGCAGGAAATAGAGCAGAAATTCCAATTCAGGCAGCCTGACTTCAGAGCTCACATGCTTAGCCATATGGGACAGCATCAGGCATACAGTAGGCGCTCAATAGATATTAGCTACTGATGACCCTCTGACCAAGGCTAGGAAGACCTTGCTTTCGTATTAGCACCATTTTCCAGGACAAACCACACCTTTTGTTTATTTTCCTCCCCTCTAATCCCCGCTTGGAGACACAAGCCCTCTTAGCAGCCTCTTTCTGAGGGATTTTCAGATTATTCCCACCTTGATTAGTTCCAGTTTCTCCTGCTGAAGCAGGAGTTATTTTGGGACCTCGATGGCTCCCTCTGGTTGCCTGTGACCCCCGCCCCGTTGCAGACACCTCTCCCTTCACCTGCACGGCTCATTAGCCACATTCTGATCAGCTGCTGCTCTAGGTGCCCTGCAGCTCTCAGCCCTACCTTGGGCCAGCACCTGCTCCCTTGCCCCACTCCTGCTGAGCCCACAACCACTCCTGCCACCCCACTATTTTGTAGGGATTGAGGATGTCACCTTTTTCTTTTTTAATTTATTCTAATTTTTATTTTTTGAGACAGGGTCTCATTCTGTCACCCATGCTGGAGTGCAGTGACACAATCTCGGCTCACTGCAACTGCCACCGTCCCCACCTTCCCCCACCCCCGGGTTCAAGCGATTCTCCTGCCTCAGCCTCCCAAGTAGCTGGGATTAGAGGCATGTGCCGCCATGCACTGCTAATTTTGTCATCTGTTTTAATCCTCAGTCCCCAACTTTGTCTCAGAGCCATGACCCTCCCTCCAATTCCAAGATTTTCCCAGACTTGAGCAAAAGCTCACACACCATTTGGATGCAAATGTGTTTGGCTGGTGTTCCCACTCCCTGTTCCTGTGGGAACCCAGTCCTCAATGTCATTCAGCCTGGGGCGGGAGTGGTAAAAACTCCCAAGGATGCATTTTATGTGATGTATATTTTACCACAATTAAAATTCCCAAGGGGTCACAGGACGCCTCCCCGCCTCTGCCACCATGTTATGTCACCGTGCGTGGGGCCCACGTCACAGGCACGGGGTGTGGGTTCTGCGGTAGCTGTCTGTTCTCTCTCTGCTCCTGGCTCTTCTTTCCAGCTCTGCGCTCTGCCTCTGCCAGGGCCGCCTGCAGGCCTTGCTTGCTTTTCAAAAATAACTCTTGAGTCTCTCACTGAGGTTGGGGGCTGCTTCCTGGGTGTCCTGGGCTGTGTGTTAATCCTTCCAATGTAAGACTTCCTGAAGCTTAGACTCTGGGCTGGACAAAGGATCTGGTCACCAGTGTCTGGCTGTACTGACTTGCTGTTCCATCACCTATGGTAAGGAGGGGTAGGTCCTCCCTGGTGCCCACCAAGTCATTCATTCACTCGTTTATTCAGGTATTTATCACGCATCCATTAGTGCCTACTGGCTGCTGAGCACCCCCTTGAGGGGCCCCTGTTGATTTCCCATTTGCTCCTCTTTGAATTTCTATTTCCTTCTCTAAAGTAGGATTTATTTATTTATTTATTTATTTAGCTCACTGTAGCCTCTAGCCTCTACCTCTTGGGCTCCATTGATCCTCTCACTTCAGCCTCCGGAGTATATGGTGTAAGGTTTGAATGAGGCAACTGAGGTTTGAATGAGGCAACTGAGGTTTGAATGAGGCAACTAAGGCCAGTTATTGAAATAAAGAAATTTAATCTGCTCCTGGTGAGGTTCTATGGTCCGGGGAAAGGGGGCCAGAGAAGTCTCACTGACTTCCTGGGGCCGGGGGCGGGGGTGGGGGGTGGGGGGGTGGGTTTATGGCTATGAGGAACGAGCTGGGTGCTCTGATTGGCTCCAGGGGAGCGGGATTGGGATGGGGCGGGCCGCCATTGGTTGGCGGGTTGTTGGGCGGGTTTTCCGGTGCGAGAGGCGGCCAGGGTTGCATTAGCCTGAGCCTTCCGGGGAAGCCACGCGGCAGAGGTAGGTGCCAAGTGCAGAGCCTGGTGCCGGGTGCAGAGTCAGGTGCTGAGTGCAGAGGTGGGTGTGTCCGGCCTCCTGGCGAGGCAACCGGCCTTACATATGGGACTACAGGCAGTTGCCACCATGCCCGACTAATTTTGTTTAAGTTTTGTAGCGATGAGGCCTTGCTATATCGCCCAGGTTGGTCTCAAACTCCTGGGCTCAAGGGGTCCTTCTCCCTCAGTCTCCTAAAGTGCTGAGATTGCAGGCATGAGCCACCGTGCCCAGCCAAATAAGGGTTCCTAAATTGGGGTGGCCAGTCAGTCCCAGTGGGAAACAGATGGCATGCTCATATTGGGTGACTTAAGGAAGGCTGACTAAAGGGGTTATTTCGGTGTGGACAAGGTGTACAGAAATCATAGGGAATAGTGCAGTGCTGAGACTAGTTATAATGGGAGAGCCGTTACGTCCTCAGACATGGCGGGGAGCAGTTTCCACCGGCAAGAAAGTTGTGTTCAAGAGAAGCTATTGGCCAGACAAGGGGGCTCATGCCTGTAATCCTAGCACTCTGGGAGGCTGAGGTAGGTGGATCACTAGATGTCAGGAGTTCGAGACCAGCCTGGCCAACATGGTGAAACGCCATCTCTACTGAAAAAACAAAATGAGCCAGGCATGGTGGCGGGCGCCTGTAGTCCCAGCTATTCAGGAGGATGAGGCAGGAGAATTGCTTGAACCTAGGAGGTGGATGTTTCAGTGAGCCAAGATTGCGCCACTGCACTCCCGCCTGGGTGACAGATCAAGACTTTATCTCAAAAAAAAAAAAAAAAAAAAAAGTAAGCTGTGACCTCTGTTAATGGGCATAGCCAGCCTGAGGTGCCCTGCAGGAGGAATAAATACCCTGAGTCACTCCACCTTCTCCCTTCTGTCTCCTCCTGGAGGCTCCTCTTTGGCCAAACCAGATTAGAAGCCAGAGGATATGGAAGGCTGTTTGTTGAGTGAACAGCTGAGTCTCCCTGGGCTGGGAAAGTGCTCTAGGCGGGCAAATGGAGGATATCCAGCCTCTTACCTGCCAATAGTAATGCTGATAGGAATAGTAAGCGATAGAATATATACCTAATAAATGTTAGTTGTTATACTGGTAGTGTTCATATTAGTTTATTAACTGCTATGTAACAAATTACCCAAAACTTAATGGCCTTAAACAATAATATTTATTACCTTACATGGTTTCTGTGGGCCGGGAATTGGGAGCAGCTTAACTGAGCAGTTCTGGCTCATGAAGCTGTGGTCATGGGTACCAAAAAAAAAAAAAGAAGAACGAATGAATGAATGATGTATAACAGCTTGGGCAACATGGCAAAATCCTGTCTCTACTCCCCCCGATGCCCCCCAATCCCAAATTAGCCAGGCACGGTGGTGCACGTCTGTAGTCCCAGCTACTTGGGAGGCTGAGGTAGGAGGATGGCTTGAGCTTGGAGGTCGAGGCTGCAGTAAGCTGAGATTGCGCCACTGCACTCCAGCCTGGGTGACAGAGTGAAAGACCCTGTCTCAAAAAAAATAAAATAAAAAAATAAATAAAAGTCAATGAATAAATAAGACCTAGTATTTGATAGCACAACAGGGTGTGACTGTGGTCAATAATATATATATTTGTTGTTGCATTTTAGCTTTTTAATTTAATTTTATTTATTTAGCATTTTAATTTTTTTGAGTTGGAGTCTTGCTCTGTTGCCCAGGATGGAGTGCAGTGCCACAATCTCAGCTCACTGCAATTTTTATCTGCTGAGTTCAAGCGATTCTTCTGCCTCAGCCTCCTGAGTAGCTGGGACTACAGGCATCTGCCACCATGCCTGGCTAAGTTTTTGTATTTTTAGTAGAGATGGGGTTTTACCATGTTGGCCAGGCTGTTCTGAAACTCATGACCTCAGGTGATCTGCCCGCCTTGGCCTCCCAAAGTGCTGGGATTACAGGCCTGAGCCATCGCACCTGGCCTAATAATTTAAGTGTACATTTTTTTTTTTTTGAGGCAGAGTTTCGCTCTTGTTACCCAGGCTGGAATGCAATGGCGCCATCTTGGCTCACCGCAACCTCTGCCTCCAGGGTTCAGGCAATTCTCCTGCCTCAGCCTCCCGGGTAACTGGGATTACAGGCACGCACCACCATGCCCAGCTAATTTTTTGTATTTTTAGTAGAGACGGGGTTTCACCATGTTGACCAGAATGGCGTCAATCTCTTGACCTCGTGATCCACCCGCTTCGGCCTCCCAAAGTGCTGGGATTACAGGCTTGAGCCACCGCGCCCGGCCTTAAGTGTACATTTAAAAATAACTCAGAGAGGCCGGGCGCGGTGGCTCATGCCTGTAGTCCCAGCACTTTGGGAGGCCGAGGTGGGCAGATAGAGAGGTCAGGAGATCGAGACCATCCCAGCCAACATGGAGAAATCCCAACTCGACTAAAAATACAACATTAGTTGGGCCTGGTGGTGTGCACCTGTAGTCCCAGCTACTCGGGAGGCTGAGGCAGGAGAATTGCTTGAACCTGGGAGGCAGAAGTTGCAGTGAACCAAGATCACGCCAGCTTGGTGACAGAGAGACTCTGTCTCAAAATAAAAAATAATTAAAAAAACAAACTCAGAGAGTGTGATTGAATTGTTTGCAATACAAAGGATAAATGCCTGAAGGGATATGTTTCCCATTTACTGTGATGTGCTTATTTCACATTTTATGCCTATACCCAAACGTCTCATGTGCCCCATAAATAAATATATATATATATATACCTACTATGTACCCACAAAAATAAAAAAACTAAATAAAATACTTAGGTTAAAAGAGAGTCAGCCAGTCACCTAAAGGCTTGCCTGGGTTGAAGGACATACTCGGCTCACCAGCATGGCTGGCAGGCTGGTGCTGGCTGCTGGCAGGAGGAATTAGTTCCTTGCCATCCAGACCTTTCCATAGGGCTGCTTGAGTGTCCTCATGGCATGGTGGTTGGCTTCCCCGTGAGAGTAATCAGGCCCGGTGCAGTGGCTCATGCCTGTAATCCCAACACTTTGGGAGGCTGAGGCGAGCAGATCACTTGAGGTCAGGCGTTCGAGACCAGCCTGACCAACATGGTGAGACCCTGTCTTTACTAAAGATACAAAAATTGGCTGGGTGTGGTGGCAGACACCTGTAATCTCAGCTACTCAGGAGGCTGAGGCTGGAGAATCTCTTGAACCTGGGAAGCAGAAGTTGCCGTGAGTTGAGATCATGCCACTGTGCTCCAGCCTGGGCGACAGAGCAAGACTCTGTATCAAAAAAAAAAAAAAAGAAAAAAAAAAAGAGTGATCAATGTGTTTTATTGCCTCCCTCATCTCAAAAACTACAGGCTATCATTTCCACAATCTGCTATTGGCAACACTGCTCAGCCCTATTCAATGCGGAGGGGCTTGAATCCCAGGAGGTGGAAGCCACTCACTGGAGGCCTTCGTGAAGGTTGGCTCCCAAGGTTCTCAATAAATTAACTCATTTAAATTCCATTTGTGGCTCACACCTATAATCCCAGCACTTTAGGAGGCTGAGTTGGAAGGACCACTTGAGGTCAGGAGTTTGAGACCAGCCTGGCTAACGTGATGAAACCCTGTCTCTACTAAAAATACAAAAATTAGCTGGGCGTGGTGGCGGGTGCCTGTAATCCCAGCTACTCAGGAGGCTGAGGCAGGAGAATCACTTGAACCCGGGAGGCGGAGATTGCAGTGAACCAAGGTTGCACCACTGCACTCCAGCCTGGGCAACAGAGTGAGACTCCATCTCAAAAAAAAAAAAAAAAAAAATCCATTTAAGTCTCAAAAACCCTTTGGGGCTATCTAAAAAAACAAAAACAAAGATCCTATCAGAGAATTATGATTATTATTATCACTTTA
The DNA here is from genome assembly GCF_049354715.1 of Callithrix jacchus. Classification (NCBI taxonomy): domain Eukaryota; kingdom Metazoa; phylum Chordata; class Mammalia; order Primates; family Cebidae; genus Callithrix; species Callithrix jacchus. The sequence goes on from NC_133510.1 coordinate 123,740,899, forward strand.
CCATTAAAGGAAGTATTATTCTCACTTTTCAGGTGAGAAAATAGTCACAGAAAAGTGAAATAGCTTGCCCAAGATTGTAAACTAGGAAGTGGCAGAGCCAAGAATTGAACCCAGGTGAAGTTTTTGTTCTGAGACGAAGTCTCATTCTGTTGCCCAGGCTGGAGTGCAGTGGCGAGATTTCGGCTCTCTGCAACCCCCACCTCCAGGGTTCAAGTGATTCTCCAGCCTCATCCTCCCAAGTAGCTGGGATTACATGCATGCGCCACCACCCCTGGCTAATTTTCATATTTTTAGTAGAGACAGGATTTCACCTCGTTCAAACTCCTGACCTCAGGTGATCCACCCACCTTGGCCTCCCAAAATGCTGGGATCACAGGTGTGAGCCTGTCCTGGCCCAGAATATTTTCATCCCCCAATTTTTCCCTCATGCCTCTTTGCAGTCCATCCTCCTGGCCCTATTCTAGGTAATCACCCATCTGCTGTCTTTCACTAAATTCAACTGATAAGAACAGATACTGCCAATGAGGTGGCTCACACCTGTAATCCCAGCAGTTTGGGAGGCTGAGGCGGGCAGATAACCTGAGATTGGGAGTTTGAGACCTGCCTGGTTCAAATGATCCTCTTGCCTTAGCCTCCTGAGTAGCTGGGACTACAGGTATCCATCAGCATGCCCAGTTAATTTTCTTTTTCTTTTCTTTTTTTTTTTTTTTTTTTTTGTAGAGATGGAGGTCTCATTATGTTGCCCAGGCTGGCCTCAAACCCCTGGCCTCAAGAGATTTTCCTGCCTTGGCCTCCCAAAGTGCTGAGATTACAGGTGTGAGCCACTGTGCCTGGCCTGGTAATTACTTATTTTTTTTTATTGCTCAATACTGTTCCACTGTATCAATATAACACAGGTCATTTATTCAGTTCTCTTGTTAAGTGACATTTGGGTTGTCTCCAGTTTGGGGCTCTTTTGAATAAAGCGGCTGTGAGGTTCATGTATGCCTTTTGTGTGGACAGATATTTTCACTGGTCTCAGGCAAATGGCTAGGAGAATTACTAGATCATATGGGAAGTGTATATTTAACTTTATAAGAAACTGCCAAACTTTTCCAATGTAATTGTGCCATTTTACACTCCCACCCGCAGCTTAAGAGAGCTCCAGTTGCTCCATGTCCTCACCAACACTTTGTATCATCAATCTTGTTAATTTTATCCATTCTAGTCTGTGTGTAGTGGTGTCTTATTATGGTTTTAATTTGTACTCCCCTGCTGACTAAAGAGATTGAGCATCTTTTCATCATTCTTATTTGCCATTTTTATGTCTTTTTCTGTAAAGTATTTGTTCGATTATTTTACTGGGTGTGATGGTTAATACCGAGTGTCAACTTGACTGGATTGAAGGATGCAAAGTCTTATTCCTGGGTGTGTCTCTGAGGTTGTTGACAAAGGAGATTGACATTTGAGTCAGTGGACTGGGAGAGACAGACCCACCTTCAATCTGGGAGCGCACCATCTAATCGGCTGCCAGTGCGGCTAGGATAAAGCAGGCAGAAGGTGGAAGGAGCGGAGCCTACCTGCTGAGTCTTCCGGCCTTCATCTTTCTCCCGTGCTGGATGCTTCCTGCCCTTGAACATTGGACTCCAAGTTTTCAGCTTTTGGACTCTTGGATTTACCCCAGTGATTTGCCAGGGGCTCTTGGGCCTTCAGCCACAACCTGAAGGCTGCACTGTGGGCTTCCCTACTTTTGAGGTTTTGGGGCTCGGACTGGCTTCGTTGCTTCTCAGCTTATAGGTGGCCTATTGTGGGGCTTCACCTTGTGATCGTGTGAGTCAATACTCCTTAGTAAACTCCCCTTTGTATGTACATCTATCCTATTAGTTCTGTCCCTCTAGAGAATCCTGAAAATACAGATTTTGTTATTTTGAACCGAGAATGAGGTAGTTCTAGAGAAACAGATTTTTTTTTTTTTGAGATGGAGTTTTGCTCTTGTTACCCAGGCTGGAGTGCAATGGCACGATCTCGGCTCACCGCAACCTCTGCCTCCTGGGTTCAGGCAATTCTTCCTGCCTCAGCCTCCTGAGTAGCTGGGATTACAGGCATGCGCCACCATGCCCAGCTAATTTTTTGTATTTTTAGTAGAGACAGGGTTTCACCATGTTGCCCAGGATGGTCTCGATCTCTTGACCTTGTGATCCACCCACCTCGGTCTCCCAAAGTGCTGGGATTACAGGCTTGAGCCACCTAGCCTGGCCTTTTTTTTTTTTTTTTTTAAATTTAAAATGGAGTTTTGCTCTTGCTCACTGCAACCTCCACCTCCCAGGTTCAGGAAATTCTGCCTTGGCCTCCCGAGTAGCTGGGATTACAGGCATATGACACCATGCCCGGCTAACTTTAGTATTTTTAGTAGAGACAGGGTTTCATTCTTTTTATTTTTTTATTTGAGACTGAGTCTCCCTCTGTCACCAGGCTGGAGTGCAGTGGCACAATCTTGGCTCACTGCAGTCTCCACCTCCCAGGTTCAAGGGATTCTTCTGCCTCAGCCTCCCAGGTAGCCGGGACTACAGGCATGTGCCACCATGCCCGGCTAATTTTTTTATTTTAGTAGAGATGGGGTTTCACCATGTTGGCTGGGCTGGTCTCGATCTCTTGACCTCATGATCCATGCACCTTGGCCTCCCAAAGTGCAGGGATTACAGGCATGAACCACCGCACCTAACCAAAACAGTGTTTCTCCGTGTTGGTCAGACTGGTCTTGAATTCCTGACCTCAGGTGATCAGCCCACCTTGGCCTCCCAAAATGCTGGGAGTACAAGCGTGAGCCACTGTGCTTCTAATAGTATGGAGAACACTGATAGTCCTTGGCATGAACTGTTTAGAGAGTTATGCAAAATAAATGCTTTTTATACTCCTGATTTACCACTCATGAGAGACAAGGAGTTTAGTGACTCTCTACCTAATACCTTTGACCAAAGAATATAATAAAGTTGGTTGATTGCTTCTAAGTTTGCTGAACAAAGTGACGAAAGAGAAGGATGAGTGCAGCAATTCTAACTCCTGTCCAGAAGCACATATTGAGCCTCAAGTCTTCTAAAATTGCCCTGAGAGTCTTATCTCCTATAGACGAAGGGCTGAAATTGTGGAAAACCAGACACAGGCTCTTATCATGAGAGTGGCTGACCTGCAAGGAAAGGTATGTACACAGCCTTGCCAGGTGTTTACTGTTAAAGTGAGGGAAAGGAATGGGACCCTGAAACTGAATGGGGACATGTTGGAGGACCCTGATGAAGCTGGGAACACTGAGCTTGCAAACTCTGATGAGCCTTTTTTGCCAGAGGAAACAGCCTCCCACCCTCAGTGGTGGCAACATTCCTTCCCCACCCATGCTGCCTTCAGCCTTTGTCTGAGGAAATTAACCCTGCACTGCCTGAGGCAACAGTGACGGCCTCCACTGAGCCAGTTGCCAGGCAAGACAATGCTGATTCTCCTCAGGAGCCACCCCCAACACTCCTGTTTGCTTCTAGATCTATAACTAGACTCAAGTCCCGGCAGGCCCCCAGAGGTGAGGTTCAGAGTGTGACCCCTAAGGGGGTGTGCTATGCTCCAAAAGAACTGTATGAGTTTTCTAACTTATATAAGCAAAAATCTGGAGAATAGGGATGGGAATGGATGTTAAGGGTGTGGGATAATGGTGGAAGAACCATAAAATTGGATCAGGCTGAATTAATGATTTGAACCCACTAAGCAAGGATCCTGCATTTAATGTTGCAACTTGGGGAGTTAAAAAATGTTCTGTGATTTGCTTGTTAGCTGAAATATGGATCAAAAGATGGCCCACTGTGAGTGGTCTGGAAATGCCTCATCTCTCTTGGTTAAATGTGGAGGAAGGGATCCAAAGGCTTAGGGAGACTGGGATGGTGGAGTGGATTAGTCACTTTAGACCAGCTTATCCCCACTGGAGGGTCCAGAAGACATACCCTTCACCAGTACTTAGTGAAATAGATTTGAGAGGGGAGCACCTGAATCCTTGAAGAGCTCTGTGATTGCTCTTCTCTGTATCCAGATCTTAAAGTGGGAATTGCAGTCACTCAATTAGAAAATTTAAACACAATGGGAATAATTGGATCCTGAGGTGTCTCAACTGTCAGGAGCTAGGTCGGTAGCTACCATAATGGACGGCAGAGGCAAAGCAGCAATCAGAATAGTCTGATTTGTGTAGAGCTCTGGCATTGGCTAATCAGTGTTCCTAGAAGAGAAGTTGATAGGAAGCCTACTGTATTCTTACTTAATTTGGATAAGCAGAAAAGTCCCAGGTCAAGTGGACAAAAGACTAATTTGAATTGTAAGAACAGACAATCACGGCCCCTCAATCAATTTCCAGACTTGAACCAGTTTATAGACCCAGAACCCTGTGAATGAAGGGGACCCCAAGTCCCTTGAGGAAGAACCACACTACACTACCAACAATTTATACTGTTAATCTTTGTTCCATCTGTTCCCAGACAGACCTCTTTTTACCAGGGTAACTGTGCACTGGGGAAAGGGGAATTATCAGACTTATGGGGGACTACTAGACACTAGTTCTGAGCCGATGTTGATTTCTGGAGATCCAAAATGTCATTGTGGTCCTTCAATTAAAGTAGGGGCTTATGGAGATCAGGTAATTAATGGAGTTTTAGCTCAGGTCTGACTTTCAGTGGGTCCAGTGGGTCCCTGGACTCATCCTGTGGTCATTTCCCCAGTGCCAGATTGCATGATTGGCAGAGACATACTTAGCAGCTGGCAGAACCCCACATTAGCTCCCTGACTGGTAGGGTAAGGGCTACTATGGTGGGAAAGGCCAAATGGAAGCCATTTGCACTGCCTCTACCTAGAAAAATCGTAACTCAAAAACAATACCACGTCGCTGGAGGGACTGCAGAGATTAGTGCCACCATCAAGGGCTTGAAAGATGCAGGGGTGATGATTCCCACCACATCCCCATTTGGCCTGCGCAGAAGACAGATGGATGTTGGAGAATGACAATGAATTATCCTAAGCGTAACCAAGTGGCAACTCCAGTTGCAGCTGCTGTACCAGATGTGGTTTTATTGCTTGAACGAATTAACACCTCCTGGTACCTGGTGTGCAGCCACTGACTTGGCAAATGCCTTTGTCTCCATTCTTGCCCGTAAGGCTTACCTGAAGCAATTTGCCTTCAGCTGGCAAGGCCAGCAATATACCTTCACTGTCCCACCTCAGGGGTATATCACCTCTCTGGCTTTGTATTATAATCTTTTTCACAGAGATCTTGATCATTTTTCCCTTCCACAAGATATCACACTGGTCTATTACGTGATGACTTTATACTGATTGGATCCAGTGAGTGAGAAGTAGCAAATGCCCTCATCTTATTGGTGAGACATTTGCCTGCCAAGGGATGGGAAATAAATCCCACTAAAATTCAGGAAGCTTCTACCTTGGTAAAATTTCTAGAAGTCCAGTGGTGTGAGGCCTGTCGAGATATTCCTTCTAAGGTGAAGGATAAGTTACTGCACTTGGCCTCTCCTGCGACCAAGAATGATGCCTAGTGGGCCTATCTGGATTTTGGAGGCAACACATTCCTCATTTGGGTGTGCTATTCTGGCCATTGAGTGACCCGAAAGGCTGCCAGTTTCAAGTGGGGTCCAGAACAGGATAAGGCTCTGCAGCAGGTCCAGGCTGCTGTGCAAGCTGCTCGGCCACTTGGGCCATGTGACCCAGCAGACCCAGTGGTGCCTGAGGTGTCAGGGGCAGGCCCCATAGGTGAATCACAATGGAGGCCTCTAGGATTTTGGAGCAAGGTCCTGATATGTTCTGCAGATAACTAATCTTTTGAGAGACAGCTCTTGGCCTCTTACTGGGCTTTGGTAAAAACTGAACATTTTATGATGGGTCATCAGGTCACCATGCGACCTGAACTGCCTGCCATGAACTGGGTGCTTTCTGACTTACCTAGTCATTAAGTTGGGCATGCACAGCAGCATTCCATCATCAAATGGAAGTGATATATATATGATGGGGCTGAGCAGGTCCTGAAGGCACAAGTAATTTACATGAAGAAGTGGCTCAAATGCCCGTGGGTCTCCACTCCTGCCATCCTGCCGACTCTCCTGCTGCCTGCACTGATGGCATCATGAAGAGTTTCCTATGATCAGTTGACAGAGGAAGAGAAGACTAGGGCCTGATTTACGGATGGTTCTGCAAGATACGCGGGCACCTCCCGAAAGTGGACAGCTGCGGCACCGCCCGACAGTGGACAGCTGCGGCACCGCCCGACAGTGGACAGCTGCGGCACCGCCCGAAAGTGGACAGCTGCGGCGCCGCCCGAAAGTGGACAGCTGCGGCGCCGCCCGAAAGTGGACAGCTGCGGCGCCGCCCGACAGTGGACAGCTGCGGCACCACAGCCCCTTTCTAGGACATCCCTGAAGGACAGCGGTGAAGGGAAATCTTCCCAGTGGGCAGAACTTCACATACTATACCTGGCTGTGTACTTTGCATGGTAGGAGAAGTGGCCAGATGTATGATTATGTACTGATTAACAGACTGTAGCCAGTGGTTTGGCTGGATGGCCAGGAACTTGGAAGATGCATGATTGGAAAATGGGTGATAAAGAAATCTGGAGAAGAGATATATGGATGGACCCCTCTGAGTGGTCAAAACTGTGAAGATATTTGTATCCATGTGAATCCTCACCAAAGGGTGACCTCAGCAGAGTAGGAGTTTAATAATCAAGTAGATAGGATGACTCATTTTGTAGACACCACACAGCCTCTTTCCCAGCCACCCCTGTCATCGCCCAATGGACCCATGAACAACGTGGCCATGGTGGCAGGGATTGAGGTTACACATGGCTTCAGCAATGTGGACTTCCACTCGCCAAGGCTGACCTGGCTACAGCTACTGCTGAGTGCCCAATGTGCCAGCAGCAGAGACCAATGTGGAACTCTGGATATGGCACCATTCCTCAGGGTGATCAGCCAGCTACTTGATGGCAGGTTGAATATATTGGACCTCTTCTATCATGGAAGGGGAATGGTTTGTCTTCACAGGAATAGACACTTAACTCCAGATATGGTTTTACCTATCCTGCATGCAATGCTTCTTCCAAAACAACCATCCGTGGACTGACAGAATGCCTTATCCACCATCATGGTATTCCACACAGCATTGCCTCTGACCCAGGCACTCACTTTACAGCTAAAGTATGGCAGTGGGTTCGTGCTCATGGAATTCACTGGTCTTACCATGCTCCCCATCGTCCCAAAGCAGCTGGATTGATAGAACGATGGAATGACCTTTCAAAGTCACAATTACGATGCCAACTAGGTGACAATACTTTGCAGGGGTCAGGTAAAGTTCTCCAAAAGGCCATGTATGCTCTGAATCAGTATCCAATATATGTTACTGTTTCCCCCATAGCCAGGACTCATGGGTCCAGGAATTGAGGGGTGGAAGTGGAAGTGGCACCACTCACCATCACCCCTAGTGACCCACTAGCAAAAAAAAAAACAACAAAAATTTTTGTTTCCGGTTCCTGCAACATTGCACTCTACTGGCCTAGAGGTCTTAGTTCCAGAGGGAGGAACGCTGCCACCAGGAGGCACAACAATGATTCCACTAAACTGGAAGTTAAGATTCCCACCTGGACACTTTCAGCTCCTCCTACCTTTAAGTCAACAGGCTAAACAGAGAGTTACACTGTTGGCTGGGGCGACTGACCTAGACTATGAAGATGAAATCAGTCTCCTACTCCACAGTGGAGGTAAGGAAGAGTAAGTGTAAATACAGGAGATCCATGAGGGCATCTCTTAGTATTACCATGCCCTGTGATGAAGGTCAGTGGGAAACTATGACAACGCAATCCAGGCAGGACTGCAAATGACCCAGACCCTACAGGAATGAAGGTTTGGGTCACTCCACTAGGTAAAAAAACCCACAACCACTGAAGTGCTTGCTGAAGGCAAAGGGGACACAGTATGCATAGTAGAAGGTAGTCGGAATACTAGCTACAGCCACATGACTAGTTGCAGAAACAAGGACTGTAATTGTCATGAATATTCCCTCCTTATTTGTTAAGAATATGTTTGTGCGTGTATACACTTGTACTAAGAAAATGTCTTCCTGTTATTTCCTTGCTTTTTCCTTTATCACATGACGTAAGATTTGTTGACTTCATATCACATTTAAGTGTTGTTAGCTTTATGTAATAGCATTTAGGTTAAGGATTAACATGCTTCTGGTTGCACAAAGGATAGGCATATTATTTTGGGTCTAATAATGACTTATTGTTGTCTTTATTTGAAGATTATGTATGATTTCAGCAGATGTGTATGGGTTCAAGTTGACAAGGGGTAGACTTGTGTTGGTTAATACTGAGTGTCAACTTGACTGGATTGAAGGATGCGAAGTATTGTTCCTGGGTGTGTCTCTGAGGTTGTTGACAAAGGAGATTGACATTTGAGTCAGTGGACTGGGAGAGGCAGACCCCCCCTCAATCTGGGAGCGCACCATCTAATCGGCTGCCAGTGCGGCTAGGATAAAGCAGGCAGAAGAAGGTGGAAGGAGCCCACCTGCTGAGTCTTCCGGCCTTCATCTTTCTCCCGTGATGGATGCTTCCTGCCCTCGAACATTGGACTCCAAGTTTTCAGCTTTTGGACTCTTGGATTTACCCCAGTGATTTGCCAGGGGCTCTCTGGCTTCGGCCAAAGGCAAGGCTGCACTGTGGGCTTCCCTACTTTTGAGGTTTTGGAATTCAGATTGACTTCGTTGCTCCTAGGCTTGCAGACAGCCTATTGTGGGGCTTCACCTTGTGATCATGAGTCAATACTCCTTAATAAACTCCCCTTCAGCTTCTTCTCGGATAAAACACCAAATGGCGGGTGACGCCCGTGCAGCGGAGGAGGTGGGGCGGAGAGCGGCCCTTGGATGGGGAATCCAATCCGCTTCCTCAAAGGTTTCGGCAGTGCCGTCTGGGGCCGGGAGGGCCAAGGCCACAGAGCTCACGGAGGCAAGGCCGAGGATAAGAAGTGGCTGCCTGTCACCAAGCTGGGCCGCCTTGGACATGAAGATAAAGTCCCTGGAGGAAATCTATCTCTTCTCTCTGCTCATCAAGGAATCTGAGATCATTGACTTTCTCCCGGGGGCATCTCTCAGGGACGAGCTTTTGAAGATTTTGCCGGTGCAGAAGCAGACCCAGGTGGCCAGCGCACCAGGTTCAAGGCATTTGTTGCCATTGGGGTCTACAATGGCCATGTCTGTCTGGGTGTTAAGTGTGCCAAGGAGGTGGCCACTGCCATCTGTGGGAACATCATCCTGGCCAAGCTCTCCATTGTCCCCGTGCACAGAGGCTACTGGGGGAACAAGATCGGCAAGCCCCACACCGTCCTCCCTTGCAAGGTGACAGGCCGCTGTGGCTCTGTTCTAGTGCACCCCATCCCCGTGCCCAGGGGCACTGGCATCGTCTCAGCACCTGTGCCCAAGAAGCTGCTCATGATGGCTGGTGTCGATGACTGCTACACCTCAGCCAGGGGCTACACTGCCACCCTGGGCAACTGCACCAAGGCCACCTTTGATGCCATCTCTAAGACCTACAGCTACCTGACCCCTGACCTTTGGAAGGAGATTGTATTCACAAAGTCTCCCTATCAGGAATTCACTGACCACCTCATCAAGACCCACACCAGAGTCTCTGTGCAGAGGACCCAGACTGCAGCTGTGGCTACAACATAGGGTTTTTGTTTTTTTTTTTTAAGACGGGGTTTCACCATGTTGGTCAGGCTGGTCTTGAACTCCCGACCTCAGGTGATCCGCCCACCTTGGCCTCCAAAGTGCTTGGATTACAGGCATGAGCCACAACGCCCGGCCAACACAGGGTTTTTATACAAGAAAAATAAAGCGAATTAACCCTGCAAAAAATAAAATAAAGTAAAATAAACTCCCCTTCATCGGTACATCTATCCTATTGGTTCTTTTCCTCTAGAGAACCCTGACTAATATACTGGGTTATTTGTCTTCCCGTTATTAGTTGTGAGAATTGTTTATATATTCTAGATACTGAATATTTATATATTCAGTCTTTTGTCATATTTATCTAAAGCTTATTTTCTTTCAATCTGTGGCTTACAGTTTCATTTTTAAAACAATGTCTCTGGAAGAAGAAATTAAGATTTTAATGAAGTGCTATCTGGCAATTGTTTTTATGATTTGTGCTTTTTTTGTGTCCTAAGAAATCGCTGCTTACCCCTAGGCCACCAAGGTTTTTTCTTGCTTTCTTCTAGAAGTTCGTTTGTTTTAGAGACAGAGTCTCGCTTTGTCACCTAGGTGGGAGTGCTGTGGTGCACTATAACTCATTGCAGTCTTGAACTCCTGGGCTCAAGCAGTCCTACGGCTTCAGTCTCCAAAGTAGCTGGGACTACAGGTGCACACCACCACACTGGCTAATTAATTTTTTTTTTTTTTTTGTAGAAACAAGGTTTCACTATGTTGCCCAAGCTCGTCTTGAACTCTTGGGCTCAAGTGCTCCTCCTGCCTCAACCTCCCAAAGCATTGAGATTGCAGGCACAAGCCACTGAGCCTGGCCTTCTAGAAGTTTTGTAGATTTACTTTTTCCATTTAGGTCTCTGATTCATTTTAAGTTAACTTTTTGTTTATGATGTGAGGTAGGGGTCATGATTCATTTGTTCCTTCCATAAAGATATGTTTCAGTCCCAGCTTCCTTTCCTCATTGAATCACTCTAGCACCTTTGTCAAAAGTGAATTGATTGTATATATGTGGATCTATTTTTGAGGTCTCTCTTCTGTTTCATGATATACAGCATCATTATGCTGCTCCCACACTGTCTTGATTAATGCAGATTTACAATTCTCCTTGAAATCAAGTCGCTCCAACTTTGTTCTGTTTTTCAAAATTGTTTTGGCCACTTTATAATACCTACAGCTAACATATTTAATGCTGAAAGTCTAATTACTTAAACACTTTTCTCCCTAAGGTTGGGAACAAGGCAAGAATATCTGTTCTCACTACTTCTATATATTAATAATGTTGTACTGGAGGTCCTAGCCAGGACAATGAGGCAAGAAAAAGAGTGGGAAAAGGCAAAGTGAAATTGTCTTTATTTGCAAATGACATGATTATGCATGTAGAAAATCCTAAGGAATTTACAATACAGCAAAACTATTAGAACCAATAATTTTATTTAGCAAGGTCAGAGGATACAAGGTCAATATACAAAAATGTATTTCTCTACACTAGCATGAACAACTGGGAAGTTAAATTTATAGAAACATTTATGGTAGTATCAAAAAATGTAAAATACATAGGGATATGACCAGGTGCAGTGGCTCACGCCTGTAATCCCACCACTTAAAGGAGGCTAGGGTGGGAGGATCACTTGAGCCCAGGGGTTCCAGACCAGCCTGGGTGGTACAGTGAGACCCCTCCATCTCTAAAATATTTAAAAAAATACCAGTAGGCTTTTCTTTTTGTAGAAATCATCAAATAGGTTCTAAATTGCATGTGAAAATGCAAACTATTAATATTTGGAAGCACCCTTTAATAAGTTGAGGGAGTTTCCTTCCATTCTAAACTCCACATGGTCAGAGTTTTTGGTTTTAACCCATGAATAGGTGTTAATTTTATCAAGTGTTTTTTCTCATCAGTTATCGTGACCACGAAGTGAACTCAGATTATATATTCTTTTTTTTTTTCCTGTGCCTGTGTTTACTCAGCTAACTCAGATGTATTCATTTTTTCTTTTTTTTGAGACAAAGTCGAGTCTCACTCTGTCACCAGGTTGGAGTGCAGTGGCACGATCTCGGCTCACTGCAACCTTTGCCTCCTGGCTTCAAGCAATACTCTTGCCTCAGCCTCCCAAGTAGCTGGGATTACAGGCGTGCACCACCACGCCCAGCTAATTTTGGTATTTTCAGTAGGGACAGAGTTTCACCATGTTGGCCAGAATGGTCTCAATCTCTTGACCTCATGATCTGCCCACCTCAGCCTCCCAAAGTGCTGGGATTACAGGTGTGAGCCATTGTGCCAGGATGATGTATTCTTTAAAACAAAACAAAACAAAAAAACACCTGACCAGATGCAGCCAGGCACATACCACCATGTCTGGTAATTTTTTCTTGTATTTCTTTCTTTCTTTTTTTTTTTTTTGAGATGGAGTCTGGCTCTGTCGCCCAAGCTGGAGTGCAATGGTGCCATCTCAGCTCACTGCAGCCTCCACTTCCCAGGTTCAAGTGATTCTCCTGCCTCAGCCTCCTGAGTAACTGGGATTATAGGCATGTGCCACCATGCCCAGCTAATTTTTTGTGTTTTTAGTAGAGACACGGTTTCACCATGTTGGCCAGGATGGCCTTGATCTCCTCACCTTATGATCTGCCCACCTAGGCCTCCCGAAGTGCTAGGATTACAGGCATGAGCCGCCACACCTGGCAGAGATCTGGTTATTTGATAAGTGTCTGGTGCTTCCCTCTTCTTGCCCTCTCTAGCCTGCCACCTTGTAAAACATGCCTTGCTTCCACTTCACCTTCTGCCATGATTGTAAGTTTCCTGTGGCCTCCCCAGCCATACTGGAACTGTGAGTCAATTAAACCTCTTTTCTTTATAAATTACTCAGTCTCAGGTAGTATCTTTATAGCAGTGCAAGAACAGATTTAATACATCAGGCTAGAGTGCAGTGGCATGGACACGGTTCACTTCAGCCTTGACCTCCTGGTCTCAAGTGGATCTCCTGCCTCAGCCTCCTGAGTAGGTGGGATTACAGGCATGTGGTACCACACCTGGCTAATTTTGTATTTTTAGTACAGATGGGATTTCTCCATGTTGGTCAGGCTGGTCTTGAACTCCTGACCTCAGGTGATCTGCCCCCCTCGGCTTCCCAAAGTCCTGGCTGGGATTACAGGCATGAGCAACCGTGCCCAGCCTAGCCCTAGATACATTCCTAACCACTGTTCTGTGCTGTCTCCCTATGTGTCAAATGCTGTGTTTAGTTCTGCACATGGAGTGGAGAACAACAGAGAACTGGTTTTGCCCAAATGGAGCCAAAGTGTCCTCTGGAACTTAGTACTCTCTGTGGTGATTAAGTACGTCGATCTCGGATCACATAGGGTCCTGTGAGGTCCTGCTCATTCATCTCCATAGCCCCGGTGTCTGGCCCAGTGCTGTTAGCTGAATAGATGAGTTTAATCTGAGAAGGCTTCGTGGAGGAAGTAGCTTTGAGTAGCACCTTGGAGCTAGAGGAGTTGAGCAGTTTCCTTCAGCCCACAGTTTCAAGAAGGTGCTTGATAAACAGCCACCGTTTATCAAGCACCTTCCGGTGCCACACAGTACAATGAGCAAGTTAACCTCTCAGGGGCATCCAGCCAGTGAGGGGCAGAGAGAGCTTGGATTTGAACCCAGACCCACAGCCCTAATGACTGCCTTATACTGCCCCTCCAAGCCTGTTTTAAAACCATTAAGGTTTTGTGAGGGCTTGAGTCTTTCTACTTCGTATTCTCAATCCCCTGTTTCTCTTTTGCTAGGGACATTCGGATGGGTATAGAGAGTGATGTAACGATGGGCAGTGCAGCAGTGCCTGGACTCGGAACACCTTGATGTCTGGGAAAGACTTTTCTCCGCCTCCGCTGCCAGGTTCTTCAGACTCTGGGGGACAGTGCCTTTCGCCCTGTCCTTCGAATCCCCCTTTCCTTCTTCAGTCCCCTCTCCCCCTCCTCCTTCCTTAGCCCCTCTAGTTCATTGGGCTGTGCCGGAATCTGTGGGGAAAGGAGCAGGATTTCAGCTAAATATAAACCAGGCTGTTCCAGTTTCCAAATAGAACAAAGGAGCAGGGTGTTAAGTTGATTTTTATAAATAAAGAGAGAGGGAGTGAGAGAATATTTTTTCGAGATGTTTAATAAAATCGCCTTGCGAGAGGCAGGAAAATCACTGGGCTGCGGTGGGAGGGTTTGCAGGAGGAAGGGGAGGGGGAGGAGGGAGAGTGGGGGATGCTGCCTTCTCTCTGCAGATTCTTTTCCTTGGACCAGGGAGAGAAGGTGGTGCAGAGAGGGGTGGAGGGGAACAGGGAGGAGCGTGAGTGTCCCTGGGAGGAAGAGGAGGAGGACAGGGAAGGCTTGTCATCATAATAGTTACTGCGCATTATAGGCTAGTTCCTGCATATTGAGCACTTACTGTATGCCAAGTTTTATGCCAGATTACAGCATCATCTCACCAAATGCGGTCAGGATTCTCGTCACTTGAAGCTCTGTGATCTAGCACCTGCCTACCTCTCTGACCTCATCTCCTCCCTCTCTCCCCCTGGCTCACTCTGCTCCCACTACGGAGGCTCCACACACCAAACTCATCCCTTCCTCAAGGTCTGTGTACCCCCTGGGTCTCACAGCCAGCTCTTTGTCATCATTCAGGTCTCAGAATAAATGTCACTTCCTTCCTGACCACCTTAAGGAGAAGAGAACCACACCCACGCCAGTCAGGGTCACATTCCCTTGTTTCGCTTTCTTCATTAAGACATCACTTCCAAAACCGTTTGCCTGCTTTTTTCTGTCTCCTCACCTCCTCCACCAAAATGAAAGTCCAGTAAAAGCAGAGACTTTGGCTGGATGTGGCTTGCCTGTAGTCCCAGCTCCTCAGGAGGCTGAGGCAGGAGGATCGCTTGAGCCCAGGAGGTCGAGGCTGCAGTGAGCTGTGATCACACCACTGGACTCCAGCCTGGGTGACAGAGCAAGACGCTGCCTCAAAAAACGAACAAAGAAGCCCAGAGACTTTGTCTTTCTCCTTCACTGCAGTAAGATCAGGACATAGAGCAGTGCCTGGCACATAGTAGATGTTGCTTAATATATATTTGCTAGATGAATGGATAAGGGAATGAAGCTCAGAGAGGTGAAGCGACTTGCCCAAGGTCACACAGCTAGGAAATGACAGAATTCAGGAGGAAGCCTAAATTCATCTGATCTCCAAATGCATCCCCTTTTTACTATTTTGTAAGGCTTCCAGCATGATGGAGGAGAGGATTGAAAGGGATCATGATGGAACCTTGGAATTTTGGGGGATGATCAGGCACAACCCTGGTAGTGGGTCAGTGAAGTCAAATGTTACATCACCCTCACCCTTAAGCAAGGTGTTTCTTTCCACAGACGGATCTCCTTGTGGGGACTATTACATAGAGTTTTATCCAGTGCCACCCAAGGGAGAGCTAGTCTAGGTTTTGGGGAAGGGCAGAAGGCTTCTCACGTTAGGAGCTGGAAGGGACGGCCGGAGGAAGCGATATTGTGCACCTCTGCCTTCCTCGTCTTGCCACTCCTTGAACCTTTCCTCTCTTACCTTCACACACAGCGGTGAGTCAGGGTTGGGTTGGGCTAAGTGGCTGCACAGATCTCCGGGGCACCCGGTGATGTGACTATGTCTTCCTGCTGACACCAGGTCCTGTCTCACCAGAGATGTCTAAGGCATAACGTTGGACAAATCAAGCAGCTCCCTGGTGTCTCAGTGTCTTCCTGTGTAAGACACTGGCTGGTGAAGTTTGCTTGATTATGAAGATTAGAAACCCTGTACTAGGCCAGGCCCGTGCCTCACACTTGTAATCCCAGCACTTTGAGAGAGGTCTAGGTGGGAGGATTGCTCAAGGGCAGGGAGTTGAGACCCTGTCTCTACAAAAAATTTTTTTAAATGAGCCATGCATGGCTTGTGTGTGCCTGTAGTCTCAGCTACTTGGGAGGTTGAGGCAGGAGGATTGCTTGAGCCCGAGTTTGAGGCTGCAGTGAGTTATGACTGTGCCATTGCATTCCAGCCTGGGTGATAGAGTGAGACTTTTGTCTCAAACAAAACCCAGGCATGTAGCTCACACCTGTAATCCCAGCACTTTGGGAAGCCGAGGTGGATGGATCACTTGAGGTCAGGAGTTTGAGACCAGCCTGGCCAACATGGCAAAACCCCGTCTCCACCAAAAATACAAAAAAAATTAGCCAGGCATGGTGGCATCGCCTGTAGTCGCAGATACTTGGGAGACTGAGCAGGAGAATCACTTGAACTTGGGAGGCAGAGGCTGTAGTGAGCTGAGATCACACCACTGCACTCCAACCTGGACAACAGAGCGAGACACCATCTTGAAATATATGTATATATAATCCAATCCTGTGTCTCAGAACTAAGGAAGTAGTGGGGCTTTCTGGTGCTCCAGGAGGTAGAGCCTGGGGTAAGTGGGGAGTAAAGAGGTCAGAAAGGGTCATGGTGAAAAGAGAAGCAGAGGCCTGGCCTTGGTTAAGAGGACAAAGAGGGAATTCAGGGTGGGGTGTGGGAGGGATGCTGTAGTTTGGGGGGCTGTGGCTCTGTGCCTCTGACTCATTTGGACAGAGCAGCTTGATTCCCTGTGGCAGGAGATACTGCTTATAACCTGCAGGTTCTAGCAGCCTCCTGAGCACAGAGCCCTGGAGCCACCTGGGGCCCTTCTTCCTGGGCTGCAGGGCGAGGGGAGGAAGGAGCGGGCATCAGGGTGGAGGGTGTCTGGCGGCCAAAGGGAAGGCAGTGGCTGACCCTCCTTTCTCTTTGCTGTGGACTCTACAGTCAGTATAAAATGCACATCAAGGGCCCTGTGGGTCGTTCTGGGGACATCTAGCTTGTCATCAGCAGAATGCCTGGCACCTAAGAGGAATGAATGAATGAATGCATAGAAATAGCTTCAGGCTTTTTATTTTGTCAGATCACGTCATGTCTCTGCCCCAAGCTCTTCAATGCTTCCCCATCTCATTTGGAATAAAAGCCAAATCTCTGGCTGGGCGTGGTGGCTCATGCCTGTAATCCCAGCACTTTGGGAGATCAAGATAGGTAGATCACCTGAGGTTGGGAGTTTGAGACCAGCCTCACCAATATGGTGAAATCCTGTCACTACTAAAAATATAAAAAATTAGCCAGGTATGGTGGCGTATGCCTGTAATCCCAGCTACTCGGGAGGCTGAGGCAGGAGAATTGCTTGAACCCAGGAGGCAGAGGTTGTGGTGAGCCGAGATCACGCCATTGCACTCCAGCCTGGGCAACAAGAGCAAAACTCTGTCTCCAAAAAAAAAAAGTCAGAGCTCTTACAGTGACCTACGAGGCTCCTATGTGACCTGGTTCCGCTTGCTTCTTCTTCTTTTTTTTTTTTGGATGAGACACTGTCTCACTCTGTCACCCAGGCTGGAGTACAATGGCGTGACTTTGACTCACTGCAACCTCCACTTCCCGAGTTTGAGCAATTCTCCTGTCTCAGCCTCCCGAGAAGCTGGTATTACAGGTGCGCACCACCACACCCACCTAATTTTTGTGTTTTTAGTAGAGACCGTTTTTGCCGTGTTGTCCAGGCTGGTCTCGAACTCTTGACCTCAGGTGATCTGCCCACTTTAGCCTCCCAAAGTGCTGGAGTAACAGGTGTGAGCCACCATGCCTGGCCCCTGCTCCTTTCTTCATCCTATCTTCCTGCTCATCCCCTTCACTCCAGCGGCCTCCTTGCTGCCCCTGGGAACACACTGGGTCCACTCCTGCCTGTGGCTCTGCTCTGCTTCCTTCTCCTGGGACACTCTTCCCCAGATGCTGGCATGTTTTTGTCCCTCACCTCCTTCAGGTCTTTGCTCAAATGACAGCTTCTCAAGGAGGCATTCCCTGACCATCCTACTTAAAATCACACCCATGCAGTATACACGCCTTGTCCCCTTTCCCGGCTTCATTCTGCTCCATCGAATTTATTGTCATCCAGCGTCCGACGTATCTTACTAATTCATCTTTTTATTGTCTGGCTCCTTCTACCAGAACACCAGCTCTAAGAGGGCAGGAGTTTTTGTCTGTTTTGACTCCGCTTTCTCTGTAGGAGCTAGAATAGTGCCTGGCACATAACTGGCACTCAAAAACGTGTGTTGGCTCCATGAATTCCCTGGGATTTTCATGGCCTTGCTGTGTGACCCTGGGTAGTGAACCTCACCTCTCTGGGTCTCAGTCTGTTGAACTCACTGGCTTTCCGCTTTAGCCAGTCGAAGGCTCTGTCCCTGCATCCTGGCTTTCCAGGGTTTTTGTTTGTTTTGTTTTGTTTTGTTTCTCCCCAGAATATCTGCTAAAAGGAGAATTGGACAAGGCCTGGCTTGATATTATTCTCCTACGCTAGATTTTGAGCCAGGCACATGCCGGCACTCTTGTATCTGAGTAAGGGGCTCTGACTAGATGCATTTGTGTGAATAACCTTCTATATGTGTTTGGGAACCTGGGCGAGATGGGACATTCCAGCAAAATGTCAGCATAGGCCCAAATTCTGTCTTTCCGTTTCTTTTTGTTTGCAGTGGAGCAAAGAGTAGAAATCTCCAAGGGCACCGCAGACGCTTCTCTAATGAATCAATGGGAATGCCCACTGCCCTGGAGATGAGGGGAAGAGGCTGCTGGCTGTGAATCCCACACCTGTAGCAGGCTGTTTCCACTTCCTCAGGAGCCAGCTGTGAGGAAGCCACAGCAGAACTGCCCACCTTCCAACAAGGGACGCCTGCAAGAGAAACGCAGGCTTCAGTGGGGATGCCAAGCCCGTTTTTAGATCTCATCTGTTCTTAATGAGAAATGGGTCCAACCTTGCCCAGGTTTCTAGAGCAACCCCTGACAGGGCTTTGTTCACATGCTAGCTTGCTTAATTGCCAGATGATCTCTTGTTTTCTCTTCTTTTTATGGTATACTCCCTGGGACTGGCAGAGTACCTGGCATCTGGTAGGAATCACTAGATTTTTGTAGGAAGAGTTAGTTTTCATAAGTCATGAGAGGCAGGCAATATTTTCATCATTTTTTTTTTAAAGAGGTGGGGCCTCACTCTGTTGCCCAGGCTGGAGTGCTGATGTGTGATCATAGCTCACTGCAGTCTTAAACTCCTGGGCTCAAGGGATACTCCCACCTCAACCTCCCAAGTAGCTGGGACTACAGGTGTGTGCCACAGTGCCCGGCTATGTCATCATTTTGTAGATGATGAAGCTCAGGCTCAGTGGTGACATGACTTGCCCAAGGTCACATAGCCAGGAGATAAATCCATGCAGGCAGCTGGTTTGGGGTTACCAGGAAAGAAAAGACCCTCCTGTGGTGACTATACTTTGGGAAAACAAACTTTACTTTTGAATATGGGGGGATCTAAAAGAGCTTGGGCCTTTGGGAGCCTGAGCAACTTGGATTCAAATCCCAGTACTGCACTTGTGGACTTGGACAAGTTCTAAAGACAACAGGGGCCGGACCCGGTGGCTCATGCATGTAATCCCAGCACTTTAGGAGGTCAAGGTGGGTGGATCACCTGAGGTCAGGAGTTTGAGAGCAGCCTGGCCAACATGGTAAAACCCCATCTCTATTAAAAATACAAAAAATTAGCTGGGCGTGGTGGTGCACGCCTATAGTTCCAGCTACTTGGGAGGCTGAGGCAGGAGAATTGCTTGAACCTGGGAGGTGGAGGTTGCAGTGAGTGGAGATTGCGCCATTGCACTCCAGCCTGGGCGACAAGAGCGAAGCTGTCTCAAAAAAAAAAAAAAAAAAAAAGACAACAGGGCCTCAGTTTTCCTATCTGTAAAATGGACACACCAATGTGTGTGTGTTCCTCTTACACAGAGCCTGTGGGAGTTTACAATGAGAGCATGCAGTTCAATGCCTGCCACCGGGTGGTGCTCAATACACTCCAAACCCGCCCTGGCCTTTCAGGTGATCTCTGGAATTCCCCCAGCTCAGCTGCTGCACCAGCTCCTGCCCCTGCAACTTCAGGGCGGGGCTGGCGAGGCTGCCGAATAATCGTCTTGCGCATGCGCAGCTACCTCACGTCACGTGGCCTCGTGCCAACCAAGTTCTCAGGTGCGAGGCCTCAAGAACTTTCTGTCGTCAGTGGGGGATTCTTGGGACGGCTTTGTTCCCACCTCGGCTGGAGCTTCGGGTCCTGGAACACCTGAGTGTGCATTTGAGAGGGTAAGAGAGAAGGCAAAGACCTTCTAGAATTTCAAATGAGGGTTCTTTTGACCTTTCTTTGTTTTCTGGTTTGAGACAGCGTCTAGCTCTGTTGCTGAGGTTGGAGTGCTGTGTGGCATGATCACAGCTCACTGCAACCTCCACCTTGCCCCAGGTTAGGCAATCCTCCTGCTTCAGCCTCCTGAGTAGCTGGGACCACAGGCTTGCACAGTCACCCAGGCTTTTTTACAAGGTTTTTTATTTTGAGACCGAGTTGGGTTCTGTCTTCCAGGCTGGAGTACAGTGACACGATCCCAGCCCACTGCAACCTTCGTCTCCTGGGTTCCAGCGATTCTCCTGCCTCAGCCTTCCAAGTAGCTGGGATTACAGACAGCTGCCACCATGCCTAGCTAATTTTTTGTATTTTAGTAGAGTCAGGGTTTCTCCGTGTTGCCCAGGCTGGTCTCAGGAACTCCTGAGCTCGGGCAATCCTCCTGCCTCAGCCTTCCAAAGTGCTGAGATTACAGGCGTGGGCCACCTCGCCCTGCCTACCCAAGCTATTTTTAAAAGTTTTTTGTAGAGAGGGGGTTTTACTTTGTTGCCCAGGCTGGTCTGGAACTCCTGGCCTCAAGCGACCTGCCTACCTTGGCGGCCCAAAGTGTTGGGATTTCAGGAGTGTAATCCCAGCCATCCTTTTCATGAGGGAGGCTTTGCCAGGCCCCTGGGACCAAAGGAAACCCAACCAGGGAAGTGGCTGGCCTGAGGTAGGGCAACCCTTCTGGGCAGCCCTTCCTCATCTGTTCACCCAGGAAACAAATGAGCCCTTCCTTGGTGTTCGGCACTAAAGATAAGGTGACATGGTCCCAGCTGGGGAGACAGGCTTTCCCTGGGAAGTGGAAACTGAAGGGATGCATTTGAGTTAATCTGGGGGAGCTGGGAGAGGAAGAGGAAGACAAACCAGGGACATTGAGGAAGGCAAAAGCTTTCAAGGGGGCATGAGCCTGGATGGTCTCGAGAACTGATGGGCATGGGAACAGTGGCCCTGGGAAGAATTTTGTACTTGATCCTAAAAGCAGCAGGAAGCCACTGAAGCTGGGGGATAATGTAATCTTTAGAGTCCTGCACTGAATCATTTTGCTTTGTTTTCTCATTTGGAAAAATGGATTTTGAATTCCACACCTGCTATATTAATTTTTTAAATTTTATTTTCAGAAATAGAAAATAAGGGAATGATGGACTATGTGTTTCTTCTCAGGGTTAAATATGCTAAAAGATGCAAATTGGCTAGCATTCTGTATGTGGTCTCTAAATGGTAATTCCCTTATCTTTCCTCTAAATTCCATTCCACAATTTCCACCATTCCAGAAGCATCGAAGGAGATCAATCCTCCCTACAGACTAAAGATAAATTTCATTTGAAGTATCTGGGTGGATGAAAAATTTGGTTCAGAAGATTAAAGGTAATTATTTTACAAGTTATTATTCAAATAGTATGCTCCCCATGATCACACAACATATTATTTGATTTATGGAATTGCAATTTACATTCGACTTTTTAGGAGCACATTTATTTATTTACTTAAAAAAAATTTGTTTTGAGACAGAGTCTTGCTCTTTCATCCAGGCTGGAGTGTAGTGGCGTGAGCATAGCTCATGCCGCTTCGATCTGCTGGGTTCAAGCAATCCTCCCACCTCAGCCTTCCTAGTAGCTGGGACCACAGGCATGCACTACCATGCCTGGCTGAGTTTTTATTTTTTATTTTTAGTAGAGACGAGGTCTCATTAAGTTGCCTGGGCTGATCTCAAACTCCTGGGCCTGAGCAATCCCCCCACCTCAGCCCTCCACAGAGTGCTAGGATTACAGGTGTGAGCCACCGAGCTGGCCTAGGAGCATATTTGTTGCAGAAAATGAGACCAAGTTTCACAAAGGCAGGGGCCATGTCTACGCTTTTCCTTACTGTAAGCTCACCACCTCGCTGTTAGATGGGTTTAGATACTGGAATATGTTTTCGGCTACACTGAGAGTCAGGGCCTCAGTTCTCTTTGTAATTGTTAACATGAATTTTGATGGCATGAAAATTCTTGTTCTCCGAATTATATTTAGCTCATACAAACTCTACTGCACAATTATGTTGTAAAGAGGAATTAAGTTTTATCTTTAAGTTGTTATTATAGCTTTGGGAAAAGGTGAACATTGAGAATAACTGCATGAAGTGATAGCATAGTGTATTGTTAATTAGGGTCACGTGGCAAAGGTGTGTCAGGCAGGGTCGGTATAAGAAACAGATGGCACATTCAAATAAGATCATTAGAAGAAGATTTAATAAATGGAGTATTTACAAGGTTTCAGCAGGGCCTGGGAAAGCTGTAAGGTCTAGTGCAGTACCCACAGGGCCTTTACCACTCTTAGAACTGAAGGTTGAGGGGAGGGAGAAATGACAGAACCCAGAAAGAGAGAGTTGTGTGGAGCAGGCTGCCTTGAGAAAGAGGGGTGACCTTTTATCAAAAGGCACAACGCACCTAAGGCGATCTGGCAGGAGGGAACTGGGGAAAGAAACACTTCACCCATGCTGTCCTCCCACCCTCCCATCTCCTGCTGCCGCTCCCATTGGCTGTACCGCCTGGAAGCTAGAGGGCAGGAGAGCGAGCTGCTGCAGTCCATGTAGGTCAAC
The DNA here is from genome assembly GCF_049354715.1 of Callithrix jacchus. Taxonomy (NCBI): domain Eukaryota; kingdom Metazoa; phylum Chordata; class Mammalia; order Primates; family Cebidae; genus Callithrix; species Callithrix jacchus. The sequence continues at coordinate 123,763,488 of NC_133510.1, forward strand.
CCGCCAAGGCCAAGGGCAGCTCGGAGAAGGGTGGAAGAGCCGATCTGGAGGGCAAATGGAAACTATCTGGTACAGGAGGCTTCATCTGCATGCTAGATAAAGACTTGATATTTAAATCCTGGTATCTTAGGGAGGCAGTGAAACCTTGAGGGATGGAACCATGGCAGCAGGTTCAGGGTTCTCATTTGTTCATTCCTCAGATCTCCTGAAGATACTAGAAAAAGTATTGTGCTGGGCATTTTAGAGAAGCCCAGCAATGGCAGAGGACTCTCAGAAATTCAATGAGTTTTCCTTCCTGATGTGTGTGTGTGTGTGTGTGTGTATACTTTTTTTTTTCTGATACATATATTTTTAGGAACACATTTCCAGTGGCTCACACCTGTAATCCCAGCACTTTGCGAGGCTGATGTGGGTAGATCACGAGGTCAGGAGATCAAGACCATCCTGGCCAACATGGTGAAATCCCATCTCTACTAAAAATATAAAAATTAGCCAGGCATGGTGATGCACACCTGTAATCCCAGCTACTCAGGGAGCTGAGGCAGGAGAATCGCTTGAACCTGGGAGGTGGAGGTTGCAGTGAGCCGAGATTGCGCCATTGTACTCCAGCCTGGGCGACAGAGCAAGACTCCGTCTCAAAAAAACAAAACAAAACAAAACAAAAAAACCCACCTCCTTCCTCTATCAAGAGCACTTGTTTAGAGCTCTGAATAGTAAATACAATCCCACTGGTCTCAAAATGAGACACTGCTTCCCCAGAAGCAAGACAGCTCAGGCAAAGCACACAGGTTCTGGGTTTTGTTTTGTTTGTTTTTTTGAGACAGAGTCTCGCTCTGTCACCCAGGCTGGAGTGCAGTGGCTTGATCTTGGCTCACTGCAACCTCTACCTCTTAGGCTCAAGCAATTCTCGTGCCTCTGCCTCCCAAGCAGCTGGGATTACAGGTGTGTGCCACCACGCCCAAGTAATTTTTGTATTTTTAGTAGAGATGGGATTTCACCATGTTGGCCAGGCTGGTCTTGAACTTCTGACCTCACATGATCCACCCACCTTGGCGTCCCAAAGTGCTGGGATTACAGGCGTGAGCCACGACATCTGGCCGCAGGTTCTGAATCTTATGGTCAGCAACTGACAGTCACGTTCCTTACCATATCAGTACCCTTTAGGTAGTAGCTGGATAGATATTTCTTCAGGCTTGGGGACTAGAATAGGATATGCCAGTGCAACTCTGGAAAGTGTGGACTTGCTCCTATGAATGGAGTGGATTGTGGTCTCACAGTTTCTGAATCTGTGAAACCATTCCACTCTTTAATGAGGTCCTCTTAGAAGAGGAGAGAATAGATCTCCTTTAGCGACATGGCTTTGACAAGCAAATCAATTCGTTCCATTTGTTTCCTCTTTGAAAACAGCAATCCTCGAGCGTTACATAATCTAATCTTCATGCCTCACTGGTTTGTTCTGTCCTCCTGAGGAATTGGCAGATGGTGCCAATGCGGAGACCCGCGCACACGCCTCGCAAGCCTCATGGAAACAGTAGACTTGCTCGCAGTGTCTGTCTCTTTGCTGTGGGGTCCCTCGCTGGCATTTGTTTCCCTGGATCTTTAGCATCCCTCAGGCACCGCTGGCTTCTTGCCCTCGGCTCTCATTCCAAGATTAATTGGAGATGCTGAAAGCAGATAAAAAGAGAACAGAAAGTGAAGTTGAAAGGGCAAAGAATTTGCTGGCTTTTTTTCCTAAAAGCCCTCCTCCATTAAAGGCTGAGCATCTTTGGAGGTTTTTAGCTCCAGAATGGTGACTCCCTCCTTCAGCCTGGTCCCTGTGTACATCTTTGTTGCTGGGTTACACACAGCACAGGGACAGGGCTGGCTGTGTCAGAGCTAGGAGAGTAGAGATCTGCTTGATAAGGTCTCTGGATTTCTCCAACAGCCAGTCACGTATCTGCAGAAATGATTGTTCCCCAGATAGGGCAGTTACCTGGAGTCCTCCTTCAGGTCGGTGATGTCATTTACGAAGGGAAAAAGATCTCAGAACTCTGTAAGGTGAGGAGCCTCCCAGCAAGGCCCTGTCAGCCAGAACCACAATGTTGAGATGCCCTCATACAGGCATTGCCCATACATCCTGCTTAACAATCTGGAAGTGGCAGCTTTTTAAAAAAGAGGAGTGTGGGCAGAATTCTAATATTTAGGACTGGAAAGCAGCCGATGTGCTCTGGTATTGCCTTTCCATTGTTAAAATATTGAAATACTTTCATACTACTGGGTAAAGAGTTACATCTTTGAATTCCCCACGCCTCCCATCCCTCTGCTAATACTTAAGTCTGTTGAGAAGGTCGGTCTTGTTATTTAGCTTCATGAGGAGCTCTACCTGTCTATGAGGCAACCGGAGCTTCCTTTGCTGAACCCACTTTGCTTTAACTGTGCGGTACCAGTAGGTCTGCTTGGTGCAGAGCCAGGCACCACTCCAAGTGCCACAGATGTAACCGCCCTGCTCACAGACTGCACTGTTGGCTGACTGGTTTTGGATGGAACCTCCAGGCAATTAAAACCTAGAACCCTCCTGCCCATGGCAAAAACATCCCTGGTCCTTAAAGGTCACATACACCTTTATGCTTGCTGGTTACCCAGGATCCAGGTGTATTTACACGTGACAGAAATGACCCATCTGAAGGAAAACAGCAGCCCATGCAGCACCTTCTTTTAAGGCCACCCTCCCCCCTCCACTGAGTCCAGGCATAGAGGACTAATTTCTATAAAAGCAATAATGGGCCGGGTGCGGTGGCTCACCCCTGCCATCCCAGCACTTTGGGAGGCCTAGGTGGGTGGATCACCTGAGGTCAGGAGTTCGAGACCAGCCTGGCCAACCTGGCAAAAGCCCATCTCTACTAAATACAAAAATTAGCTGGGTGTGGTGGCGCCTGCCTATAATCCCAGGTACTTGGGAGGCTGAGGCAGGAGAATTGCTTGAAGCCAGGAGGCAGAGGTTGCAGTGAGCCGAGATTGTACCACTGCACTCCAGCTTGGGCGACAGAGCAAGACTCCGTCTCAAAAAAAAAAAAAAAAAAATCAGCAATAATGGTTTTCTTTTTAAAAATTTGTTACTCATTCACTAAATAATATTGGGTGAGCACCTATTATGCTGTTATGTTTTGGTCACTGTGCTGAGTGCAGACAAGCTGAGAGCTTGTTTCTGCTTTCATGGAATGTACAGTTTAGTGGGATGTGGGGAGACAGACCGTAAAGGACGGCACGGTGGCTGGAATGTGGTGAGGTCATCTGAATGTGGGTTGCATTTCATCTCATGGAAACTGCATAGATGTCATGGGTGACTTCTGGTGTGCTGTCAATTTATCGGATGTATCTACCCTGCTAGAGCACTGGGGTGCATGGCACCAGTATTAAAAATGGGAAGCATAGTGGGTGATTACTTCCTGCATCCAGCGACGATCTCAGAGAGGTGGGGAACTGCTCTGGATTAGGCAAAGAATGGCGGGAATATTCTGAATGAGAAATGATGGATACAGTAGGTTCTAACATTTGGAGATCAGGTGTGCTATTTATTTGTTTATTTATGACAGAGTCTCACTCTGTTGCCCAGGCTGGTGTGCACTGGCAGGATCTCAGCTCACTGCAATCTCTGCTTCCCAGGTTCAAGCAATTCTCATGCCTCAGGCTCTGGAGAAGCTGAGATTACAGGTACCTGCCACCATGCCTAGCTAATTTTTGTATTTTCGGTAGACATGGGGTTTCACCATGTTGGCCAGGCTGGTCTCAAGCTTCTGACCTCAAATGATCCACCCATGGTGCTAGGTACAGGCATGAGCCACTGTTCCTGGCCAAGTGTTCTGTCTTTTTTTTTTTTTTTTTTGAGACTGAGTTTCACTCTTGTTGCCCAGGCTGGAGTGCAATGGCACAATCTTGGCTCTCCACAACCTCTGCCTCCCAGGTTCAGGTAATTCTTCTGCCTCAGCCTTCCAAGTAGCTGGGACTACAGGCATCCACCACTGTGCCCGGCTAACTTTGTATTTTTAGTAGAGATGGGGTTTCTCCATGTTGGCCAGGCTGGTCTCGAACTCCCGACCTCAGGTGATCCACCCGGCTCAGCCTCCCAAGGTGCTGGGATTACAGGCGTGAGCCACTGTGCCCGGCCCCAAGTGTGCTGTTTTTAAAAGATGGTAACATCTGTAAGTGATAGGATTTCCTTCATCGATGCTCATTCCCTTCTTTGCCTCAGTAACCAAGTGAATTCAGTCACCGAAATCATAATTCATGTCCCTATGATGGTCCAGTGGACCGTTGTACTTGTCAGTATTAATTATTTTTGCTCTGTCTGTCCTGATGGTTTGATCTTTCTTTTTATTGAATTATTATCTATATGCAGTGAGATGTACATTCTTAAGTGTATAGTTCAGTTTTGACCCAGGCTTTTTTTTTTTTGAGACTGAATCTTGCCTTATTACTACCCAGGCTGGAGTGCAATGGCACAGTTTCCACTCACTGCAACCTCCGCCTCCTGGGTTCAAGTGGTTCTCCTGACTCACCCTCCCAAGTAGCTGGAACTACAGGCGTGTGCCACTACAGCTGGCTAATTTTTGTATGTTTAGTAGAGCCGGGGTTTCAGCATGTTGGCCAGGCTGGTCTTGAACTCCTGACCTCAAGTGATCCACTTGCCTTGGCCTCTCAAAGTGCTGGGATTACAGGGATGAGCCACTGTGTCCAGCCCCAGCCATATATTTTTGTAACCATACCCCTTTTCACTTTTATTTTTAAAACCTTGGAGGCCGGGTGCAGTGGCCCACACCTGTAATTCCAGCACTTAGGGAGGCCAAGGTAGGAGGATTGCTTGAGCTGAGGAATTTGAGACCAATCTGGGCAACTGAGTGAGACTTCATCTCTAATACAAGTAAAAAAAAATAGGTGGGCATGGTGGCATGCGCCTGTCATTCTCCCACCTCAGCCACCCAGCTGTTTGGGAGGCTGAGGTGGGAGAATTGCTCGAGCCTGGGAGATCAAGTCTCCAGTGAGCTATGCTGGCACCACTGCACTCCAGCCTGGGCCACTGAGCGAGACCCTGTCAAAATCTTGGCATCTTCTCAAATGATGAATATTTGGGTCCAAGGGCAGATTACTGGGGAAGCATCCTCTATGTAGTCCACTGACCGTTTCCCCCACCCTCCAAATTCTCATCCAATCCTTTCCTGAGTTTCCCAATCACATGGAGGACTTAAAACCTTAAGAACATTTTGTAATCCCGGCTTTCTGAAACCTAACAGAGATTTTGTCATCTGAAAACAAGGGAGATTAAGTGCAGAATTTGATTCTGACAATAGCAAAAAGGAACAAGCTAGACAAGGAATGTCACATGGAATTAATTCAAGCACCACCGTGTAAAATGCTCCACAACCTTTCAAGACTCTAAACTGACATACAGTCTTGGTGAGGAAACAACAAATTTTAAAGGCGTTTGCTACAGGGACATAGCGTCATCAGACTAGATCAGTTAAATGAGAGATCCATGTACCTGTTAGGAGTTTTGCTTTTAACCCTGCCTTACTCTTTCTGGATGGATTCTCTTAGAAATGAGGCACAAAGACAGCTAAACACACTGTTCTCTCCACACTGATGGGTCCTCCCAGACCCACTTTTTCTATTTAACTACGCTTGTGTACTGAGATGTCTTTCCAGTGCTGCAAAACACTCTTTTTCTGCCTAATTTTCACCAATGGTTATACAGTCAAATCATATAACAACATGTAGTTATTTAATAATTACAATTTGTGTGCACCTAAAGGCAAATGAGAGGCTTTATGTGAAAGTGCTTTTTTTTTTTTTTTTTTTTGAGATGGAGTTTTGCTCAGACATGATCTCAGCTCACTGCAACCTCCACCTCCTAGATTGAAGCAATTTTCTTGCCTCAGCCTCCTGAGTAGCTGGGATTACAGGCACCCGCCACCATGCCTGGCTAACTTTTGTGTTTTTAGTAGAGACAGGGTTTCACCATGGTGGCCAGGCTGGTCTCAAACTCCTGACCTCAGGTATCCTCCCACCTTTGCATCCCAAAGTGCTGGGATTATAGGCTCAAGCCACCATGCCCAGCTGTGACAGTGCTTCTAGAGCTGCAAAGGTACGTACAATCCAAAAATATTCTTTTAAAATTGTTTTTACATGGCAGGATACTTTGAAGCAACTGCATTTCCACTGCATCTCACAATCAGTGAGGCAAGCCATTCTCATTTTCACATCCAGAATTTTCCATGTCTTAATGATGATATTTCTGGAATATTCCTGGATCTGACCCAGCCTCTGAAATTAGTCTTCATGACCTCCCCCCCAGACTTAAAATCCATGAAGAAAGGTATGACATTCACTTATTTACTATTCTATTCCTGAGGCCTAGCCCTTGGTGGGCACTCAGTAATGTCTGTTAACTGAGCTAACCTCATGGATCTTGCCTTTAGTCTCCTCCCAGCCCGCCTGACAATGTATGTTTTGCATTGCATTTTTGAAGCATCATTTCAAAAACACAGTTCTGGGCCGGGCGCAGTGGCTCATGCCTGTAATTCCAGTACTTTGGGAGACTGAGGCGGGCAGATCACTTGAGGTCAGGAGTTTGAGACCAGCCTGGCCACCATGGTGAAACCCTTTCTCTACTAAAAATACAAAAAAATTAGCCAGGTGTGGTAGTGGGTGCCTATAATCCCAGCTACTGGAGAGAGTGAGGCAGGAGAATCGCTTGAACCCAGGAGGCAGAGGTTGCAGTGAGCCAAGATTGTACCACTGCATTGCAGTTCAGGTGACAGAGCAAGACTTCATCTCGAAACACACACACACACACACACACACACACAATTCTGCTTGCATTTCTTATTGCATTTTGATGCATCACTTCAAAAACACAGTTCTGCTTCCATCCTAGACAAACTCACAAAACCTTCAAGGATTCTCCATTGCCAATAAAATAAAGTATAAACTGCTGAATGTCACACTCAAGATCTTTCATGATATAGTCCACCTTTTCAGGCCCATTTCTCAGCCCTCATTCTCCCTCCCTGCTCAGTCGTCAAATGATTCCTACACACAGCATGCAGGTTCACACTCCCAACCCTGACTTAATCTGTTCCCCCTGCCTGGCATGACCTTCCTTTGGCCCTCCTGATTCATCTGGTGGAATTTCACTTATTCCTCAAAAAGCAGCTCAAATGTCACATGCTCTAATGCTTTCTCTAACTCCCCTTAGGATTCTCCCATATAACTTAGCTCATAATCCCCTTATTGCACGTTTCCCATTAGTTTAGTTGGTTTTCTCCCCTGACCTCTTGCCCTTTTTTTTTTTTTTGAGATAGGGTCTGGCTCTTTTGCCCAGGCTGGAGTGCAGTGGTGCGATCTTGGCTCACTGCAACCTCTGCCTCCAGGGCCCAAGCCATCTTCCCACCGCAGTTTCCCAAGTAGCTGGGCCTGCAGGTTCATGCTAGCAAGCCCTGCTAATTTTTGTATATATTTCTTTGGTAGTGTGTAAACTCAAAGGGGTTGCACCATGTTACCTAGGCTAGTCTTCAACTCTTGGCATCAGGCAATCCTTCTGCCTTGGGCTCCCCAAGTGCTGGGGTTACAGACATGAGCCATTGTGTGTGGCCACAATAATGCCTTAATAATGTCACCCCACTGCCGTAATATGCCAGCAGTGGCTTCCCTTCACACTTAGAGGAAACCCAAAGCCGTGATTGACTTTTTGGCCCCTGCCTTCCTCTCCAGTTTCATCTCTCCTACTCTCCCCTCACTCACTCCAGCCTCCTTTTTCTCTGCTTCTCCTGGAACATGCCAAGCTATTCCCTCCTCAGGACTTTTTGAACAGCTTCCCCTCTGCCAGGAAAGCTCTTCTCCCAGATATATACACGACTCGATCCTTTACTTCATTTTAGTTTCTGCTCAGATGTTCCCTCTGCAGAGAGGCCTTCTCTAATCACTGTCTAAAGGAGCATCCTCAGCTGGGCACAGTGGCTCATGCCTGTAATCCCAACATTTTAGGAGGCCGAGGTGGGAGGATTGCTTGAGGTCAGGAGTTCAAGACCAACCTGGCCAACATAGTGGACCCTGCCTCTGTGTAAAAATAAATAAATACAGTAGCATCCCCCATTAAGCCCTAATCTCTTACCTGCTTGATTTCTCCTTATGGCAACTTTCTTGAGCACCAGTTTGTCACCATTACTTTTCCATGCATTTATTTATTTGTTTATTTGGTGCTGAGGATAGAGACCATTTTGTTGGCAACCATATCCCTGGCACCTAGAACAGTGCCTGACAGATAACAGGCCCTCAATTATTTGTTGAATGACTGGATCAATCTTTGTATCCAAGATGCATAATGCAGTGCCTGGTTGTTTACATAGTTGTTAAATAAGTGACCAAATTAATACCTTTCACAAGTGGAATGGAATCCTGGTGCGCATCCAGGATTATCTGGGATATGAGCGCAGGCGTTTCATCCATTTGCTTCATGCCATCATTTTCATTTATTTACTCTAGTAATCACTGGTAACACACTCAGATTCTTCAGTTTTTCAGAAACTAGTCGGTGACCGAGGTCTTGCCCAAAAATATCTAGGCATTTCAGAAAGGTTACCAAGAGTGGCACAGCAGGGATTTAGAATACCTGGCAGTCCTTTGCCTCTCATCTGCTCCTGAGGGATTCTGATAAAGTTCTTTATCTCCTGTCATTTATATTGAATGTGCCTTTGTTTTTAATCCTGCCAAACACTGATTATTCTGAGGGCTGGAATAGGTAAGACATTGACTGACCTCAAACTCAAAGGGTGGACTCATTACATCCTGCAAATCCCAGCATACCCTGCAATGAGCCTTCAGGGCTGCAGTGCCCCGGCCTGCTTCAGGATTTGGGCTTTAGGAACCTGAGTGGCTTTGATATGGCAATTCAGTCTCTTAACGGTAGCTGATCTGGGGAAAGCTTTGCCACACTTTCCTAGTTCACTTTAGCCTCTGGGTAGTTGCTTTCCCAGCCCATCCCATTTTCCTTAATTCCTTTCCTATGGGTAAGTAAAAGAAGCAGTGCAGAGAAGGATGAACCCCTGGCATGAGGGAAGTATAATATTGGCAATCTGTTTCTGTATCCTTCTTCTTTTTTTCTTTTTTTTTGCCAGAGGGTCTCATTGTGTCTCCCAGTGCTCAGGCTGGAGTGCAGTGACCCAATTTTGGCTCACTACAACTTCTACTTCCCGGGTTCAAGTGATTCTCGTACCTCCGAGTAGCTGGGATTACAGGCGCCTGCGACCATGCCTGGCTAATTTTTGTATTTTTAGTAGAGATAGGGTTTCACCAAGTTGGCCAGGCTGGTCTCAAACTCTGGACCTCAAGTGATTCGCTGGTCTCGGCCTTCCAAAGTGTTGGGATTACAGGCATCAGCCACTGCGCCTGGCCTTGTGTATCCTTTTAATGAGGCTGAGCAGTGACCAGACTGTGGATGGCACTGGGTCCAGGGACCAGAACAGGGAGAGCCTGGGAGAACCCCTCCAGTCCCCTGCAAATCTTAAACACCAGATACTAAAGCAGAGTGGTAGATGGGGCCTCATGAGGCATAGAGGGAAGGGAACTGACTTAACTGGATTGTGCCCTGTCCAAGCACTGGGCTAGGCCTTTTGTGTATGTGGTATCATCTGCCGTTACCAAGAAATTAGTTATGCTTCTCATCTGCATTTTATAGACGAAGAGAACAAGGCTCAGAGAGGTTGATGACACCTGCCCAAGTTACCCAGATGGTAGGTGGCAGAGCTGGCATTTGAGATTCAGCTCAGACCTGGGAGGCTCCCTGGCTACGCACCAAGTGCAGGAATTTCTCTAGCATTTAGTAAGGCATGAAGGTGAAAGAGGGGACAAGGGCTGGAGGGGCAGCAAATGGGTCCTACCTGAGACTTGACCATCATCAGGTGCTGTCCAGACCTGGCTTCTCTTCTATTTTGAGAACTGATATCCTGCGGCTGACTTACCAGTGTCATCCTAGTACCCCGCATGGTACTGGGGGTGGAGGCAGCCCCCCACGGAGTGGATGAAGCCTTTCCTCCCGGCAGTGTCCTGCATAGCGTTCTGGCCCCTGCATTTGTAGGCAGTGGTGTCATAGAGTGCCTTCATGCTCTTCGGGTCTCCAGTTCTCCCTGGACCTCTCTGGTCCTCATTGCCAAAGTTGTACACCCTGGAGAGTGCACCCTGCCCGCATTTCTGGAGGCTCGGGCGGTTCCGGGGCTCGGCAGGAGCCTCCTCGCAGCGTGATAAAGAGCGCTGCCGGAGCTCCCGGGGTCTCGGCCTCTTTGGGGCCCGTTGCCAAGCCCCTTCCCTCCTTGCGTTCCTGCTCCACGCTGCTGCTGCGTCCCCTTCACCACCAGGGGCCGCCTGGAAGCGGGGCTCCCCCGGGGTGGGGCGGGGCAAGGGGCGGGGCGCGGCGGTACCTGGGCCGCCAGGGAGCTGGGGGTGGGCTCTCCGGGGACAGCCGGCAGCGCCCCCAGATCTGCACCGCCAGCCGCCGGGAGCTCCGGGCTCCGGGCGTAGAGGCTGCGCTGTCACATGGGCGGCGGCGACGGGGCCGCATTTAAGCGGCCGGGGGACGGCGCCCGCCTCCAGCACGTCCTCGGGCTCGGCTCCCGCCGGGCGCCCCGTTCTCTGCCCGCCGGGGGTCCCGCGCCGCGCCGCACTGCGCCGCCCCCGCCGGGCCATGCGAGCGCGGGCCCCGCCGTGATGAGCTCGCACATCGCCAAAAGCGAGTCCAAGACGTCGCTGCTGAAGGCGGCAGCGGCGGCGAGCGGGGGCAGCCGGGCTCCACGCCACGGCCCTGCCCGGGACCCGGGGCTGCCCAGCCGCCGGCTGCCCGGCTCCTGCCCGGGGACGCCGCAGTCGTCTGGGGACCCCAGTTCGCGGAGGCCCCTGTGCCGGCCGGCGCCACGAGAGGAGGGCGCACGGGGGAGCCAGCGTGGGCTCCCCCAGGCGCACTGCAGGCCCCGGGAGGCGCTGCTGGCTGCGGCGTCCCGACCTTCGCCGTCGTCGCCGCTGCCTCTGGCCCGCGGGCGGGATGGGGAGGAACGGGGACTGTCCCCGGCGCTCGGCCTCCGGGGCTCTTTGCGAGCCCCGGGCCGCGGGGACTCCGTTCCAGCCGCTGCGTCCGAGGCGGACCCGTTCCTCCACCGGCTGCACCCCATGCTCAGCTCCGCCTTCGGCCAGGTAAGGGCCGCGCCTCCCGCCAGCGCTCCGGGGAAAGGCGCTCAGGACCCTGCCGGCCGTGGCTGCGCGTCCACAGCCTCCTCCCGCGGCCCGTGGCCCCCACGGGTCACACCTCGGCTCACCTCTTCCTCCCGGGGCCAGTGCCCTTGCCGGCACTCCTCCTATGCCTGGTTCAGCACCCCGTGCGCTGTCCACGCTCCGGGCCTCTTGGGGCGAGGCGTCCCCGCCTAGCTTCTCTCACAACTGCCGGAACCCACCAATCCTGGAAGGGAGCGACCTCTACGACCCTCCTGGAGATTCGCGGGGATCGAGGAGGGGTGCTCCGAGCAGGTGGCGCCAAACCCACTCCTCTGGCTTCTGGCCAGTACCGTCAGGGTGCGACTCAGGAGAGCAAGCGGTTTGGAGTATAGGGGTCAAGAGAGAGGACTGCAGAGAACACAGAATTACTTAGGGTGAGGGACGCTAGCCACTGCCTATCCTGTCCCTGAAGGCCTGGGAAAAGTTAAGAGATTCAAAAATAGGAGGAAAGAGAAGCGGTGTCTGGGTAGGCATGGAGGGGTTGTGGTTCACACTGAAACTTTGGAGTGGTTTAAGGAAGCTGTCACTCCAGGGATGCCATTGGAAGGGTCAGAAAGGCCACGGAGAGGTCATCAGTCGTTCCCCCAGGGCTCTCCCTCAAGAGTCCCAGGCACCTGGACACCTGCCCTTTAAAAGCTACTCCATAGTCACAATCCAAGTCTACAGCTTGGGGCTGTGCTGCTGGGGAGACAGGTTCGGCAGAAAGGAGGAAAGCCAGGCTTTCCCCTAGTTCAGAGTCTGTAATCAAGTCAAACTCATTGGCACAGCTTTGAGACAGTTCTGTGGCAGCCGCGGAGAGGTGTCATGCAGAGGTCTGATTACAGTGTTTGCGTGGTTTGTAGGGAAACGGGGGCCTGCGCCTTTCTGTGCTAAGATCTAGCATAAAGAAGCCGTTTCGAGCTCCTGGCTTGCCACACTGAATCGGGATTCCAAGGAGGCCCTGTGTGTTTTGCTTCAGATCTGCACATCTCTTTTCAAAATACTACTCCGCAGTGGCTGTTGCTGGTGGAGGTCTGACATGAAGGCAGCCACACATTGATTTGGGTTGTGCGGGGCTGCTGTGGTGGGGCCATAGGGCAGCGGTGTGTGGCTTTGTTCCTGCAGGGAGCCCTCGTTAGCCAAGTTAGCTGGAAATAGTTCTCTGGATGCAGAGCTGTGAGAGTTAGTGAGGCTATGTGTCAGGGGAGTTCATTGCAGTGGTTTGGTGTTAGTGAGGAGGCACCAGTGTCAGCGCACCAGTGGTCAGGGCTGGGAACACAGCAGTAGGAACGCTGTGTTGTTGAATGGGTGATACCAATTCATTCATTTCTCAAATATTTCTTGAGCACTTATTAAGGACACCTTCAGGGGTTTCTTTAGTTCCTGTGGTTGGTTTGTTCAGACATTTGCGGACACCAGGAAGACAACAGTGAACCAGATAGCCAGGGCCCTGGCTGTGCCTAGCAGTTTGGAAGGGTAGGTCATTGGCCTAGAAGCATACACTTTCTGGTTACTCAGTTTGCTGCTGATCTGACTCAGCTCCTAAAAAAAAAAGAAGAAAAAAGAGCCCTTTCTTTCCTGTCTTGCAGAATTTGCCTACATGAGCCCTTTCTGAGCTCTGAGCATTGCAGCTACATGCTTTTGTTTCTCCTCATTTCTCAGACATTAAATGAATTCTGCAGCCCAGTGTTCTGAAATGTCACCAGGGTCACCCAAGTCAGGAGGAGCTGGAAGTTCCCATCAAATATTTACTACCTCCCTCTGGAAACTCTTGCTTCTCAGAGCTGCGGGCTTTTACTTTAAAGCCCAGAATATTCCGTTTGGGCTCCCATCTGACACCACTAAGTCATCTACATGAGCAACAAGAACAACAAACCCAGGCTGGGACTTTTGTGACAGAGCTTCCAGTCTCCCGTGACAGAGAGGAATTCATCTTTTCTTTTTTCTCCATATTGAGATTTCTGTCCTCAGAGACAGGGTCAGAACCAAGAGAAGGCAGATGGGGTTCTGAATAGAGAAACTTTTAGTTAAGATCTGCTTAGGACAAAATATAGCCCTGGGGAAAGTATATTTTTCATGTCTCCCCAAGTTCCATTTGTTTTTAATCAAATTGTTTAACCTCATTAAGTCTATTTCTCTTTTAAAAAATATTTTTCATAATAGAGACAGGGTCTCACTATGCTGTCCGGGCAGTCTGGAACTCCTGGGCTCAAGTGATCCACCTGCCTCAGCCTCCCAAAGTGCTGAGATGACAGGCATTAGCCACCATGCCTGGCCAAGTTCTGTTTCTTCACCTGCAATATAGGGATCATCAGGACATTTGGGAGATTAAATGAGATACGGAGAGATAGAGTTTGGCCCAGGTCTGGCACACAGCCCGTCCTAACTGTCAGTGTTAGTTATTCTTCTTGTTGTGGTTATTGTTGATTAACTACCAAGGTCTTTTTTCTTCTTCATTTGTGAGAGGGTCTCAGAGAGCCAGGGTTCAGACTGACTCTGAAAGCACCAAGATGAATTCTTACCTTAAAGGAAACAGGGATGAAGATTCTCCCGTGACCTCACAGAGCAACCTTATTGCATATGCATGGAGGCCACACAGTTTTGAGGCTGAGTCGTGGAATGGAGGCTTGGGAAGATAGCAGAGATGCAAGTTCCAATCCTGGCTCTGTCATTTTCAATCTCTGTGACCTTGGGCATGTTATTTTCTCTCTCTGGTCTTGGTTTCTTCATCCAGAAAGGAGATTGACAAAAACTGCTTTGCAGTTATTACGAGGCTTACACAAGATTAAGGATATCAAATGCCTGGCTCATAGTGGGTGCTGGATAAAGGGCAGCCTTCATTAATGTTATTGCTGTTATTAATAGAGTAATTGAATGAGGGCATGTGTAAGGTACTTTGAAAGCTGACTCTGAGCCAGGTGAGGACAGCTATTAAGGGAAGGAGCTGAATGTCAAAGGCTCTTCCCTACTCCCTCTTTGTGGCCAGGTAAGGACATTCCACCCAGCTGCCTAGAGAAGACATGATGTCAGAAATTAACAGCAAAGGAATGATGACATGGAGCTTTGGGTATTAGAAGACTATTTTAAGAAACAGGCTTTCTGCTCTTTACCCTGAGCTTGAGAAGAAACATGCCTTGTGCAGAAGGCAAATGTGGATAAAACCCACAGCTCTGTCCCATCCTTCCCATTTTTCCAGCTGTGGAAACATGTCTTCCAACACGGAAAGGGTATTCCCGTTCCCATACTGCTCTGCACATGGCAGGATCACAGTATTTAATGAAGGAGTGAATGAATGAATGGTGTCACCCAGCCTCTGGACTTAGGGGTTTCCTTAGTTCCTGTGGTTTGTTTGTTCGTTTGTTGTTTGTTTGTTTTGAGGCAGAGTCTCCCTCTGTCACCCAGGCTGGAGTGTCTGGAACTCCCGGGCAGTCTGGAACTCCTGGGCTCAAGTGATCCACCTCACTCAAGTGAGTGTAGTGGCATGATCTCAGCTCACTCCAACCTCCGCCTTCAAGATTCAAGCCATCCGCATGCCTCAACCTCTCACATAGCTGGAATTAGAGGTGTCCACCACCACACCCAGCTAATTTTAGTAGAGATGGGGTTTCACTTGTTGGCCAGGCTGGTCTTGAACTCCTGACCTCAAGTGATCTGCCCGCCTCAGCCTCCCAAAGCACTGGGGTTACAGACATGAGCTACCATGCCTGGCCAGTTCCTGTGGTTTAGATGGAGAGAGTCCATGGTGGTTTGGGTCATGGATTTAATTGCACTAAGTCTATGTTCGCAGGATAGGGCTGTGTCTATTCGTCACTCTTGCTCCAGTCAAGTGTCTCCTTCCTTCCCTCTGAGAGGGCCTGGGGCCCCTATTGCTTTTCTCTGGGGCCTGGGGAGAGGGAAAGTGAAGGTCAGCTTGTGGTTACTATCAGTCACAGGTGATAGGAATGGCTTGGAGTCACTTCAGTGAGAGTCCTGCAGGAGGTCGGCCTTTGCCTCCAGCTGTTTTTGAGAGACAACAATGAGCACTTGAGCCCACTGCACAGTGGACAAAGTGTCTTCTCCTTACCTTCACAGCATCTTCACCCCACACCCTGCAATTTTAGAAATAAGGAAAGCTTGGCCAGGCGCAGTGGCTCATGTCTATAATCCCAGCATTTTGGGAGGCCAAGGCGGGTGGATCACTTGAGATCAGGAGTTTGAGACCACCCTGGCCAACATAGTGAGACCTGTCTCTACTAAAAATACAAAATTTAGCTGGATGTGGTGGCAGGCACTCAGCTACTTGGGAGGCTGAGGCACAAGAATTGCTTGAACCAAGGAGGTGGAGGTTGCAGTGAGCTGAGATTGTGCCACTGCACTCCAGTCTGGATGACAGTGAGACTCTGTCTGAAAAAAAAAAAAAGAAAAGAAATAAGCAAGCCTTAAGAGAGAGGAAGTGACTTCTCCAAAGGTCACATAGTAAGTACATGGCAGGGCTGGGTATAGTGTCCTACACCCGTAATCTGAGCACTTTGTGAGAACAAGTTAGGAGGATCGCTTCAGCCCAGGAGTTTGAGGCTGCAGTGAACTATGATTGCACCACTGTACTCCAGTCTGAGTGACAGAGTGAGACCCTGTCTCTAAAAATAAGTAAATAAGTAGGTGACAGGACTGTGCTGAGAATTGTGGTCTGCCTGTCTCCAAAAATACCTGCCTGTTCTGTATGTGCTGCTTTGGTGGGAAGTCACGTAAGTGTGTTTCCTGCTCATCAGAAGCATCTGCAAAGCACCTCTCATGTTACAGTCCTGCTTTCCCTGCACGTCTTAGCACCGGTCTGTCATCCAGGTTCAAATGCTGGTGATAGAACTGACCACGGCCAAAGGCCAGTCTCCCTCCTAATCAGGAATAATCAGCAATGAGTTTATCCTTCTCATCCTTCTGATCCTATTATTCCATTCCAGCACTTAAAGTAGGAGTTCTGGAGGCTCACGGGTGCTGCCACAGTGGATAGAGATGGGAGGTGGGGGCATGCTTCACTCCTTACAGGAAGCCTCCACTGTTTAGCGTTTTTTGTTTGTTTGTTTGTTTTTTGCTTTTTTTTTTTTTTTTTTTTTTTTTTTAAGAGACAAGGTCTTGCTCCGTTATCCAGGCTGGAGTGCAGGGTGCAATCATAGCTCACTGCAGCCTTGAACTCCTGGGCTCAAGTGATCCTCCTGCCCCAGCTTCCTGAGTATCTATGACTAGAGGCACAGCTGCCACACCTGGCTAATTTTAAAATTTTTAATAGAGATGGGGTCTTGCTATGTTGCCCAGGCTGGTCTTGAACTCCTGACCTCAAATGATCGTCCCACCTCAGCCTCTTGAAGTTCTGGGATTATAGGCATAAGCCACCATACCCAGCTGTTCAGCCCTTTTAAAATTTCCTGCGGAGGGCCGAGCCATCTGTGCCTCCTGCCTACCTGCCCAGCTCAAGTTAGCTTAAGCAAGCTTTTAAGCACATCGAAATCCCTGGATCTCTTGCTATCCTTAAACCTCAAGCTAGTATCAGTTCCTACACCTGCCCCCAAAGCAGGATGGGATTTCTTCAAAGTGTATGATTTTTCCATAGGGTCCTGGTTTTGCCAGCTGCTGTCTCCTGTTTCCAAGGACAGAGGCATATCCCAAGGTCGACAAGTGGGTGCTATGCCTGGACTGGCCTACAGGGGGCAGGAGCCACCAGATTCGACTGAGTGGATGCCCTGCTGAACAAATGGATGGCACACTTGGCTCTTTAAGACCAATACTGGGCAGGAAAAGAGGGCGCGTTCTAGAGGCTTGGCACAGTGCCAAGCCCTTTGCATGTATTATCTCATTAGCTCCTCACAAAAGCCCTGTGGGAGGTGCTATTAGACTCCCTATTTTATAAATGAAGAAACTGAAGCAGATAAAGATTAACATATCCTCTAGGTCACACGGTTACTAAGCCGCAGATAAGATTTTTCTTTTTTTTTTTTTAAATAGAGACGGGGTCTCACTATGTTGTCCAGGCTGCTCTCGAACTCCTGGGTTCAATGATCCTCCTGCCTTGGCCTCCAAGGATTACAGGTGTGAGCCACTGTGCCCGGCCCAGGGCATGATTTGAACCCAAGGCAGCATGACTCTGCTGTCCAAGCTGTTTTTTTATTTTTTTAGACAAAGTCTTGCTCTGTTGCTCAGGCTGGAGTGCAATGGCGCAATCTTGGCTCACTGCAACCTCCGCCTCCCAGGCTCAAGGGATTTTCCTGCTTCAGCCTCCCAAGTAGCTCGTGCTGCAGACACCCACCATCACGCTTGGCTAATTTTTGTATTTTTTGTAGTAAGAGATGGGGTTTCACAATGTTGGCCAGGCTGGCCTCCAACTCCTGACCTCAGATGATCCCCCCCACCTCAGCCTCTCAAAGTGTTGGGATTACAGGTGTGAGCCACTGCGCCTGGCCCCAAGCTCTTAACCTCTACATCAGTGGTTCCCAATGCTGGCTGCAGGTTAGAATTACCTGGAGTGCTAAGCAAGCCCGACGTCCAGTGCCCATCGAAGATAGAATTAAGTCAGAATTCCTGGGGAAGCTCTCCAGTTGTGCCAGTCTACAGCCAGCATTGAGAATCTCTGCTCTACACCGTGCTGTTTTGGCCTTTACATATATCCACCCATTCACACCTGGACCTTAACCTGAGATTCCCTCTGGGGTCCCTAATGAGCATTGTTGTTTCAAAGGACCCTATATGGTCTATTTTCTAGATTTTGCCTACAGGTCTCTCCTGATCCCCCTAGACTCAGACAGAGTCTCCTCATTCACATTCTCAGAATTTCTGCATTTTCCCTTCATAACATTTATCTGAAATGTAATCACATAACCGTGTTCCCAGCTCTAATCTCTCCTGCCCACCTGCTAGAACATAAGCTCCTTGAAGTCAGAAACTGTGTTTTTCTTATCCCCCAACAACCTTTCCAGAGCCAAACACAGTGTCTGACATTTCTACAATGGACAAGCGATACTTCTTCCATTTAAATAATTACTGATCCAGTAGCTATTCGATGTCTCACACTTTCCTATATATGCTATATAAGCAAGCTAAGGAAAGCCCCATTTTCCAGTGGAGGAAACTGAAGCTCAGGAATGGGAGGCAGCCACCTAGTCAGAAGCTGGCAGTGCTGGGCGCAGTAGCTCATGCCTGTAATCCCAGCACTTTGGGAGGCCAAGGCAGGCGGATCACCTGAGGTCAGGAGTTCAAGAGCAGCCTGTCCAACGTGGCGAAATCCCATCTCCACCAAAAATTAGCCAGGCATGGTGGTACGCACCTGGAATCCCAGCTACTCAGGAGGCTGAGGCAAGAGAATTGGTTAAACCCAGGAGGCAGAGGTTGCATTGATGGAGATTGTGCCACTGCATTCCAGCCTGGGCAACAGACCAACACTCTGTATCAAAAAAAAAAAAAAAAAAAAACAGAAGAAGAAGAAAAGAAAAAAAGAAGCTGGTAGAGCTATACTCAACCCCAGACCTCCCCGTCCTTTCCATTCATTGGAGTCCGCTGACTCAGACCCCTGCCCAGGCCTGCTTCCTTCATGCTGTTTCCACGAGACATGCATCATCACCCTCTTCTCTGTTCTTTAGTCATTAATACCCGCCCCCCAGGCTCCTCCTCCTCCTCCATCTCCCCCTCCAGAGGTTTGGCCCAAACAAGGCTGCTGAGTAACTCCCCTGATTAAACCATTGCGTGGTTGTCAGTTGCAGCACCCAGGATGTCAAGGAGTTCTCCAGAGACCTCCTTCCCAGCTCCCTAGGCGTGAGCACCCTCTGGGCATGCCTCCACCCATATTCCCTAACGGGAGTTCTGAGCAGCCACCCCAAACGGGACAAAAGTTCCTGGGAAAGGAGGCTCTCTGGGCTGAAAACTGAGCTACGAGTGCAAGAATCCGCTGCACTGGGGGCCAGGGAGGAGTTCTGCTTCCAGTCTATCTCTGGTGCCCCCTGCTGGGAAAAGCTGGGTACAGAAAACAGGAATACTTGTAGCCGGGGAATCGGGCTGGGGCTGTAGGTCTCAAATGGGACCTCCGAGGCATGAGATGAATTCATATCAAAGCCGGACTCTGGAGGGATGAGGAAGATCCAGTCACCTAAAAAGCTCCAGCTGTGGGACCTCGAAGAGTGCTTTCGAAAGGGCTTCTTCTCTGCTTGGCACCCCAAGGAAGCTGGGGAGAGGTCCTCGCTCCGGATGAGATGGGGCAAAGAGGAGGAGGAGGTTCAAGAGACCTTGCTCATGCCCTGAGAGCCTGCGCTGCCTCCGTCATGCTCCCCTCAGGGCCATCTCCTGATTTCCTTCGAGTTGGAGAGATTGCACACAAAGCAGAAGGATCTGATCTGACTGTTGGCTCATCTGCACTGCCAGCCCCCGAGCCTCGTCCCATTTCAGTGACAAGGCAAGTGTGAAAATGGAGCATGATGGAGACGTCACAAGACCTCCCTCCCAGGCCCTCGACTGGAGCCGCAGCTCTCAACACAGCTGGAATTGCCAGGGGCAGTGAGTGCTTGTCCAGCTCACTGCTCTTTGGAAGGGGCATGCATCTCCCTGGGTACTTGTGTTTGCGTGTGTGTGTGTGTGTGCGTGTGCGTGTGTGCACACAAGGCTGAGGGCTTTGCGGCAGGCACCCTGGCTTCGGGGATCCAAACTAGCCAGCTTCCCTTTCTGGGCCTGCTGGCCTAATTCCCAGCCGCAGCTGCCATTCTGGGCCCCCCTCCCTGAGGCCATCTCCCTGCAGATTTGGCAGCGGGGAAAGGAGGGGCCAAGAGAAGGGGAGAGAACCAGAGGGAGGACTGAGCGCTAATCTGATGTAGATGATCCGGCAGCCTTCTTCAGCTTGGCTGCTCTCTGCCACCAGCTCTCCAGGTGATTTTCCCTGTGCCTTGCACTTGCCCCTTCTGCTTTCATCTTCTTAAGAAAGTGCCCAGAAAGTTAAACCCACACACAAACACACAATCCACAAAAAAAAAAAAAAAAAAAAAAAAAAAAAAATCACAGAGCAGGAGCAGGCAGACGAGTAAGAGAGCACGCGCGCAAGAGAGGGCTCACATCCGTCCTGGAGGAAGAACGGCACAGACGGAGGGAGGCTGGGGTTGGCAGAGACTGGGACGGAGGTCCCTCGGCCCCCCAGGAGCCTCCTTCATGGACCCGGGAATCCAAAGAGGGGCTGCCTCAACTTAGGATGGGCAACTGTGTCAAGTCTCCACTGAGAAATCTCTCAAGGAAGGTATGTTTCTGAAGTTCCCAAGATCTGGGACTGGGGATTGGGGGTATCTCACCATCTGTCCCAGAGGTTGGGCACAGAAGGGGTAGCTGGAGCTTGCTACCTTTCCCAGGGTTTCTGTCCAGAGCTGCCTCCCTGTTCCTACCCCAGGTACCCTCCTTTTACCGTTCTGTGTCCCAGGCTTTGGGCATGGGGGTGTGGTGAAACCGTGTTCGGGAATTTGCACAAGGCTTAGGAAAGAAACTATGTAGCTTTGGGGTTTCTAAGGGTGGCTCCTTAAGATGTCAGTGAACTTGACTGGCACCCCTGTCATTCAAGAGACTGGCCACATCCCTTAAAACTGGCAGGATCTGAAGATCCTTCTCAGCAGCAAGGCCGGGGGCTCATTCATATCCTTTGCGGGTCTGTGACCCTCTCTGATGCCCTCAAAGC
Source organism: Callithrix jacchus (assembly GCF_049354715.1). NCBI lineage: Eukaryota > Metazoa > Chordata > Mammalia > Primates > Cebidae > Callithrix > Callithrix jacchus. Next base: position 123,784,426 of record NC_133510.1, read on the forward strand.
CTTCAGGATCGTGGATTTGAAGTAGATCCTGTTGCTACTGAAAGGAACCAAACAGAGTATATCCTCTTCTGCCATAATCATTCTTAAGTCAGAGCATCTCCAATAGGACCTGACTGGTTTTAGGGCCTGGGAGTTTTTCCATTAAGAAGCAGACTGCCCGGGAGATATGCTGTGCAGCGGGTGTATATAAGTCAGGTTCTTTAGTAGCTTTATTGCTCATACACTTGGATTTTTTTTTTTTTTTGCAAGAATTCCTTTTGGAAAGAAAATAATCATCTCTAAAGTATCTTTCATGCAAGGCTGGGCTTGCACCTGTAGGGCTTTGGATTAGGTGGGCTCTGACTATTTTTCTAGCACCCTGTAGCCAGGCCATAGAAGAGACTCATAGATATTATTTAAAGGATGAAGGAATGATGGGGATGTTTTCCTCCAGTTCTTCCATTTTCCAGACAAGGAATTTGATTGACATTCAGAGGGAGGGGTTAGGTGACTTACCTATGGCCTTGGGCGAGCTATAGGTGTCTCTCTCCAGCCCCATCCTCTCTTCTGGGTCAGTTTACCAGCCTCGCAATTTAGGACATTCGGTCTTTTCTGCTTGTCATCTTCCCCATTTGGCTAAGCTGCTCACATCAGATTCCTTTAATCTCCGCTGTTCCTTGGATCCTTCCAAGGGCTTGTTGTTTCTTCCATGGATGCCTCCCCCATAATCTGTTATCTTCTTAGGGGAGTCTTCTGCATCGGAAGTGGCCTCCGCGCTGTTTCAGAGAAGCAGAAAATGATCTGAATTAGCCCTCGGCGGAGCTTGAGGAAGTGAACTTAAGAACAAGAATTATCCTTCTGTCCCACCCATCTTCCCTTACACAATGGCATGCTTAAGAGTCAGACTACACAAGTCTCCTCTTTCTGGCTATGTGGTCTTAGACAATTTACTTAACCTCTCTGTTCCTCGATTCCCTTGTCCATCCATCAATTGGGCATACTAATATTTACCTCTGAAGGTGATTCTGAAAATGAAATAAAGTGCCATGCACAGTGTGTGGCATATCATAGTTAATAAATGTTAGTATTATTGTCATTGTAATCATAATTTTTCCCCTCTGGGTTTTTAGAGAAGAGGGATGGAGGAGAAACAGAAAATAGGAGAGATTCAGAGTTCATAGAGTAAGAGAGAAAAGAAACTTACTACAGTCAATTTCATGTTTCTATCATAGTATTAACAATTGCTTTTTTTCTAAGTATCCACAACATAACTAATGTTTGTTATCTCATTTTCTCTTTTCCACTACGTAGTTCTTTTGGCTGTTTTGCTGAGAAAGAAGCTGGACTCAGAGATAGAGCCTTCCTAAGTTTACATAGTCGATAGGAAGCAGATCTGGGATTTAAACCCTGGTCTGTGTAAAATCAGAACTGGCATTTTATTTTTATTTTTTCCTCTATGAGAGGCCACCCCTCTCTCTCTCCTGCTGTCAGAAATGTTATTCATAGATTTCTGGATCTGACCTTAGCAGTCATCTAGTCCAAATTCCCGCTCAATGCATCAGTCCCCTCCCCGCTCACCAGGTGCTCCCTCATTCAGCTTCTCCTTGAAGACCTTCAGCAAGAGGGAGCTTTGACGGGCATTCTCTTGGCCGACTTGTGTTATTAGAAAGCTGTTAGGTCATGAGGCACGCTTGCCCCTCCTGTTGCCATGCCACACTTAGGGGGCGTCGCCTGGGTGCCAGGAGAAATTGTCGGTCCATGGGCCACTGCCCACTTGGCTTCCTGAGCAGTATCTGGGGAACTGGAAATGGTGAGAGGCAGCCTGCACCAGGCTCAGAGCTGGGCAGGACCATGCTGTCAGGTGCCATCATTGGCCAGAGAAGAATTGCAGCCTCTGGGGCAACTTGGTGCCAGGCAGTATTATGATCAAGAGATGCAGTGGAAATTCCCCAGCTACCACTGCTCCATTCTTCATGGGAGCGAATTCCTCTCCATCCTTTTCATTTCTCTCCTGATTGGCAGATGCTCCCCCACTTCCTCGGGAGCCAGAAGAAAATGCCTTCTGGCACCCAGCATCTCTTAAATTACCTCACTGCCACCACCATCATCCTCGCCATCATTGCTATCACTATGGCAACTCTATTTATTCGCCTCCTCTTGCCATGCCCTAGGCACCATGCAGAGCACTTTATGTGTATAGCTCATTTACTCGTCGCAGGAATCCTGTGATTAGTCATGATCATCTCCCATGGTATGGAGAAGGAAACTGGAGCACAGAGAGGTGAAATGACCTGCCCAAGGTCACACAGCAAGCAAGTGGCAGAGTCAGAATTTGTCCCTAAGACTGTTTGAGCCCAAAGCCAGCAGGCTAAATTGGCTCTTAGGTTTATTTATTTATTTAGACAGAGTTTTGTTCTGTCACCCAAGCTGGAGTGTAGTGGCGAAATCTCAGTTCACTGTAACCTCTACCTCCTGGGTTCAGTGAGTCTCATGCCTCAGCCTCCCAAGTAGCTGGGATTACAGGCACCCACTACCACATCCAGCAAATTTTTGTATTTTTAGTAGAGATGGAGTTTCACCATGTTGGCAGGCTGGTTTCAAACTCCCAACCTCAGGTGATCCACCTGCCTCAGCCTCCCAAAGTGCTGGAGAGCAGGCATGAGCCACAGTGCCTGGCCTGCCTCTCAGAGTTCTGTGCTACCTGCTGCCTCCCCACCTTCCTGAGTTATGCTGTCTCTGAGCCAAGTGCGGAAGATCCAGCCAGAAACAAAAACACTGACTCTCTGCAGACATCTCCTGAGACTGGTTTCCGGGGTCAGTCACTGTCATCTAAGGCATGCTCTGATCCACTCTCCCAGATGGGAAGTCTCTCTTGTTCTGCCTCACTCTAGTCTAGGTCCCAGGAGTCTGAGTGAGTGCAGCCGAGGCTCTGAATCACACCTCTTTGGGATATTAAACCAGAAGGGGCCCTTGGTCTATCTGACATCCCTCAAGTTCTGAGCTCACCTAAAATGGACATTTATTGCACTCATCAAACTTGACCCTGGGACTGAGTTCCTTCACCTCCGACCTGAGTAGCTCCTTCCCCTTTGAGGAACCAGAATGCTGCACCACCCTCTCTAGGCCTGGAAAGGTGCAAGGGAGTCTTGGTCTGTAACCCAGAGAGGGGATGGGGAGAGAACAAGGCAGGCAGGAGGTTGCTCTGCTTCTCAGACTGGAAGGACAGGTTGCCCCAGGGTCTTTGGATGTTCTCCTAGGCAGGGCCTTCTTTTTTTTTTTTTTTGAGATGGAGTCTTGCTCTGTCACCCAGGCTGGAGTGCAGTGGCATGATCTCAGCTCACTGCAACCTCCACCTCCCAAGTTCAGGCAATTCTCTTACCTCAGCCTCCCAAGTAACTAGGATTCCAGGCAGCTAATTTTTGCATTTTTAGTAGAGAGAGGGTTTCACCATGTTAGCCAGGCTAGTCTCGAACTCCTGACCTTGTGATTCACCTGCCTTGGCCTCCCAAAATCCTGGGATTACAGGCGTGAGCCACCGCGCCTAGCCAGGCAGGGCCTTCTTTGCCCTGTAGGAATCTGGCTGCAAGTAGAATGCAGTAGGATGGAAGGACAGCTGTGCAGACGTGCAATTTTCAGACAGACAGTCCTAGGGTTTCAGCTCCTGTTGCTCCTTGGGAAAGTCCTACTCTAGCCAGATCCCCCCACATTGAAGGAAGGTATGTAGGCTCTGGGCTGAGGGCAGAGTGCAGGAGCTGGATTCTGGAGAGGCACTGGGCATCCTGGGGGGCCGGGGAGAAATGAATGTTGTGTCTGGATGTCCTAAGAGGAAGGTCTGTGGGCAGTGCTGACTTTTTATAGCTGCATGGGAACCTTCAGGGAGGAGGATGGGTTGGTCAGGGCCTGGGAGCACAGCTATATTCGGTAAACAGAGAAGGCCCCTGCCTTAGCCTCCAGAGGTCCAACCCTCTGGGCCAGGCGGGGAGCCAGGGAGGGCGGGAGGGAGGAAAAGGAGAACTGGCGGATGACAGAGAGTGTCTAGTCTTGACATCACAAACTGGGTGGAATCCTACCTACAGATGTGCCTTGTGTGGTCCACCCCGTGCTTTAAATCAGATGTGGTTACACTGGGCTGGAGTTAAGTAGTGCTACCTCTTCAGAGGGGGCACCATCTCAGGCTGGGTGCAGGGGTTCATGCCTGTAATCCCAGCACTTTGGGAGCCTGAGGCAGGAGGATCACCCAAGGTCAGGAGTTCGAGACCAGCCTGGCCAACATGGTGAAACCCCATCTCTACTGAAAATACAAAAAAAAAAAAAAAAAGTCGGATGTGGTGGTGGATGCCTGTAATTAATCCCAGCTATTTGGAAGGCTGAGACAGGAGAATCGCTTGAATCCAGGAGTCAGAGGTTGTAGTGAGCCGAGATCGTGCCACTGCAGTCCAGCCTGGGCGACTCCGTCTCACACACAAAAAAGGACGGGGACCATCTCCACTTTGCCCCAGCCCCCACCTCTCACACCCAGCTTGCTTCATTTGTGTCAGCAATGGCACCTGTATTTGCAACCCACATTCTGGCAGACCAGCCGAGCCTGGTCTCCACACTGTTGGCTCCACCCAACTGCTCTCACAGCCTTCCAGCGGGGATCTGGCTGGGGTAGGGCAAACCCATTTGGGAGCTGGGAGAAATGACAGTCCTGAAGATTGATTGAACTGGGATGCTGGGTGCATTTTGGGAAAGGATGTTGTTTCATTGGGCTCTGAGTGAACACCTCCTATTTGTTAGAATGGAAACCTCCCTCTGCTCCTGTCTCTTCATGCACATGAGTGTGTGATTCTGTGCATATGGATGTGCCAGTGTGTGTATGTGATGTGTGTGCATGTGTATGTGTGCACATGTCCACGTGCCACACAGAAGGCATCACATTAAGCTCTCCCTGGAACCACCATTTCCATCAAGGACTGGAGACTTCGTCTGTTGGACCAATTTGATGCCTGTGCCTGTGCACACTCAGGGCTCTCAGGGTCCCTTCTTGCAGAAAGCCCTCCTGGGACCAGGAGCCAGGCTGGGCAGGGAGGTGACATCTTGCCTCTCTTTTGTATTTGCTTGGTGCTGGCTGAAGATGCGCCAGGAGGAACAGACCAGCTACATGGTGGTGCAGACAAGCGAGGAGGGGCTGGCGGCGGACGCCGAGCTCCCGGGACCGCTCCTGATGCTGGCCCAGAACTGTGCCGTCATGCACAACCTGCTGGGCCCTGCCTGCATTTTCCTGCGCAAGGGCTTCGCGGAGAACAGGCAGCCTGTACGTAAGTCGGCTCAGTGGAGCCTGCTGAACTTGGCTTCACAGGGCGCAAGGAGGTGCTGGGAAGAAGAAGGGGTCTACACAGAGCTCATGCCCCCAACTTGTGAATCTAATTCCCAGAGTTTTCCATTCATGGCTACAAAGTGCTGGTGTGAGTCCATATCCACCAGCCAAATAATAATAATACTATTAGATCCATTGCTTTGAGCACTTACTAGGTGAGCACTGTGCCTGGTGTGCTGGCAGATTGCCTCACTTAAGCCTCAGAGCAACCCTAAGAGGTGGGTGCTTTTATCATCCCCATTTTGCAGATGAGGAAACTGACTTGCAAAGGTCACATGCTCAAGGTAACAGCTTGTCGGTGGTAGAGGTAGGTTTCACACCTGGATAGTAGGACTCAAGAGCCTCTTGTGCTCCTAACGACAACTCTGTATACCGGCACTATCCGGTAGAACTTTCTACAATGATGGAAATATTCTAAACCCCGTGCTGTCCCATACAGTAGCCACTAGCCACATGTGGCTATTGACCACTTGAAACGTAGCTAGTGCAACTAAGGAACTGAATTATTCTAACTCCAATTTACATAGCCACATGTGGCTAGCAGCTTCTGAATTGGACAGCTTTTTGCAAGTAGCTAAATAGTCAAAGAGAGGGCTGGGCAGGGTGGCTCACACCTGTAATCCTAGCACTTTGGAGGCCGAGGCGGGTGGATCATGTGGTCAGGAGTTCGAGACCAGCCTGACCAACATGGTGAAACCCCGTCTCTACTAAAAATAGAAAAATTAGCTAGGTGTAGTGCCACACACCTGTAATCCCGGCTACTCAGGAGGCTAAGGCAGGAGAATCACTTGAACCAGGAGGCAGAGGTTGCAGTGAGCCAAGAGCACGCCATTGCACTCCACTCTGGGTGACAGAGTGAGACTCCATCTCAAAAAATATATATAAAGAGAGAAGAGGAATAATGAGGATGGCATAGATGTAAACATTTGTAGGTTGCATTTATTGAAGGCCACATGCCAAACACTTGACATAGCTTGTCTCGCTGAGTGCATGATAAGGCCCTGTGAGGTGGGTACTGGTGTTAACCCATTTTACAGATGAGGAGACTGTGGCTCAAAGAACAGAGTGAGCTGCCTGAGGAAGTAGATCTGAGCTTCATACTCAGGTCTGTCTGCCTCTAGGGCCCAAGTGCTTCTCCCCGACCACATGAACTGGGGAGAAAGGAGTGTTCCCATACCCTATTCTCACTGACCCTGAGTTGCTGCACTTGATGAGTCCCTGCCACATCAGTGGGCCTCCCTGGCTCTACTCCAGGGCAGAGAACACACATTGCTACTGCTCTGCATGGGGAGTGTGATCCAAGGACCAGCCTTCAGTACTCAGCAGACCAGCTCCGGTGGCGGGCACACGGCATGAAGGGCCACCCAGCTTTGCTGCCTCCTGGATTCTGGGCATACCGGAAGAATGGAAGGGGCTGCCATGGGGTCAGCAGTGCCTGTTCCTCCTGAGTCCTGCAGAACTAGGCCCTGGAGAAGTGGGAGGCTGCTTAAGTCCTGATACATGGGAAAGGATTTATTAGGTCTCAGTAGCTGGTCCTAGGGAGTGTGCATGTCTGTGTACACACATGTACTTGCTCACTCGCTTTCATTGACTGTTGGGATGACCCATTGCACAAAACATCCTTTCTGGTCACTCAAGAACATCTAGGAGCATATGGGGCTGTGTTCGAATGGCTCTGACCTACCCTTCCTTTTTTTGTTACTGTTTTTTGTTGTTTTTTTTTTTTTTTTGAGACAGAGTTTCGCTCTTGTTTCCCAGGCTGGAGTGCAATGGCGCGATCTCGGCTCACCGCAACCTCTGCCTCCTGGGTTCAGGCAATTCTCCTGCCTCAGCCTCCCGAGTAGCTGGGATTACAGGCACGCACCACCGTGCCCAGCTAATTTTTTGTATCTTTAGTAGAGACGGGGTTTCACCATGTTGACCAGGATGGTCTCGATCTCCTGACCTCGCGATCCACCCGCCTCGGCCTCCCAAAGTGCTGGGATTACAGGCTTGAGCCACCGCACCAGGCCTTTTTTTTGTTTTTGAGACAGAGTCTCACTCTGTTGCCCAGGCTGGAGTACATTGGAGCAATCTTGGCTCACTGCAATCTCCACCTCCCAGGCTCAAGTAAACCTCCTGCCTCAGCCTCCCGAGTAGCTGGGACTGTAGGCCTCACCACCATGCTTGGCTAACTTTTAAAAAGTTTCTTTTTTTGTAGAGATGAGGTCTCACTATGTTGCCCAGGCTGGTCTCGAACTCCTGGCTTCAAGTGATCCTCTCGCCTTTGCCTCGCAAAGTGCTGGGATTGCAGCTGTGGGCCACTATGCCTGGCCCATGGTGAGCTTTTTAGGTGAATGTCCATGCAGTCACATGCCTCCCTTCAGGTGACTCCTATTCCTACCCTGGCAGAGCTGGGAGCTTGCAGCCTGCTCCCTCCAAGCTCACACAGCCTCTTGACACAGTCCCGCCACACAGAGCTACCTCTGAACTCTCAGTCCTGTGCACCCAGTCCCATGAGATGTGACTCAGCAGCCCTTCCCTTTCTAGATGATCTGCACGTTTTCTGACATCGTCTTTTGTCCTGGGGCCAGTCTGGAGTGGTTGTCTCTACCCACCCTGGCCCCGTTGGCTGGAATAGCCTGTGTGCGCAGTGGAAATGCTGCACGGTCACTGTGGCATGCCTGTGTGTCTGTGCTCACAAGAGGTATGCCCATACCTGTGTGAGCCTCTTCATGATGGGCACACCTACCTTGTGTTCTCCCTGCCGAAAAGCAGAGAGCTGCAACATGGTGGGAGGATGGATGCTGAAGGCCACTTTTGGAGTCTACTAACTAGGTCCAGCTGGGCACCTGTATCCATTTCATGCCAGTCTGTCTCCTGGGCATGCCTGGGATAACTGGCACCTCACCAACCAGGCCTGCTCTTTGGAGAGATCACTGCCATCTGTTCTGATGCCTAAACTCAGAGTTGCCTTGATTCCCAGGAGACCTGGGTACCACTTGAGGCTGGAGATGAGTGCTTTTTGGACCCTGGCTGCAGCCAGAAGCCCCGGTGGTCCTGGAGTCCTCTGCGGTGTCCTGTGACAGGGCAATATATAGGGACGGGGGTCAAATTGGAGAAGGTGGGGCAGTGCCCAGGAAGCAGGCACAGCCCCCATTCTGCTGCCATGTCTCCTCCTGACTCCTCCCCCACTTCAGGATGGCCCCGCTTTCTCTCCCCTCCGGGGCCTCTTCTGTTATCTTGCAGCTTCTGTTCCCTGCTCTTCCTGTTTCATCGGGTGGTGTTCTCTCCTCTCTGTTGTGACCTCCCCAGACCTTGTTTACTTTGCAGGTTTTTGCCACCAGACCAACTTTGTTCCCTGACTCATTCTTCTTTTTTGAGACAGGGTCTCGCTCTGTTGCTCAGGCTGACAGAGTACAATGGCACCATCATAGCTCACTATAGCCTCAGACTCCTGCTGACCCATTCTTGTATCTGGAACAAGGGGCTGGGGGCACAGAGGTTCTGTGCCCAGGCTGGTGGGACTGGTGGGTCCTTGGGCATCTCCTGTTAGGGGCCCAGGAGCCTCCATGTCTAAGGGAGATGTGAGACTTTCTTTTCCCCTCAAGGTCCTGATCCAGCCACACCCCTACTGCGTCCTCGTCACCTCGTTTCCAGTGCCTGCTGCCACTTGGATGGCCCCAGGTTAGGTATGTCATGACTTCCAGTTCCCTTGTTGCGGCTAATAGGACATGTTCTTTTGTTTCAGGATAGATCACTGCGACCAGAGGAAATTGAAGGTAAAACTTGGCCCCTTGTGGTAAAGGACTGCCCAGCCCTCCAGGAAGGTGTGGGAGGGGAGGTTGATGGGAAGAGAGGCCCCCTGGGAAAAGGGCCTGGTTCAAGTGCTGGGTATCTCTGTGAAAGCAGCTGCTGGAGGTGTGCACAGGAGGCAAGAGGAATGCCCCAGTGTCCTGGGAAGCTCCTGGGCCCCTCTTTCCATGCTGGTGGGCCCTTGGGCTGCCTTTGCCCACAGAGGCTCTCCGGTCCCGCCCCCAACCACATCCACCTGTGCTCACTTCCCCAGAGCTCCGAGAGGCCTTCAGAGAGTTCGACAAGGACAAGGATGGCTACATCAACTGCCGGGACCTGGGCAACTGCATGCGCACCATGGGCTACATGCCCACCGAGATGGAGCTCATTGAACTGTCCCAGCAGATCAACATGAACTGTGAGTCCCTCTCCCAGCCACCTGCATCCCTTCCAGTCCTCACTTTGTAGTCCTCTGCAGTCAGACAGGACTGGCTTCAAATTCTGCATCCACCTCTTTCCAGCTCTGTGAGCTGGGGCCAACCACTGACCCTCTCTGAGCCTGTTTCCTCACCTGTAAAATGAGGGCTGAATTGGAAGCATGGAGCCCAGAAAGTAGATTAGGGAATATACATAAAACAGCCCTATAACTGGCTCACAGGAAGAGCTGAACAGAGGGTTGCTGTTACTGTGATGTTTTTCTCTGTCTGATGAGCAGGTCAAGGAGGGGTTGCCCGTTCTGTCAGTTGCCTAGTTGGAGACAGGGAATGGGGAGATCGGGGATGACCTAGCCCTTTCCTCTTTCTCCAGTGGGTGGCCATGTAGATTTTGATGACTTCGTGGAGCTAATGGGGCCTAAACTCCTGGCAGAGACAGCAGATATGATTGGTGTAAAGGAACTGCGAGATGCTTTCCGAGAGGTAACGGGCAGAGGCAGGCAGGTGGGGGGTGAGGGGGCTGTTGGAATCCTATCTGCAGGATAACTACTTCAAAAGAAGCCTGAGCCCCAAGTCCCAGATCAGGGGAGGGAGCTTAGACAGAAAAGGATCTCTGGTAAAGGGGGGCACTGACACTAAGAAGGAGCTCACCTTTGGGATCTGCTGCTGCCAGTTGTCACGTTGGGGCCACCTCTCCTTCCTTCCTGCCTTCTCTAGTTTGACACGAATGGTGATGGGGAAATAAGCACCAGTGAGCTGCGAGAGGCCATGAAGAAGCTTCTGGGTCATCAGGTGGGACACCGAGACATAGAGGAAATTATCCGAGATGTAGACCTCAATGGGGATGGACGAGTGGACTTTGAAGGTAGGTGGGGCTTGAAAGTGGGAGAGAACAAGCCAGCAGTGGCCATCCATGGAGCCTTCCAATTGTGTATCCACCATGCAACTATCAATCTGCCCTAAATTTCCAGTTTCCTCCTATCCTTCCATCCATGCACCCCTCTAATGCACCTCCCACCCATACCCCATGCATCTATTCATGCATCTGTCCATCTGTCTATTCATCCTCTACCTATCCATTCATCTGTCCATTTATCCATCCATCTATTTATCTACCTATCGATCCATCTTTTCATCATCTAACCTTCCATTTTTCTACTCATCCATCCATCTATCCTCTGCCTATCCATCCATCAATCCATTTATGCATCTATCCATTCATCTATCTATATATACATCTGTCCATTATCCATCCATCCATTTATCCATTGATTCCTTCATCCATCCATCCATCCATCCATTCATCTACCTATCCATTCATCTTTCCATCCATCCATCCATTCATCTACCTATCTGTCCATCTTTCCATATTTATCTCTCCATCTTTTCATCTGTTTATCTCCTTATCTGTCCAGATGTCTATTTATCTGTTCCTCCACCTCTAAATAATCATTCCTATAATCATCTATCCATGCATTTATCTGTGCATTCATGCATCTATTCATTCTTCTCTACATTCACCCATGAATCTATCCTTGTATTCATCTACGCCTCTCTCTGCGCATTCATACTTCTATACTTCCATTTACATATTTATGTCTCTTTGTCTGCATATCATCACCCATACTTACATTGATCTGTCCATCTATCTGTTCAGTCATTTCCCCATCTATATCCATCTACTCATCCGTTCACCCATCCATGTGTCCATCTGCACCCATCCTTCTCTATCCATTTATCTCTCTACCCACTCAGGCATCCCTCCATGGTAGGTATTTTCTGGACATTACCTTCCTCAACTTGACACTTAGGCTCCTGAAGATCTGACCACAGCTCACCTCCCTTCATTCACACTCCACCAAAGTACTTGTGATACTTGTGATCAGGGAACCTGGTAGGGTCTCTTTCGAATACACTGATCTTTTTGCCAGGAGGGCATTTTTGTTTGTTTGTTTGTTTGTTTTGTTTTGTTTTTGAGACAGAGTCTCATTCAGTTGCCTAGGCTGGAGTGCAGTGGCAGGATCTTGGCTCACTACAACCTCCACCTCCTGGATTCAAGCAATTCTCCTGCTTCAGCCTCTCAATCTCACCTGGGATTACAGGTGCCCGCCACCAGGCCTGGCTAATTTTTGTATTTTTTATTAAGACGGGGTTTCACCATGTTGGCCAGGCTAGTCTTGAACTTCTGACTCAAGTGATCCACCTGCCTTGGCCTCCCAAACTGCTGGGATTACAGGTGTGAGCCACTGTGCCCAGCCACCAGGAGGGCGTTTATCTTGTTCTTCACTTGGGCTAAGTCGTTAGCCCACGGGACCCAGTGGGACTGCTTCCTCTAGCACCCTTCCCTGGTTCCTCAGACTGAACCTCCCCTGTCCTGGGTTTTCAGAGCACTCCAGACTCACCTTTTCCTCACGCCGTCCCCTAACTGCTGGCTAGAGTTGTCTTCCCAATTGACTCTGAACTTTGAAAGAAGAAGAACCGTATTTTTTTTAATCTCTGCATTTCCTGCATAACACAGCTAATGCTCAGTGAAAGGTTTTCTATGTATTTGTTTATTATTTTAAGACAGAGTCTTGCTGTGTCGCCCAGCTGGAATGCAGTGGCGCCATCTCGGCTCACTGCAACCTCTGCCTCCCAGGTTCAAGCGATTCTTGTGCTGGCACTACAGGCATGCACCACTACACCCACCTAATTTTTTATAGTTTTAGTAGAGATGGGATTTTGTCATGTTGGCCAGGCTGGTCTTGAACTCCTGGCCTGAAGTGATCCACCTGCCTTGGCCTCCCAAAGTGCTGGGATTACAAGCATGAGCCACCATGCCCAGCCTCAAAGGTTTTCTTTTTAAAGGATCAATAATAATCATAATAGTTCTCATTTACTGTACACTTAAGTGTGGTCATTGTGCTAAGTAGCTTTATGCATATTATCATATTTCGTTCTCTGTGACTCTGTGGATTGCGTTATTATAACCTCATGTTACTCATGAGGAAACTGAGGCTCAGAGAAGTAATAGAACTTGCCCAAGATTGCCGACCTATTACGAGGTAGAGCTGGGGCATAACCCAGGCCTGAAATCATAACTGTATGTAGTCTTGTGCATTCTGCCATGCGAGGCACCACGGGGTACAGGGAAAGGGTAAAATGTTGACTCTGCTTGCCAGGTACTTGCATTCTGAGCATAAAGACAAGATAAGAATGTGGCAGAGACTGAGTGTCCAGAACACAAAGGTTGGGAGGTTTTCTCTCAGGAGCAGTCAGCCTTCAAGGTTGGGGAGTATGGATAGTTGGCGAGAAGGCTTTGCTACCACCAGATCTGAAAACCTCAGGTCTCCCTGAGTCCAGGTAGTGCCCACCAGAGATGACAGCCTTGCCCTTGAAAGCCTGGCATCCCCCATTCATCCTATGAGGAGGTATTGTCCATATGCTGTGTGCTAAGATCTGATCTCCCTCAAAGAGCCCAAGAAGAAAAGTAGAGAAAACAACAGTGTCATCCATGCTGTGCTAGGGAAGCACAGTGGGCTGTGACAGAGGGGGCACCTGTGTGAAGCTGCAGGGAGGGATCAGGGAAGACTTCCTGGAGGTGGTTATAAAGAATTAGAGCCCCCCAAAATGGGAAGAGCCACCAGGTGAGGGGGAAGGGAGGGGTATTTACCCAAATGAGTTGAAAACTTAAATCCACACAAGTCTGTACATAGATGCTTATAGCAGCTTTATTCGTAATTGTCAAAACTTGGAAACAGGAAGCAAATGGATAAATAAACTGTGGTACATCCAGACAATGGGATATTGCTCAGTGCTAAAAAGAGATGAGCTAGGCCAGGTGCAGTGGCTCATGCCTGTAATCCCAGCACTACGGGAGGCCAAGGTGGGTGGATCACTTGAGGCCAGGAGTTCAAGACCAGCCTGGCCAACATGGTGAAACCCTGTCTCTATTAAAAATACAAAAAAATTAGCTGGGTATGGTGGTGTTCACCTGTAATCCGAGCTACTCGGGAGGCTGAGACACAGAATCGCTTGAACCTGGGAGGTGGGGGTTGCAGTGAGCTGAGATTGCACCACTGCACTCCAGCATGGACCACACAGTGAGACTCTGTCTCAAAAAAAAAGAGAGATGAGCTCTCCAGCCATGCAAAGACATGGTGAAGAGGGGACACAAATGCATGTCACTAAGTGGAAAGCCAATCTGAAAATGCTGCAGACCATACGATTTCGTCTATATGACATTCTGGAAAAGGCAAAACTATGGAGACAGTAAGAAGATCAGTGGTTGCAAGGGGTTGGGGGAGGGAGGGATGAATAGGCAGAGCACAGAGGATTTGTAGGGCAGTGAAACCGTTCTGTAGGAGGCCAGGTGCAGTGGCTCATGCCTGTAATCCTAGCATTTTGGGAGGCCAAGGCGGGCGGATCACTTGAGGTCAGGAGTTTGAGACCAGCCTGGGCAACATGGTGAAACCCCAACTCTACTAAAAATACAAAAAAAAAAAAAATTAGTTAGGCCTGGTGGCACATGCCTGTAGTCCCAACTACTTGGAGAGCTGAGGTGGGGGGATTGTTTGAGCCTGCGAGGTAGAGGCTGCAGTGAGTCAAGATTGTGCCACTGTACTCCAGCCTGTGTGACAAAGTGAGACCCTGTCTCAAATAAGTAAATACTTTTTAAAATTAAATTAAATGATTCTGTATGATATAATAGCAGAGGATGCATGTCATTATACATTCGTACAAACCCATAGAATGTACATAGTCAAGAATGAACCCTGATGTAAGCATGTAAACTGTGGCCTCCAGCTGATAATGATGTATGGAAGTAGGTTTCTCAGTTATAACAAACACACCCCTCTGTGTGGAATGTTGCTGGTGTAGGAGGCTATGCATACATGGGGACAGGGGATGCAGAAAAAAACTCCGGACTTTCTACTTCATTTTGCTGTAAACCTAAAATTGCCCTTAAAAAGAGAGAGAGAGAAGGGGCTGGGCATGGTGGCCACATCTGCAATCCCAGCACTTTGGGAGATCAGGGCAGGAGGATCACTGGAGCCCAGGAGCTGGATGTTACAATGAGTTATAATCATGCCACTGCACTCCAGCCTGGGCAACAGAGCCAGACTCTATCTCTATATTAAAAAAGGAGGAGGAGGAGGAGAAAGGGGGAGGATGGGGTTGCTTTCAGAAAAGCTGAGAGGAGACCAGCCTGGCCAACATGGTGAAACCCTGTCTCTACTAAAAATTCAAAAATTAGCTGGGCATGATGGTGCACACCTGTAATCCCAGCTACTCAGGAGGCTGAGGCTGGAGAATCGCTTGAACCCGGGAGGCAGAGGGTGCAGTGAGTCCAGATCGCACCGCTGCACTCTAGCCTGGGCAGCAGAGCAAGAGTCCATCTCAAAAAAAAAAAAAAAAAAAAAAATGCTGAGAGGTGAGAGCGAGAGCGCCAGCTGCACTTAGGGGGCTGAAAAGAAGATCCATGTAGTTGGAGCACAGAGGTTGGTAGTTGCTTGAGAGATATGGCTGGAGATGTCAGCTGGGCCAGATCAGGGAGGGCCATGAGGCTGTGTCACGATATTGGACATTTTCCAGTGGAGAGCCATGGGAGGTTTATGCAGGGGTCAGATCCGCAGATTAGAGCACTCTCACTCGCTGCTGCATGGATGGATTGGAGCCAGTGGAATGAATGGGGGACCAGCACAGAGCTGGGGCAGTGGCAGTGGGGAGGGTCTGAAGGCAGCATCCTGGGGAGGACTCAGCTGCTGTCTGCTCCCACCTGCTCCTCTGCCCTTTTAGAGTTTGTCCGGATGATGTCCCGTTGAGGCCGTGAGGGCCCCTCCAGGACTGCCAAGCTCCCAAGGCGGGGCGAAGAGGAGCCAGAGCTGGCCTCACCCACCGTAGCCGCCAAGAGCCCAGGATGTACTGGCGGATGGGGCCTGCCTGCACCCCGGGGAGGCGCCCACCCCGGACCCCCACCCCTCCGCACTGTGAAAGACTAACTCCTGCAACTGGAAAGCGGGGCGCCCGCTGACGAGGAGGCCACCGTGCCAAGCCAGCAGAGGTCATGCCAGGCGCCAAGTGCCATGTGCCCAGCTGCTGCTGGCTGGGTGGGCCAGGGAGCCTACCAGCAGACCCCACACAGCATGTCCGCCCCAGGGCAAAGCCTCCCTCCTTCGCTCTGCGCCCGTCCCAGCTCGCCTCAGCCCTGTTATCTCAGAACCAATAAAAATATTTCCAAGAGCAAGATCGCCATGACGGTCTTTCCTCCTGGGGCTTGGTTAGATGACCCTAACATTTCCTGAGGACCAACTGCATGCCTAGACCCAGTGGAGTATTTCTGCATTCAGCATTTTTTATTTGTTTGTTTATTTATTTTGAGAGAGTCTCACCCTGTTACCCAGGCTGGAGTGCAGTGGCCTGATCTCGGCTCACTGTGACCTCCACTTCCCAGGTTCAAGCGATTCTCCTGCCTCAGCCTCCCAAGAAGCTGGGATTACAGGTGCACTCCACCACATCTGGCTAATTTTTATATTTTTAGTATAGCCGGGGTTTCACCAGGTTGGCCAGGCTGGTCTCAAACTCCTGACCTCAAGTGATCTGCCTGTGTTGGCTTCCCAAAATACTGGGATTATAGGTGTGAGCCACCAGGCCTGGCCAATGTGCATTTGTAGAGCACCTATTATGTACTCAGCGACTTCCATTCCCATCCATGGGCCGGAAGCTGGGACTGCTAAGGGAGACTGAAGAATGTATTTAGCTGGGTACTCAGCATCCTCAAACAAAATCAGATTCTATAAGAAGAGAAGCGGCTGGTGTGGTGGCTCCCGCCTGTAATCCCAGCACTTTGGGAGGGTGAGGCAGGCAGACACTTGAGTTCAGAAGTTCAAGACCAACCTGGCCAATATGGCCAAACCCCAACTCTACAAAAATAGAAAAATTAGCAGGGCATGGTGGCACATGCCTGTAGTCCCAGCTACTTGGGAGGCTGAGTCAGGAGAATCGCTTGAGCCCAGGAGGCAGAGGTTGCAGTGAGCCGAGATCATGCTACCAGCTGATGGAGTGAGACTCTGTTTGAAAAGAGAAAGAGCTGCCGTCCTCTCTGCTGAGTGGGAAGAAGATGTGTAGCTGATAGGCCCAGGATTTGCTTGCTGTGTTATTTAGGGCCAGTCGCATCCCCTCGCTGCACGTCAGTTTCCTCATGTAACATGGGGTGATAAAGGACGGGGTCAGTGCACAGCAAGTGCTCTCAGGGCATTGCATGGCATTGAGCACCCCAGGGACTGCTATTCAGACTGCAGTGGAATCATGCAACTGAAAAGACCCACTGTAATTCGTTTCTATAAGTGAAGTCTTAAAGGAGCCCAAAGGAGAAGTTTGTGGGTAGAAGTTGTCCAGAGTCTTGGTCAGGCTTGGGGCGTACTTGGGCAGCTGTGTGGGGTGGCCAGTGTAATTCAAGCCACTGGTTCCCAAACCTTCACATACAGCAGAGTTGCTGGAGGATTTGCGAAGCCCAGATCTGGGCCAACCCCACCCCCTCTGCCAGTGATTCTGATCCTGTGTCTGGGGTGCGGTCCATGAATTTGCATCTCTCACAAGTCCCCTGAGGATGCTGATGCTGCCAGTCTGTGGACAACAACCTGAATAGCGCTGCTGTAAATCCCAGACACAGGGAGGCAGGAGCGCCTCCAGGAAGCTGCGGGAGGCTGCAGGGTTGACGGCTGGGGGTGGGAGGTGGGCAGAGCATCCCCTGCCCCTGTGCTGCCGCAGAGGGAGGATCCTTATTCTCAGACCTGGCAGGAATGTGGAAGGATCGTGGGCCCCAGCCAGAAGCCCGGGTAATCCTCATGTCTCCGAGGTCAGTGGGGCTGGGAGCTCTAAATTCACTCTCATAATCCAATTCTGAGACTAAGCCCTTGGCCCTGTGCCCTGCTAGGCAGGCCTGCAGCTCTGTCTGCCGCTTGGCGCTGCCCAGAGACTCCAGAGCTCCACTGTTTCAGAAACACAATGGGCTGGAGTGCAATGTGCACGAAGAGGGCTTCTGTGGCCATCTCTATCAGTTGGCAGGGTGAGCACCCAGGAACACCACTCAAGATAGACTTAGGGATAAACTAGGACTCCTTTGTCCCAGCATGTGGCTGCCTAAAATCAAAGATGTGGCAAGCCTGACCAACATGGTGAAACCCCGTCTCTACTAAAAATACAAAAATTAGTCAGGTGTAGTGGTGCATGATGGTAATCCCAGCTATTAGGGAAGCTGAAGCAAGAGAACTGCTTGAATACGGGAGGTGGAGGTTGCAGTGAGCTGAGATCACGCCACTGCACCCCAGCTTGGGTGATACAGCGAGACCCTGTCTCAAAAAATAATAATAATAAAATAAAATCATAGACATGGCAGCAGTTGTGATAAAGGAAATGGAGAATGTAGCCAGGCTACTGTTCAGAGGCCCCTTAATGCTCAGGAGAAGGGGGTCCGAGGCAGGCCTTCTGCCTCCTCCCATGCTGGAGCGAGGACTCCTCCCCTTTAGCTTGTCTTTTTGATGGTTTGTTCATTTTCAAATTATTTTTGTCTGCTTTTTTGTTTTGGCTCCCACCAGGAAATGATTTTTTGTTTGTCTGTCTGTATGTTTGTTTTAGAGACAGGGTCTCACTCTGGCACCCAGGTTCACATCGTAGCTCGCTGCAGTCTTGAACTTTTGGGCTCAAGCGATCCTCCTGCCTCAGCCTCCTGTGAAACTAGGACTACAGATGTATACCAGCCGACTTTAAAATTTTTGTGTAGACAGGGTCTCAATCTGTTGCCCAGGCTGGTCTTGAACTCCTGGCCTCAAGCAATCCTTCCACCTCAGCTTCCCAAAGTGCTGTGATTATAGGAGTGAGCCACAGTGCCCAGTTGTCTTATATTCTGGGGTTCCTAGCATGATTGTTTGAAGAAAGGGCTCTGAGACTTTTCAAGGACTGAGATGCACTTTTCTAGGCAGAAGTTCTTTCTGCAGCCTGCACCACTGCCTTCCCCGGGTGGGGAACTCTGGGTGTGTCATCTTAGAAAAGCTCTTAGTCTAAGGCTGGGCAAGATGGCTCATACCTATAATCCCAGCACTTTCGGAGGCCAAGGTGGGAGAATCACCTGAGGTCAGGAGTTTGAGACCAGCTTGGTCAACATGGTGAAACTCCATCTTTACTAAAAACACAAAAATTAGCGGGATGTGGTGGTACATGGCTGTAATCCCAGCTACTCCAGAGGCTGAGACACGAGAGTCATTTGAACCTGGGAGGCAGAGGTTGCAGTGAGCCGAAACTGCGCCACTGCACTCCAGCCTCCGTGAGAGACTGAGACTTTGTCTCAAAACAAAAACAAAAAAGGAAAGCTCTTTGTCTGAAAGCTCTTCTATTGTGCCTGGATTTGCCTCCTGCTGACTCATAAAGGCCAATTTGTTTGCTCATTCATGCACGCTTGCCCTTGGTGTTTACTGAGCTCCTACTATGTGCCAGGCTCCATGCAATCCCTGTCCTCAAGGAGTTCAGACTCTAGTAGGGGTAACAGATCAGAAACCAGACAAATGTAATCCAGTGGCCTAAGTGCTACTTAGTAGTAGTACCCACTAGGTTAGCCTAGAGCCCTGGAGGTACATAAAAGGCACCCAATTCAATCTGGTGGGTGGGTGTGGGGAGGAATGGACAGATCTACTAAGACCTCAAGGATCAGCAGTGCTTAGTTAGGAGAGGTGGGCAGGTGGGCTGGGCATGGTAGCTCATGCATATAATCCCAGCACTTTGGAAGGCTGAGGTGGGTGGATCACTTGAGATCAGGAGTTTGAGACCAGCCTGGCCAACACGGTGAAAACCTCTCTCTACTAAAAACACAAAAACTAGCCAGGCATGGTGGTGTGTGCCTGTATTCCCAGCTACTCAGGAGGCTGAGGCACGAGAATAGCTTGAACCTGGGAGGCAGAGGTCTCAGTGAGACCAGACCATTGCCATTGCACTCCAGCCTGGGTGACGTAGTGAGACTCCATCTCAAAAAAAAAAAAAAGATTTAAAAGAAGAAACTCAAGGGAATCATTACTATAAAAGACTCTAAAAGTCAGGAAAGTGGTTGCTTTTAGAGAGAGAGGGAAAGGGCTATGACTGTGAAGGGCACAGAGAGGAGCTTCTGGGGTGTCTGTCAAAGTTCTACTTGAGTGAGTAAGGTGATGACAAGAGTGTTTGCTTCATGGTAATTCACTAAGTGTTGGGTTTACAGGTGTAATCCACTGCGCCCTTGTTATTATCTGTTATAACTGATAATCATTGCATCTACCCTGTGGGGTGGATGTGAAGAAATAACCCTTGAATAATGCTTAGTGGAGGGCCTGGCTCGGAGCCCTCACACATGCTGTTTCCTCTGCCTGCTTGTTGTCTGAGGCTCCCTCCCCCTTACTAGAATGTAAGCTCCATGTTGGCAGAAACTGTTTCTACCTTGTCCACCATAGTATCTTCAATGTCTAGTAGGCACTTAGTAATTATTTATTGTATTGGGTAGGCACATGGCTCACATCTGTAATCCCAGCACTTTGGGAGATCAAGGCAGACTGATCACCTGAAGTCAGGAGTTCGAGACCAGTCTGACCAACATGATGAAACCCTCTATGAAAAATACAAAAATTAGCTAGGTGTGATGGCATGCACCTGTAGTCCCAGCTACTCGGGAGGCTGAGGCAGGAGAATCACTTGAACTCGAAAGGCAGAGGTTGCAGTGAGCTGAGATCATGCCACTGCCCTCCAGTCTAGTGATAGAGCAAGACTCTGTCTCAAAAAAAAAAAAAAAAAAACCCCACAAAAACCAAAAATTAGCTGGGCATGGTGGTGGGCGCCTGAAATTCCAGCTATTTAGGAGACCAAGGCAGGAAAATCACTTGATCCCAGGAGGCAGAGGTTGCAGTGAGCTGAGGTTGTGCCACTGCGTTCCAGCCTAGGCAACAGAGTGAGACTCCATGTCAAAAAAAAAGAGAGAGATTTATTGTATAAATGAACAAAATCCATGAACATATAAATAAATAGTTTGTTTACTTCTGTATCATGTGTCTCCTGGACTTAGGAGGGACACAGGGCACAAATCTCTCTGGCTTGTTCTCTCCTGTGTCTCCTGAAGCCTTTGCACTGTCCAGGTGCATACTATGCACTCAGTAAATCTCCTCACATGGATACAAAGCTCAGGGTGTGGTAGGGGAGCAGGGAGGGGGGCAGTGCCACTTGTGACCATGGCTCTCAGGTACAGAAAGGGCTCCAGGCCACATCCCTGGTGGCTCTCCTGGCCTCATGTCTCCTGCTGCTCCAACGCTGCTGTTTCTGAATCATTTCCCTGTGCTTCGGGGCCCTCCAGGTCACAGGCAGTGCCATGAAATGAGAAAAAGATAAAGAATTGGGAACTCAACAGACCTAGATTTTAGTTTTTTGTTTGTTTTTGAGACAGGGTCTCACTCTGTTGCCCAGGCTGGAGTACAGTGGTACGATGTCAGCGCAACACAGCCTCAACCTCCTGGGCTCAAGGATCCTCCCACCTCAGCCTGCTGAGTAGTTGGGACTATAGGCATGTGCCACCATGCCTGGCTAATTTTTTGACATTTTTTTGTAGGGACAGGGTTTTGTCATGTTGCCCAGGCTGATCTGAAACTCCTGGGATCAAGTGATCTGCCTGCCTCAGCCTCCCAAAGTTCTGGGATTACAGGCATGAGCTTCAACACCTGGCCTGGAGTCTAGTTCTTGATCAATCATTTACAGTCACTGAGACTCTGAGCCAATTGCTGAAGTCTCAGTTTCCTTATCTGTTCAAAGAGAGATAATAATCAAAATAACAACAGCAATATATCTGCCAGATAAGGTGTCAGCGATCAGATCAGGTGACAGGAAATCCCAACACACATTGAAAAGTTTCATACATGTGTTGTCCCTGTCATCCGTAGCTACAAATTCTTTTTGAAAATTATATGTATTTAAGGTGTGCAACATGATGTTTTAGTATAGTAGTTACTAATTCTTGAAACAACCATTGGGAGCCAAATTCTAGGGTAAAATTGGAGTTTTAGTGAAGGACTATGAGGTGTCTTCCAACGCCTTTTCTTCCCATCCTCCTTAGTGACGACAACTCTCAGTTTCTATGACAGTTTGAATCAAGATTATATTTCTCAGCTTCTTGTATAGGTAGGTGTGGTCTTGTGTCCACATTCTGGCTAGTGGATTATGTCTTAATTCATTTTGTGTTGCTATAAAAGAATACCTATGACTGGAAAATAACAATAGAATTTTATTTGGCTCATGGTTCTGGAGGCTGGGAAGTCCAAGAGCATGGTGCTGGTATCTGGCAAGGGCCTTCATGCTACATCATCCCATGGCAGGAGGTGGAAAGTCAAGAGAGGGTGAGTACTTGTGAGCATGGGGGGACCAAACTTGCGCGTATGACAAAGCCACTCTCATGACAACTCACTCACTCCCACAGCGACAACATTAATCCAATCATAAAGGCAGAGCCCTCATGACATAATCACCTCTTATCGGGCCCTACTTGTCAACATTGTTGCATTGGGGATTAGGTTTCCAATGCACATGAACTTTAGGGGACACATTCAAAGTATAGCAGGATAGAAGCAGTTGTGTGCAGCTTCTGGGAAGAATCCTCTTTAAGGAGACACCTGGCCTCCTTTGCCTGCCTTCCTCCTTCTTGCTGGCTGAAATGTGGTTTTGGTGCCTGAAGCTTGAGCAGCCATCTTGAACCATGAGGAAAAAGTCAGTGTTGAAGATGGGGGAACAGCAAATAGAAGGAGCCCTGGGGCCGGGTGCGGTGGCTCACACCTGTAATCCCAGCACTCTGGAAGGCCGAGGCGGGTGGATCACGAGGTCAAGAGATCGAGACCATCCTGGTCAACATGGTGAAACCCCGTCTCTACTAAAAATACAAAAAATTAGCTGGGCATGGTGGCACGTGCCTGTAGTCCCAGCTACTCAGGAGGCTAAGGCAGGAGAATTGCTTGAACCCAGGAGGTGGAGGTTGCAGTGAGCCGAGATCGCGCCATTGCACTCCAGCCTGGGTAAACAAGGCAAAACTCCGTCTGAAAAAAAAAAAAAAAAAAAAAGGAGCCCTGGTACCTGAAGCTCCCCTAAAAGCCCTGCAGTGCTCCCTTCAGATTCCTTTTCAAGAAAAATAGAAGAAACTTCTGTGTCATTTTAAGCCCTTATTACTTTGAATCTTTCTGGCACTTGGAATCAAAATTACTCTTCATAAGACTTAACAGCTATGTGCCAAGCATTCTATTAAGTCCTTTACAAATATTAACTCATTAATTATCACAATCACTTTATGAGTTAGGAACACTATTTCCTCCATTTTACAGGTAAGTCTATGACGCTTCTTGGGAAAGAGACAACAGTTTTTTTGTTTTGTTTTGTTTTTTCAAGAGGGAGTTTCATTCTTGTTGCCCAGACTGGAGTGCAATGACACGATCTTGGCTCACTGCAACCTCCGCCTTCCAGGTTCAAGCGATTCTCCTGCCTCAGCCTCCTGAGTAGCTGAGATTACAGGCATGGGCCACCACACCTGGCCATTTTTTGTATTTTTAGTAGAGACGTGGTTTCTCCATGTTGGTCAGGCTGGTCTTGAACTTCCAACTTCAGGTGATTCGCCCACCTCGGCCTCCCAAAATGCTGGGATTACGGGCATGAGTCACTGTGCCCAGCCAGGAAATAGTTCTTAAAATGTTTTCTAGGCCAAGGACAGTGGCTCACATCTGTTATCCCAGCACTTTGAGAGGCCAAGGTGGGAGGATTGCTTAAGCCCAGGAGTTCGAGACCAGCCTGGGAAACACAGCAAGACCTCGTTGCTACAGAAAAGAAAAGCATTAGCTGGCATTAGCTGGGCGCTGTGGCACGTGCCTGTGGTCGCAGGTACTTGGGAGGCTGAGGTGGGAAGATTACTTGAGCCCAGGAGGTGAAGGCTGCAGTAAGCAGTGATAGTGCCACTCTACTCCAGTCGGAGTGACAGTGAGACCCTGTCTCAGAAAACAAAACAAAATTCAAATGTCTTCTTTTTAGTCCCTGTATCAGTCTGTTTTCATGCTGCTCATAAAGACATAACCAAGACTGGGCAATTCACAAAATCAAGAGGTTTATTGGATTTACAGTTCCACATGGCTGAGGAGGCCTCACAATCATGGTGAAAGGCAAGGAGAAGTAAGTCACATCTTACGAGGATGCAGCAGGCAAAGAGAGATCTTGCGCAGGGACACTCCTGTTTTTAAAAACATCAGATTTCGTGAGACCCATTCACTATCACAAGAACAGCACGAAAAGACCCGCCCCCATAATTCAATCATCTCCCACCTGGTTCCTCCCAGACACATGTGAATTAAGGGAGCTACAAGATGAGATTTGGATGGGGACACAGAGCCAAACGATATCAGTCCCTGTCTCTGTTCATTCTTTCATTCAACAAACATACACTCGGCACCTATCTGCTAGGTCCTCTGATGGGTGTTAGGGATATAGGAAAAAAAAAAAAAAAGGCCGGGCGCGGTGGCTCAGGCCTGTAATTCCAGCACTTTGGGAGGCTGAGGTGGGCAGATCACCTGTGGTCAGGAGTTTGAGACCAGCCTGGCCAACATGCTGAAACCTTGTCTCTACTTAAAAAAAAAAAATACAAAAATTAGCCATGCACAGTGGCTCATGCCTTTGAGGTGGGCAGATCACCTGAGGTCAGGAGTTTGAGACCAGCCTGGCCAACATGCTGAAACCTTGTCTCTACTTAAAAAAAAAAAATACAAAAATTAGCCATGCACAGTGGCTCATGCCTTTGAGGTGGGCAGATCACCTGAGGTCAGGAGTTTGAGACCAGCCTGGCCAACATGTTGAGACCTTGTCTCTAATAAAAAAAATACAAAAATTAGCCAGGTGTGGTGGCGCACGCCTGTAATCCCAGCTACTTGGGAAGCTGAGGAAGGAGAATCGCTTGAACACGGGAGGTGGAGGTTGCAGTGAACCAAGATGGTGCCACTGCACTCCAGACTACATGACAGGAACGAGACTCCATCTCAAAAAGAAGGAAAACAAAACAAAAAAACTAGCCTTGATTCCTGGTCTCATGGAGATAATTGTCTAGACTACACTGTCCAATATGATAGCCACTAGCTATATGTGGCTATTTAAATGAATTAAAATTAAACAAAGAATTAGTTCCCCAGCTGTAGCAGTCACATTTCACCTGTTCAATAGGCATGTGTGGTGTGGATACACTACCTTCCAATCATGGCAGAATGCTCTTGTCTGGAGGGGCAACTGACAAGTAACCTGGCCATTTATAATCCAATGCACAAGTGCTGGCTGTAAAACTCCTTGTTACCTCCCTAACGGGCCCAGCTCTAGGAAAGAAACTGCAAAGAATAAAGCAGCTGCTTTATTTATTTCTGGATATGGGCACTTCAGTCCTTTTCAGTCACCATCTCACTCTGTCTCAACACCTTATTTCACAGGTGAGGAAATTCAGGCTCTGAGAAGGAATGTGACTTGCCAAGCTTCCGCTGACAGTGGACAGTAAAGACTGGCCTGGCATTCCTGACTCCACAAACTGTGTCCTTAACACAATGAAAAATGTCTGGGAGATGATGATAGAGGCAGCTAACGAGCCGATTGCAGTGTCTGTAATCCGAGACATGTCTGTAATCCCAGCTACTTGGGAGGCCGAAGCAGGGTGACCACTTAAGGCTAGGAGTTTGAGTGCAGCCTGGGCAACATAGTGAGACTCTGTAAGTCTGTGAGGCTCTTCAAGTTTGTGGTTTGTTTGCTTTTTCTTTCTTCTGAGACAGAGTTTTGCTCTGTTGCCCAGGCCAGAGTACAGTGGTATGATCTCAGCTCACAGCAACCTCCACCTCCCGGACTCAAGCAATTCTCTTGCCTCAGCTTCCCAAGTAGCTGGGACCACAGACACCTGCCACCACGCCTGCCTAATTTTCATATTTCTAATAGAGACAAAGTTTCACCATGTTGACCAGGCTGGTCTTGAATTCCTGACCTTGGAAAATCCACCCACCTTGGCCTTCCAAAGTACTAGAATTACAGGCACGAGACAGAGTGCCCGGCCTTTTTTCTTTTTTTTTTTTTTGAGACAGTCTCACTCTGTTGCCCAGCCTGGAGTACAGTGGCACGATCTTGGTTCACTGCAGCCTCTGACTCATGGGCTCAAGTGATCCTCCCGCCTCAGCCTCCCAAGTAGCTGGGTCTACATGCATGTGCCACAATGCCCAGCTAATGTTTTTATTTTTTGTAGAGATGAGGGGGTGTCTCATGATGTTGCCTAGGCTAGTCTCAAACTCCTGCGCTCAAGCGATCCACCGACCTCAGCCTCCTAAAGTGTTGGGATTACAGGTGTGAGCCACAGTGCCCAGCTGAAGTTGCTTTCTTTTCTTTTCTTTTTTTTTTGAGATGGAGTCTCGCCCTGTTGCCCAGCCTGGAGAGCAATGGTGCGATCTCAGCTCACTGCAACCTTCCCCTCCTGGGTTCAAGCAATTCTTCTGCCTCAGCCTCCCAAGTAGCTGTGACTACCGGCGCGCACCACCATGCCTGGCTAATTTTTGTATTTTTAGTAGAGATGGACTTTCACCATATTGGCCAGGCTGGTCTCGAACTCCTGACCTTGTGATCCACCTGCCTCAGCCTCCCAAAATGCTGGAATTACAGGCGTGAGCCACTGTGCCCGGCCTGAAGTTGCTTTCTGTTGTACTCATTGCAACTCTAGGAGGCTGAAGATTATCACCATCTCATTCACAGATGAGGAAACCAAGGTGCAGAAGGTAAGTGACTTGTTCAAGTCCACCCAGATGGGAAGGCACTTGCTTTTCGTATTCTCTGCCTTGAGCATGACCACGCTGGGCCTGGCTGGCTTCTCCACTGTGACTCATATCCTCTTGGGGGAAGAGAATGTAAGCCAAGTCCATTCTCCCTCCTGTGAAGTTGGAGACCCGGCCAGGTTTCTCGGGTGGAGTTGCACGCTGGGGGCCAGGACCAGGAGACACACTGTGCTGGCCCCCTGCCTCTCTGAATGGCTCTGGTCCCTCTGTGGTCTAACTCCCAGAGGCCCAAGGTGAACAAACGGTCTTGGGACCAGACCACCCACCTCAGAGTTTCAGGGCTGGCAGAGCTGGCTCTGACCTCTGCCCTGTGTTTGCCTTTTGAACTTTTATTGTGAGCTTATTTTTAAGGGGGAAAAATATCCCATAAACTTAAAATAGGCAGGACTTAATTAATAGTACACTTTGTTCTTCTGATCCTTATCTGGGCAGGAAGACGCAATCCTTTTCAGTTTTATGGGTCAAGGTGAAATTGCCTCTTGGGGCTCAAACACAGCTGCTCCCCTTTTGAACTCTGGCTCCCTTTGTTTTTTTCTCCCTGAGGGAGAAGGGTATTTCTCACTCCTTAGCCTGAACACTTCAAGGCCTTTTCTGTTTATCAGATTGGCAGCAGTACATGCTATAATGATTTCTTCATATATATATATAATGAATAGCTCCTGTGCACTGATGACCTGTATGGGCCAGGCACTCTGTGAATGGCTCCTAACAGCCTCACATGATAGGTCTTCTAATTATATCCATTGTGCAAGTGAGACAACTGAGGCCCAGAGAGGACAAATGACTTTCCAAGGGCCACACAGCTCTAAGAAGTGGAGCTAGGCTTTAAATCCAGGTCTCTATGCCCCAAACACACATGACTATGATTTACTCAACAGTTATCTATGTGGTCAACGGTCCCACAATGCTAATTTTAAAAACCACATCCTGCCATCTAAAAAAAAAAAAAAAATCCCTGGCGTGGTGTCTCACGCCTGTAATCCAAGCACTTTGGAGGCCAAGGCGGGCGGATCACCTGAGGTTGGGAGTTCAAGACCAGCCTGACCAACATGGTGTAACCTCGTCTTAAAAAAAAAAAAAAACAAACACATCCTGGACAGGCGTGGTGGCACATACTTGTAATCCCAGCACTTTGGGAGGCCGAGGTGGGCAGATCACAAGGTCAAGAGATTGAGACCACCCTGGCCAACATAGTGAAACCCTGTCTCTACTAAAAATACAAAAATTAGGCCAAGCGCGATGGCTCATGGTAATTCCAGCACTTTGGGAAGCTGAGGTGGGTGGATCACCTGAGGTCAGGAGTTTGAGACAAGCCTGGCCAACATGGTGCAACTCTGTCTCTACTGAAAATATAAAAATCAGCCAAACGTGGTGGTGGGTGCCTGTAATCCCAGCTACTGGGGAGGCTGAGGCAAGAGAATTGCCTGAACTCGGGAGGCGGAGGTTGCAGTGAGCCCAGATTGCACCACTGTACTTCAGCCTGGGCAATAAGAGCGAGAATTCATCTCAAAAATAAATAAATAAATGCAAAAATTAGCTGGGTGTGGTGGTGCGCACCTGTAGTCCCAGCTACTTGGGAGGCTGAGGCAGGAAAATCACTTGAACCCAGGAGGTGAAGGTTGTAGTGAGTTGAAATTGTGCCACTGCACTGTAGCCAGAGCGAGACTCCATCTTAAACAAAATGAAAGAAAACAAAGCACATCCTGGATGGGTGTGGTGGCACATGCTTGTAATCCCAGTACTTTGGGAGGGTGAGGTGGGCGGATACTTGAAGTCAGGAATTTGAGACCAGCGTGGGTTACATGGTGAAACCCCATCTCTACTAAAAATACAAAAATTAGCTGGGCATGGTGGCGCACACCTATAGTCTCAGCTACTCGGGAGGCTGAGGCAGGAGAATCACTTGAACTCAGGAGGTGGAGGCTGCAGTGAGATAAGATAACGCCACTGCACTTTAGCCTGGGTGACAGAGCAAGACTCCATCTTCCAAAAAAAAAACATGCTTTAAGTTTTTGTTTGTTTGAAATATGTCTTATTATTTCTAACAATCCTAAAGGTGAGCACATTTATTCTTTCTATCCCACAGATGACGACACTGAGGTTCAGAGAGGTGGATTCATTTACACAAAGGCACACAGTGATTAATGGCAGAGCTGTGATTTGCACCAAACTATGTCTGATATGCAGTCAGGCTCAAAGCAAAAGAAGTAGGTAAGAAGCCAAAACACTGGATTTTGGCTGTTCATTGTGTGACTTTAGACAAACCACTCAACCTTCTGAGCTTTAGCTTCTCATCTGCAAAAATGGAGACATGACCTATTTTTCCAACTTTCTGAGGTCATCAAGAGCATCAAAGAAGGAGGAACCAATGATTATTGAGAAGCTGCTCTGTCAGGGCCAGGGCTTCTCTCAGTTTTGGATGAAATTATGATGAATTTTATCTTAAAAAAAAATCTCTTCCAGACAGGTGTGGTGGCTCCTGCCTGAAATTCCAGCACTTTGGGAGGCTGAGGTGGGCGGATCACCTGAGGTCAGGAGTTCAAGACCAGCCTGGCCAACATGGTGAAACCTCATCTCTACTAGAAGTACAAAAATTAGGCAGGTGTGGTGGCACATATCTGTAATCCCAGCTACTCAGGAGGCTGGGGCAGGAGAATCGTTTGAACCAGACAGGTGGAGACTGTGGTGAGCAGAAACTGCACCACTGCACTCCAACCTGGGCAACAGAGTGAGACTCTGTAAGGAAAAAAAAAATCTCTTCCATATCATCTGCATTTTCTACAAAAAGTGTATCTTTCTTCCACAGAGAAAAATAACTAATGCCCATTTAAGAACTATCTAGTCCTGGCCAGGCGCGGTGGCTCAAGCCTGTAATCCCAGCACTTTGGGAGGCCGAGGCGGGTGGATCATGAGGTCAAGATATCGAGACCATCCTGGTCAACATGATGAAACCCCGTCTCTACTAAAGATACAAAAAATTAGCTGGGCATGGTGGCGTGTGCCTGTAATCCCAGCTACTCAGGAGGCTGAGGCAGGAGAATTGCCTGGAGGTGGAGGTTGCGGTGAGCCGAGATCGCACCATTGCACTCCAGCCTGGGTAACAAGAGCGAAACTCCATCTCAAAAAAAAGAAAAAAGAAATGGGTTTTCACAGTGTTAGCCAGGATGATCTCAATCTCCTGACCTATGATCCATCACACACACACACACAAAATTAGCCGGGTGTGGTGGCACATGCCTGTACTCCCAGCCACTCAGGAGGCTGAGACAGGATCACTTGAATCTGGGAGGCAGAGGTTGCAGATCACACCACTGCACTCTAGCATGGGTGACAGAGCAAGACTCCATCTCAAAAAAAAAAAAAAAAAAAAAGATCTAGTCCTTACATCCAGGTGATGTGCATTTCAGCAGAAAGGAGACTCAGTGAGAAAGGAAGTGATGTGTCCAGGAAGCCGCTGAGGAAGGAACTGAACCCGGCTCTGTCTGGTCCCCAGATCTTGGTTCCTGTTACTCCACCAAGGGCAATTCTCCCATCCTGAGAGAGGAGGATTTGAAGAAATGTTTGCATCAAACCAGCCCCAGCTGAAGAAGGTGGGAACGAGGCCCCCCAAGTGTTTTCGGGCTCTTAGGCGAGGATGACCTTCCACAGCGGGGAGGAGAAAAGGGAGGCTGGAGCCCAAAGTCCTCACTGTCTATCAAGAAATGGCCTGGGCCCAAGGCCACCTGGGGACTCACATTCTTCTCAGCCTTCCCAGGGCTCAGACTCCCTGCCTGCTGCAGGGTACATCCTGAGAACAAACCTGGGGCTATCTGGGGACCCCTCTGTGTCAGTGCTTTTCGATATAAGCCTGCCCTGGGTTCAGGTTCCCTAGCCTGGCTTGGCAACTGTGACTCTGACCTTTTTGTCTTCTGCCCCCACCCCTATCAAGACTCATGTCTATAATCCCAGCACTCTGAAAGGCCAAGGCAGGAGGAGATCCCAGGAGTTCGAGACCAGCCTGAACAATACAGCAAAA
Source organism: Callithrix jacchus (assembly GCF_049354715.1). Classification (NCBI taxonomy): domain Eukaryota; kingdom Metazoa; phylum Chordata; class Mammalia; order Primates; family Cebidae; genus Callithrix; species Callithrix jacchus. Next base: position 123,814,837 of record NC_133510.1, read on the forward strand.
GACCTCATCTCTACAAAAAAAGGAAAAAGAAAAATAAGTGGGGCATGGTGGCACATGCCTCTAGTCCCAGTTACTAGGGAGGCTAAGGTGGGAGAATCCCTTGAGCCCAGGAGGCAGAGGCTGCGTGAGCCATGATTATGCCACTGCACTCCAGCCTGGGCAACAGAGCAAGACCCTGTTTCAAAAAAAAAAAAAAAGGGCCAGGCAAAGTGGTTCATGCCTGTAATCCCAGCACTTTGGGAGGCCAAGGCAGGCGGATCACCTGAGGTCAGGAGTTTGAGACCAGCCTGGCCAACAAGGTGAAACCCTGTCTCTACTAAAAATACAAAAATTAGTCGGGCATGGTGGCATGCGCCTGTAATCCCAGCTACTGGGAAGGCTGAGGAAGGAGAATTGCTTGAACCCAGGAGGCAGAAGTTGCAGTGAGCTGAGATCGCTCCAGCCTGAGCAACAGGGCAAGACTCTGTCCAAAAAAAAAAGCAACCTTTTACAGCATAAGGTGGGGGTCTGACTCCTGATACTTTCTCAGTTGCTCAAAATGTCTTGCTCTATTGCCCAGGCTGGAGTGCAGAGGCATAATCTTGGCTCACTGCAACCTCCGCCTCCTGGGTTCAAGTGAGTCTCCTGCCTCAGCCTCCTGAGTAGCTGGGACTACTGGTGCACACCAGGCCTAGCTGATTTTTGTATTTTTAGTAGAGACAGGGTTTCGCCCTGTTGGCCGGGCTGGTCTCGAACTCCTTGCCTCAAGTGATACACCCACTCGGCCTCCCAAAGTGCTGGGATTACAGGCATGAGCCACTGGTCTGGCCAATACTGTCTTTTTACTGTATTTTTGTTTAGATACACAAATACTTACCGTTGTGTTTAACTGTCTACAGTATTCAGTAAGGTAACATGCTGTATAGGTTTGTAGCCTAGGAGCTATCAGCTATACCACATAGCCTAGGTGTATAGGAGGCTCTCCCCATCTAGGTTTGTGTAGGTACACTCTGTGATCTTTATAAAATGACAAAATCACCTAATGATGCATTTTTTAGAAGTCATCTCTGTCGTTAAGTGACGCATGTCTGTATCTCTATTTCACAATTGAGGAAACTGAAACTCAGAGAAGTACCTCACTTGCCCAAGGCCACACAGTGGGTAAATGGGCCTGGGCGTGGGATGCAGGCAGCCTGTTTCAGATCCCGTGCTCAGATCCTGTGCCCTGCCTCCACGGTCTCAGAATTTGTTTTACTGAAAAGACAGCCTAATTCATGAGCAGCTGGAGCTCAGAAAGGGAGCCAGGCTCCTTGGTACAAAGGTGGCCCAACCACAAATGGCATCTGAAGGGCCCAATAACAGGAGCTGGCCAGGCATCCTGCTCACCTTCTGGGGTGATCAAAGGCCTGGAGGACTGAGAGAAGGCCTTTAGAAGCCTCCCCAAAAGTTTAATCCATTTTATGATTGTTTCTCCTGGACTAGACTGCCTCGAGGATAAAATAAACATGAGCTCCTGGTAGCAGTGCAATATTTGAGTGGGACATGGACTCTGCAGGCCAACAGCCTGGGAGGGAGGATGCCCCATCACCACTACTTGTGTTTCTGTTCCCCCATTTGCACTACACCCCTCCTTTGAGGGTAAATGAAGCCTCTCAGTTGTCAAGATCCTTCAAATATGACAGTTTCAGAGAGAAAAGACTAGCATTAGAAACCCCAAGAGGCCAGGCGTGGTGGCTCAAGCCTGTAATCCCAGCACTTTGGGAGGCCAAGGTGGGTGGATCACGAGGTCAGGAGATCGAGACCATCCTGGCCAACACGGTGAAACCTCATCTCCACTAAAAATACAAAAATTATCTGGGTGTGGTGGCAGTTGCTTGTAGTCCCAGCTACTCAGGAGGCCGAGGCAGGAGAATCGCCTGAACTAGGGAGCCAGGGAGGCGGAGGTTGCAGTGAGCTGAGATTGAGCCACTGCACTCCAGCCTGGCCACAGAGTGAGACTACCTTGAAAAAAAAAAAAGAAACCCAGGCAGGCACAGTGGTTCATGCTTGTAATTCCAGCACTTTGGGAGGCCAAGATGGGTGGATCACAAGGTCAGGAGTTTGAGACCAGCCTGACCAACATGGTGAAACCCCATCTCTACTAAAAATACAAAAATTAGCCAGGCGTGGTGGCATGCACCTGTAATCTCAGCTACTTGGGAGGCTGAGGCAGGAGAATCATTTGAACCCGGGAAATAGAGGTTGCAGTGAGCTGAGATTGCACCACTGCACTCCAGCCTGGCCACAAAGCGAGATTCCATCTCAAAAAAAAAAAAAAAACCCCAGTGCAGGGCCCAACACACCTTGGACCGGCATGTCTATGGGAGAAGCAAGCCCAGATGCTTGCAAAATAGTGGGAAAAGTGAGACTGGGAGGGAACACTTCCAAAAGTTACCCCATGGGGTCTGAATTTGGGGCCTAGGAAAGGAATTTGGGAGCATTTAGATTCACCACTGATAGTCTCTATTTTGGTACCGTGTTTTGTTCCTGTATAACACTTATCACTGTTCTGTTCTAACTAAATAATTAATTGCATTATGGGTTTTGCAAGGTCTGTGATTCTCATGCGGGACGCCAGGTGTGTTTTTCGTTAATGCAGCACAAAGCTCATTGCCTAAATAGTAGGTAGGGTTGTCAGATAAAATACAAGAAGTCCAGTTAAGTTTGAATTTTAGATAATGCATTTTTTTTTTTTTTAGTATAACCGGGTCCCATTTGCTTATCTGAAATTCAAATATAACTGGGCTTCTCATATTTTGTCTGCCAAATCTGATAACCCTAGTAGTAGGGACTTGATACATTTTTTTCCTTTTAGGGAGAATTTCCAAATCGACAAGTATTTATGGAACAAATGCATAAGCAGTTTTTTTTTTTTTTTTCTTTGCCCTGCACTTGCGGTGCGACCCTTTGGCAACATTCAGTCCCTTTCTGGGCCTCAGTTTTCCCATCAGAAAAATGGGAGTCTAAGCAGCGACAGAAGCGCAGGGATCGTCAGTGTGGGAGAGAACCGGGTGAACTGCCAAGGAGCAGGGAGGGAGCTCGGGCCGTGGCCGTGGGGCCGTGGCCGTACGGGACAGCCCCGGCCTCCAGTTTGGGCGCAACTGGCAGCGACTCTCGCCCGTGCGTAGGGCGCTCCGGTCCCGCCCCTACGCCGCGGAGGCAGGCCAGAGGCTGTCGCCATGGAGACGCGGGCAGCCTGGAGCCCCTTGCTCACAAAGCCACGCGTTTCCGCTGCGTTGGAGACCCCTGATTGGACGGCCGTCTGGACGCTACCACACACCCGGAGCCCGCTAAGGGGAGGGAGCGGGGACTTATCCTCGTGGGACTCGTTCCCTGGAGACCTGTGTCCGCGGCCTCTCTGGGAAAGCGTGGGTCCTCTCCCTTACGCGGGGAAAAGAACTGAGTTTCTTAGGTCTGCAGAGTGTCCATTGCTTCTCCTACTAGAATTTATGCTCATGCTTCTCCCTGAGAAAAAGAAGAGGGGGCGGGAAAGTCGGCCACGCCCCCTCTAGAGCCCATTTGGTCTCAAGAGCAGGAGCACCGGAAGTGCTGGCGACGTGTCAGTGCGCCCTATCTTAAACCTTCCCCCACAAGCCACCTTTCCCATTCAGCTATGGGATTCCGGGGCCGCCTGGGCGCTGCACCCGCCACTTCCGCATCGAAACGCCGCTTCAACCGAACTCACTCTCTCTGCTCGCGCTCCATCCCATGCCCCACGGCTGAGCTGGCCCCTGGGAGAAGCCACGCCCTTTCCCGCGCCTGGCAGCCAATGAGCGGGCGTCTCCCAGCGGGGTGGTGGGTAATTAATGAGGGCCGGGCGCTGATTGGCTGCAGGGTCGTGGCCGGGGGCCGGGTGGCGGGGTAGGTTGTTCCTGAGGTGGGAGGCGGTACCCGTGGCTGAGGAGGAGGCCTGAGAGCGACATGTCTTTGGCGGCTCAGGCGGAGCGGCCCGTGGCGCTGTTTTTCTGAGTCCAGGGCGGCCTGGCAGCCGGCCGAGGACGAGGGTCGGCGGGGGCTGGCCCCGCGGTGGTGGCCGCCATGCTGGGGGCCTGGGTGGTTGAGGGAGCTGCTGTGGCGCTCCTGCGACTGCTGCTGCTGCTGCTGATGCCGGCGATCCGGGGGCCGGGGCACGGCGTGGCCGGCGCGGCGGGGGCCGGGCTGCCTGAGAGCGTCATTTGGGCGGTTAACGCGGGCGGAGAGGCGCATGTGGACGTGCATGGGATCCACTTCCGCAAGGACCCTTTGGAAGGCCGGGTGGGCCGAGGTGAGAGTCCCCGTGCCGAACCGCAGGATCCGGGGCCTGCTGTGCTGGGCGCAGCCGGCCGGGGGCTGCGGGCCCCGAGCCCCTTTAGACCCTGGGGCTGCGTCTCTGAAGCGAAGTTGCTCTCTGCAGCTTCCTCGGGGGCCCGCTCGGAGCTTCGGGCCTGGCACTGGCTCCAAGCTACCTAGAGTCATAGAGGCAGAGAGTTGGCGAGAAGTTAGTTATATTTGGAGTTCGCATCCTGCATTTTCTCAACCCCTCACTCCCATCCAAGCTGGGAGAGTAAAGAAGAAGGCGGCCTCTTGCCACCTCCAGGCCTCGCGGATTGTAGGTCGTGGGTGCTTTGCTTCTTCTGTCGAGACAGTTCTTGGGAGATTCTTGTCGACCCAGGAATCCGCCGCTTTCCTTGCCCCTTCTGCAGGAGCGGGGCTTGCTTCTTAGCTAGAATAGGAGGGACTCTTTGGAGAGGATGGGCCAGGAAAGTTTGATTGTAGCCTCCTCCCCCGCCCTCTTTTAGAGCGAAGAATATGTGTGCTTAAAAGTAGAATCTTCAGGCCGCCCCCAGAGGGTGGTTCTATCGAAGCCATCCTGCACGTGAGGCTCGTGGCTGTGTGAACTGGGTCAACCAGTGTAAGAATCCAAATGGTCTATCAGAGAGAATGCTTACAGCCTTCCCTAGGTGATCCTGACAGTTCTAATTCCAGCTTAGGGGGAAAATGATTGTGACTTAATGTGACTTAACGATTGAGTAACAGTGGTTTTTAACATTGCTGCACAGTTCCCAAAGTTAGTGTGTGTCAGAATTAATTGCCAGGGCAGCTGGTTAAAAATGCAGATTCCTAGTCCTCACTCGAAATCGATTTTATTAGATTGAGCTTTTTTTGTTGGAACCCAGGTTTCTGCACCAGAGGCTTGTGATGTAGGTTGTCCCCCCAGACCACTGCTTTGGAAGATCTGCTTTAGAATCTTTGTTTCTTCTGTTGGGGGGATTGGAAAACAGGTTTCAGAAGGAAGTTCTTTGCTTCGTGTGTTGGAAGGAGATCGATGCTGTGTGGTGGGTTCAGAGGCTGCCAAATTGGCAGTGTGCCACCTCCAGACGACCAGGAGACAGACTCACTCTTCACTTTCTCTCTTTTTTGCGATGCCTAGATTTGGCTCTTGCTTTTACTAAAAGAGTTTAACGTAGTTCCTCCCAAGTTGATTGCTGTGTCCTGGAGTTTGTTATATTAGGGAGTTTATTGTTTTTCACGCATGTGAGGGTCTTGGGACACAGGGCTGTTTTCTGAAGTTCTATGTTTGTCTTGGAATTTGTTGAGTCCTGGCATGTAGATCACAGTAGCCTGGCTTCAGCTGACTCAGGGCTCCACTCTTTAGCAGCGGTAACAGCAGCCAAAGCCAGACTTTATAGCAGGAGGTCATTACTATCTCTATCCTGGACCCTCCCTCTTTCTTCGTGAGTGTGGGCAGGGAGGAAGGAGCCCTTGAGGAAACTAGACAGTTTGTGGACTTTGCCTTTTGAGATAGCTGTGGCGAGGGCACTGCACGGATGGTTTCTTTCACTTAGCAGATACCAGGCCTTACATTAGGTCTGTTGTGCAGAGGATAAAGCTGAGGAAGACCACACAGGTTTAGTTCCCAGATACTGCCCTTATTCAAAAATTCTGGTTTTAATTTGCTGGTGCAGGTGTGTGTGTGTGTGTGTTTCTTTTGGCCTGGTCAGCAGTCAGCCAAGATCTCTGTCCTTGGGTTATTAGCTCATGGTTGCAGTTCCTTGGGAGAAGTTTATTGTAGCAGGTAAAATTACAGGAGACCTACCAGAGCTCATGTGACACTGGCCCTTGGGGCATCATATATATAAATGAAGGTTCCCCTCTCCAGTCTACCCATGTGGGTAAGAATTGGAGCAGTATTAAGGCATGGATGGAGAGTGGGAGGTGGCGCTTCTCAGCTGCAGTTTGGACCAGCTTGTTGCAACATTGCACTTACCAGGTTCCTGAGAAAGGCATTTTGCTGGCTTTAGGTGGGGGCAGAGGTGTGCATAAGCTTGCACTCTCAGGAGGTAGCTCTCTGTGCTAAGGAGTCAGTCCCACCAAGGGAAGTGCAGCTGTTCACGCTGCCTTTCTTCTCTGGGCCTGTTTGGATAAGGGTGTGCCAGATATTTGGAGACCCCTGCCTCATGCAGCTATTTACACTGATTGTAATAGGAACTGTATGCCTTATTTATTTTTCCACCTGCTCGTGCTGTTGTTTCCAGCATGCTGAGAAAAGTTGATTTTATGTTGAATGAATTCAGGTATCTGTTACCAAGTTAGTTCAGATAAGGGTTTGGCCTGCTTTTGCACTTGCTGTTTCTGTATAGTTTCTTTGTAGTTCAGTATTCTTGTAACTGTGAGTGGCCCAGGGCACCTAGTGGCTTATGCTTTCAAAGGTAGTTCAGAATATTTATTGGATTTCATTTCTGCCTTGAGGATAGCTAGTGCTTATAGCCTGGGAAAGGCTTTTTCGGCCTGTATGCTTCCACAGATGGGAGCACCACTACAGAAAGTGGTTGTTTAGAAGTGTTCAGGTTGGGGTTTTTGTATGAGGCACATTCCAGGGTTTTTATTTATTTTTTCAAACATTTTTATTTTGTTTTTTATTGTAGACACAGGGGTCTCTCAGTGTTTCCCAGGTTGGTCTCAAACTCCTTTCCTCAACTGATCCTCCCACCTTGGTCTCCCAAAGTGCTGGGATTACAGGTGTGAACCACCGCACCTGACCATGTTCCAGATATGTAACTTGGTCATTCTGAGTTCCTCTTCACTCTGACTAGGAAAAGACCTGGTTATTTGACCTGAGGGCACAGAATTTTGCTTGGTTTTAGGGAAGGCTGTTTCCTCTTCATAGATACCTGCTAAAGTCTTATAATCTTGAGAAACATGCTTTACCTCTCTGAGCCTTGTTTCACTTAAAAAAAAAAAAAACTTATCATGCTTTAGAAATCTCTGATAAGACTCTGTAAACTCTCCTGTCCAGAGTAGGTTAAAGTGTCTCTGTCACTTTTTTCCTTGATGACCTTTTACATGGAATTAAAAATAGGGCAGAACATGGCTCCAGAGGGGAAAGAAGCTGGCTGGGGACTAGAGCCTATCAGGTTGCTCTTGGAGTAAACAGTAAGGAAGACCCTTTCCTGGGCTGCCTTCCTTTTATCTGGGAAAGGATTTGGCTTTGGGGAGGTAAGAGCTTGAAAGATGGGATGAGAGAGGAGTTACTGCTGCCTCTGATTTGCTCAGAGCGATGGGATTTGTTTAGAATTCTCTACATCTGCTGTCACCGAACAGGCAGGCTTCATCTGCAGGCCCTCCAAGTAGTGGAAGTTCCCAGGTAGAAAATTTAGGTCCCACCAGGTGTGGTGGCTCGCTCCTGTAATCCCAGCACTTTGGGAGGCTCAGGTGGGTGGATCACGAGGTCAGGAATTTGAGACCATCCTGGCTAATATGGTGAAACCCCATTTCTACTAAAATACAAAAAATTAGCCAGGTGTTATGGCATGTACCTGTAGTCCCAGCTACTCCAAAGGCTGAGGCAGAAGAAATAATTATTTGAACCCGGGAGGCAGAGATTGCAGTGAGCTGAGATTATGCCACTGCACTCCAGCCTGGTGACAGAGCAAGACTCTATCAAAATAAAAAAAAGAAAAAGTAGGTCCCTGAATCCCTGTCTCAGCCCATTCAGAACAATTCTTTAGGTACTGGCTTCACTTGAGAAAGAACTGATCCAGAAGAACAGTCTAGTGACCAGGAGACCTGAGTGGGGTGGGGAGTGATGCTAGAGCACCAGGGAGTTCTACAGCTGTGTTCTCATGGAGGAAGACTTCTGCTCATTCTGGCTTTCCCACTCTTGTGGTTCCCATTTGCAGTTTTTCAGTTAGTTTTATTGCTTCCTTTTCTTTTGATCCATTCCCTAAATTCCCCCAAGTGGAGACATTAGTGCTTATCGTGTGCATGTCCTTGCCTGGCTAGCATACCTATGCGTCTGTGTCTGTGTGAGGCATTGTATTGAGCTCTTTATATGGATTGTTTTACCCTTACCACAATGCTGTGGGATAGGTGGTATCCTCACCTTATAGGTGAGAAAGCAGACCTAGAGAAAAAAAATTGTTCAGTGATACTTTGTGTATGTCTTTTCCTGAACCCTGTGCTGAATTTTCCAAGCAGCCTAGATACATTGTCTAAATCTGAGAAGGAGCAGACCTAATGTAGGCCCTTTGGTCCCCTTCCTTTTTGGTTAACTGAGTTATATTATGCCAATTTCAGCAGTATGCTGACTGTACACTTTATTGTATTTTAGAGAATTATTTCACTGTGAAATAATACGGGCAAAGGAGGGAAGAAAAATCTTTTTTGCTGCTGCATCTCTTGGGACTTGGTCAGCTTCAACTTTGCATATGGCAGATCTCTTGGGAAAGCCACTTGGGCTTTAAAGGGAAAATATTTCAAGGTAATTCCAAGGTTGTTAAGTAATTGTTGTTCACATGGTTGAGTTTTCTTTGCTGTGGGACTGAGACTGCCACAGATGACATTACTGTTAGTTTCTCACGTTTTTGATTTGTCAAGAAAAAAAAAAAAGATTCAGCTAGGCGTGGTGGCTCATGCTTGTAATCCCAGCACTTTGGGAGGCTGAGGCAGGCAGATCACCTGAGGTCAGCTTGGCTAACATGGTGAAACCCCGTCTCTACTACAAATACAAAAAATTAGCCGGGCGTGGTGGCATACACCTATAATCCCAGCTACTTGGGAGGCTGAGGCAGGATAATCGCTTCAACCTGGGAGGCGGAGGTTGCAGTGGGCTGAGATCGTGCCATCGCATTCTAGCTTGGGCAACAAGAGCGAAACTCCATCTCAAAAAAAAAAAAATTCCCCACACATGCATAAAATTGTCTGTGTATCTATAAATCAAATCTAGTTAATGTTCCAGATTTGTAAGGATCATGGCCTCATGGAAGAAGGAAATTTTTAGAGCTCAGTTGGAAGAGAAATAGGAGTCTTTCAGTCTTAGGTTTGTATCTCAGTGCAGTTGTTTTTTGAGTCTGGAAAGGAAGCTGGAGGAGCAGGGGTGCATATTAGTACATCCTTTGTAGCATTGCTCAGCTACTCTTCTTTGATTTCTTGAGGAGAAATAGGAAGAAAAAAGTCTGAAGACAAAACTGCAATGAGTTTCCTGTTCCATTGTCTCATCAGTCCATCTGATCTCGTGGCTAATGTCACTTACAGGAACCGTTAACAGTTATGTTTATTTTTTTGAGGTCTTGACCTCAGCCACTGGCTCTCTTTGTTAATCTTTTACCTTTTGTCATGTCCTCTCCCTTGTTGGTGATTCAGAAGATAAAGCTCTGGGGATGACAGCCCCTGGCCATCTCCCAAAGGATCTAGGTGCCAGATGTCTTCAGGGTCAACGTGTAAAATTGGAAGGGAGTCTTGGAATCTCAATTTCATGCGGGAGGAGAGACTACATGACTGCTACATCTGTAGTTGGGAAAGTATATTTATGGAGCACTAGAAAGCCTTGCTGAGTTTATAAGATAAAGGAGTCTGGCTACTCTCTGGAGGAAGCATAACTATATCTGAGGCTGAAATGGGACATCTTATATTTGCACAAAGACCCTAGTTTAGTTTGTTGTACGAGAGGAAGGAAAAAGCGTGTGTACAACTATCTCATACCAAGGTTGGGAGAGGGCCGGGGGCAAGAGAGTTTTTCTGTTCTTCTGATACTGACCCAAGGTAAATAACTTTTTACTTTTACCCTGTCTCATTCCTTGTTAGTTTGTGAAATGTGAAAGGTGACTCCCCTAGCACTTGGACATTTTAGGCGGATTATCGTTCTCTGCAGGATGCTCTAGCCTTGTGGACTATGCATGACTTGACTGCTTTGCAGGCACCTCCTTTATTGTTGTTTGTTCATTCGGCAAACTGTGTGAGTGGAGACTGTGCCAGGTGCTGGAGGTGCAGGAGTCACTTTTTTTCCTCCTGTTGGTTTATCTGAGTGAATGTTCAAGTGAGTAGGTAAGGTAGAGTTTTGTGAGCCTGTGGGAAGTAAGGAAATTAGAAACGATCACACCTTTCTTTTATTACCCTGTTTTTGTTTACCAGCTTTGGAACTTTTTGAATGAAAATTATAAAAAAAAGCACAACATCTAAAGCTGGAATCTTATTTGTAGTAAGGACAATGAAGGATGACTTTCCAAAGCAGATATCCTATTTGTTTTAGACTCTAGGATTTTCTGAATGAGAGAAAACATTCTTTGAACTTCATCATCTCGTATAGAGTTCCTGGCCATCCCCCTTGTTTTAGGAGGTTTCTTTGAAGCCCTCCCTCTTGGGGAACCAGGCAGCTGCAGCCTAGCACTTTCTTCTGGTAATGAGTTAGAGTTGTACTTGTCTCATCATTCTCCACACAGTCAGGGGAAAAAGGTCATTTTAATGTGCTTTTAGAAAGTTCTGCTCTGAGGTTTATAGGGGCTGTTGGCCTGATTAGTGTTTAATTTCTTTCATTTTACTCTTCCATAGTAATGGCTGATTCCTGCCTTTGTTGGAGCTCTGTTTAGAGCCAGGAGCAGAGGAAAGGGTTATTATTAGCATTACCCTGGAAATGCCTCTGGCTGTTCTGGGGTCTTTGCTCTTCTTTTGTGTCTTGACTCTGATGTGCTTTCTCTTTGTCTTTTGTCCTCAGCCTCTGACTATGGCATGAAACTGCCAATCCTGCGTTCCAACCCTGAGGACCAAATCCTGTATCAAACTGAGCGGTACAATGAGGAGACCTTTGGCTACGAAGTGCCCATCAAAGAGGAGGGAGACTACGTGCTGGTCTTGAAATTTGCCGAGGTCTACTTTGCACAGTCCCAGCAAAAGGTGAGGTCCTGGTCAGGCTGCTGCTTGACCAGTGGGGCATTGCTGCTCTTGGACAATCCATTATTATGGGGCTAGAGAGTGTCAGAGCCTCTCCAGAAAGGAAGAACAGATGAGCTCTAGAGAATCATGTTCTATAGTCCACAAGGCTGCATTTGCCTTGGAGGTTAGTGACAGAAAGCAATGCCAGAATCCTTGTTTTGGCAATTAACTGATCCTGTGAAGGCCCTCCTGGTTACTTCCCTCCATGTTTTGCCGCACCTTCACCTGGTTTTTAGCCTTATTTTTTATCTGTCCCTTCCTGTGAATTTCCTTCTCTCTATGCTAAGCTTTTTGTTTGTATTCTTTTTTCCTTAAGACCAGTATAAGACCTCCTTGGCAGCAAAGGAACATAGCTTTGATTTGACCCAGGTTAAGAATGCTAGCCACCCTGGATCTCCAGACCCATCATTTCTTAAATTATTTTTGAACTTGAAGCCCAAGTAGGTACATGATGCCCATCTGCTTGAAAGGATGCGAAGCTGATGATTTTGACATTGTTTCGTTTTCTTATCCTGGAAGGTATTTGATGTGCGATTGAATGGCCATGTCGTGGTGAAGGACTTGGATATCTTTGATCGTGTTGGGCATAGCACAGCTCACGATGAAATTATTCCTATGAGCATCAGAAAGGGGAAGTTGAGTGTCCAGGGGGAGGTATCCACCTTCACAGGGAAACTCTACATTGAGTTTGTCAAGGTAATACCCCTATTCTGCCCATTGCTGAAGAGAGTGGGTACAGGGAAGCTGTTTGCCGCTGTGCAGGGTTGACCACTGTTTCCCTTTTCCTAGGGGTACTATGACAATCCCAAAGTCTGTGCACTCTACATCATGGCTGGGACAGTGGATGGTAAGTTGTGTTTTGACCTGCTTTTTTGACTTGGGTGGAAGGAAGCCCTTGGGGGATAATTAAGCTGATCACTATTTTGGAAACACTTAAAGCTAAATTGTAGGGAATTCAGAGTCAGTTGGATGGTGATGAAGTATAACATGATACTAGCCACAATCTTTGGAGTCAGGTCTGTGTATATCTCGTTGCTGCCATTTAATCAGATGTTTGTCTTGGCCAGATGCTTTTAATTTCCCTATAAATTGGGATTAATAATGGTACCTATTGGTGTGTCCTGAACTTTGTAGTCATCTGGGATCACCTAAAACTTGACCTTATTCTGTTTGTTTGACATCTGTTTCTTAGGGGGAAAAAAGGTAAAAGAAAGGGTCCTGTAGGGTTTTGGTATGCTCTGAAAGAAGCCGGCATTGCTGGACTGCACTGGGACAAAACTCCACTTCTCTATGCCTCCTTATCTTTGGGATCCAGCCTTAGAGTATATCTATCTCTTCCTTTGGGCTTAGATTCTCCTGGCTGCCAGCATCTCAGGCTGATTTTTGCAGAGAAAGCTGTGTCTTTGCGAAATTTCTCCCCCATTCCACCTCTATACCTTTTCCCACTCATCTTGAATGCACTGAGGATTTCGTCCTATTGTCTTGATGTCCCCCAAATGCTGATATTATGACATCTTGGAGGATGGCTGTCTTACTACCAAACAGGCCTGTGTTTAAGTCTCTGAGGAGGAAGCAGGACAGAGAGGGATAGTGTGTGCTAGGAACCCAGAACTCTCCAGGTCAGCTTTTCTTCAGTTGCTGTAGGAATCAAAAGGGAATGTGGGCTTGTGGGAGGAGGAGGGATTTGAAAAGGTTAAATTTTAGGCATTGGGTCATTGTCCCTGTCCAGTCTGGTCATGTGAGGGCTCTGTAAAAGTGGAACAGGAAGGTAAGATAGTGAACCTCTCTATGAGCAGGGCTTTTTCTACTTACTAGTTAAATCTAAAGTTTTTGCAGCATTCTGCTGTTCTATAGGCCAGAGGCTATTTCTGTTACTTCTGGTCTTTCCTCTGGACCCAGGTTCAATCACAGGAATCTCTTTATTGTGGCTCATTTGCTGCTTTTAAGGGTCTTCTTACTTACATGCTGTGGGTCTTAATAGTGTTTTCTTCCTGTGTTAGATGTACCAAAGCTTCAGCCTCATCCGGGATTGGAGAAGAAAGAAGAGGAAGAAGAAGAGGAAGAATATGATGAAGGGTCTAATCTCAAAAAACAGACCAACAAGAACCGGGTGCAGTCAGGCCCCCGCACACCCAACCCCTATGCCTCAGACAACAGCAGCCTCATGTTTCCCATCCTGGTGGCCTTTGGAGTCTTCATTCCAACTCTCTTCTGCCTCTGCCGGTTGTGAGAACAAAAGACCATCCTGAACAGGGTGGAGGGGTGTGGGAAAGAAACCAGCCATATTGGTTTTGGTTTCTATATTTTTCACAATGATGAATGAAAGGAAGAAAAAAGACAAAAACACACACACACATTAAAGGAGATAAAAAGAGGCAGAGCAAGTAGAGAGCAGCCCTCATTCACCACCTGGTCCCAGACCTGCTTCAGTCCTCAGCCTTTCTTTGTGGCTGGCCCCCAGCTGTCTCTTTCCTCTTGAGGATACTTAGGGTCAACTGGATCCTTCCTGCTCAAGGATCTTCATTTGTATTCCTAGTGGAAAGGACTCTGAACTCAGAGGAGTCACTGTTTTTTAGGTCAGAAATTAACAGCAGGGAAATGCCATCTTATTACCTGAGACGACCAGCACTGGGAGTTAGGTATGGTCTGAAGTTATGCCCAGATAAGACTTTAGATGTCCTGGGATTGAAAGAATGTGTGTGAAGGGGTAGAATTTGTGTGGTAAAGATAAAGAAAGTAGGGAGATTAAAAAAAAAAAAAAGAAAAGAAAAGAAAATGCTTCCTTACTTGAAAGCCTTTCTGGATTAATCCCAATGATGGTTCCACCTTTAGCGTTTGAGCTTTGTCATTGCTTATCTCCCTGACATGTGCCAGTTAGAGGACTGTCTGGTATCCAAGGCGACTAGGTTGTGTCAGGTCCTCAAACTGCCTCTGACTTGTTACCACAACAAATCATTTTGATTTCAGTGCCTGTTGGGGACTTGATTTCTTCTCAGTTTTTTTTTTTTTGACCCCTTAATCTGGCTAATTTGAAATTTCTTCTCCCTCTTAACCATCCCACTAAGTTATAGCCAAGAAGGGAAGGAGACATGGGGATTTGGGGTTCTCTGCTTGAATGTTTTCTCCTTTACCACCTCACCTTGTTGGTACCTCCCTCCCTGGATCTCTGAGCCAGCAGCCAGGAGGACCTGACCCAGCAGTTCTTTACTGGCCCCTTTGTAGGGTCTTGCTGCCAGGGGGCAGGGATGCTTTCCAGCCTGCAGCAACAGAACACTTGACCTTAAAAGTCTCTTCTGGTCTTTGGATTAGAAAAGGCTGATGTTAGCATAGTTTAAGAGCAACCTCAGAGACTTGAGCCCTACTAAGCGACTGACCACTGTTTAGAGTGTCCGGTGTCTGACGTTCATTTATTCCCATGTTCTTGTGTGTCACAGTTCAGCCAGTTTTGGTTTATGCCTAGAGCTGCTTCAAGGAACTAGACCAATTGGCTATATAGGCCCAGTGACGCTTCTTATTGATCTTAATAGTATGTCCCTCCCTTCCCTGTCCTTTCATGTCCCTATCCAAGTAGCAGTCATGTTCTTGGTGTGATGGGACTGAAGGAACTCCAGTCAGCCAGGGCCTTGGCAGCTCTGAAGCTAACCTTAGCATCTAAGTGTCTATCTTGAATTCCCTGGAAAAATCTCTATAGGAGGTAAAGCTTCCCTGGTCCCCTCCTTTCTGGTCACCATCATCCATTTCCCAGTTAGGGCAACAATAAAGGAGGACCCAGCCAAGCTAGAAGGAATTTTGTGGATGGGAGACAGCTGGATTAGCTTCAGCTTGGGCTGGAGAAGTCGGTATAGGATCTCAGACCAGGCCCATCTTTCTAGAATGTGTTTAATTTTGAGTTTGCTTTATTAGATATGTTTTTTAAGAGCTCTATATATTTGAACTGCTCTTTATGTGGCAAAATAGGTAGCTCTTGGGCTCATGTCTTGGGTTTTGGCTCTTTAATGATTACTCTAGGCCAGCATTTAGTCATTTGAGAATTGTAGCCTTTTGTTTTCGCTAACTTGGGTCTCAGTGCTAGGGTATTGAGTCAGGTAGCTGGAGGACTGTGGCCTGAGGCTGCAATTAGAGGAACACTTCCCATAGTGCTTGGTGAGGCTCCCCTGCTTCTAAAGGATGAGGTACTGTAGCCTTGGTCTTGGGGACCACCTGCCTGGGGCAGTGGACATCCTAATTAATGGGCTTCTAGCAGTATCTTTGGTTCCTATCCCATCGAAATTCCCCAAAGTTCTGGGACCTGCCATTGAATTAGACAAGATGAAGAAGGAGAACTTGCTGCCTCTGTTTTGCCTTGTTTGTTAGTTTGCCTGGGTCTCTCTGAGGAAGGAGGGGGTCCCGCCTCCACCTCAACACATACCCCTTCAGTGACTCAGAGTCTCAGAAGGAAACCCTGACTCCTGGGGCCATTTCCTAATGGTACTGTAAGCCAAGCAGCTTTGCTTCTGCCTCTGTTTCCAAGCCCACCCTTTTCCCCTGAGCTCAGGGTTAGGGATGGGCACTTTCCTCTCTGGTTGTGTCCGAAAGGAAGGAACGTCTTCCTATGGCTAACAAAAACTAAAGGGGAAATAAGGAAACAGGAAGAAGTATGGTGGGGGCTGGGGTAGACTCCCCTGGAGCCAAGCCCACCCAGCTAACAAGAGCTGCCTAGGGCTGGCCATAGCTGGCTCATGATGCTGAACTTGAAAGTTTTTTTTTTTTATGTGTGTGGCTCCTCCAAGATATAGGTACATGAAGTTTAGGTTAAAGGGGTGGGATTCTTTATTTTTGTTTTTGTATTGTATGTGTCAAGAATCACTCTGTTGTTCATCTTTTGCTTTTGGCACTGTTTGTTCCCTATCTGTATTTTCTGCTTAGTGCTAGCACTGAGAGGCTCCACCATAGGGAATGCATGGGAGGTAGTGAGGGGTGTCAATGAGGGGGTGGGTGGAGGAGCGGCCCAGGCTCTTCTACTGAATCTGTACTCTGGCCTAGGTTTTTAGATCCCACTGAGCCCAGCTGGCTGAAAACAAAGACAGTCAGGGTGAAACCTCTTCTGCCAGAAGAGTGGCCTGAGTTGAATTTCCAGGAGGATGATGCGGACATCTATGGGCTGAGAGTTCTGCAGTCTAGCTCTGACTTGGGTCAGGGGCCAGTTGGTCTCTAATCAGACTTTTTTGGGTCTCACTCAGGCTTACTGAAACATCATGCCAAGAACTCTGGGATTCATGTCCCTTAACCCATTCATTTTTCTGAAAAATCTCCATTGTTGAGGAGAGGCTGCTCAGTGGACACCCCAAGTTCTCATGATTGGGAAGATGTTTTTTTTTCAGTTGTCAATGGTGTTAGCCTCCCAGGAAGACTAGCCCTGCCCACAGGACCACCTGTTGGTTTAAGAGCATGTTTGTGTTCTCTTGCTTTCACTGCCTAAGAGCTACTGGGATCATGTTAGTGGGCACTTAGGCTTTGATGAGAGGGCAAAGTTTGAGTTAAGTTTACCTCCCCCTTTCTGTGCCTGGGAACAGTTTGGTCCAGCTTTAGAATTGTGGTTTTGACTTCCTTGTCTCTTGGGAGAAGCTTCTGTTTTAAGGAATTTCTCTTCCTTCTTATCCTGCCTCTAGCCTCTCCTGGAAAGGCCTGGCTATGGATTCTAGAATCTCAACTGAGAACTTCAGAAAACAGCAACAGTATTTTCCTTTTCCTAGTGCTAACATCCCTTTCCCTAGAAATTGGCTCACCTTGGGAAATCCAGGGAAAGAATCAGCAGGTTCTCTGCCCTCCCTGGGGATTGGGGAAGGAGCCACCCCGGTCAGCACAGTGCCTTTTCCTCTCCTGCTCTGAGCCAGGGTGGGGCATTCCCTCTAGATTCAGGTCTGGGCAGAGGTCCCATAATCCCTGCCATGGGGCTGCTTCCCTGTCCCTTCCCTCCCCTTTGCTGGCCTACTCTGACATAATTCAAGTGTCTTCTTGCCTTGAGGATCCTTAGTGGCATCAAATGGAATATTGTCCTCCATGCCTCTCCAAAAGGACCTAGGAGAGTAGGTGAGCTTTCTGAAGTGAGAGATGAATCTGTTTTGTTTGTTTTAAAGCGCAAGGTGGGGAGGTATGCTTTGGGCCTCCTCCTCCTGTGGCCTTGGAAGAAGGAGAGACTGAGGCAAGGCAAAGTGATAGATAGTACACTGAAGCAGAACCAGAAACACCCAGGAACTGTTCAGAAATCTCAGAAGAAATCTGCTTCTCTTTGATGGAAAGATATAATTAATGATTAAAGAGCTCCAAGAAAATTGCAAAGAAGCCTTAATGTTCAAGCTTTAGGAAGATCAGAACAATTTTTTTCTTTCAGTCCAAGCTAAGACTCTTCGTATTTAGACCTCCCCTGGGGCAAGAGGGCTAGGTTTTCTCAGTTTGTTATGAGACTAGATTGGTACCAATAGATCGGCTGCCTAGTGAGGGTAGGCTTCTTCTTTGCACCTGTGTGGCTTGCTTCCAGTCTGGCCTGTCCTTTCTAGCTGCCTTTTGTCTAGCCCGTGATGGGGGGCCAGATCATCTTGATAAAAGCAGGTGATTTGGGGTCTAGCTGGGTTGGCAGGAAAAAAGCAGGATGGATCTCTTGGGACGGGTTCTCCCAGGAGTATAAACACAAGGAGCCAGGATTGTGCTGGCAGCCAGGGAAACAGTAGTGTCTGTTTGAATTGGCAGAGAGGCCTTGGCACCTCTTGCATCCAGGCAGTCTTGTGAGATGGGGGCACATAGCACTGGGGAAAGCAGAACTCTATTCTCACCTCTATTTTGAGCTTCAGTGCTTTATTTCAGTATGAGGAAAAACAACAACAAACTGAAGTGCGCTTTCCGTCCTTTCAAAGGACAACTGTTGGGAAGGGAGAGCCGAGTTTCGAGGTAGGAGGGGAGCACTGGCAGGGAGAGACATTCTTGACTCCTCTCTTCCCTGGTGTATCATGATCCAGGGAATGAAAAGAAATTTGACCCTGGATTGGTTTTCTCCTTGGACTTAAGGAATGTTCCCTTTTCCTTCCACGAAGTTCTCCCAGGCTAGGACCAACTGCCCATTCTGAGCTCAGGGCAGCCTCTTCAACCATTATTGGCCTAATCTGGCTTGTCAGGAAACCAACCCCACCCTTCCACATTAGGCCTGGCTGCTCTGTTCTGTACCAAGTACTGGAGAAAAAGCATCAAGTTCTTAGCCCTTATAGCTTCTACTCTAGTTTCCCGCCCTCTCTCTGTGGAGGCCAAACCACCTCTTTGTCAGTAGTCACAATATGCATTGACGGTGGCACAGTGAGATATAATTGAGGGGCTTTGAACCTGGCTGGCCAGGGAAGCTGTAGGGGTGGATAGAGCTGGCTTTCCTTCTGGGCTGTCTCCATCTGACCCTACCCCTTCCGTGCCCCACCCCACTCCCACCAAAAAGTACAAAATCAGGATGTTTTTCACTGTCCATTGCTTTGTGTTTTAATAAACAATTTGCAGTGACACTCTGTGTTGGGACTGAGTTTGAACTTGATCACACAAAGTGTTGATGTGATGGGGTGGGATAAAGGAGACTCAGGGGGTTCACTTGACTCCAAAGAGTTCTCCTGTGACAAGGCTGGGAACTGTTATCCATTTAGCTATGTGTTTTTTGCTGTTCTCTCCTGGATGTTTGCTTAGGAGAATCAATCTGTAAAACCCTTCCTGGTCATTTTAACTAGCAGCTCATTTAAGGATAAAGTTTGTTTTCACTTTCACTGAACAACTAAGCACTGACTGTCCCACTCCTAAGGCACACTGGGCCTGTGGGTGCCTCTCTTCACCATTCCCTTAACCTCCATGATAGTGCATAGACAAGCTAAGCTAACCTAAGCCATAGGAGATTTTTCTCTGCTTGCTCCTTTCTGGTGCCTTGTCATTGTTGACTATACATTACGAAGAGCAGAGTTGCGAGATAGGAAGGGAGCACTGAAGGGATTTTTTTCTTATAATTTATAAGCCACATTTTACAGATGAGGAATGTTGAGCCAGGTGTGGTGGTTCATGCCTGTAATCCAAGCACTTTAGGAGGCTGAGGCCAGCAGATTACCTGAGCCCAGGAGTTCAAGACCAGTCTGGACAACATGTTGAAACCCCGTCTCTACTAAAAATACAAAAATTAGCCAGGCATGGTGGTGCACACCTGTAGTCCCAGCTCAGGAGGCTGAGGTGGGAGAATCACTTGAGCCCAGAAGATCAAGGCTCCAGTGAGCCAAGATTTCACCACTGTACTCAGCCTGGGTGACAGAGTGAGACCCTGTCTCTCTCACACAAAGAAACACTGAAGATCAGAAAAGTTATTAACGTACCCCAGACTAATCTAGTAAATGGTCAAGCCAGTGTTCAAATCCAGTCTGTCTGCGATCAGAGCCCAAGCTTTTTAAAGCTGTAAAGATAATTACAGCTCTCCATTATTGAGCCCTTGAAATGGGCTGGGCACAATGTCCAACATTTTATAGATGTTATCTGTCTTTTATCTTCAGCAAACTAGTTAGTGTTACCCTTTAAGTGACTTGCACAAGGTAGCACAACCAACAAAAGGCAGAGCTGGGATTTGAAACCAGGAGTCTGGCTCTCAGTCATGACCCTCTACCGCCATTCATTTCTTCATGGTGTTGGGTGGCACGGCTCCAGAGCCTACCTACTGCATTTCTCCAAGTGGGAATGGAGGCTGCTGACTTGCAGGGGTGGGGTGAGGTAGAGGTGGAGGGAGAGGATTTTGGCCTACCTCCCTCAGTTATCCGTTGAAGGGCAGAATTCAGTGTGCAGCTCCAAGAGTGAGGCCAGTGTTGATGGAGTCTGTTCTCAGGGTCCAAACAAGCCAGGAGGCCCACAGAGAATTTCCTAGGCTGAGCCCAGCCATAACGAGTTCTTTCCTAATTCAGATTTAGCTGTTACTATTTCATGTAGCTTTGCATGAGCTGCCAAATGGGGAAGAGACCTAAAGAACTCCTGCTCTAGGGAGTTGCAGGGAGGGAAATTGTCTGACAGAAGATCTTGGGCCAAGGTCGGGGGGTTGGGTTGGACCACTCTGTGGGTCCAGATCTTAATCTTACTAAGGAAATCAGGCTCCCGGTTGGCTGGAGCCAGTGAGACCTTTCTCCATACTTAGTACCCACCATCCCCCATAAAGGAAGAGAGATGAGTTTTTCTAGTACTTACTGAAAAGCTCATTGCTGTTGCAGTGGTGAAGGGTCAAGGGAGAAAGGAAGCAGAGCATTGGGGTCCTGGAGCAGGCTTGCCTCTGCTCTCCAGCAACCTAAAGCCGCAGGCACCTTGCTGTAGTGCTCTGGCCCAAGAGTCTCAGTTTTGTTTGTTCCTAACCACTTAATGTTAGTATGAAGTAACCCACTTGCTTTGTCGCTGCGCTCTCCCACCCGGCTCTGGCTTTTCCCTGCCCCGGGTGCCTGCCCTCAACAGAGGGAGCCTGGAGAAAGAGGCCACTTGTATATATTGCCATATTGACCATTCAAGGGACACTCTTCCTGCTACCAGCATAGTGCTTTTGTTGCGGTTTTATGTCTCCTCTTCATAACAATCCTAGGAAAGACATGTGACTAGCCTGACTTGTAAATGAAGACACAAAGGCCTCAGGGGAGAAACGACCTGACCAGAGTCACGTAGCTGGTAAGTGGCAGAGTGAAGACTGGAACCCAATGCTGTGTGACCCCAAAATCTGTGCTTTCAGTGCCATGCTATACTAGTTTTAAAGAGGAATGTTTTGAATATTGATAACTGATGAATATATGATTACATGGAGATTTTATTATTTCTATGAAAAATAAAGTAACTTTTAAGACTGATATAAAGATCTATAAATATATGCAGAAATAAATTTTTAAAAACTATTCGGAGTGTAAAATTTGAAATATTTTCTTTTTTTTTCCTTTTTCTTTTTTTTTTTTGAGATGGAGTTTCGCTGTTGTTACCCAGACTGGAGTGCAATGGCACAATCTCGGCTCACCGCAACCTCTGCCTTCTGGGTTCAAGCAATTCTCCTGCCTTAGCCTCCCGAATAGCTGGGACTACAGGCTACAATGCCCAGCTAATTTTTGTATTTTTAGTAGAGACGGGGTTTCACCTTGTTGACCAGGATGGTCTCGATCTCTTGACCTCATGATCCACCCGCCTCGGCCTCCCAAAGTGCTGGGATTATAGGCGTGAGCCACCACACCCGGCCTCCTTTTTCTTTTTTTTTTTTTGAGACAGGGTTTTGCTCTGTTACCCAGGCTGGTGTGCAGTGGCAAGATCTTGGCTCACTGCAGCCTTGACCTCCCAGGCTCAAGCAGTCCTCCCACCCCACCCTCCTGAGTAGCTGGGACTACAGGTGTGTAGCCACCACACCCAGCTGATTTTTATATTTTTTGTAGAGACAGGGTTTTTCCATGTTGCCCAGGCTGGTCTCGAACTCTTGGGCTCAAGCAATCTGCCCACCTTGGCCTCCCAAAGTGCTGGGATTAGAGGTGTGAGCCATCGCACCTGGCCTGAAAAATCATTTTCATCCTATCCCTCTAATCCCTAAAGGATAATACAGAGGACAGTCTGGTGTATATCTTTCATTTTAAATGATTTTTAAAATGTATACACACACACACACACACACACACACAGAGTCTTTTTAAACAAATGGGAATACACTATAGATACCATTCTGTGTCCTTTTTATTTAATATGTCTTAGAGAGTTTGCTCATATACATAGGTCAGTACATAGAGATTTTCCTCAATCTCAATGGCTGCACAATATTTTATGGTTAGATTTTAATTATTTTACCAATCCCCTGTTGATGAACATTAAGATACTGCTCATTTTTTTGCCAGTACAAACTGCCGCAGTGAACATGTATATACATATATCTTTGTGCATATGTCAGGTGTTTCTTTAGGAAACTCCTTTCATGAATTACTGGATCAAGTAATATATACATTAAAAAATTTGAGAGTATTGCCTTCCATGAGGCTATATGAATTTTTACTCACCAACCTTGTGCTGTGACTTTGGAATATGCCAGAAATCTTTTTTGGAAATAAATGGGATATAAATAATAAATAGTGCTTTTTAAAAACAGCCCTCTGGCTGGGTGCAGTAGCTCACACCTGTAATCCCAGCACTTTGGAAGGCTGAAGTGGGTGGATCACCTGAGGTCAGGAGATCAAGACCAGCCTGACCAAACATAGTGACACCCCGTCTCTACTAAAAATACAATATTAGCCAGGCGTGGTGGTGCATGCCTTAATCCCAGCTACTCAGGAGGCTGAGGCTGGAGAATCGCTGGAACTCAGGAGGCAGAGGTTGCAGTGAGCCAAGATCATGCCATTGTACTCCACCCTGGCAACAGAGCGAGACTCCGTCTTAGAAACAAACAAACAGCCCTCAGCCAGAGAGTGAAGTGACTTGGTACTAAGGAAATTACTAGCTCTCAGTCCCAGACCGCCATGCCTGTAATCCCAGCCATGGCTTGCTAATTCAATGCATGCCATCTCTAGGGAGGTGGCAGAAAGCAGGACTGAACTTTCAGTCTCAGCAGAAAAAAGCCAGCTGATGTCTTGCTTACCTTGGTTACACCAGCTCTGGGCCCCACCTGTGTGGCCTGATTTGAAGGCAGACTGCCTGGCTACTCTGGGACTGCCCTGGAAAACAGCCACTGTCACACCTCTTGGAGGAAAACAGCCTGGAGGGAGTCAGCCCTGAGCTGGGGGGAAAGGGAGGCTGGCCCTTCTGCTTTTGGTGTTGGAGTTACTATGTAGTACGATAGTCTCTATTTTTCTTCTTCCCCCAAAATAAAGAGTTAGTATATGTAATTTTCAAAAGACATTTTAAGAGAGACTTTTAATGCACCTCAAAACATTTGATGCAGAAAGGCAGATTGGAGGTTACAGACGTAATTTTTCCTACCCCTTTAAAAACATGAAATTATATATATTTCCTTCCCTTTCCTTTCTTTTTTTCCGCATTTCCTTCCTTTCCCTCCCTCTTTTCTTACAGAGTCTCACTCTGTCACTCTTCTAACTCCTGACCTCGGCCTCCCAAAGTGTTGGTATTACAGGCATGAGCCACTGTGCCCAGCCTGTTTATTACTTTTAACCACAATTCACAGGTAGTGCCCAGAGAGAGTACAGGCCCTGACTCATGGCAGTATTTAAAACAAACAAATCAACAGGCTGGGCACGGTGGGCCTGTAATCCCAGCACTTTGGGAGGCCAAGGCGGGCAGATCACAAGGTCAGGCGTTTGAGACCAGCCTCCCCAACGTAGTGAAACCCAGTCTTTACTAAAAAACACACAAAAATTAGCCAGGTGTGATGGCGGGCGTCTGTAATCCCAGCTACACAGGAGGCGAAACAGAATTGCTTGAACCCGGGAGGCAGAGGTTGCAGTGAGCTGAGATCGCACCACTGTACTCTAGTCTGGGTGACAGAGTGAGACTCTATCTCAAAAAACAAAAAAGTACAAAAATTAGCCAGGCCTAGTGGTGCAAGACTGTAATCCAAGTTACTCGGGAGGCTGAGGCCCGGGTTGCTTGAACCCGGGAAGCGGAGGTTGCAGTGAGCCAAGATCGTGCCACCGCACCCTAGCCTGGGCGACAGAGTGAGACCCATCTTAAAAAAAAAAAAAAAAAGAAATGTTGATTAAGTTTGAGGTTGCTTTTAAATTTTAAGAGAAAATAGGGCAACTCTGGCATAGAGTCTGACTTCCCGACACAGATCCAAAGGTATTTTCTTTTTTTTTTTCTTTTTTGAGATGAAGTCTCACTCTCACCAGCTGGAGTGCAGTGGCATAATCTCAGCTCACTGCAACCTCTTCCTTCCAGGTTCAAGTGATTTTCGTGCCTCAGCCTCCTCAGTAGCTGGGACTACAGGTGTGTGCCACCACGCCCAGCTAATTTTTGTATTTTTAGTAGAGATGGGGTTTCACCATGTTGGTCAGGCTGGTCTTGAACTCCTAACCTCGTGATCCGCCTGCTGGAGCCTCCCAAAGTGCTAGGATTACAGCCGCGAGCCACCGTGCCCGGCTGGTATTTTCTTTTTAGAAAATATACAACCAGCCCATGATTATATGCTTGAGATAAAATAGTACAGAAGTAGCTCTAAATCATGTCAAAGTGCATATATTTCCTTTAACCCCATCTGATTCTCTCCTCTCCAGAAGTAATCAAGGTTAATGTTTTAATGCATATCCAGACCTCTTCCTTTATAATTACAAATACACATTTATATCTGTATCTATGTCTATCTGTCTTTTTTTTTTTAGACAGGGTCTCACTCTCATGGCCTAGGCTAAAGTGCACTGGCACAATCACGGTTCATGCAGCCTTGACTTCCTGGGCTCGGGTGATTCTCCCACCTCGGCCTCCTGAGTAGCTGGGACTATAGGCATGTATCACCACACCCAGCTAATTATTGTATTTTTAGTAGAGACATGGGTTTTGCCATGTTGCCCAAGCTGATCTTGAACTCCTAGGCTCAAGCATTCTGCTCACCTCAGCCTCCCAAAGTGCTGGGATTACAGGCATGAGCCACCATACCTGGCCCACATCTATATATTTATATACTTTTATTTTATTTTATTTTATTTTGAGACAGGGTCTTGCTCTGTTACCCAGGCTGGAGTGCAGTATTGCGATCTTGGCTTACTGCAACCTTCACCTCCAGGTTCAAGTGATTTTTCTGCCTCAGCCTCCTGAGTTGCTGGGATTACAGATGCACATTACCACGCCCAGCTAATTTTTGTATTTTTAGTAGAGACAGGATTTCACCATGTTGGTCGGGCTGGTCTGGAAGTCCTGACCTCATGATCTGCCCGCCTTGACCTCCCAAAAGTGCTAGGATTACAGGTGTGAGCCACCATGCCCAGCCTATACTTTTTATTTTAAATAAATGGAGTTCTTGGCTCATTGTAGTGAGCTGTGATTGCGGCACTGCGCTCCAGTCTGGGTGACAGAGTGAGACCCTGTTTTTTTGTTTTTGTTTTTTTTTGAGACGGAGTTTTGCTCTTGCTACCCAGGCTGGAGTGCAATGGCGTGATCTCGGCTCACCGCAACCTCCGCCTCCTGGGTTCAGGCAATTCTCCTGCCACAGCCTCAGCCTCCTGAGTAGCTGGGATTATAGGCATGTGCCACCATGCCCAGCTAATTTTTTGTTTTAGTAGAGACGGGGTTTCACCATGTTGACCAGGATGGTCTCGATCTCTTGACCTCATGATCCAACTGCCTCGGCCTCCCAAAGTGCTGGGATTACAGGATTGAGCCACCGCGCCCGGCCAAGACCCTGTTTTAAATAAATAAATAAATAGGATTCTGTACCTTGCTTTTTGCCTCACTTAATATATGTTTGATATCTTTCCATACTAATAAACATATCTCTCTCTCTCTCTTTTTTTTTTTTTTTTTTTTTGAGACAGAGTTTTGCTCTTGTTACCCAGGCTGGAGTGCAATGGCGCGATCTCGGCTCACCGAAACCTCCATCTCCTGGGTTCAGGCAATTCTCCTGCCTCAGCCTCCTGAGTAGCTGTGATTACAGGCACATGCCACCATGCCCAGCTAATTTTTTGTTTTAGTAGAGACGGGGTTTCAGCATGTTGACCAGGATGGTCTCGATCTCTTGACCTCATGATCCAACTGCCTCGGCCTCCCAAAGTGCTGGGATTATAGGCATGAGCCACTGCGCCCAGCTATGTCTCATTTTTTAAAACAGCTCTGTGAAATATGAATGGATACAAATGTAATTTATTATAAATTGTCAATATTATAAATCTCTGTGCATACATGTAGGGTAAATTCCTGGATGTGGACTTGCAGGTGAAGAGGTTACATTTGCCATCATCCCTAGAAAGAGAAAAGCCAGGGTCCAAGTAACTAGTCTTGTTGCTCTGAGAACAAAGCTTCCATGAACAAGTATATGGGAAATGGCCACATGCTAAACCACCCTCTTGGCCATTCACAGTCAAGTAGCATATTAAAAGTTCTGGAAATTCTTCAGTAACCACTCTCTGTTGAGTGGTTTTGAAAGAGTTGTTTGCAAAAGGAAAGACTTTAATTCTTTGTACATATTTATTAAAATCTCCCTGAGAATTGCTTGAACCGGGAGGCGGAGGTTGCAGTGAGCCGAGATTGCGCCGCTGCGCTCCAGCCTGGGTGACAGAGCAAGACTCCGTCTGAAAAAAAAAAAAAAAAAAAAGAAACCTCCCTGAACACACTCCAGCCTGGGTGACAGAGGGAGACTCCATCTCAAAAAAAAAAAAAAACCTCCCTGAACAGTTTGTTAAATGCCACCATATGCTAATCTCTCAAAGACAGTATAGCATTTGGGTAGGAACTTGGCCATACACTGTGCCACCCAGCTGGGTGGCTGGGGTGGGGTCAAGTTTGGACTTTGTCCAGGAACCAAGAGAGGCCTGTTTTGGTGGCTTTGGTGAGAGGGACTCAGCAAGCAAGGCCTGGGAAGAACGTCTGGAGGCACTGGGGGAGGGTTGCAATTTTACTCTAAACTGGCTGAGAAGTGACATCAGAGCTAGCAGACAAACTGCATCAGTCACGTCCAGGCCTTCAACACAGAACAGTGCAGATCTAGAATCCCTAGAGAAGGAATCCCTTGGAGTGGAAGAGGTTAGACCACATTCCCCTGTTGACCCACTTCTGGCCAGTTGGTGAAGTCATGGCTAACTTCCAAGGCTCGGTGCAGATGTTGCCTCTGAAACCTTCCCAACCCCTCAGACTCTTACACCCAGGTTAGAATAAACCACTCCTGCGTATATTCCTAGCACCATTGCTGCATCTCTTACAGTGCAGTCAGTGAGTCTAGTCTGTCTTCCAGTTCATACTAACTTGCCTTGTGAAGAGGAAGGATCAAAAGTGGGAGCTCCTCCATAGTGGGATACTGTTCAGGCTGTCCTTCAGCCATTACTGAGCACCTACCCTGTGTCAGGCATTAGCTGAACTGCTGGGAATTAAGGGGTGAGGCAGACCCAATCCCTGCCCTCTCAAATCTCCTGTAACCTAGCTCAATGTCTAGCCCAGGACCTGGTACAGTAGGGCTTAGGGATGGCAATCTCATTGGAAAGTTTGTCTTGAAGCTGCCTTTGCATAACAAGCACCGCTTTAACTTACCTTCTATGCTAAATATATTAATAAACATTTTCTTAACATGCACTGTCCACTAATAGCTTAGTGTTGAAGAACAGGCCTTGAGTCAGATGGACCTGGATTCAAATCCCTGTTCCCTCCTCTTACTGTTTGAGGGACTTCACACATGTTACCTGACTTCTCTGAACTTGAGAAAATCAGCTTCCTGATGTGTAAAATGGAGATAGTAACACCTCGCAGGGTTGTGAGGAGTCTGCCCTTATAACAAGTGTCCTGCCATATAGCGAGTGTACAGTAAACATTGGCCATTCTTGTTGGTGTGATTATTGGGAACTGGTTGCCATTGTGCTGTTGGTACTGGTGGTAGAACTCTTGGATTGAGAATGCCTAGATGGTGCACTGAAGAATCTGTGTGCTCTTTCAGAACAGGAGGAGGATGAGGAGGAAAGTTTATATGAGGTAAATTCATTTGACCGTAAGATACATTTAAAGATCGTGGGCGACCAGGCAACCGTAGACTCTCCACCTGGCAGGACCAAAGTTGGGGCAGGAGCCGCTGCCCCGCCCCCGGTCCCCGCCCTGCCCCGCCCCTGCCCCGGGGCCACCAGGCCCTGGGCCCCGCCCCCGCTCTCCATAGTTACCGCTCTGTGGAGGCGGCGGCCATCTTGGCGGCGGAGCGATGAGCGGGTCGAACCCGAAGGCTGCGGCCGCGGCGTCGGCAGCTGGGCCCGGGGGGCTGGTGGCTGGCAAGGAGGAGAAGAAGAAGGCGGGAGGCGGCGTTCTGAACCGCCTGAAGGCGCGGCGGCAGGCGCCCCACCACGCGGCCGACGATGGCGTCGGGGCAGCGGTCACGGAGCAGGAGCTGCTGGCGCTGGACACCATCCGTCCGGAGCACGTCCTGCGCCTCAGCCGGGTCACCGAGAGTGAGTGCCGCGCGGGCCGCGCCCTCCCCTCGCGCCGGGCCCCGGCTCCTGGAGCCTTCCGCGGACCCGACCGCTCGACCGGCGCAGGAGTTTCCCCAGACCCCCTCGGCCGGTCGGGCCGCGCTTCCCGCTGCCCCGCCGGCCGTGGTCTGCCCCCGCCACGCTCACGTAGCTCTGGTGGGGAAGGGCTCTCCTGGGCTTGACCGCATTCCTGTGAGTCCGGCCACGCTAGGATGCCCCTCAGCCGGTCGGTTCCCCAGGTCGGCGGGACCTGTTTGGGTAGAGGGCGCGGGTCAGCTGAACCGGATCCTCCTGAGCCGGCCGGGAGCTGAGGTCCCCTCGTAAATGGGCCCCTGGAACCCCGGCCATCCGTGAAGTTCCCGTTCAGCCAGGCGCCCCTAGCCGGTCTGCCCCAGCCCCGCAGCCCCGTGGCAGGCCAGAAGCCCTACCTGCTTCCTCCGCCCCGGCCCCGTTGCCCTTTGCAGCCTGCCGTGCCTCCCTCCCCCTTTGGGTCCGAAGCCTTGCGCCTTAGTGTGCAGGTGGATTCTTACCCACAACACATGGCCGTGGCATTTCCTGCCCATTTAAAACTGTGCCACATTAAAACAAAAAATAAAAGTTTCAGTTTGTGTACAAACTCCGACATATGAATCCTGCTTTTGACATTTATTCTCGTGAATTAAGAATGATTTCAGCGTTTCAGAAATGCTTTCCCTGCACAAAAGGCAACCATCCTACGCTTTTTCATTGATAGGAGAATGGGTGGGAAGAAAAATATTGCCCAGTCCCTGCCCTGGGTGACCTCCCTTTTTCTGTTCTCTGCCAAGCCAATCCCTGACTTGACGTCTTTTCTCTTGCTGCTATTTCCCCCCTCCCCGGAGTGTGCAGCCACAGTTAGGCCTATCTTGCCCTGCCCATCACTCCTGCCCTCAGTCTCCTAACCCTGTGGCGGCAGCAGCATTCCCTGATGATCGAAGGCTGCCGTGGTGTCTGAATTGCTATACCAGTCAGCCCAGGGCTGCTCAGGTGCACCTCAGGTTGCTGATGGCAGCTCTAGTAATTTGGATGAAGTTTTGGTCCTCCCTGTGTAAAAGGGAATTCTCATCTCAAAGAGTTTTAATTTGATTCTAGGTATTTGGATGCCCCCATTTCCTAGCACTGTGTGGGTTGGGACTGTCCTTAGCAGTCCTGAACATATCTTTAGACATTCTTGCTATTCAGTTTTATTGCAACAATGCGAAAAACTTTTTATCTGAATCAGTTTTCATTTGGACCTCTGAAAGTATACAGTGCTCAGCACCTGGTCTTGGTAACCTCATACCCTCTCCTGCCATCAAAGGTGAGTTAGGGGATTCTGTGCCTGGCCCTAAGCAGCATTCTCAGTGAGCATTCGGGTCCTGTTTGGGGGCTTGGGATTGTTGATCATTGTCCAGACCCACCTCTGCAGCTTCTTGGAGAAAGCCACAGGTCAGAGCCTGGCACCCTCTTTGTTACTTTTCTTAACGTTTTGTTCATTCTACCTAGCAGGTTATTTGAGTACTCCCTAAGGGTGCAAAGCCAGTGTTAGCCTTTTTAGCAGTTACAGAATAATAAGTTCTCTTGCTATCTTACTAAAGAGATAACTTGTGGCTGGGTGCGGTGGCTTACACCTGCAGTCTCAACACTTTGGTAGGTTGAGGCAGGCGGATCACGAGGTCAGGAGTTCAGGACCAGCCTGACCAACATGGTGAAACCCCATCTCTACTAAAAATACAAAAATTAGCCAGGCATGGTGGTGCGCACCTGTAATCCTAGTTACTTGGGAGGAGAATCGAACCCAGGAGGCAAAGGTTGCAGTGAGTGGAGATGGTGCCATTGCACTCCAGCCGGGGCTACAGAGCATGACTCTGTCAGCAAAATAAAAAAAAAAAGAGACAGCTTACTTGTAAAACAAGAAAACAACTAACTCAGGCAATAAAAGATAAAGCATCAAAATGAGTTATGGAAAAGGTGCTATCTGGAATCATCCTAGAAAGAAATCAGTGAAACTTGCTGTGATCAGTATTTATTTGAATTAGCTGCTCGGTTGTCACATCTACTTACTTGGGCCTAATGCCTTCACCAGCAGCTTCATCCTCCTGTTGCCTGGATATGTATGGTCTACTGTATGATTTTGTGTAGCCCACAAACTAAGAATGGTTTGTACATTTTTAAATGGTTGAAAAAAACTTTAAAATCTGGTAACACGTGCTTATGTAAAATTCATATTTCAGTGTCCATAAATACAGTTTTATTGGAATATAGCCACAGTCATTCATTTGCGTATTGTCTGTGGATGCTTTGTGGCTACAGTGACAGAGTTGAGTAGTTGTGACAGAGACCATGTGGCAGCAAAGCCTAAATTATTTAGAATCTGGCTCTTTACAGAAAAATTTGCTGATCTCGGCTTTCTTACACTGACAGTTGGCAAACTAGCACTGTATTATCTGCTAAGTCAGTTTAAATGTTTTAGATTGGAATTCTATACAAAGTTCTGTCCTGTTGTTGATATCCAACTTGATAGATAATGAAAGATTTTTAAGTGTTTCCACAGAAATCCCCCTTTTCTATCCTAGTTTCTTTCTTTTTTTTTTGAGATAGAGTCTCGCTCTGTTGCCCAGGCTGGAGTGCAGTGGTGCAATCTCTGCTCACTGCAACCTCCTCCTCCTGGGTTCAATCGATTATTCTGCCTCAGCCTCCCAAGTAGCTGGGTGTGCAGCATCACGCCTGGCTAATTTTTGTATTTTTAGTAAAGACAGTTTCACGGTATTGGCCAGGCTTTCTTGAACACCTGACCTCATGATCTGCCCTTCTTGGCTTCCCAAAGTGCTGGAATTACAGGCATGAGCCACTGCACCCAGCCTTCTATCCTAGTTCTAACAGTTTCATAAGTTTTCATCCAAAGCAAATCCTTGTTCTTTTTTTCTTTGTTGGATCCCCTAATTCTGTTTATACGACTTCTGCTAACGATAACACAAGAGAAAGTTTTTGGGAGTATTTTAAATGTATTGTGTAAGAAAAAATCTGAGTTTGCTTCAAAACTTGAGAATTAAAAAAATGGTAGTTTGGGAGGATTATTTAACAGTATTCGTTTCTCTCTCATTTTCAGATTATTTATGTAAACCTGAAGACAACATCTACAGTATTGATTTCACCCGCTTCAAAATTCGAGATTTGGAGACAGGGACAGTGCTTTTTGAGATCGCCAAACCTTGCGTTTCAGGTAGGCCTCAGTGTTGTAGTGACCACTAGACATTGACATTGGTTTCGAGCCAAAGGTCTTTGAAACTCAAATCTTTGTGTGCCACTGCATCCTGTTTTTTGGACTCCACTGTGTCCCGCTTCCATGACTTCTTCCCATGGCCTGGTTTGAAGCTGTGTTCAGAGGCTGAGGCTTGTTGAATATGTCTGCTGGTCACTGTGTTCCACATCTTTCTGCATATCAGTGTATGTAATCCTCACACCTGTGAGGAGTTACTGTTATGTCCATTTTACAGCAAAGGGTCTGAGGCCTAGAATCCCCAAGCAGCACTTGCCTAAGGTCCTGTCCTCATTCATCTTATCATGTTGCCTCTAATTGGGAGAGAAATCCTTGAAATTAAACTATAATGAGGAAAACTCACCTGAGCCTAGAGCCCTCTTGGAGGGTGATAGGAAAGATTCCAGTCCAGACATGAGGCAGTTTGAGCCATCTTCTCACTCTCCTTTACATAGTGCCATGGGTTTCCCCGGAAGTC
This sequence comes from Callithrix jacchus, assembly GCF_049354715.1. Classification (NCBI taxonomy): domain Eukaryota; kingdom Metazoa; phylum Chordata; class Mammalia; order Primates; family Cebidae; genus Callithrix; species Callithrix jacchus. Next base: position 123,846,854 of record NC_133510.1, read on the forward strand.
CTGGTTTGGATTTTAATCTTGACCATTTTCTGAAGGAACAGACCCAGGAACTCAACTACTTGGGGTCCCTTAAATTAGCCTCCAATAGCCGCTTGCTGGGCTTGTGATTGATTCTGGCCAGGGGACCAACCACAGAAGCCTTTGGAGCACCGCATTGGAGGTTTAGTGCCCCCTGGAGTTAGTCATTTGTTAGAACACTGGTACAGATACCAGTAATATCAGCGTGGTTTGTAAACTTATTTTAATAAGCGTTTCTTGTCTGATCTGCCACCCAGAAAGAGCCTGCAAATCTGATAAGGCCCTGATTTTACCCTTACCTGGTGGCATTTATGCTTTCATAATCTACTACTGACCAGTGCTCCTAAAGGCTCAAGCTTGTGGGTAGTTTTTTATTGGGATGGTCAAATCAGGACCAGCTAGTTTCCTGGGTCTGTGGTGTTCTCATCCCTAAGCCACATATCCAGTACCTGGGACATTTCAAGGACTCTAGGCCTACTACAGGTTTGTGGATTTGGATTAGACTCAGTTGTCATTTCATTATAAGACAGAACTGTTTTAAGAAGTTCAGTTGAAGATACTGTTAAGTATCTTGATGTTCAGTCTCTCTAGTTTTTACATTTAAGGATCTTGATTCACTTGAATATCCCCACATTGAGGCTGGGTGCAGTGGATCATGTCTGTAATTCCAGCACTTTGGGAGGCTGAGGCTGGCAGGTCACTTAAGCCCCAGGAGTTTGAGACCAGCCTGGGCAACATGGTGAAACCCCATCTCTACAAAAAGTACCAAAAAATTAGCCAGGCGTGGTGGCACATTCCTGTGATCATAGCTACCCAGGAGGCTGCTTGAGCCTGGGAAATCAAGGCTGCAATGAGCTGTGATTACTCCATTGCACTTCAGCGAAGGTGACAGAGTGAGACCCTATCTTAAAATAAGTCAATAAATAAAATACAGAAAAGAATATCCTCACACTGAATCAGTATCCTCCTGTAGCACTTGTTCTGATGAATTTGAATCCCCAAGATTTGCTCTCTCAGTCACATTGTTGGAGCCAGGGTTCTAGAGTTTCTGGGTGTGAACCCTTACTCAGCCTGGTTGCCCAGTTGCTCTTGGGCTTGTCAAAGGCAGAGATGTTTGATGCTGAAAAAGACTTCTCTTATGTTGTACCCATGTACAGCTTAGACCTGGAGAAAATGTCCTCTCTGGACACTGGCAGGTACTAACTCCTATTCACATTAGAATGCTTGTTCTCTGATTCATTTTTATAAATCTTTCATCTCCTGGGTTCAGGAATGGACTAAACCAGAGACCAGCATTAACCTTGTAGGGGCCCCCACATCTGCTTCACCCTTTCCCAGGTCGTAAGGGTTAGGTTTGGTATGGCCTAGAAATAGACATCAGTCAAGGAACTACAGTATCCCAAGGCCAGTGTCTTCTATTTAAATAACAAAAGTATTTCTAGTGGTTTATCTTTGCATGTCTGCCAGAAATTTTTATATTCATTGGAAGAACTTTTTGATAAGTGTCAACTTTTTTTTTTTTTTTTTTTTTTTGAGACAGAGTTTCACTATTGTTGCCCGGGCTGGAGTGCAATGGTGCCCCCTTGGCTCACTGCAACCTCTGCCTCCCAGGTTCAAGTGATTCTCCTGCCTCAGCCTCCCGAGTAGCTGGGATACAGGCACCCACCACCACGCCTGGCTAATTTTTATATTTTTAGTAGAGACGGGGTTTCACCGTGTTGGCCAGGCTGGTCTCACACTCCTGACTTCAGGTGATCTGCCCGCCTCAGCCTCCCAAAGTGCTGGGATTACAGACATGAGCCACCATGCCTGGCCGACAAGTGTCAACTTTTGTAGTCTCATTCTTTTAGTTTAGTGGCCAGTGCTTCAACTTGGTCAGCTACAGACCTAGTCTGTATAATATAGACCATATCAGGTGCCCAGTTCCCAGCTTGTGTTTCAGCCTTACCCTTAGGATATGGCATAAGCCCCAAAATTATTATTTTTTTTAAAAAAAAAAAGGCTAGCAACTTAGTGTTGAAGAACAGGCCTTGAGTCAGATGGACCTGGATTCTAATCCCTTTTGCCTCCTCTTACTGTTTGAGGGACTTCAGACATGTTACCCGACTTCTCTGAACTTGAGCTTCCTGATCTGTAAAATGGAGATAGTAACACCTCGCAGGGTTGTTGTGAGGAGTCTGCCCTATGGCAAGTGTCCTGCCATATAGCGAGTGTGCAGTAAACACTAGCCATCCTTCTTGTTGGTGTGATTACTGGGAACTGGTTGCCGTTGTGCTGTTGGTACTGGTGGTAGAACTCTTGGATTGAGAATGCTGAGATGGTGCACTGAAGTTCTATGTGTTCTTTCAGACCAGGAGGAAGATGAGGAGGAAGGAGGTGGAGACGTAGACATCAGTGCAGGACGTTTTGTTCGTTACCAGTTCACACCGGCATTTCTCCGCCTCCGGACGGTCGGGGCTACGTGAGTACCATTGCTACCTGAGGGGAGAGCATTCTGTTTGTTCGCAGAGAAGAATGTTTTCGGTTGGGTTTTGGGTTGGCTTTAGAGGTGGGAGGAGACAAAGTCGGACTCACAGAGATTTATTTTCCAGGGTGGAGTTCACAGTGGGAGACAAACCTGTGTCAAACTTCCGGATGATCGAACGGCACTATTTCCGGGAACACTTGCTGAAAAACTTTGACTTTGACTTTGGCTTCTGCATCCCCAGCAGTAGGAACACTTGTGAACATATCTATGAGTTTCCCCAGCTTTCGGAGGATGTCAGTATGTATCCCCTGACTCTTACAGCACTCTCGATTCTGAGGGCTACCAGGAATAAACCTTGAAACCCATCTGGTCAAGCGCCCAGGCTTTGTCACATGGCAGTGGTGACATGATGTGTATCTAGTCATTTGACCTCAGGCTTCTCATTTCCTATTGCTTCTGGCCTCTGTTTCAAAGTCTGACTCTGCCTATGTGGGAGCAATGAAGGTTTTTTTTTGTTTTGAGATGGAGTCTTGCTCTATCACCAGGTTGGAGTGCAGTGGTGCGATCTCGACTCACTCCAAACTTTACCTCCCAGGTTCAAGCGATTCTCCTGCCTCAGCCTCCCGAGTAGCTGGGATTACAGGCATGCACCACTATGCCCAGCTAATTTTTGTATTCTTAGTAGATACAGGGTTTCACCATGTTGACCAGGCCGGTCTGAACTCAACCTCATGATCTGCCTGCCTCAGCCCCCCAAAGTGCTGGGATTACAGGTGTGAGCCACTGCGCTCAGCCCTCTTTTTTTTTGAGACAGAGTCTCACCCTGTTGCCCAGGCTGGAGTGCAGAGGCGCAGTCCTGGCTTACTGCAACCTCCACCTCCTCCATCAAGTGAGTCTCCTGAGGAGCTGGGATTACAGGTGCCTGCTAGCACACCTGGCTAAATTTTTGTATTTTTAGTAGAGACAGGGTTTCACCATGTTGGTCAGGCTGGTCTCAAACTGAACTCATGATTCACCCGCCTCAACCTCCCAAAGCACTGGAATTACAGGCATGAGGCACCGTGCCCAGCCTGAAGGTTTTAATAATACAGGCCCTCCTTTTAGATGCCTCCTGTGGGAAGACAGTGCCTAAGGGAGATAAAAGGAGGCCTGTGACCATCCCATCCCCAGGCCTCATCAGTTTCTGTGACTTTGGCCTAGCCGTCTCAGGTTAGCATCCTCTGGGAATAGTTAGGGAAAATTCAGGGCATTTATGAGGGTGTGAATGGAATCCTGTGACTAGTGATGCTTTCAGTTGCCTTGTTGGGGAGGATCCACTGATTGGTAGAATCCCAGGTCCTTAAGAATTGTCATATTCTGAAAGCCAGGCACCCTATACTGGTGTGGCAGTGCAGTTCCCAGGTAAAATGAGGATTGCTGAGATGTGGGGCAGAGTGTTGATGACAGCATCTGATTCTGACTTGAACCCCTCTCCCCAAGCTGGCTGGAATATATAGATACTTGAAAGAAAAGATTATGTATAGTGTTACGGGTTTTACCCATGAAGCCAAATCAGCTTGGAGGGCAATATTCTGCATATAAACCAAATAGTTGTGGCATTGGTGGGATCAAAGAACTTTAAAAAATCAGTTTCACATTTCGAGAACTGTGATGAGTAACAGCACTTCCTCCAGGGGACTCAAAATGCCATGTAATCATTAACTCAAAACTGATCAGAGGTAGTGACTATTAATTATCTTTACCCTCCAGTGTGGTTAAAGAGGTCTGGGCAATTGCCTGAACAAACAGAAGACTTCAATTTAGATTCCAAGACAGGCAGACCTATTGCTGGATCATTTGTGAGTTAATATACAAAAGGTCTCCAGAGAAGGCTCCCTGCCCTGTGTTCCCTGCGCTCATTTCCACCTAGGATTCCTTGGGTTGTCAGGGGTGTGTGTGGGAGGTGGGCATAGTGAGGCTCAGATTTCCGAATTTGTACTGGAATATCTAGAGGTGGGCCACTGACCAGAGGTCAGGGCTTGCTTCAGTCAGCTGGGAGCACTGAGTAAATAGGTTGGTGGGGTCCATGTTAGCAAGAGGGTGAGCACATTTCCCTGGAGTCTTAGCTGAAAAATCCAGGCTGGAGATGACGGAGGAGGCCATGGCGGAGAGCTGATTGCATCCTTATGTTGAAATGCAGATCGTGTTCAGTTTGGGCACCTCTGGTCTCTAGCTGTCAAGGGCTGTCTCCCTCTGTTCGGTCCTCATCGTTATTCTGGCAGAGTATACTCTGAAGTGCTGGCTTATTTTGGAGGGGATACAAAGTTTTCTGCCACCTACCCTGTGCGGCAAACTCAAACATAATTCTTTGCTTTTTTTTCCCCCCTTTGCCTGACTTGCAGTTCGTCTGATGATTGAAAATCCTTACGAGACCCGTTCTGACAGCTTCTACTTTGTTGACAACAAGCTGATAATGCACAACAAGGCTGATTATGCCTATAATGGAGGCCAGTAAGTGCTGCAGGAGTAGACAAGGGAGGTGCTTTGCCACGGCCACAAGATCCTGGCACACAGGGGCGACTGAAGCTGCAGTTTGTCAACACACATCTGGAACCTGGCCCCAGGAAGCCAGGGCTGGGATGGGAGTTTCCTGTGTGCCAAAGGAGGTGCCAACCAGTTTTGCATTTTCTTCCCCAGTATTTTTTCTTCCCTTTTTTTTTCCCTGGTCCCTTAGGTCTCAGAGGTACTATAGTAAAGTAAAAAGTTAGGATGAAGCTCCTGGAATCCAGATAAAAAAGTTTTATTTTTCTGTAGTTCTGGCTGCCTGTTGGTTGTCTTGATGAGCCCTTTGTCTCTCCAGGCATAGCTGTGCCTGGTGAGAAGGCTCCAGCCAGGCCCACTGGCAGGTCTGCTGCTCTTAAGGTTCCTGGGTGCTGTGGGAAGCCGAAAGGTAGGCCTCTTCCAGGTAGCTCCTCCTCTCCCCTCTGGAGTTGCCATCAGCACAGTCTGCCCTTGGTCTGTGTGAAGTCTTATACCAACTGGAAGAAACTTGAAAGGGTAGGGGGCGGGAAGTTTCCAAGAGTGGAGGCACCAAGAGATGGGGATGCTGCCAAACTGAAGGATCTGCTTTGGGAGAGGCTGCTGCTCCATCTCACCTTCAGGGTCTTCAGCCAGCCCTCCTGGGGATAGACCAAGGTTTCAGCCTGGCAGTGCCTTCTGTTCTCATTTTGGAGGACAGATAAGCTTGCTCTGCTTCTCCTGGCTCCTCCCGTCTGAGTCTCTTATGGAATAGAAGGTGTCAGCTCTGCTCACAGAACAGTTGTATCTCGAGGCCAGAGAGCAAGACTTGAATTTTGTTTATTTCCAGACTTCTTTTGGGGAGGTTTTATAAAATGACTGGTGTTCCCAGCATATGTGATATATGGTTAGACTTGGGATCATATTAATCTGCTTCCTGGGGCTAATCTGGCTTATGTTTGGGAGGATATGCTTAAAAATCAGCAGCAGGTTTCTAACGGGGAGATTTGACTTTTCTCTGCACTGCGCAGCTAGGAGGATTGGCTTTTGATGGGGATTTGCCTCCAAAGCTCTTTGTAGATTTCTTTTTTGGGGGGGTTTTCCTATCTGCCTTTCTGCTGAGGTAGTTTCTGGAACTGTCCTGGTGGATCAGAGCTACATAATGCAATCTGATCCTTCAAACTGCTAGTTAGAATTGTTTTAGGTGTTCAGAAAGGGTCAAATAGGCTGAGGTGGCCTGTCAGAGTGATGTCTTCTCATAAAAGTTCCCTTGCACATCTGTGGGCTGCTTTTGTCCTCAGACCCTTAGTGGACAGACTCCACGACCCTCTGATGAGATGATTGATGCGGTCAGGGTCCAGTTAACAAGGGTAGAAGAATGTCCCTAGGAAGGACCCAGGTATCTGTTAAGTGGCTGTGAGGTGTCACAGTACCTGTGACAGGAGAGCTGTGTCCCAAAGTGCTTGGGAGAAAAGCCGTATGGGGGCCAGGGACAAAAGAGACAGCATGTGGCCACAGAAGTTCCTGCGCATCCACCACCAGTGCTGCTCCCTGTGTGGGCTCTAGAGTGAGTGGCCCTGAACCTTGGCCAGGTGCTTTGTACCAGGCCAGAGTCTTGGCAATGCCACATGCTGGCAGCTTTCTCACTGAGAAGGTCCTAGCTTACCCCCATGTGTTGGCATTGGATTCAGCCCTGAGAGAGGGAAGAGACCATGCACCCTGTGGAATGGGTTCCTTATCACCAGACCAGCCACACTTAGAACTGGCGTCCACTGTAAATCCAGGTGCCTTATGTGTGGCTCTGTCCCTTATGCTGCTGGGGAAAGCTGCATAGCCATCGTTCCCACCTCCTCATTGGCAGATGCCAGCATAGTTAGCGCTGTCTGCTCATCTTCTGTTTTTCATTGTGGCTCCTCAAATGGGATTTGCTTGTTCCTGTCAAACTTAACAACAGTCCCTTCTCTCTTTGACAGAGGCCCAGGTGGGGAGTTTTTACTCTTTGATATTTGAACATTATCTGGGATGTGGTTCTGGAGCTACCCAGAGCTCTGCTCAGTAGAGTGTGTCTTGGAAACGTGCCCCTGGGCAGACTGTATCTAGTACACTAGTGGGCTAGCTCTTATCTGCAGTGTTTGCTTTTGCTAGGAAGAGGACCTAGAGAAGGAGGAGGTGGGCAGTCTGGCTTGTGTTGTGCTGTGTCCTCTTCCTTGTTAGCTTGCCTTAGTCTCACTGGAGACCATTTGCAAACAGTGCTTGGTCCACACCCAGCAGGACAGGGCTTTGTTGCTCTTGAAAGTCTGGTGTTCTGTGTCTGGGGCTCTGGATTCCTATGCCTAGCTGCTCAGGAAATCTTGAAAAGCATTCCCACTCTGGGGTGTTAACCAGGATGAGTTTGAAATTCAAGCCTTTCTTTGTTACCTGAGTTGGGGAGAAAAAATTGCAAGGCATACTTTCTCTGAAAGTAACAGAACCAATCAGGCTGCCATGTTATTAAGGAATCGGAACTGTTCATAGCAGTTATCTTGTGGGTGATACAATAGGAGGGAGAAGAAAAACTACCTGCATAGGGGGCCCAGCCCTCTGTCAGGAGGTGGGGTGCACATTTCATCAGAATAGCAGGCCCACCTGTTGCCACAGGGCTTGCCCCCTCACTCCTTCCCCTCGTGCTTCTTTCTGTTCCTCTGCCTTGCAATCTCCTGGAGAGGCCTCTTTTCCTGTGCAGCCTTTGGGCCAAGATGCCCTTCTAGCTTCTCCAAAGAAGATCCTAGTTTATTTCATTCAATGTTTTAAAAGTTAAACAGAGGATATAACAAGTAAAAGAAGTTTTGGGCTAGAGTAGGCTGTTGTCTCCTTATGTATTAGCTCAATACTATTTTGGAGAGAAAGCATTTTTTCAGTATGTACTTCCTGAAGACACCTCAGTCTTAGGGCCATTTGATTTGCAATACATAGGATGGAAGAATGTGATTTGGGGCTGACCATAAACTGGAAATTCGTGAAATGGCAGTGATTGGGCAATTGTCAGTTTATGTTTTCAGTTGAAGTGGAACTCATTTCTGGGTGGCTTTAATAGGCCGTGTCTAATATACAAACTGGGTGAGTCCTGCCTTAGTGTGTCCTGCCCCACTGCTAGACTTCCAGCGTATTCTTTTTTCCCCTCTGTAAAGTTACTTTCTTCTGATGCCCAGTGTCACTATGATGTCAGCGAGGTTTAGGAGTGAGGACACTGTGTCCCGAAGTTCACAGGACAGACTCCTTGTCCCAGTGCATGAGGATTCCTATGGCAGAAGGTGCTGCTGTACCTGGTGTACAAGCCTAGTCATTGAACCATTGTGTTACTCACATTCCATGTCACGGAACCTCTCAGCCTCAAGAAGGATCTGGTGAAGGTGGATTTACCCCTTGTTTTACAAAGGACTGTGTAGTCATTGAAGTTGTAAAAGTCTATTTTTTTCCCTGTAAATCTATTTTTTACAGAATATAAGAAACATCAATGGCCTGATCTGTCCTTCCTCCTCCTCCCCCCTTCACCCAAGATCCACATTCCAGTTTTTATTGTCTTTGTGTCCAGAGTAACCTAGGTGACTTATTTGTATAAAATGTTATTTTGCCACAAGAGACAGTAATAAAAGAAAGATTTTCACAGTACATCTCCCTTATCCTGTCTCCTGATTTGTCTCCCCTTGTGTTGCTGAGGAGTGCAGGGGTGGGTGGGGGTTCCAAGTGTCTCTTACTTTGGCTATTATTTGGCCCTTCTGTAAGTAGTTTAGCTAGTGGATAGCTGGCTGGCTTCTAGGGTGATTGGGGAATTGTACTGTACTTTAGGTTTAGTATTTTTGCTTTATATTTTCCCAGAGTGAGGGGATTTGTGAATTGAAAGTTTACATGCATGTTTTAAAGGTAGGATTTTTCTTTGAGACAAAATTTTGCTCTTTTTGCCCAGGCTGGAGTGCAGTGGCATGATGGTGGCATCATGCTCCAGACTGGGCAAAGAGAGCACAGTGGTGGCTGACTGCAAACTCCGCCTCCTAGGTTCAAGTGATTCTCCTGCCTCAGCCTCCCTAGTAGCTGGGACTAAAGGTGCCCACCATCACACCTGGCTAATTTTATATTTTTAGTAGAGACAGGGTTTCACCATGTTGGCCAGGCTGGTCTTGAACTCCTGATCCTTTCCCCCTTGGCATCCCAAAGTGCTGGGATTACAGGTGGAAGCCACTGTGCCCAGCCATAAAGGTAGGCTTATTAAGGAATACTGGAACTACAGCAAAATTCACCTCACTTAAGAGTATTGATGCATTTTGATAAATGAATAGTCTTATTACCCCATCACAGTCATGATATAGGACATTTCCATCATACCCACTCGGAAGGTTCCTGAGTTCCTTGTGTTTGCAGCCAGGTCCCTTCCCCCACCTCAGCCTCTTGCAACCACTATCTGATTCTGTCTCTATAGGAAAACTTGGTTGCTTTTAAAATGAAATTTTACATTCATATTTATAGTCACAAACAGTTCTCAGATAAGAATCTGGTTTAGATGCTCTTTGGCACCTGAAGCAATTATTACTGGCCTCTGCTCACAAACACAACTCACTTATTTCTCTCTTTTCTCCTGCTTTTTCATGGTTTCTTCCACCCGGGGCTGGTGCCAGGTGGGATGACTGAAAGGTGAGGAAGCCCTCAGAGCATGTGCCAATGACAGCCATTCATTAAAGTACTGAGAATTTAGAGGCTTTCTTTTAAATGCATTATTTAAAATGAAAGGTAACACGTTAAGGACTTTGCTGTACCTTTTAACTGGCTCTCCGAGGTTTCTACTTTCCTCCAAGAGGAAGAGACAATTTTTGGCAAATAGGTCAATGCTGGGAACAGATGCTTGCCTGGCTGAGTGTTAGGAAAGAAAGGCAGTTGGAGGGATGTGTGGGTTCCTGGGAGGGTGTGGGTGGTGCCAGGCGCTATAGGAGTCAGAATCATATTTGTGCAAGACCAGACCCTTATGGGACAAGTAAAATCAGCATAGTTTCTTGGGGAAGGTGAAGGCACCCTAATGAAGATGCTAGGGGTCAAAAGTTTGGCTCTGCCCCAACCGGGAGTGAGGTCGACAGGACTGAAGTGGAACAGAGAGCAGTTCCACCCACCTTAGCCTCTGGGGAAAAGAAAGCTCCTTCCCTTGCAGCCCAACTCCAGGGGCCTAAATACTGAGCACCAACACAAGACAAAGTCCTTAGGCTTCTTGGAGCAAGTTGGGTAGCAGATAATTTCAGATGCAAAGTACCTTTAATAAACAGAACAAAAGAAGCCGGTGGGGGAGGCCTGGTGTGATCAGGGTAGGCCTCCACGACATCCGAATGAAGAGGGGCATTCCAGACAAGGGGAACAGTGATCACAGAAGCCCCGAGTCACGAACCAGCTAAGGGTCTCAGAGAAGAGCTACCTCATAAAGCTGAGCAACAATAACCAGGGAACGGCGGACATGGGCCCTGATAGATAGGGCAGGTCTTGGCTTTTCAAGCCATAGAATTGGATTTTAGGTGGGCCCTAAAATTTTAGGTGGGCGGGAGGTGGGCCCACCGACAAAGCCAACAAAGTTTTAAGCCGAAGATCGCCATCTTATTTAAAGAGACCTTTCTGGCCTTTCTGAGAGGCTCTGCCCTTAGCTTTGTTTTGTTGGCATTTTGATTAACGAATGAGGGCACCAACAGCCAGCTCGCGCAGGCAGCGTGGGTGTTTCGCCTCGGGAGGGACTACTGGAGGCCCCGCCCCCGGGGCGCGAGCGCGCCTCGGCCCCTCCCCCTCAGCCCGAGGCCTCTGCCTCGAGTCCCGCCCCTGCAGTCCGGAACCGCGCGTTAGCTGCGGGGAGTCACGGAGGAGAACGCCAGGGCCGTTTCTGTCGCCCATGGCCGCCGCACTCCTCGCCCGGGCCTCTGGCCCTGTTCGCAGAGGTGAGTGCGCTCGGGCTCCGCACGGCGGGGCAGCGGCCCACGCCTGGCCCAGCAGGCAGAGATCCTGACCGCCGGCTTTGGCCCGTGCCTCTGGCCAGTTCCGCGGGCTTTTGCCCGCTCCTCCAGGAGCGCGCGCGCGGCCTTTGCCCCAGTTCTGCTGCTGCTCGCGCCGGCCCAGCCCGGCCCTTCAGGGATCCCTGGCTCCTGCACGGACCCTTACCCCTCCATTGACCCCCGCCGAGAGCCCATTCCTTACGACTGCATCCCTCATTTCACCCCCAGCAGGTTCAGGGTGTGCCCTTCTTCTGGAGCCAGGCCTGGGATTGAACCAGATCCGCATCTGTGACCTTGGGCAAGGCAGCCCTCTCAGACTCATTTGTCCTATGTTTAAAATGTCCACAGGGAAAATCAGAGATGTTGGGAGGACTAAATCACAGGGTCGTGTAAAGCACTTTGCGCCTGGCATGTAACAGGTGCTCCATAAATGTTCTTGCTGGTTAATACAGTACATTTCCTATTTTATGTGTCTCCAGCTGTGGCAACTGTGCCACTTACGGCCCCGGCTTCCTTTGCCTGGCCTGAATTAGAAAGGGAACCCTTACTGAGAACTGTGCTAAGTGCCAGTTAGTCTCTCTTTAATCTTCCCACTCCTAGGAGCTGAATACTATTGTCCTCCGCTTGTTATAGTAAAGGAGGCTGGGTGAAATTTAAAACCCTTGCCTCAGGCCACAGAGCTGAGGTCTTATTACTATTGGCATTATACTGAGGACTGAAGGATGGAGTGTATGGAAATGTCTAGTGAGTACACTAAGCATTAAGTTAATACGGGGTTTTCAGTGGCAGCCGTGGACATTTTGGGCCAAGAGTTCTTTGGGGACAGTTCTTTGTTGTGGGGGTTGTCCTGTGCCTTGTAGGATGTTCAGCAGGATCCCTGATCCCTATCCACTGGGTACCAATAGCATTCCCCTCCTCCAGTTGTGACAACTTAAATTGTCTCCAGACATTGCCAGATGTCCCTTGGAGGGCAAAATACTCCCTGGTGGAGAACCACTGAGTCAGTGGGCCACTAGTATTCTTTGAGATCTCGTGCTTTCTCCTTCCACTGACTTCTGCCCTTGCTGATAGCTCTCCATCCGAGGGACTGGCGGCAGGTACACACCATTTACCAGTCTGTGGAACTGCCTGAGACACACCAGATGTTGCGTCAGACATGCCGGGACTTTGCTGAGAAGGAATTGTTTCCCATTGCAGCCCAGGTAGACAAGGAACATCTCTTCCCAGCAGCTCAGGTGAGAGTGCAACCTCAGCAGCCCATGATGGCGGTCTGCCCTCTGCTCCTGGATAAGTGGTGACAGTGACAGCCAGCGGCACCCAGACTAGTAGAGGAACCCCAGAGCAGAGCCTGGAACCCAGAAAATGCTCTGGAAGTTTCCCTTGTCCAACATGTGGCCAGTAGCCAGGATTTAACTTCCAGGACAGCAGTAATTTGCGGTGGATGGTCAGTTGCTTACCGTGTACCATACTGTGTGCTAATTGTAATAGTGCTTTTAGGGTGCTTGGCATGCGCTGGGCACTGTTGTTGAGATGGATTATCTCGTCTGTTCCTCAAAATGGTCCTGTGAGGTGAGGGCACTATTATTTTTTTCAATTTTTTTTTTTTATTTTTGAGAGAGTTTCAACTGTTGTTGCTCAGGCTGGAGTGCAATGGTGCTATTTCACCTCACTGCAACCTCTGCCTCCCATGTTCAAGTGATTCTCCTGCCTCAGCCTCCCAAGTAGCTGGGATTATAGGCATGTGCCACTACACCTGGCTAATTTTGTATTTTTATTTTTTCTCTTTTTTTTTAATTTTCTTTTTGTCTAAACTAGAATAACCAGTTTATAATTTTGTATTTTTAGTAGAGACAGTGTTTTATCATGTTGCCAGACTGGTCTCGAACTCCTGACCTCAGGTCATCCACCCTCCTCGGCCTCCCAAAGTGCTGGGATTACAGGCATGAGACACTGTGCTGGCCAAAGATACTATTATTATGTACCCTATGGACTCAAACTTGTGAATGACTTACATAATGTACCCAAGGTCATGGAGCTTAGCAACTACAGCGCTTCTGCTTCACCTGTTTTCTTATTTATTTACTTATTTTTTTTTTGAGATGGACTTTCGCCTTGTTGTCCAGGCCGAAATGTGGTGACGTGATCCTGGCTCACTGCACCCTCCATTTTCTGGGTTCAAGCAGTTCCCCTACCTCCGTCCCCAGTAGCTGGGATTACAGGTACTCACCACTATGCCCAGCTAGTTTTGTACCTTCAGTAGAGAAAAGGTTTCTCCACGTTGGCCAGGCTGGTCTCGAACTCCTGACCTCAGGTGAGCCACCTGCCTTGGCCTTCCAAAGGGCTGGAATTACAGGTGTGAGCCACTGTGCCCAGCCTGCTAGAACTGTTTTCTGCCCTGGGAACCAGAGTTTCCCATCAGTATGCTCCCTCCTGTGCTACTGTATTCTTCCATTTGCATTCAGTCTATCTGCAGTTACGTGTTGAAGAGGTTACTGCTGTACCCTCTGACTAGCAAGAAGTCCAGCATCTGGTATAAACATTCAGTAGATAGTTGTTTAATTAATGATTTGTGAAAAATCAAACCTTGCTGGCCTGTTCTTGCCATGCTGGTGTGCAGTGGTGCAATCTCGGGTCACTGTAACCTCCGCCTCCCGAGTAGCTGGGATTACACGCATGCACCATCATACCTGGCTAATTTTTGTGTTATTGTTATTTTTAATTTTTGTGTTTTTAGTAAAATCGGGGTTCTGCCTTGTTGGCCAGGCTGGTCTCAAACTCCTGACCTCAGGGGCCTTGGCTTCCCAAAGTGTTGCGATTATAGGTGTGAGCCACCACGCCTGGCCTTCTTGCCTGTTTTGCAGTCTGAGGAGCTCTCGAGTTGCCCCCATTTACACGCTTGGGGGGCCACTCTTCCAGCTTAGTGCATCGTGTGTGTTCAGCGTGCCACTGGGCATGGTGCCCGGACTGTGGGATACCCCAGAGCTGAAGCTGAGCAGGCAGGTGACATTCTGGGCGCCAGAATTCGTTGGGCAGCTTTCAGGTATTAGACATTTAACATCTTACTCACTCGTGTTACCCCATTTAATCCTAAGGGAGTCCCTACCTAATCTAATGTAATCTCCATTTTGCTTTCTGAAATGATTACAAGGATTGAGATAGCCGATTTCATGATGCCTGGTACTTGAAAAATGGTAGCCAGTCATACTATTATTGTTACTTTGATTAGAGCTGTGGAAATTGAAGCCTGGAGAGGTGAAGTGACTTTCCAAAGGGTTATTGGTCTGTGGAACTAGAATTCATAGCCCAAGGGGCTGGCTCTAAAGCGTTTCCTCATCCCCTGTTCACCTGGATGTCCCAGAGGCCCCGCTGGCCTGCAAGGAGTCCCTGTTCTAGTGGGGAATGCTGCTGTGGAGAGTTAGCTACCCCTTCATCTTCCACACGTGCGCGCGCACGCACACACACACACACGAGTGCTACACACGTTACTCTTAGTAACCTTGGCTGGCACTCCCTTCACCTTTTAGCTCCATTAGTGGAGATATGAGAAAACCCAACATCTTTGTGAGTAGAAGAAAGAGGCTGAGCACAGTGGCTCATGCCTGTAATCCCAGCACTTTGGGAGGCTGAGGTGGGTGGATCACTTGAGGAGTTCAAGGAGTTCAAGACCAGCCCATCCAACATGGTGAAACCCTGTCTCTCCTAAAAACACAAAAATTAGCTAGGCATGGTGGCAGGCGCCTGTAATCCCAGCTACTCGGGAGACTGAGGCAGGAAAATCTCTTTAACCCAGGAGGCAGAGGTTGCACTGAGCTGAGATCACACCACTGCACTCCAGTTTGGGTGACAGACCAAGACTTTGTCTCAAAAAAAAAAAAGAAGTAGAAGAAAAATCAGCAGATAGGCCATGGAAAAGCAGGAACAGTGTAGGGGCACTTCCCCCGAGACCACTGTTCGAGACACGGCTGTGTGTTAGGACTTTTCCTGCAGAATGACAGAGTGCCTGATATCTCTCTCCCGTAACTCCCCAGATTATCAGGCATAGATTTGCTCTGCATAAGGAAGCTGACAATAGAAGCAAGACTTGTTTGCCAACCTACACTGAACTAGTTCTCTCTTGCTTGTTTTCTGGGGCCGGGAAAGTTGCAAGATATTCCTCCAAATCACGGCAGAAATGGGTATTGAGGGAAGACCTCAGGACACCAGCCTGCCACTCCCTTGTGGCCCACGGGGACTGCTCAGTAAGGACTTGCTAGACATGTAAAGGTGGCTAAGAGTGTGATCCCATCTATCTGTGCTTTTATCTTTTACAGGGTTTTCCCATGTCTGTAATCTCATCAGATTATCAGGAGTCCTGCTGTTACTCTCTTTGTGTAGATGACGCAGGTGCAGTTGTATGAACTGGCTCAGGGTCAGCGGTGGCTCAGTAGAGCTAGGGAGGAGTAGCACCCAATCTTCTGGTCTTTCTGCTGTTCCGCGCAAACTGGGCTCTGGTTTGGGGGGCTGACAGGATGCACAGGTTATTCCTCAGGGTTTGCTTCTCTTAACTGAGGATTGCAACCTGTTGGCTTTTTGCTTTCATCCCTGGCACTGTGTGTGGCACAGTACTCCCAGTTCCAGAAGGGAATTCAGGGCAAAAGTGGGCAGGAGGGTCAGGGACTAGACATGCATAGATCATACGGCATGTTTGCAAAATTCCAATGATACAGTCAGTGTTTCAAAATCCTGATGGTATTGCCATCAGTAGCTAATATTAAGGAGTGACTATATTCTCGGTACTTAAACATATATATTTTGTTTATTTTTTTTGAGACGGAGTTTCACTCTTGTTACCCAGGCTAGAGTATGCAGTGGCGCAATTTTGGACCACTGCAACCTCTATCTCTTGGGTTCAAGTGATTCTCCTGTCTCAGCCTCCCGAGTAGCTGGGATTACAGGTGCCACCACCCTGCCTGGCTACTTTTTGTATTTTTAGTAGAGATGGGGTTTCGTCATATTGGTCAGGCTGGTCTCGAACTCCTGACCTCAATTGATCCACCTGCCTCGGCCTCCCATAGTGCTTGGATTACAGGCGTGACCCACTGTGCCTGTCCTTAAACATGTATTTAACTCCTTACATTTTCTTTTCTTTTCTTTTTGGAGATGGAGTCTTACTCTGTCGCCCAGGCTGGAGTGCAGTGGCATGATCTTGGCTCACTGCAACCTCCACCTCCCAGGTTCAAGCAATTCTCCTGCCTCAGCCTCCTGAGTAGCTGGGATTACAGGCATATGCTACCACGCCCAGCTAATTATTTGTATTTTTCATTAGTAGAGAAGGGGTCTCACTATGTTGATCAGGCCGGTCTCAAACCCCAGCCTTCCAAAGTACTGGGATTACAGGCGTGAGCCGCTGCACCCGGCCACCTCCTTGCATTTTTGAGACAACACTGAGGGAGACAATTATCTCCAGTTTCCAGAGGAGGAATCTAAAGTCAGGTTAAATTTCTTGGTGGAAAGTCAGACCCCTGGTAATGAGAGGAGCCATATGGAGACTTCTGAGCCACCTCCAGCTTATAGTAGGTGCTTTGTTAGTTCTTTCTTTTTTGTTGTTGTTGGAGACAGAGTCTCGCTCTGTCGCCTGGACTGGAGTGCAGTGACGCAGTCTTGGCTCTCTGTACTCTCCGCCTCCCAGGTTCAAGCGATTCTCCCGCCTCCGCTTCCCGAGTAGCTGGGACTGTGTGTGCTGTTATGCCTGCCTAATTTTTTGTATTTTAGTAGAGATGGGGTTTCACCATGTTGCCTGGCTGGTCTGAAGCTTGTGAGCTCAGGCAATCTGTCCACCTCGGCCTCCCCAAGTGCTGAGACTATAGGCGTGAGCCACTGCATCCGGCCTATTATTGAGTAACTAAAGTATCAGGTGAGGCTGGGTGTGGTGGCTCATGCCTGTAATCCCAGCACTTTGGGAGGCCAAGGCAGATGGATCACCTGAGGTCAGGAGTTCAAGACCAGCCTGGCCAACATGGTGAAACCCTGTCTCTACAAAAATACAAAAATTAGCCGAGCATGATGGCAGGTGCCTGTAATCCTAGCTACTTAGGAGGCTGAGGCAGGAGAATCATGTGAACCTGGGAGGCGGAGGTTGCAGTGAGCTGAGATTTCACCATTGCATGCCAGCCTGGGCAAAAGAGCGAGATTCCATCTCAAAAATAAATCAACATATAATAAAAATAAATAAAGTAACAGGCACTAAACCTGCTTTTCCTCCTCTAGCCCAATCCCAGATGATAGTGTTGAGGCTGACCCAGTTAGCCATGCAGAAACCGCTAGAGGCATACCCCATTTTTCCTTCCCTTTTGCCTGCTTACTCCTGTTAATTTCACTGTGGAATCCTCTTCCAAAGGCCGCCTCCTCTCCTTTCTCCCAACTGGAATTCATCTCTCTGTTCCAGGCATTTCATCTGTAAATAGTAATTCTCTAGCTGTGCTTCTCTCATTATTGTGTGTCTGATATCACAGCGACTTCCCACAGTCAGCTTCCTGAGGGCAGGGTTGGGTCTTGTCCATAGGCGTATCTTCCTGTCCCATACGACACTGCAGTTAGTTAGTGTTTCACAGTCAAAAAGTGTCTGTTGAGTTTTACAGAATGGAAACAGATTGTATGCCTGTTAATTACCAGGTCCTCAATGTCCTTATCATCTAACACGCAGCTCACACATACACAGAGTAGGGTCCAGAGGAGGTGACAAACAGGTGTGGTGGCTCCTGCCTATAATCCCAGCACTTTGGGAGGCAAGGCAGGTGGATCACTTGAGGCCAGGAGTTCGAGACCAGCCTGGGTAACATAGGTAGACCCCATCACTACAAAATATACAAAAATGAGCCGGGTGCGGTGACATGAACCCATGGTCCCAGCTACTCAGGAGGCTCAGGTGGGAGGATCACTTGAACCCAAAAGGTTGAGGCTACAGTGAGCTATGATTGTGCCACTGCACTCCAGCCTGGGTAACAAAGCAAGACCCTGTCTCAAGAAAGAAAGGAAGGGAAGGAAGGAAGACAGGCGGGCTAGTTTTGGCTGTAGTGAACATAGGCATAGTCAAGATAAATTTAATTTTTAAAATTAGTTTTGTTTTGTTTTGTTTTGTTTTTGAGACAGAGTCTCACTCTGTCATCCAGGCTGGAATATAGTGGTGCAATCTTGGCTCACTGCAACCTCCGCCTCCCAGGTTCAAGTGATTTTCCTGCCTCAGCCTTCTGAGTAGCTGGGACTACAGGCATCCACTGCCATGCCCGGCTGATTTTTTGTACTTTAGTAGAGATGTGGTTTCATCATGTTGCCCAGGCTGTTCTCCAACTCCTGAGCTCAGGCAATCTGCCCACCTCGGCCTCCCAAAGTGCTGGGATTACAGGTGTGAGCCACCATGCTGGCCTTAAAAATGAGTTTGAAAAGGAACTTAAAACATTGCTTATATGTGAAGGACCCACTGTTTCCCAGATACAAGGCATCAGGTAACTGCAGGCTTGTCTTGTCTGTCACTGCTGGGAAATGGGTCTTACCCCTTCTTACATTTTCTCTGGGAGTCTGGAGACCACCGGGCGCAGCCTCATCAGTGCTGTTCCTCTTATCAGGGTGCAGGTCCGGGTTGCTGGGTGACAGACACCACGGACCAAGAGTGACCACTGGAAGGGGCTCTAGGAGGTCACCCTTTGAGATAGCTCTGAAGATCAGGCCTCTCTCTGTAGAAAATACTAAAGTATTGAGGGGGGCCTGGCTGCTGTTAGTCAATTACCATCAACTTACATCGGTCAGAGACAATGGATAAACCCGAACCCATGTTTTTTTCCCTTGGCTGCTTTTAATTTTTTTTTTTTTTTTTTTTTTTCTGAGATGAAGTCTCGTTCTATTGCCCAGGCTGGAGTGCAGTGGTGCAGTCTTGGCTCACTGCAGCCTCTACCCCACAGATTCCAGTGATTCTCCTGCCTGAGCCTCCCAGTTAGCTGGGACTACAGGCACGTACCACCACACATATTTTTAGTAGAGATGGGGTTTCACCGTGTTGGCCAGGATGGTCTTGAACTCCTGAGTTCTGGTGACCCGGCTGCCTCGGCTTCCCAAAGTGCTGAGATTGCAGGCATGAGCCACCGCTAATTTTATTCTGGGTTTCTTCTTTTTGATGATCTCATCTCCTCCCTCTCCTGCCACCCCTTCTTCTTTCCCTCGGTGCTGGTCTCCCTCCCTGTCTCTTTTTCAGGAGGCCCTGTAACGAGTGCACATGACCCCGGTTATTGCTTCCGTTCCCAGTTTTTTTCTAGAATGTTCCTGCAGCTGGCCACAGTATGTTGCCTAAAATCTAGAGATAAATTTCAGAGTGAGAAAGCCTGGGAAACAGCCCCTGTCACCACTGATAAAATGGGGTGAGGTGACTGCATCCAGGCTCGGGAATCAGGTGGGGAAGGCCGTGCTCTCATGTGGTGCTGCCCTAGAGTGGCGCTCCTCTGTTTTGAAATTTGCTGTTTCAACACCAGAGTGGGAGTGGGAGTAAGTGGGACTGCCGTGCCTTTCACAGACAGAGGCAGATGCTTTAGTATTTTTTTAGAATTATTATTTTTTTCGTGATGGAGTCTTGTTCTGTCACCCAGACTGGAGTACATTGGTGCAACCACGGTTCACTGCAGCCTCTACCTCCCAGGTTCAAGCAGTTCTCCCGCCTCAGCCTCCCAGGTAGCTGAGATTACAGGCATGTGCCACCATGCCCGGCTAATTTTTATATTTTTAGTAGAGACAGGGTTTCACCATGTCTAGAACTGCTGACCTTGTGACCCACCCGCCTCGGTCTCCCATAGTGCTGGGATTACAGGCGTGAGCCAACATTCCCAGCTGGTAGAACCTTTAAAAGAAAATGCTGATGGAGGAGGGACGACAGGAGCTGGGTAAAAACTGAGGGCAATGGTATACGCTAGTGAGGTCTTTTGGGTGTGGGGATTGTGAATTTCTGTAACTTTTGATTCTAGCTCAGTGAGAAGTGTCTCGTTAGCCAAAGGGAGGTGGTGCTGTGTAGAGAGGAGGAGGCTGGGGTTCTCTCTTGCCTCCTGGTGGCCTAGCACTGATGCCCACACCCTTTCTATGTGCATTCCCTCATCTGTAAGAGGAATACAGGGTCACCCTCATTCTGCTACCTGTTGGGATGTGTGACCAAGCATTTTAGGTGAATATGAAGAACTGAACGAACCTAAAGGAGTTTCATCCTTTTACTCTCCTTCTGGGAATTTGGGTTCCTACTGTGTTTCTGGGGAAGAGATGGCATTATGGAGCCATTGAATCATGCCCCATTTATTCCAGGGTTTTATACCAACGAGCTCAGGGGTGAAGAGGAAGGCGTGTCTTGGTGTCTGGGGAGATCGAAGATGTTTGGAGAGGGAAGCAGCTTGAGCTCGTTCAGTCTCGTGCTGCTTTGATGGTAGGTTGGAGAAAGGCTTTCGCTGAGGACTGTGCCTGGGCCTGACCGTGAGTCTGGGACATCTGCACATTTGTTCTTGTTTTGTTTTTGGGTTTTGAGACAGGGCCTCACTCTGTCGCCCAGGCTGGAGTGCAGCCTTGACCTGGGCTCAAGCCATCCTCATGCCTCAGCCCTTGAAGTAGCTGGGACTGCAGGTGTGCACCACCATGTCTGGCTCATATATTTTTATTTTTATTAATTTTTTGTGGAGATGGGGTCTCACCATGTTGGTGAAGCTGTTCTCAAACTCTTGAACTCAGGTGATCCTCCTACCTCCATCTCCCAAAGTGCTGGGATTACAGGCCTGACCTACTATGCCCTCTTATAAAAAATTTTTTTTGGTTTGAGATGGAGTTTTCGCTGTTGTTGCCCAGGCTGGAGTACAGTGGTACAATCTTGGTTCACGGCAACCTCTGCCTCCCAGGTTCAAGCGGTTCTCCTGCCTCAGCCTCCTCCTAACTGGAGACCTACATATTTTTAGCGCTTGGTAGAGTATTGTCTAGCCGCAGAGGCATTCCTTAATAAAATACTTTTTTTTTTTTTCAGTTAGAGTCTTGAACTGTTGCCTGGGCTGGAGTGCAGTGGCATGATCTCGGCTCACAGCAACCTTGGGCTTCTGGGTTCGAGTGATTCTCCTGCCTCAGCCTCCGGAGTAGCTGGGATTACAGGCCCCCACCACCCCTCCTGGCTAGTTTTTTTGTATTATTAGTAGAGACAGGGTTTCGCTATGTTGGCCAGGCTGGCCTCAAACTCCTGAACTCGTAATCTGCCCACCTTGGCCTCCCAAAGTGCCAGGATTACAGGCGTGAGCTACTGTGCCTGGCTTTTTTTTTTTTGAGACGGAGTCTCTTGCTCTGTTACCCAGGCTGGAGTGCAGTGGCACAATCTCAGCTCACTGCAACCTTTGCCTCCCAGGTTCAAGCCATTCTTCTGCCTCAGCCTCCCTAGTAGCTGGGATTACAGGTGCATGCCCCCATGCCCAGCTAATTTTTGTATTTTTTTACTTGTTTCTTTTTGAAGTTAGGCAGGTTCTGTTGCAGTCCACATTTCCCACATTACTTGACTGAGAGTAATACCACTATAATACTATTATTATTGTTATTACCATTATGTTTTTGGTAGAGACAGGGTCTTGCTATGTTGCCCAGGCTGGTCTTGAACTCCTGGCCTCAAGCGATCCCCTCACCTTGTCCTCCCAAAGTGCTGGGATTACAGGTGTGAATCACTGCTCCTGGCCAACTATTACTATTATTAAAAATTAAGAATTCTGGCCGGGCGCGGTGGCTCACGCCTGTAATCCCAGCACTTTGGGAGGCCGAGGCAGGTGGATCACGAGGTCGAGAGATTGAGACCATCCTGGTCAACATTGTGAAACCCCGTCTCTACTAAAAATACAAAAAATTAGCTGGGCATGGTGGCGCGTGCCTGTAATCCCAGCTACTCGGGAGGCTGAGGCAGGAGAATTGCCTGAACCCAGGAGGCAGAGGTTGCAGTGAGCCGAGATCGCGCCATTGCACTCCAGCCTGGGTAACAAGAGCGAAACTCCGTCTCAAAAAAAAAAAAAAAAAAATTAAGAATTCTAAGCGCTTATCCTCCATTCATTCTCTCACTGGCCTTGGGCATGTAGCAGTGAACAGGAGCACACACAGTCTCTGCTTTCATAGTGAAGGCAGAAGACATTAATCCAGACAAGCATGTTCACCCCTGAGAAATTCCAGCTGCGGAGATGCTGCAGGAGAGTGACTGAAGGATTTGACTCAGTGAGGCTGTGGATGGCAGCCCAGAGCAGGAGGTCTGAGCTGTGATCGGCAGGAAAGGAGGGGTGATAACCAGCTGATGGAGGACGTTGCTGCATAGGAAGCGGTGTGTGCAAAGGCCTGTGGTGGAGACGCTGTGTGTGTGGGTGTGTGGAGGGGCTGGAGGAAGGTCTGTGGCTCAGGCTGTCCTGTTCCTTACCTCTGAGTTCCCTGAGGGCATCCTGTGCCTTTTGCCTGCTCGCTGCTGTGGCTGTGGATGGAGCGGGGAGCAGGCACGGAGGCGGGGCAGGACGGCTTAAATGGTGCTATCGCACAGGTCTCAGCAGGGCTGGGTCTTCAGCATCTGGACTTGGGGATCCCTTGTTGGTGGCTGGGGTCACATGGCCTGAGTTTCTGCAGGAACTGCCTCAGGGGCAGGAGGGTTTGGGGTTGGGGAAGGTGGGCCTGGCCCCGGCAGCTGCCCATGCCACGCTGTCCTTCCCTGCGGCCAGGTGAAGAAGATGGGCGCACTGGGGCTTCTGGCCATGGATGTGCCTGAGGAGCTTGGCGGTGCTGGCCTTGATTACCTGGCCTATGCCATCGCCATGGAGGAGATCAGCCGGGGCTGCGCCTCCACCGGAGTCATCATGAGTGTCAACAATGTGAGTCCCCTCCCAGGCCCCTGGGACACATGGGTGAGGGAGGCTCCTGTGAGCGGGGAGGCCCTGGCCTTGGCTCCCAGCCCTGATCTCTCTGGAGATGTCAGAGAGACATCTCTGGGTAGGCCCTGGAGAGAACAGGCCCTGAGGTGCAGCCCGCAGGTGGGCAGGGTGTGCCTGGGCTGGGGTTCTCTGACTGCTGCCCACTGTCCCGCCAGTCTCTCTACCTGGGGCCCATCTTGAAGTTTGCCTCCAAGGAGCAGAAGCAGAAGTGGGTCACGCCTTTCACCAGTGGTGACAAAATTGGCTGCTTTGCCCTCAGCGAACCAGGTACCTGCCCACACCTATAATCCTAGCACTTTGGGAGGCTGAAGCGGGCAGATTGTCTGAGCTCAGGAGTTAGAGACCAGCCTGGGCAACACAGTAAAACCCTCTCTTTAAAAAAAAAAAAAAAAAAAAGTAAAAGGCTTTAGGGGAAAAAAAAAGGTGGGGGGCTTGTCCTTAGGGCGACAGGCCCAGATGGGGAGGAGAGGAAGGAGCAGGGCCAACTGCCCACTGCTTCGGAGGCCGGAGGGGAGGCTCCCGTGCGGTTGGCGGGGTGAACGCTCTTGCCTCCGAGGTGCTGGGAGGAAGATGGGCTTCAGGGTCCCCTGGCTTAGGACACTCCGCTCCTGTACAGCCCCTTTGCCCTCTGGGCCAGTCACTGAGAACTTTGGGACCTTCATCTTTGGAGCCCGAGTCATAGGGTCTCATGCCCATCAGCAGGGGTGTGTGGAGGGGGAGAGGTGGCGCCCTTAGGTCGGGTGGGGTGGGGCCTGCGCTGAGCCCTGAGTCTGTGTGAGGGCAGGGAACGGCAGTGACGCAGGAGCTGCTTCCACCACCGCCCGGGCTGAGGGTGACTCGTGGGTCCTGAATGGCACCAAAGCCTGGATCACTAATGCCTGGGAGGCCTCGGCCGCCGTGGTCTTTGCCAGCACGGACAGAGCCCTGCAAAACAAGGTAGACACCCCAGAGAGGGCGTTAGCCAGACCCTGGGCTGCCATCATTTCAGTTTCTAGATCATTCTCTCCTTGGCCCAACTGGAACTGTTTTTGCTCTGGGGCAAGTGGGGCTGTCCATGTACCTCCCTGGCCTGCCACTGGAGTCTGCACCTTCCCCAGAAGCTGGCAGAGGGTTTTGGGGCCTCCGAGGGAGGTGGGTAGGGGACCTGACTGGTGTCGGGTGTGCTGGTGTGAGAGTGTGGCTGAGGGGCAGTGCTGGGAAACTGCCCACCTGTCCGGGACCTTTCAGGGCATCAGTGCCTTCCTGGTCCCCATGCCAACGCCTGGACTCACGCTGGGGAAGAAAGAAGACAAGCTGGGCATCCGGGCCTCATCCACGGCCAACCTCATCTTTGAGGACTGTCACATCCCCAAGGACAGCATCCTTGGGGAGCCAGGGATGGGCTTCAAGATAGCCATGGTGAGCATGGACGGTGGTCCGGATGGCACCTTGGGTCCAGGCCCATGCCCTGCTGGCCAGCCACTGACCAGGGCAGTTCCCACAGCAAACCCTGGACATGGGCCGCATTGGCATCGCTTCCCAGGCCCTGGGCATTGCCCAGGCTGCCCTCGATTGTGCTGTGAACTACGCTGAGACTCGCATGGCCTTCGGGGCACCACTCACCAAGCTCCAGGTCATCCAGGTAATGGTGGCACCTTTGGGAGCTGGGCCTAGAGGCCAGATATTGGGCGGGAAGTGTGGCCTCCTCCCTGCTGTCCATCCTCCTCCCCCGCCCTCCTGTCCTTGGAGGGGCAGCTGCTGACCTGTGGCGTGGGGTGGGGCTGTTGCAGTTCAAGTTGGCAGACATGGCCCTGGCCCTGGAGAGTGCCCGGCTGCTGACCTGGCGTGCTGCCATGCTGAAGGACAACAAGAAGCCCTTCATCAAGGTGCCCACGGGGGTCCCCGAGGCATGGCCCAGAATGTGCTGGGCCCAGGGACAGGGGAGAGGTCAGGGTGGTCTCCGCTCCTCAGCCCCGTGGGGAGGCTCCACAGGCCTCCCTTGTCGAGGGGCTGTGAACAGGTGTGGGGAGTCCCCTCAAGGGAAGGCTCTGACTGCCCCCGCCATGTTTAGGAGGCAGCCATGGCAAAGCTGGCTGCATCGGAGGCTGCAACCACCATCAGCCACCAGGTGAGTATGGACGGTGAGCCCCGGGGGCCGGCTGCCCCTCCTCCAGCTTTCCCCATGGTAGGGGCGTCTTCTCCCTCCTGAGTCCCTGTTCCCATCTCAGGCCATCCAGATCCTGGGTGGCATGGGCTACGTGACAGAGATGCCAGCAGAGCGGCACTACCGCGACGCCCGCATTACCGAGATCTATGAGGGCACCAGCGAGATCCAGCGGCTGGTGATTGCCGGGCACCTGCTCAGGAGCTACCGGAGCTGAGCTCGCAGCAGGCTGGCCCAAGACTGCAGGAAGGCATGGGCGTCCAGGGCCTCCACCCCAACCCCGATTCAGAGGCTGGGTGGCCCAGAGGGGCTCAGCGCTGCCCACCCAGATCAGACTGCATGGGAACAAGGTCCCCGACTGCCATCAGCTCCACCTCTGGGACTTGCTATCTCCTCACCACAGTGCCTTGTGTTCTTCATGAGTAGCCTGGCCTCTTGGGGGTGTGTTGGGGGGTGCTGAGTGATACTCGGGCACACCCCAGTTGTGCTCCTGGGGGCCTGGTGCCTGGCATGAAGATCTAGTGGGACAGGCCCTTGATGGGGTCTGTCTTTTTGTTGAGGTCAGGCATCAGGAGCGGGGCTGGGGTCAGAATGACAAGGCCTGGGGTCCTGGTGCTGGGCAGGTGGTGGCGCTGGGCCATGGAGCTGGCCCTGAGGACTCTCAGCCCTTCGGAAAGTCTGATGAATGCTGGGGTCGGTGATTGGCGCTGTGCAACTGGCTGTGGGTAATAAACACACCTGTGCCCCAGTCTCTGTCCCCCCCATTCTGGGTGCTGCGGGGAGGGATGATGGTCTCTCACCTGCATGGAGCCCCCTCCTCTGGCAGGCCTCACACTGAGAATGTTGGGAGTCTCAGGGAGGGGCCTGGCCACCTGGGAGTTCCTGAGTTCCAGCAGGAGGCCAGGTTGATTACGGAGGCAGTTGAGGAACAGGAACCAGGTTCTGCAGGCTTCAGGGAGTGGCCCCTGAGCAGGGCGGGTGGGCTAGAAGGGGTTCTTTAGGCAGGCCCAGCCTCCATGCGGGTGGAAGGAAGGCCCTGGATTGCCAGAGTCAGGGAGCAAAACTGTGGGGGCCCCGAGCCCCAGGTGGGAGAACACAGAACCTCGAAAAGCGGCCATTCTGCTCACTAGTGCGTTTGGGGTTGGCCCTGGCCAACCATTGCAGGGGCTTGCCTGGTCCTGGTGCCTGTGGGGCTGGCTCCGGGCACAGGTGTCTCTGAAGCTGAACTCCAAGCTCTTAACCCTTTGGGCCAGTGCCAAGCAGCTGGAAGAGAAAACAGCAGCGGAAGACTTCAGAGGGGGTGGGGACAGCCTGCCAGCAGGCGGGGCAGAACCAGAGTGGCATTGCTGGGAGGCCTCTGGAGGGATGTGGTAGGGAGGCAGGTGACTCTTTAGGAGCCATCATAAAGGGGGTGCCCAGGAACCCCAAGCCTGTGCTGCGTGTGGATTTTTTTTGAGACAGTCTTGCTCTGTCACCCAGGGAGGAGTGCAGTGGTACGACCCAGCTCGTCACAACCTCAATCTCCCAGGCTCAAGTGATCCTCCCATCTCAGCCTCCCAGGTAACTGGGACCGCAGGTGCACACCACCATACATGCCCAGCTAAGTTTTAAATTTTTTGTAGAGATGGGGTCTTTTATGTTGCCCAGGCTGGTATTGAACTCCTGGGCTCAAGTGATCCTTCCACCTTGGCCTCCCAAGTGGGATTTCTGTGTCAGGCACTGGTGCCCCACAGCCAAAGGGTGCAGCCTGGAGCTGCTGCTCTGCAGGACAGCTTTTCCCTTGACCCTGCCCTGGGCCTGGTCCAGGGCACCAAGGGATGAGGGTGTGCCTTCTTAAGCAAATTTAGGTCCTGATTTACCCCACAGGCAGGGTGGGCACGAGGCCCATGGGTAGTGCGTTCCCTGCTAATGAGGCACACCTGTGGCTCCTGGGAAGCCTGTTGGCTTGGACTCCCGAAGCCTGTGGCGTCCTGCCCAGCCCGCAGAAGTTTGGACCTCTGGGCTTTCCTCCTGGCTCCAGGTAGGCGCTGCAGGGTCTTGGCTCCTGGCTCATGCTGTTTTGAGGTCTCCTGGATCTGCTTCTGTTCCCGCTCTGGGCTTAGGTGCAAGGCAAAGGTATGAGAGCAGAGGGGGACCCAGGACACTTCCAGAAGCAGCCGCGTTTGAGCCCTTCCACGTGGGGGCAGATGAAGGCCTGTCATTCCCTGTCCCCACAAGCCTCTGAACAGTAGGGAGGGGATGTTCAGAGACTGTGGCCCTCTCAGCAAGGCAGTACCCCTCCTGCGCAGATGAGGTCCGGGGTTGAGGCTGTCTTTGGACCCTTCCTCTAGGTGATGGGGGAGGGAGCCCAAACAGCCTTCATTCTAGGCTGGGGATTTTGGCCCCACCCAGCTTGGAGTTCAGGCCCAGAAGGCCTCAGACCCCCCTGCCCCACCCACTGAGAAGGATCTGGGGGCCCTGGAGGGTCGAAGCCAACTGGAGCCACCCTGCTCCCACCAGGGCAAAGGGCTGGAGTCAGCCTAGGCCAAGAAACAGGCCTGTGCTTCCCAGGTGGCGGTCCCAGGCAGGGTTTCTGCTTCTCAGACCTGCCCAGGCCTCATTCAGATGGCGGGGAAGAGCCTTGCCAGGAAATGCCTTGCAGCCTCGGAGGCCTAGCGTTGTCCTCTGCAGATGAAGCAACCAAGGCTCCAAGCCAAGAGCCATTCTGTGCACTCAGGGACTCCTCGGTGCTATTGTGGGTCCGGGGTCTGCCCTTCAGGGAGAGTTGGCACAAATACTTTGGCTTCACAGGGTGCTGCCAAGTTAGTGGAAGCTCCTCTCAGTTTGGAACTGAATCTGGGCTTGGCCCTGGGGACATTGGAGCCTGAACTGTCCTACAGCCTGTGTCCCTTTGATTTGAATTCCTCAGTGTGTATTTCCTAAGGGCAGGGACATTCGCTTACGTAACAACTGGACTGCTAGCTAAGCTTGGAACTTAACCTGTCAATGCTCACATCTCCACGCTCCACTCAGACGGTGCCAGCTGTCTCCGTATCAGCTCTTCTCAAGGCCCAGGAGCCTGCATTACGTGTAGCTGAGAGGTCACCCAGTAGAGTTGGGGTTTCACCAACTCTGCTAAAGATCTGACTAGCCCAGGCTGGTCTCAAACTCCTGGGCTCAAGTGATCTGTCCACCTCAGCCTCTTAGAGTGCTGAGATTACAGGTGTGAGCCGCCATGCCTAGCTAAAGAGTATTATTTTATAAATATGGTGTTTTCTTAGGTATTTTTGTTAACGCTTTTTTTTTTTTTTTTTTTTTTTTTGAGACAAAGTCTTGCATTGTGACCCTGGCTGGAGTACAATGGCACAACCTTGGCTCACTGTAACCTCCACTTCCTGGGTTCATGCAATTCTCCTGCCTCATTCTCCTGAGTAACTGGGATTACAGGTGCCCACCATGACACTCAGCTAATTTTTTGTATATTTAGTAGAGATGGGGTTTCACTTTGTTGGCCAGGCTGGTCTCAAACTCCTGACCTTGTGATCCGCCCGCCTCGGCCTCCCAAAGTGCTGGGATTACAGGCATGAGCCACCACGCCCAGCCAATGATTTTTTAAAACTGTGATACAGTTTACAGTTTGAAGCATTTTAAAGGGTATACTCAGTGGCATTGAAGACATTCACAATGTTCCACCATCTAGTTCCAGAACATTCTCATCACCCCAGCAGGAAGCTCCATACCTCTTGTTGCTGGTTTTTACCTTAATTGCATTGTGGTCTCAGCACATTTTCTGCATTATTTGAATGTTTTGAAATCCGTTGCGATGTGCTTCATGGCACTAAATTACTTTTGTAAAGATAGAACGTTAACAATTTGGTTTTTCCATGTTGATACGTGAAGTTCTAGTTCACTTATTTGAATTGCTGCACGGTGCCCCATGGTATAGACTCTATTTGGGTAGTTTTTTACTCTCATAAACCATGATGCAGTGAACTTTTTGGCACGTGTGTCCTCGTTCAAGTGTGAGAATTTAAACTTCTGAGCATTTAAATGGAAGTGGGCTTGCTGGGCCTGAAGGCTGTTTCTTCAGCTTCCAGCTCTCGCCAAATGGCCCTCCAGCGGTTGATCAGTGGTGGGATCTCCCTCTAAGCTTCTCCGAGGGTTGATGATGTGCGTGCATGCTCCCCGTTCCTGGGCACCGGCAGATTTTACAAATGTTCTTCAATATGGTTGCGATTTTAACTGCATTTCCCTGGTTTCTTGAGAAATTACACGTCTTTTCACATGATAGTTGGTCATTCTGGTTTCTGCTGTGAATTGCTGTTGCCTGTTTCTTTTATGGGTTGTAATTGATTTGTAATTGTCCCATGTGTATACTCTTGATACTAATTGTCAGATGTATGGTTGCAAAAAGGACCCATGCAATGTGTGGTTTTCCCTTTTGGGTTAAGCCAGGTGTGGTTGTTCACGAGGATGGATCACCTGAGGTTAGGAGTTCGACACCAGCCTGGCCAACATGGCAAAACACCATCTCTATTAAATACAAAATAAGCTTGGTGTGGTGATGGGTGCCTGTAATCTCAGCTACTCGGGAAGCTGAGGCAGGAGAATCACTTGAACCTGGGAGGTGGAGATTGCGCCTCTGCACTCCAGCCTGGGTGACAGAGTGAGACTTATCTTAGGAAAAAGGAAAAAAAAAAATAGGTGGGGCCAGGCATGGTGGCTCACACCTATAATCCCAGCACTTTGGGAGGCCAAGGTAGGTGGATCACGAGGTCAAGAGATCGAGACCATCCTGGTCAACAAGGTGAAACCCCGTCTCTACTAAAAATACAAAAATTAGCTGGGCATGGTGGTGCGTGCCTGTAGTCCCAGCTACTCGGGAGGCTGAGGCAGGAGAATTGCTTGAACCCAAAGGTGGAGATTGCGGTGAGCCGAGATCATGCCATTGCACTCCAGCCTGGGTAACTCTGTCTCAAAAAAAAAAAAAATAGGTAGAAGGAATCCATTCTAGTGTTTTAGTGTTCACACAATATGGTGATTATAGTTATCAATAATTTTTTGAATATTTAAAAATAAATAGAAGATTTAGTATGTTCTCAACACAAAGAAGTGATAGATGTTTGAAGTGATGGACAGTTACCTGATTTGATCATTAAGCATTTTATGCATCAAAATATCAGACATACCTCACAAATATGAACATGTACAATTATTGTGTATCGGCTAAAAAAAAAGCTCCTATGTGTAGCAGAAGGGCAGACACAGTGCAGGCAGCCAGAGACCTAACAGGAATTTTCAGAGCTCCAGAGACTGAATGCACAGGCCTGGCAGGTCCCTTATGCCAAGGGCAGGGGCAGGGGAAGGAAAACCTGGCATCCCGAAAGTGGAGCCATGTGAACGGATGCCCCTGGTTCTGTGCAGAGGGTGCTTCCCTCTCCATAGGAAGGCTAGCGCTTCTGCTGTGCCGGAAGAGTCTGTAGAAGCCTCTCCCAAGGCCACAGATACCCCTCTGCAGCGGCCCTCACCGCCTCTTCTGGCTGCCAGGCCCATGACTGTGGTTGAAGTCCAGCATCACCCAGCTGGGGACAGGCTGGGGCTGATAAGAAAGCCACCATACACTGGTACTGGTTTTCTACTGTACTAACACATTACTACACACGTAGTGGCTTGAAGAAATACCCATCTTAAAGGGCCAGGCACAGTGGCTCAGCCCTATAATCTCAGCACTTTGGGAGGCTAAGGTGGGAGGATGGCTTGAGCCCAGGAGTTCACAACCAGCCTGGGCAACACAGGGACAGCCCATCTCTACAAAAAATAAATAAGTGAGCTGGACGCAGTGGCACCTATCTATAGTCCTAGCTACATAGGAGGCCAAGAAGGGAGGATCACTTGAGGCCAGGAGTTTGAGACCAGCCTAGGCAACATAGTGAGATCCTGTCTCTACAAAAAATAAGAAATTAGCCAGGCTCAGTGGCACATGCCTGAAGTCCCAGCTACTTGGGAGTTTAAATTAGGAGGATCACTTGAACCCAGGAGTTGGTGGCTACAGTGAGCTGACTACACCACTGCACTCCAGCCTGGGTAGCAGAACAAGGCCCTGACTCAAGATAAATAAATACGAAAGAAAACCATCTCATAGTATTCATGGTTCAGGAGTCCATGTGGCTCAGCTGGATGCTCTGCTCAGGGTCTCATAGACTGAAATCAAGGGACTGCAGTCTCATCTGAAATCAGTTCCCTTCCAAGCTCACATGAGTGTAGCACAATTTAGAGGTCCCTTCTTTCTTGCTAGCTTTCAGCTGGAAGCCACTCTCAGCCCCTAGGACCCCCTGAATTTCTTTTCATAGCCCTTCCTCTCAAAGCCAGCAAGGGAACATCTCTGAATCTAGAACAGGCTTGTCTAATCTACGGCCTGCAGAAGGCAGTCCAACACAAATTTGTAAACTTTCTTAAAACATCATGAGGATTTTTTTTTTTTAAAGCTCGTCAGCTATTGTTCGTTTTTGTTTTTGTTTTTTTCACCAGAGTCTCAAGGCTGGGTGCTGTGGCTCTCGCCTGTAATCCCAGCACTTTGGGAGGCCGACGTGGTCAGATCATGAGGTCAAGAGATTGAGACAGAGTCTTACTCTGTCACCAGGTGCCAGGCTGAAGTGCAGTGGCTGGATCTTGTCTCACTGCAACCTCTGCCTCCTGGGTTCAAGCAATTCTCCTGCCTCAGCCTCCCGAGTAACTGGGACTACAGGCGCACGACACCCCCCCCCCCAAAAAAAAAAGCCAGACACGGTGGCTCACACCTGTAATCCCAGCACTTTGGGAGGCCAACGCAGGCGGATCACGAGGTCAAGAGATCGAGACCAGCCTGACCAAAATGGTGAAACCCCATCTCTACTAAAAATACAAAAATTAGCCAGGTGTGATGGTTCATGCCTCTATTCCCAGCTACTTGGGAGGCTGAGGGAGAATTGCTTGAACTTGGGAGATGGAGGCTGCAGTGAGCCAAGATGGTGCCACTGCACTCCAGCCCAGGTGACAGAGTGAGACTCCATCTCAAAAAAAAAAAAAAAATACAAACATATTATCTTACAGTTCTGTAGGTCAGAAGTGTGACTCTGGTCTCACTGGGCTCAAATCTTGGGGTTGGGAGGGCTGCACTCCTTTCTGGGGAGAATCCATTTCCTCACTTTTTCTAAGTTCTAGAGGCTACACACATTCCTTGGCTTGTGGCCCCCTCCTCCATGTTCAAAGCCACCAGTATTGCGACTCTCTGGCCATTGTCCTATAGACACATCCTCCCTCTCTGACTACAGCCTGGAAAGGTCCTCCCTCGCCTTTGTGTTTTTTTTTTTTTTTTTTTTTTGGCAGAGTGTTACTCTGTCCCCCAGTCTGGAGTGCAGTGACACAATCTCGGCTCACTGTAACCTCTGCCATCCAGGTTAAAGTGACTTTTGTGCCTTAGTCTCCCAGGTAGCTGGGATTACAGGTGCATACCACCACAGCTGGCTAATTTTTATATTTTCAGTAGAGGCGGAGTTTCACCATGTTGGCCAAGCTGGTCTGGAACTCCTGACCACAGTCTGCCCTCCTGGGCTTCCTAAAGTGCTTGGATTACAAGAGTGAGCCACTGTGCCCAGCCAATTTGTATATTTTTTAAAAGCATAAATGGGCCAGGTGTAGGGTCTCATACTTACAATTCAGGACTTTGGGAGGTCAAGGTCAATGTGTCACTTGAGGCCAGGAGTTCGAGATCAGCCTGGGCAATATAGCCAGATCCCATCTTTAAAAAAAGGCATAAACATATAAATACTAAAAGAGTCTGAGGAAGTGAGACAGGTGAGCCAGGGGACTCGTGTTTTTACTACAAGCTTTTAATACAATTTGATTTTGATGTGTTTTGTATTTAATATGCAAAATGAAAACACGGCATATCAAAGCCTGTCATATTCGTAATGATGAAATTTAAAATCTACATAAACGATTTATCTTCCAGCAAAACAAATTCACTGAATTGATTCTAGAGAAGGCAGAAAAAAACGAGAATAGACCAGTAAGACTAGAAGAAATTGATAAAGCAGTTAAAAATTTGCCCTGACAAAAGGCATCTCTTAACACTGTCAGTGGAAATGTAACTCAACTGGAATTGCCTCGGAGCAGGCGAAGGGGACAGTGGTACAGTTATCGAGGAAAAATGCTGTATTCCGGTAATGAACATACATACAGCTATGAGAAAAATGGACTACTGACCACAAATTACTAACGTGGTTGAATCTTACAAATGTAACATTAAGCAAAAAAGGTTAGACTCAGAGCTGGGCGCAGTGGAGAGCACCTAAACCCCAGCTACTTGGAGGCTGAGGTAGGAGGATCACTTGAGGATCCTCCAGCAGTTGGAGACCAACCTGGGAAACATAAGGAGACCCCCCATCTCAAAACAAGAATAAAAGTTAAATAAATTTTTTAAATAAAGGTAATACTTAGGCTGGGCATAGTGGCTCACACCTGTCATCTCAGCACTTTGGGAGGGCGAGGCAGGCAGATCACTTGAGGCCAGGAGTTCGAGACCAGCCTGGTCAACATGGTGAAACCCTGTCTCTGCTAAAAGTACAAAAGCTAGCCAGGCTTAGTGGTGTGCACCTGTAATCCCAGCTACTCAGGAGGCCGAGGCAGGAGAGTAACTTGAACCCAGGAGGTGAAGGTTGCAGTGAGCTGAGATCATGCCACTGCACTCCAGCCTGAGGGACAGAGCAAGACTGTCTTAAAAAAAAAAAAAAAGGTTATACTCAAGACTTTATAATGTATCACTGTATTATGTGAATTTCAAATGCAAGCAAAACTAATCCGTGGTGATA
Source organism: Callithrix jacchus (assembly GCF_049354715.1). Classification (NCBI taxonomy): domain Eukaryota; kingdom Metazoa; phylum Chordata; class Mammalia; order Primates; family Cebidae; genus Callithrix; species Callithrix jacchus. The sequence continues at coordinate 123,880,726 of NC_133510.1, forward strand.
GAAATTAGAACAGTTTGGGCGCTGCTGGCAAGGGGCACAAGAGAAGCTTGCTGGGTGCTGGAAAGGTTTTATATTCTGGTTCAGGCATGGCCAGGTGGACAGATTCACGAAGGCTGTACGTGTAAAATACGTGGACATCACTGGTTACAGCTCAGTGTTGTTTTTTTCAAATGAAGAAGCAAGGAATCTGGCCCAGATGACTTTACTGAGAGTTCTAAAAGAGACAGGAGGAAAGGCCAAGGGTTTCCACAGTCTGCGTTTCTGTTGCGAGCAGGCCTGGTTCAGTCTTTGCCGGTCTCTGGGAGTGCCTGGAGCTACGGCGCCGAGCTGGGATAAGCTGAGAACTAAGCCCTTGGAATGTGCACATAGTCACTGGTGAATGATGTGACTGTAGGCTCAGGGCCCCGGGGCGAGATGAGCAGACTGGCAGATGTCAGAATGCTTAACATCAACGTTAGGACTGAGGATGTACGTCTGGCGTCTGTTTTGGAGTGCTGGGTTTCGGTTACCATGACTGGTCATGTGGCAGGAAAATGCCCAGGTGACCATCCCCCTCTTAGAACAGTGGGTTTTGAGACCTGGAGTTTCCCTGGGCGGAGACACCTCACATCTCTGTGGCTCACACCTGGAAAGAAAACACTGTGTAACCCACTCTCGGCCCCCCTGGACTTTGTGTGTGTCTTTCGCGCTGGTCCCGTGGTGTATCCTTTGCTTAGCAAAACTTAGCCACGATACAACCTCATCAGGTTATGTGAATCCTTCTAGTTAATGACTGAAATAGGCAAGGGGTCCTGATTCTGCCGCAGCCCCGGCTCTGCCCCGCTCTGGGCTGCCGTGCTCCCCTCTACATTTGCTCACAATGCCTTCTCTCCCTGCAATTTTCCTCTCATCTTTAGTTCTCTGAATCAATATGCTTTCCTTTAATTTCTGTAGCCCTCAGGCTTTGGCCAAGGAAGCCACAACCTACATGCTAGTTCACCACCTTGGGGGAAACCAGAAGTCACCCACTATTTTAAAAAGATCGTTTATTGCTGATAAATTTCGTTTTGATTTCTGTGTTTATCTGGTTATGTGAAGAGCTTCGTTAGTTCTTTCAATAGGTTATCCACTCAGGCTGGGCGCGGTGGTTCATACCTGTAATCCCCGCACTTTGGGAGGCCCAGGTGGGGAGATCACCTGAGGTCAGAAGTTGGAGACCAGCTCGGCCAGCATGGTGAAACCGCATCTCTACTAAAAATATAAAAATTAACTGGGCATGGTGGTGCATGCCTATAATCTCAGCTACTCAGGAGGCTGAGGCAGGAGAATTGCTTGAACCGGGGTGGGTGGGGGGAGTGGTGGGGGGCGTGGAGTGGGGAGGTTGCAGTGAGCAGAGATCACACCACTACTCAGCCTGGACAACAGAGTGAGACTCCATCTCAACAACAACAAAAATAGATTGTTCACTTGGAAAAACCAAAACACTTGTCCCTGCGCACAGCACTTGGGCACTGCTCTTCTCTCACTGCCACATTGTTCTAGGTGGATGGTGAGCTGCCGTTACCACTGAAGGACAGAGAAATAAAGGACACAATGGATGGGGGTTCCTTGGAGTGAAGTTAACAAGAGAGATCGCAGACCAGGAGAAGGTGCCTCCAATGTCTAAAGCCAACAGGAATTAACATTTGGACTATAAGAATCTTCTGCTAGCCAACAAGACAGGAAACTCACTTGGGTATGGTGGCTCACGCCTGTCATCCCAGCACTTTGGGAGGCTAAGGTGGGCAGATCACTTGAGGTCAGGAGTTCGAGACCAGCCTGGCCAACATGGTAAAACCTGACTCTACTAAAAATATAAAAATTAGCCGGGGGCCGGGCGCGGTGGCTCACACCTGTAATCCCAGCACTTTGGGAGTCCGAGGCGGGTGGATCACGAGGTCAAGAGATCGAGACCATCCTGGCCAACATAGTGAAACCCCGTCTCTACTAAATACAAAAAAAATTAGCAGGGCATGGTGGCACATGCCTGTAATCCCAGCTACTTGGGAGGCTGAGACAGGAGAATCGTTTGAACCCAGGAGGCGGAGGTTGCAGTGAGCCAAGAATGCGCCATTGCACTCCAGCCTGGGTAACAGGAGCAAAACTCCGTCTCAAAAAAAAAAAAAAATTAGCCGGCTGTGATGGTGCACACCTGTAATCCCAGCTGCTTGGGAGGCTGACGGGGGAGAACCACTTGAACTCGGTAGGTGGAGGTTGCAGTGGAATGGTGCGGTGCCACTGCACTCTAAACTGGGCAACAGAGCGAGACTCCGTTTAAAAAAGAAAAGGAAATGGAAGATTCTTTTTACACTGCTCAGTACCAAGGCTCTCTGGTGCTCACACTTAGCCATGAGCCACTTGTTCACAGTTCTAGTTTCTCACTTGCTGCAGACAGAGCGTCAGACAATTTGGCAGTGAGCAGCTCCCCTGCAGTTTCCCTGGCATTGTTCCCCCCACTTCTGCCCTGGATAATTGTCAAATTCTGTATCACCACAGCTGCTGCAGCATTTCTCACTGCTACGATCTTTAGCAGTGGAGCCACCACATGGACTGGGGTCTATTTATGCCACCTACTGACCAGGACTATCCTCTTCCCCCACTGGGTAATCGGGGAGACAGTTCCAATCCTGTCTTACCTCCTGTTTCCTCAGACCACTCCTGCTTCCACCTGTGGTAGTCTGGGTCTTTGGAGAAACAGACACTAAGATGAAATTGACATGTAAGAATTTATTAGGAGACATGCTTCTGGGAGAAACCACAGGGGACAGCTAGAGGAGCTGGGGGAGCGTCAGACCCCAAGTGAAGGAGAGGGGCTTGGGGGGAACATCCTAGGCCGATGAAGAGAGTGAGGAAGGTTCACAAAGCCGTGGAGAGTCTCCAGCCAAATTCAGCCATCAGAGGAGTCCCTGGCACGGGTCCTCCTCAGGGTCCTCATTGCACTCAGTCACTCACCCAGAGCAGCTCGTGGAAGGGATGCCCTTGGTCCAAACTTGAGCGTGGGTATAGCGGACAGCAGCTGAGGCCTTGCCAAGTATGGTTCCCTGTGCTTGGAGATCTAGAGGTGCAGCTTCATGGCCACCATACTTACTTACACCTTTTTTTTTTTTTTTTTTGAGACAGAGTCTCACTCTGGCGCCCAGGCTGGAGTTCAGTGGCATGATCTCAGCTCACTACAACCTCCACCTCCCTGGTTCAAGCAATTCTCCTGCCTCAGCCTCCCAAGTAGCTGGGATTATAGGCGCCTACCACCATGCCTGGCTAATTTTTATATCTTTAGTAGAGACGGGGGTCCACCATGTTGGCCAGGCTGGTCTCAAACTCCCGACCTCAAGTGATGCGCCCACCTGGCCTCCCACAGTGCTGGGATTTCAGGCATGAGCCACCACACCCAGCCCATACTTACATCTTCATGTCAATGTGGACTCCCTACACTGGCTTAGACCCAGTGTCATTCTGGACCTTTTCATCTTTCTTGCGTTAGAGTTTTTGAATCCTGGATCTTTTTTGTCTTATTACTTAGTTTTGGTGGAGTATTTCCTTTAGTAGCTTCCTGAGAAAAGGAGCATGGAGGGCAATTTTAAAAAAATACTGCATATCTTAAATATTTTTATTCTAATTTTTATCAAGCACTTGGTGGTTCATCAGGGTGATGAATTCTAGTTTGGAAATTCTACTTCTTCAGAGTTTTAAAGGCATCAATTGCCTTTTAGCCACCGGTGTGTTCTGCGGAAGTCTAAAGCTATTCTGATTCTTGATTCTTTGCAGGTATTGGAATTTTCTCTCTGAAAGTGGTAGCATCCCCTCCTTGTCTCTGGTGTTCTGAGGTTTCAAGGCAATGTGCCTTGATGTGGGTCACTTTTCATTTATTTAACTGGGCACCTGGTGGGTCTCTCCATCTCAAGATTCATGTTCTTTTATTCCTCCATGTTCTTTAATTCTTGGAAATATTACATCCTTTCTTTGATAATTTTATTCATTTTTTTTTATCTTGAGACAAGCTCTCGCTCTGTTGCCTACACTGGGGTGCAGTGGTACAATCAGGGCTCACTGCAGCCTCGGCCTCCTGGGCTCAAGCGATCCTCCCACCTCAGCCTCCCAAGTAGCTGGGACTACCGGCATTTGCCACCAGACCTGGCTAATTTTTAACTTTTTAGTAGAAATGGGGTCTCGTTACATTGCCCAAGTTGGTCTCAGACTCCTGGGCTCCAGTGGTCCTCCTATCTTGGCCTGCATTACGGGTGTGAGCCACCGCGCCCGGCTTGACTCACTCCTTTAGTTTTGCTTTCTAAATTCCTAGAAGTCTGATATTGTTCCTTCCTGGTCGAACAGCTAATTTTCTCTTCTCCCCTATTTTCCTTCTTTGTCATTCCTGTTTGAGGGGGTCGCCGATTTTATTTTTTCTATTCTTATTTGTTTGTTCAAAAATGTGTATTAAGCACCTATTCTAGGTGCTGGAGATGGAGCAGAAAAGATAAACATTTGCTTTTTTTTTTTTCTTTTTTGAATGGGCTCACGCCTGTAATTCCAGCACTCTGGGAGGCTGAGGCGGGTAGATCACCTGAGGTCAGGAGTTCAAGACCAGCCTGACCAACATGGAGAAACCCCGTCTCTACCAAAAATACAAAAAATAAGCCAGGTGTGGTAGCACATGCCTGTAATCCCAGCTACTCAGGAGGCTAAGGCAAGAGAATTGCTTGAACCTGGGAGGCAGAGGTTGTGGTGGGCTGAGATCACACCATTGCACTCCGGCCTAGGCAACAAGAGTGAAACTCCACCTAAAAAAAAAAAAAAAAAAGAGATGAGGTCTTGCTGTCACCCAGGCTGGAGTGCAGTGGCGTGATCATAGCTCACCGCAGCCTCAAAGTGCTGGACTCACGTGACCCTCTGCCTCGGCCTTCCACAGAGCTGGGACTACAGGTGCACACCACCACACCCAGCTAATTTGTTTTTAAATTTTTAGTAGAGATGGAGGTCTCACTGTCTTACCCAGGCTGATCGTGAACTCCTGAGCTCAAGTGATCCTCCTGTAATCCCAAAGTGCTAGGGTTACAGGGATAAGCACGATTCCCGACTCCTTGTTGTTTTTAGATTCTAGTTTTCTTCTTCCTTTAAGAGACAGGGTCTCTATCATTCAGGCTGGAGTGTAGTGATGTGATCATTGCTCACTGTGGCTTCCAGTTCTGGGCTCAAGAGATCCTCTTGCCTCAGCCTCTCTGCAGCCGAGAGTACAGGTGGCACCACTGTGATCCACTTATTTATTATGTAGAGAGGGGGCCTCACTATCTTCCCAAGCTGGTCTCAAACGCCTCGCCTCAAGAGATCCGGCCTCCCAAATGCTGTGTGGGCCCTGCACCTGGAAGTTTCTTGTTTTCCTAATTCTTCCCAGTCATGCTGTGTGGTAGTTAGAGAAAGTGGTCTGGTGTTTGCACTTTTCAGAATGAGGCCTTGTAAGAATTAAATACGTGGTACTAAAAGTACAAAAAAAATGAGCTGGGCATGGTGGTGCACACCTGTAGTCCCAGCTACTCGGGAGTCTGAGGCAGGAGAATTGCTTGAAGCCAGAAGGCGGAGGTTGTGGTGAGCCATTGCACTCCGGTCTGGGTAACAACAGCAAAACTCTGTCTCAAAAAAAAATAAAAATAAAAAATAATAATTAAAATAATTAAATACGTGGTCCATTTCCATCAAGATTCCATGTGAACTGAAGGTTATGCTTTCTATGATGGTAGAGATTAATACAGTTGATCTAATGATGTTGATGATTTGATTCTGATTCATTCATTCCTATAGCAGCAGCTACTCTGTCTAAGATATGTACAAGCCATTGGGAGAAAGAGTGGGTGGGCAGAAGCAATTCCTTTTCTTACAGTCCTGGTAGGCAAGCTTGTGGTGGCGGTGCTAGTGGCAGACATTAACCAAATCGCAGGCTCAGTGGGACACGCGCAATGCAGGAGAGGAGCAGAGCTCTAGGATGGACTAAAATAGAGGAACCGAGCTGGAATGCTGGCTCCAAAACGCTTCCCTGACCAGGTGACAGCTGAGATCTGAGGGATGAGTTGGCATGAATGAGACAAAGAGCCTGGAGCTGGACAGCTGGGGCCTGGGAAATGGCTTGTGCAAACGCTCTGTGGTGGAAGAGAGCATGGGCTTCCAGGAGTGGAATAACGGCTGTTGGACGGAGAGGGAGCTTGGTGTGAGACGAGAGGGAGAGGCAGACAGCCACATCGGGCACAGGTCCTTCCTCTGGGTCATGTAGATTTCTACCTTGTCCTCGAGGTGATGGGAAGCCCTTGGTCCACGTGACTCAGAGGGATGGTGTACAAATACGTTTGTTTTGATTTTGTTTTTGAGATGGAGTCTCTGTCGCCCAGGCTGGAGTGCAGTGGTATAATCTTGGCTGACTGTAACCTCTGCCTCCCAGGTTCAGGCAATTCTCCTGGCTCAGCCTCCCGAGTATCTGGGACTACAGGCGTGTGCCAGCATGCTGGCTAATTTTTACATTCTTTAGTAGAGATGGGGTTTCACCATATTGGCCAGGCTGGTCTTGAACTCCTGACCTTGTGATTCTTCCGGATGACAGGGATGAGTCACTGTGCCCGGCTGTGTGTGTGTTTTTTTACAGACAGTCTTGCTCTGTCACCCAGGCTAGAATGCAGTGGCACCATCATAGCTCATTGAAACCTTGAACTCTTGGCCTCAAGTGATTCTCCTGTCCGAACCTCCCAAAGCACTGGGATTACAAGCTTGAGTCACCACACCTGGTCTGAAAATATTTGTTTTGACGCCAGGCACAGTGGCTCACACCTCTAATCCCAGCATTTTGGGAGGCTGAGGCAGGTAGGTCACCTGAGGTCAGGAGTTTGAGACCAGCCTGGGCAACAAGGCAAAACCCTGTCTCTACTAAAATGTAAAAAATGAGTCAGGCATGGTGGCACATGCCTATAGTCCCAGCTACTTGGGAGGTTGAGGCAGGAGAATTGCTTGAACTTGGGAGGCGGAGGTTGCAGTGAGCCGAGATCGCACCATTGCACTCCAGCCTGGGTGACAAGTGAAATTCCATCTCAAAAAAAATTGTTGTCAAAAGATCCCCCCTGACTGGTGTGCAGAGCAGTGAGGAGGCGTGGAAAGAGGAGGTTGGTCAGAGTGAGTTAGGAGGCTCCTGTAATAATCCAAGAGGGAGATGATGATATCTTGGATGTGGGTGGAGACAGAGGAGATGGACAACATGGATGGATCCTGGGGACAGCAGGCAGGTTAAATGGACAAGAGTCAGTGATGCATTTCCTGGTCATGGGGACAGGAAAGAGGGAGAGGGGCTCTGACCTGTCCAGCTGGTTGAGGCCATAGGAAGACTGAGAAGAAGGCCAAGGAAATGGAACGTAAATATAACATTTTCTAATAAGTGAAAGTTCACGGAAGTTGGAGTTCCAGGGAAGACTTCTCCTGCAATTTGTTATGGTGAATCGGATCAGGAATTCTGGATGACTTCCATGTCATTCATACATCCGCAAGTTTGCAAACTGATGTCACCCATAAAACTCTTCTTTCATTCGGCTATTCTGGTGGTCCTTTGGATGACACACCTATGCATGGTTCCTCCTTTACCAGAGGATGGTGTTTAAAGAACTCCTTCCTTCTCTGTTCTTCTTCTCCCCGTTTCATGCAGATACAACATAGGCCCTCCTCCAAAAGAAATGTAGTCTGTTTCTCTTACTGGCATGCCGTCCTTCTCTTTCTGTTTCTCACCCTCCTCAACTGTCGAAATGTGCTTGGAGGTGGAGCGAGACGGTGGACTAGAAGGCTCCACCCGTTGTTCCTTCCACCAGGACACCGATTTAACAACGGTCTGGTTTTAACGTCCTGTTGCTGAAAGAGGCACTAAAGAGACAGAAAACACTCAGAAGAAAAGGGGAGCATCGTTAGTGGTGCTGGGGAGAGCAGATGATCAATCCGTCTTAGGCACTATGAGCTTTTCCCTCTGTATACACATTCTTTTTCTACTTGCATTGTCAGAGACTGAAAGAAATTGTGTTATTCTTCAATTACAGTTTTATTTCTATCAATTGTTTGTGTTGCATTTTTGCTTAAGTAGTTTGATATGTTTGACCTTAAGGGTTCATAACAATGTTACATTTTGAAGATTTTAATTTTTAATTATTTAATAAAAATATTGTTATGCGCCAGCCACAGTGGCTCATACCTGTAATCCCAGCACTTTGGGAGGCTGAAGTGGGTGAATCACTGGGTCAGGAGATCGAGACCATCCCGGCTAACACAGTGAAATCTTGTCCCTACTAAAGATACAAAAAATTAGGTGTGGTGGCACCCACGTGTAGACCCAGCTAGTCAGGAGGCTGAGGCAGGAGAATTGCTTGAACCTGGGAGGCAGAGGTTGCAGTAAGCCGAGATTATACCACTGCACTCCAGCCTGGGCAACAGAGGGAGACTCTGTCTCAAAAAAAAAAAAAATTATTAGGCATTCAAAATTGTAGGCCGTCTCTGACTCCCGACTCCCTCTCCAAAGGTAACTCTGGTTTTTGGCTTAGGATGGATTAGGAAATATTCGGTCTAGGTTATGGTCCTCGTCTTTAGTCGTTTTTGTTCCTGAAGAATATTCTGTATACATACACATTTTGTTCATCGGTTAATGGCAATTTTGGTTGTTTCTTTTTGGTTAATAATAGTGCTATGCACATGTATGTATGTTTTTAGTAGATACAGATTTTCAGTTCTTGTAGAGCTAGGAAAGAAACTGCTGGATCATGTGGTAACTGCGGAAGTGTCGAGCTGTTTTGCAGCTACACCGTTTGATAATCCCACCAGCAATGTTGGATTTTGTTTTGTTTGAGACGAAGTCTCATTCTGTCACCCAGGCTGCAGTGTGGGGGTGCAATTTTGGCTCACTGCAACCTCCACCTTCCAGGTTCAAGTGAGTCTCCTGCCTCAGCCTCCCTAGTAGCTGGGATTACAGGCATGCACCACCATGCCTGGCTAATTTTTGTATTTCTAGTAAAGATGGGTTTTCACCACATTGACCAGGCTGCTCTCGAACTCCGGGCCTCAAGGATCTGCCCACCTTGGCCTCCCAAAGTGCCGGGATGATAGGTGTGAGCTACTGCGCCCAACCCCAACAGTGTTATGAGGGTACTGTCTCCTGTACATCTTTGCCAACTCTTGTTATTGTCTTTAAAAAGTTACTGTCATCCGAGTGGGTGTGAAGTGGTATCTCACTGCGGTTTTGATTTGCATTTCTCGGATGACTAATGGTGCTGGACGTCCATTTCATCCGCTACTGGTCATTTGTATATCTTTGGAGAAATTTCTATTCATATCTTTTGCCTATTTAAATAATTGGGTTGTCTTTTTCATTGCTGAGTTGTAAGAATTCTTTATATATTCATGTATTCTGAATACTAAGTCCTTATCAGATGTATGATTTACAAATACCTCCTCCCATTTTGGGTTTTTACTTTAGCTGTTTTTTGAGACAGTCTTGCTGTTGCCTAGGCTGGACTGCAGTGGTGACCAGAGTTCCCTGTACTCTCAAACCCCTGGCTCAAGCCATCCTCCCACCTCAGCCTCTCAAGTAGCTACTACAGGTGCACACCACCACGCCATCATACTCGGCTAACTTTTTGTAAATTTTTTTTTTTTCAGATGATGGAGTCTCGCTCTGTCAACAGGCTGGAGTGCAGTGGTGTGATCTTGGCTCACTGCAACCTCTGCCTCCCGGGTTAAAGTGATTTTCCTGCCTCAGGCTCCTGAGTAGCTGGGATTACAAGCGTGCCACTATGCCCAGCTAATTTTTGTATTTTTAGTAGAGATGGGGTTTCACCATGGTGGCCAGGATGGTCTCCATCCCTTGACCACGTGATCCACCCGCCTCAGCCTCCCAAAGTGCTGGCATTACAGGTGTGAGCTACCGTGCCCAGCCATTTTTTGTAGTTTTTGTAGAGATTGGTTCTCTCTATGTTGCCTAGGCTAGTCTTAAACTCCTGAGCTCAAGCATTCCTCCTGTCTTGGCCTCCCAAAGTGTTGGAATTACAGGCATGAGCCACTGCACCTGGGCTTCACTTTCATTCTTGAAGGATATTTGCACTGGATATAGAATTCTGGGTTGACACATTTATATTTTTAGAGGTGTCATTCCATTGTCCTCTAGTCTCCATGATTTCTGATGCGAATTTTCCTGAAATTCATGTAAAGGTATTGTTGTTGCCCTACGCAGTGTGTCATTTTTTTCTTGTTGGTTTCAAGACTTTCTATATTTAGTTTTCAGACTGTGAAGTCCCTGGCTGTGATAGTCTTTTATTTTGCTTTCGATTGCCATGTTTCTTGGCTCTTTCCCCAGATTTGGCCATTATTTAAAAAAGGCTTTCTGCCTCATTCTTTCTCTTCCCTCATTCTGCGACTCCAACTATACAGACGTAGACTGCTTGACACTGTTCACAGATAACTGAGGCTCTGATCATTTTTTCTGTAGCTTTCATTTTTCAGATTGCATATTTCAAGGTTTGGGAAACTATAGCCCCAAATCTGTTCATTCTCATTTACAGTGGCTGCTTACTTTCACATTATAATGGCAGAAATGAGTAGTTATAAAGATGATTTTGGTACCACAAAGCTAAAAATATTATCTGACCCTTCACAGAAGAGGTTTACCAACGCTGGCTCTGTTGCAAGTTGAATGATTCTTTAATCTGTCAGTGTGCTGTTAATCCAATGTAGTGAGTTTGCTTCTTATGTTTTAGAATCCTTTTTTTTTTTTTTTTTTGAGACGGAGTTTCGCTGTTGTTACCCATACTGGAGTGCAATGGCACGATCTCGGCTCACCGCAACCTCTGCCTTCTGGGTTCAAGCAATTTTCCTGCCTCAGCCTCCCGAGTAGCTGGGATTACAGGCGCACACCACCATGTCCAGCTAATTTTTGTATTTTTAGTAGAGATGGGTTTCACCTTGTTGACCAGGATGGTCTTGATCTCTTGACCTCGTGATCCACCGACCTCGGCCTCCCAAAGTGCTGGGATTACAGGCATGAGCCACCGCGCCCGGCCAAGTTTTAGAATTCTTATTCAGTTCTTTTTGTCAGATTTCTCTGCCGAGAATTCCTATTTGCTCATTATGAGCATATTTTCCTTTATATCCTGGAGGCTGGTTATAATTAAACATCCTGAATGTTAATTCCAACACATCATTCATATCAGAGTCAGTTTCTCTCAGTTGCTTCTTGGGTATGGATCACATATTCTTGTTCATATGTATAGTAGTTTTGAATTATATAATTGTAGAAATTCTGGTGATTTTTTTAAAAGCAGGCATTTAACAGCTGAACTCAAGATTTAAAACTTTGATTCCAGCCAGGCACACTGGCTCATGCCTGAAATCCTAGCACTTTGGATGCCAAGGTGAGAGGATTGCTTGAGGCCAGGAGTTTCAAGCCAGCCTGGGCAGCATAGCAAGACCCCATCTCTACAAATGAAAACCTCTCAAGTAGTTGGTGGTATGTGCCTGTATTCCCAAATACTTGGGAGGCCGAGTTGAGAGGGTTGATTGAGCTCAGGAGATCAAGGCTGCAGTGAGCTATGATTGTGCCACCACACTGCAGCATGGGTGACAGAGACAGACCCTGTCTCAAGTTTAAGAAAAAGAAGGCAAAACACAAGCAGAAAAAACCCTTTGATCCTCCTATGGTGGGCAGAAGCTGAAATTTGTCTTTATGTCTTATGGCCTTAGCTGGGTTGTTTAGAGTCTGCCCTCTATATATTTTAGAAATCAGGTTTAGGCGGGGCTTATACATGGTATTTTCTGTATTTCGTGTATATTTTAAAGTTGTTTTTGGCTAGAGGGTTGGTTTGAGTAACAGCCCAGTGTTACTAGGGATCAGAACAGCAGCTGACCGTTGTTTTAATGTCAGCAGTGGGTTGGGTGTGGCAGCTCATGCCTGTCGTCCCAGCACTTTGAGAGGCCGTAGGATCGTCTGAGGCTGTAGGGAGCTGTGAGGGCAACAGTGTATTCCAGCCTAGGCAACAGCCTAAGACCCTGTCTCAAAAAAAAATAAAAATAAAAGCAATAACGTAATCATAATTTTTACATTGAAATCCAGTTGCTCTGAATGCCTCACAGATTCTAGTTTGACCCTGGCTTGCTAGGAGGCATGTGTCCTGGTCCCTCCTTCCTAGGGACTCCTGATTTGTGTGAGGTGACAGCCTCTCACGAGCGAGTAACGGTCAACACTCCTGCGTCATCACTGGAGAGGAAGGTGTCGGCGTGCCCCCTCTGGGCTGGGTCAGCACAGGCTCAGCAGCCAAAACCCCAGCTCTCTCCTGCTGCCTGCGAGGGTTGATGGGCCTCCATCTCCAGCACGATGCTGTTTGCACGGCCCTTCCCTGTTTAGAGACCACCCCCCCCGCCCCGCCTAGTTCTGTATGTAGGCCACACAAGTCGTGTCTACAAAACTTAGCTGTGATTATCTTCTCCTGATGTGGGCAATGAGCTCAGACTTTGGAAGCAGGAAGATCTGGGGCAAATTAGCCACCCTTGACACTTTGGGTACATAAAATGGATGATAAAATCTGCCCTGTTATATAAGAAGGTTGAAGATCTGAGATGACCGGCCACCATTTTGGCCCACAACATGGAATGCACTCTGCAGTGAGGGAGAGCCAGGGAGAGGCTGTGCAAGAATCTTTATTTGCTCCAGGCAGTGGATGGATTTAAATTTATCTGGAACTAGGAGGCGGCCCTTGAGCCATGAGTGTTGTATTTTCTGGGGTGGGGGACATTTCTAATCCTGGGATGAGGATGGAATATAATGGTTAGGGGCAGTGTTTAGGGCTTATTTCACAACTTACGAATTGGTGATCTTGGGGTCTTGGCGAGTTTCTTTTTTTTTAATCGATGGTGACAGTAATGGCTCCTGCCTTAAAGGGCTGTTGTGAGGCATGGCGTGTGGCCACGACACCTGGCGTGTGGCCATCATTTGCTGGGGCTCTCTCAGCAGAGTTCCCCAGGTCTGCTTGGACACTCCAGGGCTCTGAGCTTTCTTTAGGTCATGCGCATGTCCCTTCTCCTTGCTTCATGTCCTCAAATGAAGCCTGGCAATTGTGTCCCTAGCCAAACGACCCAGAAGGATGTTGGACAAGGCTGAGGACAAAGCCCAGGCCCATCCCTTCAAGAGAGGATCAGGTCCTTCACCAGCTCCTACCAGTCATTCATCTGCTTCATCAGGTGGTGCCTCCTTCACTGTGGCCTGGAGGAACTGGGAATTTTCCAAATGCACGGCTGGAATCTGCTCCTCTGACTATCTAGTCTGGTGACTGACCCTCTCCTGTCCAATGGACTAAGTGGCTATCCAGTGGACTGACCAGGTGGCTTGGAGCAACACTGCTTTTTATTTATTTATTTATTTATTTATTTATTTTTTAAAAAAGACATTTATTCAGCGTCACGATCAGACTATTACATTTAGCAATCAACAGCATGGGTGCAAAAAAAAAAAAAAAGAAAAAGAAAAAATCTACATTAAAACCCTTTGTTGGAATGCTTTACACTTTCCACAGAACAGAAACTAAAATAACCTGTTATACAATTAGTCACAAATACAGTCCTCGAGTTCTTTGCCCATACACATGAGTATTTGTCTGAATCATGTCTTCTTTGTAGCAGCTAGGCCCTGCCACCACTGTGCTTGGCTGAGTTCACAAATCTGTTGTAACCTGTAGCTTCCCTGTCACTTCTCTGGCTCTCCTCTCCTGCTAAGCTTTGTTTCCTAATTAAAATCTTCTGCCACTGCCATAGCTACTGCTGCTACTGGAACCGCCATAGCCACCTTGGTTTTGTGGTTTGGCAAAGTATTGGCCGCCACCACCATAGGGGCCAGAGCTTCTGCCTCCAAAGTTTCCTACCTTCATGGGTCCAAAATTTGAAGACTGATTGTTGTAACTGCCAAAATCATTGTAGCTTCCACCACCTCCAAAATTGCCTCCACTACCACCGTCAAAGCCGCCTCCGCCTCCGTTGTTATAGCTGTCATAGCTGCCACTCCCGCCATAGCCACTGCCCTGGTTTCCATAACCCTGTCCACCTTCCATAGCCTCTGCTTCCTCCAGAGTAACCAGGGCCGCCTCCTCCATAACCACCATCATTACCAAATCCATTATAGCCATCCCCACTGCCACCATAACCACCACCACCACGGCTGCCACCAAAGCCACCATGACCACTGAAATTTCCTCCACGACCAAAGTTGTCATTCCCACCGAAACCACCTCCACGACCACCACCAAAGTTTCCAGAACCTCTTTGACCTCTTTGGCTGGATGAAGCACTAGCCATCTCTTGCTTTGACAGGGCTTTCCTAACTTCACAGTTGTGGCCATTCACAGTATGGTATTTCTGAGTGACAATCTTATCCACGGAGTCATGGTCGTCAAAGGTTCCAAAGGCAAAGCCCCTTTTCTTGCCACTGCCTCTGTCCGTCATGATTTCAATCACTTCAATTTTTCCATACTGTTCAAAATAATCTCTTAGGTGATGTTCTTCAGTGTCTTCTTTAATGCCACCAACGAATACTTTTTTCACAGTTAAGTGGGCACCTGGTCTTTGAGAATCTTCTCTTGAGACAGCTCTCTTGGGTTCCACAACTCTTCCATCCACTTTGTGTGGCCTTGCATTCATGGCTGCATCCACCTCCTCCACAGCTGCATACGTGACGAACCCAAAGCCCTGGAGCGCTTGGTGTTTGCATCTCTCATGACCACACAGTCCGTGAGCGTTCCCCATTGCTCAGAATGGCTCCTGAGGCTCTCATCGGTTGTTTCAAAGCTCAACCCTCCAATGAAGAGCTTCCTCAGCTGTTCCGGCTCTTTAGGAGACTCTGACTTAGACATGATCGCAGGGAGAAGAGAGACTTTAATGATGCTGCTTCGGCGGCGTCCACGGGCAGAAAGGAGCAAACTCTGCTTTTTATTTTTATTTATTTATTTTATGAGCAATGTGAAAACGGACTGCTTTTTAACACAGGATAGGAGTTTGGCCCATGAATTTGTTCATGAAAAACCTAGATTTATGAACTAATACAGACCCACAAAAGATGGAAAGAATGGTAGCTTCACAGTGTAGTAAATGTTTCCCTCCAAACAAGCAGCAAGGCTTTGAAGGTCACTGAAATAAAAGGCACAGGTCGTGTCGATGGTGGAAAAAGAAGTCCCGAAAAACACTCACCATTGGTTTGTTTGCAGCATCTGGGTAGAGGTTGATCCTCTTGGCCTTAAGATGCCAAAATGAGGAACTACATGGGCAGGGTCGCCCGCCATCTCCCTCTGTGCATGGAGCTTTGTGCCAGGCCTTTCAGTGCACAGAAGAAAATATGAAGACACAGGGTAGGGGCTCCAGTGCCAGCTCCCCCTCCGCCCCTCAGCAGTGGAGAGAGAACCAGTATTCCCAGTGTTGAAGCTCTACGGGGATCTGTGGTGTTGAATGATGACAGTGGACAGATCTAATGATTTTAACTGTATTCCAACTCCCTGAGCATCGTGTGTGAAGCACATGAGAATGAAGTACACCAGAAGAGCGCCTCATATTCACTCAGTACTTTCTATGAGGTACCTTCGTCCCCATGTCAGATGACGCAGCTCTCAGACTGAGGGGCTCATGGTGGCTGTGTGAGGGCCGAGGCTGACAAACGCCTTCACACTTGCAGAGCAGTCTTCCTCCTGCCTCTCACTGTGGAGGTCGTCTCGCAAGTCTTTATATAAATGAAGCTCTCAGTATTTTTTATTTTGCTGGTCTACTGTCTGGATCAACTCTTCTTCCCAATTTCTTCTGTATCTGTTTTGGCAATTAATTGTTCGGGTGAAGAGGTGTGAAGTCCCTGCCCCTGCATCCAATCTGGTAGCAAGTTCTGTTCTTCACATCACCCTAGTCCAGGCTATGACATCTCTCACAGCGACTGCCCCAGACATTCAGAGGCTGCATTCACAGGGGAGGGCCACAGGAATGTCCAGCAGGCACGAGGGAAGGAGGAAAGGTGGGACCGGGGCTTCTGGCCAGCTGGTGGTCTTGGGGAGGGTGGCACTGCCTTCCACCCCCCCGTCAAGCCAGCAAGACCACAGCTCATCTGTGTGTGTGATGCTTCGCCATCTTAATTCCCCCTGCACTAGCAAGCCCTCAGCCTCTTTTTCTGAAATGCGTTACTGTCTACCTGGGGATAAAAACCGCATCAAGGCATGACAGCAACCAAAAGTGTGAGGAATTCAATCTCCAATGGCAGACGCTCAAATACAAAAGTTAGAAGCTCATGTGCCGGCTACACCCCTGCAGCTCTAGGTGGGCAGATCAAAATGTGGCATGAGAAGGCTGACAGGTGAGCGGGCAGAGCAACTGGTGTCAGGATCCCAGGGCTGGACGGCTGGCAGTGACTGTGGTGCTGCCCCACTCCCTCTCTGTCCCATGGACGCCTACCACCGGTCCTCCATTCCTCCCTCTGTCCTGTGACGCCCATCTGCTGTCCTCCATTCCTCTCTCTCTGTCCCGTGGACACCCACTTCCTGTCCTCCATTCCTCCCTCTGTCCTGTGGATGCCCACTTCTCCTCCATTCCTCCCTCTTTGTCCTGTGGACACCTACTTCCTGTCCTCCATTCTTCCTCTGTCCCGTGGACGCCTACTTCCTGTCCTCCATTCCTCCATCTCTGTCCTGTGGAAGCCCATTTCCTGTCCTCCATTCCTCCATCTCTGTCCTGTGGAAGCCCATTTCCTGTCCTCCATTCCTCCATCTCTGTCCCGTGGAAGCCCATTTCCTGTCCTCCATTCCTCCATCTCTGTCCCGTGGACGCCTACTTCCTGTCCTCCATTCCTCCATCTCTGTCCTGTGGAAGCCCATTTCCTGTCCTCCATTCCTCCATCTCTGTCCTGTGGAAGCCCATTTCCTGTCCTCCATTCCTCCATCTCTGTCCTGTGGAAGCCCATTTCCTGTCCTCCATTCCTCCATCTCTGTCCTGTGGAAGCCCATTTCCTGTCCTCCATTCCTCCATCTCTGTCCTGTGGAAGCCCATTTCCTGTCCTCCATTCCTCCATCTCTGTCCCGTGGAAGCCCATTTCCTGTCCTCCATTCCTCCATCTCTGTCCCGTGGACGCCTACTTCCTGTCCTCCATTCCTCCATCTCTGTCCTGTGGAAGCCCATTTCCTGTCCTCCATTCCTCCATCTCTGTCCCGTGGAAGCCCATTTCCTGTCCTCCATTCCTCCATCTCTGTCCCGTGGAAGCCCATTTCCTGTCCTCCATTCCTCCATCTCTGTCCCGTGGAAGCCCATTTCCTGTCCTCCATTCCTCCATCTCTGTCCTGTGGAAGCCCATTTCCTGTCCTCCATTCCTTACAAGCACGGGCTGGCCGCTCTCTGCTTGACAGGTTTCCTCACTCTCAGTCTCTCAAGTCTTCTTTCCTCTGCCTAACTGGTTCCCGTTCCTCTGTTGTCTTTGGATCTGGTGAGAATCTCAGGACTCCACAGGGACTAGAGACAGACCGTGGACTCAGCTATTTTGGGACCTTTGGGGCCTGTTTGCCTGCAGACAGGTGGCATGCTTGACAGGTTCTAAACAGGAAAAAGATTTCTTGGAACTTAAGAGAAAAACTGACTAGGCAGACTCCAAATGAAAAGAACCATAAGCAAAGTGGAGTCTGTGCATGGAGTCTTAGGCACCTGGGGGTCGAGGAGCTCTACTGCACACTCAAGGGCCCCTCAGTAAGCGCTGCACAGACTCTTCGTCGCCTCCCTGCAGGACGTTTACATCAAGTACCTGCTAAGCAAGGGCTCTGTGCAGTGAGACTTCCAAAACCTGTAGTGATGAAAGATCAGTGCGTTTGGGGCTGTAGAAGACTTTCGTGTGTCGTTAGTCATCTGGTTAAACGCAGGCCCGTGTCCAGCAGGAGCAGTGGGCCTCTCCTGGGCCAACTTGCTTTTCAGCCTTCTCTTCATTGGTACATCCAGTCCTGTGTTACAGGATCCCCAGCCCAAGGCTTTGCTGTTTTCACACAGGCTACAGATTCTGCTCTTGAACGCACCGCGGCATCCCTGTGTAACCTTGTGTGGGGATGGATGCTACGCCCCCTCCTCACAAGCCGAGCATGCCAAAGCAGCCTCCGCGGACTGCCGGGGTAGGGGGTTAGGATGTCTGGTTGTGTTCACTGGGGGCTCAGTGCCTCGAGCTTCTCTGAAACATTACCAACTGCTTCTACTGGACAGGAAAGAACTGGATTCCAGGGGAAAGGTTGAGGAGGAAACAGATGGTGGCTGAGGCAAAGCAAGGAGTGGGAAAAGTTTTGTGATGAGAGAGGCTCTGCGCGGGAGACAGTTGGAATCTGAACCTGCAGAAATTTACACACAAAGCACCCTACACGTTGCACAAGAATAGGAATAACTTCTGGATGAAAGTCTTACCTGGTCTATCCCTTCCAGAAAGCAGCAGCAGCTCGAGTTGGATGACTCGATCTGCAGTCAGCTGACACGAGTTAGCAGCCATTGTTCTTGAAATGATTTCACTGTTGGAAACTGCCGAATTCGGAGAAGTGGGGGAGGCTGTCCCAGCCACTGTGGGCTGAAAGACCAGAAGGAGACTGAGACTGTGTCCTTCCGAGCCTGTATGGCTGCTGTGCCTCTGTGGAGAAGGGGGTTGCACAAATGATGTCCCCGAGGCATGTGTTCCATGTATAGACACGACTGCTGCATTCCCAGGCTCTGACGTAAATGCTAGGCTTTACAAAACAGAAATGTACACGCAACATGGGATCTCGTGAGCAGTCACGTGAGAGCTGCTCGGCAGACGCGGCAGGTTCTATTTTTAACACTTTATTGGCAAAACGGAACTCCCTTCCCCTCCCCCCTTACAGAGAACTAGTGCTTCTGTTTTTCTTGTGGGTGACCTAACTTACCTGTTTACCCAAGGCCTGTGAGCCTGCTGCAAAAGTAATTC
Organism: Callithrix jacchus; assembly: GCF_049354715.1. Lineage (NCBI taxonomy): Eukaryota > Metazoa > Chordata > Mammalia > Primates > Cebidae > Callithrix > Callithrix jacchus. The sequence continues at coordinate 123,899,711 of NC_133510.1, forward strand.
AGACAGTAGCTTAGCCCCAGGCTGCCTTGGTTTGAACCACTCCTATGCCAGGAGCTGTCACTGTCACATTCGGAAAGGGTACATGTGGTAATGACAGTAATGGAACACAGTAGGCTTTGGATAAACTTTGCTGTCACATCTTCATTAGCTGAAACTAGAAAAGTGTTATTACTATGAATAAGTGGGAGTTCTCTTAACACGGTCTCTGTGGGGAAAAAGGACCTCAATCCGTGAGGAAGGAGTCTGTGCTGAACGTCATGAGCATGCCGTGCCTAATGCGAGAGATTTCCTAGGAAACCCCTACACCGTGGTATTTGAGAAAACAAGTAGGAGGCAGACATAAACGTATGAGGCAGCGGGGAGCCAAGGGGGACTGGGAGAAGTCTGACGTGTGCGGCCCACCACTCAACCCTCCATCGAAAGGGTATGCCTTCCAGAACTGGGAGGGACTCTAGCGTGTCTACCATGGTGAATTCAAGACAAGCAGAGTATTTGCTGTTTCTCTGCCCAAGTTTTAAGGGAGTGTTTGAAGACTAGCAACTGGAATTCAAGGTGCATTCACGGTCTGGGTATTTCCCTCCAAAGCCTGCACAGAAGTGTGACAAAATGATGATGTTCCTTGTTTGGAATTTAATTTTCTTATGAAAGCAAAGACAGAAAAAAAAATGACCAATTGCCAGGATAACATTTTTTTTTTAAGACAAAGTCTCGCCCTGTTGCCCAGGCTGGAGTGCAGTGGTGCAATCTCAGCTCACTGCCACTTCCACCTTCCGAGTTCAAGCAATTCTCCTGCCTCAGCCTCCAGTAGCTGGGATTACAGGCGCCTACCACCACACCCAGCTAATTTTTGTAACTGGTAGAGATGGGGTTTCACCATGTTGGCCCGGCTGGTTTCGAACTCCTGAACTCAGGTGACTGGCCCACCTCGGCCTCCCAAAGTGCTGGGATTACAGGCGTTAGGTATAACATTATTTCTACCCATCACTGGCACTTGCCCTTAATGCGAGCCATTCTGGAGCCCCTCCCTACCCCCCGGGTCTATTTAGCCATTTGTATCCTTGAGGGCTGAGAAGGAAGGAGAGAGTCCACGAGTGGATTTTTACTCTTCACCAAATGCAGAGGCAGTTTTGAGTTCTGTGGACAGCAGAAGCTTCAGTTCTTTATCTATGATTGGGCCAGAGCTGCAGGTGACCAGGTCTGGGGCCAGATAGGCTCTTCCCATTAGTCTTCAGAACAGGAAGGAGATGGCTGGGAGCTGTTTGGTACCAACAACCGGAGTGAAGATGATGGGACAAAGGCTACAAAGGAGTCATTTATTAAAAACAAAACCCCAGAAATGCCTCAGTAGGATTTGAAGACAACAGAGGAATCCAACACCCTGTTTGCTTCAGACTCTGTTAACACCACGTTGGATGCCCCCTGTGACCTCGATCCACAGCGACTTCAGCACAGCACACCAGTTCATTACATAGGTCAAGACAGAGGCAGCCACTGAGGCAGGGACCCTCGGGGAGAGGCCAGGACTCGGGCCCCTTCTCCCACCTTTGCTGTCAGGCATCCTCATGCCAACTGCAGGCTCTCTGCCTCTGAACAATGGGCACCTTCTTACCAGGCAGGGCTGCTCAGGTCAAGGCCAGCAGCCATAACCCTAGTTCCTGCCAGAACTCTGGGCTCACAGCAGACCACAGCACAGGTCCGGTCCTCAGAAAAAAAGAGGAGAGCAGAGCAGCTCGTTCTTTCCCCAGTCCTGGAATTTAGGGCCCATCTCACAGGGTCTTTTGACATTTGTCCCCACACCCGGCTGTCACCACAGGTAAACCAAGACTATAATCACAACAACAGCAAGGACAGGATCATGTTGCTTTTTTTCCTTTTTTTTTCTTAAAGGAGTGAGGGCATGGAAAATATACAGCACACCAATGAAACAAAATGTCAAAAAAAAATACAAAAAAATAGAAAATAGAAAAATGTATTTACAAGTAGTACATTATGATGAGAAAGCACAAAGACACCTGCTGCTATAATACATGCATTGGCTCGAGAAGAAACTACAAAACGCCCTGCGAGGGAAAAGCCTAGGAACAGAATAAAGGACCGAAAGGTCTGAACTCTTCATCCCTACTTTGCTACACTGATCAAAACCAAGTCAGGGCTCCTGAAGTCCGTGAGTCTATCGGCACGAATGCTAGACTGGTCTGTAACTGCGGGGTCAGTCGTGAAGGGGAAGGACAGCAGCTGATCCATATACAAGGAAGCCACAGTAAACTGCTCGACATGCTCAAAACCACAGCAAGCCTGTCAGCTACACGGCGTGATCGCAGCGGGATTGAATTCTCGTTTATTCATATATATCTATGTGTGTGTGGATATATATATATGTACGTATGTATAAAAACCGTGCCCTTGTTCACTGCCAACACAATGTCTGGGTGGACATGAACTCATTACAACAAATTCTTATGTGGATGTTTTAAGAAGTCACTCAATGTCTGTGGATTTAATAAGTCACTTCACACCACAGAAAATATTTAATAAATCCAAAAAAAGGAAAGAAGAATATAACGACAGAAGAGCTTCTGTCTCGGTTCTCTGAAACTGAGTCCCCCACAGGAAACTGGTCCCAAAGTTATTGAGGGTTCACTGAAGAAACTTCGGTTTGCTAATTTTTTTCATCCTTTTAGTGTTCAAAAGTTCTAAAAAGACTCCTCGCTGTTTTTAGTTTTTCAACAGTCAAATCTCCATCTCCCCCACAAGGTAACAGTCTGGTGCAGATCCATAAAAACGAGGGAGGAAGGAGTGCTGGGGCGAGGCCTGTCCCTCTGGAAGGGGCCCCACCTCTGCATCCACAGGAAGAGAAGGAGCCAAACAGTGCTCCAGCACCTCTCTCCTGCAAGCAAGCTCCCTTTAAATGCCAAATCCAGTCACACGGCAGTTCCTTAAACAGGTACGTTTTCTGAGTACCAGGCCAGCTCTAGGAGGAAACAAAACCACGAGTAGAGAGAAAAGGACTATGATGGCCATCTGGTCACTGTCTACATGCTCCATCATACTTCCAGGAATCGGGAGCTGCTGGACTTGGAGTGGAATGGCTCAGACCACATCCGCCGGAGGTCGCCCTGGGAAACAAGAGACTTCTCAGTTACATATTTAAACACGAGGCACACACAGCTAGGATTCTTTTTAAAAACATTTTTTTTCTCCCCAGATAGAAGGTCTTCCTATGTTGGCCAGGCTGGTCTCAAACTCCTGGCCTCAAGCAATTCTCCTGCCTTGACCTCCGAAAGTGCTAGGATTACAGGTGTGAGTCACTGAGCTTGGCCCTTTTCTGGTTCTTTTTTTGAGATAGGGTCTCACTCTGTCACCTAGGCTGGAGTACAGTGGTAAGATCTCAGCTCACTGCATCCTTGGACTCCTGGGTTCAAGCGATTCTTCTGCCTCAGCTTCCTGAGTAGCTGGGATGACAGGCACTCACCAAAATGCCCAGCTCATTTCTGTATTTTTAGTAGAGACAGGGTTTCACCATATTGGCCAGGCTGGTCTTGACCTCGAGACCCACCCGCCTCAGCCTCACAAAGTGCTGGGGTTACAGGCATGAGCCACTATGCGCGCCCTGCCCCCTTTCTGATGCTTGATCTGAGATCAGATTGCTTCTGTGGGAAATTAAAGAGCATTTAAATTTTACCCACTGAAAAGTAAACCACCATTTTTAGGACTCCCTAGAAACAATGCTTTCAGGCTCCTTGAGCAAGGAAGGGGTTTTACCAACTCTCTAGAGGCAGTGAGTCAGGTGATCTGGGCAAGTATCTGCTTCCTCATCTGTAAAATGGGGCTGAGAACAGATAATCTGGGAATAATGGGCTCTCTGACTCTAGTTTTATCATACGCTGTCCCAACACTATTCACTCTTAATTATTCCCCAACTTTAACATAGTGGTGGGACGGCACTGCTTGTAACAGAAGCAGGAAGTTCCCACAGTTGGGTCTGGGGCTTTTAGTTAATTAACCCTCGACAAGGTGGTGTAGTGGCCTAGCTCATTAGCGTTTTCTGTCAGTTGGCTGTGTGAATCTGGAAGCGTTTGCTAGCGTCAAGGTAGCACACACACCAGCCAAGATCAAAAGCTCACTTGGGCTTAAGCAGAGACACCTCAGCCAGGAGAGCACAAACCCAGGTGCAAGGCCAATCCAAGGCACTGCTTTCACGGGCTTATAACTGCTACTCTTACCTTTAAGTAGGCCATTGTGAGGAGTGGCAATAAGGTAAATGGCACCAAATAGAGAAGGGCCGGCTGGGCAGCTCGGTGAATGCGAGACGCCACAGTAGCAGTGAGCAGGCCTGTGAGGAGAGAGGGGCATCAGTGAGACAGGAGAGAGAACCCGTGTCACCTGGCTGCTGTTTGGCAAAGTGCTGTGACTGTACAGACCCAATGTGCTGTAGTCCATTCTCTGGCTGGGTTTGAAATGCCCAGCTTAAGCAGTTGAAGGAACGTGGATCGGCACAGCTTTAAGGAACACCTCCAACTCCAGGGACCCAAGATTGACCCAAGTCTCACTCCTTGCTCAGGTCCTGGGTTCAAACCCCACCTCCAGCCCCTATGGAGGGCTGGACAGTGTGCCTCTGTCTCCTGTGATGCTGCAACTTGGGAGGCAGAAAACCTGGGTTCAGGTTCCACAATGGCTAACGTAAGTGTAGTTCAGGCCTTCCACCTCTGCGAGCCTCAGCCTGCTCGTCTGTCTAACAGGGATACTACTACTAGCCTTGCCCGTCTGAGTTCGTGGACTGAAATGAACCCATGTGAATGAACTGCTGTGGGACGAGGACCGTGCTGGGGTTGAGGGGGCGGCACCAAGTGCAAGAGGTGCTCCTTTCCACTCACTCTGCGGAAGCGACTGCACGTGCAGGCAGGTGACTGCGTTTCCCAGACCAATTAACAACTGTCTCCTCTTGTTTGCCTATATGTGAGCTGGCTAGAAAGCTTAGCCTAGGTCAGAGTGCCAGAAACGTAGAACTACTGAATGTAATACCTGTTGAATCAAGTAGGAAATAAATACAACAGTTATTACACTCAAGGGGAAGATTTAAGCACAGACTCATCCACTGTACTGTGTGTTGTGTGTCCTTGGCTGTGAGGACTGACCATGCTTTTCCTACAAGGTTCTTCAGACACACTGCTGGAGAGGCAACTGGCCTATCCAGTACACAACACTTATCTCACGGGCCAGGTTGTCTATTACAGCACCCAGTATCTGTAGCTAGAAGACCTGATTGAATTCCAAGGGTTGGAGGACAGCCAGAGAGAGGATCATCTGCAGTCTCTCTGGTTCTCTTACCTACAAAGTATCCGATGAGGGTGCAGTGAAAGTAGGAGACCTTCTGCATGCGCCCAGAGATGTTGGCGGGCCCAGGGGCACCACAGGAATCCCCACTGGCTTGTTTTTTGTAGTTGTCATAGCGAAGGACAAAACAGAGCAGGAGACCAGGCATCACAATGTCTCCGATGCCCAACATGGAGAAGTGGCTGCCGGTGGAGCTGGAATGCAGTTTCACAGGTTAGCGATGTCACACTCTGCAACACTTTCTGTTCCTTTTGTGCAAAGTCTGTGAGCTTTTTAAAGGAGTCAAAGAACTTATCTGCGTGGTAGATGGAAACCTCTTCTGATTGAACATAGTTTTCAAGAGTTTAGAGATAAAAAGCTGTGACAGTACTGGCACCAGAGGTCTCCACCTGGCCCCAGTGTTTCAGGAGAGCACCTTGGAAGTGCCTTGAGTGCTGCTTCCTCTAGAAATGTCAAGCAATGATTTGTGACACATTCACTGCAGAGACTTCCAATAAGCACCTGGCTACTATTACAGATGGAAGATTAAAGCAGCACATTCATTTTGCCAAGATCATATTACCAGGAGCTGTATAATTCTACCATTAGAACGTACTTCACAAATATCTTACAAGTAAAAAGGATCAAGATTCTCCTCCCTCCGGCCAACTTCAAACAGTGGCAACAGCAGTAAGGCATGGCTGTTTGTGGAAATTAATCAAGAATAAAAGGCAGCACCTGGATCACTTAGTGATCATCCTTGGTGAGCCAAGAATCTCATCCTCATTTCCTCTTCTGCTGTATGGAGATAAGGACCCCAGGGTGGGATTAGAATGCTGATGACAAGAGAGACTGACCAAGGCGGGGAACAGATAGGCACAGGAAGGCAGTGTGGTCCTTCATAGCCTTAGGTCCTACCTTGGGAAGACCAGTTTTCCAGGCAGAGACAGGCGAGGAACATCACGCCCAACATTGGGCCCCAGGTGGAGCTTCCGGGATAGAACGTCAAGGGGATTGTCAGCCGGCTGAGTGGCCACCTTCACCATGACGTTGCTATTGAAGATGTAGGCTGAGAAAAATACCTGCCGAGTTGGAGAGAGGCAGGTATTTAACAGAGGGAGCTGGGAGCAACCTGCTTTCAGCATGAGCCCTCCTTGCTCTTAAGAGCAGAGCCTCAGAATGCCATGACTACAATGCTCTCTGTATGATCTGAGGAGAAAGAAAATCTTTGCTCTTCCTGTGTACTTGCTAATGTCTGCACTCTCCACACCCAGAGATTACTCCCTTGACAGGGTGGTCCTCACTGCATTGAGCCTTGTCAGCTGGTTACCTCCTCTATCCTAGGAGTCACACACACACCACCTACTGAACAACTTCTCAACAAACACAAGGACTGGACTGTGCACCCATGAACAACTATAGTTCAGGACTGGGGAGAGAGTGACCAAGCGGCTGGGCAAGACTGACTGTGGTTATATATATATATTTTTTGAGACGAAGTTTCACTCTTGTTGCCCAGGCTGGAGTGCAATGGCAGGTTCAAGTGATTCTCCTGCCTCAGCCTCTCGAGTAGCTGGGATTACGGGCATGTGCCACCACACACGGCTAATTTTGTATTTTTAGTTGACAAAGGGGTTTCTCCATGTTGGTCAGGCTGGTCTCGAACTCCCAACCTCTGGTGATCCGCCCACCTCGGCCTCCCAAAGTGTTGGGATTACAGGCGTCAGCCATCGAGCCCAGCTGGATACTTCTACTTAATAGTTTTCAGGAGTGAATGCTTCAATTCAACACAAAGGAGGGGAGGGGCTCCAAGGACAAACACTTACCCAAAAGACATCATAGATTAGCAGCCCTGAGAGAAGTAGGCAGGAGACCTTGAGGCTCGGCAGGCGGACAAAGGCGATCATGGCGACACAGAGACCCATGGCCAAAGCTGGGGAGGAGACGGGATACAGCAGACAGCAGTCAGTGTGGACTCCAGGCTCATCTCTCTACAAGCTATGCCCCTGAACAGTTTGCCATTCCCTCAAAAATCAGGCAGCCCTAAGCTCCAGCTTCAGAAACTCATATACAATTGGTGCAAAGCACCCACTTCTTCAGACCATTTGGACTTGTAGAATTTGGGGTGATTGCTTTCCTCCTGTTAGACATACTGCTCAGCTGTTGGAGACCCAAAAAATGTTCTACTTTAAACCAGTCCGAAACCTTCTCGCTCTTGTTTCCTGCCTTCCCTCCACTGTTGTGGAAATGTCCTTGCTCTTTGCTTTAAAATGAACTCACACCCTAGATAGCAACCCACTTGGAAGTATCATCCCAGCAATTAACTGCATTATAGAAAACTAGTGAATACAGTAAAGCAAAATGAAAAAAATCACATTCCCACTTTTCAGAGATCACTTTTTTTTTTTGAGATGGAGTTTCCCTCTTGTTACCCAGGCTGGAGTGCAGCCTCCCAGGTTCAAGCAATTCTATTTCAGCCTCCCAAATAGCTGGAACTACAAGCACATGGGGCTATGCCTGGCTAATTTTTTGTATTTTATTTATTTATTTATTTTTGAGACGGAGTTTCACTCTTGTTACCCAGGCTGGAGTGCAATGGTGCGATCTCGGCTCACCGCAACCTCTGCCTCCTGGGTTCAGGCAATTCTCCTGCCTCAGCCTCCTGAGTAGCTGGGATTACAGGCACGTGCCACCATGCCCAGCTAATTTTTTGTATTTGTAGTAGAGACGGGGTTTCACCATGTTGACCAGGATGGTCTCAATCTCTTGACCTCGTGATCCACCCGCCTCAGCCTCCCAAAGTGCTGGGATTCTCCTGCCTCAGCCTCTCCAGTAGCTGGGATTACAGGCTCCACACCCGGGTGAGCCACTGCACCCGGCCCCAGAGATTACCATTGTTAAGTATCTTCGTATAATTTTTTTTTGAGATGAGTCTCTGTCGCCCAGGCTGGAGTGCAACGACACAATCTTGGCTCACTGCAACCTCCGCCTGCTGAGTTCAAGCGATTATCCTGCCTCAGCCTCCTGAGTAGCTGGGATTACAGGCGCCTGACACCACGCCAGGCTAATTTTTGTATTTTTAGTAGAGATTGGCTTTTACCATGTTGGCCAGGCTGGTCTTGAACTCTTGACCTCAGGTGATACACCTGCCCCGGCATCCCAAAGTTGGGATTACAAGCGTGAGCCACTGAGCACAGCCTAGAATTTTTTACATACTTTTTTCCCATAAAGCCAAGAATACCCAGTTTCCATTTGGGTGAATTTTCACCTCATTTAATAAAATTTCTCTATAGATTCCAAAATGTCTTTTATAGATGGTTTGTCCAAGCTGGTTTCCAATGTGGCATAGTCCCCCCTCACCGTTTTTTTTTTTTTTTGAGACAGAGTCTTGCTCTGTTGCCCGGGCTGGAGTGCAAGTGGTACAATCTTGGCTCACTGCAGCCTCTGCCTCCCAGGCTCGAGCAATCCTCAGCCTCCCGAGTAGATGAAACCACTGGCATGTACCAGTACACCTGGTTAATTTTCACATTTTTTGTAGAGATGGTTCTTGCTATGTGGCCCAGGCTGGTCTCAAGCAATCCTCTCACTTTGGGCTCCCAAAGTGCTGGGATTATAGGCATGAGCCACCATGCCCAGCTTATAGTCCTGTTTTTTTTTTTTGAGACAGAGTTTTGCTCTTATTACCCAGGCTAGAGTGCAATGGCGCGATCTCGGCTCACCGCAACCTCCATCTCCTGGGTTCAGGCAATTCTCCTGCCTCAGCCTCCTGAGTAGCTGGGATTACAGGCACATGCCACCATGCCCAGCTAATTTTTTGTATTTTTAGTAGAGACGGGGTTTCACCATGTTGACCAGGATGGTTTCAGTCTCTTGACCTCGTGCTCCACCCACCTCGGCCTCCCAAAGTGCTGGGATTACAGGCTTGAGTCACCGCACCTGGCCTACAGTCCTTTTTTTAATGACTTGCTCAAACTGGAGTCATGTGTCCTATAAAACACAGAACCTTCTGGACTTTTCTGGTGCCTTCCTATTAGGTGGTTGGCTTTTCCTCTATCCCATCTAGTTTCCGTAAATTAAATGTTACTATCTGAAGGCTCAATTACTTCTAGCAGGGCTTTCGTCTGTGCCACTCCACTGACACTGCTCCTGTGGGCTTGCCAAGGATCCCCTGTGCTGGAAACAGTAATCAACCTCTGTCCTTCTCTTACCAGACCTCTAGGCAGCAACCCGCCCAGCTGATGGCTCCCTTCTTCCTCAGGACAATGCGCCCTCCTGTTCCTCCCCCATCACTGGCCACTCCTTTTCAGGCTTCTCGTAGCTATTCCCCAATTCTGGAACTCCGTGGGCCTGTCTTCAGATCTTTTCCTCTCTCTTGGTGATCTAGTTCAATCTCAAGGCTCTTGAGACTGTCATCAACTCGCACATTTTTATTTCCAGCCTGAACCTCTCCTTTGAGCTCCAGACTGATACATCCTATGGCCTAAGGGAGATATTTATTTGGCTTATCAGCCTCTTGAATCTAACGTGTCCAAACTCGACTCTTAACTCATTCCCGGGTAGTCGTCTGTCTCCAAGCATTTACTCAGTGTTTCCAATTGTGCAGATGGAAATCTGTGGTGTCATTTTTGACCCCTTTCTCTTTCTTTTATACCCTGCCTGGCACCAGCCACCATCCTCTCCTGGCGTGCAATGCTGCAGTGACCTCCCTGCCTGGCCTCTTTGCCTCCAACTTAACCCCTACAAGTCTCCTCTTCACATGGCAGACAGGATCAGCTGCTTAAACCGTAAGGCAGGTTTTAAGGGTCCCCTGGTGCAAAACTCTTAACTTCCCACAGAGTAAACGCCACAGCCTTCACACTGGCTGACAAGATCCTGCTGTGACAGTGACCCTTCAGGTCACTTCCTGCTACTTCCTGTGGCAGTAACAGCAGCCTCCTCACTCTGCCCCTATGCCACCACTTCAGTGCTCTGCACTTGCTGTGCCCTCTGCCTGGAATAATCTCTTCCCAGAACCCAGCTTGCTCCCCCTCTCATCTTTTACAGGTCTTCACTCAAGTACTAGCTTCTCAATGACAGGTGGACTTTCCTGAAATTAAAGATTATACTTCCTGCCCCTGCCTTATTTTTCATCTCTCAACATCTGACATACAAAAGTTCTTTTTTAAAATGTTAAACATTCTCACTCCCCTCAACTCCAGTGAAGGCTTCCTGACAGCATGGCTCACTGCTCATCCCTGCAGTCTAGACCAGGGACTGGCAGGTGCAGGCCTCTTCCTTCAGCTCTCCTCCTCCACTGTTCTGCAAACACAGGTTTGATGAGGCCAGAGGTGATGAGGAATTCTTCATGGGGTCTTGTAGTGGGATGAATGTCCAACTCCCTGGGCAGGGAGGGCGCTCTCCACAGTGCAGCCTAAGCACTCAACGTATGTTCCTGTGGCTCTGTTTTCTAGCCCCTTCAGCACCACCCCCCATCTCCCCACACACTGTTCTTTCTCGCTCTGCACAGAAGGTCCTGCCCCTAGCTCTTTCATCTGGAAAATTCATCCTCGTTCTCAAAGAGCCAGGTCAGAGAGCCCTTTCTCAGAGTCTTTCCTGATCCAACCACTAGTTGCTATTTTTGCTTTTTTTATTTACCCCCGGGAGACGGAAATACTCTTGTTGCCCAGGCTGGAGTACAATGATTCGATCTCCGCTCACTGCAACCTCCGCCTCCCGGGTTCAGGCAACTCTCCTGCCTCAGTCTCCCGAGTAGCTGGAATTACAGGAGTGCACCACCACACCTGGCTAATTTTTGCATTTTTAGTAGAGATGTGGTTTCATCATGTTGGTTGGTCAGGCTGGTCTCAAACTCCTGACCTCAGGTGACCCAACCTACCCTGGCCTCCCAAAGTGTAGGGAATACAGGCGTCAGCCACTGTGCCTGGCCCAGTTGCTACTTGTATGTGATGCCACAGAACGTTTGAATGTCTCTAACTCACTGGTCCATTCTATGACAGCGTGCATGTTTACGCACTGGTGAGTTTATTCCCATGCTAGCCGACCACGTGCTCTTGGGAAGTGGAAACCGTGTCTGATTATTTCTGTGGATCCCTAGCACTTGACAGAGTAGACATGCAACAAATACTTGCTGAATGAATACAAAACGGTGTTCTATTCAAATTTCAAATTATTCAAAGGAAAGTAAAAAGCCATATAAGTAGTTATATTTCATTTTCACAGAACTGGTGGTAAATTATCAACATATGTAATAATGTGGATAAACAGCAGCTTGGCAGACCCTGGACACAACTATATTAATATTTCATGAGTTCCTATTGTGTGCACGGTGCTGTATAAACACAAGAGGAGAAAAAGCCACCTCATCCCTACAACTGAGAAGCATTGGAAAGAGTAGCGAAACTAGGAAGAGCAAAATATATATGTTCATCTCCATTCTCATTGTTACCGAGCAGTCACTGAGCTACAGGGAGTACTGCAGTGTGGATTTTGAAGAGATGTGGTCAAGACCTAATTCCTGACTTTATAGTAATATAGGATGTTTATTATACTAGGATCTCCTTTAATTTTTAAATAAATCTGTAAAAACCAACCCGGTAAAATATACACAAACGCATGTCATTTGAAATGAACCCAATGAACTGTATTAGTTGGGGTCAGTTAGGCTCGGCCAAGCTCAGAGCATTTAGGGCTGTAAAGGGATGACTGAAGCATGATGTTCAGGGCGCTGAGAGATGTGCCCGGAGTACCTGCTCTGATCAACTCATGCACATATTTGAAAGGATGGAACCTCCCATGACCAGCATCTTTAGGAAACAAAGGTTTGGTTGTGCTGTGAGTCAATAAATAGGACATTAACAGGGAGCAGCTCAGCTAGCCGGAGGAACAAACAACAGTGGTCAGCAGTAGGTGGGAAGCCCACAGGGCCAGAGCACAGGCGGAACACAGGTTTGTGTATAGAGACTGGCTGGGGTGATCTGTTCATGGACTTGGAAGTGAATACATGGAGTGCAAGGCATCAAGGGCACAAAGAAAGTAACAGAAGCCCTAGGATGGACAGAGAGACAGGAGTCTGTGGGGAGCGAGGATCAGACGTTGAATGATGCAGCTCACCAATAACCAAAAGAAGGGTGGGGAAACAAGCAAAAGGCCAGGCTCCCCGGGTTAAGTTATGCACCTCTGTGACACATGCAGATGACCTGTCTCTTACTGACCTTTTCTTTCTCTCTTTTTTTTTTTTTTAACTTCTCTGCTACCAGATCACAGTTCAATCTTTTTTTTGAGACAGAGTCTCACTCTGTTGCTCAGACAGGAGTGCAGTGGCATGATCTCGGCTCATTGCAACCTCTATACCCGGAGTTCAAGCGATTCTCCTGCCTCTGCCTCCCGGGTAGCTGGGACTACAGGTGCCTGCCACCACCCCCAACTAATTTTTGAATTTTTTAGTAGAGATGCGGTTTCACCATACTGGTCAGGCTGGTCTCAAACTCCTGACCTTAGGTAATCTGCCTGGCTCGGCCTCCCAAAGTGCTGGGATTACAGGTGTGAGCCACTGTGCCCGGCCCTTCCTGACCTTTTCTACTCACTTTACCACAGAATAATTTCGTTCTAAACGTGTAGAAGCCTTGAAAGGTCACAAGGTCTAAGCAGCCACTTGCTTTGCCATTCATCTCATGCTGATCCTCCTCCTGGGTCTAAACTAAATATAGAACAGACAGACTGCTCAGTGACAAGGTTTTCCATGACTCCAGACAGTGTCATTCTATCCTAACCCTCCAAGTAAGATAGTCTGGGTTCATCTTCAGTGTATCACAGCCTTTCATGACACACATGAAATCTGCAGCTGTTCTGAGGTGTCATCCTTCACTGCTGCTGCAGACCTTGCTCACGCCTCCACCCACTTCCTACTCTGCTGTGTCTCCTTCCCCTCCCTTCCTCCTCCTTCCCATGTACTGTTCACTGCCACTGTCAAACAACTGTTCACATAATTTCCTGCCTTCAGGTCACCAGGTTCCCTTCTCCGTGATGAATCAAGTCTAATTATAAAGTTACATAAACTTAGGAGGCAAAACCTACACAGCACAAAGCTGAGCACCACACTGGCTCTGCCTCAGCATCTTCTGAATTGGTTCCTATTCCTCACCCTAGCCCTTCTCTCTGTCTGTGTTAAGGTGAACACCCTCTTTCCAATGAGACCCTCTAGGTCCTCCCCACGGTAGTCTAAGTTCCGTGTATGAAGAGGCAGAATATATCCCCCCTTTGGACTGTCTCAGAGAAGGCTCTTAGAGGTATGTGGAATGAATACCACTGACCCAGCGAATATGGTCACAAGCGATGTCATATTCCCAGAATGTGCTCTTAGTCATCGAGTTTGCCTGCCTTTCATTCTGTCATTCAAGTAACTCTTAAAAAATCTTACCTCCTCCTCAGGGCCCTTCAAGGCTAAAGTGAAGAGAGGTGCTCTCCTTCCCTTGCAGCTTCAGATACTCCTGAGAATCTCTCCTATAGCTGCACCAACACATTTAACTTTTGGTTAAATGTACATTAAAAGGTTAAATGTATATTAACCAAAAGCATTGGGGAAGTAAATGATTAATCTTAGCCATTTAGCTACAGTTATTTTCAATTTATTACTGATATCTCTGTATCACACTGACTTCTACAACCAGTAAGGCGAGGGACAAAGACGTTGACACCAAACTGAGCTCAAATGTTCTCTACGAGGATTACCTAACCTGTAAGGTTTCTAAGCAGTGCTCACATTCATGATATAGGCTCTCTAGATATCTATGCCTTGTGTGGGCTCAGCGCGCCAAGAGCATAGCATTTTATTTATTTATTTTTTTGAGACACAGTCCTGCTCTGTTGCCCAGGCTGGAGTGCAGTGGTGCGATCTCAGCTCACTACAACCTCCGCCTTCTGGGTTCAAGCGATTCTCCTGTCTCAGCCTCCCGAGTAGCTGGTACTATGCCACCATGCCCTGGTTAACTTTCATATTTTTAGTAGAGATGGGGTTTCACCATATTGGCCAGGCTGTTCTTGAACTCCTGACCTCAAGTGATCTGCCCACCTTGGCTTCCCAAAGTCCTGGGATTACAGACATGAGCCACCGTGCCTGGCCGAGGGTAGCATTTTAAAACAAAGAATCAATTGTTAGATTTCTGGCACTAAACATTTTCTAATCATAGGCTAGTAGTAATTGCTATAAAACAAGGGGGCTGAATCAGACATCCGTCAAGATTGTTAGCCCCTGGACTAGGCAGGAGATAGACTGTAAACCAGGTCTCATGATTCTTGATCACTAGGGTGCATACTCAATATTCATCAGCTTTTAGATAACATAATATCACTTATAGGTCAGACTCTTTCAAATCTTCCCAAATTTGAAAGGTTAATTTGCCAGATGAAACAGAGTAGACAGAACAGCCCTAAACCTCAGTTTGGGAAAACCCTGAAGTCCATTCTTAGTGTTAATACTTCTTAGTGCAGCCCTGAAAATAACTTATCATCCTGTTTTCACTTAAATTAACTTCAAAGAAGAGACTTTAATTAAGAAACACTAATTAAAAAACCCAGCCACCAAATATCACTGCCTACAAGATGATTTTTGCTTCTGCAGAGAAGTCTGAAAAGAGAATATCCAGCAGAGAGCAATCTCTTTCTGTGTATTACACGCTGTGGCTAGAATGCCAGGCTACTGGGATAGCAGAAAACAAGTCAAACGCTAGTCTGAGAAACCAACAGAAAGCTCAAAGGCTCTCTTTGAGGAAAAATTCCCTCCTTGGTCACAAGGGCAGTTCAACCAGTGCAAACTGGTAGGAAGAAGAGATCTGTGGATAAGTAATATTGGAAAACTGCAATAATGACAAAAAATGTGGTAAAATTCTAATTAGGGTTTAGGGGAGCCTCATTGAACACTGATCAAAACTTTTCAACTATGAAGTGAATTTTCCAGTGGAAATGTACTTCTGATAGTGGCCACTGGGAACAAATGTTTTGTCCCTTTGGCCAATTTCCTATCAACTATACAGTCTAGAGGAAGAGACTCCCATAGTAAAACAGACCCTTCAGTATGTCTTACAGAGACGTGCTCAGCCCATTCCTACTTTATTGAGTCTGATAAACCTGTCCCAGATCTGTCTGCAGAAGCACAAGGACAAAAATTCTGCCGACTTGCTCTAAAGTGTGTTTTCAATGGCTGTAAAAAGAATGTCACCTTCCAGGCCGGGCGCGGTGGCTCAAGCCTGTAATCCCAGCACTTTTGGAGGCCGAGGCAGGTGGATCACGAGGTCAACAGATCGAGACCATCCTGGTCAACATGGTGAAACCCCGTCTCTACTAAAAATTACAAAAAATATTAGCTGGGCAAGGTGGCGCGTGCCTGTAATCCCAGCTACTCAGGAGGCTGAGGCAGGAGAATTGCCTGAACCCAGGGGGCGGAGGTTGCGGTGAGCTGAGATTGCGCCATTGCACTTCAGCCTGGGTAACAAGAGTGAAACTCCGTCTTAAAAAAAAAAAAAAAAAAAGAATGTCACCTTCCACCATGCTGACCTTTTTTTTTGTTTTGAGACTGAGTCTCGCTCGGTCGTCGCCAGGTTCTAGACTGGAGGTCAGTGGCGAGATCTTGGCTCACTGCAACCTTCGCCTCCTGGGTTCAAGCAATTCTCCTGCCTCAGCCTCCCGAGTAGCTGAGACCACAGGCGCATGCCAACACACCCAGCTAATTTTTGTAATTTTAGTAAAGACGGGGTTTCACCATGTTGGCCAGGATGGTCTCGATCTCTTGACCTCGTGATCTACCAGCCTCAGCCTCCCAAAGTGCTAGGCTTACAGGCATGAGCCACCGTGCCTGGCCCCCGCTTTTTTTTTTTTTTTTTTTTGGTAACTTACTATCAGTAAACAGGCATTTTTTCTGTTGTATGCAATGCTAAGGTAGGGGAGAGCTGAGAGTAGAAAGACCACACTGCTTATAGTTCTGAGAGACAGCTCATCTTTTTTGGGTCAGCGGCTTAGTAAGCACTTCAAACCCTTAGGTAAAACATGTAATACTATCGTGTGTCTGGACATATGGATAAAGAGGTTCAAGAAAGGAGAGCCACCAAAAAGTTAGCAGTGAGATTACCAAGAAACTTAGACCACATAGAGGCCTGAGACTTCAAGGTAGTTAAAATATCATTTGTCGTGATATGGGCTTAGTGCCTACCAGCATCTAGACTATCCTGCCGAGGTGATTACTGCTTTACATTACTTTAGTTAAACCAGTAGCACCTGGTGCTTTCATCCTCTCATTCCACATTTGTTTAGGTGGATTTATGTGTGTCATTATGGGGGTGGCCTCTCAATCTGTCATTTAAAGACACCATCACAAAACAGTTTCGCTTAGGAATATGTGGTTCACAGTCATCCAAACAGCCAACTTATATGCACTCAAATAATCTGGTTTAGATTGTAACCAACTAACTTGAATTTCTACAGCAGGAGAAATATCTGCCTGTTTCCTTATCAGGAAGCCACCAAACTAGGTAAGATTTAAGGGATATAATAAAAGAAGCTATGAGATTGATTTGGACTAAAATTTATTATTTGTGCTCCAATAACTATCATAATCAGGATTCCTTAAAATTGTATAATATATATTTTTTAAAAGATTGAGTTTTACTGAAGTCTTTCAGAATCCCCTACATGCTCAGTTTATATGTGAATCACTTCTTTCCTACTTTAAATTAACAAACCATTGTTTGCAGAAATCAGTAAGAGATACTCTCAGAAGCCCAATGCACATAGCTGTCACTTTGTCACTATTAATAATACCTAGTCCTTATAAAATCAGCACTCGCCCTTTTACCATTAGCTGGGCAAGCAACTTGTTGTATTACTTTGAATGCAATTTTGTTTTCTCAACTTATTTTTCATCAACTTCCAGAAGCACCGAAGTATCCTAACACAAATCATACGCTATTGAAAGCACTAATACTTAATTTGGGAAATCAGGTCTATAAACCACTTAAAAATTCTAGCCACTGCACTTGAAACTGCTTATATGCATAGTGGGTTCTCTAGTACTGAAGCAAACAATCAGAGCACATGTTTTTACAAGGGAATATGAGATGCTGAAACAAGGGACCACATCTGTCAGAATCAGCAAAGGTGAATTACTACACAGATGGGGCATGGGTGATTTTGACTTTGCCTTCCCTGTCTGTGTCATGAAAGGTCTGTATAGTCTAGAGGGTCACTTGGTCTGCAAACTCAAGGAACTGTTTTAATAGCTTGGTATATGGTAGATGCTCAAAAAAAGCATTGAATAACTATAATGAAAACAGATTTACATATTTATATAACATAAAAACCTGTCCTTTTTTCTTTATAGTCACCCTATTCCTCCACAAAACCCCTGCCAACCACTGAGCTGTTTGTTCTCCATCCCTATAATTTTATCATTTTGAAGAACAAATGTATTTTAAAATTGTGAGCATAACTTATATTTGTATGTTTTACAATTTGCAATCCATTCGACAGTTTGTTTCCACGTAATTCTTAGTTTCTTATGGCATTTTACTAACTTGGCACATATATTTCAAATCATTGTACTGGTGGTCAAAGTCACTTATGAGGAAAAAAAATTCCTAGATGCAGAAGGATAAGTTTTTAGTTTGCCTTAAAGTTTAAAATTTCTTCCTTAAGATGATTTTGATACTGAATCCAGAACAAAACAGTCTTACAATCCTTTTTGTCAAGTTCCATCCAACCTGACCATGAACAGAACATCATTGGTTTTAATTCATATATTTGATGCAAATGTCTTCTAAAAAATATACATATATTTAAAAAATCCAAACAATTACTTGAGCCCAGGAGCTTGAGGTCACAGTCAGTTAGGATCATGTCATTGTATTGCAGCCTGGACAATAGAGCAAGAACCTTTCTCTAAACAAAATTAAAAATAAAAACCCTAAACAATGGACCAGATGCTACACAGCAAACTTAAGATCAATCATACAAAGTATATATATTCTGTAAGATCAGTACTTAGAAAGTGTTTGACTAACTCAGCTACTCTGAACTTGAGGAATGACAGGAAGCATCACTCTGGGTGGCTCTGGGCTCAGACAACGATGAACACCAACCCCATCACCCCTGAGCCAGCCCCAGAGCTGTAGGAAACACTGCCTGGTAGAGAGCAGAGGAGCCTTCTGGACCTGGCATTGGTTCCAAATAACTCTGTCTTCAAAGTCTGGAGTAGCTTTGTGGTTATTTGAAGAAGGGAACAGGAATAGATGCAATCCATACCTGTACCCCAGATTTTCAAATTCTTCCCTTAAAAATTATTTGGGATTGGCTGGGCACGGTGGCTCAAGCCTGTAATCCCAGCACTTTGGGAGGCCGAGGCGGGTGGATCACGAGGTCAAGAGATCAAGACCATCCTGGTCAACATGGTGAAACCCCATCTCTACTAAAAATACAAAAAATTAGCTGGGCATGGTGGTGCGTGCCTGTAATCCCAGCTACTCGGGAGGCTGAGGTGGGAGAATTGCTTGAACCCAGGAGGCAGAGGTTGCGGTGAGCCAAGATCGCGCCATTGCACTCCAGCCTGGGTAACAAGAGCAAAACTCCGTCTCAAAAAAAGAAAAAAAAAAAAAAATACTAAGAGTAGTATAAAATTAGACTGCCTTTATATTTTAACCTCCTTCCCTTTGGAGCCACCAAAAGAAAGAAAAGGCGATAGTTTACAATCTCTTTTAAAGGATTTTACTTTGTGGGGCAGAGTAGTTAGATAAAAGTTTCTTGAGATTAGGAAAGTGAACTGTGGAAATGGTAAGACTATACATAAAGGAAGAGGAGGCCAGGCGTGGTGGCTCATGCCTGTAATCACAGCACTTTGGAAGGCCGAGGCAGGTGGATCACCTGAGGTCAGGAGTTCGAGACCAGCCTGGCCAACATGGTGAAACCTGTCTCTATTAAACGTACAAAATATTATTGGGGTGTGGTGGCAAGTGCCTGTAATCCCAGCTACTCAGGAGGCTGAGGCAGGAGAATCACTTGAACCTAGGAGATGGAGGTTGCAGGTTGCAGTGAGGAAGTGGAAACAAAATGATACTATTTAACAGTTTACAATCCTCTCAAGGGACTGGGCCTTGTGGCTCATGCTTGTAAACTTGGTAGAGATGGGGTCTCACTAAATTGCCTAGGCTGATCTTGAACTCTGGGCCTCTGGTGATCCTCCCATCTTGGCCTCTCAAAGTGCTGGGATCACAAACTTGAGCCACTGCACTGGTCCAATCCCAGCATTTTGGGAGGACTGCTTGAGGCCAGGAGGAGTTCAAGACCAGCCTGGGTAACATAGTGAGATCCACCTGTATAAAATTAAAAAAAAAGAAAAATTAGCTGGGTGTGTTGGCATGTGCCTAAAGTCTCACCTACTTGAGAGGCAGAGGTGAGAGGACTGCTTGAGTTCAAGAGTTCAAGGCTACAGAAAGCATTGATCATGCCACTGCACTGCAACCTGAGGAACACAGTGAGACCCTGTCTCAAAAAAAAAAAAAAAAAAACCCGAGAGAGGCCAGCACAGTGGCTCATGCCTGCGTACTTTGGGAGGCTGAGGAAGGAGGATTGCTTGAGCCCAGGGGTTCAAGACCAGCCTGGCAACATGAGACCTCGTCTCTATTGGGTATGGTGGCTCGAGCCTATAATCCCAGCACTTTGGGAGGCTGAGGAGGGTGGATCACCTGAGGTCAGGAGTTCAAGACCGGCCTGATCAACATGGTTAAACCCCATCTCTACTAAAAATACAAAATTAGCTGGGCATGATGGCACATGACTGCAATTCCAGCTACTTGGGAGGCTGAGGCAGGAGAATAGCTTGAATCCGGGAGGCAGAGGTTACAGTGAGCCAAGATCTCGCCACTGCACTCCAGCCTGGGTGACAGAGCAAGACTACCCCCCTCTACCCCACCAAAAAAAGGTCTCAAGGAGAAAATTATAGGTGATTTTCAGAAAATGCCTCCAAGATGTTTTGGTAGTAGGTTTGAACTCCACATAAGGGACCTGTGTCTGGGGTGAGCTACTTCTTTGAACCTTTGTTTAGTCTTCCGAAAATGGGAACAAACAGCAGTACCTACTTCAAAGAGCTGCTCAGAGGATTAAGAGAGAGAATCCATGTAAAACACCTAGGAGACTGCCCAATGCATAATTCATCCTTATCATCAACGAAGAGAGAAATTCTCACAGGCTACAGGGTTGGGGCATCAACTACTATAGTCTATCTGAAAAGCAGTATAATAAGGAGTATGAATTTTTTTAATGCAAAAATTCTGTTCCAGGAATTTCATGTCTAGGGATTTATCCTTAATATGCTGCAGTTATTAAAAAGGATGTGATATACTTTTATGTAATGATATAGACATGTATTTATATCATTAAGGTATATGATGTATATCATATACATAATGCAGGTTATATATATTTGACATATACTACATATATAATATAGAGCATAATATGACGCATTATATACAATCTAATCCCATTTCCTTATTGTTATTTTTGAAAGACACAGGGTCTCGCTTTGTTGCCCAGGCTTGAGTGCAGTGGCATGATCACAGCTCAAGGGATCCTCCCACCTCAGTCTCCCAAGTAGATGGGACTATAGGCACACCCAGATGATATTTATTTTTCTAGAAATGGGATGTCACTACATTGTCCAGGCTGGTCTTAAACTCCTAGTCTCAATCCCAAAGTGCTGGGATTACAGGCATGAGTCATTGTGCCAAGCCTCCATTTATATAAGAAAGCAATAACTTGTACATTAATATTCAAAGAAGCATTATTCATAATGGCCTAAAGAGTGGAAACAACTGGTAAACAAGTAAATAAAATAAGTGTGTCCATACAAAAGGAAGTACCTTGAAAACATGCTAAGTGAAACAAGCCAGACACAAAAGGCCATATAATGTATGATTCCATTTATGGAAAATGTCCAGAATGGAGAAATCCACAGAGACAGAAAGTAGAGACTAGTGGATACCTGGGGCTGGGGTGGGATGGAGGGTAAGGGAATCACTGCTAATGGGTATCAGTTTTGACAGGGGTGGGTGGTGAAAATGCTCTACAAGTTGATTGTAGTGATGGCTATCTAGCTCTGTGAATATCCTAAAGTATCTATAAAACTCTATTAAGTACAGTTACATTTGCCACAAATTAGTCACTCACCATCCATGAGAAGCCAATGGCCAGTGAGAACCCAGATGAGGACGAGCATGACAGACAGAGAGAATGACAGCAACTCAGCAGCAGTGAAACGCCCACAGCAACCAAAGGAAATCCTGGAAAACACACAACACTCATTGGACTGTAGGCACACTATTCAATAACCTA
Source organism: Callithrix jacchus (assembly GCF_049354715.1). Taxonomy (NCBI): domain Eukaryota; kingdom Metazoa; phylum Chordata; class Mammalia; order Primates; family Cebidae; genus Callithrix; species Callithrix jacchus. Next base: position 123,921,395 of record NC_133510.1, read on the forward strand.
ACTCTCCTTTGGTACTGCATAATCAGAGCTCGTGATGGCTGGATTAGAATAGCAGATAATACCAAGATAGCTGGAAATCCAAAATACCCAATCTTTTTTGGAGTAACCAATGGAAAGCTCAGAGGAATTATACTTCTGTACCACCTGATGATGTCCTTTTTGGACCAATTATCAACATGGGCATTTAGAAGTTTCAAGTGGTAATATCACCTCTGGTAAAGCTCTAAGGAGAAAATTCTGGTCTTATGAGGAAAACAAAATGAAGAAATGCCAACGATTCAATTCATTTAGCAAAGATGGTATTACTCTATTTAGAAGATGCTAAGTGTGTTCAGCATCTCCATTAGCACAGCATTCTGTCTTCCTGCATCAGTGGCTTCAGAGTTAAATTGTGAACACTGGGATTAAAGGCAAGTAGGTAGCATATCCAGGCCACCGAAGACCAAAGGTAAAGAACGTCTGAGTTCAACCACTGTCCTCGTATTTCATCAACTCACAGTAAAGGAATGAAAGTACTGTTTCAAAAGAAAACTGCTCATCTTTCAATGCTCTAAGTAGGAAGCACATTACAGTGACTCAGACTTCTTAAAGTCTGTATTTCCTCTGACATGAGAAGGTGCAAAAGGAAGTACTATCTTCTGGTTTTAAAGATCAAATGTCTCACTTCCTGGTCTTCTGGCATTTCTGTGCTCCAGCCAATACCAGAAATTTAGACTCCTAATAATGCTATCAAATATGACAGAAAAATCTATGTAAGTTTATAATTTAAGAGGAAAGTCACAAGTCCTTACTTGTTCTGAGGTGAGCAGGGTCTTGTTAAATACTGGCACATCGGGAGGAGAAGAAAAGCAAAAGCTATAGTTGCAAGAACTAGAGAAAGAAAAGATACAGTTAATTTTTTTTAACCAATTATAAGAAAAATGGCATGACTTGTAGAAACTTAGTCATTCCCCCAAACACTTGACAAGTGGATATAGTTAACTGACTAAAGAAGAAAAATATCTTTTTTAATATTGCACAAAAAATCTCTTCAATTAAAAAAGTACCTCATTTGAAGTAGGGGAAAGCATAGTTAAGTTTTGTAAAAGATAAACAGCAGGCCACGGGATGACTTCCTAACAAGTCTTGTAGCATTTTGTTGATTTTTTTTTTTTTTTACATTTTTATCATTGCTTAGCTTGAAAACATGGCAAAGAGCTGACAGTCCAATCACCTTGATCAGTTATCAATGTTTCTAGCTGCAAGAATGTTGGGAGAGGCTGACAGTAACTTCTATGCCAAGCTCAACCTCTTGGTAATCTACCAGAAATGGAGCCACAGCAAAAGCAGAGCAACACCGCCCTGGCGTCACAGAGCTCCTGCGATTTCACGTCTCTGGCCTTTCTTTCAGATCATGTGGGCAGGTCTCAACAGATGACGTATGTCAAGTGGTTCAAGGAGGAGTTGGGGAAGGGCGGCATGGTGGAGAGGGAGGAGCTGAAGCCAAAATTTATAAGGAAAAACTTACATGACATGGCATATAAATCTTAATTTTTGAATAATGATAAAGGTGAAAACTTTAAGTATGTTAAGACTAGACAGAGAAACTCATTTACCTGCCGTACATATTGTAAAAACTACTTGAACTGAGTCAAAGAAGAAGAACATGACTAAAAGAGAGACAGATGCTCCAATCGGAAGGAACAGAGCCTGGGTAGAGTCAATTGTTTGAATGCCTGAAAGAGAGAAAAACAGACACATTAATATTTATTATGCAACAGGCACTGTGCCTATGCACTTCATATACATTAACTTGCAAAAAGGCAGACAGTTCTAGGGATTATATGTAAGACATGGATTATCCAGGTCCTATGAGTCTTTCCTTCCCAACGAGATTATGAGCTCCTTGTTCTCTTCATGGTGCTTTCATTACAGTAGATGCTCAAGAATATTTGTTGAAGTGAACTAGGACTTCCTGGTGTTGACCATCTGGGTGACACAATGCAAACCCATCAAGAACATTAAGAGGTAGTAAAACCCGGCTGAGTCCGTTTGAGTAAATTTGTGGTCTTGCATATACATTTGGTAAAAGCGGTGACTTAAACCCATTGACTAAAAGTACTTCTCATCACCTGTGGGTTTAATGTACTTCCTTTCACGCTTTCCCATTATTGCTAATAGTTGAGAAGTGACTTGGCTGATAGGGGGAGAAGGAGGAGAACAAGCCATAGCTGAAAACAGTAAATCAGAAAAATTTTATTTGGCCAGATGTGGTAGCTCATGCCTGTAATCCCAGGACTTTGGGAGGCTGAAGTGGGAGGATGGCTTGGGACCGGGAATTCAAGACCAGCCTGGGCAACATAGTGAGACCCCCCCCCCGCCCCATTTCTATCTAATCTATTAATATTTAAAATAAAAAATAATTTTATGGGAACATTTTAAGGTAACAGAATAGGAGATGAATGGGGGAAAATAGTCTTTTGCGATAGAGTAGGATTTAGCACAGGAGTTCTCATTTCTTGGCTTCCCATTAGAGTGTCAAAAAAATTACAAAGCCCAGGTCCAATCCCAGACAAATTAAATGAAATCACAGGGGTTAGGCCCAGCTAAAAACTCCTCACAAAACTGTATTTTGCATCCAGGGGTGAGAACTATTAATAGAATATTTTTGGTAGAGAAGGAAAACATGACAAACTCTTTTCAAACCTCTGAGTGAAAAAAAAATTTACCAGTTTTATCTTGTCCCACTTCCAAATTCACTCTACTGATATGTTATAAAAGTACACAAAAGGAATCAAATAAATCTTCATATGATCTATTATAATGAAATAATAGAAGGAAAAGGCTGGGCACAGGGGCTCATGCCTGTAATCCCAGCACTTTGAGAGGCTGTGGTAGGATGATAATTTGAGGCCAGATGTTCAAGATCAGCCTGGGCAAAATAAAGAGACCCTATCACTATAAAAATAAAAAAAATTAGTTGGGTGTAATATCTCACTACTGGGAGGCTGAAGTGGGAAGATCACTTGAGCCCAGAAGTCCAAGGCAAAAAAAAAAAAAAAGGAAAAGTCTCTTCATTAAGGCTACAAATAAAATATGCAACCAGGATAAATACAGCAAGACACGAAGGGTTGCAATGATCAACCAATAAAACTTTTCTTTAAATTTGCCTGTCCCCAAAAGAGCTATTTAGGGGTTCTGATGAACTCTTATCTACAAAACAAAATTGCTTCTCAATGGCTGGGTAGATCACTGAAGTAATTCACTTAGGAAGCGGGCAATTCAATTTAGGAAAAGTGAGTATGTGTCGTCACAAACAAATTATCTTGGAAGCAGCCTGTCTTGACTGCAGTCAAACGCATTCGGCTTAGCCCATGGATCACTTTGGGGAGTATAATCACTAGACAAAACTCTGACTAAATTTCACCTCAATAGTTTTTAAATATAAGTGCTCTACAGTAGTTTAAAGAACTGCTAGAGGAAGCCACAGATTTTCAGTGCCTGTCACTACAGAAAATAATCGTTTCTCAAATAAATGATTGTTTGTCACGGGAACAAAGCATCATGGAGTTTACAGACAGATTATACTGATTCAAAGTATGAACAGAAAAATTAAATGGCTAGCTAGAATAAAGACTGTAGTTGTCAGGTATATGAGATGCATTTGTTTATAGTAAAGCTAAATTTTAAAAGTTCAGTCTGCAATTAAATGCAAAACTGAAAAGAACCTTTCTAGAATGTTAGACAGAATGCAAAGATTTTTTTTTTCTTAAACTACAGATTTTTGAACCAGGAGGCAATGTCAAAGGGTAAGCAAAGCACCTTTAGTTCCTGACAACATGCTACCTAAAACAATGTCCATGACTTCAGTACTGCACTTCCTAAAGTTCTGGAGATAAAGATCTTGAAGGGGAAGGAGGTAATTAATTAGAAATCTTAGCCAAACTCCAGTGACTTAAAAACAAAGCAAAATTGAGCAAAGCAAAACAGAGTAGTGAAACTTGGGAGGCCATATGCAAGCGCATTTGCATTATCTTTAAAGCCAAAATCAACATAGGAAATAGGCTCGGGTCCCTACGGCAACATCATTTTTAACATTCAGTGAACATGGCTACAGGCTAAATGTATGTCTGGCATGGAGCAGACACTGAGCAATAAACCAATAATTGTTAAGAAAATTACTGATTTTGAACCTCCATGTAAGGAGCATGCTTTGGACTACATATTTGCTGAACAACTATAACATAGTAAGCGACAGGAGAGATTAAAAGAAGAAAAGTCACTTCCAGATCTCAAGATTACGATCCAAGCAGGAGATTAAGATGTATTTCTCTGTTAATGATGAGAATCCCAACTATAAATCTCCATCGATCTTTATAATGCAAATACATTATAACTGAAGTTTAGTAAAGGGCTTTGAGGGGTCAGATAATTGGGGGAGTGTATATGGCTTCTTTTTAAAATTCCACTTAATACTACTTAAATGAAGGACTGATGTGCCACGGGAAAATAAATGTCTATATTGACTTCTTGGGGCAGATAGAGAAGTTACAACAAGGTTAGGGGAACTCACAGGACCTGGAGGGAACTCCCCACTCCACCTCCACTCCTGTCACTTTCTTTCTCACCTTTTTTATTGTGAAACATCACCCCCAGAAAAGCACAAAAATGTAGAGTTCAGTGAATTATTACATATTTAATACCACTTCAGCCAAGAAACAGACCAACTCCAGAAATCTTCCTTTGTGTCCTTCTCAATCACTACTCTCTTTCTCCTGAAGGGAACCGCTATCCTGTCTTTTATGATATGTGTTTTCTGCCCACGCATGCATCCTTACATACTATTTTGCCCGTTTTCTAAATTTTATATACACCGAGTTACGTAGTATTTTTTTGTGTCTGGCTTCTTTTACTCAACGTTATCTGTGAGAATTACCCATGCTGTTACAGGTAGCTGCAGCAGTTCACTTGTTGTCACTATATAATACATTAGAATTTATCCATTCTATGGTTGACATGTGGGTTGTTTCCAGTTTTTTGGTTATTACAGATAATGCTGTTCTAAGCACTCTTGCACATGACTCGTACATGTGACTGTATCTGCTGGATATCTAACTAGGAGTGACACTGCTGGGTCCAAGGGTGTTTATACTGTCACCCTTAGTAGGTAACATCAAACTGCCTTCCAAAGTGACTGCACCAACTCATGCTCTCCAGTAGTGCAGCAGTGTTCTTTCTTGTTGCTGTGCATCCTCATCAACACTTGCTATGGTCAAGGGTTTTAATTTTAGCTGTTCTGGTGGGCATGTCGTGCTCTTTCATTATTGTCTGAACTTTTATTTTTCTGCTTTCTAATGAGTTGAGTGCCATAGTTCCTGGCAGGCCTGATCTACTCTTCCTCTTACTTCCATGTGTTTCAAGTTGCCCAGACAGGTGCAACATTATCATAATCTGAAGTAATAATTACCCAGTCTTTTGGTCAAATACCTTAGGGCACCCTGCAGGGAGAAACATTCAATTACAAACTGATTCCTCCATTTTTAAGTTCTGATTTTTTGGGGCCTAAGTCACATGGCCCATTTAACCCTCTGATGAGTCTCACTTAATGCTTCCCCTTCTTCTAACTCCTATTATAATCAAGGACAGTCTCATCATTTCTGACATATCCAAGGCATGTAATCTAATCATGGAGTGGTAGCCCTTCACCCCTGCACACCCACCAATGATGCCAGCCTACACCTAGAACTTTTCCTACTCTCCTGTCTCTCCACAAATTCCTTGTTTTTTATTATTTTAGGAGTGGGCAACTGGAATCTTTTAAAAACTTCTGTCTGACTACTGTCTCCTTCAATCAGTCTGAAACACTCTTGGCAAAATCTTAACACTAAAATTAAACTTTCTTTTTCTTAAAACCTTCTCCCCAACTGTTCTACACTGTTAATCGTTCAGGACTTCCATCTCTTTAGCACCTACACCTGTTTCTCTGTTCATCTTTCTGGCTGTTATTTCTTTGATTCCTGATAAATGCATCCTATTTTCCATGTCATCCACTCAGTCTGGAAGAATGTTTTATATTCCATAATCAAGTACTGGTCAGCCCCCTTAGTATTATGTTTTTCTTTGTGAAAGTGAATCTTGCATTCTATGTAAATCTGTCCTTATATTGGTATCCACTGCACAGAGCAGGCACTGAAGAAATGTTGTCAAGGATAATTTAGTACAACACAGCTGGTAGAGTCAAGAAAAATACCATTTAGGCCAGGTGCAGCGGCTCAGGCCTGTAATTCTAGCACTCTGGGAGGCCAAGGCTGGAGGATCACTGGAGGTCAGGAGTTCAAGACCACCTTGGTCAACATGGTAAAAGCCCATCTCTACTAAAAATGTTAGTCAGGTGTGGTGGTGGGAGCCTGTAATCCCAGATACTTGGGAGGCTGAGGTAAGAGAATTGCTTGAACCTGGGAGGTGGAGGTTGCAGTGAGCAAAGACTGTACCACTGCACTCCAACCTGGGTGACAGAATGAGACTCCATCTCAGAAAACAAAAGAAAAAAGAAAAAGACCATTTAAAAAGTAAGTATTCTACCATTCTTTAGACTCTGCTTCATGAACAAGAAATAAAAAAGCTTATGCTATCAGGTAACTTCTACTGTATGGACTGACACAACCATTTACTTTTTTTTTTTTTTTTTTTGAGAGTAAACATAATAATATAGGTAGATTTCTTTTAGGTTTCTGTGATGCAATGTACAGCAGATTTATAATCTGGTTTAAGAACATCACTTGCTTATGTGCTATATAATACAGGACTTTAAAAAAGGGTTTCAAGAGTATAAAGTGATTGGGCTTAAAATGTTGATAGAAGGTAAGCTGCTATGTAATAGTTTAATCTAAAAATCAGAGTTTGCACTGGGTTTTATGTGGTTCCTAGCATCGGTAATAACTACTGGTATGGAATTTTACCTCATACAAGGATCCATGTCATAAATTTAAGAAAAGACTTGTTATATTTAAATGATTCTACCTACTGTCTTTATCATGGCCACTCTGGCACTGCTAGGGACAGTGAAAACTGGGCAAATACAACCTGGTTAACAGTGCACTATAATAACTGGAGAAACTAAGATACGTAGTAAGTGATCTCTTTTCAATGTAGCATCATGGTCCTCCAATTAATATTGGATTTACCTCTTTATTAGATCTCTAGTATTTGCTCTCCCTTACCCTGTTCTATATAGGTCGTGATCTCCGTGCTTGTTATATGCTCCCCACACCTGAAATGACCACTTCGCCACCAAACCACATTCACTAAGTCAAACCCACCCTCTCTTGTAGAGACCTTATCTGATCCATTCCTGCTCACCTCACTTGCCCATCTCTTTATGCTCTTTCTACATGGATGTCAAAATGATTTCATCTGTAGAGCTTCCTCTGATCATAGCTCCTTGTTCAGAAGGATTCTGAGGCTATGGTGAGGGTCAGTGAAAAAAACTACTTGCTCCAGATATAGGAGGTGAAGAGGTATCTGCCGTCTCTATCTTGGCACTTTCAAAAAAAATCTTGGTGCCGGGTGTGGTGGCTCACGCCTGTAATCCCAGCACTTTGGGAGGCTGAGGTGGGTGGATCACCTGAGGTCAGGAGTTCAAGACCAGCCTGACCAATATGGTGAAACCCCATCTTTATTTAAAAAAAAATCTTGGCAAGAATTGCTCTTATACTTTTGTATCTTTCAAAATATCTAAGAATATCAAGGACATGGTAGGCATCAATATAAATGTATTAACGTTATCAAATCGAGTTGATTCAAATTCATATCTTTTCATAAGCATCAAATGTTTTCTATTAATGCTACTGACTTATGATTACATACCGTAAAATTCACTCATTTTAGATATAACTCAATGATTTTTTACTACCAAACATAAATCCTTGCACCCAGTAAATCATTAACTGAAGGCATAGAAATAACCAAATTAACTACATGTATAGAAGTTAAATAACGTAAAATGTCTTACTATTATTGGTGCTGTTGCCATTGAAAGACCCCGAAGAACTATTACTGTCTTTCTCCTTATCTTGATTTTCAAAGTCCATATTAAGGGACCTGTGGAAAAAAATGTTATAGTTAAGTTGTAGTTTTGCTTAAGAAAGAAGTAGGTCAGAAAAGTCATGATATGACAATAGTTTTTAAGTGCTAAGGAATTAGGAAAGAAAAGATCTCTTTTGAACAACTCTGAAAAATAGCTCTTGTCACATTTTAAAAAACAATCTGATGTCTTTCCAGTGTGTCAGTTCAAGAGTTTCCTTGACTGCAGATGAAAGCATTCCAATGCAGCTGAATCTTTCACTCCTATTTCTGAGCATATCATTTCTTTAACTACTTCCTTATGTTAAAAACCTAAAAGGAGAAATTTCAGTCAAAGGGCAAGCACATATTGAGACTTTTATACACCACATAACTGTTTCCAAAAAAGCTGCATCAATTTACTCTCTCAGCAGTGTATGAGAGCACTCATTTCCCTTACTCTGTCAGCTGTGATTCAACAACAAAAATTTGAGTTTCTTCTATATCTGGAATTGTTCTAGGTAATAGAGGGACAATAAATAGCAAACACCGGACTAAATTTTATATTCAAGGGTGGAGACATAATAGACAAGAAAAGTAAGTTAAATACACAGTGTGTCCGTGGCAGGTGCTAAGGAGAAAAAGTAGGAAATGCAGGAGTAAGGGTTTGAAATTTTAGAATGATGGGCAGGAAGGCCTCAATGACAGTGACTTCAGAGTCAAGACCTGAAGGAAGTAGTCACTGTCAATCTGGGGAACTAAAAATGGCGTGCCACTTTGATTTAGAATTCCTTAACCAGTGAACAAGCTTTGTGTACAAAAGCTCGCTCATTTATTTTTTTGGTGAACTATCTGTCCAAGTCCATTGGTGATTTCCTGCATGTGTTCCTGTAAAGAAGGGATTTGTGTTTGAGTGTGCAAAAGAACTTTCTGTAATGATGGTCTGTATCTGCACTGACCAGTGTTGTGGACATCAGCCATCTCATGTGATCACTGAAATGTGGCTGGTATGACAGAGGAACGGAATTCTAAAACTATACAACTTTTAGATAAAAACACATGGTAAATCTTTGTGACCTTGGATTTGGAGTGAATTCTTAGATATGATGCCAAAAACATGAGTAAAAAAAAACCAGAAAAACTTAAAAAACTTATGTGCTTCAAAGGACACTTTCAAAAAAGTAAAAAGAGAATCCACAGAACAGGAGAAAATATTTCCAAATCATATATCTGATAAGGGACTTGTATCTAGGATATATGAAGAACTCTTACAGCTCAATATTAAAAAGACAACCTGATTTTAAAGGATCTGAAGAGACATTTATTCAAAGAAGATACACAAGTAGCCAATGAGCCCATGAAAAAAACGTTCAACATAGTTAGTCATCAGGGAAATACAAATCTAAACCATGAGATACTGGCTGGTAGCAGTGCCTGGAATCCCAGCACTTTTGAGAGGCTGAGGCAAGAGGATCACTTGAGACCAGTGTGGGCAACAGAGTGAGATGCTGTCTCTATAAAAAACAAAAAAATTAGCTGGGTGTGGTGGCATGTGACTATAGTCTCAGCTACTCAGGAGACTGAGGTGGCAGGATCACTGGGGCCCAGGAGGTCAAGGTTAATGTTGACACTGCACTCCAGCCTGGGCAACAAAGTGAGACAATGTCTCAAAAAACAAAAACAAAAACAAAAACTACACCATGAGAAACTACTTCACACATAGCAAGATGGCTGTAATAACAAAGTCAGATAACTAAGTGTTGGCAAGGATGTAAAATTGGAACCTTCATACACTACTGGTGCGAACATAAACTGGTGCAGCCACTTTGGAAAACAGAATCTAACTGTGCTGACACTTTGACCTGAGAATTCCAATCTCCAGAACTCTGAAAAAAATAAATTTGTTGTTTAAGCTACCCAGTCTATGGTTATTTCACGGCAGCCTGAGCTAATGCAGATCAGATTTCATACTTGAATCCTTTTAAATTATTGAAATTTGTTTCATGCCCCCAGATATGGTCTGTAAATATTCCACATATACTTGAGAAGAATATATGTTCTGTTGTTGGATGGAATGTTCTATAAATGTCAATTAGGTCAAATTGATAAACAGTATTGTTGAAATACACTGTATCTTTGCTGACTTTCTGCCTACTTTATCAATTACTGAGAGTGGTGTCAGCTATGTTGTGTGGATTTATTTCTCCTTGGAGTTCTCTCAGCTTTTGCTTCATGTGTTTTGAAGGTATTTTATTAGATACATAGACATTTATGATTGTTATGTTCTTTTGCTTAATTGACCCCTTTGTCATTACAAAATAACCTTCTTGTCTGTGGTAGTCTTCCTTACTCTGAAAGTTGCTTTGTCTTATATTAACACAGCCATTCCAGCTTTCTGTGGATGAGTATAAGCAGCATATATCTTTTCCCAATCTTTTAACATTTAAAAAAAAATTGTAACCACTAGACAACCAGGAATTAACCTTTTTTGGCTTTATATTTATAGTGCGCTTTTTTTGTAAACAGCATATATCTGGGTCTTGCTTTTTATTCAGTCTCACAATTGCTGTTTGAAATTGAGGTGTGTAGACCAATTTCATTGAATGTGATTAATGATACAATTAGGTTTGAGACTATCGTCTTACTATTCGTTTCCTACTTTGTCCTATTTTATTTCCCCTTAACCTGACTTCTTCTGGATGAATATAGTACTTTTTATGATCCAATTTGATCTCTTTTGTTGTCCTATCAGCTACACTTTGCTCTTTAATTTTAGTGGCTGCGGTAGGGTTTGTAGCATCCATCTTTAACACAGTCCACCTTCCTGTTATACTGCAACATTCACGGACAGTATAAACACCTTACAATAGTTTATACTTATTTCCCTCCCTCAACCTTTGTGCTATTGTGGCCATGCATTTAACTCTTACATGTTATCTTATAAATCGCACGATGTATTATTTTTGTTTATGCTGTCAATTATCTATCATTCATTCATTCAATCATGTCGTGCTATGATACCCAGGATGGTCTCAAACATCTAGACTTGAGCAGTCAATCCTGCTTCAACCTGCCAAGTAGCTGGGATTACAGGCACATACCACTGGGCCCCAGCTCCAGTCAATTATCTTTTACACAGCTGTACGTAACAAGAAAAAACTTTTATCAATGCATTTATCATTTCTGACGATCTTAATTCCTTTGTGTAAATACAGATTTCCAACTGATACCAGTTTCATTCTGCTCAAAAGACTTCCTTTAACAATTTTTTAAAGTGTAAGATAGTGGTGATGAATTCTTTCAGGTAGTGTATGGCAGGGAAATATCTTTATTTTGCCTTCATTTTTGAAAGCTATTTTTGCTACAGAATTTTACAGTGATAGTTTTTTCTCCCTATACTTTAAAGCTAGTGTTACCATGCCTTTTCACTTGTATTTTCAATGAGATCTGATATCATCCTCATCTTTTCTCCTCTGTACCTAACATGCTCTTTTGCCCCCTATCGCTGCCTTGAGGATTTCCTTTCACCGCTCATTTTGAGCTACCGATTACAGTGTGTCTTGGTGTAGTTTTCTTCATGATTCTTGTGCTTGGGGTTCATTAAACTTCTTGATTCTGCAGATTATACTTATCAAATTTAGAAAAAAACTTGGTCTTTATTTCTTCAAATATTCTTCTGTCCCTCCCTTTCTTTTACTCTTTCGGGGATTCCAATTACCCATATAGTACAAGCCACTGAAGGTTTCTCTCTGATATTCAATGATAGCTCCATTATGCTCTTTTCATGTTTAAAAAAATTATTATTTTCTGTACTTCATGTTTTGGATAATTTCTATTGCTGTGCCTTCAAGTTCACCAATCTTTTCTTATGCAATGTCTAATTGCTCTTAATCCCATCCAGTGTATGTTTCATCTCAGAAATTGCTGTCTTCATTTCTGAAAGTTTGATTTGGGTCTTCTTTATAATCTCCATGTATTGGCCAGACACAGTGGTTCACGACTAAAATCCCAGCACTTTGGGAGGCTGAAGTGGGTGGATCACTTGAGGCCAGGAGTTTGAGACCAGCCTGGCCCACATGGTAAAACCCTGTCCCTACTGAAAATATCAGCTGGGTGTGGTGGTGTGTACCTATAGTTCCAGCTACTTGGGAAGCTGAGGCAAGAGAATCTCCTGAACCTGGGAGGCGGAAGTTGCAGTGAGCTGAGATCATGCCACTGCACTCGAGCCTGGATGACACAGCGATTCTGCCTCAAAAAATAAAAGTAAAAATAACCTCCATGTACCTAATACAATTATATCTGTTTTGATGTACTTTGCTAATTCTAACATCTGTGTCAGTTCTGGGTCAGTTTTGACTATTTTCCTCATCCTGGGTCATGTCTTCCTTGTTTTTTGCCTATCTGATCATCCCTGCATGTATACTAGACACTGAATTTTACCTTATCTAAATTTTTTTTATTCCTATTGATTTTGAGCTTTGATCAGGGATGCTGTCAGGTACCTGGCTTTATTTTTTGTTTCCATGATTTATTAGGTGTGTCTGAAGCAGTGCTCCGTCCAGGGTAATTATTTCCTATCACTGAGTCAAGATTTTTATGAGTACTCTACCCAATGCAAAATGAATTTTAAGTTTTTCCAATCAGGCTTTTGGAAACAGGTACTCTCTGCTATAATTCTTTCACAGTTTTCTTTCCTCCACCTTAGGTGATTCCTACATATGCATACACTGATTAATACTGTGGTGAATATTCAAGGGGTCTGTAGATCTCTTTGTTTTCTCTTTTTGGAGCTCTGTTTTCTTTTGTGCTCTGTTCTGTTAATTCTAGCTGCCTCTAGCTGTCTCTTTGGACTCTCGGTTCCATCTCTTCAACTTAGGAAATCTTTTTCTCTGCACCATGACTGGAAACTATCTTAAGACAGTATGATGGGAAAACTATTCCTAAACTCTCAGGATTACTGTCCTTTGCTGTCTGATGAAAAGTATCTTTAAAAATGCTGTTTTATGAGGTTTATGTGTTTATTTTTTTAAGTTGTTTCAGGTGGGATGGTAATTGGTCTCTGTTTCTATTTTGGCTGGAAGTACAAGTGCTTCTAGGTAGTTCTTTTAAATAGGTCCTGAACTAGGCAGATTTTTTTTTTTTTTTTGAGATGCAGCCTCGCTCTGTTGCCTAGGCCGGAGTGCAGCGGTGCCGTCTCGGCTCATTGCGACCTCCGCCTCTGGGGTTCAAGCAATTCTCCTGGAACTGGGCAGATTTTAAGGGAAGGAAAGGGCCTTCGTGTCTTTAAAGTCCCTGGGGTACTGAAACATTGATGAATTTTATGCCTTTCTTTAGGAAAGTGGAGGATCCTATCATGAAGAGGTAGTTCATAATCATTCCTGGAAGAAACTTAACTAAATGACTGGGCTCAGGTCACACTGATAATGCTCTTAACTTCGTAGTTTCCCACCTCTGTGACTCAAAATCTCTTGCTGGATTCAAATGACTTGTTCCTCCACTCACAGCCGGACTGCAGTTGCCACTGTTTCCTGTGCTTTCATTCATTGTCTAAAACTCCCTTATGCGTTATTGGTGCTGAGGAAACCTCAATTAGAATGGGAGATCTGGGTAGGACAATCTACGGAGTGGAGACTGGTTAGTTACATGTCACCCTGTTCTCATATAAATCTGGCCAACGAGTTGTTTAGCAAACTGTTCCACTGGAGGGCAGCCCCAATGGCTGACAGTTCCCCAGCAGGACCAAAACACGATGATTTTTTTTAGATGTGGTAGACTCCCTGAAACATGGTTAGACTCCTCTTCCAAAATATGGTTAGGTGTCTGAGGTGTTGGGGGTTTTCTATATAAAAAAAGCCTTGGATTTTAGAATATTCATATATAGTATCTGAGACATCATTATATTTCTCCAACCATCAGAGGAAGACATATTAGTAGAGATTAAAATGTACACTAACTGCTCATACCTCAGTCATCCTTAGAGGAACTGTTATGGCAACTGGCTCCTGTAAGACTTTTCCTATTAATTTTAATTCTACAACAAACTGGATATAATATTTTGCATATATTTCCCTTGCCAAGGCACCTGTGGTAGTCTTCAGTACATGGTTTCACTTCTATGATCTTTTAAACTTTAATTCATGTTTTTGCACAGCAGAGCTAACAATGTGCATGGACTCTAGGATTGGTGATGCATTTCATGGGAACCTCTCTGAGGAGTCAACAGAACATGAAAACTGCTCCTTCCCTGTGGGCATGCTTTGGAAAGACATGTATTAATTTAAATTGAGTTTTCAAATTAACTTATGAATGGAATCACAGTAACTAACTTGTTATAACTACTCTGCTTCTCAGAATCTGGTGATAGCAGGTTACACTTGCAGGAATTTTTACCTACATCTCTACTCTTGGTGCTACACAGACTGCTGGCTTCTCTTATTCTTTCTGTTGGCATTATATTGCTATTCTGGATTGGAAAGTTGCCAGTCATCTCTTTGGTTTAACCCTAGGCACAGAGCCTCTCATGAGACTGGGTGAGTGAAAATAGGTGCTGAGAATGACACAGGACAGGGTGAAGGGTTATATAACTCCATTTCAATTTGTTATTAATTGAGAACTATTTATAACTCCATCCTGGATGTTTTAAGGCAAGATTTTCCCCTTTTTTCAAATATAGCTGCTCCTTGACTTACAATGGGGTTATATCCCAATAAACCCAGTTGAGCTGAAAATCTCAAGTTCAAATGCATTTAATATTCATCCATCCAACCTACTGAACATCATAGTTTAGCCCAGCCCACCTTCAACGTGCTCAGAACACTTACATTAGCCTACGGTTAGACAAAATCATCTAACACAAAGGCCTGTTTTGTAATAAAGTGCTTAATATTTCAAGTAACTTACTGAATACTGTACTGAGAGTGAAAAACAATGGTTATATGGGTACTTGAAGGATGTTTTTACTGAAATCCTACTGCCATTGTACCATCATGAAGTGGAAAAATCTTAAGGTGAACCATCATTAAGTCAAACCATTGGTAAGTTGGGGACCTTCTGTAGCAGGAAGTAGTGGTCAACTTCAAACCAGTTTTAGCTGGTCCATTTTCTTAGCATCTAACTGACAAGAACTGTAGCACGGACAGGAAAGCCTTAAGTAGAAATGAGGTATTATCAGACAGTTGGGGAGGGAGGAGGGGTGGCAGGGAGAGCAGGCATTCTCTGTAGTTCTCTGTGTAATAAGAAGACCTTGAATTTCTCTTGCAGCCTCAAATATGCTTAGCTAAAATCAAGCCTTGTTTGGTTGTTAGAGGTAGACCATGGGTCACCATTGCACAAAACAGAAATGGGGCTAAATGAGTTAGAGGGCCTCACCTATTAGCTCAAGCTGGGAAGATTCCTATCTTCCAGCTTTATAAAACAAGATTAAAGGGCCTGGGCTTAGCAGATTGCATGACACTATGACTGGGGTCCTGTAAAGTTACTCATACTGCACAGCTGACAGCGGACTTAAGCTGTTTAAATAAAGCCTTTGCAGCAGACTCTGCCTCCAGAGCTATCCAGAACTATTTCAATTATAGGCCTTTAACGTAGCTTATTTGGTAACTTGTTAACTCCATGGACATCAGATTACTGGGCTGGACCTAGAACAGTTTGTTGCATCTTCATAGAGGACAACTCCTCATTCTCTTCCATCCTGCCCTTCCTTCACAATCTTGTTACTGCTATACAATAACATATAATATGATGTTAATATATCACAACGTTATAACTATACATTCCATCCAAATTGTAGCCTGGCTATTTGCAAGTCTAGGTACTGAAATCAGTGTTTGCGTCAGGTGTGGTGGCTCATGCCTGTAATCCTAGCACTTTAGGAGGCCGAGGCCGGTGGATCACCTGAGGTCAGGAGTTCAAGACCAGCCTAGCCAACATGGCAAAAATGCATCTCTACTAAAAATACAAAAATTAGCTGGGCATGGTGGCATGCACCTGTAATCCTAGCTATTCAGGAGGCTGAGGCAGGAGAATCACTTGAACCCGGGAAGCGGAGGTTGTAGTGAGCCAAGATCACGCCACTTTACTCCAGTCTGGGCAAAAGAGCAAAACTCCATCTCAAAAAAAAAACCAACAGTGTTTAAACGACCAACAGAAGAACCTGAGCTATGGCTTTTACATCACAGACAACCATTTATCACCACAGGAAAAACAATCCATCTAAATTATAGCATATTATATGCTTATTTTGTCTTATCAACTATGACTGAATAAGAAGTTATGGGTAAGGTGTAGGAAGCAAACAAATGTCCAATTATTGATGCTTACACAGAACCTACACCAAGAAAGAAAAGACTAAGAATCTGGGGAGAAAGACAGTCTGACTCAGCAGCTGAGGAGGCCCAGAGGGTTAAAATGATGATAATAGTTAAGCCTGACTGACCTCACACCGTCCGGTGCTACGTTAGGTGCTTTACAGGCAAGGTTTCTTTTGATTCATAGAAAAACCCCATGAGCAGGGTGACCACAGATCCCAGCTATGCTTGCTGCCTTGGCAAAATTATGAAGGAAACAAAAATATTTCACCTAAAAGTATACTTCTCTTTGACACATTTCAGATGGCTTTCAGACACAAATAGCTGAGAAGCTGTGTGGGGCAGATTTGCATCTCTAGAGAAAATATGCACTGATGAGGCTGAGGCATTTCTCTGAGCCCTTACCTTGTCCAGACACAGGAAAAACACCTTAAAAGGTCTGAAAGAAACATATTACATCTATTCTCTCTCAGGGCTGCGACCTATGAGGTTTCATCTACATAACAGCATCACCTGTGCTAGCTGGGGCTGCTCTTCTCTCTCCCATAACCTGTTTCACCACCACAACCTGATTTACCACCATAATCTGTTTTGACACACTCCAAGCCCTCATTCTTTCTGTAACCTCGAGGTGGTATAAAAGCATTAGCCATTTGGCCATTTTTTTGTGAGATCTTATATTTTATAAGACTTTTGTGCACATTAATAAATCTGTATGCCTTTTCTTCTATTAATCTGCCATTTGTCAGCTGATTTTTCAGTGAGGTTTCAGAAGGCACAGAGGAAGTTTTCCCTTGGCCCTGTTGGACCAAGTAATGGGCTCACTGCTTGACGTGCTTCATCTTTCCACATCAGTACATACTGCTTTTTTCTCATTTAAAAAAAAAAAAGAAAGAAAGAAAGGCTGGGCACAGTGGCTCACGCCTGTGATCCCAGCACTTTGGGAGGCCAAGGTGGGCAGATCATGAGATCGAGACCGGGATCACGAAGCCAGCATGGTGAAGCCCTGTCTCTACTAAAAATACAAAATTTAGCTGGGAATGGTGGCATGTGCCTGTAATCCCAGCTACTTGGGAGACTGAGGCAGGAGAATCACTTGAACCAGGGAGTCGGAGGTTGCAGTGAACCGAGATCACGCCATTGCACTCCAGCCTGGTGAGAGTGAGACTCCATCTCAAAAAACCAACCAAACAAAAAACAAACACCTACACAGTATTTCTCCCCAAGTAAACTTGATCTGGTATCATTTTTAGATGAGCTGCACATATGCTGTCTTACTACAGAGAAATATTAAGACCGGCAGCCATAGCCTTGAAACTGGGTGAGGTCCAGATGGCCAGTGACCCTGTCAGCTAATCACTGTCAGATAGAATAACAACTCATTAACATTCTTCAACTTTAAATTGGGTGTAAGTATGAATTCCAGTTTGGTGTTTTGGTCACTTTGATGTACATTTCACATGAAGTTTATTACAGACACTGTATCAAGAAGCAGTTTAACATTCTGTGAGTGCCTTAAGATTTTAGTGTGGCTTGAGGTAGCGATCTGGTTATATTTGCCCTAAATTTGTTTCAGGCTAGAATTAATTCAGTTGCAAGGAAGAGAACTTTAGGAAATCAACTACTCATTTCTTTATGTACTAGAGTAGATTAAAAAGGATTTTCTGAGGAACACTTTAGGCCTGCCTTTGGGAACTTCCTCTGCCTGCCTCAGGACAAGGGGGATTATGGGATTATATTTAAGCCTTGTTAGGTTCCTTGGTTCTGATAAAATTACAAATAAACCATGAGTGCTGTTAAGACAAGGTCTGTATTTAGCTGGCAACACACTACATTTCTGGGCTGCTGCTAATATATATATATAATAAATAAATATAATATAGATTATATATCATATAAATTATATAATATATAATATGTATATAATATAATAATATATATCATGATCATAATATATATATATTTCTTTCTGAGATGGAGTCTCACTCAGTTTGTGGCCCAGGCTAGAGTACAATGGCACAATCTTGGCTTACTGCAACCTCTGCCTCCCAGGTCAAGCGATTCTCCTGCCCCAGCCTCCTGAGTAGCTGGAATTACAGGCATGCACCACCAAGCCGGGATAATTTTTGTATTTTGAGTAGAGATGAAGTTTCACCATGTTGGCCAGGCTGGTCTCGAACTGACCTCAAGTGATCCATCCGCCTTGGCCTCCCAAAGTGCTGAGATTACAGGTGTGAGCCACTGTGCCTGGCCTGCTATCAATATTTACTAACAGATCAATATTCAAGAATAATCAGTTTAATAATGAACAGCCATTCACTTCTCCAGATATCTAAACCACAACATCCTGTTGCCTTCTGTGCACCTTCAATTTTGGCAAAAGAAACACATTTTCATGCAAGGCCACCAGCTTATATTGAAGGGTACAGTAATTCATTCAACAAACATTTATTTGAATGCCTGCTGTGAAATCAATGAAACTTATGTTATATCTTCTTTATGAAGATCTTTAGAATAAATGTCTGATCTTAAGGCCAAGAACAGTTGCAATGCACCTGAACAACTAGGTTATTTTTATTGAAGGAGGCTGAATGAGTTTTACATTTTCTTTCTTTTTAAAGCTGGCTGCTAGAATGCTTATGGTGGTACTTGTGAACAGGGGTGTTGGCATTATGGAATGCATTTTTACATTTCTTTTTTTGGCTCATTTTGTCTCACTCATACTTTTTCTTTGGCCCCATTTTAATTTACCTTGAAGTAACTTGCAAAACTCAGTATATGTTCTGAAATCTTTTTGAACAGCACAGAGCAGAGCACAAACAAACAATTGTAGGAAGGAAAACGGAGGTGAGAACATATCAGTTTATTTAAAGTTATACTCGTTCGTCCATTTACATTCTGATACCTGAATCAGAATGTAAATTTACATTCTGATCCTGTGGATACAGGAGGAGAAAATAAAATTGGAATTTTTAATCTTAATATTAAATTTTTTTCCCTCAGCTCCAAAAAGGAGTGAAAAAAAGAAAAACAATTAAAAATTTAATTTATAAAAAATTTTTAAAAGAATATGTTGTTTGATAATCCTACTTCTGGAAGTGAGCACAATGAAGGGGGAGACTCACTGGTCCAAGGTAAACACTATATGGTTAAACTTACGTTAAGTTAAATAGGTGTTCCTAGAAAACTTACAGTGGTTTCATAAATTGAATATTTAGTAATGAATTGATTAAATTCTTAAACATATAAAGAAAATTGTCTACATATGTGGCAATGGACAAAATCATTCCCTACATTATCTAACAAGTTCAGATTTTTGTGGATGATGTTTTCTTAAAGTAGGACAAGTTATGGGATGACAAAAAGGGTAGCTCAAAAGATAATAAACACATTACGCACAATTAGAACATCTTGTGAACCACAGTGACACTTGTTCTGCTGAACCTGGTCTAACTACAATTATATGCACTTAGAACGAAGGGCATCACAATCATATAGAGTTCTTATTAAAGAATTCAGCATCTCTTCAGTCTTATTAACCTGATGTTATCTTCCTAGAGTAGGTTTGGGTATAGGTAAATGAACTGCCCTCACTACCTAAGAAAGCACTGGTAGGTGTCTGCCTTTATAAAAAAGGAACTGGTTACTCTAGAATTATAAAATGAATGAACAAAACGAACTCAAGAAAACCTAAGTAGCCTTTTTTGAAGGATGTTAAGACAGAAACTGTTACTAGAGATAAAGAGAAATATTTTATAAAAGTCAGTCCCTCAAGAAATATATAACAATTGTAAACATACAAAAAGTGAAGAGACAAACCCAGAGGCACTTATCTTATTAAAAATCACGTTTTTGTGCGACTGCACTCCAGCCTCTGGCGAAAGAGCAAGACTCTGTCTCAACACAAACAAACAAACAAAAAACCCGTTTTCACAATAAAGAACTCTCAAAATTCAACAAGAAGACAATCCAATTTAAAAATGGGCAAAAGAGTTGAAAATACACCAAAGAAGAGACACAGATGGTAAAATGCGCACATGAAAAGATGCTCAACATCAACAGGCATTAAGAAAATGCAAACCAAAATTGCAACAAGATACCACTTCATTCCCACCAGAACAGAACAGCTATAATCACAAACATAGATAGTAACAAGTATTGGTGAAGAAGTGGAGAAATTGGAACCCTCACACATTGCTAGTGGAAATGTAAAATATTATAGCTGCTTTGGAAAACAAAAGCATTTCTTTTCTTTTTTTTTTGTTTTTTGTTTTTAACCTGAGACAGTTTTGCTTGTTGCCCAGGCTGGAGTACAGTGGCACGATCTCAGCTTGTTACAATCTCTGCCTCCTGGGTTTAAGCTGTTCTCCTCCATTAGCCTCCAGAGTAGCTGGGATTACAAATGTGCGCCACCATACTCAGCTAATTTTTGTATTTTGAGTAGAGACAGGGTTTCACTATGTTGGCCAGGCTGGTCTCGAACTCCTGAGCTCGTGATCTGCCTGCTTCGGCCTCCCAAAGTGCTGGGATTACAGGCGTGAGCCACCATGCCCAGCCAGAAGCATTTCTTTTTTTTTTGAGACGCAGTTTCGCTCTTGTTACCCAGGCTGGAGTGCAATGGCGCGACCTCAGCTCACTGCAACCTCCGCCTCCTGGGTTCAGGTAATTCTCCTGCCTCAGCCTCCTGAGGTAGCCGGGATTACAGGTACGTGCCACCATGCCCAGCTAATTTTTTTTGCATTTTTAGTAGAGACGGGGTTTCACCATGTTGACCAGGATGGTCTCAATCTCTTGACCTCGTGATCTACCCGCCTCAGCCTCCCAAAGTGCTGGGATTACAGGCTTGAGCCACCGCGCCCGGCCTCTTTTTTTAAAAATTTTTTTTTGAGACAGAGTCTCACTCTGTTGCCCTGGCTGGAGTGCAGTGGCATGATCTTGGCTCACTGCAACCTCTGCCTCCCAGGTGCAAGCAATTCTCCTGCCTCAGCCTCCTGAGTAGCTGGGATTACAGGTGTGTGCCACCATGCCTGGCTAATTTTTTGGTAGAGACAGTGTCTTTCCATGTTGGCAAGGCTGGTCTCGAACACCTAACCTCAGGGATCCACTGGCCTCAGCCTCCCAACAGAAGCATTTCTTAAAATGTAAGACTAAGAGTTACCATTAGACCCAGGAATTCTGCTACTAGGTATCTGCTTGAGAGCAGTAAATAGGTTATGTCCACACAGAAACTTGTACACAAATGTTCACAGTAACATTATTCATAACAGCCAAAAAAGGAAACAACCCAAATGTCCATCAACCAATGAATGGAAAAACAAGAGTATTATTCAGCAGTTAAGAAGAAATGAAAACACTGATAACATGCTACAACACGGATGAACTTCATTATGCTAAGTGAAAGAAGCTAGTAACAAAAGATCATATACTGTATGACTCCACTTACATGAAAGGTCCAGAATAGGCAACTCTATAGAGGTAAAAAGTAGGTTCATGGGCTGGGTGTGGTGGCTTGTGCCTGTAATCCTAGCACTTTGGGAGGCCAAGGCAAGCAGATCATGAGGTCAGGAGATCAAGACCATGCCAGCCAACACGGTGAAACCTGCCTTTACTAAAAATACAAACATTAGCCAGGCGTGGCGATGTGCACCTGTATTCTCCTGAGGCAGGAGAATCGCTTGAACCAAGGAGGCAGAGGTTGCAGTGAGCCGAGCCTGTGCTACTGCACTCCAGCCCGGGCAACAGAGTGAGACTCTGTATAAAAAAAAAAAAAAAAAAAAAAAGTGGATTCACGGTTGCCTAGGGCTGGCAGGTAGGAAAAGAGGAACAGGAATGACTGTTAACTGGTACAAATTTTCTTTGGGGATGATAATGTTCTAAAATTAGATTACAGTGATGGTTGCACAATTTTGTAAATATACTAATTGTATACTTTAAGTGAGCAAACTTTATGGTCTTTTATCTCAATACATGGACAAAACCATAGGATCATCTCAAAAGAAGCATAAAAACACATGACAAAAATCTAATACCAAT
Source organism: Callithrix jacchus (assembly GCF_049354715.1). Lineage (NCBI taxonomy): Eukaryota > Metazoa > Chordata > Mammalia > Primates > Cebidae > Callithrix > Callithrix jacchus. The sequence goes on from NC_133510.1 coordinate 123,943,774, forward strand.
TCATGATAAAACTCTCCATAAACTAGAAATAAGGGAAAATTTCTTCAACTCGATAAAGTGCATTTATGAAAAATGTAAAGCTAACTACTTGCTTAATGGAAAATGCTTTTCCCTGAAGATTAGGAACAGGGCAAGGATGGATGATGCCCTTGGCAATTCTATTCAACATTGTACAATAAGCGAGAAAAAAAAAAAAAAGACAGTCTTTCAGAATTGAAAGCAGCAGCAAAACTGTCTTTATTTGCAGACTACATTGTCCTGTGTGCAGAAAATTCTAAGGAATCATAGACAAAAAACTACCAGCACTAATAAACGAGTTCAGCAAAGCTACAGTACATGAGGTCAATACACCAAAATCAATTGTAGTTCTACATACTTAGCAATGAACAATCCAAAAAGAAAAAAAATTCCATCAAAAGTAACATCAAAAAGAAAAAAAAATGAATAAATTTAACAAAACAGTGTAAGCCTTGAAAATTACAAACATTATTAATAGAAATTTAAAAATATCTAAATAATGGAGACACATTCCAGGTCCAGGGGTTAAGTGAACATCATTAAGATAGCAATTTTCCTCAAACTGATCACAGATTCATAATGCCTATCGAAATCCCTGAAGGCTTTGTGTGTGTGTGTGTGTGTGTGTGTGTGTGTGTGTGGTAGAAATTGACCAGCTGAACCTAACATTTGTATGGAAATGCAAAGGATTCAGAGCAGCCAGACAAATTTGAAAAAGAGCAACACTTACTTCAAAGGCTACAGCAATCAAAACATCGGCACTGGCATAAAGAGAGGCATACAGACCAGAACAGAGAATGGGAGTCTACTGAATATCCTTGCTTTTGTGGTTCTCTTGTAGATTATCCTTGCTTTTGTGATAAATAGGGAGGTTAACCAGAGAAATCCTTTCCATCTGTATAATTCTATGATACACTTATTACATAAAATTTTGTTTAAAACTTGCTCAATCCTAAAATGATATAGCCCTTCAGAAAAACAATACAGCAATATGTAGTAAGAGCCAGTTCATATTCTCTGTCGAAGTATTTCCACTTCTGGATATTTACCTTGGTGATATAATTCAACAAAAGCAAATAATCCATAAAGCTATCATTACTGTAACAACCCACTTGTCCGACAAGAGTAGAATAAGATGAGTAACACGAAGAAATGTCAAATTACTAAAATAGCATGAAGATAATTTGTAGAAAATATTTGGTGCGAAGAATCAGAATATAAATAATTTCAACATGAAAATGTATATAGTATATAAACGTATGCCAAATGGAAGGTAATCTGCATTACTGAAAGTAGTTTTAGGGTTGTAAGAGTCTAAAGTTGGTCCTTTTTGTATGTTTAATTGCAAAGTCTTTTGAAATGTTAATGCATTGTATACTCAAAGGGGGAAAAAATCAGATACTATCCACAGGGTAGAGATGAAAAATATCAAGATCACACTGATAAGGTTCTACATTCCTCTGGTTTGATTAATGGTTCCTGAGTGTGGTTATGAATCTAGAGCTCTCAACAGACATCTCAGTGATTAAACTTTTATCAGTTTATACTGAAATTACCCACAGTATTTTACTAGTTCTACTCAGAATCGAGGTAATGACCCCAAGTTTGTGATTTTACAAAGTAGTCATTACAATTCAGATATAATACTGGATAGTTCAAAATCTTTATGCCTGAGTATTTCACTTACCCTATTACTTCCTTTCAAGTTCTCAACTTGTAATTCCTCAAGCAGCATTTTTTGGTAAGTTTATCAGCCACTGAACTATCTGAATCATATAACCATTAAAGTTCCTCTTAACTGAGATTAGTGGAAAAAGGGAGTGTGTATCTAGTTTCCTGATTTTTCCTATTCCTATGGCTGCCTGCTGGGATGAGAACCTCAGCATGATCTAGTCTCAGTATCTCCAAGGTTATGAGAGAGAATACCTGGTAATGCTACAACACACAACCCCATTAAGAGTAGGATGGACCATATGAACTTGTTTCTGTGGGCCAAAATATTAATAGTTAATCATCAGCAATTTTGTATGGCTCAACCTTGGACGTCAAGCCTTTGGATTAAGAAAAATGTGATGTAAATTTCCACAAGGATATAATCTACTTACAAGCATTTTAGGACAAGATAAAGATTTTTTTTTTTTTTTTTTTTGATACACAGTCTGGCTCTGTTGCCCAGGCTGGAGAGCAGCAACATGATGCTCGTTGTATCCTCAATCTCCTGGGCTTAAAGTGATCCTTCTTCTTTCTGCCTCAGCCTCCTGAGCAGCTGGGAACACAGGCACTACCACCATGTCTGGCTAATTTTTTTAAAAAATGTTTTTTGTAGCAATGTGGGTCTTGCTATGTTGCCCAGGCTGGTCTTAAACACCTGGGCTCAAGCAATCCTCCTGTCCGAACCTCCCAGAGTGCTGGGATTACAGGCATATGCAACTGTGTCCAGCCAAAGATAAAGAACTCTACTGGGCACATTTTACTTTGGTTTCCCTGGTCTTCATAAGCCAACTAAAGCTTTGAGACTATACTTTGATTTTTGATTAGAAAAAAACAAAAAAACCCATGAAGTTTTCTCTTTGTCCTTTTATTATATGGATATTTGGTAGTATTTTTTTTTCATATTTCAAGTTGTCCTTCCATTTAAACTCTTTGTTCCCTGTGAGAATCTAGAATTACTGCCAAAGACTCTCTCCTTAACCTTCTCAATAAAGAGTGCTAAGGTGATTATTTTCAGAACTAGCATTTGAAGCAATTAGTTTTTCTATGTTAGCATTAATATGCTAAAGTCATAAGCAAAACCAAGAAGTGTTTAACAGCAGCCAACTAAAGAACAAATACCAGAATTATCTATTCTAAATCAGCTCCTGCCGAAGTCCTGGTTTTTCTCACACAATAAGCTTTGGTACCAGCACTTTCAGAGCAATGCTTCCTTCTGCCACCACCAACTTAAATAAACCCCATTTGAGGACATCTTACCTGAAACTACCATAGACTATAAGAAGAATGGAAATCAGAAATGTAGACACTTGACTGGAATCCACCAGGGAATAGGCCCTAGAGAAATAAGAGGAAAAAAATTTAAGTCACATGCAGTGAGTCCTAACAGAACTTACAGTCTAATGGAGTTCTATAAACCCCACTGAGCTTTGTTTTTATCTTTAAGAAGAAAATAGGTATAAATTAGCAATAACAAAATAACACAATAAAGATCTGCTAGTCTAACATGAAGAATAAATTGATAGGTTTACAGCTATTATTAGTTATTACTTACAGCATGTAAAATGACATCTATGTAAAAATTCCATCTCTGTATATGTTTACAATATCCACCCCCAATTAAAAAATTATCAAAATATTGACCAAATCTGTGCCAATGGCAAAAAGTCTCAATAATTCGACTGTTATCCATTTACATTTGAACCACTAATAGTATTTTACTGGTTTTACTCAGTGACGAGGAAAAGCCTGCATCTCCTGAATTCCCCGTTTCCATTTTTCTAACTGCCTATTGGTTATCACCATCCAGATGGCTTACAGGAGGTTCCTCAACGTCAACAGGTCCAACACAAATATTCTCTCTGTCATACCTGATCCTCTCAAGGAATGGTATTACCATCCCCTCAGCTGCTAAAGCGAAAAATCTCTTGCATTCTTGACAGCCCTTTGCTTCTCTTACTTCCACATCCCCAACTGCCCTATTTCTCCCAATCCCACTGCCAATGTGTTAGCTCCCTTCTATGGCTTGACTATTGGAAATCTTGTTTTAAAGTTTGTCTCCATGAGTTCACCCTCTACATTACCCATTCTTGTTTGTCGGGGATTTTCCTAAAACTAATCTTTGTATTTAATACTGCCTACGTGCCAGGCCCTCTGCTAGCCACTGGGATGTATAGTAATAAATAAGTATGCCTTGGTCTCTGCCTAAATGTCTTTTCTAAAGAAATGAACAATTTCACTCTAAAGAAAAGAAAAAAATTAACACAACTGAATTAATATAGTAATGAAGAATGTTACAATGGAGAGAAAGAGAAGTACAGCGTACTATGAGAATGTATATTAGGGGATCCAGTCTAAAAACAGGGAAGCTTTCTTTAGGGAGGAAGATGAATTACAGACATACAGGATGCAATAAACAGGACCTGGTGACTGTTCATGGAAACCAAGAGAGGGAAGAATTAGCGGTGATCCTTAGGATTCTGCTCAGCTGGGTTTACACCATTTAGGGGGAAAAAAAGGTAACACAGGAGGAACAGATTTTAAACTAAGGTTTGAATGTACTAAGGAGACAGCTGGATATTGAAACTGTTCTGAGCTGAATATGTATATACACTGAGAACTCATCACCTTCCACACGGTAACTGAAGCCACAGGTGTGTGTGAATGCCTTGCAGCAGTGTAAAGAGGACCTAGGACCAAGGCTTGAGAAACCTTGAAATTTAAAGATCAGGTAGAAGAAGAACTGCAAAGAAACCAAGATGAAGTAGAGACAGAAGGAAAACCCAGGATAGCAGGTTATTTCAGAAAGGCAGCAGAACTGAATGGGGTCTGAATTTAATCCCTTCCTCTCTACAACTTATTAGTAGCTAAGCCAGTTACTGAGCCTCTCTAAGCTTCAGCTTTTCATCTGTAAAATGGGGATAATGACAACATCCACCTCAAAGAGCTGTTAAAGGATTAAATGAATTCATATAAAGAGCATAACACATTAAATACTGAATTGACAGTCACTGCATTAGGAGGGAGACATCACCAACCACGAATGCTGCTGAGAGGTCAAGATGGACCACTGGAGTGGCCACTGAGTACAGTGGTAAGGATGGAGCCAGACTGAAACTAGCTGAGAAGTTAAAGCTGAGAAAATGGAGACAGTATTTTGAAAAGGGCAGGGAAGAGAATGGTAGCTGGAGGGTAAATATAAAGATAAGGAAGGTCTTAAAACTTTTTTTTTTTTTTTTTTTTTGATATAGAGTCTCGCTCTGTCACCCAGGCTGGAGTGCAGTGGTGCGACACTTGGATCACTGCAACCTCCACCTCACAGGTTCAAGCAATTCTTCTGCCTCAGACTCCTGAGTAGCTGAGATTACAGGCATGTGCCAAAATGTCAGCTAATTTTTGTATGTTTAGTAGACATTGGGTTTCACCATATTGGCCAGGCTAGCCTTGAACTCCTGACCTCATGATGTGAGCCACTGCGCCCAGGCCCATTTTCTTTTTTAAAAGAAATAAGTATGATATTTTCTGATACTGACTGGAAATTATCCCAGTGAGGAGAGAGAGACTGATGCATACGGAGGAGGACATTACATTTCCTTTAATCATTGTAAAAAAAAAAAAATATATATATATATATATATATAATAAACTTTCATGACACAATGCTGTAGTCTATAATGGCATGCTTTTGGATCCTTATGTATTCACTCATCCATTTTTGAGACAGAGTTTCACTTGTCGCCCAGGCTGGAGTGCAATGGCACAATTTCGGTTCACTGCAACCTCCACCTCCTGTGTTCAAGCGATTCTCCTGCTTCAGCCTCCTGAATAGCTAGGACTACAGGTGCTCACCACTACGCCCAGCTAATTTTTTGTATTTTTAGTAGAGATAGGGTTTCATCATGTTGGCCAAGACGGTCCTGAACTCCTGACCTCAGGTGATCTACCTGCCTCGGCCTCCCAAAGTGCTGGGATTACAGGTGTGAGCCATCACGCTTGGCCTGGATTAAATTTACAAAAGCCAGCTCCTTTTCAACCGCAGCAGCGACTGGGCATGGTGGAGTTTCAAGATGCTGATGAACTTAAAGTCTGGCGCTTGAAAGAATCAGTGAAGCTTTTCAAGTAGATGAGATATATTTGGATATGTTACCTTTAGTATCTACAAAATAGAGGTTGCTTTTTTTGGTTGTTCTTTTCATAGTGGTAGCAAGGGTGAATTCTGAGATGGCCCCAACCATCTATAAGAATATTACCTGACAGTTTTGTGTCTCTGCCTTATAGTTGAGTTGATCCTGTAGAAAATTTTTATGGAATTCAATTTCACTATTTAAAGTAGTTTTTCTATGAACCAGCTGTGGTCTGTGACTTGACAGTGTTAATACCAAAAAGCAGTACCTTAATCAGGGCTCATATACTCAACAAAGATAGGACTTAACTCTAAAGATTGTTAAGATCGTTATTTTACAGTATAGTCTTTTTTTCTTTTGGTAGTTTATGAGATATGAGTCTTTTTTTTTTTTTTTTTTTTTTTTTTTTTAAGGCTCCACTCTTGTTTCCCAGGCTGAAGTACAGTGGTGTGATCTCAGCTTACTGCACCATCTGCCTCTTGGGATCATTCTCTTGCCTCAGGTCCCCGAGTAGCTGGGATTATATGCACACACCACCACACCTAGCTAATTTTGTATTTTTACATATTTTTGTTTTGTTTTGAGTCTTGCTAGTGCCCAGGCTGGAGTGCAGCGGCACAATCTCGACTCACTGCAACCTCCACCTTCCACGTTCAAGTGATTATCCGGCCTCATGTTTGTAGAGATGGGGTTTTACCATGCAGGCCAGGCTGGTCTCAAACTCCTGACGTCAGGTGATCCACCCACCTCGGCCTCCCAAAGTGCTGGGATTACAGGCACAAGCCACCATGCCCACCCAGTATATTCTTAAACATTACTGTTGAGCCATATATAGGACAATGGTGGACTTGGAATATTTGCACATCTATAGTAAAATGCAATACTACCTTCATTTTTTTTGTTGGTATGCTAAAGAAACTTTTTAAAGTATCTCACTTTTAAAAAAAAAAATTGGTTTGTGTATTTTATGTGCTTATACATTTTCCATAGTACTGCAGATCATTTTAGTGATTAAATTTGACACTTTTGACAGAAAAACATGTCAGTGAGTTCCTTGGGATCAAAAAGGGGTTTGATTGTAAATGGACAGGAGGGAATCATTAGAGTGATTCTACAAGATACTATAATCTGCATCTTGATTATGGTATGACTATGCATTTGTCAAATCTTAACAGGATGAATTTTACTGAATGTAAAATCATACTTCAATAAACGTGACTTTATAAAAACCTAAAAAAAAAAAAAAACAAAAAAACCAGCTCCTCCTTCCTGATAGATCTTCTGTGCTTTGCTGTAGTCTCTGAGTGGCTGTAGTCAACGACTTTCTTTATAGTCTGTTCTAGCTGAAGACTTGACCATGCACAAAGTATCACAGTGTGATTAAGGTTGTCAGTTCTCACTTCCATATCCTGGCAATGAGCATGTCTCCCAATGCAAACTAAATGCCTGATTTCAGAAAAGTGTTCAGATATTTAATGGTTCCCCTAACTGAAGTTTTGTTTTAGCTTTGAAATAAACCTATACAAGAAAATTTGGTTAAAGTTCACCCCTAATATTGTACATGGTATTTTATAATTCATACTAACATCTTAAAAAGTTCTAACAATTTTGCAAACTGTACCAAATATCACATAATCAGAAGTTATAGCTTATTTTATGACATTATTTGAAATTTCATATACTATTTTCAATTCAAACTATCATTATAAAAGCTTTTGTTGTTGTTTCTTTTTAGAGACAGGGTTTCACCTGTTGCCTAAACTGGAGTACAGAAGCATAATCTTGGCTCAGTGAAACCTTTGCCTCCTGGACTCAAAAGCAATCCTCCCACCTCAGCTTCCCAAGCAGCTGGGACTGCAGGTGTGTGCCACCACACCCAGCTAATTGTTGTATTTTTTGTAGAGACGGGGTTTCACATGTTGCTCAGGCTGGTCTTGAACTCTTGGGCTCAAGCAATCCACCCACCTCAGCCTCCCAAAGTGCTAGGATTACAGGCATGAGTCACTATGTGCCTGACCTTGTAAAAGTTTTCCAAAAAGCCTTTTAATAAAAAGACATTATAAAATACAGAAAATGAATTTAAATAAATTATAGCCAATTTGCATTTTTAGAACTATCAATTATTTTTAAAATTATAAAAATGTATGTTCACTATGAAAACTCAAAAATGGGCAAGTATATAAAGCAAAGTACAGTGCCTCCCCCTTCCTCCCCTCTGCACTTCCATTCCCTAGGAGGAGACGTTGTTTACAATTTGGTATGTGTATCCTTCCATACAAATCATGTGTACAGAATGTTATACACATTACAAAACAGGAAACAAACATATTCTCTTAAAACTTGTTCTTTTTAAAAACTCAACCATGCACCCAGGAGCTACTCTTTCCTCCTGCCTCCTCTTACTGGCCTTTTACTGAAAAATTAAGATGTGACAACTTCACAAATACAGAAAGCACTCTTTTTTAAAATAAAGAATAGGAGCCAGACATGGTGGCTCATGCCTGTAATCCAACACTGGGAGGCCGAGCTGGGAGATCACAGGGTCAGGAGATCAAGACCAGCCTGACCAATACAGTGAAACCCCATCTCTACTAAAAAATACAAAAATTGGCTAAATGTGATGGCATGTGTCTGTATTCCAGCTACTCAGGAGGCTGAGGTGGGAGAATTGCTTGAACCTAGGAGGCAAAGATTGCAGTGAGCTGAGATAATGCCACTGCACTCCAGCCTGGGCGACAGAGTGAGACTCCGTTTCAAAATAAATAAGTTTAAAAAAAAGAAGAAATAGAAAACTTCCCAAGTTCAATGAGCACAACTTTTAACCACTCATTGTCTCAACATTCCCATTTTGAGTCCTTAACAACAGCAATAACTCAATGTTTTACATGCTTTCATCTTATTTAACTTTCTAATTAGGAAGTTAGATTGTTGTTTCTAACACCTCAGTAGAAATAAATGGAGGCCTTTGCCCATGCCTGTCTGCCCCTCTCTCTCTCTACCCACCCCCCTTATTTTACGAAACAAAGTCTAGCTCTGTTTCATTTCATTTTCGGCTTACTGAAATTCCTCCCTGGTTCAAGGAATTCTCCTGCCTCAGCCTCCCGAATAGCTGAGATTACAGGCAAGTGCCACCACACCCAGCTAATTTTTGTATTTTAGTAGAGACACGGTTTCACCATGTTAGCCAGGATGGTCTCGATCTCATGACCTCATGATCCATCCACCTTGGCCTCCCAAAGTGCTGAGATTATAGGCATGAGCCACCGCATCTGGCCTGCCTCTGTTTTTTTTTTTTTTTTTTTTTAAAGAGACAGAGTCTCGCTCTGCATCCCAGGCTAGAGCACAGTGGCATGATCACAGCTCACTACAGCCTTGAACTCAGAAGCTTAAGCAAACCTCCCATCTTAGCCTCCCCAGTAGCTGGGACTACAGGTGTGCATCACCATGCCTGGCTAATTTTTTTAGTTTTAAATTTTGTAGAGACAAGGGGCTTGCTAAGTTGCCCAGACTAGTGTCAAACTCCTAGCTTCAAGTGATCCTCCAGCCTTGTCCTCCCAAAGTGCTAAGATTTTAAGTGTGAGCCATGGCATCCGGCTCCATGCCTCCTTTTTAAAGTCAATTTAATATTTAATGAAGATAGGGACACTGCTAACAACCTTTTATCAAAGGCAAAAACATGGAATCCCACAGGTAAAGATAATATACACATCATGCTGGTGAACATTCAATCCCTTGTGAAATGACATTAGAAAAAAATTCAGTTGCACTGATTGCATCTTGCACTTTAGCAGATGTACCCTGACAACTCCTATCTAGTCTAGGGGAGTTACAAAAACATCGATATTGCACATCATATTACATTTTAGACGTATACAGAAATTACTTTTGGAAAATAACATCTGTTTAACAAACGTGAACATGTTGGCAGAAACATGTTGACATCCGGCAACAACTTCGTAATGAAGTTTTCTTTTTCCCCATTTACCAGGGAAATTTCTGCCACTTGAATTCTCTAAGACTAGGGACTTTTTGGCGTAGATGCATTATATTTTATTAATTACCTAAGTTGAGGTCATTACAGGTTGCCTTAGTCAGGTTCAAGGAGAAATGTGTACCCTTTACCATTATGTCTTTAAAAAGCCCTGGAGACAGAAGGAAATATTAGCTGAGGCTAAGCCTAGGATGTACTTAGAAACAAGTTCTTGCGGCTGGGCACGGTGGTTCATGCCTATAATCCCAGAATTTTGGGAGACCAAGGCAGGTGGATTACTTGAGTCAGGAGTTCAAGACCAGCCTGGCCAACATGGTGAAACCCTGTTTCTACAAAAATATAAAACAAATGAGCCAGGCATGGTGGCGCATGCCTGTAGTCGCAGCTACTCGGGAGGCTGAGATAGAAGAATCACTTGAACTCAGGAGGCAGAGGTTGCAGTGAGCTGAGATCGTACCATTGCACTACAGCGTGGGCACCAGAGCAAAACTTCAACTCAAAACAAACAAACCAAAACAAAAATGAAGTTCTTCCTCTCTTAGTATTAATAGCTGTCTTAGCTAATAAATAATCTGCTGGGTCCACATTGTATTCTTAGTAGTGACTACAAAGACAGCAAAACTAAAGTTTGAATGGAACATGAACTCGAATTATACCAAACTGTGCTGTTCAATAAAGCAGCCACCAGCCGTATGTGGCTATTTATACTTAAATTAAAATTTTTTCAGTTGCACTGATTGCATTTCAAGTGTTCTATAGCTAGTGGCTACTGTATTGGATGGCCAAATAAAGACATTTGTATCATCATGAAAAGTTCTAGTGGACAGCACTGACATACATCTCTATAGAAAGATACTCATGCTACATTTCAAAACTGGGGTTCTAGACTTATATTAGTGGTTAATAGCAGTAATACCTAACATTTTACTAAGCATTTAATTCTCACATCATTTTACAAGGTAAGTACATGTCTATAAGTCCTTATCCAAAAATAATGCCTCGAGAACAAATACGATTCAGAATTTTGGGGAGTTTTACAAAGAAAACACCCCCATTGCAGTCTGGAGCAGTAATTGGTAATCAAATACTAATATTTCTGTAGTAAAACATGAATATTCACACTAAACAGGATAAATAAAGATAATAAATAGCCTCATATCAATTTAGGCCAGGTTTTGCTGCCAAATGAATTAGAGAAAAACTCTGAGTTTTCATTTTGGGGTTTGGAGAACTGTTAATCTCTGTGATTATTACCGTTTTTTTAAGATCAAAAGCCAGATGCACTTCTGATCTTAGGTGGCCTAATTCCAGAGTATCCCAAATTGACTTCAATATCTGCCCAAAACTGAATGACAAACTGAAGTTTCTATCTGTAATTATACAGTAACTAGCTATGTAATCCTCCTTGGGCAATCCTTCATATCTTTCTAGTATCCATAAAATCCTCTTTGGGCCCAGATAAACTTGAAGGCCCAATTAATTTTTATTTTTCAAGGGTCTAGGTTTTGGCTGGGTGTGGTGGCTCACACCTGTATTCCTGGCATGGTGGCTCATGCCTGTAATCCTGGCACTCTGGCAGGCTGAGGTGGCAGGATTGCTTGAGCCCAGGAGTTCAAGACCAACCTGGACAACAAAATGAGATGCCGACTCTATTAAAAAAAAGAAAGAAAGAAAGAAAGAAAGAAAGAAAGAAACCAGCTAGGCACAGTGGGGTGCTCCTATAGATCCAGCTACTTGGGAGGCTGAGGTAGGAGGATCCCCTGAGCGCACAAGTTTGAGGCTGCAGTGAGCTATGGTCGTGCCACTGCACTTGATTCAGCCTGGGTGATAGAGGAAGATCCTGTCTTAAAAAGAAAAAAAAAAGAGCCTGTATTTTTATATTGTGTTTTGCTTTCAAAAAAGAGAAATATTACCAAAAATACTCTTTCCATCTTTCATTTTGCTCATCACTGCCATAATACAGGTAAATAGGCACTGCCAAAGATGATCCTGTTTCCAGGTGACTGAAACTGATATTTTCCTCTTTTAATCACCCAATATTTACAGATTTAAAAATGGCTTAATATAAATCTTATATTATACCAGCAGACATATATGCCATCATCTTACCTTGTCTAGCAACTCTGGTTGGTTTATTCAACCCATGGGAAATTCTTCTTGTGGGTCTGTTTAAAAACTGTGGCCAGCCCTAAGGCTAACTTACGAACTCTTTATTTTCCCTCTGCTAGACTGCTTTATCCAATATTTGTTTATGCCCTTGGTCTCCTGAAGTGGGCTCACTTTTCACCTACTCTATACACTCATAAAAATGAGCACAGAGCGGTTTCAAAAATATCTGAAGGTTTTCACTGCTGGTAATGACAGGGAGGAAGAAGGCCCCTCTTGTATCATCCTCTGTTCTGCTCTTTGCCCACAAAAAGAATGAAAGCCTTCATCAGTACTTCAGAAATACACATAGATTTTACTACAGGAGCTGGGGTTTGGGGCTCTGGGGTAAGACTATGATAAATGGAGTAGGCAGGGAAGAAAAGGTATTCCAAGGAAAAAGGGTGGGCAAGTTTGACCAATAATAGGAAATCAAAGCCCAACAATCTTATTTCACAGTCTCTCCCCATCCTACATCTCAGACTCTACCAAAGCATCAACAGAAACGTGTCACTCTTCAGGCCCTCCTACTGAGGTGTCTGTTCCCAGAGGCTCTGGATGGACATGAAAGACAGGAACTACTGAGATAAAGGAGTTCTTACTGAAACACAGAAAGAAACTAAATACATGCGTTTAAGACATGCCAAAATCAGGTTAGCCAAATGTATTGAAAACAGACTTGAAGTCTCTGTCAAGTGATATAACAGTACAGGCCAGCTGTTCAGTTGAAATATTTTATAAATTCATTACAAAGACCACTAATTCTTTAACTACATTCCTCCAAACCTTTACCTTAACAGACAAAGAGCTAAATGTCTCTCATATAAAAGACTAAACTCTAAACCCTAAGATTTTCAGAACCATGCTGGATTTTAGTAAGTGCTTGACAGTTGAACATCTATTTCTAGCTGCTTTACCAGCAAGTGCTTCTAACACATAGCCTGCTAAAAATCATGCCAAACTGAGACACAGAGAGTACTGTTCTGTGACGTGTTCTATGTGACAGCCTTCCAGCTATACAATGAAAGCATTCTTGTCCACCCCAAAACCAAGCAACTACTATGCTAGTACTGCACAGACACTGCCTTAGACCAGCACTTCTCAAACTTCGTGGTTGCACAACAATTTACACTCTTAAAACCGAGGACTCGCAAAGAGCTTTAGTACATGTGGGTTAGTGATATTTACTATATTAGAAATTAAAACCGAGAAAAAGTTAAAATGTTAATTTATATATAATAAAACCATTACATGTTAACATAAATAACATTTTTAAAAGGGCAGATATTTCCCAAACAAACAAAAATTGAGACAAGGGACATTCTTTACATGTTTGCAAACCTCTTTAATGTCTAGCTTAAATGGAAGATAGCTGGATTCTCATATCGGCTTCTGCATTCCATCTACCACCATATGTTGCATGAACTCAACTCTATAGGGGAAAAAAATCCAGCTTTACACAGATAGATAGTTGGAAAAGAAGGAGTACTTAATAGCCTTTTCAGATAACTATCAATATTCTTCTTTGATACCACATTAAATTCAACAAGTGGCGATTTCTTAAAGGTTTACTGCAATGTGGAATTTGAAATTAATCAATGGATCTTTTTGGATTTTACTATAGTACATTAAAATCCACTGGATGATCCTGAACTCTGTGTGAACGTATTACCCATGGATGATTTTGTAACATGCACTGGTAATCTGGAAGGTATTGATTTGCTGAGTTATGCCACTCCTCCAGATGTTGTCTCTTTTCATTATATAGTATCTGAAAAATCGTATGTTAGTATCATTCTTGGGGCTTATGGTGGTAAATACAAATTTTCAAAAATTATATGTTAACTTGAAAGCTCAAACTTTATCACTGGTAAAAACACTTCTTTTCCCTTTAAGTGACAGGCTCACTTTATTCGGTTTTTGAGAAACTATCTCCCAAATATGTCCATCAGTCATTCTTTCAAGTAGAAATGATATTCCGATTTTTAAAAAAATTTAGTACAGTTAGCATCTCAAATGACTGCATACGTGGTTTTCTTAAGCTAACCAATGTACTTTTGTATACAGTAGAAGTGCTTTGTGGAAATTTTTAACGAAGTGTACTCAAGGGCTGAAACTTAACAAAAGAAATTTTTACTGCTTCATCAAGAATATTCTAAGAGTAAATGGCATGTGCCTGGTGGTGGAGAAATACCATGATTACCAGTACTGCCTGGTGCCAATGCCTTGATTCAGGTGATGGTGCACCAGAGGTTTTACCCCCGCTCCACTGCTTTGCCACCATGAGAAAAAAGGTGCAAAAATGAAAAAGACAATTAATGTTAGTAGTATTATGAAACAGTCTGACCCTATAAACTCCACGATAGGGTCTCAGGAATCACCCATGGTCCATGAGCCACATTTTGGAAACTCCTGGCCTTCTACCTGTACCCACAAGCTCTGGGTATGCAAACACCTTCTCACATGTAATTCGTACAGATCACAAAACACCAAAAGTTGTTAGAATTTTTTTGCTATCCAAAATTTCAGATTTAAAACTTATATGCGGCCAGGCGTGGTGACTCATGCCTAGACTTTGGGAGGCCAAGGCAGGTGGATCACGAGGTTAGGAGTTTGAGACAAGACTGGCCAACACAGTGAAACCCTATCTCTTAAAAAAAAAATGACTTGTATTCCATGCCTAAAGAAATGCTTGTTTTTCCCTTTATGGAAATATACTGAAATAGAACTCAATTTGTATCCTTATCTTAAAAAAAATTAGTCTAACATTATAACGTTTGCAATAATTCTCTTCCACATTTCCCCATATTTTAAAGGAAAAAAAAACAAAGATGAATTCCAAGCTTAGTAACAGAATAGGTATCTTATTAAATACAAATTTAATACATTAAATTTAACCATTTATGTACAAGGTACAAGTAGTAAACAAAATAGTTACTTAAGGCTGGACTCAGTGGCTCACAGCTGTAATCCCAACACTTTGGGAGGCTGAGGCAGGAAGACCGCTTGAGCCTAGTAGTTCAAAAGACCTATCTAAGCAACATAGGGAGACCCCATCTCCACAAATATATCAAAATATTATCCCTGCATTATCACAAAATACTTCATGGGAAGAACATATATAAAATACACTACCTGTTAATATTTTATATTTTATCAAAACTAGTACAATGAAAAAATGATTACTTCCATCAGAGATACAAAATCTGCTGACTGGGCGAATTCATACAAAAGAAAGGTATTAGTCTTCAAGGCAGTAAAGATAATCTGGAGTAATTTTCTTTTCAAATACATCTTATTGCCTAGGACAGATAAGAAAGGATTTATGGGGGGAGTGGAGGGGGGGTCAAACAGAAAGAAGACATTAAAGGCTTTGATGGCAATATGCTTTAACTTTTTCCTACGAATTATCTTCTAAGACGGGTTCTCACATTATAGTTTCAAAAGCATGCACATTTTATCATGATTTGAGCACACAACCAGCAACATACTGTGGCTCCTGTGTTAAACAGTGCAGCTGGAAACAGCCCTATACTGGCTGTAACAAACATAAGGCAGGGAAAAAAATTAGGCAACTGGTTTCCTCAGACAAAGCCAATAGGTACAAGCTGGATAAAGTGGTTTACGCATTTTTATTTGGCCAAGGGACTCAGTTACAGAAAAAAGTTATAACGCAGCTTTTGAAGATATCTTTGTATCACAGTCCAAGACTGCTTTAGAACTTGTACAAAATAAATCTCCTTAAAATGGTAAGTAAATCTCCTTAATTTGGTAACTGAGTCCAGCCTTAAGTAACTATTTTGTTTACTACTTGTACCTTGTACAAGTGCAAAAATCTGTGTTAACATGCTGGTTGAAATGATCATTTCGTAAGAAAAATGCTACTGAATATCTACCCTCTCAGGATGTGTGCTCAAAAAACTTAATAAAGGCTAGGTATTTGCCCCAAATAACTGAAAGCAAGGACTCAAACATACTTATACACCAATTTTCACAATAGCTTGAATAATGGGTTGTGAATAATGGGATGGGTTGGGTGGAAGCAACCCAAGTGTCTATCGGTGAATGAAATGAACAAAATGTGATACAGCCATCCCATCAAATTCGGCCTCAAAAAAGAAGAAAATTCTGATATATGCTACAACATAAATGAACTTCAAAAACATGATGCCTTGTGAAATAAACCAGAGACAAAATGACAAATATTGTTTTAATTTTACTTCTATGATGGACCTAGATTAGGCAAATTCATAGGAAGAAAAAGCAGAATAGCAGATGCCAGAACTGGAGAGAAGGGGAATGGGCAGTTTTTGTTTGATGCATACGGAGTTTCTGTTTGGGATGATGGAAAAGGTCTAGAAATGGTGGTGATGGTTGCACAGAACGTAAGTGAAAGTACTTAATGCTACTGAACTGTATGCTTAGAAACAGTTCAATGGTAAATTTTAATTTGTATGTTATGTTATACATAACATACTGCAGTGTTTAACACAGGAGCCACAGTATGTTGCTGGTTATACATTTTACAATAACAATTTTTATATTAACCTGTAACAGTACTGGTTTTTACTGTATCAGTTTCATTAAAAGGTTATTCCCTGCCATTTAATGCTGATTATAGCTTTAGAAACGATTCTAGAAACAAAATCTTTTAAAAGCATCCATACAATTCCAAAATCTAGACTTCAAGAAGAAAATCTCCAATGACTTAAAAAAATGAATGCTACAGATTGACATTTAGTTATTTCCAGGGGACTAACTAAACTCTCCTAGTGACAAATCCAGTTCTATGGACAAGCAAACAGGAGCCTAACAGTTTAAATCACAGTTCATCCATTACTATCAGGACAAACTACAGTTTCTGTCTGGGATGATGAAAAAGTTGAAAAAGGAAAGTTTCTTGAGTCCCAGAGCAAGCAGGGATTTCTAAGACACACTGACTTTCAGTAGCAAGTCTCCAATGCCTCCGGGGCACACTTCTACCTGCATATGCTACAGTCATATCTGTTTTTTTTGGTTTGTTTGTTTTTTGAGACAGAATCTCACTCTGTCCCCCAGGCTGGAGTGCAGTGGTGCGATCTCAGCTCACTGCAACCTCCTCCTCCTGGGTTCAAGAGATTCTCCTGCCTCAGCCTCCTGAGTAGCTGGGACTACAGGTGAGTGCCACCATGCCCGGCTAAGTTTTTGTGTTTTTAGTAGAGATGAGGTTTCACCATGTTAACCAGGATGGTCTCAATTTCCTGACCTCATGATCTGCAGCCTTGGCCTCCAAAGTGCTGGGTGGCATGAGCCACTGAGCCCAGCCAATTCAACACATCTAAAATACAAACCAATCACTCCATCATCTTGCAGTATCTAATGTCTGTTACAAGCTCCAACTAGAATAAATGCCTCTGGTCACTGTTCCATCCTCTCTTATGTATCACCACATCATGGAGACTGTGCTAGGTACTGGCACTCCATGATAAAGACTCAGCCCCTGCCACCCACCAGGAATTGCCTAATAGGGAGACAAAAGAAGTAAACAAGTTACCAAATTAAGCCATGGCACAGACAGGTGCAGGAACTCAGCAAGGAGGCCTATTTGACAGTGTGACCTGCTGGGAGATCACAAAGTAGTCAAGCAGTTCAGTTGGGGTAGAGAGGAGGGAGCAAGAGTGAGCATAAGTGCAAGAGACAGAAAGAAAAAGCAAGAACGAGAGCATATTTCCCAAAGGTGTCTGTGAGAGATGGAGAGTATGTTCGTGGTAGGGGTGGGATGGGGGAAGAGGAGGACAGAGAACCAAAGGAAGAAAGGCCAGTTCATATAGGGCTACCAAACCTGGGGATCTGGCTGTATTTGTTGTCTTCACTGGTATCTCCTTGACACACTATGCCTTCTCTCCCCAACACTCTATGGAATTTACTCTCCCCAAGACCATCAACAATCCTACTGTTGCTTAATCTAGTAACACTTCAGTCAGGATCTTACCTGGTATTCCCCCGCTTGCAGGAGCTGTCAACTGCAGCCACTATCTTTTCTTGAAACAATTTTAATCCAGCTCCCATGACATCCTACTGGATTTCTTGCCTGCTCTCTGCACCTAACCCCTTCTCCTTTTCCTCTGCCCATCAGGGTTCTGTCATCAGCTCTTTTTACTTCTTACTCCACACCTCATCTCTGGGCAATACTGTCTACTCTCGTGTCTTTAGTTATCATCTATATAGGCTGATGATTTCCTCTTCCAAGCAGTAACAGCAATCTTTTATGAGTAATGTGTCTAGCACTGTCCTAAGTGCTTTCCATTATGATATCCATTTTGTACAGATGAAAAAACCGAAATAGAGTAGGGTGAATTAACCTATTTATTTTATGACAGTCACTGTGTTTTGTTTGTATAATTTACTCTATCACAAAGAAATTTAAAAGAATAAAAAATTGTTAGGAAGAAGAAAGTTGAAGACCTATATATCACAAAACTACCTGTATTAAAAATGGGACTATCTTACATTTTTGTGTGATTTGAGTTTTTAAAATAAGACTAAAAACTTTTTTTTTTTTTGAGACAGAGTTTCACTCTTGTTACCCAGGCTGGAGTGCAATGGCTAAAAACTTTTTTAATGGAACATAGGATTCTGGTGGACACGTTAGCAAAAGACAAAGAAGTGTTTGTGATGTCTGATCTAGCTGTTTTTCACTTATACTAAATACCAAAAGCTTGTGTTCTGCAGTTAGATACAGAATTTAACAAATAATACTACGAATAAGTTTTATAGTAGAATTTACTTTTCAAAGAGCCCAATTTAAATAACAATGGTTTTCTTAAACCTTTTTTTTCTTTCTTTTTTTTTTTTTCTGAGATAGGGTCTCACTCTGTCGCCCAGGCTGGAGTGCAGTGGCGTGATCACACCTCACTGCAGCCTTCACCTCCTTGGGCTCGAGTGATCCTCGCACCTCACCCTCCCAAGTAGCTGGGGCCATAGGCACATGCCACCACACCAGGCTAATTTTTTTGTTTGTAATTTTTGTAAAGATAGGGTTTCGCCATATTGCCTAGGCTGGTCTTTAACTCCTAGGCTCAAGTGATCCTTCAGCCTTGGCCTCCCAACATGGTGGGATTACAGGCGTGAACCATGCCTGGTATTCTTAAAACTTTTGACATTGTTTTTCACACAGGAAACAGTCACAAACTTCCAAGCCCTATTCACTTGAAAAGACAATTTAAAAACATTTAAGAAGCTACTGTAACAAGACATTTCTAGAAAGCTTAATTGCAGATGGAATGGGACAAATGTTAAAGGGTAGACATTCCCCCATCTCCAGTCCCTCTCTCAGTGTGCCTTTCCTTATATGATGCTACCTTAAGTCTACTGGATAGTCATTATATTTAGAAACACAAATAGAATCTTAATTACTAACACCTTAAACTCATTCAAAAAAAAAAAAAAAAAGAGAGAGAAGAGATCCAAACTTAAATGAGGTCAGTTTGATCCAGAACAATTTTCACAAACTTTAATTCATTGAATCCAAAATAATAAGGTTTTACTAGATTAATAATTGAAAAACTATACAATCCAGTCAATTATTTAGTTGGGAAAAACAAGTGTAACACACTAAAAAGGAGATTATGGCAAAAGCAGCTCCAATTCAGTTAAATGAATTTGTTATCCAACAGACCTGACGTATTCAGAGAAAAATTTTCCTGTGAGTTATGAAACACTAAAGAGCATCTGTTTCTTGAGCACCTCAAAGGAGTTTAGCTTGGTAGAGCGAAAAGAGAGTGGAGGCGAAAAAACAAATCCAAAAAGAATAAAGGTCATGATCTTAACCCTCCAGGAACAGGGCAAAGGTACACAGAAATATCAACAGGAGCAAGTGTCACTTGTCTTAGGCAAGAGTGGAATTCCAGAGAGACTATCTGCAAGGTCAGCTTCTGCTTACAGAGGTGTTAAATTATGGTGTAGTTCAAGTCAGGGTTTGTCAGCAGGATTTGATTTGCTGGAATTTTAATGTCACCTGAAAACATTACTTTTATTCACTAGTAGAGTATAAATCATAAGAGTGATATAATATTTTTGGAAGATTAATCAGGCAGAAATATTCAGTGTAGATAAAGTGGGCAGAAGAGACTAGAAGCCAGGAGAACAAGTAAGATTCTTAGGACAATCTAGGCATGAGGTGATAAAGCCTAGGTTAGTAAGAAGTGGAAAGAGGAGGTGCTATAGTCACAAACTGTCTTTTAAAAGAATTAATGGGACCTCTCTTTGTCCAGTGTGTCTATCTCCGATGACACACTCACTGGATAGAGAATAAAAGCAGGGCAAAAGTCAAAATTTCCATGGGTTATGACAAACTCAAACCTAGACCTACCTACCTTGCCTACTAACAGTGGTGGATTATCTGGGCACCAAAATACCAATTTAGGCACTCATGTATGTAGCAGAGGCAGTTAGAAGTCCCAACTTGAGGCAGAACCCTTGACACAGATCACCACCACCTGGGCTAAAGCTTACTTAACAGCAAGCCCAAACAGCACCACCAATCAGCAACATCCAGACACTCCACCTTCCTAATATGGAACTGAGGAGCTCAGCTGTCTTTTCACTTTAGAAGACCTATCCATTTTTCCCTCCTTCAAACCTCATCTCCCAGAGCCTCCACTCTGTACTGGACTGGGTTCTCTCTTTGATAGTAAAACATTTCCTTTCAGCACTCAATCTTCGGTTTCACTCTCCTGAACAGCTGACTCTGTTATAAGGAAATAAGGAGTTACTACAGGGAGAGATGAGAGCTGAGAAAAGATCATTTTGGGGATACAACAAGAAACAGTTAAATGCTGAGAACATGTGCTGAGCAAACTGGGGCAGCAAGATACAAGAAAGCTGCCCAAGGTTAAATGGACAGAAAGTGACAAAAACAGAATGTGAGTAGGTATGGCTCCAACAGTCCATGCTTCTATTACACCACATTACCCCTCTCAACATCAGCAGAAGAACATGAGGGCTGAGAGTAGGCTATTTGATTTAACAGAGATTACAAGTGATCTTTTACAGCAGTTTCAACAGAATTGCAGGTAAAGAGAAAGTGGGAATAGTGAGTTTATGTAATTTTCTACAGAAGCTGAACAGAAGATAGGAGAGAAATTGAATGGCAATGTCAACAGAGTGACTTTGTTTACAGGTTTTTAAGGATGGTGGGGGGGTGGGGGGACTTCTTCCATTCTGAAGACAGGAAAAATAGACCTTCTTAGAGAGGAAAAGATAAATGATAACCAGAGGAGGAGGGAAATGACTATGCAGGCAAGATTCTACAGAAAACAAAAAGGATTAGCTTTAGAAAGGAGAAATAATACCTTCTCTACTGAGACCAGAAAGGTTGGATAAGCAATAACAAGCTGAAGCAGAGGATGAGGTTTTATGAACGTACTCATGCCAGCAGGTCTCAATCATCTCCATATAACAAGATGCAGAGTTAGTTCTTCAGTATGACATAAAGAAGCTATGTTCAGTCGGTTCAAAGACAAGGGAAGAGTGGAAAGTATCCTAAGCTGAAATGTCCTTAAATTAAGAATTGGTTTCATGAAATAATCACCTATTTTAGTAAAATTATTGATAGAAATTCTCTATATTGAGTTAACATATAAAAAGGACGCCTGTAATCCCAGCACCCGATCTCTACTAAAAATACAAAAAAAATTAGCCGGGAATGGTGGCAGGCACCTGTAATCCCAGCTATTCAAGAGGCTAAGGCAAGAGAATCGCTTGAACTTGGGAGGCAGAGGTTACAGTGAGTCAAGATCGTACCACTGCACTCCAGTGTGGGCAACAAAGGGAGACTCCATCTTAAACACAAAAAAAAGAGGCACCTAAATTCCTTTCAAAGAATAATGACTATCTAAGCACTGTGGAAATGAGCCAAGATCCAAAGAAAGACATCAAGAGCTGGGCAAGGTAAACTACGGAAGCTTTCTCAGAAGACTGGTTAAAAAAAAAGAAAAAGGATGTATTTTAAGCACAAAAAAATGGCACATAGAACGGTAAGAAGTTGGAAACGTCCCAAATTAGGCCAGCTTGAGAGGGAGCAACACCTAAGACAATAAAGAGAACAAGGCTAATGAAACATGCAGAACAGACAGAAGTGCCTTGTGATACAGAACCGTTAAGGACACAGCCTCTGCAGCAAATGCTGACTCTGTCCTTTGCAAACCATGTGACCTTAGGCAAGTTAGCCTCTCTAGTGTTCAATGTTCTCACCTGTAAAATGAGGGTGATGATATATATCTTATAAGGTTAAGCTCTCAATGAATGTTACCTTTTTTATTTTTGAGATGCAGTCTCGTTCTATTGACCAGGCTAGAGTGCACCGGCGTGATCTCCGCTCACTGCAACCTCCGCCTCCCCAGTTCAAGCGATTCTCCTGCCTCAGCCTCCCAAGTAGCTGAGATCACAGGCACCTGCCACCATGCCTGGTTAATTATTTTAGTAGAGATAGGGTTTCACCATGTTGCTCAGGTTGGTCTTAAAACTCCTGACCTCAAGTAATCTGTCCACCTTGGCCTCCCAAAAGTGTTGGGATTACAGGTGTAAGCCACCGCCCCCAGCCTGAATGAATGTGATCTAGTAGGCAGAGTGTTAATAACAAGTTACGTTACTATGGTCATGGGACTCACTATAAATTCTTCAACCGAGGAATGAGTCAATGAGAAGAGTAAGGAAAATTATTAACAATTCTACAGGGGAGACTGACTTCAGAATCTGTGCAGAATTCTAGTTGCACCATGTTAAACATGGCTACTACACATCAGCTCAATGTAAAAGGCAATTTGTTGTACAACAGTCATGTAATGCAAGTGCCACAACCCCTTGAAAAAGACTTTGTCGCTGTTTTTCCCTTATGTTATAAATACATGTTTACACTAAGGTCGTATTTAAATTCCAAGTTCCCCCTTGGTCTCATCCATCCTCATTTGGAAAGCAGGCAAAATTCTTTAGGAGGCCAGCATTAAAGTGCTTTGATTACACTAAAGATTTAGTGACTCAGAGGGAACAGAAATGGTTGAGACAAAGGTAGTAATGGCTGGGCTAATGCCTTAAAACATAAAGATGCCAATAGGCTAACGTCTGGAAAACTTTAGTATCGATAAAGAAAATTCTTAGTGTTTCCCAAGCAGATTCTACAAAACAAAAGTTCCTTCAGCAACTTAAAAGCAGTGATGGACAAGTAGGTTTGGTAAGTGCTTAGCTAAGCACGATTAATTTCCCTACTTGACTTTTTTCTGGCTTAAATAGAGAGCTTTACGAAGCTCATAATATATTTTCCCATGAAAGTTATCCTTTTTCTCTTCCTCTTTTTTCTTATAGCACTTAACAGGTCTTATGTCCCATAGCACATACTTTGGAAGCTCTTTTTTTTTTGAGACAGAGTCTCACTCTGTCACCCAGGCTGGAGTCCAGTGGCACAATCTTGGCTTACTGCCACCTCTGACTCCCGGGTTCAAGAGATTATCCTGCCTTAGCCTCCTGACTAGCTAGATTACAGGCATGTGCTAGCATGCCTAGCTAATTTTTTTGTATTTTTAGTAGAAACAGGGTTTAGTAAAAATGTTGCCCAGGCTACTCTTGAACTCTGGACCTCAAGTAATCTGCCCACCTCAGCCTCCCGAAGTGTTGGGATTACAGGCCTCTCTATCCAAAAACTAAACGTAAATAACAACCACAATAACAGCAAATATTTGTTAAATATTCATTATGTGCCCAGTGCCATGATATGAAACTTTATCACCCTCTGAGATAGGTAACTTTTATTACCCTAATTTACATATGAGGAAATAGATGAACAGAGACAGGAGAAACCTGTTCAGTGGTAAGAGTCTCTCTGTGCAAACTCTCTCCGGAGAGCAGACACTCAGCTGTCTGAAGAAGATTCTTCTGGCCTTAGCAACAACAAGAATATTTAATATCCTTATTTTTCAGAAGCATATACAAAGGATCAATGACTAAGGTCTTTGATCTTTAGCTTCCCTTTTGCTTCTCTAAAAAGACTGACATCAAACGATGTCTTGGAGGTTTTTTTTGTTTTTTTTTTTTTTTTTTGAGACGGAGTTTCGCTCTTGTTACCCAGACTGGAGTGCAAAGGCGCAATCTCGGCTCACCGCAACCTCCGCCTCCTGGGTTCAGGCAATTCTCCTGCCTCAGCCTCCTGAGTAGCTGGGATTACAGGCATGCACCACCATGCCCAGCTAATTTTTTGTATTTTTAGTAGAGACGGGGTTTCACCATGTTGACCAAGGTGGTCTCGATCTCTTGACGTCGTGATCCACCTGCCTCGGCCTCCTGAAGTGCTGGGATTACAGGCGTGAGCCATCGCACCGGGCCCAATGGAGTTTTCATCTGGAGTCCTGCTGTCCTGTCCTGGACTCCAGGAGGGGAAAAAAAAACCAATAGAAACTGAAATAAAAATGAGATGCCCTGGCTGATTTATAAATTTTCTAATCAATCCTAACAAAATTGGTACATTCATAAAAATGAGTATCAAAATTTTAAAGTCATACATTGGAAAAAATTATTGTTATTTGGTAGCTATAAAGGGTGCTGGACTCTATCCTCCTCCCTTTCTGCCAAGCCTGAGAATGTTTTCAGAGGAAATCTGAAAACTAGCAGGAGTCAAATTCTTGGTTAGAGTTTAAATCACAGTATTTTGAAAGTGTGGGTTTTAAAGATTTTTCCAACTTCTGTTTTCCCCTATGCAGGGGGACCACAAACACCCAAATGAAAGTTATCTGAACTTCTGTACATAATAAACATGAAAAATAAGGGAACTAATCCTTTAAAAACTATCCAAGTAGCCAGACAAAGCTTATCTGAAAGGCCCGTGAGACCAAGAAATAGAACTGCTGCCATAATAACAGGAGCAATAACAATGGCGAATACTTTGGGGGCTCTTACTGCGTTGCCAGACATTGTACAAGCTGTTTACATGTTTCTCATTTCAGATTTTCAATATCTCCCTAAGGAACATACCTTTACTATCAGCTCCAGAGATGAGGATACTAAAGCAGAGAGAGATGAACTGATTTGGCCAAGGTCACAGAGCTTCACAGCTTCAAGGAAGAAGAACTAGCATTCCAACCCAGGCAGTCTGGTTCTAGATCCAAAGGTCATGCCCTAAACCGTTTTACAACACTCCCTATCTCAACTTGTCTTGTACCCCCGAGCCTCAGCTGGGATCATTAAGTTGTATCATGAATCAAAATGCACCCTCCAAGAGCTAATGGTAAACACCATAAGTGAACCATTTTCCAGACTGGCCCATAAAAACAAGTTTCATATAATTTTTTTTTTTGAGACAAGTCTCACTCCGTTGCCCAGGCTGGAGTGCAAAGGCACCATCTTGGCTCACTGCACCCTCCACCTCCCGGGTTCAAGTGATCCTCCTGTCTCAGCCTCCCAAGAAGCTGGGACTACAGGTATACACCTAGCTAATATTTGCATTTTTAGTAGAGACAGGGTTTCACCATGTTGGCCAGGCTGGTCTTGAATTCCTGACCTCAAGTGATCTGCCTTTCTTGGCCTCCCAAAGTGTTGAGAATACAGGCATGAGCCATCATGCCCAGCCTAAGTCTCAAAGAATTTAAAAGGATTGATATTATACAAAATATGCTCTTGAACTACAGTGGAATTAAATGAGAAATCACCTAAAGGAAAATCTGTGAAATCCCCAAATATGTGGAAATTAAACACATTTCTAAATATCCCATGGGTCAAATAAGAGATCACATAGAAAATTAGAAAATATCTTGAATTGAATGAGTATGAAAACAAAACATATCAAAATATGTGGAAGACAGCTAAAGCAATGTTTATAGAAGCAAATCTACAGTATTAAATGATTGTACTGGAAGATGGAAAAAGGTTTAAAAATCAACGAAGTTTTCACCTTGAACTGGAAAAAAAGAGCAAACTAAACTCAAAGCAAACAGAAGGAAGTAATACAGTGCAGAAATCAATGGGACTGAAAACTACAAAATTTCTTTCTGCAGAAATCAATCAGCTAGTTCTAAAATTTGTATGAAGGCAAAGGAAGTAGAATAGCTAAAGCAATTTTGGGGGGAAAAAGTTGGAGGATTCACATTAACTGATTTAAAGACTTACTACTATAAAATATAAAACTACAGTATTTATAGTGCGAATTAGCGAAGAATACACATACTGTTCAATGGAACACAGATTTGAAAAATTCTTAAATTTATAAACAATGAATTTCTAACAAAAGAGTCAACAGGAAAAAAACATTTTTTGTTTCAGAGATGGATTCTTCCTCTGTTATTCAGACTGGGGTGCAGTGGCGTGATCACAGCACACTGCAAGTTCAAACTCCTGGGCTCAAGTGATCATCTGCCTCAGCATCCTGAGTTGCTGGGACTACAGGTGTGTGCCACCACTCCTGGCTAAGATTTTTCATTTTTATTTTTTGGGGGTCTCCCTATGTTGCCCAGGCTGGTCTTGAGCTCCTGGGCTCAAGTGATCCTCCTGGATCAGCCTCCCAAAGTTCTGGGAGTAGAGGCATGACTATTCCAGACTAGGAATAGTCTTTTCAACAAATAGTGTTTGAACAACTGGATGTATATATGCAAAACAAACTACCTCACACTGTATGCAAAAACAGATCATAAGCTTAAATGTGAAAGTGAAATCCATAAAGCTTCAATAAACATTGCTCTTTGGCCAGGCACGGTGGCTCACAACTGTAATCTCAGTACTCTGGGAGGCCAAAGCAGGCGAATCACTTGAGGTCAGGAGTTCAAGACCAGCCTGGCCAATGTGGTGAAACCCCGTCCCTACTAAAAATACAAAAATTAGCTGGGCATGGTGGCACACACCTGCAGTCCCAGCTACTCTGGAGGCTGAGGCAGGGGAACTGCTTGAACCTGGGAGGTGGGGTTGCAGTGAGCTGAGATTGCACCACTGCACTCCAGCCTGGGTGACAGAGGGAGACTCTGTCTCAAAAAAACAAACAAAAAATCCCTCTCTTTGAAAGAGACTGTGAAGAAAATGAAAACAGAAGACATAGACTGGGAGAATATTCTACAAAATATGGATCAAAGGCCGGGTATGGTGTCTCATGCCTGTAATCCTAGCACTTTGGGAGGCCAAGGCAGGTAGATATGGGGTCAGGAGTTTGAGACCAGCCTGCCCAATTTGGTGAAACCCGTCTCTATTAAAAATTCAAAAATTAGCTGGGGGTGGTGTCAGGTACCTGTAATCCCAGCTACTACACAGGCTGAGGCAGAAGAACCACTTGAACCCAGGAGGTGGAGGTTGCAGTGAGCTGAGATCGCACCACTGCACTCTAGCCTGGGTGACAGAGCAAGACTCTCTCTCAAAAAAAATAAAATAAAATAAAACCACAACAACAAAACAACGCCAAAAAACAGTTCGGCATTTCATACAAAATTAAATATGCTCGTACCATATGACCCAAGAGAAATAAAAACATATGTCCCCACAAAGTCCTGAATGTGAATGTTTATAAGCAGCTTTATTGAGAATTGCCAAAAGCTGGAAACCCATGTGGATCCACTGATGAATGGATAAACAAACTGTGGTACTCTTATGCAATGTAGTACTTACTAGTCAGCAATAAAAAGGTATGAACTACTGATAAATGCAACATGGATAAATTTCAAATGAACGATGCTAAGTAAAAGAAACCAAACTCGGTTGGGCGCGGTGGCTCACGCCTGTAATCCCAGTACTTTGGGAGGCTGAGTCAGGCTGATCACTTGAAGTCAGGAGTTTAAGACCAGCTTGGCCAACATGGTAAAACCCCGTCTCTACTAAAAATACAGAAGAAAAAAAAAAAAGCTGGGTGTGGTGGCGGGCGCCTGTAGTCCCAGCTACTTAGAAGGCTGAGGTAGGAGAATCGTTTGAACCCCGGAGGCGGAGGTTGCAATGAGCCAAGATTGTGCCACTGCACTCCAGCCTGAGTTACAAAGTGAGATTCTGTTAAAAAGAAAAAAAGCAGCCATACTCAAAAGATTATAAACATGATCCCATTTAAATGACATCCTGGAAAAAGGTAAAAAAGGAGAAAAAACAGTTCTGTTTCCAGGGGCAGGGGTGAGAGGAGGGACTGACTACAAAAGGGCATGAGGAAACTTTCTGGGTGATGGAAATGTTCTATTCCTTGATTGTGGCAGTTGGTGTGTGTAGTTTCAAAATTCACTGAACTGCAGCCCTTAGAATAAATTTTGGCTGGGCGCTGTGGCTCACACCTGTAATCCCAGCACTTTGGGAGGCCGAGATGGGTTGATTACCTGGAGGAGTTTGAGACCAGCCTGGCCAACATGGTGAAACCCTGTCTCTACTAAAAATACAAAAATTAGCTGGGTGTGGTGGTGTGCGCCTGTAATACCAGCCACTAGGGAGGCTGAGGTAGGAGAATAACTTGAACTTGGGAGACGGAGGTTGCAATCAGCTGAGATCATGCCATTGCACTCCAGCCTGGGCAACAAAAGTGAAACTCCATCTCTAAATAAATAAATAAATTTCACTGTTCACAAATTACACCTTTAAAAATCTGACTTCAGTATCCCAGTCAAAAGACAGTAAGATGGTGGCTGGTACTGGAGTGAAAGTCATGGTAGTTGTGAGAAGTTATCTGATCTTAGATATATTAATATTTGGAAGATACATCTACAGGATTTCCTGATAGACTGAACATAAAGCATGAGAGAAAGAGAAGCCAAAGATGACTACTATGTTTTTGGACCAAGCAACTGGAAGAATGAAACACCATCAGCTGAAATGAGAGGACAGATGGAGATGGGTGGGGGTTGTGGGGTGTACATGCGTATGTTGGAGAGGGAATGGGTGATGAATTTAGTTCTAAGCTTTGTCTGGTATAAAACAGAAATAATCCCACTACTTATCTCAGTTTTTTGCGGGGGGGTGGGGTAAACATCACTGCATTCCTTCATTTCAGTTAGAAGTCCTATCAGGCAGACTTCATTACGACCCTAGAAGGAAGCCCAGCCATCACATAGTTCTGCTTACTGTAGCTTGATGGGTATGACAGTTAATTTTATGTATCAACGTGACTGAGCTAAGAAATGCCCAGCTATCTGGTTTTACATTATTCTGTTTACTGCCTATTTCTGTGTGTGAGAGTGTTTCTGGAGGGGATCAGCAGTGAAGTGGAAACTGAGTTCAGCAGATGATCCTCCCCAGTGTGGGTGGGCATCATCCAAACCACCGAGGGCCTAAACAGAACAAAAAGGCGGAGGAAGGGCACATTCACCCTCTCTCTTCTTGAGCTGAAACATTCATCTTCTGTCCTTGGACATCCCCACTCCTGATTCTTGGACTTTCAGACTCAGATCAGGACTTATACCATTGGCTCTCCTGGCTCTCAGGCCTTTGGACTTGGACTGAATTTCACCACTGGCTTTCCTGGTTCTTTAGCTTGCAGATGGTAGGGCTTCGCAGCCTCTATCACCACCCAAGCCAATTCCCCTACAAATCTCCTCTTATATACATATCATATATACCCTATTGGTTCTGTTTATCTGGAAAACCCTAATCCAATGGGGCCCCCAGAACTCACCCCAAACTAAGCATGTTGCCTTTTACAAAAGGGGAAAATGTCCACTCTTCATAGCTCCTTTAATCAGGTCGCATTCAAACTCTAAAAGAAATTTCTCCAAATTTCTATTTCTATATTTCACTTTGTATGATCACTATTTATGCCACTGCTTGTGTGAAGGAGAGGTCAGATACCTTGGGAATTCATGTCTCAGCCACTTGTATCTCTAATACGGCTTTTCCGTCCTACTGTGGAGTTTGTCATATCCACTAATAGCTGTGTGCTTAATAAAAACAAAACATGAGTTGCTTCTCTTCTCCCATCTCTTTAAGACCTCTGTTCCCCTGTAGTTCTGTGGTGGTTCCTTTTCACAGAGGCTCTCTGTTCTCTCCTTTACGTTGTCATTTTAATCTGGGAGTTGAGAGAAATAATCTGATAATCACCACCCCCTCACCCCACTACTACCAAAGAAGTCACTATGAATTCCCATTGAAAGCCTTTTGTTCTAAAGGGAGAGCCAGTCCTGTTCCTACTGCAGTACTGTCACCTAGAAACCAAAATTCTCAACTGACATAACATTTCAGAGCTAATCTAATTCCTAGGAAACTACTCAGCACAGTCTGAAACATAAAAAACCAGCTGCAGCTCTCGCCTTTATATTACCAATCTGAAATCGCAAACTGTAAATTCATAATAGCAATTGTAACTGCTTATTTTTATTGAGCTTTTCATATGTGTGGGGTACTGTGCTAAATAAGTGCTTTAACTAAATCAGCTCCCTTAATGAAATAACCCTGTGACAAAATTATCATTATTATTTTTTGAGATGGAGTCTCACTCTGTCATCAGGCTGGAGTGCAGTGGCACAATCACAGCTCACTGCAATGTCCAACTCCTTGGTTCAAGTGATTGTCCTGCCTCAGCCCCTGAGTAGCTGGGATTACAGGCACGTGCCACCACACCCAGCTAATATTTTTCTTTTGTAAAGATGGGGTTTCACCATGTTGGTTAAGATGGTCTCAATCTCCTGACCTTGTGATCCACTCACCTCGGAAACATAGGACACCTTATAGCTAAACAAGAAGCAATACTTAGGCTGTGTACCATGGAGTATGACATTCAGTTAATCCCCCAAGAATTATGAGAGATTGGTTTTGCCTTATATTATTTCTGAGTATTAAAAAAAAGAGAAAGAAAAATACAGGTGTGCCACCTTAAAGAAAATGAGCTATTTGGAATGAGTGAAATTCTTTTTATTTTACCTGGAAATCCTTATATCCAAGGAAGGAACCCAAGGTTGCCCTCACAGCAGGTTCAAAGCCCACTATACCATACAGGCAGCCTGTTTCCATACTGCAGCTTAATATCAGAGATTTCAGTTGAACAGGAAGACTCTTTAAAAGCAGCCAGTGTGTTAGACAAATGTTTTACTGAGCACTTCCAAAGTAAAGAGACTATTTTAGGCACTACATCAGCATTATGGGGATCTGGTGATAACTCACTGCTTCTGAGTCAAGATTACAATCTAAGTAATAAGATATGCATAAAATAACTTTAAATGTACTACAAAGAAATCTAAATTTCAATAAAGGAACATAGGAGTTATAGGCGTTCAGAGGAAGAAAGATTGCTTCCAACGGAGGAGGTCAAATTAGCCTCTTCTGAAGAGGTAAAATTTGAATTATTCTTGAAGAGTCTGAAAATGTGAAATCCATCAGAAAGAATAATATTCAGAAGCAAATGGTACAATAGGAACGATGGCATAATGACAAAGAAGTATGGTCCATGTGTTAAGTATTGGAGCTTACCTGGAGCATGGGTACCAGAAAGGGAAGAGAGGAAAACAGGGTTGGCCAAAGAGGTTAAATGTGACTCGGGCCTTAAAAAGGACAGAGCCAGATAGAAAACTAACATAATATTCTAGGGAGAATGTCTGAGTCAAGGCAGATACCAGAAACATTTTAAGAAGTAGAATGGACAG
Source organism: Callithrix jacchus (assembly GCF_049354715.1). Classification (NCBI taxonomy): domain Eukaryota; kingdom Metazoa; phylum Chordata; class Mammalia; order Primates; family Cebidae; genus Callithrix; species Callithrix jacchus. The sequence goes on from NC_133510.1 coordinate 123,975,306, forward strand.
CATTTGGGAATGACTAGTATAAAGAACAAGAGACAGGTAGGAATGAAGCTGTGTAAATGAGAGGATGGTAGTAGATTAATAAAAACATGAAACACACCAGGTGCAGTGGCTCATGCCTGTAATCCCAGCCCTCTGGGAAGCTGAAGTGGGAGGGTCACTTGAGGCCAGGAGTTGGAGACCAGCCTGGGCAACATAGGGAGACTCTATCTCTACTGCCCCCCCCCAAAAAAAAAGGAAACAAAGGAAGAAAAACAGATGCATATAAAGTAGGGAGAAAAAAGGAGAGTTGTTGAGTTTTAAAATGTGTGTGTGTGTTTGTGAGAGAGAGAGAGAGAGACAGAGAGCAAGAGAGAGAGAGAGAGAGAGAGAGTGTGTGTGTGTGTGTGTGTGTGTGTGTGTGTGTGTGTGTTGAGCTTCAAGTAACAGGAATATTTAAGTGGTGAGATCCATTTTTAATTTATATAACTGAAGTGGGCTGCAAATGTGGGGCTACAGCTCAAAACTGAGATCTCATCTTGACATACACACATGAAGCTGACTGTGAGTCTGCACAGCACTGACCTCTGGAAACTCAGAATTAACATGCAACCAGGATGACACACTTTCACATGTGTTCCACCTTAATCCTGATGAAGCAACCTTGTGAGATAAATATTACCATTTCCTGAAATTATAGTATTTGGCCTGTAAGTTATTCCTAGTCAACGAGTTCACAGTTAGAACTAATTTTATGTTAACCACATCTGCTGAATACAGAAAAAAGGAAACCACCACAGATGGAATTTTAAGTCTTCAGTTCATAACAGACAACCGAGACAGAATGAGAATCTTTCAGTTCATTTTTACTCCTTGTAGCTGCCTGACCCTTCAGCACAATCATGGGCTAACCAGTTCCAGCCAACTATGCTCCTGGTTAACAAGTGGGCAATGGAGTGGTAAAATGGATCAGTGGTCCATGAAGTCTGTTTGGTTGTCCCCAACAGAGGTTGAAGTGGGCTGTGAGTAGGGGTGGTTGAGGGGACTTGGCCCTCTGAAGCACCCTTTGAGAGACTGCCCAGAAGAGAGACAGAGGCCATGAACAGCTTCCATGTAAAACACCTTCATATTTGGGAGGTGGGAAGCAGAGGAGAACCATGGATGCTGCCAAACAGATGTTAGAAATGTTTGCTAAAACAAAGGAAGGCATTTCCTCTCCCCTGTCGAGGTAATACTCCTTCTGCAATCCTTTTTTTTTTTTAGACTGAGTCTCGCTCTGTTGCCAGGTTGGAGCGCAGCAGCTTGATCTCGGCTCACTGCAACCTCCACCTCCCGGGTCAAGCTATTGCCCTGCCTCAGCCTCCCGAGAAGCTGGGACTACAGGTGACCACCACCAAGCCCAGCTAGTTTTTTTTTTTGTTTGTTTGTATTTTAGTAGAGACGGGTTTCACTATGTTGGCCAGGATGGTCTCAATCTCCTGACCTCGTGATCCGCCCGCCTTGGCCTCCCAAAGTGCTGGGATTACAGGCGTGAGCCACCACACCCAGCCTCCTTCTGCAATCTTACACTCATCTCCTTTTCTTTCAGAGTGAATAGAGATCAGCTGTGCTATTTTCACCATTAGTATCAAAACCAGTAAATGAAAGTCCTATACTACTCTAGTTTAACCAAAGCTAAAAATGACCTTTGTGTTTCCCTTTCTGTATTCTTTTCATTAACAACGATAAAACAAGTGTTCATAACTGTGTGCACATAGTAGGTAAAATGTGCCAAAACTATACAATAATCTTTCAAATGGTCACATGAAATCTGATACATCTATAAAAACTAAGCCTCCAATTAATAATTGAAACATTTCTTAACTATTAAGACAATATTTTAGAGAAGGAAGAGAAACAGTACAAATCTATTTTATGAGGGTGAAAAATGAGGTCAGGCAGCTTAGTCTGTTGTCTGTAAAATTCTTACCTCATTTTGAAACTCTTCTATGTTAATCGCCTTGATATTATACTTTAGCTCTCTGCATACATGGTATTTGTCCTGTCAGACCAGTCTCCTGGAAAATAGGAACCCTGTCCTTGTACTGATGTCTAACAATATTCTCCAGAGACAGACAGTGCATGGTAAATGTTTGTGAAATCAGTTATCACTCAGAAAGGAAGGCAGGAAAGAAGTTCTTAGCCAAATAACGTAATTCTAAACTCAGGGGGAAAAAATTCATTTTATTTTTGAAACCACACCTACCCTTAACCATCCTCATGATTTATGAAATACTCTCTAAGCACACAGCCCTTGCTGAGCAATAATTCTTTAGTCATCTCTCCTTTCAGAAATCTAGGAAAGCTTACTCGTTACAGTCATAGATGTTATACATCTATGTATGTATGTTACACATATAGTTATAGATGATCAAGAATTCTGCCAATGAAGTCTAAGGTCTAGCCTCTGACCCACTGTGCTGTCACTCTTACAATAAAATGAAGGAGGTTTAACATTTTTATAGTCAGAAAAATCTTAAGAGAAAATGTTTTACTGGTTTTATTTCCTCAGCTGAAAAATCATCTCTTTGCTCTAAAAGATGTCTTCTATGTTGAAAAACAACATCTTTATTCCTTAATGTAAAAAGCTAACGTAAAGACAGAAATCTGTGTGGTCTCTCCAAGTCAGTATTATAGAATTCTGGCACTACATATACAAGCCCCTGCTATTTTAGGATCACAAGAAACAGCTAGCCTGGGAAAATGAGAGAGGTGAACCATTCCTAACATCTTAACAGCCACTTCAAGCAACCCATTGTTCTGCAAATACCACAGACCCCTTGGGAATCCTTAGATTTGGTTGATAACTTGAACTCTGGCAACTTGCCTTGCAACAGAACTGTTCTGTTTGAAATGGGCATTAGCAGCAGAAAACTCTGTAACCATATCACATTCTCCTCTGTACTTTTTATGGAATTCAAATAAATTCACATTTCAAAAATGAAGTAAGGTAGCATTTACAACAAATCCAAGCAGACCTATGTGCCATCATTTCTGTAACTCTGGAGTGTGCGCTCCGTGGTCTGCAAAGCTGGCCACTAACAACGTCTCTCATCTCTGCATACATTTGCTACTCCTCCCACCAAGAAGGGGAGTCTATTTCCCCTCCCCTTGCATCTGAGCTATCCTTACAAATTTCTCCAACTAAAAGACCGCTACAGAAAGCAGGCTGTGCCAGTTTCAGGCCTAGATTGAAAAGATATCTAGCAGGTTCCACTTTTGCTTTTTTGGCACCCGAAGCTGGCATGTAAGGAAGTCCAGGCTCTCCCGTTGGAAAGAGGCCCAGCAGAAGACAACTACACGAGAGAGGTTGTGGGGAGGATCACAGACACCTCAACCAAAAGCCAGTACCAAGGCTCTAGGCATGTGAATGAAACCATCTTGAATCATTCAGGGCTGGTATAGTCTGGCAGACGCCACACGGGACAAAGACAAAGCATCCCAACTGAGCCCTGCTCAACTGCAGATCCAAAGAATCATGAGCAAATATAACACTTTTGGAAGGACAAAACTTTAAAATGGTAAACAGATTAGTGGCTGCCAGGGCTTAGGGACCACAGTGAGAATAGAGGGAAGGTGTGGGGTACGCGTACAAAAGGACAACCCAAGGGATTTTAGTGTTAGTTCCGTTCACTATCTTGACTGTGATGGTGCACACAGAAACATAGGCAGGTGATAAACCTGTACATCTTAATATGCACACAAATGCATATATGAGCGCAGGTAACAGGGGTATGAACAACATCAGTGGGTTGTATCAGTGCTAACATCCTGGTTATGTTCTTAGTTTTGCAAAATGCTGCCTATTGGGAGAAACAGGCAAAGAGTACATGAGATCTCTCTGCATTGTTTTTTTTATAACTGCATGTGAACCTATAATTACGTCAATAAAAATTTCAAAATGGTTACATTAAGCTACTAGGTTTTGAGTTAGTCTGTTTTACAGTAATAGATAATACATAACTGATACAGAGCAGTAATATTTTAATATAACTTGTTAGCTCAGATTTATAAGAAAAGACTGGCTGTATATCTCCTGTTAGTAAGTGCTAGCTATGTTATTAACGTGGTGCATTATTTTTGCTACTTTATCTGCATTTGACCAAACAGGTCTCAATCACAGGCAATAACTGTCCCTTCAACTGGCTAGAGAGAAATGTGAAGAGACAAAAGGCAGCTATGAAAAAGGTTAATATTGTCAAAGACATATTTTCCTCACATTTGAACAACTCTGAAATTGGGAGTGCATTTTATAACTGCATTTTTTTCTTAGTGGTACAAGAATAATGTTAAATCAACAGTCTTCAATGAGCTGAAAAACAAGATATTAAAATCTTAGTTCTTCCTGAATCCAAACTGGTATTTAGCTGAATTTCAAGGCATAAAAGATTTCTGAATTTTCTATAATGCCTTTTAGCACCACATCTGTACTTACTCTTTACATCATACCCGCAACCTTCTATTTATTATCAGACGGGAATGTGATTCCTAGAAGTCAATATATAACTTCAACTACCACAATTTTTTAGGCAATTAAAAACACTCACCTAAAATGGAAAAAACAAAAACTACAATATGGCAGAGACTGCAAACTTCCTTTCTGCATTTATTCTCCCTCTCCTTTTTGGTAAAATAATCCTTTTTAAAATAATGCATTTCCAACCTTTCCTGTAGCTATTTTATACAAACACACACATACATACGTGTACATGCACACACGACTAGGGCCTAAATTCTGACAATATCACAATGGTATAGCCTCTACTATCTAGGACTTACAATAAAGATTCCTTAAAGGAAAGCAGGCCCTTCTCCCTTGAATACAGAAATGACAGATGGAGCTCAACCAGCCACCTTGAACCATGGGGGAACACATTAAGAATAGTGTTGTAGTAGGCTAGAGGAAGCGTAGATCCCTAATGACAACGAGACATGGCACTATACCACTGTATCTACTTCTTGCCACATTTTAGATGAGAAAAATGAACTACTTTGTTTAAGCCACCGTTATCCTGAATTTGCATTACACATAGTTAAAACTAATCCTAACTAATATATATGGCTTCTAACAGAGTTATATAAAATATATTCCATGGAATCTTTAGTTTTTCAAAACATCCTTTTCTTGGGGAAGAGTGCTGTAGTTTAATTAGCATCAGCAGGGAAAACACCACGTTATCTACTAAAACCTATATTCCTCAAAGTCTACAAAATCACTTCACCACCACCATCAGAAACTCTCAAAAATAAAAAGACAAACTTACAATTCCTTCCAGGGATGCTGCATACAATGTTCCTTAGGTTATTTAGATATTTCTGGATATGATTTTAAATGCCCACCCTTTCACGAATTCTATATTCTAGTATTATAAACTCCTTGTAAGACGTGACACATAAGTTGACTAGTTTGCTAGATTTTAGAGAAAGAATAGGAATAAGACTTCGTTAACAATTTAAGACTGACTAGGAGAAAGGACTTCAGACCTTTTTACAATTTACACAAGAGGAAAGGATACTAAGCAGGCAGGGCGCAGTGGCTCAGGCCTGTAATCCCAGCACTTTGGGGGTGGATCATCTGAGGTCAGGAGTTCAAGACCAGCCGAAGCAATATGGTGAAAACCTGTCTCTACTAGAAATACAAAAAATAATTAGCCGGGCATGGTGGTGCAGGCCTGTAATCCCAGCTACTTGGGAGGCTGAGGCAGGAGAATCACTTGAATTTGGGAGGCTGAGGTCGTAGTGAGCTGAGATGGCACCACTGCACTCCAGCCTGGGCGAGAGAGTGACTCGGTCTCAAAAAAAAAAAAAAAAAAAAGAGGCTGAGGCAGGAGAATTGCTTGAACCTGGGAAGCAGAGGCTGCAGTGAGCCGAGATCCCGCCACTGCACTCCAGCCTGGACAACAAAAGTGAAACTCTATCTCAGGAGGAAAAAGTTAAAAAAAAAATTACTAAGCAATTTAGCAAATGTCTTCAGACATTGAGATAAAAGGCACTGAACACGGTACTACCATGGTTGCTTTCTCAGAAGTAGCAGTAAATAAAAAAATTATTAATTTAGTTTGAACATTATTAGTGGTTTAAATCAGATTATTAAAATATGCCTGTAATCCCAGCTACTTGGTAGGCTAAGGTTGAAGGTTCATTTGAGCCCAGGAGTTCAAGGCTGCAATGAGCCATGATTGCATCACTGCACTCCAGCCTGGGTAACAGAGTGAAAGCCTGTCTCAGGGTAAATAAACACATAATAAAAATGTAAAAAGTTAAAAGTACCCAATTATAGTCTTCTATAAACCCCAGTTACTAAGGAGAAATCTGCCTCTGTCACACATAATTTTCCATACCTTTATTCCTATAATTCATATAGCTAGGGAGAATATCATTCCCAATTATTCACTCATTAGAAGGACACACCCATGTTTACTGCTGTGTGACTTTGCAATGTGTCCCACTGTGGAAACAGCATATTCCCTGGGCCCATGGATACAGGGCTTGGCCATATTATTTACTTTGGCCAATAAAATTAGGAGGAAGTATCAGTGTGCTGGTCCAAGCTGCAGTCTTAAGGGACACTGCATGTTTCTACTCATCCCTCTTATACTCCAGGGATTCTGTATAAGAGCATGTAACCACATGCCCAGATAGCCACTGCCTCTCAGCCTATGTTCCAGAATAAAAATTTACAAAACAGACCTGAACCTGGCCAGAAGTTTTAAGCCCAGCCTGGCCCAGCTGAGCAAAGCCTGCATCAATGGATCTGTACCAACCTGCAGACCCATGAGAATGAAAATAAATTGTTGTTGGTTATAATTCACTGAGATTTTGAGGTTGTTTGTTATGCAGCAGAAAAATATTAAGACTAGCAGTGATACAAGGAGAGTTACTAAACTGGATTATTCACACAGTACATACAGTAAGCAGAAACTCAGTGCCTATCTGCGTTCTTCTCGCTGATGCCCGCAGGAGAAATGTTTAAGTTACTCTTATTTACTCTTTTGCCCTGTTACTTATTAGAATTAGCGGGAGGAGACAGAGATACTGCCTCAGACAAAACTCAGGTTGCACTAAAAACCCAACCCTTTTATCAAGCAAGGGACTATCACCAAGCAAAAATAAAACATTCTTAACTACAACGGGTATCTCTAGTACTAAAACTCAGACACCACGATTATAACAGCCCACACTTACTACTTAAAACAAAGAAACTGTCTTAAAAAAAGCTATAAAACGCTTTACCAAAACAAGTAAGAATAAAATGATGCAGACATATAAAGGATTGTTATGAAAGGCTAGAAAAAAAAATTGGTCTCCTGAAAGACGAGCTAACTGAATTCAGTAAGTTATCAGATACAGGCTTGAGTGCAGTGAATGCGTATTTATTCTTTCCTTAGCAGCTCTACAGAAGGAGAGGTGTGACTCTATAGTGGACCCATGTTGGGTATTTATCCAGCATACATTCTTCCTTCCTCTCCTAGGAGAACCCTGATTTGGACTGTACTCACTCCCAGCGCCAGCTTATCCCAAACTGTGACCAAAAATGAGCACACAACCAAGGCAGATCAATCAGGGCCAAGAAGATCTGATTCGGGCACTTCTGTTTAAGCCAACCAGGGAATGCTGTTCTAGTCAGTGTGGAGGATCAAGTTCTGGCTGAAGCCAGTCTTACCTGGATCTTTCAGTTTCTGTATTAGAAAAACTTCTTTATCATTTAAGCCATTTGTGATTTTTGTTCTGTAATTTGCATTCAAACATTCAACAGTTAAAATTTTTAGAGCAATTAAGGAGCATATGTAAAATTAGAATTAGAGGTATTGCCAAGGTACCTATTGGCATCTATAACAGTTACCATTCCAAGAGAGTGGTAAGACTCAAAAAACCTGACAAGCTTTCCTGAACTCATCTGAAATTTAAGTTTTTTTCTTTAAATAAGCAAAGGTGGGAAATAGCATAGAATCCCTAACTCTGAGGCTAAATGATTTTTTTCATCACGTATGTACATGTGGCAACACACTCCTTCGCTGATACAGACTGTAAAACAGTGTACTCACTTTGGAAAACAGTTCAGCTCCTCAAATTGTTAAACACAGAGTTACTGTATGACCCAGCAATTCCACTCCTAGGTATACAGGCAAGAGAACTGAAAACACATGGTCACATATGCCAAAAAAAAAAAACCATGAACACAAATGTTCAAAGCAGCAGTGATACCCATGATAACCGAAAGGGAGAAATAACCCAAATGTCTACCACTGAGAAACAGATTGGAAATTCTGAGAAACAGATAAACAAATTGTGCTGTATCCACGCAATGGAATATTCTGGGTCATAAAAAGGTGTAAAATATGGCTGGGTGCAGTAGCTCACGCCTGTAATCCCAACACTTTGAAGGCCGAGGTGGGTGGATCACGAGGTCAGGAGTTTAAGATCAGCCTGGCCAAGATGGCAAAACCCCATCTCTACTAAAAATACAAAAATTAACTGGACACGGTGGCAGGCACCTATAATTCCAGCTACTCAGGAGGCTGAGGCAGGAGAATCGCTTGAAGCTGAGAGTCAGAGGCTGCAGTGAGCCAAGATCGTGCCACTGCACTCCAGCCTAGGCAACAGAGTAAGACTCTGTCTCAAAAAACAAACAACAACAACAAAAATCCCATAAAGGAGTAAAATACTAATACTTGGTTGACATGGATGAACCCTGAAAACATGAAAGGTAAGTTAAAGTAGTCAGACACAAAAGGCCATATAATGGCCAATCGCCTGATTCCATTTATGTGAAATGTCCAGAATAGGCAAGTAGATTAATAGTTACTTAGGGCTGACGAGGGGAAATAGGGGAACAGAAAATGAATGCTCATGTGTATGGGTTTCTCTTTGAGGGGGATAAAAATTAGTGATGGTTGTACAAACACAGAATTATGGCCAGATGTGGTGGCAGAACTTTGGGAGGCCAAGGCAGGTGGATTGCTTGAGCTCAGGGGTTCAAGACCAGCCTGGGCAACATGGACAAACCCCATCTCTACAAAAAATATTAAATAGCTGGGCACGGTGGTGTGTACCTGTAGCCCCAAGCTACTTGCGGGGGCTGAGGTGGAATGATGGCTTGAGCTGGGAGGCAGAGGCTGCAGTAAGCCAAGACTGTGGCACTATGTTCCAGTCTGGGTGACAGAGTGAGACTCCATTTCAAAAATAAATAAATAAATAAAAACCACAGAATTCTGTATTATGAAAGGACGAACTTTATGGTCCATGAAAAACTTACTAAAAAAAGAAAAAGGCTGGGCACAGTGGCTCACACCTATAATCCCAATACTTTGGTAGGCCAACGTGGGCCAATCGCCTGAGGTCAGGAGTTCGAAACCAGTTTGATCAACATGAAGAAACTGCCTCTCTACTATAAATACAACATTAGCCAGGTGTGGTGGCACATGCCTATAATCCCAGCTACCAGGGAGGCTGAGGCAGGAGAATCGCTTGAACCCGGGAGGCAGAGGTTGCGGTGAGCCAAGACTGCACCATTGCACTCCAGCCTGGGCAACAAGAGGGAAACTCCATCTTAAAAAAAGAAAAAAAAGAAACCATGAGATATACAATGCTTTCAAGTATTAAAATCTTTATTATTCATCAGTTTTCTTTGCTAGAGTACTTTTAGGTGAAAAAAAGTTTTATATATATCTTAATATATATATATCTCAAATATACAAAAGTTTTATATATATACATATATATGCAAAACATCTGGATTGTCTCCCCATTCCAACTCAGTTTTTCATTATAGATCCCTGAAACCTTCATGTTATGGAATTATGATAAATAAAAGACCAAGTTATATTTATTTTCTGAAAAAGGGTGGAAAGAGAAATTGCCTCAGTTTGTTCATTTATGTGAATTAGGTTAAATCACTTGACTGTGTAAGCCAGAAGTTCTGGAATATGAAACAAAATGTATTAATTGGGCAAGTCCCAGTCTGTGCTTTATACAATTAGCCCAATGTTACAAAAACAAGTATCCCTTGTTATCTAAATTTATTCAGTTTCTGAGTTTGGAAAGTGAAAGGTCAGACACAGAGTGATAGCTGAATTTCTTTTGGTCAGAGAGGCTCAATATCTGACAAGCTAGCAATTACTTCTTTCTTCAAAACAAAATAAGCATCAATATAACATAGCTTTCTGCTTTCACCACTAATCAACAGTCTGAGTCACAGGATTATTAGCTTGTATATTTAAATGTGCACCTGTACTATTAGGCATTTCAGGTAAAATTTAACACTAAATAAACTATTACATCTAAACCTTCTATCATGCCCCAATATTTCTTGCTATGTGGAATAGTAAACTTGAGGATCTGCAGGCTGAATTGATTTAGATCACGAATACAGACTGTGTACAGTATTCCAGACAGAAAATAAAGTTAAAAATTGTGATGGCCAGAGGGTTCAAAATTTGTAATTGTGGCCCAGAATCACACATAGAAAGTTGGTATTTTTTAGGTAGATAAAAAAGGGAACACAGTCATAAATATCCCCTGCAGGTGTACTTGATTCATAAAAGTAATGATAGCAAGAAGCACCACAAAGTTAAAGACATCTACAGACAAGTATTAGAAACTTGTTCCTCAACCTAAGATAACAGCAGAACATTATACTATACACTAAGAGGCTACAGATATGGGGATTATAAAATGTTCCCACAAAAAAATGGTCCTGAAGAAATTATTTTTCAATAATAGTGGAAAAGGAAAAACTAGTCCAGCTGGGCTGCTATAACAAAATGCCTTAGACTGGGTAACTATAAACAACAGAAATGTATTTCTTCCAGCTCTAGAGACAGGAAAGTCCAAGATCCAGGTGCCGGTAGTTTCTGTGCCTGTGAAGACTCACTCTGCTTCACTGATGGCGGCTTTTCAGTGCATCCTAGTGTGGTGGAACGGGCTAAATGGGCTAACAAGCTCTTTTGGGCCTCTTTTACAAGGACACTAATCCCATTAATGAGGGCTCAGTCCTCATCACTTAATTACTTACCAAAAGCCTCCATCTCCTACCACCCACCACACTGGGGATTAGGTTTCAACACATGAATTGGGTGGGTGGAGGGAGGGACACATTGAGACCACAGCACAGAGTACAGCAAACAGAAGCCTTAACAAACATTCACAGTTAATAGAAAAAAATGCCAAGGGGGCTCTTTTTAAAATGCAGAAGGAACTGCTGATTGCTGATTGATTGGTGACTTAGAAAGTGGAGGAGGCTGGAGTCAACACCATACATCTACAACCATCTGATCTTTCACAAACCTGACAAAAGCAATGGGGAAAGGATTCCCCAAATGGTGTTGGGAAAACTGGCTAGCCATGTGCAGAAAACAGAAACTGGACCCCTTCTTGACACCTTACACTAAAATTAACTCCAGATGAATTAAAGACTTAAACATAAGACCTAACACCATAAAAACCCTAGAGGAAAACCTAGGCAAAACCATTCAGGACATAGGCATAGGCACGGACTTCATGACTAAAACACCCAAAAGCATTGGCAACAAAAGCCAAAATAGACAAATGGGATCTAATTAAACTCCAGAGCTTCTGTACAGCAAAAGAAACAATCATTAGAGCGAACCAGCAACCAACAGAATGGGAAAAATTTTTTGCAATCTACCCATCTGACAAAAGAGCTAATTAATATCCAGAATCTACAAAGAACTAAAGCAGATTTACAAGAAAAAAACAAACTCATTCAAAAGTGGGTGAAGGGCATGAACAGACACTTTTCAAAAGTAGACATGTATGAGGCCAACAAACATGAAAAAATACTCATCATCACTGGTCATTAGAGAAATGAAAATCAAAACCACATTGAGATACCATCTCATGCCAGTTAGAATGATGATCATTAAAAAATCTGGAGACAACAGATGCTGGAGAGGATGTGGAGAAATAGGAACACTTTTACACTGTTGGTGGCAGTGCAAATTAGTTAAACCATTGTGGAAGACAGTGTGCCGATTCCTCAAGGACCTAGAAATAGAAATTCCATTTGACCCAGCAATCCCATTACTGGGTATATAACCAAAGGACTATAAATCGTTCTACTATAAGGACACATGCACACGAATGTTCATTGCAGCACTGTTTACAATAGCAAAGACCTGGAACCAACCCAAATGCCCATCAATGACAGACTGGACAAGGAAAATGTGATACATGTACACCATGGAATACTTTGCAGCCATAAAAAACAATGAGTTTGTGTCCTTTGTAGGGACATGGATGAATCTGGAAACCATCATTCTCAGCAAACTGACACAAGAACAGAAAATCAAACACCTCATGTTCTCACTCATAGGTGGGTGCTGAACAATGAGAACACATGGACACAGGGAGGGGAGCATCACACACTGGGGTCTGTTGGTGGGGGGACTAGGGGAGGGACAGTGGGGGGTTGGGAGGTTGGGAGGTTGGGAGGTTGGGGAGGGACAACATGGGGAGAAATGCCAGATATAGGTGACAGGGGGATGGAGGCAGCAAACCACATTGCCATGTATGTACCTATGCAACAATTCTGCATGATCTGCACATGTACCCCAGAACCTGAAGTACAATAAAAAATAAAAATCATGTTTATTGCCACACAGACACACACACACACACACACACACACACACACACACACACACACACAGAAAGCAAGAAAAAAAGAAAGTGGGGGAGGCAGTACACATACAAAACAACTTTTTTTTTTTTGAGACAAAGTCTCACTCTGTAGCCCAGGCTAGAGTGCAGTGGTGCAATCTTGTCTCACTGCAACCTCTGCCTCCTGGGTCCGGGTTCAAGGAATTCTTCTTCCTCAGCCCCCCAAGTAGCTAGGATTACAGGCACATGCCACCATGCCCACCTAATTTTTGTATTTTTAGTAGAGACAGGGTTTCAGCATGTTGGCCAGGTTGGTCTTGAACTCCTGACCTCAAGTGCTCCACCCGCCTTGGCCTCCCAAAATGCTGGGATCACAGGCGTGAGCCACCACAGCTAGCCAAAACAACTATGCATTCAGCACTATTTCTAGGTTGAAATATATTAAATTATAGCCTCCAATTAGTAAACTCAGTTACTTATCATAATCCCAGGAGCGCAGCTACATGAGGACCACTGTGTCAGTGCTTCATTCAACAGTGTTCACACAGTGAATGGATCCCATTTCCACTACATGTCTGGGTTCACAGGTAGGAGGTAAACATATACGACTTATAATATATAGTGACATTTCTATAGATTCACATTAGATTAAAAAGTACACGTTTGCTATCCCCATTCTCTCTTAGAAAACACAATTACCCATTACATCTCCTCTTTTTTTCTTTTTTTTAAGATGGGGTTTCACCATGATGGCCCGGCTGGTCTTGAACTCCTGACCTCAGGTGATCCACCCACCTTGGCCTCCCAAAGTTCTAGGATTACAGGCATGAGCCACCGCACCCGGCCTACATCTACTCTTGATACAATTCTTGGTGATTTAAGACTTGTCTATAATCACCATCTCCTTCTTCTATTCTCTCCTTGACCCATTCATATCTACTCTACTGGAGAATGTTCTTGTCAAGATTATGAGTGACCCTCAAAGCCAATGTTTTTGCTGTTACTCAACTCAACCTCTCTGTAGCATCTGACAGTCCCTCCTGGAAATTTTCAACAGTCCCTCCTTGAAATTTTCAGCTTTTGGTTTCTCTGACACCACTATCTACTGCTTTCCTTCCATCTCACTGGCTGTTCCTACTCAGTCACATCTGCCAGATCCCTTCTCCTAGAGTTCCCAAGGCACTAGGTGTTCTCGTCTTCCCAATGTACACAATTTCCCTAGTGATCTTATCAAGTCCAATGGTTTTAAAACATTTGTTCTTGGGCCGGGTGGGGTGGCTCAGGCCTGTAATTCCAGCATTTTGGGAGGCCAAGGAGGGTGGATTGCTTGAGGTCAGGAGTTCAAGACCAGCCTGGCCAACATGGTGAAACCGCGTCTCTACTAAAAATACAAAAATTAGCTGGGTGTGCTGGCAGGCGACTGTAATCCCAGCTACTAGGGAGGCTGAGGCAGGAGAATCACTTGAACCCAGGAGGCAGAGGTTGCCAGAGCTGGCATCATGCCACTGCACTCCAGCCTGGGCTACAGAACAAGACTCCTCCCAAAAATAAAATAACATTAAAAATAAAATAAAACATTTGTTCTTTGCTGCTTAATCATAAACCTGCACCTCTAGCCCTGCCGTGCCTCTTCCTAGAACACCAGAGTCATATATTTGATTGCTAATTTGACATCTCCAATTGGCTCTCTAATAGGTATCTTAAAATGGACAAAACAGAACTCTTGATTTTCCTCAAAAACCTGCTCCCCCTGCTCCCTGTTTCCACTGTTTCAGTAAAGGCACCATCCACCCTGGCATTCATGGTAAAATCTATAGCACAAGTAAATGAACCATACCTCTAACACACAGCCCAAACCCTTCCACTTCTCTCCTTCTCTGTTACTAGCACCCTAATTCAAGTCACTACCAACTACACTACTGCAATAGCCTCCTAACTAGTTTTACTGCCATTCTCCTTCGCTCAACACACACAACCAATTCTTTATGCCTGGAGTGCACTGTCATGCCTCTGATCCTCTAATGGCCTCCCACCATGCTGATAAAACCCAAGCTCCTGTCTACCTATATGACCTCAATCTTACCCTAGTCCCCGACTGCCCCTGCAATTCCACACACATGGCTGCATGCCCTTTGACATCTCAACACAAACACTAAGTCAGTTTGGCTGGCCTTCTTTCTGCTTTTTAACACCCAACTCATTTCCACTTTAGGACTATTCCCTCTGCTTAGAAAATCCATCCTATGACCTTTTTATGGCTGACTCTTTTCATTTAAAAAAAAAAAAAAAGCCAACTATCAAAATGGATCTCAATGGAGCTCTAAAGTCAAGGGCGTGCCCAGCTCTCCCAACAGCAACTCCCAAGGCTAGGTGCCCAAGGGCCTACATCCCCTGTCAGCACTGAACAGTGAGTTGATTTTCTTGTTACAATTTAAAAAGCTGAGTAATATTGCACAGGAGTCCCAGAAACTGCCTAACTGGAAACAGAAGCTACTTACATTGAAAAAGCCTGGCTGCAGGCTGCATGTGCCACAGTTACACCACGGTGTGATGCACATGGTGACTGAACCATGGAGGCAGCTCTTGGCACTCACATTGGGAGCCCTGTGTTTGCCACCATGAGAGTAAAGGAGAGGACAAGAGGAGTGAGAAGGAAGGGTGTCATGTTCACTTCTGGTTCTGGAGCTGACAGGACAGCCAGCCTGCTCCTTCATAGAGCCCATCGCTGCTGGTGGCACAGGTGGCCTGAATGTACCAGTTCATGTGGCATAGGGAATGAAGCCCCAGCTTATCTGTGATCTTGGCTGCATTTATGGCATTGGAGAGGTCCTGCCTGTTGGCAAACACCAGGAGGACAGCATCCCAGAGCTCATCCTTGGCCAGCATCTTCATGAACTCCTCGCAGGCTTTAATCATGTGCTGTCATTGTTGTATACTACGAAAATCAGGCCTGTGTGTTCTGGAAGTAGTGGCACCACAGAGGCCGGATCTTGTCCCAGCCGCCCACGTCCCACACAGTGAAGCTGATGTTCTTGTACTCCACGGTTTCCACATTGAAGCCTATGGTGGGAATGGTGGTCACCATCTCGCCTAGATTAAGCTTGTACTAGACGGTGGTCTTCCCTGCAGGATCCAGGCCCACCATGAGGATGCGCACTTCTTTTTTGCCAAAAAGCCTTTTAAGAGGTTGGCAAAGATGTTCCCCATGCTTGTGGATAGGTGAAAGGACCCTGGTCAGGGATACCTCAGTGGCTGCTGCTCCAAGCCAGGCACTGGTTTTGCTCCCACCATTGCTGGCTCTTTCTTTTTACTCAGCAGCTTATATGTCACCTTCTCAAACTGGCATTTTCTGTCTACCTCATTTCAGAGCCACCCCAATTACTGTTTTAATTGTCTGCCTGGAATTCATTATCAATATTTTTCTTTTTTTTGAGACACAGTCTTGCTCTGATGCCCATGCTGGAGTGCGGTGGTGTAATCTTGCTCACTGCAGCCTCTATCTCTCAGGTTCAAGCAATTCTCCTGCCTTAAACTCAAAGGAGCTGGGATCACAGGTGCATGCCACCACGCCTGGCTAATTTTTGTATTTTTAGTAGAGATGGGGTTTTACTGTGTTAGCCAGGCTGGTCCAAAGTCATGTCACTATCAATATTTTTCTTAAGGTTAGCTCCATGAGAGCAGCAGCCCTGATGCCTCGATTACTGCTAGAACAGTGCCTGGCACATACAGAAGAGCTCAGTAAATATTTTAAGTGACTGGATAATTGAAAAGTAGGGACATTCCAAGAGTATCAATAAAATAATTTTCTACATAAATTCATTTCAAACACATGCACAGAAATGACCTATTTGTTTACCACGGCAATTTTATCAAAAATAGATGTTGGGCTGTTTTTAAACAGATTTTCAATTATATTAAAAGCAATGAAATTTTATTATATAAAACTGATGAAATAACTGACAGTGTCTGGTTTACACACACAGCTGCTAGCTATTCCCATTTAAAATAGTTACCTTAGAATTTTAAAGCCCAAACATGTTTTATTCTATAAAAGCTACAGAGAGTAAAAAAAAAAAGAAAAGTCTCAAAATTGGAGTTTTAAAAACTTGCAACAAATTAGATAAAGTATCTTAAGAATAACAAAGCTCTCAAGAAAAATCACTTTTTTAAAATAAAATAATGGCTTGGAGAAAGCTGGCAAAATGGAATGGCAGTAATCAGGTTTTGGGCATTTAGTTGAGCCATTTATAAAGTTTCTAAACTGGTTTCACAGAAATTCTTGGAACAAATTCCATATTTTTGTTTGCCAGATTGAGGGCAGGAAGAAAACACCCAACAGAGTTCATGTGGGTGGGAGTGTGAAGGCTTCTCTCAGGCCCTCATCTGGGTGTTTATATTGTGACAGCAAACTCTGTGTTTAAACTTGTGCGGTAATTAAGTAGTACGTTTATTATAACTAAATCTCAACAGACTTTTCTAAGATTACCACTCAGGCTCAAGAAGAAGTAAAATAGGATTCTAACTTACAAACAAAGTTTTATATTACTGAACACCTGCACCGATAGCCTCAAACTTCATCGTGCACAGAACCAAACATAAGGAAAAGAGAAAAGAAAATTCAAACAAAATAAACCAGAAGAAAGGGAGATGTAACAAAAATTTCAACACTAATTAGAGAGAAAAAAAAAGAAGAGAAGAATTTAGTGTCTCTTTGGGGAGGCTGGAAATAGGAATTCAGTTTATTTTTATTCTTTCTTTCTTTCCTATTTATTTTATTTGAGACGGAGTTTTACTCTTGTTACCCAGGCTGGAGTGCAATGCACGATCTCGGCTCACCGCAACCTCCGCCTCCTGGGTTCAGGCAATTTTCCTGCCTCATCCTCCTGAGTAGCTGGGATTACAGGCACGCGCCGCCATGCCCAGCTAATTTTTTGTATTTTTAGTAGAGACGGGGTTTCACCATGTTGACCTGGATGGTCTCGATCTCTTGACCTCGTGATCCACCCTCCTCGGCCTCCCAAAGTGCTGGGATTATAGGCTTGAGCCACCGCTCCCGGCCCCCTTATTTATTTACTTTTAAGACACGGTCTCACTCTGTCTCCCAGTACCCAGGCTGGAGTTCAGTGGCATGATCTTGGCTCACCGCAACCTCTGCCTCCCAGGTTCAAGCGATTCTCCTGCCTCAGCCTCCCTAGTAGCTGGATTATAGGCACCCACCACCATGCCTGGCTAATTTTTGTTTTTGTAGAGAAGAGGTTTTTACCATGTTGCCCAGGCTGGTCTAGAACTCCTGAGCTCAAAGCGATCCACCTACCTCAGCTTCCCAAAGCGCTGGGATTACAATGTCAAGCCACTATGTTTGGGCTTATATTTTATTTTATTTACTTATTTTTTTTTGAGACGGAGTTTCGCTCTTGTTACCCAGGCTGGAGTGCAATGGCGCGATCTCGGCTCACCACAACCTCCGCCTCCTGGGTTCAGGCAATTCTCCTGCCTCAGCCTCCTGAGTAGCTGGGATTACAGGCACGCGCCGCCATGCCCAGCTAATTTTTTGTATTTTTAGTAGAGACCGGGTTTCACCATGTTGACCTGGATGGTCTCGATCTCTTGACCTCATGATCCACCCGCCTCGGCCTCCCAAAGTGCTGGGATTACAGGCGTGACTGTGCCCAGCCTTTTATTCTTTTAAGTAGAGGTGAGGTCTTACTCTGTCGCCCCTGATGGTTTCAAACTCCTGAGCTCAAATGATCCTCCCACTTTGGCTTCCCAAAGTGCTAGGATTACAGGTGTGAGCCACCATACCCGGTCTCAGTTTATTTTTAAGGTAACCATTAAACTACTGTGAATCGAGTAAAAAGAGAGCTAATATTCATAATTAATATTCCATAGCAGAGAACTGTTTTTCTGTTCTCCTGTACCCAGGTACCATAATCATCCTGGGTGTGTCCCCTGGCTTTCAAAATGCCACATTGAATCTGAACTGTATTCATTTTAACTACTGAGATAAAGGAGATAATCACAGGTTTGGGGAGAGAGTAATTTTGATATGGGGTTGAATGTCTGTCTGGTGACAGAGAAAGAGAAGTAAAGCATTATGTAAAACTTAAAACAGGCCAGGTATGGTGGGTGGCCAGCATTTTGGGAGGCCAAGATGGGTGGATCACCTGAGGTCAAGAGTTGAAGAACAGCCTGGCCAACATGGTGAAACCCCATCTCTACTAAAAAAAAAAAGCAATAACAAAAAACACACAAAAATTAGCCAGGTGTGGTGGCAGGAGCCTGTAATCCCAGCTACTCAGGAGGCTGAGGCAGGAGAATCGCTTGAACCTGGGAGCCAGAGGTTGTAGTGAGCAGAGATTGTGCCACTGCACTCCAGCCTAAGTAACAGAGCAATACTCTATCTCAAGGACAAACAAACGAACAACTTAAAAGAAAACCTAGTCTTGTTGTTCATGAACAGTGGTGTGAGACGAGAAGGTGGTACATGTGCACAAGTAAGAGCAGATTCTGACCTGTACTACTAACAGCTTCTGATGAACTAAGCAGCCGAATCTATTAAAGGGAAAGAAAATTCACTAGCACCGCCCGGACAGAATCTCAAGGCTGCTCTAGTTGGCACTGTAAGCAAAGTTATACTTGCGGTGTTGTGCTCCAACAGTCACTTTCTAATGTACCAGGATCAGGACATACCTCAAGGAGTCAGAGAAAAGGCCAAATCACAGCAGTAAGATCACACTGAGGACCACAGGGATGGCATGGGTCTAGAGTTATTTTCACCATTACAGAACTAAGATTTCAAGTAAGAGTGCTTGAACATGCCAGGGAGCCCAAGAGGGTTGAAATACCAAAACTGCTATTTCTTGTCCAATCTAATGACTGATAATAGTGGTATCATTAACAGAATGGTAAGGGTTTATTTTACCTAACTTACATGCCCCCGGTTAACCAAAAAAAGTAGCATAACAAGTATTATTTTAGAATTGCTGTATTATTTTAGCTGCATATTTTCCATGGACTACTAAATTAATCTATATATATTTAACATAAGCCAAGTTTACAATGTTCATAACTACTATCCTGATTGTTCCATTTCTCAAAAATCATGCTTCAATCCAAAAGGTTACAAAGGGAAAAGTTAGATTTCTCAAAGGTGCTTTAAATTACTGCTCTTTTAGCGGGCCGTGGTGGCTCATGCCTGTAATCCTAGCACTTTGGGAGGTTGAGGTGGGTGGATCACCTGAGGTCAGGAGTTCAAAACCAGCCTGGCCATCGTGGTGAAACCCCATCTTTTTTTAAAAAAGAAAAAAACTACTGCTCTTTTACCACAGCGCATTATCTCTAATGTGTAAGAAAATAGTAAGAAAAAAAAGTTCCTTAAAATTCTGTACATAAACTACTTTTTATCACTTTGGTGCAATAACACTAATGACCAAACAATGATCAAGCTACAGGTGATTTGTATAACAGTCAATTTTGGTTTTCTGGCAATCTTTCAAGGTCCAGGATGTAATCCAAACTTAATTACTATGTAAATATCAGTCTCTACAAAAAAAATTAAAAATTAGCTGGGCATGGTGGCACATGTCTATATTCTCAGCTACTCAGGAGGCTGAGACATGAGGATTGCGTGAGCCCAGGAATTTGAGGCTGCAGTGAGCTATAGTCACGCCACTGCATTCCAGCCTGAGCAACAGAGTGAGAGCCTCCCTCTAAAAACAGAAAAACAAAACAAAAACACAAACAATAATAATAAAAAGTAAAACTGAACCTAAACTTTACCCCAATACTCTCTTTTCCCTTTAACAAAGTTACCAGAGACAGGCTCAATTCTAACAAGCATCTATCAGTCCTCTAAAAGTAAAAAATAATTTCAGGTAATTGGTACCAACTTCTACAATGTTGTAGCCAACTAGTAGCACAATTTCCAAAGATACTTTATTGTTTAAGTAGCTACTAATAGGTTAACAAGCCATCACAGAGGCAGGTGAAAAAGGATGATCTGTCTATATTAGCCATAAATTAAAAGATCTTGAGCAGTCATGTTATTAATATATAGCAAATACAGGTAAAATCACGAATTTTACTTAGAAAATCCAAATGGCTCTAAAAAACAGATCAATATATATTCTCTATGAAGTGATTTTTGCATGTGGCATCTGAGAATATGTCCAAGAAAATGTCTAGCTTCTATCAGTCATGCTAGTTAGCTATGAAGAAGCCTGACTAGTGGGCAATGCATGTAGTCTTTACGTTTTGGGACTAGGAAAATCCTATTTATCCGAGACTCCTAAAAACCCCCCTGGGTTACAAGTTCTGAATCTTCTCACACATACCCTTCCCCCTGAAATTCTCATGTCCTCAGGCCTTACCACTCCTTTGTGACAGCTGCTGCCTTATAAAGACATAATTCCAGTGTGAAGTATTTCTATTGGAAAATCTGGGATTGACAGGAAGTTGACAAGGACTCAGTAAAAATAACCATTCCTAACAAAGTATATATATATAAACAGGCAGTCACTGGTCAGACGCTTTCCTCAGCTGAGTCACCGGATCATGGAAAACCCCAAGTTTGCACCTGAGAGGCTCTGAAATACTACCCTCTGGAGTGCAAATATAAAACACATTAGGCTTGGAGAAACTGCTCTAAAGCAACTTGTTGGACCAGCTAGATTTAGAAATATAATGGATGGTTGGTAAAAGGTAACTCTAGGAGCTGCCAAGAAAACTCGGTTCCAAGAACCCTTCCCATAAAATTGGGCTTTCCAGACACACTCATCTAAGATGTTCCAGAGGTTTAATGAGTCCTCTCTGCTGCCCCTTTTGAATCTAAATACTTACTCAAAGTCTCTAGAGCCATCTGTTAAGGCCAAAGGAAATCTTCTTGATATGTTTACATCACAAAAGTTTATGCTGCATTGGTAGGAACTCTAAAAAGCCAAATGCATGCACAGCTACTTGGGAGGCTGAAGTGGGAGGACTGGTTGAACCCAAGAGTTCAGGACCAGCCTCAAAAAAAAAAAGCCAAATGCTGCTACTCCAGACTTGATACTGTAAAAAAGAATGAAAGAATGTTAGGTCTTTTGACAGTGGACTTTATGGTTTCTCAAAAACTTTCCCTTTTAAAATATGAGTAATACCCTATATTACTTTCCTATGGCTGACTTCACACAAGTGTATTCTCAGTTCCGGAGGTCATGAATCTGAAATGGCTTTTACAGGGCTGGTTGTGTCTGAGGGCAGAATGCCTTTTGCCTTTTTCATCTTCTAGAGGACCACCTGCATTCCTTGGCTCCCGTTCCCTTCATCGGTCACTACAACCTCTTGTTTCCATCATGAAATCTGCCCCCACTCACTCTGGTCTGCCTCCCTCTTCCAAGGACCCGTGTGATCATATTGGGCCAATGCAGACAATCCAGGATAATCTCCCATCTCAAAATTCTGAATTTGACGCATCTGCAGTCTCCTTTCCTATATTCATAGGTTCTAGAGATTAGGACATGGACATCTTTTAGGCATCATTATTCAGCCACCACACACTTAGCAGATTAAAAATTCTATGAAGTACACTTACCTATAGTATCTCATTTTGGTACTTACAAGGTGTTATCATTCCTATTTAATGAATGAGAAAGCAGCTCTAGAAAACTTAATTGCTTAGCAATAGTCATAGTTAGTGACAGAACTCAAACCAGAGATCATATGGCCCTAGAGATCATGTAACAGAACCACACACCACTTCTCCTCCACCAGGCTGCCTATAAATCACTGGCCTTTGGCTTCTCATTTTCTTACAAAGCTTTTTTAAGAGAATATATCTTTATATATATGAACACTTTTTTTTCCCCCTTCTGAGATGGAGTTTCACTCTTATCACCCAGGTTGGAGTGCAATGATGTGTTCTCACCTCATTGCAACTGCCTCTCGGGTTCAAGCGATTCTCCCACCTCAGCCTCCTGAGTAGCTGGGATTATAGGCACCTGCCACCATGTCCGTCTATTGTTTTTTGTATTTTTAGTGGAAACGGGGTTTCACCATGTTGGCCAGGTTGGTCTTGAACTCCTGACTTCAGGTCAGGATCTGTCCACCTCGGCCTCCCAAAGTGCTGGGATTACAGGAGTGAGCAACCATGCCCGGCCTAAAGATATATTCTTTACCACCATCTTACCTGTTCATCCACTTTTTTTTCCTGAGGAACGCAAGCAAATGAAGGAAAATGTCTGCATACAGTAAAGATTTGATTTATAAGTCTACAAGACAATATTGCATCTACAAGCAGAGAATTCCTGTTAGGCAAATAAAGTACACTGACATTTTATCTGCCCAAAGGAATTGCACTTACTCATTCAAGTGTTAGATGAACAAACATGATGCTAAGCATAAAATCTGTTCTTAGTAACTTTTAAAAATGTATACCGTAGATTGTTTGGCTGGGGGGCAGGGTGGCAAAAAATAAAAATAAATAAATAAATACAGAAAAAAACGTACACAATAGTAGCAAAGCAAGAAGCTGTAACAAACCATCATATTTCCTAATTCTTTTTAGATACATTTAAGACTGTTAGCAAAGAAGATATGATACACAGCAAAGCACATGGAAAGAAAGTTGCAGCATTTGTTCAAAATGATGTAAATTCATGGATCTTCTAGACCAGTGGTTCTCAAAGCTGATGGTGCACCCAAATCACCTGGAGGATTTGGTAAAACACAGATTGTTGGCCCTAGCCCAGTTTTCAGTTCAGGAGATCTGGGGCAGACCCAAGCATTCATAAATTTCTAAAAAGTTTCCAGGCAATACAGATGCTACTAGTCCAAAGACCATACCTTAAAAACCAGTTTTAGATAAAATTCACATTTTCACAGCAATTCAGAAAAACTACAAAAGCAGGTGTGGTGAATTTTTATTTGAAATAGCAAAAACAAACAAACCCCTAAAACCAATGCAGGAAAACAACCACCACCACCACGCACACACACACAAAGGGGGAAAAAAACCTCATAGTGACAGTCAGTTCCCCAAACAGAACAAACCTGAGCTACTTGAACTGAACTGCTCATGACCGTGCAAGTTATCAATCTGCCCTTTACTGACTGCTCTTCAAGGATTAAATGTGGTAACACACATAGCAGCCTCCTGTGAGGTGGGCAGAGGAAACGAAGGCTCAGAGAAGCAAGGGTTCACCATGAAGCACCAGGAAAAGTCTCCACATTCAGTGGGAGGTAAACATGGTCCACCCCCTAACAATTTTAGAATGCTGAAGAAACTAAGTTTTGGTGATATGTGCCGAATTACACTCTAGCAGTCCGATGTCAAGTAAATCTAGTACTGCCAACATACGATGGAAGAAGTAAGCCGACACCACAGGTTTTTTTTCTTTTTAAATCATGGTAGCTATGTGCTGTGTGGCCACCTTCCTTTTGCAACAGCTACACCTAGAAATCACTAAAACAATAAGTGATGGGCAAGAGCCTGAGGTGCTATCAAAGCCAAATACATGTTAAATTATATATTTTGCAAACTTTATTAAGACAGGAAACCATTTTAATAATACTAAAAAGATTTTCTAAAAGACTCAAGCAAAAATGGCTGCCAATTGGGCCTGTCTAAAATTCAGTGAGCATGAACGCCCCAAAGTCTACGGAAGCATCTTTAAGTTACAGAACTTTGCGAAGGTGATCAACCAGAAGCTAACTTCCTGTTATTCCTACTTCTTTTAAATAAGTCATCACCAAGTGTTTCCAAAGCAGAGCATTTTGTTTTCTTATACTCAAAACCTGTTCAAGTGAGAGAAAACAGTGCAGTAAGAATATTCTTATATTTATGACATTCAAGATCACTATTTGGACCTAAGAGCATGTCAGGATTTTCAGCACCTGCATGTAACTGTTTCATGACGACCCTCCACAAGGGGCAGGGAAGGAAGAAGCGTGCAGGGCTTGCCTGGCCCTACCTCTAGTGTGCAGGAAAGAGGAGAGGGAACTCAGTATCCCTCCAGCCACAGTTTCTTCTCAGTATATGGACGGATTACTAGACCCCATAAAGTGCAAGAATCATGAGACAAGGGGACTATCAGTGATTAATCCTTGTACTAATAACTTTTAAAGTACACCCTCTCAGCATAAGAGATCCCATATAGCACAATAAATGAACAGAAATAACGGTTTTCTGGCATTTTGCAACTTCCCAATTAGAAATTGACAAATATAAAACAAAACAAAACAATTTTTGAGCTGGGCATGGTGGCTCACACCTCTAATTCCAGAACTTTGGGACGCCTGAGGTTGGGAGTTTGAGACCAGCCTGGCCAGCATGGTGAAACCCTGTCTCTACTAAAAATAAAAAAATTAGCCGAGTGTGGTGGCGGGCGCCTGTAATCCCAGCCACTCAGGAGGTGAGGCAGGAGAACTGCTTAAACCCAGGAGGCGGAGGTTGCAGTGAGCCAAGATCATACCACTGTCCTCCAGCCTGGGTAACAAAAGCGAAACCCCATCTCAAACAAATAATAGGAAGCTGTTAAGCACAAATCTTATCACCGGCAACAAATATTATCAATTCTTTAATTTTAACAAAATCTGGTAAATATTCAAATCTGAATAACCATAGTTTGTCAGTTATTCTTACAAGTAAAAATGATATCCATGAAAAAAGATGCTAGGTCAGCATGTAACTCAAATAACCCTACAGGTAGAATTTTCCTTGTAATAACCATAGTACTTACGCAGCAGAAGTGCCTTGTGTGTACTCCCCATTACATCACACAAAGCATTAAAAAGATGTGCAATCTAGTGTCAAGATTTCATAAAAGGAATATTTTTTTTACTACTTCATTAAGGGCATTCTTAGGTGAAACTGGCTTTTAAAAAAAACTAACTATAGAGCGTGTGGTGGTGAAGAATACAGTGGCTATGAGCACACTTTGGTGCCACTGCCTTGATTCATGCTTAGGCACCAGCGGTACCATCAATACAAATGTTAACAGAGAGAAAAAGATAACTTCTCAGAAATACTATATAAAGGTTTGACCTTCAGGATCCCATGAGAGATTTCCAGAGGAATAAGGGCCACACTTTGCGAAGTGCTAATGTTGAGAAGCACTGACAGTTACCCAGTTTATCACTTTGTGGCCCTTCGAGATTGTTTACTCTTTTAATAGAAGTGCTGGCTACTCTGACACCCTCCCACATATTCATGAGGCAATACTCCTGGTTACACACTGACTCTTACTGCTGCTGTTTCATGTCTTATCATATCTGTTGCTTCACACTCATAGTGAACTGGACACTACTCCACAATGCACTGCGCAATCAGCACGGCTCAGTGTCTGATCTGCAACAGCCAGTACAGTGTGGTTTAACAGCACAGGCTCTGAAGTCAGTTTGCTTGGGTTCCAATACTGGGTGTACCACTTACCAGCTCTAAAGCCTTGTACAGACTCTTTACCCTCGTTTGCAAAATGAGTGTAATAGTATCTATCGATGAAAGTTATGAGGATTCAACAACCTATTCAGTGTTTGGCTATGGGTCCTTACACACCGGAAGTGCTCACAACATGTTACCAATAGTCTAAATATTACTATACTTATTAGTATATATTACTATAATACTGGGATGGTAGATGTATTCTAAGTTGTAGCAAAGAAATTGTATACAGTAGTCAAGACTAGGCTGCACCCCCAGGAAGGAGCCTACGCTCTAACAGCAGTATTTCTCAAGCTAGCCTGGAAGAATCACCTAAGGCAGGGGTCCCCAACCCCCAGGTCAGACTGGGACTGGTTAGTGGCCTATTAGGAACTGGGCCGCCCTGCAGGAGAGAGGCAGGCAAGTCAGTGAAGCTTCATCTGTATTTACAGCCTCTGCCCATCGCTTGCATTAACGTCTGAGTTCCACCTTCTGTCAGATCAGCCAGCAGCATTAGATTCTCATAGGAGGGCAAACCCTATTGTGAACAGCACATGCAAGGGATCTAGGTTGTGCACTCATGAGAATCGAATGTCTGATGATCTGTCACTGACTCCCATCACATCATCCTCAGATGGGACCGAGTAGTTGCAGAAAAACAAGTTCAGAGACCCCACTGATTCTACATTATGAGGAGTTGTATAATTATTACATATTACAATGTAATAACAGAAATAAAATGCAACATAAAGTAATGTGCTTCAATCATCCCGAAAACATCCTTCCCCTCCTTCCCATCTGTAGAAAAACTGTCTTCCACAAAACCAGTCCCTGATGCCAAAAAGGTTGGAGGCCTGTAACCTAAGGTACTTCCAAATCTAGATTACTGGGTTCCAGCCTAGACTATACACCATAATAAACTTTAGGGAAAGAGCCTTAAAATCCATGTAACAACACGTTAAGGAATTCCTATTATTATGCAAGGTTGGGACATATACCTCTAGAGAGAACATTGTATTTGAGGAATTTAGAACTATTAAAAGACTGATAGTCAATCATCAAAAGTCATTTTCTGAATTAACTGAAATAGTAAGGCATAATTTACCTTGAAAAGACACCTCCACACATGACAAAGTTTATCTTGAAAAAGACATGCTCAAAAAAAAGAATTTAAAATGGAGAAATAATGCATTTCTTCTATTCTAAGACATAGTGGATTGTAAAATAGCATACATTTTCCAAAATAGTTACATACCACTTTCCTCTTCAGACTCTGATCGAAGTTTGAACTGAAACTTTCTTCACATTCAAAGTCTAATGATTTTTCTGAACTTTTGGCCACTGCCAGTTATGCAATAGTATCAGAGAAACATGTCATTTCTCAAAAGCCAGAATTCTATTCTTTTTGACATCTTTGGGGCTGACAGCATAATTTCGAGGCAAATAAAAGAACATCTGAGAATCCTCTGAATTCTGTATTTAGTTAAACTCAGTTTCATCTTTCCTCAAATAGATGTCCCTAGAAATTAAGCAGTTTCTCTTAAAAATAAGGATGTTTTTAAAAGAATTAGTGCTTGAGTGATATTCCATCCCAAGTCATGAATCAGTCACTGTTAACCCCCATTATCTCTCAAATGCTCTACAATGTATTCCTAAGATTTAGCTATTTCTATTGCTTTTAACTGTATTATTTATCTAGGTACAGGCTATTTCCTATACTTAAAATAATCCTTGTAGCATAGTCTTTTTGAGAAAGACATCGAAAGTGATTGCTTATCTATATTTAACTTAAAATGCTGCCATGTGTAATGTTGCCAGTGCAAATAACTTTAATTAGGTGACAAATGGTTGAGAAGACACCTCCACACATGGCAAAGTTTATATATAAATGCAGGCAATGACATCTGCAACAGCACTTGTGAATTTCTTTTGCCACTAAGGACTACAAAGGACCATCAAAAATATTTAACAGTATTGAGAAAGTTTATCTTAGAGTTGAACAACTATGATATTAGACAATTCATGCATTAAAAATCATTTTTTTTTAGGTAGAGTATTGCTCTCTTCTCCAGGCTGAAGTGCAGAGGCACAATCACGGCTCACTGCAACCTCTGCCTCCCAGGTTCCAGTGATTCTCCTGCCTCAGCCTCCTGAGGAACTAAGATTACAGGTGTATGCCACCACACCCAGCTGATTTTTGTATTTTTAGTACAGACGGGGTTTCACCATGTTGGCCAGCCTGGTCTCGAATGCCTAACCTCAAGTGATCCGCCCACCTCAACCTCCCAAAGTGCTGGGATTACAGGTGTGAGCCACCGCACCCAGACCATGTATAAAAAGTATAGTTTGCCCCAGGCAATATAATGAAACCTCATCTTTACAAAAAATAAATTAGGCATGGTGGTATATACCTATAATCCTAGCCACTCAGGAGGATGAAGTGGGAGGATCCCTTGAGCCTGGAAGGTCATGGGTGCAGTGGAGCCATGGTCATGCCACTGCAATCCAGCCTGGGTGAGAGAGTGAGACCCTGTCACTACAAAAGAAAAACAAATGTTTGGGGAAAAATGGTATCTGATAAAGTGGAATACAGAGCCAATTCAGTAACTGAGGACAAGAAGATAGGATATAAGGCATTTCATTGCAAAGTGCAGTCTATGGACCACCAGTATTACCCAACCACTTGCCAAGTGGTCAACAGATAGACGATGTGGTAATTTCTAAGGAAAATCAATAAAATAATATTTTCACATATACCTGAAGTATAAGATTAATAACCTCACAGAAATTCTGAAGTAATCTTAAAGGGTGGGTATGCCATAGGGACTACTGTCCCAAGTTTACCACACCTAACATCTCCTGTTTATAATAACAATTTTTAAGTCTCTTCATTATACTGAAATTATATTAATACTCTACATAACTTAAGAAATCATTACAATGTCCTAACTATAATATGGAGAATAAAGAAAAGGAAGTTAATTCATAATAAAACGCTATTTAACATTTTAAAACTGGAGCATCAATACACTAGGAAATATCATATACAGTAAGATGCTTGCATCAATATGAACCATCAACATGAATATGACAGCAACAAATGTCAACTGAATTACGTGTGTCAAACGGTGACTACAGCACCATGAGGAGTACTGCCGTAGGTGGTGCATTTTACCAAGATGGCGAGCTCTTGGTAAAGCCTTAAATCAAAGGACATTACTCACTCCTTGATGTACACAGCAGTGCCATTCATAGAAAATGGAGTGTATTGTGTAAAAAATGATCTGTTTATATGTAAAATACTTTAGATGTGAGTAATTACAGGAGCTTCAAACACCATGAGACAGAATAGTTACTCATTGTACAGCACTTTTCTGCACGCTGCAAGACATCTAGCAGACCTAAACCCTGTCCACTAAATGTCTGTAATGACCTCTACTATGCTGCCAAACAAAAATGCTCTGACAAATTTCAAAAATGCACCCTGGAAAATGGTATTACCATAGCTGAAAACTACCGTGCTACATGGGTATATATGACTGGGCTTGGATATTTTAAAAATTCTTTGCTTGCTACTATTTACTTCTTATGTTAGCGTTTTTGCTATTACACAGTATGACTTTGTAGCTGCAATTTACCATAATGGATCAACAGAAAAGTAGTTACGAAAATAGAAACTACTACATCTAAGCATACTACAAATATATGTGATTAAATATGACTCAAGTACAAACAAGAATGGGAACATATATGTTCTGGAACAAAATAATTCTGAATGTGATGATTTCAAATATGCAGATGAGAATCCACAACTAGGAATATCTGAAAACTGGATTTCACTGGACCAGAAACTACTCACACCAGCATGCTGTCCAAAGTGAAAATGTATCAAACAGCGACATAAAGCCATTGAAGCTTTCATACCGTTTTCAACATATTTAACCAACACTGTTTAGCTTGCTGTAAAGGATGTAGACTTCAAAAGAAACATTCCGTTTTAAATTATTATATTGTCAACAATGAAAAAAGAACATGCAGATTCAGAATAAAAGCAAAGTAATAAAGAAAAAATATACAAAGATAAATGCAAACATAAAGCTAGAAAGAATAGAAAGCAGAGTCTTGAAGAAATGTTCGTACAGCCATGTTCACAACAGCATTATTCACAACAGCCACAGGGTGGAAGCAATCCATGCCCACCCATGAAAGAATGGATAAGAAAAATGTGGCCTACCTATACATTCAAATATTATTCAGCCTTTAAAAAAAGCTAATTCTGAAATTCTGATACATACCACAACAGGGATGAACCTTGAAGACATGCTAAGTGAAGTACACCATCACAAAAGGACAAATGTAGGAGTCCATTCATGTAACATACCTAGAGCAGTCAAGTTCACAGACGGTGGAATGGTGGTTGGGGGAGAGGAAAATGGGGATTGTTGTATAATAAGTATGGAGTTTCAGTTTTAGAAGATGAAAAAGTTCTGGAGGTAAACAGTGATAATGACTGCACAGCATTGTGAATGTACATAATACCACAGTACGGTACATTTAAAAATGACTAAAATAATAAATTTTATGTTATATATACATTTTACCAAAGTTTTCAAAAAACAGTAAAAAGTAAAAAAGCTGGCAAATTAGAAAGTAGAACTGACATAAAATCTGTTGGCAAATGAAACTAATAAATCACTCAAGGTAGAAACATTCCTTGGTATCCATGGGGGACTGACTCCAGGATCCCCCTCAGATAACAAAATCCACATATACTCAAGTACTTTATATAAAATGGCTGGTCACAGTGGCTGACACCTGTAATCCCAGCACTTTGGGAGGCTGAGGTGGGTAGACCACCTAAAGTCGGGAGTTCAAGACCAGCCTGGCCAACATGGTAAAACCCCATCTCTACTAAAAATACAAAAATTAGCTGGGTGTGATGGCACACACCTGTAATCCCAGCTACTTGGGAGGCTAAGGCAGGAGAATCACTTGAACCCAGGAGGTGGAGTTGCAGTGAACCGAGATCACACCACTGCACTCCAGCCTGGGTGACAAGAGCGAAATTCTGTTGGGGGGGGGGGCATAGTATTTGCATATAACCTACACATATCCTTCTCTATACTTTAAATTGTCTCTCCCTACTTGTAATGCCTAATATAATGTAAATGCCACATAAATATATTGAATAATCCTTATCTGAAATGCTTGAGAACAGAAGTGTTTTGGATTTGGGGTTTTTCAGATTTTGGGATATTTGCATTACATATTTACTGGTTCAACATCCCTAAGTTGAAAATTGGAAATGCTCAAATAAGTATGTCCTTTGGACACCATGGCACTCAAAAAGTTTCAGAATTTAGAGCATTTCAGATTTCTGGATTAGGGATACTCAATCTGTTGTTCTTAGGCCATATTTTAAAGAACGTGTGTTGTTTTATCATTGTTTTGTTATTATTTTCTTTTCCAAATATTCTGATCCAAGGTTAGTTGAACCCAATGATGTGGGCCCCACAGATACAGAGGGCTGACTGTATTAACAAAATTTAAACAGGAGAACTCTCAACTCAGAACATGAAGTTGTAACTGCTATGAGAACTGTCCTCTCACTATAAACAGCTAGAAAACCAGACAACATACATGAAATAACAGTATTTAGACACTGGGCAAGAAGTAGCACAAGAGTGTGATCCTCCACCAGGGAAAGGAAACAAAAGGTAAACTTTACGATTAACCAAACTTACAGCCTGGTGACAACTCCCAGGCTTCACTTCAGGGAAAGAACACTGAAACAAAATACAAGGGTCTCAGTGAACTGAGTAGCCAATAGAGCTAGGGGAAGCTGAGGCAGCTAGAATTTGCAGGACACAGTACTGGAGAAGCTGGAGCTGCGTGCAGAGAGCTCTGGAGGTCTGGCAGAAGGGTTCCCTTTAGTCTCAGATTTGCAAGTGCTTGAGAAAAAGTCTCCCCAAGGTCAGGGAACAATCTATGGGAAAGCAATAGGGCCAACACTTCCCAGAGCTCCCACAAGGCTTGTTACGTTGACCATGAAAAAACCATGGGGTCCCTAAAAGGATCAACACCTTGCAGGGGTGGGGGGGAGGGAAAGGGCTAAATGAGTCCAAAGATAAAGACTGCTATGACTAGCCACAAAAACCTTGTAAGTAAGCATTGCAAGGATCAAACTGATCCAAACATTACTTAACTGTGTTACCAAATACAATCAGACAATCTTTAGAGGAATATAGCAAATCCAGTGTCCAGCAATGTAAAATATAAAATTCACAATGTCCAAGCATACAAGGAAGTGAAAAAGATGACCCATATCAGGATGAAAACTAATTGAAATAAATCTGTAAATGATAGAAATAATGAAATTAGAATACAAAGACGTTAAAACAAATAATATTGGCCGGGCGCAGTGGCACACGCCTGTAATCCAAGAACTTTGGAGGCTAAGGCGGGTGGATTACTTGAGTCAGGAGTTCAAGACCAGCCTGGCCAACATGTGAAACCCCGTCTTAAAAAAAAAAAAAAAAAAAATCTAGTTCATATGAACGTGATGTTGAAAGGAAATAGTTTTTCTGACCAAAAAGGAAATTGTAAAGATTTTTAAAGTACAGTATCTCAAATTAAAAACACATTGGCTGAGAGTAACAGCAGATGAGAACTTGCAGAAGGTAAGATGGTTGAACTTGAAGATGCAGCAATAAAAACTACCCACAGTGGGCCGGAGGCAGTGGCTCATGCCTGTAATCCCAGCACTTTGGGAGGCCGAGGTGGATAGATGATGAGGTCAAGAGATCGAGACCATCCTGGTCAACATGATGATACTGTCTCTACTAAAATTACAAAAATTAGCTAGGCATGGTGGTGCGCACCTGTAGTACCAGCTACCCAGGGGGCTGGGATAAGAGAATCACTTGAACCCAGGAGGTGTGGGTTGCAGTGAGCCGAGATCCACTACACTCCAGCCTGGCAACAGAGCCAGACTCTGTCTCCAAAAGAAAAAAAAAGTATCCACAATGAAAAGACTGAAAAAATATGAACAGAGCTTCAGTGGACTGACCACGGTGGCTCACGCCTGTAATCCCAGCACTTTGGGAGGCCAAGGTGGGGGATCACAAGGTCAAGAGAGAACATCTTGGCCAACATCATGAAACCCTGTCTCTACTAAAAATATAAAAATTAGTCGGGCATGGTGGCACACACCTGTGGTCCCAGCTACTCAGCAGGCTGAGGCAGGAGAATCTCTTGAACCCAGGGGGTGTAGGTTTCAGTGAGCCAACATTGCACCACTGCACTCCAGCCTGGTGACAGAGTGAGACTTTGTCTCAAAGGCAATAATTTATAAAAATAAAATAAAAACAAAAACAACAACAGATCAAAACCTCAGTAACCTGTGGGACACGATCAAGTGGTCTAACACAGCTGAACAAGAATACAGGAAGGGCAAAAGGGAAAGCAGGAAAAAATCTGAAGAAATAATGGCTGCAAATTTTATACATATGATGAAAACTATAAATTCGCAGATCCAAGAAACTCAAAACGCCCCAAACAAAAGAAACATAAATAAAACCACATCAGCTGGGCGAGGTGGCTCAATGCCTGTAATCCTAGCACTTTGGGAGGTGGAGGCAGGCAGATCACAAGGTCAAGTGATCAAGACCATCCCAGCCAACATGGTGAACCCCGTCTCTACTAAAAATACAAAAATTAGCTGGGCGCGTGGTAGCTCACGCCTACTACTAAGGAGGCTAAGGCAGGCATATTGGTTGAACCCAGGAGGCAGAGGTTGTAGTGAGCCAAGACTGTGCCACTCCAGCCTGGCAACAGAGCAAGACTCTGTTTAAAAAAAAAAAAAAAAAATTAGGCCACATAAAAAGGTCATGTGCACAGATTCCAGCCAACAGACAAAGGTAAGGTCTCAGCCAGCATCAACTGCTTAACATACAAGTGGGTAAACCTTCAGATAATCCTAGCCCCCCGTTTTGAGCTGCCTCACAGAGGACACAGGCATCATGAAGCAGAGACAGACCATCTCTGCTGTGTCCTATCCAAATACCTAACCCACAGAATAAGTTGGCAATAGTGCTGTTTAAAGGCACTTGGGCTTTTATGCCATGAAAATAACTAGAACAGGCTGGGCGCAGTGGCTCGTGCCTATAATCCTAGCACTTTGGGAGGCCGAGGTGAGTGAACTGCCTGAGCTCAGGAGTTCAAGACCAGCCGGGCAACACGGTGAAATCCCATCTCTACTAAAATACAAAAAATTAGCTGGGTATGGCAGCGTGTGCCTATAATCCCAGCTACTTGGGAGGCTGAGACAGGAGAATTGCTTGAACCTTGGAGGCAGAGGTTGCAGTGATCCAAGATTGCACCACTGAACTCTAGCCTGGGTGACAGAGCGAAACTCCATCAAAAAAAAAAAAAAAAAAAAAAGTTACTAAAACAGAAAAAAAAAATAGAAAAAATTTTAAATTATGCGTAAGTTACAGGTGAAATGGTGTAACATTATTTCAGCAGATGGTAATAACAATGTATACTGTACACCCTGCATCAACCACTAAAAACATAAAACAAGGATGTGAAGCTAGTAAATCAAGAATAGACCAGCCTGGTCAACATGGTGAAACCCTGTCTCTCCTAAAAATGCAAAAAATTAACCAAGCGTGGTGGCAGCCCCTATAATCCCAACTACTAGGGAGGCTGAGGCGGAGAACTGTTTAAACCTGGGAGGTGGAGGTTGCAGTGAGTCCAGACTGTGCCACCGCCCTCTCGCCTGGGTGATAGAGTGAGACTCCATCTCAAAAAAAAAAAAAAAAGAGGCCGGGCATGGTGGCTCACGGCTGTAATCCAAGCACCTTGGAGGCCAAGGTGGGTGGATCACCTGAGGTTGGGAGTTAAAGACCAGCCTGACCAACATGGTGAAACCCCGTCTTAAAAAAAAAGAATAGAGGTAAAATGGAATCATGAAAATTCTCAATGTTTTAAAAAGGCAGAAAAACATGGAAAAGGAAAGAAAAAAAGATGAGAAAGCAATTCCAAGGAAACATTTTTTAACACAAGCATATCAATAATTACATCAAAGGTAAATTATAATATAACCTACTCTAAAAGGCAAAGATTGTCAAACTAGATAAAAAAGCAAGATCCAGCCACATGCTATGTATAAGAAACATAGATACAGGCTGGGCACAATGGTTCATGAGTTCAAGACCAGACTGGCCAACATGGTGAAACCCTATCTCTACTAAAAAATACAAAAATTAGCTGGACATGGTGGCTCATGCCTGTAATCCCAGCTACTCGGGAGGCTGAGGTAGGAGAATTGCTTGAACTGGGACCCAGGAGGCGGAGGTTGCAGTGAATGGAGATCGCGCCACTGCATTCCAGCCTGGGCTACAGAGTGAGACTCCATCTAAAATAAATAAATAAATAAAGATACAGATTAAAAGGATGGAGAAAATACATATACTATACAGGTAAGCCGGAGTGGCGTTAAGTATCAACAAAGTAGACTTTAGGACAAGGAATATCAGGAGGGATATTACAAAATGACAGAGGGGTCCATTCCTCAAAAGGACATAACAATCCCAAATATATATTCCCCGATAGCTGAGCTTCAACACTCACAGAACTGAAAGCAGAAACAAGCGATTGAAGTTGGAAAGATCAACACATCTTTCTTAGTGATTGGCAAAACAAAGGGACCCTCCCCCACAAAATCACCAAGAACTACTGACCAACTTGGCTTAATAGATACTTATACAGTATTTCAC
This sequence comes from Callithrix jacchus, assembly GCF_049354715.1. NCBI lineage: Eukaryota > Metazoa > Chordata > Mammalia > Primates > Cebidae > Callithrix > Callithrix jacchus. Next base: position 124,011,120 of record NC_133510.1, read on the forward strand.
CCAGTAACAGCAGAATATACATTATTTTCAAGTGTACTTAAAACACTCACCAACATGGACCATATTGTGGACCACTAAAAACACAAACCCCTATCCATCAATTTAAAAAGGATGAAATAATACAAGCATATTCTCTACAGGAGAATTAAACCAGAAATTAATAGGAGAAAAAATACTTCTAAATAACTCATGGGTCAAAGGAAACAATAAGGGAAATTAGAAAATATTTTGATTCGAATGAAAATCAAACAGACCAAAATTTATGGTATGCAGTTAAAGAAGTGCTTAGAGGGAAATGTATTAACTTTCAATACTTACACTGGAAAAGAAGCAAGTTTTCAAATTCACGATCTAAGCTTGTATCTTGAGAAACACACACACAAAAGGAAACAAATTAAATGCAAAGAAAGAAGGACATAACAAATATGAATGCAGACATGAATAAAATAGAAAAACACTAGAGAAAAAGCAGGAAAACTAAAAGCAATTCTCCAAAAACAAACTCATCTAGCTAAATTGATCAGGAGAAAGGGAGAAGTACAAATTACTAATAAGAGAAATGAAAGAGGAACATCACAACAGATGTTACAAACATTTAAAAGGTGGTAAAAAATTACAAACTCATACAAACAAATTAAGACTATCTAGATGAAATGGAAAGAGACAAATTACCAATTTCAACATAAACTAAAATACACACTATAAATCCTAAATCAATATACAGCTTAACTAGGCCAGTATCTGGTAACAAAATTGAAATGGTAGCTTAAATCCTCCCATAAAGAAAATTCTAAGCCCAGATTACTTCACTGGTGATCCACCAACCATTTAAAGAAAGAAATAACAATTCTACACAATCTTCCAGAAGAGGAGAAAAAACATTTCTCAACTCATTCTATAAGGCCAGCATTACTCTGATACCAAAACCAAAGACATAAAAAAATCACAGACCAATGTATCTCATGAATAGAGATGTGAAAATCTGTAACAAAATGTTAGCAAACCAAACCCTGCCATATAGAAAAAGCATAACATGTTAAGACTTCAGGAATGCCCGGCTTGTTTAACATTTGAAAATCAATCAGTATAATTCATGGTGTCACTATTCAAAACCATATGATTATTTCAATAGATGCTGAAAAAGCATTTGACAAAATCCAACACCCATTTGTGATAAAATCTCGTGGCAAACTAAAAATAAAAGGCAATAAAGGCATCTAGAAAAAACCCAGATCACACACAGTGATGGAAGGCTCAATCCTTCCCACCTAAGATCAACAGGGCTGAGATATCCACTCTTCTCACTGATAGCATCATACTGGAGGACCTCATCAGTGCAATAAGACAAGCAAAAGAAACAAAAGGCAAGAGATTAAAAAGGAGTAAGTAAAATTACCTTTATTTGCAGATTATATAATCACATATGTATAAAATGGTAAGTAACCCACACAAAAAGTTACTAGAAGTCATAAGTGAGTTTACCAAAACTGTAGGATACAAAGATCAGTTACATTTCTGGCCAGGCACAGTGGCTCATGCCTGTGCACTTTGGGAGGGTCAGGCAGGCAAATCCCCTGAAGTCAGGAGTTTGAGACTGGCCTGGCCAAAATGGTGAAACCTCGTCTCTACTAAAAATACAAAAAAATTAGGCAGGCATAGTGGCACATGCCTATAGTCCCAGCTACTCAGGAGGCTGAGGCAGGAGAATCGCTTGAACCCAGGAAGGGGAGGTTGCAATGAGCCAAGATTGTGCCATTGCACTCCAGCCTGGGTGAAAAGAGGGAAACTGTCTGAAAAAAATAATAAAATAAAAAATTAAAATTAAAAAAAATCAATTACATTTCTATATATTCCCAATGAAAAACTGAAAGTTGAAATAAAAATTACAATTATCCCAAAATATTAAATATAAAGATACACATTTAACAAAATATGTGGAAGAACCATGCACAGGCATATCTCAGAGATACTGTGGTTTCAGTTCCAAACCAGAACAACAAAGCAAATATGACAATAAATCACACAAATTTATTTCCCAGTGCATATAAAAGTTATATTTATACTATACTGTAGTCTATTAAGTGTGAAATAGCATGTCTAAAAAAATGTACATACCTTAAACTATTTTATTGCTAAAAGATGCTAACAATCTCTGAGCCTTCAGCCACTTGTAATCTTTTTGTTAGTGAGGGTCCTGACTCATAGATGGCTGCTGACTGATGAGGGTGGTGACTGCTGAAAGATGGGCAGGCTGTGGCAATTTATTAAAAGGAGGCAACAATGAATTTAAGTTTGCCACATCGACTGTGACTCTTTCTTTCATGAAAGATTTCTTTGTAGCACATGATGCCATTTAACAACATTTTTCCCATAGCAGAACTTCTTTCAAAACTGAAGTCAAGGCCAGGCACCGTGGCTCACGTCTGTAATCCCAGCACTTTGGGAGGCCGAGGTGGGTGGATCACCTGAGGTCAGGAGTTCGAGACCAGCCTGACTAATATGGTTAAACCCTGCCTCTACTAAGAATACAAAATCAGTAGGGCATGGTGGCACATGCCTGTAATCCCAGCTATCTGGGAGGCTGAGGCAGGAAAATTACTTGAACCAGGAAGGTGGAGGCTGTAATGAGCCGAGATTGTGCCACTCTACTCCAGCCTGGGGAATGAGCAAAACTCACCCTCAAAAAAAAAAAAACAAAAAACAAAAAACAAAACCTCTCAGACCTTGCTGCTGCTTTATCAACAAAGTTTATGTAATATCCTAAATCTTTCCTTTGCAATTTCAACAATGTTCATAGCATCTTCACCAGTAGATTCCATCTCAAGAAACCACCTTCTTTGTGTGTCATCTGAAGCAACTTCTCATCTGTTCAAGTCTTCAAACTCTACTTGTAAGCTTACTTCTTGTGCTATTTCCCTATATCTGTGGTTACTTCTACTCAAGTCTTAAAACCCTCAAAGTCATCCATGAAGACTGGAATCAACTTCCTCCAAACTCCTCTGAATGTTGGTATTTTGAACTCTTCCCATGAATCATAAATAACCTTAGTGGCATCTAAAATGGTCAATCCTTTCCAGATTTTTTTATTTATTTCATTCAGATCCATCAGAGGAACCACTATCTATGGCAGCTATAGCTTTACAAAATGTATTTCTTAAATAATAAGACTTGAAAGTCAAAATGACTTACCGATCCATGGATTGCAGAATGGGATGTTCTGTTGGCAGACATGAAAACAACAATCTCCTTGTACATCTCCATTAGAGGTCTTGAGTGACCAGGTGTATTGACGATGTGCAGTACATTTTGAAAGGAATCTTTTTTGTCTGAGCAGTAGGTCTCAACAGTGGACTTTAAAATATTCAGTAAACAAGTTTCTGTGTGCCTCTTTGGCAGCAGGTCACGCGGTGAGGGTGGGGTGAGGGGAGCCTCTCTAGCCTACAGCCTGTGTCTACGGTCAGGCCCTCAGTATCGAGCTGCCCTAGACTGAGCTAAGGTGTAGTATGGTGCTGCAGGAACCAGCTCCAGAGCCCTGATAACAGGATGTCCCTGCAGCTTCCTGGCCTGGTGTGAAGGTCCCATCTGATCTGAGAATGGCTACCTCTACATGAACCAGTGGTTGAAACTGGTGTCAGTGCCTATGGGACATTGCATAAGGTCCGTGATCCTTACAGTGGCCACATTGTGGCCCTCAAGAATGTGAAAGTTCCCAGTGGAAGAGGAACTGGAGGAGACCTTCCCATTAGCAGTTTGTGAGATGGCCTTACTGAGACGGCTGGAGGCTTTTGAGCATCTCAATGTTGTCTGGCTGATGGATGTTTGTACCACATCCCAAACTAACCAGGAGATCAAGGTAACCCTGGTGTCCAAGTAAGACCTGTTGGACAAGGCAGCCCTGCCAGGCTTGCCAGTGGAGCCCATCAAAGATTTGATGTGCCAGTTTAAGAGGCCTAGATTTCCTTCACGCTAATTGTGTCATTCACCGAGATCAGAAGCCAGAGAACATTCTGGTGACAAGTGGTGGAACAGTCAAGCTGGCTGAGTTTGGCCCGGCCAGAATCTATAGCTTCCAGACAGCACATATATGGTTGTTACGCTCTGGTACCAAGCTCCCAAAGTTCTTCTGCAATTGACACACGCAACACCCATGGATATGTGTAGAGTGTTGGCTTTATCTTTGCAGAGATGTTTCATGGAAAGCCTCTCTTCTGTGGAAACTCTGAAGCCAACCAGTTGGGCAAAATGTTTAACTTCATTGGGCTGCCTCCAGAGGATGTCTGGCCCCAAAATGCATCTCTACTCTGAGAAGCCTTTCCCCCCAGAGGGCCCCGCCTAGTGCAATCGGTGGTGCCTGAGACAGAGGAGTCAGGAGCACAATTGCTGCTGGTAATGCTGACTTTTAACTCACACAAGTGAATCTCTTCCAAGCTCTGCAGCTCTCTTATCTACATAAGGATGAAGGTAATCTGGAGGAGCAATGGAGTGGCTACCACAGAAGGAAGAAAAGCTGCCATTTCCCTGCCTCTGGACACTGAGAAGGTAATCTCTGCCTTCATCTCTGAGGCTATGAAGACCCCTCCCTCCATCCCTACGGAGATATTTTGCTGCCTTTATGACATTCCCCTCCTTTTGAGACTTCTCCTCCTCCTGCCCGACTATTTCTCTACACTAAGGGGTATGTTCCTTCTTGTCCCCATCCCTTTATGTTGAGGTCCTTTTTTAAAGTCTACCTTTATATTGGGGTCCTTTTTTTTTTTTTTTTTTAAGACAGGGTTTCACTATGTTAACCAAGCTGGTCTCAAACTCCTGACCTCAAGTGATCCGCCTGCCTTTGCCTCCCAAAGTGCTGGAATTACAGGTGTGAGCCACTGCGCCTGACCAGGGTCCTTTTTTTTTTTTTGAGATGAACTCTTGCTCTGTTGCCCAGGCTGGAGTGCAGTGGTGCGATCTCGGCTCACTGCATCCTCTGCCTCCTGGGTTCAAGTGATTCTCCTGCCTCAGCCTCCCGAGTAGCTGGGACTATAGGTGCATACTATCATACATGGCTAATTTTTGTATTTTTAGTAGAAATGGGGTTTCACCATGTTGGCCAGGATAGTCTCAATCTCCTGACCTCGTGATCCACCCGCCTCAGCTTCCCAAAGTGCTGGGATTACAGGCATGAGCCATGCTGTTTACACAGATTTACTGTCATCCAGGCTTTGCTGTTCCATTTGTGGAGCACAGGCAGAACAGACTTTGCAAAATTCTTAAGGGTCCTAGAAGGTTCAGAATGGTAAATGAGCAATGGCTTCAACTTAAAAGTCACCAGCTACATTAACCCCTAATGACAGTAAGCCTGTCCTTTGAAACTTTAAAGTCAGACATTGACTTCTCTCTAGCTCTGAAAGTCCTAGATGGTATTGTCTTGCAATATAAGGCTATTTCATCTACACTGGAAATCTGTTTTTTAGTGGAGCTACCTTTATCAATGATCTTAGCTAGATCTTCGGGATAACCTGCTACAGCTTTTCCTTCTCCTTGTAATTACATGAAGATGGTGTCTTTCCTTAACCCTCCTGAATTAACTTCTGCTAGCTCCACTTTTCTGCAGCAGCTTCCTCACCTCTGTCAGGCTTCACAGAACTGAAGAGAGTTAGGGTCTTCCTCCGGATTAGATTTTGGCTTAAGGAAATGTTGTGGCTGGATTAGTCTTCTCTACAGACCACTAAAACTTTCTCCATGTCAGCAATAAGGCTGTCTGGCTTTCTCATCAACTGTAACTGCTACCACAGTAGCACTTCCAATTTCCTTCAAGAACTTTTCCTTTGTATTCACAACTTGGATAACTGGTGAAAGAGTCCTAATTTTTGGCCTATCTCAGCTCTCAAAATGCCTTCCACACTAAGCTTAATGATTTCTAGTTTTTATTTTAAAGTGAGAGGCATGATTTTCTTTCGCTTGAACACTCAGAGACCATCACAGGGCTATTAACTGGCCTAATTTCAATATTGTTGTGTCTAGGGAAACAGGGAGGCCTGAGGGGCAGGAGAGAGGTGAAGGAATGGCTGAGCTTGTCCATGCCGCAGTCAAAACACATATGGCATACACTGTCTTACATGGGCAGGGAGCAACTGGAACTCTCATACACTGCTGGTGGGAATATAAAACGCTACAGTCTTTGAAAAACAGTTTGATAGTTTCTTTAAAAATTAGACATATGCTTACCCTATGACCCAGCAATCCCACTCCTAGGTATTCACCCACGAGAAATAAAATGACGTGTGGAGACTTATACTTGAATGTTCACAGCAACTTTATTTGTAATAGCCCAGAAGAGAAACAATGCTCACCAACGGTGAGTGGTAAACAAAATTTGATTATCTACATAGAGGACTAGTACTCAGCAATAAAAAGAATAAACTTCTGATACAGCCAACAATATAGGTGAAAATTTAAAATTCACGCTAAGTGAAAGAAGCCAAGTTCAAAAGATTACATGCTGTGTGACGCCACCTACGTAAAATTCTATAAAGGCAAAACTATAATGACAAAAGGCAAACCAGTGGTTGCCAAGGGCCTGGGGGCACAAGAAAATTGTTTGAAGTAATGGAAAAACATGCTATACATCTTGATTGTGGTAGCAGTTTCACAATAGCATGTATTCACCAAAAACTGATTGAATTGTATACTTAAAATGGGTGGATTTTACTGTAGGCAAAGCACTGATTAAAAAATTTTTAAGGACTGGGCACAGTGGCTCACGCCTATAATCCCAGCACTTTGGGAGGCCAAGGCAGGTGGATCACCTGAGGTCGGGAGTTCGAGACCAGCCTGACCAACATGGAGAAACCCTGACTCTACTAACAATACAAAAATTAGCTGGGTGTGGTGGCACAAGCCTGCAATCCCAGCTACTCGGGAGGCTGAGGCAGGAGAATCACTTGAACCTGGGAGGCAGAGGTTGTGGTGAGCCAAGATTGCACCATTGCACTCCAGCCTGGGCAACAAGAGTAAAACTCCATCTAAAAACAAAAAAAAAACACCTTTTTTCGGCCAGGCGTGGTGGCTCATGCCTGTAATCCCAGCACATTGGGAGACCAAGGCAGGTGGATCACCTGAGGTCAGGAGTTCAAGACCAGCCTGACCAATATGGTGAAACCCTCATTTCTACTAAAAATACAAAAATTAGCTGGGCATGGTGGCAGGTACCTGTAATCCCAGCTACTTGAGGCAGGAGAATTGCCTGGACCTGGGAGGTGGAGACTGCAGTGAGCCGAGATGGTGCCAGTGCACTCCAGCCTGGGCGACAGAGCAAGACTCTGTCTCAAAAAAAAAAAAAATTTTTTTTTAATTAAACAGGAAAATAAAAATCTCAAAATGAGAAATGAGAAAGGAATCGTAAAGGTCAAAATAAAATGTATTTCTACATACTGGTAATAACCAGCTAGAAAAAAATGAAGAACTATCTTCATTAAACAAAAAGTATAAAATATTTGGTAATTAATGTAGTATTAAAAAAAATACCTTGGTCAGTTGTAAAGAAGGAATACAGCAGAACATCATGAAAATTTTGCCCCAGTTAAATAACAGCTGTAATGTACTTCCAACAAAATCATTAACAAGATACTTTACGGAACTTAGGAACTTGGAAAAATAAGTGGGCAAAAATATCAAAGAACATTCTGTAAAAACATAAAGATAGGATTACCCTACTGAATACTAAAAGCATGCCTAATCAAGGGATCGGGTCTCAATTCAGCTGATAAATGACTTTCTCTTACAAGCTAATGCAAATGGGCTGCTGATTCATTCATTTGCTGACCATCTCTGACACAAGTTTCTGTTCAATATTTAAATAATACACACATAAGAGAGACAATCTTTCATTTCCTAAATCACAGCTTATGTGTATCAGTGGCACAGCTAAAATGAACAATTCATGACCGAGATAAAATCCCTAACTCAAAGCCCATATGTAAGAAGTATTGCTGGTCGAAAATTATTTTTTCTTAAATATCTTTACATGAATGCCTTAAATTCCCATATCATATACACTGAAATAAAACTATAGTCTTGCATCCTTCTAGGGTTAAGAATAAGATAATAAAACTAAACTAAAATAAAATAAAGCTACAGCTTAATACCTGTCATGTGGACAAGGGAGGCTGTAGTCACATGCTATTTTCCACGGAAAAACACATTACTTTTGAGTTACATCACGGTAGACTTTGAAGCATAAACCGACATTCCTCATCTCCCCCGCCCCAAAAGCAACACACTGGTCTGTGTTAGAGAATTCTACAGATTGATTCTCTTCTTGACCAAGTTAGGATTTAACTTACTGTCTTTTGATTTGACTCAAGAAAACAGAACGCAACTTTGAGTTGCACTTCCCAAAATAGTGTAAAATGAGAACTGTTCCAGGTATTAAGATGCCAAGCAAACTCTTCTCTTGAGCAAGTGAGCATCTTAATATTTCAAGCAAAATTAAACAGGGTTTTTTACTGCCCAACTTCTCAGAGCTCATAATATGCTTGCTAATTCAGACCAAATTTCCAAGAGAGGGATTTAATATGCAGCCTTCCTCAAGCTTACTTGATTAAAGGTTCTCATTATCACAAAGAACCATTAATTGCAGAGTCAAAAATACCTATGTTCAAATGCTACGTCTGCCACTCATTAACTATAAAATCTTGGGTAAAATGGGGAAAACAATACCTACACTTCAGGGAACTGATTTCAAGATAAGTTATATATACACATACGTATTCAATTGTGGTTTTTAAAAAAATTATATATACACAGAATTTAACAATGTGCCTGACAAATTTTCAATAAAACTGCAATTTGTCCTAAAAGCAGAAGTTGGTGATAACTGAACTTCCCATACTCTCCACCTCTCTTTTCTTCTCTTCCCTGCTTTGGACTTTTCTCTCACTTTTCATTCCTAGATTTAACAATCCTACTTGATTTTCTTTTCATTTTACTGTTAGTGAAGGTAGCCATGTTCAAAAGCTTTCCTACATATGGACTCACACCACTCAACGGGATACTGGAGGACAGGACCAAAAGAAAACACTGGGGTGGAGACACGTTAATGAGTGAAAAAACCCAGATAATCAATCTCAGTATATATGGTGCCTATGACTATCCTATTAAAAATGAATTACACAAAAGAATGAAGTTGGACCCTTATTATTATACAAAATGGTCTCGAAAATGGATCAAAGACATCTAAGTAAGAGCTAAGACTAAAAACTCTTAGAAGAATAAAGAGGTAGGCTTCATGACATTGGATGTGGCAGATTTCATGGATGTGACACCAGAGCACACATGAAAGAAGACAGAAAAAATGACCCTCATCAAAAGCAAAAACTTGTGGCCGGGTGTGGTGGCTCACGCCTATAATCCCAGCACTTTGGGTGGCCGAGGCGGCTGGATCACGAGGTCAAGAACTCGAGACCATCCTGGTCAACAAGGTGAAACCCCGTCTCTACTAAAAATACAAAAATTAGCTGGGCATGGTGGTGTGCACTTGTAGTCCCAGCTACTCGGGAGGCTCAGGCAGGAGAACTGCTTGAACCCAGAAGGCAGAGGATGCGGTGAGCCAAGATTGTGCCATTGCATTCCAGTCTGGGTAACAAAAGTGAAATTCTGTCTCAAAAAAAAAAAAAAAGTAAAAACTTGTGTACCAAAGGCCCAAGACGAAAATCAAAAGACGACCCATATAATGGGAAAAACTATTTGCAAATTGGTCAGGCACAGTGGCTCATGCCTGTAATCCCAGCACTTTGGGAGGCCAAGGTGGGCGGATCACCAGGTCAGGAGATCGAGACTATCCTGGCTAACACGGTGAAACCCCATCTCTACTAAAAATACAAAAAAATCAGCCGGGCATGGTGGCATGTGCCTGTAGTCCTAGCTACTTGGGAGGCTGAGGCGGGAGAATCCCTTGAACCTGAGAGGCAGACTGTAGTGAGCCTAGATCCTGTAGTCCAGCCTGCGTGACAGAGGGAGACTCCATCTCAAAAAATAAAAAGGGAAAAAAGAAATTATTACTGCTAAGGGACTGACATTCAGAATATATCGAGAACTACAGCTCAACAATCAACCTAGCTAAAAAACAGACAAAAGACTTGAATAGACACTTCTCCAAAGATACAAACGGTCAGTAAGCCTGTGAACAGATGCTCAGCATCACTAACCACTAGGGAAATACAAATCAAAACCACAATGAGATACCACTTCATACCCATTAGGATGCCTAATGAAAAACACACACGCACCAAATTCAACTAGTGTTGGCGAGGATATAGAAAAACTGAAACTCTTATGCATTGCTGGTGAGAATGTAAAATGTTGCAGTCACTATGGAAGATGGTATGGTGAATCCTCAAAAAATTAAATGTTGGCCAGGTGCGGTGGCTCACACCTGTAATCCCAGCACTTTGGGAGGCCGAGGCAGGTGGATCACCTGAGGTCAGGAGTTCAAGACTAGCCTAACCAACATGGTGAAACCCTGTCTCTACTAAAAATACAAAACGTACCCGGGCGTGGTGGCGTGAGCCCGTAATCCCAGCTACTTGGGAGGCTGCGGCAGGAGAATTACTTGAACCCAGGAGGCAAAGGTTGCAGTGAGCCAAGACTGCACGACTGCACTACAGCCTGGGCAAAAGAGCAAGACTGTATTAAGACAGAAAAGAAGAAAAAAAAAAACAAAACAGAAAGACAGATGGAAGGAAGAGAAGAAGAGAGGAGAAAGGGAGGGAAGGAAGGACGTTAAATGACGTACAATTACTATATGATTGAGCAATCCCACTTCTAGGTATATATTCAAAAGACTTGAAAGCAGGGTCTTGAACAGATTATTTGTACGCCAATATTCATAGTAACTAAAAGGTGGAAGCGACTACTGCCCATCAACAAACAGATACACAAAATGTGGTTTTATCCATAGAGTCAAGTATTATCTAGCCTTCAAAAGGAAGGAAATTCTGACATACACTAAAACACAGATGAACCTTGGGGGCATCACTCCAAGTGGGAAAGCCCATAACAAAACAAAATACTGGTAGAGTTCATTTACATGAGGTACCTAGTGTAGTCAAATTCACAGAGACCGAAAGGAGAACAAAGGCTGCCAGAGTTTGTAGGGAGAAGAGGGGAATGAGGAGTTAAGAGTTTAATGGGTGCAGTAGTTCCCACTAAACTTATCTATGGTTTTGCCTTCCACGCAGTCAACCATGGTCTGAAAATATTAAATGGAAATTTCCTGAAAAAAGTAATTCATAAGTTTTAAATTGTGAGCCATTCTGAGCAGTATGATGAAGTCTCATGCGGTCCTGCTCCCTCCTGCCTGGGAAGTGACTCATCGCTTTGTCCAGCATCTCTATGTTGTGTATGTACATTACCCCTACCCACCAGTTAGACATTTAGTAACCATCTTGGTTATCAAATTGAATAAACAGAATATGCAGGATTCAGTACTATCTGCAGTTTCAAGGTATCCACTGGGAGTCTTGGGATGTGGATAAGAGGGGACTACTGTACAGTTTCAATCTGGGAAGATTAAAAAGTCCTAGAAATGGATGGTGGTGATGGTTAGATAAATATGTGCATGTATTTAATGCCATTGAGTTCAGTGACACTTAAAAATGGTCAATTTTATGCTATGCATATTTTACTGCAATATAATAGGTGGACTGCATAGGACTTTGTATAAACATGTGCTTTCATGCACATATTTCTAGAAGGAAAGAAAATGGTTTTTTGTTTTTGTTTTTTGAGACGGAGTCTTGTTCTGTTGCCCAGGCTGAAGTGCAATGGTGTGATCTCGACTCACTGCAACCTCTGCCTCCCGGGTCCTAGCAATTCTGCCTCAGTCTCCAGAGCAGGTGGAATTACAGGTGTGCGCCACCATGCCCAGTTAATTTTTGTATTTTTTTTTTTCCTTTTCTTTTTTTTAATAGAGATGGGGTTTCACCACATTGGTCAGGTTGGTCTCGAACTCCAGACCTCATGTTCTGCCCACCTCGGTCTCCCACAGTGCTGAGATTACAGGTGTGAGCCACTGCGCCTGGCCAAGAAAACTGGTTATAAGCTTTTTTGGAGAAGGAGACTGGAAGATCAGGAATGAAAGTGATTTATAATAAAAGCTAGAGGGATTGAATATAGTGGTCTCCTTTGTATCCACGAAAGTTGGTTATATATTAAATGGTACCAAAAGACATTCAAGATATATTAAATAGAAAAAAGCATATTACAAAACACTATTAACCATTTTAACATTACTTTCATATACACACACACACACACACAATCTCCAGCTGGCCACAGTGGCTTATGCCTGTAAACCCAGTGCTGTGGGAGGTCAAGGCAAAGGATAGCTTGAGGCCAGGAATTCAAGGTTACAGTGAGCTATGATGGCACTACTGCACTCCAGCCTGGGCTACAGAGCTAGACCCTGGCTTTTTAAAACCAATCACAGAGGTCATGATAGAGATCGCTGAGGAAAATTTATCATTCTGGGACAAGTGAATTCCTAAATAATCCATACATAGATATACAAAACTTAATTCTAGACAGATTAAAAACTTGTATGTGAAAGGCAAAGCTTGAACCCTAACCCTAACCTATTCCTATTTAGAGGAAAATATAGGAGACTATCTTTAAGATTTCGGGCTAGAGAAGAATTTCTTAGCACACAAAAAGGACTCACCATAAAAGAGAATGGTAGATTCTACTCTCAGATATATAAATCCAAAAAAAACTCTGAAACGTGAACACCAGGTAAATGTACAAGAAGGTTCACAAGGCTGGGTGTGGTGGCTCATGCTTGTAATCCCAGCACTTTGGAAAGCCAGGGTGGGCGGATCACGAGGTCAAGAGATCAAGACCATCCTGGCCAACATGGTGAAACCTCGTCTCTACTAAAAATACAAAAATTAGCTGGTGGTGGCATGCATCGGTAGTCCCAGCTACTTGGGAGGCTGAGGCAGGAGAATTACTTGAACCCAGGAGGTCAAGGTTGCAGTTAGCCAAGATAGTGCCACTGTACTCTAGCCTGCCAGCCTGGCGACAGAGGGAGATACTCCATCTCACACACACACACACACACACACACACACACACACACGCACGCACATGGCAGGGCATGGTAGCTCACGTTTGTAATCCCAGAACTTTGGGAGGCCAAGGCAGGTAGATCACCTTAAGTCAGGAGTTTGAGACCAGCCTGAACAACATAGAGAAACCCTGTGTCTACTAAAAAATACAAAATTAGCTGAGCACGGTGGCGCATGCCTGTAATCTTAGCTTCTAAGGAGCCTCAGGCAAGAGAATAGCTTGATCCCAGGAGGTGGAGGTTGCAGTGAGCCTGAGATCACGCCACTGCACTACAGCCTGGGCAACCAGAGCGAAAACTATGTCTAAAAAATAAAAAGTAAAAAGACAACCATCTTTATAAGCTTATTTTAAAAAGCAAAACTAGACTAGGCGCAGTGGCTCACACCCGTAATCCCAGCACTTTCAGAGGCCAAGGTGGGCAGATCACAAGGTCAGGAGTTTGAGACCAGCCTAACCAACCTGGTGAAACCCCGACTCTACTTAAAATACAAAAATTAGCCGGGTGTGGTGGCATGCACCTGTAATCCCAGCTACTCAGGAGGCTGAGGCAGGAGAAATCACTTGAACCCGGAGGGTGGAGGTTGCGGTGAGCCAAGATTGCACCACTGTACTCCATGGGCAACAGAGCAAGACTCCGTCTCAAAAAAAAAAGAAAAATTAAACATGCTGTACACTAAAACATCAAAATGTAGATGTAGGCCAGACTTGGTGGCTCATGCCTGTAATCCCAGCACTTTGAGAGGCCAAGGTGAGTGGATCACCTGAGGTCAGGAGTTTGAGACCAGCCTGACCAACATGGAGAAACCCCATCTCTACTAAAAATACAAAATTAGCCAGGTGTGGTGGCTCATGCCTGTAATCCCAGCTAGTTGGGAGGCTGAGGCAGGAGAATCACTGGAACCCAGGAGGCGGGGGGTTGTGGTGAACTGAGAAGCCACTGCACTCCAGCCTGGGTGATACAGCGAGACTCCATCTCAAATTGAAAAAAAAAAAAAAAAAAGTAGATGTAAATCTAGTTTTTTAAAAAAGCAAAGGGACAGTAAACAAAATTCATGAGAGTGGTTACACTAAACGGGCAGGGGACAGACGCAGGAGAAGGGACAAAGAAGAGTAGACGGGGGGCTTCCAGAACATTGGTAATCCTAGAGTTTAATTAACTGGTAAAGTTCATGAGCATTCATTTATTATGCTATACATACAAAACATATATTCTTCTGTAGATATTAAATATCAGATAAAAATAAACACACAAAATAAACCTGTTTCTGCTTTTGGGTAAAAAATGATCTATAGTTCCTATATGTAATTCCCCAAAGGGTAATACAAAATGTTACCATGAATTGGTTTTGTTTTGTTTTTTTTTTTATTTATTTTTTTTGAGACGCAGTTTCACTCTTGTTACCCAGGCTGGAGTGCAATGGCGCGATCTCAGCTCACCGCAACCTCCGCCTCCTGGGTTCAGGCAATTCTCCTCCCTTAGCCTCCTGAGTAGCTGGGATTCCAGGCACACGCTGCCACACCCAGCTAAATTTTTTTTTGTATTTTTAGTAGAGAGGGGGTTTCACCATGTTGACCAGGATGTTCTTGATCTCTTGACCTTGTGATCCACCCACCTCGGCCTCCCAAAGTGCTGGGATTACAGGCTTCAGCCACCACGCCCGGCTTGTTTTGTTTTTTTGAAGATGGGGTTTCACCATGTTGGTCAGGCTGGTCTCGAACTCCCTCAGGTGATCCACCCGCCTTGACCTCCTAAGTGCTTGGATTACAGGTGTGAGCCACCATGCCCGGCCTGTTTTGTTTTCTTTTTTGAGATGTAGTTTCACTCTTGTTTCCCAGGCTGGAGTGCAATGGTGCAATCTCAGCTCAGGGTAACCTCCACCTCCCAGGTTCAAATGATTCTCCTGCCTCAAGCCTCCCAAGTAGCCGGGATTACAGGCACCCGCCACCATGCCTGGCTGATTTTTTTCTATTTTTAGTAGAGACAGGGTTTCGCCATGTTGGCCAGGCTGGTCTCTTAACTCCTGACCTCAAGTCATCCACCTACCTTAGCCTCCCAAAGTGCTAGGATTACAGGCGTGAGCTACCGCACCTGGTTGAATTTTGTAAGTTAAGTATTCGGTTAATTATAAGTTCTTTTTTACTTCTATTTGGGATTTTTGGGTGTCAACAACTTGTTTTGTGTAATTAAAAAAAATTAACGGTGACAATACATGCATTTTTTTTAAAGACCTGAAAGATACATAACAAATGAAAGATCTCTCTGCATTGGTAGAATTGTGGGTAGTTTTTCTATTCTTTTTGTGTTTATGTGCACTTTCCAATATTTTCACTAATAAAATATGGTATTACAGTTCCATAATTCCTTATCTGACACCTTATGGCAGGAGATGTTTCAAAATTATTATTTTCTTTTTTTTTTGGCTTTCAGAAAGGTAATAACGGTCTGTAAAGAGGGTAACAAGTCACATCAATGAATAGATACTATAAATAACTTCAGTTAAGGTCTTTTTTGTTACCAAAGAGGTCTAAACTAGATTTTTATTCCCTAAAGGAATGGAATTATTTAGTGTTAAGTAAGGCTTCCAATTCTGCCCCTGTTGGTCCAACTAAGCTGGAGTTTAGTCACTGCAGACTGCACTTGGTTGAGAACAAATAAAAAACCCTCACATTAATAGTTTGTAATAACAACAAATCAAAGCATTTCAAACTCGACTAAAGGACATTTCTTTCTTAGTAAGGCGAAGGCTTTCAAACACATTTCAAAAATGAAGTTAATGAACAAGTGTCAAAGTATAAAATATGTGGAAATTATCAAATCATAATGTATACAAAAACTCAACAGAACCACCAAATAAACTGGTGATTAATTAAAAAGATAGTACCACTTAATGGTTTTAATTCCATTAATTGTGTGCTGGACCTATGACATATTAACATGGCCTTCAAATTCAAATGAATCAGTGAGCTCACAAATGGGCCCTGAGTCCATAGTATCATATCACAAATGCCAGGACAGAGCATGTAAATTAAGTCCTGATCCTTGAATACCATTCAGGGACTCCAACTCACAAGCACACAGATACCATCTAGAATAACTACGTGTCATTAAGTCATCCAATAGTCAGTAACACTTAATGCAATGGTCAAATCCTGTGAAAGTATTTGTATTCAAACATGCAAATACCTATAACAAAGTTGTTTTTTCAATCCTCAGTCACTGGAGCACTGATCAGCTATCCCCTGATCTCCAACCATCCTTGAGGCAACAACCTACAACTACGGTCACTAAGGAATCACAACTCAATCGCCTCCAGGAGCTAGGTAAACAGCATATAGTGAGGTAGAGATTCAGTATACGGCAAAAGATAGTGATGGGGACTGAGGCAAATTAGAAAATTTAAGTTGTGGTCGGACGCAGTGGCTGATGCCTGTAATCTCAGCACTTTGGGAGGCCAAGGCGGGCGGATCACCAGGTCAAGAGATCAAGACCAACATGGTGAAACCCTGTCTCTACTAACACAAAAATTAGCTGGGCGCGGTAGTGTATGCCTGTAGTCCCAGCTACTTGGGAGGCTGAGGCAGGAGAATCACTTCAACCTAGGAGGTAGAGGTTCCAGTGATCTGAGATTGCACCACTACACTCCAGCCTGGTGCATGATACTCCATCTCAAAAAGAAAAAAAAAAAGTAAGCTGTGAGTAAAGTCATACAAATATTAAAACTTATTTTTAAAATTATTTTGAGATGGAGTTTCACTCTTGTTGCCCAGGCTGAAGTGCAATGGCGCAATCTCAGCTCACGGAAACCTCCGCCTCCCAGGTTCAAGGGATTCTCCTGCCTCAGCCTCCCAAGTAGCTGGGATTACAGGCATGTGCCACCATGACCGGCTACTTTTGTAGTGTTAGTAGGGATGGGGCTTCTCCATGTTGGTCAGGCTGGTCTTGAACTCCAATCTCAGGTGATCCGCCTGCCTCAGCCTCCCAAAGTGCTAGGATTACAGGTGTGAGCCACCTCGCCAGGGCCAAAACTTTTGTTTTTTTAACCAAATTCAGTCTTTCTAGTAATCAACTGACTGACTGGGACACACAACATATACAATAGCCCATTGTATATATATGAAATCTCCTTGTCTCTAAACTGTCTAACTACATCTGCTGGCATTTGACACCCAGTCTCTAACAACGCTATAAACTTCTGATGAAAGAGGATCTGGTTTATTCTATTTTAGTAACTATAGCAGAGCCCCAAAAAGCATAAAGTTGTTCATTAAATACAGAGATCAAACCCACAACCTTACTATGTCTAACCAATTGAGCTGTGTGGTTAGGCAGTACAAGTAGTACATAAGTGATAAGATGACAGGCCAAAGCAGACCTTGACCATCTAGAACAATTACAAGGACCAAACAATAACGGTTCCAACAGATTCACTTGCGAGAACTACAGAATCTGGTACATCTCTAATGAAGAGGAGGCAACTTTCTTCCTCTGCAAATTTATCTGCTCGCAACCAAAAATCTGAGTTATGAGCTTGCCTCTCTGCAACCCTCTAAACACCCTCTTATGCACTAAAAGAAAAAAAAGACAGCACTAACAATATAAAAATAAAGAACTAGAAATACAGACTGATCACACACTCATCTATTTTTCCTAAAGATGCATAGATGTGAGCAAAAATCTAGATCATAAATATTTACCACCTCCAGAACCGCACTGTTCAATATGGTAGCTGCTAGCCACATGTAGCTAGTGAGCACTTGAAATGTGGATAGTCTGAATTGAGAAGATCTTGAACTAAAAAAAAGTTTAAATATCTCAATATGTATATTGATTACATACAATCAGTGATATAATAAATATATATATATATTTTTGAGATGGAGTCTCATTCTGTCACCCAGGATGGAGTGCAGTGGCACAATCTCGGCTCACTAGCAACCTCCACCTCCCAGGTACAAATGATTCTTCTGCCTCAGCCTCCTGAGTAGCTGGAACTACAGGCACGTGCCGCCATACCCAGCTAAATTTTTGTATTTCTAGTAGAGACGGGGTTTCACCATGCTAACCAGGATAGTCTCGATCTGCTGATTTCATGATCCACCTGCCTTGGCCTCCCAAAGTACTGGGATTACAGGTGTGAGCCACCATGTCCAGCCAAGTATTTTTATATACTGAGTTAAACAAACTATTACTAAAATTAGTATCACCTTTTTTAAAAAAACTTTTTAAAGTGGCTACTAGAAAACTTCACATTACATATGTACCATATATTATACTTCTATTGGGCAGTGTTGCTCTAGAAAAAGTAGTATTTTACAACTAATTCCTCTAGTGATTATCTTCCTAGCAAAGAACTGACACATCAAGGCACCCCTCACCCCCTCTTCCACCCACCAAACCTTCAATCATGAAACCACTCACAGGTCCAGGTTTACTGATGATGCAGCAGGTTGCCAGAGTAATTTGGTTAATACTTAACCAAAGGGAAGAAACCAGTTTAACAATTATTTGAGGCTAACTTCTTCCTAAATGATTCTAGCATGTAAAAGTAGCAGCCTGAAGAAAAATTTGTGAACCAAAGGCTTATTAAATTTTTGTTCTCGATACAAAGATTTTTAGGTAACTAAAACTGAGGTTCAACTTTGGTAACACACTTCTAAAAAGAAACAGCTAACATTTTAAACCACTGCTTTTTTCCTCTACAAACCCTTAATTAAACATAAACACTACACAAATAAAACCACAATGAGATATGACTTCACACTCAAAAGAATGGCTATAATTTTGAAAAGACAATAACAAGTGTTGGTGAAGATGTGGAGAAATCAGAACCTCATACATTGTTGGTGGGAATGTAAAATGTTGCAGCTATTTTTGGAAAACCGTTTGGCAGTTCATCAAAATGTTTAAAAAAAAAAAAAAACTATGAGCCAGCAGCTTCACGCCAAAGTACTTACCCAAGAGAAATGAAAACACATCAGCACAAAAACTTACATACCAAAGTTCATTGCATTATTATTTTTGGGTTTTTTTTTTTGTTTTTTTTTTTAATGGAGTCTTGCTTTGTGGCCCAGGCTGAAGTACAATGGTATGACCTCAGCTTACTGCAACCTCCGCCTCCCGGGTTCAAGCGATTCTCCTGCCTCAGCTTCCTGAGTAGCTGGGATTACAGGCACCAATCACCGCATCCAGCTAAATTTTGTATTTTTATTAGAGACGGGGTTTCACTGTGTTGGCTAAGCTGGTCTTGAACTCCTGACGTCAGGTGATCCACGTGCCTTGGCCTCCCAAAGTGCTGGGATTATAGGCATGACCCACTACATCTGGCCCCACATTATTCATAATAGCCAAAATGTGGCAACTACCCAAATGCTTGTCAACTAATGAGTGGATAAGCTGAATCTGGTATAAACATACAAACAAAAATTATTTGGCAATAAAGGGAATGAAACACTGACACATGCTACAACATGGATGAGCCTTAAAAACAGTATGCTAAGAAGCCATTAACACAACAAAAGCCAATTATTTGATTAACAGAAAATAGAAAATGGCAAACCCATAGAGGCCAAAAGCAGACTAGTGGCTGCCAAGGGCTGAGGAGAAGGGTAATGAGCAGTAATTGCTAATATGTACAGTTTCTTCTGGGATGAAGCAAATATTCTAAAATTGACTGTGGTGGTGATTACACAACTCTGTAGATATAGTAAAAAACCACTGAATTGTACACTATTTATGACTGAATTGTATAGTATGTGAATTATATCTATTTTATTTTATTTGAGACTAGGTTATGTTTTGTTGCCCATAGCAGAGAACAGTGATGCAGCCTCGGCTCACTACAACCTCTGCCTCCCAGGCTCAGGTGATTCTCTTGCTTCAGCCTCCCAAGTAAGTAGCTGCTTTTACATGTTTGTGCCACCTCACCCAGCTAACTTTTGTATTTTTAGTAGAGACGGGGTTTTGTAACGTTGGCCAGGCTGGTCTTAACTCCTGGCTTATCCACCCGCCTCGGCCTCCCAAAGTGTTGAAATTACAGGCATGAGCCACTGCACCCCAGCCCGTGAATTCTATTTTTCAAAAGCTATTTATAAAACATAAACATCAGAATAAAAAATAGGATGCCATAGAAAGGGACTTCTATGAAATGTGCCTACATGAAATGCTTCATTTTAGAATAAAATGAAAAAGCAATAACGAGCCCTACTGAAAGGGAAGAGGAAATTTTAACTGTGGTAGATTGCATTACAGGCCCTAATTCCTCACCTTCCCCAAGATCTACTCCATAGCCATGATTTTGCAATTCCTCCTACTAACAGGGGTAAGATTCATTTTTGTGGTTCCTTAACTTCAGTTTCAACCATATGATTTGCTTTAGCCAAACGAATGGGCCGGGTGTGGTGGTGCAAGCCTGTAATCCCAGCACTTTGGGAGGCCAAGGTGGGTGGATCACCTGAGGTCAGGAGTTCAAGACCAGCCTGACCAACATGGTGAAACCCTGTCTCTTAAAAAAAAAAAAGAAAGAAAGAAAGAAAGAACACAACAAAGAATGGAGCAGAAATGGTAGTGTGCCAATTATAAGCCTAAACCTGGAGAGTCTTGCAGGTTTCCACTTGCTCTCTTGTGCCCCTGCCACTGCCTAGAGAAGAGCTTCCCCTACGTGGTGGCTGCCCATTCACTCTGAGCCCTAAAATGAACACACATAAAGCAGAGTCATCTTAACCAACTTACAGATCAGAAGAAGCAGAGCTGCACCAACCAATCTGTAGATTCATAAGAATATTTTATCGTTTTCTTAATCCACTGAGTGTTGGTATCATTTGTTATACAGTGTTATTGTGGCAATAGCTAAGTGATATAATCACCAATTCTCCCACTGTATTATAAAGAGTTCCTATAAATTGAACAGTGATTATTATCAAGGTAGGTCCAGCCTAATACCTTGAATAATGGTTTTTCACTTAACATAAGACAAGCATAAATGCTATCTGATGCTTGTCCCTTTAAACTCTTAACTGAGGGTTGAAAGCAATTTAAGACATCACATATTCTTCCACTTTCCTT
This sequence comes from Callithrix jacchus, assembly GCF_049354715.1. Classification (NCBI taxonomy): domain Eukaryota; kingdom Metazoa; phylum Chordata; class Mammalia; order Primates; family Cebidae; genus Callithrix; species Callithrix jacchus. The sequence continues at coordinate 124,032,289 of NC_133510.1, forward strand.
TTCAAAAAAAATAATTTTGCCAGGTGCAGTGGCCATGACAGTAATCCCAGCACTTAGGGAGGTCAAGGCAGGCGGATCACCTGAGGTCGAGAGATCGAGACCATCCTGGCCAACATAGTGAAACTCTGTCTCTACTAAAAATACAAAAAAATTAGCTGGGTGTGTGGCACACGCCTGTAGTCCCAGCTATTCGGGAGGCTGAGGCAGGAGAATTGCTTGAACGCAGCAAGCGGAGGGTGCAGTGAGCCGAGACTGCACCACTGCACTCCAGCCTGGCGCCTGGCGACAGATCAAGACTCTGTCTCAAAAAAAAAAAAATTTTTTTTTTTTAAATTTTAAAAAGTTAACCAGGCATGCTGGCACATGCCTGTAATCACCACTACTTGGGAGGCTGAGGCAGGAGAATTGCTTGAACCCAGAAGGCAGAGGTTGCGGTGAGCTGAAATTGCACCATTACATTCCAACCTGGGCAACAAGAGCAAAACTCCGTCTCAAAAAATATATATAAATAAATGTTTTACTTTTTCAGGGTATGTAAAAAAAATCAAATAGAGAATTATGTTCACTTTAATAAACTATGTGCCAGACACTGAGGATAAACACCTGAACATTATTCATGTCCTCAAAACTTTAAGGGAACACAGGGAAGCATCATCTTGAAACACAAATTCAGAGGAAGGAAGAGGAGGCATATTTAAAATATATTAAATAATATTCTACATATACATGCAAACACGGAGCAAAAAAATCAACAGACCTTGCTGACTTGATGAGAATCAAGAATGTCTCCAAGGTCTCTAGCTGTGAAGCCCAAACCTGATGCTTTCAATAGCTAACCGGACAGGGTAAGACTATCCTCTTACTAAAAGTTGACTCATTATCAACTTGGTAAATCTAACCTGAACACAAAGGATGTCTTGGGCCATCCACTTCTTTGCTACACAATGATTCTGGTTTAGCTGTCTACTTTCTGGTAGCTGGCTCCGTTTTCCTTTTCTTTTTTTTGAGACGGAGTTTCGCTCTTGTTACCCAGGCTGGAGTGCAATGGCGCGATCTCGGCTCACCGCAACCTCTCCGCCTCCTGGGTTCAGGCAATTTTCCTGCCTCAGCCTCCTGAGTAGCTGGGATTACAGGCACGCCCCACCATGCCCAGCTAATTTTTTGTATTTTTATTAGAGACGGGGTTTCACCATGTTGACCAGGATGGTCTTGATCTCTTGACCTTGTGATCCACCCGCCTCGGCCTCCCAAAGAGCTGGGATTACAGGCTTGAGCCACCGCGCCCGGCTCCATTTTCATCTCTAACCCTCGCCTGTGCTTCTATTGTTCAATCACATTTGCCATGCACACTTCTTTTCTGCTTCTACTTGTTATTCCCTTTTTTTCTAAGCTGGTTGATAACATATGCCCATGGTTTTATAATCTTTGCTATCCAGGAATCCAGCCTAATACATCATCCTTAGGCCTGCAGGTTTTCACCACTGCAAAGCATAACAAAGGTTAGAAAACAAAACTAACTCCTAATCTCCCAAATGTCTGGTTTATGCCTCGTCCAGATGAGGATGTTACTTAATTCTAACCTAAGATTGAAGCACTGCTATATCTATTAACTTTAAAATATGCACACATCAGGCCAAGAGATTTTTTTCAATCACCCTTTCTGAATAATTATAAAATAAGGGACAACAAATGAGCTGACAGGCTTTTAGAAAAAAGGAGAACAAAATGGCAAAATAAGTTTATCTAAAAAAAATTTTTTTTAGCTTTTTAAACAAAAGCTTAATATCAAGACTGAATTCCTGAAATAGTAGCAAAAAAGAGAAATTACATTGTTCAAAAGCTAGTTTACATACAGCTTACAGTTACTTATATCTCAAGGGATGTTTCCTGCAAAATATTTTCATGTGAGTATGTTATTGAAATTCCGCCCCCCACCAAAAAAAACAGGGCATCTCCACTTTAGGAAAAAAGTAACACATGCCACATATTTAACAAGTGGCTGTTTGGGAAATATAAAGTATAAATAAATTTATATACTTTTATAAGAGAGTCAGTGGTCAAGTTCGAGAAGGAGATAAATGAAGATGACTACTCTACAGGACTTGTAGTCCTTTGTAGATATCCCCCTCAGCTGAGCCCCTTTCTTTCTCTAGGTGTTGTCAAGATATTAGGAAGTTAAGCAAATCTGTCCATAACATTTGAACCAACTTGGCAGTAACCATTTTATTTCTGTATTTCCTTCAAAGAGCAGTAAGATGTTCTCTCCTCTCTTCTAGGTGCCTTGTCACTATATTTTTAGGGAGACATTCTATTCTAAAATCCAGCATCTAACAAATTTCACCCCTAAAATATTCATTCTTTTTTTTTATGCTTGTTTTCAAGTCAGACCCATCAGCATAAAATATCCATTCTTACAAAGACAATCTGAGCACCTACTACTATCTGTAGGTCCTTGCACCATGAGATTAATGGCTTTGAACCTACTCTTATAGAGTTCATTGTCAAAATGGGAAGACAGTCATATTAAATACATTCAATACAAGGTCAGAAAATCCTGAGTGCTGCCCATATGACAGGAACAGATAAAGAGCTGTAGGCGTCAGAAGAACATTTCTCCTGGGACAATCAGAAGGCTCCATAGCAAGGGGAAAGCATTTTAGCTGGACCTTGAAAAATGGGTAGGAGTTAACATGTTTAGAGACTTAGAAGAAGGGCAAATGAGGCAGAAGATACCTTACTTACAAGAGGAAACAGAAGTGACCCAGTTTGGCTCACACCTGTAATCCCAACACTTTGGGAGGCCGACGCAGGCAGATCACGAGATCAAGAGATTGAGACCATCCTGGCCAACATGGTTAAACCCCTGTCTCTACTAAAAATACAAAAATTAGCTGGGCATGGTGGCACGCGCCTGTAGTCCCAGCTACTCGGGATGCTGAGGCAGGAGAATTGCTGGAACCCAGAAGGCGGATGTTGCAGTGAGCTGAGATCGCACCATTGCACTCCAGCCTGGCGCCTGGCGACAAAGCGACACTCTGTCTCAGAAAAAGAAAAAAAAAAAGAAGTAACCCAGTTTGGCTGAAGTAACAAGTAATATTTAAAGGAAGTATAGGGCAGGGTTATACCACCAGATTGTTTTGAAAGACAGACTGAAGAGGTTAGATTTTTATACTCCAGCAATAAAAAACCCAAAGGCCATTAAAATACAATACAACCCAAACTTTACAGACAACATACAAACCAAGAGACAAAAACTAAATGTATACACTAAGCACTCCTCTGAAATTCTCTTTACAACTCCTAACTGAAATACTTAATAATTTTTTAAAAGGTAGAAATCTCTAAACGCAAAGTACAATAAAAATATAATTTTTTCCAAGATCAGTTTCTTCTCCCTATTTATAAAAAATAAAAACAAAAGACCTTTATGACCCTGCTGTCTATACCAACAATTGTCTTTCCTCAAGTCTTTCACATCTTCTCAAACAAATGGCCAGTACCCAGAAGATGCCTTTCTTTTTTTTTTTTTCCAAGGCGGGAGTTTTGCTCTTGTTACCCAGGCTGGAGTGCAATGGCGCCATCTCAGCTCACCGCAACCTCCGCCTCCTGGGTTCAGGCAATTCTCCTGCCTCAGCCTCCTGCGTAGCTGGGATTATAGGCATGCACCACCACGCCCAGCTAATATTTTGTATTTTTAGTAGAGACGGAGTTTCACCATGTTGACCAGGATGGTCTCGATCTCTTGACCTCCCAAAGTGCTGGGATTCAGGTGTGAGCCACCGCGCCCGGCCACCTTTATTCCTTTATTTATTACCTACCCCTGATTTGGCTTTCACCCCCACTACTCTGATCTTTATTAGTACACTCTCAATAATAACTTCCTTTACAAATTCAATAGCTTCCTTCTCATTCTCTCTGAATCCTGTAGCTTTTTACACTTCTGTCCCTAAAAACTCTCCTGTGCCTTTTCATCGCCACTGCACTTTCCTAGTTATCCTACCTCTGACGGAACCTCTTTTGACCCCTCTTCTTGTTATTTCCTAACTGTGAGCTTCCCAAGTGTCAATTTCTGATCTTCTATTCTTTCCTCTCCACACTCTTTCCTTTTGTTAACTGGTCTTACCGCGTACCTTTAACTAGTTCTAGCCACCCTAACCATAATCCCAGGTGGCATTTCTAGAGACGTGTACTAATCAACGGCAAAGGTAAGAGAATTTTCTTACTTCTAACAGTAGTATTTTTGTAAGTGATTATAAGAAATGAGTGTACATTTCAGGAAGTTTATAAAGTCAAAGTATACAGTCAAAGGCTATCAGGCAAAGCCTGAAGATTTAGTCAAGTTTGGAAGATCAAGCTAGACAAAGCTAGACAAAACTTAACAAAACAAAATCAGGCTGTATAACCAGCTTGAAGAAATAACGGACAAAGCTTTCTTTGCTACACCTGCCCTATTTCGGTCAAGAGTGAAGCCCAAGCCTGTGGTCTTGGACAAAGGAAAGTAGGTGTGCCTGTCAGGCATGGTGTGGGGTAAGAAAGCAGATGAGAAACTGCTGGCTGGGCACTTTGGGAGGCCGAGGCAGGAGGATCACCTGAGTTCAGGAGTTCGAGACCAGCGCGACCAACATGGAGAATCCCCGTCTCTACTAAAAATATAAAAGTAGCTGGGTGAGGTGGCGCATGCCTGTAATCCCAGCTATTGGATTACAGTAGGGAGGCAGGAGAATCACTTGAACCTGGGAGGCGGAGGTTGCAGTGAGCGGAGATCGTATCATGGCACTCCAGCCTGGACAACAAGAAGGAAACTCCATGGAAAGAAGGGGAGGGGGAGGGGAAGGGGGGAAAGAAAGAAAGTGCTAACTAACAGCTCCTCCTCATTTTAGAAGGGTAGAAAACTTTACTATGCATTCCAAAGAAAAGCAGGGAAAGATGAGGATTATCCACTTGACTGTTCTTTCATTTAAGTAGATTATGAAGGAAGCTGTCTTCAAAATCAAGATAAAACATATTAAAAAACAGGTTGGTGCAATGGCTCACGCCTGTAATCCCACCACTTCGGGAGGCTAAGGCAGGTGGATCACCTGAGGTCAGGGTTTTGAGACCAGCCTGGACAACATGGTGAAAATCTGTCTCTACTAAAAATACAAAAATTCCCAGCACTTTGGGAGGCCGAGGCGGGTGGATCACGAGGTCAAGAGATCGAGACCATCCTGGTCAACATGGTGAAACCCCGTCTCTACTAAAAATACAAAAAATTAGCTGGGCATGGTGGCACATGCCTGTAATCCCAGCTACTAAGGAGGCTGAGGCAGGAGAATTGCCTGAACCCAGGAGGCAGAGGTTTGCGGTGAGCCGAGATCGCGCCATTGCACTCCAGCCTGGGTAACAAGAGCAAAACTCCGTCTAAAAAAAAAAAAAATACAAAAATTAGCCAGGTGTTGTGGCACGTACCCATAATCCAAGCTACTCGGGAGGCTGAAGCAGGAGAATCACTTAAACCCAGGAGGTGGAGGTTGCAGTGAGATGAGATCATGCCACTGCACTCCAGCCTGGGTGACAAGAGCAAAACATCATCTCAAAAAAAGAAAGAAGAAGAAGAAGGAAGAAAGAAGAAAAAAAAGAAAAACAAGAGGAAGAAGAAGAAGAAGAAACAACATAGCTTTATTCATTATTTTTCTTCTTGTGGAATGTAGCCACAGGCTAAGAAACTTATAACTCAATGACAATTTGGAGACTATCATTTCTATTTACTTTTATATAGCATTATGTAGCATTCTTAATACAAAGGATATCTCCAAGTTTAAATCTGGCTAATTGTGAAACACGAAAAGTCATTTCTATAGTGAGGAACTCTGTCTGGAACCTATCTGGCTCTAACAAATAATGTACAGAACAAACAGCGTGCCTTCAGGGAGCACTTAGCAATGTACAAAGCATTTTTACATATATTATCTCACTAAGTCCTCACAACAACAACAGGCATAACTATTGGACCAAATACAACACTGGGCCTAAGTCATGGCGAGGTCACAGTTAACTAGAGTTGAAAATCACCCTCACGCTAAAGATTTCCTGATGCACACCTCACAGAATGAGGTGCTCATATCTCAAGATTTCAAATGAAAATTTAATGAGTGGCGTAACACAACTGAATACTTTTTGAATAATCACTTATATTCGATACAATTCAAAATACTTAAAAAACAACTAGGATACACCTCCACCTCAGAGCACTTAAAAAAAATCCTGGGCTGGGTGCAGTGGCTCACGCCTGTAATCCCAGCACTTTGGGAGGCTGAGGTGGGCAGATCACGAGGTCAAGAGATTGAGATCATCCTGGCCAACATGGTGAAACCCCACCTCAAAAAAAAAAAAAGAATAAAAAAAAATCCTTTGGTAGTTCTTCACTATCCATGCTAAAACTCCAAAACAGAGATAATTACGTTTTCCTACCAGGTTAGGGAAAACCCTACAAACCAAGAAATGGGATTTTCCATAAGGTCTCTATTAGGGTAAGACATATTCCTTAGTCTTGATACCTTAAAAACACCTAAAAAAACTGTTTCTAAGGACTCAACCTAGTCATACCACAACTAAGTGGGACTGTTTCATCTTAAGTTGTGTCCCTAGTTTGACTTGTTAATAAAATTTGAGCGGTGGGCTGGGCACGGTGGCTCAAGCCTGTAATCCCAGCACTTTGGGAGGCCGAGGCAGGTGGATCACGAGGTCAAGAGATCGAGACCATCCTGGTCAACATGGTGAAACCCCGTCTCTACTAAAAATACAAAAAATTAGCTGGGCATGGTGGTGCGTGCCTGTAATCCCAGCCACTCGGGAGGCTGAGGCAGGAGAATTGCCTGAACCCAGGAGGCGGAGGCTGCAGTGAGCCGAGATTGCGCCATTGCACTCCAGCCTGGGTAACAAGAGCGAAACTCCGTCTAAAAAAAAAAAAAAAAAAAAAAATTTGAGCGGTAACAATTCATTGAGAGGATCATGGAGACTAACTGTAGATTTCCCCCTGTAAAACTGAATTTGATCATTTGGAGCCCCTCTGAGCACTTAAGAGTTTAAAATTCCAGACGACAAGTAAGTATTCTGCCTCTAACTCTTTAAGTGAGGATAAGAAAATACATTAGCTTTTGCATTCACCCTCCCTCCCACCTACCTCTCCTGAGGGCGGGGGGGGGGGGGAGAAAATACATTATAGAAAGTGAAAGGTCCAAACACTTAATTATGCGTACATCATATATAATCAGTATTTTCTTTAAATTCCTAAGAAGGAACCATTAAACTCCAGAAACATCAAAAATACATTGTAGAATTTTAAAAATCAAATTATACTATGGCTTTACTATGAGGGACAGCAGTCACACAGTTTCAGAGGCCAGAAACAGCCAACTAAAACAGCACTTGGTTATCAACACTCTCTCTTCTTAGGACATCTCGAAATTTTCACAAGATGGTTTGATAAAACAGATACAAATGATGAGAACTAAATAATTTATGTTATTAATGTTGAAATAAAATACAATTATATAGAACTATACATCTCACAATCCATTTGTCATCTCTAAAATAACTGATCATGTAGAAATCTTTTTGAGAAATGCATGATCACTAAGCATTTAAATTCATAGTACTACCTGATAATTACAGGCTGATGTGGTTATACTCTCCAGCTTTCTTTACCCCCTGAAGGCTTTATAACAAACCTTGAGGAAATGATTTAAATATAAATTCACAATGTTAACTTTGACTAATTTTAGTTTAAATCACACATCACCCAAACAACATTATCAGAGCACTTTACAGACAAAACATGTTTTTAAAATAATGAGCATCTTCTAAAGTCTATAATGCTAGATACACATTTTCAACTAATTTCTCTCTGAAAAACTTCCATCAGCTACAATCAGATATGATCATACCAGATACGATAATACACAACAGTAATCCAAAAGTAGAACTGACTTCCACTAGATCTGGAGACCTGTGTTATTTGTCATTCTCAGCTTTAGTACTATTTGCAAATATCTGACAAGCAATGTCCATTATCACAATACATCACCTCAATATAATGCAGCCCTGAGATCAGATCTTAAAATAGGTAGCACAGGCCTGGTGAGGTGGCTCCAAAGATCCCAGCACTTTGGGAGGCAGAGGTGGGCGGACTGCTAGAGATCAGGAGTTTGAGACTAACCTGGCCAATATGGCAAAACCTCATGTCTACAAAAAATACAAATTTTTTTTTTTTTTTTTTTGTAGAAATGGTGGCACATGCCTGTAGTCCCATCTACTCAGGGGCCTAAGGCATGAGAATTGCTTAAGCCTGGGAGGCAGAGGTTGCAATGAACTGAGATTGTGCCACCACACTCCAGCCTAGACAGAGCAAGACTCTGTCTCCAAAAAAAAAAAAAAAAAAAAGATGGGTAGCACAGAGCAGCCACCTATTTGTATCTATCTATTAAATGCCAGGCACTGGAGAGAGCACCAAAACAGAAAGGGTTTTATCCTTACGCAGCTTATTTTGTTTATCGCCTGTCATCCCACTGAGATACACACAAGATCAGACCATGAAGAATCTCACTAAGGAAACTGGGTTTTATTCTAAGTGTGACCACAGCCACTGAAGAATTTTAAGCAGAGAACTGCCAAGATATGACTTAGGTTGTCAGAAGGCCAAGAAGGTACCAACAGGTAGATAATGGAGGAAACCCAGCAAAGAAGCTAGTACAGAAACTCAAGCAAAAAAGGGCCCATTTAAAGTAAAGACTATGAAAACATTAAGTGAACAGATTCAGTGTCAGAATTTTGGTGTCAGATAATCTTCAATTTGAGCCCTTTTCCCATTTACACACTTGGGCAAGTTACTTATATGCTTTGAGCCTCAATTTCCTTACTTAACAATGCTTGTAAAACTCTATCACATAGAAAATACATACATTGTGATAGTGTTTTGGGAACAAAATTCACTTGAAGAAGTTCAAATAAATTGACTTCCTTTTCCCTCACACCAACATTAGTAATGTTAAGCAGGATTCAAAAGCAGTTATATACACATGTTTTGCTTTATCAGGAGACAAGTTCCTGTTTCCCACAGAAGTTACACTAAAACTGCTCATAAATATACAGGAAGCAAGGTGCTTTTCTCAAATTAATCAAAGTCTAGTTTGCACCTTCAATCTGTGTTTTCACATGCATTCTTTTACCTCCTCAGTGTATGTGAGAAAAAAAGGATATAAGTAGAATCTTGTAGTTAAATTGTGATAAAGATTCTGGTGTTACTACCAATTATTTCAATTTATTCTGTCAATAGTTTTTTGTTTTTTGTTTTTTTTGAGACGGAGTCTCGCTCAGTCGCTCAGGCTGGAGTGCAGTGGCACCATCTTGGCTCACTGCAACCTCTGTCTCCTGGGATCAAGTAATTCTCTGCCTCAGCCTCCCAAGTAGCTGGGATTACAGGTGCCTGCCACCACGTCCAGCTAATTTTGTATTTTTAGTAGAGACAGAGTTTAATCTTGGCCAGGCTGGTCTTGAACTCCTGACCGTGTAATTCACGCACTTCAGTGTCCCAAAGTGCTGGGATTACAGGTGTGAGCCACAGAGCTCAGCCAGCTTTTATAAGAATATTAATAAAGTACGTCATTCCTCATTCTTGAGGCACTGGGCACATCAGGAAACCAAGTTACCAAAAGCCCTCTTTGATAAGTACATGGATTACAAACACTTATCTTTCAGTGTCGTCCTTCTTATGTTTAATATTCTTTCAACAAAGCATGAACCATCCTGAAATTCAGTTTCATATTTACCACTCAGTATTTACTAAGCAGGGCTACATGTAATACAATGTGCTAGGCACTTTGGGACAAAGAAGGTTTGTTAGTGTTACATGGTCCTTACTCTCAAGGAGTTTACAATCTATTAGGAGATTAGACATTTACACAAGATAAGGACAGAATGATGCAGACAGAACTGTAAATGTTAAAAACAAAAAAGACTGGTGGGTGGCTCATGCCTGTACTCTCAGCACTTTGGGAGGCCCAGGCGGGTGGATCACCTGAGGTGCGGAGTTCGAGACCAGCATGGCCAAATATCAGTCACTGTGGTGGCACCCGCCTGTAATCCCAGCTACTCAGGAGGCTGAGGCAGGAGAATCGGCCTGAACTGGGGAGGCAGAGGTTACAGAAGATTGAGCCACTGCACTTCAGCCTGGGTGAAAGAGTAAGACACCCTCTCAAAAAAACTAAAAATAAAAATAAAAAGATCATTTTCATACGGGGTGGTCAAAAAATGCTTCACAGCTAGGCAGAATTTGAGTTGAACCCCTGACTACAAGATTTTAATCGAATTTGCTAGGAAGAGAACAAGTACACATGAACTGACATGTAAGGGCTTTTTTAAAAAAACTTTTTATCTGAAAAATTTAAACATGTAAAAAAGTCAAAATAATAAACCTCCATGTGTGCTCATCACCCAGCTCCAGGAATGATCAACTCACTGTCAATAATTTACATGTCTTCTTACACAAAAGTCCTAAAGAAGCCTATCTGCAGACGCCTCTACATTCTTCACTGACTGCACCCTCAGACAAATCTCTAGTGCCACAACAGTATCCACAGTTTGGTTTTTCTAAAGGCCTAATAAAGTGCAAGTCTGTTAAAAAAAAAAAAAAAAAAGTGGTGGCCTGGCACAGTTGCTCATGCCTATAATCCCAGCACTTTGGGAGGACAAGGTAGGCGGATCGCATGGAGTTCAAGATCTGCATGGGCAATACGATGCAACACCGTCTCTACAAAAAATGCAAAAATCAGCTGGGCGTGGTAGGGCACACCTGTGGTTGCAGCTACTCAGGAGGCTGAGGCAGGAGGATTGCTTAAGCCCTGGAGGCGCTGCTGTGATCCCTCTACTGCACTCCAGCCTGCAAAGTGAGACCCTGCCTCAAGGCAAAAAAAAAGATCAGTTGCTGGGCGTGGTGGCTCACACCTGTAATCCCAGCACTTTGGGAGGTCAAGGCAGGCAGATTGCTTGAGGTCAGGAGTTCAAGACCAGCCTGAGCAATATGGCAAAACCCTGTCTCTACTAAAAAAAAAATTATCGGGCATGGTGGCGCATGCCTGTGGTCCCAGCTACCTGCGGGGCTGAGGCAGGAGAACTGCTTGAACCTGGGAGGCAGAGGCTGCAGTGAGCTGAGATCAGGCCACTGCATTCCAGCTTGGGTGACAGAGTAAGACCTGTCTCAAAAAAATTAAAAATAAGTAATTAACTTTTGATTGTTTGCACAAACAAAGGGAAGAGTGACAAAGATACTGCAAAATGACAGATAACCCAAAAATCAGTTTACATATACTTTTGGGTACCTTTTCCATATGTATATTTCAATAAGAATGAGTAAAGTGATGGGAGAATTCATGTCAAACAAAATAGAGCATCACAAGTGAAGTACTTTAAACTTGGCCTCCCAAACCTAAGTTTCTTCCTCTATAAAACAGGGAAACATCACCTACCTCAGAAACTTGTGAGAATTAAATGAGTGGATATTAAATGCCATGTGTATAGTTTCTTATTTTATTATATTATTAGCCAGTTGACTCAGGAACAACTATTAAATAGAAAGCTATGGCTGGATACGGTGGCTCATGTCTGTAATCCCAGCACTTTGGGAGACCAAGGCAGGTGAACCACAAGGTCAGGAGTTCCAGACCAGCCTAGCCAACATGGTGAAACCCTGTCTCTACTAAAAATACAAAAATCAGCCAGGTGTGGAAGCAAGTGCCTGTAGTCCCAGGTACTCGGCAGGCTGAGGCGGGAGAATCGCTTGAACCTGGGAGATGGAGGTTGCAGTGAGCAGAGATGGTGCCACTGCACACCAGCCTGGGCCACAAAGTGAGACGCCACCTTGAAGAAAAAAAAAAAAAAGGATGCTGCCCTGTTTCCCCAGCCTCTTCCTTATATGCCACCCTCCAAATCATGCAAAAGTTTTCTTCATCTCAAAACCTGCTAAAGGTGAGGGGCTAAGCTCCCTGATTTCAAGGAGCTTCTTTGCCTGTAAAGCAAACAGAGCTGATACTGAAGGAGGTATTGTAGTCAAATAAATTTGTAAATTGTCACACCTTACAAAGTTATCCCTCCTTAATAGAGAGAGCCAACCAATGTCAGACAGAAGCAGTGTGTGTCCAACCTACCTAGTAAAACATGTTCATTTTCCCCATTTCTTGACCACTGAGTTTTCTATTCTTTCAACCATCCACCGCCTCTTTACAGCACAGTAAAAACAGCAAGGCAGCCATTAGGATTGTCAGCTGGGCCAGAGCATTAGCAGCTCAAGATGAGTTACCACATGGTATGACAGAAACACCTTTACCTTCATTTCTTACTCTGTCCAGAAGGAAGCTCATATGGTAATCTTGTTTTCCCTATGACCTGCTACTGAAAGGCAGCTCTCTGTCACTCAAAACTATGAAATTAGTTTAAACCTGTTTTTAGAGCACGTGTTCTCTCTTCCTTTAGAGCTACCTTCTGTCTCTCAGTTACCTTCATCTTGAGATTGTTACATACATCATTGAAGTTCCCTTATGAACTATCATCTTCGATCGAGACCATCCTGGTCAACATGGTGAAACCCCGTCTCTACTAAAAATACAAAAAATTAGCTGGGCATGGTGGCGCATGCCTGTAATCCCAGCTACTCAGGAGGCTGAGGCAGGAGAATTGCCTGAACCCAGGAGGCAGAGGTTGCCGTGAGCCTAGATCGCGCCATTGCACTCCAGCCTGGGTAACAAGAGCGAAACTCCGTCTCAAAAAAAAAAAAAAAAAAAAAAGAATTATCATCTTCGAGCCAGGCGCGGTGGCTCACGCCTGTAATCCCAGAACTTTGGAAGGCCAAAGCAGGCAGATCATGAGGTCAGGAGTTTGAGAAGCCTGACCAACATGGTGAAACCCCATCTCTACTAAAAATACCAAAATAATAATAATTATCAGATTCAATCACCAAATCACCAACTTCCTTTCTCTGTGTGAAGATACAATAAGTTACTGACTTACAACCTCTAACACTATAAATAATCCACTCTGTTAAAGTATTATTCTACCTACAAACATTCCTTATTTTCAGATATTACCCATTTCTTGGATGTTTCCCTAGGACAATTATAATTAATGTAGTAAGATACCGCACTTCACAGTTTGCCAAGCGCTTTCTAAATGCACTCAATTAATTCTTACAGGCTCTGTAAAAGGTAATTCCCCCTACTTTATAGGTAAGAAAAAAGGACCGAAGAACTCACTGTCACGTCATATCAACAAAGCAAGTTGGTGGCAAACGGGACCTCCGAAGCAGGTTTTCCAACTCCAAACGCCATGCTCTTCCCCAAATGATTGTGCTCTTTTCTAAGAAGGGAAAGTCTACAGTTCTGTCCCAAACCACACTTGCTTCAAGAATAAGCCATCTTTAAACCATTTCTCTAGACTGCAACCTGAGCCCCAACTCCAATAATCAGCCCATTTCTTGCTTCCTCACTCTCCAGCCATGACCTCCTTCTCACTATCCAATTTCCACCCTTCATGGGTACTATCATCGCTCCTTCAGCCCGTCCTACAAATATCCCACCACTGCATGCTCTTCTTTTGTTCCTTCCCCCAAACCCTGGCACTCCCTTCTCGGGATATGTAGGTTGTCACCCCATAAACTACACAGTAGCTTCTCGCTTCTGGTCTTTAACGAGCTACTTACTAACTTTAAAAGCCCCACAGAAATGAACTTCACTTGCAGGTCCTCCACCTCCACACTTGGACCTGGGCGCCATTCCTCTCAAAACAATAGTAGCGACCCTCACAAAGATTCTGCCCATGCCCCACTGTCACCAACGAATTCCTTTTCCAAAATCTGGTTCTTCAAAAAGGCTCTCCTTCCAACCTCTTCACTCGTGACTCCCCTCCAAGGTTCCCGGACCCTCTCCCCCCGCAGTTTTTCTCCCTTTACTCCCGGGCCTCTGCCCACCTCACCAACTCCCCCTGAGCTCCCCGTCCCAGAGCCAAGCAGCGGCCCCGCAGCTGCGGCGACTGCTCCACTCTCCCAACTCAGAAGTTCTGCCTCTATCACCTGTTCTCGCCAGAGCTTCCTCTCGGCCCAGCGGCCCACCTTTGCCCTGGCCTGCCTCTGCCTCTCTCCACCCTTTCGAGTCCTCCAGTCCAGGAGCCACCCCACGAGTCAGTTCCGGGGTGCCTGTCGGATTCAACTTCCCATCCGTGGGCTTCCCATCCCCGGGGTCAAGCTCCCCTTCTCCATCACCTGCTCCGCCCATAGCCAGATGACATCCGCCGCTGCCGGCCGCCGCCGCCGCCTCCTCCTCCATCCCCCTTCTCGGACGCCGGGTCCCTGGCCACTCACCGCCTTCCGCGCGCGCCAGCCGCCCCCTCCGGTGGGGAAGAGGGGGGCGTGCACCCCAACCCGAGCCCCCCCTCCCCGACACGCACCTGTTCCTCCTCCTCTTCCCCTCGGCGGGCCGCACCGGCGCCGCGACCCCCACCCTCGCCGCGCCCCGGCCTCCCGGAGCCCCGCACTCACCACGAGTAGGTCTGCTCCGCCATGGCGCTGCCTCTCGTGGGCTCTGCTGCAGGCTGTGGCCGGGCCCGGCGGCGGCGGGCTCGCTCGGGCCGGGAGCGGAAGGCGCGGCCGGGGTTCGGTGCCTGCTCGCTCGCTGGCTCGCTGGATGAGCGGCGGGCCGGGAAGTCGGCTGGCGGGTAGAGGCCGCGCTCCGAGGCGGCCCCGCTCCCTGGGCCCCGGGGCGGGGCGGGCTCCGCTCTCGGCCTCCCTCACCCGCGGCGGCGGCGGCGGCTCCGCTGCGGCTCCAAACCCAACATGGCGGCGGCGGCGGCGGCGCCGAGAACAAGGGGGCCCCGGGACAGGCGAACGGCAAGACTGGCCCGCGCTCACTGCGCGTCGGGCCGCGGGAGCGCCGCGCTCGGGCGGCGGCGGCGGCCGGGGGACATGGCCGGCGGGCGGAGGCGGCGGCGGCGGCTGAGGGGGGCGCTAGGCGATGAGGCGAGGCCGCTCGATCACACCCGCCGAGGGGAGGAGGGGCGGGGGCGGGGGCGAGCCTTGGGCCCGCGCGGGTCACGTGCCCAAAACACGCTCACGTGACGCGCGCCCCGCCCCTCGAGCCGGGCTCTTGCTCCGAGACGTTGGCTCCCGGGTTTTAGGCGGCTGCGGCTTGCATGGCCGGTGCTGTCGGGCCGCCTCCCGCCGCCTGGTGCCGCCCCCCTCCCCACGCGGCGATGTCGCCTCGGGTACCCTCTTATGCCCCTTTCCGAGGGGCTGCAGCACCAGCCAATCGGGAACGCCGATGCACGTCTGTGGCTGCCACTCAGCTGTCAACCGTCAGTCAACAGTCTGCCGGCCACGGGCTCCTCAAATGTCAGTCAACTTGTCAGTCAACAGGCAGAGAGAGGGCTGCACTCCTTCGTTATGTTCCTTGGTTCATTTATTCACGTAGCACATATTCCAGGCAGCCAACCTTTATTGCTCTCAGGCCTGGTGCCAAGTCGAATACCCAACGCTTGCCTTCATTGAATCAATCAACAGATATTTGTTGGGTGCCAACCGTGTGTCAACTTACTCTGCCTTCCTGGAGCTTACATTCAAGAGAAGAGAGATAGTCCAAGCCTCCAAATAAAATAATTTCAGATGCTGTTAATTTTTACAAAAACACGTTTTATACACAAGGTGAGGGTACAGAGAGTGAGTAGAGGTGTGGGTTACTTTAGATAGGGTGGTCAAAGAAGGCCTCGCTTGGGAGGTGACATTTGAGTTGATATTGAATGACAGAGAGCTGGCCTTGCAAAGATCCCGGGAAAGCTCAAAGAAACCGTCCAGCTAAAGGTTTCCGGGCACAGAAGTAAAGACAGTAGACCTAGACCAGAGGCCAACAGAGTGAATCTTCGGCTTAGAGGGAAAGAGTGGGGAGAGACGAATGGAGGCCCCAGGTACTGGGGGATACTTCCCCAGGAGTGGATGAGGCCGTCTGAAAGGATAAGAGGCTTACCAAAGAAAAGGTGTTCTTGGCCTGTAAAAGGTGGCTCATGCCTGTAATCCTAGCTCTTTGGGAGGCTGAGGGGGTCGGATCACGAGGTCAGGAGTTTGAGACCAGCCTGACCAACATGGTGAAACCCCGTCTCTATTACAAATACAAAAATTAGCTGGGAATGGTGGCACATGCCTGTAATCCCAACTACTGGGGAGGCTGAGGCAGGAGAATCACTTGAACCCGAGAGGCAGAGGTTGCAGTGAGCCAAGATTGTGCCACTGCATTTCAGCCTGGGTGACAGAGCAAGACTCTGTCTCAAAAAATAAAAATAAAAAAATTTTTAAAAGGCATTCTAGGAAGAAAGAATGGCATGAGGCAAGGCCCAATTCCAGCTGGGTTTGAATCAAGAGTGGGATGGGTGATTTGTGCTGGAGTTTTGGGAGAAGACACTGAAAAGATGCACTGAAGCCAGAGCTGGAGGGCCCAGCTGAGCCTCCCTGCCAGCTACTGTGTACATGAATAAAAATGATTAACTAGTGCAGCTTCAGAATTTAGAAACATGCCTGGGCAACAAACACACTAACCCTCCTGGACATCCCTCCACCCCCATCCCTCACCCCTCAGTTTCTCTGCAGAAGGCGAAACTCACACACCTGAAACCAACATACTCAAGCTTCTCTGCACTTGCCCAACTTTAGGCCAAAATTTAGCTATGCTCCAGTTTCCCAGGGCCTGCCCAGGCTTGCAGGGAACACGGCACCCTGGATCTATCTACAAATGGATCAGCTGGCCATTGCCCTTGCATCTGCCGCTTGCCTGTTTCCCAAGGGAAACCCTTTAAAGAGAAAGCCAAGTACACTTTCCCTTCAGAAGCAAGCTCTTCTTCCTTCTTCCCCCACTGCCAGGTGCCAGGAACGGTTAGGTTCCAAGTGTTTCTTCCAAAGTTTTATCAGAGAGCCCTGGGAAAGGCCCACTGATAAGATCGAGGTCCAGGCGGGGCACGGTGGCTCACACCTGCAATCCCAGCACTTTGGGAGGCTGAGGCAAGCGGATCATGAGGTCAAGAGATCATGACCATTCTGGCCACCATGGTGAAACCCCTCTCCACTAAAAATACAAAATTAGATGCGTATAGTGGCGCGTGCCTGTAGTCTCAGGTATTCAGAAGGCTGAGGCAGGAGAGTCACTTGAACCAGAGAGGAGGAGGTTGCAAGAGTCCAGGGGAGGGTTTGAGACAGGGCAAAAAGAAAGCATCAAACAACCAGAGACCCTTCCTCTTGCTATTCACAGGAAGATTCTGGCCTGCAAAGATTTGTCCCCCGACAAACTCACCAGATGCATGGATATTAAGGGGAGATAAGAAGGCAAAGGGCCTAAATTCTTTTTTTTTATTTTTTAACTTTAATTAATTTTTTTTTAGATAGAATCTTGCTCTGTCACCCAGGCTGGAGAGTAGTGGTGTGATCTGGGCTCACCAGTGGTGTGACCAGTGGTGTGACCAGTGGTGTGATCAGTGGTTTGATCTGAACCTGCAACCTCTGCCTCCCAGGTTCAAGCAATTCTCTTCCCTTAGCCTCCCAAGTAGCAGGGATTACAGGCATGCACCACCACACCCAGCTAATTTTTTACTTTTAGTAGACATGGGGTGTCACCATGTTGGTCAAACTACTCTAGAACTCCTGACCTCAAGGGATCCACTCGCCCACATTCATTTAGCTCTCACAACACGGCCAAGTGCTTTTACAGAAAGCCAGCTGTACCCTTGAACACAGTCATTCTGAGTCTTGGAGGGGCACGGAGTGAGGCTTTAGGTCCCATGGGAAAGGCCAGAAGTTGTTGGAAGTGGCTTTGGGAGGTGCAGAAACTCCTCTGGAGAGCTAAGAACAAAACAGACCAGACATGTTGCTATGGAAACAAAAACGCCACGCTGAGCCTCTGGGCGATTCACTTGGGCTTCGGTTCCCAGTGAGTCACAGAAAGCAAAGTCAAGTGGAAAGTTGGTGTTGGATGAATGAATGAAATGGGAGCTGCTGGTGTAGGAGAGTCGAGGCCTTCCCAGAAGGAAAGGGACCATTCTTTTCAGTGGGAAGAATCTGGTGGAAGAAAGGAGGAAGAAGGGGTCTGGTGAAACTATGGTGAATGAGGAGAGGTTTTCTTCTTTCTGTCTGAACCAGAGACCTCTGAAGTGTTTCTTGAGGACATGTGGCTGCAGACCCTCTAAGACGCCACACAGCACTTGTCCAGTCCATGGAAACACCATGTACCTGGTCCCAGGAAGATGAAGTGTGGGCCCAGAGATGAATGGCTTGAGCATCTCAGGCTAAGGTTGCTAAGAAGTAGATGGCCCCTCTAGGTCCTAGTCAAGATCGCTACAGACTTGAAGTCCCCCCCGGTAGGACAAGGCTGGAACAAATCTGAAACCAGCGGGTTGGCTGGAAGCTGCTCAGACTGGCGGTCTGGAGAGTGACTTTAAGTTAAATTTAATTTTTTATTTTATTTTGAGACAGAGTCTCACTCTGTCACCCAGGCTGGAATGCAGTGTGGAGATCTCAGCTCACTGCAACCTCCCGCCTCCCAGATTCCAGTCATTCTCCTGCCTCAGCCTCCCGAGTAGCTGGGATTACAGTCGCCTGCCACCATGTCCAGCTATTTTTTGTATTTTTAGTCGAGATGAGGTTTCACCATCTCTTGGCCTGGCTGGTTTCAAAATCTTGACCGCCCACCTCGGCCTCTCAAAGTGCTAGGATTACAGGCATGAGCCACCACGCCCAGCCAGGAGTGACTTTTAGTTTCCCTGCCAGCAGCACTCAGCTCCAAGCTGGAACAGCCCCAAGTATATCTGTGGCACCTCTGAGTGTCAGCCAGGGAGTCGGCGCTTGGCAAGAGACCCATGCATTAGGCTCCCCCGGGAGGGGTGCTTGGTCTCTCTCACCCCACTGCAGGTGAAAGAGCTACAGCTTGTGCAGTGTTTGTTGAAAGAGGCCATAGAGGCTGGTTGCGGTGGTACACACCTGTAATCCCAACACTTTGGGAGGCCGTGGCTGGTGGATCATCTAAGGTCAGGAGTTTGAGACCAACCTGGACAAGATGGTGAAACCCTGTCTCTACTAAAAAAACCAAAAAATTAGCCAGGCATGGTGGTACATGCCTGTAATCCCAGCTACTTAGAAGGCTGAGACAGAAAATCACTTGAACCTGGGAGGCGGAGGTTGCGGGGAGCCGAGATCGCGCCATTGCACTCCAGCCTGGGTGACAAGAGTGAAACTTAGTCTCAAAAAAAAAAGAAGAAGAAAGAAAAAAAAGAGGCCATGGAGGTGCCTCTAATTATCACCACAGTAATTATAGGATAGCTTCTTCTACCATGTGTGTTCAAAAGAGACGTGGGGAGTCTCCCCCAGGACGCGTCTTCTGCCTTGGGCACAGACTCCAGGGAGCTGGCATTGCCAGATCTGTCTGGGCTGCTTGAGCATTGCTTCTGAGAACATCAAGGCTCAGGTCTGACCTGGCTCCACCTGTCCCTCCTGCCCATTTCTCCCTCTGTCATCCATCCCTCACCCCTACACACATGCATGTGCCCTTTGTTTATATTCCATTGTGACCAGCTTGCAGCTTCCCCAGGAACTGCGTTGCTTTTTCCTTTCAAACCTCTGCTCAAGTTCAGGACATGGCTTTTTTTTTTTTTTTTCTGACAAAGCCTCCCTCTGTTATCGAGGCTGGTGTGCAGTGGTGCCATCTCAGCTTACTGCAACCTCTGCCTCCTGGTTTAAGTGATTCTCCTGCTTCAGCCTCCCGAGTAGCTGGGATTACAGTTGCCCACCACCACTCCCAGCTAATTTTTTTGTATTTTTAGTGCAGACGGGTTTCACCACGTTGGCCAGGCTGGTCTCCAACTCCTGACCTCAAGTTACAGGCCTCAGCCACGGCACTGGGCCTCTCACTGCCTTGTAACTGCTGCTCAGTTTTGGGGGCTTGATTGTAATGTCACATCCTCCAGGAAATTTCACTTGACCAAAACATAGGCTGGGTTAGATATGTCTCTGCATTCCCATCATCCTCTGAATTCACCCACGTGACACTTAGCACAATGAACGGTCATCGGCTGTTTCTCCCTCAGCTTGGGAATGTTTCTGGGGAAGGAATTGTAACTCATTGCCAGTTACATCCTGTGTGCCCAGCAGTGAAATTAGCCCAGAACAGAAGCTCCGTGTTTGTAGGATGAATGTTTGAGTGAAGGAGAAGGCAAGGCATGATTCGGAACAACTTCTTTTGCCTGATGTCATACTCAGCATCCACTTCTGTCCTCTGCAACTCCCTCCTTGACTAAGAATGAGAATTTATAAAGGGAGAGAGAGATTACAGGAAGACAGATCAGAAGTAAGGTATACAGGGAGCTTATTAGACACAGTGTCACTAACGTTCTTTGAACATGGGTTTTCAGAGAAAACCTGTTTTTTAGAAAGGTTTTAGGCTTACAGAAAAATTGATGGGAAAGTACAGAGAGTTCCCATATAGGCCTCTTCCCCAGTAAATCTCCCCTACGAATTACACAGTGTGTTAGTGTAGTACATTTGTTACAGTTGATAAGCCAATAACGAGACTACGTTTCACCCATCATGTTGCACAGTCTAAGGGTTTTGACAAATTTGCTGGGGCACATAACCACCATTACAATGTCATACAGAGTAGTTTCACTGCCCTAAAAATCTCCCACCCTCTGCCTGTTCATCCCTCCCTCCCCATCAAATTCTGGTAACCACGGATCTTTTTATATATTTTTATTGTCTCCAGTTTTGCCTTTTCCAGAATGTCCTATCATTGGAATAATGCAGCATGTCACCTTTTCAGGTTGGCTTTTCACTTAGCAGTATGCTTTTAAGATTTTTCCATGTCTTTTCATGGCTCGATAGCTCATTTCTTTTTATTGTCAAATAATATTCCATTGTATGAATGTACCAGAGTGTATCCGTTCACCTACTGAAGGACACCTTGGTTGCTTCCGAGTTTTGGCAGATATGAATAAAGCAGCTCTCAATATTTGTGTGCAGGTTTCGTGCGGACATGGCTTCAATTTATTTGGGCATACTGTGGATACCATGTATTTTCTGGAAGAATGTTTAATTTCCAAATATGTGGGACTTTCCTGGATATCTTATTTGTAATTGATGTCTAATTTAGTTCTGTTGTGCCCAGATAATATATTCTGTAAGATTTCAGTCTTCTGAAGCTTGTCGAAACTTGTTTATAGCCAACATACGGTTTATTTTAGAGACTATTCCAGGTGTACTTTAGAAGAAGTCTATTATTTTGGGGTGTGGTGTTTTATAATAGTCAACTAATTCACCGGGTGCGGTGGCTCACGCCTATAATCCCAGCACTTTGGGAGGCCGAGTCGGGCAGATCACAAGGTCAAGAGATCGAGACCATCTTGGTCAACATGTTGAAACCCCGTCTCTACTAAAAATACAAAAATTAGCTGGGCATGGTGGCACATGCCTGTAGTCCCAGCTACTCGGGAGGCTGAGGCAGGAGAATTGCTTGAACCCAGGAGACGGAGGTTGCAGTGAGCCAAGATGGTGCCATTGCACTCCAGCCTGGGTAACAACAGCAAAACTCTGTCTCAAAAAAAAAAAAAAAA
The DNA here is from genome assembly GCF_049354715.1 of Callithrix jacchus. Classification (NCBI taxonomy): domain Eukaryota; kingdom Metazoa; phylum Chordata; class Mammalia; order Primates; family Cebidae; genus Callithrix; species Callithrix jacchus. The sequence continues at coordinate 124,053,943 of NC_133510.1, forward strand.
AACCAACTAATTCAAGGTGGCTGATAATGTTATTGAGGTATTCTGGGGCCTTACTGATATTTTTGTCTAGAAGTTCAATAAACTACTAAGAGATAATTACGTTTCTAATTATGATTATGAGTTTGTTTACTTCTTCATTTAATTATATCCATTTTCCTTTATGTATTTGGAACTATGATTAAGTTGATACTCGTTTAAAATTGTTAGATCTTCTTAATGAAGTGCCCCTTTCATCATTATAAAATACCTCTCTTATATTCTTAGTTTGGAAGACAACTTTATCTGATATTAATATAACTTTCTTATGATGTGTGTTTTTATTTTAGATCAGTTTCCAACCTTTTGCTCTTAACCTCAGTGTGGCTTTGTAGTTGAAGTATGAGCCGGCTGGGCATTGTGGCTCACGCCTGTAATCCTAGAACTTTGGGAGGCTGAGGTGGGTGGATTGCCTGAGCTCAGGAATTCCGTACCAGCCTGGGCAACATGGTGAAACCCTGTCTCTACTAAAATACACAAAAAGTTAGCCATGTGTGGTGGTGCATGCCTGTAGTCCCAGCCACTTGGGAGGCTGAAGCAGGAGAATTGCTTGAACCCGGGAGGTAGAGATTGCACCATTGCACTCCAGCCTTGGCAACAAAAGCAAAACTTAGTCACAAAATAAATAAATAAAAATTAAAAGTAAATAAATAAATAAAGTATGTGTCTTGGGCCGGGTGCAATGGCTTACGCCTGTAATCCCAGCACTTTGGGAAGCCAAGGCAGGCAGATCACCTGAGGTAAGGAGTTCAAGACCAGCCTGGCCAACATGGTAAAATATTGTCTCTACAAAAATATAAAAATTAGTCAGACGTGGTGGCATGCACCTGTAATCCCAGCTACTCAGGAGGCTGAAGCAGGAGGATTCATTGAATTCAGGAGGTAGAGGTTGCAATGAGCCGAGATGGCGCCACTGCACTCCAGCCTGGGCAACAGAGCGAGACGCTGTCTAGATCTTGACCCACTGCAATTTCTATAACCTTCTTCTTCTTTTTTTTTTTTCAAAGATGGGGTTTCACCATGATGGCCAGGCTGGTCTTGAACTCCTGACCTCAGGTGATCCACCCACCTCGGCCTCCCAAAGTGCTAGGACTACAGGCATGAGCTGCTGCGCCCAGCAACCCACTGCAATTTCCACCTCCCAGGTTCAAGTGATTCTCCTGCCTCAGCCTTATGAATAGCTGGAATTACAGGCATGTCCCACCACACCTGGGTAATTTTGTATTTTTAGTAGAGACAGGGTTTTTCCATGTTGTCCAAACTTGTCTTGAACTCCTGACCTCAGGTGATCCACCTGCCCCAGCCTTAGCCTTAGCCTCACAAGTGCTGGGATTAAGGTGTAAAACACAGAGCCTGGCCCCTCCCCGACCATTTCTGTGTTTTAATTAGAATATTTAGGGCCGAGTGCGGTGGCTCACACCTTTAATCCCAGCACTTTGAGAGGCTAGAGGTGGGTGGATCACGAGGTCAGGAGTTCCAGACTAGCCTGGCCAACATAGTGAAACCCTGTCTCCAAAAATAAATAAATAAATAAATAAATAATAAAAATATATAGAATGTTTACTTCATTTACGCTTGATGTAACTACTGACGTGTTCAGGTTGGGTTCTGCCATTTTGCTATTTGTTTCCTACTACTTCCATCTTCTTTGTTGTTGTTCCTCTGTTTCTCCTTTTCTGCCTTCTTTTGAGTTAACTGAATACTTTTTATGATTACACTGTAATATGGATTTTTTTTTGAGACGGAGTCTTGCTCTGTCACTCAGGATGGAGTGCAGTGGTGCCATCTCGGCTCACTGCAACCTCCACCTCCCAGGTTCAAGCAATTCACCTGCCTCAACCTCCCCAGTAGCTGGGACTACAGGCGTGTGCCAGCACTCCTGGCTGGATTTTTGTATTTTAAGTAACGACGGGGTTTCACTGTGTTAGCCGGGATGGTCTTGATCTCCTGATCTTCTGATCTGCCTGCCTCAGCCTCGCAAAGTGCTGGGATTACAGGCATGAGCCACTGACATTTTAATATCTTTACTGGCTGTTTTTAAATTTTTGTTTTGTTTTGTTTTGTTTGTTTTTGAGACGCAGTTTCGCTCTTGTTACCCAGGCTGGAGTGCAATCTCTGCTCACCGCAACCTCCGCCTCCTGGGTTCAGGCAATTCTCCTGCCTCAGCCTCCTGAGTAGCTGGGATTACAGGCATGCACCACCATGCCCAGCTAATTATTTTTTGTATTTTTAGTAGAGATGGGGTTTCACCATGTTGACCAGGATGGTCTCGATCTGTTGACCTCGTGATGCACCTGCCTCGGCCTCCCAAAGTGCTGGGATTACAGGTGTGAGCCACCGCGCCTGGCCTATTTTTTATTTTTTTAAATTTTTTCTTTTTGAGACAGAGACTTGCTCTGTTGCCAGGTGCCAGGCTGGAGTGCAGTGGCGCAATCTTGGCTCACTGCAATCTCTGCCTCCTGGGTTCAAGCAATTCTCCTGCCTCAGCCTCCCGACTGGCTGGGACTACAAGTGCACACCACCACGCCCAGCTAATTTTCATATTTTTTAGTAGAGACGGGGTTTCACCACGTTGGCCAGGATGGTCTCGATCTCTTGACCTCTCGATCCGCCCACCTTGGCCTCCCAAAGTGCTGGAATTACAGGCGTCAGCCACCTCACCCGGCTTTACTGGCTTTTTTAAAGCTGTAGCCTCTTTAAATTGTATTCATAGTGGCTGCTATAGTGAGTATGAATCTCATGAGCTTTAACTTATCACAATCTACTTAAAATTATTATTATTTTGAGATGGAGTCTCACCCTATTACCCAGGCTGGAGGGCAGTGGTGCGATCTTGATTCACTGCAACCTCTGCCTCCCGGGTTCAAGTGATTCTCGTGCCTCAGCCTCCTGAGTAGCTGGGATTATAGACACATGCCACTACGCACAGCTAATTTTTGTATTTTTAGTAGAGACGGTTTCACCATGTGGGTCAGGCTGGTCTTGAGCTCCTGATCTCAACTGATCCACCTGAGTCAGCCTCCCAAAGTGCTGGGATTACAGGTGTGAGCCCATGTCCAGCCCGCAATCTACTTAAAATTAATATTGTACCATTTCCCATAAAATGTAGAAACTTGGCACAGCATAGTTCCATTTATGTCCATGCCCACCCTCTTTTGTTATTTTTATTATATAAATTACTTCTATTATAAACCCCACAATACAATGTCATAATTTTAGCTTTTAAATAGCCACATCTGTCAGTGTGCCTATATGGTTAAAAAAAAAAAAGTGAAATAAATAAATAAATGGCCACATCTCTTAAAGAAATAAAAGAAAAATTTTTAAATACAATTTAAAAATATTTACTCGCCTGTTTACCATCTCAAGTATTTTTTATTCCTTTCTATAGATCTGAGTTTTTATCTGGTATCATTTCCTTCAGCTAGACTAACTTCCTTTGATTTTTTTTTTTTTTTTTTTTCTGAGACAGAGTCTCGCTCTGTTGCCCACTCTGGAGTGCAATGGCGTGATCTCAGCTCACTACGGTCTCCGCCTCCTGGGTTCAAGCAATTCTCCTGCCTCAACCTCCCAAGTAGCTGGGATTACAGGCACCCACCAGCATGCCTGGCTAATTTTTGTGATTTTAGTAGAGATATGGTTTCACCATGTTGGCTGGGCTGGTCTGAAACTCCTGACACCAAATGATCTGCCTGTCTCGGCCTCTCAAAGTACTGGGATTACAGGCATGAGCCACTGTATCCAGCCAACCAGTGTTTCTTATAATACAGGTCTGCTAGGGACAGACTAAATTTTTGTTTATCTGACAGTGTCTCTATTTTGCCCTCATTTTTGAAGGATAGCGTTACTGGATGTAGGAATCTAATTTGAGTGTTCATTTTTCATCCTTTCTCTTTCTTCTCTTTCTCCCTCTGCACTTTAAATATGTTAACCCATGGGGTTCAAGCATCCACCGTTGGCAGTGAGAAGTCAGTTGTCATTTGAATCATAGCTCTTGTTTATAATGTATCATTTTTCTCTGGTTGTTTTCAATGTTTTTCTTTTTACCCTTAGATTTTGGAAGTTTGACTATGCCAGGCCTCAGCAGTTAGTTTTCTATTCAGGCTGCTTCACTGAGATTTTTGAATCTATAAATTTGTCTTCAAATAAATTTGCACATACTTTGTCAAGTATTTTAATGCCCCATTCTTCCTCTTCTATTTTTCTAAAGTTCAAATTACATATGCTATATAGAATTTTTTTTTTGAGACGGAGTTTGACTCTTGTCACCCAGTCTGGAGTGCACAATCTCACCTCACTGCAACCTCCACTTCCTGGGTTCAAGCAATTCCCCTGCCTCACCCTTCTGAATAGCTGGGATTACAGGCATGCACCACCATGCCTGGACAATTTTTATTTTTTTTGAGACAGAGTTTCGCTCTTATTGCCCAGGCTGGAGTACAATGGTGCAATCTTAGCTCACTGCAAACTCTGCCTCCCTGATTCAAGCAATTCTCCTGCCTTAGCCTCCTGAGTAGCTGGGATTACAGGCATGTGCCACCATTCTGGCTAATTTTTGCATTTTTAGTAGAGACAGGATTTTTCAATGTTGGTCAGGCTGATCTCGCACTCCTGACCTCAGGTGATCCACCCACCTTGGCCTCACAAAGTGCTAGGATTACAGGCATGAGACACTGTGCCCAGCAATTTTTGTGTTTTTGGTAGAGACAGAGTTTCACCCTGTTGGCCAAGCTGGGTATATAGAACTTTTAATGTTGCCTCCCAAATCCATAAAGCTGTGTTTAATTTTTTCAGTTATTTTTTTCTCTCTCTGATCTTTAGAATAAATAATTTGCATTGCTTTATCTTTAAATTCACTGACTCCTTCCTTTGTAATCTTCATTCTGCTATTAAACCTATCAAGTTGATTTTTCATTTCAGTTATTGTACTTTTCAATTGTAGAATTTCCATTTGATTCTTTTTTATAGTTACAATTTCTCTTCTGAAGTTCCACATCTGTTCCTTCATTATGACTACATTTTCTTTTAAGGCCTTGAAAATGAGGCTTGGCATGGTGGCTCACGCCTGTAATTCCAGGACTTTGGTATGTCAAGGCAGGTGGATCATCTGAGGTTGGGAGTTGAAGACCAGCTGGCCAACATCATGAAACCCCATCGCTACTAAAAATACGAAAATTAGTTGGGTGTGGTGGCACACATGTGTAATCCCAGCTACTTGGGAGACTGAGGCAGTAGAATCACTTGAACCTGGGAGGTAGAGGCTGCAGTGAGCCAAGATCACGCCACTGCATTCCAGCTTGCGTGACAGAGTGAGACTCCATCTCAGAAAAAAGAAAATAATTGTAAAAGTTGCTTTAAAATCCTTTCTGCTAATTCCCAAGATCAGGAATTCCAACATCTGGGTCATCAGTTTTTCTCCTTGAGAGAGAGTTTTGCTGCGTGCTGGCTCACGCCTGTAATCCTAGCACTTTGGGGGGCCAAGGCAGGCAGAGCACGAGGTCAAGAGATTGAGACCATCCTGGCCAATGTGGTGAAACCCCGTCTCTCCTAAAAATAGAAAAATTCGCTGGCCATGTTGGTATGTGCCTGTAGTCCCAGCTACTTGGGAGGCTGAGGCAGGAGAATCGCTTGAATTTGGGAGGTGGAGGTTGCAGGGGCTGACATCATGCCACTACACTCCAGCCTGGGTGACAAAGCAAGACTCCATCTTAAAAAAAAAAAAAAAAAAAAAAGAGTGAGTTTTGATTGTGATACACAGTTTTCTGTTTCTTCATCTGGCTAGTACTTGTTCATTGTGGCTGGACATTGTCAAGACTGTGGATTTTGTTATGTTCCTCTTGAGAGTGTTAATTTTGTTCTAACAGGCAATTAACTTGGTTGGACTCAAACTCCAAAACTCCAAACTTTGCTTCCCTTGCAATGGGCAGTAGCTGGAATTTCCACTTAGTTATTTCAGCTCCCAGCTGCTGATTTTACCGGGACCCCTAGAGACTCCTGTGCGTATGTGCAGTCGGACAACCAAGGATTTGAACAGAGTTTATATACAGATTTTGGGACTTGTTTGCTCTATAGAATTTCTTTCTGTGATTTCTCTCTTAATTTTCTAGCCATACTACTTGCATAGAACTCTGTACTCTTGGCACCTCAAACCAGGAAGACTGTAGCTTTCTATGCATTTCCACCTCCCACACAAATTACAGAGTGCCCTCGCATAAATGACCACAAAAATATGTCTAGTACAAGGCAGCTCCCATCTTTCAAGAATTGGTTTCTTTCACATTTCTACTTGCTATTAAGCGTTCTCTTAGTGCCTTTAGATATTTGGGTTTGGTTGTTGTTTATTTTATTCAGGTTTTTTGTTTTGCTTTGGTTTTGTTTTGAGATAGAGTTTTGTTCTTGTCACCCAGGCTGGAGTGCCATGGCGCAATCTCAGCTCACTACAACCTCTGTTTCCCAAGTTCAAGTGATTCTCAAGTCTCAGCCTCCCGAGTATCTGGGACTACAGGCATGCACCACCATGCCAGGGTAATTTTTTTTTTTTTTTTTTTTTTGAGATGGAGTTTCGCTCTTGTTACCCAGGCTGGAGCGCAATGGCGCGATCTCGGCTCACTGCAACCTCTGCCTCCTGGGTTCAGGCAATTCTCCTGCCTCAGCCTCCCGAGTAGCTGGGATTACAGGCACGCGCCACCATGCCCAGCTAATTTTTTGTATTTTTAGTAGAGATGGGGTTTCACCATGTTGACCAGGATGGTCTCAATCTCTTGACCTCGTGATCCACCCACCTCGGCCTCCCAAAGTGCTGAGATTACAGGCTTGAGCCACTGCGCCCGGCCCAATTTTTGTATTTTTAGTAGAGACAGGGCTTCACCATGTTGACCAGGCTGGTCTTGAACTCCGGACCTCAGGTGATCTGCCTGTCTTGGTCTCCCAAAGTGCTGGGATTACAGGTGTGAGCCACCATGGGCAGGTTTTGTTTTTTTGAGAGACAGGATCTTGCTTTGTTGCCCAGGCTGGAGCACAGGGGTGAGATCGTAGCAAACTGCAGACTTGAACTCCTGAACTCAAGCAGTCCTCCTGCCTCAGCCTCCCAGGTAGCTGGGATCACCAGTGCATATCACCATGCCTGGCTAATCTTTTAAAAAGCTATTTGGGTGGAGATGGAGTCTTGCTGTATTGCCCAGGCTGGTCTTGAACTCCTGGTCTCAAATGATCCTTTCACCTCAGTCTCCAAAGGTGCAAAGATTACAGGCATGAGCCACTGTACCTGGCCTTGTTTCAGGTTTTTGGTTTGTTTTTTTTTTTTGAGACGGAGTCTCACTCTGTCACCGGGCTAGAGTGCAGTGGCAAGATCTCGACTCACTGCAACCTCTGCCTCCTGGATTCAATCCATTCTCCTGCCTCATCCTCCCAAGTGGCTGGGACTACAGGCACGTACTACCACCCTGGCTAATTTTTTTGTGTATGTTTAGTAGAGATGGGGTTTCACCATGCTGGCCAGGCTGGTCTCAATCTCCTGACCTCGTGATCTGCCCACCTCGGCCTCCCAAAGTGTTGGGATTACAGGCATGAGCCACTGTGCCCGGTCTCAGTTTTTGTTTTTGTGTTTTTTCGAGACAGTCTCGCTCTGTTGCCCAGGCTGGAGTGCAGTGGCAGGATCTTGGCTCACTGCAACCTCCACTTCCTGGTTTCCAGTGATTCTCCTGCCTCAGCCTCCCAAGCAGCTGGGATTACAGGTGTGCATCATGAGCCTGGCTAATTTTTGTGTATGTTTAGTAGAGATGGGGTTTTGTCATGCTGGCCAGACTGGTCTAAAACTCCTAACCTCAAATGATCTGCCTTCCTCAGCCTCCCAAAGTGCTGGGATTACACGCATGAGCCACCACACCCAGCCCTTGTTTCAGTTTTATAATTGTTATTTGAGGCATGATTATTCTGACCAAATTATTATGCTATTACCCACCCCCTTACACTTATTTTTGGGAGGTGGATGGAATTTCAGTCTTGTTTCCCAGGCTGGAGTGCAATGGCACGATCTCAGCTCACTGCAACCTCTACCTCCCAGGTTCAAGTGCTTCTCCTGCCTCAGCCTCCCTAGTAGCTGGGATTACAAGTGCCCACCACCACACCTGGCTAATTTTTGCATTTTTAGTAGAGGCGGGGTTTTACTATGTGGGCCAGGCTAGTCTCAAATTCCTGACCTCAGGTGATCCAACTGCCTCAGCCTCCCAAAGTGCTGGGATTACAGGCGTGAGCCACGGAGCCTGATCCCCTTACACTTTTTAACCTTTTTATTCCTCAGAGCACCCCTTTAAGGTTAGTACAATTATCCCCCATTTTTAAGCTGAGGAAACAGAGGCACCGAAAAGTGAAACCATTTGTTTAAGGTCAGTCAGCTAGTTTGTAGAGGACCCAGGAGGTAAAACCAGTTCGATCACATAATCCTATGCTTGCCCCACTTCACCACTATTCCTAAACACCTCAGGGTGGTTTGGATTCCAGCCTAGAGCCCTCTGAAAAATATTTGGGGCTGGCAGGAGGTGAGAGCTCTCAAAATTCCTATCCAGGCTAAGGCAGTAGCTTTCAACCCCGAGCATTAGAGTGATCTGAGAAACTGTGAAAATTAGAGATGTTACACCCCATCTACTGAATCAATAGCTCTAGTGGTAGAGACTGGAGATCTACGATTTTTTTGAGACAGAGTCTCGCTCTGTTGTCTAGGCTGGAGTACAGTGGCGCAGTCTTGACTCACTGCAACCTGTGCTTCCTGAGATCAAGGATTCTCCTGCCTTAGCCTCCTGAGTACCTGGGATTACAGGCATTCACCACCACGCCTGGCTAATTCTTGCATTTTTAGTAGAGACAGGGTTTCACCATGTTGGCCAGGCTGGTCTTGAACTCTTGGCCTCAAGTGATCTGCCTTCCTTGGCCTTCCAAAGTGCTGAGATTACAGACTTGAGCCCTGTGCCTAGCCAACGTTTTTTTTTTTTTTTTTTTTGAGACAGGGTCTTGTTCTGTGGCCCAGGCTGGAGCGCAGTGGCACAGGCTGGAGTGCAGTGGCACAATCTTGGCTCACTGCAGCCTTGACCTCCCAGGTTCAAGCAATGCTCCCACTTCAGCCTCCTAAGTAGCTGGGACTAGAGGTGTGTATCACCACATCCAGCTAATCTTTTAAAATTTTTTGTAGAGACAGGGTCTCACTATGTTTCCCAGTCTGGTTTCAAACTCCTGGACTCAAGCAATCCTCCTGCCTTGGCCTCCCAAAGCTCTGGAGTACAAGTGTGAGTCACAGTATTCAGCCTTTTTTTTTTTTTTTTAAGAAACAGGGTCTTGCTCTGTTGCCCAGGCTGCAATGCAATGGCACGATCATAGGTCACTGCAGCCTCAACTCCTGTGATTAAGTGGCAGTCTGGTTTTTTTTTTCCTGTTTCTCTGATGATTCTAGCAAAGTGCCTCCACCAATATTCTTCTGTCTACTGTAGCTCAAGACTCTAACTTTTCCATGATGCCTAGCCTGGTTGGCGACACTGGTGCCAAGGTTAATACTGTGGGTTCTGGAGTCACTCCATGTAGGTTCAAATTCTGCCTTTGTTGCTTGTTAGCTGTGTGACCTTGGGCAGGTGGTACCACCTCTCTGAGCCTCCTCTCCTGCTTTCTTCTCTCCTAACTGGAGATAATAACACCAGCCTCACAGGGCTGTTCTCCAGACTACCTGAGCTAATGCATGTGAAGTGTTTAGCACAGTGCCTGGCACCTGGCAAGTACTCAATTGTAACTATTCATGTTCTTTCTGTTTTTCTGCAGTCGTGAACTCATAGCACCTATTTAAATCCAGCTTCTAGAGTTAGACTATACTTAGGTCTTCTTTTTTTGAGACGGAGTTTTGCTCTGTCACCCAGGCTGAAGTGCAGTGGCACCATCTCAGCTCACTGCAACCTCTGCCTCCCAGGTTCAAGCAATTCCCCTGCTTCAGCCTCCTGAGTAGCTGAGATGACAGGTGCCTGGCTAATTTTTGTAATTTTAGTAGAGACAGGGTTTTACCATGTTAGCCATGGCCTGTCTCGAACTCCTGACATCAAGTAATCCTCCTGCCTCGGCCTCCCAAAGTACTGGGATTATAGGCATGAGAAACTGCGCCTGGCACTTTCTAAGTTATTTCAGAATTCCCCTCTCCTAAAGGGTAACCCAACCTCTGTCCTTGCAAGGGATGCATGCCCCATGCTTGTCCCTCTTTCCTAATCAGGATGCATTTTAAATCTAGCCCAAAGCCTCAGAGAACTTCTTAGGAGTGGTTCAGATGCTCCCAGCCTCAGGCTCTACCCCTCAGGCTTGACCTTGCCTATTAGAGGCCACACCTTCAGTGACACCTGAGGGCAACTTTGAATTCCAGAATGGAATGTAAAAATCACAAAGCCAGACTTAGGTAGTTGAAAGTGCCCACTTCTGTTCCTGAGAGTTTGGCCCAAGTCAGAGGGTTCCAAGTGGAAAGCATGCTTCACTAAGGGGACCCAAGCAAGGCAAGCTTTTGTTTTCTGTCACCCAGGATAGAGTGCAAGGGCACAATCATGGTTCACTGCAGCCTTAATGTCCTGGGCTCAAGCCATCTTCCCACCTTAGCCTCCCAGGTAGCTGGAACTGCCAGCACATGCCACCATGCCTGGTTAACTTTCTTTCTTTCTTTTTTTGAGATGGCGTCTTGCTCTGTTGCCCAGGCCGGGTGTAACACCTGGCTAATTTCTATATTTGTTGTAGAGACAAGATTTCGCCATGTTGCCCATAGGCTAAGTCAAACTCTTTTTTTTTTTTTTTTTTTAAACAAAGGTTGTTTTATTCATCTATATTGTAGTTGGCTTTTCTTTTTCTTTTTTCTTTTTATTTGTTTTGAGAGAATCTCTCTGTCACCCAGGCTGGAGTGCAGTGGCACCACCTTGGCTCACTGCAACCTCCGCCTCCCAGGTTCAAGTGATTCTCCTGCCTCAGCTTTCCGAGTAGCTGGGACTACAGGTGCCTGCTACCATGCCCAGCTAATTTTTGTATTTTTATGAGAGACAGGGTTTCGCCATTTGGCCAGGCTGGTCTCGAACTCCTGACCTCAAGTGATCTGCCCTCCTCAGCTTCCCAAAGTGCTAGGATTACAGGCGTGAGCCACCGCACCCAGCCTAAGTCAAACTCTTAATGCCCTATTTCTAGATGCTGACTGAGCAGATGGGTGGGTAGAACAGTACTCAGCCAACACCCTCGAAGCTTGCTCGCATCCTCCCATCTGGCAAATTTATCTTCAGGACTCCTCCCCAGGGAAGTCTTTCCTAAGTGGCACACCCCAAGATGACTAGCACCTGGAGAAGTCTTTTGGGGGTCCTCTGCTGGCCAGAAGTGTTCACTCAGCCTTCAGCACATGTAAGATCTGTAGGTTTCCGTGGACAATGAGAACCGTTGAGGGGTCTCAAAGCTGGGAGGGAAGAGAGGAGGACCCACTGATGATTGGGGCCCCCTAGGTGGCAGGTGCTGTACCTCCTTTTACTTCATCACTGCAATGGTGTCTGTTTTCCTCAACAAATCCCCAACACCTTGGAGGATAGACACTTGCCAACTACAGAATCACGGCAATAGTAACACGGCTACCATTTATTGAGTGCTCATTATGTGTCAGGCACTCTTCAAAGTGCCTCCTATCTCTTAACTCATGTAATATTTGCTGGGTGAAAATGCTGTTAACAACCCTATAAGGCCGGACACTTTTTATTTTGCTTTATTTTATTTTATTATTATTTTTGAGACAGAGTCTTGCTCTGTCACCCAGGCTAGAGTGCAGTGGCATGATCTCGGCTCGCTACAACCTCCGCCTCCTGGGTTCAAGCAATTCTCTTGCCTCAGCCTTCGGAGTAAATGGGATTACAGATGCCTGCCACCACCTCTGGCTAATTTTTAATAGAGACGGGGTTTTGTTATGTTGGCCAGTCTGGTCTCGAACTCCTGACCTCAGGTGATTGCCCACCTCGGCCTCCCAAAATGCTGTGTCCAGCCTCTGTGCCCAGTCTCTTTTATTTATTTTTTTTATAAAGATGAGGTCTCACCATTTTGCCTAGGCTGGTCTCAAACTCCTGAGCTCAAGCAATCATCCCACCTCAGACTCCCAAAGTGCTAGGATTATTTGTGTGAGCCACCACGCCCAGCCAAAACTGCACTGCATTCCTATTTTACATAACAAGAAACTAGACTGGGTGTGGTGCTTCATGCCTGCTAATCCCAGTACTTTGAGAGGCCAAGGTAGGCAGATCAGTTAAGCTCAAGAGTTCCAGACCAAAATAAAAAGAAAAGAAAAAGAAAAAAGAAAAAAAAAAAGAGTTCCAAACCAGGCAGGGCAACATGGTGAAATCCCATGTCCACTAAAAGATTAGCTGGGTGTGGTGGCATGTGCCTGTAATCCCAGCCACTTGGGAGGCTGAGCCAGGAGAATCGCTTGAACCTGGGAGGCAGAGGTTTCAGTGAGCCAAGATCCTGCCACTACACTCCAGCCTGGGTGACAGAATGAGACCCCATCTCAAAAAACAAACAAACAAACAAAAATCATGAAACAGACACATAGAGAAGGTAAAGAGATGGTGGCAGGGCTGACAGGTAGTCATAGGGGATGGTGGGGTTGAGCTTTGAATCCAGAGCCATGTGGCACCCCGGGAAGTGGAAGGGTCTGGGTTTGAGTGACTGAGATTGGGGGCACCAGGAGAGGAATGGAGTGGGAATTGCAGGAGGTGATTTTGAGGAAGAAGGAGCAAAGGGCAGGCAGGCATGGCGGCTCACGCATGTAATCCTAGCACTTTGGGAAGCCAACGCAGGAGGATCACTTGAGGCCAGGAGGTCAAGACCAGTCTGGGCACCATAACAAGAGCCTATCTCTATCAAACAAAACAAAACAAATAAGTGAAACAAACAAACAAACCCAGATGTGGTGGTGCACACCTGCAGTCTCATGCAGTCCCAGCTGCTTGGAAGACTGAGGCAGGAAGATCACTTGAACCTAGGAATTCAAGGCTGGAATGAGCTATAATCATGCCACTGCATTCCAGCCTAGGCAACAGGGCCAGACCCTGTCTCTAACAAAAAATAAAAATATTAGTCAGTGCTATGCTAAGGATATTTTTAAAAACATTAACCGGGCATAGTGGAGCACTCTGCAGCCCCACCTATGGGAAGGCTGAGGTGGGAGGATCACTTGCGCCCAGGAGGTGAAGGCTGTAGTGAGCTATGATTACACCACTGTACTCCAGCTTGGGCGACAAAATAAGACCTGGTCTCCAAGCAAGCAAGCAGACAGGCAGGCAGGCAGGCAGGCAGGCAGGCAGGCAGGCAAACAGACAGACAGACAGGCAGGCAGACAGCTGGTGATTGTTTGGGGCAAATCACTGCCCAGTGGCTGCCCCCCTGAGCCAGTGTCTCAAATGTTGCCTTAGTGGTCCAGCCATGCCCTAAGAAATGCTGCCATTGGGTCCTCAAGGTCCACACTCCCTTCCCGAAGAAGGAGTTGGAAATGAATCTCAAATTCCACCAAGGCCCCTGCTTGGGGAGGGGGATGGAGGCTGTTCCAGTGATCACAAGCCCTTATTTTCATGAGCGTCTCTGCTCAGTTCCTGTCCCAGAGGCCTAGAGCTAGGGTAGGATGACAGTAGGCTTCCCAGCGTTGCCTGAGATGAGTCACAGGTGACGCCCCTGCCCTAGAGCCTGGGCCTACCTGGGCAGGTAAGAGCAAGTCTCAAACCCCTCTGGCCCTGCCAGTGGCTCAGAGGATCCTGTCCCCATCAACCTCATTGCCCAGATGAGAACCCCCTGGCATTGGCTTGCCTGGGAACAACAGAGCTGATCTGCAATCCTGGGTCAGCTGTTGGGAGAACCTGACTTCTCAGTTGAGACAAGGACCCCAACAAGGCGAGGGCTGGCAATGCTTCCCAAGAAAAGGAAACAGATGTGACCCTACACTCCTAGCTCATTCCATGGTGACTCTAATGACTGAGTCTTCCCTGGCCACTCAGCTCCAGCATCTTGGCCGTTCATGTATCACTACTGAGTTTACCTTGACTCATCTGCTTACTGGGCTGTTATCTCCCTGCTAGCCTGGAAGCTCTGGCCTCTTGCTCCTCGCTGCCCACCTGGCATGGAGCTTGACACAGAGCAGGTGCAGAACAGGTATGGATCAGCTGTGAATACAAAGGGGCCTGGTTTGCTGGCCAGGCACAGTGGCTCACACCTATAATCCCAGCACTTTGAGAGGCCAAGGCGGACGAATCACTTGAGGCCAGGAATTCGAAACCAGCCTGGCCAATGTGGTGAAACCCCATCTCTACTAAAAATACAAAAATTAGCCAGGTATGTGTGGCACACACCTGTAATCCCAGCTACTTGGGAGGCTGAGGCACGAGAATCACTTGAAACTGGGAGGCGGAAGTTGCAGTGAGCCGAGACCACGCCACTGTACTCCAGCCAGGGTAACAGAGTGAGACACTGTTTCAAAAAAAAAAAAAAAAAAAATTAGCCAGGCATGGTGGCACTCGCCTCTAGTTCCAGCTACTTGGGAGGCTGAGGCAGGAGAATCCCTTGAACCCTGAAGGTGGAGGTTGCAATGACTGAGATGGAGCCACTGCACTCTAGCCTGAGCGACAGAGCGAGACTCTGTCTCAAAAAAGCGTGTGTATATATATGTATATAAAACACAGCCTCAGATTGTTTGTTTCTGGTACCCCTCTTGTCTCCAATCTCTAGACTCAGCCCTCAGGCCAGGCAGACCAGATGTCATTCTCCTGCAGTTTCTCTTGGAGGTCCCCTGCCCCCGTAGCTTCTGTCTGCACCTGCCAAGCCTGTCGGGCTGGTTTGGAGCTTTCTGAATCCCAGTTTCAGACACCAGAACATGATGTCATTCCTTTCCCAAGAAGCCTGTGGGTCCCACGTGAATCAGGGGGGTGGCTGCACATATTCTACAAGGTGTTGTGCTACCCAGGCATGTGCTCCATCTTCCACAGCTAGCAGGGGGCCGGTCTTGCCAGAGCCCATAGAATCCCTCTGAAGAGCACTGTGGTCTGATTGCTCCACCTTGGCCCAGCCAAAAGCAAAAACCGAAGAACTCTGCCCAACAATTAAAAAAAAAAAAAAGAAAAGAAAAAACAGGGGAAGCTGAACGCAGTGGCTCATGCCTGTAATCCCAGCACTTTGGGAGGCCAAGGCAGACAGATCACGAGGTCAAGAGATCGAGACCATCCTGGCCAACATGGCGAAACCCCATCTCTACTAAAAATACAAAAATTAGCTGGGTGTGGTGGTGTGCACCTGTAGTCTCAGCTACTTGGGAGCCTGAAGCAGGAGAATCGCTTGAATCCGGGAGGCAGAGGTTGCAGTGAGCCGAGATTGTGCCACTGTACTCCAGCTTGGCACTGGGCATGGTGGTTCATGCCTGTAATCCCAGCACTCTGGGAGACCGAGGTGGGCGGATCACTTGAGGTCAGGGGTTCGAGACCAGCCTGGCCAACATGTTAAAACCCCGTCTTTACTAAAAATACAAACATTAGCCAGGCTTGGTAGCGCATGCCTGTAATTCCAGCTGCTCTGGAGGTTAAGGCAAGAGAATCGCTTGAATCTGAGAGACAGAGGTTGCAGTGAGCTGAGGTCGCGCCACTGTACTCCAGCCTGGGCCACAGAACGAGGAGGTCTCAAAAAACAAAACAAAACAAAAAACGCCAGTGTGGTGGCTCATGCCTGTAATCCCAACACTTTGGGATGCCGAGGTGGACAGATCGCCTGAGGGTGGGAATTTGAGACTACGACCTCGTGGAGACTACACCCAACATGGAGAAACCCTGTCTGTACTGAAAATACAAAATTAGCTGGGCATGGTGGCGCATGCCTATAATCCCAGCTACTCGGAGGCTGAGGCAGGAGAATTGCTCGAACCCAGGAGGCGGAGGTTGTGGTGAGCAGAGATCGCGCCATTGCACTCCAGCCTGGGCAACAAGAGCGAAACTCCGTCTCAAAAACAACAACAACAAAAAATCAGGGGAACAGAAGGAACATTTCTCAAGCACCCACTATGAGCCAAGCATCCTACAGAGCCCTTCCACCTGGAAGATCTCAGAATTCCCTCTTTTATAAACTTTGAGCAAACACCTACTTTTCTGTATCCTGCTTTACTGACCTGACTGAATTTTCATTCAGTGAAAATTCTTGTGAACTGTTATTTCCATTTCAGAGTTACAAAGACTGAGGCTAAGGGACTTGCCCAGGGTTACACAGCTCGTCAGTGACTCCAGGGCCTGTGCTCATCTCACTCAGCCACATCTCATGCCCAGCTGTGGCCTCCAAAGACAGGCTCAAGTAAAACAAGTCATGACCCACAACTTTTTACTCGTCTAAACAAGAGGTGCGACTCTCTTTTTTTTTGAAACAGAGTCTCGCTCTGTCACCTAGGCTGGAGTGCAGTCGAGTGACCTTGGCTTCCTGCAGCCTCCGCCTCCTGTGTTGAAGTGATTCTTTTGCCTCAGCCTCCTGAGTACCTGAGATTACAGGTGCGTGCCACCATGCCTGGCTAATTTCTGTATTTTTATTTATTTATTTTTTAGAGACAGGGTTTCACCATGTTGGTCAGGCTGGTCTTGAACTCCTGACTTCAGGCGATCCACCCACCTCGGCCTCCCAAAGTGCTAGGATAACAGGCGTGAGCCACCATGCCTGGCCTAATTTCTGTATTTTTTAGTAGAAACAGGGTGTCACCATGTTGGCCAGGCTGGTCTCGAACTCCTGATCTCAAATGATCTACCCTGCCTCAGCCTCACAAAGTGCTGGGATTACAGGCATGAGCCACCGCACCCGGTGGAGAGGCGCTAACTCAAATGCCTTCTGGACTCAAATAATTTAATCTAAAAAATTTATTTATTTATTTATTTATTTATTTATTTGAGCCAGGGTCTCACACTGTTGCCCAGGCTGGAGTGCAGTGGTGCAATCATGGCTCACTGTAGCCTCGAACTCCTGGGTTTAAGGATCCTCCTGCCTCAGCCTCCCGAATAGCTGGGATTGTAGGTGTGATCCACTGCACCTGGTCCCAGATAGTTTAGTTAAATGAGTGACGTGGTCTAGGTGTAAAGTAACAGGGATGGGTGGAGGGTATGGTTAACTAGAGAAGTCACATCCCATCTAAAGGGGGTAGGGACCGCTCAACTTCAGCTGAATGTTGTTATGTGGGACTGTGGGTTGGTATGGCCAGATCTTCTGAGTTTTCAAGAAAATCTGGAAATCCGAAACTTTAATATATTTCTAGACAAAGCACATCCAATGATAGCTCTATCAGGCTGACAATGTGACCCTCTGAACTAAAAGATCCTCCATGATGTTTGGCAGGCTTCTGGGTCTATAAGCGAGCTGTTTTTGAGTTTCATGCTGTGTTTAGATCATCGAGATACCCCTGTTTCTGGGGAGAGAAGGTTGAGAGCAGAAGATTCACAAGACATACACAACCAAAAGGCATAACACACTTAAGGAAAGACATGAGGGTCTCTCATTCTGTCACAGGACCACTTGAGGTCTGAGCTCATCAGGGATTTCAGTTGCCAACAATGGATCTAATTCTGGGTAACTTAGGCAGAAAGGAATTTGTTAGAAGGCTATCTGGAAGCTTAGAGAATTGGCAAGAGAAATAGGATCAGGAAATTGGAAGAAACCAAGGGGAGCTGAATGACTGGAACCAGCGCCAAGCATTTTGCCAGAAACAGCTGCTGCCACTGTGGGACACAAGAGACCACATGAATTCCACACCATCCCTTTTTCTAGGTACCCCTCTCCTTGTGTTTCTAGAGATTGATTTCTTCCTTCCTTTCTTCCTTTCTTTCCTTTTCTTTTTTGGAGTCTTGCTCTGTCACCCAGGCTGGAGTGCAGTGGCGCGATCTCAGCTCACTGCAACCTCTGCCTCCCGGATTCAAGCAATTCTCCTGCCTCAACCTCCACAGTAGATGGGACTACAGGTGCACACCACCACGCCCAGCTAATTTTTGTATTTTTAGTAGAGACAGGCTTTCACCACTTTAGCCAGGATGGTCTTGATTTCCTGACCTTATGATCTGCCTGCCTCGGCCTCCCAGAGTGCTGGGATTACAGGCGTGAGCCACTGCACCCGGCCTTTTATAGCATTGGTTTATTTTAATCTCTCCCCTACGGGCTCTCCCAGCTTCAGCCATCCTTTGCCATGTTCCTCCATCTTCCTCCCTCCGCTTCCACCAAGGGGGCCTCATTCCTGGCTGCTGTGCCTCACATTCCTCTCCCTTCTCATGAGTCCTGAAGCACTTTACAGTTTTACAAAACCAGAGTCAGGAGGTCTGGGTTCCACATGCGGCTTGACCACAGGCTTTCTGTGACCTTGTGGTCATTAGTCTGCTCGGAGACACAGTGTCTTCATTCTGATATTGAAAGACAAGAGGCTCAGATACTTGCCCTCACCAAGCTAGATCATTTAGATGAAATCTCTAGGCTGGGTATGGTGGCGCACTCTTGTAATCCCAGCACTTTGGGAGGCTGAGATGGGCGGATCACCTGAGGTCAGGAGTTTGAGACCAGCCCAGGCAACAAGGTCAAACCCCGTCTCTACTAAAAATACAAGAAAAAATTAGCCAAGCATGGCGGTGCATGCTTGTAATCCCAGCTACTCAGGAGGTTGAGGCACAAGAATTGCTTGCACCTGGGAGGCAGAGGTTGCAGTGAGTCGAGATCATGCCACTGCACTCCAGCCTGGGTGACAGACTGAGACTCCGTTTAAAAAAAAAACAAAAACTTTTAAATATGTAAATAATAATAATAGTGATAAATGTTTAAAAAGCCTGGGTGTGGTGGCTCATGCCTGTAATCCCAGCACTTTGGGAGGCTGAGGCAAGATGATTGCTTGAGCCCAGGAGTTTGAGAGTTCTCCTTGGTCTCGAGTTCTCCTGAGGTCAGGAGTTCAAGACCACTCTGGCCAAGATGGTGAAACCCCGTCTTAAAAAAAAAAAATAGCTAGGCATGGTGGCAGACACCTGTAATCCCAACTACTCAGAAGGCTGAGACAGGAGATTTGCTTGAACCTGGGAGGCGGAGGTTGCAGTGAGCCAAGATTGTGCTATTGCACTCCAGCCAGGGCGACAGTGCAAGACTCTGTCTCCAAAACAAACATAAAAAGCAAAAAACAAAAAACTAGCCTGGCCGGGCGCGGTGGCTCACGCGTGTAATCCCAGCACTTTGGATGGCCGAGGCGGGTGGATCATGAGGTCAAAAGATCGAGACCATTCTGGTCAACAAGGTGAAACCCCGTCTCTACTAAAAATACAAAAAATTAGCTGGGCATGGTGGCACATGCCTGTAATCCCAGCTACTCAGGAAGCTGAGGCAGGAAAATTGCCTGAACCCAGGAGGCGGAGGTTGCAGTGAGCCGAGATCGCACCATTGCACTCCAGCCTGGGTAACAAGAGTGAAACTCCGTCTCAAAGAACAAAAAACAAAAAATAAAAAAACTAGCCTGGTGTGGTGGCAGCATGTGCCTGTAGTCTGAGCTACTCGGGAGGCTGAGGCACAAGAATCACTTCAACCCGGAAGGCAGAGGTTGCAGTGAGTCAAGACAGCTCCATAGAACCCCAACCTGGGCAACAGAGCAAGACTTCACCTCAAAAAAAAAAACAGTGGTGTAACAGGAGTGAGTCACAGGGGAGAAGACTCGGTCCTCATGCAGGCCTGGGCAGTTCTTTTTAGAGCTGGCGTTGACCGGGCAGGGTCAGATTAATGAGAGGACTCTGAAGCCAAGCTAAGAAGAGGCGTGGACTCCATCAGCTGTCGGTACATGGGGATGTCACAATGCACTTGGTTCCAACAATGTGCTCAGAATGCTGGAGAGGCAGCTCAGGGCTTTATAGACTCACTGCCCCCCAGTCCATCCAGAGGCCCAGAGAGGGCAAGCTACTCACCCAAGGACACACAGGCCATTGAGTGGAGGCCGGGAAATCTGACATTTTCTGAATCCCAGCACTACAGGACTGTATGATCTTTGCATTCTGTGAATGGATCATACTGGGGAGCTGGTGATGCCCTGACACAGTCTCTATACTTGGTGTTCCTTCTGCTTTTCTTCCAGTGGCACATTTGAGGGACGCAGGGACTCACATAGGACCAATTCTTGCCCCACTGTGTCCAAAATATATCCCAAATTCAGCCATTTTCCTTCTTAGGTCAATTCATCCCCACCCCCATCCCCCCAGTCCCACCCACAGAAACAGGGTATTGCTCTGTCACCCAGGCTGGAGTGCAGTGGTATGGTGCAATCGTAGCTCACTGCAGCCTTGAATCTCTGAGCTCAAGCAATCCTCGTGCCTCAGCCTCCCAACTAGTGGAACTACAGGCATAGTGCCACTGCATCCAGCTGAGTTTGTTTGTTTGTTTTTAGTAGAGACAAGCTCTTGTCTTGTTGCCTAGGCTGGTCTCAAACTCCTGGGCTCAAGCAATCATCTTGCCTTGGACTCCCAAAGTGCTGGGATTCCAGGCATGAACCATGGCACCCAGCGTCCTCCTCCCACCCCCTCCTTCTCCTTCTTCTTCATCTTCTTCAATATGCCTTAGTTTGTGTTCTAGTTGTTTGACTATATGACTGTTGCTAAGCAATTGAGCTTTCTAGAGCCGCTTTCTCATTCATTAAGTGGAAATGATAACACCCCGTAAGTACCTAAACAAGATACTGTGGGTAAGTGTACTTCATAGAATTTTAAATCTGGCAAGTATGCGGTAGGCTGAATAATGACCCCTAAAAGATATCCACATCCTGCCGGGCACGGTGGCTCACGCCTATAATCCCACCACTTTAGGAGGCTGAGGCAGGTGGATCATCTGAGGTTTGGAGTTTGAGACCAGCCTGACTAACATGGAGAAACCCTGTCTCTACCAAAAATACAAAATTAGCCGGGTGTGGTGGCACACACCTGTAATCCCAGCTACTTGGAGGCTGAGGCAGGAGAATTGCTTGAACCCAGGAGGCAGAGGTTGCGGCGAGCCAATATCGTGCCATTGCCCTCCAGCCTGGGCAGCAAGAGCAAAACTCCATCTCAAAAAATAAAAAAGGAAAAAGTCCACATCCTAATCTCTAGAACCTATGAATATAGGAAAGGAGACTCTGCAGATGCATCAAATTTAGAATTTTGAGATGGGAGATTATCCTGGATTGGCTGCATTGGCCCAATATGATCACACGGGTCCTTGGAAGAGGGAGGCAGACCAGAGTGAGTGGGGGAAGATTTCATGATGGAAACAAGAGGTTGTAGTGACCGATGAAGGGAACGGGAGCCAAGGAATGCAGGTGGTCCTCTAGAAGATGAAAAAGGCAAGAGGCATTCTGCCCTCAGACACAACCAGCCCTGTAAAAGCCATTTCAGATTCATGACCTCCGGAACTGAGAATACACTTGTGTGAAGTCAGCCATAGGAAAGTAATATAGGGTGTTACTCACATTTATTTATTTGTTTTTGAGACAAAGACTTCCTCTATTCAGGCTGCAATGCAATGGTGTGATTTCAGCTCTCTGCAAACTCCACCTCTCGGGTTCAAGTGATTCTCCTGCCTCAGCCTCCAGAGTAGCTGGGATTACAGGTACCCACCACACCTGACTCATTTTTGTTTTTTTAGCAGAGACGGGGTTTCACCGTGTTGGCCAGGTTGGTCTTGAACTCCCGACCTCAGGTGATCCACCTGCCTTTGCCTCCAAAGTGCTGGGATTATAGGCTTGAGCCACTGCGCCCAACCTCTTCTTTTCTTCTTCCTTCTCCTCCTTTTTTGATTGAGATATAATTTACATACTATAAAATCCAGGCTTTTAAAGTATGCATTTGAGTGGTTTTGGTATAGTTACCAACTTGCCCAACTACCTCCGTCATCTACTTCCAAACCGTTTTTATCTTCCCCAGAGAAACCCCACACCCATTCTCAGTCACTCCCCTTTCTCTCACCAACCCCCAAACCTCAAGCCCTTGTCAACATCTAATCTAATTTCTATCTCTATGGAGATGCCTATTCTGAACGTTTCATATAAAAGGAATCAAACGATACGTGGTCTTTCTGTGTCTGGCTTCTTTCACTTTGCATAATGTTTCCAAGGTTCATCCATTTGTCAGTACTGCATTCCTTTTTTTTTTTTTCTTTTAGAGACAGACTCTTGCTCTTTTGCCCAGACTGGACTGCAGTGGCGCGATCTCAGC
This sequence comes from Callithrix jacchus, assembly GCF_049354715.1. Taxonomy (NCBI): domain Eukaryota; kingdom Metazoa; phylum Chordata; class Mammalia; order Primates; family Cebidae; genus Callithrix; species Callithrix jacchus. The sequence goes on from NC_133510.1 coordinate 124,076,208, forward strand.
TCACTTCGACCTCCGCCTCCGAGGCTTAAGCAATTCCCATGCTTCGGCCCCACTGAGTAGCTGGGATTACAGGTGCCCACCACCACACCCAGATAATTTTTGTATTTTTAGTAGAGATGGGGTTTTACCAGGTTGGCCAGGCTGGTCTTGAACTCCTGGCCTCAAGTGATCCACCCATATTGGCCTCCCAAAGTGCTGGGATTACAGGCCTGAGCCACTGTGCCTAGCTGCATTGCTTCTTTTTGTTTTGAGATGGAGTCTCATTCTGTCGCCCAGACTGGAATGCAGTGGCGCGATCTCAGCTCACTGCAACCTCTACCTCTGGAGTTCAAGTGATTTTCCTGCCTCAGCCTACCGAATGGTTGGGACTACAGGTGTGTGCCACCACACCCGGCTAATTTTTTGTATTTTTAGTAGAGATGGGGTTTCACTGTGTTACCAGGATGGTCTTGATTTCCTGACCTCGTGAGCCCCTGCCTTGGCCTTCCAACGTGCTGGGATTACAGGCGTGAGCCACAGCATCTGGCTGCATTGTTTTTTATGGTCGGAATTATTCTCTTGTACAGACAGGTCACATTCTGCTTCATCACTGGATGGACATTTGGGTTGTTTCCACCTTGGAACTACTATAAGGCTATGATGAGCTTTCATATACGAGTTTTTGTGTGAACATGGTTACTGCTTGCCTGAACGAGACCACTAACCTCCCCTCGGACTCCTAACCTCTGCCCTTAATCCAGAGGAGTCTGTCCCCCTCACAGCAGCCAGGGGAGTGAGTCCCTCGCAAGTCAGGTCATGTCATTCGTGTGTTCTAAACCACAGAGCTGAGGGAAAGTTGAAGACACAGCATAGTCTCCGCGGCACCTCCCGCCCCACTGCTCGTTCAGTGGCTGCCTCTCGGTTCCTCAAATGAGCGACCCTCCCTCCTGCCTCCCTGTCTCCCTGCCTCTGCAAGTGCTGGCCTTCTGCTTGGAATGCTTCTCCACCTCCTTATTCCCTTCTGCCTTTAACTCCTCTTCATCCTTCAGGTTTCCAGGGAAAATCAGGGTTCAGGGAGCCCTTCTCTCTCTCTCTCTCTCTCTCTCTCTCTCTCTCTTTCTCTCTTTAAGACAGGGTCTCATTCTGTCACCCAGGCTGGAGTGCAGTGGAGCAATCTCAGCTCACTGCAGCCTCAACCTCCTGGGCTCAAGCGATCCTCCTGCTCAGCCTCCTAAGTAGCTGGGACCACAGCCACACACCGCCATGGCCGGCAATTTTTTTTTTATTTTTTGTAGAAATGGGGTCTGGCTATGTTGCCCAGCCTGGTAGGGAAGCCTTCTCTGATCTTCCCACTAGGAGGCACTGGGGGTGGGTAATGAGGTTGGAAGGGCAGAGCAAGGGGGTTTGTGTTGGAGCTGCCTGTCGGATATGCTGTGCCTGCCCTGCCCAGATCCTTTCCCAGCAGGTGCTTCCATTCCCCAGCTGCTGGGAGTGTTGGCTGTTCCGTTCTCCAGAGAACGGTGTTCCTGAAAGGAGCCCTGCCTCTCCTGGGTGGTTAGGATGGCTCTGTTTCCCTCCCCTGCCTAGCAGCCTGCAATGGCATCAGAGGGGCACAAAAGGTTGGCCTCAGCCAGCACAGTGGCTCATGCCTGTAATCCCAACACTTTGGGAGTCGATGTGAGTGGATTGCCTGAGGTCAAGAGTTCGAGACCAGCCTGGCCAACAGGATGAAACCCCATTTCTACTAAAAATACCAAAAATTAGCCAGGCATGGTGGTGCATGCCTATAATCCCAGCTACTCTGGAAGCTGAGGCAAGAGAATCTCTTGAACCTGGGAGGTGGAGGTTGCAGTGAACAGAGATCATGCCACTGAACTCCAGCCTGGGTGACAGAGCAAGGCTCGGTCTGAAAGAAAAAGAAAAAAAGAAAGGCCTCATTGCCTCAAGGTGGGACAATTCTACGGTGCAGTTTAGACGCCAGCGAACACCCTCCCCATGGTGTGGGTCAGGCCAAAGAAGGACTTTACTTGAGGCTCGGCTTCTGCTCCTCCCTGTCCTGCTTCCCCTCCCTCCCTCTAACTTAGAGAACCGTATATGCCTGTCTCAGACTCCTCTTCTAGGGAATTCCACAATAAGATGATATTCTCCATTCCATGAGATTGACAAATTGTCCATGTCAGTAACCAGCCTTTCCCCTCCCTACTCTGGCTGATGGAGATGAGAGGGAGGAAGCCCTAATCCACCCCAAACCCCTCTTTGGCACTGCCCCGTGGACCCTGTGAGTGCTGCCCAAGCATGACACACTTGCTGCCCTACATTCTTCATTTGTTTTTGTGACTGTTTTAGAGACAGGGTCTCACTCTGTTGCCCAGGATGGGGCTCAGTGGCACGATCACAGCTCACTGCAGCCTTCCACCTCGCAGGCTCAAGCCATCCTCCTGCCTCAGTCACTGGAGTAGCTGGAACTACAGGTGTGCACCACCCCGCCCAGCTCATTTATTTTTTATTTTTACTTTTTAAAATTTTTTATGCTGTTTTGTGTTTGTTTTTGAGATGGCGTCTTGCTCTGTTGCCAAGGTGGAGTGCAGTGGTGAGATCTTGGCTCACCGCAACCTCCGCCTCCTGGGTTCAAGCGATTCACCTGCCTCAGCCTCCAGAGTAGCTGGGACTACAGGTGTGTGCCACCATGCCTGGCTAATTTTTTTGTATTTTTAGTAGAGATGGGGTTTCACTGTGTTAGCTAGGATGGTCTCAATCTTCTGATCTCGTGATCTGCCCACCTCGGCTTCCCAAAGTGCTTGGATTACAGGTGAGAGCCATGGCGCCCAGTTACTTTTACTTTCTGTAGAGATGAGGTGTTACAGTGTTGCCCAGGCTGGTATCGAATTCCCAGGCTCAAGTGGTCCTCCCCGCTTGGCCTCCCAAAATGCTAGGATTACAGATGTGAGCTACTGCACCCAGCCCTACTGTTGATGACCTCTCCCCAACTTGATTTCAAGTTCTCTAAGGGCAGATACCACATCTGTCTCATTTTCTTTTCTTTTTTTTTTTGAGACGGAGTTTCACTCTTGTTACCTAGGCTGGAGTGCAATGGCGCGATCTCGGCTCACCACAACCTCCGCCTCCTGGGTTCAGGCAATTCTCCTGCCTCAGCCTCCTGAGTAGCTGGGATTACAGGCATGCACCACCATGCCCAGCTAATTTTTTTGTGTGTTTTTAGTAGAGACAGGGTTTCACCATGTTGACCAGGATGGTCTCGATCTCTTGACCTCGTGATCCCCCTGCCTCGGCCTCCCAAAGTGCTGGGATTACAGGCGTGAGCCACCGCGCCCGGCCCTCATCTGTCTCATTTTCTACCTTATGCTCACTACCTGGCACCTTAGAGGACCCTAATAAATATCTGGTGAGGGATGCTCCTTGTCACCCTATTTATAATACCAAGAAATGGCAAAGAACCTGAACGTCTGGGAAGGGAGAATTATTAAATAAATCATAGCATGGTTGTACAATGGAATACTATACTCCCATTAAAAATGAACAGGGCTGGCACAGTGGATCACGCTTGTAATCCCAGCACTTTGGAAGGCCGAGGCAGGAGGATCACTTGAGGCCAGGAGTTTGAGACCAGCCTGGGCAACACAGTGAGACCCCATCTCTACAAAAGTAGAAAACATTAGCCAGGCATGGTGGTGCATGCCTGTAGTCTCAGCTACTCAGGAGGCTGAGGCAGGAAAAAATTTTTTTAAAGGAATAAAGCAGATAGATGTGTGCTGATATAGAACAATCTCCAAAGTGTACAGTTAAGTGAAAAAAAGTGAGGTGTGGAGTGGTATGTATAGTATGCTATTCTTTGTATTTTAAAAAGTATGCATTTTTGGCCAGGTGCGGTGGCTCACGCCTGTAATCCTAGCACTTTAGTACTTTGGGAGACCCGTGAGGGAGGATCACAAGGTCAAGAGATCAAGACCATCCTGGCCAACATAGTGAAACCCCGTCTCCACTAAAAATACAAAAAATAGCTGGGCATGGGGATGCGTGCCCATAGTCCTAGCTACTCGGGAGGCTGAGGCAGGAGAATTGTCTGAACCTGAGAGGCGGAGGCTGCAGTGAGCTGAGATAGCACCACTGCACTCCAGCCTGGCAACAGAGTGAGACTCCGTCTCAAAAAAAAAAAGCATTTTCAAAGACAAAAGCTCCAGAATATTTACAGATTACAAAAATATCAGCACCCAACAAGGTAAAACTCATGGTTTCACAACCAATCAAAAAGAAAAAGAAAGGTATATGTACATTTTGGCTTGCATACCCATAGAAGATTAGCTATCTCTACAGTGGAACCTGCATGTACACAGGAGGTGGAAAGGGAACTTTTACCCCATACCTTTTGTCTTTTGAATTTTTACTATGTTTATAGCTTATTTATTTAAATAACTCATAATCTTTAATGAATTTTTGAATGAATAAATGGAGCTTGAAAACGGAGCCCTTTTCATGCTCCCTATACAAAAATGGCTGAGTCCTGTCCAGCTTGGGTGACATAGTGAGACCCCTCTCTACAAAATAAAAAATAAAAAACTAGCTGGGTGTGGTGGTTTGCACCTGTAGTCCCAGCTACTAGGAGACTGAAGCTGGAGGATCACTTGAACCCAGGAGATAGAGGCCGCAGTGACCTAAGATCATGCCACTGCACTCTAGCCAGGACGACAGAGCGAGACTCTGTCTCTTTGTTGGTTTTATTTTTTTTTTTTTGAGACAGAGTCTCGCTCTGTCGCCCAGGCTGGAGTGCAGTGGTACAATCTTGGCTCACCACAACTTCCACCTCCTGGATTCAAGCCATTCTCCTGCCTCAGCCTCCTGAGTAGCTGAGATTACAGATTTCCACCACCACGCCCAGCTAATTTTTGTATTTTAAGTAGAGACAGGGTTTCACCATGTTGGTCAGGCTTGTCTCAAACTCCTGACCTCGTGATCCACCCACCTCAGCCTCCCAAAGTGCTGGGATTATAGGAGTGAGCCACCATGCCCAGCCGAGACTCTGTCTCAAAGGAAAAAAAAAGAGCCTCTGGTCAGCTGGGTTGCTTCCCCAGCAGACTTCTTCCTTGCATGATTTCATAGACTCACAGGCAATCAGCAGCTCTAGGTCCTCTTCCCCATATCCTACAGCTGAGGCCAGAGATGTCACAGAAACCTCAAGTCACCTCCCAGTCATCAGCCAACAGTTTGGGAACCAGCATAGGGCAATAGAAAGGGCATGGGACTTATTTGCTATATGTATTTCTGAAGCCTTAAAAAAAAAAAAAAGTGCAAGCAACTTTGACCCAGGAATTCCACTGTTAAGAATGTATCCTAAAGGAACGGTGAAGGATTATGCATAGATCTTTAGCTACAAGGATGTTCATGGCATGATTGCTGACGACAGTGGGGAAAAATTCAGAAACAACCTCGGAAATGGAAGACGAACTAAATGAACTCGGCTGCATTCACGTGAAACATTGCACAAATTGCTTATGCAGTTTGTGGTATTTTTTTAGGAGATGGGGTTTCAGTATGTTTCCCAGGCTGGAGAGCACTGTACCCTACAATTTTGAACTCTTAGGCTTGAGCAATCTTCCTGCCTCAGCCTCCTGAGTAGCTGGGACTGTAAGTGCATGCCACTGTGCCAGCTTCTTCTTCTTTTTTGTTTTTTGAGACAGAGTCTCGCTCCATTGCCCAGGCTGGAGTGCAGTGGTGCGATCTCGGCTTACTGTAACCTCTGACTCCTGGGTTCAAGTGGTTCTCCTGCCTCAGCCTCCTGAGTAGCTGGGATTACAGGCATGTTCCACCACGCCTGGCTACTTTTTTTTTTTTTTTTTTTCTCAGTAGAGACGGGGTTTCATCATCTTGGCCAGGCTGGTCTCTATCTCCTGACCCCGTGATCCACCCACCTCGGCATCGCATAGTGCTGGAATTACAGGCGTGAGCCAACACGCCTGGTCTAATAATTTAGTAATTTTTGTATTTTGTATTTTCACTATGTTGGTTAGGCTGGTGAAATGTTTCACCATGTTAGTCAGGATGGTCTCAATCTCCTGACCTCAAGTAATCCACCTACCTCAGCCTCCCAAAGCACTGGTATTATAGGTGGGACCCACAATGCCTGGCCTGTGCTAGCTTCTTATGCAGTTTTTAAAAAGTTGTTTAGGCCAAAAATGGTGGCTCACATCTATAATCCCAGCACTTTGGGAAGCCGAGGTGGGTGGATCACTTGAGGCCAGAAGTTTGAGACCAGCTTGGGCAACATAGCGAGACCCCATCTCTACCAAAAATACAAAAATTAGCTGGGCATGGTGGTGCGTGCCTGGGGTCCCAGCTACTCGAGAGGCTGAGGCACAACTATCACTGGAACCCAGGAGGCAGAGGTTGCAGTGAGGCGAGATTGCATCACTGCACTCCAGTCTGGGCAACAGAATGAGACTCTATTTCAAAAAAGAAAAAAAGGCGTTTAAAGAAAGAAAAGAGCAAATGAGGCCAGATGTGGTGGCCCATGCCTGTAATCCCGGCACTTTGGGAGGCCGAGGCGGGAGGATGGCTCGTAGTCTAGGAGGTCGAGGTTACAGTGAGCTATGATTACACAGCTGCATTTCAGGCTGGGTGACAGAGGGAGACCCCATCTCTTTTTTTGTTTGTTGGTTGGTTTTTTTGAGACAGAGTCTTGCTCTGTCACCTAGGCTAGAGTGCAGTGGCACAATCTTGGCTCGCTGCAATCTCCACCTTCCGGGTTGAAGCGATTTTCCTGCCTCAGCCTCCCAAGTGGCTGAGATGACAGGGATGAACCACCACAACGCCCAGCTAATTTTTGTATTTTTAGCAGAGAGGGGGTTTTGCCATACTGGCCAGGGTGGTCTTGAACTCCTGATCTCAAGTGATCTGCCCTCCTTGGATTCCCAGAGTGCTAGGATTACATGCCCAGCTGAGATCCCATCTCTTAAAAAAGAAAAAGAAAAAGAAGGCCGGGCGCGGTGGCTCACAACTGTAATCCCAGCACTTTGGGAGGCTGAGGCGGGTGGATCACGAGGTCAACAGATCGAGACCATCTTGGTCAACATGGTGAAACCCCGTCTCTACTAAAATTACAAAAAATTAGCTGGGCACGATGGTGCGTGCCTGTAATCCCAGCTGCTCGGGAGGCTGAGGCAGGAGAATTGCCTGAACCCAGGAGGCGGAGATTGCGGTGAGCCGAGATCGCGCCATTGCACTCCAGCCTGGGTAACAAGAGCGAAACTCCGTCTCAAAAAAAAAAAAAAAAAAGAAAAAGAAAAAGAAAAAGAACCAATGAAAGGGATGTCTAGTGTCAGACAGAGCTTGGTTCAAGTCCTTGTTGTGCTACTTACGAGTAGTGTGAACTCCGTCTACTGAGCCTGTTTTCCCATTCTGTGAAATGGGTCTACTATCAAATACCATGTGTTCAACAGGATTGGCTCACCACTGTAACAATCACAAATATCTCACTGACTGAACACAATGAAGGATTTTTTTTTTTTTTTGAGATGAAGTCTTGCTCTTGTCCCCCAGGCTGGAGTGCAGTGGCACGACCTCTGCTCACTACAACCTCCACCTCTTGGGTTCAAGTGATTCTCCTGCCTCAGCCTCCCAAGTAGCTGGGATTACAGGTACCTGCCTCCATACCTGACTGATTTTTGTATTTTTAGTAGAGATGGGGTTTCACCATGTTGGCCAGGCTGATCTCAAACTCCTGTCCTCAGGTGATTCGCCTGCCTCAGACTCCCAAAGGGACTACCGGTGTGAGCCACCATGCCTGGCCCACAATGAAAGTTTCTTTTCCTCTCCCACAGAGTTCGATGCAGAGGATTCTGGAAGGTAGAAGTTCTAGGCAGTCTTTTTCCAGCTGGTGGACTCTGGCGTTGGGTTCCTTTCTATAATAAGTCTCCACCATCTTTTTTTTTTTTTTGGAGACGGAGTTTCGCTCTTGTTACCCAGGCTGGAGTGCAATGGCGTGATCTCGGCTCACCACAACCTCCGCCTCCTGGGTTCAGGCAATTCTCCTGCCTCAGCCTCCTGAGTAGCTGGGATTACAGGCACGTGCCACCATGCCCAGCTAATTTTTTTTATTTTTAGTAGAGACGGGGTTTCACCATGTTGACCAGGATGGTCTTGATCTCTTGACCTCGTGATCTACCCCCCTCGGCCTCCCAACCTGCTGGGATTACAGGCTTGAGCCACCGCGCCCGGCCTGTCTCCACCATCTTTAACTCTTTTGCCCTCATCCTTACGGACAGCAGACAGAGGCAGAATATGAAAGATTAGACTGGATGTATTATGGCCAGGCCTGGTGGGCAGGTACATCACTTCTGCCCATTGGCAGTGCAAGGTACATGTCCCTTTCTAGCTGCAAGGGGGCTAGGAAATGTAACTCAGCTAGTGCCCAGGAAGAGGGAATGAATTTGGTGAGCCCTTTGCTTTGCCTCTGCACATGACTCATGGGGCTCCTCTGAATGAATGAATGAATGAATAAATGAATGTAATAATTTAAACACAGAGGCACAGGGCAAGTGCTTAAATGTGGCAGGCATTTTTTCCTCTCTCCTTTCCCTTTATGGATGATTCTAGATAGGACCACCTTGACTCTTCAAATATTGATGCCCTCCTGAAGTTTTCTGTATGTTGAGTCAAGATGTTTATGTGAGCTGGGCATTGTAGATGGGCCAGGCGTGGTGGCTCATGCCTGTAATCCCAGCACTTCAGGAGGCCGAGGCAGGAGGATCGCTTGAGGCCAGGAGTTCAAAGACAAGCCTGAGCAATGTAGCAAGATCTCATCTCTAAAAAACAAAAAAACAAGATGTTTGTGCTGGTGGAGGAAGAGGGTGAGGTAGAGGGCAAGGTGTCCATTTAAAGGAGCCCTGGAGAAGAGACCACCCATTCCACCTTCACCCCACCTCTCTCAGTCCATCGATGTTGCCAAAAGAATACCTGAGGCGGGGAATTATAAACAAAAGAGGTTTGTTTGGCTGACAGTTCTGATGGCTGAAAAGTTCAAGATCAGGCTTTCTGGTGAGGGTCTCAGGCTGTTTCCACTCAAGGCCGAGGGTGACGGGGAGCCAGTGTGTGCAGAGGTCACATAGTGGGAGAGGAAGCAAGAGAGAGAATGGAGGTGCCAGGTACTTTTTAGCAACCAGCTCTTGTGGGCACTATTAGGGGAACCATTACTTTCAATGGCAAAAACCACAATTACTTTTGCACCAAACTAATAATAGAGTGAGAACTCACTCATGACTGTGAGGTGGCATCGAGCTGTTGATGAGGAATCTGCCCCCATAACCCAAACTCCTCCCATGAGGCTCCACCTCCAATATTAGGGGTCAGACTTTAAAATGAGGTTTCAGGTTGGGCGCGGTGGCTCATTCCTGTAATTCCAGGACTTTGAGAGGCTGAAGCAGGAGAATTTCCTGAGCTCAGGAGTTCGAGACCAGCCTGGACAACAGGGTGAAACCCTGACTCTACTAAAATACAAAAAAGTAGCCCAGCGTGGTGGTATGCGCCTGTAGCCCCACCTACTCAGGAGGCTGAGGCAGGAGAACTGCTTGAACCCGGGAGGCAGAGGTTGCAGTGAGCTGAGATTGTGCCACTGCACTTCAGCCTGGGTGACAGAGTGAGACTCTGTCTCCAGAAAAAAAAAAAGTTTCAGGGGACAAACACCCAAACTACAACACTATCCAAATAACTCTCCAAAAAGGTGTCAATCTGTTCATGTTGCTCTCCTGCTTAGAACCTTCAATGGCTCCCCATTGCCATAAGGAGCAACTCCTAACTTCTTGAAGCTACGGGATCTGGCCCCAGGTTGGCTCTCCAGCCTCTTGCCTCACTGGCCCCTTGTGGATTTCTGCATGATGTCCACCTGTCTTCGGTTTTTGGAACATGCCTTGTTCCTGCCTGCCTCTGTCTTCTACTCCGCCACACTTTTTGCTCAGCCGGCCAACTGGACTTCCTCAGGCAAGTCCCCCTTTCTGACCTCCCAGTCTAAGCTGCTTTCCGGTGCTTGCTTTCACATAACTCTCTCTGTCGTTCTCCCGTGGTAAGGATGGAATTTTGTAATTTCATATCTGTCGCTCCCACCAGACTAAAAACCCAGGAGAGCAGGAGGTAGCATTTTGTTTACCACTGTATGTGCCCAGGGCTTTATTTTCCTCATCTGTGAAATGGGGATGATAACTGTTACAGACTGAATGACTGCGTCTCCCCCAGATTCATCTGTTGAAGCCTGACCCTTCAATGTATGGTATTTGGAGATAGGACATCTGTGGAATAATTAAGGTTAGATGAGGTCATAGCGTGGGGCCCTGATCTTATAGGATCTGTGTCCTTGTAAGAAGAGACAGGCATAGCCAGGTGTAGTGGATCACGCCTGTAATCACGTTGGAAGGCCAAGGCAGGTGGATCACCTGAGGTCAGGAGTTTGAGACCAGTCTGACCAACATGGCCAACCTCATCGCTACTGAAAATACAAAAATTAGCTAGGCATGGTGGCACATGCCTGTAGTCCCAGCTACTTGGAAGGCTGAGGCAGGAGAATGACTTAAACCCAGGAGGTGGAATTTGCAGTGAGCTGAGGTTGTGCCACTGCGCTCCAGTCTGGGTGACAATCTTGAAACTTTGTCTCAAAAAAAAACAATTAGCCAGGTGTGGTGGCATGTGCCTGTAAGTCCCACGGGAGGCCGGGGGGTGGGGGGGAGGGGAGAGAATTGCTTGAATCCAGGAGGCAGAGGTTACAGTGAGCTAAGATTGTGCCACTGCACTTTAGCCTGGGTGACAAAGAGAGATTCTGTCTCAAAAATAAATAAATAAATAGAGACACAAAGAAGAGGTCATGGGAGCACACAGCAAGAAGGCAGCTGTCTACCGGCCAAGGGAAGAGGCCTCAGAATAAAATCTACCTTGCCAATTCCTTGATTTTGGACCTCCCAGCCTCCAGAACTATAAGAAATACATTTCTTGGCTGGGCGTGGTGGCTCACGCCTATAATCCCAGTACTTTGGGAGGCCAAGGCAGGCGAATCATTTGAAGTCAGGAGTTCACAATCGGCCTGGCCAACATGGTGAAACCCCATCACTACTAAAAATACAGAAAAATCTAGCCAGTTGTGGTGGCACATATCTGTAATTCCAGCTGCTCAGGAGGCTGAGGCAAAAGAATCGCTTGAACCCACGAGGCGGAGGTTGCAGTGAGCTGAGATCGCACCATTGCACTCTAGCCTAGGTGACAGAGCAAGACTGGGTCTTAAAAAAAAAAAAAAGAGTCGGGAGCAGTGGCTCATGCCTGTAATCCCAGCACTTTGGGAGGCTGAGGTGGGCAGATCACCTGAGGTCAGGAGTTCGAGACAAGCCTGACCAATATGGTGAAACCCCATCTTTAAAAAAAAAAGAGAAATTTCTCAGTCTATAGTATTTTGCTATGGCTGATGAAGCAGCAAAGACATAACAGAACTCACCTTAAATTATTGGTTTTTTAAACAAGTAATTTTTTTTTTTTCAAGATGGGGTTTCACCATGTTGGCCAGGCTGGTCTTGAACTCCTGACCTCAGGTTATCCACCCACCTCGGCCTCCCAAAGTGCTGAGATTACAAGCATGAGCCACTGTGCCTGGCCAGATGAACTGCTTAAAAAGAGAACTTACAAAAAACAAAAATATCAACTCGAAATGGGCAGGTGGGTAGAAGAGGTGTGTGTTTCCAACTCTTAGAGTTCCGAGAGCATCCACCAGGGGGCTGAGCACCTTCTCCTTCCAAAACAACACTGGTTCCTAGAAGCAATCATTTCAGGAAGGAAGAGAAAGTTGGGTTTTCCATGGGTTTACCCATGGAAATAAACAAAGCCAATACAATCTAGGTGTGGCTGGGTAGAGGGTGGGGGGTGAAAAACACAGAAGTAAGTCTGGGTCTTTGTTTCACTGGCCCTGGAGAGAAGCCTAGGTGACATCTCCGAGCCTCAGTTTTCTCATCTGGAAAATAGAAATAACTCTATCTAGTAGTGCACAGAGTTCTTGGGGACACCAAATAAAAGCATTTTCTCAAAGATCAGCTGTTGCTATCTGATATAGTTTGGCTGTGTCCTCACCCAGCTCTCATCTTGAATTGTAGCTCCCATAATTCCCATGAGTTGTGGGAGGGACCTGGTGGGAGATCACTGAATCATGGGGTGGGGGCGGTTCCCCCATACTATTCTCATAGCAGTGACTAAATCTCACAAGATCTGACAGCTTTATAAGGGGTTTCCCTTTTCACTTGACTCTCATTCTGTCTTGCCTGCCACCATGGAAGACGTGCCTTTTACCTTCTGCCATGATTGTGAGGCCTCCCCAGCCACGTGGAACTGTGAGTCCATCCTTTTCTTTATAGATTACTCAGTCTCCAGTATGTCTTTATCAGCATCATGAAAATGAACTAATACACTGTCATATCACTGAGTTACATGGACCCATTTTACATGCAGTAGTCATGCCGAGAGTGAAGTGAAGTCCCCCTCAGACCTCACCCAGGACTTGCCCAATTCAGCCCACCAATGACCCTTGTTCAACACTTGGCAATTAAATGCATTTAAATTGAACATAAATTCATTTTGCCTAATCTCTGCTGTTACATGAAGTATATGCTTGTCTTGCTTTGCTTCACCTACTGGGACCCCAAAGCCTTCTGAGTTTGCAAGTTCTGGTCTAAATAGAGAGTTCTCCTCTGTGTCAGTCAGATGATATCTGAAGTGCTGCTATTTATTGAGCCAGGCACCGAGCTCTATGCGTAATATATGTAAGCCAAATATAACCAAGGCTTCTCATTGCCTCGTCGCTGCATGGTGACTTATTTGGCAGAAAAATATAATTGGAAGTAATTAAAATCTTTTCTCAGTCTCAAAAAATGCCAGAGTGAGTACATTTTTTAAAAAGAGTGTTGTGGAGGTATAGTTGACATACAAGAAACTGCACACATTTAAAGCATGCAGTTTGACAAGTTCTGATCCAAGCCTACACCTGTGAAACCATCACTATGGTCAGAATAACTGGCCGGCTGTGGTGGTTCACGCCTGTAATCCTAGCACTTCGGGAGGCTGAGATGGGCAGATCACAGGAGGCCAGGAGTTCGAGACCAGCTGGACCAAGATGGTGAAACCCCATCTCGACGGAAAATACAAAACAGCCAGGCGTGGTGGTGCACATCTGTAATCCCAGCTACTCAGGAGGCTGAGGCAGGAGAATTGCTTGAACCTGGGAGGTGGGGGTTTCAGTGAGCCGAGATGGCGCCCTTGCACTCCAGCTTGGGCGACAAAGTGAGATTCCATCTCAAAAAAAAAAAAAAAAGAGAGACCGGATGTGGTGGCTCACGCTTGTAATCCAAGCACTTTGGAGGCCAGGGCGGGTGGATCACCTGAGGTAGGGAGTTCAAGACCAGCCTGACCAACATGGTGAAACTCCATCTTAAAAAAAAAAAATTAATATACTTGTAACTCCTAGACATTTCCTCATGTCCGCTCCTCCCAGCCCTAAACTGCTCACTCAAGGGCCCAAGTCCTGGAGGGAACGTGTGTGTGCCCTAGCCTGGATTATGTGCCCACCATTTGATTGCAGCTGGGGCAGAGATGGGGAGGGCTTGACAGTTGTACTTCTGTGTAGGAGGCAGGTGCATCACACAATCTCCCGTGACTGCTGGTAAGGGAGGGTGGGTCTCCATAGGGAATGGAAGTGCTGCTGGCCACTGAATACCCCAGGCCCATAAATGCTCACTGCAGCTGTTACTATTTAAATCCAGGGTCGTGGCTCATGCCTCTAATCCCAGCACTTTGGAAGGCTGAGGTGAGCAGATCAGGAGGTCAAGAGATCCAGACCATTCTGGCCAACGTGGTGAAACTATGTCTCTACTAAAAATACAAAAATTAGCTGAATGTGGTGGTGTGTGCCTATAATCCCAGCTACTTGGGAGGCTGAGGCAGAATCGCTTCAACCCAGGAGGCGGAGCTTATAGTGAGCTGAGATAGCACCACTGCACTCCAGCCTGGCAACAGAGTGAGACTTGGTCTCAAAAAAAAAAAATATCCAGGAGAGAAGTCAGATGGCAGATGCTTCCTAACAAGAACAGGCAGAGTTACAAGGCCTATTTCACTCTCCTTCCCTTCCCAAGTAATCCACCCCCACTTCCTTTTTTTTCACTAGGCTGGAGTGCAGTGGTACAATCTCAGCTCACTGCAATCTCCATCTCCCAGGTTCAAGAAATTCTTGGCCAGGCGTGGTGGCTCATGCCTGTAATCCCAACTCTTTGGGAGGCTGAGGCAGGTGGATCATGAGGTCAGGAGTTCGAGACCAACCTGGCCAATATGGTAAAAGCCCGTTTCTACTAAAAATACAAAAAAATTAGCTGGATGTGGTGGTGCACACCTGTAGTACCAGCTACTCAGGAGGCTGAGGCAGGAGAATTGCTGGAACCCATGCGGTGGAGGTTGCAGTGAGACAAGATCATGCCACTGCACTCTGGCCTGGGTGACAGAATGAGACTGTCTCACATACACAAAAAAGAAATTCTCATGCCCTCCACTTTACACTACAAATAGCAATGTTTAGGTGTTCCAGTTGCCATATATCCTTTCCAGCACTTGTTATGGTCAGTCCTTTTAATTTTAGCCATTCTAACAGGTGTGGTTTTGGATCATGTACATTTCAATACAGAGTAAGACTTCTTTTTTTTTTTTTTGAGATGGAGTCTCACTCTGTTGCCCAGGCTGGAGTGCAGTGGTACAATCTCGGTTCACTGCAACCTCCAACTCCCAAGTTCAAGGGATTCTCCTGCCTCAGCCTCCTAAGTAGCTGGGATTATGGGCGCCTACCACCACACCCAGCTAATTTTTGTATTTTTAGTAAATATGGGGGTTCGCCATGTTGGTCCAGCTGGTCTCAAATTCCTGACCTCGTGATCTGCCCGCCTCAGCCTCCCAAAGTACTGGGATTACAGGCGTGAGCCACCACACCTGGCCTCACAGTAAGACTTCTTTAAAACATTTCTTCTTCTCTCACAATAGTATCCATAGAGGAGGTGGTATGTGCAGGTCTTGAATTCTCTGACAACTTTGTCTCAAGACACAGCCCATTCCTGGGATTCTGCCTGATACGGGGGATGTATAAAGCTGGTTGGGCAAGAATTGTCTTCCCTTAGAAGGTGGGGAAGGAAAGACCATAGATAATCACACCGAGATGATAAAAAAAAAAATTAGCTCATCTAATTCTCATATTAACCCTGAGATGATAAAGATCCTTCACCAAATTGTAGTCATGAGGAAACAGGCTCAGAGAGAAAATGACTTTCCCAAAGTCACAGCCAAATCCATCATTTGAATGCAGGCCCACTGGTTCTAAAACTCGTGCTCACTCCTCTCTCCTGCAGAATTCAACGTTCTGGACGCCGTGATTTTAGAAGGTCCCACCAGGCTCTAGAGGTAACTGGGGCAGGCAAGGAGGTTGGCTGAAATGCGTCAGCTGAGGAGTGGGTAGAGTAATTAGGGGCCTTTAGTTAGGAAGACTGAACTCCCAGCAAGGGTGTGAAAATGGTCCTCAGGTGTTTATTTCAAGGACTGTATTCGACCCCGAGCACACCGTCTTTAAGCCCTCCCTTCCTCTCGATGGCAAAAGTATATTCCATGTCAATCATGTAATCATCAGTGATCATCAATTTCTTGATTCATTCTTTTTTTCAAAACAATTAACAATTAGGGAAGAGGAATACATTAGACATTTCAATTTTAAAGGTGTTATTTAAATTCGATAAACTATTTCACATGTGAATTTTACTAAACAAAAGTATTACACCCTGCTGTTCATACTCTCTCACTGTTTTATATTTAAACACAAATAAGAACTCCAAATGGACCCCTAGAGTGACAAACTGGAGTAGACCGGGTTCTGGGTTTTGTTTTTTTTTTTTTGTCTTTACAATCACTGCATTATACTTAAAAAAAAAAAAAAAAAAAAATATATATATATATATATATATATATATGGTTTAAATGCAGTACCATTAATATGTAGCACCATTGGGGCTGGAGTTATAAACTGTGCCCAGTGATTTTGCATTATTATAAACGTCCTTAAAACCATCATGGCCGGCCGGGTGAAGGGGCTCATGTCTGTAATCCCAGCACTTTGGGAGGCTGAGGCAGGTGGATCACGAGGTCAGGAGTTCAAGACCACCCTGGCCAACATGGTGACGCCCTGCCTATACTAAAATGAAAAAAATTAGCTGGGTGTGGTGGCGCGCGCCTGTAGTCCCAGCTACTCAGGAGGCTGAGGCAGGGAAATCGCTTGAACCCAGGAGGCGGAGACTCGGTGAGATGAGATTGCGCCACTGCACTCCAGCCTGGGTAACAGAGCTAGGCTCGGTCTCAAAACAAACCAACAAACAAAACATAAGTTATTAAAAAATGCTATTTTGGCCAGGCGCAGTGGTTCATGCCTGCAATCCCAGTACACTGGGAGGCCAAGGCTGGTGGATCACCTGAGGTCTAGAGTTGGAGACCAGCCTGGCCAACATGGTGAAACCCCGTCTCATCTAAAAACACAAAAATCAGCCTGGTGTGGTGGCAGGTCCCTGTAATTCCAGCTACTCGGGAGGCTGAGGCAGGAGAATCACTTGAACCTGGGAGGTAGAGGTTGCAGAGAGCCGAGATTGAGTCAGAGCTCAATCTTGGTCTCAAAAAAAAAGCTATTTTACAATTTATATTATTTGTGTTATATTTTATTTATTTTATAGTTACAGGATTAGGTTATTTATATTTCTAAAACTCAGCAATAACTGTGGCAAATATTTAGAACTTATATCAACTGGAGAAAGAGTATTTTATCACTGATGTTTAGAATTTTAAGAGCACAGTGAGAATAAAAAGCATCTTTTTTTCAAGCTAATTTTTTTCATTTTAGTATAGGCAGGGCGTCACCATGTTGGCCAGGGTGGTCTTGAACTCCTGACCTCGTGATTTTGTCTTTTAGTTAGTTTTATTCTTTTTAGGATGGAGTCTCACTGTTGCCCAGACTAGAGTTCAGTGGTGCGGTCATAGCTCACCGTATCTTCAAACTCCTGTGCTCAAGCGATACTCCTGCCTCAGTGTCCCAAGTAGCTGGGTCTACAGGCTTGTGCCACTGCACCCGGCTGTTTTTTTTTTTTTTTTTTTTGGTAGAGATGGGGTCTTGCTGTGCTGTCCAGGCTGGTTTTGAACTCCTGGACTTAAGTGATTTTTTTCTTTTTTAAAGATGGGGTTTTACCATGATGGTCAGGCTGGTCTTGAACTCCTGACCTCAGGTGATCCATCCACCTCGGCCTCCCAACGTGCTAGGATTACAGGTGTGAGCCACCATGCCTGGGCTGTTTTTGGTTTTTTTGAGATGGAGTCTCACTCTGTCGCCCTGGCTGAAGTGCACGGGTGTAATCTTGGCTCACTGCAACCTCTGCCTCCCAGGTTCAAGCAATTCTCCTGCCTCAGCCTCCCGAGTAGCTGGGATTACAGGAGCCTGCCACAACACCTGGCTAATTTTTGTATTTTTAGTAGAGATGATCTTCCCATGTTGGTTAGGCTAGTCTCGAACTCCTGACCTTGTGATCCACCTGCCTTGGCCTCCTGAAGTGCTGGAATTATAGGCATGAGCCACTGCACCCAGCCTTCAAGTGATCCTTTCACGTTGGCCTACTATAGTATTGGGATTATAGCTATGAGCCACCTCCCCTGGCCTAGCTGGTTTTATTCTGGCTTTTACATTGTCTACACTAAATGCTCCCCTCTGTTGCAATCTGCTCCCACTGCCCCACCCTTGGCACATCGCTGGCAAAGAGACTGGACGTCTCATCTGAAATACAGGACATAGACCACAGGACTCAGACAGGTGGCTGTGGATAGCCATGTAGCCTCGACTTCTCTGTTTTTTTGTTTTGTTTTGTTTTTTGAGACGGAGTTTTGCTCTGTAGCCCAGGCTGGAGTGTAATGGCGCTATCTTGGCTCACTGCAACCTCTGCCTCTTGGATTCAAGCAATTCTCCTGCTTCAGCCTCCCGAGTAGCCGGGATCACAGGCACACACCATCACACCCGGCTAATTTTTTATTATTAGTAGAGAGAGGGTTTTCTCATGTTGGCCAGTCTGGTCTCAAACTCCTGCCCTCAAGTGATCCACCCATCTCAGCCTCCCAAACTGCTGGGAATACAGGTATGAGCCGCTGTGCCTGGCCCTCAACTTCTCTGAACCCCAGTATTTTTCATTGCTAAAATGGGAATTTATTTTTGTTCTTTTATTTTTGAGACAGAGTCTCACTCTGTCACTAGGCTGGAGTGCAATGGCATGATCTTGGCTCACTGCAACCTCTACCTCCCAGGTTCAAGCAATTCTCCTGCCTCAGCCTCTCAAGAAGCTGGGACTACAGGCATGTGCCACCATGTCCAGCTAATTTTTGTATGTTTACCATATAGCCAGGGTTTTACCACATTGGCTAGGCTGGTCTTAAACTCCTGACCTGAGTGATCGCCCACCTTGGCCTCCCAAAGTGCTAGGTTTACAGGCGTGAGCCACTGTGCCAGGCCCAAAACGGGAATTTAATAACATATCTTTTAAAGGGCAGCTATGAAACAAAAATGACATAGGCATGTGTAGATGCTGTCTTTTTCTGTCACTAAGTTTATGCCTTTCCTTTGGGGGATTGTAGGGGCGAGGTTTCCCTTTCCATCTCCAGCCAGACCAGGGACCGTAGTTGGGGACCCCTGGGTTGACATTGTCCATGAGAGTGAGCTGCAGTACCCACTGAAGAGGCCACTCTTCCCCTCCCACTCTCACAGCACGTCACCTACCTTCCTCCAAAGCCACTCTTGTGCCTGGACCTTGACGATGGTTTACGAAGGTCTTTAATCAAGGCAGAAGTTCTTCAGTGGGAGCACAAATTCCAGTTCCCTACAGGCCTTGGGAAACATCCAGCTCGCTGGGCCCCTCCCTGAGTTTCTGATTCAGCAGGGTTGACGTGAGGCTGGAGGATTTGCGGCTCTAACAAGTTCCCAGGTGAGGCCAATGCTGCTGGTCCTGGGAACACACTTTGAGATCCACTGAGCTAAGTCAGTCCTGCTAATTCCATCCAGTTGTGGGGCTTACTCTGGGCTGATGAGGGTGAGCAGCTCCTCCTTCTCCCGAGGAGTCCAAGGTGCCTCAGTGAGTGGTGGAAGCCACTTTGTGACCATGAGGGGAACCAGCCTTTGCTGAAGCCGATGATGTAGATTGAGAAAACCTAGGCTCCTAATGACATACACCATCAAGCCCACTCAACCTTGGGACATTTCTTTTTTTATACTGGGGAAACTTTTATTTTTATTTCCAGACCAACTGACTATGGGGTATGAGAGAAAGAGAAAGTGAGGCATCAAGGATAAAGTCAACATTTGACCCAAACAACATAGAGGATGTTTTTTTTTTAGCTTATTTGAGGAAGGCTGTGGTGGGGGAAAAAAATGAGAATTTTTTTTTAAATAGAAATGGGGTTTCTCCATGTTGGTCAGGCTGGTCTTGAACTCCTGGTCTCAGGTGATCTGCCTGCCTCGGGCTCCCAGAGTGCTGGGATTATAGGTGTGAGCCACCGCACTCGGCCTACCTTGTGTGTGTGTGTGTGGTTTTTTTTTGAGACAGAGTCTCACCCTGTTGCCCAGACGGAGTGCAATCTCGGCTCACTGCAACCTCCTCCTCCCAGGTTCAAGCAATTCACCTGCCTCAGCCTGCTGAGCAGCTGGGATTACAGGCACAAGCCACCACGCCCAGATAATTTTTTATATCTTTAGTAGAGATGCGGTTTCATCATGCTGACCAGCTGGTCTCGAACCCTTGACCTTGTGATCCGTCCGATTTGGCCTCCCAAAGTGCTGGGATTACAGGTGCGAGCCACCGTGCCTGGCTTTTTTTTTATTTTGACAATAATAAAAAATAAAAGTTTTTTATTGCTAGATGTACTCCAGCCAGTTGCCCAGGCTGGAGTGCTGTGGCGCCATCCTAGCTCACTGGAGCCTCCACCTCCCAGGCTCACACAATCCTCCCACTTCATCCTCCCGAGTAGCTGGGACTATAGGCAGGTGCCACCATTCCTGGCTAAGTTTTTATTTCCAGTAGATCATGAGATCTCACTGTGTTGCCTGGGCTGGTCTCAAACTCTTGGGCTCAAATGATCCTCCCACCTTAGCCTCCCAAAGTACTGGGATTATAGGTATGAGCCACCGCGTCCAGCCGATGACTAATTCTAATCAATGCTAAAGACCTCCTGCTCTTCACAACTTTAACTTTGTTTTGGTTGTTTTAAGAGCTACATTTGTTTTGTTTTGAGATGGCGTCTTACTCTGTTGCCCAGGCTGGAGTGAAGTGCTGTGATCTCACTGCAACCTCCAACTCCTGAGTTCAGGGGATTCTCCTGCCTCAGCTGCCCGAGCAGCTGGGATTACAGGCGTGCGCCACCATGCCCAGCCTAAGAGCTACATTTTTTTATCACAATCCTAGCCTTTTCATTTTCCACATCCCACTCATTTCTATAATATAAGGGCAAATGTGATGAAACAGATGTGTATGTGCACTCACGCTGTGGAGTGCAGGAAGACGCAAATACCTGAGATTCAACCGCTGGCAGGAAGGTGCAGCCCCGTAGGGCACCGGGCCAGAGGTGGCCAAGACCTTCCCTCCACTGTCTGTATCCACTCGAGGCGGAATCAGCAGCAGTGACAGGAAAGATGATCCCAGAGCTCACTTGGTCCTTTCAACTAACTTCCTGCTAACCAGAGCTGGTCACCAGGAGCCAGGCTGGTACCTTTGAAACACTTCTTTCCCTCTACCTCCTTTCTCAGAAAAAGAGAAAATACAAGGTGCAACGTGGCCCAGAGGTGGACAGTGTGGGGAGGGAAGGGACACTGAGTCTTGATGACCTGCAGATTGACACCAGTTTCTGCATACTCTTGTCGTGGGCTTTGTCTGACTGACCTTAGAGGCACCCATCCCCTTGCAATAAAAGCTTGTCTCTGTTCTTATTCCCCCATCCCCCACATTTGTTTTTTGAGACAGAGTCTCACTTTGTTGCCCAGGCTGGAGTGCAGTGGCCGGATCTCGGCTTCGTGCAACCTTCAATCTCTGCTTGACGCAACCTTCGCCTTCCAGGTTTAAGCAATTCTCCTCCCACAGCCTCCGGAGTAGCTGGTATTAGGCATAAAGCACCACACCCAGCTAATTTATGTATATTTAATAGGGATGGGGTTTCACGATGTTGGTCAGGCTGGTCTCAAACTCCTGACCTCAGGTCATCTACCTGCTTTGGCCTCCCAAAATGCTGGGATTACAGGTGTGAGCCACCGTGCTTGGCCTCTTATTTCCCCCTTTCTATCGGAAGCTAATGAGTCAGGAATGTGCTTTCCCCAGCTGCTCTCAGCTTTGATTCCCATGAACACAGAGGCATGCCCAGGAAAGAGCTGGGCTCTCCAAGGTGTTTGCCGGAGAACTGTCTGTCACTCTGCAACAATGTACAGGTATCTAGTGAAGGGGAGCTTCTCCAGGAATACTGTGTCAGCAGATTACACCGACCTCCCTGCCCTTGGACAAGTATGTACAGTGAAGCTCGAAGAGGGAAATCCAATACATGGAAACCTCCAGACTTAAAAAATACCTGGTGGCCAGGCACGGTGGCTCATGCCTATAATCCCAGCACTTTGGGAAGCCGAGATGGGAGGATCACTTGAGCCTAGGAGTTTGAGACCAGCCTGGGCAACATAGGGAGACCCCCAACTCTATAAAAAATGAAAATAACCAGCCGGGCATGGTGGTGCAAGCCTGTCGCCCTAGCTACTCAGGAGGCTGAGGTGGGAGGATCACTTGAGCCTGGGAGTTTGAGGCTGCAGTGAGCTGTGTTCATGTCTCTGCACTCCAGCTCGGGTGAGACCCTGTCTCAACAAACAAACACTGAAACCAAAACAAAACAGAATTTGAGAATTGGTTTGGGGATTGCTGGTAAGGCACAAAGGGCAATCATCAAGTCTGGGGGGGCCCATCCATTGCCACATCCTCAAGGGGACCACTCCAGCTGGAACAAGTCCCTGCACATTGCATTTTTTTTGGAGACAGAGTCTTGCTCTGTCACCCAGGCTGGAGTGCAGTGGAATGATTTCGGTTCACGGCAACCTCGGCCTCCCGGGTTCAAGTGGTTCTCCTGTCCCAACCTCCTGAGTAGCTGGGATTACAAGCATGTGCCACCATGCCCAGCTAATTTTTGTATTTTGAGTAGAGATGGGGTTTCACCATGTTGACCAGGCTGATCTCGAATTCCTGACCTCAGGTGATCCACCTGCCTCGGCCTCCCAAAGAGCCAGGATTACAGGCATGAGCCACCATGTCTGGCCTTGCACATTGCATTTCTAGAGATTAGAAGCCCCAAATCAAGGCGTCGGTAGGGCCTGGCTCCCCTGAAACCTGGGAGAGAGGGGCGATTCTGCCCTTGCCTTTTCCAGCTTCTCCCGTCTCCGGCAATCCTTGGCCGTCTCTGGCTTGCCTCCGCAGCACTCCAGCGGCGGCCTCCGTTGTCCTAAGACATTCTCTCTGTGTTCACCTTTGGGATTTTTGTTGTTGTTGTTGTTGTTTTCATTTGAAAACAACCCAACTGATACCTAGTCAAAGCCTCATGGCTTTGGGGGCTGAGGGGACAGGGTGGGGGTGGATGGCCAGATGTGGCTACGGGAGGATTGCTTGAGCCCAGGAGATCGAGGCTGCAGCAAGACATGACTGTGTCACTGCACTCCAGCTTGGGCGACAGAATGAGACCCCATCTCTTAAAAAAAAATGTACAGTAGGAGGATTACCTTTACCCAATGAGAGGCCTGGCTTTGCCTTCAGTTGCTGGAAGGTGACCTCATTTTTTTTTTTCCATCTCAGCTGTGCAGAGACTGGAAGGTGATCTCAAGGCCCCTGGAATGTGCTGTGGGATAGAAGTGTCTGTGTTTGCCTGGGGCCCTGAGCCTCTAGGTAGTCTAACAACGTGATCGTGATCGGTAATGAAGGCTTTGGAACACTGTATCAGTTCCAACCTCCAAAGGAACTGGATACACTGACTTAGCTCAGGAGTGCCTAGAGAGGAAAGGTCAGCCACACAGGCAGCACCGGGTCAAGCCCCAGTAAAAAACGCCGGACACCGGCCAGCTGTGTCTCATGCCTGTAATCCCAGCACTTTGGGAAGCTGAGGAGGGTGGATCACCTGAGGTCAGGAGTTTGAGATCAGCCTGGCCAATATGGTGAAACCTTGTCTCTACTAAAAATACAAAATTAGCCAGGCGTGGTACACATCTGTAATCCCAGCTACTTGTATTCCAGAAGCTGAGGCAGGAGAATCACTTGAACTCAGGAGGTTACACGAGATTGCGCCACTGCACTCCAGCCTGGGCGACAAGAGTGAAACTCCATCTCAAAACAATAACATGGCTGGGAGCGGTGGCTCATGGCTGTGGTCCCAGCACTTTGGGAGGCTGAGGAGGGTGGATCACAAGGTCAGGAGTTCGAGACCAACCTGGCCAACATAGTGAAACCTTGCCTCTACTAAAAACATACAAAAATTAGGCCGGGCACAGTGGCTCACACCTGTAATCCAAGCACTTTGGGAGGCCGAGGCGGGTGGATCATGAGGTCAGGAGTTCGTGATTAGCCTGACCAACATCTGTCTCTACTAAAAATACAAAAAATTAGCCGGGTGTGGTGGTGGGCGCTTGTAATCCCAGCTACTCGAGAGGCTGAGGCAGGAGAATCACTTGAACCCAGGAGGCAGAGGTTGCGGTAAGACGAGATTGCGCCACTGCACTCCAGCCTGGGCAACAAGAGCAAGACTTCATCTCAAAAAAAAAAAAAAAAAAAATTAGCTGGACGTGGTGCTGGGCACCTGTAATCCCAGCTATTCAGGAGGCTAAGGCAAGAGAATTACTTGAACCTGGGAGGTGGAGGTCGCAGCGAGCCGAAATTGCGTCACTGCACTCCAGCCTGGGCGATACTGTCTCAGAAAACAAACAACCCTCCCCAAAACGCTGGACACTGAAGCCTCGGGGCTTCTCTGGTTAGCAGTATTCTCTGAGTGTTGTCACACGCATAGCTGGGAGGAGGTGACTGGAGAGAAGATAACCACAACACGGCCACCGACATGGCCACTGACCCGGCCACCGACATGGCCACCACGCCCGGCCATGTTTTTGTTATTTCTTGGTTTTTGTTTTTGTGATTTTTTGTTACTGTTATTTCTGAGATGGAGTTTTGCTCTTGTTGCTCACGCTGGAGTGCAGCTGCCTGGCCTCGGCTCACTGCAACCTCCGCCTCCTGGGTTCAACTGATTCTCCCGCTTCAGCCTCTGGATTATGAGTAGCTGGGATTACAGGTGTGCACCGCGCCGGGCTAATTTTGTCTTTTTAGTAGAGACGGGGTTTCACCACGTTGAACCGGGAGCTTTGTACTTGAACCCCTTCCACACCCCACCTATATGTCCTTTCTTTTTGTTGGTTCTGATCTGTATCTGTTTGTTATCATAAAAACCATCATTATAAGGCAGGGCATCTTCCTGAGTTCCGTGAGTCATTCTAGTGAATTATTGAACCAGAGAGGGTAGTGGGAGCCCTTTGCAGCCAACTGATCAGAAGTGAGGGTGGTATAGGAACCCCCAACTGCACCTGGGATTTGAAGGGAAGGCAGCCTTGTGGAGGGGCTGTGTCCTTAGCCTTGAGTTTGACAAATTCATTGCCACAGGGTCCCATCATCTGTCTCTTATAGAATGCCCTCATTTCCTTGCGACTTGGGACAGGTGCTAGGAGACTTATTTTATTCTTCTAAAATCAAATTATTCCTGACTCAGACGTCAGGTGGGGTGGCATTCCAAGTCAGTCATGACTCAGCACTTACTATTTCTAGTCTCGTATAAAGGTTACAGGATTCTTACATAGGTAAACATGTTTGGGTGGGCGCTCCCAGCCTTTAGTCTGCACGTAATAGGCTGATACATGTCTCCCCCGCCAGCCTGTGAACTTCATGAAGTCTCTGTTCTGTTCATGACTAGAACAAGGCTTAGCACCTAGTGGGTGCCCATTAAACATAGGAAGAATGAATCAGTGAGTGATTTCACATCTCTGAAAAGCCTGTTTGCTCACTTCTAGGACTAGGAAACTCCTGACATTATCAAGAATGTTATTCCAGCTTTGGTTGGTTCTGAAAATGACAATAATGTATCAGTTTGGTATTAGGTTTGGCTATAGAACAGGAGATGAAATGGTGTAAACATGTAAGAGTTGATTCCTGCCAGAAGCAGGCAGCCTAAGACTGGTGTGGGCCTCCCCTGAAGGCTGGCAAGACCACTATTTCTGTGCCAACCTTTGGTGCAGGGGTCTTTATTCAGACTGGCTACTCCATACCCAGGATCCAGCCTCCCCGAAATTTGCCCAGGTCACCAATCCTCAGGATCCCCCACGTCACATCTCCGGTCTTGGGGTGTCTCCAACATCCCATGAATAATCACTCATCCTCTGTAAAACTAAGAAATCCCAGGCTGGGTGTGATGGCTCATGCCTGTAATCCCAGCACTTTGGGAGGCCAAGGCAGGTGGATCACCTGAGGTCAGGAGTTCGAGACCAACCTGGCCAACATGGCGAAACCCTGCCTCTACTAAAAATACAAAAATTAGCCAGACATGGTGGTGGGTGCCTGTAATCCCAGCTACTCCGCAGGCTGAGTCAGGAGAATCGCTTGAATATGGGAGGTGGAGGTTACAGTGAGCCAAGATTGAGCCACTGCACTCCAGCCTGGGCAACAGGGTGAGAGTCTGTCTCAAAACAATAAAAGTTAAAAAATAAATTCCTGCCGGGCGCAGTGGCTCAAGCCTGTAATCCCAGCACTTTGGGAGGCCGAGGCAGGTGGATCACGAGGTCAAGAGATCGAGACCATCCTGGTCAACATGGTGAAACCCCGTCTCTACTAAAAATACAAAAAAATTAGCTGGGCATGGTGGCATGTGCCTGTAATCCCAGCTACTCAGGAGGCTGAGGCAGGAGAATTGCCTGAACCCAGGAGGTGGAGGCTGCGGTGAGCCGAGATCGGGCCATTGCACTCCAGCCTGGGTAACAAGAGTGAAACTCCGTCTCAAAAAAAAAAAAAAAAAAAAAAAAAAAATTCCCAGAGCCCCTCTTTGTAAATTGCAAAGTACAGAGTTCCCGAGTCTGCAGAGTGTCTAAAGACGTTCTTCTCTGATTTCTGCTGACTGCAGAGGAACAGGAGGACTTTGGCCTCCACGTTCATTAACTCCTCTGAGGGAGGAAGGGGCATGGTCTCTCTTCTCCAAGGCGCTGGCTGGAACAACAGGAATTTCCATGACAGGCTGTAGCTGGTTTTCTGTCTACATATTTAAAATTAAACATGTCAAAAAAAAAAAAAAAAGCCGGGCACGGTGGCTCACACCTGTAATCCTAGTACTTTGGGAGGCTGAGGTGGGTGGATCACCTGAGGTCAGGAGTTCAAGACCAGCCTGGCCATCATGGTGAAACCCCATCTTTTAAAAAAAATTTTTTTAAATAAATAAATAAATTAATTAATTAAAATAAACATGTCTCAAACCATAAAGATCAATTTCCTTCTGAAAACATTCCCCTTTACCTTCTGCATGAGAAACCGATATTCCTCCTAGTCACAGCATTTCAATTTAACTTTACGAATCCCGATCTTATTATGCTAAGAGGACACTGTCCTCTTCCTGCTCAGAATCACAGGACAAAGACTTCACATGTCAGCTCCCACAGTGAAGGGGGCCAAGCCCAACTGGCTCGTGTGTGTGTGAGTATGTGTGTGTGAGTGTGTGTGTGTGTGAGTGTGTGTGTGTGTGTGTGTGTGTGTGAGTGTGTGTGTGTGTATCCCTGGCTACCGAGGGAGCAGAGGGCAATCTTGTTTGACCAGACCACATTTATTAAATACTTAGGACTGTCTAGCACATAGTAAGCGCTCAATAAACGGTGATGCTGTGATCATTTGTAGCTAGTTACATACCTGATGTCCATTCTTCCTATTCTTTTCCCTTAATAACAGGTAACAGATTCCCAGTTGGGCGCGGTGACTCACGCCTGTAATCCCAGCACTTTGGGAGGCTAAGGTGGGTGGATCACAAGGTCAGGAAATCGAGACCATCCTGGCAAACATAGTGAAACCCCGTCTCTACTAAAATACAAAAAACTAGCCGGGCATGGTGGTGCACACCTGTAGTCCCAGCTACTTGGGAGGCTGAGGCAGGGGAATTGCTTGAACCTGGGAGGCGGAGGTTGCAGTGAGCTGAGATTGTGCCACTGCACTCCAGCCTGGTGACAGAGACAGACTCTGCCTCAAAATAAAGAAAGAAAGAAAGAAAGAAAGAATAACAGATTCCGATTGCGCTGCCTGAAATGAAGACATTCCCCAGTCTCTGTTGCATTTCGCTGTGGGCCTATGACCACACTGCACTCCACAGACTGTAGGTAAAAGGGTATGCAGGAGCCTCAGCCTTGAGGTTCATTGCTTTTGCCCTCTATTCTACCTCTTTTTGCTGCCTGGTATTTGGATATGATGGTGAGAATCCAGCAGCCATCTTATCCCATGAGGTGGCTCTGAGTACAGCAGCCACCCCGTGCAGATGGTTGAGCAGAAAGGTCAGAACGCTGGTGACATTGTGCAGCCCCCGCAGCAGTCCTGGACTGCCAGCTTCTGGAAGGAAGCAGCTCCTATATGTTTATGACATTTCACTTCGGTGACATCCTTGATAATGTCAGAAATTGCCTGGTCCTGGAAGTGATCAAACAGGCTTTTTAGAGATGATGAGACACGAAATCACTCGCTGATTCATTCTTCATATGTTTAATGAACACCCACTGCTATGTGTTAGGGCTTGTTCTAGCTATGAACAAAACAGAGACTTTATGAAGCTTACAGCCTGCAAGAGGAGACGCATAAACCCTCACAAGTGTTAAAAAGCACCCGAAAGAGCAAACACAGTGCAGGGATGGAGAGTCACAGGAAGGATCTGTTCAGATGTGTCACGAAGGGCTCTGTGTAGAGGTGACATTTAAGCTGAGAAGTAGGATGTCTTAGCCTGTTCCAGCTGCTATAAAAAAATACCATAGGCTGGGCATGGTGACTCATGCTTGTAATCCCAACACTTTGGGAGGCCAAGGCGGGAGGATTGCTTGAGGCCAGGAGTTTGAGACCAGCCTGGCCAACAGAGCGAAACCTCGTCTCTACTAAAAATACAAAAATTAGAGGGGTGTGGTGGCAGGTGCCTGTAATCCCAGCTATTCAGAAGGCTGAGGCAGGAGAATCTCTTGAACCTGGGAGGCGGAGTTTGTAGGGAGCCGAGATCGCCTGGGCCACATAGTGAGATTCTGTCTCAAAAAACAAAACCATAAACTGGGTTACTTATAACCAATATTTATTTCTCACAGTTCTAGAGGCTGGGATGTCTGGCAAGGGCCCTTTCTCTCAGGCCCTCACCTGGTGGAGGCGGCAAACAAGCTCCCTTGGGCCTCCTTGGTAAGGGAACTGATCCTGCTCGTCAAAGGTCCCACCTCTTAATGCCACCACCTGGGGGGCTAGAATTCCACATATGAACTTTGGGAGGACACAAACATTCAGACCACAGGACAGGGAGGGACGAAAATGAGGTGCTGATGGGAGGAATAGCTGGGAGATGGGTTCCGGCAGGAGGCACAGCATGGATGGGCAAAGGGCCGGGGCAGGAAGGGTGGTGCAGATGGAGGAGCTGCCTGTGACTTGCTATGCAGGGCAGGGGGAGTGGACGGAGGTGATCATGAGTGGACAGTGTGGCTCAGCCCCTTGTAGGCTAAGGTGAAGCAGCTGAATTAAATTACATCAACTTAATTATTATTATTATTATTTTTTGAGACAGAGTTTCCCTCTGTCACCCAGGCTGGAGTCCAGTAGCTTGATCTCGGCTCACTACAACCTCTGCCTCCTGGGTTCAAGTGATTCTCCAGCTTCAACCTCCCGAGTAGCTCAGATTACAGGCACCTGCCACCACGGCCAGCTAATTTTTGTAGTTTTTAATAGAGACGGGGTTTCGCCAAGTTGGCCAGGCTCATCTTGACCTCAGATGAGCCACCTGCCTCTGTCCCCCAAAGTGCTAGGATTACAGGCCTGAGCCACTGTGCCAGGCCAATTTTTTTTTCTTTTTTTGAGATGGGTTCTCATTCTCCCTCTGTCACCCAGGCTGGAGTGCAACAGTGCAATCTCCACTTGAACCTCTGCCTCCCAGGTTCATGTGATTCGCCTGCCTCAGACTCCTGAGTAGCTGTGATTACAGGCACGTGCCACCACACCTGGCCAATTTTTATATTTTTAGTAGAGACAGGGTTTCTCCACGTTGGCCAGGCTGCTCTCAAACTCCTGACCTCAAGTGTCTGCCCGCCTTGGCCTCCCAAAGTGCTGGGATTACAGGCATGAGTCACTGTGCCCAGCCTCATAGTCCTTTTAGGAAAACCTTCTTGAATTGTATAATTTGAGAGTGCCAGCTATATCCTACCAGGACCCACACCAGTTGACCTTTCTGTGCCTTGATTTCCTCATCTGTGAAACGGAATAATAATAGAACCTACCTCCTAGGGTTGCTTTTGGGAGTTAAAGGAGCAAATAAAAGAACTAGCATGAGAGGGAAGCCTTTGTCCTCCTTATTTTTTTTGAGACAGAGTCACTCTGTCACCCAGGCTGGACTGCCGTGGTGCAATCTCAACTCACTGCATCCTCCACCTCCCCGGTTCAAGCGAATTTCCTGCCTCAGCCTCCTAGTAGCCTGGGATTACAGGTGCGCACCACCACTCCCAGCTAATTTTTGTATTATTAGTAGAGATGGGCTTTTGCCATGTTGGCCAGGCTGGTCTAGAACTCCTGACCTCAGGTGATCCACATGCCTCAGCCTCCCGAAGTGCTAGGATGACAGGGGTGAGCCACCACGCCAGGCTTGTCCACCCTCTTCTTGGGTCTCTCAGTTCCCTTCCCTATCCCAGAAACAACCAGTGCCCCAGGCTCTTGTATCTATCTGTGCAGAAATATGATCGCATGTTGTTTTATTTTTTCCATTATCAACAACTTGTGAGTGAAGAGGCTGCAAGCCAGGGACGTGAGCGAACGTGACTCGCACATCAGGTCCCATGGAAGCCAGGTTCAGTGTGCTTTTCTTGTTCCGTCGTATCCCACAAAAGCCCTGTTTTCAGCAGGTGGAGTCCAGAAGCTGCGGCTTTCTGGGAGGGATGAGGTCCTGCACTGAGGCGGTGACTAAATGACAGTTGGGACATCTGTCAACAATAAGTGGCTTTAGCAAGATCCAGGCATCGGCACTTCCTGGTCCCATGGATTCAGATGTGTGTTGCCCAATCTAGGAAAACTGGCAGGGCTAGGAATCCCAGCAGGGGAGCCACACCTAGGGCAGGTGGGCTGAACTTGGCCCTTTTGCTGTTTTGGGTCCTGCTCAACTCAATGGGCCACTTTTCCCAAAGAAGCCAATGTGTAATTTCCATAAGTCCTAAACACTTTGTGGTTTTGCTCCCATGAGACTGTTTCCTCCGGGGGCTACAGGATAGGTTTTCTGGGCTCTAATCCCAGCTCTTGGGTATTTATTTATTTATTTATTTATGAGACAGACCTTTCTCTGTCACACAAGCTGGAGTGCAATGGCACAATCATAGCTCACTGCAACCTCAAACTCCTGGGCTCAAGTGATCCTCCCCTCTCAGCCTCCTGAGTAGTTGGGATCACAGGCATGCACCACCATGCCCAGCTGATTTCCTTTCTTTCTTTTTTTTTTTTTTTTTTGAGACGGAGTTCCGCTGTTGTTACCCAGACTGGAGTGCAATGGCACGATCTCGGCTCACCGCAACCTTCACCTCCTGGGTTCAAGCAATTCTCCTGCCTCAGCCTCCCGAGTAGCTGGGACTACAGGCGCGCACCACCATGCCCAGCTAATTTTTGTATTTTTAGTAGAGATGGGGTTTCATCATGTTGGCCAGGATGGTCTCGATCTCCTGACCTCGTGATCCTCACACCTCAGCCTCCCAAAGTGTTGGGATTATAGGCGTGAGCCACCGCGCCCAGCCTCATAGGGTTTACGTGGGAGTTAAAGGAGCAAGTGAACGTAAAGCACTTAGCACAGGGCTGGGCAGTAACTGCTCAGAAACATTAGCTATTTTTCTCAGGATGAAACGAACATTTAATCAAATGCCAGCTTGCTATTTTCACAGCTGCATCTTACCTTGAGGAATTCTCACAACAACGCTGTGGGTGAGGCCCACGTATCCCCACTACGGATGCGGAAACAGAGGCCCAGAGTGGAGACGGGATTTGTTCAAGGTCATACAGCTGGTATGTCTACCGCAGACCTTCCCACAGCCAGCCCTGCGGCTCAAGGACAAAGTCCCGGCTAATTTATTTCTCTACTAATCTTATTTGCACCTTTGTATTTGAGGTCTCTCTGGGCTTTTGCTTGTTGGAACCAGGTTTCTTGTTTTCTTTTGTAAACATCTGGAGAGCAAGAGCCACATCTGGGATACCCAAGTCTCTGTGTGAGACTGTTTCTGAAACTTGCTTTATCCTGGGAAAAATGCCTGAAGTGTTTGTTCAAAGACGAAAGGTTGGGGAGTCTGACTCAGGAGCAAGGGTGGGGCTGTGGAATCTGATTTTTTTTTTTTAACCCTGTGGCTGTGGGAATTTATTTTATTTCTTTACTTTTGCTTTATTTATTTTTTGCATGACTTGAAATTCTTAAGCTAACATGTTTGGAAACTTCTGCTGCATGGAACTAGCATGTCCTTTTCTGTTGAAGAAGAGGATGGAGGGAAAGCAGACGGAGGTGCTGCCAGGCTCCAGGCTTTTCCTTCTACAGGTGTTTTTCTTGGCTGAAGTCTTGGTGCTGCCCTTGAGGGTCACTGTGTGCCCAGACCAGAGCTGGGCAGGGGCGAGAGGGTGATAAGAAGGTCAGCGTGGTCCCTGCACTCCTGGAGTTTACAATCTAATTGGATTGACGAGACGCCTTCAGCAAATCATGAAAAATGCATTCAGAAATTGTGGATAGGGGCATGACCCGAGCCCAGAAGCTCGAGACCAGCCTGGGCAACATGGTGCGAACCCCCATCTCTATTAAAAAAAAAAAAAGAAAGCTGGGCATGGCGGCACATGTCTGTCGTCCCAGCTGCTCAGAAGGCTGAGGTGGGAGGATCACTTGAGCCCAGGAGGTCAGGACTGCAGTAAGCTGTGATTATACCACCTCACTCCAGCCTTGGCAATAGAACAAGACCCTGTCTCAAAAAAAGACAAAATAAAAAATACTGGGAGGCCGAGGTGGGTGGATACCTAAGGTCAGGAGTTCAAGACCAGCCTGGCCAACATGGTGCAACCCTGACTCTACTAAAAATACAAAAATCATCTGGGTGTAGTGGCAGGCACCGGTAATCCCAGTTACTTGGAAGGCTGTGGGAGGAGATTCGCTTGAACCCAGGAGGCGGAGTTTACAGTGAGCTGAGATCCAACCATTGCATTCCATCCAGTCTAGGTGACACAGCAAGACTTTGTCTCAAAAATAAAATAAAAAATGAAATAATGCAGAAAGGAATAAACAGGAAAGTAAAAATCACCCACGTTTCACCACCTAGAGATAACCGCAGATACATCTTTGGAGGCCGTCTTTCCGTACGGCCTGCTGTGGTTTATTCTGATATAAAAATATACACTGTGTGACTTCATTGTACAGGAACTGTTTCCTGGAAGGCTTTTGAATTCTTTTCCCCTGCCCTGCTATCATGTTTATTTTTGTGTATCCCTCCCTGCCAAAGGCAACTGATGTTGACAGTTTGGAGTATGTCCTTCTACATCTCTTTCAAATATATTTCAGAAAAACACATTTTTTTAATTTACTTATTTTTTTTTACAGAGAACAATATTCATCTCTCTGTCCTGTGATGCAAAGATCATCACCCCAGACCCACTAAATCAAAATCTTTGGGGCTGGGTTCCGTGGCTCATGCCTGTAATCCAAGCATTTTGGGAGGTTAAGATTGGAGGACTGCTGGAGCCCAGGAGTTCGAGACCAGCCCGGGCAACATGGCAAGACGCCGTCTTTAAAATAAAAATAAATTAGGGGAAAAAAAGAAGAAAAAATGCTTTGAGTGTAGACTTAGGAATCCGTATTTCTAACCCCTGGTCCCGGGCACTCTGATGCTGTTAGCGTTGCTCCAGCCAGTGAAAGCTCACATCGCTGCAGGCGGCAGGAGAGGACAGCAGGAGATTCTGACCAGGAAGATCTTGAAGACAGTAGCAGCTTGACAAATGAAGGTTTCCAGGTAGAGAGAGCAGCTTGTACAAAGCCACAGAGGTGAGACCGTTCGAGGTATGTTCTCTGATGGCAAATACAGTGGGTGAGGCCTGGGCATGGAGGGGCTGTGCAAGAAGAGGCTGGAAAGATTCCAACGGAGGAGGGCTTCGAGTGCCAAGCTAAGGCATCCACATTTACTCTTCCGGCAGAGTTTGCGAAATAGTGGCACACATGGTAATTGTAGGTGATACCGTACATGTAGGAAGAACATTCTCTCTTTAGCCCCTTCCAAAGTGCTTACATGGAGGAGAATGGTTTGGTTAGGTGCTAGAGGCTATCTCTCACACCCCTCTGACCGCTGCCTAATTGCCTTTTAACATAGAGAAACCCTCCTTAGGCTTAGGGCCTTCTGGTGAAACAAGAGCAAGTGTGCATGCTTTGTTTCCATGTTTTAATGATTGCTTGCTATTTATGGCAAGGGAAGTATCCTTTTTTTTTTTTTTTGAGACAGTCTCTCGCTCCATCACGCAGGCTGGAGTGCAGTGGTGAGATCTTGGCTTACTGCAGCCTCAACCTCTGCCTCCTGGATTCAAGCAATTCTCATGCCTCAGCCACCCAAAGTAGTTGGGATGACAGGCCAGTGCCACCATGCCTGGCTAATTTTTATATTTTTAGTAGAGACAGGGTCTCACCATGTTGGTCGAGCTAGTCTTGAACCTCTAATCTCAAGTGATACTCCTGCCTGGCCTCTCAAAGTGCTGGGATTATAGGCATGAGCCACTGCGCCTGACCAGGACACTGGTTTTCTGTGTATTAAAATTACATAAAGCTTTTCTTGTTAAAATAAGTTTAATTTTATTTTTATTATTTTTTTCTTTTCCCCCCTAATTTTTAAAAAGTGCATTGACAGGAGCAAAACCGCTAGGTAAATAATGCGACAGGCAGTGGTGCTCAGATGTGGCAAATAACCTGCAGGGGACACCAGATTCTTGGCTCTGGGAAATGCAGACCCAGGTCCTTTTGTCTCTAGAGCTCACTGGCAGCGGGGAGGTAATTCAGGTAGAAGGGCCAGCATCAAGGGGGGTTGGCTAATATTTAACAACCGGCTCTCTGAGAAAGCAAAATAAAATACACACACACCAAATCTGACTGACTGTTTCCATGATGTGAATACCCCCAGCTGGGCCGAGTTGACCTCACGGAACAGAGTGGACAGTGATGGCTGCAGCTGTCTCTCTTGGGAGCTTCAATACAGTGGGGGGTGACAAAAGTGGGCAGGGGGTAGGGGCAGGTGGTGGGAGTGGCAAGAAGCCCCTCTACGCCGGAGAAGGGAATGAAGAGGTCAGCCTGGCCAGAGCGTGGGGTTGAGCTGTCCATGCCCTGAATGCCAGGGTGAGGGCTAAAGGGTCAAATGGAATCAGTGACTTCATATGGAGAAGTTTTTACAAGAGAAGAGAACTCAGTTTGGCCAAGGGGCGTGGGGTCGTCATGCTAGTGATCACATAACAGTGATGGTTCAGTCATGTGGAAGGCTTTCAGGGAGCTGGGCACTGTTCAGTTTTTATTTTTTGATTTTTTGAGGTAGGGTCTTGCTCTGTCGCCCAGGCTGGAGTGCAGTGGCTCGATCTCGGCTCACTGCAACCTCCATCTTTCAGGTTCAAGTGATTTTCTGCCTCAGCCTCCTGAGTAGTTGGGATTACAGGCATGCAGGGCTAATTTTTGTATTTTTCGTAGAGATGTTTTGCCATGTTGGCCAGGCTGGTCTCAAACTCCTGACCTCAAATGACCCGCCTGCCTTGGCCTCCCAAAGTGCTGTGATTGTGGGTGTGAGCCACAGCACCTGGCCGCTTGCAGGGTGTTGGGCACTGTGGATATTACTTTATTCATTCTCCTAACCCAAGAGAAGGGGAAACTGAGGCACAGAGAAGTTAAGCAAGTTTATCATGTGGCTGGTAAATGGCAGAGCTAGGCTCCAACCCAGGCACTGTGCTCCAGCCCCTCGGAACCTTAGTCTCTTCACCTGCGAAATCACGGAGGTGACGAGGCCAGTGAGCAGAGGGTTGGAGTTACCCAGAACAAGAACATCAAAAGTAATAATAACGAATATTTAGTCAAGGTTTAGATTCTGGCATCATGGAGATCCAAGTTCAAATCTTAAATCTGCCTTAGCCGATGAGGTTCCTTATCCTGTTAATGCCTTGGTTTCCTTATCTGTAAAATAGGAATATCCTGAAGCTGTTAGATATTAAATGAGAAAATTGCATCTGTCCATTAAGTTGAAAAGGTAGTAGGGTGAGAAGGAGAACCGTCCGTTTGAATGCAGGAGGGCCTTGGGCATTGTCTGGACTGAAGGACAAAGGTCAGCTGAATTGCAAAAGAGCTCTGAGACTGGCTGAAGGGACACTCGTCTTGTGCTGGCTGCTAAGACCAAGCGGGAAGCCTGTGCCTTACCCGAATCGTAGTCTGGCAAACAGCTGCTCACCCAGTAGAAGAGAACTGCGATAAAACTCACAGCCACCATTTATTGACTATCTACTGTGTCCCAGGACACAGCAGAATATTTTAGAGAATTTGCAAAGGAAACACAGCGACACCTTCTGGACGCCTTGCAAACTACCAGCTCAGGGGAAAAGTTTGAATGTTCGATGGAAGGAACTTCCTTTCCACAATGCCAAGATTTTTGTGAAGCCGAGTGCATGGCAGTTGTGATAAAAAGCAAGCGCCATGCAAAAGTTATTGTTACACAATAACAGGAAAGGAGGGTGGTAGCGTCCAATCTAATTTCAAGGTTTGAGCAGCTGTGGACAGCGCAGCAGGCACACGCATCCCGTTAGTGCATCTTTACAGGTAGTTAAGAATGAGCGAAAATATTGCTTTTTCTTTTAATTTATGTGCATTATTTTTTTCAAGCAGCTAATAAGTTGATAGGACATACTTAGTAGTTGTCTTGGCCTACCTACTGCACTTACTAAACATACCTGTTTAATTTTTAATTTTCAATTTTTTTTGAGACGGAGTCTTGCTCTATCGCCCAGGCTGGAGCACAGTGGTGGGAGCATGGCTCACTGCAACCTCCACCTCCCAGGTTAGAGCAATTCTCCTGCATCAGCCTCCCAAGTAGCTGGGATTATAGGTGCCCACCACCATGCCCAGATAATTTTTGCATTTTTAGTAGAGACAGGTTTTCACCATGTTGGCCAGGCTGGTCTTGAACTCCTGACTGCAGTGATCTGCCCACTTTGGCCTCCCAAAGTGCTGGGATTACAGGCGTGAGACATCATGCCCAGCCACTATTCATTTTTTTTCCTCAGTGATTCCCTAGTCTGTTGCCTTAACCACTCAGCCCTGACTACAGCTCTTTTTTGCAGTGATTCTCAAGAATGCAAATGCCACTCCTGACCTTGAGTTAATTCAGCTTTGGCTCCTGAGTGTGGGGGAAGGGCAGGCTGGGGCTGGAACTTTCTGCTTGTGTACCTCTCTCCTTAGACTCTCTGGAGGCTCCTCCCCAAACTCTGTCATTCCCTCTCCCACCAAATCCACCTGCTGTCCCAGACTCAAATGCTCAGCCACCTAGCTGCCTGAGGACCCAGCAGTTCATGAGTTTACATGCTGGGGACAGGAGTCAGGCCCCACCCTTCTTGCTCCCTACGGCTCCCCGGAAAGGGAAAGTCAGCAAGGGGCGGCTGCAGGCAGCAAGGAGAGTAAGCAGGAGAGCCTCAAAGCCACGAAGGAACAGCACACAGCCTCTTCCCTGTCCTTTAGCCTGTACTTGAGAATGCTGTCACCAGCAGTAAGTGGCCCAATCTCACAGCAACTTGAATGGGGGTTTACAAAAATATGCACTTGGCCGGGTGTGGTGGCTCATGCCTGTAAATCCCAGCACTTTAGGAGGTTGAGGAGGGCAGATCACCTGAGGTCAGGAGTTCGAGACCAGCCTGGCCAACATGGTGAAACCCCGTCTCTACTAAAAACACAAAATTAGCTGGGTGTGGTGGCATGCGCCTGTAGTCCCAGCTACTCAGGAGGCTGAGGTAGGAGGATTTCTTGAACCCAGGAGGCAGAGGTTGCAGTGAGCCAAGATCACACCACTGCACTCTAGCCTGGGCAATAAAGAGAGACTGTCTCAAAAATAAAAATAAAAAATAAGTGCACTGGATGAAAGAGGGTACCACTCTGCTTACAGCAAGGGCTGCCAACTTGTCCTGCATAGCCAGCCTGCCTGGCTCAGGGGGACTTAACGCCCAGCTCTGAGGGACTCTGAGCAGTCATTTAACCTCTCTGAGCCTCTCTTTCCTCCCTGGAGAAGGGGAATTATAATGGTTCCTCATTCATAGAGTTGTTCTTAGAATGAAATACTTTACCGGCTATATGAGTAATATTTTGGGAGGCTGAGGTGGGAGGATTGCTTGAGCCCAGGGGTTCGAGACCAGCCTGGACAACATGGCAAAACCTCGTCTCTACAAAAAACACAAAAATTAGCCAGCCATGGTGGCGCATGCTTGTAGTCCCAGCTACTGCAGAGGCTGAGGTGGGAGGATCACGGGAGCCCCAGAGGTATAGGTTGCAGTTTGCCAAGATTGTGCCACTGTACTCCAGCCTGGGCAACAGAAGGAGACCCTGTCTCAAAAAACAAACAAACAAAAAAGATAAATGAATGAATGAATGAGCAAGCTGGGCATGATGGTGCATACCTGTAGTCCCAGCTACTTGGGATGCTGAGGTAGGAGGATCACTTGAGGCCAGGAGTTCTTTAATTTTTAAAATAAAAAGTTATTTGTATAAATAAAATTTTAATTTAAACCAAATTATTTTAAATGAAATATAACATTATATTAACATATATATAATATAATTTTAATTAAATCTAATTTTAAATTATTCTAAATGTGAACTTTTTTTTTGAGACAGTCTCACTCTATTGCCCAGCTGGAGTGCAGTGGTGCAATCTTAGCTCACTGCAACCTCCAGCTCCTGGGTCCAAGTAATTATCTACCTCAGCCTCCCGAGTAGCTGGGATTACAGGTGCTCGCCACCACGCCTGGCTAATTTTTGTATTTTTAGTAGAGATGGGGTTTCACCATCTTGGCCAGTCTTGAACTCCTGACTTCATGATCTACCCACCTCAGCCTCCCAAAGTGCTGGGATTACAGGCGTGAGCCACTGTGCCCAGCCAAAAGTTAACTTTTGCATTTTTCTTTTCTTTTTTTTTTTTTGAGATGGTGTCTTGCTGTGTTGCCCAGGATGGAGTGCAGTGGTGTGATCTTGGCTCACTGCAACCTCTGCCTCTCAGGTTCAAGTGATTCTCCTGCCTCAGCCTTCTGAGGCCAATTTTTTATTTTTAGGAGAGACGGGGTTTCACCATTTGATCAGGCTGGTCTCGAACTCCTGACCTCCCACCTGATCCACCCACCTAAGCCTCCCAAAAGTGCTGGGATCACAGGTGTGAGCCACTGTGTCCAGTTTAAATTTCCTTAATTTAAAAATTTAACTCAATATATTTTTAAAAAATTATCATTTCAACAAGTGACATAAACCATCTTTCAAATGCTTGGTAGCCACATCTGGCTGGTGGTGAGGGCAGGGCCTGTCTATTTTGTTTATCACAGATTATTTTACATTAGTTAAAAAATACTTTTTAAGGCTGGGCATGATGGCTCATGCCTACATAATTCCAGCACTTTGGGAGGCTGAGGTGGGAGGATCTCTTGAGTCCAGGAGTTTGAGACCACCCTGGGAAACACAGTGAAACTCTGTTTCTACCAAACGCACAAAAAAAAAAAAAAAAAAAATGAGCTGGATGTGGTCGCGAACACCAAGTAGTCCCAGCTACTTGGAAGGCTGAGGTGGGAGGATGATTTGAGCCCAGGAGGCAGAGGTTGTAGTAAGCTGAGATCATGCCATTGCATTCTAGCCTGGGCAACAGAGCCAGATCCTGTCTCAAAAAATAAAAATAAATAAAAATGAAAAAAATAAAAATAAAAACAAATCTCAGAAAGCACACATGAAATCATAGGATAAGTATATCTCAATAAAATGAAAACAATTTTTGTATTGATTTACATACTATCGAACTCGCCCTTTTAAAACGTGCAATTCAGAGGGTTTTAGTACAGAGTTGTGAGATATCACCACAATCAATTACAGAACATTTTCATCATCCTAGAGAAGCCGCAGCGCCCACGGAGCAGCCGGCCCCATTCTGTCTCCCACTCAGGCTCTGACAACCACGAATCTCCTTTCTGTCTATCTGGAGTTGCCTGTTCTGGACTTTTCATATAAATGGACCCAGACGCGATGTGGTCTTTAGTGACTGCTTTTTCACTTAGTATCATGTTTTCAAGGCTCGTGCCTTGGCATATATGGGAACGCCATTCCTTTATATGACCAAAGAATATGCCATTGCATCGGCTGGACACAGTGGCTCATGCCTGTAATCTCAGCACTTTGGGGGGCTTAGGGTAGGCACATCACCTAAGGTGAGGAGCTCGAGACCAGCCTGGCCAACATGGTAAAACCCCATCTCTACCAAAAATACAAAAATTAGCTGGGCTTGGTGGTACACACCTGTAGTTCCAGATACTTGGGAGGCTGAGGCAGGAGAATCGCTTGAACCTGGGAAGCGAAGGTTGCAGTGAGCCGAGATTACACCACTGCATTCCAGCCTGGGCAACGGAGTGGGACTCCATCTCAAACAACAAGAAAACAGCAACAATCTTTCTCTATTGCAGTTGAAAAATAAAAAAAAAGATGTATGTATTCATATGCGTGTCTACACCATTGCACGGTTGTGCCATGTTTCATTCATTCATCAGGTGATGAACATTTATGCTTTTTCCATCTTTCGGCTCTTGTGAATGAAGCTGCTATGAGCATTCATGCAGAAGTTTTTGTGTAGACATCTGTTTTAAGTTCTTTGGGGTCTTGCATTAATTTTAGTTTTTAAAATATAGTGCATAAAAATGTTATTTACCTTGATGATTGGGTTTTTTGGCACTCCTTTAAAATTTGCACCTGGGGCTGCCAGGCATGGTGGCTCATGTGTGTAATGCTAGCACTTTGGGAGGCTGAGGTGGGTGGATGGTTTGAGCCCAGGAGTTTGAGACCAATGTAGGCAGCATAGCAAAACCGCATGTCCAGAAAAAATAGACACACAAGGCCAGGCACGGTGGCTCACACCTGTAATCCCAGCACTTTGGGAGGCCGAGGCAGGCGAATCACTTGAGGTCAGGAATTTGAGACCAGCCTGCCCAACATGGTGAAACTCCATTTCTGTGAAGAATACAAAAAAATTAGCTGAGTGTGGTGGCATGTGCCTGTAATCTCAGCTACTTGGGAGGCTGAGGCAGGAGAATCACGAACCTAGGAGGCAGAGGTTGCAGTGAGCCAAGATCGCTCCACTGCACTCCAAACCTGAGTGACAGAGCGAGACTCCATCTGAAACACACACCCCAAAATACACACAACATACACACAAAATAAGCAGGGCGTGATGGTGTGTGCCTGCAGCGCCAGCTACTTGGGTACTTGGGTACTTGGGTGATGGAGGCAGGAGGATCACCTAAACCCAGGAAGTCAAGGCTGCAGTTAGCCATGATCGAGCCACTGCACTCCAGCCTGGGTGACCGAGTGAGAACCTGGCTCAAAAAATACAAAATAAATTTGCACCCAGGGCAAGTGCCACACTCGCCTCAACTCAGTCTCACCTTGCAAGTCTTGTTCTTTGCTGGCTGTGTGGCCTTGGACACGTTGCTTACCTCTTAGAGCCTCAATTTCCTCCCCTATAAAACGGGGATAATCCTGGTACCTACTCAGAGTTGGTAGCAGAATGCAATGAAGTGAAGTTGTGCTTACAGACCCCCACCCTGTTCTCAGCACATGGTAGTCAACATATTTTCCTACAGGGAGGCCTGGTGTCAGGCTGGGAGTGGGGCGGAAGGGTCCCAAAATGGCCGTGCGCTTCCTCTGCCCTTGAGAAGAGCTAGCCCAGCTGTCTGTCTGGAGTTCCCTGCTGCAGCTGCTTCCGTAAGCAGCAAGCATTTTTTTTTTTTTTTTGAGATGGAGTTTTGCTCTCGTTGCCCAGGCTGGAGTGCAATGGCATGATCTCAGCTCACTGCAACCTCCGCTTCCTGGGTTCAAGCGATTCTCCTGCTTCAGCCTCCTGAGTAGCTGGGATCACAGGTGTGTGCCACCACGCCTGACTAATTTTTTATTTTTAGTATGTTGCCCAGGCTGGTCTCAAACTACCAACCTCAGGTGATCCGCTCACCTCAGCCTCCCTAAGCACTGGGATTACAGGCATGCGCCACCGCGCCTGGCCAGCAGCAAGCGTTTTTTGCTCTCCTGTCTCAGCCTGATGCCCTGACAAGGTTCTTTTGGGGGTGGGACCCAATGCTGCTCACCTGATGGCCTCCCCCGCTCCCAGCACCTTCCATCCCAGCTGCTCAGGGCCCCTCATCTGCGCTGCCCCTGCCCTCCCCTCTGCCCACTCCCATGGAAGGCCATAGCTCCCTGCCCCTCTCTGCTGCCATGAGGCCTGCACTTTGCAGGGCTGAAGTCCAAAGTTCAGTCCCTTCGCTAAGCACACGGATAAATATGAACCTTGGAGAATTTCCCCAGCTCCAATGTAAACAGAGCAGGCAGGGGCCCTGATTCACTGGCCGCTGGGGCCAGGGTTGGGGGTTGGGGGTGCCCACAGGGCTTGGCTAGTGGGGTTTTGGGGGGGCAGTAGGTGCAAGGTGTTTGGTTTGTGTCCACCCGCCGGCAGGCAAACGCAACCCACGCGGTGGGGGAGGCGGCTGGCGTGGTGGACCCAGGCCGCGTGGCCCCGGGGCAGCTGAGCCATGGTCTCTAAACTGAGTCAGCTGCAGACGGAGCTCCTGGCGGCCCTGCTCGAGTCAGGGCTGAGCAAAGAGGCACTGATCCAGGCGCTGGGTGAGCCGGGGCCCTACCTGCTGGCTGGAGATGGCCCCCTGGACAAGGGGGAGGCATGCGGCAGCGGTCGAGGGGAGCTGCCTGAGCTGCCCAATGGGCTGGGAGAGACTCGGGGCTCCGAGGACGAGACGGACGACGATGGGGAAGACTTCACGCCACCCATCCTCAAAGAGCTGGAGAACCTCAGCCCCGAGGAGGCAGCCCACCAGAAAGCCGTGGTGGAGGCCCTTCTGCAGTAAGCAGCCCTTCCCCGTCCCAGCGCCCGGGACAGCCCAGAGGGGCCCCCTCAGCTCCTAGGTAGCCCCGCTTCTGAGTCGAGTCCCCACGAGCTTCAGCTTTGAGCCTAGTTGCCAGCAAGGGGGACAGGGGCTCTGAGAGCCGGGGTCCTCGCTTGGATGTTTGAGCCTCCAGCCCTGAGCTGCTCCTCTCCAGAGTCCCACAACCCATGAGCCAAGACTTCAGCCCAGTCCTTGGGAAGGGGGGACATTTCCCGAGGGTCCAAGAAGGGAGAAAAGGTGGGTGAATTCCCATTTCAAATGCCTGGATGACCGGGGGGTGGTGGAAATTTTTAGCCACTATGATCATTTGTACTCCCCAGACCCTCACTTCTGCCCTGATTCCTCAGGGGGTGGGTAGGCTCTGGGGGCTAGGGAGCACGTCTGGAGAGCACGGCCAGGGAGCACGGCCGGGGAGCATGACCGGGGAGGAGAGCCGGGGAGGAGGGCTCGAAGCCGGGGTTTTGGGGGTTCCCCTGGCTTCCCAAGGACTCACGCATTCAGCCAGAGAAGCCCAGATCCTTCTTACCTGAGGCAGGCAGAGCCTCGAGGTGGGAGCTGGTCCCTTTCCCTGCGCGGCCGCAGGCACCCCACCTCACCAGCAGGCGCCATTAGAGGC
Source organism: Callithrix jacchus (assembly GCF_049354715.1). Classification (NCBI taxonomy): domain Eukaryota; kingdom Metazoa; phylum Chordata; class Mammalia; order Primates; family Cebidae; genus Callithrix; species Callithrix jacchus. The sequence continues at coordinate 124,119,372 of NC_133510.1, forward strand.
TCCCCGTTCCACATCCCATCTGCTGGTGGACTCCCCGTCTCCCGAAGAACTGGGTGGGTCCTGAGCTCGATGCCGCCCCTCTCCTCAGCAGAGCTGACCTAGTTACTAATTACCCACATGCTTTATTATTTCTCTTTTGTTTTATAAATTTATAAATGGCGAAAGGCTCTGATAAGGTCTGTGATCATTAACTTGTAGGAATGGTGGCCTGGAGAGATCTGGGCCAACCCACCTCCCACCTAATGGGGGGGGTGGGGGTGTGGGAGAAGGAAGGGTGGCCTGGGGGCTGCAGGGGCTCCCTGACCTCCACCCTAAAGTGCCTGCTTGGGGAGGTTCACTACTTCCTGGGCGCTGTGCTGAGGTTTCACGGGAATGATTTCCCTTCTTGTTGAGAGGAGCCCTGGGCAGAAGCTACTGACGGCGCCGCTTCACAAATTGGAAACGGGCTCAGAGCGAGGACGGAGCTTGACTAAGTTCACCCAACTGAGGGCCCACACCTACTCTGTTTGGTGCTGGCAATTGCTACCGGGGACAGAGGCCTGCAGGAGGTGGGCAGGGAGTCAGAGACAGAGTAGCCCCAAAGATGCTCGAAAGGGGCCCATCTCTTTTCTGTCCAAGGTCCTGATCCCAACTGGGGTGGGGGAGGGCTGGTAGATTCCTGCCTTCCCAGAGGCCTCAGGGAGCCTCCGGAGGGCCCCGGGACAGGGGGCAGGGGAGCAGCCAGGGCCCCCTGACTTGGCAGGAAGAGGAGGGCAAAGGACTCCGGAGCTGCAGGGGAGGGGCAAAGAGTAGGCATCCCAGACCCAGGGCGAAGGCAACCCGGACGGGGTGGGGCTGGGCCTGACCTGCACAGGGCCCCAGATGGGACTGGGGGCTTTGGGGTGAGGGGAGGGGAGGGGGATGCTTTCTTACCTGGCTGAGTGAGCGCTCTCGGTCAGCAGCCGCCTTTGGCGGGGGATGGTGGGGTTGGGGGAGGCTCGATCCACAGCATTTGAGGGGAAAGCAGAGGTCAAAGTGCTTCCTAGGGACCAGTAGAGACCTGGAAGCTGAGGCAGATAGGGTAGAGAGAAAGAGAGGCCACCGGGGGAGATGGAGAGAGCAGCTGGGAGGAGCAGAACTGAGGAGCCGGGGGATGGGGGCTCAGACCCAGCTGGGAGAAGGGGCACGGGGAGAATGAGGCACCCCAAGCTTGCAAGGAGGCTGGAGTGCTTCCCGCTGCCCCGATTGGGTTTTCTTTAATGCTAACAGCATGCTATTTACTTTCCATTTAAATTTGAGATGTTGCTATAAATTATCAACCAGCTCCTTGTTCCTGCGGAGTTTATAACTAACTACCTGGGTTACTTATTGTTCAGGTAACAAAAGGGATCAGAAAACACCCTGAGTGAAAAAAAAGTGGGGCCTCCAGCCTCAGGGTTGGGGAAGGGGCCAGGGAGAGAGGGGCGGGGGACCCCTGCTGAAGGGCCAGGCCATCGGGGAGGTTAAGGCTGGGAAGATGGTGCAGAAGCAGAATGTCTATAGTAGAAGCTGTTTCCTGGGAGAAGTCCGTGTCTGGGAAGAAGCCTGGGTGGGTCCTGGGTGCCAGGCCTCCCTGGGGTACCCCATGTTTGTGGCTACAGCAGGAACCTGAGCTCGTTCTTCAGATCTCCCCCTTAGTTCCCTGTGTGACCTTGGGCAAGTCTGTTCCTCTCCTTCTGCCCTCAGTTTTCCTCGCTGGCCAAGGAATAAAATCTAAACTCCCTGCCTTGGTTTCATTCCCCTCCCTCCACCCACCAAATTCCCTGTTCTCTGCCCAGGTCTTTCTCTTCCTCACTTACTTTGCTGCAGTCATTGTGGCTTTGCTGTTCCTCAGTACCCCAAGCTGATTCCCACCCCAGGGCCTTTGCATGTGCTCTTCCTCCAGCTTGGAACCTCTTTCCAGATCTTCACATGGCCGGTTCCTTCTCCTTCAGCTCCCTGGTTGCTCCATCCTAAAGGGGCCCCGCCTCCCGTCACTCTCTTCCACTGCTGTCATTTTCTTTCTCCTGCTCCCTGTCATGACTTGTTATCATCTGGTTTATCTGTTTTCTATCTCCTACCGTGAAAATAGAAGCTCTTCAAGGGCAAGGCCTGTGTTACCTTACTCGCCATGTGTACCCTCCATCCGGCCCACTGGCTGGTGCACCACAGGAGTGAATGAGTGACCAGGATTCTCTGAGGACATCCGCTGCCCTGTTAGCCAGGGCTCAGCAGCCTGAGACGTGGCCAAGGGAGAAGCTGGGACCCTGGGTTCCTTCCTGGGTGTCCTCCCAGGTCCTTTCTGTCTTTGATCAGCTCAAACTCCAACCTGTTTTTTTTTTTTTTTTTTGAGATGGAGTTCCCCTCTTGTCACCCAGGCTGGAGTGCAATGGTGCAATCTCGGCTCACTTCAACCTCTACCTCCCAGGTTCAAGCGATTCTCCTGCCTCAACCTCCCAAGTAGCTTGGATTACAGGCGCGTCCACCATGCCTGGCTGATTTTTTTGTATTTTAGTATAGACGGGGTTTCACTATGTTGGCCAGGCTGGTCTTGAACTCCCGACCTCAGTTGATCCACCCGCCTTGGACTCCCAAAGTGCTGAGATTACAGGTGTGAGCCACGACACCCGGCCTTCAAACCGCAACCTTGAAGCTCTCTGATCCTGCCCATCAGGCAGCACCCGGGCACCGAGACCCAGGAAGACAGTAGCCAAGGGAAGACAGAGGATCTGATGTCCCTGACAAAAGCGAGCCCGCCTGCATCCTAATCCCAGCTCTGCCCTTTCTAGCTTGGGCAGGTGATTTTATTTTTCTGAGCCTCAGTTTTGTCTGCAGGGTAGAGGTGACAATAAGCCTTGTCCACAAGGTTAAATGGCATGGCACTTGTAGAGTACACATGTAGTAAGTGTGATATACAGCACTTATTATCAGTGATCCCATTTTACAGATGAGCAAATTAAGGTTCAGAGAGGCAGTACCTTACCCAATGAAACTCTTCCAAAGGACTGAAGGAAGGCCAGGACTTGGTCCCAGGTCCTCCTACCTCAGGCTCCATACAGCAACCTTGAGTCCCCAGGCATTCCTGCTATTCAACTTGACCATCAACTCACTTCCATGCAGTGCTTCGGCCGTCACCAACAGGGAGGCCCTTAGAGATGCCCTAAGCGCACTTCTTCCTCCCGGCCATCTCTGAAGTCTGAAATATTATTAGCCCCGTTTCACAGATGAGGAAACTGAGGCACATGGAGGTTAAGCAAAGAATCAAGGCCAGCTCTAAAGGCCCCACACTGAGAAGTCAGCCCCCTCTCCAGATGTGGAGATGAACGCCACAACCTTGAATGCCCTGAAACCCAAGGGGCCAGAGGGCCAAAGGCTCAAAGCCTTGGATGTCTGATCGACCCTGGAATGGGCAGGAGGAAAGAGGAAGATGTGGGTGGGTCTTCACCTCTCCTGGACTCTGCTGTGTGAGGCCGAGGGTCTCCAGGGCTGTGTTAAGATGATGATGACGACAATATTGTTCTGCGAGTTCAGCACGTGCTGTGCACCAGGCCCTGCCCTAAGTTCGGCCTTCCTATGTGCAGCTCATTTAGTTTTCCCAGTAGCAGTGAGAGGTAGGGGTGTGTTTCCTCCACGGTGCAGGGCAGAGGTGGGTCATGTAAGAGTGCATGTGGCTAGGTCGCAGTGATGGGACTGGAACCCACCGTGGTTTGACTCTCACACCCCTTAGAGTCAAAGCAGGAGATGCCTGGAGACTTGGCCTCTTAGCTCTTTTTTTTTTTTTCAGATGGAGTCTCACTCTGTCACTGGAGCTGGAGTATAGTGGCATAATCTTGGCTCATTGCAACCTCCACCTCCCAGGTTCAAGTGATCCTCCTGCCTCAGTCTCCTGCGTAGCTGGGACCATGGGCATGTGACACCATGCCCAGCTAATTTTTGTATTTTTAGTAGAGATGGGGTTTCACCATGTTGGCCAGGCTGGTCTCCAACTCCTGACCTGATATGATCCACCTGCCTTGGCCTCCCCAAGTGCTGGGATTACAGGCGTGAGCCACCGTGCCTGGTCTTGGCCTCTTAGTTCTGAGCCAGGACAGCTGAAGAAGCTGCCCTCAAAAAGAGTCAGGCCCTTGGAGACTGTGTGTGTGTGTGTGTAAGAGACACACAGAAGAGAGAGAGTGATAGAAAGAAGGTGGGGAGTCAGGGGAGAGAGAGAGATACATTGATTCAGTAGGTTCTAGAAAAAAGTGGCACAGGTGGCTTCTCCCAGGAAAGGGAAAGATGAGCCCTCTTGGCTCTCTGTCCTAACTGGCATTGAAAGTTCACTTTTTTGTTGTGGATTTGTTGCCCAACTCTACAGGGAACTGTTTAAAAGTAGAACATTCATAGAAGCTCATTTTAACAGCTGGCTTTCCATTTTCACATCCAAAAGCCTGTCCTCTCTTTCTAAGGATTGCATGCGTATTTGTGCAGGGTGACTGGCCTTTGTTTTATTTTCAAGTTCAGCTTAAATTTGATCTGGTTTGGGGGCGGGGGAGGGGGAGAGAGAGAGAGAGAGTGAAACAGACGGACGGGGGCAGATAGTAAATCTTTGGTTTGAGCCCAGGAGAGGTTCTGGTTAGAGGAAGACTGACCCTATTCTCTTTGGGGGAGAGAGAAGGGATGGAGGGAGGAGGCACGGGAGGGTAATGGCTGCAGGTGGGGGAGGGGAGGCATCGAGCAGCCTGGCTCCAGGATCAGATAAATATGTTTGCCATGGAGCACAAGGCTGGACTTTGTACCGCCCTTCCCTCCAAGCTCTGACTGACACCCAGCAAAATGGGGAGGTGCAGGAGAGAGGATCCTAGAGCCCCCGAAAGAAGGAAGAGAGGGGCTGGAGAGAAGCCTGGAGGGTCCTGGCAACATGAAATATTCTTGAGTCCCAACTGGATCCCCTTGGACAAGTGACTGCATCTTTCTGAGCCTCAGTTTTCTCCTCTGTGAAATGGGGATAGAGTAGGGTCTACTTCCTGGGGTTATAAGATTTAAGTGGCCAGCCCTCAGCACTGTGCCTAGCTTACAGTAAATTCTCAAGAAACGTGAGTTTTCAGTTGTTTTTTCTTTTTGAGACAGGGTTTCACCTGTCGCCAAGGCTGGAGTGAGGTGGTGTGATCACAGCTCACTGCAGCCCCGACCTTCCAGGCTCAAGTGATCCTCTTGTCTCAGCCTTCTGAGTAGCTGGGACTACAGGCTTGTACCACTACACCTGGCTAAGTTTTCTACTTTTTTATAGAAACAGAGTCCCATTATGTTGTTCAGGCTGGTCTCAAACTCCTGGTCTCAAGCAATCCTCCCCGCTTAGCCTCCTGAGAAGCTGGGACTACAGGTGTGCACCACCATGCCTGGCAAATTGGTTTTTATTGCTTTTTATAGGGACAGAGTCTCACTAGGTTTTCCAGGCTGGTCTTGAACTACTGGCTCAAGTGATTCTACTACCTTGGCCTTTCAAAGAGCTGGGATTATGAGCATGAGCCACCACACCTGGTTTACAATTCAGTTTTAAATACTATATATGCCAAGGTGGGAGGATTGCTTGAGCCTAGGAGTTTGAGACCAGCCTGGCCAACATAGCAAGACTATCTCCACCAAAAAAAAAAAAAAGTACAAAATTAGCTGGGCATGGTGGCAGGTGCCTGTGGTCCCAAGTACTTGGGAGTCTGAGGTGGGAGGATCGACTGAGCCCAGGAGTTTGAGGCTACAGTGAGCTATGATCACGCCTCTGCGCTCTAGCCTGGGAGACAGAGCGAGTAGCCTTTAAAAATAAAAATAAATATAAATATCATGTATGTATATATAGTATATTATATATTATGTAATTTAAAAAGTACACAAGGACAACAGAGAAACCGTCCTTCTCACTCCCGTCTCCAGCACCCTGTTCTCCTCTGGAAAGAACCAGAGTCCCCGTTCCTTGCATGCCCTCCGTGTTTTATACATGCAGAAATATGTAGAAATCCTCTTTTACCTCACTTCAAGTTTTTCGAAAATAGCAGCACAGCAGACACACCAGATAAACTCCACTCCATCTGGGCACACACAGAGCTGCCTCAGTGGGGTTTTTCCAGCGGCTGCACTGAACAGATGCACCCTCATTTAGTTAATCAGTATCCTTTCACTGGGCTCCCTGGTAGCTTCTAATCTTTTGCTATGGCAAACAACGTGGCAAAGAATTGCCTTCTACTTGTGCCATCTGTCACCTGTGCCAATATTAGAAGGCTCAAATCCTAGAAGCGCATTGCTCAGTGAGGCAGGGGTGAGCACAGGCTTTGGAATCATGTAGACACAGGTTCAAATCTTGAAATCCCAGTCTGCCTGCTTCAGTGCTGCTGTGTTGAGCTGCATTTATCTGTGACTTTTTTTTTTTGAGACGGAGTCTCGCTCTGTTGCCCAGGCTGGAGTGCAGTGGCGATCCTGGCTCACTGCAACCTCTGCCTCCCAAGGTGAAGCAATTCTCCTGCCTCAGCCTCCCTAGTAGCTGGATTACAGGCACCTGCCACCACATTTGGCTAATTTTCTTTTTTTTGGTAGAGATGGGTTTTGGCCAGGATGTCCTGAAACTCCTAACCCCAAGGCTCTACCAACCTTGGCCTCCCAAAGTGTTGGGATTACAGACGTGAGCCGCTGCGCCCAGCCTGTGACATTAGTAATATAAGCTCAGCAGAGGGAGAAAGAGGTGTGGATTGAGGTAGAGCAGGAGAGGAGAGAAAATCTATATGGCTCAGGCAGTCTGAACTCTTCTGTTCTCTCACAGGGAGACCCACAGTGAGCAGGGCCATGAGTCACAGGTGGCACTGGGTCCCTTGAGTCTCTGGTGGGAGGATCTCAGCCCACAGAGTGGGATTCCAGTGCTCACATGCATTTTTTTATGCATTTTTTGTACCAGCACCAGGCCTCTGAATGTCAACTTGGTCATTTGAGACTCTGTTGAGAAACCAGGCACCTGCTCTGGTGCTGTGGGGAAACTGGCCTGGTCACAGAAAAAGGTGCAGATTTTCAGAAAGCGTTGATCTCAGCTCACTACAACCTCCGCCTCCCAGGTTCAAATGATTCTCCTGCCTCTGCCTCCCAAGTGGCTAGGATTACAGGCTCCTGCCACCAAGCCCAGCTAGTTTTTGTGTTTTTAGTAGAGACAGTTTCACCATGTTGGCCAGGCTGGTCTCGAACGCCTTACCTCAGGCGATCTGCCCTCCCCAGCCTCCCAAAGTGCTGTGATTACAGGCGTGAGTCACCATGCATGGCCTCAGGAAGCATTTTGACTTTGTGACTTTTTGCCCAAAAGGCCCACCTTTCAGGTGGATGGAACTCTGCTTGTCCTGTGACCCTGGGCAAGAGACAAAATGATGCAAATTCTCTGAACCTCAGTGGCCCTGGCTGTAAGATTTAAGAATCCATAATTCTTTTCTGTTTTCAGATTCAATGCCTTTCTTCTTCTGGCAGTTCTCCTTCATCCATCCATCCATCATCTGTTCACTCACCCACCCACCCACCAATCCATCCATCCATCATCCATTCACCCACCAATCTACCAATCCATCCCACATCTATCCATCCACTAGTCCATCCATCTATCTACCAATTCATCCACCCATCCATACATTCATCCATTCACCCATCTATCCATCCTCTAGTCCATCCATCTATCTACCAATTCATCCACCCATCCATACATTCATCCATTCACCCATCTATCCATCCTCTAGTCCACCCATCTATCTACCAATTCATCTACCCATCCATACATTCATCCATTCACCCATCTATCCATCCACAGATCCATCCACCCTACTACTACCAATCCATCCATCCATTATCTATCTACTCACCTACCAGTTCCCCAAATTCATCCGTCATCCATCCACCCATCCATCTGTCCATCCACCCTACCCTACCATCCATCCACAAGTCCACCCATCTATACACCAGTTCATCCAAACATCCATCCATTCACCTATCCATCCATCCATTCACCCATCCATCCTCCCATCCATCTACCCATCCATCCATCTACCTATCCATCCATTCACCCATCCATCCTCCCATCCATCCATCCATCCATTCACCCATCCATCCTCCCATCCATCCATCCATCCATCCACCCATCCATCCATCCATTCACCCATCCATCCATCCTCCGATCCATCCACCCATCCATCCATCTATTCACCCATCCATCCATTCACCCATCCATCCATCCTCCCATCCATCCATCTACCCATCCATCCACCCATCCATCTATTCATCCATCCATCCATCCACCCATCCATCCATCCTCCCATCCATCCATCCATCCATCCACCCACCCATCCATCCTCCCATCCATCCATCCACCCATCCATCCATCCACCCACCCACCCATCCATCCTCCCATCCATCCATCCATCCATCCACCCACCCATCCATCCATCCATTCACCCATCCATCCATCCATTCACCCATTTATCCATCCTCCCATCCATCCACCCACCCATCCATCCATCCATTCACCCATCCATCCATCCATTCACCCATCCATCCATCCATTCACCCATCCATCCTTCCATTCATCCATCCACCCATCCATCCATCCACCCATCCATTCACCCATCCATTCACCCATCCATCCATCCATTCACCCATCCATCCATCCATCCATCCATCCTCCCATCCATCCATCCATCCATCCACCCATCCACCATTCACCCATCCATCCATCTATCCACATATCTTCATCTGTGTCCATGCATCTGTGTATCCATGTTTCTAAACCTTTATCTGTTCCAGTGTCTGTGTGTCCAGAGGCCTGTGTCCACATTTGTCATATGTGTGTGCCTACAAGTCTCTGTCCTCATGACCATGTGTCTGTGTCCCTGCGTCCTGGCATAAAGGACCATACCTCCCTGTCCCTGAGTCCAGGTGTAGGCCCCTGGGCTCCATACCTGCTTTCTTGCACAGTCCCCACCCTCAGGGCTGACAAGGATTCAGCACCCAGGGCCCCAGCCCCACTTATGGTGAGGGACACCCTACTGAGCAGACCCTGTCCTTGCCCTCCTCCAGGGAGGACCCGTGGCGCGTGGCGAAGATGGTCAAGTCCTACCTGCAGCAGCACAACATCCCACAGCGGGAGGTGGTCGACACCACTGGCCTCAACCAGTCCCACCTGTCCCAACACCTCAACAAGGGCACTCCCATGAAGACGCAGAAGCGGGCCGCCCTGTACACCTGGTACGTCCGCAAGCAGCGAGAGGTGGCACAGCGTAAGTAATGACCCCATCCCGCATCTTCCCTGGCAGGGCCCAGGACTCTCCCCTAACTCATAGGTGGGGGCTGGAAGCTTCAACATCCCCATTATACAGACAGGTAGATGGAAAGGAAGGTAGTGGGATTCAACCTGCATTTATCACCTATTCTGTACCGGGCACTCTGTGGGACAGGAGTAGGCTTGGTCCTGAACATCCAAAGATGGATGAACTGGGTCCCTGCTTTCTTTTCTTTTTTTTTTTTTTTGAGATGGCATTTTGCTCTTATTGCCCAGGCTGGAGGGCAATGGTGAGACCTCAGCTCACTGCAACCTCCGTCTTCCAGGTTCAAGAGATTCTCCTGCCTCAGCCTCCAGAGTAGCTGGGATTTCAGGCATGTGCCACCATGCCTGGCTAATTTGTTATATTTTTAGAGACAAGGTTTCACCATGTTGGTCAGGCTGGTCTCAAACTCCTGACATCAGGTGCTCCACCAGTCTTGGCCTCCTGAAGTGCTGGGATTACAGGCATGAGCCACCGTGCCCGGCCGGGGTCCCTGCCGTCTAAGAGCCCATAGTTAGTTAAGTGGGAAAGGGGGAGAAAAGATTGTTATGATCCAGTGAGACATGTATTAGAATGGGACAACAGCAGCAGCAACAACAATAATGGCTACTATTTATCAAGCATTTTTTGGGGTGCCTGATCCAGTGCAGAGTATTACACAAAGCATTTCAGGGTGCTGAGCTGACTGCCGACGGGGGAGTAATCTGTTCTTCCTCAGGGAGCAGAGGTATCAGGAAGGCTCACATTGTAACTATGACCTTTAGACTAGGTCTTAAAAAGGGAGTTGAATTTTGACCCATGGAGATGCAGGGAAGGGTGTTTCAGGCAGAAGGAACAGCATCAGTAAAGGCTCAGAGGCGAGGTCTATGCTCAGGAAATCCTCCACTGCAAACTCAGGAAGATCTGGGAGCCCAATACTCAGGGAATGGTGAGTTTTCTCATCCAGGCCTCATACCCCACCAAATCCCAAGTGCACTGTCACCTTTCAACCTCCATCTATGTGTAATTTTTTTTTGACATTTCTTTTATTGATTATCCAGGTTTTTAGAAAAAGGAAATAGCCAGGCATGGTGGCGAGCTACAATCTCAGCTACTTGGGAGGCTGAGGTGGGAGGACTGCTTGAGCCCATGGGTTCGAGTCCAACCTGGGCAACATGGCAAGGTTCCTCCTCTAAAATAGAAAGAAAGGGAAGATAGGAAGGGAGGGAGGGAGGGAGGAAGGGAGGGCGGGAGGGACGGAGGGAAGAGAGGGAGGGAGGGGAGGGAGGGAGGGAGGGAGGGAGGAAAAGTAAAGGAAAGAAAGAAAGAAAGAATGAGAGAAAGAATCGCAATACACATTTGGTTACAGTAACTAGGATAAACAGAATTTACAAGAAAAAGATGGATGTCTTTCTCCTAAAGCAGCCGCTGGTATTCCCAGACTGTTGTATACCCTTCCAGAGGTATTTTCTGCATACAGTAGCAATAGCTATGTTATTTTCTTGCTCTTTTTCTGATTAATGGGAACATACCAGACACACTGTTTGCACCTTCTGTTTGGTCTCTTGGAAATGAATCCTGTACATCTTTCATATTGGCACTGGGAGACTGACTGACCTCATTCTTTATAAGGGCTGCTGGCTCTTATTTAACTGGCCACCCCCTGAAAGACTTTCAGGGTTTTAAATTGGTTTTGGCAATTTAACCAACTGCAGCAAAAATATCCTTATTTATGTAAGTGCATGTTCGCATGTGACTGTGTCTGCAGGGTAGATTGCTAGAAGTGGAATGCTGGAACACAGAGTGATGCTTTAAAATCTTTGGTACATACTGGCATAGTTCCTTCCAAAGAAGTTATATCAATTTACACGTCCACCAACAGTAAAAATCACTGTTGAAAAAAAAAATGTATGCAGGTCGGGTGCGACGGGTCACGCCTGTAATCTCAGCGCTTTGGGAGGCCAAGGCAGGCAGATCATTTGAGGCCAGGAGTTCGAGATCAGCCTGGCGAACATGATGAAACCTCGTCTTAACTAAAAATACAAAAATTAGCTGGGTGTGGTGGTGCTCACCTGTAATCTCAGCTACTCAGGAGGCTGAGACATGAGAATCGCTTGAACCTGGGAAGCAGAGGTTGCAATGAGCCAGGATCACGCCACTGCATTCCAGCCTGGGTGACAGAGGAAGACTCCATCTCGAAAATAAACAAATAAATACAAAATAATGTATGTAATAGACAGCTCTAATCCTCACTCTATAGCTACCCCTTATGCCAATTATGGGGGGTGTTCACACTCTACTAGGCTGTAGTACACACTTGGAAAAACAGTACATTTTAATACTATTTTAATTTGTATAAGAAACAATAAAGTAAATCTAGATTGAGTTTCTGAGGAAAATAGAGTCTTCTCCTAAAACCACCACTAGAAGAAATTTTACAGTATTCAACAAAAAGCGTTAAAAAAATTTCTAACAGAAACGTCATCAAGGACTTCAGCCTAGAGCTGAGAACACAGATGCAAACTGTGGCCTGAGTAGCTTTCCCTGGGGGATTTTTAACTTTTCAGGAGAAATTAGAGAATTTGAGATGCAGAGTCAATTTATAATTGAAGTATTAGAACTCTTTCAGTAACAAGGGATAGAACCCCAATTCAAACTGATTTAAACAGAAAAGGGAACGTATTGACTCATACATGTGAGGAGTCCAGGGCTGCTTCAGGCATGGCTAGATCAAGGGGCTCAAATGAGGTTCACACAGCATTTCTTGACTCTGTTTTCTTTTATGTTGGTTTCATTCTCAGACAGTCTCTCCTCATATAGGCAAAGATGGGTTCTGGAAGCCCTGGGCTGCCATCCTACCAGCTTAGCAACCTCAGAAGGAAAAGAGCTCCTCTTTTCAGCTATTTTCAGTTGAATGACTCTTTTTATACTTCATAATATAAACTTTTATTTATTTGTTTTTTGAGATGAGGTCTTGCCATGTTGCCCAGGTTGGCTTTGAACTTCTGGGCCCAAGTGATACTCCTGCCTCAGCCTCTTGAGTAGCTGGGATGGCAGGCACGCACCACTGTGCCTGCTATAATATAAACTTTTTTTTTTTTTTTGAGACAGTCTCACCCTTTTGCCCGGGCTGAAGTGCAGTGGCACAATCTCACCTCACTTGCAACCTCCTCCTCCCAGCACTCTGAGCCTCAGCTTCCTCATCTGTAAAATGGGGATAGTAAATGTGCCAAATCAGAACAAATGCTAATGCTTACCTGCAGTCTTGTATTGAGACGGATTGTGAGATTATATCTTGGGTTGGTAGGAAAGCATTCAGGGATTGATTAGTGATGTCTGCCTTGGACACAGGTTAAGAAAGTGATGGCATATGTGCTGTGTGTCTGTCATCACTGGGTTAGATGATTTCTAAGTTCTAGGGGTCAGCGCCTCTGATTCAGCACCCTGACAATGAGAAAGAATCAAGGGCATGGTCAGGGGAACTGAATGGGAAGGTGAGCATGGCCAGTACCCATTCTTGGCTTTCTGTGCCTACAGAGTTCACCCACGCAGGACAGGGAGGGCTGATTGAAGAGCCCACAGGTGATGAGCTACCAACCAAGAAGGGGCGGAGGAACCGTTTCAAGTGGGGCCCAGCATCGCAGCAGATCCTGTTCCAGGCCTATGAGAGGCAGAAGAACCCCAGCAAGGAGGAGCGAGAGACGCTGGTGGAGGAGTGCAATAGGTAGAACGGCGGGCGGGAAACAGTGCCGGTTTCATCCGGGCTGAGGCAAGGCCAGGGAAGGGGAAGGGGACTCTAGGTCCTGGAAGAGGCTATCCAGTCGCTGAGAACTCCTGAGCTGGCTTAGCCTGGCCCAGAGAACTAATACTTGAAGCTAACCCCATTCCTAGCAGCCCCCTTGCACCCTGTACACCAAGCTGCCCCTTCCATGGACACTCACCTAATTTTATTCCTTCTACAATCCTATGGCTGGTGTTTTTGTTTTGTTTTGTTTTTTGTTTTGAGACGGAGTTGCACTCTTGTCTCCCAGGCTGGAGTGCAATGGGGCGACCTTGGCTCACTGCAACCTCCATCTCCTAGGTTCAAACAATTCTCCTTCCTCAGCCTCCCAAGCAGCTGGGATTACAGGCGCCTGCCACCATGCCCGGCTAATTTTTGTATTTTTAGTAGAGACAGGATTTTGCCATGTTGGCCAGGCTGGTCTCAAACTCCTGACCTCAGGTGATCCACTCGCCTCAGCCTCCCAAAGTGCTGGGATTACAGGCATGAACTGCCATGCTTGGCTAATCCTATGACTGTTTTGCTCACTTTATGAATGGAGAGACAGGTCAGAGAGGCTGTCACTTGCCCAGGGTCACACAGCAGAACACGCACTGGAGCCCAGATGTGCCAGCCTCAAACCGGCAGGCAGAGCTCAACTTCTCAGAACCTTTGCCTTCATGCCCAGGAGAGGGTTCCTCTGAGCCTGGCCTGGAGGCTCATGGGTGACTATTTCTGCAGGGCGGAATGCATCCAGAGGGGGGTGTCCCCATCACAGGCACAGGGGCTGGGCTCCAACCTCGTCACAGAGGTACGTGTCTACAACTGGTTTGCCAACCGGCGCAAAGAAGAAGCCTTCCGGCACAAGCTGGCCATGGACACATATAGTGGGCCCCCACCAGGGCCAGGCCCGGGACCTGCGCTGCCTGCTCATAGCTCCCCTGGCCTGCCCCCACCCGCCCTCTCCCCCAGTAAGGTCCACGGTGAGTGGTATGTGGGAACAGGGGACGTGTGGGTAGGTGGGCGGGTTGGGGAGTGACAGCACTCACCTAAACCTCTTAGCACTTCTGCTGGGTTCCATTCCATTCCATTCCCGCCACTCCTTATCACTCCACTTCACTCTGTCCCTTCATCCCTTCTGCTCTATCTCCATTCCATTCACTCTACTCCTTTCCACTCTCTTCACTCCATCCCACTCCACTCCACCCACTACAATTAACCCCATTCCATTCACACCACTCTCCATTCACTCCATTCACTTCCACTCCATTCCATCTATACCATTCCCCACCGCTCTATTCACATACTCCATCCAACTTCATTCCACCAACTCTATCAACTCCACTCCATCCATTCCATCCAACTTCATTCCATCCACTAAATTAGCCCCATTCCATTCACTCTACTCCATTCAATTCCACTCCATTCCATCTACTCCATCGACTCCACTCCATCCATTCCATCCAACTTCATTCCATCAACTCCATTCAACACCACTCCATCCAGCACTCCATCCACTCCATACTCCACTGTCCACTCAACTCTATCCACTTCATTCAACTCCACTCCATCTACTACATTCAACTCTACTCTATTCACTCCATACTCTATTCCATCCACTCCATTTAGCGCGACTCCATCACTTCATTCAATGCCACTCCATCCACTCCACTCCACCCATTCCATCCACTCCACTCCACCCATTACATCCACTGCACTCCATCCAACTCCATTAGATTCCACTGCATCCACTCCACCCAACTGACTCCACCCACTCTACCCACTCTTCCTCCACTCCTCTCTACTCCATAACGGTTTATTCTAATTGTCCAACCACTCATCTCCATCCACTCCACTCCACATGACTCTACATTTCATCCATTCCACTCTACTCCATTCCCTCCACTCTATTCACATACTCCATCCATTCCACTCTACTCCATCCCCTCCACTCTACTCCATCCCCTCCACTCCACCCACTCACTCCACTCTACTCCATCCCCTCCACTCTATTCACAAACTCCATCCATTCCACTCTACTCCATCCCCTCCACTCCACCCACTCCATCCCCTCCACTCCACCCACTCACTCCACTCTACTCCATCCCTTCCACTCTATTCACAAACTCCATCCATTCCACTCTACTCCATCCCCTCCACTCCACCCACTCCATCCCCTCCACTCTACTCCATCCCCTCCACTCTATTCACAAACTCCATCCATTCCACTCTACTCCATCCCCTCCACTCCACCCACTCCATCCCCTCCACTCCACCCACTCACTCCACTCTACTCCGTCCCTTCCACTCTATTCACAAACTCCATCCATTCCACTCTACTCCATCCCCTCCATGCTAGCCACTCCATTCATTCCAGTCCACACCCCGCTATTCCTCACCATTCCATCCACTCTACCCTACACCATTCCACCTCACTCTATTCCTCCCCACCCATCCTCTCCACCCTTTACCACTCCAGTGGACCCATTCCACTTGATTCCCCTCATTCCATTCAGTTCCATCTATTGTACTCCACACCATCCACTCTACTTTTTATGATTCCACTCAATTCAGCCTAACTTGATTTGGGTTACTTCAATTCATTCATTTCAGATTGTATCAATTCATTTCAATTCAACTAAATTCAGTTAAATTCAGTTTAGTTGTCTTTTACGGAGCATCTACCGCATGTAGAGGCATAGCACCAGGCAGTGGGGGAGAATGGAGCTAATAAATGCAGTCTCAGCCTTCAAGGAACTGGGAGCAGCTGACCCAGGGCTTGGCACAAGGAAGAAGCACAGGCAGTTTGCTGGCTGCATACAGACAGACAGGCAGCTGGCCTAAGCACACCGATGCCGTTAGAAGTGAGGTGGGCTAGGGGGCAGGGGAGGGCCGGGAAGTGGGTGCGGGGGCTGGACACTGTTTCTCCTCCAGGTGTGCGCTATGGACAGCCTGCAACCAGTGAGACTGCAGAAGTGCCCTCAAGTAGCGGTGGTCCCTTAGTGACAGTGTCTACACCCCTGCACCAAGTGTCCCCCACGGGCCTGGAGCCCAGCCACAGCCTCCTGAGCACGGAAGCCAAGCTGGTGAGTGTCCCTGCCTGTAGGAAAAATCCAGCCTCATCTTTCCTTGGCAGGGAGATTCCCGAGCAGTCCCAAGGGAGGCCCTGTGGGGATGGGATGCTGCCCCAGCCCCCAACTCAGGTCAGCTTCCCCTTGTAGGTCTCGGCAACTGGGGGCCCACTCCCCCCTGTCAGCACCCTGACAGCACTGCACAGCTTGGAGCAGACATCCCCAGGCCTCAACCAGCAGCCCCAGAACCTCATCATGGCCTCACTTCCTGGGGTCATGACCATTGGGCCTGGTGAGCCCGCCTCCCTGGGTCCCACGTTCACCAACACAGGTGCCTCCACCCTGGTCATTGGTAAGCTGGTGGGGACGGGTGGGCACCTGGGTGGGAGGCTCATGGGGCAACTGCAGGATCCAGGAGCTGGAAGAGCCAGTGGGACTCATTCATTCATTCATTCAACATGTATCTACCCAGTGCCTACTCTGGACCAGGCACTGTACTACGTCAGTGATACCTGATTGAACCAAACAGACCAAAATCTCAGCAACTCAAGTGGGGAGGCAGGCAGAAGGCCTAATACATCAATTCTGTGGCTCCTCAGGTGAAGGGTCTATGCAAATTACAGCAGGGTAAGGGGACTGATTTTTTTTTTTAATATCGTTTAGCATTATGTTTTCCTCTTTTATCACAAATCCTCTGCAGGCTAGAGGATTTGTCTTTGAAGTTTTTTGTTTTATGAAGAAAAATTAGGCCCAGAAAGCCTTTATTTGCAGGTACAATTATGCAGAAGCCCAGAACATATAGATAGGGAGCTGCTGAGAGAGGGGAGCAGAGAGCTAACTCCAGGGCCTTGGCGCTCCAGGGAACCCCAGTTTGATGATTTTTGAACAAGTCACTGACTGCCTCTCCCACTAGCCGAGATAAGGAGCTAAAGGCTCAGACAGGGGGAATGACTTGCCAGGGCCACTTAAATTAGTGGCAGGTCCCAGTGGAGGGCTGTTTCCTGACCACCCTGCCCCCTCCTCCAACCCATGGGTTCTGGGAGGGAGAGGTGGTGCCCCTAGGAGGCCTAGGGGTGGGTGGGATATAACTGGGGGGCCTAGCTGATTCCCACTGCTTCCACTCCAGGCCTGGCCTCCACTCAGGCACAGAGTGTGCCAGTCATCAACAGCATGGGCAGCAGCCTGACCACCCTGCAGCCTGTCCAGTTCTCCCAGCCACTGCACCCCTCCTACCAGCAACCACTCATGCCACCCGTGCAGAGCCACATGACCCAGAGCCCCTTCATGGCCACCATGGCCCAGCTGCAGAACCCCCACGGTGAGCCCCCTGTACCCCACGCAGGGGGAAATGATGACAGAGGTTGGCTGTCAATGGATACAGGGGAAGGGGGTGCCTGGCAGGGATTGTGGTCCAAGTGTGTCTCTGGGACAAGTGTGTTTCTGTGATTGAGGGTGCCTGCAGGCCAGTGTGTTCCCATGTTCATGTGTGTATCTGTGTGTGTGTGTGCATGTCTGTGTGGGCACATCCCTATTGCGTGTCTGGGTGTTTATCAGCTATGCATGCCCATGTTTCTCTGAAATTCTTAGGGCCATATCGATTTCAGAATCTACTATTCAGATTTTAGAAAGGTAATGTGGGGCCATTGTGGTAACTCACGCCTGTAATCCCAGCACCTTGGGAGGCCAAAGCTGGTGGATCACTTGAGATCAGGAGTTTGAGACCAGCCTGGCCAACATGGTGAAACCCCATCTCTACTAAAAATACAAAAATTAATCAGGTGTGGAAGCACGTGCCTGTAGTCCCAACTACTCGGGAGGCTGAGGCAGGAGAATCACCTGAACCCGGGAGGCAGAGGTTGCAGTGAGCTGAGATTGCCCCACTGCACTCCAGCCTGGGCAACAGAGCAAGACTCTGTCTCCAAAATACAATAAAAAAAAAGGCTCACACCTGTAATCCCAACACTTTGGAAGGTGGATCAGCCTGGGCAACAGAGCAAGACTCTGTCAAAAAAAAAAAAAAAAAAAAAAAAAGGCCTCACGAAGGCTCACACCTGTAATCCCATCCAAGGAGGGCAGATCACCTGAGGTAAGGAGTTCAAGACCAGCCTGGCCAAGATGGTGAAACCCCGTCTCTACTCCAGCCTGGTAGTATAGGGCGAGACTCCATCTCAAAAAAAAAAAAAAATAGTAATTTGGTGACTATGCCAGCTATCACGTAACACTCCCAGCAGGGTTTGGGACAGACCCTGTGATCCAAGCGCTGCTATTTCTGCAGCCAAAGGCAGGATTTCCACAAAGCAGGTTCAATACACACATAACCTCATGTCAAGTTCAGGTTGGGTTTGCCACCAAATGAGCTCTAGTGCCAATCTTAAGGACATCTTTTGGTTTCAAAACCTTTTTGGAATTTGGAACTGGGTTAAGAGGTTTTGGACCTGTATATTTCTTTGTGTGTGCATGGTTGAGAGTGTATGTATTTAAGTGCATTATGTTTTTATCTGAGTCACTGTGAGAATATGTGGTTTATGTGTGTTTTGCTAGTGTCTGTGTGCCTCTTGTGGGGTCTGTGTGTCTCCTTTGGGGTGGGTGGGGGTGCTGTAGGCAAGATATGGGTTATATTTGGAGAGGTGGGCTGGGGATGGAGGTACTGCTGTCCTCTGCCTTGTTCTTTGACAGGGGCCACCTGCCTTTCTTCTAAACGACACCAGCATCTGCACTTAGTACATAGACCTTGTCTTTAGTGCATAGCACCTGTGTTTAGTATAGTAGCACCTGCGCTTAGTGCATAGCGCCTGTATTTAGTAGGGTAACACCTGTGCCTAGTACATAGCACCTGTGTTTAGTACAGTAGCACCTGTGCTTAGTACATAGCACCTGTGTTTAGTACAGTAGCACCTGCGCTTAGTGCATAGCACCTGTATTTAGTAGGGTAACATCTGTGCTTAGTACATAGTGCCTGCATTTAGTACAGTAGCACCTGCACCCACACCTCCCGTTCCCTTTCATACCTGCTGTCTCCAGGTGACAAGAGTAGCTGGAGTTGGTTCCTAACCGCCTCCAGGCTCCCTCGCATCAATCCCAGCTGAGCAGGCCCCTGTAATGGGGAGAGGGTCTGTCCCTCTATCTGGAGCCCCCAGTTTTGATAATCAGCCCTGAATCTCCAACCCAGACCCAGTCTGGCCGTTCAGCAAGGCCCCAAGCCCCTCTTTCCCCAGTCTTGAGGCCTGGGTCGGGGGCTGTCAGGGGCTGTCAGGCACGCCTGCCATGTCTGCCCCTCTCTCCCCTGCGGCCAGCCCTCTACAGCCACAAGCCCGAGGTAGCCCAGTACACGCACACGGGCCTGCTCCCGCAGACCATGCTCATCACCGACACCACCAACCTGAGCGCCCTGGCCAGCCTCACGCCCACCAAGCAGGTAAGGCCTAGTCTGCCGCTCTCCCTCGCCTGAGCCAGAGCCCTCACCGCCACACCCCAGGGGCTCAGGAGTCTGCTCTGCTCCCCCAGGTCTTCACCTCAGACACCGAGGCCTCCAGTGAGTCCGGGCTTCACACGCCAGCCTCTCAGGCTACCACCCTTCACGTCCCCAGCCAGGATCCTGCTGGCATTCAGCACCTGCAGCCCGCCCACCGGCTCAGCGCCAGCCCCACAAGTAAGAGGCCCTGGCCCCGCCCCATCCCTTGATGGCCCCGCCCCTTCCGTGTTGGTCCCGCCCCTTTCGTTGTCGTCCCCCGTCGCTGTGGGGCAGTGCATGCAGTAAGCCTAGGGCTTCGGCGAGGAAGCCCCCGCAGGCATGGGGGGTGGGGTGGGGTTCCCGCCTCCCAGACACGGCCTGTGCGCCCATGAAGCCCAAAATGCACGGCGACCCCAGGAAGATGGGCCCACCTCACAGGAACATCTCAGGGACTAAGTTGAGGAAAAAGGTGAAGTCATTGTTAGAGGCAGCGGCGGAGGATGATAAGGACCAGGTCTGTGAGCCAGAAGCAACTCTTTCACGCTTTTGGTTTGGCTTGGCTCAGGGTTGAACATTCTTTGAAATTTGTTGCCAACATTTCAAAATCGTGAATTTTCACATAGAAATCCGGATTTCCAGCATCTTTTGGAAAACTGGAAAAATTCATATTCCCACATAACAGCTCACCAGGCCCCACTACATCCACTCACATTGGCTCGGAGTTTGTAATCTATGATGTCATTGTCAGGAGTGGGCATTTGGAGTCAGGTGGCTGGCTCTGCACCTGCCTTTATGCCAAGTTGCCCCTTTCTCTAAGGTTCTTGGCCCCAACCCTGGCAGCCATCATGACAGCCACTGAAGGCATTCTGTGTCCTGGCTCCATGCTTCACCTCGGGAGGCGTGTGCACAATCACCCCCATTTTACCGATGAGAACATGGACACTTAAGGAGGGGAGGGACTTGCCTCGTCTCCCACAGCTACCAGACAGCAGGGCCAGGACTCGAACCCAGGTCCAACCTCAAAGCCCATTCTCTTAACCATTTCCATTAGTCAGGTTTCTCCAGAAACCCAGAACCAATAGACTGACTTGAAGGACTTGGCTGGAGACTGTGGGGACTGCCTAACCTGAAATCTGTTGCTGGGAACTTCCTCGAGAGAGAGTTCTGCAGCCTTGAGGCAGAATTCTTTCTTCTCTGGAAACCCATTTTTGCTCTTATGGCCTTCTGCTGATGGAGGAGGCCCACCCATATTTTCAGGGTAAACTCCTTTACCGCAAAGCCAACCGGTTGTGGCGTTAACCACATCTACAAAGCACCTGCATTCACAACAGCAGTTAGATGAGCGTTTGACTCAGCCTCACCAAGCCAACATGTTTACAGCTGCCTGCCCCGGCATCTCACTGGGGCTTCTCCAGCGTTCCCACTAAGGTGTACTGAGGCCACTCCCTGGGCAGCCCCAGAGCCTGGCTGGGAGGCTCCCCTTGTTAAGAACTGAGAGTAGAGGTTTGACTTTGGGGTTCCTGTTATCTGCTGTGATCCAGGAGGTGTGGCCCTGCCTCCTTGTCCCAAGTGTTCTGGGGCAGGAGGGGTGGGTCAGGGTGGCTGTGTGCGGCCAGCAGCCTCGTTTGCCTCCACAGTGTCCTCCAGCAGCCTGGTGCTGTACCAGAGCTCAGACTCCAGCAATGGCCACAGCCACCTGCTACCGTCCAACCACAGCGTCATCGAGACCTTCATCTCCACGCAGATGGCCTCTTCCTCCCAGTAACCACGGCACCTGGGCCCTGGAGCCTGTACTGCCTGACTGGGGGCAATGAGGGCAGCAGCCAGCCCTGCCTGGAGGACCTGAGCCAGCCGGGCTCCTGCTGCTCTTCCTGGAAAGCTGCGCCTCGCTCCCTGCTTTGCTGTGACGCATCAGAAAGGGAGGGCTCTGAGGCGCCCCAACCTGCAGAGGGCTGCTCGGGTTGCACACAAGGGGGCCATGGAGAGCGTGAGCAGAGTCTGTTCCTGGCAGATGGAAGGACTGTCCCTGCTGTTTGGGATATGAAGGGGGCAGCCTGTGACTTGGGCATCCCCAGCCTGGGCCTGTGGAGAGCCCTGGGACACCTACACCACTCTGGCAGCCACACTTCTCAGGACACAGGCTTGTGTAGCTGTGACGTGCTGAGCTCTGAGCGGTCCTGGGTCAGTGTGGCCTTGTTCTGTCACCTATGCACCCACAGGGCCACTCCCTCCCGCCCCCACTCCTTCCAGCTAGGGACACACATGCCCTTTGTACTGATCCCGTTATCTACTCACATAGGCATTTCCTGGGTGGCTACTCTGTGCCAGGGCATGGGGCTCCAATGCCCACGCCCAGGGGGGCTGAAGCTAACAGGGAAGGTAGGCAGGGTCTCCCAGCTTCCCTGGTCCCCAGCGATTCCCTCTCCCGGGCCCCAGGACCTCCATCTTTCCTGGCTATCAGTTCCCAAAAGCATCACACCCCCGAGGCCAACCCGGCCTCCTGCCTCTATGAGGAAGGCCGCTTCAGAGCTAGGAGGTCGTCCTTACTCCTGTGGGAGCCTTGTGACCCGTGCCAAGTCCAGGTCCTGTGGGGCAGACCCTGCCCTTGTCTGGGGAGAAGCTGCTGAGCTCAGAAGGTAGCAAAGCCCAAGCAGCTGGCCAGGCTGAGGTGCCCAGGAGAAGAAAGAGGCGACCCAGGGCAGAGGAGCTGCCTGTGTGGACAGGACTAAGCTCAGGAGCTCAGGGCCCTGGCTGGCTGAGGGCATTTCGCAGCCACCAGAGGAGTCCAAGGTCCTGAGCACCACCAGGAGGGACACAGGAGCCTGTGAAGCCCGGGCAAGCATGGCCCCATGTCTCTGCGCCTGCTGCTGAGAACCTGGTCTTTGGAGCGCCACCACCACCCTGGGATTCAGAAGGCCTGGGCGACCCGGCACCCCTGCAGCTTGTAGCCAGCCGGGGCGAGCGGCAGATTTATTTAACTTTTAGTAAAGCCAAGGAGAAATGTGGTGGAAACATCTTGCTTGTCCACAAATCATTCGGGGGGGAGTTTGGGCAGGCAGAGGGAGGTGGAGGCAGGCCAGGGGCCTGCAAAGACGAGACGGGCGCCAGCACCCACACTCTCACACCCATTGCTGCTTTTCTGGCTCTGCTGAGACTCTGATGATGAAGCCAGATTTTACCCTAACTTTGAGCTTCTACTTTTGAATCAAATTCTGTTTTGGAGACAGGGTCTCACTGGCACCCAGGCTGGACTGCAGAGGCATTAGAGGCTCACTGCAGCCTTGATCCTGGCCGCAAGTGATCCTCTCACCTCAGCCTCACGAGCAGCTGGGACCGCAGGCGCACATCACCATGCCTGACTAATTTTTGTATTTTTTTAATAGAGACAGGGTTTCACCATGTTAAAAATTAGTCTCGAACTAATTTTTGTATTTTTAGTAGAGATGGGGTCTCGCCATGTTTGCCAGATTGGTCTCAAACTCCTGGCCTCAAATGATCCACCCTCCTTGGCCTCCCAAAGTGCTGGGAATTCAGGCGTGAGCCACTGCGCTTGGCAGTGAGCTTCTACCTCTTACAGAATGTCTCTGTCACAGGAAATCTAGTCCGCGAGCGCTGTGACACTTTCTGAAGTCTTGGGTGGGGGGGACAGAGGAGGAGGATGTTTATTCAAAGCGTCTTAAGGTTCAGCACTGACAGAGGCAATCCCAACTCACTCTCAGTTTTGTTTGGGTCCCCTGACAATTGAGTTTCCATAATCTGGTCGGCTCAGAGACATCATCATGTGTGGTATATTCACAAATGCAGACAAAGGAAATTCTAGAAAGCCAGGGGTGAAAAAAATCTCTCCTTTCTCAGACACTCTGTGACGTCTATGTGGGCTAAGGAGAGAAGGACAGAAGTTTCTCTGGGCCTTGGCATCTTGGGATCCCTTCTCTCATTTTCTAAAAATGGTTTCTCACGCCAGGCTAAGGAGGTGGTGGGGGAGGAGGTCTCCCTTCCCCTGCCCACCTCAGACAGTTCTAGGGAGATAGAGGTTTCACCACTTGGCCACTAGTCTCAAATAACCGGAAGGCTCCTTTTCCCGAGGCCATGCAATGTTCTGGAACCACAGGCCCCCAGCCCCCCATGGGAGCACAGACGGGCAGGCCGTGCTTGGGCTTCTCACCCACAGCCACTTTTTTGGCCAGACTCTTGGGCAAGCCCTCATCACCATCAGGGTCTTATGGGCAGTGTAGACTTGCCAGCCCAGTCCTTGAACTTGGAGAGGGAGGTGGGGCTTGGAAATGCCTTGTCCCAGGGGCATCCTGTCACTGGAGCTGAGCCCTGTGCCCACAGCTGGCTTCAGTTTGCAGGCACCACTGTGGCACTCTTTGCTGGTGGGAGTGGAGAGGCCTCACTGGCCTTCTTTGCCTTTTTCTTCTTTTTCTTCTTTTTGGTTCCAAGCGACACCTGGTCCCCGGTGAGCTCACCTGACTTCTGCTTCTGGACTGTGGCCACGCTGGGGGTGGTGGTGGCGACTATCGCCACCTTCTTGGCTCTCTTTTTCAACTTCCTTTTCTTCTTTGCCTCCTTCGCCACTGTGCCAGCGCCGTGGATGGCTGACTCCTGCAGGATGTCCGACGCCGACACAGCTGCCTCCTGGCACCGCCGCCACTGCTCATCGCTGTCCTCACTGCTGCAAGGAGAGGGTGCCCTGGGTTAGCTGCAGTCAGGACACAACCCAGGGCCACCTCACTGTCCTCCCTCGGTCCAGGTCATCAGAAAGCAGCCGCACCGGGAGGCAGGTAGCGGGTTCAGGCTTGGGAGTGGGGCCAAACTGGCTTCCAATACTGGCTTCCAGGCAGGGGTGCCTGCAAACTGAACCCAGCTGTGGGCACAGGATCACAGCCTTGTGACCTCCTACGTGATTTAACCTCGCTGACTCTCAGTACCACCTACAAAAGGGGATCTTAACAGAGTCCAGGCCTCCCAGGGGTGTCCCAGGAGGCAACTATCAAGTGAGGTGTCTGGCCCAAGACAGGTGCTCAAAAGCAGTAACCATCCGAAGCTGCCACCAAGAGAGCTTTGCCCTCCCACTCAGTGCACGTTTCTCCAGCTCCCGACGGCCACTGCCTCGGCCTGGTCCTGACTGGCATCTGCTTGGCTATTCCGGGGAAGCCAAGACAGAAGAGGAGGAGAAAGGAGGGTATGTGAGGAGAGGTGTGAGTTCTCACCTCGAGATGGAGGGCGGGCGCTTTCGGAGGGGTTGGGGCGACTCTTCCTTCTCACGGCCTCCAGGGACAGACGTGAAGAAAAGGCGGAAACCTGAGATTCAAAGGGGTAGAGTCAAACAACGAAACCAAACAAAAAAGAAACAAACAAAAAAAAAGTAAAAGAAACAAAAAGAAAAAAAATTTAAAAAAGAAACAACAACAACAAAAAAACCCAAACAAACGAACAAACCAAAGGGGCAGTCAGACTGCCGGAGGCCAACGCCTCCTCCCAGGTGCCAGGTGCTGAGGCTGCCCCGCCTCTGCCCTCCAGGAGCTCCAGGTCCACAGGCAAAGACCCCCGGAATCGGTCGTTTATCTACAAAGTGATGCCGTGTCATGCTGATGCCTGATGGAGCCGGTAGAGGGTGCGCTGGAGGGGAAGCCAGCAGCCACATCAGCTCAGCAAGCCCTCAGAGGCTTCTGGAAGCCAGCGCTTGAGCTCCTGACGTAAGGCAGCCTTCAAAGTAGGAAAGACGCGGAGGGTGAGGCTGTGGAGGGCAGGGGTGAAGTGCTCCTGCTCAGGGCGACACAGATGAGGTCACCTCGGGCAAACGAGTTTGTTTCTCAGGGCCTCAGTTGCCTCATCATAATACTCGCCTCACCACAGGGGCTGAGCAGATGACAAGAATGGCGCGGTGGCTCACGCCTGTAATCCCAGCACTTTGGGAGTCTGACGCAGGAGGATTGCTTGAGACCAGGAGTTCAAGATCAGCCTACACAACATGGTGGAACCCTGTCTCTACAAAAAATACAAACATTAGCCAGGTGTGGTGGCGCATGCCTATAGTCCCAGCACTTTGGGAGGCCAAGGTGGGGAGATCACTTGAGGCCAGGAGTTCAAGACCAGCCTGGGCACAAATTGAGACCCTGTCTCTAAATAATAATAATAATAATAATAATTAGCCAGGTGTGCTGGTGTGTATCGCTGGTCCCAGCTACTCAGGAAGCTGAAGTGGGAGGATTGCCTGGGTCTGGGAGGTTGAGGCTGCATTGAGCTATAAGCGCTCCACTGCACTCCAGCCCAGGCGGCAGAGCAAGACCCTATCTTGAAAAAAAAAAAAATACCAAAACTGTTTCGCCCGGCTCCAGACACACATTAGGTGCTCGGTAAACGATAGCTTCTAGGAAGTACAACGACTCACCATCATCCTCTGAAGCAACTTTCTGTACCTGAGCTTGTGTTGGCTCCTTTGCTACTTCTGAGATGGTAATGGAGCTAAGGGGACAGGAAATGGTTGATTTAAGATGATATTTTTGGATAACAACAAAAACAATTAAAAAAATTTTTTTCAAGTGGAGGGGGGATGGGGCATGTGATCTCAAATGCAAAAGCAGAAAGCACGATGGCCTAAGAGGGCTGATGGTATAGTTGTAACCTGCTGACCAGCCTCTGCCACACAAACTGCACTGCTTCATTTGTTTAAAGCCCACAGTGTTGAAGAAGTTTTAAAAACACAGTGAAACAAAATGAATGCAATTTCAAATAGGGCATAGAGATAGAATGGCAAGAGGAATGGAAAGACCTAGAAGTGTGGTCAGGAAGTTCTATATACTCATTAGAGAGAGAGGGCATACATTTTGCTTTGAGCTTCCTAGCAGCAAGCACAAAAAGGGAAATATAACCAATCTAGAAAACTAATTCAGAGGACAGCTTCTGGAACACAGCAGACTTGTTTTAAACTTTTTTTTAATTGAAAAAATTGGAGATCATTGTAGACATGCAGTAGCAACAAATAATACAGAGGTTCCATAGACCCTCCACCCATCTTCTCACAATCCTAACACTGTGCCTCATTACAGTACAATATCGTAACCAGGAAACGGAAATGGATTCAATTCGCAGACCTTAACCAGACTTCAGAGACCTGGGTTTTGAATCCTGGTTTTGTCACGTATTAGCTGTGTCCCTTAAGCAAATGACCATACCTCTCTGAGCCTCTGTTATCCAACTGTACAGTGGGAATGATGACAGTCCCCACATTTTAAGGTCATCACAAGGACTGAAGGAGAGAATGGGTATCAAGCACTTGTGGCGCACGGTCTGGCCACAAGCAGTCGCTCAGTAAATGGTAGCTATGATGACGCTGAAGATGATGACTGCCACCAAGAAAAGCTTTGGCCTTCAGAGGACCTCTAGCTTAAAAATAAACTGCATTTCTCTAGAGGCACAAGACCAGAAAGCATGTCTCTGGTGAATGCGGATGGAGAAGTCACTGTGCACGGCAGAGAACAAGGCTCTCAGCAACGCCCTCAAAGCAGACACAGCAATGCCCTGGGTGCTTTTGCTAACCTCCCTTCCTGTATGCCAAAGGCGCCCCCAAGCCCTGTTTAGGAAGAGCAACCTGGGGAGAGGGAGCAGAGATGCCACCACCCAAGCACCTGTTCCTGACCCACACAGTGGTTTAATGGTGGCTGCCAGGGGTAGCTGGCAATGTCTAGAGACAATTTTGCTTGTCCCAACTGGTGGGGTGAGTGCTACTATCTTCTAGTAGGTAGAGGCCAGGGGTGCTGGTAAACATCCTATAATGGGAAGAAGGACAGACCCCTACGACAAATGCTAGTCAAAGATGTCAGCAGTGCCAAGGCTGAGAGACACTGACCGAACACAGGGGCCAACTGTGGTATCATTTATATTTCTTTTATTTTTTTTGAGATGGAGTCTTGCTCTGTCACCCAGGCTGGAGTGCAGAGGCACAATCTCAGCTCACTACAACCTCTGCATCCTGGGTTCAAGTGATTCTCCTACCTCAGCCTCCCGAGTACGATGGGATTACAGGTGCGTGCCACCATGTCCTGCTAATTTTTGCACTTTTAGTAGAGATGGAGGCTCACCATCTTGGCTAGGCTGGTCTCGAACTCCTTACCTCAAACGATCCACTCACCTTGGCCTCCCAAAGTGCTGGGATTGCAGGCGTGACCCACCACACCTGGCCTAAGGTATCATTTAAATTTCTTTGGTGAAACATGGAAATGCTGCAGGGAATATTCTAGCCATGGCCGATGGCATCTCTACTGGAAAAACATCCGTGGTGGCTCAGTGCAATGCCAAGCAGGCCCTGTTCAGCCTGGAGCCAGAGAATCACAAAGAAAAACTGTGCTCCCACAGGCTGAAATGCAACTGCCTTCCCAAACACCTCCCCTACGTTCTCGAATTGAAGGGACTGGCCCTAACCCTATGGGAGTTCAGGCTGCAGAGCTCTGGCCATCATTCTGTCTCAGGAGAAGAGCTGGTTCACACTTTGGGAAGGTTCATCTGTCCTTTTCGATATCTACTCAGTTGGAATGACAATGGCCCCAAATCCTGCCTCATCTCCCTTTGAAAACCCTGCCAGGGCTCTGCTAGTGAGGATGGGATGTGGAACAGCGTATCCGAAGACCTGTGCCACAGCTTGTTGACTGGTCTTCCATGAAACGAAGGCCCTGTGGCTACATGAGTTTGGAAGATGCTGGGCTAAACAGTTACACAGTTCTCCTCGCTATGGGAATCTCAGAGCCTTGAATATACTACTATGAGTTGCAGTCTTCAAGGAGACATGGAGGTATGAGGAGTGCAGCGTTTCTCACACTTCTCTGGACCTCCGTTGTCTGGGGAGAGCCTCTTCTAGAAAAAAGAACCTCCTTTCCTCTACAGCCACACTCCGGGCTAGTGATAGAATACAAATGTTTGTGTCCTCCCTAAATTCTTATGGTGAAATCCTCACCCCAGCTGGGCACGGTGGTTCACACCTGTAATCCCAGCATTTTGGAAGGCCAAGGCGGGTGGATCATTTGAAGTCAGGAGTTCGAGACCAGCCTGGCCAACACGGTGAAAACCCATATTTACTAAAAATGCAAAAAATTAGCCAGGTGTGGTGGCACACGCCTGTAATCCCAGGTACTCAGGAGGCTGAGGCACGAAAATCGCTTGAACCCAGGAGGTAAAGTTTGCAGTAAGCTGAGATCGCGCCATTGTGCTCCAGAGTGAGACTCTATCTCCAAAACAAAAAAAGAAGAAATCGTCAACCCAAGGTATTAGGGTTAGGAGATGGGGTCCTTTGCGAGGTGATTAGATCATGAGGGTGGAGCCTTCATCAATGACATTGGTGCTTCTGTAAAAAAGGCCTGAGAGATATAAAATCAATGTGCAAAAATCACAAGCATTCATCTACACCAATAACAGACTTAAAGAAAGCCAAATCAAGAACGAACTGCCATTCACAATTGCTACAAAAAGAATAAAATACCTTGGAATACAGCTCACAAGGAACGTAAGAGACCTCTTCAAGGAGAACTACAAACCACTGCTCAACGAAATCAGAGAGGACACAAACAGATGGAGAAACATTCCATGTTCATGGTTAGGAAGAATTAATATCGTGAAAATGGCTATACTGCCCAAAGTAATTTACAGAATCAATGCTATCCCCATCAAGCTACCATTGACTTTCTTCACAGAACTGGAAAAAACCACCATGAACTTCATATGGAACCAAAAGAGAGCCCGCATAGCCAAATCAATTCTAAGCAAAAAGAACACAGCGGGGGGCATCACACTACCAGATTTCAAACTATACTACAAGGCTACAGTAATCAAAACAGCATGGTACTCGTACCAAAACAGAGATATAGACCAATGGAACAAAACAGAGGCACCGGAGGAAACACAACATATCTACAACTATACAATCTTTGATAAACCTGACAAAAACAAGCAATGGGGAAAGGATTCCCTATTTAACAAATGGTGTTGGGAAAACTGGCTAGCCATGTGCAGAAAGCAGAAACTGGACCCCTTCCTGACACCTTACACTAAAATTAACTCCAGATGGATTAAAGACTTAAACATAAGACCTGGCACCATAAAAACCCTAGAAGGAAATCTAGGCAAAACTATCCAGGACATAGGAGTAGGCAAGGACTTCATGAACAAAACACCAAAAGCATTGGCAACAAAAGCCAAAATAGACAAATGGGACCTAATCAAACTCCACAGCTTCTGCACGGCAAAAGAAACAGTCACTAGAGTGGATCGGCAACCAACAGAATGGGAAAAAATTTTTGCAGTTTACCCATCTGACAAAGGGCTGATATCCAGAATTTACAAAGAACTCAAACAGATTTACAAGAAAAAAACAAACAAGCCCATTCAAAAGTGGGCAAAGGATATGAACCGACACTTTACGAAAGAAGACATATATGAGGCCAACAATCATATGAAAAAATGCTCATCGTCACTGGTCATCAGAGAGATGCAAATCAAAACCACATTGAGATACCATCTCACGCCAGTTAGAATGGCGATCATTAAAAAATCTGGAGACAACAGATGCTGGAGAGGATGTGGAGAAAAAGGAACACTTTTACACTGTTGGTGGGAGTGTAAATTAGTCCAACCATTGTGGAAGACAGTGTGGCGATTCCTCAAGGCCTTAGAAATAGAAATTCCATTTGACCCAGCAATCCCATTACTGGGTATATATCCAAAAGACTATAAATCGTTCTACTATAAGGACACATGCACACGAATGTTTACTGCAGCACTGTTTACAATAGCAAAGACCTGGAATCAACCCAAATGCCCATTGATGATAGACTGGATTGGGAAAATGTGGCACATATACACCATGGAATATTATGCAGCAATCAGAAATGATGAGTTCGTGTCGTTTGTAGGGACATGGATGAATCTGGAGAACATCATTCTCAGCAAACTGACACAAGAACAGAAAATGAAACACCGCATATTCTCACTCATAGGCGGGTGATGAAAAATGAGAACACATGGACACAGAGAGGGGAGTACTAAACACTGGGGTCTATTGGGGGGAAAAGGGGAGGGCCAGTGGGAGGGGGTGGTGGGGAGGGATAGCCTGGGGAGAAACGCCAAATGTGGGTGAAGGGGTGAAAGCAAACAGAACACACTGCCATGTGTGTACCTATGCAGCTGTATTGCATGCTCTGCACATGTACCCCAAAACCTAAAATGCAATAAAAAAATAAGAAAAAAAAAAAAAAAGGCCTGAGAGAGACCTCTCGCCCATTCTGCTATGTGAGGACACAGTGAGAAGGCGCCATCTGTACTGGGAAGCGGGCTCTCCCCAGACAACACGGAATCTGCTGGTGCCTTGATCTTGGATTCTCTGCCTCCAAAATGTGAGAAATCCATTTCTTCTGTTTATAAGCTACCCAGTTTATGGTATTTTGTTATAGCAGCCCATATGGACTCAAACAGGTGGTATTCCTTGGCACCTACTTTAGGAATGCCAACCTGAATCCTTACCGACTGTGTGGTCAACCTGTGCTGAGAATGTAAGACAGAGACCTGGCACAGAGCCTGGCACAAAAAAGGCACCCAAGAAATAGGAAACGGCCCTTCCTTGCCCTCTTGTGGCAGGAATGAGCTTCTGAGGTTCCTCTTATTCTCATGGTTGCAGGGGTTAAGAACATGGGCTTGGCTGGGCATGGTGGCTCACATCTATAATCCCTGCACTTTGGGAGGCCAAGGCAGGCAGATCACTTGAGGTCAGGAGTTTGAGGCCAGCCTGGCTAACATGGTAAAACCCTATCTCTGATAAAAATACAAAAATTAGCCTGGCATGGTGGCGGGTACCTGTAATCCCAGCTACTTGGGAGGCTGAGGCACAAGAATCGCTTGAACCTGGGAGGTGGAGGCTGCAGTGAACCAAGATTGTGCCACTACACTCCAGCATGGGTGACAGCATGAGACTCCATCTCAAAAAACAAAACAAAAGAAAAAAACATGGGCTTGGAGTCAGATGCACTTGGGTTTGAGGCCCAACTCTGCTCCCTCCTGGGTTTTGAACTCTGGCTTTGTCATTTAGTAGCGGTGTCCCTTGGGCAGATGACTTTGCCTCTTTGAGCCTCAGTTACCCATCCGTACAGTGGGAATGGTAACAGTCTCTACCTCTTAGGGTCATCACAAGGATTAAATAAGAAAATGGACATCAAGCACTTAGCACAGAGCCTGGCTACAAATAGTTGCTCAGTAAATAATAGCTATGACGATGATGTGACTTCAAGCAAACCTGTCTCCTTGTCGACAGCCTGTTTCCTCACCTGGAGAATCAAGGTAACAACAGGACCCACATGAGAATGTTTTTTATGAATGCAGTGAGGTGACATATGCCAAGTGCCTGCCTGGACACCGTGAGCTCCCAGCCAGTGTGAGCCATTGCTATTGGTATTAACAAGGACAGGAGAGGAAAAGCTCTACCGGTGTTTACCTGTCCAGCAGGGCTCCCAGCTTCTTGGCTACGTAGGCTCGAAATTCGGGGGTGGTCTGAAGCTCGTTGCCATCTTGTTCATGCTCATCCACCTTAGGCCTACGACACACACAAAGAGATCACTTCCTGTCCACTCAGAAGCTGTCCCCATGAGCGCAGGGACCATGTGTGTCTCGTTCATCTGGATATGCCAGGGGTCTAGCCTAGCATCTGGCACACACAGGGGATCAGTATTTGTTGAATGAATAAGTGAAACTTGAACCCAAAGTGCACAGTACCTGAGGCTCGGTTGGGAGGTTGACAACTGGTTATTTGCAGCACCTGTGGAAAAATGGAAATTGGGACATTTATAGAGGCAACAATGACAGGAAGTACAAACGTCTGCCAGGCACTATTTTCAGCAGCTGAAAATGTATGTCACTCATATGGATACATACATGTATCACTCATTTATATTTATATATAACTTAAAATAGTTATATACTTATAACTTAAAATAGTTACATATATAAGTTATATATGTAACTAAGTTATATATAACTATATTTTATATAGTTATATATAACATAGTTATATAATTTAAAATACATAGGTACATGGGTTTGAGGCCTAACTCTGCATTTACAGAGGAAACAATGGCAATAAGTACAAACATATATCAGGCACGATTTTCAGCAGCTGAAAATATATATCACTCATATATATATTTATATATAACTTAAAATAGTTATATACCTATAATTTATATAAGCATATTTTATATAGTTTATATATAACCTACTTAAGATAGTTATATACCTATAACTTTATATAAGTATATTTTATATAGTTACATATATATAACTTAGTTATATAACTTAAAATAGTTATATATATACCTCAGGGTGTGAGAGAGAAGTGAAAGTTAGCTCCGAGGTTTCTGACTTAACTAACGACTTACATATATAACTTAAAATATATATATAGCACATATAACTCAGTGAATCTTTCCAACAACCCGATTGGAGGGGTTACCATTATCCTGCTTTGCAGAAGAAACGTCAGAGATGTAAAATAAGTTGGCCAGAGTCAAATACCTATTAAGTGACAGAGTTGGGCCGAGGACCCAGGCCACTTGGCTCCTGAGCCCCCTCTTAACCACCATGCTGTGCTGAATAGTCCAGTTAAGTGTAACGGGACTGCACAATTTAGTGCCTGCCTGGCTGTGTGCTAAGTGCCGTGGAAGAGAGAAGATGGCTAGATGGCTCTTTCGTAGATCACATTTTTCAAACCGAAACACTGAGGATGCCTGGCCTTTCAGTCATTCACTCAAACCAAACCCTGAACGCCTCGTATTAGCCAGGGGTAACTGCTGAGCAACTTACTTGAATGTCACTGTCTGCATGGAGCTTACATTCTAGTTGGTGGAGAGAGATGACAAACACACATACATAAACAAAATGTAAAGTTGGATAATGGTAAGTGTACAGAAAAAAAACAAAAACAGAGTAGGGGAGGCAGGTGGGGAGCGCTGGGCTGGGGACTGTTATATAAAGGTGGGTAGAAAGGGCTTCATTGATGAGGTAACATTTGAACAGAGATTTGAGAGAGGAGGGGAGTGAACCAAGTAGACATGTGGGACACAGCCTTCCAGACAGAAGGGAAGAGCATCTGCAAAGGCCCTGAGACCAGAGCCTGCCCTGTGTGTTTAGAACAGTGAGGAGGTCAGTGTGACTAGAGCCGAGCCAGTAAACCAGGAGCAGAGTAGGAGAACTCACGGGGGCCAGATCCCGAAGGGCCCTGACGTGGGCCAGTGGGAGGACCTGGGCTTTGAGGGGGAAGAACTCTGAAACTGAGCAGAGGAAGGACATAAACTGACCTGGGTTTTCACAATACATCTTTGGCTGCTGAGCAGCACGAGACTGTTGGGGTAAAGGCAGGAACACGGAGTCTGCTGCAATAATTGAGCTGGTGAGAAGCGTGGACTCCAGAGAGACGCATGTGCAAGATGGCGTCAATAGGAGTCACTGATGGACTGACCTCAGGGTGTGAGAGATGAGTGACAGTTAGCTCTGAGGTCTCTGACTTAACTAACGAGACAAAACGTGCTTGTATATTTAAGGGGCCAACTGAACAAAGTGGACACTTGGTAGCTCCAGCCCAGTGGAGGGCCATGGTGTGTGAAACAGCTCCATAAGGGCAGGCTGTTTATGTCATCGCCCACACGCACTGCATCTGAGTCCTGGTACCTTGTGATCTATGTCAGTGTCCTTCAGAGCACAACACAGAATGCAGAACATGCTCCTGGAGGTGGGTACTGTGTGGGCCCGGACGGACAGTCTTTAAGGACTTGGTCGTCTTCAGCACATAATCACAAGAAGAGCATCTCTTCCAGCAAGACTACAGTGTGGCGAGGGTGAGGTACTGTCATGGAACAGAAACAGTATTATAGAGGAAGACAGTTCAGCTGAGTCCTGGCTCTGCCACCAAGCTGTGTGATGCTGGGCAAGTCACTTCATCTCGCTGAGAGGTTTTCTCATCTATAAAACAGGAATACGACGACCAGCCTTATGAGTTAGTGTTGTGGAGATTTTGTTTCCACGCCCATCTCCTTCCTGGATTTGTAAGCTGCTTAAATACATGGTCTGCCTCTTCTTTTTTTTTTTTTTTGAGACGGAGTCTTGCTCTGTCACCCAGGCTGGAGTGCAATGGCATGGTCTTGGCTCACTGCAACCTCCACCTCCTGGGTTCAAGCCATTCTGCTTCAGCCTCCTGAGTAGCTGGGATTACAGGCGCCTGCCACTGTGCCCAGCTAATTTTTGTATTTTTAGTAGAGACAGTGTTTCATCATGTTGGCCAGGCTGGTCCCGAAATCCTGACCATGTGATCCACCCGCCTCAGCCTCCCAAAGTGCTGAGATTACAGGTGTGAGCCACCACGCAGGGCCCAGTCTGCCTCATTTTATCTTTGTATCCCCAGATCCTGCCATGGTATCTTGGTTTGAACTAATTGTTGGAAAAATGAATCAAAGTATATGCTACTATAAAATTCAAGTGATTTGAGTGACCAGTTCGTCACTGGGGTTAAGCGCTGGATCTAGATGTTACATAGATAAAATAGTGACCTCAATTTCCACATAGTCATGGACCGAAGGGTGGGAGTTTTGACCACAACAGACACTTGTCCATGGCAGCGAGGCACAGCAGCGATGAAGAGCATGGACTTGGAGTCAGGTGGCCCTGGATTTACACCTGCTTCTGCCCTTTACAAATTGGACAACCTTGGCCAAGTTATTTCACGATTACGAGCATCAGTTTTCTGTAAAATGGGGCTAATCCACCCTTTTTGGTATTGCTGGGAAGATGAAAACAGACAGCAAATACAAAGTGATTAGAACAGAAGGCAAAAAGTAAGTTCTCAACTCCTGGTGGCCATTATTAGAAGCACTCTAATGATAATATTATTACTATTAGAAGAATGTACTCCAGGCTGGGCATGGTGGCTCATGCCTATAATCTCAGCACTGTGGGAGGCCGAGGCCGGCAAATCACCTGAGGTCAAGAGTTCAAGACCAGCCTGGCCAACATGGTGAAACTCCGTCTCTACTAAAAATACAAAAATCAGCTGGGTGTGGTGGCAGGCACCTGTAATCCCAGTTACTAGGGAGGCTGAGACAGGAGAATTGCTTGAACCCAGGAAGCAGAGGTTGCAGTGAGCTGAGATCATGCTTCTGTACTCCAGCTTGAGCAACGGAGCAAGACTCCATCTCAAAAAAAAAAAAAAAAAAGGTACTCCAAATGTCCAGCATCTTGCCCAGCACCCAGTAGGTGCTCAATAAATAACAGCCCCTCTTATCAGCGGCTCCATCTACTTTGATCAGCAGGAGATTTTATGATGTCACAAAAACAGTAAGTTGTAAAGCTGATACCTTGGATACCACTTCTCATGCGAATATCTTTTCATTCGTTGGTCAAAGTGTGTTCATATTTGAGACTCAAAACAACTCTAGGAATTGGGTGTTTTACAGATAAGAAAATTGTAGCTACTGATGTTATGTTATTTGTCCAAGACCAGCACTAACACCGCGACTGGAGTGGGAAGCTGCTAGAATCCCGGCCCCCTCACTAATTAGAGAGGTGTGTTTTGTGCAAGTTCATTCATTCATAACCATTTTCCTGAGTCCTGAAGATACTGTGGTAAAGGGATAGTTGAGAGTCCAGCCTTCATGAAGCTCACATCATAGAACCTCTCACTCAATAAATCTTTGTGGGGCAAGTATAAGCCAGGATTGACTTAACATGCTGGGGATGCAGGGGTGAAAGAAAAAGAGATACAAGAGGCAACTGTAGGAAGAAAGAAAAGCACTATCTATGAAGGGAATCACACCAAGTATGATGATGGCGAGGAGAAGGCAGGTAGCCCAGACTTGAAAGATGGAGAAAGCTCTCCTAAGAGGTGGGCGGTGTCTTAGCCATATTAAAAAATGAAAAACAAGGCTGGGCGTGGTGGCTCATGCCTGTAACCCCAGCACTTTGGGAGGTTGGGGTGGGCAGATCACAAGGTCAGGAGTTTGAGACCAGCTTGGCCAACATGGCGAAACCCCATCTCTACTAAAAATACAAAAATTAGCCATTGGGAGAGAGTCATTTACACTCATCCCTGATTTAAAATGTGCCACAATAATTTTTAGACCCATCTCTAGATCTGGTATAATGTATTAACAAAGAAGCACATACATTACAAGTTTGGTTGTTGACTATCACGATAATTAAATTTCGGTATCATTGGTTTTCTTTGTAATCTTATATGTTGCATTTCATGCATTTAGAACATTACTCTGAGAAGAAAATCAGGCTTCACCAGGCTGATATAGAAGGACATGGTACAAAGCAGGGTTAAGCACTGCTGCGTTTGTTTGGAAGGACTTACAAGCTCTTCGCTGATCCATTCACTGCCCTCCTCTCCCTTCCTTCCCTCCTGCCACACTGCATTTCCTGTAGTAGGCTCTAAACTATAGTCTGTCCTCCCACCCCCAGTACCATGACCGCAGTTTTCTCTACAAGTTCTATATACAGATCTGCCTTTCCATCTCACTCATTAGCAGTGGGAACTTAAGCAAGGTACTCACATCTCACTGTACCTAAATTTCCTTATCTGCACAGTGCAGGTAGTGGTAGTACCCACCCCATAAGGTTGAGAATTAACTGAGATGATGCAATCTACAGTGCTTGGCACATCTCAAAGGCCCAAAAAATGGTGGCAAATATGTAGTTGGTCTTTCCACATGGACTGCTTTCCTCCTCCTGCCTAACTCTTGCTCTTTTTTTTTTTTTTTTTAAGACTGGGCCTCAGTCTGTCACCCAGGCTGAAGTGCAGTGGCACTATCACAGCTTACTGCAACTTTGACCTCTCCCTGCTCAGGTGATCCTCCCATCTCAGCCTCCCAAGTAGCTGTATTTTTTTTCTTTTCTTTCTTTTTTTTTTTTTGTAGAGATGGGGTTTCATCCTGTTGCCCAGGCTGGTCTTGAACTCCTGGGCTCAAGTGATCCTTCTGCCTTGGCCTTCAAAGTGCTGAGATTACAGGTGTGAGCCATTGTGTCCGGCTTCTTGTTTTTGCTTTTGCTTCTTTTATTTTTTGAGACAGAGTCTCACTCTATCACCCAGGCTGGAGTACAATGATGCAATCTCGGCTCACTGCAACCTCCGCCTCCGAGTTCAAGCAATTCTCCTGCCTCAGCCTCCTGGGTAGCTCTGATTACAGGCGTGCGCCACCACGATGAGTGTAAATGACTTTTTCCCCAATATCTTATTATCGATAAAAGGATATATTGTTATATGTATTTGCAAAGAGTATAATGAGATATGAAAATCTGTGACTTCCGCTGGGATAAAGTAACGGTAGCGTCTCTTTCCATCACGCAAGCAATAAGCCTGAACTTATTGCAACATTTTTTCATTCCAAATTCAAGAGCCCGCTAGATTCTATCCATGATTAGGTCCCTTGATGTTGAGGGGTTCTGTATTTATTCCCAGGACACTAGGGAGTCGCGGTCAGAGTGATGTGCTGGACACTGCTCGTTGGCAACTTCAAGGGTGGGAGAATGTGTTGCAGGTGGGGAAAGGCTGGCTGCGAGAATACCGGGAGGGGGCTGTTGCAGTCAACTCGAAGAGATGGCGGCCTTCCCAGTGTGCGGCAGAGGATAGACTCAAAGAAGCGGAGTCAAGACATTTAGGTACCTCAGTATCCCTGACTGGGATAATGAAACACCCTCCCTACTGCACCTGCCCATGCTTTCAATCTGCACTACAGCCAGTCCCTGGCGCTCTCTCAGGGAAGGAAGCCAAGTTGCAGTGACTCCCTCCTCACCATCCATCCTCTCAGGCTCCAGGGGAAGAACCCACACCCTTCAGCCAGTCTCCCCAGTCATATCCCCTACCGGCTCTTGGCTTCACTGCCCCGTGCGGCCGTTGCTCCAAGCCCCAGGCCTGCATTGCTGCCTCGCGGCACCGCGCCAGCTCCTCCGCATCGCTACTGCTGCTACTGCTTTCCGAATCGCTCATAGTGCCATTGGGCGCCGCCATCTTGAACTACCGCAAAGGATTGTGGAGAACACCTCCATTAACAACCTTCCTGCACGACCACACGTCGAGGCGCGTGGCATTGTGGGGATTGTAGTTCTACTACTTGGGCCGCCATAGCCCATGACCTGTACTGGGTTGGGGATACCAGGTGGGAATGGGGAGGTGAGCAGTTCTCAAACGGGAGATCTAGAAGGGCCTAAGAGATTAACTTCTCCAATCTTTTATTGATAAAGAGATCTCCGTGGGGGAGGGAATCTCCTTAAGGAGTTAATGACAGAACCAGGATTAGTTCCCAGGTTTTGATTTTGTCATTTATTCTAGTAATTTCCCAGTCCAGTTGGGCCTCAGAAACACCTTAGAGAGATGGTTAAACTGCAGACTTTGGGTGTCACAAAAAATACTAACCGAATCAGAATCTCTGGTAGGTGGGACCCAGGAATCTTTATTTCCTTAACCTAGAGCCTTACTAGTTAGAGTGTAGAAATGCAGAATTCTGGCCCAGTGCGGTGGCTCACGCCTGTAATCCCAACACTTTGAGTGGCTGAGGCGGGCAAATCACCTGAAGTCAGGAGTTCGAGACCAGCCTGACCAACATGCTGAAACCCCATATCTACTAAAAAAAAAAAAAAGATACAAAATTAGCCGGGCGTAGTGGCACATTCCTGTAATCCCAGCT
This sequence comes from Callithrix jacchus, assembly GCF_049354715.1. NCBI lineage: Eukaryota > Metazoa > Chordata > Mammalia > Primates > Cebidae > Callithrix > Callithrix jacchus. Next base: position 124,158,653 of record NC_133510.1, read on the forward strand.
ACTTGGGAGGTTGAGGCAGGAGAATTGCTAGAACAGGGGAGGCAGAGGTTGGGGTGAGCTGAGATCTCCCCATTGTATTCCAGCCTGGGACTATGTCCTGAGTCCAGGAGTTCAAGGTTGCAGTGATCTCTGATGGTGCCACTGCACCTCACCTGGTCTATAGAGCCAGACCTTGTCTCTAAAAAAAAAATGAAAGTAATTAAAAAAAAAAGAAATAAAGAAATGCAGAATTCTGGGCTCCACCACAAAGCCACTGAATCAGAATTTGTATTTTAACAAGATCTCTTGGTGATCGGTATGCATATTAAAGTTTGAGAGGCTTCGTCCTCGGTGATTCAGATGCATGGCTTTGGTTTGAGAAACACCCTAGTTTTCTAGGTGTTTAGGGAACTTAAAAAAAACACTGACTCCCAGGACCCATTCAAGACCAAAAAATTAGAATCTCTGTGGTTAAAATACCTCACAGTGAAGGATGAACAAAATCACTTTATTTGTGTCTGTGGAATACTGTTTCATGTTTTATCTTTGAAGACAAGTATGTCAAAACTTTACTAAAACAAACTCTCTGGCCTTGAGCTTTTCTATTCCAAAAAAGAGGAAGGTGATAGATATGGTCGAATGTTTGTGTTCCTCCAAAATTAAATGTTAAAATTGGCAACTAAAATAAACAACAGAGAGACTGATGCTCCAAAAGAAAGTGTTTATTCAAGAATTGCAAGAAATTGCAATTTGAGATATGAATGTTATAGTGGGCTATAGGCACATTAAAAGAGGTTGGAGGGGACGAGCAGGACGGCTCCCGCCTGCAATCCCATCATTTTGGGAGGCGGAAGTGGGTGGATCGAGACCATCCTGGCAAACATGGTGAAACTCCATCTCTAATAAAAATACAAAAATTAGCTGGGTGTGGTGGCACGTGCCTGTAATCCCAGCTACTCCAGAGGCTTAGGCAGGAGAATCGCCTGAACCCAGGAGGTGGAGGCTGCAGTGAGCTTAGATTGAGCTGCTGCACTCCAGCCTGGCAACAGAGTGAGACTCTGTCTCAAAAAAAAAAAAAAAAAAGGTTGGGGTAAGGAGAAATCCACATAAACTTCTTTGAAACAAGTACTGTTGATTACAGGAGCCTGTTGCAGGAGTTGGTGTTAGCTTATTGTGGAGACACCCACTGTTAGACAAATATCCTTATACAAGGGGCTTATCTGTAATACTGTGGTTTTGAGGAATTTCTTGAGATAATTTCTGTGACAGGCATATGTGTGTGAGCGCCCCTTCTTCATGGCCTCCCAGCTCTCCTTTGTTAGAGTTTGACATAAGTGACTCCATTTAGATAATGATAATTTCCAAAAAGTCCTCACTCCCAAGGTGATGGTATTAGGAAGTGGGACTTTGGGGAAGTAATTAGGTAATGGGGCCTGAGCCCTCATGAACTGGATTAATGCCCTCATAAAAGAGACCCCAGAGACACCTTTACCCCTTCCACCATGTGAAGACTCAGTGGGAAGCTGCTATGTTTGAATCAGAAAGAGGCCTTACCAGACACCAAAACTGCCAGTGTCTTGACTTGGACTTCCCAGCCTCCAGAGCAGTGGGAAATAAATGGTTATTGTTATGAGCCATCCAGTGTATGGTATCTTGTTATAGCAGCCCAAATGGACTAAGACATTCACTTTTTCATTCTTTTCTTTTTTTTTTTGAGACTGAGTCTCACTCTATTGCCAGGCTGGAGTGCAGTGGTGCAATCCCAACTCACTGCAATTTCCATTTTCCAGTTTCAAGCAATTCTCCTGCCTTAGTCTCCTGAGTAGCTGGGACTGCAGGCACACAACACCATGCCTGGCTAATTTTTTGTATTTTAGTAGAGACGGGGTTTCACCAGGTTGGCCAGGATAGTCTCGATCTCTTGACCTCGTGATCCGTCTGCCTCGGCCTCTCAAAGTGCTGGGATTACAGGCATTTGCCACCATGCCTGGCCATTCTTTTTTTTAAACAAGAATTTTCTCACCGCCTGCAATGTGGGCTGTGCTGGGCATTATGAAGGACACAAAGATGGGGACTGGACCAGCCTTCTGGAAAGGAGGCACTCTTTCTGTCCCTGAAGGCAAACAGAAGTGGGAAATATAATGATTATGATTGCCGAATTGACCAGAGGCTGTTGTGAACCAATTGCAATGTGCATTTTCTATGCTATGGAAGGTGAGTAGCCCAGTAGAAAGCTGGACAAAATGGGAGGGCAAAAGGAAACTATTGCTTGGAGTAAACCCGATCACATGATGTCCTTTGATAATAAAGATGCTGTTCTTTTTTTCTTTTTTTTTTGAGACGGAGTTTCGCTCGTTACCCAGGCTGGAGTGCAATGGCCGATCTCGGCTCACCGCAACCTCTGCCTCCTGGGTTCAGGCAATTCTCCTGCCTCAGCCTCCCGAGTAGCTGGGATTACAGGCACGCGCCACCATGCCCAGCTAATTTTTGTATTTTTAGTAGAGACGGGGTTTCACCATGTTGACCAGGATGGTCTCGATCTCTTGACCTCGTGATCCACCCGCCTCAGCCTCCCAAAGTGCTGGGATTACAGGCTTGAGCCACCGCGCCCGGCCGCTGTTATTTTCCTACAGTCTCCCGACTATTACGTACTGTTTGTGTATGGGTTTTAGGAGTTGAGGCGATTTTTTTACATTGCATCATCCTCGGTTTCCTATTCTTTGTCTCCTTTTGTCTCAGTTTTCCCAGTCCTCATTTCTTGGAGTTGAGAAGCTCAAATGATCAAGCAATAACCATTAGGACAGCATTAGGCCCTGTGAAAATAAGGAGCACCCAAATGAGAACTAACAAAGGCTGTTCGTTCCCAGTTTCTGATTGGGAATTCATCCTGGAGACCCAGGATGAAGCTGTTGGGGTCGATGGCATAGGCGTGGCTCTCACCATCGGGATCCTTCACGAAGACCTGGATCTGGCAGGGGGATGGTCTCCAGCAGATAGGAACCAGCCACCATCTCTTGCCTTACAGAGATTTAAATAGAGGCAGGAAAAGGGGAAGGCTTCAGCGATGCCCTGAGGCTGTTGGTGTAGAGAAGCTGAAAGCACACTGGCTAGAAGTAGGGCTAACCATGTGATTGGTCTGCTGAGCTTATTTGGCTTTCTTGGTTGGTCTTAAATTGGAAGCAGAATGGGAGTGGGGCGGGGAATTAGAGAAGCGAGCAGTTATTGACCAAGTCCTGATGGTTTGGGGTTGATTGACTGTGGGTCAGAATTCTGTTGTCGTACGTGGTGTGGCCACCGTCCATCTGTATATTCAGTCTCTCATACTCCTCCTGGCAGGGCTGGGATAATTCTTTTTTTAAACAAATTTACTTATTTTTATTTTTTAGACACAGGGTCTCACTCTGTTGCCTGGGCAGGAGTGTAGTGGTGTGATCATAGCTCACTGCAGCTGCAACCTCCCGGGCTCAAGCCATCCTTCTGCCTCAGCCTCTCGAGTACCTGAGACTACAAGCACACACCACCAACAACTGCTTATTTTTTATTTTGTGGAGACGGGGTCTTCCTCTGATACCTCAGCCTCCTAAAGTACTGGGATTACAGGTGTGAGCTACCACATCTGGCTTGGGATAACTCGTCATAAAGCTGGTGAAGACCTGGGACCTTCCCAGCCAACAATGGGACAGAGTGGTTCATAGAATGAGTTCTGGAGTAGGTGGCAGAAATGTACAGAGAAGTTTCCCAGAGGAGACTAGCTGGCTGGAAACAGAGACTTTCCCCCTTTCTTCTCAGAGAGGATGAGGGTGTCACTGTCTTGGACGCCATAGCCCCTCAGACTCAACCAGTCCTGCAGGACTTGGCCTTGGAATTCCAGCTGCTGCTGCTTTTTAGGCAGCCCCTGCTGGTCTTCAATCTGCTCCTTCAGACCCAGGACGAAGCTATTGGGGTCGATGGCATAGGCGTAGCTCTCACCATCAGGATTCTTCACGAAGACCTGGATTTCCGGGGGGATGGCCTCCAGCAGATAGATGTGAGTGTGGGAGAAGATTCCGTATTTGGCTAAGGAGGATCTGCTGCTGAGAAGCTGCCTCTCATCGCCAGGAACCTGGAAGGACAGACGCTGCAGGCCAGAGTAACCCCTGCTCCTCCGGATTTTCTCTTTAATCTTCTTTATGGGCTCATATGGGTTCACGATGAGCTTGAAATTGGGGTAACCCCTCTGCTCCACTGTCACATGGACGTCTCGTGCCCTCTGGAAGGAAGAGGGAGAAGGAGGGGTGTTAAGTCCACACTTCTCTGTCTGATATGCAGACGTTCCCTTCATCTGTCCTTATCGTTACAATAGCAGCAGCAGCAAATGTTCAAGGAGTGGTAACCACTTTCAGGCAGTATGCTGGGCACCTTCCATACCTTAATGCACTGTATTCTCAGAGCATGTCTGTCTGTTGGTTGGTTCTAGTGTTAACCCCATGTTATTGATGAGGAAACTGGTTGAGCAGGGTTAAGTAATTTACCGAACACTAATCACAAAGATAGTAAGGAGCAGGGCAGATTCCATAGTCTGTGTTCTCACCACATCCAGAGGCTACATTCCAGGGCCTGAGGGCCCCACGGGGCTGGAGAGCACCTGCAAAGTGCTGGTGAGGGTCAGGCCTCTAGCTGATTCTTTCCAGAAGAAATATAAGCCTTGGCTAGGTGCAGAGGCCCATGGCTGTCATCCCAGCAGTTTGGGAGGCTGAGGCGGGCAGATCACTTGAGGTTAGGAGTTTGTGACCAGCCTGGGCAACATGGCAAAACCCATCTCTACCAAAAAAAATGCAAAAATTAGCCGGGTATGGTGGCGTGTGCCTGTAGTCCCACCTACTCGGGTGATTGAAATGGGAGACTCGCTTGAACCCAGGAGGTGGAGGTTGCAGTGAGCTGAGATAGCAGCACTGCACTCCAGCCTGGGCAACAGAGCCAGACTCTATCTCAAAAAACAAAACAAAAGAAAGAAAGAAGAATTATAAGTCTGGCATTGCCAAGTTTTCTGATTTGTCGAGATAAACAATCTTTACACAATTTTTTGTGTATTTGTTTTTTGAGACAGAGCCTTGCTCTGTTACCCAGGCTGCAGCTTAGTGGCACAGTCTGAGCTCACTGCAGCCTTGACTTTCCAAGCTCAAGTGATCCTCTCACCTCAGCCTCCTGAGTAGCTGGGACCACAGGTGCGTGTCACCACATCTAGCTAAGTTTTGTATTTTTAGTAGAGACAGGGTTTCACCATGTTGCCTATGCTGGTCTTGAACTCTTGGGTTCAAGGGATCCACCTGCCTCAGCCTCCCAAAATGCTGGGATTACAGGTATGAGCCACCGCCCCCAGCCTACAGTGGTTTTTATATTCAGGAAAAATCCAGAGACATATATTTTCCAGCCCATGGGTAGGCCTCCTCATTTGGCTGGTAGGTCGCCGTTTATAACTCTCTGTACTTTACTGGAGCCTCTGATTCTGCTTTTGCCTTCTGCTCCAAGTAGGTCAGTCTCCTGTTCCTATAAACATCTTGCTCATCCCAGACTCCCATTCTTGACCCCTCATCATACTTTGTCCTCTGTTCTGAGTGTCTGTATCTTTCCCTGTCCCTTAGGGCTCACCTCAACCCCTAACTTCTTTAAGGAATCTTCTCTGGTGACTTCAGTGAACATTTATTCTGCTTCCAGACCCCCAGAGCCTCTGGTTCTGCAGCCTGTTAGCAGTGTGACCTTAGTTAATTAACCTCTCTGAGCCTCAGTTTTCTCTTCTGTAAAATGGCAATAATAGTGATAATGATAACGATGATGATGATACCACGAAACACAGGGGTAATACCCAGCCTTCTTATTTACAAAACTGCACGTGAGGATCAACTGAGAGGGACCCTGGACAAGCACGTTGCAAACTAGAAAGTGTGATGTGAATGAAACAGATGATTGCGATCTCTGCTTATGCCATGGGTTTCACATCACATAATAAGATGACTTCGCATTTTTGTTTGTTTTCAGAATATCTTGTCTTCTCTGGTAATTCTAGCAGTTTTGTGTAAGTTTGTTTCATGGATTTGCTTCCTAACAACATAGGGTGAGTTATTTGAAAGTTGGGGTCGTGTCTTTTTTTTTTTTTTTTAATAGAGTATCCCTCTTGTTGCCCAGGCTGGAGTGCAATGGCTTGATCTTAGGTCACTGCAGTCCCTGCCTCCAGGGTTCAAGAGATTCTCCTGCCTTAGCCTCCCAAGTAGCTGGGATTACAGGCACCTGCCATCACGCCTGGCTAATTTTGTATTTTTTCAGTAGAGATGGTGTTTTGCCATGTTGGCCAGGCTGGTCTAGAACTCCTGACCTCGTGATCCACCTGCTTCGGCCTCCCAAAGTACTGAAATTACAGGTGTGAGCCACCGTGCCCGGCCGAGTCGGGGGCCTGTGTGGTCCCCCAGCCCCCACTCCCACCCCCGTCCCCGAGCTCAGCACTGGCACAGAGTGGCTGATTGAGTTGACTTGGCTGGACCCAACTCATGCACAGAATGATCAGGAACACGAAACTGATTCTCCAGTGGGTTATGGGAAGAATAAAGGAAAGGAGAACAAAAACTTGAAGGTAAGAAACCTGAGGCTCTGAGAGCCAAAGGATCTGTCTACGCTGACAGAGCCGGTGGTGGTGTGGCTGGGCCTCACACGGTGACTCGGGTTCTGCTCTCCATCGACACAGAACTGAATGAGTCAATGCTGACTAGTTATCTGTCATTCTCAGCTTCCAGCCCTTGACTGCCCAGACAGGAGCCGTTACCTTCACGTTCCAGCTGGGGACGGGGTTCTCCCTGTCATCATAGCAGCAGTCCTGTTTCAGGCACTGGGAGGCCCTCTGAGCGACGATGTCCCATCTGTACCCTTCTGCTACATTGTGGGTGGGGTCAGCGGGATCCAGGATGACGGGCCTACAACACAGGGAAAGGGTGCCCAGGCTCGGAATGGTTTGGAGCCTTCAAGCCAGAAAAAAACCTTCTCAGCAAGTATTTAGTCCAGTCGCTGAGCCATCGCGATGTCCATATCCCGCAGATGTTCAGGAGGGCCCCAATCATGGCAGAAGAGTAACAGGATGGAGACAATCCTATTTCCAAGAATTCCTGTCTGGGCCAGGCACGGTGGCTCATGCCTGTAATCCCAGCACTTTGGGAGGCAGAGGTGGGAGGATCGCTTGAGCTCAGGAGGTCAAGACCAGCCTGGCCAACATGGTGAAGCCCTGTCTCTACTAAAAACACAAAAAATTAGCCAGTTGTGGTGGTGCACACCTGTCATCCTAGTTACTCGGGAGGCTGAGACAGGAGAATTTCTTGAACCCAGGAGGCGGAGATTGCAGTGAGCCAAGATTGCACCACCACACTCCAGCCTGGGCAACTGAGCAAGACTCCGTCTCAAAAAAAAAAAAAAAAAAAAAAGAAAGAAAATAATTCCTCTCTGAGAGAGTGCCTGGGTGTTTGCAAGGAATTGTGGGGGAGAATGAGGCTCCAAGAGGCATGCTAGAGGAGTAACAGATACCCATTCAGGCGGGGGGAGGGGGGCCTCTAAGTTCAGAGCAGGCTTTGCAAGTTTAAGATTAGAGCTGCTACATCGCTTTGGATCATAGAAACACCACCACTAGCTACTGATACCTACTGAAGTACAAGGCCAAATCCTGTGCAAATTAACCTCTTCTAATCCTTACAGATCAGGTAGGGACGGTTGCTTTCGTTGTTGAGGTTGTCTCGTTTTTATACATCTCCCTAAGTTGTTACAGCCAGTAGATGGGGCTCTTACCCATTTACCTCCTTGTGGGAAGTAGAAAAGTTCCCTTTTAAAGTTTCCTTTCTTGTTAAAAAATAAACTATAAGTGTGCTAATGACTCTTTGTTAAGCCTCATCCTTTTTTTTTTTTTTTTTTTAAAGACAGGGTTTCACCATGTTGGCCAGGCTGGTCTTGAACTCCCGACCTCAGGTGATCCGCTCACCTTGGCCTCCAAAGTGCTTGGATTACAGGTGTGAGCCACCACGCCTGGCCATGTTAAGCCCCATCCTATGTAGCTGTTAGACATGCCGTGCTTACAGGCACGTAGTACCTTCTATGTCCTTTTACTTTAACCAAGATATCTGTGCTGGACATGCTCCCAGGCATGTCCCAGCTCTCCAGTGCTTTTACCTGTTTAGAAAAGTTTTAAATTGTTAGCCAGTAGGGTTTTAGTTTAAATTTTGAGGTCTGGTTCCAACCAGCGGAGATCAGACACAGCAGTAAGAACAACCCCAAATGCGTATGGGATAAATTTGTCCGCTTTTCCTTTGTTCATTGTACTCTGGTGGCAAAACAGCAGTACCCTTCCTGCCGTCCAGGAAATAAAAACTGCGTTGCTAAAAAAATCCATCGTCTCAGTGCTGACTTTCTCTGCAGCACCGAGCATCTATTTTCAACACCGCTCAACAGAGCAGAGGTTGAGCTACCCCCAAGAGTCTCTTCTTTCTATAAATATTGAATAAATATTTTAAAGAATATTGGCTTGAAGGGGATCTTGAGCCTGCTTAGTAACTTGGGGTGACTGCAAGCCCATGGTTAAGACCAGCTCTTCGGTCAGGGTGTGGCAGCTCACGCTTGTAATCCCAGCACTTTGGAGGCTGAGCTGGACAGATCACTTGAGGTCAGGAGTTCAAGATGAGCCTGGCCAACGTGGCAAAACCCCGTCTCTACAAAAAATACAAAAATTAGCAGGGCATGGTGGCAGTTACTGGAGAGGCTGAGGCGGGAGGATCAGGCTGGCCTGATCCTGAAAGTGCCAGGCTGGCCTATGGGGTGAGGTCACTGATATAAACTGGCTCATTCTGTTGGCTGGCAGGTGACCCAACACACGGGGCCTGTGTCCTGTGTCCAGCAATCAGACTGGTTCCCTCTGGGGTTTGGACACAGGGATGATGGAGGTCCCTTACTACCTGGGAGGCAGAGGGGAGCAGGACAGATGTGGAGAGAGAAGCAGAGGCTGAGGGGAAAAGTGCTTACGGGTCATGAGAGAGAGTGACAGAGAGAGAGGGAGTCTCAGGTCCAGATGCTTTCTGGGCATGGTTATCATAAATCCTCTTTTCATGAGCAGACCTGGCTTTTCTTCCTTACAAAAAAGACCCAATACTCACATAGCAGAACATTAAAAATTGGGATGTTGCTTACACACAGGCCCAGAGCCTCTAATGTAGGGGGTTGTCTAGGTTGGGCTTCCCCTGAAGCAGATTCCCAGATAAGGATTTGGCTTGTTTGCAAAGTGACCCCAAGAAGCCTGAATAAGGGAGTGAGGCAGTGAGAGATAGGGAAGGTAGACATAAAGGGTGGGGACTGAAGTAATTACTACTGTGGTCAACAGGAGGGACCTTTGGGAAAGAGTACGGAATGGGGCCAGACATGGTGGCTCACGCCTGTAATCCCAGCACTTAGGAAGGCTGAGGCGGGTACATCACCTAAGGTCAGGAGTTCAAGACCAGCCTGGCCAACATGGCAAAGCCCCGTCTCTACAAAAATACAAAAATTAACCGGATGTGGTGATGGGTGCCTGTAATCCCAGCACTCGAAAGCCTGAGGCAGGGGACGGCTGGAACCCACGAGGTGGAGGTTGTAGTGAGCAGAGACTGCACCACTGCACTCCAGCCTGGGCGACAGAGGGAGACTCTGTCAAAAAAAAAAAAAAAAAAAAAAGAGTATGGAATGAGACCTGGATTCCTTCCATCTTTGGGGTGAGTGAGCTGTGGTATTTATCCACCAACTCCTACCAGATCTGGTGGAGGCCTGCTTTCGGAGCGGGTCTGCTGGTGTGGGGGAAGCTCAGGCAAAGGGATGCAGGTGCCGGCAGTTGGAAGTGGAGCCATCCTTCCCTGGAGCAGTAAAGGCCGAGGGGATATGAATGGGATGCGGACAGCACACGCTCCAGTATGAGCATTTACACAGCATCTGCCAGATGCTCCGTATTGTGGATCCTTAACACAGATCTTCTCCAACCCTCACATGGATACTGTATCGTAGGTACCAGTTCACTCCAGCCTTTCGGATAAGGGATTGAGGCTCACAGCGGTGGGAGAATGGCTGAGCTGGGATTTAAACCTGAGGTTCCGAGATTCTTTCCATTTTCTCATGCTAGCTGCTACAAAGTACTGAAATGGTCCTCGAAGAGCAAGAGGGCAGAGCTAAGGTGGAGGGTGGCTTAGGAAACAAGGAACAGGCTTATACCCACTCCATGGCCCCCTGATGACTTTGATCTCAAGCCACCAACTTGAGATGCCAGCTGCGTTGGCGTGAGATGTCAATGCTCAACGCTGGTGGCCACCTTACTGCTTACTGCAGCCAGTCCACAAAACTCTACGCTACATTTCATCAGCTCCTCTTTCTTTTCCTCTGAGATTTGGTGGGCACACAGTGGTCCAGTACCTCTCTTTTTTGAGCTGTTTTCTGACACAGTCCTCGATGACTGGATTCTGGAGTGTGTAGTACTTGGTCCAGTAGATGCAGATGACTTCATACTCCAGGAGCAGGTCCATCACCGTGGTGAAGCCTTCATCCAACATGAAATTCTCGTTTTCCTCAGTACCCATTTCCCAGGCGTAGATGGTTAGTAGTTCAAGAGCATAGAGAGGGGGTAGATTGGCCCTGGGCGACCTGGCTTTCACATACTGTTGAAAGAGATGGGAAGAAAGAGAGACCCTAAGATTCTGTGTAAGGATGGCATTGGACCAGAAGCTGAGAAATCCAGGTTGTGCAGCCTGCTGTGTGATCTTGGCTAAGTCACATTCCAACTCTGGACATAGGTTTCACCATTTTATTTATTTTATTTTATTTTTGGAAAAAAAGGAGTGAAGGAGAGGAAGAAAGAGGAAGAAAAAGAGGGAGAGAAAATGGGAATGGGGAATGTAGCTTTATTCTAAAAATGGGTATTAATAATGGCCGATCAATATTTTGTGTATTTAAGGTGGAGAATGTATATTTTGTGTATTTAAAATGGAGTGCTCTATAAATATTTATTGAGTTTACTTGTTCCGGATCTGAGTTCAAGTCCTGGATATCCTTATTAATTTTCTGTCTTGTTGAGTCTAAATCTCTTTATGAGTCTCATGTATCTGGGTGTTAGGATCATCATTGATCCTTTTACCACTATATCTTTGTTGCTTTGAAATCTATTTTATCAGATGCGAGAATTGCAACTCCTGCTTTTTATTTATTTATTTTTGCTCTCCATTTGGTTGGTAAATCTTTCTCCATCCCTTTGTTTTAAGTCTTTGTGTGGTTTCACCATTTTAGAATTAAAGGGCTGAGTTAGTCCATTGGGCTTCAATACGTGCTTGACAGATGTAACTCCTGGAGTGAGATTATGAGCAGGTGTCCAAAGGAGTGAGCAGGTTGTGCTCTGTCACAAGCATCCTAGCCTAAGCAGTTCCACTGAAATCCATTTTAATGCATTGAGCTTCTGAGAAATGCTTCTTTAAAGAAAGGAAAGGTTTCCTTAGATAGAGGGAAAAAATGGTAATAGGCAAGATTCTGTAGTGAAGATTGGGGCTGCCTCTCTAGCAGACATTCTTTCCTTCCCCATTGCACAGAAGCCATGATGTTTAAAAGGGGTTGACCGCCACCCTCAGCTCCAGGATGGGCCGTGACTGGCACAGGCCTAACGGCATAAACCTTTCCACTTGCAAGTGATTGGTTCAAGAGAAGGCATGCCGTCTAAGCTGGCTCACTGGAGTAAAGTCTAGTTATTTTGTTCAGTGGTTGAAAGAACGGAAGTCCTCTCGTGTGTGTGTATGAGGGCAGGAACAGTTGTGGCTATTTTGCCACCAAGAGGGCAACAAGTCAGAGGACCAAGTTGACATATAGAGGACTGAGAAGCTGAGAGGATTCCAGAGAAACAGAGTCAGTGCCCTTTCCAAACAGTGCCTGAAGCCCCCTCCCCACTATTTAGGGGTTTTCATACATGAGCTGATAATTCCCTATATTGTTTAAGCTAGTTTGAGTTGGTTTTTGTGTTTTTCTCTTACTTACAAAAGAAAGCTTCTTAACTGATGCTGGTCACTTCCTGTGTTAAGAATCTCACTGAGGGCCGGACGCGGTGACTCATGCCTATAATCCCAGCACTTTGGGAGGCTGAGGTGGGTGGATCACGAGGTCAAGAGATCAAGACCATCCTGGTCAACATGGTGAAACCCCATCTCTACTAAAAATACAAAAAATTAGCTGGGCATGGTGGTGCGTGCCTGTAATCCCAGCTACTTGGGAGACTGAGGCAGGAGAATTGCCTGAACCCAGGAGGCGGAGGTTGCGGTGAGCCGAGATTGCGCCATTGCACTCCAGCCTGGGTAACAAGAGCGAAACTCCGTCTCAAAAAAAAAAAAGAATCTCACTGAGGCTCACATCTGTAATCCCTGAATTTTGGGAGGCCAAGGCGGGTAGATCATGAGTTCAGGAGTTTGAGACCAGCCTGGCCAACATGGTGAAACCCCGTCTCTACTAAAAATACAAAAATTAGCTGGGCACAGTGGCGGGCGCCTGTAATCCGGGTTACTAGGGAGGCTGAGGCAGAAAAATTGCTTGAACCCGGGAGGCGGAGGTTGCAGTGAGCTGAGATTGCACCACTGCACTCTAGCCTGGGAGACAGAGCAACACTCCATCTCAAAAAAAAAATAAATAAAAAGTCTCACTGAGGGCCGAGCACGGTGGCTCTTGCCTGTAATCCCAGCACTTTGGGAGGCCGAGGCAGACGGATCATGAGGTCAAGAGATCGAGACCATCCTGCCAAACATGGTGAAACCCCGTCTCTACTAAAAATACAAAAATTCACCAGGCATGGTGGCACGTGCCTGCAATCCCAGCTACTTGGGAGGTTGAGGTGGGAGAATTGCTTGAATCTGGGAGGCAGAGGTTGCAGTGGGCCAAGGTCACACACTGTACTCCAGCCTGGGTAACAGAGGAAGATCTTGTTTCAAAAAAAAAAAAAAAAAAAGAATCTCACTGATACATTGATAGAAAGTGAAAATTTTGGTGAAATACTCAGTGGTTTGATTTGTGGAAGCAAAACTGACATATTTTCCTGTGGCCATTATATATATTATATCACATTCCACAGCTAGAGAGAAAAAAACTGTAACACTTTGGCCTTGAAACAAACAAATAAACGCAGGATCATCTTGTATAATTCTCTCCTCCCCAGTCAGTGAAAGCTTGGGCCTTCCCTATAGGTCACTGACTCACTAACAAAAACACTTTATCCCTGACTTTAGAAATTCCATTTTAAATTCAAATTTATTTGTAAGTTAATGAATTTGTTTTGTGACCTTTTGCAAATTCATACTTAACACTCAATTTTGTAAATCATAACTAATAACATTATAATTTTGTTAGGAATTTAAACTTATGGTAATACAACTTATTTTCTCCAATACTAGTGAAATGTTACATTCTTAAAACTTAGATGATATATAAAATGTAGGATGCCTGTCATCGGTAAGATGTAAGCCTTAGTAAATGGATTTAAAAAAAAAACCCAGGTCAACTTACTTCAATTCCCGGCTCAACTGATCCTTCGGCCTCAGCCTCTAGAGCTGCTGGGACTACAGGTACCCGCCACCATGCCCAGCTAATTTTTGTATTTGTGTAGAGACGGGTTTCACCGTGTTGCTTAGGCTGGTCTTGAACCCTTGGGCTCAAGTGATCCTCCTACCTCAGCCTCCTAAAGTGTTGAAATCACGGGCGTGAGCCGTGACATCTGGCCACTAATTGTTTTTTCTTTAAATCCCTGTTATGTTTTATTTTTATTGGCTCAAATCTTTCCTTCTGCTGTCTGATTCCTTTGTAACTTCTCTGTAAGTTTTACATAATAAATGATTTTTGTCTCTGAGTTTTGTTTTGCAGTTGGAGTTTCCATTGATTATCTTGGGGGAAGATTTTTGCTTCTAAAACTGACTGAGCTGTTGCCTGAGAAATGTCCCCGGGGGCTGTTCACACTCACACAGGCCCTCTTTTCCACTCCTGGGGTGGAATTAAAGAAATCCTTCCTCCTGTTGGTCCTTAACCTGCTGTGGTTAACGGCCACGGTACCCAGCGATGTTGACATCTGCCAGTCCTAGACTGTAACTGAAGCATTACAAGAACTGTGGGCTGGGTGTGGTGGCTCATGCCTGTAATCCCAGCATTTTGGGAAGCCAAGGTGGGAGGATCGCTTGAGACCACTTGGAAATCAGGCTGGTCAACACAGTGAGACCCTGTCTATACAAAAGAAAAATAAAAAAATTAGCCAGGCATGATTGTGCATGCCTCTAGTCCCATTACTTAGGAGGCTAAGGTGGGAGGATCACTTGAACCAGCGAGGTGGGGGCTACAGTGAGTAGTGATCTCACTGCTCCCTCTAGCCTGGGCAACGAAGCGAGACCCTGCCTCAAAAAAAAAAAAAAAAGAACTAGTTTACTGAAATACTGTATGGTACCTGCTTTTCTCCTTCCTTCTCTATTTCTTTCTTCCTCCTCCTCTCCTCCTTTTCCACCTTCTTCACTGAGGGTTTCACTTTACATTTCAAAAGACTAGCATTCTCTCCCTCTCTACCCGATTCCATTTCCCCTGGGGGCAGTTTCCTGAGAGGAAAATCAGGCTCTGTCTTTCCTCCCCACCCTCCTTCCTCTCCCCACTTGCCCCTGCCCTCCAGGCAGCCCCTCACCTGCTGGTACCAGTGCTTCACCAGGCGCAGGAGGCTCTTTAGCTTAGTTGGTCGATGTTTCACGAAGTTTCGCTGCAGTTCGCTGAAGGACGGGGAGAAATTTCCAGGAACACCGCAGGCGTTGATCAGGCTCACATAGACCTCAGCGGGTGGCTGGGTGTTGGGAACAGAAGTCCCTGAGGAGTGAGGGAGAGCCTGCTTATTCAATGGAGTTATCCCTCCAGGGACACTTGAGACCTCCTATCTTCAAAACCAAAGGTCTGCCTTGTCTAATTGTCCTTTTTGTGAAGTTCTTACTTGGGGAACCAACATGGGGCTTTGCACGAGTCAGGCCACTCCTGGACTATCGTCCTCCCTGGATGTCCTCAATATCCTCGTTTTCTTTAATGTCTGTTTCGGATCTCTTTCTGGGTAATCTGTTGGAACCTCTCAATACTTATAGGGATGCTGGGCATGGTGGCTCAAGCCTGTAGTACCAGCACTTTGGGAGGCCAAGGCAGGTGGATCACCTGAGGTCAGGAGTTTTAAACCAGCCTGGCCAACATGGTGAAACCCTGTCTCTACTAAAAATACAAAAATTAGCTGGGCATGACATGGTGGCAGGCGCCTGTAATCCCAGCTACTCAGGACGCTGAGGTTGGAGAATCGTTTGAACCCGGGAGGCGGAAGTTGCAGTGAGCTGAGATCGTGCCACTGCACTCCAGCCTGGGTGACAGAACAAGACTCAGTCTCAAAAAAAAAAAAAAGAAAGAAGAAAATACTCACAGGGAGAAGCAGTTCCGTGGTACACGTCACTGAGACAACCCAGCGCTCTCTTCCTTGCTAAAATTGGGTCCTGTCTGATACCTTCTCCAAAAAGCAGCTCTGTGCAGCAGCCATCACAGCCAACAGGAGTTAGCACACGAGATGAAACCTCTGGGATCTGGGCTTTCAGCACACAGGGTTTACTTCCAAT
Source organism: Callithrix jacchus (assembly GCF_049354715.1). Taxonomy (NCBI): domain Eukaryota; kingdom Metazoa; phylum Chordata; class Mammalia; order Primates; family Cebidae; genus Callithrix; species Callithrix jacchus. The sequence continues at coordinate 124,174,288 of NC_133510.1, forward strand.
ACCTAGGACTCTACCAGAGGACAAACACCAGGGGCCAGTGAGTTGTGCTCCTGGAAGCAGCCCCAGGCCAGTGGCGGGCCAGCAAGCACTCCAGCGTCCCACTTGGCATCCCATGGAGGGAGCTCTATAATATGACTGCGAGTTCTCCAAGGACATGAAGTCCAGAGTGGTGACGCCCACGGATGCACACTGTATTGAATTCCTGCCTTTCCCATCTCAGTTCCATTCTTCCCCACCAGTATTGGGATTAATGCCCAAATAAATTGCTTGTCCTCACACCCTTGTCTTTGGATCAGCTTCTAGAAAATGCGGTGACAGACCCCCACTCCCGCTTTTAGCTCCTTCCCCTCACTGGGTGTCAGCGCCTCCTGAATGTTCTTTCCCAAGAAAGTCCCTTCCTGAGCACCCTTTCTGTGGTTTCCAGGCCACCCCATTCTTTTCCTCTTAGCACTGACACCATTTGCAATCATGTATTAATCTGCGCTATTCTTGGGTCAATTTCTATCTTCCAAGTTGAGCACATGATAGCCAGAGTTGGGTGAATCCTGTGCGCTGCAGTAACCCGGCCCCTAGCCCAGGACACAGATGGAATGAATGAATGTGGGTGTGTGCACGTGGCTGTGAGTGAAAGATGACACACTGGGAAGTCTCCTCGGGAGGGCAAGTGTTGAGTCCACTGGGCTTCCCCTCCCCTTACCCAGGGCTCTGTAGGCAGGCACGATGGTGACAGTGATGGGCTCCGCAGCCTGCCAGGCCTGGATGGTGAAGACGAGAGCATCAGGGACTCTCTGCTCCACCCGCAGGTCCTCGAGCCCGAGAGCCAGCAGGTCCTGGGATTGCCACATGGTTTTCAGTAATAGCCTCAGAACAGCTTGGTGGTGTGTGGCTGCCTCCTGGAAGCTGTGGAAACAGCTCAGAAACGCCACCAGCTCCACCTCTCTTCTGCTCCTGAGAATCGTGCCATTCCCGAAGGAGCCCACCTGCAGAACACAGAGCCCCGTCACCCTGAGGCCAGCTGCCGTGTGCCAGGCACCCCCTGCGGCACTTTACATGCACTGTCTCACTGAATGCTCACACTCCCTGAGGGATGGGTAGTGGGTCAGACTAATACCCACACTTCACAGGTGAGAAAACAGGTATCTCGAGGATCTCGAGACACCGGATCGAGACATGGGGCAGCCTGAAAAAGATCCTGCCTCTTTCCTACTTCTTATCTGGGTAAACATTCTGACTCCTACAACCTTCACCCGTAAAATGAAAGTAACGGTGGACCATGGGTCATTGAGCTACTGGGAGGACTGGATGAAATGTATGCGGGGTTTGGTGGGGTGCCCGGCACACAGGAAGTCAGCAACACATTGCTCTTTCTCCTCATTAGTCACTTGTCCCGGATCTCACAGTTTGCAGCCCTCAGAGCCCAGCCTCATTTTTTCTGTGTGTGACAGTTCACTCCCATTGCCCAGGTTGGACTGCAGTGTCGCGATCTTGGCTCAAGCAATCCTCCCTCCTCAGCCTCCCAAGTAGCTAGTACTACAGGCCTGTGCCCCAATGCCTGGCTAATTTTTGTACTTTTTGTAGAGATAGGGTTTTGCTGTGTTGTCCAGGATTGATCTCCAACTCTTGGACTCAAGAGATTTGCTCCCCTCGGCCTCCCAAAGTGCCCAGCCTCTTATCTATGACACTGCATTGCTTCTGAGACGCAGTCTTCTTATCCACAGAGTGAGGCCAGCTCCAGAGGAATGATAGCGTTTACTCTGTAGGGTTGTTTGAGAATTCTGGGGGTGGGGTCCTGAATAATTTCATGGTATTATAAAGCAAGAGGAAGTTTGCCTAGTGCATTTAAGATCCATAGGCTGTGAAATGGGGCAGCCTGAAAAAGATCGTGACTCTTCCCTGTGTGTTTTGTTCTTTTTTTGAGACGGAGTTTTGCTCTTGTGCCCAGGCTGGAGTCCAGTGGCATGATCTTGGCTCACTGCAACCTCCATCTCTTGGATTCAAGAGATTCTCCTGCCTCAGCCTCCTGAACAGCTGGGATTACAGGCGCCTGCCACCATTGCCAGCTAATTTTGTATTTTTAGTAGAGAGGGTGCTTCTCCATGTTGGTCAGGCTGGTCTTGAACTCCTGACCTCAGGTGATCCACCTGCCTTGACCTCCCAAAGTTCTGGGATTACAGGCAAGAGCAACTGTGCCTGGCCCTCTTCCCCGTTTCATATCTGGGTAAACATTCTGACTCTTAAGATCTTCACCTGTAAAATGAAAGTAATGCTGGGACATGAGTCATTGGGCTACTGGGAGGATTGGATGAAATCATGTATACCAGGGGTTTGGTGGGGTGCCCAGCACGCAGGAAGTCAGCAACACGTGTCTCTTTCTCCTCATTATCTAGCTGACTTAGACAATTCTTTCTGCTGTCAGGGGGGTCGGTTTTCCTGTCAGTAATGGAAGGGGGTTGAGATGGATGATTTTGAAGGGATTTTTTGATGTTTGGAGATTCTAGATGAGCTCTCCCGGCCCTGTTGCCTCTGGTATGCAAAGCCCCACAACGACTGTCCTCCTCTCCTCATTCCGTGTTGGGAGATGGAATTGCTTGGGAGGCATCAGACCCACAGTGGGCCACTTTTCCTGGTGGACAGAGTTACTGCACATGAAGCAGAATCCAGCTGTTGCCAGATGACACAACACAGGCTGAGCATGCCCTGTGCCTGGCACTCCTGAGAGCCTTGTATACAATTATTCCTTCTAATCTTCACTTCCTGCCCAGGCTTGGCGGCTCATGCCTATAAAAATTCCGGCACTTTGGGAGGCCTTGGTGGATGGATCACCTGAGGTCTGGAGTTCAAGATCAGCCTGGCCAACATGGTGAAACCCTTGTCTCTACTAAAAACACAAAAATTAAAAGAAAAATAATAATTATCTGTGATCGCCAGCTAAAAGAAAAAAAAGAGGCTGGGCGCGGTGGCTCACGCCTGTAATCCCAGCACTTTGGGAGGCCGAGGCAGGTGGATCATGAGGTTAAGAGATCGAGACCATCGTGGCCAACATGGTGAAATCCCGTCTCTACTAAAAACACAAAAAATTAGCTGGGCATGGTGGCGTGTGCCTGTAATCCCAGCTACTCAGGAGGCTGAGGCAGGAGAATTGCTTGAACCCAGGAGGCGGAGGTTGCGGTGAGCCAAGATCGTGCCATTGCACTCCAGCCTGGGTAACAAGAGTGAAACTCTGTCTCAGAAAAAAAAAAGAAAAAAAGAAAAACCAATAAAATAAAATAAAATAAAAAAATTAGTCAGGTGTGGTGGTGAGTGCCTACAATCCCAGCTACTGGGGAAGCTGAGGCAGGAAAGTCGCTTGAACTCAGGAGGCAGAGGTTGTGGTGAGCCAAGGTCTCGCTGCTGCCCTCCAGCCTGGGCAACAGAGTGAGATTCTATCTCAAAAAAACACAACCCCCTCCAAAAAAACTTCACTTCCCATATTGAGGTGGGTACTAGGAGAATTCTCTCCAATGTACAGATGAGAAAGCTGAGGCAGCGTGGAGTTAATCAGCTTGCCATGGTCTCCCAGCCAGCAGGCAGTGGAGTCAGCGAAAGAGCCAGAACTCAAGTAGTGAGTGGTTCTTCGGCCTCTTTCTTCCTTGTGACCCAAGGCTGTGAGCCAGGCCCTGCTTCTGAGGTACCATGGGCATTCAGACCCGGCACTTCCACCCCATGGGAGAGGGTTGGAGATGGCACCCGGTGTGTGAATGAGGGACATAACCCCCAAAAGCTATGTCTAGACCTTCCTTTCTTTTTTGACAGGGTCTTGCTCTGTTGCCCAGACTGGAGTCAATGGCACAATCTTCACTCACTGAAGCCTTGGCCTCCTGGGCTTATGCAATCCTCCCACCTCAGCTGGAACTGAGTAGCTGGAACTATGGGCATTCACCACCATGCCCAGCTAATTTTTTGTATTTTTTTTTGTAGAGTTGGGGGTCTCACCATTTTGGCCAGGCTGGTCTCGAATTCCTGGGCTCAAGCAATCCTCCCACCTTGGCCTCCGAAAGTGCTGGGATTACAGGAGCGAGCCACCGAGCCTGGCCCAGACTTCCCTTTCAGCCTTTCCCACTGGTAAGATCCAGGCAGAGAGAAAAGAGCACATCCAGAGCAGGCTTCCTAATTTACTTCACTTTTAAACCTATTTAAGCACAATTCATTTGAAGCATTCCCTTATGTGGAGCCCCTCTGCTCACTAGATGTTCAGGGGGTGGGGAAAAGGAGGATTTAGACTCTAAATAAGATATATCATTTCTCATTAGTCATGGCTCTCTGGGGATTGCTACCACTTAGTGGTTTCAAGGGGAGGAGTGGCTATGATGTGCAGGAAGGTAAATAGCATTCCCTGCCGTAAAAACTCATTCTTGGCCAGGCTCGGTGGCTCATGCCTGTAATCCCAGCACGTTGGGAGGCTGAGATGGTAGGATCACTTGAGGTCAGGAGTTCAAGACCAGCCTGGCCAACATAGTGAAACCCTGTCTCTACTAAAAATACAAAGATTAGCCAAGTGTGGTGGCACACTCCTGTAATACCAGCTACTTGGGAGGCTGAGGCACAAGAATCAATCTCTTGAACCCTGGAGGCGGAGGCTGCAGTGAGCCGAGAGTACGCCACTGTAATCCAGCCTGGGCAACAGAGCAAGATTCCGTCTCAAAAACAAATGAATAAAAACCAAAACAAAAAAACTCATTCCTGTAGCATCCTTGTCTTGCCAGACACTCCTTATTCCTTCCACTTTATTCTCAGGGTTGTCGGGGAGGGAGTGGCCTGGGAGGGTCTGCCGGAGTCAGACTTGTGTCTCAGGCCCGGAAGAAAGCTCGGCAGGAATTATAATGATCTTCTGTTTCTGAGCATTTATCACGCACCAGTCGCTCAGCCTGCACTGCACCATTGGCTTGGTGAGGGAGAGACAAGGATGCTGGATGCCCCAATCACAGATGAGAAGACTGTGGCTTTGAGAAATAAGAGTGGTAAGCAAAGCCACACAGCAGGTAACGGAAGAAACAAAGAGGCTGTCTGAGATCAAAATTTGTGCTTTCTCACTTATAAATTGTACAGCCTCAGGCTTCACATGCTGGGGACAGATGCGAAGAACAGATAGGGGCCTGCGGCTTCTAGGTCTCTCTGTGAGTTGGTTGCCCTTAGAGAGAGAACTTGATCACTGGGCTGGGAGTCAGGAGTCTTAATTGTAGTCTTGCTTTTGCCTCCAACTTGCTGTGTGACCTTGAGATATCTCTCACCCTCTCTGTGCCTCAGTTTACTTAATATTTAAGTGAGGGATTGGTGAGATGGTCTGATCCTCCAAAGCCTTTCTAGCTCTGACCCTTTTGAATTTGATCCTACCTAGCACAGGAGGTGGCATGAAACAGTTGGAGGAAGGGATTGGAGAAAAATCTCAGTGAGCGGGGGGCTTGGATCCCTTGAGTCAAGTTCAAATCCCAGCTTCAACACTAATGTGTGACCTTGGGCAAGTCACCTCACTTCTCTGAGCCTCTATTAAAAAAATCATTTTACTGGCCAGGTGTGGTGGTTCACGCCTGTAATCCCAGCACTTTGGGAGGCTGAGGTGGGCATATTCTTGAGCCCAGAAGTTTGAGACCAGCATGGGCAACATTGGTGAAACCCCGTCTCTACAAAAAAATACAAAAATTAGCTGGTCATGGTGGCGCGTGCCTGTAATCCCAGCTACTCAGGAGAATTGCCTGAACCCAGGAGGCGGAGGTTGCAGTGAGCCGAGATCGCGCCATTGCACTCCAGCCTGGGTAACAAGAGAGAAACTCCATCTCAAAAAAAAAAAAAAAAAAAGTTAAAACATATAGAAAAATGGAAAGATGATACAACTAACACTCATACACCCAACTAGTTGATTCAACAAGTGTCAATTTCTATCTACATTTGCTTAATCTAAGCCATGTTAAAGTAAATTACAGACGCCAGGGAACTTTGTCCCTAAATACGTCAGTGTTTGTGTCCAAACAGAACATTCTCCTTGAAAACCACACAAGCACTGTTCCACCTAACAAAAACCAACAATTTCCCACATCAGATACATACACCATCTGATATCTAGGCCATATAGAAATTCCCCCGTTGTCCCCAAACTGTATTTTACAGATGGTTCATTCACACCAGGATCCAGCTAAGGACCTTGCTTTGTATTAGTTCTGAGCCTCCATTTTGCTAATCTGTAAAGAATAGTACCTATCTCAGGTCAGGCACCATGGCTCATGCCTGTAATCCCAGCACTTTGGGAGGCTGAGGCAGATGGATTGCCTGAGGTCAGAGTTCAAGACCAGCCTGACCAACATGGAGAAACCCTGTCTTAGTAAAAATACAAAATTAGCCAGACGTGGTGCCTGTAATCCCAGCTACTCAGGAGGCTTCTCTTGAACCCAGGAGATGGAGGTTGCAGTGAGCCGAGATTGCACCATTGTACTCCACCCTGGGCAACAAGAGTGAAACTCCATCTCAAAACAAAAAACAAAGCACCACCCCGCAAAAAAACCCAACAGTACCTATCTCACAGGGTGCAAGAATTAGAGACAGTGCATATTAAAACGTTAGGCTAGCGAGGCCCCAAATGTGAGCTATCATTATTAGACTCATTCTGCTGAAGGCAGTGGTGCAATAGGGTGTAGACAGCTAGGTGGGACGCGGTGTCCTGAGATGTCATCAGCATGGGCGAGGGATCAGGAGGACAGGGGTCCCCAGCATCCTCAGGGACGTGGACTCTGCTAGTGGGTTTTGTCCTGCGTGGGGAACTGGAGGAGCCCAGTCTTACCTTGATCACCTTCAGCACCTGCACATCCCGGTCCAGCCCATGCTCCCCCTGGAAATTCTCCTGCCTCAGAAACTGCTCCACGGTCCGCACAGCGTCCAGCACCTCTTCCTTCCACTCCCGGTGGGGCTGCAGCCACTGAGCCACGAAGGAGTCCAGCCTGGAGGCTGGTGTGGCATACAGCTCCTGTGTCAGTGCCATCTCTGTACCCAGAGTACCACTGCTGGGCAGATATATAGCCAGACACCTACCCAGCTCCCTGGCACACAACCCCTTTGTTAAGGCGGCTCCTCCTCAGCTGCCCTCCAGTGCTCCGTAGGATGAATGACCCTAGCAAATAGGAAACCAGAAGTGATGGGCTGACTTGGGGTCCCTTCTTGGAGACTCTCTCACTGCATAGAGGCACAGGAGGATGCTAGACTGAGGTCGGAATGCCTGGGGCCACCTTAAAAAGCCTGTCATCTAGTCTATCTCTCTGCTGTCAGTTTCGATTCTCAGCTTTTAGAATTTCCCTTTTATGATGTTTGGAAACTGAAATTGGATAGTGTTTGACCCTAGAGGAGGCAGCTTGCCCAGTAGGTTGGAGTAGGATCGTTGTTAGTCAATTCAACGGCTTAAATGTGCCTAAGGAAATCGAGGCAAATAGTAAAAAATGAAAAAACAAAAACAAAAGGAAATCGAGGCTTGGGAACAGAAGGGACGTGCTCATGTTCAGGTGAAGGAGTAGAATCTGGAGTCTGAGAGAACAGATTGGGAGTTCTAGTCCACCCTGTGCCCGACTCTAGCCTCTCTAATCCCTCACGCTCGCTATTCCTAAAGTGGATTTAACAGGTATTGTGACCCATGCACTGAACCAAGTTCATGCACTGAGCTAAGAAGATGAAATAAGATGAGGTTCCTGTTCCAAGGGGGCTCCCAGAGCAGTGCGGGAGATAGCTAAGAAAAGAGACTCCAAGACCTGGTGCGGTGGCTCACGCCTGTAAGCCAGCACTTTGGGAGGCTGAGCCAGGCAGGTCACCTGAGGGCGAGAGTTCGAGACCAGTCTGACCAACATGGAGAAACCCAGTCTCTACTACAATTACAAAATTAGCCGGCGTGGTGGCACATGCCTGTAATCCTAACTACTCGGGAGGCTGAGGCAGGAGAATTGCTTGAACTTCGGAGATGGAGGTTTTGGTGAGCTAAGATGGCACCATTGCACTCCAGCCTGGGCAAGAAGAGCAAAAGTCCATCTAAAAAAAAAAAAGAGAGAGGCTCCAAAAGTTCAGTGCGATGTGTGTTAAGTAGGAAAAAAGCATGAAAATTTGGTGGGAAGTGGGCACATGAATTTCATTTGGTGTTAGCAGACACCTGCTTGAGAGGAATCTTAAAGACCAGAGATCCAGGCTGGGTGGCTCATACCTGTAATCCTAGCACTTTGGGAGGCAGAGGTTAGAGGATCACTTGAGGCTAGGAGTTCAAGACCAGGCTGGGCATCATAGTGGACACCTGCAATTCCCCAAACTCTGAAAAATAAGCACTCCAGGGCTTAGTCCTGGGTCCTCTTCGCTTGTTGCTCTAGACTTACTCCCTTGGTGATTTCAACCAGTGTTTAAATGTTTTTACCCTGGCAACTCCCACATTTTAATTTAATTTTTATTTATTTATTTATTTTTGAGATGGAGTCTCATTCTGTCACCCAGGCTGGAGTGCAGTGGTGCGATCTAGGCTCACTGCAACCTCCACCTCCCAAGGAGCTGGAATTACAGGAGCATACCACTACACCTGGCTAATTTTTTTGTAATTTTAGTAGAGACAGGGTTTCACCATGTTGCCCAGGCTAGTCTCGAACTCCTGACCTCAAGTGATCTGCCCTCTTTCGCCTCCCAAAGTGCTGGGATTATAGGCGTGAGCTACCCACCCAGTGACTCTGACATTTGTATCTTAAATCCAGACCTCTTCCCTGAAATCCAGACTCATGTACCCAACTCCCCCCTCCACACTGGCTTTGAATTCCAGTCTGCCCTTTGCCATCTTCATAACTTCTCTGCTTCTGTGGTGAAGATGACTGCAAGGGTAGAAGAAGATGGAGGGAGATAGTCAGGACACTGTGCAGTGGTGCAGCTGAGAGGCAGTGGTGGCCTGGAGCAATAGCTACAAAAATTTTAAAAATAATAGCTAAATGTAGTGGCATGCACCTGTAGCCCCAGCTACTTGGGAGACCACTTGAGTCTAGGAGTTTCAGGCTGCAGTGAACTATGATGGCACCACTGCACTCTAGCTGGGCAACAGCATGAGACTCTGTCTCAAAAAAAAGCAATAATAACTACTGGGACTCCAGCCAGGAGGATGAGGGCACAGCATAGATAAAGCCTGAAAAGGGTAAATGACGCTAGGGTGTGCCAGGGACTTCAGTGTCTGTGTGCCCTGGCATGCAAAGGCGAGCAGGGGAGAGGTGAGAAATGTACCTGGACAGGTGGGCAGGACTGAATCTTGGAGTGCCATTCACTCATTCATTCATTCATTCACTCATGCATTCATTCATTCACTCGTTCATTGATTCATTCACTCGTTCATTCAATGATACTTAGTGGGCACCTCCTCTGTGCCAGACAGGTGCTGTGGATACAATAGTGAACAAAGAGTAGTGAAAAATCCCCGCCTGCAGAAAGCTTGCTTTCTGGTAGTGAAGACCAACAATAAATAGGATAAATAAATAAAATTATAATAAAGAAGATGGTGGTAAGTGCTAAGCATGAAAACAAAGCAAGGAAACGGATTAAGAGGTCGTGTGTGTGTGTGTGTAAGGGGGTGTGTATTTAGGTGTTCAGTCTTACATAAGGTAATTAGGGAAGGCCTCCCTGAAAAGAAGACATCTGAGAAAAGACATAAGAAGGTAAAGAAGGCTGGGTGCGGTGGCTCACACCTGTAATCCCAGCACTTTGGGAGGCCAAGGTGGGCGGATCACCTGAGGTCAGGAGTTCGAGACAAGCCTGACCACATGGAGAAACTCCATCTCTACTAAAAATACAAAATTAGCTGGGTTTTCTCCATGTTGGCCAGGATGGTCTCTAACTCCTGATCTCAGGTGATCCACCTGCCTCGGCCTCCCAAAGAGCTGGGATTACAGGCATGAGCCATTGGATTTTCTTTATTTTTTATTATACTTTAAGTTCTGGGGTACATGTGCAGAACATGCTGGTTTGTTACATAAGTATACACGTGCCGTGGTGGTTTGCTACATCCATCACCCCGTCATCTACATTAGGTATTTCTCCTAATGCTATCCCTCCCCTATCCCCCCGCCCCCTACTATCCCTCCCCTAGCCCCTCAGCAACCCAAAGTGCTGGGATTACAGGCATGAACTACTATGCCTGGCCAAGCCCCAAATTTAAGTGATGGGCAGAGGAAGAGAAATTTAGGCAGTACCAGCTGGGGTGGCTAAAGAGAGGGGAACAAACCAGAGTTTAAAAAAGTCATCCACATTGCCCAATGCTTTTGAGAATTTAAGACACACAGATCTGAGAATTACCCAGGAAAACCACTGGCAATGGAGGTGGGTGCAGTTTTAGGGGAGAGGAGGGAGCTGAAGCCAGATTAGGGTGGGTGGATGGGGGGCACGGAGACGGGAAGTGCAGATGATTCTTTTAAGGAGTTTGTCAATCATGACATATTTCAATTTAGCTTTTCAAACTGGCTAACCCCAAGTGGAAAGCATCACATGTTTTAATCACATCAATTCTAAAAGTTCTTATATTTCCAATGTTTGGTAGTGCTCGATCCTTGAGCAGTACCACGTTCTGAGGATTTAAAGAGCAGTGACAATTTCGCAAAGCTAAGTCAACAATCGGTTAAGGCTCCATACATCTGCCATATGGTTAGAATGACTGACAATGAACTTCGAAGCAATATAGGAGTTATCCAAACAGTAAGCATTCAGACCTTAACCTATTCATTTCCGCTTCAACTTCATGAAATCGCCGAGGGTTACATAGCTTTCAATGATTTGATCATTAATATGTTGGATGACATTTGAGGATTTCAAAAGGGAACATGAAATCAGTAATGTGTTGGTTTTATGGTTTGTTAAAATACCACCCAGTTGAGTAGGCATCTGCAGGGAGGGAAAAGACCCAGGGATAGGAAGGGGTTGAGCTAGGTTTGGGGCTGGAGAAAGATTCACAAAGATGAGTATTGTCTTAGCTTGGATTCCCACAATGCACAGCATGAGATAGAGTCTTGCTGTCTTGCCCAGGCTGGAGTGCAGTGGAGTGATCTCGCCTCACTGCAAACTCCACCTCCTGGGTTCAAGCAATTCTCCTGTCTCAGCCTCCCAAGTAGCTGGGACTACAGGTACACACCACCACACCTGGCTAATTTTTGTATTTTTAGTAGATATAGGGTATTACCATATTGGTTAGGCTGGTCTCGAACTCCTGACCTCAAGTGATCCACCCACCTGGGCCTCCCAAAATGCTGGGATTATAGGCACGAGCCACCTCGCCCTACTGAGAACCCCAGTACCTTTAAGGCCTGTCCTATTTTGGTATTGGAGTGATTATTTCCATCTTATCTCCTTTACAGCTTGGTCCGGAGAGCTACCTTAGACTCTCCAATGAATTTATTTAAATAGCTGCCTTTCTGCTGCTGTGTTTTGCTTATCTGGGAGGGAGAGTTTCTGTGTCTGTTCCCAGCTTCTTGCAGCTGCAGAAATCCCCCACACGTCCGCTTCTAGCTTCCCTGTACTTAGTCCGTGCTGCTCTGTGGAAATGTGTCTGTGTAACTGAAGTGCTACACAGGCCTGTCTGTGTGATTGTCAAGGAGAGTTGGCCGGTAGCATAAACTAGCTGGCATCCCCCTCTGGCATCATCTGGACTCCTGGATCCACATGACAATTAATTTTAGGTGTCAGGATGCCCAGAGAATGAAATGTTATCCCTAGGTGTGTCTGTAAGGCTATTTCCATAGGAGACTGGCATTTGAATGAGTTCACTGAGCAATGAAGATCTGCCCTCACTAACGGGGGTGGGGGGCAGCATCCAATCCACTGAGAGCCTGGATAGAATAAAAATGTGAAGGAAGGGTGGTAAGTTTGCCATCTCTCCTTGGGAGCAGGGACATTCATCTTCTCTTACCCTCAGACATCAGAACTCCAGGTTCTTGGGTCTTTGGACTTTGAGACTTAAACCTCTGGCTCCTCTGGATCTCCAGCTTGTTGATGGCATATTTTGGGACTGTGAAGCCTCTGCAATCATATAAGCCAACGATATGGTTTGGACCTGTGTCTCTGCCCAAATCTCATGTTAAATTGTAATCCCCAGTATTGGAGATGAGACCTGGTGGGAGGTGATTGGATTTATGGGGGGGGGATTCTCATGAACACGATCCCCCTTTGATACTGTATAGTGAGTGAGTTCTTGTGAGATCTGGTTGTTTAAAAAGTGTGTAGGAGGTCGGCAGGTGGATTGCTTAAGGTTAGGAGTTCAAGACCAGCCTGGCCAATATGGTGAAACCCCGTCTCTACTAAAATACAAAAATTAGCTGGGCTTCATGATAGGCACCTGTGATCCCAGCTACTAGGGAGGCTGAGGCAGGAGAATCGCTTGAACCCAGCAGGTGGAGGTTGCAGTGAGCCAAGATCGCACCACTGCACTCCAACCTGGGTGACAGAGCGAGACTCTGTACCCAAAAAGAAAAAAAGAATGAGGACCTCCCACTTCTCTCTCTTGCTTCTGCTCCAGCCATGATTTTAAGTTTCCTGAGGCCTCCCCAGAAGCAGAAGTTGCTATGCTTCCTGTACAGACTGCAGAAGCGTAAGTCAATTACACCTGTTTTGTTTGTAAATTACCCAGTCTCATGTATTTCTTTATAGCAGTGTGAGGCCAGACTAATATGGCCAATTCCCATAATAAATCCCCTCTTCTGTATCTATACTTATATCCTACTGGTTCTGTTTCTATAGAGAACCCTGACTAATACAGTCCAGTTGCGCCTAATGTTAGCTTCCTGTTGGAAACAGATGCTTGGTGCTGCAAAGAACAATTAGCACTGAGACAAAGGATTTTTTAGCAAGCAATTTTTACTTCCTGGACTGCAGGAAGAGTACTCTCGCCAGACATCTTGCCACAAGAGTACAATGAACAAAGGAAAGCAGGTGTATTTATCTCGTATGCATTTAGGGTCATCCTTACTGCTGTGTCTGATCTCCATTGGCTGGAGCCAGACCTCACAATCTAAAACTAAAGCCCGATTGGCTAATAACTTAAAACTTTTCTAAATGGGTAAGGGGCATAGGCTGTGAGCTGGGACATGCCTGTGGGCACGTCCAGAACAGATATCTTGGTTAAAGTACAAGGACATAGAATATACTACGTGCCTGTAAGCATGGCATGTCTAATAGCTACATGGGATAGGGCTTAACAAAGATTATTAGCACACTTAAGATTTATTCTTGAATAAGAAAGGAAACTTTAAAGGGGAATTTTTTACTTTCCACACTTCCCCTGGACTCTTATGGGCCCTTATATTCTACTTATTTTGTATTTGTATTTTTACAGTCAGGGTCTTACTCTGTCACCCAGGCTGAGGTGTAGTGCCACAATCATAGCTCACTGTAATCTCAAACTCCTGGGCTCATGCAATCCTCCTACCTCAGCCTCCCGAGTGGCTAGGACTATAGATATGAGCTTACCACACCTAGCTAACTTAAGTTTTTTGTAGAGACGGGATTTTGCTGTGCTGCCCAGGCTGGTCTCAAACTCCTGGCCTCAAGTGATCTTCCTACCTTGGCCTCCTAAAGTGCTGGGATTGTAGGTATGAGCCACCGCACCCAGCCCATTCTATTTACTTTTGCTTAAACTGTTTTGAATTGGGTCTCTGTGACTCGAAACCCAAAATGTCCTTATGTTCCAGGGGTGAATGAAATGGAAGGACAAATGGGCAGAAAATTGAAGGCTGGGGAGTGACTGGCAGGCTTGACATGGGGTCTGGATAGAAAGGCAAGTAAACCAGGGTGTAGAAGAAAGGCGTCAGCAGTCCAAGGTCTTTCCTCCTTGAAACGCTAAGACTTTCTTCTCTGAATCCCTTCTTGGAGCCGAATCAAATTCACTGGGCGCCTCCTGGTCCCCCCGTGATACTGGGTTCTTGCTAACTCCTATCAGCCTGCTTTCTGAAGGCCCCCAAAACTCTACAGAATTGTGAATGCCCCCCTGTTTAAAAGTAGGAAGACTGTGGAGCCCGTCCCTGATGATTACCATAATTCATCTCCTTGTATTTTTTTTTTTGGCCAGAAAACTCAGAGGTCCTGATAAGGCAGCCAGCCAGACCCCAGGGAGGTATCTGTGAGCGCTGCCCAGGCAGTGAAAGCAGAAAGCAGCTTCCCAGCCTGGAAGGAGCTAGGGCTTCCCTGGAGCTGCACTCAGGCACCAAGTCTGTCGGTTTCATGGTTCTTGCTCTGCTGCTGGTATTCTCTCCTTGTATTCTGGAGAATAGACTACAGGAGATGAATGATGGTAATCATCGGGGGCGGGGCTCCACAGTCTTTCCTACTTCCAGGAAGCAGGTTCCCCGCCTGGAAGGAGCTAGGGCTTCCCTGGAGCTACAGTCAGGCACCAAGTCTGTGGGTCTCATGGTTCTTGCTACAAACAGCTCAGTTGGACTTGTGGGTCTTAGGCACTTTCTCCTTGTGATATCGGGAGAACCATGGAATAAAGCTGCATTCAGTCCTCAACCCACCCAAAGGACGGAAACCTGCACCAACATGGTCTCATTGCCCAATATCACAACATTTTCTCCATCCTCCTTCCTGGCTCTAAAGCACGAGGGAGATAGCTCCTGGGGATCCTGAAACCAACTGGCAAATGGCAAATGTTGTCAGGGATAAACATGCAAATTTATGCATAAAATAGGAAAGAACACCAATGGTCAGAACTTAATCACATGGTCACACCCGGCTGCAAGGGAGGCTAGGAAATGTCATCTTTAGCCTTTGGCAATGTGCCTAACTAAAAATTCTATTGCTATGAAAGAAAAGGAGAAAGGACATTGAGGGAAAATAGCAATTTCTGCCACAACATTCGTTCTGTTTTTCCCATTTTGGCCCTGATATAGAACTAGGAGTGAGGGAACTGCCAGGACTGGAAAGAATCCAGCTCTTTAGAATTCTCTCTACCCCAACACTAGGATACGAAGGGAGAGTTTGGAGGGGGCAGTGGAAGGACCTAATAACAGCTGGTAGCTGTTGCATTTATTGAGCACTTCTGTGCCAGGCACTGGGTGAAGAATTTCACCTGTGTCATGCTGTTCCAGAACTCAACCAAGACTTCACTCAGTCCTCCTCTAATTCATCCATTCGTTCAACCCATGTTTACTGAGCACCTATTATGTGTTAGCCACTATGTTAGGGACTGGGAGACAGTGGTGAACAAAATGGTCCTCCGTTCTTGCTGAGTTCACAGCAAAGCAAAGTAGTTGTAGCATGAGCTTTGGATCCAGAGTGTCTGGGTTCAATCCGAGTGTATGCATTGTGTGAATGCGGAAGTAATCTAAACTGTCTGTGTCTCAACTTCCCCACCCGGAAAATGCGGATGATGACATTACCTACATCCTGAGGCTACTGGGATGCTCCAAAGAAGTGCTAGATGAAAATCACTCAGCCTGGTACCTGGCACATAGTTGGTACTCAATAAATGTGAGCTATTCTAATGGTGGAGACAAATTTCAAATTGAAATTTTAATTAGATGAGTATGAACAGAAAGAAGAGCGGGGTTCACTATCTGTTAGCAGTGGCTAGAAATCTGGGAGTCTTTTTTTCTTGAGATGGAGTCTTGCTCTGTTGCTCAGGCTGGAGTGCAGTGGTACAATCTCAGCTCACTGCAACCTCTGCCTCCTGGGTTCAAGCAATTCTCCTGCCTCAGTTTCCCTAGTAGCTGGGATACAGGGGCATGCCACCAAACCCTGATGATTTTTTTTCATATTTTTAGTAGAGATGGGGTTTCACCACATTGGCCAGGCTGGCCTCAAACTCCTGACCTCAAGTGATCCACCTGCCTCAGCCTCCCAAAGTGCTGGGATTACAGGTGTGAGCCACTGTGCCTGAATCCTTCTTTTCCCTGGATTATTCAGTCGAAATTTGAGATGTAACTCACACACAACAGATCACACAGATTTGAGGTGCCGTGGATGAGGACGATGTGACTTGCCACCAGACGCCCCTTCAGGACTGGGACACTCATTTCCCAGCTGTTGTGAGTGTTGCTGCTGACAGCTCCTAGTAGAGACCCTGCCAGAGCATTGCCCTCAGACAATGAGAGGTTGCTTCACTCATGATCACGTCCTCCGGCCGGGCATGGTGGCTCATGCCTGTTATCCCAGCACTTTGGGAGGCCAGAGAGGGAGGGATGCTTGAATCTGGGAGGCGGAGGTTGCAGTGAGCTGACATTGAGGAAGGAGACCCTTAATCACCCTTAAGCGTCTGAGACCACCTCCCCCTTGACTTCCGCATTGTATTTCAATAGGGGAAGTAAAGGCTGCCAGACCGGGCGCCACTTCTAATCGCCCTCCTATAGATCACAGGCATGGTATGGAGGAACCTTTCCGGAAGGCATTGCTTTTACTTAAACACGATCAAACCCCCACCTAAGTCATGTACCCCACGCCTACTCCATGGACCAAGACCTTTCACATGTAATTTCTAGAGTTGTAAGCCTTTAAAAGGGCAGGGACTTTCTCTGTTAGGTGAGCTCGGCTATTTGGGGCATTCGGACCCCGCAGCTCCTGGCCAAATAAATGACTACTTCCTTCCCAGTTTGGTGTTGGAGAGGTTTGTTTCACGGCCTTTCATGCCTCAAGATCATATCACTGCCCTCTGGCCTGGGCGACAGGGCGAGACTCCGTCTCAAAAACAAAAAAGAAAAAGAATGGAAAATATCTCTAAGTTACAAAGAGTTCTTACAACTGATGAGAAAGACAGCTCAATGGGAATATGTGTAAATTACATTAATAGCTCCCTCCTGGCCTCAAGTGATCCTCCCACCTCAGCCTCCGGAGTAGCTGGGACCACAGGTGAATGCTACCATACCTGGCTAATTTTCTGTAGAGACAGGGTTTCATTATGTTGCCTAGGTTGGTCTTGAACTCCTGGCCTCGAGTAATTTGCCTACACTGGCTTCTCAAAGTGAGGCGATTGCAGGCCAGAGCCTGGCCTGACGATTCATTAAAGCTGCGTTTCCTTCCTTTTCAGCCTCATTCTCAGCGGCTGTTGCCGTTCCCAGGTAAAGCCTGATTTGCTTAAGATAATGTTAGATATCTTTCATTCTAGCAAAATGAGCCAAATCTAGATTCATAGTCAAGGCATTTTTGACAGGGTCATGTGTTAAAATGACCCACAGCACTGAGCCCTCAAGAACTGCATACAGTTTAGTACTTTCCCAGGGGAAACCATGCTGCAAATAGGCATTGGATTCCATGGTCAACCCCTAACAACCTCTCTGAACCCATAGAATACCCTCTGATATTACTAGGTAGTTTCTAACAAAATCAGTCAGTGTCGTTTTAGAAGGAAAATATATATACACAAAAATATATAAATGGAAATATATCTTAATGACTTTAGGGGTAAAAAGTGGGACTTGTTAAAGAGGAAACAAAAGGCATAAATTTTAATTTCTTTAAAAAATTTAAAAACATATTTAAAAAATTAAAATTTTTAAATAACTGAGACAAGGTCTTGCTGTTTTGCCCAGGCTGGCCTCAAACTCCTGGGCTCATGCGATCCTCTCCCCTCGACTTCCCAGAGTGTTGGGATTACAGGCGTGGGCCACTGCGCCTGGCCAAAAAGCATACATTTTCTACAAACCTGTTACCTGTAACCCACTTGATTGCCTGGCACTCAGACAGCTGCAAATCATCATCATCACCAGATTTGTAGAATAGTTTACAGCTTAAGAGCACTTTCCCATGCTTTGTCGCATTGACCGTTATTAGAACCAGCTTTAGACAGGAAGAGACTGGCTCAGAGAGACAAAGTAACTCATCCCTTACCATTCTGCAGTCCCACAGTTCCACACGGCAGGGCTGGGATTTGAACCCCGAGGATTCCAGAGTGCTTACCTTAGCCACCTTCAGCACCCTGACTTCTTGGTGCAGAATCAGCTCAGCACAGCACTGAGTCCTCAAGAACTGCTCGATTCTGTGCCCGGCATCCTTCGCTCCATCTTTCTAGTGCCCCTGGGGCTGGAGGCTGTGTTTTACGAAGGCACCCAGCCTGTCCCCTGGGTTGTCATACCGGTCCTGGAAGCCTGCCATCTCTGTAGGACCAGGAATGAATCGTCTCTGCCTCTGTCCAGCTGGGATAAGTGGCAGCTCCCAGTCTTTGTCCAGCAGGCCTCAGAACTGCAGATGGGGTGAGTTAGAGAGAGATTTAGCTTTTTGTTTTCTTCTTGAGATGGAGTTTCGCTTTTGTTGCCCGGGCTAGAGTGCAATGGCGGAATCTCGGCTCACTGCAACCTCCTCCTCCCAGGTTCAAGCGATTCTCCTGCCTCAGCCTCCTGAGCAGCTGGGATTACAGGCGTGCACCGCCACGCCCGGCTAATTTTGTATTTTTAGTAGAAACAGGGTTTCTCCATGTTGGTCAGGCTGGTCTCAAATTCCCGACCTAAGGTGATCCACTGGCCTCGGCCTCCCAAAGTGCTGGAATTACAGGCGTGACCTACTGCGCCCGGCCTTTTTTTTTTTTTTTCTGATACAGAGTTTTGCTCTCTCACCCAGGCTTGAGTGCAGTGTGGCATTGCAACCTTCGCTCCCCGGGTTCAAGCGATTTTCCCACCTCAGCCTCCCACGTAGCTGGGATTACAGGCACCTGCCACCATGCCTGGCTAATTTTTTGGTGTTTTTAGTTCAGACAGGGGTTTCACCATTTTGGCCAGGCTGGTCTTGAACTCCTGACCTCAGGTGATCCGCCCGCCTCGGCCTCACAAAGTGCTGAGATCACAGGCGTGAGCCACCCTGCGGCGGAAGAATCACTACGTTTATCGTCTTCTCTTTTGCATGCAGGGAGGGCTGGGGGGTCCTCCAGGCATCCGCCGAGACTCCCTCTACTGGGCTGCCTTAGTTCAGCAGCCATCTCTCCTGACGGCCAGAAATGGAAACAGAAACTTAAACAGCTTCGTTTGGTTCGGGTTTTTTTTTTTTTTAATTGGAAACTGAAACTTAGCTGTGCTTTGGAGAGGAAAGAGGAATTTTCTCTTTCTATTTGAGGTTGTTAGGAAAAAAGGTTGGGAGATGAAGCCAAGTGCCCCTTGGGCTTCCTTGTGAGGAAGGTTCTCAGGCTGGGAATTTCCCAGCCTATCCTGGAGCTGGCCTGCGCCGACCATACTCCATTTCCTGCTGCAGGAGAAGGAGACTTGTCTCCCTATGGGAACTAGGAGCGTCTGCCCCAGGTCAGGGGTGAGGGGATGGGGCTTGGGCTGAGCCTGAGGAGTCCTGGGGTTTAGGATTGACTTTATTTTCTAAAAGCGAAGGCATACCCCTTTACTGCTTGTTTTGTTCGGTGTGTCCAGGTCTCCCCTATCCCCCACCAATAATCCACAGGAGGGAGGTCGTCTTTAAAATAATGGCCTTTAGGGGGCGCTGTTCTCTCAAGAACTTCGTTTTGAACAGCAACGGCCAGTTTGTGGTAGACACCTGGGCCTTTAAAGATCCCAACCAGCGGCCAGGTGTGGTGGCTCACCCTGTAATCCCAGCACTTTGGGAGGCTGAGGCAGGAGGATCACTTGAGGCCAGGAGTTTGAGACCAGTCTGGTTAACATGGTGAAATCCCGTCTTTACTAACAATACAAAATAAAATTAGCTGGGCGTGGGGACGGGGACCTGTAATCCCAGCTACTCGGGAGGCTGAGGCGGGAGAATCACTGGAACCCAGAGGCGGAGGTTGTAGTGAGCAAAGATGGTGCCACTGCGCTCCAGCCAGACTCGTCTCAAACAAATGAACAAAACAAAAGGAAAGAAATCCCACCTTTACCTTGGTACTGTGGAGCCATAAGTATGCATCTATAGGATTCATTTTAAAAATGCCTTAACAACACGTGACTATGTCACTGAAGTTTGTTAAGAATGTCCTGATTTTCAGCCTGGGCAACATAGTAAAACTCCGTTCCTTTTTTGAGACGGAGTTTCGCTCTTTCGCCCAGGCTGGATACTGCCTTCTGGTTTCAAGCGATTCTCCTGCCTCAGCCTCCCGAGTAGTTTGGATTCCAGGTGTCCGCCACCATGCCCGGCTAATTTTTTTTTTTAAAGATGGGGTTTCACCGTGTTGTTCAGGCTGGTCTTGAACTTCTGAACTCAGGTGATCCGGCCACCTTGGCCTCCAAAGTGCTTGGATTACAGGTGTGAGCCACCATGCCCGGCCTAATTTTTTTTTTTTTTTTTTAAAACAGAGTCTCACCCTGTTGCTCAGGTTAGATTGCGGTGGCACCAGCTCAGCTCACTGCAACCTCCACCTCTGGGATTCAAGCGATTCTCCTGCCTCAGCCTTCCAAGTAGCTGGGATTACAGGTGTGTGCCACTGTGCCCAGCTAATTTTTGTATTTTTAGTAGAGACAGGGTTTCACCATGTTGGCCAGGCTGGTCTTGAACTCCTGACCTCTTGAACTGCCCACCTCAGCCTCCCAAAGTTCTGGGATTACGGCGTGAGCCACTGCACCAGGCCCTAAAACTCCATCTGTAGAAAATATTCAAAAAAATTAGCCAGGCACGGTAGCATGCATCTGTAGTCCCAGCTACTTGAGAGGCTGAGGTGGGAGGATCACCTGAGCCTGGGAAGTCAAGACTGCAGTGAGTTGTGATCGAACCACTGCACTCCAGCCTGGGCAACAGAGTGAGACCCTGTCTAAACAAAAATTAAAATAAAAATGTCCGGATTCAAGACACCCTGTCTCTCATTCTGCTTGATGGAGTAAAAGATACTGAGTCCGGAAAAACTGGCTTAGAAGATTCAGGCCGGGCACGGTGGCTCACACCTGTAATCCCAGCCCTTTGGGAGGCCAAGGTGGGCGGATCACAAGGTCAAGAGATCGAGACCATCGTGGCCAACATGGTGAAACCCCATCTCTACTAAAAATACAAAAATTAGCTGGGCATGGTAGTGCGTGCCTGTAGTCGCAGCTACTCAGGAGGCTGAGGCAGGAGAACTGCTTGAACCTGGGAGGCAGAGGTTGCAGTGAGCCGAGATTGGGCCACTGCACTCCAGCCTGGTTCCTGGAGACAGAGTGAGACTCTGTCTCAAAAAAAAAGAAGATTCAACAGTTGCCTTGGAGAGGGGAAAAGCAGTGTCCAGAGATGCCTGTGAAGAGTTTGAGTTAAAAAACCTTTTTGAAAACTGAAAGTGGAAAAGAGTAATACTTACATCTAGTACCCCATAACATATATAAATGTATAGTTGCGTCTAAACAAATTAACTAAATATTGGAAGTGCATATTTTATTTCCTATAAGCTTAATCAGGGCTACGTCAATATATTTTTTTTAATTTTTCATTTATTTATTTTTATGTTTTTCCCCATTGGTCTGTGTGATTCTGAAACACATTTTTTTATTTTCTTACTGGCAAATGTTTGTTATTAATCCACTGGGAAAACTGATTGGAATTGGGGATCACCTTGTATTAGGGCATTTTTGGTAGATGTGCTCATATTTTACAAACTGTGGCTTCCAGTACATCGTCCTCATAGGAAACTGACATTTTTGTCAATTTTCCTCCCTTCCACAAGGTGGTGCTGCACACGCACCTAAAACAACCACCATTTCTAGTTCCTAGGATCCTAGTGCAGAAGAGGCAGAGGGGATCTGCTTAATCCTTGTTTTGCAGGAGGCGGACAGGAGCCCAGAGTGTTCACCAGGGCTCTTTGACATGAGTATTAAAATTCACTCCAATAGCTATTACTTCTCAAGCACTTTGTGTATGCCAGTCTCTTTACACAGTTTATTTTATTTCTTTTTTTTTGAAATGGGGTCTGGCTCTGTCACCCATGCTGGAGTACGTGGCACGATCTCAGCTCACTGCAACCTCACCTCCCAGACTCAAGTGATTCTCCCACCTCAGCCTCCTGAGTAGCTGAGACTACAAGTACGCACCGCCACACCGGGCTAATTTCTTTCTTTCTTTTCTTTCTTTTTTTTTTTTGTAGAGACAGGATTTTGCTATGCTGCCCAGGCTGGTCTCAAACTCCTGGGCTCCAGAGATCCGCCTGCCTGACCTCCCGAAGTGCTGGGATTAGAGGAATGAGCCTCTGCACCCATAATCCTCATAAGACTCTGTGATGTAAGTTCACACCATATTACATTATGAGGAAATTGAGTCTCAGAAAGATGATGTGACCTGCCCAGAGTCACACAGCAAAGAAGTAGACAAGCTGTGATTTTTCTATTTTTTTTTTTTTTTTTTTTTTAGATTAGGGAGGCCAGACAGACAAGCTGATGCAAACCCAGGATCCCTGATTCCAAATGCCAGAGGCTTACCCACAACATTGTCCTACTGGGCGAGGCTTGGAGAATACAGAAATGAATAAGGCAGCCCCATTCCATGGGCAGCTTGTTATGTGTCTTGTCTACTGGGAATCTTCAGGGTGTGATGCTCATGGTCCCAAGGTCTAGCACAGAGCTTGGCACACAGTGGGGCCTCAGTGAATGTTGGCACACAGTGGGGCCTCAGTTAGTGAATGAATGATACCATGTTTCCTGGGAGGCATAAGCACTTGAATCTTGTGACTGTATTTCTTAGTCCATAAAAGGGATAGACTGTGGAGGACAGCGAACTTCCTGGTACCCTTCTGCTTGTCCCATTGAGGCTTCTATCAAGGGTCCCCACCTTTGAGTATAGTGGCTCAACCACAACGGACCATTCCAAAGGTCCCCTCTGGTTCTGCACTTCAGATATTCTGTGCATGGAGGTGTGGGACCTCTTTCCTGAGGTGCGTGCTTCTTCATTTACCCCAGAGTTTCTTAACATTTTGGAGTCTTGTGCACGCCAGAGAAGATGATGAATGCAAGGGGCCCTTTCTCTAGAAGACATGTTTATGCTTCTATTCTGCCTGCTATTTCAGGGGCTTCCTGAAATTTTTTTTTTCCAGAATGCAAAATTTTCCTTCTATTGCCCCCATCATTTGCACACATTTTTGTCAAGTCCAAACATAATTTGAAGTGAGGTAGGCAGTTTCTCTCTCCTTGTGCTATTGTCCTGGGGGTGATGTCGGGGCCTGTGCCCTGAATGCACCTGTCTCCCGTGCTGGGGCAGTGCCAGGGCTGGTGCCAGCGGCTGGTGGAGCTTCTCAGTTGGCTATTTTCTCAATCTCGTCCAAATCATCTGTGTCCAATCTTTCTATCTTCTTATGAAAATGCCCCTGGATTCCGTTCAGAATGTTCATGCTGTGCTTGCTGTCCACCATGTTCGCTGCCAGTCCCCTCCTGCCAAAGCTGCCTGTGCATCCAATCCGGTGCAGGTAGGTCTCATTGTCAGGGTTCCGTCCTTGTCCACGAGAAGATCAAAGTTGATGACGACAGACACTTGTTCAACATCGACCCTGCGGGCGCACACGTTGATGGTCACCAGAACCTTCTCTTTGCCCTCTTGGAAGCGATCAATCACCATAGCCCTCTGCTCCACCATCATCTCCCCACTCAGCAGAGCCACCTGGTGGCCTTCTTTTGAGAGCTCTGCTGCTAGCCAGCTGGCGGTTTTGCGAGTATGGCAGAAAATCATGGCTTGAGCAATGGTGTGTAGAGGTTACACAGGGCCTGGAACTTCTCATCTCTGCTGCTGCACAGGACGCAGGACTGCTTGATGGTGTCCAGAGTCTCTTCCTTGTGCTTCAGTTTGATAACGTTTGGGTCTGGGACCACTTTCTGGGCAAATTTCCACACAGAGTCTTCAAAGGTGGCGGAGAAAAGCAGCATCTGGCAGTTCCTGGGCAGCATCGTCTGGATGTGGATGCTCTGATCCTGGTGGCCCCTGAGTGCCTATCATGACGTCAGCCTCATCCAGAACAAACACCTTGATTTTCTTGGGATCAATGAACTTGAGCTTGGAGCACCAGTCTAGCACGGTCCCAGGGCTGAGCACCAGTCCAGCACGGTCCCAGGGCAGAGCACCAGTCCAGCACGGTCCCAGGGGTGCCACTGCCAATCTGCTCACTGATCTTCTGAACTCTTTCCAATTTATTGCCTCGAACGGCACAGGCAAGCTTCAATTCTTTGGCAATGGGTAAAATGTGCCCCTCTGCTCAATCGTCTTTCCTGTTTGAAGTGCCAGTTCATATGTTGGGGAGAGGCACAGACACTGGGGTATCTGTCTGCTGGCTCCACTCGGCTGAGCATGGCCAGGAGAAAGGCAGCTGTTTTACCAGTGCCAGACTGAGACTGGGAAATCAGGTTCTCTGGGGGTTCAGCAAGCATCATGGGTAACGCTTTCTCTTGTGTCTTGGATGGTCGGTGAAAGCCCATAGCGTGGACTCCCTGGAGAAGTGTGGTTTCAGCCGAAGCTCTTCAAAAGACTTCACCGAGTACAGGGAGGAGTTTGGATCCCACTTGGTTTGTGTTATCCACAAGGTTGCTTCTGATCAGCTTGTTGAGTCGGGACTGGGCAGCGCTGCCGTCTTTCTCCTCTTCATCTGTTTTCTCGGCAGTGGTACTGGTTTTGATAATACCATCGGTGTCTGCTTTGGCTTTCTCTTCCTTGATCTGCAAATTGGTCATTGACTTTACAGCCGCTTCCTGTTCATCCACCGCCAGGGCCCACGGGACGGTGGCCATAGTCCCAGACAAGGGAGACCCACCTGTGAAAATATGAGCTGCACCATGTGCCAACGCCCTTTTTTTGGGGGGGTGGTGATATCGATTTATTGCAGCTCCAATCTGAGTCCACTCCTACTCACACCCGGATTCTCGGGGGCTTGGGGAAGGCCACCCAACTAGGGGCCCTGTCCCCACCAGACCCTGGACATGGGAATCTTTCCCAAGCAGGGGTGCTGTCCTTCTTGGGGGCTCCCACATCTCTCCCAGGCCTGTCCAAGCTCTAGGCAGGGCTGGCATGTGGCTATTAAGAACCTTTGCTGTGGGGCAAGCGCAGTGGTCATGTCTGTAATCTGAGCATTTTGGGAGGTCAAAGTGGGTGGATCACTTGAGGTCAGGAGTTCAAGATCAGCCTGGCCAACATGGTGAAACCCCATCTCTACTAAAAATACTAAAGAATTAGCCAAGTGTGGTGGTGGGTGCCTATAATCCAAGCTGCTTGGGAGGCTGAGGCAGGAGAATCGCTTAAACCAGGGAGGCAGAGGTCGTGGTGAGCCAAGATTGCACCACAGCACACCAGTCTGGGTGTCAGAGAGAGAGTCTGTCTCAAAAAAATAAAAGAAAGAATCTCTGCTGTGGAAGATGCTTATTTTTTATTTTTTCAAAATTTTTATTAGAGATGGAGGGACAGCTCAGTATGTTGTCCAGGCTGGAGTCAAACTCCCGGGCTCAAAGGATCCTCCTGCTTCATTCAGCCTCCTGAATAGCTGGGATTACAGTGCATGCCACCAAGCGTGGCTTCTCTGTATGTGGAAGAATGTGGAAGATTCTTGAGAACCTAAAGACATCCTAAACAAGAGTCCCATCTCAAACCTTTTTCCTGAATTTTTGCTGTGCATCCTGCTGGGTGTTAACGGATAGTGTAGGAAAAATCAGCAGCCTTCGGATCAATCAGAAGGGTGACCTGGGACAGCAGGGCACCTGGTCAACAGCCTCTCAGGTCTCAAGCCACACAGGGGACTGGGATCTGAGTGTTTCCCACCTCCCCAGTAAGCCCGCAACTTTTTCTTCCATCTGGCCCCCATTTTAGAGCCTTGCCTCAGTTTCTCCAAGAGAAGCCTGTTTAATCCTGAATCTCCTCTAATAACCACATTTGAAAAAAATTTTGGGGGATGGGTTCTTGCTCTTGTTGCCCAGGCTGGAGTGCAAGTGGCACAATCTTGGCTTACTGCAACCTCCATTTCCCGGGTTCAAGTGATTCTCCTGCCTCAGCCTCCCAAACAGCTGGGATTACATGCACCGCCACCATGCCTGGCTAATTTTTGAATTTTTTGTAGAAACGGGGTTTCACCATATTGGCCAGGCTGGTCTCGAACTCCTGACCTCAGGTGATCAGCCCACAGAGGCCTCCCACAGTGCTGGGATTACAGGCGTGAGCCACTGTGCCTGGCTGTAACCACATTTTAAAATTATTGTTTCCAACGGGTATCCCCAGGAAGTACAAAAAACAGTTGCACTCAGGGTTGTAAGTTCATAGTTGCCCTCATCCCAACCATCATCAACAAAACACAAGAATGATTTTCTTCTTTTCCTTAATGGTGAAAATAAGATTTTGCCATTTGTTGGTATCATATGTATTGAGCACGTTTGGGGACCTTGTGACTCTGGGTCACAAAATAAGACTGGGCTTTTGGAAATGTGGGTAGATAAGGTGGAATGAGGGGGGCGGGATAAGCTCATAGCTGGCTGCAAAAGCCTATCCAGGGTTTGTGGAGCTTCTACAGTTTTCTAGATCCTTTTTAAGAAAAATGACATAAGATAGTGAATACAAATTTCAGTTCAAAAGTGTTGTTATTTCTTACCTATGCCATTTTCCTTGTCTCTGAACACTTTTTTCTTTAATTTAACATTTCTTGCAAGACAGATCTACTGGCGGTAACTTACTGATACATTTTGCCCAAATCCAACTCTCCAGTTCCCTCATTTTTTCTGCATTGATGAAATAGAAATCTACATTCCTCCAACATGGGCCACCATTTTTTGCTCACCTGAAAGTTCTTTATTTCTCTTTCACTTTTGAAAGATAATTTTGATGGGTACAGAATCCTCGGTGTGTGGGTTTTTCCTTCAACACTAGGTATTTTACTCCACTCTCTTCTTCCTTATGTAGTTTCTGACGAGTTCAATGTAATTCTTTTTTTTTTCTTCCAAGACAGGGTTTCACTCTGCCCAAGGTGGAGTGCAGTGGCATGATCTTGACTTACTGTAGCCTCAACCTCCCAGTCTCAAGCAATCCTCTTGCCTCAACCTCCTGAGTAGCTGGAACCACAGGCACACATCATCAATCCCAGCTAATTTTTTGTAGAGATGGGGTTTCTCTATGTTGCCCAGGCTGGTCTCAAACTCCTGAGCTCAATCAAGCCTCCTGCCTTGGCCTCCAAAGTGTTGGGATTGTAAGTGTGAGTCACTCCCCTGCCCAGTGTAATTCTTATACTAGTTCCTCTACAAGTAATGTACATATTTTCCTTTGGCTTCTTTCAAAGTTTTTTTTTTTTTAATTTTTTTAGATGAAGCCTTGCTCTGTTGTCCAGGCTGGAGTGCAGTGGTGCGATGTCAGCTCATTACAATCTCCACCTCCTGGGTTTAAGCAGTTCTCCTGCTTCAGCTTCCTGAGTAGCTGGGATACAGGCGCCCACCACCTCACCCAGCTAATTTTTGCATTTTTAGTAGAAACTGTGTTTCACCATGTTGGCCAGGCTGGTCTTGAACTCCTGACCTTAAGTGATCTGCCTGCCTCGGCCTCCCAAAGTGCTGGGATTACAGGTGTGAACCACTGCACCTGGCTTCTTTCGGTTTTTAATCTTTTATTTTACAAAGTTTGAAAATGAGATGATGAGATACTGACTTCTTTGTATTTATCCTGTTTGGTGTTCTGAGATTCCTGGATCTGTGGCTTGGTGTCTGTCAATAATTTTGGTAAGTTCTCAGGCACTATTAAAGTATTTCTTCTGCTCCTTTCATTCTTCTCCTTTTAGTATTCCCTTTACAAAGATGTTATCCCTTTTGAAATTGTCCTGCCACTTTTGGATATTCTTTTCTGTTTTCCTCAGTCTTTTTTTTCCTCTTGCTTTTGGCTTGGGAAGTTCTATGGACATTTCCTCGGGCTCGCTGATTCCTTCCCCAACCACGTGCAGTCCACTGATGAGCCCATCAAAGGCCCTCTCCGTTTCTGTTATAGCATTTTTTATTTCTAGCATTCCCTTGATTCTCCCTCAGCATTTCCACTTCTCTGCTTACATATCATCGGTTCTTACATTGCTTCTGCTTTTTCCATTAGAGCCTTTAGCATATTAATCATAGTTATCTTAAATTCTCAGCCTGAAAATCATCAAATCTCTGTATATCTCAGTCTGGTTCTGATACATGCTCCGTCTCTTCAAACTGTGTTTTTTTTTGCCCTTGAGTATGCTTTGAAAATTTTAGGATGAAGATGAGAGAGTGTTTCAAAGAAAATGGGTACTGGCTGGGTGTGGTGGCTCATCCCTGTAATCCCAGCACTTTGGGAGGCCGAGGCGGGCAGATCACCTGAGGTCAGGAGTTTGAGATCAGCCTGACCAACATGGCAAAACCCAATCTCTACTATAAATACAAAGATTAGCCAGGCATGATGGCACGTACCTGTAATTCCAGCTACTCGGGAGCTGAGGCAGGAGAATCGCTTGAATCTGGGAGGCAGAGATTGCAGTGAGCTGAGATGGCACCATTGTACTCCAGCCTGGGCAACAAGAGCCAAACTCTTTCTCAAAAAAAAAAAAAAGAAAAGAAAAAGAAAAAGAAAAAAGAGTCTTCCCATTATTTATCAGTTTGGGACAGGTGCTGAGGCTGAGGAGTGGCCAAGAACTGAAAGAATTTGACCAGTGGTTCCAAGTGGTGTTCCCCAACTCTCAAAATCTACAAAGCTGTCCAAAAGCATTTGCACTTTTTCTTTTCTTTTTTTTTCTCTCTCTCTTTCCTTTTTTTTTTTTTTTTTTTGAGGCTGAGTTTCACTCTTGTTGCCCAGGCTGGAGTGAAATGGCATGATCTTGGCTGACCACAACCTCCGCCTCCCGGGTTCAAGCAATTCTCCTGCCTCAGCCTCCTGAGTAGCTGGGATTACAGGCATGCACCACCACGCCCAGCTAATTTCTGTATTTTTTTTTTTTTTTTTGAGATGGAGTTTTGCTCTTGTTGCCCAGGCTGGAGTGCAATGGCACCATCTTGGCTCACTACAACCTCCGCCTCCCAGGTTTGAGCGATTCTCCTGCCTCAGCCTCCCGAGTAGCTGGGATTACAGGCATACACCACCATGCCCAGCTAATTTTGTATTTTTAGTAGAGACGGGGTTTCACCATGTTGGACAGGCTGGTTTCAAACTGCTGACCTCAAGTGATCCACCTGCCTTGGCCTCCCAAAGTGCTGGTATTACAGGCATGAGCCACTGCGCCTGGCTGAAGTCATATTTGAAATCTCTGTAAGACCCCACCAGACTGTATTTGACCTGACTTGAAGTTTGTCTGAGACAAAAAAGCCTTTTCTCTGGCACAACTGTCAAAAACCATGAGAGGCAATTGTTTAACTTTGTGGCTGCTTGAAGTGGTGGATTACAGTTGAGGCAAACAATAGATTTAAAAGCTTAAAGGGAAAGCTGGCAAGTGAGATGACCATATGACTTGTGAAAAGTTCTGACACATTCCTGGGTATCTAGAAAATGCACAAGGGTCCCACTCTCTGATAAGAGAAACTCACTGTGCCTAAACTGCTCTTACAAACACTATGGTTTGTGCCAAAGATATTCTCTTCCTGGGATACTGGAATTTGGGTATAGGCTAGGAAGAGGATAACCAGTCCCCATAAAAACCGTGGGCGCTTAGTCTCTAGTGAGTCTCCCTGGCAGACAATGTTTCATACATGTTGTCACAACTCGTTGGAGAAATGTTTTGTGCCTGTGTGATGTGTTTGGAGAGGATTCTTGGAAGCCTGTGCCTGGTTTCCTCTGAACTTTGCCCCATGCACCTTTTTTTGTTTGTTTGTTTGTTTATTTTGCTAGGCATGCTTTCACTGTAAGAAATCACAGTCAGGTGTATAACTATATACTGAGTCCAGTGGTTTATCCTAGAGAATCACTGAACCTGTGGTGCTCTTGGGCCTCTTCAACACAAGCTGATTGGTACACTAGAGAAAAAAAAGCAACCAATAGATACCATCCCTGAGGAAGTCCAGGCATCGGATTTACTAGACAAAGATTATATGAGGTATTTTCAATGTATTCAAAGAATTAAATAAAACTATACATGAAGCACTAAAAGATAGGGTGACAATTATGTTTCACAAAATAGAAAATAGTAATAAAGTTATAAATCATAAAAGAGAACTAAATAGAATTTCTGAAATTGAAAAGTAAAACACCAACTAAAAATTTACTCGAGGGGTTCATATTTGTTTCCTAGGGTTGCCAAAACAAATCATCTCGGTGGCTTAAAACAGCAGAAAGTTATTTGCTTGCATTGCTGGAGGATGGAAGTCCAAAGTTAAAGCATCAGCTGAGCTGTGCTCTACTTGAAGGCTCTGGGGAATTATCCTTCTTTGCTTCTTTCTAGCTTCTGGTGGTCACTGGAAATCTTGGGCTTTCCTTGGCTTGTGGCTGCACTACTCCAATCTCTGCCTGTGTCATCACATGGCTTTCTTTACTCTGTGCCTGTGTTCAAATCTCCCTTATGAGAGAAACAGTAACTGGATTAGGGCCCACCCTAATTACATCTGCAAATACCATATTTCCAAATAAAGCCACATTTACAGGTTCTAAGGAAGAGGGCTTTGAACAAACATTTTGGAGAACATGATTCAACCCACAGCAGTGCTGAACAGCAAATTTCAGCAGGTAGAAAGATTCGGTGAATTTGTAGATTGGTCAACTGAGATTATCTAGCCTGATGTTAAAGAAAAAAAAGGAAAGAGCCTCAGAGAACTATGGAATGCTATGAATCGATACCGACATATACATAAAAAGAGCCCCAGAAGGAAATGAGTGAGAGAAAGGGGGTGCAAGAATATATGAAGCCATAATAGCCAAAAACTTCTCCAATTTTATGAAAAACATTAATCAAAATATGCAAGAAATTTAATACACTCCAAGTAGCAAAAACTCACATCTTAATAAGTTAATCAAAAAACAAAGGCAAAGAGATAATCATGAGAGCAGCAAGCAAGAAATAAATTGTCAATTGTAAAGAATCATTGGTAAGATTAACAACTACAAACTTTCAGTTTAAGATAAATTCTAAGAATCTAATGTATAGAGTGGTAACTGTAGTTAATTGTACTGTATTGTATACTTGAAATTTGCTAACAGAGCAGGTCTTAAGGGTTCTCATTTTTAAAAAGTAACTATGTAATGTGACGAATATCATTTTATTTTTTTGAGATGGAGTTTCACTGTTGGTACCCAGACTGGAGTGCAATGGCATGATCTTGGCTCACTGCAACCTCCGCCTTCTGGGTTCAAGCAATTCTCCTGCCTCAGCCTCCTGAGGAGCTGGGACTATAGGTGCACACCATCATGCCCAGCTAATTTTTGTATTTTTAGTAGAGATGGGATTTCACCTTGTTGACCAGGATGGTCTCGATCTCTTGACCTCGTGATCCACCCACCTCAGCCTCTCAAAGTGCTGGGATTATAGGCGTGAGCCACCGCACCCAGCCTGTGATGAATATCTTCATTGACTTGGTTGTGGCAATCATCTCACAATGCATATGTGTATCAAATCATCACACTATACATTTTGAATGTAAACAATGCTTTTTGTTAGTTATACTACAATAAAGCTGAAAGAAAGACTCCTTGGAGGCCCGAAGGCAGTGGGATGACATATCCAAAGTTCTGAAAGGAAAAATAAATGTGAGCCAAGAATTTTTTATCTAGCAGAGGTGTCCTTCAAAAAATGGAGATGTGAAAGCATTCCCAGATAGACAACGTTTGAGAGAATTTATTGCTATCAGACCAGCCCCACCAGAAACATTAAACAGAGTCCTTCCAGCTGAAATGAAGATGAGAGAGTAATTCAAATCCACAGGAAGAAATAAAGAGCACAAAAGTTACATAAGTAAAAATGAGACAGTATGTCTAAATAAATAAAATGGATGAGCTGGATGTGGTGGCTCACATCTGTAATCCCAGCACTTTGGGAGGCTAAGGTGGGTGGAGTACTTGAGCTCAGGAGTTTGTGACCAGCCTTGGCAACATGGCAAAACCCCATCTGTATAAAAAATACAAAATTAGGTGTGGTGGTGTATGCCTGTAGTCCCAGCTACTTGAGGAAGCTGAGATGAAAGGATAGCTTGGGGCCAGAAGGCAGAGGTTGCAGTGAACTGAGATCACACCACTGTACTCCAGCCTGGGCGACAGAGTGAGACCCTGTCTCAGTAACTAAGTAAGTAAATAAATAAATAAAATGTATGTAGTAAAAGTGTATCAATAATGTGGTTTTCATGTATCTGTTTTGAAGGACGACTACATAAAGCAAATATAAATTTATGTTCTTCAGCACACAATGTATAAAGATGTAATTTGTATGAAAATAAATAACATACAGAGTGGGGCATGGACCATGTATGGGAGAAAAATGTTTATATGCTATTGAAATTATTAATCATATTTAAATGTTACAAGTTAAGATGTTAATTGTAGTCTCCAGGGCAACCATTAAAACAAAAAAATTTCAAAAATATATGTGACAAAAGAAACAGCACAGGGATTGAATCAGCACAATAGGAAAGAAATACCTAACACAAAACAAGGTGGTAATGGAGGAAGGCCAAAAGCAAAAGACACACCACATATAGAAAAATAGCAAAATAGAATATTTGATCCTGTTAGTATTTTACTAAACTCTAATTAGTAGTTAAATCAAATGGACTTTGATTATACATGTCGGTTAAGTGGCAGACAGCAGTAGAACAGATAAAAAAAGTGATCTCCCTGTATGCAAGAGTCAAACTTTAAATTCAAGACACAAAGATGATCAAAGCAATAGAACAGGAAGAAATGCATCAAGCAAGTATTGACCGAAACAGAGCCAGAATCGCCTTATTAATATTGGGTCAAATAGACTTAGAACAAATTATTCCTAGAGATGAAGAAGAACATTTTATAAGGACCAAAGGGTCCATCCTTCAAGGATATAATAATTGCAAAATTGCTATGCGATTATAAATGTATAAATTATAAAGAATTTTGCGCTTAACAAAAGAGCTTCAAAATACATGAAGGAAAACTGACAGAATGGAAAGGTGAAATAGACACTTCAACAATAATATTTGGAGACTTCCATACCTAATCTTAAATAATGGATAAACAATGAGACAGAAAAGTTTGACAAGGAAGTAGAAGACTTAAACAATACTCTCTGAGAAACCTAACGGGCATCTACAGATTGCTCCACTCAGCAATAGCAAGACACACATTCTTCTCAAGACACATCAGACACTCCCCAAAATAGACCATATGATAGGCAAAAAAACAAATCTCCATAAATTTAAAGTGATTAAAATCATGCAAGTTATGCTCTTGGGCCGTAATGTAATAAAATCAAAAATAGGCAAAAATTTAGGAAATTCACAAATATAGATTAATCAAGCAATACCACATCCATATAGCTTATGGGTCAAAGACACCACAATAGGAATTAATAAAATACTTTATTTTTATTTTTTATTTTTTTATTTTTTGAGATGGAATCTCACACTGTCACCTAGGCTAGAGTGCAATGGCATGATCTCAGCTCACTGCAACCTCCACCTCTCAAGTTCAATAGATTCTCCTGCCTCAGCCTCCCAATTAGATGGGAGTACAGGCATCTGCCACCACACTTGGCTAATTTTTGTGTTTTTAGTAGAGATGGGGTTTCACCATCTTGGCCAGGCTGGTCTTGAACACCTGACCTCAGATGATCTGCCCACTTCAGCCTCCCAAAGTGCAGGCATTACAGGTGTGAGCCACCACACCTGGCCATAATAAAATACTCTAGATAGATGGATACAATAACACAAAATACCAAAACTTTCGGGATACAGCAAAAGCTGTGCATCTAGGGAAATTTATATCCTATATTAAATATATTTAATATAGGAAATGCCTATATTAGAACACATGAAATACCTCAAATCAGTAACTTAATCTTCCACCTAAGAAACTGAAAAAAAAAAAAAAAAAAAAAGCCCAAACTAAACCAAAGCAAGCAGAATGAAGGAATAAATAGAGATTATAATGAAAATAAATAAAATGGAGAAAAGAAACATAATAAATAACCAAAATTTCCTTGAAAATATCAGAAAAATTGACAAACTTTTAGCTAGCTGGACCTAGAAAAAGAAGACTCAAATTAATACCAACCCTACAAAAATATAAAAAGATTATAATACCATGAACAATTGTATGCTAACAAACTATGTAAACTAGATGAAATGAAGAAATATCTAGAAAGGCACAAACCTACAAAACTTAAAAAGATAAAGAAAATCTGAGTATACCTATACCAAGGTATAGATTGAGCTATTAATTTATTTTTTAAAGGCCAGAATCCCCATAAAGAAAAGATCGGGGCATGATTGATTCACTGGTGAATTCTACTACAAGTTTACAACAGAATTAAGTCTTTCACAAACTTCTAAAACATGGGAGAGGAGGTGTCACTTCCCAACCACCCATTCTATAAGGTTAATACCTTGATATCAAAACCAGCCAAAAACATTGCAAGAAAAGAACACAGCAGGCCAATATCTTTAATGAACACAGATGCACAAAGTCCTCAACAAATGCTTGCACACTGAATGCAGCAATGACAACAAAAAGGGTGATACACCGGCCGGGCGCGGTGGCTCCTGCCTGTAATCCAGCACTTTGGGAGGCCAAGGCAGGCAAATCACTTGAGTCCAGGAGTTCAAGACCAGCCTGGGTAATGTGGTGAAACCTCATCTTTACAAAAAATACAAAAATGTGGTGAAACCTCATCTCTACAAAAAATACAAAAAACAATTGGGTGTGGTGGCATACTGCTGTAGTCCCAGCTACCTGGGAGGCTGAGGTGGGAAGATCACCTGAGTCTGGGGAGGTCAAGGCTGCAGTGAGCTATGATCACACAACCACACTCCAGCCTGGGGGACAGAGTGAGAGTCTGTCTCAAAAAAAGAAAAAGAAAGAAAAGAGAATGATAATACATGATGACCAAATGGGATAATTTTAGCAGTGCAAGGCTGGTTCCAAAAATTCGTATTAGTCAATGTTAATACACCATATTAATAAAGCAGGGTCAAAATGCATAATCATCTCTCGTGCCCCCGCATCTTGGTCGAGGAGTGGCCTCCTGAGGTCCCTTCTGCAGATCTGCTCTGTAGCCCATCGCCCCTGTCCTCACCACCTGTGATCATGTGCCAAGGCTTGAGAAGGGTGGCCGCCCAGGCCGCCTGGGTTCCAGTTCCAGCAACAGCTCCCGTGGCAGTACCAGGCTCCCTGGGGAAGCCATCCCCCACCCCCTGGGGCTCCCCAAGGCTGACCCCAGTCTGGTGGGCTAGCTTCTTTTTTGAGAAGTCCACCCTGCTGTTCATGGCCATGGTGTTGAGGCCAGCAGAGCACCCGGAACCCCCCAGGCCTCCAGCAACATGACCATCTGGGGCCTGGCTCGGGACATCTCAGGAAGTAGCCCGGTGGCCAGTCCGGCACAGCCAGCACTGGACCCCCAACCTGACCTGAGCCGCCACCACCAGCCCTAGGTCTGCAGAGGCGCCAGGCCACCAGACCCCCTCCCCGGTCCCCTCCCCACTCCTCACCCTGTAGACTAGGCGGATGCAGCAAGCAGACTTTCCATTAACACAGCAAACCCCAAAAAGGAGTGACAAAGCCCCTCTCCCCATGGCCATAGCACTTGTGAGCTTTCCTGATACCTGGAACTGTGTACCTGGCACCAAGTGGAAAATAAACTCCAAGCAGCCAGGAAAAAAAAGAAGCATAATTATCTCAATAGACTAAAAAATGATTTGGCAAAATGCAACACCCTATCATAATAAAAATAGTTGACAAACTAGGCATAGAAGGTAACTTCCTCAACCTTATAAAGGACAGCTATGAAAAGCCCACCACTACTTAATGGTAAAAGACTGAGAAATTTCCCCGATATTAAAAGAAGATAAGGATGTCCACTCCCACCACTTTTGATCCAGTACTGTAATGAGGATTCCAGCTACAACTATTAGGCAAGATGAAAAAATAAAAAGTAGGCTGGGCGTGGTTGCTTTGAATCCCAGCACTTTGGGAGGCTAAGGTGGGTGGATCACGAGGTCAGGAGTTTGAGTCCAGCCTGACCAACATGGTGAAACCCCCGTCTCTAAAATAAATCAATAGCATACAAATGGGCAGGGAAGAAATAAAACTGCCCCAATTTGCAAATGACGTGGCGCTGTATGCAGAAAATCACAAGAAATAAATGAAAAACTATTTGGACTAATGAGCAATTCAGCAATATTACAGGACACAAAATCAATAGGTGATAATTGTTCTCGCCACAAAAATGGTAAGCATTTGAGGTTGTAGATTTATCAATTAGCTTGATTTCATTATCCCACGTTGTATTTGTAAATCACAGTATCACTTTGTACCTCATAAATATATACAATTATAAATTGTCAACTTACAATAAAATAAAAATTCTTGGGCTAGAATTACTGTGTCAAAGGATACGATGCATTTTAAGATTTTTTTTTTTTTTTTGTGATGGAGCCTCACTCTGTCGCTCAGGCTGGAGTGCAGTGGCATGATCTTGGTTCACTGCAACCTCCGCCTCCTGGGTTCAAGCGATTCTCCTGTTTCAGCCTCCTGAGTAGCTGAGATTACAGGCATGTGCCACCACACAGGGTTTCACCATGTTGGTCAGGCTGGTCTCAAACTCCTGACCTCATGATCCGCCTGCCTCAGCCTCCCAAAGTGCTGGGATTACAGGCATGAGCTGCTGTGCCTGACCAAGGATCTTGATAACTTGCCAACTTGCTTTCCAGAAAGTTGACGTGAGTTTATTCTTCCACCGGTACATAAGAGAAGAGTTCAAGTTTTTTTGAGCATATTCCTATATTAAAAAACAATAATAATAAACCTTTACAAAGCTTCGAGGCTTGATAAACAAATCAACTGTATTTCTATGAGCTTGCATAAACAATCTGAACTTGGAATTAAGAAAACAATTCCTTTTGCAATAGCATCAGAAATAAATACTTAGAGGCTAGGCACTAATTCCAGCACTTTGGGAGGCTGAGGTGGGCGGTTCACTTGAGGTCAGGAGTTTGAGACCAGCCTGGCCAGCTACTTGGGAGACTGAGGCAGGAAAATCGCGTGAACCTGGGAGGCAGAAGTTCATGCCACAGCACTTTAGCCTGGGCAACAGAGCAAGACTCCATCTCAAATAAATAAATAAATAAACAAATAAATATATAGAAATGAATACATCAAAAGAAGTATAAAACTTGTACATTGAGAACTAAAAAACATCATTGAAAGAAATTGTAAAAGATCTAAAAAATGGAAAGACATATGTTCATAGACCAGAATATTTACACCTAATGCTATTAAGATGTTGTGCTCTCCTAATTCATTGACAGATTCAGCAAATTCCTATAAGGATTTCAGCTGCCTTGAAACTGACAAGGTGACCCTAAAACTCATAAAGGAATAGAATCTAATATAGAGAAAATAATCTTAAACAAGAACAAGGACTCAGACTATAATCAACCTGTGCAGTACTGGTGAAAGAATGGATGTATACATCAGTGGAACAGAATTGAGAGTCTGGAAGTAAACCCTCACATTTATGTCATTTTTAAAAAGGATGGCAAGGCCAAAGACAAGATTCTTTTCAACAAATGGTGCCAGGACAATCAGCATCCACAAAGAATGAAGTTGAACCTCTAACTCACATCATACACAAAAGTTAATTTAAAAGGCCAGGCGTGGTTGCTCATGACTATAATCCCAGCACTTTGAGAAGCCGAGGTGGGTAGATCAACTTGAGGTCAGGAGTCTGAGACCAGCCTGGCCAACATGGTGAAACCCCATCTCTACTAAAACTACAAAAATTAGCCAGGCATATTGGCACATGCCTGTGATCCCAGCTACTCAGGAGGCTGAGGCAGGAGAATTGCCTGAACCTGGAAGGCAGAGGTTTCAGTGAGCCGGGATTGCACCATTGCACTCCAGCCTGGGTGACATGGCGAAACTCTGTTTCAAAATAATAATAATAGCAAATGGACATAATAATAAAATAATGATAATTAAAAATAGATCAAAGGCTTTGATAAAACATAAAACAAAAGAACGTAAAAGAGCTGAACTACATGAATCTCAGAAAAAAAGGTATACAGTTTAATTTTCTTGAATTTGGTGATGAATTCTTAGATGTGTCACCAAAAGTACAAGCAACCAAAGGAAAAATAAACAGGACCCGCCAAACTTAAAATCTTTTGTGTTTCAAAGGACACCATCATGAAAGGCATAAAACACCACACAGAGCTGAATAAATTATCTGCAATTCATGTATCTGATAAGGTCTGTTATCCACTAGCAAATCAACAATAAAATGTCTAACAAATTTTCAAAGTGAAAATTGGATTTGTATAGATACTGCTCTAAAGAAGATGCACAAATTGGCAATAAATACATGAAAACATGTTTAAAATTATTGGTTAATAGGGAAATGCCCATCAAAACCACTGAAGTAGCACTTCACATCCATTAGTGTGGCTATAATTGAAAAAGCAAATACAAGTGTTGGCAATGAGAGAAATGGGACCTTCCCATGTTGCTTGCGCAAATAAGAGAAGGAAAAGCCTATGGTGTTTCCTCAAACACTTACTCACAGGGCTACCGCATGACCTGGCAACTCCACTGCTGGTCTTATACTCATGAGAAATACAAAACATTTGTTCATACAAAAACTTGAACACCGGTGTTTATAGTAGTACTGAAATAGAATTCGCATTCCATAAATGCACCTTTTCAAAGGATACAATTCAGTGGTTTTTCGCATAGCAGTCAAAAAATGAATATAGCCCCTTTGTCCATCACTGATAAATAGAAAAACGAAATCAGTGTTGTCCACACAATGGATGATATTGACCGAAAACAGGCGAGGTCCGGATACAGGCCACAGCACGGGCTAACTTGAGTGCATTCTGCCTACAGAAAGAAGTCAGGTCACAAAAGCCAGCCCATTGTATGATTCCATGTGTATGAAATATCCAGAATAAAAAAATCCGTAGACCAAAAGCAGATGAGGGGTTGGCAGGGCAGGGCCTGTGGAGAGAACAGGGTTGGCTGACGTGGCAAGGGTTTTCTTTTTGGAGTGGGAAAGTATGAAGGCAAAACCAGAATATGCTAAAAACCACCGAATTGTATCCTTTGAAAAGGTGCATTTATGGAATGCGAATTATATTTCAGTACAGAAGAATATAAGTATTTTGTTTCTAAACATGTTGCACTAAATAAACTACAACAATAGCTGGTGAATGAACTCGATGATTAAATCCCCCAGGGACTTCGGTGGAGGGGGTTGTACGGGATGATATTTGAGGCTTAACCTGGTTCTTCCGCCAGAGCCTGATTCGATGCAGCTGTGGCGCCAGGGGCTACGCTTTCTTCCCCAAGGATCCATCCCCATGTACACTCTTCACTGGAACCCACGATCTCCTTATCACTAACTGTGCAGCGGGGCCACCTGAATGAAAGTGGGGTTACGAGGAGGGATCCTGGAGTGTGCCGTGCAGAAAACACCCACAGATTGTGTGTGACCCGTCGCTTTCTTTAGATGAGACCGTGTAGGAACTTAGCACAACACAGTGACCAGGGCATGGGTGCCGGAACCCGATGACCTGAGACCAAAGCCACGTGTGCCTGGGAGTGTCACACAGGACAGAGCCCTACTGTTCCACATGGGCACCGGCACGACACTTTACAGCTCCCGCATGGACAGAGCAGGGGCTGTGACCTTTACTTTATGATTCAGGGCACTGAAAGGTACAGAGATCCAGTGACTTGCTCGGAGTAGCAACACTGACGGGTAATGACGCTCAGGCAGGGAATTGATTGGTTCCCAAGAGATGGAGATGCCCGAACACCTGAGACTGAGGCAGGAGACGAGCAGGACTCACTTTCCAAGCACCTGTCATGGCCCTGCTGATCAAAACAAGATGCAGCAAAGAAACTGGCCCAAACCAGCTAGGACAAGGAATTCTAATCCATTCGCTTGAGTCACTTCCACCAGGGCCATGACAGTTTACAAATGCTATGGCAACGACCTGAAAGTTACCTTATGTGGTTCCAGGAACTCGTGCCCCTTTACCAGAATAGCCCGCCCCCTAATTAGCATATAATTAGGAGTTGGTATAAATTCAGCCAGCCATCCCTCCACTGGTGCTTCACGCCTCTGGACAGCCCTGTTCTCTGTGGAGCAGCCATTTTGGGCGACACTTGTTCACCAAGACATGCCTTCATTCACTGTTGGCTCCCTCTTGTCTCCTGAGCAGAGCCAATTCTTGAGCTCACCTGCATCAAGACCATTAGATCCCGCCCTGGATACTGAACCAAGGACCCTCCTCACTCCTCGTCCAAAGCCCCAACCCCACAGCTGCTGCAGGGAGACACTGATGCCTGGAGGAGGCGCTTGGCCCAAGAGAAGGGCCCAAATCCCGACTCAACTCCCGGGTTTACATTTCAATCCCTGACCCAAAATGCCATGACGTTCCCCAAATGAAGCCCTCCTGAAGGCATGGGGTCCACATTTGTGTCTGTCTGCCCCCACGGTGACTCTGTGGCTGCCCTGTGAAGACACTCCCGTGGGGTAGGGTGACTGCCCTGAATGACCAGTAGCCTTCTCAACTCCCAACCAACTCGGAATGCGGGACGTCTGCCACCAACTGCCAACGTGACAGTTGGACTTTGAAACACATTTGCATTCAACTGACCAAACCGGGCTCCTGGGCAGTTCAGATTCTTTGAAAACGTGGCCTGCTGGGCTGGTGCTTGGGCAGCTCGAGGACTGAAGCCTGCAAGATGCCAGGATCTCAGTGCCTGTTGATCAGAGCAGCTGCCCCAGCAGACTGGACTGAGGCCTGGCTGAGAAGAAACAGTGGCTGCCCCAGCTCTGAGTGGGTGCCTCCCTGCTCCTGTCCTTCCTCACCAAGACTCAGGCCCTGCTGCGCAAACCGCAATAAAGACCCCAATCTCCTGATGGCTTCAGGTCCATGACGCCCTTAGTGGAGGAGCTGGCAGGGGTGACGTCCGAGGCTCCATGCTGTTGCCAGATGCCGAATGGGATGCTCTGGGAATGGCCAGGAGGTTTTGTTGAGCCCGGATCACTTTTCTGGTGTATTCTAAATTTGAATCTTTCGTGATCTCTTCTTGTTGTAGCCACAAGCCATGAGCCTGGGAAAAATAAATTGAAAGTAGCGCCCCCTGTGGAGACAGTGCGGTCCGGCGACCACGGGCAGGTGTTCATCTTTCCCAGGTGACACTCGTGCCCAGCAGCTGCCTAGGGGAGCCACCGAGTCATAGCTGGGCTTAGGAGGACGGGTGCTGGGGTGCTGTGAGCTCTTTATATCAACTCCGGGCTGATCCTGGGAACTTTCCTCTAATGAGACAATTCAGAAGGCAGCTGAGCTCACTGACCGAGAGCAAGGGGCAGGTGCCTGATGGCCTGAGCTCAGATGCGACCTAGAGGCAGACCCAGATGAAGCCAGAATCCAAATAACTGCCACGTCATTAGGGCTCTAGTCATGCTCAGATCCGGAATGTCTGGGGAATGAGAGACAAGCAGCAGTGGTTCCTGCAGAGATGCCACCAGAGTCATGAGTCACTTTCCAGGCTTTACATGGGCAAGATGCCTTCCAGCTCCTCGAGAGCAGCTGCCACCATCCCTCTGACCCTCACAGGGGCCCCGTGAAGTGGGCAGAGCAGGGCTGGGACCCACAGTTTACAGCTGAGGACACTAAACCTGAGAGGCCTAAGTGACTTCCCCAGAGTCACAATACTGAGGTGGGCTGTGGCTGAGCCAGGGATGTAGTTAGGTCCCTGGAGAAGGAGATCCCTGAAGCCCAGAGGCCTCTCGATCACGCCCTGGGCGCCGGAACCAGGTCTTCCCTCACCCATATCCCAAATCCTCGTGTTCCAGGAATGCTTTGAGGAGAGCTCCTCTCGTGGGTGGTCCCTGACCCAGGCTCCTGCCTCTGTTTTAATCCTTGACCGAAAATCTGACCCAGGTGACCTCAAACAAAGAGAAGGATCAGGGTCCAAACCACGCCCCTCCTGCCCCAGCACCTTCACACCAGGAGCCGCCTCAAGGTGAGGTTTCCGGTGCTTCGGCGACCACCCTGAATGACTAGTGGCCTCCTTGACCCCTCACTGGCTCAGAGCTCAGGATTCCCGAGCCAGCCACACCCATGGGACCAGAACCTCTCAAAGAATTAGCTTCACTGTAACTGACAAACTCTTATGACCAGTGAAGGTGAACACCTGGGAGGAGGCCTCTGGGCTGCTGCTCTGGTGGCTCGGTGAGTGAAGCCTCCCAGCACCTGCTTTCCTCTCATTCATGGACTGGAGATCTGAGCATGTATCTCAGCAGCCCAGACTCAGGCCTGGCTGGGAAGAGGCAGTGTCTCCTCTAGCACACAGTGGGCGCCTCACTGCCCATATCCCTCTTCACCAAGACTCAGTCTCCACAATCTTCTCCCTCCCTAGACCCTGCCGTGTCAGGGCAGACTGCATCTCCTCTTAGAGGGCTCTGTTCATCGCCACAGCCTGAAGACCCCATCCCAGGATCCTCTGTGAGGACCACCCAGGGCCTCCGTCACTCTGTTGCCAAATGTGTATTCCACGAGCCCGATGGCATCTCCTATCTCACCACTCTCCCGGCTGCAGCAAAACAGCCAGCGGTCTTGTCCTCCTCAGCCCCATGCAAACCTCGGCAGGGCAGTTCACTTACTTTCCTTCCAAGCATCTCAGAATCGAGACTGCTGAAGATTGCCGTCACATTCGGACACATCCTCTCCAGAGCCTTTGGCCTGACGTTCCCCTTCCCTGAAGTGTCTGTTGCTAGGGTGGGGTCTAGTGTCTCCTGATCTGATGAGGTAGCTGGATGAGTCCCCACATCTCATCTCTGGAAGAGCATGTAGGAGACTGGCATTGTTTCCACCTTAAACATTTGGTAGAAATTAGAGGAAATTAACTTGTGCCGGTAGTTGCCTTTGTGGCAAAAGAGGCTTTTTCTGCTCTATTTTGTTGTGAAATGGGTGCTTATTCTGCCTATGGTGTGGTGCACAAATGGGAAGCTACAGCCTGGTTGCTCTTTCTTTAGAGCCACGTGTCTCCCCAACCCCCAGTTCAACATACACAACGTCCCCAGCACCCTGGCAGCCTGCTGTGTGTGGGGAGGAGAATCACACCCAACGCCAGGTTTGCAGAAAGAAACCAGTGACTCCGCGTATGTTCAGAGCACAAGACTACACTTAATTAGCACAGAAGGAGTGGGGAATTACCCTCGGAAGGGGCGGGGCAGAGCGGGAGAGCCTGGGGAAGCCCACAGAGGCTCTGGGCACTTTCCATTAGAAAGTCTGAGGGCAGGGCCAGGAAGCTGAGAGAAACTTCTCAGGAGCACTGGGCTCCACAGTCGGAAACATGACCGCAGCACAAAGCATAGAGCTCAGAGGAGCTCATCAAGGCCTCTCTGTTTAAGCTGTTTTCACAGATTTATCTATTTTTATACAGAAAATATTTATAAAATATGACTAGTTGTAGGGAAAGCCACTTGCATTAAAAATAAACAGTTAAAAAAAAAAACTTCTAAACACAATCCCATATCTGTGATATTGAAAAATGAACCGCCGCTAAATGAGGTGAGGCAGCCTCCTGTCTGTCTCCGTCTCCCTGAAACCTGTCGTGCTGCAGGTCTTCTCTGGGCATGGGGGGGTCTGCACATCAGGGCCTGCCTGGGTGTGGGGACAGGATCTGCCACACAGACCCGGGCGCAGGGTCACTGGGAGGCACAGGGAGAGAGGAGGAGGGGCTCGCTGGTCTGGGTGAGCAGGACCCAGAAAGAAGCCCCTCGGGCCCTGGAAGGTGACATGGCCTGACGACCCCCAGCTCAGGTCCACAGGGCACTGAGGCCTGGTTGCTGCTCTCTGCTGTGGGTGCTGCCTGTCCACAGGCCTCGTCCACGGTTAACTCACCTTCACTGCTCTTTAGCGTTTGTCAGTTACAGGGAAGCGAATTCCTTGTGAGGCTCTGTCCTATGAGTCTGTCTCCCTAAATGTCTTGCGGAAGCGAATTAATGTAGACGTTCAACTGGGTAGCCTTTGGGAATCTGGTGTGTGGATTGTTGAAAAGGATTCTCTCCTCTGCGGCTGTTGAGTTCCCCTTAAGAGAAGCTGCTCCAGTGTTTTCTGGGATGGACTGCACTGATTTAGTGGTCAGGGCAGTAAGAAAGTGCGAGGAGCATTGGGCTGTGTGCACGTCCTGCCGGCCCCTCTTCGTGCGGCCCCTCCACGCTCACTCCCTCTCTTTTCTTCCACCTTTGTGTCCTCTGTGTCCTCTCCTGCAGGGAGAATGGAACACTGTCCTGACTTCTGGAAGAGAAGAACTGCGCATGTCCAGAGCCCCCAGGGCAGAAAACGCCCTGTGAGGGGGTGTCCAGGACAGACCCAGACTTTCCTTCCTCCCCCAGCCCAGCTCCCTGCCTGGAGCCCTTGGGGCTGCTCAGCAGGAGTCAGTGCTGCAGCCTGGGGTCAGCACCCAGGACAGGGCCAAGGCAGTGAAAGGAGGGCTGGGGCTTCATCCACAGTGAAGACCCAGGACCTCAGCTGCCTGGGTGGGACCAGGTCCTTCAGGAGGATGGGCCTAAAATATGCAAGAGGGAATGGCGCGGGGCTCCAAAGAGAAGCTCCTGACAAAGAAAAGGGGGATGGAAAGGAAAGGGAGGGTGAAAGGAAGATGAGACAGGAACTGAATGACAGGCATGCCGCTGCCTCCACTCTCAGATTCCTTGCAATTTGCCACATTCCCGGCTGCATGTCCTCCGTCAGGAAGCGCAACAG
The DNA here is from genome assembly GCF_049354715.1 of Callithrix jacchus. Classification (NCBI taxonomy): domain Eukaryota; kingdom Metazoa; phylum Chordata; class Mammalia; order Primates; family Cebidae; genus Callithrix; species Callithrix jacchus. The sequence goes on from NC_133510.1 coordinate 124,219,011, forward strand.
GGTGGCCTTGGGAAAGAAAGGAGGAAGTTAGAGTGCAGGTGGGAACCAGGTTCCTGTTACTCCTGGGATGATGGAGCCCAGCCCCAGGAGCCTCTTGGTCCCCATCTCCAACACTTTTCCAGTCACCACATTCCATAACTGTGACCAGGAAGGGTCGCCTGGGCCATCTCTGTGTCTCTGAGAGTTGGCCACCGTCTGCGTAACTTTCTGTGCATCACATGGACTTCCCTCTGCCCTCCCCACTTTAGGGCCTGTTTCATTCTCCATGATAACACCCATTTCCTGTCCCCTCCTCACCTTCCACCATTCCTATCGTCCTCCAACCCCTGATGCAGTCACCGTGGGCATACTGCCACCACCTCCAATTAATTGATCAGTTGACCGAACTGAGCAGCCCAGGCAGGGCTCCCTTCCCGCCATCCTGCAGTTATGTTGGGTCCTATGGGAGAGGATTACATCAGACTCACTATGCCAAGTGAGGTTTCTGCTTTTGGTATAACTTTGGGGGCCTTCAGAGACATTGGATCTTCATGGCAGTTCCAGAGCCCATGAGAGGATAAACATGAGTTTGAGGTCATGTAACTTGTGGAAATAACCTTAGTCTGCAAGTGAGGCAGCCAGGGACTCGATAACAGGCAGGATCTGGCTACATACAGAGAGGGGACGGGTCAGTGTTTGCACCAAGCTGCGGGTGGGAGAACGGGGTGGGAACCTGGTGCCCGGCAGGGCAGAAGACAGAGAAGAGGCTGGAGTGTGGACAGCAGGGCAGTGCTGTCTGGTCAGGGCAGTGGGCGTGAGAGTGCAGAGAGCCCTTTCCCTGCTGCCAGGGACTCTGTCCCGGGCCTGGAGGATTCCAGGGATGAAGTCACTGAGACTGTGATACTCAGCATGGGCAGGAAGCCCAGCTCCCTTCACACATCCTCTCAAATGGGGAAGGTCTCCAGGGGCAGCTGGACTGGGGCCTCTCAAATCAAAGTAAATTCAGCTTTTGTTCCTCATCCCAGGATGTGGCATTTGGGTGACACCTGGAGACTGAAACGTGCTGAGGGCTGTGTTTCCTGTTGCGTCTCCAGGATGCAGGACATTTGCGGTGATCCCAGGGGAGGATTCCTTACCTCGTCCAGCCCAGGGAACAAACAGCCTTTCCACCAGGAAGAGACAGTGAGGCAGACCAGGAAGCAGCGGCCAGGGTCCTGAAAGCAAGGAGGGGGAGGGCCGGCTTCTCACCCCGCCTGCACTGGCTAGAGGAGGTTTGGTTCCCGGATCCCGTGGTGCCTGCGAGAGAGTTGGGCACCCGGTTTGCATCCCCTGCTGGTCGCTGCCCAAAACCTGGGACAAAATCTGCTGTGTACATTTCCCAAGAGGTGCTGCACACATCACCAAAGGCTTTGAAGATTGGCTGAGGCAAAGGCAGGGAAGAAGTGGTTTGCTGGGAAAGATTGTTTTAAATACCGCAGAGGGAAAAAATGATCACAGACACTGCACACTCAAAGACCAGAGGATCCAACCTCTCCCTGCTGGGTCAGGAGAGACAAGGACAAAGCCGCCTTCCACACACACCTCCTTTCTCTTTCTGATTTCATGTCCCACTTGCTTAGTCTCTGAAGCCGCAGGCCGACCCCGACTGCTGCAGGCACCCTCTTCTATCGGGTCCCCCCTTGGGTTGTTCCAAACCCAGAGTGTCACCTTCTTCACTGCTTGCGTCATGTCTTCTGTTGACCATGAAGTCTCTAGAGAAAAGAAAGTGAGAAGACAAAGACTCCAGAAAAAGGCTCATCCATCCTCCTCCTCCAGCCGCCCTGGACCGCCCAGGACTGCCCTGCTGTCTCTTGGGCTGTTCAACCCTCCTTTGCTTCTGTGGAGTCTGGAATCTCCAACAAGACGCTGTTGACACATGCAAACCTCAGGAGAGGGGACCCCTTCGTCTTCCCACTTCCCCGTTTCCACTAGGTCATTAGAGCTCTCATTTCCATTCTCATTCACCTGAAATTCCAGCTCTGATGCACGGGTTTCGTAGTTAGATGAGTTCAATGCACAGACCCAGTGCCATGCTCCGAGCAGAGTCCCAACGGTGTGTTGTGTGGATGCAAATTATCTTGCTCTCTCCTGAATGTGGTGGCAGGTGGCACCAAGTCTGTGGGGCACGGGAAATGTGGCCAGTGTGACTGGGGAGTAGAATGTCTCATTCTATTTGGATGAACTGCCCTCACGAATGAACTGGTTATACACAGCACCGCCAGGCCGGGACTCCCATGCTGGATGGTGCAGCTCTAGAGATACACAGATGAGGAAGACGTGACTCCCTTCCTGCGTGTTTCCTTGCAGAGTTGTTGGATGCTCTGATGCAATCATTCGTGTGTGATTTCTGAGGGCTTTTGAAAGAAAATTGCATATGGTTAGGACCTGCAGAAGGGCCAGACACTGTGAGTTGTGGGGACTTAACAGTGAGGACAGTGCCTTGGCCCAGAGGGACCCCGTGATGTAGGCGGTGCGCTTGCACTCAGAAGGATGAAACCGACTCTGTCTAGACAGGATCAGAGCAGAGGGAGCCCACGAACAGGGAGAGCTCTGTCTGCAGGAGCCCCCCCTCACCACCCCTGACTTGATTGGAACTCTGGGAAGACACCTCGCCCAGTGGGAGGGTCCAACAGGTGGGACAGGGTGAGGAGGGAACTTTTGCCCACTGGAGCTAGAGCCCAGCCCAGGGCTGCGTTCATGAGACCCTCATGGGGCCTAAGACAGGCTGCCCAGGGCTGAGGGCTGTGAGGAGAGGGGATGCCGAGGTCACAGTTCCTGCCCTTGCACTGAAAAGCTGTGGCCAGAATGCGGCTCCCCAGGACGGGGAGGACTCAGAGGTTGGGCCTGAGAACGCCGAGATCCTTTTGGAGAAACTCTCAAACCCATGTCCTCTGTGCCGTGAAACGGAGGAGCAAGGAAGGCTGGCTCAGGGATCGGCCTCCCGCACTTTGCTGAGCTCGCCTGGCACCGGAGCTGGTGCCCTCACTTTTGCCGGGCAGCTTCCCTGGCCGGGGGCCACACTACCTTCAGTTTCAACACATTTCTGAGCCAGGCCACCTTTGGCTAGGGCCGTCTACAGAAGCACGCTTGACAGGAAACTTCCAGAAGCACGTGGAAGATGGAAACTGGTTTCTGCCCAGCCCCACAAGGATCAGGCCTGGGTGCCTCTCTGTGTCAGGCCTCACCTTGAGTCTATCCCTGCTGAACTATGTCCCCCGCCAGTCTGGCTCAGAATATCGGAAATGGAATTCCTGCTCTGTCTGTGGCCAGCTTCCAGGATGGGAAAGGTCTGCGTTGTCACAACCTGATGAAGACCCCAGTCCCCAGCTCCTGTCCCAGAGATTCATCAGGAAGGACCCCCCTCTCTTGAGAAAAGGCAGAGGTGTCCATGCGGGACTCACTGCAGCCAGGACAGTCCGCCCTGCTCTTTCCCACTCAGAAGGAGCAGGAAAATTACTGGACTCTGGGGATTATGACGTAATGAGCCTCCTGACATTAAAACCCTGGAAGCCATCCTCCCCCATCCTCGTTCTCTCCGCGCCCGGGTGCTCTTGGGACTTCCTTCTCCCCCTCTATATCTTCTCCCTCTCAAGGTCCAGCCTGGGGCCCCAGCCCTGCCTTCTCCCGTGAGTCCACTGAGCGGCCGCCTCTGGGTTCCTCAGCCCTTGGTCTTGTAGTCGCTCCTTTTAGCATTGAATTCCTCACCCTGGGTTTTCTCTCAAGCACCACTGGGCCGCTGTGTTCTAGAGAGTGAGAAACGTCCAGGGCAATCTTCTTATGAGAAGCCAGTTTCTGGAGAAAAAGTGACTCTTTTCTAATGGTGAGTCTCATCTTTTTGTTTTGTGGAAAAACAATATGAAGAGCTCAATTGCAGGGTCACGGAATTCTATGAAATCGAAAGCATTTCACGTGGTGTTTATAATCCACATGTTCCGCAACCCGTCATATGCCTCATTTCTCATCTACATTTTCTTAAGCAAGAATCCTGTTTTCTTCCAAAGGACCTCGAACGACAGCAGAAACCTGTATCACCCACGAGGTTAGGCGGGGAATTGGGTGAAGTTTCTTTTGGTCATGACACTGAATAAATCTTTTCCAGCCTTGCAATGCACGACCTATCGTGTCTTCCTCCTAGGAAGAGGGCCACGTGCTTGCCTGATGCTCAGTCCCTGAAGAAGCCCGTTTTCTCATTTTACAGAGCACATCGTGCCCACCACGCAGAAGCCGTGGCTGGCAGAGGCGGTGAAGGGAGGCAGGCTTTCCACATTCTTGGGAACATTCTCTCCAGTGAATCATGACACTCTAGTACAGAAGGTTGGAGTGAAGTTTCCATGACTCTTTCCATGGAGCATCCTCCTTTTTCAGATACCTATCAGAACTGGCTGGGAGGTGGCTACAGATTCCTGGGAAATTTCACTGGGGAGGGGGTGCAGTCCCAGGACCCCAAGGCAGGAGGCTGCTGCTGTCCCTGGTCCTGGTCTTGCTGACACTGGTGGGTGTTAGAAGGGCCTGGGCAGATGAAAAGAAGTTCCCACTGAAGCCAACATGAGGCCTTGCCAAGAAAGGCTGGGAAGAGAGGGTAGCCGCCACGGGGTGACCTCAAAGTCAGACGCTGGCCGTGAATAAATATCGCTGAGTGGGATAAGACCCTCTAAAAAAGCTGCCTGCTCTATGATTCCAGGCATAGACAGTTCTGGAAAAGGAAACTCTAGAGACAGTGAACAGGACCGTTGTTGCCAGGGCATCCGGAGACGGGTAAGGGGATTGGCAGGGGAAGCACAGGGAGAGGTTGGGACGTCCAGCTCCTTCGTCTGGGGGGTGAGAGGCATTCAGAGTTTGTCACAACCCAAAGAGGGTACAACACGCTGAGCCTCAAAGCAGGCTCCTGACGTCAGTTGGTAGGAATGTAGCAATACTGGTGTAATTGCTGTTACATGTGAACCACACCGCTGAAAAAAGGGGTTCAGAAAAGAAGTGTGGACAAAGGGTCTGAGAGCTTTCTGTACTGTCTCTTCCAGTTTTATGTTAATTTCAAAGTGTTCTACACAGTGACTAATTTTGTCAGGGATGGCAACATTGTTTCAGGAAGAGGTTTATCTGCTGTAAGCATTAGATTGAGATGTTGCTTTCTCGTTAAAGGGTACCTACCTTTACACTGTAAATACATCGTCACTTCTCTAGTTGTAGGAATAGCAATGACTTCCATTTAAATGCGCGCAGATGAACTGAAAGAAGACTAAAGCATAACGGTGTTAGAGTTCTGACTTCAATACGGGGCACTGAACCCACTAGAATCATGATGATTGAATGAACTTCACTGACTTCCCACAGGACCTTCAATGGATGGTGTTCTGGGAGGACCTCAGCTGTGTGGCCGGTTGTGGGTTTTTCTGACCCACTGCATGGGGCCAGGATAGACGGTGCCGACTCCTCGGGAACTACTGTCAGATCCTGGTGGCCACACCTCCCAAATGTATGACGATAGAGACAGCTGCTGACATCCTGTTGGCAGGATTTATACAGAGGTTCATACCGATTGATTCGCACTTGAAGCCTTTTGATTCTCTTGGGATCTTGCAAGGCGTGGCTGAGCCCAGAGAAGAGCTCATCTCAGACGATGTTTCACACTCGCCTGCATGGGGAGCGTTAGATTGAGATGGGGCTTTCTGTGCAAACTGTCCCAGCTTTATCCTTCTACTCTAGTTGTAAGACTCACGATTCCCTTGATAATTTCAAATTGCACAGATGAACTCAAAGAAGACCACAGCATAACAGTGTTAGAGTTTTGCCTTAAATATGAGACGCTGAACCAACCAGAATCATGATGACTGAATGAGCTGAACTGGTTTTCCACAGTACCTTCCATTGATGAATTTTCCAGCTACACGGAATGCTGTGGCCAGCTGTGGACATTTCTGACCCACTGCGTTGGTCCAGCAATAGAATTCCCTGTGCTGAGTTTTCAGGTACCACTGTCAGATCCTGGACGCAACGTGCTTTCAAGTGCATTACAAGAAAGAGCACTGGTGATGTCTGGCTGGCAGAATTCCGTAGGGGAATTCTTCCTAGTTTATTCACGGTTCAAACTTTGAAACACTGTTTGAGCAACTCCTCGGGAAGCACCTGAACCTGAGTTGGGCTCTGGGAAGAGCTTGAAGTTTGGGTTGCACTTAGAGCCCAACAGCCTGATGTGTGGGCAAACATGTGCTCTTCTATGAGGTCATAGAGAGAGCTAGCATATCCTAGTGAGCAAGAGCACAGTGCCTGGAGCCTCCCCTGCTGGGTTCAAATCCTACTGAGGAGCTCTAGGTACCGGCATGTTCTATAGACCTCTCTATGCCTTGGTGTGCCCAGTTCTGAGAGGGTCAAACATGAATAGGGTCTTTGTTATGCTTTAAGGCTCAAAATGATTGTGTTCAGGTAGAGCCTTATGTAGACTGGTTCCTTCTCAGCACGCTAAAGTATTCACTCATTAAATGTCCCACAGAACAAGCCAGACTCTTGGCCGAGGTCGGACGCAGACAGGGAGCTTGCATGGCTTCAGGAAAGTGAAAGATAGAGACTCACTTCATTCTTTACCTGGGGTGATCCTTTCCTGCTTTTGGCACTTACCTGGGCAGCTTGTATGTGGCTCAAACCTGTAACATCTTGGAAGATGTGGCTGATCACAGAGAACCTCAAATTGTATCACAGCCTCCCTCCTCTAGGTTTTCATCCCTGACCCAACATATGACAGTTTCCTCCTAACCCAGCCTCAGTGAAGGTCAAGTTCAATGGTGTGAGCTCCTCCCCCAGCATCTTCACACTGTGGGCGGCCTCATGCTGAGCCTTCCTGGCCAGTTGACTACTCCAAGTGCCCATGGGCAGCCTGGCTCCTAAGCTGGCTCAGGACGCAAGATAGTCAAACCAACGGCCACAGGATGGCTAGGCCAGGAATGAACTTCCCTTCCACTGACACAGCCTGGATGAACATGAATGGAATGAACTGGGGATGGGGGCATCTGGCAGGTGCTTCAGTGGATGAATGAGTGGAGAGAGTGACCCCCACTGTCTCACTGACCATACTTTCCAAAGCAATGTGATCAGGGTGAACTCAGGCCTGCCTAAGAAGGGGCAGTGGCTGCCCCTGCACAGAGCGGGCACCTTCCTGCTCACTTCCTTCCTCACCAAGTCTCAGTTTCTACAAACTCCTCATGCCTGCCTAGACCCATAGGGTTGGGGGAGAGTCCCTCTCCTCTTAGAGGAACCTGTCTGTCCGCAGCATTTCAGATTTCCCATCTCGGAGGACTCCATGTGAAATTCTCTCAAATTGCCAATGGCTGAGGTGGACTCTTCCGCTCTCAAGGTGACAGCTGAAATGGAAGGGCAGACATGGATCAGTGCATGGCCGTGGCCACATGTCATTGTGGAATTTTCAAATGTGCAACTGCCTCAGTCTGGGTTCCCACGGCTCTTATCCAGACGTGTATTTTTCGTGTACAAGGGCGTGAATTTGGGGCGCCTGTTGTGTTTCATAAACAGAATCACTCCCTCCACATGATTATATTCTGTTTGTAAAAACCAGTTACAGGACAAAAGGGACTTTCCCCATCATGGGGAGCTGATAGTGTGGACACAGAAAGTAAACATTTGAGAGTAAAAAGTTCATTTCCATGTTTATGCTCAGATGGTAGCGTGCTGATGTGTAACAATGTTCTGGGAAGGCGCGCGTCCCACGCGCCCGTGAAAATCCACTCGCCACGCTTATGAACTACAGAAGGGTCTGAACTTCTATTCGTGATGTGAAATTTCAAAGTTCGAATGGAGCTTTAAAACCTGTGTGTACGAAGCTGTTAGCGTCATGGAGCTAGGAGGAGGCCCCACAAGGAGAGCTGGGGAGGGGATTGGTGTCCATGGGGGTGACCTCAATGTCAGTCTCTGCCTGGAGAGCCAACCTGCGGATGTGCTGGCCAAGGGGCTGAAACCAGCTGCAGATGCAGAAATTGGCAGGTCAAGGGAGAGAGAGGAACTAGGCTGAGTAGGGGGAGGGAGTCTCTGAGCGGACGCGATGGAGGATGCACACACGTGGGGCAATGGGATTGCATTCTGGTGGAGCTGAGAGTGGGGCAGGAGGCAGAACCAGCAGCTGCTACAGCTGGGCCGAGACCTGGGGATGGGAAGGGCCTCTGTCCTCCCCGTTCAGAGGGGCCTCGTGTGGGCTTCCGTGTGAATGGGGAGGGGCTGCACAGCTGCAGGAGCAGGAGAGAGGCAGGGCCTGGGCTTCTCATGCTTCTGTCCATGTCCTTCTCAGCTTGTAGCTCAGCAGAGAGCAGGGGTGCATGGATTTGACGGCCTAGGGAACAGCTCAGCTCTTACTGAGCCTACAAAAAGGACAGAGCAGGGGTTGGCCAGGTGAATGAGGCTCAGGGCAGGGAGTGTGAAGAGGCCAGAAGATTCCCTGAGGAGGGGCCTGGTGGGCTGTGTTTCCTCCCAGAGGTGGCCAGTGCAGCAGATGCCAGGAGGGACCCTGGGCCCAGGGAGTCCTGTGACCTGTGTTTCTTCTGCTGTGCATCCATGCTGGGGGCTGAGGGGCAGCAGCAGAGAAGCAGGCCCTGATGCAGGCAGGAGCGAAGTGTGGGAAGAGTGTGAGGCTCTGCTGTCCCAGATGACCTTGGCCTCACCCCAAAGGGCACTGTTGATGCACTGGATTTCGGCCTCTTCCTCCTCCTCCTCCTCCTCCTCCTCCTCCTCCTCCTCCTCCTCCAGGTTTTCAGAACCCCAGGGGAGAGGTGGTGATGGCATGGAGCAAGGCTCCCTTTCCCTGCGTGACAGCAGAGGAATCTTGAGTCTACAGAGCCCAGAAATGTGGGGTGGGAGGGAGCCTGCCCGGAGGTCAGTTTCTGCCCTGATATTGTATCCACTGCTTTTCACTCTGAGTCTTCCTCTTAGAAAGTTGTGAAGCTGCAGCGGGAGACCGAGGGTCCTCCACATTCAGTTGCTTTGAGGACCCAAGGGCTGCTGGGAGCTGGGTAAAACTCGCCCTCTCCTCCTCTTTAGCAGTGGGAAACCTCCCAGGCTCCTTATGAGCTGTAGTTAGCATTGCGGTTAGGGCAGGAGCCCATCCAGGAGGGCTGGGATGTCTTGTTGGATCGCACTTCTCACTTGTAGCCAGGGAGCTTTCTCTGCAGAGTGCCAGACAGTTGAAGAAACAAAGAGAGACCTCCATTGACCCTAAAGGGCTTAAATGGGGTCTGTGCACTCCCAGTGCCAGCAGGGACCCTTCTCTGATTGTCTGCGTCCCTGTCCTGCTCGGGTGTCCGGTTCTTGCTCTCCCTCAGGGCCCTCAACAGGATCCTCTCTGGGCAGGGACTCTTGGGCACACTGGGATGTTGTGGGTCCCAAAGGGGTGGCTTCCTGGTCCTGGGACCCACGGAGTCACTTTGCTCAGTGTACTGGCTGAGCTGCAGGACATCTCAGAATTGGGAACACACATCTCCACCTGTTCTGGTGATGACTTTTGCAGATGGAAGTCAGGACCTGCAGGAAGGATAACAGGGTCTGCAGAATGATGGAATATGGTCTTGAGATGTCTGTACAAGTCACACGGTATTGTCAGTCCCCGTGCAGGCACAGCTGGGACACCCACCAGCCATAAGAACTGGGGGGCTCGGTGAGAAGGCTCTAAGTAGCTGATTCCCGCCAAGCTGGCCCTGAACCCCCAGGGCAGCAGGTAGGGGCAAAGGGCAAAGCTTTTTCAGGTAGCTTCCCCTAGGAGCAGTGGGGTGAGCCTTCATCCTTGAACTAGAGAGCTGGGCTCTGAGCGCCTAGCTGCCAACTGGGCTATAGGTGAAGCATGCGCTGTTTCCTGCGTTTTCCCGGTCGTGCATCTTTGACCTCTGATGGATGAATGGGCATGCCTTACACATTTGCAAGGAACTGGCTCGGGCAGGCACCTGCTGGCAACCTCCAGGGGCAAAGGATGCTGGAGGAAGACGCACCAACGCCAATGACCCGGGAGGAACAGGGGAGACCAAATGCTGGGGATCCCAGCCCTGGATGCCTAGAGGTTCTCATCTCTTGTTGATGGTTTAGGGTGCTGGGCTCCAGGGAGACACACTTATTGGCAGAGCAGTGGCCCCTGTTTTCCCATGTCAACCTCTGGAAAGTCAGGACATGTCTAGGATGGGGACCCAGCACACAGAGGGTGAGCTGCTGGGGAGCAGTGTTCGTGACCTGGCAGCTGGGGCAGGAGGTGACAGCTTTGGGATCCGTGCTTGTCTGTCCTTTTGCCCTTACCCTGGGAACCCCGGAGGAGAGTGTGGCTAACAGAAGTGCAGGGACTACTCAGGTTCTGCTGGGGTGGCAGTCAGGGCAGGCAGGCACCCTGTGACCCTGCACTCCCACCCCTGGGCTATTTTACCGAGGAAACCCAAAACTCGGCTTCTCACAAAACCTGTACGTGAACACTTTCGCTGCTTTCTTCTCCTCTCCTAGATGAGGACTGAGGAGGTGATCCGGCTTGTCTTGGGTGTGTCCTCGTTCTCGTTGGGAATAATACTAAGTATGTCAATCATTTCACCAGCTGTTTACAAAGTGGAACATAAACTTTTTATTGACTCTAGCAATTGTACCCCTGGAAATTCTCACAGAAGAAATAAAAACATATGTTCACAAAAGACTTGTTCATAAATCTCAGAACGATTATTCATAATAGCCAACAAACAGAAACAACTCAAGTGTCCATCAGCTGGTGAATGGGTAAACAAAATGTGGTGCATCTATGCTGTGGAGAACTACTCAGCAATCAAAAGGAGAAAAGACAATCCCTCCAGATGCACGCTAGGTGATGAGGGAATCTCGCACATTATGCTAAGTGAAGGAAGGGCTCCAAGACGGTGTATTACACGATGCCATTTATGTGAGATGTCTAGAAAAGGCACGTTTATGAAGACAAGCAGAGCCCTGGAGATTTTTCTCAGTCAGCAACCTGTGCTCAATGCAGCAGCTGCAGGATTTGCACGGTCCTTAGTCACTCAGGGCAGGGTCTACACAAAGCGGCGGTGATGCAGTTGTGAGGCTCAGGCTTTCATCCATGACACGAGGCTACACCATGAGGTGCATGAGAATCTCGCACCTTGCCCTCCCTCCTCCACCCCGACACACACACACACACACATATGCACACGTACACGCACACACCCTTCTGTGCTATCTACCTTTGGATTTGTCTTCAGGGAAACCAAAAGACAAAACTAGCCACATCTTGTTCACAGCTGCAGAGGGATATTTGGCAACTTGGGGAAATTTCACATCCGTATTTTAAGTATTTCTATCGCTAGATGCTTTATGTAGTATCTTGGAATCCCTGGATATTTGCAACCTGGTTCTCCATGAAGTCAAAGCCCTTTTGAAAATTCTCTTTGACAAAGTCTACATATCCCAAAATACACATTTGATTTCAAAATCACTTTTTCTTTTATTGTGAAGATGAATTGAACAACTTTAAAAAGCACAGTCAATCACAGGTAAATGAAATATTCAAACATTGTATTGCACAATTTTAGATATAAGAATATTTCCAATCCAAACTGAGAGGCACTGCTGGATGCCACGGCTCAGGCAGGAGACGAGCAGGACTCACTTTCCAAGCACCTGTCACACAGGCCCTGCTGATCAAAACAAGATGTAGTGAAGAAGCCAAGGGAACCAGCTAGGGCTAGGAATTCTAATGCATTCCCTTGAGGCACTCCCCCCAGGGCTATGAAATGTTACCAGTGCTAAGGTCACGCCCTGGATGTTACCTTCCACCGTTTTGGGAACTCCTGCCCCTTTTCCAGAAAGTCATGAATAGCCCACCCCTTAATTAGCATATAATTAGGAGTAGGTATAAATTCAGCCAGCCATCCCTCCACTGGTGCTTCACGCCTCTGGACAGCCCTGTTCTCTGTGGAGCAGCCATTTTGGGCGACACTTGTTCACCAAGACATGCCTTCATTCACTGTTGGCTCCCTCTTGTCTCTTGAGCAGAGCCAGTTCTCGAGCTCACCTGCATCAAGACCGTTAGATCCCGCCCTGGACACTGAACCAAGGACCCTCTTCACTCCTCGTCCAAAGCCCCAACCCCACAGCTGCTGCAGGGAGACACTGATGCCTGGAGGAGGCGCTTGGCCCAAGAGAAGGGCCCAAATCCCGACTCAACTCCCGGGTTTACATTTCAATCCCTGACCCAAAATGCCATGACGTTCCCCAAATGAAGCCCTCCTGAAGGCATGGGGTCCACATTTGTGTCTGTCTGCCCCCACGGTGACTCTGTGGCTGCCCTGTGAAGACACTCCCGTGGGGTAGGGTGACTGCCCTGAATGACCAGTAGCCTCCTTGACTCCGAACCAACTCGGAATGCGGGACGTCCCCCACCAGCTGCCCACGCAGCCGTTGGAATGCAAATCAGATTCACCTTCAATTGACCAAACCGGCCTCCTGGGCAGTTCAGATTCTTTGATTGAAAACTTGGCCTGCTGGGCTGATGCTTGGGCAGCTCGAGGACTGAAGCCTGCAAGATGCCAGGATCTCAGTGCCTGTTGATCAGAGCAGCTGCCCCTGAAGCCTGCAAGATGCCAGGATCTCAGTGCCTGTTGATCAGAGCAGCTGCCCCAGCGGACTGGACTGAGGCCTGGCTGAGAAGAAACAGTGGCTGCCCCAGCTCTGACTGGGCACCTTCCTGCTCCTGTCCTTCCTCACCAAGACTCAGGCCCGGCTGTGCAAACCACAATAAAGACCCCAATCTCCTGATGGCTTCAGGTCCATGACGCCCTTAGTGGAGGAGCTGGCAAGGGTGACGTCCGAGGCTCCATGCTGTTGCCAGATGCCGAATGGGATGCTCTGGGAATGGCCAGGAGGTTTTGTTGAGCCCGGATCACCTTTCTGGTGTATTCTAAATTTGAATCTTTCGTGATGTCTTCTTGTTGTAGCCACAAGCCATGAGCTTGGGAAAAATACATTGAAAGTAGCGCCCCCTGTGGAGACGGTGCGGGCAGGCGACCACGGGCAGGTGTTCATCTTTCCCAGGTGACACTCGTGCCCAGCAGCTGCCTAGGGGAGCCACCGAGTCATAGCTGGGCTTAGGAGGACAGGTGCTGGGGTGCTGTGAGCTCTTTATATCAACACCGGGCTGATCCTGGGAACTTTCCTCTAATGAGACAATTCAGAAGGCAGCTGAGCTCACTGACCGAGAGCAAGGGGCAGGTGCCTGATGGCCTGAGCTCAGATGCGACCTAGAGGCAGACCCAGATGAAGCCAGAATCCAAATAACTGCCACTTCATTAGGGCTGTAGTCATGCTCAGATCCGAAATGTCTGGGGAATGAGAGACAAGCAGCAGTGGTTCCTGCAGAGATGCCACCAGAGTCATGAGTCACTTTCCAGGCTTTACATGGGCAAGATGCCTTCCAGCTCCTCGAGAGCAGCTGCCGCCATCCCTCTGACCCTCACAGGGGCCCCGTGAAGTGGGCAGAGCAGGGCTGGGACCCACAGTTTACAGCTGAGGACACTAAAACTGAGAAGCCTAAGTGACTTCCCCAGAGTCACAATACTGAGGAGGGCTGTGGCAGAGCCAGGGATGTAGTTAGGTCCCTGGAGAAGGAGATCCCTGAAGCCCAGAGGCCTCTCGATCACGCCCTGGGCGCCGGAACCAGGTCTTCCCTCACCCATATCCCAAATCCTCGTGTTCCAGGAATGCTTTGAGGAGAGCTCCTCTCGTGGGTGGTCCCTGACCCAGGCTCCTGCTTCTGTTTTAATCCTTGACCGAAAATCTGACCAAGGTGACCTCAAACAAAGAGAAGGATCAGGGTCCAAACCACGCCCCTCCTGCCCCAGCACCTTCACACCAGGAGCCGCCTCAAGGTGAGGTTTCCGGTGCTCCGGCGACCACCCTGAATGACTAGTGGCCTGCTTGACCCCTCACTGGCTCAGAGCTCAGGATTCCCAAGCCAGCCACACCCATGGGACCAGAACCTCTCAAAGAATTAGCTTCACTGTAACTGACAAACTCTTATGACCAGTGAAGGTGAATACCTGGGAGGAGGCCCCTGGGCTGCTGCTCCGGTGGCTCAGTGAGTGAAGCCTCCCAGCACCTGCTTTCCTCTCATTCATGGACTGGAGATCTGAGCATGTGTCTCAGCAGCCCAGACTCAGGCCTGGCTGAAAAGAGGCAGTGTCTCCTCCAGCACACAGTAGGCGCCTCCCTGCCCGAGTCCCTCTTCACCAAGACTCAGTCTCCACAATCTTCTCCCTCCCTAGACCCTGCCGTGTCAGGGCAGACTGCATCTCCTCTTAGAGGGCTCTGTTCATCGCTACAGCCTGAAGACCCCACCCCAGGATCCTCTGTGAGGACCACCCAGGGCCTCCGTCACTCTGTTGCCAAATGTGTATTCCACGAGCCCGATGGCATCTCCTATCTCACCACTCTCCAGGCTGCAGCAAAACGGCCAGCGGTCCTGTCCTCCTCAGCCCCATGCAAACCTCGGCAGGAGAGTTCACTTACTTTCCTTCCAAGCATCTCAGAATCGAGACTGCTGAAGATTGCCGTCACATTCGGACACATCCTCTCCAGAGCCTTTGGCCTGACGTTCCCCTTCCCTGAAGTGTCTGTTGCTAGGGTGGGGTCTAGTGTCTCCTGATCTGATGAGGCAGCTGGATGAGTCCCCACATCTCATCTCTGGAAGAGCATGTAGGAGACTGGCATTGTTTCCACCTTAAACATTTGGTAGAAATTAGAGGAAATTAACTTGTGCCGGTAGTTGCCTTTGTGGCAAAAGAGGCTTTTTCTGCTCTATTTCGTTGTGAAATGGGTGCTTATTCTGCCTATGGTGTGGTGCACAAATGGGAAGCTACAGCCTGGTTGCTCTTTCTTTAGAGCCACGTGTCTCCCCAACCCCCAGTTCAACATACACAACGTCCCCAGCACCCTGGCAGCCTGCTGTGTGTGGGGAGGAGAAGCACACCCAACGCCAGGTTTGCAGAAAGAAACCAGTGACTCCGCGTATGTTCAGAGCACAAGACTACACTTAATTAGCACAGAAGGAGTGGGGAATTACCCTCGGAAGGGGCGGGGTAGAGCGGGAGAGCCTGGGGAAGCCCACAGAGGCTCTGGGCACTTTCCATTAGAAAGTCTGAGGGCAGGGCCAGGAAGCTGAGAGAAACTTCTCAGGAGCACTGGGCTCCACAGTCGGAAACATGACCGCAGCACAAAGCATAGAGCTCAGAGGAGCTCATCAAGGCCTCTCTGTTTAAGCTGTTTTCACAGATTTATCTATTTTTATACAGAAAATATTTATAAAATATGACTAATTGTAAGGAAAGCCACTTGCATTAAAAATAAACAGTTAAAAAAAAACTTCTAAACACAATCCCATATCTGTGATATTGAAAAATTAACCGCCGCTAAATGAGGCGAGGAAGCCTCCTGTCTGTCTCCGTCTCCCTGAAACCTGTCGTGCTGCAGGTCTTCTCTGGGCATGGGGGGGTCTGCACATCAGGGCCTGCCTGGGTGTGGGGACAGGATCTGCCACACAGACCCGGGCGCAGGGTCACTGGAAGGCACAGGGAGAGAGGAGGAGGGCTCGCTGGTCTGGGTGAGCAGGACCCAGAAAGAAGCCCCTCAGGCCCTGGAAGGTGACATGGCCTGACGACCCCCGGCTCAGGTCCACAGGGCACTGAGGCCTGGTTGCTGCTCTCTGCTGTGGGTGCTGCCTGTCCACAGGCCTCGTCCACGGTTAACTCACCTTCACTGCTCTTAAGCGTTTATCAGTTACAGGGAAGCGAATTCCTTGTGAGGCTCTGTCCTATGAGTCTGTCTCCCTAAATGTCTTGCGGAAGCGAATTAATGTAGACGTTCAACTGGGTAGCCTTTGGGAATCTGGTGTGTGGATTGTTGAAAAGGATTCTCTCCTCTGCGGCTGTTGAGTTCCCCTTAAGAGAAGCTGCTCCAGTGTTTTCTGGGATGGACTGCACTGATTTAGCGGTCAGGGCAGTAAGAAAGTGCGAGGAGCATTGGGCCGTGTGCACGTCCTGCCGGCCCCTCTTCGTGCGGCCCCTCCACGCTCACTCCCTCTCTTTTCTTCCACCTTTGTGTCCTCTGTGTCCTCTCCTGCAGGGAGAATGGAACACTGTCCTGACTTCTGGAAGAGAAGAACTGCGCATGTCCAGAGCCCCCAGGGCAGAAAACGCCCTGTGAGGGGGTGTCCAGGACAGACCCAGACTTTCCTTCCTCCCCCAGCCCAGCTCCCTGCCTGGAGCCCTTGGGGCTGCTCAGCAGGAGTCAGTGCTGCAGCCTGGGGTCAGCACCCAGGACAGGGCCAAGGCAGTGAAAGGAGGGCTGGGGCTTCATCCACAGTGAAGACCCAGGACCTCAGCTGCCTGGGTGGGACCAGGTCCTTCAGGAGGACGGTCCTAAAAGACGCAAGACGGAATGGCACGGGGCTCCAAAGAGAAGCTCCTGACAAAGAAAAGGGGGATGGAAAGGAAAGGGAGGGTGAAAGGAAGATGAGACAGGAACTGAATGACAGGCATGCCGCTGCCTCCACTCTCAGATTCCTTGCAATTTGCCACATTCCCGGCTGCATGTCCTCCGGCAGGAAGCACAACGGGGTGGCCTTGGGAAAGAAAGGAGGAAGTTAGAGTGCAGGTGGGAACCAGGTTCCTGCTGCTCCTGGGATGATGGAGCCCAGCCCCAGGCCTCTTGGTCCCCATCTCCAACACTTTTCCAGTCACCACATTCCATAACTGTGACCAGGAAGGGTCGCCTGGGCCATCTCTGTGTCTCTGAGTGTTGGCCACCGTCTGCGTAACTTTCTGTGCATCACATGGACTTCCCTCTGCCCTCCCCACTTTAGGGCCTGTTTCATTCTCCATGATAACACCCATTTCCTGTCCCCTCCTCACCTTCCACCATTCCTATCGTCCTCCAACCCCTGATGCAGTCACCGTGGGCATACTGCCACCACCTCCAATTAATTGATCAGTTGACCGAACTGAGCAGCCCAGGGCTCCCCTCCCGCCATCCTGCAGTTATGTGGGGTCCTATGGGAGAGGATTACATCAGACTCACTATGCCAAGTGAGGTTTCTACTTTTGGTATAACTTTGGGGGCCTTCAGAGACATTGGATCTTCATGGCAGTTCCAGAGCCCATGAGAGGATAAACATGAGTTTGAGGTCATGTAACTTGTGGAAATAACCTTAGTCTGCAAGTGAGGCAGCCAGGGACTCGATAACAGGCAGGATCTGGCTACATACAGAGAGGGGACGGGTCAGGGTTTGCACCAAGCTGCGGGTGGGAGAATGGGGTGGGAACCTGGTGCCCGGCAGGGCAGAAGACAGAGAAGAGGCTGGAGTGTGGGCAGCAGGGCAGTGCTGTCTGGTCAGGGCAGTGGGCGTGAGAGTGCAGAGAGCCCTTTCCCTGCTGCCAGGGACTCTGTCCCGGGCCTGGAGGATTCCAGGGATGAAGTCACTGAGACTGTGATACTCAGCATGGGCAGGAAGCCCAGCTCCCTTCACACATCCTCTCAAATGGGGAAGGTCTCCAGGGGCAGCTGGACTGGGGCCTCTCAAATCAAAGTAAATTCAGCTTTTGTTCCTCATCCCAGGATGTGGCATTTGGGTGAGACTTGGGGACTGAAACGTGCTGAGGGCTGTGTTTCCTGTTGCGTCTCCAGGATGCAGGACATTTGCGGTGATCCCAGAGGAGGATTCCTTACCTCGTCCAGCCCAGGGAACAAACAGCCTTTCCACCAGGAACAGACAGTGAGGCAGACCAGGAAGCAGCGGCCAGGGTCCTGAAAGCAAGGAGGGGGAGGGCCGGCTTCTCACCCCGCCTGCACTGGCTAGAGGAGGTTTGGTTCCCGGATCCCGTGGTGCCTGCGAGAGAGTTGGGCACCCGGTTTGCATCCCCTGCTGGTCGCTGCCCAAAACCTGGGACAAAATCTGCTGTGTACATTTCCCAAGAGGTGCTGCACACATCACCAAAGGCTTTGAAGATTGGCTGAGGCAAAGGCAGGGAAGAAGTGGTTTGCTGGGAAAGATTGTTTTAAATACCGCAGAGGGAAAAAATGATCACAGACACTGCACACTCAAAGACCAGAGGATCCAACCTCTCCCTGCTGGGTCAGGAGAGACAAGGACAAAGCCGCCTTCCATACACACCTCCTTTCTCTTTCTGATTTCATGTCCCATTTGCTTAGTCTCTGAAGCTGCAGGCCGACCCCGACTGCTGCAGGCACCCTCTTCTATCGGGTCCCCCCTTGGGTTGTTCCAAAGCCGGAGTGTCACCTTCTTCACTGCTTGTGTAATGTCTTCTGTTGACCATGGAGTCTCTAGAGAAAAGAAAGTGAGAAGAAAAAGACTCCAGAGAAAGGCTCATCCATCCTCCTCCTCCAGCCGCCCTGGACCGCCCAGGACTGCCCTGCTGTCTCTTGGGCTGTTCAACCCTCCTTTGCTTCTGTGGAGTCTGGAATCTCCAACAAGACGCTGTTGACACATGCAAACCTCAGGAGAGGGGACCCCTTCGTCTTCCCACTTCCCCGTTTCCACTAGGTCATTAGAGCTCTCATTTCCATTCTCATTCACCTGAAATTCCAGCTCTGATGCACGGGTTTCGTAGTTAGATGAGTTCAATGCACAGTCCCCGTGCCATGCTCCAAGCAGAGTCCCAACGGTGCGTTGTGTGGATGCAAATTATCTTGCTCTCTCTTGAATGTGGTGGCAGGTGGCACCAAGTCTGTGGGGCGCGGGAAATGTGGCCAGTGTGACTGGGGAGTGGAATGTCTCATTCTATTTGGATGAACTGCCCTCACGAATGAACTGGTTATACACAGCACCGCCAGGCCGGGACTCCCATGCTGGATGGTGCAGCTCTAGAGATACACAGATGAGGAAGACGTGACTCCCTTCCTGCGTGTTTCCTTGCAGAGTTGTTGGATGCTCTGATGCAATCATTCGTGTGTGATTTCTGAGGGCTTTTGAAAGAAAATTGCATATGGTTAGGACCTGCAGAAGGGCCAGACACTGTGAGTTGTGGGGACTTAACAGTGAGGACAGTGCCTTGGCCCAGAGGGACCCCGTGGTGTAGGCGGTGCGCTTGCACTCAGAAGGATGAAACCGACTCTGTCTAGACAGGATCAGAGCAGAGGGAGCCCATGAACAGGGAGAGCTCTGTCTGCAGGAGCCCCCCCTCACCACCCCTGACTTGATTGGAACTCTGGGAAGACACCTCGCCCAGTGGGAGGGTCCAACAGGTGGGACAGGGTGAGGAGGGAACTTTTGCCCACTGGAGCTAGAGCCCAGCCCAGGGCTGCGTTCATGAGAGCCTCATGGGGCCTAAGACAGGCTGCCCAGGGCTGAGGGCTGTGAGGAGAGGGGATGCCGAGGTCACAGTTCCTGCCCTTGCACTGAAAAGCTGTGGCCAGAATGCGGCTCCCCAGGAGGGGGAGGACTCAGACGTTGGGCCTGAGAACGCCGAGATCCTTTTGGAGAAACTCTCAAACCCATGTCCTCTGTGCCGTGAAACGGAGGAGCAAGGAAGGCTGGCTCAGGGATCGGCCTCCCGCACTTTGCTGAGCTCGCCTGGCACCGGAGCTGGTGCCCTCACTTTTGCCGGGCAGCTTCCCTGGCCGGGGGCCACACTACCTTCAGTTTCAACACATTTCTGAGCCAGGCCACCTTTGGCTAGTGCCGTCTACAGAAGCACGCTTGACAGGAAACTTCCAGAAGCACGTGGAAGATGGAAACTGGTTTCTGCCCAGCCCCACAAGGATCAGGCCTGGGCGCCTCTCTGTGTCAGGCCTCACCTTGAGTCTATCCCTGCTGAACTATGTCCCCCGCCAGTCTGGCTCAGAATATCGGAAATGGGATTCCTGCTCTGTCTGTGGCCAGCTTCCAGGATGGGAAAGGTCTGCGTTGTCACAACCTGATGAAGACCCCAGTCCTCAGCTCCTGTCTCAGAGATTCATCAGGAAGGAACCCGTCTCTTGAGAAAAGGCAGAGGTGTCCATGCGGGGCTCACTGCAGCCAGGACAGTCCGCCCTGCTCTTTCCCACTCAGAAGGAGCAGGAAAATCGCTGGACTCTGGGGATGATGACATAATGAGCCTCCTGACATTAAAACCCTGGAAGCCATCCTCCCCCATCCTCGTTCTCTCCGCGCCCGGGTGCTCTTGGGACTTCCTTCTCCCCCTCTATATCTTCTGCCTCTCAAGGTCCAGCCTGGGGCCCCAGCCCTGCCTTCTCCCGTGAGTCCACTGAGCGGCCGCCTCTGGGTTCCTCAGCCCTTGGTCTTGTAGTCGCTCCTTTTAGCATTGAATTCCTCACCCTGGGTTTTCTCTCAAGCACCACTGGGCCGCTGTGTTCTAGAGAGTGAGAAACGTCCAGGGCAATCTTCTTATGAGAAGCCTGTTTCTGGAGAAAAAGTGACTCTTTTCTAATGGTGAGTCTCATCTTTTTGTTTTGTGGAAAAACAATATGAAGAGCTCAATTGCAGGGTCACGGAATTCTATGAAATCGAAAGCATTTCACGTGGTGTTTATAATCCACATGTTCCGCAACCCGTCATATGCCTCATTTCTCATCTATATTTTCTTAAGCAAGAATCCTGTTTTCTTCCAAAGGACCTTGAACGGCAGCAGAAACCTGTATCACCCACGAGGTTAGGCGGGGAATTGGGTGAAGTTTCTTTTGGTCATGACACTGAGTAAATCTTTTCCAGCCTTGCAATGCACGACCTATCGTGTCTTCCTCCTAGGAAGAGGGCCACGTGCTTGCCTGATGCTCAGTCTCTGAAGAAGCCCGTTTTCTCATTTTACAGAGGACATCGTGCCCACCACGCAGAAGCCGTGGCTGGCAGAGGCGGTGAAGGGAGGCAGGCTTTCCACATTCTTGGGAACATTCTCTCCAGTGAATCATGACACTCTAGTACAGAAGGTTGGAGTGAAGTTTCCATGACTCTTTCCATGGAGCATCCTCCTTTATCAGATTCCTATCAGAACTAGCTGGGAGGTGGCTACAGATTCCTGGGAAATTTCACTGGGGAGGGGGTGCAGTCCCAGGACCCCAAGGCAGGAGGCTGCTGCTGTCCCTGGTCCTGGCCTTGCTGACACTGGTGGGTGTTAAAAGGGCCTGGGCAGATGAAAAGAAGCTCAACTGAAGCCAACATGAGGCCTTGCCAAGAAAGGCTGGGAAGAGAGGGTAGCCGCCACGGGGTGACCTCAAAGTCAGACGCTGGCCGTGAATAAATATCGCTGAGTGGGATAAGACCCTCTAAAAAAGCTGCCTGCTCTATGATTCCAGGCATAGACAGTTCTGGAAAAGGAAACTGTAGAGACAGTGAACAGGACCATTGTTGCCAGGGCATCTGGAGACGGGTAAGGGGATTGGCAGGGGAAGCACAGGGAGAGTTTGGGACGTGCAGCTCCTTCGTCTGGGGAGTGAGAGGCATTCGGAGTTTGTCACAACCCAAAGAGGGTACAACACGCTGAGCCTCAAAGCAGGCTCCTGACGTCAGTTGGTAGGAATGTAGCAATACTGGTGTAATTGCTGTTACCTGTGAACTACACCGCTGAAAAAAGGGGTTCAGAAAAGAAGTGTGGACAAAGGGTCTGAGAGCTTTCTGTACTGTCTCTTCCAGTTTTATGTTAATTTCAAAGTGTTCTACACAGTGACTAATTTTGTCAGGGATGGCAACATTGTTTCAGGAAGAGGTTTATCTGCTGTAAGCATTAGATTGAGATGTTGCTTTCTCGTTAAAGGGTACCTACCTTTACACTGTAAATACATCGTCACTTCTCTAGTTGTAGGAATAGCAATGACTTCCATTTAAATGCGCGCAGATGAACTGAAAGAAGACTAAAGCATAACGGTGTTAGAGTTCTGACTTCAATACGGGGCACTGAACCCACTAGAATCATGATGATTGAATGAACTTCACTGACTTCCCACAGGACCTTCAATGGATGGTGTTCTGGGAGGACCTCAGCTGTGTGGCCGGTTGTGGGTTTTTCTGACCCACTGCATGGGGCCAGGATAGACGGTGCCGACTCCTCGGGAACTACTGTCAGATCCTGGTGGCCACACCTCCCAAATGTATGACGATAGAGACAGCTGCTGACATCCTGTTGACAGGATTTATACAGAGGTTCATACCGATTGATTCGCACTTGAAGCCTTTTGATTCTCTTGGGATCTTGCAAGGCGTGGCTGAGCCCAGAGAAGAGCTCATCTCAGACGATGTTTCACACTCGCCTGCATGGGGAGCGTTAGATTGAGATGGGGCTTTCTGTGCAAACTGTCCCAGCTTTATCCTTCTACTCTAGTTGTAAGACTCACGATTCCCTTGATAATTTCAAATTGCACAGATGAACTCAAAGACGACCACAGCATAACAGTGTTAGAGTTTTGCCTTAAATATGAGACGCTGAACCAACCAGAATCATGATGACTGAATGAGCTGAACTGGTTTTCCACAGTACCTTCCACTGATGAATTTTCCAGCTGCACAGAATGCTGTGGCCAGCTGTGGACATTTCTGACCCACTCCGTTGGTCCAGCAATAGAATTCCCTGTGCTGAGTTTTCAGGTACCACTGTCAGATCCTGGATGCAACGTGCTTTCAAGTGCATTACAAGAAAGAGCACTGGTGATGTCTGGCTGGCAGAATTCCTAGGGGAATTCTTCCTAGTTTATTCATGGTTCAAACTTTGAAACACTGTTTGAGCAACTCCACGGGAAGCACCTGAACCTGAGTTGGGCTCTGGGAAGAGCTTGAAGTTTGGGTTGCACTTAGAGCCCAACAGCCTGATGTGTGGGCAAACATGTGCTCTTCTATGAGGTCATAGAGAGAGCTAGCATATCCTAGTGAGCAAGAGCACAGCGCCTGGAGCCTCCCCTGCTGGGTTCAAATCCTACTGAGGAGCTCTAGGTACCGGCATGTTCTATAGACCTCTCTATGTCTTGGTGTGCCCAGTTCTGAGAGGGTCAAACATGAATAGGGTCTTTGTTATGCTTTAAGGCTCAAAATGATTGTGTTCAGGTAAAGCCTTATGTAGACTGGTTCCTTCTCAGCACGCTAAAGTATTCACTCATTAAATGTCCCACAGAACAAGCCAGACTCTTGGCCGAGGTTGGACGCAGACAGGGAGCTTGCATGGCTTCAGGAAAGTGAAAGATAGAGACTCACTTCATTCCTTACCTGGGGTGATCCTATCCTGCTTTTGGCACTTACCTGGGCAGCTTGTCTGTGTCTCAAACCTGTAACATCTTGGAAGATGTGGCTGATCACAGAGAACCTCAAATTGTATCACAGCCTCCCTCCTCTAGGTTTTCATCCCTGACCCAACATATGACAGTTTCCTCCTAGCCCAGCCTCAGTGAAGGTCAAGCTCTATGGTGTGCGCTCCTCCCCCAGCATCTTCACACTGTGGGCGGCCTCATGCTGAGCCTTCCTGGCCAGTTGACTACTCCAAGTGCCCATGGGCAGCCTGGCTCCTAAGCTGGCTCAGGAGGCAAGATAGTCAAACCAACAGCCACAGGATGGCTAGGCCAGGAATGAACTTCCCTTCCACTGACACAGCCTGGATGAACATGAATGGAATGAACTGGGGATGGGGGCATCTGGCAGGTGCTTCAGTGGATGAATGAGTGGAGAGAGTGACCCCCACTGTCTCACTGACCATACTTTCCATAGCAATGTGGTCAGGGTGAACTCAGGCCTGCCTAAGAAGGGGCAGGGGCTGCCCCTGCACAGAGCGGGCACCTTCCTGCTCACATCCTTCCTCACCAAGTCTCAGTTTCTACAAACTCCTCATGCCTGCCTAGACCCATAGGGTTGGGGGAGAGTCCCTCTCCTCTTAGAGGAACCTGTCTGTCCGCAGCATTTCAGATTTCCCATCTCGGAGGACTCCATGTGAAAGTCTCTCAAATTGCCAATGGCTGAGGTGGACTCTTCCGCTCTCAAGGTGACAGCTGAAATGGAAGGGCAGACATGGATCAGTGCATGGCCGTGGCCACATGTCATTGTGGAATTTTCAAATGTGCAACTGCCTCAGTCTGGGTTCCCACGGCTCTTATCCAGACGTGTATTTTTCGTGTACAAGGGCGTGAATTTGGGGCGCCTGTTGTGTTTCATAAACAGAATCACTCCCTCCACATGATTATATTCTGTTTGTAAAAACCAGTTACAGGACAAAAGGGACTTTCCCCATCATGGGGAGCTGATAGTGTGGACACAGAAAGTAAACATTTGAGAGTAAAAAGTTCATTTCCATGTTTATGCTCAGATGGTAGCGTGCTGATGTGTAACAATGTTCTGGGAAGGCGCGCGTCCCACGCGCCCGTGAAAATCCACTCGCCACGCTTATGAACTACAGAAGGGTCTGAACTTCTATTCGTGATGTGAAATTTCAAAGTTCGAATGGAGCTTTAAAACCTGTGTGTACGAAGCTGTTAGCGTCATGGAGCTAGGAGGAGGCCCCACAAGGAGAGCTGGGGAGGGGATTGGTGTCCATGGGGGTGACCTCAATGTCAGTCTCTGCCTGGAGAGCCAACCTGCGGATGTGCTGGCCAAGGGGCTGAAACCAGCTGCAGATGCAGAAATTGGCAGGTCAAGGGAGAGAGAGGAACTAGGCTGAGTAGGGGGAGGGGGTCTCTGAGCGGACGCGATGGAGGATGCACACACGTGGGGCAATGGGATTGCATTCTGGTGGAGCTGAGAGTGGGGCAGGAGGCAGAACTAGCAGCTGCTACAGCTGGGCCGAGACCTGGGGATGGGAAGGGCCTCTGTCCTCCCCGTTCAGAGGGGCCTCGTGTGGGCTTCCGTGTGAATGGGGAGGGGCTGCACAGCTGCAGGAGCAGGAGAGAGGCAGGGCCTGGGCTTCTCATGCTTCTGTCCATGTCCTTCTCAGCTTGTAGCTCAGCAGAGAGCAGGGGTGCATGGATTTGACGGCCTAGGGAACAGCTCAGCTCTTACTGAGCCTACAAAAAGGACAGAGCAGGGGTTGGCCAGGTGAATGAGGCTCAGGGCAGGGAGTGTGAAGAGGCCAGAAGATTCCCTGAGGAGGGGCCTGGTGGGCTGTGTTTCCTCCCAGAGGTGGCCAGTGCAGCAGATGCCAGGAGGGACCCTGGGCCCAGGGAGTCCTGTGACCTGTGTTTCTTCTGCTGTGCATCCATGCTGGGGGCTGAGGGGCAGCAGCAGAGAAGCAGGCCCTGATGCAGGCAGGAGCGAAGTGTGGGAAGAGTGTGAGGCTCTGCTGTCCCAGATGACCTTGGCCTCACCCCAAAGGGCACTGTTGATGCACTGGATTTCGGCCTCTTCCTCCTCCTCCTCCTCCTCCTCCTCCTCCTCCTCCTCCTCCTCCTCCAGGTTTTCAGAACCCCAGGGGAGAGGTGGTGATGGCATGGAGCAAGGCTCCCTTTCCCTGCGTGACAGCAGAGGAATCTTGAGTCTACAGAGCCCAGAAATGTGGGGTGGGAGGGAGCCTGCCCGGAGGTCAGTTTCTGCCCTGATATTGTATCCACTGCTTTTCACTCTGAGTCTTCCTCTTAGAAAGTTGTGAAGCTGCAGCGGGAGACCGAGGGTCCTCCACATTCAGTTGCTTTGAGGACCCAAGGGCTGCTGGGAGCTGGGTAAAACTCGCCCTCTCCTCCTCTTTAGCAGTGGGAAACCTCCCAGGCTCCTTATGAGCTGTAGTTAGCATTGCGGTTAGGGCAGGAGCCCATCCAGGAGGGCTGGGATGTCTTGTTGGATCGCACTTCTCACTTGTAGCCAGGGAGCTTTCTCTGCAGAGTGCCATGCAGTTGAAGAAACAAAGAGAGACCTCCATTGACCCTAAAGGGCTTAAATGGGGTCTGTGCACTCCCAGTGCCAGCAGGGACCCTTCTCTGATTGTCTGCGTCCCTGTCCTGCTCGGGTGTCCGGTTCTTGCTCTCCCTCAGGGCCCTCAACAGGATCCTCTCTGGGCAGGGACTCTTGGGCACACTGGGATGTTGTGGGTCCCAAAGGGGTGGCTTCCTGGTCCTGGGACCCACGGAGTCACTTTGCTCAGTGTACTGGCTGAGCTGCAGGACATCTCAGAATTGGGAACACACATCTCCACCTGTTCTGGTGATGACTTTTGCAGATGGAAGTCAGGACCTGCAGGAAGGATAACAGGGTCTGCAGAATGATGGAATATGGTCTTGAGATGTCTGTACAAGTCACACGGTATTGTCAGTCCCCGTGCAGGCACAGCTGGGACACCCACCAGCCATAAGAACTGGGGGGCTCGGTGAGAAGGCTCTAAGTAGCTGATTCCCGCCAAGCTGGCCCTGAACCCCCAGGGCAGCAGGTAGGGGCAAAGGGCAAAGCTTTTTCAGGTAGCTTCCCCTAGGAGCAGTGGGGTGAGCCTTCATCCTTGAACTAGAGAGCTGGGCTCTGAGCGCCTAGCTGCCAACTGGGCTATAGGTGAAGCATGCGCTGTTTCCTGCGTTTTCCCGGTCGTGCATCTTTGACCTCTGATGGATGAATGGGCATGCCTTACACATTTGCAAGGAACTGGCTCGGGCAGGCACCTGCTGGCAACCTCCAGGGGCAAAGGATGCTGGAGGAAGACGCACCAACGCCAATGACCCGGGAGGAACAGGGGAGACCAAATGCTGGGGATCCCAGCCCTGGATGCCTAGAGGTTCTCATCTCTTGTTGATGGTTTAGGGTGCTGGGCTCCAGGGAGACACACTTATTGGCAGAGCAGTGGCCCCTGTTTTCCCATGTCAACCTCTGGAAAGTCAGGACATGTCTAGGATGGGGACCCAGCACACAGAGGGTGAGCTGCTGGGGAGCAGTGTTCGTGACCTGGCAGCTGGGGCAGGAGGTGACAGCTTTGGGATCCGTGCTTGTCTGTCCTTTTGCCCTTACCCTGGGAACCCCGGAGGAGAGTGTGGCTAACAGAAGTGCAGGGACTACTCAGGTTCTGCTGGGGTGGCAGTCAGGGCAGGCAGGCACCCTGTGACCCTGCACTCCCACCCCTGGGCTATTTTACCGAGGAAACCCAAAACTCGGCTTCTCACAAAACCTGTACGTGAACACTTTCGCTGCTTTCTTCTCCTCTCCTAGATGAGGACTGAGGAGGTGATCCGGCTTGTCTTGGGTGTGTCCTCGTTCTCGTTGGGAATAATACTAAGTATGTCAATCATTTCACCAGCTGTTTACAAAGTGGAACATAAACTTTTTATTGACTCTAGCAATTGTACCCCTGGAAATTCTCCCAGAAGAAATAAAAACATATGTTCACAAAAGACTTGTTCATAAATCTCAGAACGATTATTCATAATAGCCAACAAACAGAAACAACTCAAGTGTCCATCAGCTGGTGAATGGGTAAACAAAATGTGGTGCATCTATGCTGTGGAGAACTACTCAGCAATCAAAAGGAGAAAAGACAATCCCTCCAGATGCACGCTAGGTGATGAGGGAATCTCGCACATTATGCTAAGTGAAGGAAGGGCTCCAAGACGGTGTATTACACGATGCCATTTATGTGAGATGTCTAGAAAAGGCACGTTTATGAAGACAAGCAGAGCCCTGGAGATTTTTCTCAGTCAGCAACCTGTGCTCAATGCAGCAGCTGCAGGATTTGCACGGTCCTTAGTCACTCAGGGCAGGGTCTACACAAAGCGGCGGTGATGCAGTTGTGAGGCTCAGGCTTTCATCCATGACACGAGGCTACACCATGAGGTGCATGAGAATCTCGCACCTTGCCCTCCCTCCTCCACCCCGACACACACACACACACACATATGCACACGTACACGCACACACCCTTCTGTGCTATCTACCTTTGGATTTGTCTTCAGGGAAACCAAAAGACAAAACTAGCCACATCTTGTTCACAGCTGCAGAGGGATATTTGGCAACTTGGGGAAATTTCACATCCGTATTTTAAGTATTTCTATCGCTAGATGCTTTATGTAGTATCTTGGAATCCCTGGATATTTGCAACCTGGTTCTCCATGAAGTCAAAGCCCTTTTGAAAATTCTCTTTGACAAAGTCTACATATCCCAAAATACACATTTGATTTCAAAATCACTTTTTCTTTTATTGTGAAGATGAATTGAACAACTTTAAAAAGCACAGTCAATCACAGGTAAATGAAATATTCAAACATTGTATTGCACAATTTTAGATATAAGAATATTTCCAATCCAAACTGAGAGGCACTGCTGGATGCCACGGCTCAGGCAGGAGACGAGCAGGACTCACTTTCCAAGCACCTGTCACACAGGCCCTGCTGATCAAAACAAGATGTAGTGAAGAAGCCAAGGGAACCAGCTAGGGCTAGGAATTCTAATGCATTCCCTTGAGGCACTCCCCGGAGGGCTATGAAATGTTACCAGTGCTAAGGTCACGCCCTGGATGTTACCTTCCACCGTTTTGGGAACTCCTGCCCCTTTTCCAGAAAGTCATGAATAGCCCACCCCTTAATTAGCATATAATTAGGAGTAGGTATAAATTCAGCCAGCCATCCCTCCACTGGTGCTTCACGCCTCTGGACAGCCCTGTTCTCTGTGGAGCAGCCATTTTGGGCGACACTTGTTCACCAAGACATGCCTTCATTCACTGTTGGCTCCCTCTTGTCTCTTGAGCAGAGCCAGTTCTCGAGCTCACCTGCATCAAGACCGTTAGATCCCGCCCTGGACACTGAACCAAGGACCCTCTTCACTCCTCGTCCAAAGCCCCAACCCCACAGCTGCTGCAGGGAGACACTGATGCCTGGAGGAGGCGCTTGGCCCAAGAGAAGGGCCCAAATCCCGACTCAACTCCCGGGTTTACATTTCAATCCCTGACCCAAAATGCCATGACGTTCCCCAAATGAAGCCCTCCTGAAGGCATGGGGTCCACATTTGTGTCTGTCTGCCCCCACGGTGACTCTGTGGCTGCCCTGTGAAGACACTCCCGTGGGGTAGGGTGACTGCCCTGAATGACCAGTAGCCTCCTTGACTCCGAACCAACTCGGAATGCGGGACGTCCCCCACCAGCTGCCCACGCAGCCGTTGGAATGCAAATCAGATTCACCTTCAATTGACCAAACCGGCCTCCTGGGCAGTTCAGATTCTTTGATTGAAAACTTGGCCTGCTGGGCTGATGCTTGGGCAGCTCGAGGACTGAAGCCTGCAAGATGCCAGGATCTCAGTGCCTGTTGATCAGAGCAGCTGCCCCTGAAGCCTGCAAGATGCCAGGATCTCAGTGCCTGTTGATCAGAGCAGCTGCCCCAGCGGACTGGACTGAGGCCTGGCTGAGAAGAAACAGTGGCTGCCCCAGCTCTGACTGGGCACCTTCCTGCTCCTGTCCTTCCTCACCAAGACTCAGGCCCGGCTGCGCAAACCACAATAAAGACCCCAATCTCCTGATGGCTTCAGGTCCATGACGCCCTTAGTGGAGGAGCTGGCAAGGGTGACGTCCGAGGCTCCATGCTGTTGCCAGATGCCGAATGGGATGCTCTGGGAATGGCCAGGAGGTTTTGTTGAGCCCGGATCACCTTTCTGGTGTATTCTAAATTTGAATCTTTCGTGATGTCTTCTTGTTGTAGCCACAAGCCATGAGCTTGGGAAAAATACATTGAAAGTAGCGCCCCCTGTGGAGACGGTGCGGGCAGGCGACCACGGGCAGGTGTTCATCTTTCCCAGGTGACACTCGTGCCCAGCAGCTGCCTAGGGGAGCCACCGAGTCATAGCTGGGCTTAGGAGGACAGGTGCTGGGGTGCTGTGAGCTCTTTATATCAACACCGGGCTGATCCTGGGAACTTTCCTCTAATGAGACAATTCAGAAGGCAGCTGAGCTCACTGACCGAGAGCAAGGGGCAGGTGCCTGATGGCCTGAGCTCAGATGCGACCTAGAGGCAGACCCAGATGAAGCCAGAATCCAAATAACTGCCACTTCATTAGGGCTGTAGTCATGCTCAGATCCGAAATGTCTGGGGAATGAGAGACAAGCAGCAGTGGTTCCTGCAGAGATGCCACCAGAGTCATGAGTCACTTTCCAGGCTTTACATGGGCAAGATGCCTTCCAGCTCCTCGAGAGCAGCTGCCGCCATCCCTCTGACCCTCACAGGGGCCCCGTGAAGTGGGCAGAGCAGGGCTGGGACCCACAGTTTACAGCTGAGGACACTAAAACTGAGAAGCCTAAGTGACTTCCCCAGAGTCACAATACTGAGGAGGGCTGTGGCAGAGCCAGGGATGTAGTTAGGTCCCTGGAGAAGGAGATCCCTGAAGCCCAGAGGCCTCTCGATCACGCCCTGGGCGCCGGAACCAGGTCTTCCCTCACCCATATCCCAAATCCTCGTGTTCCAGGAATGCTTTGAGGAGAGCTCCTCTCGTGGGTGGTCCCTGACCCAGGCTCCTGCTTCTGTTTTAATCCTTGACCGAAAATCTGACCAAGGTGACCTCAAACAAAGAGAAGGATCAGGGTCCAAACCACGCCCCTCCTGCCCCAGCACCTTCACACCAGGAGCCGCCTCAAGGTGAGGTTTCCGGTGCTCCGGCGACCACCCTGAATGACTAGTGGCCTGCTTGACCCCTCACTGGCTCAGAGCTCAGGATTCCCGAGCCAGCCACACCCATGGGACCAGAACCTCTCAAAGAATTAGCTTCACTGTAACTGACAAACTCTTATGACCAGTGAAGGTGAATACCTGGGAGGAGGCCCCTGGGCTGCTGCTCCGGTGGCTCAGTGAGTGAAGCCTCCCAGCACCTGCTTTCCTCTCATTCATGGACTGGAGATCTGAGCATGTGTCTCAGCAGCCCAGACTCAGGCCTGGCTGAAAAGAGGCAGTGTCTCCTCCAGCACACAGTAGGCGCCTCCCTGCCCGAGTCCCTCTTCACCAAGACTCAGTCTCCACAATCTTCTCCCTCCCTAGACCCTGCCGTGTCAGGGCAGACTGCATCTCCTCTTAGAGGGCTCTGTTCATCGCTACAGCCTGAAGACCCCACCCCAGGATCCTCTGTGAGGACCACCCAGGGCCTCCGTCACTCTGTTGCCAAATGTGTATTCCACGAGCCCGATGGCATCTCCTATCTCACCACTCTCCAGGCTGCAGCAAAACGGCCAGCGGTCCTGTCCTCCTCAGCCCCATGCAAACCTCGGCAGGAGAGTTCACTTACTTTCCTTCCAAGCATCTCAGAATCGAGACTGCTGAAGATTGCCGTCACATTCGGACACATCCTCTCCAGAGCCTTTGGCCTGACGTTCCCCTTCCCTGAAGTGTCTGTTGCTAGGGTGGGGTCTAGTGTCTCCTGATCTGATGAGGCAGCTGGATGAGTCCCCACATCTCATCTCTGGAAGAGCATGTAGGAGACTGGCATTGTTTCCACCTTAAACATTTGGTAGAAATTAGAGGAAATTAACTTGTGCCGGTAGTTGCCTTTGTGGCAAAAGAGGCTTTTTCTGCTCTATTTTGTTGTGAAATGGGTGCTTATTCTGCCTATGGTGTGGTGCACAAATGGGAAGCTACAGCCTGGTTGCTCTTTCTTTAGAGCCACGTGTCTCCCCAACCCCCAGTTCAACATACACAACGTCCCCAGCACCCTGGCAGCCTGCTGTGTGTGGGGAGGAGAAGCACACCCAACGCCAGGTTTGCAGAAAGAAACCAGTGACTCCGCGTATGTTCAGAGCACAAGACTACACTTAATTAGCACAGAAGGAGTGGGGAATTACCCTCGGAAGGGGCGGGGTAGAGCGGGAGAGCCTGGGGAAGCCCACAGAGGCTCTGGGCACTTTCCATTAGAAAGTCTGAGGGCAGGGCCAGGAAGCTGAGAGAAACTTCTCAGGAGCACTGGGCTCCACAGTCGGAAACATGACCGCAGCACAAAGCATAGAGCTCAGAGGAGCTCATCAAGGCCTCTCTGTTTAAGCTGTTTTCACAGATTTATCTATTTTTATACAGAAAATATTTATAAAATATGACTAATTGTAAGGAAAGCCACTTGCATTAAAAATAAACAGTTAAAAAAAAACTTCTAAACACAATCCCATATCTGTGATATTGAAAAATTAACCGCCGCTAAATGAGGCGAGGAAGCCTCCTGTCTGTCTCCGTCTCCCTGAAACCTGTCGTGCTGCAGGTCTTCTCTGGGCATGGGGGGGTCTGCACATCAGGGCCTGCCTGGGTGTGGGGACAGGATCTGCCACACAGACCCGGGCGCAGGGTCACTGGAAGGCACAGGGAGAGAGGAGGAGGGCTCGCTGGTCTGGGTGAGCAGGACCCAGAAAGAAGCCCCTCAGGCCCTGGAAGGTGACATGGCCTGACGACCCCCGGCTCAGGTCCACAGGGCACTGAGGCCTGGTTGCTGCTCTCTGCTGTGGGTGCTGCCTGTCCACAGGCCTCGTCCACGGTTAACTCACCTTCACTGCTCTTAAGCGTTTATCAGTTACAGGGAAGCGAATTCCTTGTGAGGCTCTGTCCTATGAGTCTGTCTCCCTAAATGTCTTGCGGAAGCGAATTAATGTAGACGTTCAACTGGGTAGCCTTTGGGAATCTGGTGTGTGGATTGTTGAAAAGGATTCTCTCCTCTGCGGCTGTTGAGTTCCCCTTAAGAGAAGCTGCTCCAGTGTTTTCTGGGATGGACTGCACTGATTTAGCGGTCAGGGCAGTAAGAAAGTGCGAGGAGCATTGGGCCGTGTGCACGTCCTGCCGGCCCCTCTTCGTGCGGCCCCTCCACGCTCACTCCCTCTCTTTTCTTCCACCTTTGTGTCCTCTGTGTCCTCTCCTGCAGGGAGAATGGAACACTGTCCTGACTTCTGGAAGAGAAGAACTGCGCATGTCCAGAGCCCCCAGGGCAGAAAACGCCCTGTGAGGGGGTGTCCAGGACAGACCCAGACTTTCCTTCCTCCCCCAGCCCAGCTCCCTGCCTGGAGCCCTTGGGGCTGCTCAGCAGGAGTCAGTGCTGCAGCCTGGGGTCAGCACCCAGGACAGGGCCAAGGCAGTGAAAGGAGGGCTGGGGCTTCATCCCCAGTGCAGACCCAGGACCTCAGCTGCCTGGGTGGGACCAGGTCCTTCAGGAGGACGGTCCTAAAATATGCAAGAGGGAATGGCCCGGGGCTCCAAAGAGAAGCTCCAGACAAAGAAAAGGGGGATGGAAAGGAAAGGGAGGGTGAAAGGAAGATGAGACAGGAACTGAATGACAGGCATGCCGCTGCCTCCACTCTCAGATTCCTTGCAATTTGCCACATTCCCGGCTGCATGTCCTCCGGCAGGAAGCACAACGGGGTGGCCTTGGGAAAGAAAGGAGGAAGTTAGAGTGCAGGTGGGAACCAGGTTCCTGCTGCTCCTGGGATGATGGAGCCCAGCCCCAGGCCTCTTGGTCCCCATCTCCAACACTTTTCCAGTCACCACATTCCATAACTGTGACCAGGAAGGGTCGCCTGGGCCATCCTGTGTCTCTGAGAGTTGGCCACCGTCTCCGTAACGTTCTGTGCATCACATGGACTTCCCTCTGCCCTCCCCACTTTAGGGCCTGTTTCATTCTCCATGATAACACCCATTTCCTGTCCCCTCCTCACCTTCCACCATTCCTATCGTCCTCCAACCCCTGATGCAGTCACCGTGGGCATACTGCCACCACCTCCAATTAATTGATCAGTTGACCGAACTGAGCAGCCCAGGGCTCCCCTCCCGCCATCCTGCAGTTATGTGGGGTCCTATGGGAGAGGATTACATCAGACTCACTATGCCAAGTGAGGTTTCTACTTTTGGTATAACTTTGGGGGCCTTCAGAGACATTGGATCTTCATGGCAGTTCCAGAGCCCATGAGAGGATAAACATGAGTTTGAGGTCATGTAACTTGTGGAAATAACCTTAGTCTGCAAGTGAGGCAGCCAGGGACTCGATAACAGGCAGGATCTGGCTACATACAGAGAGGGGACGGGTCAGGGTTTGCACCAAGCTGCGGGTGGGAGAATGGGGTGGGAACCTGGTGCCCGGCAGGGCAGAAGACAGAGAAGAGGCTGGAGTGTGGGCAGCAGGGCAGTGCTGTCTGGTCAGGGCAGTGGGCGTGAGAGTGCAGAGAGCCCTTTCCCTGCTGCCAGGGACTCTGTCCCGGGCCTGGAGGATTCCAGGGATGAAGTCACTGAGACTGTGATACTCAGCATGGGCAGGAAGCCCAGCTCCCTTCACACATCCTCTCAAATGGGGAAGGTCTCCAGGGGCAGCTGGACTGGGGCCTCTCAAATCAAAGTAAATTCAGCTTTTGTTCCTCATCCCAGGATGTGGCATTTGGGTGAGACTTGGGGACTGAAACGTGCTGAGGGCTGTGTTTCCTGTTGCGTCTCCAGGATGCAGGACATTTGCGGTGATCCCAGGGGAGGATTCCTTACCTCGTCCAGCCCAGGGAACAAACAGCCTTTCCACCAGGAACAGACAGTGAGGCAGACCAGGAAGCAGCGGCCAGGGTCCTGAAAGCAAGGAGGGGGAGGGCCGGCTTCTCACCCCGCCTGCACTGGCTAGAGGAGGTTTGGTTCCCGGATCCCGTGGTGCCTGCGAGAGAGTTGGGCACCCGGTTTGCATCCCCTGCTGGTCGCTGCCCAAAACCTGGGACAAAATCTGCTGTGTACATTTCCCAAGAGGTGCTGCACACATCACCAAAGGCTTTGAAGATTGGCTGAGGCAAAGGCAGGGAAGAAGTGGTTTGCTGGGAAAGATTGTTTTAAATACCGCAGAGGGAAAAAATGATCACAGACACTGCACACTCAAAGACCAGAGGATCCAACCTCTCCCTGCTGGGTCAGGAGAGACAAGGACAAAGCCGCCTTCCATACACACCTCCTTTCTCTTTCTGATTTCATGTCCCATTTGCTTAGTCTCTGAAGCTGCAGGCCGACCCCGACTGCTGCAGGCACCCTCTTCTATCGGGTCCCCCCTTGGGTTGTTCCAAAGCCGGAGTGTCACCTTCTTCACTGCTTGTGTAATGTCTTCTGTTGACCATGGAGTCTCTAGAGAAAAGAAAGTGAGAAGAAAAAGACTCCAGAGAAAGGCTCATCCATCCTCCTCCTCCAGCCGCCCTGGACCGCCCAGGACTGCCCTGCTGTCTCTTGGGCTGTTCAACCCTCCTTTGCTTCTGTGGAGTCTGGAATCTCCAACAAGACGCTGTTGACACATGCAAACCTCAGGAGAGGGGACCCCTTCGTCTTCCCACTTCCCCGTTTCCACTAGGTCATTAGAGCTCTCATTTCCATTCTCATTCACCTGAAATTCCAGCTCTGATGCACGGGTTTCGTAGTTAGATGAGTTCAATGCACAGTCCCCGTGCCATGCTCCAAGCAGAGTCCCAACGGTGCGTTGTGTGGATGCAAATTATCTTGCTCTCTCTTGAATGTGGTGGCAGGTGGCACCAAGTCTGTGGGGCGCGGGAAATGTGGCCAGTGTGACTGGGGAGTGGAATGTCTCATTCTATTTGGATGAACTGCCCTCACGAATGAACTGGTTATACACAGCACCGCCAGGCCGGGACTCCCATGCTGGATGGTGCAGTTCTAGAGATACACAGATGAGGAAGACGTGACTCCCTTCCTGCGTGTTTCCTTGCAGAGTTGTTGGATGCTCTGATGCAATCATTCGTGTGTGATTTCTGAGGGCTTTTGAAAGAAAATTGCATATGGTTAGGACCTGCAGAAGGGCCAGACACTGTGAGTTGTGGGGACTTAACAGTGAGGACAGTGCCTTGGCCCAGAGGGACCCCGTGGTGTAGGCGGTGCGCTTGCACTCAGAAGGATGAAACCGACTCTGTCTAGACAGGATCAGAGCAGAGGGAGCCCATGAACAGGGAGAGCTCTGTCTGCAGGAGCCCCCCCTCACCACCCCTGACTTGATTGGAACTCTGGGAAGACACCTCGCCCAGTGGGAGGGTCCAACAGGTG
Organism: Callithrix jacchus; assembly: GCF_049354715.1. Classification (NCBI taxonomy): domain Eukaryota; kingdom Metazoa; phylum Chordata; class Mammalia; order Primates; family Cebidae; genus Callithrix; species Callithrix jacchus. The sequence continues at coordinate 124,254,930 of NC_133510.1, forward strand.
GGACAGGGTGAGGAGGGAACTTTTGCCCACTGGAGCTAGAGCCCAGCCCAGGGCTGCGTTCATGAGAGCCTCATGGGGCCTAAGACAGGCTGCCCAGGGCTGAGGGCTGTGAGGAGAGGGGATGCCGAGGTCACAGTTCCTGCCCTTGCACTGAAAAGCTGTGGCCAGAATGCGGCTCCCCAGGAGGGGGAGGACTCAGACGTTGGGCCTGAGAACGCCGAGATCCTTTTGGAGAAACTCTCAAACCCATGTCCTCTGTGCCGTGAAACGGAGGAGCAAGGAAGGCTGGCTCAGGGATCGGCCTCCCGCACTTTGCTGAGCTCGCCTGGCACCGGAGCTGGTGCCCTCACTTTTGCCGGGCAGCTTCCCTGGCCGGGGGCCACACTACCTTCAGTTTCAACACATTTCTGAGCCAGGCCACCTTTGGCTAGTGCCGTCTACAGAAGCACGCTTGACAGGAAACTTCCAGAAGCACGTGGAAGATGGAAACTGGTTTCTGCCCAGCCCCACAAGGATCAGGCCTGGGCGCCTCTCTGTGTCAGGCCTCACCTTGAGTCTATCCCTGCTGAACTATGTCCCCCGCCAGTCTGGCTCAGAATATCGGAAATGGGATTCCTGCTCTGTCTGTGGCCAGCTTCCAGGATGGGAAAGGTCTGCGTTGTCACAACCTGATGAAGACCCCAGTCCTCAGCTCCTGTCTCAGAGATTCATCAGGAAGGAACCCGTCTCTTGAGAAAAGGCAGAGGTGTCCATGCGGGGCTCACTGCAGCCAGGACAGTCCGCCCTGCTCTTTCCCACTCAGAAGGAGCAGGAAAATCGCTGGACTCTGGGGATGATGACATAATGAGCCTCCTGACATTAAAACCCTGGAAGCCATCCTCCCCCATCCTCGTTCTCTCCGCGCCCGGGTGCTCTTGGGACTTCCTTCTCCCCCTCTATATCTTCTGCCTCTCAAGGTCCAGCCTGGGGCCCCAGCCCTGCCTTCTCCCGTGAGTCCACTGAGCGGCCGCCTCTGGGTTCCTCAGCCCTTGGTCTTGTAGTCGCTCCTTTTAGCATTGAATTCCTCACCCTGGGTTTTCTCTCAAGCACCACTGGGCCGCTGTGTTCTAGAGAGTGAGAAACGTCCAGGGCAATCTTCTTATGAGAAGCCTGTTTCTGGAGAAAAAGTGACTCTTTTCTAATGGTGAGTCTCATCTTTTTGTTTTGTGGAAAAACAATATGAAGAGCTCAATTGCAGGGTCACGGAATTCTATGAAATCGAAAGCATTTCACGTGGTGTTTATAATCCACATGTTCCGCAACCCGTCATATGCCTCATTTCTCATCTATATTTTCTTAAGCAAGAATCCTGTTTTCTTCCAAAGGACCTTGAACGGCAGCAGAAACCTGTATCACCCACGAGGTTAGGCGGGGAATTGGGTGAAGTTTCTTTTGGTCATGACACTGAGTAAATCTTTTCCAGCCTTGCAATGCACGACCTATCGTGTCTTCCTCCTAGGAAGAGGGCCACGTGCTTGCCTGATGCTCAGTCTCTGAAGAAGCCCGTTTTCTCATTTTACAGAGGACATCGTGCCCACCACGCAGAAGCCGTGGCTGGCAGAGGCGGTGAAGGGAGGCAGGCTTTCCACATTCTTGGGAACATTCTCTCCAGTGAATCATGACACTCTAGTACAGAAGGTTGGAGTGAAGTTTCCATGACTCTTTCCATGGAGCATCCTCCTTTATCAGATTCCTATCAGAACTAGCTGGGAGGTGGCTACAGATTCCTGGGAAATTTCACTGGGGAGGGGGTGCAGTCCCAGGACCCCAAGGCAGGAGGCTGCTGCTGTCCCTGGTCCTGGCCTTGCTGACACTGGTGGGTGTTAAAAGGGCCTGGGCAGATGAAAAGAAGCTCAACTGAAGCCAACATGAGGCCTTGCCAAGAAAGGCTGGGAAGAGAGGGTAGCCGCCACGGGGTGACCTCAAAGTCAGACGCTGGCCGTGAATAAATATCGCTGAGTGGGATAAGACCCTCTAAAAAAGCTGCCTGCTCTATGATTCCAGGCATAGACAGTTCTGGAAAAGGAAACTGTAGAGACAGTGAACAGGACCATTGTTGCCAGGGCATCTGGAGACGGGTAAGGGGATTGGCAGGGGAAGCACAGGGAGAGTTTGGGACGTGCAGCTCCTTCGTCTGGGGAGTGAGAGGCATTCGGAGTTTGTCACAACCCAAAGAGGGTACAACACGCTGAGCCTCAAAGCAGGCTCCTGACGTCAGTTGGTAGGAATGTAGCAATACTGGTGTAATTGCTGTTACCTGTGAACTACACCGCTGAAAAAAGGGGTTCAGAAAAGAAGTGTGGACAAAGGGTCTGAGAGCTTTCTGTACTGTCTCTTCCAGTTTTATGTTAATTTCAAAGTGTTCTACACAGTGACTAATTTTGTCAGGGACGGCAACATTGTTTCAGGAAGAGGTTTATCTGCTGTAAGCATTAGATTGAGATGTTGCTTTCTCGTTAAAGGGTACCTACCTTTACACTGTAAATACATCGTCACTTCTCTAGTTGTAGGAATAGCAATGACTTCCATTTAAATGCGCGCAGATGAACTGAAAGAAGACTAAAGCATAACGGTGTTAGAGTTCTGACTTCAATACGGGGCACTGAACCCACTAGAATCATGATGATTGAATGAACTTCACTGACTTCCCACAGGACCTTCAATGGATGGTGTTCTGGGAGGACCTCAGCTGTGTGGCCGGTTGTGGGTTTTTCTGACCCACTGCATGGGGCCAGGATAGACGGTGCCGACTCCTCGGGAACTACTGTCAGATCCTGGTGGCCACACCTCCCAAATGTATGACGATAGAGACAGCTGCTGACATCCTGTTGGCAGGATTTATACAGAGGTTCATACCGATTGATTCGCACTTGAAGCCTTTTGATTCTCTTGGGATCTTGCAAGGCGTGGCTGAGCCCAGAGAAGAGCTCATCTCAGACGATGTTTCACACTCGCCTGCATGGGGAGCGTTAGATTGAGATGGGGCTTTCTGTGCAAACTGTCCCAGCTTTATCCTTCTACTCTAGTTGTAAGACTCACGATTCCCTTGATAATTTCAAATTGCACAGATGAACTCAAAGACGACCACAGCATAACAGTGTTAGAGTTTTGCCTTAAATATGAGACGCTGAACCAACCAGAATCATGATGACTGAATGAGCTGAACTGGTTTTCCACAGTACCTTCCACTGATGAATTTTCCAGCTGCACAGAATGCTGTGGCCAGCTGTGGACATTTCTGACCCACTCCGTTGGTCCAGCAATAGAATTCCCTGTGCTGAGTTTTCAGGTACCACTGTCAGATCCTGGATGCAACGTGCTTTCAAGTGCATTACAAGAAAGAGCACTGGTGATGTCTGGCTGGCAGAATTCCTAGGGGAATTCTTCCTAGTTTATTCATGGTTCAAACTTTGAAACACTGTTTGAGCAACTCCACGGGAAGCACCTGAACCTGAGTTGGGCTCTGGGAAGAGCTTGAAGTTTGGGTTGCACTTAGAGCCCAACAGCCTGATGTGTGGGCAAACATGTGCTCTTCTATGAGGTCATAGAGAGAGCTAGCATATCCTAGTGAGCAAGAGCACAGCGCCTGGAGCCTCCCCTGCTGGGTTCAAATCCTACTGAGGAGCTCTAGGTACCGGCATGTTCTATAGACCTCTCTATGTCTTGGTGTGCCCAGTTCTGAGAGGGTCAAACATGAATAGGGTCTTTGTTATGCTTTAAGGCTCAAAATGATTGTGTTCAGGTAAAGCCTTATGTAGACTGGTTCCTTCTCAGCACGCTAAAGTATTCACTCATTAAATGTCCCACAGAACAAGCCAGACTCTTGGCCGAGGTTGGACGCAGACAGGGAGCTTGCATGGCTTCAGGAAAGTGAAAGATAGAGACTCACTTCATTCCTTACCTGGGGTGATCCTATCCTGCTTTTGGCACTTACCTGGGCAGCTTGTCTGTGTCTCAAACCTGTAACATCTTGGAAGATGTGGCTGATCACAGAGAACCTCAAATTGTATCACAGCCTCCCTCCTCTAGGTTTTCATCCCTGACCCAACATATGACAGTTTCCTCCTAGCCCAGCCTCAGTGAAGGTCAAGCTCTATGGTGTGCGCTCCTCCCCCAGCATCTTCACACTGTGGGCGGCCTCATGCTGAGCCTTCCTGGCCAGTTGACTACTCCAAGTGCCCATGGGCAGCCTGGCTCCTAAGCTGGCTCAGGAGGCAAGATAGTCAAACCAACAGCCACAGGATGGCTAGGCCAGGAATGAACTTCCCTTCCACTGACACAGCCTGGATGAACATGAATGGAATGAACTGGGGATGGGGGCATCTGGCAGGTGCTTCAGTGGATGAATGAGTGGAGAGAGTGACCCCCACTGTCTCACTGACCATACTTTCCATAGCAATGTGGTCAGGGTGAACTCAGGCCTGCCTAAGAAGGGGCAGGGGCTGCCCCTGCACAGAGCGGGCACCTTCCTGCTCACATTCTTCCTCACCAAGTCTCAGTTTCTACAAACTCCTCATGCCTGCCTAGACCCATAGGGTTGGGGGAGAGTCCCTCTCCTCTTAGAGGAACCTGTCTGTCCGCAGCATTTCAGATTTCCCATCTCGGAGGACTCCATGTGAAAGTCTCTCAAATTGCCAATGGCTGAGGTGGACTCTTCCACTCTCAAGGTGACAGCTGAAATGGAAGGGCAGACATGGATCAGTGCATGGCCGTGGCCACATGTCATTATGGAATTTTCAAATGTGCAACTGCCTCAGTCTGCGTTCCCACGGCTCTTATCCAGACGTGTATTTTTCGTGTACAAGGGCGTGAATTTGGGGCGCCTGTTGTGTTTCATAAACAGAATCACTCCCTCCACATGATTATATTCTGTTTGTAAAAACCAGTTACAGGACAAAAGGGACTTTCCCCATCATGGGGAGCTGATAGTGTGGACACAGAAAGTAAACATTTGAGAGTAAAAAGTTCATTTCCATGTTTATGCTCAGATGGTAGCGTGCTGATGTGTAACAATGTTCTGGGAAGGCGCGCGTCCCACGCGCCCGTGAAAATCCACTCGCCACGCTTATGAACTACAGAAGGGTCTGAACTTCTATTCGTGATGTGAAATTTCAAAGTTCGAATGGAGCTTTAAAACCTGTGTGTACGAAGCTGTTAGCGTCATGGAGCTAGGAGGAGGCCCCACAAGGAGAGCTGGGGAGGGGATTGGTGTCCATGGGGGTGACCTCAATGTCAGTCTCTGCCTGGAGAGCCAACCTGCGGATGTGCTGGCCAAGGGGCTGAAACCAGCTGCAGATGCAGAAATTGGCAGGTCAAGGGAGAGAGAGGAACTAGGCTGAGTAGGGGGAGGGGGTCTCTGAGCGGACTCGATGGAGGATGCACACACGTGGGGCAATGGGATTGCATTCTGGTGGAGCTGAGAGTGGGGCAGGAGGCAGAACCAGCAGCTGCTACAGCTGGGCCGAGACCTGGGGATGGGAAGGGCCTCTGTCCTCCCCGTTCAGAGGGGCCTCGTGTGGGCTTCCGTGTGAATGGGGAGGGGCTGCACAGCTGCAGGAGCAGGAGAGAGGCAGGGCCTGGGCTTCTCATGCTTCTGTCCATGTCCTTCTCAGCTTGTAGCTCAGCAGAGAGCAGGAGTGCATGGATTTGACGGCCTAGGGAACAGCTCAGCTCTTACTGAGCCTACAAAAAGGACAGAGCAGGGGTTGGCCAGGTGAATGAGGCTCAGGGCAGGGAGTGTGAAGAGGCCAGAAGATTCCCTGAGGAGGGGCCTGGTGGGCTGTGTTTCCTCCCAGAGGTGGCCAGTGCAGCAGATGCCAGGAGGGACCCTGGGCCCAGGGAGTCCTGTGACCTGTGTTTCTTCTGCTGTGCATCCATGCTGGGGGCTGAGGGGCAGCAGCAGAGAAGCAGGCCCTGATGCAGGCAGGAGCGAAGTGTGGGAAGAGTGTGAGGCTCTGCTGTCCCAGATGACCTTGGCCTCACCCCAAAGGGCACTGTTGATGCACTGGATTTCGGCCTCTTCCTCCTCCTCCTCCTCCTCCTCCTCCTCCTCCTCCTCCTCCTCCTCCAGGTTTTCAGAACCCCAGGGGAGAGGTGGTGATGGCATGGAGCAAGGCTCCCTTTCCCTGCGTGACAGCAGAGGAATCTTGAGTCTACAGAGCCCAGACTAAAAAGTTCATTTGCTCTGATGGATGAATGGGCATGCCTTACACATTTGCAAGGAACTGGCTCGGGCAGGCACCTGCTGGCAACCTCCAGGGGTGGGAGGGAGCCTGCCCGGAGGTCAGTTTCTGCCCTGATATTGTATCCACTGCTTTTCACTCTGAGTCTTCCTCTTAGAAAGTTGTGAAGCTGCAGCGGGAGACCGAGGGTCCTCCACATTCAGTTGCTTTGAGGACCCAAGGGCTGCTGGGAGCTGGGTAAAACTCGCCCTCTCCTCCTCTTTAGCAGTGGGAAACCTCCCAGGCTCCTTATGAGCTGTAGTTAGCATTGCGGTTAGGGCAGGAGCCCATCCAGGAGGGCTGGGATGTCTTGTTGGATCGCACTTCTCACTTGTAGCCAGGGAGCTTTCTCTGCAGAGTGCCATGCAGTTGAAGAAACAAAGAGAGACCTCCATTGACCCTAAAGGGCTTAAATGGGGTCTGTGCACTCCCAGTGCCAGCAGGGACCCTTCTCTGATTGTCTGCGTCCCTGTCCTGCTCGGGTGTCCGGTTCTTGCTCTCCCTCAGGGCCCTCAACAGGATCCTCTCTGGGCAGGGACTCTTGGGCACACTGGGATGTTGTGGGTCCCAAAGGGGTGGCTTCCTGGTCCTGGGACCCACGGAGTCACTTTGCTCAGTGTACTGGCTGAGCTGCAGGACATCTCAGAATTGGGAACACACATCTCCACCTGTTCTGGTGATGACTTTTGCAGATGGAAGTCAGGACCTGCAGGAAGGATAACAGGGTCTGCAGAATGATGGAATATGGTCTTGAGATGTCTGTACAAGTCACACGGTATTGTCAGTCCCCGTGCAGGCACAGCTGGGACACCCACCAGCCATAAGAACTGGGGGGCTCGGTGAGAAGGCTCTAAGTAGCTGATTCCCGCCAAGCTGGCCCTGAACCCCCAGGGCAGCAGGTAGGGGCAAAGGGCAAAGCTTTTTCAGGTAGCTTCCCCTAGGAGCAGTGGGGTAAGCCTTCATCCTTGAACTAGAGAGCTGGGCTCTGAGCGTCTAGCTGCCAACTGGGCTATAGGTGAAGCATGCGCTGTTTCCTGCGTTTTCCCGGTCGTGCATCTTTGACCTCTGATGGATGAATGGGCATGCCTTACACATTTGCAAGGAACTGGCTCGGGCAGGCACCTGCTGGCAACCTCCAGGGGCAAAGGATGCTGGAGGAAGACGCACCAACGCCAATGACCCGGGAGGAACAGGGGAGACCAAATGCTGGGGATCCCAGCCCTGGATGCCTAGAGGTTCTCATCTCTTGTTGATGGTTTAGGGTGCTGGGCTCCAGGGAGACACACTTATTGGCAGAGCAGTGGCCCCTGTTTTCCCATGTCAACCTCTGGAAAGTCAGGACATGTCTAGGATGGGGACCCAGCACACAGAGGGTGAGCTGCTGGGGAGCAGTGTTCGTGACCTGGCAGCTGGGGCAGGAGGTGACAGCTTTGGGATCCGTGCTTGTCTGTCCTTTTGCCCTTACCCTGGGAACCCCGGAGGAGAGTGTGGCTAACAGAAGTGCAGGGACTACTCAGGTTCTGCTGGGGTGGCAGTCAGGGCAGGCAGGCACCCTGTGACCCTGCACTCCCACCCCTGGGCTATTTTACCGAGGAAACCCAAAACTCGGCTTCTCACAAAACCTGTACGTGAACACTTTCGCTGCTTTCTTCTCCTCTCCTAGATGAGGACTGAGGAGGTGATCCGGCTTGTCTTGGGTGTGTCCTCGTTCTCGTTGGGAATAATACTAAGTATGTCAATCATTTCACCAGCTGTTTACAAAGTGGAACATAAACTTTTTATTGACTCTAGCAATTGTACCCCTGGAAATTCTCCCAGAAGAAATAAAAACATATGTTCACAAAAGACTTGTTCATAAATCTCAGAACGATTATTCATAATAGCCAACAAACAGAAACAACTCAAGTGTCCATCAGCTGGTGAATGGGTAAACAAAATGTGGTGCATCTATGCTGTGGAGAACTACTCAGCAATCAAAAGGAGAAAAGACAATCCCTCCAGATGCACGCTAGGTGATGAGGGAATCTCGCACATTATGCTAAGTGAAGGAAGGGCTCCAAGACGGTGTATTACACGATGCCATTTATGTGAGATGTCTAGAAAAGGCACGTTTATGAAGACAAGCAGAGCCCTGGAGATTTTTCTCAGTCAGCAACCTGTGCTCAATGCAGCAGCTGCAGGATTTGCACGGTCCTTAGTCACTCAGGGCAGGGTCTACACAAAGCGGCCGTGATGCAGTTGTGAGGCTCAGGCTTTCATCCATGACACGAGGCTACACCATGAGGTGCATGAGAATCTCGCACCTTGCCCTCCCTCCTCCACCCCGACACACACACACACACATATGCACACGTACACGCACACACCCTTCTGTGCTATCTACCTTTGGATTTGTCTTCAGGGAAACCAAAAGACAAAACTAGCCACATCTTGTTCACAGCTGCAGAGGGATATTTGGCAACTTGGGGAAATTTCACATCCGTATTTTAAGTATTTCTATCGCTAGATGCTTTATGTAGTATCTTGGAATCCCTGGATATTTGCAACCTGGTTCTCCATGAAGTCAAAGCCCTTTTGAAAATTCTCTTTGACAAAGTCTACATATCCCAAAATACACATTTGATTTCAAAATCACTTTTTCTTTTATTGTGAAGATGAATTGAACAACTTTAAAAAGCACAGTCAATCACAGGTAAATGAAATATTCAAACATTGTATTGCACAATTTTAGATATAAGAATATTTCCAATCCAAACTGAGAGGCACTGCTGGATGCCACGGCTCAGGCAGGAGACGAGCAGGACTCACTTTCCAAGCACCTGTCACACAGGCCCTGCTGATCAAAACAAGATGTAGTGAAGAAGCCAAGGGAACCAGCTAGGGCTAGGAATTCTAATGCATTCCCTTGAGGCACTCCCCGGAGGGCTATGAAATGTTACCAGTGCTAAGGTCACGCCCTGGATGTTACCTTCCACCGTTTTGGGAACTCCTGCCCCTTTTCCAGAAAGTCATGAATAGCCCACCCCTTAATTAGCATATAATTAGGAGTAGGTATAAATTCAGCCAGCCATCCCTCCACTGGTGCTTCACGCCTCTGGACAGCCCTGTTCTCTGTGGAGCAGCCATTTTGGGCGACACTTGTTCACCAAGACATGCCTTCATTCACTGTTGGCTCCCTCTTGTCTCTTGAGCAGAGCCAGTTCTCGAGCTCACCTGCATCAAGACCGTTAGATCCCGCCCTGGACACTGAACCAAGGACCCTCTTCACTCCTCGTCCAAAGCCCCAACCCCACAGCTGCTGCAGGGAGACACTGATGCCTGGAGGAGGCGCTTGGCCCAAGAGAAGGGCCCAAATCCCGACTCAACTCCCGGGTTTACATTTCAATCCCTGACCCAAAATGCCATGACGTTCCCCAAATGAAGCCCTCCTGAAGGCATGGGGTCCACATTTGTGTCTGTCTGCCCCCACGGTGACTCTGTGGCTGCCCTGTGAAGACACTCCCGTGGGGTAGGGTGACTGCCCTGAATGACCAGTAGCCTCCTTGACTCCGAACCAACTCGGAATGCGGGACGTCCCCCACCAGCTGCCCACGCAGCCGTTGGAATGCAAATCAGATTCACCTTCAATTGACCAAACCGGCCTCCTGGGCAGTTCAGATTCTTTGATTGAAAACTTGGCCTGCTGGGCTGATGCTTGGGCAGCTCGAGGACTGAAGCCTGCAAGATGCCAGGATCTCAGTGCCTGTTGATCAGAGCAGCTGCCCCTGAAGCCTGCAAGATGCCAGGATCTCAGTGCCTGTTGATCAGAGCAGCTGCCCCAGCGGACTGGACTGAGGCCTGGCTGAGAAGAAACAGTGGCTGCCCCAGCTCTGACTGGGCACCTTCCTGCTCCTGTCCTTCCTCACCAAGACTCAGGCCCGGCTGCGCAAACCACAATAAAGACCCCAATCTCCTGATGGCTTCAGGTCCATGACGCCCTTAGTGGAGGAGCTGGCAAGGGTGACGTCCGAGGCTCCATGCTGTTGCCAGATGCCGAATGGGATGCTCTGGGAATGGCCAGGAGGTTTTGTTGAGCCCGGATCACCTTTCTGGTGTATTCTAAATTTGAATCTTTCGTGATGTCTTCTTGTTGTAGCCACAAGCCATGAGCTTGGGAAAAATACATTGAAAGTAGCGCCCCCTGTGGAGACGGTGCGGGCAGGCGACCACGGGCAGGTGTTCATCTTTCCCAGGTGACACTCGTGCCCAGCAGCTGCCTAGGGGAGCCACCGAGTCATAGCTGGGCTTAGGAGGACAGGTGCTGGGGTGCTGTGAGCTCTTTATATCAACACCGGGCTGATCCTGGGAACTTTCCTCTAATGAGACAATTCAGAAGGCAGCTGAGCTCACTGACCGAGACCAAGGGGCAGGTGCCTGATGGCCTGAGCTCAGATGCGACCTAGAGGCAGACCCAGATGAAGCCAGAATCCAAATAACTGCCACTTCATTAGGGCTGTAGTCATGCTCAGATCCGAAATGTCTGGGGAATGAGAGACAAGCAGCAGTGGTTCCTGCAGAGATGCCACCAGAGTCATGAGTCACTTTCCAGGCTTTACATGGGCAAGATGCCTTCCAGCTCCTCGAGAGCAGCTGCCGCCATCCCTCTGACCCTCACAGGGGCCCCGTGAAGTGGGCAGAGCAGGGCTGGGACCCACAGTTTACAGCTGAGGACACTAAAACTGAGAAGCCTAAGTGACTTCCCCAGAGTCACAATACTGAGGAGGGCTGTGGCAGAGCCAGGGATGTAGTTAGGTCCCTGGAGAAGGAGATCCCTGAAGCCCAGAGGCCTCTCGATCACGCCCTGGGCGCCGGAACCAGGTCTTCCCTCACCCATATCCCAAATCCTCGTGTTCCAGGAATGCTTTGAGGAGAGCTCCTCTCGTGGGTGGTCCCTGACCCAGGCTCCTGCTTCTGTTTTAATCCTTGACCGAAAATCTGACCAAGGTGACCTCAAACAAAGAGAAGGATCAGGGTCCAAACCACGCCCCTCCTGCCCCAGCACCTTCACACCAGGAGCCGCCTCAAGGTGAGGTTTCCGGTGCTCCGGCGACCACCCTGAATGACTAGTGGCCTGCTTGACCCCTCACTGGCTCAGAGCTCAGGATTCCCGAGCCAGCCACACCCATGGGACCAGAACCTCTCAAAGAATTAGCTTCACTGTAACTGACAAACTCTTATGACCAGTGAAGGTGAATACCTGGGAGGAGGCCCCTGGGCTGCTGCTCCGGTGGCTCAGTGAGTGAAGCCTCCCAGCACCTGCTTTCCTCTCATTCATGGACTGGAGATCTGAGCATGTGTCTCAGCAGCCCAGACTCAGGCCTGGCTGAAAAGAGGCAGTGTCTCCTCCAGCACACAGTAGGCGCCTCCCTGCCCGAGTCCCTCTTCACCAAGACTCAGTCTCCACAATCTTCTCCCTCCCTAGACCCTGCCGTGTCAGGGCAGACTGCATCTCCTCTTAGAGGGCTCTGTTCATCGCTACAGCCTGAAGACCCCACCCCGGGATCCTCTGTGAGGACCACCCAGGGCCTCCGTCACTCTGTTGCCAAATGTGTATTCCACGAGCCCGATGGCATCTCCTATCTCACCACTCTCCAGGCTGCAGCAAAACGGCCAGCGGTCCTGTCCTCCTCAGCCCCATGCAAACCTCGGCAGGAGAGTTCACTTACTTTCCTTCCAAGCATCTCAGAATCGAGACTGCTGAAGATTGCCGTCACATTCGGACACATCCTCTCCAGAGCCTTTGGCCTGACGTTCCCCTTCCCTGAAGTGTCTGTTGCTAGGGTGGGGTCTAGTGTCTCCTGATCTGATGAGGCAGCTGGATGAGTCCCCACATCTCATCTCTGGAAGAGCATGTAGGAGACTGGCATTGTTTCCACCTTAAACATTTGGTAGAAATTAGAGGAAATTAACTTGTGCCGGTAGTTGCCTTTGTGGCAAAAGAGGCTTTTTCTGCTCTATTTCGTTGTGAAATGGGTGCTTATTCTGCCTATGGTGTGGTGCACAAATGGGAAGCTACAGCCTGGTTGCTCTTTCTTTAGAGCCACGTGTCTCCCCAACCCCCAGTTCAACATACACAACGTCCCCAGCACCCTGGCAGCCTGCTGTGTGTGGGGAGGAGAAGCACACCCAACGCCAGGTTTGCAGAAAGAAACCAGTGACTCCGCGTATGTTCAGAGCACAAGACTACACTTAATTAGCACAGAAGGAGTGGGGAATTACCCTCGGAAGGGGCGGGGTAGAGCGGGAGAGCCTGGGGAAGCCCACAGAGGCTCTGGGCACTTTCCATTAGAAAGTCTGAGGGCAGGGCCAGGAAGCTGAGAGAAACTTCTCAGGAGCACTGGGCTCCACAGTCGGAAACATGACCGCAGCACAAAGCATAGAGCTCAGAGGAGCTCATCAAGGCCTCTCTGTTTAAGCTGTTTTCACAGATTTATCTATTTTTATACAGAAAATATTTATAAAATATGACTAATTGTAAGGAAAGCCACTTGCATTAAAAATAAACAGTTAAAAAAAAACTTCTAAACACAATCCCATATCTGTGATATTGAAAAATTAACCGCCGCTAAATGAGGCGAGGAAGCCTCCTGTCTGTCTCCGTCTCCCTGAAACCTGTCGTGCTGCAGGTCTTCTCTGGGCATGGGGGGGTCTGCACATCAGGGCCTGCCTGGGTGTGGGGACAGGATCTGCCACACAGACCCGGGCGCAGGGTCACTGGAAGGCACAGGGAGAGAGGAGGAGGGCTCGCTGGTCTGGGTGAGCAGGACCCAGAAAGAAGCCCCTCAGGCCCTGGAAGGTGACATGGCCTGACGACCCCCGGCTCAGGTCCACAGGGCACTGAGGCCTGGTTGCTGCTCTCTGCTGTGGGTGCTGCCTGTCCACAGGCCTCGTCCACGGTTAACTCACCTTCACTGCTCTTAAGCGTTTATCAGTTACAGGGAAGCGAATTCCTTGTGAGGCTCTGTCCTATGAGTCTGTCTCCCTAAATGTCTTGCGGAAGCGAATTAATGTAGACGTTCAACTGGGTAGCCTTTGGGAATCTGGTGTGTGGATTGTTGAAAAGGATTCTCTCCTCTGCGGCTGTTGAGTTCCCCTTAAGAGAAGCTGCTCCAGTGTTTTCTGGGATGGACTGCACTGATTTAGCGGTCAGGGCAGTAAGAAAGTGCGAGGAGCATTGGGCCGTGTGCACGTCCTGCCGGCCCCTCTTCGTGCGGCCCCTCCATGCTCACTCCCTCTCTTTTCTTCCACCTTTGTGTCCTCTGTGTCCTCTCCTGCAGGGAGAATGGAACACTGTCCTGACTTCTGGAAGAGAAGAACTGCGCATGTCCAGAGCCCCCAGGGCAGAAAACGCCCTGTGAGGGGGTGTCCAGGACAGACCCAGACTTTCCTTCCTCCCCCAGCCCAGCTCCCTGCCTGGAGCCCTTGGGGCTGCTCAGCAGGAGTCAGTGCTGCAGCCTGGGGTCAGCACCCAGGACAGGGCCAAGGCAGTGAAAGGAGGGCTGGGGCTTCATCCCCAGTGCAGACCCAGGACCTCAGCTGCCTGGGTGGGACCAGGTCCTTCAGGAGGACTGTCCTAAAATATGCAAGAGGGAATGGCCCGGGGCTCCAAAGAGAAGCTCCAGACAAAGAAAAGGGGGATGGAAAGGAAAGGGAGGGTGAAAGGAAGATGAGACAGGAACTGAATGACAGGCATGCCGCTGCCTCCACTCTCAGATTCCTTGCAATTTGCCACATTCCCGGCTGCATGTCCTCCGGCAGGAAGCGCAACGGGGTGGCCTTGGGAAAGAAAGGAGGAAGTTAGAGTGCAGGTGGGAACCAGGTTCCTGCTGCTCCTGGGATGATGGAGCCCAGCCCCAGGCCTCTTGGTCCCCATCTCCAACACTTTTCCAGTCACCACATTCCATAACTGTGACCAGGAAGGGTCGCCTGGGCCATCCTGTGTCTCTGAGAGTTGGCCACCGTCTCCGTAACGTTCTGTGCATCACATGGACTTCCCTCTGCCCTCCCCACTTTAGGGCCTGTTTCATTCTCCATGATAACACCCATTTCCTGTCCCCTCCTCACCTTCCACCATTCCTATCGTCCTCCAACCCCTGATGCAGTCACCGTGGGCATACTGCCACCACCTCCAATTAATTGATCAGTTGACCGAACTGAGCAGCCCAGGGCTCCCCTCCCGCCATCCTGCAGTTATGTGGGGTCCTATGGGAGAGGATTACATCAGACTCACTATGCCAAGTGAGGTTTCTACTTTTGGTATAACTTTGGGGGCCTTCAGAGACATTGGATCTTCATGGCAGTTCCAGAGCCCATGAGAGGATAAACATGAGTTTGAGGTCATGTAACTTGTGGAAATAACCTTAGTCTGCAAGTGAGGCAGCCAGGGACTCGATAACAGGCAGGATCTGGCTACATACAGAGAGGGGACGGGTCAGGGTTTGCACCAAGCTGCGGGTGGGAGAATGGGGTGGGAACCTGGTGCCCGGCAGGGCAGAAGACAGAGAAGAGGCTGGAGTGTGGGCAGCAGGGCAGTGCTGTCTGGTCAGGGCAGTGGGCGTGAGAGTGCAGAGAGCCCTTTCCCTGCTGCCAGGGACTCTGTCCCGGGCCTGGAGGATTCCAGGGATGAAGTCACTGAGACTGTGATACTCAGCATGGGCAGGAAGCCCAGCTCCCTTCACACATCCTCTCAAATGGGGAAGGTCTCCAGGGGCAGCTGGACTGGGGCCTCTCAAATCAAAGTAAATTCAGCTTTTGTTCCTCATCCCAGGATGTGGCATTTGGGTGACACCTGGGGACTGAAACGTGCTGAGGGCTGTGTTTCCTGTTGCGTCTCCAGGATGCAGGACATTTGCGGTGATCCCAGGGGAGGATTCCTTACCTCGTCCAGCCCAGGGAACAAACAGCCTTTCCACCAGGAACAGACAGTGAGGCAGACCAGGAAGCAGCGGCCAGGGTCCTGAAAGCAAGGAGGGGGAGGGCCGGCTTCTCACCCCGCCTGCACTGGCTAGAGGAGGTTTGGTTCCCGGATCCCGTGGTGCCTGCGAGAGAGTTGGGCACCCGGTTTGCATCCCCTGCTGGTCGCTGCCCAAAACCTGGGACAAAATCTGCTGTGTACATTTCCCAAGAGGTGCTGCACACATCACCAAAGGCTTTGAAGATTGGCTGAGGCAAAGGCAGGGAAGAAGTGGTTTGCTGGGAAAGATTGTTTTAAATACCGCAGAGGGAAAAAATGATCACAGACACTGCACACTCAAAGACCAGAGGATCCAACCTCTCCCTGCTGGGTCAGGAGAGACAAGGACAAAGCCGCCTTCCATACACACCTCCTTTCTCTTTCTGATTTCATGTCCCATTTGCTTAGTCTCTGAAGCTGCAGGCCGACCCCGACTGCTGCAGGCACCCTCTTCTATCGGGTCCCCCCTTGGGTTGTTCCAAACCCGGAGTGTCACCTTCTTCACTGCTTGTGTAATGTCTTCTGTTGACCATGGAGTCTCTAGAGAAAAGAAAGTGAGAAGACAAAGACTCCAGAGAAAGGCTCATCCATCCTCCTCCTCCAGCCGCCCTGGACCGCCCAGGACTGCCCTGCTGTCTCTTGGGCTGTTCAACCCTCCTTTGCTTCTGTGGAGTCTGGAATCTCCAACAAGACGCTGTTGACACATGCAAACCTCAGGAGAGGGGACCCCTTCGTCTTCCCACTTCCCCGTTTCCACTAGGTCATTAGAGCTCTCATTTCCATTCTCATTCACCTGAAATTCCAGCTCTGATGCACGGGTTTCGTAGTTAGATGAGTTCAATGCACAGTCCCCGTGCCATGCTCCGAGCAGAGTCCCAACGGTGCGTTGTGTGGATGCAAATTATCTTGCTCTCTCTTGAATGTGGTGGCAGGTGGCACCAAGTCTGTGGGGCGCGGGAAATGTGGCCAGTGTGACTGGGGAGTGGAATGTCTCATTCTATTTGGATGAACTGCCCTCACGAATGAACTGGTTATACACAGCACCGCCAGGCCGGGACTCCCATGCTGGATGGTGCAGCTCTAGAGATACACAGATGAGGAAGACGTGACTCCCTTCCTGCGTGTTTCCTTGCAGAGTTGTTGGATGCTCTGATGCAATCATTCGTGTGTGATTTCTGAGGGCTTTTGAAAGAAAATTGCATATGGTTAGGACCTGCAGAAGGGCCAGACACTGTGAGTTGTGGGGACTTAACAGTGAGGACAGTGCCTTGGCCCAGAGGGACCCCATGGTGTAGGCGGTGCGCTTGCACTCAGAAGGATGAAACCGACTCTGTCTAGACAGGATCAGAGCAGAGGGAGCCCATGAACAGGGAGAGCTCTGTCTGCAGGAGCCCCCCCTCACCACCCCTGACTTGATTGGAACTCTGGGAAGACACCTCGCCCAGTGGGAGGGTCCAACAGGTGGGACAGGGTGAGGAGGGAACTTTTGCCCACTGGAGCTAGAGCCCAGCCCAGGGCTGCGTTCATGAGAGCCTCATGGGGCCTAAGACAGGCTGCCCAGGGCTGAGGGCTGTGAGGAGAGGGGATGCCGAGGTCACAGTTCCTGCCCTTGCACTGAAAATCTGTGGCCAGAATGCGGCTCCCCAGGACGGGGAGGACTCAGAGGTTGGGCCTGAGAACGCCGAGATCCTTTTGGAGAAACTCTCAAACCCATGTCCTCTGTGCCGTGAAACGGAGGAGCAAGGAAGGCTGGCTCAGGGATCGGCCTCCCGCACTTTGCTGAGCTCGCCTGGCACCGGAGCTGGTGCCCTCACTTTTGCCGGGCAGCTTCCCTGGCCGGGGTCCACACTACCTTCAGTTTCAACACATTTCTGAGCCAGGCCACCTTTGGCTAGTGCCGTCTACAGAAGCACGCTTGACAGGAAACTTCCAGAAGCACGTGGAAGATGGAAACTGGTTTCTGCCCAGCCCCACAAGGATCAGGCCTGGGCGCCTCTCTGTGTCAGGCCTCACCTTGAGTCTATCCCTGCTGAACTATGTCCCCCGCCAGTCTGGCTCAGAATATCGGAAATGGGATTCCTGCTCTGTCTGTGGCCAGCTTCCAGGATGGGAAAGGTCTGCGTTGTCACAACCTGATGAAGACCCCAGTCCCCAGCTCCTGTCTCAGAGATTCATCAGGAAGGAACCCGTCTCTTGAGAAAAGGCAGAGGTGTCCATGCGGGGCTCACTGCAGCCAGGACAGTCCACCCTGCTCTTTCCCACTCAGAAGGAGCAGGAAAATCGCTGGACTCTGGGGATGATGACATAATGAGCCTCCTGACATTAAAACCCTGGAAGCCATCCTCCCCCATCCTCGTTCTCTCCGCGCCCGGGTGCTCTTGGGACTTCCTTCTCCCCCTCTATATCTTCTCCCTCTCAAGGTCCAGCCTGGGGCCCCAGCCCTGCCTTCTCCCGTGAGTCCACTGAGCGGCCGCCTCTGGGTTCCTCAGCCCTTGGTCTTGTAGTCGCTCCTTTTAGCATTGAATTCCTCACCCTGGGTTTTCTCTCAAGCACCACTGGGCCGCTGTGTTCTAGAGAGTGAGAAACGTCCAGGGCAATCTTCTTATGAGAAGCCTGTTTCTGGAGAAAAAGTGACTCTTTTCTAATGGTGAGTCTCATCTTTTTGTTTTGTGGAAAAACAATATGAAGAGCTCAATTGCAGGGTCACGGAATTCTATGAAATCGAAAGCATTTCACGTGGTGTTTATAATCCACATGTTCCGCAACCCGTCATATGCCTCATTTCTCATCTATATTTTCTTAAGCAAGAATCCTGTTTTCTTCCAAAGGACCTTGAACGGCAGCAGAAACCTGTATCACCCACGAGGTTAGGCGGGGAATTGGGTGAAGTTTCTTTTGGTCATGACACTGAGTAAATCTTTTCCAGCCTTGCAATGCACGACCTATCGTGTCTTCCTCCTAGGAAGAGGGCCACGTGCTTACCTGATGCTCAGTCTCTGAAGAAGCCCGTTTTCTCATTTTACAGAGGACATCGTGCCCACCACGCAGAAGCCGTGGCTGGCAGAGGCGGTGAAGGGAGGCAGGCTTTCCACATTCTTGGGAACATTCTCTCCAGTGAATCATGACACTCTAGTACAGAAGGTTGGAGTGAAGTTTCCATGACTCTTTCCATGGAGCATCCTCCTTTCTCAGATTCCTATCAGAACTGGCTGGGAGGTGGCTACAGATTCCTGGGAAATTTCACTGGGGAGGGGGTGCAGTCCCAGGACCCCAAGGCAGGAGGCTGCTGCTGTCCCTGGTCCTGGCCTTGCTGACACTGGTGGGTGTTAAAAGGGCCTGGGCAGATGAAAAGAAGCTCAACTGAAGCCAACATGAGGCCTTGCCAAGAAAGGCTGGGAAGAGAGGGTAGCCGCCACGGGGTGACCTCAAAGTCAGACGCTGGCCGTGAATAAATATCGCTGAGTGGGATAAGACCCTCTAAAAAAGCTGCCTGCTCTATGATTCCAGGCATAGACAGTTCTGGAAAAGGAAACTGTAGAGACAGTGAACAGGACCATTGTTGCCAGGGCATCTGGAGACGGGTAAGGGGATTGGCAGGGGAAGCACAGGGAGAGTTTGGGACGTGCAGCTCCTTCGTCTGGGGAGTGAGAGGCATTCGGAGTTTGTCACAACCCAAAGAGGGTACAACACGCTGAGCCTCAAAGCAGGCTCCTGACGTCAGTTGGTAGGAATGTAGCAATACTGGTGTAATTGCTGTTACCTGTGAACTACACCGCTGAAAAAAGGGGTTCAGAAAAGAAGTGTGGACAAAGGGTCTGAGAGCTTTCTGTACTGTCTCTTCCAGTTTTATGTTAATTTCAAAGTGTTCTACACAGTGACTAATTTTGTCAGGGACGGCAACATTGTTTCAGGAAGAGGTTTATCTGCTGTAAGCATTAGATTGAGATGTTGCTTTCTCGTTAAAGGGTACCTACCTTTACACTGTAAATACATCGTCACTTCTCTAGTTGTAGGAATAGCAATGACTTCCATTTAAATGCGCGCAGATGAACTGAAAGAAGACTAAAGCATAACGGTGTTAGAGTTCTGACTTCAATACGGGGCACTGAACCCACTAGAATCATGATGATTGAATGAACTTCACTGACTTCCCACAGGACCTTCAATGGATGGTGTTCTGGGAGGACCTCAGCTGTGTGGCCGGTTGTGGGTTTTTCTGACCCACTGCATGGGGCCAGGATAGACGGTGCCGACTCCTCGGGAACTACTGTCAGATCCTGGTGGCCACACCTCCCAAATGTATGACGATAGAGACAGCTGCTGACATCCTGTTGGCAGGATTTATACAGAGGTTCATACCGATTGATTCGCACTTGAAGCCTTTTGATTCTCTTGGGATCTTGCAAGGCGTGGCTGAGCCCAGAGAAGAGCTCATCTCAGACGATGTTTCACACTCGCCTGCATGGGGAGCGTTAGATTGAGATGGGGCTTTCTGTGCAAACTGTCCCAGCTTTATCCTTCTACTCTAGTTGTAAGACTCACGATTCCCTTGATAATTTCAAATTGCACAGATGAACTCAAAGACGACCACAGCATAACAGTGTTAGAGTTTTGCCTTAAATATGAGACGCTGAACCAACCAGAATCATGATGACTGAATGAGCTGAACTGGTTTTCCACAGTACCTTCCACTGATGAATTTTCCAGCTGCACAGAATGCTGTGGCCAGCTGTGGACATTTCTGACCCACTCCGTTGGTCCAGCAATAGAATTCCCTGTGCTGAGTTTTCAGGTACCACTGTCAGATCCTGGATGCAACGTGCTTTCAAGTGCATTACAAGAAAGAGCACTGGTGATGTCTGGCTGGCAGAATTCCTAGGGGAATTCTTCCTAGTTTATTCATGGTTCAAACTTTGAAACACTGTTTGAGCAACTCCACGGGAAGCACCTGAACCTGAGTTGGGCTCTGGGAAGAGCTTGAAGTTTGGGTTGCACTTAGAGCCCAACAGCCTGATGTGTGGGCAAACATGTGCTCTTCTATGAGGTCATAGAGAGAGCTAGCATATCCTAGTGAGCAAGAGCACAGCGCCTGGAGCCTCCCCTGCTGGGTTCAAATCCTACTGAGGAGCTCTAGGTACCGGCATGTTCTATAGACCTCTCTATGTCTTGGTGTGCCCAGTTCTGAGAGGGTCAAACATGAATAGGGTCTTTGTTATGCTTTAAGGCTCAAAATGATTGTGTTCAGGTAAAGCCTTATGTAGACTGGTTCCTTCTCAGCACGCTAAAGTATTCACTCATTAAATGTCCCACAGAACAAGCCAGACTCTTGGCCGAGGTTGGACGCAGACAGGGAGCTTGCATGGCTTCAGGAAAGTGAAAGATAGAGACTCACTTCATTCCTTACCTGGGGTGATCCTATCCTGCTTTTGGCACTTACCTGGGCAGCTTGTCTGTGTCTCAAACCTGTAACATCTTGGAAGATGTGGCTGATCACAGAGAACCTCAAATTGTATCACAGCCTCCCTCCTCTAGGTTTTCATCCCTGACCCAACATATGACAGTTTCCTCCTAGCCCAGCCTCAGTGAAGGTCAAGCTCTATGGTGTGCGCTCCTCCCCCAGCATCTTCACACTGTGGGCGGCCTCATGCTGAGCCTTCCTGGCCAGTTGACTACTCCAAGTGCCCATGGGCAGCCTGGCTCCTAAGCTGGCTCAGGAGGCAAGATAGTCAAACCAACAGCCACAGGATGGCTAGGCCAGGAATGAACTTCCCTTCCACTGACACAGCCTGGATGAACATGAATGGAATGAACTGGGGATGGGGGCATCTGGCAGGTGCTTCAGTGGATGAATGAGTGGAGAGAGTGACCCCCACTGTCTCACTGACCATACTTTCCATAGCAATGTGGTCAGGGTGAACTCAGGCCTGCCTAAGAAGGGGCAGGGGCTGCCCCTGCACAGAGCGGGCACCTTCCTGCTCACATCCTTCCTCACCAAGTCTCAGTTTCTACAAACTCCTCATGCCTGCCTAGACCCATAGGGTTGGGGGAGAGTCCCTCTCCTCTTAGAGGAACCTGTCTGTCCGCAGCATTTCAGATTTCCCATCTCGGAGGACTCCATGTGAAAGTCTCTCAAATTGCCAATGGCTGAGGTGGACTCTTCCACTCTCAAGGTGACAGCTGAAATGGAAGGGCAGACATGGATCAGTGCATGGCCGTGGCCACATGTCATTATGGAATTTTCAAATGTGCAACTGCCTCAGTCTGGGTTCCCACGGCTCTTATCCAGACGTGTATTTTTCGTGTACAAGGGCGTGAATTTGGGGCGCCTGTTGTGTTTCATAAACAGAATCACTCCCTCCACATGATTATATTCTGTTTGTAAAAACCAGTTACAGGACAAAAGGGACTTTCCCCATCATGGGGAGCTGATAGTGTGGACACAGAAAGTAAACATTTGAGAGTAAAAAGTTCATTTCCATGTTTATGCTCAGATGGTAGCGTGCTGATGTGTAACAAGGTTCTGGAAAGGCGCGCGTCCCACGCGCCCGTGAAAATCCACTCGCCACGCTTATGAACTACAGAAGGGTCTGAACTTCTATTCGTGATGTGAAATTTCAAAGTTCGAATGGAGCTTTAAAACCTGTGTGTACGAAGCTGTTAGCGTCATGGAGCTAGGAGGAGGCCCCACAAGGAGAGCTGGGGAGGGGATTGGTGTCCATGGGGGTGACCTCAATGTCAGTCTCTGCCTGGAGAGCCAACCTGCGGATGTGCTGGCCAAGGGGCTGAAACCAGCTGCAGATGCAGAAATTGGCAGGTCAAGGGAGAGAGAGGAACTAGGCTGAGTAGGGGGAGGGGGTCTCTGAGCGGACGCGATGGAGGATGCACACACGTGGGGCAATGGGATTGCATTCTGGTGGAGCTGAGAGTGGGGCAGGAGGCAGAACCAGCAGCTGCTACAGCTGGGCCGAGACCTGGGGATGGGAAGGGCCTCTGTCCTCCCCGTTCAGAGGGGCCTCGTGTGGGCTTCCGTGTGAATGGGGAGGGGCTGCACAGCTGCAGGAGCAGGAGAGTGGCAGGGCCTGGGCTTCTCATGCTTCTGTCCATGTCCTTCTCAGCTTGTAGCTCAGCAGAGAGCAGGAGTGCATGGATTTGACGGCCTAGGGAACAGCTCAGCTCTTACTGAGCCTACAAAAAGGACAGAGCAGGGGTTGGCCAGGTGAATGAGGCTCAGGGCAGGGAGTGTGAAGAGGCCAGAAGATTCCCTGAGGAGGGGCCTGGTGGGCTGTGTTTCCTCCCAGAGGTGGCCAGTGCAGCAGATGCCAGGAGGGACCCTGGGCCCAGGGAGTCCTGTGACCTGTGTTTCTTCTGCTGTGCATCCATGCTGGGGGCTGAGGGGCAGCAGCAGAGAAGCAGGCCCTGATGCAGGCAGGAGCGAAGTGTGGGAAGAGTGTGAGGCTCTGCTGTCCCAGATGACCTTGGCCTCACCCCAAAGGGCACTGTTGATGCACTGGATTTCGGCCTCTTCCTCCTCCTCCTCCTCCTCCTCCTCCTCCTCCTCCAGGTTTTCAGAACCCCAGGGGAGAGGTGGTGATGGCATGGAGCAAGGCTCCCTTTCCCTGCGTGACAGCAGAGGAATCTTGAGTCTACAGAGCCCAGAAATGTGGGGTGGGAGGGAGCCTGCCCGGAGGTCAGTTTCTGCCCTGATATTGTATCCACTGCTTTTCACTCTGAGTCTTCCTCTTAGAAAGTTGTGAAGCTGCAGCGGGAGACCGAGGGTCCTCCACATTCAGTTGCTTTGAGGACCCAAGGGCTGCTGGGAGCTGGGTAAAACTCGCCCTCTCCTCCTCTTTAGCAGTGGGAAACCTCCCAGGCTCCTTATGAGCTGTAGTTAGCATTGCCGTTAGGGCAGGAGCCCATCCAGGAGGGCTGGGATGTCTTGTTGGATCGCACTTCTCACTTGTAGCCAGGGAGCTTTCTCTGCAGAGTGCCATGCAGTTGAAGAAACAAAGAGAGACCTCCATTGACCCTAAAGGGCTTAAATGGGGTCTGTGCACTCCCAGTGCCAGCAGGGACCCTTCTCTGATTGTCTGCGTCCCTGTCCTGCTCGGGTGTCCGGTTCTTGCTCTCCCTCAGGGCCCTCAACAGGATCCTCTCTGGGCAGGGACTCTTGGGCACACTGGGATGTTGTGGGTCCCAAAGGGGTGGCTTCCTGGTCCTGGGACCCACGGAGTCACTTTGCTCAGTGTACTGGCTGAGCTGCAGGACATCTCAGAATTGGGAACACACATCTCCACCTGTTCTGGTGATGACTTTTGCAGATGGAAGTCAGGACCTGCAGGAAGGATAACAGGGTCTGCAGAATGATGGAATATGGTCTTGAGATGTCTGTACAAGTCACACGGTATTGTCAGTCCCCGTGCAGGCACAGCTGGGACACCCACCAGCCATAAGAACTGGGGGGCTCGGTGAGAAGGCTCTAAGTAGCTGATTCCCGCCAAGCTGGCCCTGAACCCCCAGGGCAGCAGGTAGGGGCAAAGGGCAAAGCTTTTTCAGGTAGCTTCCCCTAGGAGCAGTGGGGTGAGCCTTCATCCTTGAACTAGAGAGCTGGGCTCTGAGCGTCTAGCTGCCAACTGGGCTATAGGTGAAGCATGCGCTGTTTCCTGCGTTTTCCCGGTCGTGCATCTTTGACCTCTGATGGATGAATGGGCATGCCTTACACATTTGCAAGGAACTGGCTCGGGCAGGCACCTGCTGGCAACCTCCAGGGGCAAAGGATGCTGGAGGAAGACGCACCAACGCCAATGACCCGGGAGGAACAGGGGAGACCAAATGCTGGGGATCCCAGCCCTGGATGCCTAGAGGTTCTCATCTCTTGTTGATGGTTTAGGGTGCTGGGCTCCAGGGAGACACACTTATTGGCAGAGCAGTGGCCCCTGTTTTCCCATGTCAACCTCTGGAAAGTCAGGACATGTCTAGGATGGGGACCCAGCACACAGAGGGTGAGCTGCTGGGGAGCAGTGTTCGTGACCTGGCAGCTGGGGCAGGAGGTGACAGCTTTGGGATCCGTGCTTGTCTGTCCTTTTGCCCTTACCCTGGGAACCCCGGAGGAGAGTGTGGCTAACAGAAGTGCAGGGACTACTCAGGTTCTGCTGGGGTGGCAGTCAGGGCAGGCAGGCACCCTGTGACCCTGCACTCCCACCCCTGGGCTATTTTACCGAGGAAACCCAAAACTCGGCTTCTCACAAAACCTGTACGTGAACACTTTCGCTGCTTTCTTCTCCTCTCCTAGATGAGGACTGAGGAGGTGATCCGGCTTGTCTTGGGTGTGTCCTCGTTCTCGTTGGGAATAATACTAAGTATGTCAATCATTTCACCAGCTGTTTACAAAGTGGAACATAAACTTTTTATTGACTCTAGCAATTGTACCCCTGGAAATTCTCCCAGAAGAAATAAAAACATATGTTCACAAAAGACTTGTTCATAAATCTCAGAACGATTATTCATAATAGCCAACAAACAGAAACAACTCAAGTGTCCATCAGCTGGTGAATGGGTAAACAAAATGTGGTGCATCTATGCTGTGGAGAACTACTCAGCAATCAAAAGGAGAAAAGACAATCCCTCCAGATGCACGCTAGGTGATGAGGGAATCTCGCACATTATGCTAAGTGAAGGAAGGGCTCCAAGACGGTGTATTACACGATGCCATTTATGTGAGATGTCTAGAAAAGGCACGTTTATGAAGACAAGCAGAGCCCTGGAGATTTTTCTCAGTCAGCAACCTGTGCTCAATGCAGCAGCTGCAGGATTTGCACGGTCCTTAGTCACTCAGGGCAGGGTCTACACAAAGCGGCGGTGATGCAGTTGTGAGGCTCAGGCTTTCATCCATGACACGAGGCTACACCATGAGGTGCATGAGAATCTCGCACCTTGCCCTCCCTCCTCCACCCCGACACACACACACACACATATGCACACGTACACGCACACACCCTTCTGTGCTATCTACCTTTGGATTTGTCTTCAGGGAAACCAAAAGACAAAACTAGCCACATCTTGTTCACAGCTGCAGAGGGATATTTGGCAACTTGGGGAAATTTCACATCCGTATTTTAAGTATTTCTATCGCTAGATGCTTTATGTAGTATCTTGGAATCCCTGGATATTTGCAACCTGGTTCTCCATGAAGTCAAAGCCCTTTTGAAAATTCTCTTTGACAAAGTCTACATATCCCAAAATACACATTTGATTTCAAAATCACTTTTTCTTTTATTGTGAAGATGAATTGAACAACTTTAAAAAGCACAGTCAATCACAGGTAAATGAAATATTCAAACATTGTATTGCACAATTTTAGATATAAGAATATTTCCAATCCAAACTGAGAGGCACTGCTGGATGCCACGGCTCAGGCAGGAGACGAGCAGGACTCACTTTCCAAGCACCTGTCACACAGGCCCTGCTGATCAAAACAAGATGTAGTGAAGAAGCCAAGGGAACCAGCTAGGGCTAGGAATTCTAATGCATTCCCTTGAGGCACTCCCCCCAGGGCTATGAAATGTTACCAGTGCTAAGGTCACGCCCTGGATGTTACCTTCCACCGTTTTGGGAACTCCTGCCCCTTTTCCAGAAAGTCATGAATAGCCCACCCCTTAATTAGCATATAATTAGGAGTAGGTATAAATTCAGCCAGCCATCCCTCCACTGGTGCTTCACGCCTCTGGACAGCCCTGTTCTCTGTGGAGCAGCCATTTTGGGCGACACTTGTTCACCAAGACATGCCTTCATTCACTGTTGGCTCCCTCTTGTCTCTTGAGCAGAGCCAGTTCTCGAGCTCACCTGCATCAAGACCGTTAGATCCCGCCCTGGACACTGAACCAAGGACCCTCTTCACTCCTCGTCCAAAGCCCCAACCCCACAGCTGCTGCAGGGAGACACTGATGCCTGGAGGAGGCGCTTGGCCCAAGAGAAGGGCCCAAATCCCGACTCAACTCCCGGGTTTACATTTCAATCCCTGACCCAAAATGCCATGACGTTCCCCAAATGAAGCCCTCCTGAAGGCATGGGGTCCACATTTGTGTCTGTCTGCCCCCACGGTGACTCTGTGGCTGCCCTGTGAAGACACTCCCGTGGGGTAGGGTGACTGCCCTGAATGACCAGTAGCCTCCTTGACTCCGAACCAACTCGGAATGCGGGACGTCCCCCACCAGCTGCCCACGCAGCCGTTGGAATGCAAATCAGATTCACCTTCAATTGACCAAACCGGCCTCCTGGGCAGTTCAGATTCTTTGATTGAAAACTTGGCCTGCTGGGCTGATGCTTGGGCAGCTCGAGGACTGAAGCCTGCAAGATGCCAGGATCTCAGTGCCTGTTGATCAGAGCAGCTGCCCCTGAAGCCTGCAAGATGCCAGGATCTCAGTGCCTGTTGATCAGAGCAGCTGCCCCAGCGGACTGGACTGAGGCCTGGCTGAGAAGAAACAGTGGCTGCCCCAGCTCTGACTGGGCACCTTCCTGCTCCTGTCCTTCCTCACCAAGACTCAGGCCCGGCTGCGCAAACCACAATAAAGACCCCAATCTCCTGATGGCTTCAGGTCCATGACGCCCTTAGTGGAGGAGCTGGCAAGGGTGACGTCCGAGGCTCCATGCTGTTGCCAGATGCCGAATGGGATGCTCTGGGAATGGCCAGGAGGTTTTGTTGAGCCCGGATCACCTTTCTGGTGTATTCTAAATTTGAATCTTTCGTGATGTCTTCTTGTAGCCACAAGCCATGAGCTTGGGAAAAATACATTGAAAGTAGCGCCCCCTGTGGAGACGGTGCGGGCAGGCGACCACGGGCAGGTGTTCATCTTTCCCAGGTGACACTCGTGCCCAGCAGCTGCCTAGGGGAGCCACCGAGTCATAGCTGGGCTTAGGAGGACAGGTGCTGGGGTGCTGTGAGCTCTTTATATCAACACCGGGCTGATCCTGGGAACTTTCCTCTAATGAGACAATTCAGAAGGCAGCTGAGCTCACTGACCGAGAGCAAGGGGCAGGTGCCTGATGGCCTGAGCTCAGATGCGACCTAGAGGCAGACCCAGATGAAGCCAGAATCCAAATAACTGCCACTTCATTAGGGCTGTAGTCATGCTCAGATCCGAAATGTCTGGGGAATGAGAGACAAGCAGCAGTGGTTCCTGCAGAGATGCCACCAGAGTCATGAGTCACTTTCCAGGCTTTACATGGGCAAGATGCCTTCCAGCTCCTCGAGAGCAGCTGCCGCCATCCCTCTGACCCTCACAGGGGCCCCGTGAAGTGGGCAGAGCAGGGCTGGGACCCACAGTTTACAGCTGAGGACACTAAAACTGAGAAGCCTAAGTGACTTCCCCAGAGTCACAATACTGAGGAGGGCTGTGGCAGAGCCAGGGATGTAGTTAGGTCCCTGGAGAAGGAGATCCCTGAAGCCCAGAGGCCTCTCGATCACGCCCTGGGCGCCGGAACCAGGTCTTCCCTCACCCATATCCCAAATCCTCGTGTTCCAGGAATGCTTTGAGGAGAGCTCCTCTCGTGGGTGGTCCCTGACCCAGGCTCCTGCTTCTGTTTTAATCCTTGACCGAAAATCTGACCAAGGTGACCTCAAACAAAGAGAAGGATCAGGGTCCAAACCACGCCCCTCCTGCCCCAGCACCTTCACACCAGGAGCCGCCTCAAGGTGAGGTTTCCGGTGCTCCGGCGACCACCCTGAATGATTAGTGGCCTGCTTGACCCCTCACTGGCTCAGAGCTCAGGATTCCCGAGCCAGCCACACCCATGGGACCAGAACCTCTCAAAGAATTAGCTTCACTGTAACTGACAAACTCTTATGACCAGTGAAGGTGAATACCTGGGAGGAGGCCCCTGGGCTGCTGCTCCGGTGGCTCAGTGAGTGAAGCCTCCCAGCACCTGCTTTCCTCTCATTCATGGACTGGAGATCTGAGCATGTGTCTCAGCAGCCCAGACTCAGGCCTGGCTGAAAAGAGGCAGTGTCTCCTCCAGCACACAGTAGGCGCCTCCCTGCCCGAGTCCCTCTTCACCAAGACTCAGTCTCCACAATCTTCTCCCTCCCTAGACCCTGCCGTGTCAGGGCAGGGTCCATCTCCTCTTAGAGGGCTCTGTTCATCGCTACAGCCTGAAGACCCCACCCCAGGATCCTCTGTGAGGACCACCCAGGGCCTCCGTCACTCTGTTGCCAAATGTGTATTCCACGAGCCCGATGGCATCTCCTATCTCACCACTCTCCAGGCTGCAGCAAAACGGCCAGCGGTCCTGTCCTCCTCAGCCCCATGCAAACCTCGGCAGGAGAGTTCACTTACTTTCCTTCCAAGCATCTCAGAATCGAGACTGCTGAAGATTGCCGTCACATTCGGACACATCCTCTCCAGAGCCTTTGGCCTGACGTTCCCCTTCCCTGCAGTGTCTGTTTCTAGGGTGGGGTCTAGTGTCTCCTGATCTGATGAGGCAGCTGGATGAGTCCCCACATCTCATCTCTGGAAGAGCATGTAGGAGACTGGCATTGTTTCCACCTTAAACATTTGGTAGAAATTAGAGGAAATTAACTTGTGCCGGTAGTTGCCTTTGTGTCAAAAGAGGCTTTTTCTGCTCTATTTCGTTGTGAAATGGGTGCTTATTCTGCCTATGGTGTGGTGCACAAATGGGAAGCTACAGCCTGGTTGCTCATTCTTTAGAGCCACGTGTCTCCCCAACCCCCAGTTCAACATACACAACGTCCCCAGCACCCTGGCAGCCTGCTGTGCGTGGGGAGGAGAATCACACCCAACGCCAGGTTTGCAGAAAGAAACCAGTGACTCCGCGTATGTTCAGAGCACAAGACTACACTTAATTAGCACAGAAGGAGTGGGGAATTACCCTCGGAAAGTGCGGGGTAGAGCGGGAGAGCCTGGGGAATCCCACAGAGGCTCTGGGCACTTTCCATTAGAAAGTCTGAGGGCAGGGCCAGGAAGCTGAGAGAAACTTCTCAGGAGCACTGGGCTCCACAGTCGGAAACATGACCGCAGCACGAAGCATAGAGCTCAGAGGAGCTCATCAAGGCCTCTCTGTTTAAGCTGTTTTCACAGATTTATCTATTTTTATACAGAAAATATTTATAAAATATGACTAATTGTAAGGAAAGCCACTTGCATTAAAAATAAACAGTTAAAAAAAACTTCTAAACACAATCCCATATCTGTGATATTGAAAAATTAACCGCCGCTAAATGAGGCGAGGAGGCCTCCTGTCTGTCTCCGTCTCCCTGAAACCTGTCGTGCTGCAGGTCTTCTCTGGGCATGGGGGGGTCTGCACATCAGGGCCTGCCTGGGTGTCGGGACAGGATCTGCCACACAGACCCGGGCGCAGGGTCACTGGAAGGCACAGGGAGAGAGGAGGAGGGCTCGCTGGTCTGGGTGAGCAGGACCCAGAAAGAAGCCCCTCAGGCCCTGGAAGGTGACATGGCCTGACGACCCCCGGCTCAGGTCCACAGGGCACTGAGGCCTGGTTGCTGCTCTCTGCTGTGGGTGCTGCCTGTCCACAGGCCTCGTCCACGGTTAACTCACCTTCACTGCTCTTAAGCGTTTATCAGTTACAGGGAAGCGAATTCCTTGTGAGGCTCTGTCCTATGAGTCTGTCTCCCTAAATGTCTTGCGGAAGCGAATTAATGTAGATGTTCAACTGGGTAGCCTTTGGGAATCTGGTGTGTGGATTGTTGAAAAGGATTCTCTCCTCTGCGGCTGTTGAGTTCCCCTTAAGAGAAGCTGCTCCAGTGTTTTCTGGGATGGACTGCACTGATTTAGTGGTCAGGGCAGTAAGAAAGTGCGAGGAGCATTGGGCCGTGTGCACGTCCTGCCGGCCCCTCTTCGTGCGGCCCCTCCATGCTCACTCCCTCTCTTTTCTTCCACCTTTGTGTCCTCTGTGTCCTCTCCTGCAGGGAGAATGGAACACTGTCCTGACTTCTGGAAGAGAAGAACTGCGCATGTCCAGAGCCCCCAGGGCAGAAAACGCCCTGTGAGGGGGTGTCCAGGACAGACCCAGACTTTCCTTCCTCCCCCAGCCCAGCTCCCTGCCTGGAGCCCTTGGGGCTGCTCAGCAGGAGTCAGTGCTGCAGCCTGGGGTCAGCACCCAGGACAGGGCCAAGGCAGTGAAAGGAGGGCTGGGGCTTCATCCCCAGTGCAGACCCAGGACCTCAGCTGCCTGGGTGGGACCAGGTCCTTCAGGAGGATGGGCCTAAAATATGCAAGAGGGAATGGCGCGGGGCTCCAAAGAGAAGCTCCTGACAAAGAAAAGGGGGATGGAAAGGAAAGGGAGGGTGAAAGGAAGATGAGACAGGAACTGAATGACAGGCATGCCGCTGCCTCCACTCTCAGATTCCTTGCAATTTGCCACATTCCCGGCTGCATGTCCTCCGGCAGGAAGCGCAACGGGGTGGCCTTGGGAAAGAAAGGAGGAAGTTAGAGTGCAGGTGGGAACCAGGTTCCTGCTGCTCCTGGGATGATGGAGCCCAGCCCCAGGAGCCTCTTGGTCCCCATCTCCAACACTTTTCCAGTCACCACATTCCATAACTGTGACCAGGAAGGGTCGCCTGGGCCATCCTGTGTCTCCGAGAGTTGGCCACCATCTCCGTAACTTTCTGTGCATCACATGGACTTCCCTCTGCCCTCCCCACTTTAGGGCCTGTTTCATTCTCCATGATAACACCCATTTCCTGTCCCCTCCTCACCTTCCACCATTCCTATCGTCCTCCAACCCCTGATGCAGTCACCGTGGGCATACTGCCACCACCTCCAATTAATTGATCAGTTGACTGAACTGAGCAGCCCAGGGCTCCCCTCCCGCCATCCTGCAGTTATGTGGGGTCCTATGGGAGAGGATTACATCAGACTCACTATGCCAAGTGAGGTTTCTACTTTTGGTATAACTTTGGGGGCCTTCAGAGACATTGGATCTTCATGGCAGTTCCAGAGCCCATGAGAGGATAAACATGAGTTTGAGGTCATGTAACTTGTGGAAATAACCTTAGTCTGCAAGTGAGGCAGCCAGGGACGCGATAACAGGCAGGATCTGGCTACATACAGAGAGGGGACGGGTCAGGGTTTGCACCAAGCTGCGGGTGGGAGAATGGGGTGGGAACCTGGTGCCCGGCAGGGCAGAAGACAGAGAAGAGGCTGGAGTGTGGGCAGCAGGGCAGTGCTGTCTGGTCAGGGCAGTGGGCGTGAGAGTGCAGAGAGCCCTTTCCCTGCTGCCAGGGACTCTGTCCCGGGCCTGGAGGATTCCAGGGATGAAGTCACTGAGACTGTGATACTCAGCATGGGCAGGAAGCCCAGCTCCCTTCACACATCCTCTCAAATGGAGAAGGTCTCCAGGGGCAGCTGGACTGGGGCCTCTCAAATCAAAGTAAATTCAGCTTTTGTTCCTCATCCCAGGATGTGGCATTTGGGTGACACCTGGGGACTGAAACGTGCTGAGGGCTGTGTTTCCTGTTGCGTCTCCAGGATGCAGGACATTTGCGGTGATCCCAGAGGAGGATTCCTTACCTCGTCCAGCCCAGGGAACAAACAGCCTTTCCACCAGGAACAGACAGTGAGGCAGACCAGGAAGCAGCGGCCAGGGTCCTGAAAGCAAGGAGGGGGAGGGCCGGCTTCTCACCCCGCCTGCACTGGCTAGAGGAGGTTTGGTTCCCGGATCCCGTGGTGCCTGCGAGAGAGTTGGGCACACGGTTTGCATCCCCTGCTGGTCGCTGCCCAAAACCTGGGACAAAATCTGCTGTGTACATTTCCCAAGAGGTGCTGCACACATCACCAAAGGCTTTGAAGATTGGCTGAGGCAAAGGCAGGGAAGAAGTGGTTTGCTGGGAAAGATTGTTTTAAATACCGCAGAGGGAAAAAATGATCACAGACACTGCACACTCAAAGACCAGAGGATCCAACCTCTCCCTGCTGGGTCAGGAGAGACAAGGACAAAGCCGCCTTCCACACACACCTCCTTTCTCTTTCTGATTTCATGTCC
This sequence comes from Callithrix jacchus, assembly GCF_049354715.1. Taxonomy (NCBI): domain Eukaryota; kingdom Metazoa; phylum Chordata; class Mammalia; order Primates; family Cebidae; genus Callithrix; species Callithrix jacchus. The sequence goes on from NC_133510.1 coordinate 124,287,195, forward strand.
CACTTGCTTCGTCTCTGAAGCCGCAGGCCGACCCCGACTGCTGCAGGCACCCTCTTCTATCGGGTCCCCCCTTGGGTTGTTCCAAACCCGGAGTGTCACCTTCTTCACTGCTTGTGTCATGTCTTCTGTTGACCATGAAGTCTCTAGAGAAAAGAAAGTGAGAAGAAAAAGACTCCAGAGAAAGGCTCATCCATCCTCCTCCTCCAGCCGCCCTGGACCGCCCAGGACTGCCCTGCTGTCTCTTGGGCTGTTCAACCCTCCTTTGCTTCTGTGGAGTCTGGAATCTCCAACAAGACGCTGTTGACACATGCAAACCTCAGGAGAGGGGACCCCTTCGTCTTCCCACTTCCCCGTTTCCACTAGGTCATTAGAGCTCTCATTTCCATTCTCATTCACCTGAAATTCCAGCTCTGATGCACGGGTTTCGTAGTTAGATGAGTTCAATGCACAGTCCCCGTGCCATGCTCTGAGCAGAGTCCCAACGGTGTGTTTTGTGGATGCAAATTATCTTGCTCTGTCTTGAATGTGGTGGCAGGTGGCACCAAGTCTGTGGGGCACGGGAAATGTGGCCAGTGTGACTGGGGAGTGGAATGTCTCATTCTATTTGGATGAACTGCCCTCACGAATGAACTGGTTATACACAGCACCGCCAGGCCGGGACTCCCATGCTGGATGGTGCAGCTCTAGAGATACACAGATGAGGAAGACGTGACTCCCTTCCTGCGTGTTTCCTTGCAGAGTTGTTGGATGCTCTGATGCAATCATTCGTGTGTGATTTCTGAGGGCTTTTGAAAGGAAATCGCATATGGTTAGGACCTGCAGAAGGACCAGACACTGTGAGTTGTGGGGACTTAACAGTGAGGACAGTGCCTTGGCCCAGAGGGACCCCGTGGTGTAGGCGGTGCGCTTGCACTCAGAAGGATGAAACCGACTCTGTCTAGACAGGATCAGAGCAGAGGGAGCCCACGAACAGGGAGAGCTCTGTCTGCAGGAGCCCCCCCTCACCACCCCTGACTTGATTGGAACTCTGGGAAGACACCTCGCCCAGTGGGAGGGTCCAACAGGTGGGACAGGGTGAGGAGGGAACTTTTGCCCACTGGAGCTAGAGCCCAGCCCAGGGCTGCGTTCATGAGACCCTCATGGGGCCTAAGACAGGCTGCCCAGGGCTGAGGGCTGTGAGGAGAGGGGATGCCGAGGTCACAGTTCCTGCCCTTGCACTGAAAAGCTGTGGCCAGAATGCGGCTCCCCAGGAGGGGGAGGACTCAGAGTTTGGGCCTGAGAACTCCGAGATCCTTTTGGAGAAACTCTCAAACCCATGTCCTCTGTGCCGTGAAACGGAGGAGCAAGGAAGGCTGGCTCAGGGATCGGCCTCCCGGACTTTGCTGAGCTCGCCTGGGACCGGAGCTGGTGCCCTCACTTTTGCCGGGCAGCTTCCCTGGCCGGGGGCCACACTACCTTCAGTTTCAACACATTTCTGAGCCAGGCCACCTTTGGCTAGTGCCGTCTACAGAAGCACGCTTGACAGGAAACTTCCAGAAGCACGTGGAAGATGGAAACTGGTTTCTGCCCAGCCCCACAAGGATCAGGCCTGGGCGCCTCTCTGTGTCAGGCCTCACCTTGAGTCTATCCCTGCTGAACTATGTCCCCCGCCAGTCTGGCTCAGAATATCGGAAATGGGATTCCTGCTCTGTCTGTGGCCAGCTTCCAGGATGGGAAAGGTCTGCGTTGTCACAACCTGATGAAGACCCCAGTCCTCAGCTCCTGTCTCAGAGATTCATCAGGAAGGAACCCGTCTCTTGAGAAAAGGCAGAGGTGTCCATGCGGGGCTCACTGCAGCCAGGACAGTCCGCCCTGCTCTTTCCCACTCAGAAGGAGCAGGAAAATCGCTGGACTCTGGGGATGATGACATAATGAGCCTCCTGACATTAAAACCCTGGAAGCCATCCTCCCCCATCCTCGTTCTCTCCGCGCCCGGGTGCTCTTGGGACTTCCTTCTCCCCCTCTATATCTTCTGCCTCTCAAGGTCCAGCCTGGGGCCCCAGCCCTGCCTTCTCCCGTGAGTCCACTGAGCGGCCGCCTCTGGGTTCCTCAGCCCTTGGTCTTGTAGTCGCTCCTTTTAGCATTGAATTCCTCACCCTGGGTTTTCTCTCAAGCACCACTGGGCCGCTGTGTTCTAGAGAGTGAGAAACGTCCAGGGCAATCTTCTTATGAGAAGCCTGTTTCTGGAGAAAAAGTGACTCTTTTCTAATGGTGAGTCTCATCTTTTTGTTTTGTGGAAAAACAATATGAAGAGCTCAATTGCAGGGTCACGGAATTCTATGAAATCGAAAGCATTTCACGTGGTGTTTATAATCCACATGTTCCGCAACCCGTCATATGCCTCATTTCTCATCTACATTTTCTTAAGCAAGAATTCTGTTTTCTTCCAAAGGACCTCGAAAGGCAGCAGAAACCTGTATCACCCACGAGGTTAGGCGGGGAATTGGGTGAAGTTTCTTTTGGTCATGACACTGAATAAATCTTTCCCAGCCTTGCAATGCACGACCTATCGTGTCTTCCTCCTAGGAAGAGGGCCACGTGCTTGCCTGATGCTCAGTCCCTGAAGATGCCCCTCTTCTCATTTTACAGAGCACATCTTGCCCACCATGCAGAAGCCGTGGCTGGCAGAGGCGGTGAAGGGAGTCAGGCTTTCCACATTCTTGGGTACCTTCTCTCCAGTGAATCATGACACTCTAGTACAGAAGGTTGGAGTGAAGTTTCCATGACTCTTTCCATGGAGCATCCTCCTTTCTCAGATTCCTATCAGAACTGGCTGGGAGGTGGCTACAGATTCCTGGGAAATTTCAGTGGGGAGGGGGTGCGGTCCCAGGAACCCAAGGCAGGAGGCTGCTGCTGTCCCTGGTCCTGGCCTTGCTGACACTGGTGGGTGTTAGAAGGGCCTGGGCAGATGAAAAGAAGTTCCCACTGAAGCCAACATGAGGCCTTGCCAAGAAAGGCTGGGAAGAGAGGGTAGCCACCACGGGGTGACCTCAAAGTCAGACGCTGGCCGTGAATAAATATCGCTGAGTGGGATAAGACCCTCTAAAAAAGCTGCCTGCTCTATGATTCCAGGCATAGACAGTTCTGGAAAAGGAAACTGTAGAGACAGTGAACAGGACCGTTGTTGCCAGGGCATCCGGAGACGGGTAAGGGGATTGGCAGGGGAAGCACAGGGAGAGGTTGGGACGTGCAGCTCCTTCGTCTGGGGAGTGAGAGGCATTCAGAGTTTGTCACAACCCATAGATGGTACAACACGCTGAGCCTCAAAGCAGGCTCCTGACGTCAGTTGGTAGGAATGTAGCAATACTGGTGTAATTGCTGTTACCTGTGAACTACACCGCTGAAAAAAGGGGTTCAGAAAAGAAGTGTGGACAAAGGGTCTGAGAGCTTTCTGTACTGTCTCTTCCAGTTTTATGTTAATTTCAAAGTGTTCTACACAGTGACTAATTTTGTCAGGGATGGCAACATTGTTTCAGGAAGAGGTTTATCTGCTGTAAGCATTAGATTGAGATGTTGCTTTCTCGTTAAAGGGTACCTACCTTTACACTGTAAAAACATCGTCACTTCTCTAGTTGTAGGAATAGCAATGACTTCCATTTAAATGCACGCAGATGAACTGAAAGAAGACTAAAGCATAACGGTGTTAGAGTTCTGACTTCAATACGGGGCACTGAACCCACTAGAATCGTGGTGATTGAATGAACTTCACTGACTTCCCACAGGACCTTCAATGGATGGTGTTCTGGGAGGACCTCAGCTGTGTGGCCGGTTGTGGGTTTTTCTGACCCACTGCATGAGGCCAGGATAGACGGTGCCGACTCCTCGGGAACTACTGTCAGATCCTGGTGGCCACACCTCCCAAATGTATGACGATAGAGACAGCTGCTGACATCCTGTTGGCAGGATTTATACAGAGGTTCATACCGATTGATTCGCACTTGAAGCCTTTTGATTCTCTTGGCATCTTGCAAGGCGTGGCTGAGCCCAGAGAAGAGCTCATCTCAGACGATGTTTCACACTCGCCTGCATGGGGAGCGTTAGATTGAGATGGGGCTTTCTGTGCAAACTGTCCCAGCTTTATCCTTCTACTCTAGTTGTAAGACTCACGATTCCCTTGATAATTTCAAATTGCACAGATGAACTCAAAGAAGACCACAGCATAACAGTGTTAGAGTTTTGCCTTAAATATGAGACGCTGAACCAACCAGAATCATGATGACTGAATGAGCTGAACTGGTTTTCCACAGTACCTTCCACTGATGAATTTTCCAGCTGCACAGAATGCTGTGGCCAGCTGTGGACTTTTCTGACCCACTCCGTTGGTCCAGCAATAGAATTCCCTGTGCTGAGTTTTCAGGTACCACTGTCAGATCCTGGATGCAACGTGCTTTCAAGTGCATTACAAGAAAGAGCACTGGTGATGTCTGGCTGGCAGAATTCCGTAGGGGAATTCTTCCTAGTTTATTCACGGTTCAAACTTTGAAAAACTGTTTGAGCAACTCCACGGGAAGCACCTGAACCTGAGTTGGGCTCTGGGAAGAGCTTGAAGTTTGGGTTGCACTTAGAGCCCAACAGCCTGATGTGTGGGCAAACATGTGCTCTTCTATGAGGTCATAGAGAGAGCTAGCATGTCCTAGTGAGCAAGAGCACAGCGCCTGGAGCCTCCCCTGCTGGGTTCAAATCCTACTGAGGAGCTCTAGGTACCGGCATGTTCTATAGACCTCTCTATGCCTTGGTGTGCCCAGTTCTGAGAGGGTCAAACATGAATAGGGTCTTTGTTATGCTTTAAGGCTCAAAATGATTGTGTTCAGGTAAAGCCTTATGTAGACTGGTTCCTTCTCAGCACGCTAAAGTATTCACTCATTAAATGTCCCACAGAACAAGCCAGACTCTTGGCAGAGGTCGGACGCAGACAGGGAGCTTGCATGGCTTCAGGAAAGTGAAAGATAGAGACTCACTTCATTCTTTACGTGGGGTGATCCTTTCCTGCTTTTGGCACTTACCTGGGCAGTTTGTATGTGGCTCAAACCTGTAACATCTTGGAAGATGTGGCTGATCACAGAGAACCTCAAATTGTATCACAGCCTCCCTCCTCTAGGTTTTCATCCCTGACCCAACATATGACAGTTTCCTCCTAACCCAGCCTCAGTGAAGGTCAAGCTCAATGGTGTGCGCTCCTCCCCCAGCATCTTCACACTGTGGGCGGCCTCATGCTGAGTCTTCCTGGCCAGTTGACTACTCCAAGTGCCCATGGGCAGCCTGGCTCCTAAGCTGGCTCAGGACGCAAGATAGTCAAACCAACGGCCACAGGATGGCTAGGCCAGGAATGAACTTCCCTTCCACTGACACAGCCTGGATGAACATGAATGGAATGAACTGGGGATGGGGGCATCTGGCAGGTGCTTCAGTGGATGAATGAGTGGAGAGAGTGACCCCCACTGTCTCACTGACTACACTTTCCAAAGCAGTGTGGTCAGGGTGAACTCAGGCCTGCCTAAGAAAGGGCAGGGGCTGCCCCTGCACAGAGCGGGCACCTTCCTGCTCACATCCTTCCTCACCAAGTCTCAGTTTCTACAAACTCCTCATGCCTGCCTAGACCCTGCAGGGTTGGGGAAATCTCTCTCCATATTGTGGAGGAAAAACCCATTATATCTATGTTTCAAGATCATAGTTTTACAGTTTTGTCAACCTTAAGGAGAAATCTTCCTCATCCATTCCATGTGTAGGGGAAGGATTCCCTAATCAATCGGACTTTGGTTCTGTGTTTGTGGGTCATGGGCTGAAGCGCCATATTTGGCCAGCTTTGGGAATCACAGTACACCTGTGTCTCAGGCGAGCGTGGGAATAGTATTAAAATGGGTGCCCTAGTTGGAACCAGTGATGGAATTGGGAAGCAGATGTTCCCTATTTGCAAAGAGAGTGGAGGAAGTGCTGTCATCTGAGGACAACCCAAACAATGCACACCCGGAGAGGGCCTCCAACATTTTCCATCTTTCCCATTTCTCCAAGATGGGAAATCGTGGAGGACGCTATGTTCAACTCTCTCAAATTGCCAACTGCTAATGTGAACTCTTCCACTCGCAGGGTGACGGGAGGAATAAAAGGCAATATGCCAATCAGCACACGGCCTTGGTGACAGGTCACCACGGGATTATCAAATACACAACACAGCCTCACTCCAGGTTTGCATCATTGCTGTCCAGACGTGTCTATTTTTGCATGTACAAGGGTGTGATTTCTGAGCACCTGTTTTGTTTCAAAACAAAATCACTTCCTCCACATTATGATATTCTGTTAAAAAACGTTAGAGGAGTAAAGGGACCGGCGCCATCTATGTAGTTGAGAGTGTGGACACACAAAGTGAGCATTTGAGAATAGGAAGTTTCTTCTATTTTTTATTGTTAGATGGGAAGTGTATTGATGTCGTAAGAACACTTGGAGAAGGCACATCTCACCCCTGCCCGTCAACATGCAATCATCACGGAGAGGAACTACAGAAGGATCTGACATTCCAATCTTCATTGGAAAAGCCAAGCTCATGCATTTCTGCTCTTCCTGAGTCACTAGACACTTCTAGGTGTGCTACTTTCACAATTTCTTGCTGAATTAAAACACATGGTGGAAATATAATTTAAGAGAGTCAGTGTCCCTCACTGAGAAACATTGTCAAACTATACAAATGTTTCTCTTATTACCTTTTGTGTACATGCTACTAAGACTTCACACTTAGATATGTCTTTGTCTTTGTGACTTCACTGAGCAATTTCACATGGATGATCTATAAGGGCAACTCAGAAAAGTGAGGGGGTGGGAGGGGAAGGATGATGGCGAGTTGGTGAAGAAATTCAGTGTTCATTACTCAGGTGATGGTTTCCCTAAATGTTCTGACTTAACCACTGCACAATCTGATTGCAACAAAATTGCACATGTATCCCATACATTTGTACAAATAAAAAGGAAATAAATGGCACTCACACAAGGTCCATCCTGGAAGGATGATGGACACTGGCTCCAGGAAGGTTTCCTCCGAGTCCTACAATCCCCTCTTAAGACCAAAGTGAATGCATCCCAATCTGGAGGAGGATGAGCTGGCAGATGGCCCTGGAGTTCTGTGACCAGCAGAACCCTCAACAGGGTACTGGGAGGCCATAGAGTTGAGGCTTCCTCTCTCTGTGCCCAGAGAGAAACAGGGTCAGAACCTGGCATCGACTTGTACCTAGAGGCAGCCTTTCTTTCAGTGGTCCTGGGCCCCCCAGGTAGATTGACAGGTTTCTGCTTCAGTGATTCACCAGGGATGTAACCCAAAGGAGGGGTAACAGTGCCTCCAAAGAGATACGTGTTTCCAGCACTGGGTCCCTGGGTCACCATGGGGTCCTCCGGCTAGGGGAGCCCACCTGTTCATGCTGAAGCTTCCCCCATAGCATGTGTGGTTCTCTGGCCTCTTTCCTTTCTGCTGTGCTGTCGAGTGACACAAAGTTGGAACTCAGATCTGTGGTCGCCTCTCTGCTCCCAGAGCCCCTGGTGAAACTACCATCCTCAGGGTGCTGGGCTTGTGCTGTCCAATGTGGAGCAGAGCTGATCATTGTGGGGCCAAACCCCGTTCCCAGTGTTGGGAGTGTCACAGGCAGCTGTAGAGCCAGAGGCAGTGGGTGCCCCCGGGAGATGGAGGGACAGCAAAGACCATCTGGGTGCCAGTGTGGGTGATGAAGATGGAATTTGTGGATGATGAATCTGCACAGCTGGGTGTGTTGGGCTGCCCTGGCAGGTGTGGCCTGGAGTGGAGGTTGTAGCTGGAGCTGGAGCTGGAGCTGAACTACCAGATCTTCAAACCGGAAACAGCGGTCAGAGGTGGGGCTGCAAGCTGCTGTCCATCAGGGACTCCCAGTCCTGGCTGGGTGGTGGCTGAAGGGTTACTGCGAAATGGTAAAGTTGGGGTGGAGCTGCAAGACCTCAGTGCAGGAGGCTCATGGTGTCCCTGGTGGAGGCCTTGCTGCCCATGGGGTACAACTGAAGGGCCTGGGCAGATGGAAAGAGGATCCCACTGGAGCCAACATGAGGCCTTGTAAGGAAACACGGCAAAGGGGGAGTGGTGTCCATGGGGGTGACTCAGAGTCAGGTGCTGGCAGTCCATGTGTATTGCTCAGTGAGATAGTCAGTCTGAAGAAGCTGTCTTCTCCATGATTCCAAGTGTATCAAATTTTGAGAAAGAAAAGTATAGAGACAGTAAATAGGACAGTTCTGTCTTGCAAATGGGACACACTGATCGAAGTATAATCATGATGACTGAAAGAACTCCACTGACTTTCCATAGTCCCTTCAACTTATTGCTTTGCTGAATGAACTTGGTGGTGGCGCTGCTTGTAGATTTTTCTGACCCACTGCATTGGTCCAGCAGTAGAATTCCCTGTGCTGAGTTTTCAGGTACCACTGTCAGATCCTGGATGCAACATACTTTCAAGTGTATTACGAGAAAGACCACTGGTGATGTCTGGCTGGCAGAATTCCTAGGGGAATTCTTACTAGTTTATTCACAGTTCAAACTTTGGAACACTGTTTAAGCAACTCCACGGGAAGCACCTGAACCTGAGTTGGGCTCTAGGAAGAGCTTGAAGTTCGGGTTGCACTTAGAGCCCAACAGACCGAGGTGTGGGCAAACATGTGCTTTTATATGAGGCCGTAAAGAGAGGCAGCATATCCTAGTGAGCAAGAGCACAGCGCCTGGAGCCTCCCCGGCTGGGTTCAAATCCTACTGAGGAGCCCTAGGTACCTGGGCATGTTCTAAAGACCTCTCTAAGCCTCGGTGCCTAGTTCTGAGAGGTTTAAAAGTTAGCATGTTCTCTGTTATGCTTTAAGGCTCAAAATGATTGTATTCAGGTAAAGCCTTATGTAGACTAGTTCCTTCTAAGTGCGCTAAAGTATTCACTCATTAAATGTCCCAAAGAGCAAGCCAGACTCTTGGCAGAGGTCGAACGCAGACAGGGAGCTTGCATGGCTTCAGGAAAGTGAAAGATAGAGACTCACTTCGTTCTTTACGTGGGGTGATCCTTTCCCTCTTAAGGAACTTTTCTGGCCGGGTGCACATGGCTCACAACTATAACATCTTGGAAGATGTGGTTGATCCCAGAGAGCCTCAAATCCTAGCACAGCCTCCTTCCTCCAGGTTTTCATCCCTGACCCATAGCATGAGAGTTTCCTCCTAACCAAGGCTCTGTAAAGGTCAAGTTCAATGGTGTGAGCTTCTCCCTCAGCATCTTCACACTGTGGGTGTCCTCGTGCTGAGCCTTCCTGGCCTGTGTACTCCTACTCCAAGTGCCCATGGACAGCCTGGCTCCCAAGCTGGCACAGGACTCAGGATATTCAAACTAATGGCCACAGGATGGCTAGGCCAGGGATGAACTTCCCTTCAACTGACACAGCCTGGATGAACATGAATGGAATGAACTGGGGATGGGGGCATCTGGCAGGTGCTTCAGTGGATGAATGAGTGGAGAGAGTGACCCCCACTGTCTCACTGACCATACTTTCCAAAGCAATGTGATCAGGGTGAACTCAGGCCTGCCTAAGAAGGGGCAGTGGCTGCCCCTGCACAGAGCGGGCACCTTCCTGCTCACATCCTTCCTCACCAAGTCTCAGTTTTTACAAACTCCTCATGCCTGCCTAGGCCCATAGGGTTGGGGGAGAGTCCCTCTCCTCTTGGAGGAACCTGTCTGTCCACAGAATTTCAGATTTCCCATCTTGGAGGATGCTAAGTAGAAGTCTCTCAGATTGCAAACTGCTGACGCGAACTCTTCCACTCCCAGCGTGACAGCTGAAATGGAAGGAAGACGCTCATTAGCACATGGCCATGGTGGGGACAGGTCATCATGAAGTTTTCAAGTGAATGACCGCCTCACTCTGGGTTCCCATGGCTCCCATTTCAATGTGGTTGTTATGTACAAGGGCGTGATTTCTCACCTCTTGTTTCAAAAACAGGATCACTCCCTCCACGTGGTTATATTCTGTTTCTAAAAACAAGTTACAGAAGAAAAGGGACCTGCCCCATCATATAGCTGATAGCATGGACACACAACGTGAGAATTTTAGAATAAAAATTCCTTCCATTCTTTATTGTTAGGCCAGTAATGTGCTGAGTTTGTAACAAGCTTCTGGGAAGGCACTTGCCCCACCTGCCCGTGAACACCCAATCATCATGCTTATGAACTACAGCGGGATCTGAAGTCCCACGCCTGTGACACGCTAGGTCAACGTATTTCCGCTATTTCAGGGTCACCAGATGCTTCTAGATCCTGCTGTAATGATTGTTTGACACAGTCATAAACATCACATTGTACAAACTGATTTTTAAAGATTCATTGTCTCTCAGTAGGTAACATTGCCAAACCATAGAAGTTGTTCTTTTATCAACCGTGTATTTTACCTTTCCCCTGCGTGCCATTGAGTCTATGTACTCAATTGATGTCTCTCAAACTCTGTGAGTTCCTTGAGAAATTTCACATGGATGGAGACAGTGGGACGATAGATAAGAAGACTTGGAAGTGTGAGGGGTGCGGGGGGGAAAGGATGATGGGGAATCGGTTAATAAATTCAATGTTCATTACACTGGTCATGGATACCACTTCACAATCTGTGCATGTTGCAAAATTGCACATGTATCCCACAAATTTGTAGAAATAAAATGGAAAACAATTAGCACTTACACCAGGTCCATCCTAGGAGGATGATGGACACTGGCTCCAGGAAGGTTTCCTCTGAGTCCTGCATTCCCCTCTTGGTCCCAAAGGGAATGATGGATTCCAGGCTGGAGGTGGATGAGTTGTTCCCAATCTGGAGTTCTGTGATCAGAAGAACCCTCAACAGGGTACTGGGAGGCTGTAGAGTTGAGGTTTCTCCTCTTTGTGCCTGGAGAGGAAGCAGGGTTGCTGGGGTCAGAACCTGTCCTGGACTTACACTTAGAGGCAGTCCTGGGCCCCCGAGTTAGAATTAGGGGTTTCTGCTTGGGTGATTCTCCAGGGAGGTGACTCAAAGAAGGGGCAAGAGTTCCTCCAAAGGGGCACTTGTTTCCAGCAGTGGGTCCCTGGGTCCCCATGGGGTCCTCTGGCTAGGGGAGCCGCACCTGTTCATGCTGAAGCTTCCCCCATAGGGTGTGTGGCGCTTAGTCCCCACTCCTTCCTGCTGAGCTGCTGGTGACACAAAGTTGGAACTCAGATCTGGAGTAGCCTCTCTGCTCCCAGAGCCCATGGGTGATGCTGAAACTGCCAACTTCTAGGGGCTGGGCTTGTGCTTCCCTGTGTGGAGCAGAGCTGCTCGTTGTGGGGCCAAACTCTGTTCCGAGTGCTGGGGGTGTCGGAGGCAGTGCAGAGCCAGAGGCAGCAGGTGCCCCAGGGAGATGAAGGAGGGACAGCAGAGAGCATCTGGGTGCCAGTGGGGGTGTCCGAGATGAAACTTGTCAGTGAGGAACCTTCAAAGCTGAGTGTGCTGTGCTGCCCTGGCAGTTGGCGCCTGGAGCGGAGGTTGGGGCTGGAGCTGGGGAAGCAGCGGTCAGAGGTGGGGGCTGCATGCTGCTGTCCATCAGGGACTCCCAGTACGGGTGGGGTGGTGACTGAAGGGTTACTGGGAAATTTCAAAGTTGGAATGTAGCTTTAAAACCTCTGTGCAGGAGGCTGTTAGCATCACGGAGCCAGGAGGAGGCCTCATCAGGAGAGGCTGGGGTGGGGGAGTGGTGTCCATGGGGGTGACCTCAAAGTCAGTCTCTGCCTAAGGACCCACCCTGCAGATGTGCTGGCTGAGTGCCTGCAACCGGCTGCAGATGCAGGGATTGGCAGGTCAGGGGAGAGAGAGGAACTAGGCTGAGTACGGGGAGGGAGTCTCTGAGTGGAGGAGATGGAGAATCCACAGGCCAGGGGCATGGGGATTGCATTCTGGCGGAGCTGGGAGTGGGGGTGGGGGAGGCAAAACCGGCACCTGGAGCAGCTGGGCTGAGACAAGGGGATGGGAAGGGCCTCTGTCCTCCCTGTTCAGAGGGGCCTCATGTGGGCTTCAGTGTGAGGGGGGAGGGGCTGCACAGCTGCAGGAGCAGGAGAGGCAGGGCCTGGGCTTCTCATGGTTCTGTCTATGTGCAATCTCAGCTTGCAGCTCAGCCGAGAGCAGAAGTGTATAGATTTGGGGGCCTAGGGGACAGGTTGGCTCTTACTGTGCCTGAAAATAGAACAGAGCAGGGATCAGCCAGGTGTTTGGGGCCGAGAGCAGGGTGTATAAAAACGTGGCCAGAAGATTCTCTGAGGAGGGGCCTGGTGAACTTGCTTCCTCCCAGATGCAGGAGACATGGAGGTGGCCACTGCAGCAGATGCCAGGAGGGACCCTGGGCCCAGGGAGTCCTGTGACCTGTGTTTCTTCTGCTGTGCATCCATGCTGGGGGCTAAGGGGCAGCAGCAGAGAAGCAGGCCCTGATGCAGGCAGGAGTGAAGTGTGGGAAGCCTGTGAGGCTCTGCTGTCCCAGATGACCTTGGCCTCACCCCAAAGGGCACTGTTGATGCACTGGATTTCAGCCTTTTCCTCCTCTTCTTCCTCCTCCTCCTCCTCCTCCTCCAGGTTTTCAGAAACCCAGGGGAGAGGTGGTGACAGCATCGAGCAAGGCTCCCTTTCCCTGCGTGACAGCAGAGGAATCTTGAGTCTACAGAGCCCAGAAATGTGGGATTGGAGGGAGCCTGCCCGGAGGTCAGTTTCTGCCCTGATATTGTATCCACTGCTTTTCACTCTGAGTCTTCCTCTTAGAAAGTTGTGAAGCTGCAGAGGGAGACCGAGGGTCCTCCACATTCAGTTGCTTTGAGGACCCAAGGGCTGCTGGGAGCTGGGTAAAACTCGCCCCCTCCTCCTCTTTAGCAGTGGGAAACCTCCCAGGCTCCTTATGAGCTGTAGTTAGCATTGCGGTTAGGGCAGGAGCCCATCCAGGAGGGCTGGGATGTCTTGTTGGATCGCACTTCTCACTTGTAGCCAGGGAGCTTTCTCTGCAGAGTGCCAGGCAGTTGAAGAAACAAAGAGAGACCTCCATTGACCCTAAAGGGCTTAAATGGGGTCTGTGCACTCCCAGTGCCAGCAGGGACCCTTCTCTGATTGTCTGCGTCCCTGTCCTGCTCGGGTGTCCGGTTCTTGCTCTCCCTCAGGGCCCTCAACAGGATCCTCTCTGGGCAGGGACTCTTGGGCACACCGGGATGTTGTGGGTCCCAAAGGGGTGGCTTCCTGGTCCTGGGCCCCATGGAGTCACTTTGCTCAGTGTACTGGCTGAGCTGCAGGACATCTCGGAATTGGGAACACACATCACCACCTCTTCTGATGGTGACGGCTACAGATGGAAGTTAAGACCCAGGAAGGAGCACAGGAAGCATGATGGAATATGGTTTTGAGATGTTTGTATAAGTCACATGGTACTATCAGTCCAGGCGCAGGAGCAGCTAGGGCACCCACCAGCCATGGGAACTGTGGGGAGCAGTGAGCAGGCTCTAGGTAGCTGATTCCTGGCAGGCAGGTCCTGAACCCCTAGGGCGGCGGGTAGGGGCAAAGCTTTTTCAGGTAGCTTCCCCTAGGAGCAGTGGGGTAAGCTTCCATCCTTGAAATAGAGGGCTGGGCTCTTAGCCTTCTCCTCTAGCTGCCAACTGGGCCATAGGTGAAGTGCACACTGTTTCCTCAATGCATCTTTGACCTCTGACAGATGAATGGGCGCACCTTAGGCATTCCAGAGGAACCCGCTCGCGCAGACACCTGTTGGCAACCTCCAGGAGCAAAATATCCTGGAGGAAGATGCACCAGCGCCAATGACCCAGGAGGAACAGGGGAGCCCAAATGCTGGGGATCCCGCCCCTGGATGCCTAGAGGTTCTCATCTCTTGCTGATGGTTGAGGTTACTGGGCTCCGGGGAGACGAACTTACTGGCAGAGCAGCGGCCCCTTTTCCCCCAAGCTGGGCCCCAGAAAGTCAGAGCTTGTCCAGGACCAGGTCCTGGTGCAGCAGAGGGAGAGCTGCTGGGGAGCAGGGTTCTTGGCCTGGCGGCTGGGGCAAGAGGTGACAAGCTTTGGGATTTGCACCTGTCTTTTCTTTGCCCTTACCCTGGGAACCCCGGAGGAGAGTGTGGCTAACAGAAGTGCAGGGACTACTCAGGTTCTGCTGGGGTGGCAGCCAGGGCAGGCAGGCACTCTGTGACCCTGCACTCCCACCCCTGGGCTATTTTACCGAGGAAACCCAAAACTCGGCTTCTCACAAAACCTGTACGTGAACACTTTCGCTGCTTTCTTCTCCTCTCCTAGATGAGGACTGAGGAGGTGATCCGGCTTTTCTTTTTTTTTTTTTTTTTTTGCCAGTGAAAGGTAAAAAACTGGTTTATTCTCTTCTGAACAAGATGAGCATCTTTACATGTTAAATGTCATTTACATTTCTTTTTCTACGAAATATTTGTTCTTGTTGGACTCCTGTCAGTATATCATGTGGTTTGGGTTAATAGTGGGGTTTTTCTTGTCATATAAACATTTTAATGTAGCTAGAATTGACCAATAGTTTTATTTCCTCTAGGTCAGTTTCCCCATCCTTCGGTTATAATGGAATTCCATCCGTATCTTCCAGTACTTGGACACTTTCATCTTTACCATTAGATCTTCAGTCGGCTTGGGATATATCTATATGCCGACTTTTAGTTATCATTAAAAACCCATCTTTACTCCACTTTGTAAAAAAGCCGCTTTTACCATACTCTACTTCCTATGCATTGTGTCTGCTCTTCTGTTCCACTTGTCTGTTTATTCATGTGCCAACACCAATTACAGAGGCATGTGTTTCAGTATTTCCTTACAGGTATACTATACATAAACTGTTTCTATATTTTAATTTTAAATCCTACCTTTTTTTCCAAATTCCCATATTAATTGTAGCTTTACCCTTTTGGATTTTCCCTGTGTGTCTAATGGCTTTTTTTTTTTAAAATAGGTTCTCGATCTCTTATCCAAGCTGGTGTACAGTGATCATAGCTCATTGCAGCCTTCTGCCTGGGCTCAAGTGATCCTTAGCCTCCCAAGTAGCTAGGATTGCAGGTGCCAACCTCCATGCCTGGCTTCAGTTGCTTTCTCTGATCTAACTGCATTTGTTGGCTAACACTTCCAGTAAAATACGATAATGGAGGTCAACGGCAGTGCTCCTGAGTTCAGAGGTAACTGTCAAAATTCCTACTAAAAGCCTCGCTTTCCTGACATACTCCTAGGCAAACAAGTCATAAAACTGTTCTAACGAAGAAAAACTTCACTTTTTTGAGCACAGGAATAGACGAGCTTTCAAATTACTTTTTGCTTTATGGTTATTCCTTTTATAAACCCTCTGATCCGTGGCAAAACTAACTGGTACCATACGAAGATGTTTGTCTGCTGTCATGTTTAGGTTTGGTTTCTATTCGACATTTGTTAACAAATACATTTAAATCTCGATAGAGACACTTGTGATTGAATCAGTGCACGGTAATACATGGCGGATACATTGCTTAAGCTGGCAGTAAGGGGTGAGATGTTCCACAGCCTTCAAGCACAAGCGCAGATTTGCATTTTATGCAAAAATTCAGGTTTTACTCAGTTTTTACATTCGTGGAAGCTGATGTCATTAACTTATAGGCAAGCAAATACTTTTGTTTTCCAATTCTTAGGTGAACAAAAATATACTCAGTGTAGCCTTTTAACTGGGCAAGATTTGCTTTTTATGTTTCACAAGAGAATGCAATATAACCTTCCTTGAAGAAGATGACCAGGATATGAATAAAAGCATCTTTGCAGTTGTGTTTAATAAGCATTATTTTATTTAAATAAATCCTCCAGGAGGAAATGGAGAGTTTACTGCCTTTACTTAGAAGGCCATGTAAATAGCTATCTATCTGCCAAATTTATACATGCAGCTCGCCAATATTCCCTTATTGGAAACATCAGTATTTCCACATCATATCACAGTTCCCTAAAAGGACTTTAAAGTCTCAAAATTCTGTATCTCCTTTGGCTTGCTTCTCTCTCGTTTCCACCCAGGCTTTATTAATGGTTTGCTTCATGTCGTTATCTCCATCCTCATAAATTTTCTTTAGAACATTCATCAGTCCCTCACTAGGATCTGTTTCAGTGTCACAGGAGGCTTCTCTTTTTCTTTGCACTCTTTTTCAACCTGAGTCAGGTAATCCCACCTTGTGTTTTCCACCTTCTTTCTACATAAGATCAGACTGTATCAGTCTTGACTTTTCTGGAACTGCCTTCCACAAAGATGGGTTTCAAGAGATTGTTCACAATCACGGAGTAACTCTTCCCATTTCGATTCTTTACCCAAAGATCAAATGACCTCTGTGAAATGCACCTGCGCCTTCTCAGTGGGAACCTGATGAACTCCAGTTAAGGTAATGCAGATTTTCACAAACTCATCTGACTGGTCCCAGCCATAATTACTGATTTTCACTGTACAGCCTGTTGCAATGGGAGCACCCACAGCAGCTGGCTTTTCACTGCCGAGAAGCTCTGCTTTCCCTTCTGTGGTTTCTGTTGCATCTTGTTCTTGATTTCTGTCTCAATCTTGGATTTTTCAGCTGTAAGGGCATCTCGTACTCTTTTCCTAGCAGCCTTTTCCATCAATACCTTTACCTCTTCTAGATCATTCTGTAGCTCTTCCGAAGCCATGGTGGCTGGGTCAGGCCCAAGGCCCGAGCCGTAGCCACGCAGAGTGGGGAACGGGAAACGCCGCGCAGAGCCCTCAAACCGAGCACAGACGCCCACCAGCACGAGGGGCAGCGCTGCAGCCTGTGTGCACACGGACCCTGCGCGAAATCGCGGCCCGCCTCCCGCACGCTGCAGCTCTGGAACCTTCCGATCCGGCTTTTCCTGAGTGTGCCCTTGTTCTCACTGTTTTTCACTTGTTGTTCTGGGAATAACACTAAACATCCCAATCATTTCACCATCTAATAAGAGTTAATCTTTTACCAGTGATAGAAAATAGAGAGGCTTTGCAGCCATATATATTGTGTTTCCCCTTCTGTCTTTATGTTACAGCTGTCCTTATGTATTAATCTTTATAAAAACAGAATATGATGCCGTGAGGAGGTGGGATAGATCTTTCATTCACAAGTCACACATCCAGGCAGGGTGTGGCACCTCATGTGTAATCCTAGCACTTTGGGAGTCCAGCGCCATCAGATTGCCTGAGCCCAGGAGTTTGACACTAGCCAGGGCAACACAGCGTGACCTTGTTTCTAAAAACCTTAGCTAGGTAGGGTGGTGTGCACCTGCAGTCCCAGCTACCCAAGAGGCTGAGGTGGGAGACTCATCTCTTGACCCGCACAGGAAGCCTGCAAAGTGGGCAGAGCTTGGCTATGACCCACAGTTTACAGTTGAGGATGCTGAAACTGAGAGGGCGTAAGTGACTTCCCCAGAGTCACAATACCGAGGAGGGCTGCGGCTGGGCGAGGAATGTAGTTAGTTTCCTGGAGACGGAGATCCCTGAAGCCCAGAGGCCTCTCGATCATGCCCTGGGCGCCGGAACCAGGTCTTCCCTCACCCATATCCCAAATCCTCGTGTTCCAGGAATTTGAGGAGAGCTCCTCTCGTGGGTGGTCCCCGACCCAGGTTCCTGCCTCTATGTTTTAATCCTTGACCCAAACTCTGATGCAGGTGACCCCAAACAAAGAGCATCTGAAGGATCAGGGTCCAATCCGTGCCCCTCCTGCCCCTTCACACCAGCACCTTCATACCAGGAGCCGCCTCAAGGTGAGGTTTCCGGTGCTCCGGCGACCACCCTGAATGACTAGTGGCCTGCTTGACCCCTCACTGGCTCAGAGCTCAGGACTCCTGAGCCAGCCACACCCATGGGACCAGAACCTCTCAAAGAATTAGCTTCACTGTAACTGACAATCTCTTATGACCAGTGAAGGTGAATACCTGGGAGGAGGCCCCTGGGCTGCTGCTCCGGTGGCTCAGTGAGTGAAGCCTCCCAGCACCTGCTTTCCTCTCATTCATGGACTGGAGATCTGAACATGTGTCTCAGCAGCCCAGACTCAGGTCTGGCTGGGAAGAGGCAGTGTCTCCTCCAGCACACAGTGGGCGCCTCCCTGCCCGTGTCCCTCTTCACCAAGACTCAGTCTCCACAATCTTCTCCCTCCCTAGACCCTGCCGTGTCAGGGCAGGGTCCATCTCCTCTTAGAGGGCTCTGTCCATCGCCACAGCCTGAAGACCCCACCCCAGGATCCTCTGTGAGGACCACCCAGGGCCTCCGTCACTCTGTTGCCAAATGTGTATTCCACGAGCCCGATGGCATCTCCTATCTCACCACTCTCCAGGCGGCAGCAAAACGGCCAGGGGTCTTGTCCTCCTCAGCCCCATGCAAACCTCGGCAGGAGAGTTCACTTACTTTCCTTCCAAGCATCTCAGAATCGAGACTGCTGAAGATTGCCGTCACATTCGGACACATCCTCTCCAGAGCCTTTGGCCTGACGTTCCCCTTCCCTGAAGTGTCTGTTGCTAGGGTGGGGTCTAGTGTCTCCTGATCTGATGAGGCAGCTGGATGAGTCCCCACATCTCATCTCTGGAAGAGCATGTAGGAGACTGGCATTGTTTCCACCTTAAACATTTGGTAGAAATTAGAGGAAATTAACTTGTGCCGGTAGTTGCCTTTGTGGCAAAAGAGGGTTTTTCTGCTCTATTTTGTTGTGAAATGGGTGCTTATTCTGCCTATGGTGTGGTGCACAAATGGGAAGCTACAGCCTGGTTGCTCTTTCTTTAGAGCCACGTGTCTCCCCAACCCCCAGTTCAACATACACAACGTCCCCAGCACCCTGGCAGCCTGCTGTGCATGGGGAGGAGAATCACACCCAACGCCAGGTTTGCAGAAAGAAACCAGTGACTCCGCGTATGTTCAGAGCACAAGACTACACTTAATTAGCACAGAAGGAGTGGGGAATTACCCTCGGAAGGCGCAGGGCAGACCGGGAGAGCCTGGGGAAGCCCACAGAGGCTCTCGGCACGTTCCATTAGAAAGTCTGAGGGCAGGGCCAGGAAGCTGAGAGAAACTTCTCAGGAGCACTGGGCTCCACAGTCGGAAACATGACCACAGCGCAAAGCGTAGAGCTCATGTGCGTCCTGTGAGAGTGAGAAGGTCTCGAACAGTGGAACTGCGTTCAGTGCCACCCCCCCGACCCTCACACCACCCAGATATAGCTCCACCTGCACAGCTCAGGCAGGACCACTGACCCTCTGGCCTTCCATTCATATTTGTTGTTGAAGGAACAAAATAAAGTATATTTATCATGATTGAATAAATGAGTCATGAATGAATAAATTCATTCTCCTTACATGTCACTTCCTATTGAGAAATATGGTAGCTAGAATTTATTTCCTCTGGAAAGAGGAATAAATGTGGGGACCCTGGGTTTGGTGCTATTTATTATACATTTCTCTGATGTTGTAGGAAGAGAGAGATTCAGAAGAAATACTGCATTTCAGCCCCAAACTTATGTAGCTTGCTGCTGTTCTAAGTGATTTGCTTAGATTGTCTTCTGCATTTGGACAAATGAGAAAATTGGGAAAATTAAAGCCTCTGGTTTTAAAGCCGGCTGCTGGGTTAAGCAAAACAGTTTTTTTTTTTTTTTAGACAGAGTCTCACTGTCTCCCAGGCTGGAGTGCAATGGCACAATCTTGGCTCACTGCAACTCTGCCTCCTGGGCTTAAGTGATTCTCCTGCTTCAGACTCCTGAGTAGTTGTGATTACAGGTGCACGCCACCATACCAGGCTAATTTTTGTCTTTTTGGTAGAGGCGGGATGTTACCATGTTGGCCAGGCTGGCCTCAAACTCTTGATCTCAAATGATCCACCCACCTCAGCTTTCCAAAGTGCTGGGATTACAGGTGTGAGCCACCATCCCCAGCACAGAACTGTGACATTTTATTTTTGTTTGTCTCTGTTTCTTTGAAAAGAAATTGAGTGAAGGTGCCGAGACATGAAATAAATTATTTAAACACGTCATTAAATCAGTAAAATGAAGGGCCTGACAAACGACTGCTGAGCTAGGATGTGGAAGAGCAGGGCCTGGAAGAAGGGGGTCTGCCTCTTCTGTCTCCGATGAGCTGGGACCTACCCTGTGGGCACACCCTACACTGTCCTTCAGGCTGGCTCTCCATGCCCTTGGGGCCTCAGTCCGAACATCTGGACAAAGGCACTGTGAAAGGACCGATAACAAAATATTTTTCACCATCTTCAATTAGAGTTACATGTTTTTTTGTTTGTCTGATTGTTTTTAGACAGTCTTGCTCCATCACCAGGCGCCAGGCTGGAGTGCAATGACCAGATCTCAGCTCACTGCAACCTCCGCCTCCTGGGTTCAGGCAATTCTTCTGCCTCAGCCTCCCAAGTAGCTGGGACTACAGACGCACGCCACCACGCCTAGCTAATTTTTGTATTTTTAGTAGAGATGGTGTTTCACCATGTTGGCCTGGATGGTTTCGATCTCTTGACCTCGTGATCTGCCTGCCTCGGTCTCCCAAAGTGCTGGGATTACAGGCGTGAGCCACCGCGCCCTGCTCTTTTTTTTTTTTTTAGATGGAGTCTTTCTCTGTCACCAATCTGGAGTGCAGTGGCGTGATCTCAGCTCACTGAATCTTCTGCCTCCCTGGTTCAAGCGATTCCCCTGCCTCACCCTCCCAAGTAGCTGAAATTACAGGTGCCCACCACCATACCAAGCTAATTTTTTGTAGAGATGGGGTTTCACCATGTTGGCCAGGATGGTCTCTAACTCCTGACTTCGTGATCTGTCCACCTCGGCCTCCCAATGTGCTGGGATTACAGACGTGAGCCACCGAGCCTAGCCGTTTTTCTATTTTTCTTAATGAGAACACAGGACTTGATAACTGATCATGTGTCTTTGCTTTAATTTGAAATGATGAGAATAACCTGCAAAAACCAGAGAACTATTGCCCAGCAAATGAGAGAGGACTGAATTCAATCACTTAAATATATAATCAAATCCCTGTTTTAGCTAGTTCTCCTCTACCAAAAATACAAAAATTAGCCGGGCATGGTGGCGCGTGCCTGTACTCCCAGCTACTCGGGAGGCTGAGGCAAGAGAATCGCTTGAACCCGAGAGGTGGAGGTTGCAGTGAGCCGAGATCGCGCCATTGCACTCCAGCCTGGGTAACAAGAGCGAAACTCCGTCTCAAAAAAAAAAAAAAAAAAATAGCTAGTCCTCAATCTGGTCTGATGTCTGAGCCTTGCCGCTGTCATCGAGTCCCACCTCCTATTTCAAGACAATCCATAGGATAGGAGAAAATATTTGCAAACCATCTCACAAGGGATCGATAACCAGAATATATATGGAGCTCAAACAACTCAATAGCAAAAAAAGCGAATAATCCAATTTTAAAATGGGCAAATGATCTGAAAATATGTTTCTCAAAAGCAGACATTAAAATGGCCGACGTGGTTGGGTGTTGGTGGCTCATGTCTGTAACCCCAGCACAGTGGGAGGCCACGGTGTGAGAATCACTTGAGGCCGGTAGTTCAAGACAAGCTTGGGCAACATAATATCATTCTGTTTCTAAAAAAATAAAAAATTATCTGGGCATGGTGGCATGTGCCTGTAGTCCCACTACTCAGGTGGGTGAGGCAGGAGGCTTGCTTTATCCCAGGATGAGAAGATGTGGTGTGTAAACACTAAGGAATAGTATTCAGCCACATAAAAGCATGACATCTTGTCATTTGCAGCAAGTGGATGGACCTGGAGATCATTATGTTAAGAGAAATAAACCAAGCACTGAATATCACATGTCCTTACTCATCTGAGGAAGTTAGATAAACAGCTCTCATGAAGATAGAGAGTAGACTGATGGTTACCAGAAGCCAGCAAAGGGATGAGGGAAAGGAAGATACAAGGGGGAAAAAGAATATACATAACTGTACTTATTATTACCAAATTTTACACTTAATGGTAAAAATGGCCAGGAACAGTGGCTCACACCTATAATCCCAGCACTCTGGGAGGCCAAGGAGGAAGGATTGCTTGAGCCCAGGAGTGCAAGGTTACAGTGGCCTATGATCAAGCCACTGCACCCCAGTCTGGGCGACAGAGTGAGATCCTGTCTCTTAAAAAAAAAAAAAAAAAAAAGCCAGGAACCGTGGCTCACACCTGTAATTCTAGCACTTTGAGAAGCCAAGGCAGGAGGATCACCTGAGGTCAGGAGTTCGCGACCAGCCTGGCCAACATAATGAAACCCCATCTCTACTAAAATTACAAAAATTATCTAGGCATGGTGGCACACGCCTATAATCCCAACTACTCGGGGGGCTGAGGCAAGAGGATAGCTCGAACCCAGGAGGAAGTGGTTGCAGTGAGTTGAGATGGTACCACTGCACTCCAGCCCGGGCAACCGAGCAAGACTTCATCTCAAAAAACAACAACAACAAAAAAAACCCAAAACCAAAACCGAAAACGAAAGCAAAAAACAACATCAAAAGACTCTCAAAAACAGTGACTGGATGTTTGGGTCGTGGCTATCGGAATCCGGAGCTGGGGACAGGTGTGTCATTTGACAGTCCCTTTTGAGAGCCGCTGTTGATCTAAAGCTGTTCCAGTTCCCTAGGGGATTGCTAATAACTGGTGCAGCTGCTGAGACAGGGAAAGGGGCTCAATTCCTTTTCCAAAACAAGAAGCAATATTTGGATGAGAATGTAGTACATTTCATCACATGAAAACTGCAACATGCCAGGCTCTGCCATTTTTAAGCTAATATTTCTGGGAGTCCACCCACCGCCTCTAAGACAGAGCTGATTGTGAATATGCTGGTGCTGGGTGCAGTGGCTCACACCTGTAATCCCAGCTACTCAGGAGGCTGAGGTGGGAGGATCGCTTGAAGCCAGGAGTTCGAGGCCAGCCTGGGCAACATAGCAAGACCCTGTCTCAAAAAAAAAAAAAGGAAAATGCTAAGCCAAATGATATAGCCTCTAGAAGCCACAGTTTACTCATTTATAAACTGGAGGAGAATAAGATGAGAATTGTTTACTACAGAGGACCAGAAAGTGCTTCATGAACCATAAAGAAGGTAATGAATGATTGATGCTATGCTGCCCAGACGTACAGCAATGAGTTCATACCATTCTGAGAGTCTAAATGTGGGCTGTGGTATGACCAAAATTACCAGTAATTAAGTTTCTTGTGCTTCTGAGGCTCTGCTTCCTCATCTGCGCCCTGTGGCAAGGCCTTGTTCTGCTATGCACTGATTTTTTTTTAAAAAAGCCAATAAAATAAGGCTCTTTGAAAAGGAGAGTGACACAGACCACGAATTAATGATTTCAATGTTCCTGTCCAAGGCCAGACAAAACGCAGATTCGTAGAGAATGTTGGTGCATCACTGCCCTCTGCTGGTCGGTAGCAGCACCACCCTGGTTACAGATAGGAAAGGTCTTTACAAAGGGATTCCTGGGAAACTGAGGCACAGAGAGGAGAAGGGATTCGCTCAAGGGCACAGAGTTAGCTTTGGACACAGTGATGGCTCGAATTTGAGATTCCTGATTCCTAGTTCTTTCCAGAGGGAGGAAAATAAGGGCTGGAAACGCGTCAGTGTGGTTTCACTCTCACCAGGCTCTGCACGGTGTTTCTTTTTTTTTTTTTTTTTAATCAGTGGAGACAGGAAGGAATAAGGAAAGAAATAACAAACAACAGCCAACCAAGATTTCATTTAAGTCTGTGAAATGCTATGCAAATACTGGAGAACGATTTACTTCCAATTATGTGGTCACTTTCAAAATAGCTGTAATGTGATACTGAGAAAAATGTATGTTCTGTGGACCTGGGGTGAAGAATTCTATAAATATTCGCTGAGTTTACTTGTTCCAGGTCTGAGTTCAGATCATAGATGTCCCTGTTAATTTCTATCTCATTGATCCGTCGAATATTAACAATGTGGTGTCAAAGTCTCCCGCTATTATTGTGCAGGAGTCCGAGTCTCTTTATAAGTCATTAAGAACTTGTCTTACATATCTGGGTGCTCCTATATTGGGTGCATATATATTTATGATCATTGACTCCTGTTGTTGTATTGATCCTTTTACCATTATGTAATGTCCTTCTTTGCTTCTTTTAGTCTTTGTTACTAGTAAAGTCTATTTTGTCAGAGACGAAAGTTACAACTCCTGGTGTTTTTTTGTTGTTGTTGTTTTTTGTTCTACATTTGATTGGTAAGTCTTCCACCAAACATTTGTTTTGAGTCTTTGTGTGTCCTTGCTTACGAGATGGAACTGGATACAGCGTACCAATGGGTTTTGACTTTTTATTCAATTTTCCTTTCTGTGTCTTTAATTGGGGCATTTAATGCATTTAAATTTAGGATTAATATTGATATTTGTGAGTTTAACATTGTCGTTTGATGCTAGCTGGCTATTTTGCCCATTAGTTGATATAGATTCTTCATTATGGAGATCCTCTTTACCTTTTGGTAAGTTTTTGGGATGACTGATACTGGTTGGTCCTTTCTGTGTGTAGTGCTTCTTTCAGAAGCTCTTGTAAAGCAGGCCTGGTGGTGATGAAATCTCTGAGTGCTTGCTTGTTTGTGAAAATTTTTATTTTTCCTTCATTTATAAAGCTCAGTTTGGCCGGATATGAGATTTTGGGTTAAATTCTTTTCTTTGAGGATATTGAATATTGACCCCCACTCTCTTCTAGTTTGTAGGGTTTCTGCTGAGAGATCTGCTGTGAGTCTGATAGGCTTCCCTTTATGGGTAACCTGACCCTTCTCTCTAGCTGCCCTTAGAATTTTCTCCTTTATTTCAACCCTGGTGAATCTAACGATTATGTGTCTTGAGGTTGCTCTACTTGAGGAATATCTTTGTGGTGTTCTCTGTATTACCTGGAGTTGAGTATTGTCCTGTGTCACTAGGTTAGGAAAGTTTTCCTGAATTATATCCTGAAGAATCTTTTCCAGCTTGGATTCATTCTCTTCATGACATTCAGGTACACCTATCAAACTTAAATTAGGTCTTTTCACATAGTCCCATATTTCTTGGAGACTTAGCTCATTCCTTTTTACTCTTTCTTCTCTAATCTTGTCTTCTTGTTTCATTTCATTAAGTTGGTCTTCAACCTCTGATATCCTTTCTTCTGCTTGATCAATTCGACTGTTAAAACCTGTGCATACTTGGCGGAGTTCTCATATTATATTCTTCAGTTCCATTAATTCACTTATATTCGTCTCTACATTGACTATTCTCTTTAGGATTTCGTCAAACCTTTTTCAAAGTTCTTAGTTTCTTTACATTGGGCTAGAACATGTTCTTTTAACTCACAGAAGTTTCTTATTATCCACCTTCTGGAGCCTAATTCTGTTTTTGGAACACACTTGTTCTCCATCAGGCCTTGTTCCCCTGTTGATGAGGAACTGTGATCCCCTGCAGAGGAAGAGACATTCTGATTTTGGGTATTCTCGGCCTTTTTAGGCTGGTTTCTTCCCATCATTATAAATTTATCCATCTGTCGTCTTTGCAATTACCAACTTTCTAATTAGGTCTCTGAGTGGACATCCAACTTGTTGATTCCCAGGGCCAGAATCTGAGCAACCCACTGCACCAGCTAAAACAGCGGTGTTAAGATTGATGGTGCTTTTCTGCCCAGGAATCTCCGGTCTGACTTCCTTTTTGAGTCCCTCCTTCAATCAGCTGAATAGGCAACTCTGCCTTCCCGGAGCTCCAAACGTTGACCAAAAGGGGACCCAGTCCCATTTACTCTGCACCAAGAACCACCACACTGAAGTGCCGGCAAAACCGCTGCTCCCGCCACAAGAGTCATGCTGGCAACCCATAGGGCTCCTCCGCTGGGAACCTCCTGGTCCTTGAGCGACAAAATTCGTCTGAAAGTGTGGCATCCTCTCGTTCTCTGTGCTTTCACTGGGAGCTACAATCCCGAGCTGCTAGTGATCAGCCATCTTGGATCTCTCTCCAAATGTCTGCACAGTGTTTCTAAATGGCCTGACTAGAATTTCTCTCTCCTGTTCTCCCCTCACTACCCAAACTGCTCAGGTTTCTTGTCCTTTTCTTCATACCAGGATAATCACCTGTGGCCGCTTAAGGCCCAAAGTCCTCTTGGGTGCTGGGTGCTTAACAGAAATTATCTTGGATCCTTACAACTGCTTTATAAGTTAGGCCAGGAAACTAAAGCTCAGAGAGGTTAAGACACTCACCAGAGGTCCAACAGCCAATAAAGCATAGAAGCTGGGGTCTGAGCATTCACTTGAGACCCCAAGGCCCACAATCTATTTGCCACTAAAAAACAAGACAAAGCAAAACACCTTGGTAACTTGTGTTGAAGAAGACAGAATTAAAGCAATCTTGTGCTTTTAAATTGCCCCAATGGTGTTTGCTGGGCAGACACACGATGAAGCCACAGTGGAGGGAAGATATTTTTGAGCACCTGTCATGTGCTGGTGATGTTCACATACATTATCTCTGTCAATTCTCCTATGGCACAATAGGATTCTTTTTTTTTTCCGAGATGGAGTCTTGCCCTGCCTTCCGGGTTTAAGTGATTCTTCTGCCTTAGCCTCCTGAGTGGCTGGGATTATAGGTGCCTGCCACCATGCCTGGCCAATTTTTGTATTTTAGTAGAGACGGGGTTTTACCATGTTATCCAGGCTGGTCTTGAACTCTTGACCTTGTGATCTGCCCACCTGGGCCTCCCGAAGTGCTAGGATTATAGGTGTGAGCCATCATGCCCGGCCCAACACCATATGATCTTGAATTCTGTCCACAATATTGAGGCACAGATGAAGAAATGAGTTCAGAGAGGTTCAGAAATTTGCCCAGGGTCATTTGGTGAAAGCTGGGATTCAGACCCTAGTCTCCCTGCTTGATGTTAGAATCTAAGTAAATTATGCTTTTAAAACAGAAATAGGGGAAAGTACAGGGTAGCAGTCAGGATGCACCACAGGCCTCCCCAGCATGGAACCCTTCAGACTCTCTCTTAGAAATGATGGGAGCTTCACGCCTGTAATCCCAGCACTTTGGGAGGCCGAGGCAGGTGGATCACGAGGTCAAGAAATCGAGACCATCCTGATCAACAGGATGAAACCCCATCTCTACTAAAAATACAAAAATTAGCTGGGCGTGGTGGTGCGCACCTGCAATCCCAGCTACTCGAGAGGCTGAGGCAGGAGAATTGCCTGAACCCAGAAGGCAGAGGTTGCGGTGAACCGAGATCACGCCATTGCACTCCAGCCTGGGTAACAAGAGCGAAACTCCGTCTCAAAAAAAAAAAAAAAAGAAAGAAAGAAATGATGGGAGCTGAGCCAGGTGCAATGGTGGGTGCCTGTAATCCCAACTTGGGAGACTGAGGCAGGAGGATCGCTTGAACCCAGAAGTTCAAGGCTGCAGTGAACCATGATTCTGCCACTGCACTCTAGCCTGGGGGACAGACTGAGACTCTAAGTCCAAAGAAAGAGAGAGAGAGAGAGAGAGGAAAGAAAGAAAGAAAGAAAGAAGAAAAGAAAGAGAAAAGGAAGGAAGGAAGGAGAGAGAGAGGAAGGAAGAAAGAAGGGAAGGAAGGAAGAAAGGAAAAAAGGAAGGAGGGAGGGAAGGAAGGAAGGAAGAAGAGAGGGGGCCAGGCACAGTGGCTCACACCTGTAATCCTAGAACTTTGGGGGGCCAAGGCAGGCAGATCACTTGAGCCTAAGAGTTTGAGACCAGCCTAGGCAACATGGTGAAACCCATCTCTACAAAAAATACAAAAATTAGCTGGGCGTGGCGGCATATGCCTGTAGTCCCAGCTACTCGAGAGGCTGGGGTGGGAGGATCACCTGAGCCTGGGAGGTCGAGGCTGCAGTGACCCGTGATCACCCTCAGAACTGGGTTCAAACCCTACATTTCTGATCACGACTGTGTGCCAGGCCCTGGCAAAGCATATTTCTTTTAATTTCTCCTGATAACACTGTGAGGTTGGTACAATTATTATACCATTTTACAGGTGAGCAAGTTGAAGCTCTGAGGCATTAAATATCTTGCTTAAGAGCAAGAGCTGTGGGTGAGCCCAGGGGTTGATAATCCGCTAACATTTGCTGCGATGTTTCACGGTCTTATTCCTCCCCATTTGCAGGCAGGAGAAACCAAATCACAGACAAATGAAAGTGACTTGCCTCAGGTCCTCTGCATTTGCTGTCATCTCCGCCCGGAATGCTCTTCCCAGATATGCCCTTGGCTGGCCCCTCACCTTCTCAAGGTCTTCACCTAAAAGTCATCATCTCTCAGGGAGGTCCCTTCTGATCACCTGATTTAAAAGTTTAGGCTGGGCGTTATGGCTCACACCTGCAATCCTAGCGCTTTGGGAGGCTGAGGCAGGAGGATCACTTGAGCCCAGGAGTTTGAGACCAGCCTGGGCAACATGGTGAAACCTGGTCTCTGTAGAAAATATAAAAGTTCGCCTGGTGTGGTAGTGCCCGCCTGTGGTTCCAGCTACACAAGAGGCTGAGGTGGGAGGAACACTTGAGCCAAGGAGGTTGAGGCTTCAGTGAGCTGTGATTGCACCACTGCACTCCAGTTTGAGTGACAGAGTGAAACTCCCTCTCAAAAACAAAAGAAAAAAAGAAGATATCTACTCACGGCCAATGAGCACATGGAAAGATGCTCACCATGTAATTGTCTGCATTAGGAAACAAATGAAAACCACAGGACACACGACTTCCTATCACTAGGATGACTATTTTAAAACTGGAAAATAGCAGGTATTGGTGAGGAAATGAAGAAATTGGACCCTCTGTATATTACTGATAGGAATGCAAAACGGGCTGCTGCTGTGGAGAACAGTTTGGCCGTTCCTCAAAAAGTTAAACACAGAATTACCATATGACCCAGCACTTTTAGATTTTTACCCCAAAGAAATGAAAATGGAGACTCAAACAGATACCTTTTTTATTTTTTATTTATAGTAGAAATGGGGTTTCATCATGTTGGCCAGGCTGGTCTCGAACTCCTGACCTCAAGTGATCCACCTGCCCTGGCCTCCCAAAGTGCTAGGACTACTGGTGTGAGCCACCAGGCCCGGCCTCAAACAGATACTTGTAACCTGGATGTTCAAAGCAGCACTATTCACAATAGCCAAAGAAGGAAACAACCCGGATGTCCCTAAACAGACTAATGGGTTCACAAAATGTGGTCTGTCCAAGCAGGTCAATTTTATTTAGCCATGAAAAAGAATGAAAGAGGGCCAGACGCGGTGGCTCAAGCCTGTAATCCCAGCACTTTGGGAGGCCAAGGTGAGCAGATCACGAGGTCAGGAGTTCAAGACCAGCCTGGCCAATATGGTGAAACCCCATCTCTACTGCAAATATAAAAATTAGCCAGGTGTGGTGGCGGGCACTGTAGTCCCAGCTACTTGGGAGACTGAGGCAGAAGAATCACTTGAACCCAGGAGGCGAAGTATGTAGTAAGTGAGCTGAAATTGTACCACTGCACTCCAGCCTGGGCAACAGAGTGAGACTCTGCCTCAAAAAAAAAAAGAGAGGGGAGGTGGGCACAGTGGCTCATGCCTGTAATCCTAGCACTTTGGGAGGCTGAGTGGGCAGATCACCTGAGGTTGGGAGTTCAAGCCAGCCTGACCAACATGGAGAAACCCCATCTCTACTAAAAATACAAAATAAGCTGGATGTGGTGGTGCTTGCCTATAATCCCAGGTACTTGGGAGGCTGAGGCAAGAGAATTGCTTGAACCTGAAAGGCGGAGGTTGTGGTGAGCTGAGATCACACCATTGCACTCCAATCTGGGCAACAAGAGCAAAACTCTGTCTCAAAAAAAAAAAAAAAAAAAGAAGAAGCTACAACACGAATGAACCTGGAGAGCAAGGTGAGATTCTTGTGAAAGGAGCTAGTCACAAAAGGCCACATAGTATATGATGCCATTTATGTGAAATATCCAAAAACAGACAAATCCATAGAGAGAAAGAAAAGTAGCAGTTACCAGGGGCTGGAGGGGGATGGAGAGGGGCCACTTAATGGGAATGGAGTTTCCTTTTGGATGATGTGAGCCGTGACTGTGACGCTGCACAATGAGAATATTCTGGAACTAGAGAGAGATAGCAGTTACACAACATTGTGAATGAACTGAATGCCACTAAATTGTTCACTTAAAAAAACAGAGATAGGGTCTTGTCATGTTGCCCAGGTTGATATCCAACTCCTGGGATCAAGTGATCCTCCCTCCTCATCCTCCCAAAGTGCTGGGATTACAGGCTTGAACCACCTCGCGGCCAATTGTTCACTTTTAAATGGTTAATTTCATGTTATGTGAATTTCACCTCAGTGGAAAAACTCAACCCCAAACATGCCTTATCTTCCCTCCCTGCCTGATTTTTTCTCCTAGTGCACAGGGCGCCTCACATACAGTATGTTTGACCTATGTGTCCTGCATCTTTAAAATATAAATTACAAGAGGGTAGGGATTTTGTCTGTTTTGTTAACTCACACATGCCCGAAGAGTCTCTGGTGCTCAATAAATATTTGTTGAACAAATGAATTAGATCGGGTGTGATGATGGAGACAGTCCGGTCGCCATCCCCGTCCGCATGTTCTTGGCCTTGGAGCCTGATAAGGATGATCCTCAGTCTGCGCTCATTCTCCCCTCTCCTGACTAGCAACATCCACAGGCTTCTGCTCAGCTCAACCCCTTGCAACCCATCTCTGCTGAGAGTTTGAGATAAAGGGGGCCACGAGAGAAGACAATGAATCCATCACCATGTGTGATGAGCTGTCTGCTCTGTGCCTTCCCACAGCAATTTATCATAACCTGGAACCACAGCTGTGAGGCAGGGTATTCCCACACCAGGACCTCTCTCCCCAACTGCTTCAGAGGGGGACATTTACAGGAACCTGTCAACACCTATTTACTGAACAGTTGCTCAGACGAAGCACTGTCCCAGGCACTCAGCCAAATGACAATTGAACTATATAATCATTCATTCATTCATTCTGGGACTGATTCATTCATTCATGCATGTGGTTCTCAAACATTCATTAAGCACCTACTAAGTGCCAGACGCTGTACCTTACACTGTGGCCCTTGATTTCGGAGATGTCAATGCATTATAGACCAGGATTTCTCAGCCTAGACACTGGGGATACTTCGGTTTTTTGTTGTTGTTGTTGGGTTTTGATGCAGGGTTTTGCTCTGTGGCCCAGGCTGGAATGCAGCAGCACAATCACAGCTCACTGCAGCCTCAACCTCCTGGGCTGAAGCAATCCTCCCACATCAGCCTCTCAAGTAGCTATGACTACAAGCACACACCACCAAGCCCGGCTCATTTTTTTGTATTTTTTGTACAGACAGGGTCTCCCTATATTGCTTAAGCTGGTCTTAAACTCTTGGGCTCAAGCGATCCTCCTGCCTCGGCCTCCTAAAGTGCTGGGATTTCAGGTGTGAGCCACTATGTCTGGCCACTGTGCACATTGGGACCAGACATTTCTTTGTCCTGGGGGGTGTCCTATATATTGCCAGCATCCCTGGCTGCAGATGCCAGTAGCACTCCCTCAGTCATGACAACTAAAATGTGTCCAGACATTGCCAAATGTCCTCGGGGCACACAGTCACCCCTAGTTAAGAATCACTGGTCTAGACAAGTATATTTTCCACAAATTAGCAGAGACAAAAATGCATTCATTTTTGCTATTTCTTCCCTCTCTCGCTCCCTCCACTTACCTACCTACCTGGCTCATTAGACTGGAAGGTAAAAGCATAATTACAGCTAACATTTGTAAACAGATTTGTAAGCACATAGTAAGGGGTCATTTTATCTTGGTTATTCTTGCAACAATGACATGGGGAAAATACCACGAATGTTCATTTTACACATGAAGAAATCAAGGTTCAGAGATGTTAAGCAAGTTGTCCAGGGTCACATCAAGATGCAGGGGCAGAGCTGGGGTTCAAATCCAGGTCCACAGGACTCCAGAGCTTGAGCTCCGCCCACTGTACCACACACTCCCTGGCCCAGAGCCGCATACATCATAGTGATCAATAAACATTTATTAGCTCAATGAATGAACACAAGACTGGGGTAAGGATTTGGAGAAAGGCCTGGAGAAGCATAGGCTGCAATTTGGGGGCTTGATGTTCTGGAGGGATGTGTATTATCTTAATTTTTTCCATCCATCAGTCCATCCATCCATCTATCCACTCATTTACCAAGCATTCCCCAAACACCTGACTTGTGCCTGGCACCTAGGAGGACTTCTGGTTTCAAGATCTCACAGCTGGCTGGGTGCGATGGCTCATGCCTTTAATCCGAGCACTTGGGGAGGCCGAGGTAGGCAGATCACTTGAGGTCAGGAGTTCAAGATCGGCCTGGCCACCATGGTAAAACTCTGTCTCTACTAAAAATATAAAAATTAGCCAGGCATGGTGGCACACATCTGTAGTCCCAGCTACTAGGGAGGCTGAAGCAGGAGAATCACTTGCACCCAGCAGGCAGAGATTGCAGTTAGCCAAGATTGCACTACTGCACTCCAGCCTGGGCAAGAGAGAGAGATTTCATTGCAAAAAAAAAAAAAATTCTTATAGCCAAGGAGGATGCCTGAAATGTGCTCAGGACTAATTGCAACATCAGATAAAAAGTGAGAAGCCACATTATGAAGGGATACATAGATGCTAGATTAGCCAAGACTCTTGGTCAAAAGTGATAGGTGTGCCTGCTCCAATTGGCTAAAGCAATAAAGGGAGGTTATTGGCTCCTATATCCAGTCAAGGTTTCAGGTATGGCTTGATCAGGGTGTTCAAATGATATCATCAGAAATCCCTCCATTTCCCTCTAGTTTTCTCTGAGTCAACTTCATTCCCTGCTGGCATGATGGCCACCAAGAGCTTTAGGCCTATGTCCTTCCAGCTTAGCAACTCCAACTCAAAGAGCACCACTTTTTCAATGATTTTAGCCAAAATTCCAAGACTCATATTAGACCCACCTGAATCATGTGCCCCCTCTTGAACAAAGCACAGTAGCCAGGGGAAGATGGTGCTTTGATTTTCTAGGGCTGGGTCCTGGAGCCACCCCTGGGACTTGTGGAAGGGGACAGCTCGACCTGAGCCATATCAACTGAGAACATAGGAAGCATGGTCCTACCAAGAGGTGTCTACTCCAGGTACAACAGAGCCTCAGAGGACAGTGTGACTCTCTTTCAGCTGGTGGATCAGGGAATGGTCCAATAAGCAAACTGCAGCTATGGATATGAAGGTCTGTTGATTTCAGATTGAGCTAGAGAAGGAAGTTGGGCATGGCAGAAAAATCTGTCAGTCTCTGTTATAGCTAAATATTTGAATATTGGATTGTTTGCAGATCTTGTGAAATCAGTGACCTCTGGGTCATCTAGGGACCCAGCACATCCCCACAGGACACAGCCTAGCAGCTGATCAGAGCAACAGTTCATGCCTGAGTCCCTGGACTTTCAGACCCTCCCCCAGCCCCCGCCAGCCTCTGTCAATGCCATGCTGGACAGAACCACCACATAAGGTTGGCCGGGCCTCTATCATGGAAAAACACAGAATGGTCATTTGTTGCCTGTGCATTCCTGGACAAATAAACTCTTTTTTGGGAGGTTTTTCCTGTCTGGGCTGTTATATGTGTCATAGCTGCCCAGATCCCCTGGGAACCCAAAGACCTCCTTCCATGTGTGGGACGGGCTACTCATTCAGCCCCAGGTCAGAGGACTATTTCATGGATAGTAGTGGTGGGAATTTGTGGTTGTCCTCACTGTCTGGATTCCCGATTTTCAGTGGGGAACATGGTCAACAGACGAAGGACTGCATTTTTCACCTTCTGCTGCAGGCAGGTGTGACTGTGTGACCACGCTCTGGCCAATGACCTGCAAGTGGCAGTGACAGATCACACCCTTCAAGGGAGGAACATGCCCTCTCTTTCTCCTTTCCTCCTTCTTCCAGGCTTTTAATTTTTATTTATTTATTTATTTTTTGAGATTCGCTCTGTTGCCCAGGCTATAGTGTAGTGGTGCAATCTTGGCTCGCTGCAACCCCCATCTCCCAGGTTCAGGAGATTCTCCTGTTTCAGCTTCGCGAGTGTAAGGCTGGTTGCCTTGCCGGGAGGCTGGACACACCCACCTCTGCACTCAGCACCTGACTCTGCACCCTGCACCAGGCTCTGCACTCGGCACCTAGCTCTGCCGCGTGGCTCCCCTGGAAGGCTCTGGTTGATGCAACCCTGGCCGGCTCTCGCACCGGAAAACCTGCCCAACAACCCGCCAACCAATAGCGGCCCACCCCATCCCAATCCTGCTCCCCTGGAGCCAATCAGAGCACCCAGCTGTTGCTTGTTCCTCATAGCCATAACCCCACCCCAGGAAGTCAGCGCGACTTCTCTGGCCCCCTTTCCCCCGGACCATAGAACCTCGCCCAGGAGCCGATTAAATTTATTTCAATAACTGGACTCAGTTGCCTCATTCGAACCTTACATTTGGTGCCGAAAACCCGGGAGGAGCCTAGCCCCTCTTCCTTTCCTTTTTTGAGAAGGGCTGGCTCCTCACTCAGAAGCGAAACCAGGAATCCGTCAACCTCCGCGGCATCACTGGTCACCACATGGTAAGACACCAGGTAAAATATTTGGTACCGCCTAAACCTGCTGCTCGGAACCTCACCCTCACCTACTCCCAGGAGCACTCCTGTCCATAGTCACAGCCATGGCAGGAGGGCCCCTCCTCACTCCAGGTTAGAAGTTCCACAGAGACGTCCAGGAGCTTCCCCTGTCGGTTCCAAAAGCCAAAGCGCCAATGAGATGTCCTTCTGCTCTGGTCTTTTTCTCTGTTACCCCCATACTCAGAATGAGAACTGGGACGCCGGGCCCGGTTCCTGACTACTCTGTAGTGGTGAGTGAATTCTGAGCAGCAAATCCAGATTTGGCTGTATTCTCGGCTTCTGTTTCTGCTCCTATCTTCTCTCTCTCTCTCTCTCTCTCTCTCTCTCTCTCTCTCTCTCTTAAGAGGTGGCCGTTTCCCATTTCCCTTCCCATTTCTGTTTCTGTCTTCTCACGTCCTTCTCCTAAAATGGTCATCCTCCTATACTGCCCCTCAGCCGTAAGCCAATTAAATCCTACCCACAAATCCTCCGCCATATGCGGAACCTCAGCCCCCTCCCCAGCTTCTCCTCTTCCTGGTTCCAACCTAGCCTCTCCTGTCAGGGCTCACACCTGGTCGCACTGTGCTCCTAAGGATGAAACCTCCCTCCTTTGACCCCTTGGCAAGGTCGCCAAAGCGGAAGGCATTGTTGGCGTACATGTTCCCTTCTCCCTCTCTGATCTATCAATCATTGAGAAACGCCTAGGGTCATTTTCCACCAATCCTACTGCTTACACCAAAAATTCTGCTACCTCACCCAGGCTTAACGACCTCACCTGGCATGATACCTGTGTAATTCTGTCCTCCACCCTCACTCCAGATGAGCGTGATCGCATCCTTACGGCGGCCCGGGCACACGCTGATCAAGTACATCTCATAGATAATCAGATGCCAGCAGGTGTGGCGGTGGTCCCCGAGGCCGACCCTATTTGAAATTATCAAACTGGTCAAGATGGCCACCGCCGCTGAGACCAAATGCTACAGTGCCTCCTAGCGGGCATGCAAAGCGCAACCCAAAAGGTAGTTAATTATAATAAATTAAGGGAAATAACTCAAAATCCTACTGAAAACCCCACCGCCTTCCTTGACCGATTAACTAATGCTATAATCCTTCATACCCAGCTAGACCCGGCCTCTTTACCGGGGACTACAATTCTAGCCACCCATTTCATCTCTCAGTCAGTGGCTGACATTAGAAAAAACTTAAAAAGGCTGAGAAGGGCCCCCAAACTCCCATACGAGACCTGGTAGGCATGGCATTTAAAGTTTTTAATGGCCAAGAGGAAAAGGCTCAGGCCACCTGCCAAGCCCATCTACAGCAAAAGGTAAGCCTCCAAACCCAAGCTCTTGCGGCAGCCCTGAGGCTGGCAGCCCACCAGGCGTCTGGTGGAGGGGGTCCATCAAAACCTGCCAAGAACTCCGGAGGCATTCTGCCTGGGCCCTGTTTCAAGTGTGCTCAGGAGAGACACCGGGCACGTCAGTGTCCATGTCCCCAACCACCTACCAAGCCCTGCCTGGACTGCAAACAGCTTGGACATTGGCACAGTGATTGCCCATCCCGGACTACAGGCCCACCCCCCGCACCTTTATGTGGAGGGCAGGCCAGTCCACAGGAAGCAATCCCATCACTTGAACTTCTCGGCCTTCTGGACCGAGCCCGGACTTGAAGACCCCATCACCCTTGCCGAGCCCAGGGTAATGCTGCAGGTAGCGGGTTTTTACAGGCCCACATGAGAGAAATTTCCAGGGTGGCCATAAACCAGATGCTACTTCACCCCATGTCCAACTCCCAACCGAGGCACCAGCCAACTAACCTTTCTCCCTCACTCTGCTTCTATTCAGCAGGAAGTAGCCAGAAAGAAGCAGCATCCTATATCATCAAAAGGGTCAGAATGTAAGGCTGGTTGCCTCGCAGGGAGGTTGGACACACCCACTTCTGCACTCCGCACCTAGCTCTGCCGCATGGCTTCCCCGGAAGGCTCAGGCTGATGCAACCCTGGCCAGCTCTCGCATCAGAAAACCCACCCAACAACCTGCCAACCAGTGGCGGCCCGTCCTGTCCGAATCCTGCTCCCATGGAGCCAATCAGAGCACCCAGCTGTTGCTTGTTCCTCATAGCCATAAACGCCACCCCCCCCACCCCCACCCCCACCCCCGCCCCAGGAAGTCAGCACAACTTCTCTGGCCCCCTTTCCCTGGACCTCACCCAGGAGCCAATTAAATTTCT
The DNA here is from genome assembly GCF_049354715.1 of Callithrix jacchus. Taxonomy (NCBI): domain Eukaryota; kingdom Metazoa; phylum Chordata; class Mammalia; order Primates; family Cebidae; genus Callithrix; species Callithrix jacchus. Next base: position 124,324,086 of record NC_133510.1, read on the forward strand.
TTATTTCAATAACTGGCCTCAGTTGCCTCATTCGAACCTCAGTTGCCTCATTCAAACCTTACACCAAATAGCTAGAATTACAGGCATGTGCCACCATGCCCAGCTAATTTTTTGTATTTTTATTAAAGATGGGGTTTTACCATGTTGGCCAGGCTGGTCTCGAACCCCTGACCTCAAGTGATCTGCCTGTCTCAGCCCCCCAAAGTTCTTCCAGCCTTTTTAGAATTCAGTTCCAGTGGGAACCATTTTGGATCATGCCAATGAGAGTAACACCATAGAGATAACAGAGCTAGGGCTGGGCATGGTGGCTCACATTTGTAATCCTACCACTCTGGGAGGCTTAGGTGGGAGGACTGTTTGAGCCCAGGGACCAGCCTGGGCAACATAGTGAAACCTCATCTGTACAAATAAAATCCTGGCTCAAGCGATCCTCCCACCTCAGCCTCCTAACTAGCTGGGCTACAAGCACACACTGCCATGCCTGGCTAATTTAAAAAAAAATTATTTTTTTTTTTTTTGTAGATACGAAGTCTTGCTATGTTGCCCAGGCTGGTCTTGAACTCCTGGGCTCAAGTCATTGTCCTGCCTTGGCCTCCCAGATTGCTGGGACTATAGGCATGAGCCACTGCACATGGCTCATATTCTCAATAGAGTGGTCCAATTGGCCACTGGCTCTCCTGGGCAGGTGTTCACCCTGGTCCCATAAGACACAGCTGTGGCTATGAAGGTCTGGGATTTCAAGCTGAGCCAGAGGGGGAATTGGGCCTGGCAGAAAAATCTGGCAGTCTCTGCTACAATCCAACATTTGAATATTGGATTACTGAAACTTGCCATACAGTAGCCACTGTCCTTGTCTTCTAAGAGCTTATATCCTATTATTATTTTATTAGTAGTAACATATCATTATTAATTAATAGCTGCTGTTCATTGAACGTTATTAGGTACTAGGCATGGTGCTAGTATTAGCCATCTCGCTGAATTCCCTGAATGAAAATTAGGTAATCAGAGACCTCTCTTCATGGGTTGCAACCCCAGGGACATGTGGGATTTCAGAGATGTGTTTCGGGGAAAGAGGTATAATTATTCAACTTTCAGTTAATCAGAGAAGCTAAGTGGTAGGTGGAGCTGTAAAGGAAGGCAAAGAACCGGGCAGGCAGATGCTAAGTGGGAGATTGTTCCAGGCAGAGAAGCGGGGGTGAGTATGAAAAAAAGCGAAAGAGAGAGAATGAAAGCCAAGGGAAATTTGGTTTGACTGGATACAAAGGCCAGCAAAAAGAAGGAGTTTTGGTAAGAGCTATGCCACGGGCATGGAGAAGTACACAGATCTTCCATCTGTCACCATCCCCTCTCCTCTTCCTGCGGGTGGGCAGAGCCAAGGTGCTCTTCCTACGCCTTCTTCCTGGGGCCGCCAGAGATCCTGAGCTCATCCTCCTGACCTGCCCCTGGGCTCTGGCCCTCATGTCCTGCTTGCTGTACCTGCCTTATCCCATGTCACCATCTCCATTCCCCAGCGTGGTGACAATCCCACTTCCTACCCATTCCATTGGCTTCTCCATTTGGCTTGGAGCTCTTTAGCTGGACTGAGATGACTACTCTGATGAGTGCCATGACACTGGCTCGACAGAATGGGCCCAAGTGAGTCAGTGTCATTGACATGGAAGTGCTGTCAGTTTGGTGGGGGACCGAGGGAATGAGACTGTGTTTTAGTGGCATTCGTTTGATTGTGAGGAATAGGCACTCACACACTAGGGCTTCTTATGCGGATGCTCAGAAATATGGAAGAAGAGGTTGCACAGAAAACAAGAAGACACGTTGTAAATGAGTCAGCTTCCTGGAGTCCAGGACTAGGGAGGAACTCTCTATTGAGGACCGCTCTAGGGGGTCTTGGGGCTGGGGGGTCTCCATGCCAAAGCCCCACATTCAGCTCCTCTCTTCCCTCAGTCTCTCTGCTTGTTTTTTGTCTCATGTCCTAAATGTCCAACTATTCCACGTAACTTTATTCTGTTCTCCTCTCTATCCTCTGTAGCAAAATGTGCTGTTGGAAATAAATTTTTATTTATTATTATTATTTTTTAAGACGGAGTCTCGCTCATTGCCTAGGCTGCAGTGCAGTGCTGTGATCTCAGCTTACTGCAACCTCCGCTTCAAGTTCAAGAGATCCTCCTGCCTCAGCCTCCTGAGTAGCTGGGACTACAGGTGCCCACCACCAAGCCCTGTTAATTTTTGTATTTTCAGTATGGGATTTCACCATGTTGGCCAGGCTGGTCTCGAACCCCTGACCTCAGGTGATCCCCTGCCTCGACCTCCCAAAGTGCTGGGATTACAGACATGAGCCACTGCACCTGGCTGGAATTAAATTAATAATTTTTATTTCTGCTTTAGTGAGAGAGGTGGTGACTCACTAATACAAGGAAGGTATTTCCCCTTCCAAGGGTGATGTATTCAGCTTTTGGGTTAAAAAGAAGATGCTGTTAGGCACATGTGCCTATCCTGGTAGATTACACAAAAGCACTGAAGAAATGCTCTCTGTGTTAAAAGAAGAAGACAGAAAAAACAAAATTTGTTTCCTGAACAACGTAAATACAGAATGACCATGTGACCCAGCAATTCGACTTCTGACTATATCCGCCCCCCGCCCCGCCGACCCCGAGAAAGATGGAGAGCAGGAACGTGAACCTGCTGTAGAACCGTGTTTATACCAGCACTATCCACAGTAGCCAAAAAAGTGGAAACAATCTAAACATTCATCAGTGGAGTAATAGATAAGCAAAATGTGGAATATCTGTACAACAGACTATTATTCAGCCTCTAAAATAAATGAAATTCTGGGCCAGGCACAGTGGCAAAAGCCTATAATCCCAGCACTTCGGGAAGCCGAGGTGGACAGATATCTTGAGCCCAGCAACATGATGAAACCTCATCTCTCCAAAAAAATACAAAGTAGCCCAGTGTGGTGGTGCACACCTGTAGCCCCAGCTACTGGGAGACTGAGGCAGGAGGATTGCCTGAGCCCTGGAGGTTGAGGCTGCAGTGAGCTATGATGGTGCCACTGTACTCTAACCTGGATGACAAAGCAAGATCCTGTCTCAAAAAGGAAGGAAGGAAGGAAGGAAGGAAGGAAGGAAGGAAGGAAGGAAGGAAGGAAGGAAGGAAGGAAGGAAGGAAGGAAGGAGAGAAAGAGAGGAAGAGAGAGAGGGAGGAAGAGGGAAGGGAAGGGGAGGGGAGGGGAGGGAAAGGGGCAGGGGAAGGGGAAGGGGAGGGAAAAGGGAAGGGCAGGGGAAGGGAAGGGAGGTTAAAGGCAATCAACCCATCCATTATTTGAATGAGAGCATCTCTTCTGTGTTAGGACTGAAAGAAAAGCTGACAGAGCCCTCAAGGGGAATGAGAAAATGGAAGAGAATTGAGGCTCTGGGTCTCTAAGGTAGCAGCTACATTCCAGTCCCTTATTCCAGGATCTGTCTATGACCAGGAGATGCCAGGGCAAGGACACCATAGGAAAGATGCCAATGTGGGTGGCCCATTGTGTGCTGAATCTGAGACGGATCCCAGCACCCAGGCAGCTGCCTCCAGGTGGCTGGATGTTTGCCTGGGTCTATACTGCAGGGATGCTGTGGTCTATCTTCTGATCGTCACAGAATTCTTTGGCTACAAGTAAATAAAACCCCAGTTAAAATGGCTTAGACAATATTAAAAGAGAGAGAGAGAGAAAGTCCCAAGGTAGGGCAGCTCCTGGGATAGTCAACTGAGCGGTTCAAACCTAGTTCTTTCCATCTTTCTGCTCTGCCATCCAGAGCATGTCATTTCAGAAGGCCATCTCTTCTTGTGTCTGTTTCTTAGGAATGACTCCTTCCTTCTTTCCTTCCCTCCTTCCTTCCTTCCTGGCTTCTCTCCTACTTTCCTTCTTTTCCTCTGCCCCTCCCTCCTACCCTCCCTCCTTCCTTCCTTGACGAGCTCTCTCTCTGTCACCTAGGCTGGAGTGCTGTGATATGCAACCTTGACTCCTGCGCTCAAGTGATCTTCCCACCTCAGCCTCCCAAGTAGCTGGGACTACAAGTGTGTGCCACCACACCTAGCTCATTTTTAACATTTTTGTAGACACGTTTGACTGTGTTGCCCAGGCTGGTCTTGAACTCTTGGTCTCAGGCAGTCATCTCGTCCCAGCCTCCCAAAGTGCTAAGATTACAGGTGTGAGCCACTGTGCCTGGCCCCTACATCTTTCTTTAGAAGCCCCCAACAAATTTCTTCTCACGTTTCATAGCCATACACTTGTTTTCATATCCATTCCTACCAGTCACCCACAAGTAGAATGGGACTAACATGAGACTCCTGAATTGAGGGTGATGTTATTTTTCTCAAGGGTTTCAAACCTGAACAAAATTGGGGATTCTGTTAATAAGGAAAATAGAACAAATTATTTATTTTATTTATTGAGACAGGGTCTCACTCAGCACTCCAGGCAATCACAGCTCACTGCAGCCTCAACCTCCTGGGCTCAAATGGTCCCCTGCAACCACCACCCAGCTTTCAGAGTAGCTGGGACTATAAGCAAGTGCCCACCACACCTGGCTATTTTTTGTAGAGAAAGGGGGTCTCGCTATATAGCTCAGGCTGGTCTTGAACTCCTGGGCCCAGGGGATCCTCCTGCCTCAGCCTCACAAAGTGCTGGGATTATAGGCATGAGCCACCACGCCCCACCTAGAATGGATTTTGAATGGGCAAATAGCAGTGTCTGCTACACCCCTGATACTGAGGAGCTCTAGGGATTACCGGACACGTGGGAAGGATTGTTTCAAGCATGCTTCTATTACCAATTAGCGGGTGGGGATATGGCCCAAACTCTGGGTCAAAGGTGGCTCACCTACAGATTCTCGTTCCAGCCTGTGAGATGGAGAAAAGAAAGAGTGGGGCGTGCTGTCTATTTTTAAGGTCCTGACCTCTGCACACAAAGTTCCCTCTACTTCCTACCCTGAGAAAGACCTGGCTCTTCCTGACAGTCCTTGAAACCCTTCCCAGGGGATGGTGGTCCATCTCCCAACCCCATGGTGTCCTCTGTGCTCCACACCTCCATTACCAGATCCACAGTCGTCTATCTTATGTAAGCTCTGAGGCTCCTGGCATCTGGCTGTACCACCTTCTGTGCCTTCTCATTGATGATGCCTACTCATCAATCGATCAATCAACCCTTATTCTCTGAGGGCTTTGGCAACTGGCTTATACTTCTCACCCCAGTTCCTACCGCCATATCAGTGACTTTAATGACCCAGGACCTGGCCGAACTCCTGGTCCTCTCAGCCCCTGTCCCTTCTTATTCCAGTGACCTTCACCTCCACTCCACTTAAGCCACCATCTCCCTGGACCGTGTTTCTCCTGCAATGAATCTTCCTCTAAAGTCTCACATTTCTCTGATCACAGACTTGTATCTTCCGTTCTTTTGATCATTCCAGCTTAGCAGTTCTTTGAACTCTAGACTCCCTTGGCCCTTCCACTTTCTTCCTCTCAGGACCCTCCTTCCTCCAATGCCTTTCCCATCCAGCCTAGCCTCTATGATCTTTGCTCCACCAGTCATGGACTTTGTGAACAACTCGCTGACATCCATTCCAACCCAGATGGTTGGTACAAGTGGGCCATGGGCATTCCTTGTCTCTTATCAGGAGAGGAACAGGCATGCGACTCACTTCTAGTACTAGAGGGTAGCATGAAGTGGGGTAGAGAGGACTCTGGGAAAGATTTTCCCATGAAAGAGACACAAGAATTGATGATCTTTCCTACTGAGGAGGGACTCAACGACCAGGGTGGCAATGCAGACAGACAGAAAGAACCCAGATCCTTGGTGATGTTGTCAAGCCACCAAATCAACCCCATCTGAAGCTTATCTTCCCCCAGGACATCCCAGTACATGAAATAATAATTTATTTCATATATAAGCCCACTTGAGTCAGGCATTCTGCTACTTTCAGACAAAAGCACCCTAAATAACATAATTTGCAACGTGCAGCAAAAGCCCCGTCCTGGATCAATGTGAATTTCCTTCCATTCTCCATCCTCCAGAAACTCAAGACGTCCCTCTACCGTCCATCATCAGGAAGCCTTTCCTCATCCACCTGCAGCCTTTGTTTAGGGCTGCAGAAGAACCGGGTTGTTATGCGAAGTGGCCAGCTGTCTTGACCAGGAAATAAATATTTTTTAAAGTTCTCAAGGATAGCATAGGTATTTGGCTTGGGTAGAGAGAAACCAGGGAGATTTTGAGGTTAAAAGAGATCCAGCATTCATAAGAAGGTGCAGTAGTTATACCCAGATTAAGTTGAGTGAACCAAGTCATTCCCAGTGGCTGAGTTGAGTTAGGGGACAAAGAGATGCTTCCTGCCCTGTGTTGTGGCCCAGGAGGGGTTGCAAGCCCCACGGAAGAGTGACATATGGGCAGAGCAATAGAATCAGCCTTGTGCTCCTGTATCTTGGACCTGGCATATTACTGTCCACACACGTCGACACCGTAACAAACACAGTAGATGCCAATGATGACACATCCTAAAACTATGTGAACCAGTTGGCAGATCCTGGTGGGTTGCTGGGTGTGGAGGCAATTCCCATTGGTGGGAAGGCCCCAGGCCCCTACCATAATCTCAGCCACCTAGACTGTTGGCAATAACAAATTCATATCTCTAATTCTTACCGCCACCCAGGAATTCCTATTTTCCCTGTTGGCTCTCTCCTCCTGTTCACCATAGCAACTATTTTGAATCTTCTCATCTCATCCCACCTCCCACCTGCCTGCCTTCCCTCTCACTCTCAGCCAACTCTGCCTCCCATTTATTTCTCTTTTCTTTCTTTCTTTCTTTTTTTTTTTTTTTTTTTGAGACAGGGTCTTGCTCTGTTGTCCAGACTGGGGCACAGTGGTGCAGTCATGGCTCACTGTAGCCTTGACCTGCTGGGCTCAGGTGATCCTCCCACCTTAGCCTCCCAAGTAGCTGGGACTACTCTGCCTCCTATTTCACATAGAAAAAAAATTTTTTTTTTTAACTTTCATTTTGTTGCCCAGGCTGGTCTCAAACTCCTGGCTTCAAGTGATCCTCTGACCTCAGCTTCCCAAGTAGCTGGGACTACAGGCATGAGCCACCACACAAGGCTTCATACAAAGTAGATGCCATCTATCTGATTGGGACTGTTCGTACCTTCCTTGCTTGCCTGCAACTGTCACAGCGCTGTCCAGTTGAACTTCCTATAATGCTGGGCTGCTTATCTTTGCTGTAGATCTAGCTGTACATCTTAGCTGTTCAATACAGTAGCCACTACCTACATGTGAATATCAAACTATGGCTTGTGCAGGTGAGAAAGTGAATTTTAAATTTTACTTCATTTTAACTAATTTAAATTGAAGCAGGTGTGAGTGGCCACCCTATTAGGCAGCACCAGTTTAGCATAACTAAAAGAAAAACATTTTGGATACCAAGGCACTGGGTTTCTGCCAACCCTTTGACATCACTAGGCAATAGACTCTTGACCAACTTATTATAAGAACGCTGAATTAGGTGATGAGAAGGAAGCAAGAGAGAGTTACAAAAGCACACTTGGCCGGGTGCAGTGGCTCATGCCTGTGACCCCAGCACTTTGTGAGGCTGAGGTGGGTGGATCACTTGAGGTCAGGAGTTCAAGACCAGCCTGGACAACATGGCATAATGCTGACTCTACTTTGGGAGGCCGAGGTGGGCAGATCATGAGGTCAGGAGATCGAGACCATCCTGGCCAAAAAGGTGAAAGCCTGTCTCTATTTAAAAATACAAAAAGTAGCTAGGTGTGGTGGCACACGCCTATAGTCCCAGCTACTCGGGAGGCTGAGGCAGGAGAATTACTTGAACCCGGGAGGCAGAGGTTGCAGTGAGCTGAGATCACACCACTGCACTCCAGCCGGGCACCTGGAGACAGAACAAGACTGTCTCAAAAACAAAAATTAGCTAGGAGTGGTGATGTATGCTTGTAATCCCAGCTACTAGGGAGGCTGAGGCACGAGAATCACTTGAACCTGGGAGGCGGAGGTTGCAGTGAGCCGAGATCATGCCACTGCACTGCAGCCCAGGTAACAGAGTAAGACTCCATCACCAAACAAAAGGCACATTCATTGAGAAATTGCCCTAGAGAAACAGAGAGGAAAAAAAATATTGCTTTGACATGTTTTTTCAGTCGTGGCGGTTATCAGGAAAGAAACCACAGTGACATGGTCCACAGTGAACATCGGTTCCATAGCTGGTACATGGCTCTGTACACCCAGAGAAGAAGAGCCTTGTACCATGGCTGCGAAAGTCCACCGGTTCTGACACGTTCACAGTCTGTGGGAGGAAGACTGGAACGCCAGCCAGGTAGAGAGGAGCCTGAGGGGTCGTCATCAGTTCAGTAACTTCAAAGGGCATCCTCTTTGCCTTTTCTGCCCTTCATGCAAAATGCATGCAACACAAACGGATTGGTAACTTGCATGTCCCATTTTGGGTAGCTGATGTTGCTCACTTTTGGAGACTCTCCTCCCGGGGCAGTCCTGGAGAAATAGCTGAGAGTGCAAACCAGCTGAACGCTCCTTATTTGCTTAAGCAGTAGATAGCCTCAAAAGCTCTATTTCATTTCTTAAACAATTTCTTTCAGTCTCTTTACCTATAGGTATGCTAGTTTACGAGGACTCCAGATGGCCTGGGAGCTTTAGAACCTTTCACCAATTATCAGAGGAAGGTAAAGCCAGCTGGAAACCAGAACAAACCAGAATCAGGGACTCCCTGTTATCTTTAGACCATGAATGTATCATTATAATACTAAAATCCCCACCCATAAAAGAAAATTGTCATTTTCTTTCTTTCTCTTTTTTTTTTTTTTTTTTTTTAATTTTTGTCTTTCTTTTGAGACAGAATCTCGATCTGTCCCCCAGGCTAGAGTGCAGGGCTCAATCTCAGCTCACTGCAACCTCTGCCTTCTGGATTCTCCTGTCTCAGCCTCCCGAGTAGCTGGGATTACAGGCGGGTGCCACCATGCCCGGCTAATTTTTGTAGAGAATTGCCATTTTCTAAACTTGCATCCTGTGAAGAGACGTTTATGATTTTTACCCGCACATCTAAAGTTCTTCCTTGCACAAACAAACCAACCTTCCTGCCCCACATCTAACTCCTTAAAATTTCCCAGCTTGGCCAGTGGCTGTTGTACGATGGCTCATGCCTGTAATCTCAGCACTTTGGGAGGCTGAGGTGGGCAGATCACCTGAGGTCAGGAGTTCGAGACCAGCCTGGCCAACATGGTGAAACTCTGTTGAAACTCTGAAAAATGCCACCTGTAATCCCAGCTACTCAGGAGGCAGAGACAGGAGAATCACTTGAACCCAGAAGGCTGAGGTTGCAGTGGGCCGAGATCTCGCCATTGCACTCCAGCCTGGGCAACAACAGTGAAACTCCATCTCAAAAAAAGAAAATTTCCGAATTGCCCACAACTTGGGGAAGAGGAGGTATCTCTGGAGGAAGAGGCCACTCCTTCTCCTTCTCCGGCCAGAGAATAAATCCTGCTTGCCTTTATTTCCCCCAAAATTTGTGTGTTCTTTCTTTGCAACTGATATAAAGTAGGAAAAGGACTCAGTTTACCCATGACAGTTCTATCACATTTTAAATAGTTACACACCTTTCCAAATCTGTAATATTCGAGTACATTTTCCTTTCTCCTCTGACCTCCCCTGAATGAGCAGCCAATTGTTTAAAGATCCTATTTGGAGGAATTTCTTTCTCCCCTATTTAAATGCTTATATTACACATTAAGTTTCTACTTTTTTTTTTTTAATTATTGCATACAGAGTCTCAGTCTGTGGCGCATGCTGGAGTACAGTGGCATGATCTTGGCTCACTGCAGCCTCAAGCTTCCAGGGTCAAGCAATCCTCCCACTTCAGCCTTCTGAGAAGCTGGAACTACAGGTGTGCACTCCCAGGACTGGCTAATTTTTTTAAATTTTTTTGTAGAGGCAGGGTTTTGCCATGTTGCCCAGGCTGGTCCCGAACTTCTGAGTTCGAGCAACCCTCCTGCCTTGGCCTCCCAAAGTGCTGAAACGACAGGTGTGAGCCACCGCACTCAGCCTGCACCAATCTTCGTGTTTCATACTTGACTCCATTCTGTTCCAATAATGTATCTATCAGTTCCCTTACTAGGGCTGCTTTAGTTACACAGGCTTTACCATCGCTCTTACTGTCTCCTTGACCACCGGCTTATTTGTGAAGCGTTCATCCCGTGGCCTCTGGGGACTCCCTGTCTCCCGGCTTTCCTCTCCTCCCTACTGCCTAGCTTAGTCTCCTTGGTGTTGGTGTCCTCCAGGGATCTGTCTTCAGTCCCCTTCCATGTCACTGTTCCCTCTCCCTGGGCAGACCCGTGCTTCCACTCTTGCCCCTTACGCCCATTTTCCACGGTGCTCTGACTGAGCTGCAAATGAGATTATGTCACACACTGCTTATAAACCCACCTATTGCTCTCAGGGCAAATTTCAGATAGATTCCTTAACACCAGCACATAAGGCTGGACGACATTCAGGTGCAAGTAGTTTGTTTGGGAGGTGACCCAGGAAGAGAAGTAGGGAAGGGAGACAGGGAAGGGAAGGCAGACAACACAGGAAGCATTAAAGAGCAGCTCAGGAGGCCGGGCGCGATGGCTCACACCTGTAATCCCAGCACTTTGGGAGGCTGAGACGGGCGGCTCACCTGAGATCAGGAGTTCTAGACCAGCCTGGGCAACATAGTGAAACCCATCTCTACCAAAAATACAAAAATTAGCCAGGAGTGTTGGCAGGCGCCTGTAGTCCCAGCTACTCAGGAGGCTGAGGCACGAGAATCAATTGCTTGAACTTGGGAGGCAGAGGTTGCAGTGAACCAAGATTGCACCACTGCACTCCAGCCTGAGCGACAGAGCAAGACTCCTTCTCAAATAAATAAATAAAATTGAATAATTAAAGAGCAGTTCACAGCTGTGGGCATCTGGGCTCAGTCCCCCTAGGGCCCTCTGGAGACTGCCTAGACATGCCTCAGAGTTGTCCCACCTGAAGGGAAAATTGGGGTATTTAACCAGCAGTCCCTCAGGCTTGGAGCCTCTGTTCTCTGAGAGCCACATTCTTTCTCTCTCACCCTCCTCATCTTCCTTTTCCTCTTCCTTCCCTTCTCCCCTTGGCCCTTGATGCCATGTTTGTTTATGGCCCGGCCCACAGCAATAGCTGATTGGACCACAGATAAAGAACTAGGCCAATCAGATTCATTCCCCTTGACTCCAGAACTGGGCAGGGCATTTGGGCTTGCATTTGAAAGGTGGACACTTCACTTTGAGAGCCTTGCTGGACCACGTGTCCTGGAAGAAAGAGAGGAAACCAGTGTTTAGGAGACTCACAATGTGCGCACAAAGAAAGAGAGGCGGGCTTCAGACCACACAGCTTCAGACAAACTGAAAGAGCAACCTCAGCAGGAGACAGTTTAGTTTCTGATTCTATTAATAGGTTCTCATGAGGTTGGGCCACATTTCCTGCACTTGAAGTCTGTGAGATAAGTGTTTCCTCAAAAACACCTCCCTTTTCTGCTAAAGAATGTCACTTGATTTTCTGTAAATTGTAAACACACGCACACGCAATCCCCAATCTCCATTCCTTCACACTTGGCTTCCTACTCCACGAAGAAACAGAGACCACCATTCTCAACATCCTACTTAGTACATCGTAATCTTTGAGTGGCTCAAATTCTTTCATCTTCTCTACATCCTTGCAGGGTGCGCGCGCGCACACACACACACGCACACACACACACACACACACACACTTTTCCTTGACTCCATTAAAAACCATTCTTACCTCTCTCTCCTATAGAAAAAGTAGTCCATGGCCAGGCGTGGTAGCTCAGGCCTATAATCCCAGCACTTTGGGAGGCCGAGGCGGGTGGATCACTTGAGGTCAGGAGTTCAAGACCAGCCTGGCAAACATGGTAAAACCCCGTCTCTACTAAAAAATACAAAAAGTAGACGGGCATGGTGGTGCAAGCCTGTAATCCCAGCTACTCAGAAGACTGAGGTGGGAGAATCACTTGAATGCTGGAGGGGCAGAGGTTGCAGTGAGCCAAGATCATGCCACTGCACTCCAGCCTGGGTGACAGTGAAACTCTGTCTCAAAAAAAAAAAAAAAAAAATGTAGTCCATGCCTGCTGTCGGCACTCTCTCCTCTCATTGGTCCTTACTTGCACTGCTATTTTGTGGGAATGTGTTTCATTTTGAAGATGTGATTCGAAGTGTCTGTGGGATATATAGGTTGACAGACTACACAAGGTTGGAGCTCAGAACTCAGATATGGTCTGGAGATACAGATTTAGCATTCATTGATTTAAAAAGTAATGAACACATATGGTAGGAAAAAATTCAGACACAAGAAGGGTGATAAAGAAATCTCTTGTCAAATACCAACTAATTCCCCCAGCTCCCTTCCCAGAGACCACCTTGTGTATCTTCCAGATGTGCCATCTTCATGAGCATGGGACCTGTGCAGTCTTATAGAGACCCACACTTAGAAGGAAACTGAATTCATTTCATGTTTTGCTGTCACCATTTCAAATTCTTAACTTTTGAATAAAGGACCCCACAATTTCATTTTGCCCTCGGCCTTGCAAATTATATGATAGATCCCGTTTCCAGCTATATTCCATGCATCATTAAACATGTAATATACATATCTACCCCTTCCTCTCAGCTGATTTTCTTTTAGCATTTGATTTTATTTATTTGTTTATTTTTTTTTGAGGCATTATCTCTCTATTGCCCAGGCTGGAGTGCAATGGTGTGATCTCGGCTCACTGCAACCTCCGCCTCCTGGGTTCAAGCAATTCTCCTGCCTCAGCCTCTCGAGTAGATGGGATTATAGGCACCCATCACCATGCCCAGCTAAATTTTGTATTTTTCATAGAGATGGGGTTTCACCATGTTGGCCAGTCTGGTCTCAAACTCCTGACCTCAGATAATCTACCTGCCTCAGCCCCCCAAAGTGTTGGGATTACAGGTGTGAGCCACCACACCCACCTGATTATTCTTAAAACAATATGTGTGAATAAAAATTTGAAATTTCCCAGGGAGAAGATGCAATAATCATTAGTGCTGTTCACCAAATATTTCTGCTGCTTCTGTTTCTGGATACATGGGGGAGATAAGTGGGGATTGTACTTCCTTGTTCCCTAGTGGGTGGGTGGAACCAAGTGATTACTTTTGACCAATGAGTAATATGAGTAATGAGTAGAAGTGAGTGCATTTCCAGGTCACAGCTTATATGTATATGTATTCTTTCCATCACAAGGTCAGAGCATTTAACTGCTGCTGTGAGACTCTCCAGAGTTCTCATTAAAGAGTTCAAGACAGTGGCTGTTCTGTTAGCCTTGATCTCTGAGTGATTACAGAGAGCAGAGACTCTGGGAGACCGAGACCCGCATGTAGTGTAGTCTATTATAAGCCATGAGGCTCTGAGAGTGCTGCGTTACTGCAGCATAATCTGTCCTATCCGAATAGAAACATGAAAAGTACTGAGAGACAATTTGCTGGAACTTATAGGGAGAGGAGAGCCAGAGAAGGAGAAGACAAAGGTTGGATGCTCATGCCTATAACCCCAGTACTTTGGAAGGCTGAGGCAGGAGGATCACTTGAGGCCTGGAGTTCAGTACCACCCTGGGCAGCATACCAAGACACTATCTCTACAAAATTTTTTTTTTTTTTTTAATTAGCAAAGCTCGGTGGCATGCGCCTGTGGTCCCAGCTACTCAGGAGGCTGTGGTAGGAGGATCACTAGAGCCCACAAGTTTGAGGCTGCAGTGAGCTACGATCATGCCACTGCACTCCAGACTGGATGACAGAGCAAGACCCAGTCTCTAAAATAAATTAATTAAATTAATTTTTAAAAAAGAAAGATAAGATAAAGAGTCATAGAAGTCCAAATGAGAAACCAGGAGAACATAGGACCCGGGAGAGTAATGGAAACCAAGGGAAAATACTGGTCCAAGAAGCAGAAAGTGGCCAGTGACGCTGAATGCATCCAAGAGATCAAGCAAAATAAGGAACAGAATATACATCCACTGAGTCTGGCAACTGAGAAGTCTTCGGTAACCTCACTGAGAACAGAATCCTTGCAGTGGTGGACGTGGCAGTGGTGAAATAGCAGATAAGGGCTGAAGCAGTGGAGAGGGGACGGCATGAGGGGTCAGTGCAAGAGTTTAGCAGAAAGACATGAAAACAGGCTGGGTGTGGTGGCTCACGCCTGTAATCCCAACGCTTTGGTAGGCTGAGGTGAGTGGATCGCTTGTGACCAGGAATTCAAGACCAGCCTGGCCAACATGATGAAACCCCATCGCTACTAAAAATACAAATATTACCCAAGTGTGGTGGCACACGCCTGTAATCCCAGCTACTTGGGAGGCTGAGACACAAGAATCTCTTGAACCCAGTAGGCAGAGGTTGCAGTGACCCAAAATCATGCCACAGCACTCCAGTGTGGGTGACAGAGGGAAATTTTGTCTAAAAAAAAAGAAAGAAAGACAAGAAAATAGATGTCTTTTAGCGGTAGCAAGAGCAACACTGAAGTGATCTGCCTATTCTGGACATTTCCTATAAATAGAGTCATAAAAGGTGTATCCTTTTGTGTCTGGCTTCTTTCACTTAGCGTAATGTTTTCAAGGTTCATCTACATTGGAGAGTGGGTCAGGGCTTCATTCCTTTTTATGGCTGAATAATATTTCCCTGTATGGACAGACTCCCTTTTGTGTATCCATTGATCAGTGGATGGACATTTGACTTGTTTGCCTGTTCATGGTGCTCTTGGGAATGAGTGAATGAATGAGGGAATGAATAGCATAAACAGAGCTGTCCAAGGTCACAGAGCTGGTAAGATGTGGAGCCAGGATTGGAAGCCAGGCCATTAGTCCCCTAGAGTCTATGTTCTAAGCAGCAGGCTTTACCTGTGAATCTCCTCTTTTTACAGATGGAGATGACCGTATCACTCGGATTCCCAGCAAGAAAGCAATGGCATACTCAAGTGGGGTAACTAATGATGGGGGCATTTACAAAGCTGTAGGCAGAGTTAAGAAAAAGCAATAGGGGATAGTGAGCTGCCTAGGGCTGGCAAGAGTGGGGAGCCCTTAACACTCCCAGGACTAAAGGAGGGTGTGGTGGCCAGAAGCCCCGCCTATATGCAACTGAGAAGGGTGGGGCCAGGGAGTCCTGTCCATCCTCACTGCTCTCCGCTTTCCTGAACTGGAAGCCAGAGGGTGAGGGGGAGCCCTGATGCAGTTTGGATGGGTGGGAAAGTACAATTCACTCAGACTGAAAAAGTAAAAATCTACTCAGCCACTTAGCAGGCTAGAGTAACAGAAATGGATCATGCCAGCTGCAAAAATAACAGGGGACACTATTTCTCTGTAGCTGTAAAGTAATGATACAACCCTGCATCTTTAAGCGACTGCTGAAACACTGTCCTTTAAAATCACAGACCTGCAGAAACTTTGCTGTTTGAGATTACATGACTAAGACTGAAGTATTCCAATTTTGCCTGGAGGACCTAAGTCATCTTGACAAAGAGAAGCAGCCTCAACTTACAACTCAGGAGCAGAGCTGCAGATAAAGAGTTTCTGGACACATTTGACATATATCTTAGCTATGTTGCTTTTAAGGAAACAGGGCCCTGGGACCCCTTTGCAATCCAGATTTGAAGACGACTGCTTTGTACAAACCTGCTCTGTCTGGAGTCTTTCAAAACATGACTTCATTTAGATTTTATCTAAATTCCACTTTCCTGGGACTCCTTTGATACATTGCTGTATTCCTTTGGTGATATGCTGTGGCTCTTCGGGTGGGTGGTGTCCCTCGCTGAATAGGTTAACAAACCTAACTCTGTTGGACTGCCACTGTGTTCCTGGTCCTCTTGGGCTGACTGGTCTAGGTCATGGGTTGACCTTCGGGGGAGTAGGGCAGGATGGAGAGTAACTCAGAGGGTCAGGCATGAAAGAGCTAGCAGAAAAATAAAGCCCCTCCACCCCCACCACCCTCACCCTTGCAAATCTGATTTCCTCCACCAACTGCAGACCAGACCAGGCAGTGGAAGAAGAGAGGGAGACCTTCCTTTACCCAGAGCTCCTATACATCAGGGGCTGAATAAAGGGTTGTAGAAATGAATGAATCAATCTCTGAGTGGGCCTTGAGGCAATGGAAAGATCTCAGCCCTTTTCTGAGGCAGAGTGAAAGCTCCGGGTCTTGTGACATTGGCAGGGCTGTCCCTTTCTCCCAACAGAAATGAGCCCAAAAAAAGCAAAAGGAAAGGGGGGAAAGGGAGAATTCTAAAAATGCCCATCCTCTGAACACCGTCTTTGTGTAGGCATCTGGGGGAGGCCAGCTGGGGCGAGGTCATCTGCCAGCCTAGCCCGTAGGACTTGGCCCTTCTTGTTTATTGCAGCCACATCTGGGGCAACTGCCAGGGCCCGCCCTTACTCTGCAGTCATTGGAGGAACTCAAAGTTAAAGGCTCCTACTAAAAATCAGTAGGTTTCATTTTGCAGTTACTGGGAGGGGGCTTGCTGTGGCCCCATCTGGGATAGCTGAGCCCTGGTCCAGCCCCGCGCAGGGAGGGAGCCTGTCACCATGCCGGCCTGCTGCAGCTGCAGTGATGTTTTCCAGTATGAGACCAACAAAGTCACCCGGATCCAGAGTATGAACTACGGCACCCTTAAGTGGTTCTTCCACGTGATCGTCTTTTCCTATGTTAGGTAAGTGGGATGCGGGGAGGACCCCAGACCTCTGCAGTGGTAAACCCCAGGGGGCAGCTTCAGGTGCGCATTCTGAATCTCACATGGTTTTGGAATCTGAGACGCTCTCTCACAGCAAGCTGGGCGGGAGGGAGGAAGTAGCAGCAGACAGGATGAAACGGCGCCGCCGCCGAGCTGCAGCCGAGAAGAAGCCACGGCAGGCTGGCAGGCGAGTGGGATTCCTTTCTGCTCTACTCGGGGCCGGCCCGGGCGAGCAGGGCAGGGCGTGGCTGGGGAAGGTGGAAAAGCTCAGGACGACACCCTGGATTCCCGGAGAGGAGGCAAGGATCTCGGGGCACGCCTGGTGATCATGCTGTCATCTGAGTCACCGTGCTTGGGAGGAATAGGACCAGGCTTGAAAATGTATTATAACTTTAGGTCACCGATGTCAGGAAGACACTGCTTTTTGGTTTATGTTTTTTCTAAAAGAAACTTACCGAGATATAATTTACACACACCATGCAATCCACCCATTTAAAGGATACAATTTTATGGTTTTTTTTGGATTATTCAGAGTTGTGCAACCATCCCCACAATCAATTTTAGAATATTTTCATCGACTCAAAAGAAATCTCACACTCCTTCGCCACCGTTTCGAGCACTGTTCCTCCTCCTTCCCACCCATGAATTCACTTTCTGTCTCTATGGATTCACCTATTCTGGACATTTCCCGTAAATGGAATCACATAATATGTGGCCCTTTGTGGCTGGCTGTTTTCACTTAGCATGTTTTCAATGCTCATTCGTCTTGTAGCATGTGTTGATACTTCATTCAATTTTTTTAAGAGACAGGGTTCTCGCTATGTTGCCCAGGCTGGTCTCAAACTCCTGGACTCAAGCGATCCGCCTACCTCGGCCTCCCAAAGTGTCAGGATTACAGATGTGAGCCATTGTGCCCGGCCTGTACTTCATTCCTTTTTATGGCTGAGTTGTATTCCATTGCATGGAATCCACCCGTTCATCCCTTGATGGACATTTGGGCTGTTTCTCCTTTTTGGCAATCATGAATAATGCTGCACGAACATCTGTGTACAAGGTTTTATGTGGATACATATTCTCATTTCTCTTGAGTATGTACCTAAGAGTGGAATTGCTGGGTCATATGTTAACTATGTTTCACCGTTAGCGGAACTGTGGACTGAATGTCACAGCAGCTGCCACTTTTTACATTCCCATCAGCAGAGTATGAGGGGTCCAATTTCTCCACATTGTCACCAACGCTTGTTATCGTCTGTCTTTTTTGTGGGTTTTTGTTTTTGTTTGTTGAGATGAAGTCTTGCTCTGTTGCCCAGGCTGGAATGCAGTGGTACAATCTCGGCTCACTGCAACCTCCGCCTCCCCGGCTCAAGCAATTCTCCTGCCTCCGCCTCCTGAGTAGCTGGGATTACAGGCATGCGTCACCACACCTGGCTAATTTTTATATTTTTAGTAGAGACAGGACTTCATCATGTTGGCCAGACTGCCCTCGAACTCCTGATTTCAAGTGATCTGCCTACCTCAGCCTCTCAAAGCGCTGGGATCACAGGCATGAGCCGCCAAACCTGGCTGACTGTCTGTCTTAAATTTTAGCCATGCTAATGGGTGTGAAGTGGTAGTTCCCTGTGGTTGATTTGAATTTCCCTGACGGTGCGTGCCTCTTATTCTCTGTGCTGATTGATAATGATGATGGAGGCAATTTGTATCTATAGAGGGTGGCAGTGCAGTTTACTAAGAGTTAGGCCAACTTATTTCATAATACTGGCCATGTCTTCCTGGGCCAAGTCATTACTTCTCTGAGCGTCAGTTTCTGCATCTGTTCATAGGGTCGTGACAATTAAACAAAAAAAGAGCATGAGCAGCCCTTATTATGGTGACTGACATAGGATGAGAGCTCCATAACTGGTATCTATTTTTAAAAATGATCATTTTGAGGCTGGGTGCAGTGGCTCACGCCTGTAATCTCAGCACTTTGGGAAGCCGAGGCGAGCGGATTGCTGGAGGTCGGGAGCTTGAGACTAGCCTGGCCAATATGGTGCAATCCTGTCTCTGCTAAAAATTCAAAAATTAGCCAGGCATAGTGGTGCGCACCTGTAGTCCCAGCTACTTGGGAGGCTGAGGCAGGAGAATCGCTTGAACCTGGGAGGTGGAGGTTGCATTTAGCCAAGATCGCACTGCTACACACCAGACTGGGCAACAGAGCAAGACTCTGTCTCAAAAAAAAAAAAAAAAAAAAAACTTTCTGATTATATAATAGCATATTGTGTATTTTTTCATGATTTTCATCTTAAGGGCCGACCTTAGAGGATAAGCTGCATAGCGTGTATGTATTTTTATATACATCCTCTGGTCTGATCCTCAAAGTAACCACATATAAGCTCAGGATTTGAGATCTGGAAATGTGGATTGAAAAATCCTTCACTTCTTTGAGCCTTGGTTCCCTCATGTGTAAAATGAGGAGAATTGTTGACAGGAATATTAAATGAACTAATAAATGCAGAGCTGTTTGAGAAATATGTGGCATATATTTTTGTTAATGCCCTTATTGTTACTTCTTATTAATAATGCTATTAGGATTATTATTACTTGATTCATATGTTTACTGTTTAATAAATATGGAATGATAAACATATATACTGGGCTGGACACGGTGGCCTGTGTCTGTATTTCCAGAACTTTGGAAGGCCAAGGCAGGCTGATCGCTTGAGGTCAAGCATTTGAGACCAGCCTAGCTAAGGTGGTGGAAACATCATCTCTACTAAAAATACAAAAATTAGTTTGATGTTGGGGTGGGTGCCTGTAATCCCAGCTACTCAGGAGGCTGAGGTAAGGGGATCACTTGAACTCAGGAGGTGGAGGTTGTAGTGAGCTGAGATCGTGCCATTGCACTCCAGCCCGGGTGACAGAGCAAGACTCCATCTCAAAAAATAATAATAATAATAAATTTCTAAAAACAGATTACTATGAGAACATCTTATAATGATAAATATTTTTCTTTCACATGGTGAAATCATAACTTACATGTATTTAACTCCCCTAAATTCAATTATACATGTTCCACATGGACATGGAGAGAGAGGCCTCCCAAAGTGCTGAGATTACAGGCATGAGCCATCGCAATAACACAATGATCCAGCAACCCTGGAGTAGGTCTGAGATGGGATGCTTGCATCTGGGCTTCCCTCCATCAATCTCTGTTCCCACGTGCTTCTCACAGAGCGAGCATCTTGCTGCTCTACTTATTAATCTGGGTACATATTTTTCAGCCACATGACCCCTAAAATAAGTCAAGTCCTTCACCTTCACCTAGAGCAAAACTGTAAAAACAGCAACTTGTTCCGGAGCTGGAGGAAAAATTGGCTCTCCAGCAGACCCAAGTGGGAAGTGTTTGCTACACTTGGTAGACAGTTTAAGGGTTTATCAAAGGCAATTTTGGTGAGCCATGATTTTCATCTTAAGGGCCGACCTTAGAGGATAAGCTGCATATTAAAGTTTCTCCACTGTCTGTATTTTAAAATATAAAATGGAAGAAAAAACTATTGCCAGCTTTGCTTTTTTCCTCTTGGTTAATGGACTATTAACATCTCACCAAATGGCCAAATGGAGTCTCACAGTACGCAATTTGGGAAATGCTGCCTTAAGTTGCACTGTGAAGCTTTAGGCTCATGTAACCAGGCTTAGCCATCTGTGAAATGGGTAGACCCAAGGGGCGTAGGGATTGGGGGAAGTAGTTTGCATTAAGTAGGACTAGTGTGGACCACAGGTGGAAATCCAGACAGGCTCGAGCAATGCTCAGGACACAGCAGCAAGTGACAAGTTCTGGCCAGCTGTCCCTCCTGGGGCTGGAAGGACTAAGAGCCAGGATAAGGAGACAGGACCTCAGTTATTAAAAATGGGATACAAAGCAGGGACTGATTATGGAGGAAATTAGCCAAGAGGCTGTTCAGCTTCTCCTATTCTCATGACCAAGTTCAGATCTGGAGTCAGAGGCAGGGATGCAGCTGTAAGAGGAGTTTGTGTTGGAGGTCTGTGTAGATAGGATGCTGAGCAGGTCTGTGTTAGCCAGGATCATTTAGGCAGTGACAGAAGCTCAACTTACATTAACCACAAACCCTCAGTGGGGAATTTATTGGATCATGTAACTGGGCAGTTGAAGAGATGGTGCTGTCCTCGGACATGGATGAAGATAAGAGTTCAAACTATGTCATCAGAGCTGATCTCTCTCCCCACCTGTTGGCTCCATTTGCTTCGATTTGGCTTCCTTCTTGAGCAACTCTTATGTAGCAAGATACCGTTACATTCTCTTCTTTTAGCAACCTCAGAGGAGCAAACAAGTCTTTTCTGATAGCTCTGATAGGAAGGTCCCAGGAAAGACGCTGATTGGTCAGGTGTGAGTTACAGATCCATCCCTGAACCAATCACTGTGGCCAGGGCCAAGGTGTCACCCTATTGGCCAGCCTGGGTCATATGCTGGCTCCCGTGGCAGGAAGTAGCAAGTGAGCCCTACCTGAATGAACCACATCCAGTAGGTGTTCCGCAGGAAGGAAGATTCTGTTCCCAGACAAAATGGGAAAAGGGAGTGGGGAGGGTAGGCAGACAAAAAAACAGTAATCTATAAGGTCTTTCCAAAACCCAGAAATTCCAGGGATTTCTGAAGTCTGCTTCTCTAGTCCTGGCTTGTCTCATCCCTGCAGCTGGGCTGTGGAGACTGTATCTGGGCAATCGCTGAGCTCCTATTCTTACCTCGGCCCCTTCCTCAGTCCCACCAGGAGCCCTGCTCCTCATCCCCAGATGTGCTGCTTGGGCCCACGGAGGCTGCCAGCTCACCTTGGTATTTCACTACTATTTGGTTTCTGTTGCCACTAAGCTGTTGCTTAAACCAAGCCGCCTGTGATGGCACTGCCTTAGTAAAAAAGCAAAAAAGAGAATACTCTTTATTACTTTTTTTTTTTTTTTTTTTTGAGACAGAGTCTCGCTCTGGTTGCTGAGACTGGAGTGTGGTAGTATCTCGGCTCACTGCAGCCTCAACCTCCTGGGCTCAGGTGATTTTCCCACCTCAGCTACCCCAGTAGTTGGGATTATAGTTGCATACCACTATGCCCAGCTAATTTTTGTATTTTTAGTAGAGATGGGGTTTCACCATGTTGGCCAGGCTGGTCTTGAACTCTTGACCTCAGGTGATCCACCGTCCTTAGCCTCCCAAAGTGCTAGGATTACAGGCATGAGCCACTGTGCCCGGCCAGAGAATTCTTTCGATTTTATTCCAAGTGAGTTGAGAAGCCATGGGACGATTGTAAGCAAAGGAATAAAAGATGGTTACATTCTCTCGGGAAGATCTCCCTCTTCCCTGGAGGCCAGTCCTCACGGAAGCTTTTCCAGCAGCTGCAGAAGACCAGAGAGGATTGAGAGAGGCACAGGAAACAAACTCCACTCACAGCTGCTGCCCCACTGCCCAATCAGCCTCCACTGGTGCCAGCAGTGAGCCTGTGCTGTCATTCCTGGTCCCAGGCTGGCTGTTGCCGTGGAGATGGTGCTGCTGTACTAGTTTGTGGCTGTTAAAATGGAGCTCTTAGCTGGACACCTATTTCCCAGTGGGTGGCCACACCCCTGTAAATCTGGGCCTCCTCCAGCTGAGTAGAAGTGAGCCCAGCACAGAGGCCAGGGAGGCACCAGGAAGAGCAAATCTCAATCCAATCCAAGCATGGCACCTCTGCCCTGACCATCTTTTTTTTTTTTTTGAGACAGAGTTTCCCTGTGTCACCCAGGCTGGAGTGCAGTGGTGCAATCTTGACTCATTGCAACCTCCTCCACCTCCCGGGTTCATGCAATTCTCCTGCCTCAGCCTCCTGAGTAGCTGGGATTATAGATGTGCGCCAGCACACCTGGCTAATTTTTGTATTTTTAGTAGAGACTAGGTTTTGCCATGTTGGCCAGGCTGGTCTCAATCTCCTGGCCTCAAGCGATCTACCCACCTTGGCCTCCCAAAGTGCCGAGATTACAGGTGTGAGCCACCACACCTCGCCTGCCCCTGACTGTCCTCAGAGGAATAGACACATGAGGTCTGCCACGTTCTTATCCCACCCTTGACACCTGGGTGATGTGATAGAGTTTGAGGGGAAGGTCAGAGATAACCCAGTTCAGGAGGTGACCCTGTAGGAGGATTAGAATCCAGCCACGTGGCACATGGGACCAAGAGAGCGGTAAATGCAAAGACCTGGAAACACAAGAGGAACAGCAAGGACAGCATGTTCCCGAACCTGGGGAGCGAGGAGGGGGCAGCCGGGGCTGAGGGCAGGTCAGGGGAAGGGTTTCAATTTGATTTTCAGTGCCACGGGAAGCCACTGAAAAGTTTTATGCAGAGAAGTGAAACCACCTGATTCATGTTTCTAGAAGCTCTCATGGGCCACTGTGCAGAGCATAGAGTGTGGTGGGACAAGAATGACAGCGAGGGACCAGTGAGAAGTTTCCTGGAGTCATCAGATGTGAGGAGATGGAGACTTGGGCTAGAATGGGATGGCAGAGCTGGAGGGATGTGGACAAAGACGGGATGTGTTTTGGAGGCAGAACTGATGGATTTGCTAGGAGGTGAAGGATGGCTCTGGATTCCTGAGGCACGATGGCCTTTTACCAACTTGAGGAAGACCAAGGAGAGGCTTGAGGACTAACACAATACTGTTAAGGATGTCAGGCAAAGGTGGAGACTGCCATGAGCTGTGATTATGCCATTGTACCCTAGCCTGGGTGACAGATTGACATCCTGTCTTGAAATATATATGTAATAAAAATAAATAAATAAATAAATAAATAAATAAATAAATAAAGGTCCAGGCGTGGTGGCTCACACCTGTAATCCCAACACTTTGGGAGGCTGAGGCAGGTGGATCACCAGAGGTCAGGAGTTCGAGACCAGCCTGGTCAACATGGCAAAACCCCATCTCTACTAAAAATACAAAAATTACCGAGGCGTGGTGGGGCACACCTGTAATCCCAGCTGCTTGAGAGGCTGAGGCAGGAGAATCACTTGAACCCAGGAGGCAGAGGTTGCAGTGACCCTAAATTGTGCCATTGCACTGCAGCCTGGGCAACAGAGGGAGACTCCATCTCAATAAATAAAGTCGGGCAAGCAATTAAAACACTTGCCTGCTACCATCTATCCTCATCCCTTTTTCATGTCTAACACCGAAATACCAAAATAGTTGGAAGCACATCATCTCAAAAGATAAGCATAGTTCTTTCAAATGAATGGCTTTAGCATATGAAAAGCTGCCTCAGTGTCTGATTTTCTTGTTTTCGAGGGGTCATGATGGAGGCTTCTCTCCTGTACCCGCAGGCCTCTGGGGATGCCGCCCCAGCCCCGCTGCGTGAGTAGCACGATGTGGGGAAGAGGAAGGAGTAGTTTGTCTGGCGTCTTCACAGGCCCGCAGCTGGCGGGTACAGCGGCAGAGAAGGCGAAGCCAAGGTGGAGCTGGGGAAGCCAGCAGGGGCCAGATCATGGAGGGCCTTGAGCTGCATCTGGCAGGCACTGAGAAAGAGCATGGAGAACTGTCCCCGCAGCCCCAACATCTTATTAGAAAATGTTCGAGGGGCTGGGCGTGGTGGCTCACGCCTGTAATCCCAGCACTTTGGGAGGCCGAGGTGGATGGATCACGAGGTCAAGAGATCGAGACCATCCTGGTCAACATGGTGAAACCCCGTCTCTACTAAAAATACAAAAAATTAGCTGGGCATAGTGGCATGTGCCTGTAATCCCAGCTACTCAGGAGGCTGAGGCAGGAGAATTGCCTGAACCCAGGAGGCGGAGGTTGCGGTGAGCCGAGATCGCGCCATTGCACTCCAGCCTGGGTAACAAGAGCGAAACTCCGTCTCAAAAAAAAAAGAAAAAGAAAATGTTCAAACATACAGAAAACATGAAGGGGTTTATGCTCATGTTTTCATTTTAGAGAGATCATTCTGCTTGAAATATAACACCTGCTGAGTGCTGCTGAGGACTTAGTGTGTGCTGGGTTCTGTTCTTAGCATGCGACATGTATTGGCCTGTAGAGTGTGGCCACATTTGTAACATCAGTATATCTATTTGGATACTAGGTGTGGACATAAAGAGATACCTAGAAGCCTAGAAGACATTCCCATTGTCTGTGGGAGTTATTTGTGCTGGAATTTTATTTATTTATTTATTTAGAGGTGAGCCTCGCTCTGTCAGCCAGGCTGGAGTGCAATGGCCTGATCTGGCTGACTGCAACCTCGGCCTCCCAGGTTCAAACTATTCTCCCGCCTCAGCCTCCTTCGCAGCTGGGACTACAGGCGCCTACCACTGTGCCTGGATAATTTTTGTATTTTTAGTAGAGATGAGTTTCCACATGTTGCCCAGGCTGGTCTCAAATTCTTGACCTCAAATTATCCACCCACCTTGGCTTCCCAAATTGCTGGGATTACAGGCGTGAGTCACCATGCCTGGCTGGAATCTTAATTTATATTTTTTTCTTTTTAGCCCTTGATTTTCACCCTGTTAGGCTGACTTTAGGAATCTGACTCCAAAACTGCAAAAGAATAAATTAATCTGGAAAGCCACTAAGTTTGTGGAAATTTGTTACAACAACAAATAGAAACTAATACAGTTGGGATTTAACTTGCCTCGGGGCTGCTGGTTCTTCCCCACTTTCTTCTCAGAGAGTATCTTGAGTCCTTGCCCCTTGCCAAGCCCCCACCATGGCCCGGTGGACCAGTGATGGACCCAATCAGATTCTCCTCTTGGGATTTTAAATAAAAGATGCATGGAGGTGGGCGGATCATGAGATCAGGAGTTCAAGACCATCCTGGCCAACACGGTGAAACCCCATCGCTATTAAAAATATAAAAATTAGTCTGGCATGGTGGTATGCACCTGTAGTCCCAGCTACTCAAGAGGCTGAGGCAGGAGAGTGGCTTGAACCCAGGAGGCAGAGGTTGCAGTGAGCCAAGATGGAGCCACTGCACTCCAGGCTGGGCAACTGAGCAAGACTCCATCTCAATAACTAAATAAATAAATAGGAGATGCAGAAACTGCACACCCAGCCTCTCTGTGCTGCACTGCAGGCACAGTGCCTAGCACCACCACTATTTAGGGGTCCTGAAGATGTCTGTTGGCCTGGGTTAGGCGTGAGCTAAGGGATATGAGGGCAGGTCACATTGGGGTCTCTGCCCTTTGGTGTTACCTTTGCTCTGGAAGCCCAGGGACTGTAAGGGGGAGAGAACGACTTTGCTGAAAGGCAGGACCTCCCTGCAGAGCTTGAAGAACAATCTAATCATCCTGGCATCGGCCCATCCCAGCTGTGATGCCAGTGTAAGTCTGTGAAAGTCACTTGTATTCAGAGCATGTGGATTGGGACTGTACAGAGTCCCATGGTGGGCACCTTCCTCTCCATTTGGCAGATCCAGTGTGAGCAGCCTGAGGGTTCCATGGGCCCAGCCTCACCTCCATCCTTATTTCCCTGCCACTCCAGGGCTCCTCCTCAGCCAGACTTGCCTGTGAGTGCCCCTTGGCTATATTAGTCTGTTCTCATGCTGCTAATAAACACATACGCAAGACTGGGTAATTTATAAAGGAAAGAGGTTTAATGGACTCACAGTTTCCCATGTTCAGGCAGGCCTCACAATCACGGCAGAAGGCGAAAGGCATGTCTTATATGGTGGCAGGCAAAGAGCAAATGAGAGCCAAGCAAAAGAGGAAACCTTCTATAAAGCCATCAGATCTGCCAGGTTCAGTGGCTCACACCTGTAATCCCAGCACTTTGGGAGGCTGAGGTAGATAGATCACCTGAGGTCCAGAGTTCAAGACCAGCCTGACCAACATGGAGAAACCCTGTCTCTACTAAAAATACAAAATTAGCCAGGCGTTGTGGCAGGTGCCTGTAATCCCAGCTACTCAGGAGGCTGAGGCAGGAGAATCACTTCAACCCGGGAGGCAGAGTTTGTGGTGAGCCGAGATAATGCCACTGCACTCCGGCCTGGTCAACAAGAGTGAAACTACATCTCAAAAAAAAAAAAAAAAGCCATCAGATCCCATGAGACTTATTCACTACCACGAGAACAGTATGGGGGAAACCACCCCCGTGATTCAATGATCTCCCACCAGGTCCCTCCCACAACACGTAGAAATTATGGGGGCTACAATTCAAGATGAGATTTGGGTGGGGACACTGCCAAACCATACCGTGGCCCTGGCTTCTCTCGCATTAGTTCTCTTCTACCTCCCAGACTCTTTTGAGCTTTGCTTTTCTTCTTTTTCTTTTTTAGACTGGAGTCTCACTGTGTTGCTCAGGCTGGTCTAGAACTCCTGGGCTTAAGGGATCCTCCCACCTCAACCTAACAAGTAACTGTGACTATGGGCACATACCACCACACCCCCGCAACTTACCCATCCTCCCCACCCTAGTGAAATCCCCAAGTTCACAACCCTGGTAGCTCTAGGCATCAGTGGCTTTGCCTTCTATAGAGTGGACAACATGATAGCATCTTAGAACAAGCAGTCATGGGGACTAGGGAGTCTGGGGGTTCTCTCCTCATTCAGGATTAAACCGACCACCTGAAGGGGTCACATGGCTTGCCTCAGTCGCCAGACAAGGTCAGGAGAGTATTTTTGGGACAGACATTAGAATGTTGAAAGGGAGGACACTGCAAAGTCACTTTCATAGTCACAGTATCCCCCTGACAGATAGAGTGGCAAACTCATTTTCATTCCGTTTGCCTTTGAAGAAGCTCTAAACCATTTTAATTCTTTTTTTTCTTTTTTTTTTTTTCTCTGAGACAGAGTCTCCCTCTGTTGCTCAGGCTGCAGTGCAGCAGTGCAATCTCGGCTCACTGCAACCTCCACCTCCTGGGTTCCAGCAGTTCTCCAGCCTCAGCCTCCCCGGTAGCTGGGACTACAGGCACCCGCCGCCATGCCCGAATAATTTTGCATTTTTAGTAGAGACGGGGTTTCACCATGTTGGCCAGGCTGGTCTCAAACTCCTGACCTCAAGTGATCCACCCACCTCCACCTCCCAAAGTCCTGGTATCACAGGCATGAGCCACCGCGCCTGGCCAGCATTTTAATTCTTAAAATTTACATGTTCATGATGACACAGAGACAGGCTTTCTGTTTAGGAGAGGGCTGGATTCCATGAAGGCTGATGGATTATATGTTGCACATTCTGGAATGAACATGAGAGATCAGAATCGAGCTTCCCACATGGTGGGTCACACTGAGCAACCCAGTGTTTTCCAGGAGTGTTGAGAGAAGTGAAGTTTGTGAGTGTTGATAAATGTTGAGTGTATGGTAGAATATATATTTCTTAGGAATAACGATGGCAAGAAAAACCTAGCCGCTGCCTCCCCAAGTAGAAAACTACTTGGGGCATTCCAAAGTGGCAGGACAACCTATAAATATCATACACCGATTAAAACAATTCTTTAAGATATCTATCTGCCCCTGCCCCTGTGGCTCCCTCATGGAGAATACATTTTAGCTTGTTTGTAATCAGTGGTAAGCAGGCAACAGCTGCCTACTTGGTATATTTTTATGTTGAGAAAATACAGAGCACCTGTTTATTAATAACAATCATCTGTTCAGCGAGAATAACTACGTGGATCAGCATCTGCTCGGGGCCTTCAGCCCGGAATGCTGGCAGCCCCTGAGGCTCTCAGTTTGGAAGGCTGCAGGTCCCCCGATAGACCCACTTCACTGTTCTATCTGGCTGTCTGCCTCTCAGTTCCTTCAGCACCACCTGGGTGGGGGTCTCTATGGTCGAGCTGGTTCTTGGTATAGGAAAATGTTGCAACAATCAACGTGAGAAAGCACTGCACGCGCCATGTATGTGCTGGGATGCTGGGCTGAAATGTATAATTGAGCAAGTGTTACCACATTCGTCTGTGGAATTCTGTTTAATAGCTCTGGTCATGTGTGCTGATTGGGTCTCAAACCTGGATCTCTCACCCCAACATCTTTCTTGAAAATCTTTTTTTCTTTTTTTATTTTTTTGCGAGACGAACTCTCATTCTGTCGCCCAGGCTGGCATGCAGTGGTGCAATCTCAGCTCACTGCAACCTCTGCCTCCAGGATGCAAGCAATTCTCTTGCCTCAGCCTCCCAAGTAGCTGGGACCACAGGTGCGCACCACCACACCCAGTTAATTGTTTGTATTTTTAGTAGAGACGGTGTTTCACCATGTTAGCCAGGTTGGTCTCAATCTCCTGACCTCGTGATCCGCCTGCCTCGGCCTCCCAACGTGCTGGGATCACAGGAGTGAGCCACCGTGCCCAGCCGAAAGTCTTTCTTTTTAAATAAATGTTATAAAAATACTAAAACATACAGTGAATAATATAAAACCCACGTGCCACTATCCAACTTAAATAATAAAGCTACTAATCCTGTTTTGCCCTCTGCAAACTCATCCTTCATCCCATTCTCTTTCTTTCCCTTTATAAACATCCTGCAGCTGGGCACAGTGGCTGCACCTGCAGTCCCAGCTACTTGGGAGGCTGAGACTGGAGGATCACTTGAGCCTAGGAGTTTGTGGCTGTAGTGTGCTATGATTGCACCTGTGAAATAGCCACTAAATTCCAGCCTGGGCAGCATAGCGAGACTCCATCTTCATTTTTTTTCTTTTCTTTTTTTTTAATTTTAATTTTTATCATTTTTAAATATTCTTTTTTATTTTTATTTTTTTTAAAGATGGGGTTTCACCATGATGGCCAGGCTGGTTTTGAACTCCTGAGCTCAGGTGATCCACCCACCTTGGCCTCCCAAAGTGCTAGGATTACAGGCGTGAGCCACCACACCCAGCCAAGACTCCATCTTTAAATGAAATCCTTTTTTTTTTTTTTTTAGATGGAATCTCTATCACCCAGGCTAGAGTGTAGTGGTACCATCTTGGCTCACTGCAACCTCTGTCCCCCAGGTTCGAGTGATTCTCGAGTGCCTCAGCCTCCCGAGTATCTGGGACTACAGGTGTGCATTACCACACCTGGCTAATTTTTGTATTTTTAATAGAGGTGGGATTTCACTGTGTTGGCCAGGCTGGTCTCAAACTCCTGACCTCAGGTGATCCACCCACCTCAGCCCCCAAAGTGCTGGGATTACAGGCATGCGCCACTGTGCCCAGCCTCCTTGTTTGTTTTTATATTTCTACAGCACATATATGTTTACATATGTAAAAATGTATTTTTATTGGGGTGAAATTCAAAAAATATATTTTTATTGGGGTGAAATATAACATAAAATGAAGCACTGTAAACATGAACAATTCAGTGGCATTTAGAACATTCACAGTGCTATGCTCCACCACCTCTCTCTAGTTCCAGAACATTTTCGTCACCCCCAAAGGACACCCCATGCCCATCAGTAGTCACTCCCCATTTCTCCCCCTCTGTCCCCTGCAACCACCAATCCGCTCTGTCTCTATGGATTTACCTATTCTGGATAGTTCATATAAATGGAGTCATACAATATATGGCATTTGGTGCCTGGCCTCTTTGACTTAGCAGACATAATGCTTTCAAGGTTCATCTATGTTTAGCATGTTTTATAGCTGAATAATATCTCATTGCACAGATAGACCTCATTTTGCCTATCCATTCTTCTACAGATGAACATTTGGCTTATGTGAATAGCGCTGCAATGCACATTCGTGTATAGGTAATTGAGTGTATAGTGTTGCTTTGGATTTCTCTAAACTTTATATCATACTTCAACTTGTTTTGATTGTTCAATGTTAGGTTCTTTTTTTTTTTTTTGAGACAGAGTCTGGCTCTGTTGCACAGGCTGGAGTGCAGTAGAGCAATCTTGGCTCACTGCGACCTCCACTTCTGGGTTCAAGGGATTCTTCTGCCTCACCCTCTCAAGTAGCTGGGACTACAGGTGCACACCATCATACTTGGCTAATTTTTTGTATTTTTAGTAGAGACGGGGTTTCACTATGTTGATCAGGCCGGTCTTGAACTCTTGCCTCAGCCTCCCAAAGTGCTGGGATTATAGATGTGAGTCACCACGCTCAGCCTAGCCCATTTATTTTCACTGCTGCAAAGCATCTCATTTTAAAAAAGTATTTTATTTTATTATTTTCTTGAGACAGGGTCTCACTCTGTCACCCAGGCTGGAGTACAGAGGCGTGATCACAAGTTGCTATAGCCTTGACCTCCTGCACCCAAGCAATCCTCCCATGTTGGCTTCCAGAGTAGCTGGGACTACAGGCATGTGCCACCACACCTAGCTAGTTTTTGTATTTTTAATCAAGACGGGGTTTCATCATGTTGTCCAGGCTGGTTTCGAACTCCTGCATCAAGCAGTTCTCCCGCCTCGGCCTGCCAAAGTGCTGGGATTATAGACATAAGCCACTGTGTCTGGTCCAAAGCATCCCATTGCACGAATCCAACAATGTATTTATCCATCCCTTGTTTGAGAACATTCAGATTATTTCCTGCTTTCCCTCTTACAATGCTGCAGAAACTTTCTTGTCCATAGCTCCTAAGGCACGTGTACAAGAGCTTCTCTAGGGCGCATATCTGAGTTTTACACTCTCTGATCCGCCATCTGCGGTGGGGCCGCCACCAAAATGCAGATTTTCATGAAAACCCTTACGGGGAAGACCATCATCCTCTAAGTCAAACCCTCAGATATGATAGAAACTGTAAAGGCTAAGATGCAGGATAAGGATGGAATCATCAAAGACTGATCTGGGCTGGCAAGCAACTGGAAGATGGACGCACTTTGACTACGGCATTCAAAAGGAGTCTACTCTTCCGCTTGTGTTGACACTTCGTGGTGGTGCTAAGAAAAGGAAGAAGTCTAATGCCACTCCCAAGGAGAATAAGCACACGAGAAAGAAGCTTAAACTGGCTGTCCTGAAATCCAAATAAAGCAGGAAAAGCCTCACGACAAACCTCTCGAACACCGAACTGGGGAGGAAGGGGTGATTTATTCGTCAGGGAGCTGCAGAGGCATAGCTAACAGCCAGCTCACCTAACAAAGTCCCTGCCCTTTTAAGGGCTTACAGCTCTAGAAATTACATGTGAAAGGTCTTGGTCCATGGAGTAGGCGTGGGGTACATGACTTAGGTTGGGGTTTGATTGTGTTTAAGTAACAGCAATGCCTTCCGGAAAGGTTCCTCCATACCATGCCTGTGATCTATAGGAGGGCAATTAAAGGTGGCGCCCGGTCTGCCAGCCTTTACTTCTCCTGTTGAAATGCAATGTGGAAGTCAAGGGGGAGGTGGTCTAAGATGCTTCAGGGTGATTAAGGGTCTCCTTCCTCAGTGGATGAGAATGACAAAATCAGTCGCCTTCGTGGAGACTGCCCTTCTGATGGCTGTGGTGCTGGAGTGATTATGGCAAGCCACTTCACAGATGTTATTGCGGCAAATGTCTTCAACAAACCAGAAGACAAGTAACTGTATGAGTTAATAAAAGACATGAACTGGGCCGGGCGCGGTGGCTCAAGCCTATAATCCCAGCACTTTGGGAGGCTGAGGCGGGTGGATCACAAGGTCAAGAGATCGAGACCATCCTGGTCAACATGGTGAAACCCCATCTCTACTAAAAAATACAAAAATTAGCTGAGCATGGTGGTGCGCGCCTGTAATCCCAGCTACTCAGGAGGCTGAGGCAGAATTGCTTGAACTGAGGAGGCGGAGGTTGCGGTGAGCCGAGATCGCGCCATTGCACTCCAGTCTCGGTAACAACAGCGAAACTCCGTCTCAAAAAAGAAAAAAAAAAAAGACATGAACTAACAAAACAAAAAAAGAGAGAGTTATAAGGTCTCAGGGAAGCCCTTCATCAAATGTACTTGTTATTGTCAAATATGAGCTGTCTTTTCAGGAGCCTCCCAGTGTTACCAGCCTTGGCCATGCATTAGAATCACCTGGGAACTTTTAAAAAATTTGTAGGCATATGGATAACTCCGTGTTGATATTCACTTGGGGTGGCTGGCAAAATATTAAAGGTATTAATTATTAGGAAAAGTTATAGATTGTAATCTCAAACCTTTCGGAAGGCCCAAAGGTTTTATTGAGGCATGCTGAAGGCAGCCACCTCATTCGTATTAGCATAGGAAAGAGATAGGGCCAATCAAAGGCCTTACCCCACATCCCTTTGTCTCCACTGTGCTTACTCATGTAAATTTTGTGCTGGGTGGGCCCCTCCAAGGAAGATCAAAGGGGAATTACCTGTTTAATAGCATTTGCTCTGCGCCCCCCAACCTGAAGCTTTTATCAGTTGTAAAACCATTCTCTTAATCATGTTAATTATCCACAAGTGTGTTAATTTAGAACCTCTGTTGTAACATCCAGGGAATAAATGTGTGGATGGACAGAGGGTCTTGGTGGATTGGTTGCATTTCACCCTCACCCACTTGTATCACTCCACTCCTGCAACCTGTGGAATCATAGTCTCCAGGGATGGGACTGGAGGCTGCAATTTTGAAAGCCCCCTGAGTGATCACTCAGCCAAGGTGGAGAACAGCTGGGGCCAAGTCCTGGCCCACTCTGTCAGCTCATAGAGGGCTGCCAACATCTTAGACTTGCTAATATCACTCAGCAGTTGAGCAAAGAGAAGGGACTAAATAAACATAGTCTGAAGGAGTAGACAAAGCATTTCAAACAAACCCTTTAGGGCTGGGCCCAGTGACCCATGCCTGTAATCCCAGCACTTTGGGAGGCCGAGGTGGGCAGATCACTTGAGACCAGGAGTTCGAGACCAGCCTGGCCAACATGGTGAACCCTGTCTCTATTAAAAATATAAAAATTAGCCAGATGTGGTGGTGCACATCTGTAATCCGTTACTCAGGAGGCTGAGGCAGGAGAATAGCTTGAGCCCGGGAGGCAGAGGTTACAGTGAGCCAAGATGGCGCCACTGCACTCCAGCCTGGGCTACAGAGTGAGACCCTGTCTCAAAATCAATCAATCAATCTACTAAAACACTTTAGGTTGGGCATGGTGTTGCATGCCTGCAGTCATGGTTCCTGTCTCCTACCGTTTGAGGATTAAAGGAAATGCTGTATGTAGAGCACTTGGCATGTATTAAGTGCTCAATCAAGAGTAGTTCCTGCAGCCTGGTGAGAAAAATGGCTCACACCTGTAACCACATGTTGGGAGGCTGAGGCCTCCTAAGGAGGACCCCTTGAGGCCAGGAGTTTGGGATAAGCCTGGGCAATAAAAAGAAACCCCACCACCACCACCATCTCTACAAAAAATAATAAAAATTAGCTTGGCATAGTGGTACACAGCTGTAGTTCCAGCTACTCAGGAGGCTGGAGTGGGAGGATCAACTTGAGCTCAGGAGTTGGAGGCTGTAATGAGCTGTGATTGCCGCTGCACTCCAGCCTGGGCTACAGAGCGAAGGCCCTTTCTCTAGAATGAAAAAGAGAGAGTAGCTGCCACTTTCAGTGTTGTTGATAAAGCAGGTGGATGTTTCTGAAAATGCAGCAGACACAGCCTTAGACTGGAAGAGGCTGATGAGTTACTGAGCCCCCAGACAAAGCTGGCAGAGCCACCAGAGCGGGGCTGTGTGACTTGAGAAGCTGTTCTATATATGAGGGTCCATGTTAGGCAATCGCTTTTTTTTTTTTTTGAGATGGAGTTTCACTCTTGTTGCCCAAGCTAGAGTGCAATGGCATGATCTTGGCTCACTGCAACCTCCATCTCTTGGGTTCAAGTGATTCTCCTGCCTCAGCCTCCCATGTAGCCAGGATTACAGGTGTGCGCCACCATTTTTTGTATTCTTACTAGAAACAGAATTTCACCGCATTAGCCAAGCTGGTCTCGAACTCCTGACCTCAAGTGATCCACCCACCTTGGCCTCCCAAAGTACTGGGATTACAGGTGTGAGCCACTGCACCCAGCCCTATGTTAGGCATTATTAAAGAAAAGGATTAGGGGCAGTAGCTTTCCTGTAGCAAGTGCTCACTATGTGCCAGATACTGGGCAAAGGAGTTTGCAGACATCTCTCATTTTATCCTCACAATCCATGAGGCAGGTATGACTATTCTTCCCACTGTGCAGAGGGAAAACAAGTCACATGGAAGTACGTCACACAGCAGAGCTAGGATTGGAACGGAAGCGCCTGCATCCCGCCCGCTGTGCTATGCCTCCCCTTGATGCTTTCCTGTGTCTGCCACTTAGCTTTGCTCTGGTGAGTGACAAGCTGTATCAGCGGAAAGAGTCTGTCATCAGTTCTGTGCACACCAAGGTGAAAGGGATAGCAGAAGTGAAAGAGGAGATAGTGGAGAACGGAGTCAAGAAGCTGGTGCACCACGTCTTTGACACCGCAGACTACACCTTCCCTTTGCAGGTAAGCACCTTATAGTGTTCTCCCAGGCTTGTCGCTTTGCCAGGGCCTTGCCTGCCCCTTTTCCCTAGGACCTAGAGCCCCGCTCCAGAAAAAAACATTGGCCCTATTTTAAAAGCTCTGTGAACATCCCAACTGAGAAAACCTAAAAATTGCAAAACTGGGTGAGATCCAGCAGCTCAGAGGAGACGATTCTTTGCTTTATGAAGTCCTACAGGGTTCCTCAAAATAGCAGCATGTCCTGAGTGCGTTGAAAACAGGATTAGATTCACTCACGCTTGATGTATCCGCAGCTTTTTAGAGGCACAGCCACCAAGCCAGCAAAGTCTGCCTAGATTCAGGACAGAGAACTTTCTATGAAGAGCACCAGTCTTTCTAGATTGTCTGTGTGGCATTTTATCAACAAAAACGTCTCCAGGAGACCATTCTTGGGTACATTTTTGTACAAAGAAAGGATGTAAATGACAAAAAGAGGAAAGGCGTCCGTCACAGAGAGAAGAGACTAATTTAGAGACTGACTAAATTTAAAAGCAGAGAAAATGAAAGCAGCATGGCCAAAAAGGAGAAATTAAAGTAGGGTTGAAGAGGCCAAAAACAACAGATAAGGGGCTGGGAGGGACAAAGGGGCACATTTGCAGCCTCTGGGAGCTAAAACGCTTTGCAAAAACCCCTAAAGCCCAAGCCGCTGTTTGCTTCTAACAGTGTCAAGAAAATCCTGTGATTCCTCAGGTGGTGGGATGCTCTCGTGCCCCTTAATTAAAGTCTGAGAACATCTGAACGGTGTTCCGACGAAGGCTGCTCCCTTACCCTCGCCTCCCCAGGTCTCTTGAGTTTCAATGTAATGAGATTCTACTGTGTAAAAAAATATGAAAAGGCTGCTTTTGAGACTGCTTTGGTAAACGACTCCTCAATCCATTCGAATGTTCCTTCGCTGTTCTCAGCTCAGCAGGGCTGCTCCTCCAGCTTTGAGATTAAGCCCTCGGCATATTCCAAGTTGCCCACAGACCCTGATTTCTAGAAGCTTAGAAAAGTGGAGAGGTTCACCCCCAGGCACTTAGCAAGCTGGATTCTTATAATTAAGTAGCTTCTCTTTTCAAAGGCCTTGCATTGCCTTAGGGTCTCCTTCTCCGCAGGGGAATTCTTTCTTCGTGATGACAAACTTTCTCAAAACAGAAGGCCAGGAGCAGCAGTTGTGTCCTGAGGTAAGAAGGGGACCGGGAGTGGTGGATTGGGTCATAAGAGTTCCTGGGGGAGGTGCAGGTCAAAAGCAGCAGAAATTAGGACCCTGAGCTGTATTTGAGCCGACAAATATTTACTGAGTACCTGCCTCTTTTGTAGGGTAGGGCTGGGCTGAGTGGAGGAAGGGAGAGAACACACCCACTTAGAGTCTCAGCCCCTGCATCAGGCGCATGTGCCCCCATGACTCCCCACCACCCCAGACAGTCTTTCCCAACTTGGCTTTGCTCTCTCCACAATGCTGCCCCTTTCTGGAAAACCTTCTTCCCTATCAAATCATATTTGTTTTCTTCTGGGCCAGGTGTGGTGGCTCACACCTATAACCCCAGCACCTTGGAAGACCGAGGCAGGAGGATCCCTGGAGCCCAGGAGTTCAAGACCAACCTGGGCAACATAGTGAGACCTTGTCTCTAAAAACAAAATAAAACGAAAACTGTATTTGTCCTATTGTGTACCTCACCATCCTGCTCTCTGCTCTTCAAGATGAAAACCAGCTATTCTTCTAAGTTTATCTTTACCAGTGTGTTACTGTTACACGTTACCTGTAACTCCCAACCTCCCAGCCTCCCCTCTCAGGTAATGTAACCGTGCTGTTATCAGGGACCATTCCCAACACTGAGGGATGCAGCAGCACTGGTAATACCCAGCCAGATTCCCCACTGATGAGTAGGACCAGCCCTGCTGGTAGGGTTTTGCTCACAGGCCCACTCTGGCAAGGTCTAGCTTCCTGAGTGTCCAGGAGCTCCGGGCAAAAATGCCGTCTTCAAGTACATCATTTGTACCCAAACTCGGAACCAAGATGACATCCCCTTGGTGTGTATCTTGATAACACTTCCCCTAAAAGGAGAGCTCTCTACGTTTGTGTTGTCCTCATCTACCCTTAACTATCCCTGCTGCTCAGATGAAATCTCTTGACAGCCAGGCCAGCCTAGCCCTCCCTTCTGCCTCCCTTCCTAGCAGTATTCCATCTCCAATCCACTTTGGGGGCCCTGGTTTTCTTTTGTCCCATTCTCTGGTCATCTCTACACCATATACCACACTCCACCCCTGTGTACACAAAAGACACTTTTGGAGTTATTGAGACTTGGAAGAAAAGAGAGTTAGGATAGCCCAGAGATTAAGACCCTGGGCTCTGAAGGTTCAAAACTTAAACTTCTTAGCTCTGTGACCTCAGGCAGGCGACTCTTCACCTCTCTGTGCCAAATTGTGTGCATCTGTAAAATGGGGCTGAGAACAAAACCTAGCTGTTAGGATTGTTGAAACAAATAAGTGAATACCTGTGACATGCTTAAAACAAGGCATGGTACATTATAATCACTCAATGAATGTCAGCTGTTATGATTCAAATGCCATGTTACTCCTCCTCAGATGGGATGTCACTCAGAGTGGTTGGAACCCAACAGGCTCCGTGGGTGTACTGCCAGCCCAGAGAGCACATGTGACTCTTTGGGATTTTAACTTATGCTCTGGGCTGGTTTGGGCTAGTCTAATTGAACATTTGCCTCCTCTCTGCCCACCAACACACACTCTATCTCTGGTTGTCTTGGTAAATATCACCAAGTCCCAGTTATACACCAACATGGATAGATCAGTTATGTGTTGCTACAAAACAAACTACCCTGATTATGGTGGACTTAACACAAGCATTTATTAACTCTCACAGGTCAATGGTTGACTAAGTTCAGCTGGGCGGTTCTTCTGCTGGTCTCACCAGGGATCTCTTATGGAGTTGCAGTTGGATGGCAGCTGGGGCTGGCATTCTTTGGAGCCTCAGTTGGCACCCAGGGATGGCTGAACATCTCTTCTTCTCTGGGTACCCCCAAGACTTTTCCTCTGTGCAGTCTCTCCACATTGTCTCTCTAGCAGGGTAGTCAAACTTTCTAATAGTGACTCAGGTTTCTCAAAACAAAAAAATAGAAGTTTCCAGGCCTTCTTAAGGCTTAGGCCTGGAACTGGCAACAGCATTCCTTCTGCTGTTTCTATTGGTTTTACAGTCACAGCACAGGCTCAGCTTCAGAAAGCAGGGGGAACACTCCACCTCTCAATTGAGAAAGTGACCAAGAATTTGTGGCCATTTTTAATCCATGCAACAATTGCAAAAGAGAAGATTAAAAGAAAATTAATGCTGTTTTTTTTTTTAATTTTAGAATTCATTTTGGAGAGCAAAATAAAACAGATTTCTGTTCTTTCCTGAGATTTATCTCCAGTTGATAATGAAAATATAACTTTCCATGAGCCACAGTGAATGATCACACATTCATTCATTCCATGACTATCAAGACCTACTATGTGTCAGGCACTTGGGCTACAAAGATATGACCTGGGCTCTGCATTCAAAGGGTTCATAGTCTAATTTGGGGAATCACAGGAGGAGACTAGGAGCCTGCCAGGTGACAAGCCAGCCTGGGAAGTTATTGAGACTTGGAAGAAAAGAGAGTTAGGATAGCTCTCTTTTGAGAGAGTTTGAAAACTATTAGAAACATTCATTGAGCATGAACTATGTTCTAAATCTTTTCTTTTCATAACTCATTTAATCTTCACAACAACCACGCAAGACAAATCTGTTCACCCTGCTTTTACTAATGAGGAAATTGAGGCTCAGAGAAGCAAGTGAGTTGGCCGAGGTCTCTCGGCTACAAGATAGTGAAGCTACTGCTGAACCAGGTATACTTGGGTCCAAGAACTAGGTCTTTGACCTGAATCACTGTAGAAACCTCAAACTGCACAGATGACAAGGAGCAGAGGCTATTTTCTTTTTCTTTTCTTTATTTTTATTTTTTTGTTTGAGATGGAGTTTTGCTCTTGTTCCCCAGGCTGGAGTGCAATGATGTGATCTCAGCTCACTGCAGCCTCTGGCTCCCAGATTCAAGTGCTTCTCCTGCCTCAGCCTCCTGAGTAGCTGGAATTACAGGCATGTACCACCATGCCTAGCTAATTTTTTTGGTATTTTTAGTAGAGACAGAGTTTCTCCATGTAGGTCAGGCTGGTCTTGAACTCCTGACCTCAGGTGATCTGCTCACCTTGGGCTCTCAAAGTGCTGGGATTATAGGCATGAGCCACTGCGCCCGGACGCAGAGGCTATTTTCACACCTATGTCATGTTCTGGCATCCCCAGGACTGGCCATGCAGCCTGCTCCCTAGAAAACAGGAAGAGAATATGCATATGACCAGGGTAGCTCATTTCTCTTTTCCATGTTCTATAATTCAGCCCTGAGACCCAGCTGGTCTCATTATCTTGGGCCAGGCGAGTGTCCTGGCCAATGTCCCTCAGTTCCACTTGTCCTGCTGAGTCTCCGCACCTGTCTGCCCTACTCAGTCCTTTCAGCCACAGGGCTACTTGGACCAGGCCTCCTGTCCTCCACACCAGCCACCATCCCTGAAAGTGATCCCTGGCTGCCCAGAACTCTGCTTTCCCCATTTTTATTGGGATATATTTCACATACCATAAAACCCAGCATTTTAAAGTATAAAATTCAGTGGTTTTTAGTATATTCGTGGAGTTGTGCAACCAGCACCATTGTCTAATTCCAGAATATTTTCTTTATTTTCCCTTTTCTTTCTTTCTTTCTTTCTTTTTTTTTTTTTGAGGTGGAGTTTTGCTCTTGTTGCCCAGGCTAGAGTGCAGTGGCAAAATCTAAGCTCACTGCAACCTCTGCCTCCTGCCTTAGCCTCCCTAGTAGCTTGGATTACAGGTGCGCACCACCATGCCTAGTTAATTTTTGTGTTTTTAGTAACTACAGGGTTTTA
The DNA here is from genome assembly GCF_049354715.1 of Callithrix jacchus. Lineage (NCBI taxonomy): Eukaryota > Metazoa > Chordata > Mammalia > Primates > Cebidae > Callithrix > Callithrix jacchus. The sequence goes on from NC_133510.1 coordinate 124,364,139, forward strand.
CCATGTTGACCAGGCTGGTCTCGAACTTCTGACCTCGGGTGATCTGCCCACGCCGGCCTCCCAAAGTGCTGGGATTACAGGCATGAGCCACCATGCCCAGCCTTCAGAACATTTTCATCACCCACAAAGGAAACTCCAAATCCATTAGCAGTTGCTCCCCATTCTCCCCTTCCGGTGGTCCCTGGCCACCACCAATCTGCTTTCTGTCTCTAAAGATGCCTGTTCTGGACGTTTCCAAATAGGATCCTACCTGATGTGGCCTTTTGTGTCTGACTTCTTTCAGCATCATGGTTTTGTTTGTTTGTTTGTTTGTTTTAGATGGTGTCTCACTCTGTCGCCCAGGCTGGAGTGCAGTGGCATGATCTCAGCTCACTCCAACCTCTGCCTCCTGGATTTGAGCAATTCTCTACCTCAGCCTTCTGAGTGCATGGGATTACAGGCACCCGCCACCATGCTCGGCTAATGTTTTTTGTATTTTTAGTAGAGACGGGGATTTGCCATCTTGGCCAGGCTGGTCTTGAACTCCTGACCTTGTGATCCACTGCCTCAACCTCCCAAAGTGCTGGGATTACAGGCATGAGTCACTGCGCCTGGCCTAGCATCACGTTCTTGAGATTCATCTATGTTGTAGCCTGCGTCAACGCTTTGTCCTTCTATGGCTACATACGATTCTGTGTATGAATGTACCACATTTTATTTGTCCATTCATCCATCAGAGGCCGCTTGCATGGTTTCCATGTTTTGGCAATTCTGAGTACTGCTGCTATAAACATTGATTTGCACCTTCTGGTGGACATAAATCACTTCTCCATGTCTTAGTAACACATATCATTTACTCCCCACTCTCCCATCCTTCTCTCTGCAGTATCCCACCCGCAGGACACTCTGTTCCTCTGACCGGGGTTGTAAAAAGGGATGGATGGACCCGCAGAGCAAAGGTACCTTCTGCTTCTTTTCGTGAGACCCTAGGGATGGGTGGTCTGGCATCGTGGTAACATTTGCGATGCCCAGTTCAGGCCTTCAGCCTCTGCTCTCAGCTGCCTTCTTCCACCATCACCAAGCCATAGGTGAGTCTGCCCATGCTTCGACTCTGTCCCCAGCAGACCAGCTGCTGACTGTAAACGTGATACCAGTTTCCCAGTGAGAGAAGCTCTGAAAAGCTTCGCAGGGTCAAGGTTCTCATTGGTAGAAAAATCACATGGCCCGGCATGGCACCGTGGCTCACATCTGTAATCCCAGCACTTTGGGAGGCTGAGACGGGCAGATCATGAGGTCAGGAATTCGAGACCAGCCTGACCAACATGATGAAACTCCGTCTCTACTAAAAATACAAAATTAGCCGAGTGTGGTGGCACTTGCCTGTAGTGCCAGCTACTCAGGAGGCTGAGGCAGGAGAATCCCTTGAACCCAGGAGGCAGAGGTTGCAGTGAGCCAAGATCATGCCACTATACTCCAGCCTGGGCAACAGAGAAAGACTCTCTGTCTCAAAAGAAAAATCACATGGCCCATAGCACCACCTGAGTTTTCTAAACATTCTCCCTGAATCTCCTCAAAGGTTGAGGATCATGAACGTATACACTCAGGGCACCTGGCAGCAATATCCGTGTTAACCTGCAGAATTTTTTTATTTTTTACTTAAAACTTTTTTTTGTATTATTTTATTTTTCTTTTGATTTTATTTATATCTAAGAACCATGCTATTGCAATACCTACAGAATTGCTTTATCTCATGTTTTAACTTAAAAAAGCACAGGGCACCAGGTGCAGAGGCTTGTGCCTGTAACCTCAGCACTTTGAGAGGGTGAGGTAGGTGGGTCACTTGAGGTCAGGGGTTTGAGACCACACTGGTCAACATGGTGGTGTACTAAAAATACAAAAACCAGCCAGGTGTGACGGTGCACACTTGTAATCCCAGCTACTTGGGAGGCTAAGGCAAGAGAATTACTGGAACCTGGGAGGCAGAGGTTGAAGTGAGCTGAGATCACACCACTGCACTCCAGTCTGGGCGACAGAGCAAGACTCTGTCTCAAAAAAAAAAAAAAAAAAAAAAATCAGTGGTTATAATGCAAACACACAGCAAAAGGCATATAACCATTCTTTTATTCTGCTCCACACTATATGGGTATTTGAGTTGATACAAAGATTTTAACATTGCTCACTATTTATTTTTCCCTTGGAAACTGGTTCATCGTCCTGACACTCCAGGAAGATGCGCCATGTTAATTTCATGGCTTTGCGCATGCTGCACAGGCTGTGTACCCCTTGAGGGACCTGCGCCCCTTTAAGAGGCCATGTTCTAGTCCATTTATACTGAGAGCATACACCTGTTCTGCTCCCCTCAGGGGCATCTTTTCTTGTAAAGAAACAAAAGGAGCCAACAGAATCCACAGTCTTTCTGTGTTGTCTCTGATCGTTATTAGGAAGCTCATCATCCAATGTTTTGCTCGTCTGCTTTGCCTTGTGTTCGCTATGGTTAGGGTGGGGCTGATGGACGCTGAAGTCGTTGTGATTAGGATGGGGTTGATAGATGCTGGAGTCGTGGTCAGGATGGGGGAGGGCAGCTGAACTGCGTGGGTTGGAAAGCCTGGTCAAAGCCTAATCTCTAGCCTGGGTCGAGTTAATGACGTCCCTCCTGGAGAACTTCCTCTCCACAGTCCTTTCACATCTGTGGTTCTGCGATGCTTTGACCTCCACAGGAATTCAGACCGGAAGGTGTGTAGTGTATAAAGGGAACCAGAAGACCTGTGAAGTCTCTGCCTGGTGCCCCATTGAGGCCGTGGAAGACGCCCCCCGGTGAGTCGCGTGGGGAGACAGACCGTGGCCCTCGGCAGCGGCCAGATGAGGCCTTGCTGAGGCTGCCTGGGCTTTCCCCTCTCAGCATAGCCCTGCCAAGTCCTGGGTCCTACTGGCTTGAGGACCCCGTGCTCTGGATACACTGCTTGGTACAAACCAGAGTCTCTGGGAGGGCTATGGTGGTTGGTAAACTACTGTAATGATTCTGTACCAGCTGGTAAATAGCTACTACCCTGAGCATCCTTGGGTGTCCCTGGCCCCCTTCCCTCCCCCAGCTCTTCCAGGGCACCTCCAGACCTCTCCTCTAGTGCCACAGCAGGGTCCCTTCCAACTTGTCAGTGTCTATACTGAGTGACTAAGAATAGGAAGGAAGGAGGGAGATGAAAGGGAAGGATGAAGCAAGGGAAGAGAAGGGGAAGGGGAGGGAAAAGGAGAAGCGGTGAGGGCAAAGGAGAGGAGGGAGAGGGAAAGGGCGTTTTCTCAAATTAAATGCTCACAGTGACATACAGATTTGGTGGTCCCCTGTATTGATTTTTATTGTCAACACACAAAGTCAGGATGTTAAATCTCAGCAGCCACAAGCGCTGATGCATTTCAGCAGGGAATAGTTAGACCTGGATTCAATTCGTAGCTCTAACACATTTTTGCTGTGTGTCCTTGGGCAAGTGGCTGAACCTCTCTGAGTTTCAGTATCCTCGTCTGTAAAATCAGAATAATAATTTCGCCAACCTCATAGGGCTGTTGTAAGGATTAAATGAGATGATACTTGTCCAGTTATTGTAAAGTAAGCCTCATGTCTGTCTTATACACACACACAATCTGCCCCTAGGAGTGTGGTGGTCCAGCATTGTCCAACTTTATGCAGTGATAGAAATGTTTTGTATATGTGGCGTCCAATAGGGTAGCTACTAGGTACATGTGGATGGCTACTGAGTACATGAAATGTGACTACTACATTTTTTAAATATAGATAGATAGATAGGTCTTGCTCTGTTGCCAGGCTGGTTTTGAGCTCCTGGACTCAAGCAATCCTCCCTCCTTGGCCTCCCTAAATTTTGGGATTACAGGTGTGAGCCGCTGCTCCCAGCCTGAATTTTTAATTAAATTTAAATCTAAATAGCCACACATGCCTAATGGCTACCATACTGAACAGCGCAGCTCTAGACCAGTATGATTCAGGATCATTCCCTCAGCATCCCTGGGCAAAGAGAAAACGGCCCCACGCTGGCTTGTAGAAGGCTCAGGTGAAGTTTTCCCAGTGTCAGGGTGGGATGCACTCAGAAGCGTCACCCCCAACGGTCCTCAATCGCTGATAGCTCCACTCAGGCTCATTTCTAGGGCAGGGAAGTTTGTTTGACATAGAAGGAATCACCCAGCTCTGGGAGATAGAGCAGCCTACATTCAAGTAGTCCTTGGTTCAAGACAAGGGGCCCTTGGCTGGCTGTGGTTTCAGTTCCAGCTCTGCCATCAACTCATTCCTCAGATAAACTGTGCATCTCCAGTGTGCCTGCCTCTGGGCTAGATTTTGACATGGCCTTGGGCAAGCAACTCCCTGCACTTCAGTTTCTCATATATCATGTGAATTAGCTAAGATAGTTCATTAAATCATTCATTCAATACATCCATCACCATGTAGTAGGTGTTTGATATTTATTTCATATGTAACTATGCACAAGAGGCTGCTAAATTTTAGGTAAAATACAAGTCCCAGATATGGAGTGAGTCCCAACCACTGTACATACCTGAATGTATAATTATATCAGTGTGAGAGGTGTCACAGTAAATGCCATCGGGTCTTGCATTAGTCTGTTCTCACTATAAAGAACTACTTAGCCGGGTGCGGTGGCTCACACCTGTAATCCCAGCACTTTGGGAGGCTGAGGCAGGTGAATCATGTGAGGTCAGGAGTTCAAGACCAGCCTGGTCAACATGGTGAAACCCCGTTTCTACTAAAAAATACAAAAATTAGCCAGGTGTGGTGGCGCATGCCCATAATCCCAGCTACTCAGGAGGCTGAGGCAGGAGGATCACTTGAACCCAGGAGGTGAAGGCTTCAGTGAGCCAAGATGGCACCACTGCACTCCAGCCTGAGTGACAGAGTGAGACTCCATCTCAAAAGAAAAAGAACTACCTGAGACTGAATACTTTATGAAGAAAAGAGGTTTTAATTGACTCAGAGTTCCACAGGCTTAACAGGAAGCATGGCTGGGAAGCCTCAGGAAACTTACCATCATGGCAGAAGGCGAAAAGGCAGCAGGTACATCGTACTATGATGAAGCAGGAGCAGGGTTGTGGGGGATGTGCCACACACTTAAATGATCAGATCTTGTGAGAACTCACTCACTATCACAAAAACAGCAGGGGAGAAGTCTGCTCCCATGATTCAATCGCCTCCATGGGAATTACAATTTGAGATGAGATTTGGGTGGGGACGTAGAGCCAAACCATATCAGATCTCAAGAAGGGAGAAATTCTTCTTGGAGAAGCTGGAGATGCTTTGTGGAGTCTCAGCATGCTTTGCCCACTGTTTGGTGTATCCATTTCTCTTCACTCGTCCCAAAGACCAAACCAAGAAACCAGAAGCCTCTGGTCCCACCGACCCACAGACTCCCTCGGTCCCTGCAGTCACTAATGGCCATTTTGCATGTCTCTCTCCCAGCCCTGCACTCTTGAACAGTGCCGAAAACTTCACTGTGCTCATCAAGAATAATATCGACTTCCCCGGCCACAACTATACCACGTAAGTGCCCAGGCTGCCTGGCTGTGTGAGTTATCCACTGCTGCGTAGTGAATTCTCCCAAACCTCAGATGCCTGAAACAGCAAACGCCTATTGTCTCCCATGGTGTCTGTGGGTCAGGAATCTGGGAGTGACTTTGCTGTGTGGTTCTGAATCAAAGTCTGTCAGGTTGTAGCCAAGCTGTCAAGCAGGGCTGCAGTCAGTTCTGGGCTTGACTGGGGCTGGAGAACACTTTTCCAAGCTCTCCACAGTTGGTGGGAGGGCTCAGTTCCTCACCAAGTGAACCTCACCCTAGGGCCACTTGAGTGACCTTGGGATATGGTGGCTGGCTGCCCCCAGAGCAAGGGACCCAAGAGACTGAGTAAGCAACCAAGAGTATAACGAGGATGGAAGCCAGAGTCTTTGGGAGCGACACTCCCGCGTTTCCGCCATAGGCTATTGGTCACACAGGCCGACTCTGGTCTAATGTGGGAGGTGGGGATCACTTGGGGCTTTTCATGGAACCTTTCTAATATACTGGCTCACTTCTGGGAAAGAGACAGATCTGTTTTCTTTTCTTTTCTTTTCTTTTTTTTTTTTTTTTTGAGACAGTCTTGCTCTTGTTGCCCAGGCTGGAGTGCAATGGCGCAATCTTGGCTCACCGCAACCTCCGCCTCCCGGGTTCAAGCGCTGCTCCTTCCTCAGCCTCCTGAGTAGCTCAGACTACAGGCATGCGCCACCACAGGCAGCTAATTTTGTATTTTTAGTAGAGACGGGCTTTCTCCCTGTTGGTCATTCTGGACTCGGCCTCCTGACCTCAGGTGATCTGCCCGCCTCGGCCTCCCAAAGTGCTGAGATTACAGGTATGAACCACCGCACCTGGCCAAGAGACAGACCTGTTTTCAAAAGAGGTGTTTATTTGTGTGTTTGGTTTTAATTATGCACAGGAGAAACATCTTGCCAGGTTTAAACATCACTTGTACCTTCCACAAGACTCAGAATCCACAGTGTCCCATTTTCCGACTAGGAGACGTCTTCCGAGAAACGGGAGATAATTTTTCAGAAGTGGCTATTCAGGTTGGTGGCGCTTTGTGTACCTGGATGTGGGGTGGGGGTGTGTGGAGATGGAGAATGTCAAATAGCCAAGAGGCCGGGCCACTGGGTCTTCATAATGCTGCTCACATTTACTTAGCATTTAGTAAATCCACGCACTGTGCCAAGGGCTATGCTACCTATGCTACCTCATTGAATCCCAAACCAATCTTAGGAGTGAGACCTACTTGGTGTATTCCTTTCCTGTGGCTGCTGTAACAAGTTACCAAAGTTTAGTGGCTTAAAACAACACATATTTTCTTTTCTTTTTCTTTTTCTTTTTTTTTTTTTTGAGACAGAGTCTGGCTCTGTCAGGCTGGAGTGCAGTGGCGCAATCTCAGCTCACTGCAACCTCCACCTCCCAGGTTCAAGTGATTCTCCTGCCTCAGCCTCCTGAGTAGCTGGGATTACAGGAATGTGCCACCATACCCAGCTAATTTTTTTGTATTTTTAGTAGAGACGGGGTTTCATCATGTTGGCCAGGCTGGTCTCGAACATCAGACCTCATGATCTGCCTGCCTCAGCCTCCCAAAGTGCTAGGATTATAGGCATGAGTCACCGTGCCCGGCCTGGACTTGATCTTTAATGGGAGTGTTGGGGGCTTTAAAGCTGTCTGAGTGCAGGAATGGTCTGTTGAAAGTAGTATTTCAGGACAATGAATTTAACAGCGGTGTGTCCCTGATGGGAGCGGGGAGAGTGAGGAGACGCGTTTGTGGCTGCCACAGTCACGCTTATGCGAGTTAGATGGGGCAGTACATACGGTTCTTTAATCAGCCTTTTTCCTCTAAACCTTGAGCGATCAGGGCTGTGCAGGGAGACGTCTGGCGGTTGCATAACTCACTCCCAGCTGCCGTAGAGACTGTCTCTTGTTGACTCCTTCAGGGCGGAATAATGGGCATTGAGATCTACTGGGACTGCAACCTAGACCGCTGGTTCCATCACTGCCGTCCCAAATACAGCTTCCGTCGCCTTGACGACAAGACCACCAACGTGTCCTTGTACCCTGGCTACAACTTCAGGTAACTCCAGGGCCCCAAGTCAGACTCACCCAGTGGCTGAATTGCAACCCCAGCAGTTGGTGAGACTAATTTTGGTTCCCAAAGCAACAAGATGAATAAAAAAAGACTTTCTCTAAGAACCAGACCGGGTTCAGTGGTTCATGCCTCTTGGCCCAGCACTTTGGGAGGCCAAGGTGGGCTGATAAATTGAGGTCAGGGGTTCGAGGCCAGCCTGAGCAACATGGTGAAACCCTGTCTCTACCAAAACTACAAAATTAGCCGGGCTTGGTGGCACGCACCTGTAATCCCAGCTACTTGGGAAACCGAGGCAGGAGAATTGTTTGATCCTGAGAGGTGGAGGTTGCAGTGAGCCAAGATTGCACCTTTGCACTCCAGCCTGGGTGACAGAGCAAGACTCCGTCTCAAAATTAATTAATCAATTAAAAAAACTAGGTGGTGACTAAACTTTCAGCATTTTTTTTTAATTCTCAGAGATGCATACTCTTTTTTTTTTTTTTTGAAACAGAGTCTTGCTGTGTCACCACCCAGGCTGGAGTGGAGTGGCGCAATCTCAGCTCACTACAACCTCCACCTCCCAGGTTCAAGCAGTTCTCCTGCCTCAGTCTTCCAAGTAGCTGGGATTACAGAAGGATGCACCCTTTTTATAAAACAAAACTAATGGGTAACAGAAAAGCATAGAGGGGGATAGAAATGACTCATAATTCCCCTACCCTGAAATAATCAATGATAACCGTCAGAGAAATTTTCCTCGCCTATACCAATTATTTCACGAGGCTCCTGGGAGATCATAGCATATGTATACTTTGGTATTCTATGGGGTTTTTCATGCCCCAGTCACTCACCATCCTTTGTAACCACACTAATGACTGTAACATTCCATGTGTGGGTGCACAAATAACACCTGCTAAAATCCAGAAAGCATTTTATTTTCTTTTCTTTTTAAGATGGAGTCACACACTGTCACCCAGGCTAGAGTGCCATGGCACAATCTCAGCTCACTGCAACCTCTGCCTCCTGGGGTCAAGCAATCCTCCAGCCTCCCAAGTAGCTGGGACCACAGGCATGTGCCACCACACCCAGCTAAATTTTGTATATTCAGTAGAGACAGGGTTTCACTATGTTGGTCAGTCTGGTCTCAAACTCTTAACTCAAGTGATCTGCCTGCCTCAGCTTCCCAAAGTGTTGGGATTACAGGCATGAGCCACGGCACCCGGCTCAGGGAGGGTTTTCTATAACAGGCAGTCAGCATCATCATCCCCAAATCTCCCAACAACCCTGGAAGAAAGATTTTATGGTTTCTGGAAGATGATTTGCCCAAGACCCACAGCTGATAGTAGATGCTGCGTAATTCTAACCAACATCACCCTGACCCCATACTCACCCTCCATCCCTTCCTTCCCATCTCATGATTTTCTTACCCATGCCTCCATGATTGAATATTTGAGTTGTTTCCAGTTTTTCTATTACAGGTAACTGCAGTGTGCATCTTTGCACATAAACTTTTCTTTGAATTTCAGGTTACTTCCTTAGGATAAACTTCTATACTTATTGAATCAAAAGTTGTGAACATTTTATCATATGCTTTCAGATTTTTCAAAGCATCTATGGTTGGCCAGGTGCAGTGGTTCATGTCTGTAATCCCAGCACTTTGGCCGAGGCAGGAAAATCACCTGAGGTCAGGAGTTCGAGACCAGTCTGACCAATATGGAGAAACCCTGTCTCTACTAAAAATACAAAATTAGCCTGGTGTGATGGTATGCACCTATAATCCCAGCTACTCAGGAGGCTGAAGCAGGAGAATCGCTTGAACCCAGGAGGCAGAGGTTGTGGTAAGCCAAGATGGCACCATTACACTCCCAACCTGGGCAATAATAGCGAAACTCTGTCTCAAAAATAAATAAATAATAAAAATATCTATGGTTATAATGATTTTTCTTCTGAGACAGACTGTTACTCTGTCGCCCAGGTTGGAGTGGAATGGGTATGATTATAGCTCACTGCAACCTCTGCCTCCAAGGCTCAAGCGATCTTCCCACCTCAGCCTCCTGAATAGCTAGGACTACAGGCGCACGCCACCATGCACAGCTAATTTTCAAAAATTTTTTTGTAGAAAGGGGGTCTCACTATATCACCCAAGCTGGTCTCAAACTCCTGGGGTCAAGCAATCCGCCTGCCTCAGCCTCCTAAACTGTCAGAATTACAGGTGTGAACCACTACGTCTAGCCTGTAATTTTCATTTCTAGGATTTTTATTTGGTTCTTTTTCAAAGTCATCTATTATTGTTCCAATGAGTCCCATTCTACCTTAAGGATCCTACTCCTTCTGTTCATTCTACTGTATCATTCTTTTTTACTTTTTATTTATTTTTATTTTTTTGAGATGGAGTCCCACCTTGTTGCCCAGGCTAGAGTGCAATGGCTCAATCTCGGCTCACTGCAGTCTCCACCTCACAGGTTCAAACGATTCTCCTGCCTCAGCCTCCCAAGGAGCTGGGATTAAAAGCGTCTGCTACCACACCCAGCTAATTTTTGTATTTTTAGTGGAGACTCCTGACCTCATGATCTGCCTGCCGCGGCCTCCCAGAGTGCTGGGATTACAGGAGTGAGCCACTGCACCTGGCCCTATATCATTCTTTTGTTGACAAGAAGGGCTACTGGAACTCTCCTACTGGTGGGGCTGTAAAATGGTACAACCACATTAGAGAATTGCCAAGAAATTTCTTATCAAGTTAAGCATACACCAACCCTATAATCTAGAAATCTCACAGTCCCATTCTTAGGTGTTTGCCCAAGAGAAATGAAGGTATATGTCACACAAAGATTCATACAGAACGTTCACGGGAGCCTTATTCGCAATAGCCAAAAACCAGAAACAACCCAAATGTCCAACAATAGGCGAATGGATAAATTGTGATATATTTATATAATAAAACCCTACTCAGCATAAATTTTAAAAGAAACTACTGATACATGCAACAGCATAGATGAATCGGTCCTACAGACAGTAATTATGCTGAGTGAAAGAAGCCAGACCGAAATACTACAATACTGTATGACATTTATATAACGCTCAAGAAAAGGCAAAGCTCATTTTAGACAGAAGACAGACCAGTGGTTGCTGAGCTGAGGAGGGCATGGGGTAAGCACTGACTACAAAGGAGTACAAGAGAGTTTTCTAAGATAATGGAATGTTCCAGATTTTGATAGGGATATCAATTTTTTTTTTTTTGAGACAGGTCCCATTCTGTCACCCTGGTTGAAATGCAGTGGTACCATCTTGGCTCACTACAGCCTCCACCTCCTGGGCTCAAGCAGTCCTCACATCTCAGCCTCCTGAGTAGCTGGGACTACCAATGCAAGCCATCACGCTCAACTCATTTAAAAACAATTTTTTTTTTGTAGAAACTGGGTCTCAGTATATTACCAAGCATAGTCTCCTGTCTTGACCTTCCGACATGCTGGGATTACAAGCATGAACCACTGTGCCCGGTTGGGATATAGATTATACCAGGTATTTATTTGTCAAATCTCATTGACTGGAACCCTTAGAATTTGTGCATTTTATCATATGTAAATTATTTCTCAATAGAACAAATCCAGCCAAACCATCACACATAATGATAAGTGCCTTGAAGAAAGTCAAGCAAGATAGTCCGAAGGGGGAGACGTGACCAGGGAAAGCCTCTCCGAGCATGGGGCAGAACCCCTGAAGGCATCATACGCTTTCCTGTTTTCCTAGTTAAGAAGAAGAAAAACTGCACAGACAGGAACCCCTATCAAAATCTAGAACGTTCTGGCTGGGTGCAGGGGTTCATGCCTGCAGTCCCAGCATTTTGAGAGGCTGACAGGTGGGAGGACTGTTTGAGCCTGGGAGCATGAGACCAGATGGAAACATAGTGAGATCCTGTCTCTAAAAAAAAAAAAAATAGCAGAGCTGGATATGGTGGTGCATGCCTGTAATCCCAACTGAGGAAGGCTGAAGTAGGAGGAGCACCTGAGCCCTGGAGTTCGAGGTTACACCGAGCTGTGATCATGCCACTACATTGCAGCCTGGGCAACAGAGTGACACACTGTCTCAAAAAAAAAAAAAAAAAAAAAAGATCTAGAACATTCCATCATCCCAGAAAACTCTCTTGTACTCCTTTCTAGTCAATTCCTACCCCTACTCCCCCAGCTCAGCAACCCCTGTCCTGTCTTCCTTCGTCTTACATGAGTTTTGCCTGTTCTTAAACTTCATATAAACAGCAGTATACACAGGAAGTGATTTGGAAAAGCTTATCTGAATCCCTTTAGGATTTATGGTCTAGACTGGTGGTTCTCAAAGTGCAGTCCCCAGCATCAGCATCACGTAGGAGCTTGTTAGAAATGTACATGACCGGCCAGGCACCATGACTCACATCTATAATCCCAGCACTTTGGGAGGCTGAGGCAGGCAGATCACTTGAGATCAGGAGTTTGAGACCAGCCTGACCAACATGCCGAAACCCCATCTCTACTAAAAAAAAAAACAAAAATTAGCCGGGTGTGTTGGTGCCTGCCTGTAATACCAGCTACTTGGGAGGCTGAGGCAGGAGAATTGCTTGAACTTGAGAGGTGGAGGCTGCAGTGAGCTAAAATCACACCACTGCACTCCAGCCTGGGTGACAGGGTGAGACAGTCTCAAAGAAAAAGGCGGGGGGGGGCCTGGCGTGGTGGCTCACACCTGTAATCCCAGCACTTTGGGAGGCCAAGGCAGGCAGATCACGAGGTCAGGAGTTCAAGACCAGTCTGGCCAACATGGTGAAACACCATCTCTACTAAAAATACAAAATTAGCCAGGCGTGGTGGTGCATGCCTGTAATCCCAGTTACTTAGGAGGCTGCGGTAGGAGAATCACTTGAAGGAGAATCACTGCAGCGAGCTATATTTGAGCCACTGTACTCCAGCCTGGAAGACAGAGTCAAAAAAATGAAAACATATCAACAACAACAATAGAAAGACGAATCACTCAATATAGCAGCAGGAGAAAAAGTTCTCTTGGAGTAATCACATGCAAAGAAACTGAATTCCCTCCCGTCAGAAACAGGAACTACAGTGCCTGAGAATATCTAATCGATTTCAGTGTCAGGTCTTGAGAGGGTTTTGGTGTTTTTCTGTTTTTGTTTTGTTTTGTTTTTTGAGATGGAGTTTTGCTCTTGTTGCCCAGGTTAGAGTGCAATGGCACGATCTTGGCTCACTGCAACCTTCGCCTCCCAGGTTCAAGTGATTCTCCTGCCTCAGCCTGCTGAGTAGCTGGGATTACAGTCATGCACCACCACGCCTGGCTAATTTTTGTATTTTTAGTAGAGATGGGGTTTCACTATGTGAGTCAGGCTGGTCTCCAACTCCTGACCTCGTGATCCGCCTGCCTCGGCCTCCCAAAGTGCTGGGATTACAGGCGTGAGCCCCGCATCTGGCTGAGAGGTTTTTTAAAAAGCATTTCAGATGTTCCTATTTTTCAGCAGAGCATCTTCCATCTGCTTTCTTCTCTCCCCACATCTGTATTAATAACTCAGAAAAAATATATATGTATTTATAACCTTATGTAAAAACAACTATCAAAAAGTGGTGGTAAGAAGGGGCAGATTTAAAAGTTTTATGAAGCATTCATTTTAAGCCTCTGTAATTATTCTTGAAAAACAAAATACACCACTTTTCCTGACTACAGCACTGGTGAGGACTGCATATTAGGAGTGACTGTGGTGATTTGTGCCCGGGGCTTAATTTATAAAGTTAGTACTGAGTGATGGCAGACAGAGATCAATGCCACTGAAAGAAGATTTTTTTTTTTTTTTTTAGATTCTTGCTCTGTCACCCAGGCTAGAGTATAGTGGTGGCGTGATCTTGGCTCACTGAAGCCTCCGCCTCCTCGGTTCAAGTGATTCTCCTGCCTCAGCCTACCAAGTAGCTGGAATTACTGGTACCTGCCACCACACCAGCTAATTTTTGTATTTTTAGTAGAGATGAGGTTTTACCATGTTGGCCAGGCTGCTCTCAAACTCCTGACCTCAGGTGATCTGCCCGCCTTGGCCTCCCAAAGTGCTGGGATTACAGGTGTGAGCCACCACACCTGGTCAAAAAGAATTTATTACATACTTTTCCCAAGAGATGGGGCCACACCACGACATGCCAGACCACACCAGGCATTGTCACACTAGACAGGGCCACAGGAGGAAGTACCAGATTTAGTGAGGAGGCAGAATTAAGGGGCAAGAATGGTCTAGAAGCTTTGTTGTGTTTTCCAATGGAAGGGCAAGGGAGGACTGGGGAAACAGCTTAGGGTTAAGGACTTTGAATAATGCCAGTGGGTTCTGGGTTCAGAGGTGGTCTCTAAATGTCTGGCCCTCACCCTACCTGCCCCTAAGGAGAAAAACTGGGGAGTTAGAAAAGGAGGTAGCTATGGGATTGATTGGAGGGATTGTAATATGATTTTCACACCCTCACAAAAGCTGGATTGCAGGAGAGATGTAAACAATTTCAGCCTTGGGAGGCCAAGATGAAAGGATGGCTCGAAGCCAGAAGTTCAAGGCTGCAACAAGCTGTGATCACCCCACTGCACTGCAGCCTGGTTCAAAGAATGAGACCCTGACTCTAAAACATGTTTTAATTAATTTATTTTTTTTTTTTGAGACAGCCTTGCTCTGCAGCCCAGGCTGGAATGGTGTGGTGCGATCTCGGCTCACTGCAACCTCTGTCTCCCTGGTTCAAGCGATTCTTAAGCCTCAGCCTCCTGAGTAGCTAGGATTACAGGCATGTGCCACCATGCATGGCTAATTTGTATATTTTTAGTAGAGACGGGGTTTCACCATGTTGGCCAGGCTAGTCTCGAACTCCTGACCTCAAGTGATCCACCTGTCTTGGCCTCCCAAAGTGCTAAGATTACAGGCGTGAACCACCATGCCCAGCAGAAAAATGCCTGTAGTCCCAACCCAGCTACTTGGGAGGCTGAGGTGGGAGTATCACTCGGGCCCAGGAGGTGGCGGTTGCCGTGAGTTAGGATCATGCCAGTGCTCTTCAATCTGGTGACAGAACAAGACCCCACCTCAAAAAACCAAACCAAAACAAAACAAAAAACACAACTTCAGCCTTTAGTTTGACCCTGTGATTAATTGCCAAATAGACACATACACAAAGAAGCTAAGAAAATACAGTGTGCTGAGGTGCGCCTGTTCCAGCCCAGTCATTGGTATCTAAGATTTACCACCAGCCACTCCCACTTTGTTCTAGATGCAAACTTATTTTTCCCCCTTAAGAAACAGTCAGATTGCTTGAAGTTATTTTTTAAATGCCTCTGCTTGATGTTAATCCTATTCTGGTTTAAAATGTGCATTTTAATCTTAAGTGACAAGCTGATTTTCCGTCACTCTGAGATGATGCAAGGACAGATGGTGGCACAGGGAGGGGATGCTCTTCAGTTCAGGGTGGGAGAGAGCCACCAGGGCTTTCTTTTTTTTTTTTTTTTTTTTTTTGAGACGGAGTTTCATTCCTATTACCCACGCTGGAGTGCAATGGCGCAATCTCGGCTCACAGCAACCTCCATTTCCTGGGTTCAAGCAATTCTCCTATCTCAGCCTCCCAAGTAGCTGGGACTACAGGCTGCGCCATCATGCCCAGCTAAGTTTTGTATTTTTAGTAGAGACGGGGTTTCACCATGTTGACCAGGATGGTCTCAATCTCTTGACCTATTGATCCATCCGCCTCGGCCTCCCAAAGTGCTGGGATTACAGGCGTGAGCCACTGCGCCCGGCCAACCACCAGGGCTTTCAATCGTGTTCCTTCCCCTGCCACTTGTGGCAGAGCCAGGGACAGACCATGAGGACTAGATGGGCCACTGTGTGGGCTTTTCCTTCCATAAAATACCAGCATTTTTGGCCAGATGCGGTGGCTTATGCCCATAATCCCAGAAATTTGGGAGGCCAAGTCAGGCGAATCACTTGAGCTTAGGAGT
This sequence comes from Callithrix jacchus, assembly GCF_049354715.1. Taxonomy (NCBI): domain Eukaryota; kingdom Metazoa; phylum Chordata; class Mammalia; order Primates; family Cebidae; genus Callithrix; species Callithrix jacchus. The sequence continues at coordinate 124,379,725 of NC_133510.1, forward strand.
TTGAGACCAGCCTGGGCAACATGGCAAAACCCCATCTCTACAAAAACTTCAAAAAATTCCAACCTGGCCAACATGGTGAAACCCCGTCTCTACTAAAAATACAAAAATTAGGCCGGGCACAGTGGCTCACGCCCATAATCCCAGCACTTTGAGAGGCCAAGGCGGGTGGATCATGAGATCAAGAGATCGAGACCATCCTGGTTAACATGGTGAAACCCCATCTCTACTAAAAATACAAAAATTAGTTGGGCATGGTGGTGCGCGCCTGTAGTCCCAGCTACTCGGGAGGCTGAGGCAGGAGAATTGCTTGAACTCAGAAGGCAGAGGTTGCGGTGAGCTGAGATCATGCCATTGTACTCCAGCCTGGGTAACAAGAGCGAAACTCCATCTCAAAAAAAATAAAAATAAAATTTAAAAATTAGCCAGGTATGATGGCACGTGACTCTAATCCCAGCTACTCAGGAGGTGAGGTAGGAAAATAGCTTGAACCCAGGAGGTAGAGGTTGCAGTGAGCCGGGATTGTGCCACTGCACTCACTCCAGCCTGGTGACAGAGCAAGACTCCATCTCAAAAAAATACAAAAGAATTAGCCAAGAATGGTGGTGCCTGCCTGTAGTCCCAGCTACCTGGGAGGCTGAGGTGGGAGAATCATCTGAGCCCAGGAACTCAAGGCTGCAGTGAGCAGTGATCCCGCTACTGCACTCCAGCCTAGGTGACAGAATGAGACACTGTCTCAAAAAAAAAAAAAGAAAAGAAACCCAGGACTTTCAAAGAGATCTTTGTAAAAATAGATCTTTTTCTTCCCTCAGATATGCCAAATACTACAAGGAAAACAATGTTGAGAAACGGACCCTGATAAAAGTCTTCGGGATCCGTTTTGACATCCTGGTTTTTGGCACCGTAAGTCTCCCTTCCCAGCTCCAGGCACCTGCATCCTGGACTGTGTCCTAATGAGTGCTGTGGGGCCTCCGTGGAGGGAAGGTTTTTGGTCACAGCCATTAGCTAGCACTGGGCGTTTCACAGGTGGGGTAAAAGGGGAGGGAGATGTCCTTGGGGTGCTGTCATCTGACCAGTACAGGAGTGGCCTGGAAGGCAATTCCCAGATTTGGCTTTAAAAATACTCTGATATGTAAAAAGAGAAAGAAATCTCTCTGTAAAATAGTTTGTAAGTAACAGAATCCAACTCAAATTGGCTTAAAGGAAAAAAAATTTTTTTTGAGTTGGCTTTTTCTGGTTCACATAACTGAAAAAATCCAGGGGTTATTTCATTTATTTGTTTATTTATTTTGAGATGGAGTCTCGCTCTGTTGCCAGGCTGGAGTGCAGTGGCTTGATCTCAGCTCACTGCAACATCCACCTCCTGGGTTCAAGCAATTATCTTGCCTCAGCCTCCTGAGTAGCAGGGACTACAGGTGCCCGCCACCCCACCCAGCTTATTTTTGTATTTTTAGTAGAGACAGTTTCACCATGTTGGCCAGGATGGTCTTAATCTCTTGACCTCATGATCCACCTGCCTCAGCCTCCCAAGTAGCTGGGATTACAGGTGCCTGCCACCCACACTAGCTTATTTTTGTATTTTTAGTAGAGATGGGGTTTCAGCATCTTGGCCATCCTGACCTTGAACTCCTAACCTTGTGATCCACCCACTTCAGCCTCCCAAAGTGCTGAAATTACAGGCGTGAGCCACCATGCCCACCCCCCACCCTAGGGATTATTTTTAAGCTTCAAGCATGGCTGGATCCAGGGATTCAAACAACATTCTCATCAAGAACTTACTGCCCTCTGCGTCTTATATACGTAGGTACTTCTCAGTCTTGGCATCATCCCCAGACTGGTCATCTGTCTACAAAGGTATCAGGCAGCACCTTCAATCTGACTGGTTTAGCAACCTCAGTGAAAAGAAAACAACTGTTTGCCAGAAGGTTCAGCAAAGGTCTCAGATAAATGTCATTGGCTCTGATTGGCCCACTATGAATGGCATACTCACTGCTGAACTAATCACTGTGACCACAGTCCTGCCATAGTCCCAGTGGTTGGTCTCGAACCAGCCCCCTAACCCAGCCCCTTCAAAACACACACACACACACACACACACACACACACACTCTACATGGACTGAAAAGAAAATTGGGTGTTGCCTTCTGAAGACGCAAGGAAGGGATGCCAGGTATGCAAAAATCAACAGATCCCACGACTCCCTATCCGAGAGTATGTTTTTTATGTAAGACGGTGATAAGCAGGATGAGAAGCAATGAGACAGAGCTGAGAACGCAAAGACCACTGGTAATAAAAACCCTGAGGCCACCCGAGAGACAAGTCCATGCAGACATTCCTTCCCTCTGCTTCTGAAATAATCTCAAACCTCTTGGAGGAGAAGCTTATCTAAAACCCTCGCCCTGTATGAAAAAACGACAGCCCTTCAGTGGTTCTCCCCTTAATGTGTGGGCCCCCGTGCTTGTTCATGTAAAACCTTTGTGAGTACAGGCACGCCCTGCGCAGATGAAGCAGGATGCCTGAGAGTCACCGTTTCCATCTGCATAAATAAGTCTCTGCCTTGGCGAGCACTTGAACACATCCATCCGAGTCCCAGCATGAGGCTCCACTCCCTGATAGAACCGACAAGTGCACGTTAAAGCAAAAGAGCATTGCTCTGAATTTCGCCTGAGTAAACTCTCCCACTCTGTTTTTAGGGAGGAAAATTTGACATTATCCAGCTGGTTGTGTACATCGGCTCAACCCTCTCCTATTTCGGTCTGGTAAGAGATTCTCTTTTTCGAGCTTTAGGAAAATGCTTTGGAGAAGGAAGTGACTAACGTGGGCCTGTCTGGGTTTTCCCCAGGCCACTGTGTTCATTGACTTTCTCATCAACACTTACTCCAGTAACTGCTGTCGCTCCCATATCTATCCCTGGTGCAAGTGCTGTCGGCCCTGCGTGGTTAATGAATACTACTACAGGAAGAAGTGCGAGTCCATCGTGGAGCCAAAGCCGGTGAGGCCACTGTGTTCATAGGACACCAGGACACGGAGAGATTCCATGATGTCACTGAGAAATGCACAAAGTTAGGCCCAAATCACAGGCTTAATCCTGCAGTGGACACATCTCTGGGCTCTACCCCATCAATTGTATCTCAGATACATTATTTGGTCTTGGAGAAGAATAGAAACAAAAATGGAGGGGCAAGAGAGAGGGAAGGCAAATTTTTATGTCCAGGACTTGTCCGTTTTGTCATATATTTATTCATTTATTTATTTTTATTTACTTTCAGACAGAGTCTTGCTCTGTCACCCAGGCTGGAGTGTAGTGTCTCAATCTCGGCTCACTGCAGCCTCTGCCTCCCAGGTTTAAGTGATTCTCCTGCCTCAACCTCCCAAGTAACTGGGAGCACGGGTGCACACCACCACACCCATCTAATTTTTGCATTTTTAGTAGAGACGGGGGCTTCACTATGTTGGCCAGGCTGGCCTTGAACTCCTGACTTCAAATGATCCACCCACTTGGCCTCCCACAGTGCTGGAGTGACAAGTGTGAGCCACTGTGCCTGGCTTGTTTTGTCATTTATTAAATTGGTATAGCCAAAACAAAAAAAAAAGAAAAGAAGAATAACGACTTTGGAGAACCATTCGGCAGTGACCAATCATGTTTAAATGGGACGTACTTTACAGCCTGGCATTTCCAGTTCTCCAAACCTACCCTAGAGAAACGCTCACATGAGTACCCAAGCAGTACACATATGCAAAACGTTCCATGCAGCATTGTTTATTACATTATTAATAATGTATGATTATTCACAGTGAAGAAATAGCATCTAACCAAATATCCAATAGGTGAATGGTGAAAGAAACTATGGTAAATCCATAGAAAGGAATACCAGGCACCAGTTTAAAAAAATGAGATAGATAATAATAATGGCAGACATAGGCCGGGCACAGTGGCTCATGCCTGTAATCCCAGCACTTTGGGAGGCTGAGGCGGGTGGATCACCTGAGGTCAGGAGTTTGAGACCAGCCTGACCAATACGGTGAAACCCCATCTTTAAAAAAAAAGTAAAAAATAATAATAATAATAATAATAATAATGGCAGACATTTACACAGCGCTTCTAAATGCTTCGTATATTAACTCACTGACTCTTCACAACCACTTGGTGTAAACAGATGCTAGTATTATCTCTTTGTATTGATGAGGAAATTGAGCCACAGGAAGGTTAAATAATCGGCCCAAGGCCAGGCACGGTGGCTCACACCTGTAATCCCCTCACTTTGGAGGCTGAGGCTGAGGCAGGCAGATCGCTTGAGGGCAAGAGTTTTGAGACCAGCCTGGCCAACATGGTGAACCCCGTCTCTACTAAGAATACAAAACTTAGCCAGGTGTGGTGGTGTACACCTGTAGTCCCAGCCATTTGGGAGACTGAGGCAGGAGAATTGCTTGAACCCGGTAGGTGAAGGTTGCAGTGAGCCAAGATCATGCCACTAGACTCCAGCCTGGGTGACAGAGGGAAACTCTATCTCAAAAAAAAAAAAAAAAAAAAAATACATACATACATACATATATATGTGTATATATATGGCTTGACGAGAGATCTCCAAGATATTTTGTAAAAAGGAAAAAAAGCAAACCATCAAACAATACATATGATATATAGGTTTAAAAAAAAACACTAGACACAGAAGTTAATCTATATATTTTCTACATGTATATGCTACATATACACAAGTGTACACACATCTACATATGTGTGGGTGTATATATGTACACAAAATTGTAGCAGCAATTGCTTCTGGAAAGGAGCTTAGGTGGGGGAGAAGTCACAGGGATTTTAGCATCATCTGTATTGTTTTGGTTTGATTAATCTGGACCTTATTAAGCAGGTCCTCTGCATTCAACTCCATGATTTCCTCCAAAGAGAAATCTCTGATGCCTAAAAACAAAGACAATTTATTTGTCTTTCCCTCATTTAAGGACATGATTGTCCTGTTCCAGCAGCTGAATGCACCATTCACTGTCCATTGTACATGCATTCGCAATTTGAAATGAAAGCTCATCTCTGCAGCTAAAACTAATCACCACTTCATGGCCCAAGATGAGATGAAATTTAACAAACATATCAATAATTAAAGTTGCAGTCATACAACTTTCTGGAGATACTGAATCTACAGTCACTGAAATTGAGAGAATATAACAAAGGAATTTTATGCAGCAATTGGGGGATCCAATGTAAAAACATTAAGTAGTAAGCTGTGGCTGTGTTGAATCTACAAGCTAAGATGTGTGGGGTAGCAGGGCGTGATGGTTCACACCTCTCATTCCAGCACTTTGGGAGGCCAAGGCGGGAGGATCACAAGATCAGGAGATGAGACCATCTTGGCCAATGTGGTGAAACCCTGTCTCTACTAAAATACAAAAAATTAGCCAGGCATGGTGGCAGGTGCCTGTCATCCCAGCTACTCAGGAGGCTGAGGCAGGGGAATTGCTTGAACCCGGAAGGCGGAGGCTGCAGTGAGCTGAGATCATACCACCGCACTCTAGTCTGGAGACAGAGGGAGACTCCGTTCCCCAACACCCCCACCCCCAAAAAAAGATGCATGGTGTTCCATTTCTTTACCTTTAGACTCAGAAATCATTAATTCTTGGTTAATGAGAGTTTTGGGCTGGCTTGTTCAATAGTCTATCATTTGGCAAAGGGAATAACAATTGCCTTTAGGTAGGCAATTCTTGATAATTCTGTACAAAAGTGGGTAAACTTTTAAATCATCTTTTTCTAGACATTAAAGTATGTGTCCTTTGTGGATGAATCCCACATTAGGATGGTGAACCAGCAGCTACTAGGGAGAAGACTGCAAAATGTCAAGGGCCAGGAAGTCCCAGTAAGTTAAATCACTTTTGCTCTTTTTTTCTTAAAGAAAATTTACTATTAAATTTAAACACATCTAGAAACTTGTACAAATCAAAACTAATGGATTTTAACAAAGTAAACATACTCATGTAACCAGCACTCAGATTAAAAAACTGAAAATTACTAGCAGGAGTCCCTCTTGTGCCCCCTTCCAATCACTACCGTCTCTCTTTTTTTAATTTTAAAAATTTGGCCAAGCACGGTGGCTCACACCTGTAATCCCCATACTTTGGAAGGCCAAGGAAGCCAGATCACTTGAGGTCAGGAGTTCAAGACCAACCTGGCCAATATGGTGAAACCCCGTCTCTACTAAAAATACGAAAATTAGCTAGGTGTGATGGCACACATGTAATCCCAGCTACTCGGGAGGCCGAGGCAGGAGAATTGCTTGAACCTGAGGGATGGAGTTTGCCGTGAGCCAAGACTGTGCCACTGCATTCCAGCCTGAGCAACAGAGCAAGACTCTGTCTCAAAAAAAAAAAAAAAGATGTATTTTTTAATTACAGATGAGGTCTCACTGTGTTGCCCAGGCTGGTCTCAAGCAATCCTCCCACCTCAGCTGTACCAAACCCAGCCAACTACCCTCCCTTAAAAGTAATCATTATCCTGTATCTAAGGATTAATTTTATTTCTGCTAGAATTGTCTGGACATTGAATCATGTAGTATGTAAGCAGCATATACTCAGTTGAGTGTCTGGCTTCCTTTACTCGACATTATTTTTGTGAGAGTTGTTCATGATGTTGTGTATAGTTCATTCTCATTGTATAATTCCACGTTATAAACATCCAACTTATTCAGCCATCCTACTGGTGATGGACATTTGGGTAGTGTCCAGTTGGGGGCTAATGCCAACAGTGCTGCTTCGGTCAACATGTGGCACTCTAGTGGGCAATTACCTAAGAGTGGAACTGCCGAGTCATAAGACAGACATATGTTCAGTTTTAGGAGACACTAACAAACCGTGCTGCAAAATGGTTGCTCTCATCCGCGCTCTCCCCAGCGGTTCTGGTTGCTGTGCGTCTTCAATTTCCTAGGGCTGAATTACCACAAACTAAATGGCTTGAAACAACAGAGTGTATTCTGCCACAGTTCTGGAGCCTAGAAGTCTGAAATAAAGGTGTTGGTAGGGCCCCTCTCTATCTGAAGGCTCTAGGGAGGAATCCTTCCTTGCCTCTTCCTGACACCTAGTGTTTATGACACTGACTGGGACCTCCAGTACAGTACTGAACAGACGTGACAACAGCAGCCATCTCTGCCTCATTCCCTATCTTAGGGAGAAAGGTTTTGTGTATTTCTTTGTTGTTTTTTGGGATGGAGTTTTGTTCTTGTTGACGTGATCTTGGCTCACTGCAAACTCTCCACCTCTGGGGTTCAAGCGATTCTCCTGCCTCAACCTCCCAAGTAGCTGGGATTATCAGCATGCACCACCATGTCCAGCTAATTTTGTATTTTTAGTAAAGACGGGATTTTTTCCACGTTTGTCAGGCTGGTCTCAAACCCCGACCTTGGGTGATCCGCCCACCTCAGCCTCCCAAAGTACTGGGATTACAGGTGTGAGCCACTGCGCCCAGCCTGCAGTAAGTTTTTAAGAATGCACTATCAGATAAGAAAATTCCCTTCTGTTTCTAGTTTGCTAAGCACTTCTATCATTAATGGATATTGATTTCTTAAATAATGTCTTTTTTTTTTCTTCTGGCTGGGTACAGAGGTTCATGCCTGTAATCCCAACACTTTGGGATGCCAAGGCAGGTGGATCACCTGAGGTCAGGAGCTCAAAAACACCCTGGCCAACATGGTGAAATCCTATCTCTATTAAAAATACAAAAATTATCCAGGCGTGGTGGTGCACGCCTATAATCCCAGCTACTCAGGATGCTGAGGTGGGAGAATTGCTTGAACCTGGGAGGCAGAGGCTGCAGTGAGCTGAGATCACACCACTGCACTCTAGCCTGGGCAACAGGACAAGAATCCATCTTAAAAACAAAAAGTTTTTTTGGCTCCTTTTGAAATAGCAATGAGTTTTCTTTTTTTTTTTTTTTCCTGTTATGTGGTGAATTGCACTGATTGGTTTTCAAATATTAAGCCAACCTTGCATTCCTGAAGTAAACTCAATTTGAATGTGTTGTACTATTCTTTGTATTTATTACTGAATTCCATTCACTAATATTTAGGATTTTTTTTTTTTTTGAGACGGAGTTTTGCTCTCGTTACCCAGGTTGGAGTGCAATGGTGCAATCTTGGCTCACCGCAACCTCCGCCTCCTGGGTTCAGGCAATTCTTCTGCCTCAGCCTCCTGAGTAGCTGGGATTACAGGCACGTGCCACCATGCCCAGCTAATTTTTGTATTTTTAGTAGAGACGGGGTTTCACCATGTTGACCAGGATGTTGTCGATCTCTTGACCTCGTGATCCACCTGCCTCGGCCTCCCAAAGTGCTGGGATTACAGGCATGAGCCACCACCCCCAGCCATATTTAGGATTTTTATATCTCTTCTTAAGAAACACTGGGCAAAGTTTTTCCATTCTTGTAATGTTTTTGTTGGATTTCAGTATGAAATCACTTAATGATGGGGATATGTTCTGAAAAGTGATCCAGGCTGAGGTGGGTGGATCACTTGAGTTCAGGAGTTCTAGACCAGCCTGGTCAACATGGTGAAACCCCATCTCTACTAAAAATACAAAAACTAGCCGGGTGTGGTGGCACATACCTATAATCTCAGCTACTTGGGAGGCTGAGGCAGGAGGATCATCTGAACCTGGGAGGCAGAAGATGCAATGAGCCGAGTTGAGCTAGACCCTCTCTCAAAAGAAAAAAACCAATTCACAAATACATACATTAGCCTAGGCTCCAGATCATCAATATCACCATCTTTTGCCTCCACGTCTTGTCCCACTGGAAGGTCTTCAGGGACAGTAACACACACAGCGCCATCATCTCCATAATAGCAAGGCTTTCTTCTGGGTATCTCCTGAAGAACACACCTGAGGCTGTTTCTTAACTGTTTTTAAATAAATAGAAGCAATACATTCTAAAGTGATAAATAGTATAGTAAATACATAAACCAGTACCAAAACTGTTTATTATCAAGTATTATGTCCTATACTAATTATATTTTATGCAACTGGCAGTGAGGTAGGCCTGTTTACGCCAGCGTCACCACGAACACGATAATGCACTGCAGTACAACGTGATGACGTACATGATGTCACTAGGGGATAGGAATGTTTCAGCTCCAGTGTAATCTTATGGGACCACCCTCATATATGTGGTCCGTCACTGACCAAAATGTCACTATGTGGCACACGACTGTATTCAGTGTGTGTGTGTGTGTGTATGTGCACTCACGTGATTATGGTAAAATATATGTAATGAAATTTACAATTTTAACCACCTGTGTCCGCTAAGCAGCCTCTCCCCATCCTCACTTTCCCCAGCTCCTGGTGACCACGAATCTACTCTCAGTCTCTCTGGATTTGCCTATTCTGTACATTTCCTGTGAATGGACTCGCACACTGTATGGCCTTTTGTGCCTGGCTTCTTTCATGCCGCACTGTATTTTCTAGATTCATCAGTGTTATAGCAGGTGTCAGCACTTCATTCCTTTTTATGGCTGAATAATATTCCATCACGTGGACATAATGTTTTGTTTATCCATTCATCAGTTGATGGACACTTACATTGTCTCCGCCCTTTGGCTGTGGTGAAAAATGCTGCTATGAGCATTCACATACAAGAACCATTTAATTTTAGTGTTCTTGACTCAGGCCTTCCTCATCCAGTAAATGAAAGTGTATGTTCCAAAGAATAGACACGGCAACCACAGCAACTTCCCTTAGATAATAGCAAATGGATTTGGCCGGGCGCGCTGGCTCACGCCTGTAATCCCAACACTTTAGGAGGCCAAGGTGGGCGGATCACCTGAGGTTGGGAGTTCAAGACCAGCCTGACCAACGTGGTGAAACCCCATCTCTACTAAAAATACAAAATTAACCAGGTGTGGTGGCACATGCCTGTAATCCCAACTACTCAGGAGGCTGAAGCAGGAAAATCACTCAAATCCAGGACGTGGAGGTTGCAGTGAGCCAAGATCGCGCCATTGCACTCCAGCCTGGGCAACAAGAATGAAACAACATCTCAAAAATAAAATAAAAGTGGATTTGCCAGGAAGGGGAACATGGTGGGAAAGAGAGAGCGGTGTTAAGTCAACAAGTATTTCCTGTCTCTCATGAGCTGTGCCCCAGCCCAGGCATCACGGATATGGCAGTAACAAAGCAGACACGGTCCCTGCTTCCGCATGGAAGAATCGTCATCAAGTAAACACATAAATTAGTAAGACAATTTCCAGTAGTGCTGTCCTGTAAAGAATGTGGAATAACATGGTGTGATAAGAGAATCACATGGGAGAAAGGCTGCTAGATAGGGTGGTCAGGCCAAGAGGCGACATCTCAACAGAAGCCTGGCTTTTCTGAATTTCATTTTCCAAAATCTATAAAATAGGTCAGGAGCAATGGCTCATGCCTGTAATCCCAGCACATTGGGAGGGTGAGGCAGCCGGATCACCTGAGATCAGGAGTTCCAGATCAGCCTGGCCAACATGGTGAAATCTTTTCTACTAAAAATATGAAAGAATTAGCTGGGCATGGTGGCATGCACCTGTAATCCCAGCCACTTAGGAGGCTAAGGCATGAAAATTGCTTGAATTTGGGAGGTGGAGGTTGCAGTGAGCCGAGATCGCACCACTGCACTCCAGCCTGGGAAACAGAGTGATACCCTCTCAAAAAAAAAATCTGTAAAATAGAGACAAGGATACATCTCTCACAGACACTTCAAAGGCTTGAATGAGGTAATGCTTCCAGAACACGCAGGGGCCTGACAGCCACACTTAATGAATGACAGCTACTCCAACTTATGTGATATTAAATGTAACTTTCCAGGTTAATAACGTTAAAGAACCTAGAACCTGAGGGGTTGTCTTTGCTAATAAGTTTGGGAACTTGCCATTCCAGAGACCTCCGGTGGACTTCACAGACTTGTCCAAGCTGCCCCTGGCCCTCCATGACCCACCCCCTACTCCTGGACAACCAGAGGAGATGCAGCTGCTTAGAGAGGAGACAACTCCTAGACCCAGGGACAGCCCAGTCTGGTGCCAGTGTGGAAGCTGCCTCCCATCCCAACTTCCAGAGAGCCACAGGTGCCTGGAGGAGCTCTGCTGCCGGAAAAAGCCGGGGGCCTGCATCACCACCTCAGAGCTGTTCAGGAAGCTGGTCCTGTCTAGGCACATCCTGCAGTTCCTCCTGCTCTACCAGGACCCCTTGCTGGCACTGGATGTGGACTCCACCAACAGCCAGCTGCGCCACTGTGCCTATAGGTGCTATGCCACCTGGCGCTTCGGCTCCCAGGACATGGCTGACTTTGCCATCCTGCCCAGCTGCTGCCGCTGGAGGATCCGGAGAGAGTTTCCCAAGAGTCAAGGGCAGTACAGTGGCTTCAAAAGTCCGTACTGAAGCCAGATGTGTGGCTCACGCCTGTAATCCCAGCACTTTGGGAGGCCAAGGCAGGCAGATCACCTGAGGTCAGGAGTTGGAGACCAGCCTGGTTAACAAGGCAAAATCCCATCTGTACTAAAAATACAAAAATTAGCCAGGGATAGTGGCATGTACCTATAATCCCAGCTACTCGGGAGGCTGAGGCACGAGAATCACTTGAATCCTGGAGGCGGAGATTTCAGTGAGCCAAGATTGCGCCACTGCACTCCAGCCTGGGAAACACAGCAAACTCCGTCTCAAAAAATAAAAATAAAGTCCTTACTGATAGCAGGGTGCTGTGGTAGCCACATTAACATGACCTTTGCTAGCATCTTGAACTTCACCTGCAAAGCTCTGTGGGCACATTTTCACCCAAAGGGAAATGTGCTTTTCATCTTCTATAGCACTCTGTGTCTGAGAGCAAAGTAACCTGGTTAAACAAACCAGAATCCCTCTGCCTGGACAGAGAGCAGAGAGATTCAGATGTAAGTCTCAACGCTGTCCCTAGGAAGCTGTGTGTGACCCTAGGCCTCTCGCCTCTGCCTCTGCTTCCCCATTGCCCAACTACTATGTCAGAGATACTGTGAGGATAAATTAGGTGTACATAAACTGTCTTGTTAATGTGTAAAGAGCTATGTGAATGCAAAACATTTCATTATGCGGTCAGACTAGGATAATGGCCAACTAAAAACAAAGCTTTTTGGTTCTGGTTGGAGAATGTGGAGGACTAAAGGTGGCCACAAACACTTTGATACTCAAATCCCCCAAGACCTAAGGGTCTTATCTCCTCCCCTTGAGTATGGGTGGCTCTGATTGTTTTATCCAAAAGTGAAAGCTGTGTTGCATCAGTTTCAGATCTCGGTCTTAAGAGATTGACAGCTGCTACTTCCTGTCCCTTGGAACTCTTGCGACCAGGGAAGCCAGACTCCATTTAAAAGTCTGTCTATCCTGGCCGGGCATGGTGGCTCATGCCTATAATCCCAGCACTTTGGGAGGCTGAGGAGGGCTGATCACATAAGGTCAGGAGTCTGAGACCCAACTCACCAACATGGTGAAACCACAGCTCTACTGAAAATATGAAAATTAGCTGGACACGGTGGTAGGTACCTGTAGCCCTAGCTATCAACAGGCTGCGACGGGAGAAATGCTTGAACCTGGGAGGTAGAGGTTACATTGAGCTGAGATCATGCCACTGCACTCCAGGCTGGGTGACAGAGCAAGACTCCATCTCAAAAAAAAAAAATGTCTGCCTATCCTGAGACCGCCCTGCTATGAGGAAGCCCAAGCAGCCATGTGGAAAGTGCCTGACCAGCCCCAGCTTTCAAGCCATCCAAGCTTGGTCACCAAACATAAGAGAGAAGTCTTCAGGTGATTCTGGACCCTACTAACATGTGACTGATACTGCATGATACATCCCAAGTAACAACTTCCCCATAAATGCAGAAAATCAAAATGCTATCTTAAGTCACTAAGTTTCGGGCTTGTTTGTTCCACAGCAAGATAACTGGAACAGAGAGCTAGCCTGACGAATGCGCACACAGACTCAGCCCATACCTTCCCTGGTTCTAATGTTCTTAGGGAGCCCAGGTCAACCCTGGAACCCTCAGGAACTTCGGTTTCCACTGGACAGTTCGAGACAGGCTATAGCCCAAATCAGTTAACTCACCAGACCAGCCCTGGAATCCATCAAATCTAATGCTGAGCTACCCAATGCAGTCCAATCCTCATCACAATTCTATGACTGAAGACCAGGCACTGTGGCTCACGCCTGTCATCTCAGGACTTTGGAAGGCTAAGGTGGGTGGATCATGAGGTCAAGAGTTCAAGACCAGCCTGGCCAACATGGTGAAACCCCATCTCTATGAAGAATACAAAAATTAGCTGGGCATGGTGGTGGGTGCCTGTAATCCCAGCTACTCGGGAGGCTGAGGCAGGAGAATCACTTGAACCTGGGAGGTTGAGGTTGCAGTGAACTGAGATCATGCCACTGCACTCTAGCCTGGATGACAGAGCAAGGCTCTGTCTCAAAAAAAAAAAAACAAAAAAAAACAAAAAACGGCCGGGCGTGGTGGCTCAAGCCTGTAATCCCAGCACTTTGGGAGGCCAAGGCGGGTGGATCACGAGGTCGAGAGATCGAGACCATCCTGGTCAACATGGTGAAACCCCGTCTCCACTAAAAATACAAAAAATTAGCTGGGCATGGTGGCGCATGCCTGTAATCCCAGCTACTCAGGAGGCTGAGGCAGGAGAATTGCCTGAACCCAGGAGGCAGAGGTTGCGGTGAGCCGAGATCGCGCCATTGCACTCCAGCCTGGGTAATAAGAGCGAAACTCCGTCTCAAAAAAAAAACAAAACAATGCTATGACTGAAAGTGACTAAAAAGCTGCCTTGATACCATTAACACCCTGTACTTTGCAGCCATTCAGAATTGACGCAGTCTGGATGCTAGCTACTTCAAAAACAACCCACAACCACACCTTTCCCATCTCCATCATCGACTGCTAAGAATAGGAAAATGCATAGTGACAGGTGTTAGGATCCTGCTTTAGGGTTTCCTTTCCCTGGTTTTGTCACCAGAGTTGGCTATTTAACTGTTTCTAAACAACGACCATTTAATCAAACAGTTTGGAGACCACTGTTAAATATTGCGACTGATAAAGGATCTGTGAATTTTTTATACATATTCTAAGAGTTACCATTTTGATACCTTTTAAAAACCAGCAGCTTTCTAGGCTATTCGTGTAGAACAGCATGAATAAAAACGTTTTTGATACAGGGTTTTATCTGGCTTTAAACTCAGGAACCAAGTTAATTATGCCAGATTGAACTTTGATTTTTCACTACCTTTTCAAAGATATTTTTTAAAGTGCATTATTATATATGATTTCTTTGGAGTTGACACTTCTTTACTCCAGGAATTCTATGTCACTGTTACAGGTTTCCATTCTGATGGCCTCTGGGCCTTTGTACCTTCGTATTTGGTGCCTTATTCCTAGTACATTTCTGTCACCTTAATGAGGCCGCAGATGGAGTCAAAATGTGAAATGACAAATCATCACTGGATCCATCTGCTTTTCCTCACCTTCCCCACTGATGCTCTGGGCGAGAGAGTGACGTGTCGCTTCAACTGTGTAACATGTCACACACGTCCCACAATAACAGGCGTCATCGTTGTATTCTTAGTTTTAGTTTATTGTAGAAAATAATGTCATCTCCACAGGCGATGGGAGTCACATTTTGTAGGATGTGTTTTCTTATACTTAAAAGCTGTCTTCTGCTATGGTAACTGCCAGGATTCATGGCTTCATCTCTGTGTCAGAAAAGAAGGGATCTGCTTTCTCTTGGCTGATTTCATATAATATCGGTAATGAACTTTCATTCCTCATTCGAATGGGGAATTACTTTTTAAACCCTTCCTGATTTTAGCCTGGTGATGTAAGTGTCCTTAATGTCACTGTTTTGATAATTAAAAAAATGATGTAAAATTTATTTAAGTCTTCTTTCTTTCCTTTCCTTTCAGAAGGTCCCCAAATCACAGTTAACTCGTTCATGGACACATTTGTTCAACAACTGTTCATTGAGACACTCTCCAGAGATCGAGGATAAATAAGGTTGCTGGTCTCATGAAAATATGAAGAGATGAAAAATAATTCAAGCAAATGGAATCTGGCAACTGGTGCTGAGTATCATGGTGAAGAGGCAAATGAGGCCATGAGAGCTTATAGCAGGGGAATTTAGCCTACTGGGGTCAGCCTACCTGAGGAAGGAATGTTTTAGCTAAAATTTGAAGGATGAGCACTACTTAAATAGTGAATGGGGAAGGAAGGAGCACTCTCAGCAGAGAGAACAATATGTGCAAAGGTCCTGGGGCAGGAAAAGCATAGCAGGTTTACAGAACTTAGAGACCTGTATGTGCCATAAACAGTACAGGGAAGTAAGGCATGAGTCATGGTTGGAAGCAGGCAGGGGCTAGGCTTCCTGGAATCTTGTGGGTCACAGTAGAGTTTGTCTTTATCCTAAGACCTAAGCCACATAAAGGTTCTAAACAGGAGCCTGGTGAGATCATATTTAATTCTGATTTTGATTTTTTTGTTTTTTTTATTTGTTTTGAGATAGAGTCTTCCTCTGTTGCCTAGGCTGGAGTACAGCGTGGCTTGATCTTGGCTGACTACAACCTCTGCCTCCTGGGTTCAAGTGATTCTCCTGCCTCAGCCTCCTGAGTATCTGGGATTACAGGCACGCGCCACCACACCCAGCTAATTTTTGTATTTTTAGTAGAGACAGGGTTTCACCATGTTGACCAGGATAGTCTCAAACTCCGGACCTCAAGTGATCTGCCAAAGTGTTGGGATTACAGGCATGAGCCACTGCGCCCAACCACCATATTCATTTGTAAACACTCACTGCGATCACTGTGTGGAAAATGAGCTAGGAGCGGTGGTGGATATGCTCTTTGTTTTTGTTTCAGTCTTTCCCTACTCCATGAAACATTTGTCCCACATAAGCGGCCAAATAGAATGTTTCTCTTTTCTTCCCTCCTCTTCCTCTTGGGAAGTCACCAAAAAAAGGTGGAAAAAATTGGCAGCAAGAGAAAAGGAGGAAAAGCTTCAGTGTGCCTTGAATTTTGGAATAGCCCCTGCCCCAAGTTGGCAGGGATGAGACTGCTTGTAGAGCTTCAGATCACAGGAAGGAGTGCAGCAAATCAGGAGACGAGGGGCAGCCAGCAGGGCCCACTGGGTATCCACCCTGCGGTGTAAGGCCTAAAATCAAGGTCTCATATGAGGTGCTGCCTTGACATCAGGTGAAATCAGGAGTGCCTAGAATAGCCTAACCCCAAGTTTCTCTCCCAGTCCTCCCTTGGCTAAGGGTGCCCAGTGCAACAACCTTCCCTGTCAAACAGACCCAATAAAACAGATAGCAGTTCCTGCTAACCCATGGAACTGTCCAAATGAGCCAATCACATCCTCCAGGGAAACCAGGTCCTCCTCACCCTCTTGTTGCTACAGAGCGTGCCCCCCACCGGCCCTGGTCGTTCACTCTGTTTCTGTGTGGCCCTGCACAGCATGTGGGGGTCTTCCTCCCTGAGCTGTGAGTGTGTGTGACCAAAAATTGCTGCCAATCTCATCTGCCCAGTGTTGGGTGTCACATGTTTAGCCATCCCCAGAACCCTGGGGTGGGAAGTGGGAATCCCTCCCTCGCCACTGAGGTAAAGAGGAGGTTATTAAAACATCCCTAATTGGGCCAGGGCAGTGGCTCACGCCTGCAATCCCAGTACTTTGGGAAGCTGAGGCAGGTGGATTATCTGAGGTCAGGAGTTTGAGACCAGCCTGGACAACATGGTAAAACCCTGTTTCTCCTAAAAATACAAAAAATTAGCTGAGCATGGTGGCCAGCGCCTGTAATCCCAGCTACTTGGGAGGCTGAGGCAGGAGAATCACTTGAACCTGGGAGGCAGAGTTTGCAGTGAGCCAAGATCACACCACTGCACTCCAGCCTGGGCAACAAGAGTGAAACTCCATCTCAATCAATCAATCAATCAATAAAATAAATCTCTAATTCCAGGCCAACCAGCAGCCCTAAAAAATTAATCTTGGTTTGGTTTCTGCCCAAAGTCATGGTCACACAAAGCCCTGCCTACTAGAGGCAATAAGGAACCATGACCACCACCCCCATTTATTCAAATTATCTACTTGGATGTACCAGGTTGGGTTTCACCCTCCGATGTTTGTACGTTTCTCAACCCATATTCTAATCCCATGCAGTCATCATTCAGGAAGATCCCCTGACTCAACTTTTCTTTTTTGAAAAAATTAGAAATTCCCATTTTCTTTCACTTTAACTGTGACCTTTCAGCTTCCTGTTTTTCATTCCCGAGGGCTATGAATCATAGTTCCAAAATAAATGATGATCTATGGAGAGGAGTTTGCATTTCCAACATCCTTAGCTAACTTTAATGAATTATGATAGTCACGTGATCCTGAGGCTTCGGGAATCGGAGGAGGCGGCTGACACTGACTCACCATTTTAACCAAATAAGCATCGCACCTAAGCTTGGATAAGGGCCAACTCACACTAACAGGGCTCTTGTGTAAGCTTGTTCAGTCTGGTAAGTTATGAGTATTTATGTTTTATTTCTCCCAAAAAACAATAAGCCCCTCAGAGGCAAGGAACTCATCTTGGTTTTTGTCCCTTCCACACCTATCTCATCGCAATGGTGTGTGGGCACTGGAAACAGACCACCTGAGTTTAAATCCTGGCTTGGTCACTTATTGGCCAAGTGGCCCGATACAGTTTGGTTGTGTCCCCACCCAAATCTCATCTTGAATTGTACTCCTATAATTCCCATGTGTTGTGGGAGGGACCCAGTGGGAGACAACTGAATCATGGGGTGGCTTCCCTCATACTGTTCTCGTTGTAGTGAATAAGTCTCATGAGATCTGAGAGTTTTATAAGGGGTTTCTCCTTTCATTTGGCTCTCATTCTCTTTTTGCCTGCCACCACGTAAGATGTGGCTTTGCTGCTCCTTGCCTTTGCCAGGATTGTGAGGCCTCCCCAGCCCTGTGTAACTGTGAGTCAACTAAACCTCTTTCCTTTATAAATTACCCAGTCTTGGGTATGTCTTTATTAGCAGCGTAAGAACAGACTTCAGCGTAAGAACATGGCTTCAGGCAGCTTCTCATGAGTCTAGCTATGGTAGCTATTCTTATGATTTGGATGGTGCCCAAGCATCGCTCTTGAGCTCCAGGCCCATATATCTAACCACCTCCAGATATTCTATACTTAAATGGTTTAGCGGCAACTCAAACTGATACAAAAGACAAATCATGATCTCTGTTCACCCCATCCACCCACATGTGACTTCCAGAGCTCTAAGTTCAGCCAGTAGCACCACCTGCCATGAGCTCAACTTCCCAAGCCAAAGTTCAAAGGACACCTTGATGTCTCCCTTCTCCTTCCCCATCTGTCCAACCTTATCCCTTCATTATGAGGTTGCACTTACTGGGCACCCCGGCACTGTGCAGGAGCTGGGGATGAACAGGTGAAGACGACAGGCTCTTTGGGAGGTTAGGTGCAGTGTGAGAGACAGGTAATCACAGTGAAAAGAAATGGGTTGAGGACAGCTTGGAATAGATTTTGAAAGAAACAAGCAGGATCCTGTGATAGGAGCAAGGGAATTACTTCTGATAGGGAGCAGGGAGGGTTTCTCCAAGGAAGTGGCATTTACGCTAGATCTGAATATCGAGAAAGAACCTGCTGGAATGAGTTGAAAGATGGGCATTCCAGGAAGAGCGACAGCAAACACAAAGCTGAGAAGTGAGAGAGAAATAAGAGTGTCCCAGAGCTGGGTGCGGGGGCACACACCTGTGATGCCAGCAACGAGAGATCATCCCTTAAGCCAGGAGTTTGAGGCCAGCCTGGATAACATAGTAATATTCTATCTCAAAAAGAAAGAAAAGCAAAGAAATGAGCGTGTTCCAGGAACTGTCGGATGGCCAGTGCAACCATGCTCCGAGAGCACAGACTTGCTTGTTTTCTTACTGCCTCCTAAACCGTGTGGTCCCGTTTCACTGAAACAGAAGCTCAGAGAAAGGTGAAGTTCACACACGCAAGCACAGCCTTGGGAGGGTTATGAAGCTCGTGAGATATAAGCAGACCCTCACTGGAGGAGGGGGCGGGAAACAGTGGGATGAGAGGAGGCATTCCCAACAGGACCAGCGGCACAAGTCAGGCCCAGAAAGAAATGACTACGATAGCGGAGGGAGATTAAATGGCACTGATTTGGGAAAACCTTCAAAAAGAAAAAAAGGCCAAGATGTTTGAGCCAGGTGCAAAGTTAAGATAGAGCCATTCTTGGGGCTGAAAGAGGACACAAGGAAGCAATGACTTAACATCCCTCAGACATGAGGACATGGGATGGGAGGGGAAGCCTGGGATAGTGACATCATTTAGGAGTCTGCTGGGATTATATAGGAGTGTCTCAACAAGCTCCCTCCTGTACCACTGAATTGGTGGTGGTGATGGAAAGAAAAGGACGACTCATTAAAATGTATTTCTTTTTCTTTTTTTTTTTGTAAAGATAGGGTGTCCCCATCTTGCCCAAGCTGGTCTTGCACTCCTGGCCTCAAGCAGTCCTCCCACCTGGGCTCTCAAAGCTCTGGGATTACAGGTGTGAGCCACCACCCCAGCCTGGCTAAATGAATTTTTAAAAATTCCTTTAAGTCGGTTAAGTAAATTATGGCACATTCATATAACAGAAGAGTTTGCAGCTATTTTAAATGATGCCACAGAAAGACAGTTAATGACATGGACAGATGTTCAAGGCAGAACACAGCATGTACGACATTTCTTTCTTAAGGAGAATCTGAGCTGTTAACTAGATCTTTTTTTTCCTGAAGAGAGAGTATTTATTAAAAATCTTTAACTTTAAGTGCACATTTAAGCAGACGAAGAAGAACTGCCTCATTCCTCCTTGGAATATGTTATAGATAATAACAAACTTTTTTTTATTGAGATGAAGTCTCACTCTTGTTGCCAAGACTGGAGTGCAATGGTGCAATCTCAGCTTACTGAAACTGCCACCTCCCAGGTTCAAGAGATTCTCCTGCCTCAGCCTCCCAAGTAGCTGGAATTACAGGCACCTGCCACCATGCCTGACTAATTTTTGTATTTTTTGTAGAGACAAGGTGTCACCATGTTGGCCAGGCTGGTCTCGAACCCCTGACCTCAGGCGATCCACCTGCCTTGGACTCCCAAAGTGCTGTGATTACAGGCGTGAGCCACCACGCCCAGAGATAATAAATTTTATCATTTGGAGACATCAAGAAATGTTAGTGGCATTTCCTGAAATCCAGAAATCATGCTTAAAAACCATCTTGGGCTGGGTACAGTGGCTCATGACTGTAATCCCAGCACTTTGGGAGGCTAAGGTGGGTGGATCACGAGGTCAAGAGATCGAGACCATCTGGGCCAACATGGTGAAACCCTGTCTTTACTAAAAATACAAAAATTGGCCCGACATGGTGGCATGCACCTGTAGTCCCAGCTACTCAGGAGGCTGAGGCAGGAGAATCGCTTGAACCCAGGAGGCAGAGGTTGCAGTGAGCTGAGGTCATGCCACTGCACTCCAGCCTGGGCGACAGAGCAGACTCCGTCTCAAAAGAAAACGAACAAAAAGAATTTCCCATACATGCGACAACATGGAGAAATCTTGAAAACATTATGCCACATGAAATAAGCAAGACACAAAAGAACAAATATTGTGTGATTTCACTTACATGAATTGCCTAGAACAGGCAAGATCATGGAGGCAGAAAGTAGAAGAGAGGTGACCACACCTGGAAGGGAAGTGGGATGTGCGTTACTGCGGAATGGGTATAGCACTTCTGTTTCAGATGATGAAAACGTTCTGAAAGTGGACAGTGGCGATAGCTGCACGACTCTGTGAATGTACTCAATGCCACTAAATTATATATTTAAAAATTGTTCAAAGTTGGCCAGGCAAGGTGGCTCATGCCTGTAATCCCAGCACTTTGAGAGGCCAGGGAGGACAGATCACAAGGTCAGGTGTTTGAGACCAGTCTGGCCAACATGGTGAAACCTCGTCTCTACTAAAAATACAAAAATTAGCTGGTCATGGTGGTGTGGGACCTGTGGTCCCAGCTACTCGGGAGATTGAGGCATAATCACTTGAACCTGGGAGGCAGAGAGGTTGCAGTGAGCCAAGATTACATCATTGCACACCAGCCTGGGCGACAGAGTGAGACTCCGTTTCAAGAACAAAAAAAAGGCCAGGCATGGTGGGTCATGCCTGTAATCCCAGCACTTTGGGAGGCCAAGGCAGGTAGATCACAAGGTCAGGAGTTCAAGACTATCCTGGCTAACACGTGAAAACCCCGTCTCTCTAAAAACACAATTAGCTGGGCGTAGTGGCACGCACCTGTAGTCCCAGCTACTCAGGAGCCTGAGGCAGGTGAATTCCTTTGACAGGGAGGCAGAGGTTGCAGTGAGCTGAGATCACGCCATTGCATTCCAGCCTGGGTAACAGAAAGAAAAAAAATGGTTAAAAATTACAAATTTTACATTATGTATATTTACCAACATTTTTTAAATCACAAAAAAAAAACCCACTAATGTTTGACAACTGTGAGATTTCTGTGAAAATTTCTTTATGTAATTAAAAAAACGTAATTGTTTATGCAGAATCTTGTCATTCTTTTGGTGTGAGTCTCATTGGAAGCTTGGATTCGTGTGCTAATTTCAATTCTTGTGCCCTCCAAATGTATATGAAAGTACTTTTTTAAGAAAATATTCCACTGGAGAGGCCCAGGATAAAAGACTCCACCTCAAAAATAAATAAATTAATTAATTAAATAAAATAAGAAATGAATTAAAAAACTAGGTCCACAAAGGGACTCGTGGATCTCTGTGTCTGAGCCAGGCTTGTGTGCAGGGTGGCCTCGAATGTGCCCCGGCCCGTTTGCAGAGTTTGAGGACCGCCTGACACAGCACCTGGGTGTAGCACCTGGAAGCTGCTCGCTCAGGTTCTTCCACATTAGCTCCTGTGTCACTCACTGGGAGAGCAAAGCGGCTTGGCCCGCAAGGAGGGGTAGGTGGGAAAACCCATAAACAGCCAGATAGTGTCAGTGTCAATTGCTGTGAATGTTTTGCCAGGTGGAAGCTTTTGAATGTGCCACAGAGGCCCCATTAAAAAGTGGCTGGGACAGGTCATCCTAGAAATGAAGGTGGCGCACAGGGCAGGCTGAAACTGCTGCCTCCTAGACGCAGATCCAGATGTGGAAGTAAAGCAGAAGGGGTGAAATTAGAGCGTGCAGGGCATTTTAGGAGGGGGAGTCCCCGTGGGAAACTCACTTTAAGAAAATCCCATTGATAAAAATCTACATTTACAAGCTAAGTAAATGGGAGGGATGAGAGTGATTTTTGCTTGACAAAGGGGTTCATAAGAAGATAAGTTTCCTGCCAGGCGCGGTGGCTCAAACCTGTAATCCCAGCACTTTGGGAGGCCGAGGCAGGTGGTCAAGAGATCGAGACCATGCTGGTCAACATGGTGAAACCCCGTCTCTACTGAAAATACAAAAAATTAGCTGGGTATGGTGGCACGTGCCTGTAATCCCAGCTACTCAGGAGGCTGAGGCAGGAGAATTGCTTGAACCCAGGAGGTGGAGGTTGCGGTGAGCCGAGATCGTGCCATTGCACTCCAGCCTGAGTAACAAGAGCGAAACTCCGTCTCAAAAAAAAAAAAAGATAAGATTCCTTCAAGAACACCTGAATGAAATTGTAAAAACTGAGTCCTCCCTTTCAGGAGCTTGTCTATGGAAGAGGCAGAAGGATGAGCAGATCCTGGCTGTGAGGGCACTTTAGCCCAGGGCAGTGGTGCGTGCCTATAGTACCAGCGACTGGGGAGGTTGAGGCAGGAGAACTGCTTGAACCCGGGAGGCGGAGGTTACAGTGAGCAGAGACACTGAAAACTAAGCACTCTTAGTTTTCTTATTTTCAAAAGAAAAGGATTAAGCTAAACATGATCTCTAAGGTACTTTTTAAATTTTTCTTTATTTTATTTATTTAATTTTTTTGGAGACAGGGTCTATGTCACCCAGGCTGGAGTGCAGTGGCATGAACATAGCTCACTGCATCCTCAATCTCCGGGGCTCAAGTGATCCTCCTGCCTCAGCCTCCCAAGGAGCTGGGACTACAGGCACATGCCATCATGCCTGGCTAATTTTTTTACATTTTATAGAGACGAGGTCTCACCATGTTGCACAGGCAAGTCTCAAACTCCTAGGCTCAAAGAATCTCTTGCCTCGGCCTCCCAAAGTGCTGGGATTATAGACATGAGCTACCGCACCCAGCTTGTAAAGTACTTTTAATCTCAAAATGTGAGGATGGGCCGGGCATGGTGACACTTTGGGAGGCCAAGGTGGGCAGATCACGAGGTCAGGAGTTTGAGACCAGCCTGGCCAAAATGGTAAAACCGTGTCTCTATAAAAATGCAAAAATTATCCCCAGAAACATTAGGCAAAATAAATAATAAAAAGAAATAAAAATAAAAATGCAAAAATTAGCTTGGCATGGTAGCAGGCACCTGTAATTTCAGCTACTCGGGAGGCTGAGGCAGGAGGATCACTTGAAACTGGAAGGCAGAGGTTGCAGTGAGATTAGATGGCACCAGTGCACTCCAGCCTGGGCAACAGAGTGAAACTTCATCCCCCCGCGCGCGCACACACACACACACACACACACACACACACAAAAGTGAGGATGTTCTGTGCTAGATAAAAGGGATAACAATAATGGCCAGGCGTAATGGTTCATGCTTGTAATCCCGGCACTTGGGGAGGCTGAGGTGGGTGGATCACCTGAGGTCAGGAGTTCAAGATCAGCCTGACCAACATAGTGAAAACCTGTATCTACTAGAAATACAAAAATCAGCCTCATGAGGTCACATGCACCTGTAGTCCCAGCTACTTGGGAGGCGGAAGCAGGAGAATCGCCTGAAGGGAGGCCAAGGTTGCAATGAGCCAAGATCATGCCACTGTACTCCAACCTGGGTGACAGTGAGACTCCGTCTTCAAACCAAAACAAAACAAAGTAATAATAACAATAATCTCAAAATGCTCTCTCCATTGTATAAAATGAGACCAATTTGTGCCTGACGTTATGCTTCTATGAAGTACTTGGCAAACCAGCCAGTAAGTGTCAGTGAATGTACTGCATTATCTAAGACTGAGGTCCACACCATGGCCTCGAAAGCCTCCTTGATTAGGCCTCTGGCTGCCTCTCGGGAGCTTAGCTCACATCACCCTCCTCCCTGCCCACTATGCTCCATTCATATTGACCTTCCTTCTGCTCCTGGAACACACCAAGCCCATTCCTACCTCAGGGACTTAGCACCTGCTATTCCCTTTGCCAGGAATACTTTCCCCCAAGCAAAGTATTCAGAGAGCTGGCTTCTTCCTGACATCCAGGTCTCCGCTCAGAAGGACTTCCTCAGAGAGGGCCTCACTCAAACTATTAGATATAGAACAAATTCAACACCCAGCCAAGAAGGTGCTTTTTTTTTTTTTGACCCAGAGTCTTGCTCTGTTGCCCAGGCTGTAGTGCAGTGGCACAATCTCAGCTCGCTGCAACCTCTGCCTCCTGGGTTGAAGCAATTCTCGTGCCTCAGCCTCCTGAGTAGCTGGGATTACAGGCGCATGCCACTGAATCTGGCTAATTTTTGTATTTTTAGTAGAGATGGGTTTTCACCATGCTGGCCAGACTGGTCTCGAACTCCTGACCTTGGACGATCCATCCGCCTCGGCCTCCCAAAGTGTTGGGATTACAGGCATGAGCCACTACACCCAGCTGGTACATTCTTTTTTACGATACACAAGGAAGAGTTATAACAGATACGCATTTTCCTCAATACGTTCCCAACAGCAATATGATACAGAGCAGGTTCTCTAACCACATTTCAATAAAATTAGAAATTAATTTTTTTTTTTGAGACAGAGTCTCACTGTTGTCCAGGCTGGAGTACTGTGGTGCAATCTCTGCTCACTGAAACCTCTACCTCCCGAATTCAAGCAATTCTCCCTGCCTCAGCCTCCCAAGTAGCTGGGATTCCAGATGCCTGCCACCGTGCCCAGCTAATTTTTGTATTTTTAGTAGAGACAGGGTTTCACCACATTGGCCAGGCTGGTCTCTAACTCCTGATGTTAGGAGTTCTGCCTGCCTCACCCTCCCAAAAGTGCTGGGATTACAAGAGTGAGCCACCATACCTCACGAGAAATTAATTTTTAAAAGGTAGATTTTTGATATATTTGGAAACAATGAAATATTGCTAAGAAATATTGCTAAATAACTCAAAAATATTTAGAGCTGGATAATGAAAGTAATATATGTCAAAATTGGTGGCATATGGCTAAAGCAGTACTTTTTATTATTATTATTAAGCTGTAGTCTCACTCTGTCGCTCAGACTGGAGTGCAGTGGCGCAATCTTGGCTCACTGCAACCTCCGCTCCCAGGTTCAAGTGAGTCTCCTGCCTCAGCCTCCCAAGTAACTGGGATTATAGGTGTGTATCACCACACCCAGAAGATGTTTGTATTTTAGTAGAGATGGGGTTTTGCCATGTTGGCCAGTCTGTTCTCGAACTCCTAGCCTCAAGAAATCTGCCCTCCTCAGCTTCCCAAAGTGCTGGGATTACAGGCATGAGCTGGCTAAGTGGCAGATTTTGTCCAAACGGAAGGCTAAGGCTGACCCCAAGGCTAACCCTAACCTTAGCCCTAACCCTGACTCTAATTGGGTTAGGGTAAAATGACTAAAGGCAAGAGACGAGCATTCTGGATATTTCTCAGGGAAGGAAAGAGGCAACTTTTATCCTCCACTGACCCAAAGAAATGGACTGTAGTTTGTCCCCGACTTCCCACTCAATTTCCTAGTTTGACCCCATCCTCCCTCCCCTTGTCTATCCCAAGCTTCACTCTGGAGGCAATAGCTAAACCTGTGCTAGTTAAACTTGAACCAGATCTGTCAGAAAAGAAGGGGCTGTTGCAAGAAGCAGCGCGGCTTCAAAGAAAGTGACTGTGCTTACTCACCCCGCTTCCCGCTCAATTTCCTCCTGCCCAGAGAATGGAACTCATGAGACGGAAAGCCCAGAAAAAGGGAAGGGAGTGAAGAAAGGGACAGGGCACTACTCCACAAACACTTCCTGCTGGCTGTGCTGACATCACCACATGCCATGCGTCTCATACTTGGGGTGTAGCTCACACAGCTAATGCCTTCGAGTTCTAAAACAACTTGGAGCCAGTGTTCTCTGATTTTTCAGTGGCTACATTTAAGAATAGAAAAGAACTGGGAAAATCCCAACAGAACACTCTGTGATTGCTAATGTGGACTTAAAGGTTATTCTTATCAACATCTAAACAACTGAAAATGCAAAATGTTATAACACGTGGACAGTTTTGGAGTCTGAGGAGTCCTGCTTTTCTTCCCTCTTAGCAACCAACCGTTATCTTTTTTGTTGTTGTTGAGATGGAGTTTCGCTTTTGTTGCCCAGGCTGGAGTGCAGTGGTGCGATCTCAGCTCACTGTAATCTCTGCCTCCCAGAGTTCAAGTGATTCTCTTGCTTTAAACTCCCAAGTAGCTGGAATGACAGGTGCCCACCACCACGCCTGGCTTTTTTTTTTTTTTAAGACAGGGTTTCACCCTGTTGGTCAGGCTGGTCTTGAACTTCCGAACTCAGGTGATCCGCCCACCTTGGCCTCCAAAGTGCTTGGATTACAGGCATGAGCCATCACACCCGGCCTAATTTTTTGTACTTTTAGTAGAGACGGGTTTTCACCATGTTGGCCAGGCTGGTTTTGAACTCCTGGCCTCAAGCAATCCACCAGTCAGCCTCCCCAAAGTGCTAGGATTACAGGCATGAGCCACCGAACCTGGCGTGAATTTCTTTTCTTATGCTTTCATTTTGAAGTTTACTTTTCTGTGCTTATAAAAATTACTTTTCGGGGGAATAACTATGAACCTGAGAGAGAGTTACAGCTTTGGACTTCTTCTCGCCCGGGCCCATCACCATGTATTTGAGTGTACACAGAAAAATGTATACCAAAGTCCTCCCAAAAGAAAACAAAATGTCCCAATATTAAAGACGCAAGACAGTAAATGCAACCCTTGTGGCCTGATCTGAATTGTGAATCTTATGTTTACAATGTTTCCATGGAGTTAGTAACTGTATTAGTTTCTTATGGCTGCCATAACAAATTACCACCAACTTTGTGCTGAAAGCAACACAAGCATTACTTCCAGTTCTGGAGTTCAGAAGTCCAAAATGCATTTTACAGGCATCATCAAGGTGCTGGCAGCGCTGCATTCCACCCAGAGGCTCAAGGGAACCCATCTCCTGCCTCTTCCAGCCTCATGAATTGGCTCACAGCCCCCACCATGCAACCTCTTCACTCTGCCCTCATATCCCCTTCTCTTGAGTCCTCAGCCTCTCCCTTCCATTTTTAAGGACCTTTGTGGTTAAATGGGGCTCACTTGGATAATATAGGCCACTCTCCCCATCTCAAGATCTTAACTTAGCTGCAGCTGCCAACTCCCTTCTGCCATATAAGGCAACACATTCACGGATTCCAGGGATGAGGAACTGGATATCTTCGTGGGACCATTACTCTGCCTACCACAGTAATTAAGTCACCACCTTAGACATCTAGTCATTGGATTTGACACTACTGGGACTGTACCTTTGGGTCTTATTTTCCTAAGTCTAGTTTGTTGAGTAATTCTGTTAAATATCTAGGCATCTAGTAGTTTCTAAATACATTTGAAGAGATTTCTTTCTTTTTTGTGTGTGAGACGGAGTTTCACTCTCGTCCAGGTTGGAGTGCAATGGCTCAATCTCAGCTCACCGCGATCTCCACTCCTGGGTTCCAGTGATTCTCCTGCCTCAGTCTCCAGAGTAGCTGGGGTTACAGGCATGCACCACCATGCCTGGCTAATTTTTTTTTGCATTTTTAGTAGAGACAGGGTTTCTCCATATTGGTCAGCTGGTCTCAAACTCCGATCTCAGGTGATCTGCCCGCCTCGGCCTCCCATAGTGCTGGGATTACAGGTGTGAGCCACTGCGCCCACCTGAGATTTCCGACTACGTCATATGCTACAGTGTTCCTGCCTCTCTATCATCGGGGAACATGAGGAAATGTGTGGGGGCTCCATTACCTGCCATCTCCACAAGCAGGATTTCTTCCATCTCAAGGTGACCCTACTATTGCCATCATCCCTTACATATGGAGCAGTGGAAGCAGACCTCACTCTAAAAATGGTCCCACATAATATTACACAATGTTTTTGAGTAGACAAAATGGTTTCACAGCATTTTAAGGCTATGTAAAAAAATATTTAAAAGCAAAGATGTGCCTGGGTGTGGTAGCTTATGCCTGCCTCCCAGCACTTTGGGAGGATCAATTGAAATCAGGAGTTCAAGACCAGCCTAGGCAACATAGCAGCACCCCGTCTCTACAGAAATACAAAAAACAAACAAGCAGGGCATGGTAGCACACAGCTGTAGTCCCAGCTACTCAGGAGACTGAAGTGGGAGGATTGCCTGAGCCTGAGAGGTTGAGGCTACAGTGAGCTGAGATCATGCCACTACGCTCCAGCTTGGGCAGCACAGCAAGAGGCTCTGTCTCAACAACAACAAAAAAAAAAAAGCAAAGATGATTGATGGAATCAGATGACAAATGTGCACTCACACCTGACTCACCCACCCATATGACCTTGCTAAGTCTCAGCTTTACTTCTCAGTACCTACTTCATGGTTCACGTGAGATGGAGTGAAATGAAGCCTATAAAGCTTTTGGCAGGGACTTCACTGTTGTTATTATCAAGAAGGCAATACTATACTTGACATAATAGGTTCCCTAGTTTACCTGTAAAGAAAGAGACTCGGCCAGGCTCAGTGGCTCATGCCTGTAATCCCAGAACTTTGGGAGGCCGAGGTCAGGGGATTACTTGAGGTCAGGAGTTCGAGATCAGCCTGGCCAACATGGTGAAACCCCGTCTCTACTGAAAATACAAAAATTAGCCAGGCATGGTGGCACAAGCCTGTAATCCCAGCTACTCGGGAGGCTGAGGTAGGAGAATTGCTTGAACCCGGGAGATGGAGGTTGCAGCCAGCAGAGATCACGCCACTGCACTCCAGCCTGGGCAATAAAGCAAGACTGCATCTCAAAAAAAGAAAAGAAAAGAAAGAGACTCCCCAAAAGCAAATAACTTGTCTAAAATGGCACAGCTAGTACATGTCAGTGCCTAACACACATGGTATTTACTCCTGAAATATCTTCGTTGCTGATCCTTTTTGATCAGAGGTCCTTTTAAAAATTTCTTCTCACCGGGCGCGGTGGCTCAAGCCTATAATCCCAGCACTTTGGGAGGCCGAGGCGGGTGGATCACGAGGTCAAGAGATCGAGACCATCCTGGTCATCCCCGTCTCTACTAAAAATACAAAAATTAGCTGGGCATGGTGGTGCGTGCCTGTAGTCCCAGTTACTCGGGAGGCTGAGGCAGGAGAATTGCTTGAACCCAGAAGATGGAGGTTGCGGTGAGCCGAGATAGCGCCATTGCACTCCAGTCTGGGTAACAACAGCGAAACTCCGTCTCAAAAAAAAAAAAAATTTCTTCTCTCAGGATTTGCAGAATCTGTTTCCAACCAAGGTTTCTATATACACTTAGTCAACTTTAATATTTACTGATATGCTGATTAAGAAATGGTTCAGTTTAGTTTAATTTTACAAATAATCATATAAAAAATTATTAGCAGGTCTCCAGATTTTTAGTCTGGCATTTTTTTTTTTTTTCAGATGGAGTCTTGCTCTGTTGCCCAGGCTGAAGTGCAGTGGCTCAATCTGGGCTCACTGCAACCTCCACCTGCCAGGTTCAAGCAATTCTCCAGCCTTAGCCTCCCAAGTAGCTGGGAATACAGGCACATGCCACTGTGTTCAGCTTAATTTTTGCATTTTTAGTAGAGATGGGGTTTTACCATGTTGGCCAGGCTGGTCTCAATCTCCTGACCTCAGGTGATCTGTCTGCCTCAGCCTCCTGAAGTGCTGGGATTACAGGTGTGAGCCACCACACCCAGCCGAGTTTCACTCTTGTTGCCCAGGCTGCAGTGTAATAGCAAGATCTCAGCTCACTGCAACGTCCACCTCCCGGGTTCAAGAGATTCTTCTGCCTCAGTCTCCCAAGTAGCTGGGATTACAGGTGCCCACCACCATGTCTGGCTAATTTTTTGTATTTTTTTTTCTTTTTGAGACAGAGTTTTGCTCTTGTTGCCCACGCTGAAGCGCAATGGCACAATCTCTGCTCACTGCAACCTCTGCCTCCCAGGTTCAAGCAATTCTCCTGCTTCAGCCTCCCGAGTAGCTGGGATTACAGGCATATGCCACCATGCCCAGCTAATTTTGTATTTTTAGTAGAGACAAGTTTCTCCATGTTGGTCAAGCTAGTCTTGAACTCCCAACCTCAGGTGATCTGCCTGCCTCAGCCTCCCAAAGTGCTGGGATTACAGGCATGCCACCACGCCCAGCCGTAATTTTTTTGTATTTTTAGTAGAGATGGGGTTTCACCATGTTGGCCAGGCTGGTCTCAAACTCTTGTCCTCAGGTAATCCACCTGCCTCAGCCTCCCAAAGTGCTGGGAATACAGGCATAAGCCACCAAGCCTGGCCTTCAATCTAGTATTTTAA
This sequence comes from Callithrix jacchus, assembly GCF_049354715.1. NCBI lineage: Eukaryota > Metazoa > Chordata > Mammalia > Primates > Cebidae > Callithrix > Callithrix jacchus. Next base: position 124,410,387 of record NC_133510.1, read on the forward strand.
AGACAAATACTAGGGAAGAAAAGATTGATTCAAAGAATCATTCTGGCCAGGCTCTGTGGCTCACATCTGTAATCCCAACACTTTGAGAGGCCAAGCCAGGAGGACTGCTTGGGCCCAGGAATCAAGGACCAGCTTGGGTAACACAGTGAGACTCTGTCTCTACCAAAAAAAGAAAAAAAAGAATCATTCTCCCTGGATAAAGCAAGATGCTTCTCTTCTTTTGATGTATATAATTTAGATTCTAACACTTAAGCTGTTTTGTATTTTGCCTTGCCTTTTTCCTCACTTAACATTACAGCATAAGCATTTCCTCCATATAATTAAATATCTTTCATAAACATTTTTAGGAGTCCCAGGTAGCTGGGACTACAGATGTGTGCCACTGGTTAATTTTTGTATTTTTGTAGAGGCAGGATTTCACCATTTTGGCCAGACTGGTCTCAAACTCCTGACCTCAGGTGATCCGCCCACCTCAGCCTCCCAATGTTCTGGGATTACAGGCATGAGCCACCTGGCCTAGCTGAAACCATACTTTTATCAGGTGTACCTGTGGCCATTAAGTGCAAATATGTAACAGAGATTTGGGACTCTTTTTAACTAATTTAGACCCAAATACTTTTAAAGGATGGGATACATATAAAATGCAGATATCCCTAAATTTCATTAAAAGGTTATTTTTTTTATGTTATATTATTAATACACTTAAAAAGCAAAGTAGAGGCCAAGCACAGTGACTCATGCCTGTAATCCCAGCATTTTGGGAGACTGAGGTGGGTAGATCATGAGGTCAGGAGTTCGAAACCAGCCTGGCCAATATGGTGAAACTCCATCTCTACTAAAAATACAAAAATTAGCTGGGTATGGTGGCAGGGGCCTGTAGTACCAGCTACTCAGGAGGCTGAGACAGGAAAATTGCTTGAATCTGGGAGGCGGAGGTTGCAGTGAGCTGAGGTCCTGCCACTGCACTCCACCAGTCCACCCTGGGTAACAGAGAGAGACTCTGTGTCAAAAAAACAAAAAAGACGTTGGGTATTTGTTTTCATTTTTTGTTTTTTTGCCTTTTGTTTTTTTGTTCCACAATAGATCCAGTCTCATGGACTACCCTACACTGCCTCTTGCGGTCACAGGTTCTTCCCCTTCCACCCTCTATTCTATGGTGCCTATCAAAGGGTGTGATCTCTGAGGTCTTTCACAGCCTAGTGACCAAACATTAAATGGACTAAGATGTCAAGATCCAGGTATTAGAATAGGTCCAGCTCATCTGCAAGAATATCATCCTCTCCCCATCTCCTCCATTTCAACAACCTGTAATTCCTCCCACCCACTGAATGGAAGGAAGCATCTACAGATCACGTAGCTGATATGGAACTTCTATCTAGAATATATAAAGAACTCTTACACTTTGAAATCATAAGACAAAAGGCCAGCCATGGTGGCTCACACCTGTAATCCCAGCAGTTTGGGAGGCCAAGGTGGACACACCATCTGAGGTTAGGAGTTAGAGACCAGACTGACCAACATGGTGAAACCCCGTCTCTACTAAAAACACAAAAATTAGCTACACGTAGTGGTGCGTGCCTGTAATCCCAGCTACTTGGGAGGCAGGAGAATTGCTTGAACCCGGGAGGCGGAGGTTGCAGTGAGCTGAGATCACGCCACTGCACTCCAGCCTGGGCAACAGAGTGAGACTCTGTCTCAAAAAAAATTTTTTTAAAAAGAAATGCTCTGGCTGGGCATGGTGGCTCACGCCTGTAATCCCAGCACTTTGGGAGGCCGAAGCAGACCTGGGCAACAGAGAGAGACCCTGTGTCAAAAAACCAAAAAGGACATTGGGTCTGATGGGGTCGAGAGGATTATCTGTGATCAACATATGGCCTATGAGATAAGAGTCAGGGTTTTTCTGTTCTGTTTTTTTGCTTTTCTTTTTCTTGTTCCACAAGAGATTCAGTCTCAAGGACTACCCAGGGAAAGCAAGAGCAAAATTATAAAATGACTTATTCCTCACTTTTGCTATCAACTTGTTCTTTATTTAGACGTCCTGCTTCTGGACGTAGATATAATTACACTGTGTGCCGCACATATCTGTCATTATGTTATACAATGACGTATTTCACAGTATCTCTGTGCCAGATGAGCGAATCTTACAGCTTTAAATGCCTGCACGTGTAATTTAAACTTTTCACTAAGGATTCTTCTGAACAAATGACACTGTCTCATTTGCCTGGCCTTTTGCGACTCAAGGACGTGGTGACAAATGTCAGTCTTACATAACTGTAACCAAATGACACCCTAAGGCACACTGAGGCCTATCACCACTGGCCTCTAAACTAAATGGTCCCAGACTGATGGGTTTTTTGGAGTTCTTGGCTCTGCTTTTTATAGAAACATTTCTTTTTTATGGGCTATTTGTGTATCTGCTGCTCTTAGTATTGGTGGCCTTGGGCAATGTGTCCCATCTCTTTCTAACTTGCTGCATTCAAAGAAATGTTTGTTTTACCACCTACGTTACTGGTGACATAGTACATTTTTCATCTGTTAGATCCTAGGGCTATAGCCATAGTCTTTTTAATTCCAAGTTTCTGGAGGCTAATAGCTTAAGCAAAAAATGTATGTTTATTCTAAGATTATGGGGGTATCTCAAAGGTAAAGGTGAACGGGGTAGGGGGCAGAACCAGGAAGTAGAAGCTCAGCAGAAACCAGAGGCCAGTCTCTTCGTCTCTCACCTCTGTGTGTCTTTGCCCGGCTGTCTCACTGTTTTGCTTCCGCAGATTACTGTTCTCAGCTTCTCCATGCACGTGAGGGTTACATCAAATCCGTTCCAGTCACCTACAGAGAAGAAAGAGTTGTCTGTATCCCAAGGCCAAAACCAGAGAGACTGGGCCAGTTTGGGTCAGGCTCCCACCTGTGTTCCAGTCAGCTGTGGCCAGGAGGATAAAGTCACCTAGTATAAAAATGGCTGCGGCACCACCTCTGGGAGAAAGGACAGCCTAGAGAAAGGAGGTACTGACTTAATGTCTTCCCCAGACACAAAGGAAGCAGATAATCAAAACTGTTCCAACTGCATCTAAAATAAAAATAGAGGCTGGGCGCAGTGGCTCACACCTATAATCCCTGCACTTTGGGAGGCCGAGGCAGCTGGATCACTTGAGCTCAGGAGTTCAAGATCAGCCTGGGCAACCTGGTGAAGCCCTGTCTCTACCAAAAATACAAAAAAAAAGAAAAGCTGGGCATGGTGGCAAGTGCCTGCAGTCCTAGCTACTTGCGAGGCTGAGGTGGGAAGATCACTTGAATCTGAGAGGTGGAGGTTGCAGTGAGCCGAGATCCCACCCAGGTGACACAGTGAGACACTGTCTCAAAAAGAAAAAAAAAAGATACGCTTGGTGTGAGGGCCTGAGATGCTCCCCTATGAAGAAAGAACATGAGGTCTGGCCCCATGGATTCATGGTATACACTTTGCTTTTCTTGTTTACTCCCTGTTTATTGGAATTATTACTGAGACATAACTCACGTACCATAAAGTTTACTCTTTTTAAATGTACAATTCAGCGGCTTTTAGCATACTCAAGGTTCCGCAATATCTCCACTTTCTTTCCTAGCACATTTTCGTCCCCTAAATGGAAACCTCGTACTCATCAGCACTCACCTTCCAGCCTTCCTTTCCTCCAACCCCTGGCAACCACTAATCTACTTTCTGGTTTTTTGTTTTTTGGTTTTTGTTTTTGAGATGGAGTTTTGCTCTTGTGGCTTAGGCTGAGTGCAGTGGCGCGATCTCAGCCCACCGCAACCTCTGCTCCCAGGTTCAAGCGATTCCCCTGTCTCAGCCTCCAGAGTAGCTGGGATTACAGGCGCACGCCACCACACCTGGCTAATTTTTGTACTTTTAGTAGAGACAGGGTTTCTCCAAGTTGGTCAGGCTGGTCTCGATCTTCCGACGTCAGGTGATCCACCCACCTCAGCCTCCTGAAGTGCTGGGATTACAGGCGTGAGCCACTGCACGTAGCCTCTACTTTCAGTTTCTATGGATTTGCCTATTCCAGACATTTCCTATACACAGAATCATACAGTAAGTGCCCTCTCATGTCTGGCTTCTCTCACTCAGCACGGTGTTTTCAAGGGTCATCCATGGTGTAGCGTGTCAGTGCTGCCTTCCTGTTGTGGCTGAATCATATTCCATTGTGTGGATGGACCACATTGTATTTATCTGCTCATTAGTTGATGGACATTTAGGTTGTTTCCATTTTTTGGCTATTATGAATGCTGCTATGAACACTATGTTTTCTTCAGAGATTTATAATTGTAGATCTTATATTTATGTCTTTGATCCAGTTTGAATTAATTTTCTTTCTCTTTCTTTCCTTATTTATTTTTATTTTTATTTTTGAGATGAAGTCTCCCTCTGTCACCCAGGCTGGAGTACAGTAGCACTATCTCAGCTGATTGCAGCAACCACCTGCTGGGTTCAGGCAATTCTCCTGCCTCAGCCTCCCAAGTAGCTGGGATTACAGGCATGTGCCACCACACCTGGCTAATTTTTGTATTTTTAGTAGAGACAGGGTTTCACCATATTGGTCAGGCTGGTCTCAAACTATCAACCTCAAGTGATCCACCCACCTCGGCCTCCCAAAGTGCTGGGATTACAGGTGTGAGCCACTGCACCCAGCCTTCTTATTTTTGAGACAGGGTCTCACTCTGTTACCCAGGCTGGTGTACAGTGGTACAACTACAGCTCACTGCATCCTTGACCCCCTAAACTCAAGTGATTCTCCTGTCTCACCCTCCCAAGTAGCTGGGACCACAGGCATGCAATAGCATGCCTGGCTAATTTTTAAAGTATTTGTAGAGATGGGGGGGGGGGTCTCCCTATGTTGTCCAGGCTGGTCTCGAACTCCTGGGCTCAAGCAATACTCCAAATTAATCTCCCAAAGTGCTGGGATTACAGGAATGGGCCACTGTGTCTGGTAAATAAAGTTGTTGTTTTTTTAAAAGAAATAAACCAGGCTGGGCACTGTGGCTCAAGCCTGTAATCCCAGCACTTTGGGAAGCCAAGGTGAGTGGATCACAAGGTCAGGAGATCAAAGCCATCCTAACCAATGTGGTGAAACTCATCTGTATTATAAATACAAAAAATTAGTCGGGCATGGTGACACACACCTATAGTCCCAGCTACTCAGGAGGCTGAGGCCGGAGAATTGCTTGAACAAGGGAGGCGGAGGTTGCAGTGAGCCAAGATCACGCCATTGCATTCCAGTCTGGGCAACAGAGTGAGTCTCCATCTCGGAAAAAAAAGAAAAAAAGATAAACCAAGGGCAACAGTGTAAACAAAATCACTTTCTTTTCCTGGCCTTTTCTTGGCCTCCCAAAGTGCTAGGATTACGGGCTTGAGCCACAGCACTCGGCTGATTTATTTTTTAGGATCAGTTTCTTTGGTTGGGCCTAATGATGTTACAACTAGTAATTTATGAAAACTTGCATTTCTGTTTTTTTTTTTTTTTTTTTTTTGAGACGGAGTTTCGCTCTTGTTACCCAGGCTGGAGTGCAATGGCGCGACCTCGGCTCACTGCAGCCTCCGCCTCCTGAGTTCAGGCAATTCTCCTGCCTCAGCCTCCTGAGTAGCTGGGATTACAGGCACGCACCACCATGCCCAGCTAATTTTTTGTATTTTTAGTAGAGACGGGGTTTCACCATGTTGACCAGGATGGTCTCGATCTCTTGACCTTGTGATCCACCCGCCTCGGCCTCTCAAAGTGCTGGAATTACAGGCTTGAGCCACCATGCCCGGCCCCTGCATTTCTGTTTTTCTTACCTGTCCCCATTCCAAAACACAAGCAAACCATCTAGATTGAGGATTTGTAAGGTTGAGACGAACTCATTACTATAGGGTAAGTATGAGAAGGGGCTGGAAATGTGTTTTGATTATTGCCATGACTTTTTTTTTCTTTTTTTGAGATGGAGTCTCACTCTGTCGCCCAGGCTAGAGTGCAGTGGAGCCATTTCAGCTCATTGCAACCTCTGCCTCCCAGGTTCAGGCGATTCTCCTACCTTAGCTTCCTGATTTGCTGGGATTACAGGCACCTGCCACGACGCCCAGCTAAATTTTTCGTATTTTGAGTAGAGACGGGATTACACCACGTTGGCCAGGCTGGTCTGGAACTCCTGATCTCAAGTGCTCCACCGGCCTCGGCCTCCCAAAACAAAGTGCTGGGATTACAGGCGTGAGCCACTGCCCCCAGCCATGTTTTGATTCTTAAGGAAATGATTTTTTAAGACCCCTTCCAATGAGGATTTAGCAAGGGAGTTTTCCTCTTCTATAGAGAATTTAAGCCTTCCCAATTGCACCAAGCTCCATCTGGGCAGAGACCTCACCTGTCTGTTCACTCCATATCCCTAGCATCCAGAAAACTGCCAAGCGAAAAACAGGCACTCAGTAAATTTCTGTCAAATGAATGAATAAAATACCACCACCTTTTCCTGGAACCATTTTGGACCAAGGCATGCATGGGCATTTCTGTTCCTCCCTCTAACTTAACAATTCCATCTCTTAGAGGCAGATGCTGTTTTCTGCAAATTTTATTATTCACCTTTCTATATTTGGAAAAACAAGTTGGTGTAGCTTAGGAATCTCACATCCAGGAAATGAATTAAAAATGTTGTATCAAAGATTATGCACGGGAGTCACAAAGTAAGAAGCAAGCAGATGAAAGCAGTTAGAGACATCATGCCATATTTTACGGAAGAAATGGTCCGTGGATTAAAAATTATCACTATGGGCTGGGCATGGTGGCTCACACCTGTAATCCCAGCACTTTGGGAGGCTGAGGCAGGTGGGTCACCTGAGGTCGGGAGTTCAAGACCAGCCTGACCAACATCTCTAGAGATGGAGAAACCCCATCTCTATGAAAAATATAAAATTAGCCCAGTGGTGGCGTGCGCCTGTAATCCCAGCTACTCAGGAGGCTGAGGCAGGAGAATCGCTTGAACCCAGGAGGCGCAGGTTGCAGTGAGCGAGACTCTGTCTCAAAAAAAAATCATTATGAGTCTGCAGTAACATAGAAACCAAGTAGTGTGAATCAGAAAATGAAAAGCACAACCATTGACTGTGATTACACCGTAACTTTATACCGATTACCTGGTAGAATTCATGCTGCATGACGGTAGGATATTTTGCTTGTTCTCTTCACTGGATAGTGTTTGGCATATGGAATGTGCTTATTAATATTTTCTGAATGTATTAGGGAAAGTAAATATAACATTCACCTATAAAAACATACTGTTGCGGTGGCTCACTCCTGTAATCCTAACACTTTGGGAGCCCCAGGCAGGAGGATCATGTGAGGTCAGGAGCTGGAGACCAGCCTGGCCAACATGGTGAAACCCCAGCTCTACTAAAAATACAAAAATTATCTGAGCGTGGTGGCAGGTGCCTGTAATCCCAGCTACTCGGGAGGCTGAGGCAGGAGAATCACTTGAACCTGTGAGGCAGCGGTTGCAGTCAGCCGAGATCAGGCCGCTGCACTCCAGCCTCAGCAAGAGTGAAACTCTATCCACCCCCAACCCCCCACCCCAAAAAAAAAGAGAGAGAAAGAAAACATATATGAAGGGAATGAACAAATATCCAGGTGGAAAATTGTGTTTTTGGAGTAGAACGGTGGCTGTTTCCCCCACTGTCCCTCTATTTTCCAATTCTCCCGTGAAGTTGTGATACCATTTTCTTTTTTTTTTGAGACCGAGTTTCGCTCTTGTTACCCAGGCTGGAGTGCAATGGCGCGATCTCGGCTCACCGCAACCTCCGCCTCCTGGGTTCAGGCAATTCTCCTGCCTCAGCCTCCTGAGTAGCTGGGATTACAGGCACGCACCACCGTGCCCAGCTAATTTTTTGCATTATTAGTAGAGACGGGGTTTCACCATGTTGACCAGGATGGTCTCGTCTCTTGACCTCGTGATCCAACCGCCTCGGCCTCCCAAAGTGCTGGGATTACAGGTGTGAGCCACCGTGCCCGGCCCGTGATACCATTTTCTCTGTGGAAAGGATGACCACAGAATCACCTCCCGTGGGCTGCAGCTAAGGAAGCATTTGGATTGGCGTGAGAATGCGGCCAGGCTTCAAATCCAGGAGGGGCGTCTTACAGGATGTGTGGCTCTCACCCAGAGCTCACACGACATCTGAATATTTAGGCTGAGGGCAGCGCGGCCCCAGCTTCCCCTGCTCCCCCAGCTCCAGCTGCACGCGTTTAGGAGCTTGTAGTCCTGAGCGATGGCTGCTCCAGACAGCCCCCGAGTCCTCTATGGAAGTCCCTGGCACCTAAAAGGACCCCTAAGGGGGGTCGCTCGTTACCCCTCACTTGAACTCGGCCCCAAATGGGAGGTCACTCTCTCCTCGCGGACCCCCCTCCCCGAAACAGTCTCTCGTTCTCCCTGGCCCCCTGCGAAGGTCATTACTCCCCAGCCAGCCTTTTTTGCTGTTTTTTGGTTTCTGGTTTTTTGAAGCAGGGTCTCGCTTCGTCTCCCAGACTGGCGTGCAGTGGCGAGATCACAGCTCAAGGCAGCCTGGACCTCCTGAGCTCAAACGATCCTCTCACCTCAGCCTCCCCAGTAGCTGGGACCACAGGCGACCGCCACTACGCCCGGCTTCGTGGGTATTTTTGATAGAGACGGGGTCTCGCTATGTTGTCCAGGCTGATCTCTCTAAGTCAAGGGACCCTCTCACTTCGGCCTCCGAAAGCGCTGGGATGACAGGTGTGAGCCACCGCGCCAGGCCCCTCGCCCGCCTTTGGAAGGAGTCTTCGTCCCCAGGGGCGAGGCCACTCACTCCCCACGAGTTCCAGGCTCCCTAGAGGGTCCTGGTTCCCGACGGGGAGGTGGCGCCCTCCCCCGGGCCCCGGGCCCCAACGGCCCGCACCGCCTCCTTCCAGGCCCTTCCCCGCCGTGACGGCGCCGCAGGCCGGCCGGGCTGGGCGGGGCTCCGAGCAGGGACCGAGACCCAGACGCGCTCTGGGACGGGGAGCGGGCGGCGCGGCCATGGCGGGCTGCTGCGCCGCGCTGGCGGCCTTCCTGTTCGAGTACGACACGCCGCGCATCGTGCTCATCCGCAGCCGCAAAGTGGGGCTCATGAACCGCGCCGTGCAGCTGCTCATCCTGGCCTACGTCATCGGGTGAGCGCGGCCGCGCGGGGTCGGGCGGGGGTCGCGCGGGGGTCGCGCGGGGTCGGGCGGGGGCTGCCCTCGGCTCCGCGCCCTGTGGCGGCTCATCTCGGCCTCGGCCCCATACCTGGGCGAGTATGGGGGCGGCAAGCCGAGGCGGTGACACCTTCCCCGGGCTCCAGCCGCCGCGCCGGGGTCCCGGGGGCAGGAGGCTGCTTGGGGCTGTTTTGAAGCCACAGCCTGGGCCGGGCGCGGTGGCGCACGCCTGTAATCCCAGCATTTTGGGAGGCCTAGGCGGGCCCATCGTCCGAGCCCAGGAGTTCGAAACCAGTTTGGACAACATCGTGGGACCCTGTCTCTGCAAAAAATTAAAAATCAGTCGGGCCGTGGTGTCGCGCGCCTGGGGTCCCAGCTACTCAGGAGGCTATGGTGGGAGGATCGCTTGAGCCCAGGAGGCTGAGGCTGCAGTGAGCTGTGATCACAGCACGACGCCGGAGCCTGGGAGACAGTGTGAGAGCCATCTCTTTACAAAATAAATAAAGGCAAAGCCTGGCTAAGCCTTTACCCTCTCCTGCTTGACGCATAGTGCCCCTTGGCTGTGGGGGTTTTGCCCTGAACGTCTCAATCTTCGCTATTCACTTCCCATCCTGTTGATTTGCTGACAAAACCAAAGATTGGAATTTCCGCTTGGTTCCTTCCCAGTCGGTGACTTCTTTTCATTTCTTTTGTTCACTGTGTGATCAAAGGAAATATAGCGAGGTCAGACTTCAACAGTATTTAAAGTTCTCGTCCTTTGTTTTGTAAGATTGTGGGGCTTTTTATGGTACCTGCTCTAGCCCAGTCATTCTCCACGCTGCCCCCTTAGGCTAGAGATGCCCTACCTACCGTCTCAGGCCTCACTGGATGTGCCATTGTACTTGAAGTCACCTGTTACTCTTTTTTTTTTTTTTTTGAGGTGGAGTTTCTCTCACCCAGGGTGAAGTGCAGTGCCATGATCTCCACTTCCCAGGTTCAAGCGATTCTCCTGTCTACACCTCCAGAGTAGCTGGGATTACAGCGCCTGCCACCATGCTCGGCTAATTTTTGTATTTTTCAGTAGGGATGGGGTTTCACCATGTTCGCCAGTCTGATCCTGAACTCCTGACCTCAGGTAATCCACTCGCCTCAGCCTCCCGAAGTGCTGAGATTACAGGCGTGAGCCACTTCGCCCGGCCAGCACCTGTTACTATTGAATACAACCCAAGAGAGAAGATGGGAATCACCTTGTCACCTAGGGCCACTTTAAAGTGGCCCTTGCTAAATTTTGTATTTTTTGTAGAAAAGGGGGTTTTGCCGTGTTGATCAGGCTGGTCTCCAACTCCTGGCCTCAAGCGATCCACCTGCCTCGGCCTCCCAGAGTGCTAGGATTATAGGTGTGAGCCACTGTGCCCAGATGCATCCCCAGACCTTCTGATTTAATTGCTGTGGCGTATGATCAGCTCCCCAGGTGATTCTGATGTTCAGCAACGTTTCAGAACCAGTGAACTGTGTTTCCCAACCTTATCTGATATGGAAGACTCATCTGAAGAACTGTTTAAAAGTAACAGATCCCCCTCCTTGGGATGAGGTTTGGAATCTGAATACTGCCTAGGGGAATTCCCCATGACCGAGCAGGTTTGCCTTCTAACATCTGTCAGCAGCAGTAGGTGCAGACAGTATTCGAGATGGTTTTTCAGGTACAGACCCAACATCAGAACCACCTGGCCCACACCTGTAGCTCCAGTGCTTTGGGAGGCCAAACTGGGAGGATCACTTGAAGCCAGGAGCTCAAGAAAGCCTGGAAAATTTTCGAGACCCCTTCTCTAAAAGGTTAAAATGGTCAATTTTACTGATGGAGAGGTATTAAAAAAAAAAAAAACTTAGGGCCGGGCATGGTGGTGCAAGCCTGTAATCTCAGCAATTTGGGAGGCTGAGGTGGGCAGATCATGAGGTCAGGAGTTCGAGACCAACCTGGCCAACATGGTGAAACCCTGTATCTACTAAAGACACAAAAAAATTAGGCCAGGTGCGGTGGCTCACCCCTGTAATCCCAGCACGTTGGGAGACTGAGGCAGGTAGCTCACAAGGTCAAGAGATCAATACCATCATGGCCAACATGGTGAAAACCCGTCTCTACTAAAAATGCAAATATTAGCTGGGCTAATAGTTATAATCCCAACTATTCCGGAGGCTGAGGCAGGAGAATCACTTGAACCCAGGAGGCAGAGGTTGCAGTGAGCCAAATTGCACCACTGCACTCCAGCCTGGCAACAGAGCGAGACTCCGTCTCAAAAAAAGATAAAAAAAAATTAGCCGGGCATCATGGCAGCTGCCTATAATCCCAGCTACTTGGGATGCTGAGGCGGGAGAGTCACTTGAATCCTGGAGATGAGGTTGCGGTGAGCTGAGATCACACATTACACTCCAGCCTGGGCGACAGGGTGAGACTCCATCTCAAAGGAAAAAAGAAATTTTTGGGGGGCCAGGCGCGGTGGCTCATGCCTATAATCCCAGCACTTTGGGAGGCCAAGGCGGGTGGATCACCTGAGGTCAGGAGTTCAAGACCAGCCTGGCCAACATGGTGAAACCCCATCTCTATCAAAAATAGAAAAATCATTTGGGTGTGGTGGCAGGCGCCTGTAATCCCAGCTATTCGGGAGGCAAAGGCTGGAGAATCGCTTGAACCCAGGAGGTAGAGGTTGCAGTGAGCCAAGATTGCACCACTGCACTCCAGCCTGGGCAAGAAGAGTGAAACTCAAAAAAAAAAAAAAAAAAATCTCTTTTTTTGAGACCCACTGCTAGCCCGTTAACTGGACTCACATCTGTGGTTGGACCTGAAGCATTTGGGCCGGGAGCTCCCCTGTGGCTTTTTGCTTTTGGCGTTTGCGGCTAGTGGGAGAATCAGTGCATATCTACCTTAGGGTACCTGGAAAATGACGACTGCAGCGAGTATCCATAGCGATGTCATACTGTTTGGTAGTAACATGTAGCTACTGAATACTTCAACTGTTCTACTCTAAACTGAGATGTGCTATAACTGTAAAACATACGGGATTTCAAAGATACAGTACAGAAAAGAGGCCGGGCACGGTGGCTCACGCCTGAAATCCCAGAACTTTGGGAGGCTGACGTGGGAGGATCACTTGCTCGAGTTGAGACCAACCTGGGCAACATAGTGAGACCTTGCTTCTACAAAAAAAACAAAAACAAAAATTGGCCGGGCATGATGGCTCACGCCTGTAATCCCAACACTTTGGGAGGCCAAGGCGGGTGGATCACAAGATCAGGAGTTTAAGATCAGCCTGACCAACATGGTGAAACCCCATCTCTATCAAAAATAGAAAAATCATTTGGGTGTGGTGGCAGGCACCTGTAATCCCAGCTATTCGGGAGGCAGAGGCTGGAGAATTGCTTGAACCCAGGAGGCGGAGGTTGTAGTGAGCCGAGATCTCGCCACTACACTCCAGCCTGGGTGACAGAGCGAGACTTCATCTCAAAAAAAAAAAAAAATTAGCCTGGCATGGTGGCACATGCATGTAGCCCTACCTGTTTGGGAGGTTGAAGCAAGAGGATTGATTGCTTGAGCCTGAGAGGTCGAGGCCACAGTGAGCTGTGACCACACCACCACACTCCAGCCTGGGCAACAGAGCAAGACACTGTCTCAAAAAAATAAAAAAGAGTACCACTATCACATCAATACATTTTCTATTGATGACATGCTAAAATATTTTGGATATATCGGGTTACACAGAATATATCATTACAATTAATTTTTCCTGTTTTTTTTTTTTTCTTTTTGAGATGAGGTCTCGCTCTGTCACCCAGACCTAAGTGCAGTGCACTATCTCAGCTCACTGCAACCTCCGCCTCCCAGGATCAAGTGATTCTCCCCCCTCGGCCTCTGGAATTACTTTCACTACAGGTGCACACCACTATACCTGGCTAATTATTGTAATTTTTTTGGTAGAGATAAAGGTTCTCATCTCTACAATCATGAGGTTTCCATGTTGCCCAGGCTGGTCTCAAACTCCTGAGCTCAAGCAGTCTGTCCACCTCAGCCTCCCAAAGTGCTGGGATTACAGGCGTGAGCCACCGCACCTGGCTCTTCCTGTTCCTTTTTACTTTTTGACATGGCTATTAGAAACTTAAATTACATATGGCTGAGGTGGTTTGTGCCTGTAATCCCAGTACTGTGGGAGGCTGAGGCAGGTGGATCCCTTGAGCTCAGGAGTTTTGAGACCAGCCTGGGCAACATAGTGAAACCCCATCTCTACCAAAAATACAAAAAATTAGCTGGGCATAGTGGCGTGCACCACTATGCACCCAGCCACTTGGGAGGCTGAGGTGGGAGGATCGCTGTAGCCTGGGAGGCGGAGGTTGCAGTGAGCCGAGATTGCACCACTGCACTTCAGCCTGGGCGACAGAGAGCCTGTCTCAAAAAAAAGGAAAAAAAAAAATGTAGCTCATATTATGTTTTATTGGAGAGCATAGCTCTGTAGGATTTCTTATGGTGTATTCACTATCTCAGTCATGAGAATCTTTAAAGCAATAAATGCTTTGCTTTTGTCCATCTTGCTATAATCAAAACTGACTCAGGATCTGAATGAAGGCTTTTTTTAACTCATCTCTTAACTTTCTGATCCAACTCATCTTGGCGAAATTGTGGTCTCCTCCTATAGCAACTCTTCCTTAAAAAGAGACCGAATACGCAGTTCTCATTTATCTAACTCTGTTAACAGTCACATGATGAGGAAGGAATCACATGATAATGAGTGGCACAAAACCCTGTGTCTCCAAGTTAGGCAACTCACTGCAATTGATGAGTATATCAGTCTTCCTGCCCCAAGCTTTTGTGTGTCAGACTAGAATTAAATGGAAGCTTACACTGCAGCTGAATTCCTGGCTTCCAGGAATTCAGAAGAAAAGGAACTTGTGAGGGGGAAAGCCCATCTCTAGGCTGGGCAATGAACTTGGAGACTGCTCAATCAGACACACTCATAAGTAAGTAATGAAAACCAGAAAACCAGTTAATTCCCTTTCTTTCTTTCTGGGTCTCACTCTGTCGCCCAGGCTGGAATGTAATGGCACGATCTCAACTCACTGCACCCTCCACCTCGTGGGTTCAAGTGATTCTGCTGCCTCAGCCTCCCGAGTACCTAGGACTACAGGCACCCACCACCACACCCAGCTAATTTTTGTATTTTTAGTAGAGACAGGATTTCATCATCTTTCCCAGGCTGGTCTGGAACTCCTGACCTCAACAAAACCAGTGAATTTCTGAAGTCTCAGCATCTAGGACTTAGAAGAAGGAGGAACCTATCGTTTTCTGATTCTATAAATAACGACACTAATAGTCTCTAGTAGATGTTTGACAACAGTTTGGAGGGAGGAGTCCTGATTTGTAGTACTGGCCAATTTCCACGGTGTCAATACTTGCTCCATAATCAACGATGACTCATAAACATTGTTTCAAACATTTGTCATACATTAACTCATTTACCCTCACAAGAATCCTGTGAAGTTCTATCATTCCCATATTATAGATGGGAAAACTAAGGCACAACGAGGCTAAGCACCTTGGCCAAAGTTATGCCTGGTGAGTGCTGGACCTGAGCCATGAACCAGGGCCTGCTGCCTCCTGTCTGTCCTAACCCCTATGAGCTAATGCCTGGAGATGTTTTTTTTTGAGACAGGGTCTTGCTCTGTCACCCAGGCTGGAATGCAATGGCATCATAACTCACTGCAGCCTCCATCTCCCAGGCTCAGGTGATCCTCCCACCTCAGTCTCCCAAGTAGCTGGGCTCGCAGATGTGTACCATCATGCCCAGCTAATTTTTTTTTTTTTTTTTTTTTTTTTTGAGACAGAGTTTTGCTCTATCACCCAGGCTGGAGTGATTTCACCATGTTGGCCAGGCTCGTCTCGAACTCCTGGCCCCATGATCCAGCCGCCCTGACCTCCCAAAATCCTGGGATTACAGGCGTGAGCCACCGTGCCCAGCTAATTTTTTATTTTTTGTAGAGATCCCTCCATTGTCCAGGCTTGTCTCGAGCTCTTGGACACAAGTAGTCTTCTCCACTCAGCTTCCCAAAGTGCTGGGATTACAGGTGTGAGCCACTATACCCAGCGCCTTTGGATTTTTAATTGTTCAGACTGGTAGTCATATTCCCAATTCAGAGGAGAGAAGCATATATGTGATGAGAATTATTGGGGGAAAAGTAAGAAACCGCTCTTAAAAGTTGGTTAAAGGGTAGAATTCTCTTTTGTAGAAAGAGTAGCCTAGGGGTGTCCAATCTTTTGTCCTCTCTGGGCGACATTGGAAGAAGAATTATTTTTAGCCACACATAAAATACACTAAAACTAACAATAGCTGATGAGCTAAAAAAAAAAGGCAAAAAAAAAGTCATAACGAATTTGTGTTGGGCCTCATTTAAAGCTATCCTGGGCTGCATGCGTCCTGTGTACCATGGATTGGACGAGCTTACAGGAGAGCATAGTGGGTGAGAGAAGAGGCTTCAGAGGCTTCTGGCTTGACCTCAAATCCTGACTCTGCCACTCACTAGCTGTGTGACCTTGGGCAATTGACTTAACCTCTCTGTGTCTCCGTTTCCTCCTCTGTAAAATGGAAATAATAATAATAATAATACCTGCCTTATAAAGTGGTCAGGATTTAATGAGTTGATACATATAAAGAGCTTAGATCAGTGCCTGGTGCCTATAAACACCCCAGTGGTAACTGTTACAACACATGTAATGAAGACCCTATTCATCGAGCGTTTTCTTTGTGCCGTCAGTGTGCTGAGTGCTTTACCTGCACCACCTCATTTGTTTCCTGCAAACCCTCCTGTGGTTTAGGTGCTACTATTCTCATTTGGCAGACGTGGAAATGGAGGCTCTAGAAGTCACGTGATTAGGCGTCAACACCATACTTCCAGCCTCTGGCTGGCAGAGGCTTCCTGGCATCAGTTCAAATCCACTGAATCCTAATGGCAATTTAAGAGGCCTGTTTTATTTTATAGGTGGGTGTTTGTGTGGGAAAAGGGCTACCAGGAAACTGACTCCGTGGTCAGCTCCGTTACGACCAAGGTCAAGGGCGTGGCTGTGACCAACACTTCTGAACTTGGATTCCGGATCTGGGATGTGGCCGATTATGTGATACCAGCTCAGGTGTGTCTCCCACTGCGTCTTCTCACATTGACACTTTGCTCTTTACTGACTTTGCACACTTGATTAATGATGGCCATGGCCTGAGTGCTGACATCACTGCGCCCAGACTGATTGTTTTGGTCCAAGACAGCGGTGCAGTCAGATCTCTTGTCGGCTTAGGATCTAACAGAGTGTATCCAGGCAGCTGTGGTCCCTCAGCTTGAAAGTGTGGCAGGCTGAGACGTCGGAAGCTTTCCAGGTGGATATCTCAGTCTAACTCAAGCCCTGAAAGATGAGAAAACACATGTCTTAAATCCTAGTAAAAATTCAAGTGGAAATATCACCTTTCCACATTTTGGGTTTGCATCATTATCCTAAATCCACGAGGTAAATCTTTTCAGGCAGTGTAAAAACCTAAGGCTGGGCATAGTGGCTCACACCTGTAATCCCAACACTTTGGGAGGACGAGGCAGGTGGATACCTTGAGCCCAGGAGTTCAAGACCAGCCTGGGCAATATGGTGAAACCCCATCTCTACCACAAAAGAAAAAAGAAAAAAAAAAGAGGGCCAGGCACAGTGGCTCACGCCTGTAATGCCAGCACTTTGGGAGGCCAAGGCTGCTGGATCAGGATCTCAGGAGATTGAGGCCATTCTGACTAACACAGTGAAGCCACTTCTCTACTAAAAATAAAAAAAATTAGCTGGGTGTGGTGGAATGCACCTGTAATCCCAGATACTCAGGAGGCTGAGGCTGGAGAATCACCTGAGCCCTGGAGGAGGAGGTTGCAGCGAGCTGAGATCACGCCACTGCACTCCAGCCTGGGCGACAGAGCGAGACTCTGTCTCAGAAAAAAAAAAAAAGAAAAGAAAAAAAAAAGAACTTTAGCAGCAATTAGAGACCAAACCCCAAACAAGAAGGAAATAGAGCACCAGACCCTATCGGGAACAAAGGGAAGGGAAGACACTATTCACTGCCGCATGCTAGTCTCCAGGCTGTTAATCTGCAAAGCTCCAAGTTAAACATTTACTCTTTAGCCCTGGTAACAGCTCCACACCACACAGCCAAACCCTGACATACCTCTCCAGATGGCCTGTGTGCTACGGGACCTAGGGTGACCAGTGTGGATAAGCTGCCAACTCTTGGCTCAGAGCTCTTGCCAGGGAAAACAAGGACTTCAGAAACTCTGTTTCTTCAGGTGTGCTCTTCTTCCCTCTACCTTCTCATGAGAAGGGTCTTGTCAGGTGCGCAGAGAGGAGACGGAGCTAATGAGCCGTAAAGGTCAAGTGGAACAGGGGATCTGCAGTTGGCTGGAGAGGGCAGTCCTGTTAGCATGCACCTGTCTCAGCAGAGACACGGCTGCCTCCTGTGTCCCCGTAGCCTCGTCCCAGCAAACTCTGGGAATGTCATGCTTGGTGTGTTTACTGGGCGGATGAGGAAGGACACAAGCCCTGCTTTTGTCCGTTGGTAGGAAGGAGCACCCCGCAACTTGGCCTTCCATGGTGGATCTGGGCGGGGACCGTGTAAGTTCCCCAGGGCTTTCTTCATGAGCTTTCTCGATGTCTGTGTCCTTCCGTAGATAGAGCACAGTCATCTGTTTGCAGCCACTTGGCTCATCTCCAGACTGAAATTCCCCTTAATTTGAAGTAGATAAGAGATAGGAAACAGGCCAGGTGTGTGGTTCATGCCTATAATCTCAACGCTTTTGAGCTCTGGAGTTTTTTTGTTCGTTTGTTTGTTTCTTTTTTGAGACGGAGTTTCGTTCTTGTTGCCCAGGCTGGAGTGCAATGGCGCAATCTCAACTTACCGCAACCTTGGCCTCCTGGGTTCAAGCAAACCCCGTGCCTCAGCCTCCCAAGTAGCTGGGATACAGGCACGCACCACCACGCCCAGCTAATTTTTGTGTTTTTAGTAGAGACAGGGTTTCTCCATGTTGGTCAGGCTGGTCTCAAACTCCCAACCTCAGCCTGGGTGACAGAGTAAGACTTTGTTTCAAAAAAATAAGATGAAATAAAGGAATAAAGGTGATCCACCTGCCTCGGCCTCCCAAAGTGCTGGGATTACAGGCATGAGCCATTGTGCCCAACCAGAGCCCAGGAATTTGAAGCTGAAGTCAACCATGATTAGGCCACTGCACTCCAGCCAGGGCAACAGAGCGAGACCCCAACTCTAAAAAGGAGAGAGAGAAGGAGAGATCGGAAATAAAAAGTAGACCATACTGAATTGTTCCAAGTGTAGCTCAGGAGAGTCTTAGGAGCGGCCTTGTCTAACACCAAACGAGGAGGGGTTTTGTACATTGAACACCTGGGAACAGGACAGCGTGGCTGTGGTAACAGCTCATGCCACATCCCCAGACTTCCTCCTGTGGCCTTCTTGTCTCCCCACATAGTTTGCCCTAGGCTTTTGGAGGATGCAGCTCTTCCTAGGGCTTCCACCACTTCTCAGACTGGATGTGGTTTCTGAGTTGCTCTGATCCCCAAGATGGCTCCCACTGCTGACTGTTCTTCCCAGGAGTATGAAATGCTGAAAGCTTTGGGCATCTCCTTTTAAAATGCCTGGGCCCAGCCAGGCAGAGTAGCTCACGCCTGTAATCCCAGCACTTTCGGAGGCCAAGCAGGAGGATCGCTTGAGCTCAAGAGTTCAAGACCAGCCTGGGCAATATAGTGAGCCCCCATCCTGATTGGATGGGTGGATGGATAGATAGATGGACGGATGGATGGATGGATGGATGGATGGATAGATAGATAGATAGATAGATAGATAGATAGATAGACGGATGGATAGATAGATAGGTGGATGGATGGATGGGTAGATGGATGGATGGATGGATGGATAGATAGGGTAGATAGGATAGATTAGATAGTCGATAGATGATAGATAAATAGGAAATAGATAAGATAATAGATATAGGATAGATTAGATAGGATACATTAGAGATAGATAGATCAGATTAGACAGATGGATACCAGTGCCCAATGAGAGGAGGATCCAACTAGAATCTTTTGGGATCTTTGCCTTTTATTCCTTATGTGAGGAGGTCATGATCAGCAGTTCTTCAGTCTCATCCCTAGCAAACTGCTTTGTAGAAATTCTAAATCAATGATTTGGCACCTTCATACATATGAGGAAACAGAAGCTTCTCAAAGAGAAATGTCACTTGCTGACCCTGACCAAGTCTTCTCTAGAATGTTTTATTTATAATTTCAGTTAGGAAAGAAAAGCAGCCAGATCTGAGCCCCATGAGATGAGCCCTCGTGTTTTTATTCCTGAGATAATCTGGTTGGCAGGGAATGTTGATAGCATTTGTTGGCTGTTTGTACCGCCCTCAATAAGTCAAGCTTAACTGAGAAACCATTGTTTCAGCATGCAGAACCCCCTTTTTTAAAAACTGCAATAAAATTCACTTACAGAAATTAACCATTTTAAGCTGGGCACAGTGGCTCATGCCTGTAATCCCAGCACTTTGGGAGGCTGAGGCAGGTGAATCACTTGAGACCAGGAGTTTGAGACCAGCCTGACCAGCATGGTGAAATCCCATCTCTGCTAAAAATACAAAAATTAGCCAGGTATGGTGATAGACACCTGTAGTCCCAGCTACTTGGGAGGCTGAGGCAGGAGAATCGCTTGAACCCAGGAGGTAGAGGTTGGGGTGAGCCAAGATAGCGCCACTGTACTGTAGCCTGGGCAACAGAGCAAGGCTTCTCTCAAATAAATAAATAAAAAGAAAGAAATCAACCATTTTAAAATGAAAAACTCAGCAGCATTTAGTGCATTCACAGTGTTGTACAAGCCTCACCTCTGTCTACTGCAAAACATTTCCGTCACCCCAAAGAGAAGCCTCGTACGTTACGCAGTGCTCCCCCCTCCCCGTGTTCCGCACATCCCTCACTCCCTGGCTTTCTGTCTCTGTGGACTTGACTGTTCTGGAAATTTCACATCAATGTAATCGTGTCCTGTGTGGCCTTTGTGTCTGGCTTCTTTCATTTGGCTCTTGTGAAAAGTGCTGCTGTGAATATTTATGTACAAGGATTTGTTTGAGTTGCCATTTTCCATTAGATTATAAACTTTCCTGGAAGAGAGCGGGAGGCCGGGCGGTCAGTTTGTGAGTTGGCCTCTTAAGTCAAAGTCTGCCTTTCTCGGTTCTCCTTGAGTCCTCTGAGCATGACTTGCCCACATTCTCTCCCCTCTGCAGGAGGAAAACTCCCTCTTCATCATGACCAACATGATCCTCACCATAAACCAGACCCAGGGCCTATGTCCCGAGGTAGGTGGCTCCCCCGGCAGAGCCCCAGGCCCCCACCCCTCTCTCCACACCTGTCTGCAGGTGTGTGGGGCTGGGCCACGTGGACCTTCTTCTCACTCCTTCTTCTTTTTCCAGATTCCAGATGCGACCAGTGTGTGTGAATCAGATGCCAGCTGTACTGCTGGCTCTGCCGGCACCCACAGCAACGGTAAGAGCTCACGGCCTCCTGGGGAAGGCAGTCCCTGATCAGATCGCCACCACTGTGAAGCCTCTTTGATAGGGAAATCCGAGGAATAAAGAAATCCCCTCAATTCCTTCACATGACCCTGGGTGAGCCAGGTGTCGAGGTTGGGGCCCTAGAACCCTCTCTACATTCATGCCTATCATCCCAGCTTTTGCCCTGTTCTTTTTTTTTTTTTTTTTTTGAGCCAGAATCTTGCTCTGTTGCCCAGGCTGGAGTGCAGTGGTGCAATGTCAGCTCACTGCACCTCCCGAGTTCAAGCAGTTCTCCTGCCTCAGCCCTCGAGTAGCTGGGACTGCAGGCACGCGCCACCATGCCCAGCAATTTTTCCTTTTTTGTTAGAGATGTGGTTTCACTGTGTTGGCCAGGCTGGTCTCTAACTCCTGACCTCAGGTGATCCGCCCACCTCAGCCTCCCAAAGTGCGGGGATTACAGGAGTCAGCCACCACGCCCAGCCTCTTGCCCCATTCTTTAGGTTGGTATCACCCTGGCTGAAATGTGGCCGGCACCCAAGTCACTGTCTTCCTCTGATTCTAACTCTTGGACACTGACACTGTCTAAATCCCAGATATGCGGAGCTCAGAATTGGCTATGTGGGAGGCTGGGTGGGGCTGTCACTCTCTACTCCAAAAAGGTAGAAAATGGGAGACCCCTGTGGACCTGGGACCCCCTTGTCTTTGTAGGAGTCTCAACAGGCAGATGCGTGCCTTTCAACGGGTCCGTGAAGACCTGCGAGGTGGCAGCCTGGTGCCCGGTGGAGGATGACACACATGTGCCACAGTGAGTCCAGCCCTAGGGAAGGAAGAAAGTGCCTTTTTTTTTTTTTTTTTGAGACACAGTTTCACTCTGTAGCCCAGGCTCGAGTGCAGTGGTATGATCTTGGCTCAACCTCTGCCTCCCAGGTTCAAGCAATTTTCATACCTCCCAAGTGCTGAGATTACAGGTGCCCACCACCATGCCCGGCTAATTTTTTGTATTTTTAGTAGAGACAGAGTTTCACCACGTTGGCCAGGCTGGTCTCGAATTCCTGACCTCAAGTGATCCACCTGCCTTGGCCTCCCAAAGTGCTGGGATTACAGGCGGAAGCCACTGCGCCCGGCCAGAAGCACCTTAAACTCTAGGTGTCAGCCTTGAGCAGAGGTAATCAAGGGTTACACCTGTGTGTTGTGGCTTTCTGTGTGTTACTGGTGTCTGTGTGGAGTCAGGCTGCCCTAGGATGACTGCTCGCAACCACGAAGCAGTGACCATCAGTGGCGAGGTGGGCCACAAATGTCTGTCACTCACGAGAAGGATCCAGGTAATTTCCTCGTATGTTAGGACTCTGTCAGTTTCAAATAACTGACAGGAAACAGTTCTCAGTACCTTAAGCACATGTGCACAAACACACACACATACACACATGCGTGCTTAGCAGGGGTAGTGTATTGTTCAGCTAACCAAAAAGATCCAGCGTGGCCATAAGCATCTTTTGCCAGGCTGAGGCAGGGGAATCACTTGAACCTGGGAGGTGGACGCTGCATGAACTGAGATGGTGCCACTGCACTCTGGCCTGGATGACAGAGTGAGGGCTAAAGGACAACACCCTGGTCTCCCTGCCTGTCCCACATCCCTCCGTGCCAGCTTCACTCACAGGATCCGCCACATACACCCAGGGGGTGGTGCTGCACTTAGAGCCCCCAAGGCCGAGTCCCAGCTATCCCTGGAGAGTCTAGACCTGTCCATCGCCACATTATCAGCCAGAGCTCTCAACCCATCTGCATGGCTGGGGCATGGGTTTTGCTTATCAGCTTGGGCCTGGATCTCATGCCCACCTCTGCAGCTGGGGCTAGAGTCAGACCCTCCCAAGTGACACAAGCAAGCATTAGGGAGGTATGGCTTCCAAAGGAAACTTAGGGTTCTGTTATTAGAAGAGCTGGGAGCAGATGCTGGGAAGAAAATAACAGATGTTTCCTACATTATATTTTAAACTAAACTAGACAGGTTCAGCCAGGCACGGTGGCTAACGCTGTAATCCTGGCACTTTGGGAGGCCGAGGCAGGCAAATCACCTGAGGTCAGGAGTTTGAGACCAGCCTGACCAACATGGTGAAAAACCCCGTCCCTACTAAAAATATAAAAAGTAGCCAGACATGGTGGCTGTCACCTGTAGTCCCAGCTACTTGGGAGGCTGAGGCAGGAGAATGGCTTGAACCCGGGAGGTGGAGGTTGCAGTGAGCCGAGATCACACCACTGTACTCCAGCCTGGGCGACAGAGGGAGACTCTGTCTCAAAAAATAAAAATTAAATAAATAAAAATTTAAAAAATCAACTAAACTAGACAGGTTCAAGGTTGCTCCAGACTAACATTCTCCCTGGTTGTAATTGGCTGTGCTTGGCGGGGTGGAGTCCAGGCGGCGCTCTGAGAAGCGCACGCAGCCCAGTGCCTTTCTCACCAAGAGTGCCAACTGAGGCCTCTGTGAGCCCTGGGGAGCAGAAAGCCACTGAACCTTATCCTGGGTGTGTTGAGAAGGAGAGAAAGGCTGAGAACTGCAGATTTACAGATTGCTGAGGCAAAGGAAGGAGGTAGAAAAAAGGAATCCTAGCATCTTAGAGCTGGAGAGGATCTCACCGAGCTGTGCTCTCCATTGCAGGAGCCTCTGGCCCCACGTGGCTGTTGAGCAATTGAAATGTGGCTGGTCTGAAAGGAGATGGGGCATCCATAGGCAGTACACCCATAATCGATTCTGAATTTTTTTTTTTTTTTTTTTTTTTGAGACGAAGTCTTGCTCTGTCACCCAGGCTGGAGTGCAGTGGCACAATCTCGGCTCACTACAACCTCCACCTCCCAGGTTCAAGTGATTCTCCTGCCTCAGCCTCCCAAGTAGCTGGGATTATGGATGCCTGACATCATGCCCAGCTAATTTTTGCAGTTCTAGTAGAGACAGCATTTCACTATGTTGGCCAGGCTAGTCTCAAACTCCTGACCTCAGGTGATCCACCCATTTCAGCGAGAGAGCAAGAGAAAAATGGTATCTTGTGAGACACAGCTACAAGCCACACTCCAATTTAGAGTTTTCTAGTAGCCACATTAAGCAAAAGAAACAAGTAACATTTTATACAATAACCTAAAACATTACTTCAACATGTATCCAACATAAATGATCAATGAGATACTATACATTCTTTTTTCATAATAAATATTCAGAATCGGGCTGGGCACAATGGCTCATACCTGTAATCCCAGCACTTGGAGAGGCAGAGACGGTTGGATCACTTGAGGCCAGGAGTTCAAAAACAGCCTGGCCAACATGGTGAAACCCCCTTTCTACTAAAAATATAAAAATCAGACTTGTGGTGTACACCTGTGATTGCAACTACTCAAGAGGCTGAGGCACGATAATCCCTCGAACCTGGGAGACAGAGGTTGAGTGAGCCAAGATCGTGCCACTGCACGCCAGCCTGGATGACAGAGTAAGACTCTGTCTGAAAAACAAAACAAAACCAAAACGTTTTGGAACTAGATAGAGGTGACGATTGCACAAGATTGTGAATGTAGTAAATGCCACAGAATTGTCCAGTTTAAAACAGTTAATTTTATGTTACGTGAATTTCGTCTCAATTTCTCTAAAAAGGTGAGTTGATCTTAAAGTTTTGCATATGAGGCACACAGGTGTGCAGGTGGGTTATGTACAGGAAATGACAGAAATCTGTACACCCCTGTTGTGAGCCATCCCTCTTGAGGGAGCAGGGACTTTGAAGATCTGAGAGAAGGCTGGGCACAGTGGCTCACACCTATAATCCTAACTTTGGGAGGCCGAGGTGGGTGGATCACCTGAGGTCAGGCGTTCAAGACCAGCCTGGCCACCATGGTGAAACCCTGACTTTACTAAAAATACAAAAATTAACCAGACGTGGTGGTACATGCCTGTAACCCCAGCTACCCAGGAGGCTGAAGCAGGAGAATTGCTTATACCTGGAAAGTGGAGGTTTCAGTGAGCCACTATCATGCCATTGCACTCTAGCCTGGGCAACGGGAGTGAGACTCAAAAAAAAAAAAAAATCAGAGAGAAGCCCCCCTTGGTCTCGGCCTTGCTCTGACAGCAGCAGTGACAGGCTCAGCTCTCCTCAGAGTGCAGCTCTGTCCCTGGCCTTGCTCCTGTCTCGGGTCTGGGAAGACTGTCGATACTGTCATTCCAAAGATCCCACCTGGATAAGGGGAGCATCCCCCACAGAAGGGTCACCCCGACAGTGCAGATTCTCCAGGAGAAATTCACCAAAGAAATGGAGGCCCCTCGGGGACAGATTCAACTTGGTATTGTCAGCCCGGAGCTGACGTGGCACTTCTGAGAAGGGGCTGGCGTGCTTTATGCACTTTTCAGACAGGTCAGAATCCCGCCTGTAGGCAAATTTACCGTGGCTTAGACTTGTAAAACCGGACCTGCCAGGCCTTCATTCTTCCCCTGAGAATGCCTGAGGCCCTGAGGCCCGGGAAGACTGATTTCCAGTGAGGCCATGCATCCCCTCCCTGGTTAGCTGAATTGAGTTCTCCCTGCCTTGAGGAGAGGCTCTGCCCTTCTTTGAGAGGAAGAACCTGGAAGGCTTGGCTCAGTCTCTTTTCTTGACGCAGTGTGTATGCAGAAGGGGGTAGAAAATGCTAGGGGTGGTGCATCTTTTTGATAAAATGACACTGTAAGATGTGTGTATATGTTTTGGGGCCAGACATGGTGGCTCACTCCTGTAGTCCAGCACAGGGAGGCGGGAGGATCACTTGAGGTCAGGAGTTCCAGACCAGCCTGAGCAATGTAGCAAGACCCCGTCTCTACAAAAAAAAAATTATTTTAATGAGCCAGGCATGGTGATGCCTGCCTGTAGTTCCAGCTACTTGAAAGGCTGAGGTGGGAGAATCCCTTGAGCCTGGGAGGTTGAGGCTACAAGAACCTGTGTTCATGTAACTGTACTCCAGCCTGGGCAACAGAGCAAGAGCCTGTCTCGAAAATATATGTAGGCTGGGCGTGGTGGCTCATGGTGGCTCACACCTGTCATCCCAGCACTTTGGGAGGCCAAGGCGGGCGGATCACTTGAGGCCAGGAGTTGGAGACCAGCCTCACCAACATAGTGAAACCCCATCTCTACTAAAAATACAAAAAATAGTTAACCAGACTTAGTGACACATGCCTGTAGTCCCAGCTACACGGGAGGCTGAGGCAGGAGAATTGCTTGAACCCAGGAGACAGAGGTTGCAGTGAGCCAAGATCACGCCACTGCACTCAAGCCTAGGTGACAGAAATGAGACTCCATCTCAAAAAAAAAAAAAAATATATATATATATATACACACACACTCACATTTACACATGTATATATTATGTCTATATCTCATGGCTATGTGAGTATATGTATATATATGTGTGTGTTTCATTAACAGTAATGTTATTGTTTTTCAGACCTGCTTTTTTAAAGGCTACAGAAAACTTCACTCTTTTGGTTAAGAACAACATCTGGTATCCCAAATTTAATTTCAGCAAGTAAGTGGCGGCCAGGTGTGTGAGTTCACCAGTGTCTTACAGAAACTTGCGGCTCCTCTCTCTCCTCTGAGGCATTCATGGCTCTGATTTTCTGCTTCCTCTCCACTTCAGGAGGAATATCCTTCCCAACATCACCACTACCTACCTCAAGTCGTGCACTTATGACGCTAAAACAGATCCCTTCTGCCCCATATTCCGCCTTGGCAAAATAGTGGAGAACGCAGGACACAGCTTCCAGGACATGGCTGTGGAGGTGGGTGCGGGCCCTGGTTCTCCTGACCCAGCCCTGGTCGCGTCTCGTGCCAGGTGCTGAGGAAAGCCTTGCCGTGTCTCTGCTGCTTATCCCCAGGGAGGCATCATGGGCATCCAGGTCAACTGGGACTGCAACCTGGACAGAGCCGCCTCCCTCTGCTTGCCCAGGTACTCCTTTCGCCGCCTGGATACACGGGACGTCGATCACAATGTGTCTCCTGGCTACAATTTCAGGTGGGCCTGAGCTTGGGCCCCTCACTCGTGTTCTGGGGTGCTGGTGGCTGGGTATGCGCCAGTGGGGGCACCCACGCCTGCTGAAGACCAGCACTCAGGCAGCACCCCAAGGACAGGCTGCTGGTCCGCCATCCAAGGCAGCAGGGAGGCCATGCCAGCAAAGTGCCCTCAGTAGTGCCCTGCTCCAGGGCCATCCGGCCCCCAAGAGCCCTCCTTGCCCTTTCCTGCCACAAGAAACATGGTGAGATGATTCTTTGAGCAGTCAGGAGAGGCTAGGGGCTTGAGCCTTCCAGTGCCAGCCTCAGCCATGACCTCCACTCACTGTCTCGAGGAGTGGATGGTCTCGTGATCCTCCAGTCCAAAGGCCTCTGGGGCCTGGCCCAGGATTTGGCTTCTCAAAGGTTGAGCCTGCCCAGAAGCGCCAGAGTGCAGGGGACACAAGTTTGAGGCCCTACAAGGCCTTTGCTGGATTCCCTGCTGCAAATGCTGGCGTCTCAGTGTCCTGGGGTTGCTGAAATCAAGTCGCACAAACAGTGGCATCTCAGTGTCCTGGGGTTGCTGAAATCAAGTAGCACAAACAGTAGCATCTCAGTGTCCTGGGGTTGCTGTAACCGAGTCCCACAAACAGTGGCATCTCAGTGTCCTGGGGTTGCTGAAATCAAGTAGCACAAACAGTGGCATCTCAGTGTCCTGGGGTTGCTGTAACCGAGTCCCACAAACAGTGGCATCTCAGTGTCCTGGGGTTGCTGAAATCAAGTCGCACAAACAGTGGCATCTCAGTGTCCTGGGGTTGCTGTAACCGAGTCCCACAAACAGTGGCATCTCAGTGTCCTGGGGTTGCTGAAATCAAGTCGCACAAACAGTGGCATCTTAGTGTCCTGGGGTTGCTGTAACCGAGTCCCACAAACAGTGGCTTGCAACCACAGGACTTGATTCTCTTGCAGTTCTAGAGGCCGAAACCTAAAATCCAGGCATCAGCAGGGCCGTGCTGGCTCTGAAGGCTCTAGGGAGAGTCCTTCCTTGTCTCTTATGGCTCCTGGGAGCCCAGGGTGTTCCTTGGCTTATAGATGCACCACTCCAGTCTCTGCCTCTGCAGCCATGGGGGCTTCTGCCCTGCGTGTGTCTCTGTGTCTTCTCTTCTTGTAAGGACGTCAGTCATTGGATTTAGTGCCCACTCTATCTAATGTGGCCTCACCTTAACAAATTACATCTTCAGATACCCTATTTCCAAATAAGGTCACACTCCCAGGCTTCGGGTAGATGTGAATTTGAGGGACACACTGTTCAACCTACCACAGCTGATGATCTCATGACAGGGTGTTATTGCCACATCCTCAAGGCAGCAGCAGCGTAGCCAGGTACATTTCCACGTCCTTTGTTGCATTTTTCACACTCCTTAAAAAGAGGCTCTCCAGACCGGGCGCAGTGACTCATGCCTGTAATCCTAGCACTTTGGGAGGCTAAGGCGGGCAGATCACTTGAGGTCAGGAGTTCAAGACCAGCCTGGCCAACATGGCGAAATCCCATCTCTACTAAAAAAAAAAATACAAAACTCAGGTCGGATATGGTAGCTCATGCCTGTAATCCCAGCACTTTGGATGGCCAAGGTGGGTGGATCACCTGAGGTCGGGAGTTCCAGACCAGCCTGGCCAACGTGGAGAAACCCTATCTCTACTAAAAATAAAAAAAATTAGCCGGACATGGTGGTACATGCCTGTAATCCCAGCTACTTGGGAGGTAGAGGCAGGAGAATTGCTTGAGCCCTGGAGGTGGAGGTTGCAATGAGCCTAGATCGCACCACTGCTGCACTCCAGTTTGGGTGACCGAGCAAGTCTCCGTCTCAGAAGAAAGAAAAATAAAAAATGCCCCCACAGGGACCATCCCAGGCATTCCGCCGAGCTTTTGGGCTGCATTTATCTCCCTCTAGTGGTGATGTATGGAATCCAACCTGTACGGGATCCCAAGACCTCTGAAATTGTGGGATCTGCTGTCCTTTTGCACCATCCGGCTCACTGAGTAAGGCAAATGTTTGAATTTTTTTTTCTAGCAGTTAGATTTGTGTTGTTCCATCTCTACTGCCACACACTTCTTGTGGAATCCTCAAACTTGAGTCAGAGCCCTAGAACAGAGAGACCTCAGGACACCTATCCCCCAACCTCGGCCAGCAGCGGGCCCTGCTTGAGCCTCCCCGACCCATGACATGGAAGTTGTGGGCCAGATACAGCATGGACCTAGGGTGCGGGCCTAGGCTCCTGGTGGATACCCGGAGAACATGTGGCAGCAGATGGTATGTCTTGCTGGTCCTCGGCCAACCATCCATCCCAGTGCTCATGCACTCACACACTCTGTGTGTGTGTGTGTGTGTGTGTGTGTGTGCACGCGTGCGCGCGTGTATATATATATATATATATATTTTTTTTTTTTTTTTTTTTTTACTGTTGTTGTTGTTTTTTAAGGTAGTGTCTTGCTCTGTTGCCCAAGCTGGAGTGCAGTGGCTCGAGTGCCACCACGCCCAGCTAATTTTTTTGTGTTTTTAGTAGAGACAAGGTTTCACCATGTTGGCCAGGATGGTCTTGAACACCTGACCTAGTGATTCGCCCACTCAGCCTCCCAAAGTGCTGGTATTACAGGCACAAGCCATGTAATATTGGAGTTCAGGGGTTCAGGGTGCCCTCAACTCCCCTGAGAGGACGTTTCTCCAGGTTCTTGGTCTCTCCTGCCCTCTCAAGAATGAGAGGGGACCACGGCACAGTGCGCAGTAAATGCCAGACAAAAAGGTGTTTGTAGAAAGTGATTTATTTAGAGCAGAGAGAGAAAAAGGAGAAAGAGAGAGAAACAGCTAACTCTCACCCTGAGTGAGAAGGGTTCCCCGAGAGGGAAACCAGAGAAGGAAAGCTCCTCTCACACTGAGTGAGGGAAGCCAGAAAGATGGAATCCAGGAGAGGAAAGCAGCTTCCACCCTGAGTGGAAGGGAATAGAGATGGAGTTTAGGAGGGGAAGACAGGCTTCCACGAGAGAGTGTGGAAGGGGACTCCAGAGGGAAAATCCAGGAGAGAGAAAGATGGCTTCCACGAAGGGAGTGTTCGTGGAAGGGGATCCAAACTGGAGTCCGAAGGGATGTGGAAGAAGGGGACTTTTAACCTGGGAGGAACCCCCACCTTCTCTAAGACCCCAGGCCAATGAAAGGAGTTCCTTAGAACTTCCGCTGGAGTGATTGACTCTTAGTTTCTTCCCGTGCCCCTGAAATTTAAGCATAAACCGTTAAATCTCCCAGATGGAGAGAGATGGAGAGGGGCATGGCGCTGAGAAGTTCTTGCCCTTAAAACTACACCCCCTTGTGGACCCGGAAAGAGAACACCTTCCCTCACCCCCGCGCCCGGCTTTTATTTATTTTTTATTTTTTATTTTATTTTTAAAGGCAGTGTCTTGCTCTGTCACCCAGGCTGGAGTGCAGTGGTGCGATCTCAGCTCACTGCAAGCCCCACCTCCAGGGTTCAAGTAATTCTGCCTGCCTCAGCCTCCTGAGTAGCTGGGGTTACGGGCACATGCCACCATGCCCAGCTAATTTTTTTATTTTTAGTAGAGATGGGGTTTCACTATGTTGGCCAAGGTGATCTCAAACTCCTGACCTCAACTGATCCACCCACCTCGGCCTCCCAGAGTGCTGGAATTACAGGCCAAGTGTGAGCCACTGAGCCCGGCCATGTGTTTTTAACGGTCTTATTGAGATGCAATTCACATGTCAGACCGTTCACCCATTTGAAGTATAGAATTCATAATTTTCACCATATTCACAGATAAGTGCAACCTTCACCACAGTCCATTTTAGAACATTTCCGTCGTCTCAAGAAGAGCCCCTGCACCCTCTGTCATCCCCTGGCCCCCGGCAACAGCAGTCTACTTCCTGTCCCTGTGGATGTGCCTCTTCTGGGCATTTCATATAAAGAGAATCATGCCCTGCGTGTCCTTCTGTGCCTGGCTCCTTCCCCTCAGCTGGATGCTTTCCAGGTTCATCCCTGTTGTGGCCTGTGTCAGTATCTCAGCTCTTTATGGGCAAATCATATTCTGTGGTGTGGCCGGATGACATTTGTTCATCTCTTCGTCTGTTTGACGGATCAGGTTCTCTCTGTTGTTCTGGAAGACTGCGTGCACAGACCCAGTGTTTCTCGATTCTGCACTGGTGCTGTGTTCGGGGGCTGGCCCAGTCCCTCCTGCAGTGCTGCTGCCACATTCTTACTGCTAGATGTTAGACACCAGGGTCCCTTGAGGGAGGCAGGTGGGATGTTGAGAACAAACGGTTCGGGTGCAGTAGGGGCTGGTGGTGCTGGAGGAGGAGGCCTCCCTGTGCCCCTGCACCCCGTGGGCCCCACATCCTCCTGCACAGCCCACCTGACAGAGGCCCTGAGCCGCTGCAGCATCTGTTCAGCCAGCAGAGTGGACAGTCCACCCACGCTGGTTCTGCTCTAACGTCCTCTCCCGTCCTGCTCTAGACTTCCCGCCCTGGCCGTCTCCCTGCCCCAGCCATCCCTGACAATCCATCCTCCTTCCTCTCAGGTTTGCCAAGTACTACAAAGACCTGGCTGGCAATGAGCAGCGCACACTCATCAAGGCCTACGGCATCCGCTTCGACATCATCGTGTTTGGGAAGGTAGCTTGTGCCACTGGCTCCCCTCCGTCACTGCCCCAAGGGACAAGGGGCCTCTCCCTGCCCCCGTGGGAACACATTTGTTCTTTTTCTCTGTCTCTGCAGGCAGGGAAATTTGACGTCATCCCCACCATGATCAACATTGGCTCTGGCCTGGCGCTGCTGGGCATGGTGAGTGGTTTAGCCCCTGCCTTCGCCCTCACGGCGAGGTAAGACCCTGGGCTTGGTCCTGGCCCTGGGACCGGGACTTCAGACGTGTTTCTAGACTTCTTTCCTTCTGCCCCCAGCCCTCCTCTGCCTTCCCTTGGCCAAGACCACGCCCTTCAGGTCCCAGCCTTCTCCTGAGAGACGGGGGTGCCTTTCCATTCCAGTAAAGATTCCAGGCCCCGTGGGAAGGGGCACGCGCAAAATGAAAGGGGCTGCAAGCCTCCCGCTTACTCACCCTGTGCTCAATTCAGGCAACCGTGCTGTGTGACATCATAGTCCTCTACTGCATGAAGAAAAGATTGTACTA
Source organism: Callithrix jacchus (assembly GCF_049354715.1). Lineage (NCBI taxonomy): Eukaryota > Metazoa > Chordata > Mammalia > Primates > Cebidae > Callithrix > Callithrix jacchus. The sequence continues at coordinate 124,442,315 of NC_133510.1, forward strand.
TCGGGAGAAGAAATATAAGTATGTGGAAGATTACGAGCAGGTAGGCCCCTCCTGGCCCCCGCCGGCGGAGGTCTCTTGTCTCCAGGGTGCAGAAGCCATGGGCATGGGACCGTCTAGGGAGGCCCTTCTGCAGAGGCTGGCGTGGGTTTGGCACAGTGTCACCCTGTTAGCCCAGGCAGCCCCACTCTCAGCAGCTGCTCCATCCCTAGGCCCCTGTACTGGATTGACTCTCAACCCAGCCTCGTTTCAACCAGCAACATCTCAAGTTGGTTCTGATAATGGTTGCCCTGAGAAAGCCTGGTGCACACATACTTAAATTCACTTTGCTTAACAGGAAGGGCGGGTTCCAGGCCTTGGACCAACTTGAGAACCCCTGGGGGTGAAGTCCCAGGAGTGCCCCTTACTCCCGCCTGCCACAAGGGATCCCGGGGAACGGGGTGTGCCGGGTGCATCTTGATCCACTCGTGTCCTTCTTGGCAGGGCCTCGCTAGTGAGTTGGACCAGTGATGCCTACCCCATCACAGAACAGAGAGGAGGAGGGAGAACTGGCTGCCACATCACCCCAGAGAAAGTTCTGGAATCTGATTGAGTCTGCGCTCCACAAGTACTCAGGGTTGCCCACAGCTCCTGTGTGTCGCGTGCAGGATCTGTTTGCCCACACAGCCCAGTAGCTCCCGGGTCTGTTCTTGGCTGGGTCAACTGTGTGGTTCCTGCAGCCTGGGGTTATGAGTGGCACTGCGGCTTTCCGGGCAGGAGCTGGCTTTGCTCAGAAGCCTCCTGTCTCCAGCTCCCTGCAGAACAGGCCCAGTCCCCCGAGGCACCGCAGCTCTGTTCAAGCACTTTATGCAGCAGGGGAGGCCACCTAGTTGCTGTCACTAGACCTGCAGCAGGTCTGGGCTACAAGGCTGCCCCTGACATTCCCTGCAGTCAGGAGACAGAGCGGGCATTACTCCTCAGAAAGCGCTGTGCAGAGGTGGTGGAGGACCAGACATTAAAACGTGATTTTCTTAATCCCTGTCTGTTGTCTTGTAGCATGTGCTAGAACTTTCCTTCCTACCCTTTTACAACCACCAGTAAATCCAGTTGTCCAGCCCACTGTGCTCAGAAAAGGTCCATGGAACAGTCTGTTTCTGGAGCTTGTGCACATTTTCCCCTACTTCTTTCTTTATTTTTGAGGCAGAGTCTCGCTTTGTCACCCAGGCTGGAGTGCAGTGGCATGATCTCTACACTGTAACCTCTGCCTCCTGGGTTTAAGCGATTCTCCTGCATCAGCCTCCCAAGTAGCTAGGACTACAGGTGCGCCACCACACCCAGCTAATTTTTGTGTTTTTAGTGGAGACAGGGTTTCACCATGTTGGCCAGGATGGTCTCAAACTCCTGACCTCAAATGATCCTCCCGCCTCAGCCTCCCAAAGTGCTGGGAGTACAGGCGTGAGCCACCATGCCCTGCCTATTTACTTATTTTTATTCCCAGCCTGGAGTGCAGTGGCGTGATCACGGCTCACTGCAGCCTCCACCTCCTGGGCGCAAGCAGTCCTCTTGCCTCAGCCTCCCACAGTGCTGGGATTACAGGCATAAGCCACTGCGCCCGACTGCCTACTTTTTAAAGCCTAGTCATTTCTGTCATTAGCTTGTCTTCTTACACAGTTCACATGATGCTTTTTCTCTAGTGACATCTTACCTGTGCTTCAATTTTGACATAAAATTACAGTTCTGTGCTACAGGTAATGCAATTTTTGGTAGCATGGAAGTGGCTTCCTCTCCCCTCCGTTTGCTTCCCAAAAGTTTCCAATTAAAAGCAGCAGCACGCACACCTAGCTCTGTATAGGTTTGAAACGTTCACGAAGCTGTTTCCAGCTGCAGCTTCACACCAACTGAATTGGTGCTGTCTTGGTTTATTGCTGTTGTTTGTTTGAGACAGAGTCTTGCTCTGTCACCCAGGCTGGAGTGCAGTGGCGCGATCGTGGTTCACTGCAACCTCCACCTCTGGGGTTTGAGCAATTCTCCTGCCTCAGCCTCTCAAGTAGCTGGGATTACAGGCACACACCACCATGCCCAGCTAATTTTGTATTTTTAGTAGAGATGGGGTTTCACCATGTTGGCCAGGCTGGTCTCAAATCCCTGACCTTGTGATCCTCCCACCTCAGTCTCCTAAAGTACTAGGCTTACAGGCGTGCCACACATCAGCTGAATTCTGCATCAGGTATTTAGAATCCCCCTAGAGGAAGCAGTTTGCCCTTCGCCTCTGTCATGAATTCACTTCCAAGTACCGAGGGGAACTCTTATTTTAGAAATACTCTGCTTCTGCTGGATATATTACTGAGCTGGGCTTTTCTTGCTTTTAGGGAAAAAAAGTGTTTACCACCTCCCTTTATTGAAGCTGTGGTTCATGCTGCCTTTTAAAAAAAATGTTTGTTGCCAGTAATCCCAGCACTCTGGGAAGCCAAGGTGAATCACTTAAGCATAGGCATTCAAGACATTCAAGACCAGCCCGATCAACATGGTGAGACCGTATCTCTACAAAAAATTACATTAGCCGAGTGTGGTGGTGTACCTCTGTAGTTCCAGCTACTTGGGTGGCTGAAGCTGGAGGATCACTTGAGCCCAGGAGGTTGAGGCTGTAGTGAGCTACGATGGTGCCACTGCACTCCAGCCTGGGCAACACAGTGAGACCCTGTCTGAAAAACTAAAAATAAAAAGTCCTTGCTTGGGCTCAAGGATCAAATGAAGCTGAAATGTTTGTAAGTGGTGCTAGGGTCTGAACATGTCTGCTGAAACTCACGTTGGGAACTTAATACCCAATGCAACAGTATTGGGAGGTGAAGCCTTGGGGTGGTGACTGAGTCAGGACTGTGCTGCCCTCGTGAAGGGGGCCAGTACCCTATAGGAGGGATGTAGAGGAAGTTCATCCACTCTTTGCCCTGCCACCCTCTGCCATGCAAGGACAAATGTTCCTCCCTCCAAAGGATGCAGCATCAAGGCACCCTCTTGGAAGCAGAGAGCAGCCCTCACCAGATACCAAACCAGCCGGCACCTTCATCTTGAACTTCCTGCCCTCAAGTGTGAGAAATCAATTTTTGTTCTTTACAAATTACCCAGTCTTAGGTCCTCTGTCACAGCAGCATAAACAGACTTAAGGCAATGGGTGTGTATGTGATCTTGCTGGTTAAGGAGTGATCGTCACTGGCTATCTTCTGAGGTGGGAGAGACGTTGCTTAGCCTCCTCTTTTATAAAATAGAAATGTGAAAGCAAGCCAGTGTTGGGGTGAGGGATGGCTGTAGGGGTCACTGCTCATCTACTCACCAGTTACCTCACGTTCAGCTGTCCCACCCCCTCTCATTGGGGCCCCCTGGTGGCCGCCTCCTAAGTAGCCGACCTTCAGCCTCATATCCGGGGATGGGCTCCCGGAGTCCAGAAATGCCTAAAGCGCTGTTGCGCAGTGATGCACCTGCGCACACTTCCTGTCCCTTTTGTCAGATTCATGAGAGCTTTAACAGGAACTTCCTGCTCCTGGCCCTTAAAGGCCAGGATTCCAATGTCGTGTTTTTGCAGCAATGGACAGGAATCTCAGACTTCATCTGATGGCCTTTGATAATGGAAAAATGAGGTTCAAAGCCAGGAAAGCAATGCAGAGAGCCCTCGAACCTCAGACCTGGAGAAGCAACCATTCTAAAAACAGCTTCTAGATGTGGTGAACACCAGCAGGGGATGGGCATGGGGATGCATGCCTGTAATCCCAGCACTTTGGGAGGCCGAAGCAGGAGGATTACTTGGGCCGAGGGTGGGACCAGCCTGGGCAACATATGAGACCTCATCCCTACAGATAATTTAAAAATTAGCCAAGTGTGGTGGTGCACACCTGTAGGCCCAGCTACTTGGGAGGCTCAGGTGGGAGGACTGCTTGAGCCCAGAAGTTTGGCCAATGTAGTGAGGCCAAAAAATTTAAAAATTAGCCGGGCCCAGTGGTTCACCCCTATAATCCCAGCACTTTGGGTGACAGAGGCAGCTGGATCACAAGGTCAGGAGATCAAGACCATCCCAGCTAACATGGTGAAACCCCGACTCTACTAAAAATACAAAAAATTAGCTGGGTGCGGTGGCATATGCCTGTAATCCCAGCTACTCAGGAGGCTGGAGCAGAGAATTGCTTGAACCCAGAGGCACAGGTTGCAGTGAGCCAAGATAGCACCACTGCACTCCAGCCTGGGTGACAGAGCAAGACTCTGTCTAAAAAAACCAATTAAAAAACTATCTGGGTGTGGCAGTAGGCCCCTGTGGTCCCAGCTACTTTGGAGGCTAAAATGGATGGATCACTTAAGCCTGAGAGGTGGAGGCTGGAGTGAGCCAAGACTGCCACTGCACTCCAGCCTGGTAACAGAACTAGACCCTGTCTCAAAAAAGAAAAAGAAAAAGAAAAGCCAGAAGGGTTTTGCTGGCAAATTCTAACCATTGGACGACTGACTTTGTGGAGCCTCACCTCACAGATGATCCATAAACGTGGCTAATGCCCACCTCATGGGGCAAAGCACCATGTGGCATGGCAGGCCATAGCTCAGTGTGACTGAGACTGCTCAGGGCTACGCACCTATCTGGCCTCCACCAGAATCTTGCAATTACCTGCCTGCAAGAGCAGTGCTGCTTAAACTTCAGCATGCAGATGATTCCCCTGGGGAGCAGGTTTAAGCCATGCCTGGGCATCTGCATTTCTTTAATCTTTGGGACAGGGTCTTTCTCTGTTGCCCAGGCTGATGTGCAGTGGCATGATCACGGCTCACTGCAGCCTTGACCTCCAGGGCTCACACAATCCTCCCACCTCAGCCTCCGGAGTAGCTGGGACCACAGTCAAGCGTCATCACACTCGATTACATTTTTTTTTGAGATGGAGTCTCGCTCTGTAGCCCAGGCTGGAGTGCAGTGGCGCGATCTCAGCTCACTGCAACCTCCGCCTACCCGGTCCAATTCAAGCAATTCCCCTACCTCAGCCCCCCAAGTAGCTGGGATTACAGGCACGAGCCACCATGCCTAGCTAATTTTTGTATTTTTTAGTAGAGATGGGGTTTCACCATGTTGGTCAGTCTGGTCTTGAACTCCTGACCTCATGATCAGCCCACCTTGGCCTCCCAGAGTGCTGGGATTGCAGGCATGAGCTCCCGTCACGGCTGCTTCCTGCACTTCTTTTTTATATTTATTTTTTTGAGTTGGAGTTTTGCTTTTGTTGCCCAGGCTGGAGTGCAGTGGCGTGATCTCAGCTCACCATAACCTCCGCCTCCCGGGTTCAAGCAATTCTCCTGCCTCAGCCTCCCGAATAGCTGGGATTACAGGCATGTGCCACCATGCCCAGCTAATTTTTTGTATTTTTAGTAGAGACAGGGTTTCTCCATGTTGGTCAGGCTGGTCTCAAACTCCCGACCTCAGGTGATCCGCCTGCCTTGGCCTCCCAAAGTGTGGGGATTACAGGCGTGAGCCACTGCACCCAGCTGGCAGCTGCATTTCTAGCCCGTACACTGAGTAGTGAGGTCCTCAGACATGCTATCAATTCAAGATTTGCTGAATACAGTAGCTTCGACTTGGGCATCTGACCTTGCTGTCAGTCTGAGGAAGGAATACACACATCAGGGCAGACGGCCTGAATACACAACCACCAACGCAAACGCATCAACCAGCACAAGCATCCCAAACAGGCCCGGCTTTGCACCATTTTGCTGTCTGTTTATTTCAACTTTACAGAGAAGCTTAAACATCTGTGGAAAAACACCAAAGGCTTATTTTTCTCTTAAGTTCATGTACTTTTTAGTGATAAATACACAGTATTTAACTCTGTACACCTGATAAAAGGAAAATGCATAGTAGAAAGGGTCGGGAATGAAACAGAAGCATCGGGTGTTGAATCGATCATAGAGTAGAAAAGTCGGCAGTCCCCAGAAACTCGGCCTCCAGCTGGAGCGGGGAACCAGCATACCCTGAAACTTCCCTAGCACCTTGGAAGCAAGTGGAGGTCATGATTCTTAGCTCCCCACTGGAAGACGAGTGAAAGCGACAGGCCAGCCCTGTGTATCCACCTGCACAGGGATTCCCCTCCTTGTTCCAGAAAGCTTGAGGATAGGAGCCCTGCCTCTCGGGAAAGGCCAGACCAGTGGGGAGAGGCCTCTGCAGCCCCAAGTGCCCACAAGGGGCTCGATAAGGCTTTCTGGGAGCCACTGGTAACTGGTAGCATGGAAGGGGGCAGCGGAAAAGGGCCGAGGAAATGGCAAGTGGATGGAAGGTTTGTGCTTCCTTCGAGGCCACAGGTGCAGGCCACAGGTTGCTTACACCAAATTGGTCCCACAGATGAGCCAGCAATGGAGGAAATGATGGGTGTCCTCTGTGCCCACTGGAAGAGCTGCTCACAACGGCGCCTCCTTTCCCGAGCTGGCTTTTGAAAAATCAGTGTGCTCTGAGAGAGTAGCTCAAATGCTTTGTGTTTACTGCTGTCTTGGCTTATCCTTTTCAGGTGGGGCAGGTCCTTTCCACAGCTTTCTTTGGTGTTTCTTCGTATTAAAAAAAAAGTCATCAATGTGGGCCTCTCCCACCCCACTGCCCCAACAGCTGGGTGCTGCCTGATTGCTGGCATTACCCGGAAGAAATCTTAGATGGAAGTTTCCGTGGTGGGGAGAAATGGCATTGTCGGATGCAGCTGTGTAAACAAGAGAAGCCCTGTAGAAGCTCTGAGCGCTGCCACCCCCTGGGCCAGCCACCAGGCCAGGCCAGAGCCCACAGGCAGGCTGGGCCTCAGACTAGGGACTTGCTGGCTTTAACCTCTGCAAGGTGCTTATTGCAAACTAGCCAAGCCTCATCTAGCGCCAGGAGGGCTGGGGCCATTGAGTCCTTTCCCCATAATTGTAAAGAAGAAGAAGTGCAAGAGGAAGTGCTGGGTGACAAAGACCCAGCAAGCAGGCCAGACGACCCTCTTTAGACGACCTGTCCTTTGCTCTTCAAAGCCAGCATTCAATAATTCTGAAATGCTTATAAGATAACAAGAAAGGTCTGGCTAAACTACAATTAAGAGCTTAGTTAGGATCTATGGAAGCCAAGAATACCCAGGGCTCTATGAATGGGCTGGGCAGGGGAAATGACGGGGAAGGCCTTGCCTTTGTCTGAGAAGTCCTCACACCAGGGCTGATCAGATGGAAATGACGGGGAAGCAGAGTCTTCCGAACCCAGTTCCTGGTACGGTCTTTCCCCGGCTGAGATTCTGCCAAGCGCTGGAAAGCAGAGCTGGGAATCTCCCAGGGCGGAGTCCTTCCAGCTTTCCTCCCCCTCAACTTCACCCTCCCCCACCCGTGGCTCTGAAAGGAGTCACACTGGAACCTCAACCAAACTTCCCAATATTAATTGGAAGTCAAAAAGATGAACCCTGCCTTTCTGGACTTGTAGCTATAAAGGGGAACTTCCCGTGCCCAGCCCTGGTTTCCTCATACCCTGAGGAGTGGTGTGGGTTTCAAGCGTCTTCTCTAAAAGGGTGCCAAGGTTACTGTGTGGAGTCTAGGGAAGCTCAGATCTCAGGAGGGTCACTTGTGTATCAGTCCAGCGAAAGCATTTCCCAACTGGCCCTCCAGAAACTGGGTATTTCATTGACCACAACAATCAGCTAGGATTTAAAATGAAAACAAAAGCTTAGCAGTCTCTAGAATACACAGGTTATGAACTAGCTAAGCTGCTAATAGACACAGACAGGCGTAGGTCTCATCGGCTCCAACTGATCACACGCCTGAGCCGTGAACTAGGTCCTGGAAGCTCTAAATCATTTCTGAACTACTGTGCTTTAGAGTTCAGTCTAGTTAGAGACTTGAAAATATTTTTCGTTTCAGCTTAAGCCTTGTAATGTACATGGAAACATAGGATTTCACCTGAAGTTTTTGTAATTTGACAGAGAATTTACCAGAGCCCAGTCAACTATCTCAGAAACCTGCTTTCAGCACCTGTCACGAGGAAACACGTTCAGTCTTTCAGGAGAAACTTTTCCCTCCACAGCTACTGAATACCCTTCCAGGCTTGGAAAATCCCCTTCTAGAAGCACTTACTAAATTTCAAGCCCTTTCTGTTTTCCTGACTACAATTCTACCCATAAAAAAATTTTTAAATCCTTCTTAGCGATAAGCTGCATCAGGGCTCCCTGCAGCTACTGAGGGCCAGCCCCACTCTGCCTCCTGGAGTCCACAACTCTGGAAGGTGCCACGGTTTGGGTTTGCACAAGGAGCCACATCTAACCGCCTACTCCCTCTCAAATGCAGCAACCACCTCCATGGCCTCAGACCGTTGGAGTTTTCTGCTCACTTTCCCACAGTTGTCAAGCCCCACACACACACACTTGGTCTATCTGACACAGTCCTGAAAATCACAATGAAGGATTTTTGGCATAAAAACGTTTTAAAAAGGAACTGTCCCAAAATGCACATGGGTTTGGGTCTGCAACTCCTCACACCTGCCTGTTCAGCCAGCCAGCGGCCAAGGTCGACGTCACAGAGTCAAGTCCTTTTTTTTTTTTTTTTTTTGTCCCCTTTAAAACAACAAAGGAAAAAACAAATAACCAGAGATGACGATCAAGGCTCTACACACGTGCTCGGTTTCCGTAGGACATGCTGCTATGGAAACGCGGGTGTAGCAGCCCCGCAGAGGCGACGCGGCGTGCATGCGAGGTCGAGCGGTCCAGGCAGCTACTCCGACTCCATCGCCTCCTCCAGCTGCGGTGGATGCATGCATGCGGGGGAGCCGGGGGCAGGGGCCCCGCAACTTTCCACGCAGGGGCTGCCTTTCACAAAAGCACTTCCTCCTCCCCCACGGGGGGCGGGTCGGTGCCCTGGAGGTTGTCTTCGCTGCCTTGCTTCCTGCTCACCGAACAGAAAACCAACATTAAGACTCCAAGATACGCCAGCAAGGCTCTTGAGCCAGCTGCTCCCACATCTGGGCCCCCCTGCCCAAGTGAGCCATCGCACACCCCCTGGAACATGATCTACATAACCCAGTCTTTGAGATCCTCTCCCCCTTTTCTTTGCTCACATACATTTTTCAAAGAAAACTTTGCAGCCAACCCCTCTGTAAATGAAAGACCAGCATCATCTGCCAAAATTAGCAAGGAGCTGTACAAGTTGCAAAACTGTAACACCAAGAATCACTGCACAAATCCCAAGTAGAACGTGCCCCCACCCCACCCCACGGTGCCTGTCATGCCAGGTTTTTAGGTACCTCCACCCCCACCTAAGTTATGAGCTCTAGCAGAAAAGAGACTGTGACACTTGTCCTCAGTCACCAGCTGGTGAGTTCCGTGTGTGTGTGTATGTGTGTGTGTGTGTGTGTGTGTGTGTTTGGGGAGGTGATCAGGGCCTCCCCCCCCGGCCTGGCACACTGCTGGCCCTCAGGAAAGGGCAGCTGACAACTGCTCCAGTGATCCTCCCACCTCAGCTCTCCCACAGCCAGTCCTGAGGGAGGACCCCCTTAGACAGAAGAGGAGGCCCCTTCCTTCCTAGAAGTGGGGGGAGGAGAGCCCCTGTGTCCCTGATGAGCCCAGGCTAGAGCTGCCGGTGTGACAGCGTGGATGGTGTGACAGGTACGAGGGGAATCCCCAAGGAGGGGCCCATCCCCTCACCACCATCACACAGCTCCCCCGATCTTAGGGAGGCCACTGGGCATGCCACATGGGTCACTGTCTGTCCTTCCCCAACAGCAATCTGTGTCTCCTGTCCAGGCGGGAGCCTGTCCTTAGCAAAAGAAGAGAATGTGTGATGTCTGGCTTGCTATGTTTCTGATGAAGAAGGCGGGGAAGATCCCGGGGAGGAGGCACTGTAACAAGACATCAGGTCAGGCCTTCAGTCTCCACCCTCGCAGTTGCCTGTGGGTAGGGGCTGGGTCTTATTGTAGATGGCAGGGGGGCCTCCAGTCCAAGACCCCCAGTGCCTGAATCAGCTCTGTCAGCTCCCATGACCAAGGCATCCCACCTGCTGGGGGCTGAGGGCAGGGCATCACAGGTGAGGGGAAGAAGGGGCAGTATAGCCCTTTGAGCCAATCTCCATCTGCTGCAGTCTTGCAATTTTGATCTCATTGAAAATAGGGCCAGCCACAGTGGCTTGTGTCTGTAATCCCAGCACTCTGAGAGGCCAAGGCAGGCGGATCACCTGAGGTCAGGAGTTCGAGACCAGTCTGGCCAACATGGTGAAACCCCATCTCTACTAAAAAAAAATACAAAAATTAGCCAGGCATGGTGGTGAGCACCTGTAATCCTAGCTATGCAGGAGGTTGAGGCAGGAGAATCACTTGAGCCTAGAAGGCAGAGGCTGCAGTGAGCCGAAATCATGGCACTACACTCCAGCCTGGGCGACAGAGCAAGACCCTCTCTCAAAAAAGAAAATAGAAAAGAAACCAACAGCAGACTTAGCAGACTTGCTCCCAGACGGGAGGTAGCCCCAGTCTAAAACGGAGACTGAGAGGAGGAAGGCCAAGAACAGGCCAACCCACTGGGTTTCCACTCCATCGTCCCGTGAGGCTCACACCCAAGGCCGGGCTACCCAGGCATCTGTCTGGGCACAAGGTGGGGGACTTCGTCCGCCTTCTGAGGTGCTGAAGACCAGCTCTGAGGGATTGCCATTTTCCCTGCTCTATGCTGGAGGGCAAGGTTTCTCTCAAAAGCATAAGTAACTCCCAAACAGGTGTTCCTCCTAGATTACCACATAAGCCCTGACTCCCTACTCCCACGGGATGGGTGGCCAATCCATTGCATCTCATAAGCCAACTCCTGACACCTGTACGCCAGTGTTCATAGGATCAGTCTGCATTCAAGAGCCAAAAGGTGGAGACAAGTCCATCCACAGGTGAATGGATGAACAAAGTGAGGTGTGTCCATACAACGGAATATTATTTGGCCACAAAAAGCCATGAAGCACTAATGCACATAAAGCATGGATGAACCTGGAAAACATGATGCTAAGTGAAAGAAGCCAGACACAAAAGGCCACGCAGTGTATGATGCCATTTATATGAAATGTCTGGGATAGGCAAATCCACAGACAATTAAAAGGTGAGTGGTTGCTTGGGTGGGGGAGTTGGATGGGGACAGCTCAGGAGTGTAGGGTGTCTTCTTAGGCTGATGAAAATCTCCTAAAGTTGATGGTGGTGATGGCTGCAGAACTCCGACTGTATTAGAAAGCACTGAATCGCACTTCCCATGGGTGAACGACAAGGTATGTGAATTATACCTCAATAAAGCTATTTTCAAGAAACAGGGCCAGGCACAGTGGCTCACCCTGTAATCCCAGCACTTTGGGAGGCCAAGGTGGGGTCAAGAGATTGAGACCATCCTGGCCAACATGGTGAAACCCTGTCTCTACTAAAAATACAAAGATTAGCTGGGCATGGTGGCACGCGCCTGTAGTCCCAGCTACTCGGGGGGCTGAGGCAGAAGAATCTCTTAAACCCTGGAGGCGGAGGTTGCAGTGAGCCAAGATCACGCCACTGCACTCCAGCCTGGGGCCTGGGAGACAGAGGGTGACTCCATCTCAAAAAAAAAAAAAAAAGGAAAGAAAGAAAGAGAGAGAGAGAGAAAGAGAAGAGAAGAGGAGAAGAGAAGAGAAGAGAAGAGAAAGAAGAGAAGAGAAGAGAAGAGAAGAGAAGAGAAGAGAAGAGAAGAGAAGAGAAGAGAAGAGAAGAGAAGAGAAGAGAAGAGAAGAGAAGAGAAGAGAAGAGAAGAGAAGAGAAGAGAAGAGAAGACGAGACTGCCTGGAGCTCTCACCGAATCAGGTAACCACGACAGGCTCAGTGGGAAGGACAGTGGGGTCCCAGCCCACCATGGCACCTGCAGCAGGGGTGCCCAGCAGGTTCCCCCAGTCTCGTAGGACACAAAGCGTCATCTGTCCTAGGAGGTTCTGGTCACCGGGCCGGGTATGTGTGTGAAGGAAGCGTGGCTGACAGCAAGGCTCTCTGCATCCCACTTGGGTGGGAGAACGCTTACATTACTTTGCAACCGGCAGGAAGGGGATTTATTTTCTAGGTCTAAACACATCTAAGAAAGAGTGGAGGCCAGAGAGCCCTGAGCAAAGAGCCACACGGTGCAGCATGCCTGACCTATGCTCTGACCATGCGGACTCGCTGGGGCACCCATGGGCCCCATGACAGAGCTTCAATGCCATTGACGTGCACTGAGAAGACGTGGGTGCCACAGGGGTCTTCAGACCTGGGTGCATCCGCAGGCATTCCAGCTGGAGCGCCATGCACCCGCAGCCCCAGCCCACATGCATGACTCACCATCGGGTCCAAGCCCCTGAGGCCCCTCGTTCTAATACTGGTCTGGAGGCCCAGGCTGGAAGGAACGTCTGCCTAGGTGGGGATGCCCCGTGCTCTGCAGCTGCCCCCACCCCCAGGCCCCAGCAGAGGCTATGGCACAGGCAGGCAGGCATTACCTTGAGCTCAGACAGGGGCTCACATTCCCTGGTTGTTTTTTTGCTGGAATCACCAGAGGGAGGGAAAAGGGACATGAGAAGGAAATTTTGGGATCCATGGGATGCCCGTTCCCCCACCCCAGAGACAGTCACACCCCAAACACCAGCTTCAGAGAGTTGGAGCCAAAATGGTGTTGACAGCCGATGAGTGGACACCTCTCTGACTGGACACACGGGGTCCTGAGTGAGACCACACTGCTCACTCACCCATCGCAGAGCCTCAACCTCCCCATCAGGCACTCATGCTCCCTGGCCCAGAAAAGTGCTTTCCTTCTGACCGCCCAGACCACCCAGAGCACCCCCAACTACAGTTCGAGTCCCCGAGAAAGGGAAACTTCAGGTGGCTTAGCCGTTAGCAAAAGAGGGTGGGCTGAGCCCAGGAAGGGGTGCCGACTGCCCCGGTGCACCAGGCGGCTTTCATCTGAGTCTCTCCAGATGGCACCACTTCAGGTAGGGCTTGTGCAGAGTGGGCTGGGCAGGGCTGCCCCAAGCTCAGCCTCCAGCCACCCACTCCCCCACTCCCCCACCCAAGGCAGGTGGCCACTCACGTGAGCAGGTTTCCAGGAGCTGACAAGGAGCGCTCCTCCCGCCGGCTCCCCTCAAATGGGTTCCCAAAGGAGCGCTTCCGAATCATGGTCTTCACCAGGATCTGAAGAGGGAGAAAAGAGGAGGTGGCAAGTGACTGCCTGGCAGGTGGGGGCAATTCCAGGCAGCACCCTCCCTCTTCCTTCTCCCCAGCCCCTGCCAGCTCCCAAGGCTAGTGGCCTATAGCAGGCCTTTGAGAGAAACTGGCAACGTCCTTCCCATTTGGGTGCATGTGACAGAGCCATCCCTAAGTGTGACTTGTTCCAAAACCTCCTGTGGCTCCCTGGTTGCCAACAAGATAAGGTCCCAACCCCCTGGTCTGACATTCAAGGCCAGTCATCATCTAGTCCCTGCCTCGCCAACCCCCACAGGCCTGTGCTCCAGGAGTGGGCCTGCACCATCCCTCGGGCACACTGACACCTCTGTCGCACGGGAGTCATGGCTGGATAGACTCCCCAGTTCCCTCAGCCTGTCTCATCTTCAAGGCCAGGCCTTTATTTTTGGTGAAAGCTGTCTATGACCACACCAGTGAGAAGCTACTGCCTCCTAGCTATGATTCTGGGAGTCGGGCTGCTTTTTCAAAATTGAGACATACAAAAGTGAGTAACTCAGGAATGGAAAAGCAAACATCTTATCTTCTTATTTATAAGGGGGAGTTAAGCTATGAGGACGCAAAGGCGTAAGAATGACACAATGGACTTTGGGGACTTGGCAGGAAGGGTGGGAGGATGGGTGAGGGATAAAAGCCTACACACTGGGTGCGGTGTATACTGTTCAGGTGGTGGGCACACCAACATCTCAGAAATCACCACTAAAGTGCTTATCCACGTAACCAAACACTACCTGCTCCCAAAAACCTATTGAAATGGAGAAAAAAATATATATGGGTTTGAAAAAAAACAGAAATCAAATATAATTCACATAACATAAACTTTTTTTTTTTTTTTTTTGAGGTGGCGTCTTGCTCTGTCATCCAGGCTGGAGTGCAGTGGTGCAATCTCAGCTCACTGCAACCTCCGCCTCCCAGGTTCAAGGGATTATCCTGCCTCAGCCTCCCAAGTGGCTGGGACTACAGGCATTGCCACCATGCCCAACTGATTTTTATATTTTTAGTAGAGATGGGGTTTTACCATATTGGCCAGTCTGGTCTTGAGCCCCTGAACTCAGGTGTTCCACCCACCCCGGCCTCCCAAAGTGCGGGGATTACAGGCGTGAGCCACCAGGCCTTGCTCCCACCATCGTAAAGTATATGATTCAACGGTTTTTAGTATATTCACAGCCCCACTATCTAATTTCAGAACATTTGCATTACCCCAAAAAGACACCCCACGCCTGTTAGCAAGGCACGCCCCTCTCGCCCTTCCTCCAGCCCCTGGTGACCACTAATCTCCCTGTCTGTGCACACTGAGCCATCCGGGACGTTCCTATAGATGAAACCATACCACACATGGTCTGTCGTGTCCGGCTTCTCTCACTCAGCGTCATGCTCCTGAGCGCTGGAGCGTGATCAGTGCTTGGCTGCTTTCTGTGGCCCAACAATAACACTCTGCACAGATGGACCACATTCGGCTTCTCCATTCATCTACCGATGGACACGCATTCCTACCCTTTGGCTACTGTGAATAGTGCTGCTATGAGCATTCATGTATCAATTTTGGTATAGACATGTTACCCACACAAAATGTCTTCATTTCTCTTGGGCACAGACAAGGAGAGGCACTTCTGGATCACATGGTAATTCTATGTTGAACACCTAAATATAAGACTGTCTCCTACAATGGCCATGGCATTTTACATTCCCCCCAGCAACGCACCAGGATACCAGTTTCTCAGGGGGCTGCGTCTTAGTCAGGGATGGGAAACATCCCAGAACGCTGAGGATGGCCAGCTCACAAGCTGGTGTGGTGTGAGAAGAGCTTGGCCGCCCTGGAAGATGTTCCTGAGAGACGATGGGGGCTGGCCTCAGTGGTGGCCCAGCTCCGCCCATACTAAACACAGGCCACATCAGCAGCCTGGCTGGGAAACAGCCCCCCACAACCCCCACCGAGAGAATCCCCTGGGAAAAGGTGCGTCCTGCACCACACCCTTCAGCCACTGCTCAGCGCCTCTCCCAGGCCTCCTGCTTTCCACTTTCCTCCCTCCCATCCCTTCCAAAACCCAGATCTGGTCCCCTCACTCCCTGACTCAGAATCCTCACCCAGAGGGGTCTGGAACTTGGCCTGTGGCCAGCCAGAGAGCCCCAGAAAGTTCTGGAGCAAAGGTGTGAACAATCACCCTTGGTGATGCTCTTGGTTGCCATTTCCCATGAAGAGAACGGCCTGTGGACCCCGTAAGAGTCACTGGGCCCCTCACGCCACCCCAACTGGGTGCGGTGCCCCTTCAAGCTGTTTGAGGAATTCACTGAGCTTCTGACTTTTTAAGCATTTGCTGCTAACAAGAAAAGTAAGTGTTTGAGAAACATTGAGGCCAGGCACGGTGGCTCACGCCTGTAATCTCAGCTCTTTGAAAGGCTGAGGCAGGCAGATTACAAGGTCAGGAGTTAAAGACCAGTCTGGCCAATATGGTGAAACCCTGTCTCTACTAAAAATACAAAAATTAGTCAGGAGTGGTGGCACACGCCTGTAGTGCCAGCTACTCAGGAGGCTGAGGCAGCAGAATGGCTTGAACTCAGGAAGTGGAGGTTGCAGTGAGCCAAGATTGTGCCACTGCACTCCAGCCTGGGTGACAGAGCAAGACTGTCTCAAAAAAAAAAAAGTTTCCTTTTTAGACACATTGATTTACCAAAAGGTGGAAACACCCAAATGCCCATCAACTGAAGAACAGATAAACTCAAAGTGGTCTGTCTGTGTGAAGGAACGTGATTCAGCCATAAAAGGAATGAAGCACTGATCCAGGCTCCGACATGGATGGACCCTGGAAACCTTATGCTATGTGAAAGAAGTCAGGCCCAAAAGGCCACACAGTGTAGGATTCCACCGGAATACAGAAATCTACAGACAGAAAGGGCAGGTGAGTGGGTGCCGGGGCGGGGGGAGGGAATGGAGGGGATGGAGGGGATGGAAGGGATGGAGAGGATAGAGGGGATGGAGAGGATGGAGGGAATGGAGGGGATGGAGAGGATGGAGGGAATGGAGGGGATGGAGAGGATGGAGGGAATGGAGGGGATGGAGAGGATGGAGGGGATGGAGAGGATGGAGAGGATGGAGGGGATGGAGGGGATGGAGAGGATGGAGGGAATGGAGGGGATGGAGAGGATGGAGGGAATGGAGGGGATGGAGAGGATGGAGGGAATGGAGGGGATGGAGAGGATGGAGGGAATGGAGGGGATGGAGAGGATGGAGGGAATGGAGGGGATGGAGAGGATGGAGGGAATGGAGGGGATGGAGAGGATGGAGGGAATGGAGGGGATGGAGAGGATGGAGGGGATAGAGGGGATGGAGAGGATGGAGGGAATGGAGGGGATGGAGAGGATGGAGGGGATAGAGGGGATGGAGAGGATGGAGGGAATGGAGGGGATGGAGAGGATGGAGGGGATGGAGGGTGACTGCCGATGGACGAGGGTGTCAAGTCATGAAAATGTTCAGAACTGTGGAGGGGTAACTGCACGCCACTGACAATGTCCCAAATGCCACTGACTTGTTCGCTTTAATTTTATGTGAATTCTACCTCAATTTAAAAGAAGGTGGGGGCTGGGTGTGGTGGCTCACACCTGTAATCCCAGCACTTTGGGAGGCCAAGACAGGCAGATCACCTGAGCCAGCCTGGCCAACATGGTGAAACCGTCTCTACTAAAAATACAAAAATTAGCTGGGGGTGGTGATTGGCACCTGTAGTCCCAGCTACTCAGGAGGCTGTGGCAGGAGAATTGCTTGAACCCAGGAGGCAGAGGTTGCAGTGAGCCAAGATCGTGTCATTGCACTCCAGCCTGGGCAATAGAGGACTCCATCTCAAAAAAAAAAAAAAGAAGAAAAGCAGCACCGACTTTGGGAATGAAGGCCTCTTCCCCTGCTGAGGTTCCTACCTACAGTCACTGGAACATGCCAGCCCCTCTTTCCTCTGCCTGGGCAGGTGTCACTTCCCCAGGTGAGCCCGCTCTGCCACCTCCCCTGTGGCCTTGTCAATCCAGCACAGAAACTCCTCCTCTGTGAAGCCCCCAGCCCTTGCACCTCTGATCACACCAGAGGCTTATTCTTCCCAGGTCCAGCTTTCTTATAAGGCCAGAAGCTCCGCCCCCCAACCCCCGAGAGCTGGCACTGGGCCATGCTCATCTTTGACACCTGTGCCTGGCACATGCTGCTGCCCCGTGTTTGCTGAATGATGAACACACGGAGGGGGCCTGCGCTTTGCAATCCTGTTCCGAGTGAGACCCTTTCCCAGTATCTACTTGCCCATCCCTGCTCCAGCTGCCCTGGTTCGAACCCATGGCTCTTGGAGTAAAGATGTAAAACTTGGCCGCACCCTCCCCTCCACTTCCTTGCCCTGCTTCAGTGGCCCTGCCCAGGTGTTAGCCCCCTCCACCCTCTCTCCGCAGAGTTAACATCCTACCATCTTTCGGTGTCTATCCACTTCTTCCAAATGGGGCCAAGTGTCCCTCCACTAGGGGCATGTCTTGCCCTGTACATACATTTGCTGGTTTGACCAGCATCTGCCTTGCAAGCATGGCAGAGGCCATGGGGGTTTTGCTCATCACCCAGCCCCTGCTCCCAGCTTGGTGTTCCACAAGTGTTTCCCGAATAATGAATGCCTACTCCAGACCTCCAGGGTCAGACGCTTTCTCCCAAGAACCTGCAGCTGAGAGCTGGGGAGGAAAGGGAGGGCAACTGATTCAGGACCGGAACATCCCAAGCCTGGAACAGAGTAACCCACAGTGGGTGCAGAGTCCGAAGCCAGCTGCCTCCCCATCTACAGGCGCAGGGAGTGGGGTGTGGCTGAGGAAGGGTGTGTGGGGGTGAGTGAGTCTTCAGCAGTGAAGGTCATGCATAGCCCCAGGGGGAAGGAGTGGAGGAAGATGTTGATGATGCCCCAGTCAGGGCTCAGCTTTGGAAGGAGGAGAGAGCAAGTGTGTGGGGAAGAAGAGAGGAGAGGTGCAAAGCTGGAGGAGAGGAGCAGCACCCGGGCCCCTACAGGGCCAGTCTTTCAGAGCTGGACCTTCTGTGCCTTTGCAGTCAGTCTCACGGGTCCCTCCCAGAGCCCAGGACCCACCAGCACCTGGGACCAGTGCTGGCCAACTGCAACCAGGCCTTTCGAAGTGGCTGTGGTAGGACAACCTGCTGGTCTCTGTCCCCAGGCCTGCTGCCTAGAGCCTGGAGCCCCAGGACTTCTGGCCTCCCTCTTGGAGCTAGCTGCCTCCTAGACAGGGACTTGGTCAGTGGCAATTCCCAGAGCCTCCCACATTAGGCCTGAGGACTCGACATTCTGGCTTCTTCTTCCTGGGTCAGGATCCAAATTTAAGGCCATAAAAGGGGACCTGGTGGCTCCTAAGCAAAATCCCACCCTCAGGAGATGGGCAGAACTTTCCTGGTGGCTGCGCACACAGTAGGCGCAAGATGTGCTATACCATCCACTCTGGAGCCTAAAAGTCCAGCCAGGTGGGAATCCTGGCTTAGCGACCTCAGCCCCGGCTCCCAGCCCTTGCTCCTGCCTGGCACTTCTCCTAGTTACTCTCCCCTGATAAGCTCTGAAAGCAGGAATTCCAGGAGAAACTCCCCCCTCCCTATGGTAACATGGAACCTGGCTCAGAAGATGCAGGGGTCACCTGGCCTGATGTGTGACCGAGGCCCAGAGGCCAGCAGCTGTGGGTTAGGAGCGGCCCCCAGCCATCTCCTGACTCCCAGGCACCCGCTTGTGTCCTGCCTGTCCTGGCCAGGCCCCACCTCAGGCTCCTGGGTCCCTGCTCTGGTCTGGGGTCCGGCCACCTTACCACGGTCGCCAGGCTGGGAATATGTTTGACTGAGTTCTCGACCTCCTCTTCGGTCACTTCGACCAGCGTGCAGTTCTCGTCCTCCGACGGCAACGGCTCCGCCCCATGCCTCGTGACCCAGGGGTGCAGCTTCAATGAACGACAGGAGGGGTGAGGGGCGGGTGCGGCTGGCTCCCGGAGGGCCCTGCCAGCAAGCGGAGACACGAGGGCATGCAGGAGGGAGAGGCAAGGGTCTGTAGTCAGGCATGCAAGACAGCTGGCGAGCAGAGGGCAGGTGTGAGCAAAGGGACGGAACGTGAGGACAGAGAGACAGGACAGGGGGATCTTGGAGGCTGAAATGGGAGCAGGGCGATTCTCCATCCGGCCCCAGGTCTTGGCCGAAGTGGCTGGAATTTGGCATCTGCCTTGCCTGGCTGCCCAAGGAGCCTCCATCACGCCTCAGCCACAATCCCTGACACCGGGGAGGCTCGGCACACAGCAGGTGGCATTCTCCCCACCTCACAGCAGTGGAGACAGAGGCTGGTGGGCACAGTGAGACCAGCTGGCAGGACACGATCAGGAGAGGACCACACAGGGGTCTGCCCCTTGGGTCCCAGCCCTAAACCTAAAATTACTTTCTGGGCTGCCTCCTGTTAAGACATCTTCAAACGCTGGTTAGCTAGGCACCTAGAAGGTCCCCAAGCAAATCTCTAGATTTCTTTTTCTTTTTGTGAGATGGAGTCTTGCTCTGTTGCCCAAGCTAGAGTGCAGTGGTATGATCTTGGCTCACTGTAGACTCTGCATCCTGGGTTCAAGCGATTCTCCTGTCTTAGCCTCCCGAGGAGCTGGGATTATAGGTGACCACCACCACACCTGGCTAATTTTTGTATTTTTTAGCAGAGATGGGTTTCACCATGTTGGCCAGGCCGGTCTCAAACTCCTGACCTCAGGTGATCCACCCGCCTCAGCCTCCCACAGTGCTGGGATTACAGGCGTGAGCCACTGCACCCAGCCTATCTCTAGATTTCTTTTTTTTTTTTTTTTCATTCTTTTTTTCTTTTCTCTAGATTTCTTAAAGAGCCAGATGTATGCGTGTGGCATTAGTGGGAATGTGTCGGGGAGGACACTTTCCTAAAAGTGCTTTCTGAGAGAAGGTAGACTTTGGCAGGTTGGGGAGGCAGAGCTGCTCACTAATTTCCTCCTGTCCTCAATGCAGTTTCTCAAAGGGACTGGCCTTTGCAAAGGACCCGAGTTCCGGCAGCAGGGTGTGGAGCACGGGGCCCAGGTTGGCCTGCAGTGGGTGGATCCCGGCGGCCCACACCAATCGAAGCAAGTGCAGGCTGGCCGGTCACAGATCCCACTCCACGAGCACAGTGCACACGACGCCCACATCTTCCCCACCCCGCAACAGAGCCCCCAGCAGCTCACAGGCCCCAGGGCCTGGGAGAACAGCAGTGCCAAAGAGGGTGTGGTGCTGTGGACACAAGGGTGCGGGGCCTGGTTGAGGCATAGCTGAGCCAAACAGTTCCAAGCACGGGCACTGGCCAAGCCAAGGGTACCTTGATTTCTGGCACCACAATTCTCGACTCAGGGTTCTTGTCCAGCATACGGGTGATCAGATCCTTCAAGTCCTCAGCTATATCCGGCCTGTGGATGGAGACATGTCAGGGTGGGAGATACATCAGGCATGGGAGACACAGGACTTCCAAGAACTCGGACCGGGGGTGACACAGGATGGCGGGAGATACTCACTGGTCTGGAAATTCCAGGGCCTGACTCTTGATCTTACTGTGTAAACACATGATCCGCTCGTCCATGAATGGGCACTGCGAAGAGACCAGGGACAGAGTGACGGTCCATGGCGGCCACCCGTGCTGTGCCACTCCACATAGGACAGAGCCGAGAAACCAACAACTATGGCCCAGGCTGGGGCGCAGACAGTTCCCATTCTTCCCGAGAATGGCGCAGACACAGGGGTGTGGGGCCCAGCCGAGGCTGGGCAGAGCCAGGAATGCCCAGGAGTGTCCTTCTTAAAGGGCTAGAGCCCTTCCCAAGCACACTGCTGCCTTCCTCTGTAGCTGGGCCTCAGTTTGCCTACTTACACCAAAGCAAACACTGCTCGTCACCCTCTTGCCAGGTGAGCAACAGAAACACCAGAACAAAACAGAAGCTTCGCAGCAGCAGCAGCAGCAGCAGTGACGTGCAAGGGTGTAGCCTGGACCACGCCGCGCCCTGCCCTAGGGTTTTCATTCACTGTTCCCCCTCCCCGGAATGTTCTTCCCACCAATATCTACATGGCTTGGTCTCTCCCACCATGCAGGTATTTGACGAAAGCTCACCATCTCAGGGAGACCTTCCTGCACCCCTGTCTAAAACAGACAACCGCCAACACCACCGCTGCCCACACTATCCCAGCGTAGCACTTATCCCTGATGTTATCGTACAGATTTGTTTATTGGTTTGTTTGTTTGCTTTTTGAGACAGAGTCTTGCTCTGTTGCCAGGAGCCAGGCTGGAGTACACTGGTGTGATCTTGGCTCACTGCAACCTCCGCCTCCCAGGTTCAAGCAATTCTCCTGCCTTACCCTCCCGAGTAGCTGGGACTATAGGCGTGCACCACCACACCCAGCTAATTTTTGTATTTTAGTAGAGATGGGGTTTCACTATGTTGGCCAGGATGGTCTCGATCTCTTGACCTTGTGATCCGCCCGCCTCGGCCTCCCAAAGTGCTGGGATTACAGGCATGAGCCACCACGCCCGGCCTTGTTTATTGTTTAACTCCTCCCACGGGAATGTCAGCTCCAAGAAAGCACGGATTTCTGTCTGTCTTGCTCACTGCAAACTCTCCCGTGCCTAAGAGCATTCCTGGCACAAAATAAGGGCTCAATAAACAGCTGCTAAATTAATGGACACTTGAATTATTTTTGTCAATCTTCTCAGAAGCCATCAGAAATCATAAGGAGTATTCTCATTTTACAGAAGAGAAAAACAAGTTCAGAGAAATAACGTGCCCCGGAGGTACAGAGAGTGATGTAAGCCTAGATTCAGCTAACTCCGAGGCCTATTTCTGCACCGCCTTCTGGGTGACAAATCGGAGCTTTCACCCAGCCACGGGCCTCACTCAAGAGGAGCTCAGTTATGTGTGCTAGAGAAAAGGATGCTTTACATGGGGCACTGAAATGGTGAAAAAGGTGGCAGAGAGGTACTGAACCACCCCGCCTAAGGAAAACGATTTCATTAAGACCAGGGACTTGAGCTCTGGCTACTCGCTGCCCCCTAAAGCGTTTGCGAGGAAGAGCAGAGACGGTGGTGACTTACTCTGAAATACATAAAGAAACCAGATGGACTGAGGGATGGGTAAGGAATGAACAGACAAGCACGGAAAAGGTTAACAGTAGAATCCAGGTGGTGGGTACGCGGGTGTTCACTGTACAGTTCTGCCAACTTCGCTGTATGATTGAAAAATCTTCTCATCAAATATTGAGAGGCAATCGTTACAAACTCTTTTATTTCTTCATAAGTTTCTTAAGCTTTCCTCGATAAGAACGCAAGCTCAGGAAAGGGAAAAATCTGCGTTTTTATTGCTCACACAGTCAAAGTGAACTTCAGAGTTAAAACAAGAAGGCCAGGTGCAGTGGCTCACAACTGTAATCCCAAATCCCAGCACTCTCGGAGGCCGAGGTGGGCGGATCACTTAAGGTCAGGAATTTGAGACCAGCCTGGCCAACATGACAAAAAGCCGTCTCTACAAAAATACAAAAATTAGCCGGGCGTGGTGGCTGGCACCTGTAGTCCCAGCTACTTGGGAGGCTGAGGCAGGAGAATTGCTTGAACCCAGGAGGTGGAGGTTGCAGTGAGCTGAGATCACACCACTGCACTCCAGCCTGGATGACAGAGCAAGACTCCATCTCAAAAAAAATAAATAAATAGACATCAATAATAACAAAATAACAACAACAGAAAAGCCCAAACAGCACTCCCTAAATCAGTAACGGTAAACAGCTTTTAATGTGTATTCCAATGCTACCCCTCTGACAATAGCTTCTAGGAATACCCTGATGGAAAAAACGTCAGAGCAGTATCAGGCTCAGGAGGAATCAGCATAGTTATTGATTAGTGATGTCTGTCTTGGGCTCAGAAATGGGAGAGGTGGCACAATTGCTCTTCGTGCCTTAACTTTATCAACTATTTATAAACTCTAAAGCCTCTGCCAATCCTTGTTTTAACAGATCATTTTTTCACAGATATGTATATGACATACACACACATATACATTTAAGAAGGCATCCTTTTTCACACTGAGACCTAGGTGTAGAAATAAAATAACTCTTATTTTATTTTATTTTGAAATGGAGTCCCTCTTGTCGCCCAGGCTGGAGTACAATGGCATGATCTCGGCTTACTGCAACCCACACCTCCCGGATTCAAGCAATTCTCCTGCCTTAGCTTCCTGAGTAGCTGGGATTACAGATGTGAGCCAATATGTCCGGCCTAAAATAACTCTTACATAAGTAAGTATGGTCTCCCCGAAAGGAGGACTATTAGCCCAGGGGCCACCCAGCAGCACTAAGGGGATGGGACATCCCACCCTCTTACCTGGCCAAAGACAAAGCAGTAGAGGGTCACACCCATGGCCCAAACATCCAATGCCTGTAAGAAAAAGGGAGCTTAGTGTGAAGGCACAAGGGGCAGTCCAGCATCCAATCCTCCATCTTTCCTCTAGGGAACTACCTGTTGACTCTCAGCCCTTGGAGCTGGGGAGGGACCAATCCTGTCTCCTAGGCTCTGGGACAGGCACAGGACCCAGGCCAGGCCAATGAGAGCACCAGTACCCCCAGCCACAGTGACTGGTTCAAGTGATTGGACACATGACCCATATTGGGCCAATCAGAGCCAACCCCAGGGTTTTTGCAGGAGCTAGTCAGAAAGAGGAACACTATTGCCACCGAGGTTGGCAAATGATTGAAAGTAACCTGGACCCTTGGTGCCTGACCCACCTGTAGAGGAAACCAAATAAGGAAAAAACTGAAAGATGGAGAGAGATGGTTTCTGTTTGAGTCCCTGGATCTAGCCAAGCCTGAAGCCTACTCCTCAGTATCACGATCCAGTGGATTCACTGTTTAAGCCTGGATGAGTTGGATTTTTGCTGCTCAAAACCTAAGACTAACACAGGCAGAACTCTGTGGCTGAGGCAGGCCCAAGCTCACCTTCCCAGAGAAGATCTTGCGGGTCTCAGAGAGCGACTCGGGCGCCATGAAGGCGGGCGTGCCCACAGTGTTGGAGAGGAGAGCGTCGCTGCCCTTGAACTCGTTGCTCACACCAAAGTCGGCAATCTTGATGTGCCCATCCTCTCCGACCAGGAGGTTGGAAGGTTTGATGTCACGGTGGATGATTTTCTGGTAGTGTACTGGGGAGAGGTGGACAGCAGGTGGGAGACAGGGGCAGGAAAACCCTGTGAGGACCTCCGTGTGGCAACATGGACTGGAGACACAAGCATGGCACCCTCTGGTGCCTTGTCTCCCACAGACAGGCCTTTTCCAACCTTCCCCTCCCCAAACCCGCTGAGCACTCACATGCTCTAAAAGATGAGGGGAAAAGAGTATCTTCAAGGAAGTACCAACTCACCATCACCCCACCCTTTCTCAACAATGAACATGAAATGGCCAATAGCAGTTCGTAATCGCCTGTTATTTATTAAGGCACAAGTGACAATGCATGAAAAGTTTTTGCTGGGCTTGGCTCCCAGCTCTGAGTGAGACTGAGCATGAAACACATTTTCATTTACCAACAGCCAACACTCAGCTGATTTACCAAACCAACAATGACCTGAGCAGGCCGATTTGAAATGTGAACCACACAGCCGAACTGGGGGCTTGGCTAACTCTTCCTGACTGGGTATCAGCCCATGGCACAGGACAATTCTACAGCCTGAGGACCCAACTGCCATGAAGATGATTTCTGTAAAAGCGGCAGCAGCTCTGTTCGCAGAGCACCAAGTAAGAGGCCCAGCCCTGCATTAGGTGTTTCACATTCACATTTTACATTTAATTAAACCTCCAACCATCCTATGTGACAAGCAGGGGTAAGAGCTAACATGATGGCTGGGCTCGGTGGCTCACACCTGTACTCCCAGAACTTTGGGAGGCCAAGGCAGCAGATCACCTCAGGTCAGGAGTTCAAGACCAGCCTGGTCAACATGACAAAACCCCATCTCTACTAAAAATAAAAAAATTAGCTGGGCGTGGTGGCAGGTGCCTGTAATCCCAGCTATTTGGGAGGCTGAGGAACAAGAACCACTTCAACCCAGGAAGCAGAGGTTGCAGTGAGCTGAGATCACGCCACTGCACTCCAGCCTGGGCAACAGGCAAGAATCTCAAAAAAAAAAAAAAAAAGAGCTAAGATGTTTAACAAGTAGAAGCAGAAAGGACACCTGCCAATCAAACCACTGATGTGTACTGGCTGATCTCTCAGCCCTGGTGGGTGAGAGACGTTATCCCCATTTTACAGATGAGGAAACTAAGGTTCCAGGAGGTTAACAGGACCCTGATCCCAGGGTGGCTGGAAGGAATAGGAGACAAAAAAAGTAGAGCCCCAAATAGTGCCTGGTGCACACAGAAAGTGCTAAATAGTCACTATTGCTACCGCTCTTCATTTTTCCAAGTGGCAGTAAGAAGGGTTTGGCTTGCCTGGGCCATGGCCCTAGGGTGGCTCTCTGCAGCTGGCCCTGATTCTTCCTCTCACACAATTTTGCTTCCTGTTGTGATGGCTAATACTGAGTGTCAACTGGATTGGACTGAAGGATACAAAGTATGAATCCTGGGTGTGTCTGTGTGGGTGGTGCCAAAGGAAATTAACATTTGAGTCAGTGGGCTGAGAAAGGCAGGCCCACCCTTAATCTGCTGGGCACAATCTAATCAGCTGCCCTCAAATATAAAGCAGGCAGAAAAAAACGTGAAAGGTGAGGCAGGCCTAGCCCCCACAGCCCGCATCTTTCTCCTGTGCTGGATGCTCCCTGCCCTCAAACATCGGACTCCAAGATCTTCAGTTTTTTTGTTTTTTTGTTTTTTGACAGAGTTTCGCTCTTTTTACCCAGGCTGGAGTACAATGGCGCGATCTCGGCTCACTGCAACCTCCGCCTCCTGGGTTCAGGCAATTCTCCTGCCTCAGCTTCCTGAGAAGCTGGGATTACAGGCACGTGCCACCATGCCCAGCTAATTTTTTGTATTTTTGGTAGAGACGGGGTTTCACCATGTTGACCAGGATGGTCTCGATCTCTTGACCTCGTGATCCACCCACCTCGGCCACCCAAAGTGCTGGGATAACAGGCGTGAGCCACCGCGCCTGGCCAGATCTTCAGTTTTGAGAGTCAGAAGGGCTCTCCTTGCTCCTCAAGCTTGCAGACAGCCAATTGTGGAACCTTGTGATCCTGTAAGTTAATACTTAAAATACTCCCCTTAGCCAGGAATGATGGCTCATACCTATAATCCCAGCACTTTGGGAGGCTGAGGCAGGCGGATCACCTGAGGTCGGGAGTTCAAGACCAGCTAACCAACATGGAGAAACTCCATCTCTACCAAAAATACAAAAAAAAAAAAAAAAAAAAAAAAAAAAACATAGCCGGGCATGGTGGTGCACACCTGTAATCCCAGCTACTCGGGAGGCAGGAAAATCACTTGAATCCAGGAGGCGGAGGTTGCAGTGAGCAAGATGATGCCATTACACTCCAGCCTGGGCAACAAGAGTGAAACTCCGTCTCAAAAAATAAATAAATAAATAAATAAATAACTCTTCTTTGTGTGTGTGTGTGCGTATATCCATAACCTATTAGTTCTGTCTCTCTAGAGAACCCCAGTCCACCCACCCATCTCCTTGTGCTCCAGGAAGAAAATAAGACAGTCTCCACTCTGCACCCATAGCTCGTAACACTAACTAGCCGCCGGGTGAGAGTCCTCCCACAGGCCCCGCTTACAGTACTCGATGCCTTTGATCAGATCTTGGAAGTAGAAACGGGCCTGGTCTTCAGAAAGAGGTTTGAGAGTGGGCACTTCCATCACGGGCCTGCAAGGTCGATACACGCATGAAGCACAAACCAGATCCACCCAGCCCTTGCCCTCTCTCACCAGCAGAGCCTGGTGGCACCTCACTCAGCTACGCAGCTGGTGAAGCTTCTGGCATCACCCGTGCCGGGAGCTGGGACACTCACCCTTGGTTGACCAGTTCGAACACTATAAGGAAGAAAAGGGAGTGAACTGTTACATGGGAAAATGAACATCCATCTCTCTGTCCTCCCCACCTCCCAACCACCTCCAGGAACACCGAGAAAGACAGAAACTAATATTAGAGCTGGGGAGAAGTACAGTCCACTGAACCAAGCTGGCCAAGGTCCTGCTTTGCTAAATTTCCAACAGAAGGCAAAGGACCAGGGATTTCTGACGTCCCTAGCTCCAGTCTGGCTTGACTTCTGGCGCTCAAATTGGCCCAGGATCCACTAATCAAAGAAAACAAGGCAGGAGCTGGGCAAGGTGGCTCACGCCAGCGTAATCTCAGCACTTTGGGAGCCAATGCGGGCAGATCACCTGAGGTCAGAGGTTCAAGACCAGCCTGGCAAACATGGCACAACCTCGTCTCTACTAAAAACATAAAAACCAGTCAGGCATGGTGGCAGGTGCCTGTAGTCCCAGCTACCTGGGAGGCTGAGGCATAAGAATCACTTGAAACTGGGCGGCAGAGGTTGCAGTGAGCCGAGATCACAGCACTGCACTCAAGCCTGGGCAACAGAGCAAGATTCTGTCTCAAAAAAAAATTGAGATTGAAATTTACATCACATAAAACTATCCATTTTAAAAGTATGTAATTGAGTGGCGTTTAGTGTATTCACAATATTATGCGATCATCACTAGTTCCAGAACATTCTCATCACCTCAAAAGGAAACCTTGTCCCCTCAGCAGTCGTCATTCCCCATTCTTCCCTCCCTCAAGCACCTGGCCACTTCTAATCTGCTTTCTGTCTCTGTAGATCTGCCTGTTCTGGACATGTCACGTAAATAGACTTGAACACTATGTGGCCTTTTGTGTCTGGCTGCTTTCACTTAGCATCATGTTTTTCAGGTTCATCCACACTGGAGCCTGGATCAGTGCTTCATTCCTTTTCATGGCTGAATAATATTCCATTGTCTGGGTAGACCACATTTTCTTCGTCCATTCATCTGTTGAGGGCATACGGTCTGTTTCTATTTTTTGGCTGTCGTGAATAGTGCTGCAGTGAACATTCGCGTACACGCATTTGTGTGGATATCTGTTTTCGGTTCTTTTGGGTATATACCTAGGAGTGGGCTTGCTGGGCCACATGGTATAGTTAATTTGATTCTGCCACGACAAGCATAACTGGGAATACAAGGCTGTACTTTAGGAAGTAAAAAAAAAGAGCACAGTAGATTTCAAAATCCAGTGAATGACTTCGGGGTTGCTTATTGTTCTTGAGTCATATGCTCAGAATGAGATGAGCATGTAACAGAAACCAAAGGGGATACCCCATTTTCCGTGATGTAAGAATGCACTGCATGTCAGTATCAAAACACCTCATGTACCCTATAACTATATCCACCTACCATGTCCCCATAAAAATTTTTTTTAAAAACTTTTTTTTGAGATGGAGTCTTGCTCTGTTGCCCAGGCTGGAGTGCAGTGGCACGATCTTGGCTCACTGCAACCTCTGCCTCCTGGGTTCAAGCAATTCTCCTGCCTCAGCCTCCCAAGTAGCTGGGACTACAGGTGCCCACCACACCTGCCTAATTTTCATATTTTTAGTAGAGACAGGGTTTCACCATATTGGTCAGCCTGGTCTCAAATTCCTGACCTCAGGTGATCCACCCATCTTGGCCTCCCAAAGTGCTGGGATTACAGGCAATTTTTTTTTTTTTAATGAAACCAAAGGGTTGTTTCAAAGTTCTCCAAGGCCTGAGAAGGCCAAGGGGAGCGGAGAAGCTACTCAGACAAAAAAGAAGACTTAAAGATTCTGATCAGGAAAGAACTGAACTCTCCCAGACCTTCCCTGTCTTCACAGCACCAACCAATGTGAGTTAGGGCAGGTGCCATTGCCTCGGGCTGTAGTTAAAAGCAAAGGTAATGCTAAGGTACAGCTTCGCCGGATAACCCAGCGCTAGCCCCCTCAGTTTTGGCCTTTCCTGCTATTTAAGTCTTAACTTGCAAGCTTCATGAATATCTGCACCATCCTCCCACCCACCCAAGCACCATGAATCAGGTGGCATGAGGGAGGGTGGCCTGTTGAAACAGGTCTATTTTCAGTCACTGACAGTTCAACCACTTTTGGGGCTGAGCAGTGGGTGGGAATTTTTTAACCTCCAGAAATAGAGACTGAGTTTTCTCCTTTTTTTTTTTTTTTTTTTTTTTAAGACAGAGTCTTCTCTGTTGTCCAGGCTGGAGTGCAATTGCGTGATCTCGACTCACTGCAACCTCCACTTCCCAGGTTCAAGCGATTCTCCTGCTTCAGCCTCCCAGGTAGCTGGGATTACAGGCATGTGCCACCACACCTGGCTAACTATGTATTTTTAGTATAGATGGAGTTTCACCATGTTGGTCAGGCTGGTCTTGAACTCCTGACCTCAGATGATCCTTCTGCCTTGGCCTCCCAAAGTGCTGGGATTACAGGCATGAACCACCATGCCCAGCCCACCCCGTTTTTTTTTTTCAATTGAGACAGGGTCTTGCTCTGTCACCCAGGCTGGAGTGCAGTGGCACAATCGTAGCTCACTACAGCCTCAAACTCCTGGCCTCAAGTGATCCTCCCAACTCAGCCTCCCAAAGTGCTGGGGTTACAGGCATGAGCCACCGCACCTGGGCTGAGTTTTCTGCCCTTTGCATGTCAGGCCTATGGCTGCAGAGCCTTCCTGACACCTACTACCTGGCCTTGTGCACTGCCCTGTCTGTCTCAGGCTCACACCACTGTGGCTGGAAAGTAAAATATAACCATGTCAGGATTTTCAAAACCACTGGAATCGCATATCCCAAATTAGCATGGCTCCTTTCTGCGACTGCCACCTTGAGTAGTGAAAAACTGTCTCTGCAGCTGCCCTGCTCAAGCAGATCAGGAAACTCCTCTTAGAGGCTTGGACCATGTTCTTCTTATCCTCATTCCACCCCTCAGCTCAATCCCCGCCAATGGCTTCCATCACCCTCAAAATCAAAGCCAAATTTTTAATTTTTTTTTTGAGGCAGTCTCACGTTGTTGCCCAGGCTGGAATGCAGTGGCACCATCTCAGCTCACTGCAACCTCCACCTCCCAGGTTCAAATGATTCTCGTGCCTCAGACTCCAAGTAGCTGAGATTATGGGTGCATGCCACCACACCTAGCTAATTTTTGTATTTTTAGTGGAGACGCGGTTTCGCCATGCTGCCCAGGCTGGTCTCAAACTCCTGAGCTCAGGTGATCCACCGGCCTCGGCCTCCCAAAGTGCTGGGTTTACAGATGTGAGTCACCGCGCCCGACCCAAGTTCTTTACAATGTTATAAAATACCCTCTGCCACCTGGTCCCTACTGTTCTGCCCAAATGTCATCTTAGCGAGACGGTCCCTGCGGAGCCACTGTATTTCTCCATCCCGCAACCCAAAACTCGCAGCTCCTCGTGCCCTGCTCGGGGTTTTTGTTTTGTTATGGTGGTGTCACTTTCGAAACCCGTGCATCATGCTCAGGTAGGCTCCCTGAGGACAGGAGGTTTTGAATGTTGTCCCTGATGAACTAGAGCAGATCTGACAAATTGTAACATTTGTTGAATGAACAAAGGCATGCCTCAGACACAGCTCAAAGCCATTCTGAACTGGATCTCGGGTCCCAGTTGAGAATTATGCTAAGAATGCCACGCTGGAGCAAAATGACTTGACAGATTGCGATTTCTACTGCATCTCCCCAAATTTCACTGATTTGCCTATTATGTTGATAATTTGGCCATACCTGTATGCCACATAAATTATGTAATGTTTTTCTTTAAATTGACTGTTTTTAATTTTTTAGCCTTGTCCTAGATGATAATATCCATGAAATCATGAATTTGGGATGCTGGTTATAGATTTTCCTATACAATGTTAAATCAAATCTAAACATTTTTTTCTATGTACCACCTAAAACCGGGCCCACCATATAGGAGGTGGTCAATAAATACATGCTTTGGGAGGCAGGAGGATCTCTTGAGCACAGGCGTTTGAGACCAGGCTGAACAACATAGTAAGATTCTGTCTCTGCAAAAGTTTTTTAAATTAGGCAGGGCAAGGTGGCTCACGTCTGTAATCCCAGCACTTTGGGAAGCCGAGGCGGGTAGATCACAAGGTCAGGAGTTCAAGACCAGCCAGGCCAACATAGTGAAATCCCATCTCTACTAAAAATACAAAAATTAGCCAGGTGTGGTGGCGTGCGCCTATAATCCCAGCTGAGGCAGAAGAATCACTTGAACCCAGGAGGCGGAATTTGCAGGGAGCTGAGATCACGCCACTTCACTCCAGCCTGGGCAAAAGAGCAAAACTCTGTCTCAAAAAAAAATTTTTTTTTAATTAGCTGGGTATGGTGGTGCATGCCTGTAATCCCAGCTACTCAGGAGGCTGAGGTGGGAAGATCGATTGAGCCTGGGAGATCAAGGCTCCGGTGAGCTGTGTGCCACTGAACTGTAGCCTGGGCAACAGAGCGAGACCTTGTCTCAGAAAAATAAACATATGCAAATGAATGAAGAAGAGATCCAGATAAAGTTCCAGCAAGAACTCCCTTATGCCTCCTGATCCCAACCATAGTGTAGCCTCCGGCGGGGCCAGCTGGACCAGGAAGGGGAAAGCTATCTTCGGTGGAAGATGCCAGGGCACGGGCTGCCTCGAGAGGACCCCTGGGCATTGGCAGGTGTGTTGCCTGAGTGAGGATGGCAGAAGAAAAGGGCTTCCTTACCCATGTACAGATGGTCCTCGTTGGGGTCATCCAGGACCTTGGCACAGCCGCACAGAACAGGCAGGAAATGGACAGAGGGGGAGAAAAAAAGAGAACAGATATGAGCAGGAAGGAAGCAGCATCCACGTGGCTACGTTTGCCAACAGAAGGGCTGCACTTGGCGGTGAGTTTCCCGGTTAAGATGGAGGGCATAGGAAAAACTCCAGAGTGTGAGATCCTAATGGCTATTTGGAAAAGAAACGCCTCTTAGTCTGATCCTCAGGGATCCGAACACTCAGAAAGGAAGATGCAAAAGGAAGGGAACAAAATACCCCCCCGGAAATGTCTCTTGCTTGAATAAGAATCCAATCCATCTCCTAGGAGACAAGGGTCTTAAGGGTGAAAATTTAAATCCCATCTAGGCTCAAGTAATTTCACGAAGCCCCCCCCCATTGCCCCTGGCCCCACAGGAAATGACGTCTCCCTGCCCGGAATAGCCATAGCACTTTCTCTCTCTCCAAAGGGCAGGCAGCAGGCTATATCCACCTTGGTCCTCAGTGGCATCCCATACAGAGCATGGCATACAGTAGGTGCCCAGGGAACATCTGATGAATGAACAAACAGATGGGCTGGCAAAGAGTCTTGTTGGGTGGAAAGGCCAAATGCCATAGGGCAGCAGAGAGCAAGATACCCTGCCAGGACCCAGGGCCACTCGCTAACCAAACACCCTTGGGCTTCCTCAAAGATGGCCAACTCCAGCACCAGTGAGTCAAGACTGTGACACTTAGTGTGACCAGTAGTGATGGCCTACAACCGCCATCTCTCTTCTTTGGAAAGAAACAAATGCAGACTCCCTGGCTAGACCAGTCCCCTTGATTCTACCCCCATCACGTCCGCCTTCTCTAGCCACCCAAGATCAAGAAGACAGAAGGCCCCGGGAAAGGGAGGTACCGTAGGCAGAGCCCGGGCAAGCAGCCTGAAGCCCTGAGCCGTGCCCTGTGGGAAAGGCACACACAGGGCCTTGTCCATCTAGAGTTCTGCACCAGATGAGTCACAGGCAAGGTGGTAGCTAGCCCTCACATCTCCCAAAGGCAGCGTGTACTCCCCAAATAGAGGCCTCCAGCCCCTTTGCACATGCAGTTCCCTGCCCTGAGATGCCTTTCCGTGACTTCTCATCCATGGCCACCTCAAACGTCATTTCCTCTAAGAGGCCCCTCCCAGCCTCTCCTAGTGGGCTGGCTGCCCTGTACTCCCAAGGCACTCCGAACATCCAGCACAGTGACAAGTCCTTGTCATCTAGACCAGAGGTGCTCCAAACATGACCTGGAGACTTCCGTGGATCCCTGAGATGCTTTCAGGGAGTTTACAAGATTCACCATTTTCACTTTACAACGAAGACAATATTTGCCGTTTTGACTCTCTTCCACTAGTCTACAGGGTTTTCCAGAAACCTGATATGTTATATCACAACAGGTTGAATGCAAAAGCAGATATGAGAATCTAAATGTCTCTTATTAAGCCAAACATTAACCAAAAAAAGGCAAAAATGAAAAACTAAGCCACTCTACTTTTTATTTTTCATAAAATGTATGACTCATGTTAATATGTAATAAGCTTATTGTTGTCTTTTTGTTTTTTTCTTTTCTTTTTTTTTTTTTTTTTGAGACGGAGTTTCACTCTTGTTACCCAGGCTGGAGTGCAATGGTGCGATCTCGGCTCACCACAACTTCCGCCTCCTGGGTTCAGGCAATTCTCCTGCCTCAGCCTCCTGAGTAGCTGGGATTACAGGCATGTGCCACCATGCCCAGCTAATTTTTTTTTTTTTTTTTTGTATTTTTAGTAGAGACGGGGTTTCACCATGTTGACCAGGATGGTCTCGATCTCTTGACCTCGTGATCCACCCGCCTCGGCCTCCCAAAGTGCTGGGATTACAGGCTTGAGCCACCGCGCCCGGCCTTTTTCTTTTCTTTTTTAGAGACAGGGTCTTACTCTCTCTCCCAGACTGGAGCGCAGTGGCACAATCATGGCTCACGGCAGACTTGAATGCCTGGGCTGAGGTGATTCTCCCATCTCAGCCTTTGGAATAGCTGGGACCACAGGTGCACAGCACCATACCTGGCTAATTTTTTAAATTTTTTGCAGAGATGAGGTTTCTCCATGTTGCTCAGGCTGCTCTCAAACTGCTGGCCTCAAGCAATCCTCCCACCTCAGCCTCCCAAAGTGCTGGGATTATAGGCATAAGCCACCATGCCCAGCCTGTTGTTTTTAAATGAATGAATAGTTTAAATTTAATTTTCTGAGTTTTAAATTCTAACGTGGTAGCTATTAATAAATATAACTCATATAAGCAAAAGTGCTATGGGGGTCTTAAAAAAAATTTTTTTTTTTTTGAGACAGAGTTTCACTCTTGTCACCCAGAATGGAGTGCAATGGCACGATCTCTGCTCACCGCAACCTCCACCTCCCAGGTTCAAGCAATTCTCCTGCCTCAGCCTTCCCAAGTAGCTGGGATTACAGGTACCCGCCACCATGCCCAGCTAATTTTTTTGTATTTTTAGTTGAGATGGGGTTTTTTAGGAGTACAAAGCAATCCTGAGACCTAAAAGTATGAGAGTTGCTGATGTAGAGCAGGGGCTGGCAAACTACAGGCTATGGGCCAAACTCAGCCCTCTGCCTATTTATTTTTTGTTTATTTGTTTCATATTTTTAGTAGAGACAGGGTTTCACCATGTTGGCTGGGATTGTCTCAAACTGCTGATCTCAAATGACCTGTCCGCCTCGGCCTCCCAGAGTGCTGGGATCACAGGTGTGGGCCACTGGGCCCGGCCTTATTTTTGAAAATAAAGTTTTACTGAAACACAGCCATGCCATTTGTTTACATGGTGTGTGTGGCTGCTTTGGCGCTGCGATTACCCATATGTGTAAGCAGAAAGAGAACCAGCTTTAAAGAGACAGAAATGGGTGAAGGGATCACTCTGAGCCTAAATTTCTTTGTCTGTAAAGTGAGAGTAACAAATACCCGACAGAAAAACGAAGCAGGCAAAAGAAAGAAGGGGAAAAAAGAAATGTGAGTAGTAACTAATCTCAGGGAGCAGTAAACACAACTCAGCCCTGCAGCGAGAGGTCTGGTGTGACTGGGCTCTCCCTGGAAACCAGCGGCAGTGTTTGGGGATTGACAAAGCCAGGGCCTCCCTCCCTCCTCGGTGCCTCCACCCTCACCTCCACCAGCTTCACCACATTGGGGTGGTCCAGCTTCTTGAGGATGGCGATTTCCTGGTACACCTGCTCAATGGGGCCCCTGGGCTGGATGCAGCCTCCAGGGGCTGGCCGGGTGCCTCGGGGTGGGGGGCGACCTGGAGGAGACAGAAACAGACCAAGGGTCAGGGCAAAGAGACTTTCTTCTGCAGAGGGCAGCCGCAGGCAGGATAACAAAAGTGGGAGGGTCTCCGCAGGGCTGAAGGGGCTGCTGCACCAGGGGCTTTAACTAGCCTCCTCCTCTGCCTCCTCTGCTGCTGCAAGTGAGTGAGGGTGGAGGCCTCAGCCGTCCTGTGAATTCCCCCCTTCCAGTCACATCCCCAGTCCATGCCCCAGTCCATGGTGAGAGGCAGGAGTGCCGCGGCAACTGCAGCCTAGCGCAGCACCCTCAACACCCCAGCGTGAGTCCGTCGCTGCCCGTCTCTGGGCTCAGTTTTCGTAGTCCATAAAACAGACATCAACGTGATCTCTTATCTCCTTAACTCACAGCACAGATGGCTGGCTGGGCACTGTGGCTCATGCCTATAATCCCAGCACTTTGGCAGGCTAAGGCGGGCAGATTGCTTGAGCCCAGGAGTTCAAGACCAGTCTGGGCAACACAGTGAAACCCTGACTCTACAAAAATTACAAAAAATTAGCCAGGTTTGGGGGCACGTGCCTGTGGTCCCAGCTATTCAAGAGCTGAGGTGGGAGGATCACCTGAGCCCAGGAAGGTCAAGCTTGCAGTGAGCCATGATCATGCCACTGCACTCCACCTGGGTGACAAAGCGAGACTCTACCTCAAAAAAAAAAAAAAAAAAAAAAAAAGAAAAGAAATAGCATGGATGTAGAACAAAGCCAGGGAGAAGAAAAGAAGCAAGCATCAGGAGAGAAAAACAACAGATTACGCCAGAAAGGAGAGGCACTCAGGTCACCACCTGACCTTCCAGTAAATAATAAACAAACAGGGCTGGGCGAGGTGGCTCACACCTATAATCCCAGCACTTTGGGAGGCCAAGGTGGCTGGATCATGAGGTCAGGAGTTCGAGACTAGCCTGGCCAACATGGTGAAACCCCATCTCTACTAAAAATACAAATGTTAGCTGGGTGTGGTGGCAGGCACCTGTAACCCCAGCTACTCGGGAGGCTGAGGCAAGAGAATCGCTTGAAACAAGAAGGCAGAGGTTGCAGTGAGCCGAGATCGTGCCACTGCAATTTAGCCTGGGCGAAAGAGCAAAACTTGTCTCCAAAATAATAATAATAATAGGCAAACAGTCACAAGGATGTACAGGCCCACAGTGGAAACCCTGACAATAGCACACATACTGTGTAATAAAGGCTCTAAGTGTAATTAACAGAACAGAACTGGGATGTGATGGGCCCTGGAAAAGGCAAGGCAAAAGTGCAGGTGTCAGAGGGGGATGTGAAAGAAGAGAAGCTGAGCTCAAAGGAAAAGGGAGGATGAGAACAGCCTCCTCTTACAGCGCAGGGAGGTGGGTACACTTGCCATGCAGTGAGGGGAGGTGGCGGGTGTGTGGCCACAGCGGAGCTGGCCAGCCTGCTGCAGAAAGGGAGGCACTATGGTCAGGATGTCTGTGATCCTCCAGAATTCTCGTGTGAAAACCTGATCCCCAGTGTGATGGTATTAGGACATGGGACTTCAGGAGGAGAGGAGGTCGGGAGGGTGGAGCCCTCCTGAATGTTTTAAGAGACCCCAGAGAGCTGCCTCACCCCTCTGCCATGTAAGGATTCGGTAAGAAGGCACTATCCATGTTTGTTTGTTTGTTTGTTTTGAGACAGGGTCTGTCTCC
The DNA here is from genome assembly GCF_049354715.1 of Callithrix jacchus. NCBI lineage: Eukaryota > Metazoa > Chordata > Mammalia > Primates > Cebidae > Callithrix > Callithrix jacchus. Next base: position 124,479,230 of record NC_133510.1, read on the forward strand.
CAGGCTGGAGTTCAGTGGTGCAATCAAGAATCACTCCAGCCTCGAACTTCCAGGCTCAAGTGATCCTACCTCAGCCTACCGAGTAGCTAGGACTACAGGCACACACCACCATGCCCAGCTAACTTCTAAATTGTCGGTAGAGACAGGGTCTCACTACATTGCCCGCGCTGGTCTCCAATTCCTGGGTTCAAGTGATTCACACACCTCAGCCTCCCAAAGGCTGGCATGAGCTACCACACCCTGCCTGAGACGGTGCTAATTACAAACCAGCCTCCAGAAGTGTGAGAAATAAACGCCTGTGGGTTAGGCCACCCAGTCTCCAGTACGTTGTTATCGCACACCGTTTGTTATTTTGTTAAGACAGGAGGTAAGAAGGAGTGTTTAAGCAAGCGAAATCCTCCACAGTCACTGGAAGAAGTCGCAAGCAGATGTCAAAAATGGATAATAGTGACACAAGGATTACTGCCTGGTGCAGTGTTTGGATATGCAGGATAAACGAGGGTCCCACAGTTAGGATGGGGTTTGTGTGTTCTGATCTAATTTCTCTTTTTGGCCCAAGCTGACATTTTGCCCAGCAACGCAGGCAGGGAGCGTGCGTTGAAGCAGCCTCCGATAAAGCTCACCTGCAGGCTTGTCATCTGACCACACATAGGAGTTACCAGCAACCAACAGTGCTAAAAGCCAAGGCTGCCTGTAGGAGAAGGGAGAGAGCAAGAAACTCTCCTCCATTATATGCCCTCCTGTGCTTTGGCTGTTTTTTTTTTTTTTTTTGGTAGATATTATTCAAATACCTCATGGTATTTAAATTTTTTTAATTCACCCTTTTTTTTTTTTTGAGATGGAGTCTCGCTCTGTCACCCAGGCTGGAATGCAGTGACGGGATCTCAGCTCACTGCAACCTCCACCTCCTGGGTTCAAGTGATTCTTCTGCCTCCGCCACCCAAGTAGCTGGGATTACAGGCGTGCACCACCACCCCCAGCAAATTTTTGCGTTTTTAGTAGAGATGGGGTATCACAATATTGGCCATTTTGGTCTCGAACTCCTGACCTCATGATCTGCCCACTTCAGCCTCCCAAAGTGCTGGGATTACAGGCATGTGCCTGGCTTTTTTTAATCTTTTTTTTTTTTTTTTTTTGAGACAGAGTTTTGCTGTTGTTACCCAGACTGGAGTGCAATGGCACGATCTCGGCTCACCACAACCTCCGCCTCCTGGGTTCAAGCAATTATCCTGCCTCAGCCTCCCAAGTAGCTGGGACTACAGGCGCACACCACCATGCCCAGCTAATTTTTGTATTTTTAGTCGAGACGGGGTTTCACCTTGTTGACCAGGATGGTCTCGATCTCTTGACCTCGTGATTCATCCGCCTCGGCCTCCCAAAGTGCTGGGATTATAGGAGTGAGCCACCGCGCCCGGCCGTCTTTTTTTTTTTTTTTTTTTGAGAGGGAATCTCACTCTGTTGCCCAGGCTGGAGTGCAGTGGCATGATCCCAGCTCATTGCAACCTCCATCTCCTGGGTTCCAGTGATTCTCCTGCCTCAGCCTCCCGAGTAGCTGGGACTACAGGCGAGTGCCACCACACTCAGCTAATTTTTTTATTTTTAGTAGAGATGATGTTTCACTGTGTGGGCCAGGTTGGTCCTGAACTCCTGATCTCAAGTGATCCACCCGCCTCGGCCTCCCAAAGTGCTGGGATTACAGGTGTGAGCCACTGTGCTTGGCCGACTACTGAATACTTTCAATGCCTCCCTAAATATATACATATATACATCTGGTATCTATTGGCATTTACCCAGAGCCCCTAGCAATCACAAATCTACTTTTGTTCCTATGGATTGGCCTATTTTGGGTATTTCATATAAATAGAATCACATGATATGTGGCCTTTTGTGTTAGGCCTCTTTTTTTTTCTTTTTTTGAGATGGAGTTTTGCTCTTGTTGCCCAGGGTGGAGTACAATGGCACGATCTCGGTTCACTGCAACCTCTGCCTCCCAGGTTCATGCAATTCTCCTGCCTCAGCCTCCTGAGTAGCCGGAATTACAGGCACCCGCTACCACGACTGGCTAATTTTTGTATTTTTAGTAGAGACGTGGTTTCACCATGTTGGCCAGGCTGGTCTCGAACTCCTGACCTCTGGTGATCCGCCTGCCTCGGCCTCCCGAAGTGCTGGGATTTCAGAGTGTGAGCAACTGCACCCGGCCAGGCTTCTTTCACTTAATATAATGTCTTTAAGACTCCTCCGTGTTGGAGCATGAATTGGTACTTCATTACTTTTTGTGGCTGAATAATATTCCATTGGTTGCATATCTACTCTATTCATTTGCTGAGGACACGTGAGTTGTTTCCACTTTTCAGTTACTGTGACTAACCCTGCTATGAACATTCACATACAAGCTCCTGTGTGAACAAATATGTCCCGTTCTCTTGGGTCTGTAAGTAGGAGTGAAATTACTGAATCATATGGTAACACCATGTTTAACTTTTTGAGGAATTGCCAGAGTGTTTTCCTCTACTGGATTTTTTTTACTTCATACCTATATAACTTTAATAAATGTTTTTATTTTATTATTTTTTGAGACAGGGTCTTGCTCTGTCACCCAGGCTGAAGTCCAATGGCATGATCTAGGCTCACTGCAAACTCTGCCTCCCAGGTTCAAGCAATTCTTGTACCTCAGCCTCCCAAAAAGCTGGGACTACACGCATGTGCCACTACCCTTGGCTAATTTTTGTATCTGTAGTAGAGATGAGGTTTCACCTTGTTGGTCAGGCTAGTCTTGATCTTCTGGCCTCCAGTCTGCCTCCCCAAAGTGCTGGGATTACAGGCATGAGCCACTGTGTCCAGCCATAAATATTTTTAAGAAATAAAGAATAAAGAGGCTGGATGTGGTGGCTCCCCCCGTATAATCCCAGCACTTTGGGAGGCCAAGGCAAGCAGATCACGAGGTCAAGACCATTCAGGCCAATGTGGTGAAACTCTGTCTCTACGAAAAATACAAAATAAGCTGGGTGTGGTGGTACGTGCCTGTAGTCCCAGCTACTCAGGAGGCTGAGGCGGGAGAATAGTTTGAACCCCAGAGATGGAGGTTGCAGTGAGCCAAGATCGTGCCACTGCACTCCAGCCTGGAAGACAGAGTGAGAGACACCGTCTCAAAATAAAAAAAATAAATAAACAACCTCAGCAAGAAGTCAAGCTCTGCCTTTGGTAGGGAGCCCTGAGCAGGATGGGGTGCCCACCCAGGGCACCCTCTGCAACAGTTCCCATCTAGGGGGCTCTGCTCTGTCTTGCCCCAGCACCTGCACCTAAGAACAAAGGCCGGTCAAACTTACGTGGAAAGCCGGCCTGCCGGATCAGCTTCTTTTTGGACAGCACCTTCATTGCCTGCAGGAAAAAAGACCCCAGGTCCTGGTTAAAGCAGGGAGGAGGAGGAGGAGGAAGGTGAGTTGAGGGTTCGTCTACTCAAAGGCTGGCCCAAGCTCCCGGCCCCCTGGCAGGCTCAGGACAACAGAGTAAGCCCCTCATTACCAGAGGGGGTCACGCAGCCATGAGGTGTGGGGAGGCTAGACTCCTGGGGTGCCTCCAGCCCTGAGGTGTTCCTGAGGCCCACAGTCAGCTCTTCCAGGTGGAAATCCACCAGCCTTGGGACTGGCTGCTATCGAATCAAAACACAAGGGAGCTGGAGCAATGGGCAAAGGAGGGGCGGGACCAGTTGTTTTACATATGGGGAAACTGAGGCTCAGCTGTTTTACACATGAGAAAATAGGACTTGTCAAGGACACATGGTTGGCACACAGTAAAGTCAGGTTCAAACCTATGCTGGACTGACTCCAAAGCCACCCACGCAGGTATCTTTGTCACTGCTGCCTTGTTCTCAGTACTACGGAGGATACAGAGATGACAGCTCAGAGGAAGGGCATAAATGCCTTCTGTTGAATGAGTAACTCCTGGGCTAATCACCTCACCTCCCCATTTTCCCATCTGTAAAATGGGCATACCACTTCCTTCCTAAGGCATGAAATAAACATGACCTAAGAATCAAATGAGACAACAGCTATGAAAACTTCCCAGCAAACTGAGTGCTGGAAAGGAGGCTCTTCTGTGGATAAGGACGGGGCAGGGAGGAGAATGCAGATACTCACATAGTAGGTGTTGTCATTTTCATTGTAGGCCAACTTGACGACGCCATAGGAGCCCTGGATAAAGGGAGATGCCCATGACATACTATCCAGAAGTTAAGATCTGTAAAATGAGAACCCTAATACAGAGGGTGCAAACCGGCAGCCCATTGGTCAAATCTGTCCCACAACTGTACTTTGTTGGAGCCCAGGTTTTCACAAAGTTCAGATTAATTGCCAACATTTAAAAACAGAAAGATCTGGGCCACATGCAGTGGCTCATACCTGTAATCCCAACAATTTGGGAGGCCAAGGCAGGCAAATCCCTTGAGGTCAGGAGTTCAAGACCAGCCTGGCCAACATGGCAAAACCCTGTCTCTACTAAAAATACAAAAATTAGCCAGGCATGGTGGCAGGTACCTCTAATCCCAGCTATTCAGGAGGCTGAGGCATGAGAAGTGCTTGAACCCGGAAGGCAGAGGACACAGTGTGCCAAGACTGCGGCACTGCACTCCAGCCTGGGCAACATAGCAAGGCTCAGTCTCAAAAAAAAAAAGAAAGAAAGATCTGATATAAAAATCCATACTCCTTCCGGGCACAGTGGCTTACACCTGTAATCCCAGCACTTTGAGAGACCAAGGCGGGCAGATCACTTGAGGTCAGGTTTGAGAACAGCCTGGGCAACATAGTAAAACCCCGTCTCTACAAAACATACAAAAATTAGCCAGGTGTGGCGGTACACACCTCTGTAGTCCCAACTATTTGGGAGGCTGAGGCAGGAAAACTGCTTGAGCCCAGGAGGCAGAGGTTGCAGGAAGCTGAGAATGCACCATTGCACTCCAGCCTTGGTGACAAGAGTGAAACCCTGTCTCAAAAAAAAAAAAAAAAATCCAGATACCTAGTTTCTTTCAAAAAAAATTAGAAGCTCTAGCTGTATGTAGCCCTCATTTCCATACGTTAATGGTTTACCATATATGTAACCCTCATTTCCATATGTTAATGGTTGCCATATATGTAACCCTCATTTCCATATGTTAATGGTTTGCCATATATATAACCCTCATTTCCATATGTTAATGGTTTGCCATATATGTAGCCCTCATTTCCATATGCTAATGGTTTGCCAAGTCCCTACTACCTTACTACCACTCCCTACTGCCTTACACCTGGCATGCCTCTCTCCTTTCTGTTACTTACTTGTTTTCTATTGGCATTCGGATTTTTGACCATGGTAATGATACCCCCCCTTGGCTAAAACAAAAGCAAACCTAGATGTCAGAGTACTTTGGGGTGAAACAAAACCCCAAATGTGATGGGAATATAACTATCACCAAGGTAATACGAAATTTCTCTGGAAGCTTTCTGAGCTTCTGCAGAAACATATTTAATTTGACAAAACCCCCTCCACCAATCTTGCCTCTGAAGACGCCTCTGCTGCTCAAAGCTTTGCCCTGTCCCCTCCATAGTACCTCAATGCCCCTAATGAATGCAGAAAACCACCTGGCTCCGGGGATATTTACCTTTCCAATTTCATCCTTCAGGGTATACTGATTCAGCTGCACACAGTCCTAGAGAGTAAGCAGAGACACATGGAAAATGAATTTTAAGTTTGCAACTAGAGGCCAGGCACAGTGACTCATGTCTATAATCCCAGCACTTTGGGAGGCCAAGGTGGGAGGATCACTTGAGTTCATGAGTTCCAGACCAGCCTGGCCAACATGGTAAAATCCCATCTCTTCTAATAATATACAAATTAGGCCGGGCATGGTGGTTCATGCCTGTAATCACAGTACTTTGGGAGGCCGAGGCGATGGATCATCTGAGGTCAGGAATTCAAAACCAGCCTGGCCAACATGGTGAAACCCCATCTCTACTAAAAATACAAAAATTAGCTGGGTGTGGTGGTATATGTCTGTAATCCCAGCTACTGAGGAGACTGAGGCAAGAGAATTGCTTGAACCCAGGAGACAGAGGTCGCAGTGAGCCAAAATTGCGTCATTGTACCAGCCAAGGCAACAAGAGCAAGACTCCGTCTTAAAAAAAAAAAAAAAAAGTCAGGCGTGGTGGTAGGCCACCTGTAATCCCAGCTACTCAGGAAGCTGGGGCACAAAAATCGCTTGAACCCAGAGGTGGAGGTTGCAGTGAGCCGAGATTGCACCATTGCACTCCAGCCTGGGCAACAGAGTAAAACTGTGTCTCAAAAAAAAAAAAACAAGTTTGCAGCTAGTTACATTTCTCCAAATTATACATACACGGGTAACCAGAACCCAAATCAAGAAAGAGAATATCCCTAGCTCCCCAGAAACCACTCCCACCCACTGCCCCTCCCCGGGGCAACCACTATCCTGACTTCTAACAGAGCAGATTTTGCTTCTTGTACTTGGTCAAAATGTAACCACATACTGTGTATTCTTGTAAAACCCATTTTTTAGAAGGTTGTTCCTACTTTTAAAAAGTAAATTTTAAATCAAACAAGTCATCCTTGGCTACATTGTCCTGTAAAAACATGACGTGAAAAAAGAGAAAATCTGTGCCCTTAGGACAGACAAGTTTCTCAGATAATACACAAAGTACAGACAACAGGAAACAAATGATAAATTGGACTTTGCCAAAATTAAAACTTTGACTCTTTTTTTTTTTGAGACAGAGTTTCACTTTTGTCGCCCAGGCTGGAGTGCAATGGCGGGATCTCGGCTCCCTGTAACCTCCACCTCCTTGGTTCAAGTGATTCTCCTGCCTCAGCCTCCCAAGTAGCTGGGATTACAGGCGTGTGCCACCATGCCTAGCTAATTTTTGTATTTTTTTTAGTATAGATGGGGTTTCACTGTGTTGGCCAGGCTAGTCTTGAACTCCTGACCTCAGGTGATTCGCCCACCTCAGCCTCCCAAAGTGCTGGGATTATAGGTATGAGCCACCATGCCCAGCCAAAACTTTGGCTCTTTGATACACTACGAAGAAAATGAAAACGGCCAAGTACAGTGGCTCATGCCCGTAAACTCAACACTTTAGGAGCTCAAAGCAGGAGGACTACCTGAGCCCAGGAGTTTGAGGTAGCAGTGAGCTATAATCACACCACTGCATTCCAGCCTTCGTGACAAAGTGAGACTCTGTCAAAAAAAAAAAAAGAGAAAAAAAAAAAAAAAGGAAGAGAAGGAAAGGGAAGGAGAGAGGAGGGGTGGGGAGGGGAGGGGAAGGGAGGGGAGGGCAGGGGAGGGTGGGAGAAAGGGAAAGAGAAAAAGAAAGAGAAAGGGAAGGGAAGGAGGGGAAAGAGAATGGGAAGGGAAGGGAGAAAGAAAAAGAGAAAGGAAAGCAAGGGAGTAAACAAAAAGGCAAGCCTCAAACTTTAGACTCGCGGCACAGATATTAGATAAAGGACCCTTACAACTCAATAAGATGACCAACAACCCAATTTAAAAATGGGCAGAAGATTTGAACAGAAATACCTCCAAAGAAAACATACAAGTGGACATAAGCACAGGAAAAGACACTCACCATCACTAGTCATCAGGTAAACGTAAATTAAAACCATATCCACTAGGCTGGCAAAACTCAAGAGGACTAATCACGCTGGGTGAGGTGGCTCACACCTGTAATCCCAGCACTTTGGGAGGCCAAGGCAGGTGGACTGCTTGAGCCCAGGAGTTCAAGACCAGCCTGTGAAATACGGTGAAACTCTGTCTCTACAAAAAAAAATACAAAAATTAGCCGGGCATGGTGGCACACGCCTGTAATCCCAGCTACTTGGGAGGCTGAGGCAGGAGAATCACTTGTACTGAGGAGGTGGAGGTTACAGGGAGCCGAGATCACACCATTGCACTCCAGCCTGGGCGACAAAAGTGAAACTCTGTCTCAAAAAAAAAATACAAAAATTAGCTGGGCATGGTGGCGTGCACCTTTAGTCCCAGCTAATCAGGAGGCTGAGGTGGGAGTATTGAGTGAGCATGGGAAATTGAGGCTACAGTGAGCAGTGATTACATCACACTGCATTCCAGCCTGGGTGACAGAATGAGATCCTGTCTCAAAAAAAATTAAAAAGGAGATTGATCAGACCAAGTAGTGGAAGAATGCAGAGAAAATGAAATTTTTATACCCTGCTGGTAGGAATGTAAAAGGGTGCCCTCTCTTTGAAAACAGTTTGTCAGTTTCTTTTTTCTTTTTTTTTTTTTAAGGCGCTGAGGCAGGGTATCATTCTGTTCCCAGGCTAAAGTAGAATGGCAAGATCACAGCTCACTGTAACCTCGAACGTGGGTTCAAAAGATCCTGCCACCTCAGCCTCTCAAGTAGCTGGGACTACAGGAACATGCCACCACGCCCAGCTAATTTTTATATTTTTAGCAGAGTCAGGGTTTCACCGTGTTGGCCAGGCTGGTCTCCAACTCCTGGCCTCAAGTGATCTGCCCACCTCGGCCTCCCGAAGTGCTGGGATTACAGGCGTGAGCAACCACCCCTAGCCTGTTTTCTTTTTTGGAGAGATGGGTCTTGCTATGTGGCCCAGGCTGGTCTCAAACTCCTGGTCTTAAGCGGTCCTTCTGCCTCAGTCTCCCAAGTAGCTGGGATGACAGGCACAAGCCATTGCACTGGGCCTTGGCAGTTTCTTAACAAACACCTACCATACCACAGGCCATTCTACCCAGTAGAAGTGAAAATCTGTTTAGGAAGACTTGTGCAGAAACATCAATGACAGCTTCAGTTGTAATAATACAAAATTGGAAGCAATTCAAACGCCCTTCAACAGGCGAACGGATAAACAGTGGTACATCCATACAATGGAATTTATTCGGTAATAAGAAGTAACTACGGATATACCCCACCACGTGGATAAATCTCAAAATCATGACGCTGTGAAAGAAGCTAAGGTAAAAAGGAGGTGTCGTTCCTGGGTCTTAGCTCTGTCTTTGGCTCATGCTGTGAATTCTCCCTGCTCTGAACTCTCCAGGGCCCCATCTCCAATCATGAAAGTTTTTCCTAGCCTTCAAAATGTAGCCCCCATAGCCCCTTTAAAATCAGTCCCTTTGGCTGGGCACAGTGGCTCACATCTGCAATCCCAGCACTTAGGGAGGCCGAGGCGGGTGGATCACTTAAGGTCAGGAGTTCAAGACCAGCCTGGCCAACATGGTGAAACCCCATCGCTAGCAAAAAAAAAAAATTAGCTGGGTGGGATGGCACATGCCTGTAGTCCCAGCTACTAGGGAGGCTGAGGCAGGAGAATCACTTGAATCCGGAAGACGGAGGTTGCAGTGAGCCAAGATCAAGCCGCTGCACTCCAGCCTGGGTGACAGAGCGAGACTGAGTCTAAAAAAAAAAAAAATCAGCCCCTTTAGAAAGGCATCCTGATGTTGAGTCTTCTTCCAATTAAATTCATTAATTCCTTCAACAAATATTTGTGTGCTCCTGCTACATGCCAGGCACTGCTAGGCGCTGGGGATGGGAGTGGGGTTGGGGGTTCCTATGGAGATTACGTTCTGAAGACAGGCAATAAACAACGAAACCAACACACAGATCATCAGATGCTGATGAATGTCATGAAGGAAAGCAAATAGGGCTACGGGGTAGAGAGAGGCTGGCGGGTGCTTTAGGGAGGGTGGCCCAGGAAGCCTTTTGGAGGAGGTGATACTGGAGATGACATTTGGACATTAGACGGAACAAACCTTACAAAGCTGGCGTGGGGTGGGCGGGGAGGTGGTTCTAAGCAGAAGGAGCAGAGCAAAGACCCCAGGCAGGCAAGAGCTTGGATTCCAAGGAATGCGAAGAAAGCAGGAACAGAGGGAGCTTAGGGAGCAGGCAACAGAATGGCAGGAGGGGTGGGGAAGGGCCAGACCACACAGGGCCCTGTGAACCCCCAGTGGGGATCTGAGTTCTAATCTGCCCCCACAAGAGCTCACGGTAGGGAGTCCTGTGGGAAACGGTCACAAAGTACTGAACCCAGTGCCTGGCACCAACACACGCTCAGCCAGGCGGGTGGTCGTCAGGCTCTCAATGACCGCTTCACTCCCTCACACCTTCCGCTCACCCACACCTCAGTCTCTTTGCTGGAGGCTCCCTCTGGCCCTGCTACTGCCCTGTCCACACCCTCAGCGGGTCACACACACCTGCCCCAGCAGCCCTCACCCATGAGTGTAAACACCCCAGCTCCCTCGCCCCTGGTGGGATGACTCTGAGGCTGCTGTTCTGTGCCGTTCCCCAGGGTCCCCCCAAAGGAACAAGCCCCAGTGGCCCACACTCCACACCGGTAACCAGCTCCATAACCCATGCTTTGCTGATTGCCTTCCCTTCCCCATGCTGATTCACAACCCCACTAGGGACCCCTTTTGGCCCTAGCCGCCCCCCAGGTTCTCTGGAGTCAACTCCCACTCCCAGGTCAAGTGTTGCACTCAAATCCTTCTGGGGGACCTCAACCTTCCACAGAGACCCTGCTGGGGGCAGGGAAGGGCACCGGGGATCCCCAGGACCCAGCTTACCACCGACTCACGCACCTGCATACCCGTGATGGAGACATGGTGAGACTCCACTGTGGGCCGCCGGGGCAGCCGAGGCGAGGACTGCGGGGAGCTGACAGGCGAGTAGGGCAAGGATGGGCAGATGCAGCGTCCGTTCATGTTGAGGCTGCCGCCGGCTGCCAGCCCAGGCTGGGACCGCTCTTGCAGAGACAGCTTGCGACCAGAGAGGTGGGGCCGGGCCTGGGACCCGGAGGTGTCAAGGGGGGCCTCTTGGCCATCGGCCTCCAGAGGCCGGTCCCGGGCCAGGCCAAGATCCACAGCACAGCCCGGCTCACACTCGGTAACCACGATGAAGGACTCCATGCCCAGGTGGATGCTCAAGGATGAGAGGCCCCGCAGGGCCGCACAGGGCTGCTGGCTTTCGCTGCTGCTGCTGCCCCTGCCCCCCAGATCATCCTGGGGGGCGGCCCGGTTGCTGCTGGGCTGGTTAGAGACACATGATGACATGGTGCATGCACCAGCTTCATCCAGCACACTGGGGCACTCCCATCCGGCAGCGGAGCCGCCTGTGGAGAAAGGAAGGGTCAGCCAGCCTGGCTTCTGCGGGCAGGGACAGGGAAGGAGCACCTCCCCTCCTGGCCCAGGCTGCTGTCTAATTCCTGCCTCCAGTTGACATCCTAAAAAAATCTTGCAAAATATGGTGTGCGCCGGGTACGGTGGCTCACACCTGTAATCCCAGCACTTTGGGATGCCAAGGCGGGTGGATCACGAGGTCAAGAGATTGAGACCATCCTGGTCAACATGGTGAAACCCCATCTCTACTAAAATACAAAAAATTCACTGGACCTGGTGACGGGCACCTGTAATCCCAGCTACTCAGGAGGCTGAGGCAGGGGAATCACTTGAACCCAGGAGGCAAAAGTTGCAGTGAGCCGAGATCACATCATTGCACTCCATCCTGGCAACAGAGCAAGACCCCTTTTCAAAAATATATATATACTGTAATCTGACCTCAGTCTATACAGAAAAGCACAGTCTGCATGTTTCCCCCTCCCTTTTTTTTTTTTGAGACAAGGTCTCTCTCTTTCTCTCTGTTGCCCAGGTAGGAGTACAGTGGCGCAATCAGAGCTCGCTACACCCTTGAACTCCTAGGCTCAATCAACCCTCCCATCTCAGCCTCCCAAGTAGCTGGGACTACAGGCACGCGCCACCACACCCAGCTTGCATCTTCTCATTTTAAAAGCCCCTTCTCATACACCATGACAGCAATTCCTAACTCAATTCTTACAGGAACAAGTATAAGAAAACCCGCAAATAGAGCACATATGTCCCCTACAGAATTGACAGCTGCTTCCAGCTCAAGCCAGCTGTTGCTCAGCAGGAATCTGGGCCTATACTGCCCTTTGCTTTTTCCCAAGAGACACCCTAAGGAAGTGACCTTTTCACATTAGCAATTATTTCAAGTATTTTTAAATGCTGGGCACTAAAAATGAAGGTCAGGGCCAGGCGTGGTGGCTCACACCTATAATCCCAGCACTTTGGGAGGCCAAGGCATGCAGATCAGTTCAGGACAGGAATTCCAGATCAGTCTTGCCAACATGGTGAAACCTTGCCTCTACTAAAAATACAAAAATTAGCCAGGCATGGTGGCACACGCCTGTAATCCCAGCTACTCAGGAGGCTGAGGCACGAGAATCGCTGGAACCGGGAGGTGGAGGTTGCATGAGCCAAGATCATGCACTGCACTGCAGCCTGCACAACAGGGCAAAGCTGTCTCAAAAAAAAAAAAAAAAAGGTTGGGGAGGAATCAAGTATATGCCACAATATGGATGAAGCTCTAGAGTATCATGCTAAGTGAAGGAAGCCAGTCACGAAAGGTCATATATATATGCTTCTATTTATATGAAATTTCTAGAACACACGACTCGAGACAGAAAGTGGACTAGTGGTTGCCTAAGACTATGGGGATGGGGATGTTAGCAGGTGTCGGGAATGACTGCTAAGGGGTATGGGGTTTCCTTTTGGGGTGATTAAAATGTTTTGAAACTAGAGAGAGGTAATGGTTGCACAACATTGCAAATGTACTAAATGCTACTAAACTATATGCTTTAAAGTGGTCAATTTTATGTTATATGAATTTTTATCTCAATTTTTAAAAAACAAAGGCCGGGTGCAATGGCTCACACCTGTAATCTCAGCACTTTGGGAGGCCGAGGTGGGTGGATCACAAGGTCAGGAGTTTGAGACCAGCCTGATCAACATGGTAAAACTCCATCTCTACTAAAAATACAAAAATTAGCCGGGCATGGTGGCGCACACCTGTAATCCTAGCTACTCAGGAGGCTGAGGGAGGAGAATCGCTTGAACCCAGGAGGCGGAGGGTGAAGTGAGGTGAGATCACACCACTGCACTCCAACCTGGGCAACAACATGAGACTCCATCTCAAAAAAAGAAAAGAAAAGAAAAAAAGGCCGGGTGCACGGGCTCACTCCTGTAATCTCAGAACCTTGGGAGGCCGAGCAGGGTGGATCACCTGAGATCACGAGTTCAAGACCAGCCTGACCAACATGGTGAAACCCTATCTCTACTGAAAACACAAAAATTAGCCAGGCATGGTGGCAGGCACCTGTAATCCCAGCTACTCAGGAGGCTGAGACAGGAGAATCACTTGAACCCGGAAAGCGGAGGCTGCAATGAGTGAGCCGAGATCACGCCACTGCACTCCAGCCTGGGCGACAGAACAAGACTCATCCCCTACAAAAAAAAAAATTAACACATCCCTTTAGGCTGTCAAATCTTACCGTCTCTGGGACAGAACATTAACCTTTGGTTCACATGTTTGACAAATTCTGCTGGACAAATGTCACAGGTACCGTTGGAATTCAGGGAGTACATCCCTGGACAGACACCTGTGGATGATGGCCACTCCATGCCAATCACCCATACCACAAAGGGTTTCTCTGGAGGTCCCAGGAAAACAGTAGGGACTCAGTAGAGAGTTTATGAATGAATAAAATGGTATCTCTGATGACATTGGGTGGTAGTGGGTGGGGAACAGAGAGGAAGGTACAGACAGCAATAAGACAGAGCTCCCTGCAGGATCTGGCTGAGAGGCAGAAAATGTCCCTCAGCCCTCTCGGACAGAGAAGAATTGATGGAACAGCTACTATGCCAAGCAGGTAGCAGGGAAAGTCCAACGGGAAAGGTGAAAGGGAAAAACACAACATTCCAGCGCTGACACGGGCCTGATTCATGCACAGAGAGTGCGGTAAAAGAATACCAAAGAATCCAATCATGTGGCAAGATGCTCAACTGCATAGTGAGAGGACTGCAAATTCAAACTACAGTGAGGTGGCCTGGTGGTTCCCCAAAAACTTAAACATGGAGCCACCATATAAGCAGCAATTCCTCTCCCAGGTATAGACCCAAAAGAATTGAAAGCAGGGACTCAAACAGATACTTGTACACCAGTGTTCACAGCAACATCATTCACAGATAGACAAAAGGTGGAAATAACCAAGTGTCCATCAACAGACGATGAATAAAAGAAATGTGGCAGAGCCACACAACAGAATACTATACAGCCACAAAAGGAAGGAAACTGACCCACACTACAACACAAACAAACCGTGAAGACATACGCTAAGTGAAACAAGCCAGATACTAAAAAACAAGTATGGTAAGATTTCAGTTACATAAAGAATCTAGAATAGTCCAATTCAGGCCAGGTGCAGTGGTTCACACCTGTAATCCCCACACCTTGGGAGGCCAAGGCGGGTGGATCACTCGAGGTCAGGAGTTCCAGACTAGCCTGGCGAACATGGTGAAACCCCATCTCTACTAAAAATACAAAACTTAGCTGGGCATGGTGGTGGGCACCTGTAATCCCAGCTACTCAGGAGGCTGATGTAGGCGAATCACTCGAACCTGGGAGGCAGAGGTTGCAGTGAGGCAAGATCATGCCACTGTACTCCAGTCTAGGGGACAGAGGGAGACTCCATCTCAGAGAGAGAGAGAGATTGTGTGTGTGTGTGTGTGTGTGTGTGTGTGTGTGTGTGTGTGTGTGTCTTAATAGAGACGGGGTTTCTCCATGTTGGTCAGGCTAGTCTCAAACTCCCGACCTCAGGTGATCCACCCGCCTTGGCCTCCCAAAGTGCTGAGATTACAGGTGTGAGCCACCACGTCCGGGCAAAAAAAAAGAAATGTTAAAGGAAAGAAAATACCTGTAGCCATGATAGGAGTTATGATGAGGCCTCAGATGCCATGGGATCAGATGGGCAGGAGGTCTCATCTCCTACTCCTCCATCCCCCACCCGCCTTACTGCATCTGAGAAAGAAATCATCAACTCTGTCCCTGGTTCAGCTTCCTGTCAATGAGAGAATACAACTCAAGTTCAATATTTCTCTGTGACCCTAGCTGCTGCTGCTTTACGCATCCTTTTAATGATCCTTATCTCCCAGAAGAGGAATCTCAGATCCCCTGAAGTTCAGCTGAAAGGAATCCTGTAAAGTCAGTGTCCATCTGATAGTCAAAGGATTAGATGAACCAAGCACTCAGAACCACACCCGGCACGTGGTTAAGTGCTCAGAAACTGTTACTTCAACAATTACCCCTTGGATGCTGATATGGTTTGACTCTGTGTCCCCACCCAAATCTCATCTTGACTTGCTCTCCCATAATTCCCATGTGTTGTAGGAGGGACCCAGTGGGAGATCACTTAAACATGGGGGCGGTTTCTCCCACACTGTTCTCGTGGTAGTAAGTCTCAACAGATCTGATGGCTTTTAGCAGGGGTTTCTGCTTTGGCATCTTCCCCATTCTGTCTGCCTGCTGCCTTCCATGTAAGACGAGACTTGCTCCTCCTTGCCTTCTGCCGTGATTGTGAGGCTTCCCCAGCTATGTGGAACTATAAGTCCAATTAAACCTCTTTCTGTTGTAAATTGCCCAGTCTCGGGCATGTCTTTATCAGCAGCACAAAAACAGACTAATGCAGTTGCCCATGGCCTGCTATGGTAGGTAGCCTATGCTCTGGAATGTTCCCACAAGGACTGACGTCCAGGCGAGCTAGCCTGCTCCTGGGTGTGTCCCTCAGCCCTGGCCGTGTGGCCTGCATCCCAAGGGCAGGCAGTCTCTCCCCCATCCTAGAGCTGCCTCTGATAGGGCTACAAGGGTTCCTGAGATGAAAATGAGGACTGGCAGTGCCTGGGAAAGTCAATGAAGGATTTCTTTTTCCACCAATAGAAATACAATTGCTTATCAATCCCTACTCCAGGCCAAGGGCGCTGAGCCATCCGCCCCCCGCAAGGCTGCTTTTAATCAGCCTCCTTGGCAAGCTGGCATCTGGACAGGGCCTCCCTCACAGCCCTGATGGAGTCTCAGCCTTTTTGGTCTGGAGGAGGTCGGAGAGGAAAGATGCCTCAGACCCAAGGCAATGGCCTCAGCGCTGGCGGGGCAGGCATGAAACCCCAAAGCTCAGCAGAGAGGAGCCCAGGGCATGCAGGCCTCAGTGCCACAGGATCTGACAGGACAAGGTGCATCCAGGGGCTTCTTTTTTTTTTTTTTTTTTGAGACGAAGTCTCACTTAGCAGCTCAGGCTAGACTACAGTGGTATGATCGTGGCTCACTGCAAACACCGTCTCCGGGTTCAAGCAGTTCTCCCATCTCAGTCTCCCAAGTAGCTGGAATTACGGGCGCCCGCCTTCATGCCTGGCTAATTTTTATATTTTAGTAGAGACGGGATTTCTCCACGTTGGCCAGGCTAATCTTGAACTCCTGACCTCAAGTGATCCGCCTACCTTGGCCTCCCAAAGTGCTGGGATTACAGGCGTGAGCCACCAAGCCTGGCCATTCAGGAGCTTCTTGTCTCAGATGCCTACAGAGTGTAGGCCAGTGTCGGGAACGGTTTGGGGGTCACAGACCCTACAAAGATCTGATGAAAGCTACCAACACTCTGTCTAGGAGAAAGAAATCATGCAAAGAGACAATAGTTCAGCCTGGAAACAGCAACAGCTAACATTCAACTGAGCTCTCATCAGGCACCCAGCACGAGCTAACCACCTGGCCATGTAACCCTCACAGGACAGGCCCTCTGCCAGGGAAGTACACTGAAGCATTTGATTCCAGGGATGGAGAGAGAGAGGACCTTTTTGCAAAGTTAGTTGGATTTGACAAAACATCGGCCCTGGCCCCGCATCCTTGCCCAAGAAATCCAAGCAGAGGCCATCCCCGAAGGCCGTGCCTCTACCATCCTCCCTCTCACAGGGCAGTTCGTCGTGAGCCACCAGAGCCTTCCTGGAGCAGATGGACCCGGGACCCAGGCCAGGATGAGGGAAACGTTCCTTCCTCTGCCAGGAAGCCAAGTGGCACAGGCCTCCAGGAAACACCTTCTCGTTTCCTAGGGGCTGTTTCCAAGCTGCGTCCACTGCCTCCCCCACAGCAAGCTGCCCATGGGTGCCAAGGAGGTGCTCCCAAGCCCAGACACCCATGAGGCTGCCTTATCCCAGGCACCACATAAAGGCCCAAAATGGCTTCAAGGATCCTGCGAAGGCCACAGACGATGTCCTGCCTGGGACATCGATGTCCCGCCTGGGAAAATGGGCTCAGCCAGCCACACTCTGTCTCACATGGGAAAACTGAGGCCCACAGAGGTCCTCAAGGAAATTCATTCATTCATTTGTTCTTTCATCAAGTAATTATAAAGGAATGATCATCCGCTGGATAAACAAAACAGATGTAGTTTTACCCTCAAGGGACTGACAGTCCAGTGAGGGGTACCAATATTTAAAAGTAGTTGCACAAGGCTGGGCATGGTGGCTCACGCCTGTAATCCTAGCACTTTGGGAGGTCGAGGTGGGTGGATCACCTGAGGTCAGGAGTTCAAAACCAGCATGGCCAACATGGTGAAACCCCCATCTCTACTAAAAATACAAAAATTAGCTGGGCATAGTGGCTCGAGCCTATAATCCCAGCTACTCGGGGCTGAGTCAGGAGAATCATTTGAACCTGGGAGGTAGAGGTTGCGGTGAGCCAAGATCGCATCACTGCATTCCAGCCTAGATGACAGAGCGAGACTTTGTCTTTAAAAAAAAGCCAGGCAGAGTGGCTCACACCTGTAATCCCAGCACTTTGGGAGGCCGAGGCGGGTAGATCACAAGGTCAAGAGATCAAGACCATCCTGGTCAACATGGTGAAACCCTGTCTCTACTAAAAATACAAAAATTAGCTGGGCATGGTGGCACGTGCCTGTAATCCCAGCTACTCAGAAGGCTGAGGAAGGAGTATTGCCTGAACCCAGGAGGCGGAGGTTGCGGTGACCCGAGATCGCGCCACTGCACTCCAGCCTGGGTAACAAGAGCGAAACTCCGTCTCAAAAAAAAAAACAGTAGGTGAGAGCCAAGGGTGGCTCACACTTGTAATCCCAGCACTTTGGGAGGCCGAGGTGGGCAGATCACAAGGTCAGGAGTTCGAGACCAGCCTGGCCAACATGGTGAAACTCCATCTCTACTAAAAATACAAAAAAAATTAGCTGGGTGCGGTGGTAGACCCCTGTAATCCCAGCTATTCAGGAGGCTGAGGCAGGAGAATCGTTTGAACCTAGAGGTGGAGCTTGCAGTGAGCCAAGATTGCACTACCGCACTCCAGCCTGGGCGAGAGTATGAGACCCCGTCTTAAAAAAAACAGTAGGTGTACAAGTGAATCTACAAGCACAGACTAGGGCAGAAGACCAGTGTGTGACCAAAGAGAACAGCAGAGGGGCCTACTTGAGATCTATCTAAGGGTGGGTGAAAGAAGGCCCCTCTTGGGGAAAAGCTATTTAGACTGAAACCTGCAGGGTGAGTAGGTGCTAAGGGAGCAGGAATTTGTTCCCAGAAGAGGAAACAGCTTCTGAGAAGGCCCCCTGTGGAAAAGAGGTAGGAGAGGGAGGGCAACAGAAACAAGTTCCCTGGGTCTGGAGCCCGGGAGCAGGAAGCAAGTTGAGGAGCAGGGGCTGGAAGGAACAAGAGCTTTGTGGGAAGCCGATGAGGACTACAGCCAAGGGAGGCCCAGGGCAAAGCTACAGGAACTGGGCTCAGAACCTGCTGTGAGTTGAACTGTGTCCCCCAAAAAGGTATGTGGCAGTTCTAACCCTCAGGACCTCAGAATGTGGCCTTATTTGGAGATATGCCTTTACGGAGATGATGAAGTGAAAATGAGGTCATTAGTCCAACAGGCCCAGTCTAGTAAAGAGGAAATGCAGATGCACAGACAGCACAGAGGGAGATGGCCACGCGGACACGGAGGCAGGTGGGGGCTCCTTCTATAGGCCTAGGAGCATCAGAGATTGTCAACAACCACCAGCCACCAGGACAGAGGCCTGGAACAGACTCCCCTCCAGTGCGCAGAAGGAACCAGTCCTGCTGAAGCTTGATCCAGACTTCTGGCCTCCAGAACTGACAGAACAGACCTCTGTCCTTCAAGCCACCCAGCGAGTGGGGCTTGGTCACAGCTTCTCTAGGAAGATAATACAGCACCCCGCCCAACCAGTGGGGTTCGGGGAAGCCAGCTGCCTTGGAGGCCACAGACTCTGAAGCTTTTCCCAAAGTTCAAGGGCGAGACCTGAGAGGCTCAGCTGCATCCGCAGAGGCGGTGCTGGAATATCCCCAACTCTGGGCCCTTGCCTAGCTAAGCAGGGTTAACAGATCCAGTGACACCAACTGTTACAACAGGCTCTCCTTCAGTGCTCTTTAGTTTGGGGCCAGTGAAACAACTGGGTCCCCAAAGACAAAAGCCCTCCCTTGTCAGATGGCAATTGAGATCTCTCAGGCTTCAGACACCCTGTCCTCATCATAGTCCCTAAAACAGAAAGGTTGCAAGCAGTAACTCCTGGATGACATGTGGCTACCGACATGTTGGCTGTATACCAGGTTCAAAGCTATCTGAAGAAGAGGTGCCCATGGCCGTAATCCCAGCACTCTGGGAGGCTGACGTCGGAGGATGGCTTGAGGCTAAGAGTTCAAGATCAGCCTGGGCAACATAGGGAGACTCCATCTCTATGAAAATTTTTAAAAATTAGTTGGGGATGGTAGCTCACACCTGTAGTCTCAGCTACTCAGGAGACTGAGGCGGGAGGATGGCTTGAGCCCAGGGGTTAGAGGCTGCAGTGAACTATGATTGCACCACTGCACTCCAGCCTGGGTGGCAGACTGAGAGCCTACCTCTAAATAAACAAATAAATAATGATTTGAATGAGATGCCAA
Organism: Callithrix jacchus; assembly: GCF_049354715.1. Classification (NCBI taxonomy): domain Eukaryota; kingdom Metazoa; phylum Chordata; class Mammalia; order Primates; family Cebidae; genus Callithrix; species Callithrix jacchus. The sequence goes on from NC_133510.1 coordinate 124,499,016, forward strand.
CATTTCAGAGCCAGGAGATTTCAGGAAAAAGTGCAAATGTCCAGCTTCTCTTGAAGAACTGCACACTGACAGCACTGGGCCTGTGTTCTATCCTGGCAACCACTCGCTGCAGCTCTGGCAAGGAACACTCGCCAGCACGCCACAGTCCTCACCACTCCCCAGTACCTCCCTGAAGCTGAGGACCGGCTGCCTGCCGCAGGCCACGCCCTCTCCCGGCTCACATCTCACACCCTGCCTCCCCACTATAGGTGCCTGAGTCTATAGCCCCCGCTTTTGAGTCACTGAATGTGAGTGCTAAGACGGGCGCATATCGGTGGTCACCTGCTCTGACCGTTTCATTCCACCAATGAGAATGAAGGCTCAGAAGGATTTACTGATTTGCCCAAATCACGCAGTGGTTCCAGACAGGGCAACAACTGCGCTGAGTGGTGGTGGTGTTGTTTTTGAGATGGAGTCTTGCTCTGTTGCCCAGGCTGGAGTGCAGTGGTGCAATCTCGGCTCACTGCAACCTCCGCCTCCCAGGTTTAAGCAATTCTCCTGCCTCAGCTTGCCAAGTAGCCGGGGACTACAGGTGCACCACCATGCCCAGCTAATATTTGTATTTTTCGGTGGAGACAGGGTTTCACCATGTTGCCCAGGGCTGGTCTCGAACTCCTGACTTCAAGTGATCCACCTGCCACAGCCTCCCAGAGTGCTGGGATTACAGGTGTAAGTCCATGTGCCCAACCAGGCTATGTTTTTCAGGAAGGGGCCAAGAATTACAGGTGCAGCCTTGCCACGTCCACATATTACATTCTGAATAAAGTCCAGGCAGGGCCAAAATCTCTAATCAGGGAGAACATGCAGCCCATTCCTCTGCCTTCCTGGGAACCTCGACCTGCGTTTGAGAGAGACAAGAGCGAAGGCACAGGGTCTCAAAGTGCTTGGAGGAGAAATGCACAGGGTTTGGGCACAGGGTCATGGACATGACTAACTCATGAGAGCTGTGACTTTGCCTTCCTTGTTTACAGCTGAATTCCAGGGCCTAGAACTTTCTAGGACACTGCTAGTGCTCAGCAAGTACTGGCTAGAAGTTGTTATTTCTTCAGTCCCAAGGCCACTAAGAAGGTCTGAAGCTTTCTTTAGCTGGCCTAGAGTTGACGTTTCTTTAGTCTGATAACAGTAGCTCAGTATATGTCTGGGAAGCCATCCCTCCATGTGAGAGGTGGCCTTATGGAGCTGACCCTACCATCAGCTTCAGAGATTCAAACAAGACTCAAGCCTGGCCAGCCAGTCATCAATTGCTCTGGTCAAGTGGGTAACTCAGGAGTAGACGTGAGGCTGAGGGCAGTGGCTCACACCTATAATCCCAGCACTTTGGGAGGCCAAGGTGGGCAGATCACTTGAGGCCAGGAGTTTGAGACCAGCCTAGCCAACAGGGTGAAAATCCATTTCTACTAAATATACAAAAATTAGCCGGGTATGGTGGCACATCCCTGTTATCCCAGCTACTCAGGAGGCTGGGGCATGAAAATCCCTTGAACCCAGGAGGAGGAGGCTACAGTGAGCTAAGATCACACCACTGCACTGCACTGCAGCATGGGCAACAGAACAAGACCTTATCTGAAAAAAAAAAAAGAAAGAAAAGAGTAGAAGTGTGGGCCGGGCAAGGTGGCTCATACCTATACTTCTAGCACTTTGGAAGGCTGAGATGGGCAGATCCCTTGAGCCCAGGAGTTTGAGATCAGCCTGGGCAACATGGGGAGACCTCATCTCTACAAAAATACAAAAAGCTAGCTGGGCATGGTGGTGTACACCTGTAATCCCAGCTACTAGGGAGGTTGAGGTGGGAGGATCATTTGAGCTGGGGAGGCTGAGGCAGCAGTGAGTAGTGATCACACCACTGCACTCCAGCCTGGGTGACACAGTGAAATGCTGTCTCAAAAAAAGAGAGATGTGTGAGCCAAGTCAGTCTATTGGGACTTAATTCTGTGTTTTTGTGGAAGTGTTGAAAAGAATATCCTTTCTACTGAACCTAGAGCTCAGAGGATATATTCCTAAAGCTACCAGGGGCTGGGGAGAACCCTGCTTCAGAATGAAGTCTCAGAAGAGAGAAGAGGTAATGGATGGAAAAGAGTTGAGACTGAAGACACTCTTTGGGCACCTGGATTCGGCCATGCCTGAAGCTCATGTATCTCAGGAGTTTTTAACTACATGAGTCAACACATTTCCATTTTTGCTCATGCTATTTCATAAGTTTTTCATCATTTACAGTCAAGGGCCCTGACTTACCAATGACAGAGCTGACTGAGAGGAAAGCTGCTATCTCCCTACACCCCCAGGCTCTTCTCCAAGTCAAACTGCCAGGCAGCTGCAAGGCCTCTGGCAACCTGGACAGCCTTCACCTTGACAGGCAGAAACCAGCACTTCCAACACTGCTTTTCTTCTTTCTTTTCATCTGAAAACACCAAGGATGGGGCAGGGAAGGGCTGACGAACAGGGAGAGGAGAAGAAATTGGCATTTTCAACCCGAGAATCGCATTGCTGCAGATGCAGTGATACGAACGGCTAGCCCTCTTCAGTGCCTGGCACTCTTCTAAGCCTGTGTCATCTCATTTATGTGTCATAACCACCTTATGAGCTATAGGTACTGTTTTGTTTAGTTTTTCTAAACCTGTCGCCCAGGCTGGAGTGCAGTGGTGCAATCATAGCTCACTGCAGTCTCGAACTCCTGGGCTCAGGTGATCCTCCCACTTTACCTCCTGAGTAGCTGGGACTCACTCTGTCACCCAGGCCGGAGTACAGTGGCACAATCTCGGCTCACTGCAGACTTGATCTCCTGGGCTGTAGCGTTCAAGTCCCCTAAGTAGCTGCAACTACAGGTGTGCACCATGATGCCTGGCTAAATAGGTCCCATTATTATCCCTGTTCCACCAGTGAGGAAACTGAGGCACGGGGAGCCCGACCGACTTGCCCACCATCGTCCAGCTAGTGAGTGCTTCAGGAGGGCACAGGGGTGAATGCTCACCACGTAGACGCTGTTGCCAAGACAGAACTTGGGCAGTTATTGAATTCAAATTCAAGGCACTCAATTGGCTTCCTTTTTGTGTGTGTGAGACAGGGTCTCACTCTGTCGCCCAGGCTGGAGTGCAGTGGTGCAATCATAGCTCACTGCAGTCTCGAACTCCTGGGCTCAGGTGATCCTCCCACTTTACCTCCTGAGTAGCTGGGACTACAAGTACACACCACCACACTTGGCTAATTTTTTGTCTTTTCTGTAGAGATGGGGTTTCATGTAACATGATGGATAACATTCCAGGCTGGTCTCAAACTCCTGGGCTCAAGAGATCCACCTGTCTCAGCCTTCCAAAGTGCTGGGATTACAGGCGTGAGCCACTGCACCTAGCCAGTTACAATTAATTTTAAAACAAAATCTCTTAAATCTCTCATCCCACCATATTAACTTCACTCTTTTCCTTTCCCCTTCTAGCCCTTGCCCATCTGTATCACATTTTGCAAAATTAAAAACAGTGTATGCATATAATTTCCCACCCTTGCTTCCGTGTGTCGTAAGAGCACACTCTCACATGGCTTTTGCAATCAACACAAGAGGCTGCAGATGCAGTCACTGACACTCAGGGAGGTTGAGATGACCTCATCCAGGCAGCCCGGCAGGCTTGCAGTGAGACCAGGACGAGGTCCAGGTGGCCTGCCCTGCAGCCCGGTGACCCCTGCCGTCCTGGATGCTCAGAGCAGCTCCCCTGTCTTGCTGCTCGCCAGGGCCAACTTGCCTTAAGAGTTCTTAGGCAGCTGTTACTCAGTCAATAACAAAATGGCATTGAAAGAATGGCCCCAGTCATGCAGTCAGGCATCTAAAGCCCAGTGTGGGCTAGGCACGGTGGTGGCTAACACCTGTAATCCTAGTGCTTTGGGAGGCCGAGGCAGGACAACTGCTTGAGGCCAGGAGTTTGAGACCAGCTTGGGCAACACAGCAAGACCCCATCGCCACAAAAAAAAATTTAAAAATTAGCCAAATGTGGTGCTGCACACCTGTGGTCCCAGCTCCGTGGGAGGCTGAGGTGGCAGGATCCCTTGAGGCCAGGTGGTTGAGGCTGTAGTGAGCTGTGATTGCACCACTGCATTCTAGCCTGAGCAATAGAGAAAGGCTCTGTCTCAAAAAAATGTTAAATTTTTAAAACTATTAATAAAAATAAAGCCATATGTGCACGGTTAGCCCCAGTCTTGAAGTGTGAGGAAATTACGAATGTGGGGGTGACTCTAGGTGTGTGTTTAGAGGAGGGAGGGATATAGAAATAAAGAGTAGAAACCATCTTCCTTCCTCTTCCCCCACTGCACCCTTCCCAATCTTTCATGGAACAGAAGGAATTCCAGGTGGAAAACACCTGGAATTTCAGTTTGTAATGAACAAGAAAAAGACTTCAACTCCAGCATGCTCTTGGCAAATCAGAGATGGAGGGACAGCTCGAAACACACAGGCATCGGTGCCTGGGCCACCCAAGACCCTTCTCCCTCCCTCCTCCCCACCTTTTGGACATCATGGTAAACGTAGCGGCAAGCCTCCTCAGGTGAGGGACAGGAAGAGCGCAGGATGCCAGCTCAACAGCTCTGAGGGGCCCACCCTGTCCCCACGCCTGGACCCACAGGGCAGCACTGTCTGGGATGCACCTAAATGAAGTATTTCACTGCCAGAAGCCCTTGAAGGCAATGCCCCAAAGCACATTTCAAAAACAAAAAAAGGGAATGTGCTCTCCCCCTGCACCCTGGCCCCCGCAAAACACTAGTTCCCCATTTAAACTTCTCTAACAGAAGCTTCTCTCAGGCACCACCCACAGGCCTCCTTCCCCACCCACTGGGTTCCTGCCTCGTGCATAAGCATGGACAGAGGGGCAACACCTTGGCCTCCCTGCCGACTCCCACCCACCTCTTCTCCTCCGAGGACCACAGTCCCTCTCCCTTTCCAGGTTGGGATTAGCATTTTTATCTCGGCAACTGCCGCCTCTCAACTATTTACAGAAGCCACCAGGATAAAAAGAGGCAACATAAAAATAGTTTTTCGGCAGCTTTCAGGATGGGGTGGGGTGGGGGCGGGGGTGGGGGCACAACAGAATCTTCTCAATTTCTTTAGTTCCTTTTCAAAAGGGAAAGGATGCCAGGACTGTTCATCTTTTCCAAAAGGCCACTCACCTGAAAGCTTCTCGGGGGACAGGAACCAAGCCCCAGCATTTCTCAGTTCCCAGGGCACAGCTTGTCACCAGCGCCCCCACCCAACCAAAAGAGCGGGCTGGGTGAAGGGCTGAGGCTACAGAGCCAGGCACCCCGCTCTGCCCCGTTTCCGTCACCTCCTGGGCCTCCTTCCAGCTTTCCAAAAAGCGAGCCAGTTCAAAAAAACTAAGCAAAACAAAACTTTGGCTTTTCTCTATGCTTAAAATGTTTCATAATTGAAAAAAGAAATTCAATGGCAATACGACAAACACCACAGAAACTGAAAACACGGGCAGCTAAAATCATCCCTTTCCCATTTTGATCAGTAACATGCCTGACAGGGAAAGCAGGCGCCAGGGGTCTTCCCTACAACACCTAACAGAATACACACCATTTTAAAGATGCCTTTTTTATTGTTATTATTTTGGTTTTGTTGAGGAAGGGGTCCAATCAGGGTAGAAAACAAATAGTAATGCCAAATCTTATTTTTTAGACCGAAAAACTATTCGGAAACGCTTTCCATCCCATAACCTCCCAGGGAAGGTGGACTCCACTCCATCAGAAAATGAGCATAATTTGCCAGGATAAGGAGCCACAGCCAGGCACCATGACTCACGCCTATAATCCCAGAACTTTGGGAGGCCCAGGTGGGCGGATCACTTGAGGTCAGGAGTTCAAGACCACCCTAACTAACATAGTGAAACCCTGTCTCTACTAAAAATACAAAAATTAGCCAGGCGTGGTGGCGCACACCTGTAATCCCAGCTGCTCCAGAGGCTGAGGCAGGAGAATCACTTGAACCCCGGAGATGGAGGCTGCAGTCAGCCAAGATTTCATTACAAGTGTGATTTTTCAGGGACAGCCTAGATTTTATTCAGTTCCATTATTTTCAGTTATGATGTTTATTTGTTGGTTTTGGTTTTGTTTCTGAGATGGGGTCTCACTCTGTTGCCCAGGCTGAAAGGCAGTAGTGCCATCATGGCTTACTGCAGCCTCAACCTCCCAGGCTCAAGAGATCCTCCTGCCTCAGCCCCCAAGTAGCTGGGACTACACGCCTGCACCACCACGCCTGGCTAATATTTTTAAATTTTTTTGTAGAGACAAGGTCTAGGCTAGTCTTGAACTCTTGGGCTCAAGTGATCCTCCTGCCTTGGCATCCAAAGGTGTTGGGATTACAGTTGTGGGCCACTGTACCCAGCCATGATTTGTTAAATGCAGGTCCCCATGTGATTTATTAGTATATATTTTGTGAGACTTTTTTTCCAAGTAAATAAATCTACAAAGTAGAGAAAACATAACCAGACAGACAGTGCCATGGCCCTGTGGCCATGAGTGGAGGCAGCCCAGTCTGTCCTGTAGCTTTGCCAGGAATACCTGCCAAGAAAGCAGAAATGGAAAGCTGGCCTGACAGGAAGCCCAACGGAGATCAGCTCCTGAACCCCGCCCCCCGGCCCTGAGCACCCCCACTCCCCCCCGCACCGTGTTTCAGACTGGGGAGGCAGAGTGCAGAGCGGAAGGGAGGATGTGATCTTTTTGGAACAATTACCTTGAGCCGAGCTGTGTACCGAGGACTTCCATATAGAAGATCAACTCTATAGCCACCCTCTAGGTAGGTGTGGGTGGCTCCATTTCACAGATGAGAAAATCAAGGCTCAAGGTCCTCTGGGGTCTGTATCCTTTCCTGATGCACCTTCTCTTCCTGAGTTCTCAGGGCTTCCTTGGCTTCCCCTCCTCCTTTTGTTTTTAAAGGCAGAGTCTCACTCTATCACCCAGGCTAAAGTTCAGTGGCACGATCCTGGCTCACTGCAACCTCTGCCTCCCCGGTTCAAGCAATTCTCCTGCCTCAATCTCCCAAGTAGCTGGAATCACAGGCACACCCCATCACACCTGGCTAATTTTTGTATTTTTGGTAGAGATGAGGTTTCACCCTGTTGGCCAGGCTGGTCTTGAACTCCTGACCTCAGGTGATCCTCCCGCCTCAGCCTCAACCCAAAGAGGCTAAGGCAGGCAGATCACCTGAGGTCAGGAATTCGAGACCAGCCTGGCCAACAGGGTGAAACCGCGTGTCTACTAAAAATACAAAAAATTAGCCAGGCTTAGTAGCATGCGCCTGTACTCCCAGCTGCTCTGGAGGCTGAGAAAGGAGAATCGCTTGAACCTGGGAGGAGGAGGTTGCAGTGAGCCAAGATCGTGCCATTGCACTCCAGCTTGGGACATAAGAGCGAAAATCCATCTCAAAAAAACAAAGCAGACCGGGTGTGGTGGCTCAAGCCTGTAATCCCAGCACTTTGGGAGGCCGAGGCAGGTGGATCACGAGGTCAAGAGATCGAGACCATCCTGGTCAACATGGTGAAACCCCATCTCTACTAAAAATACAAAAAATTAGCTGGGCATGGTGGTGCGTGCCTGTAATCCCAGCTACTCAGGAGGCTGAGGAAGGAGAATTGGCTGAACCCAGGAGGCGGAGGTTGCGGTGACCCAAGATCGCACCATTGCACTCCAGCCTGGGTAACAAGATTGAAACTCCATCTCACAAAAAAAAAAAAAAAAAAATTGGGGCCAAAATCCCTTCAAAACAGGCTTGGCCTACCCCACTTGGCCTGGTCCTTTCCCCTGAGAGTGGTGTCTGGCCACTCATCTTCCATCGAGGATGAGGTTCTCAAAGAGGAAACCCCCTGCTACCGTATAAAGTTCCCTCTGCTAGGTCATTCCGCCCCATGCTCTTCCTCTCCTACTCCCACCCAATCTCTGATTTCTGGCCCATCCTTAAAGGCTCTGTACAAATGATACCTCCTTCAGGGAGCCTCCCAGATTCACACCAGTCTGAGATTTCTCCAGAACCCTCAATGCCCTCTGCTCCTAGCATTGCAACAGCACTCATTTCCTATGGCGTTATTCAGCAGTGGCGCTACTGGCATTTGAGCAGGGTGATGCTTTACGTCGTGACTCTGGACACTTTAGTGGGCATACCTGGGTCCTGCCCACTAAAAGCCAAGAGTGTTTAGCATCATTTTTTTTTTTGAAGAGTTTATGCATTCACAGTGGGGGACTTAGCATCATTTTGACAACCAAACGTCATCCCCATACTTTTCCAAATCCTTGTCAGGAGGGTGGGGCCACCCCCAGATGAGAACTAGTGCGTGGTTACTAGTGACTATCTTTGGCTACCAGCCCACTAGGCAAGTCTCAGGGTGGGCAGTACTACAGACCCTGCATAGAGCTGCATCAGCAAACAGACAAGCACCTGGGCTCCTCGAGTAGCTGAGGGCAGCCTCGCAAGGGCCTCTGCTCTAGAACAGGTGGCAAAGCACAAAGGTTCTAAGGCCTGACGTGCCTGCCTTGGCTGTATGACCCTGGGCTGCTCAACTTCTCTGAGCCCTTCCATAAAATGGGGCTAAATCCTAGCAACACTGCAGGATTTCTGTAAACCTCAGTCTCCTAATCTCTACAATAGGTCTAGAATGCCCTGCTTTGTAGGATTTGGTAGGCATTAAATGAGATAATGCAAGCAACACAGCACAGAATCTGGCACGCAGCAAGAACTCAATAGATATTAGTTGTTAACATTGTAATTATTATTGTCTAGGCCCGCAGGTGGCTCATGCCTATAATCCCAGCACTTTGGGAGGCTGAGGTAGGTGGATCGCTTGAGGTCAGAAGTTTAAGACCAGCCTGGCCAACGTGGTGAAACCCTGTCTCTACTAAAAATACAAAACTTAGCCAGGCATGGTGTAGGATGCCTATAGTCCCAGCTACTGGGAAGGCTGAGGCACGAGAATCGCTTGAACCCAGGAACTGAGGTCATGCCACTACACTCCAGCCTGGGCAACAGAGCAAGACTCACTCTCAATAAATTAAAAAAAAATAAGAATTATTATTATCCAAGTTAGGGGCTCATCAAATGATGGCTGTTACTCTTCATTACAAAAATGTGTTTCGCGTCCTCATCAATGCCTGCTTCCTCCACAGGAAGGGTATACGAGTAGCAGTCTGGAAGGGGATCAGGGGCTCACCCTAAAGCTGCATTTGCGTGTCCTGCACACTGTTTATTCCGAAACTGCACGTTTTTGTGGGGTGATTAGGGAAGAGGGCGGCTGACTCCCCCAAAGCCCTCCCCTTACTGCAGCCCCCGCCTCCTCCAAGGAACAAAGGAGCTTATGGGGACATAAAGCCATCCTATTCTCTCTCCACTGGAGGCAGAGCTAGGGGAGGGGAGTGGTTAACGGCAGCACAGCTCTAGGGCACCTGAAGTTTCTGTCCCCTGCGTGGGGACTCCCAACACCAGGTTGGAGAAGGTAAAAGTTGCCTGTAGGAAGATGGACACTGCAGGTCCCATGTGGAGGCCAGGTACCCCTCTCTTGCTGATGGCACTGAGATGCCCTCCCCAAAACTCCATCTCTCCCCCTCAACCTTCTGAGGGAGATTGGAGGGGCACCAAGTGAGAGTGGCTGGGGGACAGGTTGGCAGAGCTGCGGAAGCACCCCACTTCCTCAACTGGGCAGTGCAGGGACTGGGGGAAAGCCAGGAAAAGCTCAAGGCTGGGTGGGGTGGCACCCCAGGCACCGAGCCCCAATGCTAAGAGGGGCTGGGTCCAGCGTCCCTGAGAATCAGGCGGACACCTCTCTGCATTCACAGCATACTGCAGCCCCGAGGTGAATTTAGGTCAGAAGGACGAAGCCTGTGAGGCTCCGGCTGAGAAAAGAGGTGCGGCTGGGGTGGTGAAAAGGCAGACCGAAGACAGCCAAAGGTCCCCTACGTCCCCGCAACTGCTGGCCTAGGGTCCTGCCACCTGGTGTCCAAGCCACCAGGGCCTGGGTTTGCCCCGAGATAGGCAGGCTGCGGGGTGGGGGTGCCTGAAGTCCGCTGGTGCTCTCTTCCCGGGAGCGCTCCAGGTTTCCCCACCTGTCAAACGCGAGGGGGTGGGCCTCGGCCGCCTCCACGAACCCTGACGGCCCCGGCCCCCAGTGGCAGCGGTTCCAAACTCCAGGACCGCCCCTGCCACCCGGACAGGGCGCGGCCCAGCTGAGGAGGCCATCCCGAGGCCCAGGGCGCACTGAGGACGTGGGGGAAGGGGTGTTGGGGATGATGTCCCTCCACGTGGCTGGGCGTGGGGCGGCGCACGTGGGGTCCCTCGGCGTTAAGAGCCCCAGGCCAGCCTCGGGGCTTTGTGTGCCATCCCGGCGGCTGTCCCCCGCCTTGAGAGGGAAAAGGAGCAGGCGCCCGGGGCCGCGGCGGCTGCGTCCCCAGCCCTGGGCCCCGCTACCGCCAGGCTCACCTGGGCTCCGCGCCGCCGCCGCCTCCCGCGCTCTGCGCCCCCGGCTCGGCTCAGCTCCGCTCGGCTTGCTTTGCGCGGCCGCGCGCTCCTCTCCTCTGCCCGGCCGGCGGGCGCGCGGGGGGCGGGGGCGGGAGGAGCCGCCCGGCTCGGCTCGGGCGCGACGCCGCCCCGGGCAGCGCCGGGATTGGCCACGGTCGCGGGAAACCCGAGCGCGGAAACGCCCGCGCCCGCCGCGCACCGCCCCCTGCGCGCCCTCGCCCGCTCGACCCCGCGCCGGGAGGGGGTGGGAAGGCGAGAGCCTGCGAAGACTAAAGTAGCGGCGAGGCGGCGGGCAGGGAGAAGAAAGGGAGGAGGCGAAGAGCGAGGGAAGGGAGGCCCGGCCAGGAGGATTGGAGGCGGCGGCAGGGAGAGCCTGGCGGGGCGCAGAGCGCGGGATGGGGCGCCGCAACTTTGTCCTCGCTCGCCCGCGGCGTGCACCTGCCCAGGTTCTTCCCGCGGCGCCCTCGGGCGGGTCGCGCGGGCAACCCTCGCTTTGTTTAGCCAAATGCGGGGACTGCAGGGCGCCGCCAGGCCGACCCTGGGAAAGTTCCCCAAGCCAGCGGGAACATCCGGAGCACCCCCTCGCGACCCGGCTGCTGCCCCGGCGCTAGGCGCCGGGCGGTGGATGCGGCCTAGTTTTCGGCACCGGCTTGGGGGACCCCTTTCCGCAGCCACCTCCCAACTGACCACTTGCTCAGGGCCCACCCTAAGGGCTGGAGGAAGGCGTTCCTCTCCCATCCTCAGGCCACCTGGATGCACCACTGAAGTTCTGGCTTTGCCAGACGACTACTTGGATGCTTTTTGTGAGATACAGCATATTCTTCCCATTCTCCCCTTTTTGGCACCTACTTTGCTGGAGCCTTAAGTGTGTGTTGGGGATAACAGCAGTGTGCGGGGGAGAGGGGAAAAGAAGACCTAGAGGGCTCCCTGAATTCCTGCCACGTCGAACGACCCAGGGAATGTCTCGTTGACCCTGCCAAACAGCCAAAAGGGAATCGAGTTCAGAGAAGAGTCAGCCTCCAAATTAATAAAAGGTTCAAAGCCCTCTGGTCAACTGGGTGGATTTCCAGCCCGTACCGATGAGCTGCTCCGGTATTTCTAGGCTGTAGGATCACTCACATGCAGTGAGCCAATGAAAAGACCACTTCTACTCCTACCCCCACTCCCACTCCCACCGCCACCCTCACCCTCACCCAATCCCTTTTTTTGGAGACAGGCTCTCTCTGTGTTGCCCAGCTGGAGTTCAGTGGCACAATTACGGCTCGCTGCCGCCTGACCTCCCCAGGCTCAGGTGATCCTCTAGCCTCAGCCTCCTGAGTAGCTGGGACTATAAGCACATGCCACCACACCCAGCTAATTTTTTTTTTTTTTTTTTTTTTTGTAGAGACAGCGTTCTCCCTATGGTGCCCCGACTGGTCTTGAATTCCTGGGCTCAGGGGATCCTTCTGTCTCTGCCTCCCAAAATGCTGGGATTACAGCCAACGCACTTGGCCATCCATCTCTTCTGATGTTACTCAACATACATACATTTGTTGGAAATAGTAAAACCTGAGGCCGGGCGCAGTGGCTCACACCTGTAACCCCAGCACTTTGGGAGGCCCAGGAAGGCAGATCACTTGAGGCCAGGAGTTCAAGACTAGCCTGGCCAGCACGGTGAAACCCCATCTCTATCAAAAATACAAAAATTAGCCCGGTGTGGTGGCGGATGCCTGTAATCCCAGCTGCTCCAGAAGCTGAGGCACGAGAATCGCTAACCCAGAGGCAGAGAGATCACACCACTACACTCTAGCCTGGGCAACAGACCAAGACTGTCTCAAAAAAGAAAAATACCTGGGAACAACTTCCTGTATGTTCATCTAAGGAATGGATAAATGAAACTCATTCCAGTTGTTTGATGGAATACCGTCTAATAGTTAAAAGGGGTGCATTATGCTGGGTGCGGTGGCTAACGCCTGTAATCCTAACACTTTGGGAGGCCAAGGCGGGCCGATCACCTGAGGTCGGGAGTTCAAAACCAGCCTAACCAACATGGAGAAATCCCATCTCTACTAAAAATACAAAAATTTAGCGGGCCGTGGTGGCGCAAACCTGTAATCCCAGCTACTCAGGAGGCTGTGGCAGGAGAATTGCTTAAACCCAGGAGGCAGAGGTTGCGGTGAGCCAAAATCTCATCATTGTGCTCCAGCCTGCGCAACAAAACACCATCTCAAAATATTTTAAAATTAAAATTAAAAAATAATAACAGCCAGGTGCAGTGGCTCACGCCTGTAATCCCAGCACTTTAGGAGGCCAAGGCAAGTGGATCACCTGAGGTTGGGAGTTCAAGGCTGAGGCAGGAGCATCACTTGAACCCAGGAGGCATAGATTGCAGGGAGGCGAGATTGCGCCATTGCACTCCAGCCTGGGCAACAGGGGCAAATTCCATCTCAAAAAATAATAATAATAACAAAAAATAAAAGTGGTGCATTAGATCTGTGCTGACATAAGGAAATCCCAAAAACAGAATGTTGAGTAAAAAAGCAAGTTGCAGAATACAGCACAATACACAGTGTGTGTGTATCTTACAATCCCACACTGTGGATACTGTTCATGGACACATGCTTACATACAAGTGTTTTTAAAGTCACAGGGGAGAATATACATTAAATTCGTGACAGTCTGCTGCAAGAAGAAAGTAGGCACAGAACAGGCCAGGGAGCATAAGGCATGTCGTCAAGTTTTATCCCTCTTAGTACTAATAAATGGCTGTGAGGCAAATGGCAAACGGTTAGCAACAGTCAGTTCTGAATGAGGGATGCACAGTCCTGTACTTTTCTATATTCTTGTATTTTCTCCTCCCCACCTCCCCAGATATGTATCAGAGCTGGTGGAGATTATCTGGAGCATTTATGACTGTAAGGCAGGGGTCAGCAAACTTTGCAAAGGGCCAGATAGTAAATATTTTAGGCTTTGCAAGCCATAGGCGCTCTAATGCGGCTACTCAACCCTGCCCTCCTAGCAGCCACAGGAAATAGTAAATGAATGCATGCGGCAGTGTTTCAATAAAACTTTATTTACAAACACGGAAAGCTGAATTTCATACAATTTTCATAAGTCACAAAATATTACTGTTTTGATTTTTAACCATTGAAAAATGTGAAAGGCCAGCGGTAGTGGCTCACCCCTACATGTGTGATTACAATCTCAACACTTTGGGAGGCCAGTATGGGAGGATCACTTGAGCCTAGAAGTTTGAGACCAGCCTGGACAACATGGGAAGACCCATCTTGACAAAAAGAAAAAAGAAAAATGTAAAAACCATTCTTTTTTTTTTGAGACGGAGTTTCGCTCTTGTTACCCAGACTGGAGTGCAATGGCACGATCTTGGCTCACCGCAACCTCCGCCTCCTGGGTTCAAGCAATTCTCCTGCCTCAGCCTCCGGAGTAGCTGGGACTACAGGCATGCGCCGCCATGCCCAGTTAATTTTTGTATTTTTAGTAGAGACGGGGTTTCACCTTGTTGACCAGGATGGTCTCGGTCTCTTGACCTCGTGATCCACCTGCCTCGGCCTCCCAAAGTGCTGGGATTATAGGCGTGAGCCACCACACCTGGCCTAAAAACCATTCTTAGCAGGCCATAAAAACCAGGTGGCATGACAGATTTGGCCTATGAGCAATAAATAGTTTGGCAACCCTGCTTTCCTAAGGTGACCAACATGGATTTGGGTGTCCTTTCCTGTTACTGGATGTCTTTTCCTGCTACTTGTTAAACAATTCTGTATGTTTACATCATGTTACTAAATTGCCTATGTTTTATTAGGACACCGTAGCTCACACAGGCAGAAACGTACATAAACACACAGCTGTGTAAACTAAAAGGTTTAGAAAAAAATGGAAAACACTTAATTTTACATACAGCTGTATAAAATTAAGTAAGAAAGGTTAGGAAGTGTCCCTACAAATCCAAACCCTGGCTCAAGAGTTGCTTCTTCCTGATACAGTTTCCTGAAATGCTGTGAGCCAGGCCCTCCCTGCCCTCTCCTCTCTCTGAGGTCTTAAAGCAAGGGATGTCCCATTTATGTGATGCACAGCCGCGTTCCTTCCTTATTCCTTCCTTTTTCACTCTTGTATTTTGCCTTGCCAAATAGACCTATATGTTGTTTCTGGCATCTAGGCAGGTACCATATCTGAAACATTTGTATACTCTCCGCATTGTGGGTGAAAGCAAAGACCCTGAAGTCAGACAGATTTGGTTCAAATCCCAGTTTCACTGGGATTCAGTTACCAGCTGAATCCCATTGGCCTTGGGCAAATGACTTGATCTCTCCCAATTTGGTTTCATCAGCTGTCAAATGGGGATAATAATAGTATCTAGCTCACAGGTTTCCCATGAGGTTTAAATGTAATGATGTATGCATGTAAAGATATTAGCCCTGTGCTTGGTAGAAAAGTCCTCAGTGATGCTAACTTTGCACAGAGCTAAAACCCCCATCAATTTGTGTGCCTTTAACTAAAGTGGATTAGAACAAGGCAGAAACATCGCAGTTGCAATTTTTTTTTTTTTTTTTTTGAGATGGAGTTTCCCTCTTGTCCAAGCTGGAGTGGAACGGTGCTATCTCGCCTCACTGCAACTTCCACCTCCCGAATTCAAGCGATTCTCCTGCCTCAGCCTCCCGAGTAGCTGGGAGTACAGGCAGGCACCACCATGCCCAGCTAATTTTTTTGTATTTTTAGGAGAGACAGGGTTTCCCCATGTTGGCCAAGCTGGTCTTGAACTCCTGACTTCAGTTGATCTGCCGCCTCGGCCTCCCAAAGTGCTAAGATTACAGGCTGGAGCCACGGCACCCAGTCCCACAGTTGCAATTCTTAGAAGAATCATCTCACTTAAGGAAACCATTTTCTTTTTTTTTTTTTTTGAGATGCAGTTTCGCTCTTGTTACCCAGGCTGGAGTGCAATGGCGCCATCTCGGCACACGGCAACCTCCGCCTCCTGGGTTCAGGCAATTCTCCTGCCTCAGCCTCCTGAGTAGCTGGGATTACAGGCACGCGCCACCATGCCCAGCTAATTTTTTGTATTTTTAGTAGAGACGGGGTTTCACCATGTTGACCAGGATAGTCTCGATCTCTTGACTTCGTGATCCACCTGCCTCGGCCTCCCAAAGTTCTGGGATTACAGGCTTGAGCCACTGTGCCCATTTTCTTCTTAGAAATATGAAAATAAGAACTTGTTTTGTTTTTTGGATTTTTCTCCTCCAGGAACACCAGAAAATACTATTCTAGGCAAACAGATCTTGTTGTCCTGACAACAGATTGCCAAGAAAATAAGTAAACAAGGCATCTGAATTTTATTTTTACAGAAAACTTGAACAGTATACAAGGGAGGGGCTGAAAGTAAGAGTTTAAAATTACCTCACCCCCCAGGAAGGCACTGTTCTATCCTGCGGAGGCTTCATCCTTCCTTTCTGAGCCATGTGCTGCTCATGTTGCTCACTGGAATGTTCCACCTCCCCAACCCTGAACATCCAAATGCGAACAGCAGGATTCATCACACCAATGTACTATGAAAGGAAAGAAGTCTTGGGACCCCAAACTCACTAAGCCAAAGGGAAAAGTCAAGCTGGAAACCGGGTCATGCACACCTGCCTCTCATTTTGGTTCCTAAGTAAGGCGGCTGCAAAGATGAAAAGCTTCACACCTCCCTCACATTTTTCCCACAAGAAAATTCCTGGTAGGCTCCAAGATCCACCCTAAAGCAGTTCTGTTGAAGTTTTCCGAGGCAATGTAAATTGATAACTTATCTTCACAGGTGCGGGCGACACGGGACAGAAGCAAAGTCATCCCTCTACTCACCAGAGATAAATATGTATCTGATTGCTTCCTTTGCCCTATCTTCTATGTTACCTTTTTTTTGAGACGGAGTCCCGGTCTGTTACCCAGGCTGCAGTGCAGTGGCACAACCTCGGCTCACTACAACCTTCGCCTCCCTCCCAGGTTCAAGCAATTCTCCTGCCTCAGCCTCCCAAGTAGCTGGGATTACAGGCATCTGCCACCCTGCCCAGCTAATTTTTGTATTTTTAGTAGAGATGTGGTTTCACCATGTTGGCCAGGCTGGTCTTGAACTCCTAACCTCAGGTGAGCCACCCACCTTGGCCGCCCAAAGTGCTAGGATTACAGGTGGAAAAATTCCTTTTTACTACATAGCCTTTAATGTTTCTCAGTGTTTACCATCTGTATGTATAACCTTTCAAATGAATTATCAAAGAAAGATTTTCAATCAACATATCAATCAATCTCCATCTCTCCACCAAGTGTCTTCTGTTTCCAAAGCAGCTGTCCTTGGCCAGTAAATGTACCTGCCCAGCAAATGTACCCTAATGGATACAACTGTTTTACATTGCTTCAGAGAGCTCTGTAGAGAAATTACTTCCCATCAGAAAGTTTAAATTTAACAAAGAACCAATAACAGGAGCTGCAACATTTAGTTGGTTCCCTGTTGCTTTATCAAGACTATTTGGACTGCGTGCGGTGGTTCACGCCTGTAACTCCAGCACTTTGGGAGGCCGAGGGAGGTGGATCATCTAACGTCAGGAGTTTGAGACCAACCCGGTCAACATGGTGAAACCCCATCTCTATCAAAAATGCAAAAGTTAGCCAGGCATGGTGGTGCACGCCTGTAGTCCCAGTTACTTGGGAGGTGGAGGCAGGAGAATCCCTTGGACCCAGGAGGTGGAGGTTGCAGTGAGTCAAGATCATGCCACTGCATTCCAGCCTCAGCAGCAGAGCAAGACTCCATCTTGGGAAAAAAACCCAAAACAATATTTGGGTACATCTGCTGCTTTGGACTTGAAACAATGGCATTTTTCTGTGAACACTCAAGGATAAGAAATTCATAAACAGAAAAACCAGTTAACTGGCTTCTGCTTAACTGCAGGGTTAAGAAATGTAAATTATAGGGCCGAGTGCGGTGGCTCATGCCTGTAATCCTAGCACTTTGGGAGACCGAGGCAGGTGGATCACGAGGTCAAGAGATCAAGACCATCCTGGTCAACATGGTGAAACCCCATCTCTACTAAAAATACAAAAAACTAGCTGGGCATGGTGGCACGTGCCTGTAACCCCAGCTACTCAGGAGGCTGAAGCAGGAGAATTGCCTGAACCCAGGAGGCGGAGGTTGCGGTGAGCCGAGATCGTGCCATTGTACTCCAGCCTAGGTAACAAGAGCGAAACTCCATCTAAAAAAAAAAAAAAAGAAGAAGAAATGTAAATTATAATATACTGTATATTTGGTGATGGTGATAGCATCTCACACCTCTGAGCTTTGGACCCTTTCTTAATTTATAATCACCTTACTCATGATAAATTCCTGGACTTAATTTATCATTATCCCTCCTTTATAGTGTTAAATATAGAGAGAAAAAGAAAAACTTATCCATGCAGAGTATATAAGAGAGCCAACACCTAGAAAGGGACTGAAAAATGTTTCTGGTCATTGGTCCAAAAACCATGAAAAAATCTTTTCCTTCTTAATCTCCAGTCAGGAACCAACAAGTCCTCGCGAGCACCCATGGGCACCGCAAGTCCTGGTTCAGTTCAACAAGGCAGGGAGGCCTCAGAAGAAAGTCCAAGCCTCATAATACCTGCACTGACCACCCTGGAGAGATCTACCAATTCCCAGAAGCTCTTATCTGAGAATATGTGCTAAAGGAACTTACATAATGATGGAGTATATACAATTTCTAATAAAGATATTGGCAATTTTGCCCAGAGGGAACATAATCTGGGATGCTTGCACTACCTTGTTGGCAAAATACCTGTTTATTAACGAAAAGTTGGCATCCTTTGCTACCAAAAGGGAAGAAAAGGGGAATAAAACAAATACGTAGTTACCAGCAACAGAGTAAGATAAACTAATCAGAATGCGGTTTATTGACAAGATAAAATACATCATTTATAGAGAGTGATGGGACATGAACAAGTCCAAAATCTTATACTCTGCACAGCAGCCCAGCAGGGATGTCCTCTCTAGAGATGGTTTATCAAGGGTACCCCATGAGCAGGCAGCTCCTGATGCAGCTGCCGGAAGAGCATCGCACACCGGTTCCTCTCCTGGGTCTTCCCCAGGCTGTGGTAGAGTCTGGCCTGGAAGTAAAGGACGTCCCTGATTCGCTCTTTGCAGTCAACCTTTGCAAAGTAGTTCTTGGCTTCATTGAGGTTCTCAATGGCAGCCTCCAGAGCTGATGGGAAGTGGAGAAAATAACACACATTTAACTCAACGTTCCACAGTTTTCAAAATTTGATATTTACTTTTATTTGTTCAACATGTACCAGAAGATGCTTTTATATTCTCTATTCTTTGAGAAAGAAAAAACAAACCATTCGGGTGAGGTTTTGAAAAAGGTCTTTAAGGCTGGGTGCGGTGGCTCATGCCTGTAATCCCAGCACTTTGGGAGGCCAAGATGGGTAGATCACCTGATGTCAGGAGTTCAAGACCAGCCTGAGCAACACGGTGAAACGTCATCTCTGCTAGAAATACAAAAATTAGCTGGGCATGGTGGCGGATGCCTATAATCCCAGCTACTCAGGAGGTTGAGGCAGGAGAACTGCTTGAACCCAGGATGCGGAGGTTGCAGTGAGCTACTGCACCACTACACTCCAGCCTGGGTGACAGAGTGAGACTCTGTCTCAAAAAAAAAAAAAGTCTTTAAGTCCTGACTTCCAGCCTGGTACTTGGCTCTACAGGGTTAAAATCGCCATTCACTTGGCCTCAGTCTTCCTGCCAAGCATGCACGTGAAAGCACTTTAAATGCTGCATGAAATTTTAATATATATTTGTGAACAGTCAGAACTTACATCCTGTCCCAAATTTAATGTCTTTTCTTCTTCTGGGTCCTAAACTTTTAAAGCTTTCTGGGAATAGCATTGCCTTACAATCTCTGTATAGCTGCCTACCTTCTGCTTTCTTCGGCTGATCATAGGAAGCTGCTGAAGCCACCTGGCACTTGGCCACTAAGAACATGGCGCGGCCTTTGTCCAGGATAGCCCCGTCAGCCAAGATGGGCTCAATGGCCATGTGGAGAAGACTTAAGGCCTGTTCTGGGATTCCAAGAATGAGCTGAAAAAGAAACATCATAGCACTGTACATACCCAAACCCACTGCCCTTCCACTAGGAAGGGCTTCATTTCTGGCACTTCTCTCCTGAATGGCTATCTCTGGCTTATCTTTAACCTGACGTGTACTACATTAAAACAGGAACCACACTCCTAGAAAACACATGTGACAATCTGATTTCAGACTATGACGAATATAGCAGAGAGTTGTTATTCACACTACGGAAAGGTTCCTGTCTTTACAAAAAGATCCAGCATTAATATCCTTAAGCTTGGTGATTCTGAGGGGTTGAACTAGGTGGAAGAAGGATAACAATTCAGAAAATAACTCAAAAGAATAGAGCAAAACACCCAAGAGATTCCAGTTGGTGTTAGTATATTTTAAAAAAAAGAGAGAGAAATAAAATGGTACACTAGAGCTGGGCACAGTGGCTCATGCCTATAATCCCAACACTTTGGGAGCATGAGGTAGGAAGATCACTTGAGGCCATGAGTTCAAGACCAGTCTGGGCAACATAGCAAGACCCTGTCTCAAAATCAAATTTAAAACAATTAGTTGGGCATGGCCTGTAGTCTCAGTTACTCAGGAGGCTGAGGCAGGAGAATCACTTGAGCCAAGGAGGTCAAGACTGCAGTGAGCCACAGTCGTGCCACTGCACTCCAGCCTGGGCAACAGAGCGAGACCTTGTCTCAAAATAAAACTAGAAAACATCTATTTAACAGACAAGAAAGCAGTAAGGGAGGAACTGAGGGACAAAAAAGATATGACATATAGAAAACAAGGCGGCCGTGGTGGCTCATGTCTGTAATCCCAGCACTTTGGGAGGTGCAGTTGGGCAGATCACTTGAGGTCAGGAGTTCGAGACCAGCCTGGTCAACATGGTAAAACCCCATCTTTACAAAAAATACAAATATTAGCCAGGCATGGTGGTGCACACCTGTAATCCCAGCTACTTGGGTGGCTGAGGCATGAGAATCACTTGAACCCAGGAAGCAGAGGATGCAGTAAGCAGAGATCACACCACTGCTGTATTCCAGCCTGGGTGACAGAGTGAGACTCCATCTCAAAAAAAAAGAAAGAAAGAAAAAGAAATCAAATTAGAAGTAATGACATTAAATGTAAATGAGTTAAATTCTCTAATTAAAAGGCAGAAATTGTCAGATTAATTTTTTTTAAGTATCCACTATATGCTGTCTACAAGAGGCTCTCTTTAGATTAAAAGACACAAATAGTATTTTAAAAATTTTCCACTTGCTGAAGTGCAAAAAAAAAAAAATTAGGCATAGGCTGGGCACAGTGGCTCACACCTGTAATCTCAGCACTTTGGAAGGCCAAGGCAGGTAGATCAAGAGGTCAGGAGTTCGAGACCAGCCTGGCCAATATAGTGAAACCCCATCTCTACTAAAAATACAAAGATTAACCAGGTATGGTGGCACACATATATAGTCCCAGCTACTCAGGAGGCTGTGGCAGAGCACTGCTTAAACCTGGGAGGCGGAGGATGCAGTGAGCCAAGATCCCACCACTGTACTCCAGCCTGAGAGGCAGAGCAAGATTCCATCTCAAAAAAAAAAAAAAATTAATTGGGCATGATGGTGCTCTCCTGTAGTCCCAGCTACTTGGGAGGCTGAGGTGGTATGATCCCATCAGCCCAGGAGTCCAAAGTTACAGTGAGCTATGATTGCAGCACTGCACTCCAGCCTGGGTGACTGAGTGAGACCCTGTCTCTAAAAAATAAAATAAAGACACAAGCTGCAAGTAAAAGGATAGAAAAATATTCTGTGCAAGCAATGATCAAAAGAAAGCTGGAGTGCCTATATGAGTATCATACAAAATAGAGTTTAAGTTAAAAACTGTTAGAAGAGGCTGAGCATGGTGGCTCACGCCTGTACTCCTAGCACTCTGGGAGGCTGAGGTGGGTGGATCACCTGAGGTCAGGAGTTCAAGACCAGCCTCGCCATCATGGTGAAAACCCATCTTTAAAAAAAATTAAAAACTGTGACAAGAGACAAGGAAAAAGGAGAACATTATATGCTCATAAAACAGTCGATTCATCAAGATATAAGAATTATAAACAAACCAAACAACAGCGCTAGAAAATATATGAAGCAAAATCTAACAGAACTGAAGGGAGAAATGGACAATTCAACGATAATAGGCCAGGCACAATGGCTCATGCCTGTAACACCAGAACTTTGGGAAGCTGACACAGGTGGATCTCTTGAGTCCAGGAGTTTGAGACAAACCTGGCTAACATGGCAAAACCCCGTCTCTACAAAAATACAAAAAATTAGTTGACTATGGTAAGGGACACCTATAATCCCAGATACTCAGGAGGTGAGAGGATCACTTGAGCTCGGGAGGTTGAGGCTGCAGTGAGCCATGATTGCACCACGGCATTCCAGCCTGGGCAACAGGGTGAGACTCTGTCTCAAACAAAAAACAAAACAAAAACCACAATAGTTAGGGAGCTCAATATCCCATCTTTCAATCATAGATAGAAAAATTAGAAGATCAGCAAGGAAAGAGAAGACTTGAGTGACACTAGAATTAAACTGGCCCTAACAGATATATACAAAGCATGCCATCCAATAATACATCAGAATACACATTATTCTCAAGTGCATGTGGAACATTTTCCATGACAGACTGTGTTGGGCCACAAAAGGACACTCAATAAATTTAAGAAGGATGAAATCATACAAGGAATCTTCTCTGACCACATGAAATCAAAAATCAGTAACAGAAGGAAATTTAAAAATTCACAAATATGTAGAAATTAACATTCTCCTAAATAACCAATGGGTCAAAGAATAAATCACAAGGGAAATTAGAAAATGCAATGAGATGTACAAAAATACCACAGACTCTGGTTGAGCGCAGCAGCTCATGCCTATAAACCCAGCACTTTGGGAGGCTGAGACAGGTGGATCACCGGAGGGCAGGAGTTCGAGACCAGCCTGGCCAACATGGAAAAACCCCATCTCTACTAAAAACACAAAAATTACCCAGGTAGCAGGACATGGTGGCTCATGCCTGTAATCCCAGCAGTTTGGAAGGGTGAGGAAGGCAGATCATGAGGTCAGGAGATGGGAGACCATTCTGGCTAACACGATGAAACCCCATCTCTACTAAAAATAAAAAAAATTAGCCAGGCGTGGTGGCACGAGTCTGTAGTCCCAGCTACTTGGGAGGCTGAGGCAGAAGAATCACTTGAACCTGGGAGGTGGAGGTTGCAGTGAGACGAGATCGTGCCACTGCACTCCAGCCTGGGCAACAGAGTGAAACTCCGTCTCAAAAAAATAAAAAAGGCTGGGCGTGGTGACTCACGCCTGTAATCTCAGCACTTTGGGAGGCCGAGGCAGGCAGATCACAAGGTCAGAATGAGACCATCCTGGCCAACATAGTGAAAACCTGTCTCTACTAAAAATACAAAAAAATTAGCTGGGCATGCTGAGGCAGGAGAATTGCTTGAATCCAGGAGGCAGAGATTGCAGTGAGCTGAGATCACGTCATTGCACTACAGCCTGGGCAACAGTGCAAGACTCCATCTCAAAAAAAAATTACCCAATGTAGTGGCATGTGCCTGTAATCATAGCTGCTTGGGAGGCTAAGACAGGAAAATCGCTTGAACCCAGGAGGTAGAGGTTGCAGTATGCCAAGATTGCACTAAGGCACTCCAGCCTGGGCGGCAGGGCAAGACCCTGCCTCAAAAAAAAAAAAAACAGACTCCAATTTATGAAATTTGTGGGATAAAGTAAAAATTTATGAAGTATAGTTCTCAGGGAAATTTATAACTATAAAGGCCTACATTTAAAAAGAAGGAAGATCTCAAATCAATAAGCAAATCTTCCACCTTAAGAAACTAGAGAAAGAGTCCAGGTGCAGTGATTCACACCTGTAATCTCAGCACTTTGGAAGGCCGAAGCAGGTGGATCACCTGAGGTCGGGAGTTCAAGACCTGGCCAACATGGCAAAAGCACATCTCTACTGAAATTCAAAAATTAGCTGGGCGTGGTGGTGTGTTCCCGTAATCCCAGCTACTCGGGAGGCTGACGTAGGAGAACTGCTTGAATCCAGGAGGTGGAGGTTGCAGTGAGTCGAGATTGCACCATTAACTCCAGCCTGGATGACAAGAGCTAAACTCCATCTAAAAAAAAAGAAAAAGGAAGGAAGAGAGGGAGGAAGGAAAGAAAACAAAAAGCAAACTAGACCTAAGGCTAACTAACAGAACCAAGGAAAAAATAAGGATTCATGTGGAGATAAACAAAATGGAGACTAAGAGAACAGAATTAATAAAACTAAAAGTTGGTTCTTTGAAGAGATCAACAAAATTGACAAACTATTAGACTAACCAAGAAAAAAAAGAGAAGACTCAAATGACTGAAGTCAGGGATGGCAGTGGGGACTTTACCAACAGCCTTACAAAAGTAAAATGGATGATACAAAACTACCATCAACAATTATATGCAAGAAATTAGATAAACTACATGAAATGAACAAATTCCTAGAAAGATCAAACTACTAAAACTGACCAAGAAGAAACAGGAAATCTGAATAGATCTATAACAACTAAAAAGACTGAATTCGTTATCAAAAAAACTTCCAACAAAGAAAAGCCCAGGGCCAGATGGTTTCACTGGTGAATTTTTGTCAAGCTTTTAAAGAATTAACACCAATCCTTCTCAAATTCTTTCCAAAAAGAAGAAGAGGAGAGAAAACTTTCTAACTCGTTTTGTGGGGCCACTATTACCCTAATAGTAAAGCCAAAGAAAGATATCACAAGAAAACTACAGATCAACATCCTTTATGAATACAGATGCAAAAGTTCTCAATACAATACTTGCAAACCAAACCCAACAGCACATTAAAAGGACCATACACTATGACCATGTGAAATATAGTCCAGGAATGCAAGGTAGTTCCATATGCAAATATAACATACGAATAAAATGAAAGAAAAAATTTGGGCTGGGCACCATGACTCATGCCTGTAATCCCAGCACTTTGGGAGGCAGAGGTGGGTGGATCATTTGAGGCCAGGAGTTCGAGACCAGCCTGGCCAACATGGCAAAACCCTGACTTCTAGTAAAATAAAAAATTAGCCAGCTGTGGTGGCACACGCCTGTAATCCCAGCTACTTGGGAGGCTGAGGCAGGAAAATTGCTTGGACCTGGGAGGCAGAAGTTGCAGTGAGCCAAGATTGCATCACTGCACTCCAGCCTGGGCAACATAGTGACACTCTGTCTCAAAAACAAAAACAAACAAAAACCCATATAAAATTAATCAATGTAGAAAAAAATATTTGACAAAATCCAATACATTTTCATAAAAAAAAAAAAAAAAACACTAAATAAACTAGGAATAAAGGGAACTTCCTAAACCTCTACTAAAAAAACCCATAGCTAGCATGATACTTAATGATGAAAGAATAAAAGCTTTCCCCTTACAGGAACAAAAGAAGGACACACCCTCCCTTTTTTTTTTTGAGTTGGAGTCTCACTCTGTTGCCCAAGCTGTAGTGCAGTGGCATAATCTCAGCTCACTGCAACCTCTGCCTCCTGGGTTCAAGCGATTCTCATGCCTCAGCCTACCTAGCAGCTAGGATTATAAGCATGCACCACCATACCCAGATAATTTTTGTATTTTTAGTAGAGACGGGGTTTTGCCATGTTGGCCAGGCTGGTCTCGAACTCCTCGCCTTAAGTGATCTGCCTCGGCCTCTCAAAGTGCTGGGATTACAGGTGTGGGCCTCTCAAAGTGCTGGGATTACAGGTGTGAGCCACCAAGCCCAGCCAAGACACACACTCTTGCCACATTTATTCAACATGTATTGGAAGTTTTACTCAAAGCAATTAAGCAAGAAAAAGAAACAAAGGGGATCTAAGTGGGAATGGATGAACTAAAACTAACTCTATTTGCAGATGACATGATCTTACACATACAAAACCATAAAAAAAATCTCCAAAATGGCCAGGTGCAGTGGCTCACACCTGTTAATCCCAGCACTTTGGAAGGCCGAGATGGGTGGATCATGAGGTCAGGAGTTTGAGACCAGCCTAGCCAACGTGGTGAAACCCCATCACTACTAAAAATACAAAAAAATAGCGGGTGTGGTGGCAGGCGCCTGTAATCCCAGCTGCTCAGGAGGCTGAGGAAGGAGAATCGCTTGAAACCAGGAGGCGGAGGTTGCAGTGAGCCAAGATGGTGCCATTACACTCCAACCTGGGTGACAAAAAAAGACTCCATCTTGAAGAAAAAAAAATTATTTATATATATATATATGGAGAGAGAGAGAGAGAGAGAATTTTTACAAGTGAACATCAAAAAGAAAACTCAGTTAAAAAACAGGCAAAGGATCTGAACAGATGTTTTTCAACATCATTAGTCATTAGAGAAATGCGTATCAAAACCACAATGAGACACCACTTTATAACCACTAGGAAGGATATAATAACAACAAATGGAAAAATAACAAGAGTTGGCAAGATTGTAGGGAAACTGGAACACTTATACATTGCTCGTTGAAACAAAATGGTGCAGCCACTATGATAATTCCTTAAGAAGTTAAACACAAAATTATGACTCAGCAATTCTATTCTGGCAACAAATAAAAACAGGTATTCAAACAAAAGCTTGTACAGAAATGTTAACAGCTGCTATTCATAATAGCCAAAAGGTGGAAGCAATTCAAATGTCCATCAGCTGATGAATGGATAAGCAAAATGTGATCTAGCCACACAGTGAAATATTATTCAGCCATGAAAAAGGATGAAGCACTGGTACCTATTCCATGGATAAAATCTGAAAACATCAAGCTAAGTAAAAGAAGCTAGTCAAAAAAGGCCACATGTTATTGGATTCTAATTATGTGAACTGTCCAGAATAGGCAAACTCACAGAGACAGAAAGCATTAGAAGTTACCAGAGGCTTGGGGAAGGGAGAACTAGGGAATGACTGCTTAATGGGTACACTTTCTTTTCTGTGTCATGAAAATATTCTGAAATTAGACAGCAGTAATGGCTGCATAACATTGTCAATATTCTCAAAATCACTGAATTGTATACTTTAAAATGGTCAAAATGATACATATCTCATGTTATGTACCTTTTTTTTTTTTTTTTTTGAGACAGAGTCTCGCTCTGTTGCCCAGGCTGGAGTGCAGCGGCATGATCCCAGCTCACTGCAACCTCTGCCTCCTGGGGTCAAGCAATTCTCCTGCCTCAGCCTCCCAAGTAGTTGAGATTACAGGTATGCACCACCATGCCCGACTAATTTTTCTATTTTTAGTACAGATGGTGTTTCACCATGCTGGCCAGGCTGGTTTCGAACTCCTGACCTAGTGATCTGCCCACCTCAGCCTCCCAAAGAGCTGGGATTACAGTGTGAGTCACCACACCCAGCCATGTACATTTTATCTGAAGAAAAAAAAAAGAATGACTGAGGACAGTGGTAAGCAACAGATACCTTAGCTCCACCCCTAGAGATTCTGACTCCGCAGGTCTGAGGCAAGGCCTCAGGTATAAAGATATTTTTTAAATCTCCACAATAATTCTAAAGAACAGCCAGTTTGGAGAACCTCCACTTTAATGAATAAAGTCTTCCAGTGAGTTTAACCTTCACTCATCATTGATTAGTATTTATTGAAAGCCTTCTATGTGTAGGTCCTATAAGGTACCAGGGAATATAAATGAAAACGAACAGTCAGTTCCTTCATGGCTTTTACTGGGAGAGAAAGAAAACAAACATAAAATACAATTTGATTTCCAAAAGCTTTCAATGAACATCTCTGTTCCTCACTTCTTTATTCACATCCCCTTGTTGCTAAATCAAGCATCACTCTGTGTCAGCTAATCATTAATATGATGCAGGTGTCCTCGCTGACGAAGCAAGTCCTCCTTACTGAATACACAGCTCAGAAAAGCCAGTGCCACTGGAAGGTGTCAGCTTGTCACCAGGTTCACACCTCCACAGGCTTCCTTGGAGGGCTTGTACATGAAGACTACCTTTCCAGACTTCAATATGAACGAATGAAAACTCCTTATTACCCTTTCAATACTCAAAAGTAGTCAGAGACTCACCAGCTCTTGAGCACAAATATGTGCTATAAAAACAGAGATGGGCTTACCTGCGCAAAAGCCAAGTTCAGCACCGTTTCAGAGGCCAAGTACTGTAACCGGTACTCCTTGGAGAGGGCCAGAGCCTGCAGGAGCATGGGCAGCGCGATGGTAGGGGAGGAAGATCGCCAGTACAGCTCTGCCACGGACAGCAGGACACTGACCGCAAAGAAGAAAACAAAGGATGAGAATATCCACCACCGCATCTCCGTGAGATGCACAAGAGACCCCTTACCTGATCACCATTTCTGTGTTCTTCAGTTTCTGACAATAAACCAACAATTTTTGTAAAAGTTTATGTGCCTCTGACATTTGGTTCTGAGCTTGTAATACAACCGCTTTCCTGAAACAGGATCAAAATGAACACAAGTGTTTTAACTAGTCACTTTCGGGGTAAGAATCGCTATTTATTCAATTAGACTATAAACCTCTCAAAGGGAAAAACTGAGCCTGATTTAATTTTTGTTGAAAGAAAAAAGTGTATGTGTGTATGAATGTGTGTGTAAGAGCATGTATGAGAGCATGCTGTGTATACACACACTCATATATGCATGCAGGAAAAATCCTGGAATTATAGATAACAGCATGTTAATTATTATCTCTGGGAGATACTTATTTTCTTCATTTTGCTTATCTATATTTTCTTTTTTTGGAGACGGAGTCTCAAGTCTCACTCTTGCCCAAGCTGGAGTGCAGTGGCATGATCTTGGCTCACTGCAACCTCCACCTCATGAATTCAAGCGATTCTCCTGCCTCAGCCTCCTGGGAATACAGGCGCCTGCCACCACGCCTGGCTAATTTTTTGTATTTTTAGTAGAGATGGGGCTTCACTATGTCGGCCAAGCTGGACTTGAACTCCTGACATCAAGTGATCTGCCCACCTCACCCTCCCAAAGTGCTGGGATTACAGGTGTGAGACCCCGGGCCCCGCTGCTTATCTGTATTTTCTTATTCTCAATAATAAATAAGAAAAAAAGTTTTTTTCTAAGCTAAAATAAATAATGCACATATAAAACAAAAACAAAACCATTTAACAATTATTTTATTCTGGAGTTAGAGTTTTCAAGATTTTTTACCTATAAACACCCTCTATGCCATTGAGAGCTGTGATTCCTGTAACAAGTGAATCAGCCAAATGATATTTGCCATCATTCATTGCTCTGTCAAACTGTATTTTTTGATCACACAGCATCCATAACTAATAAGAAAAAAAAAACCCAGTAAGTACAAACTGGCAAATGTTCACCTTATTCAATGAGTATATAAAAGCACTTTGGATTGCTTAACAAATATCCTTACAATAATTCACACACATTCTTTTTTGGGGGTATTTTTTAAATGTTTTAAATATCTCAAGTATGTGAGAATATGCACATACACAGAAAATACAATAGCAAACAGATGTGTGCCAACCATCAACTTTGTCAACTCACATTTTGCTTTATCTGCTTCCTATACTTTGAGATACTAATGAAGTCCTTTGCAAATTCTACTTCCCTTTCTCTTTCTTCAAAGTAGGTACTCAGTTTGGTATTTATCATTCTCATTCATGTTTTTTATACTTTTACAACATATACACATTTACCACATACACACTTGTCTTTAAACAACACAGAGTATGAGCCGGTGTTTTTAAGCTTTGTAAAAATAATATCATACTTGTAAGCATCCTTTGACAAGCTCCTTTTTAGTTCAATATTGTTTTTCAGAGGGGAGATTATATCCCACTTCATATTATAATAAAAACTATTCTTATCGTAAATAAATCTAATGCCATGCAAAAGGCAGATTACCTGGGCGTGCTGACTATTAGGTGGAAATCGTTCCTTCAAGTGCTTTAACACTTCAGAAGCTGCAGCAAAACACCCCTAAAATACAAAGACACAATTTGATCAGCATACCCTGTATTGAAGTCACACTTGCTGTATCATGCACAGATCGTGACAGATGCACCTGTTCTCGATGCAGCAATCTCAGAGATACTGGTCAGAGACTCAAATTTCTAAGGGCCATTTTTTAAACACTCTAATAAATTTTTTTTAATTTTAAATTACACACATAAGACATATCCATTCTAGAAAAACACTTACGAAACACATGTAAACAAGAACAGATGAACTACTTTTTTTCTTTTTTTTATCTGAGACAGGGTCTTGCTCTGTTTCCTAGGCTGGAGTGCAACGGCTTCATCTCAGCTCACTGCAGCCTCAACTTCCTGGGCTCAATCAATTCTCCCATCTCAGCCTCCCACATAGCTAGGACTATAGACAGTCTTGCTCTGTCACCCAGGCTGGAGTGCAGAGGCATGATCTTGGCTCACTGTAACTTTCTCCTCCCGGGTTCAAGCAATTTTGATGCCTCAGCCCCCCACCTCCCAAGTAGCTGGAATTACAGGTGTGTGTCACCATGCCCAGCTAATTTTTGTATTTTTAGTAGAGGTGGGGTTTCACCACGTTGGCCAGGCTGGTCTCAAACTCCTAGCCTCAAGCAATCCACTCGTCTAGGCCTCTCAAAGTGCTGGGATTACAGGCCTGAGCCATTGTGCCCAGCTGACAAATTACTTTTAATCCTAGAAAAGATAATCACAGTTAATGTTGTGGTATATCTCCTTCTATATTTTTTACGCACATAAATTAAAAATACATACATATTCCAAAAATAAGTCTGTGTGTGTGTGTATACATATATGTTTTTTTTGAGACAGACTCTCACTCTGTTACCCAGGCTGGAGTGAAGTGGTGCAATCTCATCTCACTGCAACCTCTGCCTCCCAGGTTAAAGTGATTCTCCTGCCTCAGCCTCCCAAGCAGCTGGGATTACAGGCTCATGCCACCACACCCAGCTAATTTTTGTACTTTTAGTAGAGATGGGGTTTTACCACGTTGGCCAGGCTGGTCTCGAACGCAGGTGATTAGCCCGCCTCACCTTCCCAAAGTGCTGGGATTACAGGTGGAAGCCACCGTGCCTGACTTACATGTATTTTTATAAATTACTTATAATACTGTTTACCCCATGGTAGGCACCCAATGAATATTTGTTGAATGAATAAGTCTTTCAAAGTCAATAAATACAAATCTACATCATCAGAGTATTTATTGGGTAAATCAGTTATGATACATGAAAATAATCTTCTAGTTTTTGATATTTTGGTTATTTCTAATATTTTCTATTTAGAAAATACTATAATGAATATCTTGGTGCTAGAGCTTTGCATAAGACCTTAGAAGAGGCCAGGTGCCATGGCTCACACCTGTAATCCCAGCACTTTCAGAGGCCAAGGAAGGCAGATCACTTGAGGCCAGGAGTTTGAGACTAGCCTGGCCAACGTGGTGAAACCCCATCTCTACTAAAAATACAAAAAAATTAGTCGGGCAGGGTGGCACACGTCTGTAATCCCAGCTACTCAGTAGGCAGGAGAATCACTTGAACTCAGGAGGCAGAGGTTGCAGTGAGCTGAGGTCGCGCCACTGCACTCCAGCCTGGGCCACAGAGAGAGACTCCATCTCAAAACAAACAAAATACAGAAACAACCTTAGAAGTAGAAATGACAGGCACTTTTAAATTCTTTGAGAGCTATTACTTAATTACCCTCTAGAAATGTACCAAGTACTTTCATACCAGAACTCTATCCCCTTTTCTTTCCCTAATGCTGAAGCATCTTTGCCTAATTTGTGAAAATAGTATCTTAACTACTTTAAATTTAATTTCAATGACTAGATTGACATGTTTTCATGTTTTGGGGCCATGCTTTTTCTGTGAATATACATTCATGACATTTTTTTTTTGAGACAGAGTCTAGCTCTGTCACCCAGGCTGGAGTGCAGTGGCGCAACCTTGGCTCACTGCAACCTCTGCCTCTAGAGTTGAAGCGATTCTCCTGCCTCAGCCTCCCGAGTAGCTGGGTTACAGGCATATACCACCACGCCCAGCTAATTTTTGTATTTTTAGTAAAGATGGGGGGTTTCATTGTGTTGGCCAAACAGGTCTTGAACTCCCAACCTTGTGATCTGCCCGCCTCAGCCTCCCAAGGTGCTGGGATTACAACTGTGAGTCACTGGTGGCACCCAGCCCATTTGTGACTTTTTTATACTCTTACATTGTTGAGATATTTATCTTTTTTGTTGTTGTTGAGACAAGGTTTTGCTCTACTGCCCAGGCTGGAGTGTAGTGGTGCAATCTCGGCTCACTGCAACTTCTGCCTCCTAGGCTCAAGCAATCCTCCCAGCTCAGCCTCCCTAGTAGCTGGAACTACAGGCATGCGCCACAACACACCACACCCAGCTAATTCTTGTATGTTTTGTCAAGACGGGGTTTTGCCATTTTGCATACGCTGGTTTCAAACTCATGAGGCTCAAGCAATCCACCTGGTTCAGGCTCCCAAAGTGCTGGAATTATAGGTATAAAGAGAAACAGTGCCCAGCCAAAAGGTTTAATCTTATTGATCCTGAAATCTTTTCAACTTGTCCCAATCATTTCATGAGGTAATGTACTTTTTGTCTACCTAGAAGCTCAGTCAGGCCACAAGTCGACTTTTATTTGAAGTGAATAAGCAGAAATTACATTAAATTTCAATAAAAGGTCATTATTCCTATGGTTTTAACGTACAATTATTTTCATGACTGTCACAGGGAGTTGGACATGGGATATAGATCCTGCAGTGTCCCCCAAAAACATTCCCATTGTGATCTACAATTCCTGAGGCTGAGAGAAGAATGATATAAGATGAGCCAGAATTACACAGAAAGAGCAAAGGAGAATGGTTATCTTAGGAAAACAATTCACTCACTTTCTCTGGATTGTAAGAGGAAAGCTGTTCTGAGCCCCATAACTCATTTATAGGCTCACTGAAACCCCAATCACTCCCCTACCACAAAACAAAGTGCAGCATCCAGTATACTTGGAGGAAAGTTTCAGAAGCAGATGCAAGAGAAATAAAAGAGTAACTGGAGACTCCTGATAAAGCTGCCTTCTCTGCAGCTGGCCAAACTTAGTTTCACAGGTGCGAGTCTAACTTGTCTAACTGAAAATGTGACAGTCATCAGCCCAGAAAGTATATCCACATGATCGATGTTCTCAAACTGGAAAGATCTAAGGCAAGTTAAAGAAAGGGGTAAAGTCAGCAAGAACCAGGGCAGAAAAAAATAAAAATTAAAAATAATTTAAAAAAAAAATAAAGGGATAAAGGACAGACTTAAAAAGGCAGCTACCTTCTAGTTGTGTACTAAAAAGCTTCCTAACACACCCTGGCTGTTGGAGCCAAACAATGATCGGGTCAGCAGGTTTTTCACATAAGCCCAGAGGTGAAAGGGGGATGAAGACAGCATTATTCGTACAGACCCAAAGAGCATGGTTACTTTTTAGGTTCTTACTCCCACGAAAAAACACAAAATTCTGACAAATGGCCTTGGATAAAGTTACAAGGATAAGAATTGAGCCACCAGGCACTGTGACTCATACCTGTAATTCCAACACTTTGGGAGGCCAAAGGAGGAGGATCACTTGAGGCCAGGAGTTCAAGACAACCCCAGGCAAGGCAAAATAGAAGATTCCATCTCTAAGAAACAAGAATTAAAATAATTAGCCGGGTGAGGTGGTGTGCACCTGCAGTCCCAGCTACCGGGCAGGATAAGGTAGAGTTCAAGACTGCAGTGAACCATGATTATGCCACTGCACTCTAGCCTGGGCAACAGTGAGACCCCGCCTCTTAAAAAAATAAAAAATAGGCTGGGTGTGATTATCCCAACACTCTGTGAAGCTGAAGTGGGAGGACTGCTTGAGCCCAGAAGTTTGAGACTAGCCTGGGCAACACAGTAAGATTCCACCTCTACAAAAAGTTATTTTAATTAGCCATGTGGTAGCATACTCCAGTAGTTTCAGCTACTGAGATGGCTGAGGTGGGAGGATCCCTTGAGACCAGAAGACTGAGGCTACAGTTGGCTGTGACTGCACCACTACACGCCAGCCCTGGTGATAGAGCAAGACCGTGTCTCAAAAAAAAAAAAAATTAAAAATTGGCCAGGCACGGTAGCTGATGCTTGTAATCCCAGCACTTTGGGAGGCAGAGGTGGGTGGATCATTTGAGGTCAGGAGTTTGAGACCAGCTTGGCCAACATGGTCAGACCCCATCTCTACTAAAAATACAAAAATTAGCTGGGCATGGTAGCATATGCCTGTAATCCCAGCTACTTGGGAGGCTGAGGTAGGAGAATCGCTTGAACCCAGGAGGTGGAGGTTGCAGTGAGCTGAAATCATGCCATTGTACTCTGGCCTGGGTAACAAAGTGAGACTCCCTCTCAAAAAAAAAAATTAATATAAATTTAAAAAATAAAAAAGAACTGAACCAAGACTAAGGTTTTTGTAAAGTAGTTTTCCATTCTAATACTGAAAAAAATAATAATTTTGCCTGGTGCAGTGGCTCACACCTGTAATCCTAGCACTTTGGAAGAAAAATAACAATTTTGCCGGGCATGGTGACTCACACCTATAATCCTAGCACTTTGGGAGGCTGAGGCAGGCATATCCCTTCGGGCCAAGAGTTTTAGACCAGCCTGGGTAACATGGTGAAAGCCCATCTCTACTAAAAATATAAAAATTCACTGGGTATGGTGGTGTATGCCTGTAGTCCCAGCTACTCGGGAGGCTGAGAAACGAGAATCACTTGAACCCCAGCGATTCTGGGGAGGCTGCAGTGAGATCGTGCCACTGCACTCCAGCCTGGGCAACAGTGAGACTCCATCTCAAAAAAGCTAAATACCTCAATATGTTCACTGACTCATTCATTACCAAACGCTCCTCTTATCCATGGCGCCAGGAAAGGAAGAGAAGTGATGTTAAGGGGGTGCCTGTGTCACGAATAGGAAGAAACAAGCAAGAGACAGACCTGCAACATTCCCGGGGGAAGGCAAGCAGCAAGCCCTTTCAACCTCAGATAACATGGTGGTGCTTCCCAGGCACAGGAAGAAAGCAGAGGCAAAGGCGCCGTGGAACCCATCAATCAGGGCCCATCCATCCCTCAGTGAACACAGTCATGTCAAGTGCTAACAAGTTTGCTACAGGGAGGTATCTCTAGACTTCTGAAAGGGGTGGAAACCACCCAAAAACCTTTAGGCTGCAGTTAGGGAATGTTGAGTGTCATGATGCAATCTAACAGTAACAGGTATCACAAAAAGAAGAGAAAAACATCAAGGAAACATCTGGATTGTCACGGCCGTGTTTAAGTGAGAGAGAGGGCTTTAGACAAAATAGCTTTCCCTTACTCGTTCCCATGAAAGAAGATATTCTGAACAAGGGGAAGACAAAGCCTACAGTAGCATAAGCAATACTTTAATTGATCCTTTATAACGAGAATCTCATAAAATTACTTGGGGTGCAAGTCATCAAGATTATGCCCCATTCCCACTGTCCTTTGGAGTCAACCAGGTTTGGGTTGGAGACCCGCCTCTGACATTTACAGGTGTTAAGTACAGGATTTAGCTCCCAGGACCTCAGTCTTTTGTTCTGTGAAATGGAGATAACAACACACCTGACCCATGAGGTGGATTCCATAAGACGGTACACATGCAAGAGGCGTAGGGATTGGCACAGAACCAATTTGCAACAAACGTTAGTTATTATATTATGATTTTAGCTATGCTTCTATTATACTCTCCTCTCTCCTAAAACACAAGAACCTCTACTACCTTAAATGTCAAAGAATCCTTTTTATTTCCTTAGTACGTGAATCTAGCTGGCCTCTTAGAATTCCCTTCACTGATGCCAAAAAAGACCCTAAATTCAATCAACTTTGCAGACTCCGTGCTTGGTCCACTTCCACTGGTGGGATTTCACTGTTTCAGCCACAGCATTGAGCAGATCTGTCCAAGACATGTCCAGTGCTTTTCTCAAGCACTGAAGGAAAGAAATGGTAGAGCTTCCATTGCCCCAGAAGCACGTGGGACTGGCCACCTGCCTACCTGCTCCGCATGTAGCTCTGCGAGGTGGCAGAGTGCGACAGCAAAGGACTCCGTGTTGTTCTGCTGCACGCCCGCGTTTACCGCCTCCAGGCTGTTCATGCTCAGCAACATCTGGGCCTGCTGCAGCGCCATGGTGCTGGGTGGGGAGAGGGAATAGGATTTCCTTTCAGCAGCAGACCTGGCTGCCCTTGGGCCATGCCCATCAGCTATCTTGAGTGGAGGCATAAAGCCAAACCCCTCGAAGGCTCTGGCTTTCTTGGGAGCAGCTGCCTCCCAGTGCCAGCAACCCTGCCCTCAGGATAAGAAAAGCAGAAGAGCATCTTGGATGTGCAGCCCGAGGAGACATGTCATGGTTAGGGCACAGCTGGGAGTGTGTGCTCCCAGACCCCCCACCCCCACCCCAGGTTCCCTGCAGTCACAGTATGTGAATTAGTTTTCACGGGTAAATTCAGACCCGATGCCATCCTGGCACAGGCTGCTCTGGCAATGTAAGCAGTGGCCAGTGTCTGCAGCTGTTTCAGAGCACATCGTGCCAAAAAATTATCTGAAATACAAAAACAAGACTGGTAAAAAAGGCACTTCCTTTCATTACTGAATTCCTAGAAACAGCCTGTCTAAGTGAGGGGTGAGGCAGCAACAGAACTCCAGGATTCAAATCCGGCAACAACGTTTACTTCCAGGCTAACAGTGGCTAAATGGGGAAAGTATGCAAGAGGCTGAAAATATTCTACAGGAAACACCTGGGTTAACAGAACAGCAACTTCCTTTACACAATAGCTTTGGGGTTCAGGGTACCCTCAACTAGAGCAACTATGGATCATGCCTCCTATGAACAGGAAGAAAGGTTCCTGCCACAAAGCAGAGGAGCCTGGTGCTTGGGAGTCAGATGACATGGGTTTGAGTCCTTTGTCACTTGTTAACTATGTTTGTGATCTCAGGTGGACCAGATGTGTGAACCTCGGTTTACTCTCCCAGCATGGAGAGCACCCACCCGCTACCTCAGAGTGGTGGGGAGGAGTAAGAAGGAACATGCACGGGAGACAACTTTTCAGTCTGTGCAAAATACAAAATGTTTTATAGTCTAAAACATTTTGTATTTTATAGTCTAAAACATTTTGTATTTTATAGTCTAAAACATTTTGTCTAATCCTCTGCAGTAACAACTTCTACCCAAGCGGGGGAAATCTTGTGTGTATGGCCTTTCACAGAACCAGTTTGCTAGCTCCTGCTTCTTTCTAAAGGATTCACACACCCTCAGGGCCTTGGGAGACCTACCTGCGGCCATACAGCCTCCATATGGCCGTTTTCTGTGCAATGCTGATATCGATGAGCTCTGACAGGCTGTGTTTCCAGTGCAGGAGGTCGGAGTCCTTTAGGGCATCCATCAGCTTGTTTGCCGTCTTCCCAGCAAAAGCTCTCTGTTGAACAAGGGACTGTATTCCCAGGGAGGCGAGGTACTAAGGGGACAGATATACCCACGACCCAAGATAGAGATTACATGACAGAATTTGTTTTGCTCTTCAGAAATGTGGTGGATTTCACATTTCAGCACATGCACAGTGACAGCACTCTTTAAAAGGAAAGTACCTATAACCTGGCCTTAACCCTGATCCATACGAGATGTGTTCCTGAAAAACTGGGTCTGGGAGAGAGGCAGAGGGTACACGGGAAAGAGCCAGCAGGGCTTTGGCATTAGATGGACCTGGACTTAAACACTGCCTCTGCTACTTACTGTGTGACTTAGGGCCAGTCACTTAGCTTCTTAGCTAAGCCTCAGCTTCCTCATCTGTAAAATGGGCATCAAACCTATCATAAAGAATTATCGTAAGGATTACAATGAAATAATAGATGTCAAACAGTGCTGCGCACATATGTAATAGGAGATCAAAAAAGGATGCCTATCATGAGCAACAGAATCATCTTGTCATTAACTTTTGGTGTCATCTTCAAGGATGAAAGCGCAACTAAAAAATGCCAGCTAAATTCATGGCAAAAGTTGTAGTTAAGCCTACACTTACTTCGAGGAGCCATTTCTGTCATTATAATCAATTCTGTACATCTAAGTGAATCACATGGACAAGTTATAGATTTTCAAGGTATACATTAAATTACACATAATTACTTTCCATTTTACTGAAGTCTGTCACAAACTTCATGAGACAGAATGCTTAAGCAGTCCTATGCCTATGGTCTCGTTTTCAGTTCGTGTTTCTGAGAGAGAATAAGGTTCTCCAAGCTTGTGCTTCATGGGTGTAAATATGCCTTTTTTTTTTTTTTAAATGGAGTTTCTCTTGTTGCCCAGGCTGGAGTACAGTGGCGTAATCTCAGCTCACTGCAATCTCCACCTCCCAGGTTCAAGTGATTCTCCTGCCTCAGCCTCCTAAGTAGCTGGGATCACAGGCATGTGCCACCACACCAGCTAATTTTGTATTTTTAGTAGAGACAGGGTTTCACCATCTTGGCCAGGCTGGTCTCGAACTCCTGACCTCAGGTGATCTACCAGCCTTGGCCTCCCCACCACACCGGGCCAGATTTGCCTTTTCAATACCCCTCTGTGTATGTCATTGAGGACTGTAATTCATGGCCTTCTCTGTCAGTCAAAATGAGAAAGGATAAATGTGCCTGTCAGGTTTACTGGTTCCTGGCTTTGTTTATAGTTTAAAACAAGGATCAGCAAACTTGTTCGGTTTATAAAGGGCCAAAGAGTAAATAATTTAGATTTTTTTCAGGCCACATTTGGTTTTGTCACATATTTTTTCTCTGTTGTTGATTTTTTTCTTCCATCACTTAAAAATGTAAAATCCACTCAGCCTGGATACCCTAAGTAGGCAAAAAGCCAGATTTGGCGCAAGGCCTGTAAAGTTCACCAATCCCTGGTTTAAAAATAAGCCTTTGCTGGCCAGGCACCATGGCTCACACCTATAACCCCAGCACTTTGGGAAGCTGAGATGGGTGGATCAAGAGGTCAGGAGTTCAAGACCAGCCTGGCCAAGATGGTGAAACCCTGTCTCTACTAAAAATACAAAAAATTAGCCAGGCGTGGTAGTAGGCGCCTGTAATCCCAGCTACTCGGGACGCTGAGGCAGAGAATTGAGGTGGAGACTGCAGTGAGCCAAGATCATGCCACTGCACTCCAGCCTAGACGACAGAGCAAGACTCTGTCTAAAAAAAAAAAAAAAAAAGAAACAAAAATCCTTTGCTAAAATTTTCTAAGTGACTATGTGCTAAATTAATGTTGCTCAATAAACTAAACAAAGATCTCTCATGGAGTTGATAAAGGGAAGTTCCACAGATGTTATTAGAATACAGGGAACAGAGAGAAACCTACCACGCAGAATTTAGTGGTTAATAATTAAAGTCACACAAAACTGCCAGGAATAAAACCACACTTTGAAACCCATTCTAAATCTATCGCTGGTTCATGACAGAGGTGGGCAGAAAAAGAGACAAAGGCTCGACCATTTACGGAAACAATCTCACAGAAAGATGAGCCTTACCGGTAACCCAAAATGTACTGCCTTCTTCACAGAATGCTCCAGCAGAACATAGCTATCGGATCTCTTCTGCCCCAGCACATAAAGCCAGCTCTGGCAAGAGAAATCATCACAATATGTCATAACGATGGCAACAGCTAATGTTCTAGTGAAATATCAATGTGCTCAAAAGAAATAATTTAAAAGGGACAAAATACTTGATATTTCTTGTATCTCAAATACAAGAAATATCAAGAATCTAAATGAGACCTGTCAAACAAATCAACACCATTAAAACCAGACTGAAATAAATGAGTCACTGATCTGCTTCACCTGGCAGCCTTTGAGTGGCAGGTGTTTCAGAAAAAAAGAATGAAGCCTTTATATGGCCTTTAACTGAGAAGTAAGATTCTCAGGTGCTTGTTAAGTACCTTCTGTGTTCTACTTGTGCTTGGCGATTTGGCTATTACAGGACAGTATCTCACCGGTTACTAAGTGCAGCATACACGTTTCTGTTAATGCCAGTGCTAAATGTAATAAAGGTTTTCTCTTCTTTCCGGATTTATGGCAAAAGCAAAACAGATGTCATGAATTAAGAAAGACAAGTATAGATAGGTTGCCCTTTCTGAATTCCCACAAGCACCTCACTAGTTCCCTGTTGCTGCTGAAGATCTTTGTTCCAACTGCAAAACAACCCAATTCAAATAGGGCCTTGTGGAGGCCAACTCAACCCGTGAACAAAACTCCCAAGACCAGAGGATGGCCTCACCAAACAGTGCTGGAGACACACGTGATCGTTGGACTCCTGGGCAATCCTAATTGCCTCCTGCAGGGCGAGCTCTGCCTGTTGACTAATGACAGACTAAACATTAATAATATCCGATTAACAATCACAAACATGCATAAGCAACCGTAGCAGGAAGTCATTTGTACACAGTCATCCGAGTGGAGGTCTCTGGGTTGGAAGCTGTAACTATTTCTGGGCTTATTCTCTCAGAGGCGTGCCCCAACCCCAGAAGCAAAAAACACCAACAGGGAAATATAGGACATGTCTCTTCTAAGGGGAATTTCTACGAAAAGGACATAAAGCAAAGGCTTTTATCTCTGCTCCTAAGATGTTTATTTGAAAGGTTCACTGCTGAGGGGAAAGGCAAGGAGAGGACATAATATTTTACTTTTCATGGCATTCCCTTCTGCATTATCTGAATTCTTTTCTTACTATGTGCATTTGTTACTTTTATCATTTTTTCAAAACTACCTTAGAGACAGGGTCTCCCTCTGTCACCCAGGATGCTGTTCAGTGGCACAATCCTAGCTCGCTGCAGCCTTGAATTCCTGGCCTCAAGCACTGGACCTCAGCCTCCTGAGTAGCTGGGACTACAGGAGCTCACCACCATGCTTGGCTAATTTTATTTTAAATAGAGATAGAGTCTCACTATGTTCCCCAGGCTGGTAAACTCCTGGCCTCAAGCAATCCTTCTGCCTCAGCCTCCCAAGTAACTGGGACTACAGGCTCACACCATCATGCCCAGCTAATTTTTTTAAGGAGATACAGTCTATGTTCCCCAGGCTGCTCTTGAACGTCTGGCCTCAACCGATCCTCCTTCTTTGGCCTCCCAAACTGCTGGGATTACAGGCATGAGCCATGGTGCCCAGCCCAAAGCTAGTTTTAAGAAGTATTTTGAGGAATCCCACTTCTGTAATTTTTTTTCCTTTAAATCTCTGTTCAAATATTAAGTTGACAGAGATCAAGGAGGGCTGACCTGCTATCTTTATGTTTAAACAGAGATTTTACAAATTAAAGGAGAAGGTGATGGAGTAACAATGTTACTTAGGAAAACAAGAGCCCTTCACCACCATTTCTAACCCCTTAACCTGGTCTCTCACTACAAGACATATTACAACTATGCTTAACATTGTTTTTTCCCTATCTCCCCTGAGATAAGCTCTATAAGAGGTTTTTTTTCCATTTTCACTGCTGTATCCCTAGTAACTATCCCTAGTGCCTAGTACACAGTAAATGCTCAGTAAAGAACTACAAGGATTTTCAAGAAATCCTTTTAGCTAAGAGACAAAGATTTACACAGGCCCATAGATCCAGGACCAGAAACAAAGAAGCCTGGGCCTGAGTCAATCAAGAATTAAGAAAAATGTGCACATTAATAAAAATCGACCTTTTCTCATTTATATTCTGTGCCATTAGCTGTCTATCCATTGATAATACTGAACATAAACAAATTCTGAGCTGGGTGCAGCAGTTTACACCTGTAATCCCAGCACTCTGGGAGGCCAAGGTGGGAGGCTCACTTGAGGCTAGGTGTTCAAGAACAACCTGGGCAACATGGCAAGAACTTGTCTCTATATTTTTAAAAATAAAAAGAAGAAATTCTGTTCATCAAAAGATTATTTGTATCCAGAAGGCTGTACACAAATTTCTAACCCCCAGGGGAAGCAGTTCCTAACTAAGTTAAACAGGTTACTGGCAAATATTAAAAATGGCATTGCTATTACTTTTCAGTACATAAAAAAATGAAAGAAAGGCTCTGATCAAGAGGTCATTAAATCTGGGAAGACCAAAAGAAGTTAGTTATTACAAGATATCACGGACTGTCACAAAAATCACAGTTTTGAGGAGCCTTAAACATTTTTGGATACAACTCTCGATCTGATGTTTGAATGCCCTTAAGGACACCCTTGGTCTGAGCACCCCACTGATGCCTTCCTCAGAGGGTTCTATAAGGGGAAACTGCTTCCTTACAATGAGCAGAAATATCTTGTCCTCTAACTTATACTTATTTACCAGCTCTCAATCTTGCCCAGTACCCATACCCTCGGGTAATCTAAGCTCTTTTCACGTGACCTTTTACGACATGAAGATGTCAAACACATGCTTGGATAAGACATTTTTCTCCAGGATGAACCTCTCACCTCCCTCCCACCTTATCTATATGATACAGCTTTGAATGTCTCAACACCCTGAGACAGTTCCCCACACAAGACTTGGTTTGTCTATGTCCCTTTTAAAACCTGACAACTGGGTGGGCCCAGTGCTTCACACTTGTAATCTCAGCACTTTGGAAGGCCAAGGTGGGAGAACTGCTTGAAGCCAGGAGTTTGAGACCAGTCTGGGCATTGTGGTGCATGCCTTAGTCATAGCGACTCAGGAGGCTGAGATGGACTGCTTGCTTGAGCCCAGGAGTTTGAGGGTACAGTTAGCTATGATCACATCACTGCACTCCACCCTGGGTGACAGAGTGAGACCGTGTCTCTTAAAAACAAAAACCTGACAACCAGAAATAAAAAGAATTCCCTGGGTGTTGCCTGACACACACAGAAAGGGATAGAAGTCTCAATTACTGAACTGTGGACACTATACTCCCACTAATACACGCTATGGTCTGTATTCAAAGATGCCTATAGCAGAGACCACACTTCTCTCAACTGGGAAAAAGCCACAGGGCAGGAGCGGGGTGAAGGGATCTTTCAATTAGTAATTTCCCACCTTTCACCATTATTCACATTATTTCATTATTTCCAAGATAGTCTCCATGTTCTGAAAGTTGCTTTATCTACTTAATTCTATTTACTAAAAAAAACTGATCAATTTTCCTATTTCTATTCATTGAAAACACAGGCATACGGAGGCAGCAGTATAAACCAGTGTCACCTGACTGAGCTGCCTGAATTCTATTCAAAAGCAAACGTGACTTTTAGTAAGCCTATGTAGTCTTTCATCCAGTAAAGGCACAAGTGCCTTTTGGCTTTTTGAAATACTAAAAATAGCTGCCATCCCCATTTTTTTTACCTCCAAAAAATCCTTTAGGGACTCTCTGGCCTAATGACCTAATTTCCTTTTCGCTGAATGGCCTGTTGTTCTTGGAAGTAATGAAAGAGGCCAGGCACTAAGACAGCAATGCTAAATGAGGACACCAGGGGGCAGACTATTTAGGCAGAAGGTTTTCATTAACTTCGTTCCAGTGCAGAAAAAAGTTCCCTGTATGGAAGTTATCAACTAGTCCAGGTTGATGGGTTTCTTTCTTTTCTTCTTTTTAAAAAATACATGTTTTTTAAAATGCATCACAATTAACATTCGAGAGTTCATTTCTTACATTTCTTTTCCCTTTTTTTCTCCACAAAATAGCAGATCCTTTATTGTCATCAATTAATTCAATTTGTGCATGGACGAAAGTCTATTATAAACTTACTAGTGACCGAAGCGGCAGTGCAGGGCAGCAAGATTCAGAGCGGCGTATCTCAGGCTCCGGCCATAGCCCTCCTCCCCATTACTTTTGCTTTCAGCGCCAGTAAGAATCAGACGATCAAAATAATGAAGGAGGCTGTGTGTTGAACTGAAAACATCTTGGACACGGAGGTTGTTTAAGTAGCTGAGATAATGCTAAAACAAGAAATAATCGACGTATTTTAAATGCTGTAACTATCTCTTGGGTCAGACAACTGCTGAGAGTTTCACTGGCTACAAACACTAGTGTCTCCCATGCCCTTCTAGTAAGATGGTCATAATTTAGCTTAATCTTTTCTCTAGAGGCAGAATAAAACAGCTTCTAGACACATTCCCCTAGAGGGACTCCACAAATTAAAAATGGGAGTTCCATTAGTATTTGTGTCAATTTTATCTTAAATATACTCTACTCTGCCACTGGTTACATGGGTGATAGAGGAGAATAGTGGGCCTTACCGAGTTCAAATTATCAAGGAAAACTGAGTATTCAAATTTAAAGATCCTAAAACCTGAATTCATACACAAATTATAAAATTTTTATTAATGTACAAGTTAAAACACA
This sequence comes from Callithrix jacchus, assembly GCF_049354715.1. Taxonomy (NCBI): domain Eukaryota; kingdom Metazoa; phylum Chordata; class Mammalia; order Primates; family Cebidae; genus Callithrix; species Callithrix jacchus. The sequence continues at coordinate 124,542,964 of NC_133510.1, forward strand.
TTGAGATTTACTAGTTTACTAAGTTAATTATTTTCATTTTTTTTTTAGTCACTGAAACTTCCCCAACAGGCAGATCTCAGTTACTAGGAAGCAAAATCGATACATTTCTACATTCAAATATTATCAAGAAAATTTTCCGAGTAAAAAAAATCCATTAAGGAATGGCATTATTGGAACTTTAAAAAGAGGAGAAAGGTAAAGAGTTTTTCAGCCTCAAAACTGTCGTTTGGGCTGGGCATGATGACTCATGTTTGTCATCCCAGCACTTTGGGAGGCTGAGGCAGGGAATCACCCGAGATCAGGAGACCAGCCTGGCCAACACGATGAAACCCCGTCTCTACTAAAAGTACAAAAATTAGCTGGGCATGGTGGCTCAAACCTGTATTCCCAGCACTTTGGGAGGCCGAGGCGGGCAGATAACGAGCTCAGGAGATCAAGGCCATTCTGGCCAACATGGTAAAACCCCATCTCTACTAAATGTACAAAAATTAGCTGGATGTGGTGACACGTGCCTGTAATCCCAGCTACTATGGAGGCTGAGGCAGGAGAATTGCTCGAACGCAGGAGTTGGAGGTTGCAGTGAGCTGAGATCATCACCCCACTGTACTTCAACCTGGCGACAAAGCAAGATTCCATCTCCAAAAAAAAAAAAAAAGTAGCCTTGTCATTCCTTTCCAACACAGCAACAAATTCTAGGAAAGACTTACCGCTTCAGCAAAATCAGGATTAAATTTCAACAAATTGTTTAATTCCTTCTGCAAGGAAGCTGGAGTGAGGGCCTTAGTCTCATCATTCTTTAGCAAAGAGGCCTGAAATTTAAAAATGGTAACTTAGTAGAAAGAAATGGTCAAGAAACATATGAAAAGATATACTCACTAGTATCACCTGATTATTTTCTTTTCTACAAAGGTCCTTCAGGCTCTGGCCCCTCATCTCGCCAGCCTTAGCTGGCCTTCCCTCACTCCAGGTACACTGAAGGTGGACCCTGCACATGCTCTCCTCTTGACCATACACAACACTGTTTCCTCTTTCAGAAACATGAAGCCTCCCACCCATTACTCCCCAGCCACATGCTACCCCTAGCTAAGCAAACCCACACCCACGCCTAGCTCATCCTCCGGGCCACCTGCTTCTTTCACCTTCTAGATGAGGTGAGATCCTATAAGCCCCTACATGCTCCCATAAGCCCTCTGCACTGACCCTTCCTGTAGCACTATCAAACTATAGTAAAATTGCTAGTCTGACCCCACCCCAGACTGTAAGCTCCTTTCAGGCAGGTAACATCTTTACTTCTTGCTGTACCTCCAGTGCCTGCATAGGGCCTTATGGGAGTCAGGTGCCTTGTCCCACCCCTATATATTTGTTTCATACAAGTGATATCAGCAACAATTATATGAAATATGTAGAAAATTAGCTGCAAATTAAATGTTTATATTTAACTGGGCTATAGACACTTTACTCCAATTTTACCTTGATGAGTATTTCTGTAAGTAAAGTAATTTCTAAGGGCAGGGCATGGTGGTTGATGCACGTAATCCCAACACTTTGGGAGGCAGAGGCTGAGGCAGGAGTATCGCCTGAGCCCAGGAGTTCAAGAACAATCTGGGCAATATACTGAGACCTCATCTCTATTTAAAGACAGTAATTTATTTACAAAAAATTTTTTTCAGTAAAAATCATTTTAATTCTATTGTTAATTTATATCATTATAGAAAATTATCGGCCAGGCTCAGTGGCTCATGCCTGGAATCCCAACACTTTGGGAGGCCGGGGTGGGTGGATCACCTGAGGTCAGGAAATTGAGACCATCCTGGATAACACAGTGAAACCCCATCTCTACTAAAAATACAAAAAATTAGCCGGGCATGGTGGCAAGTGTCTGCAATCCCAGCTACTCGGGAGGCTGAGGCAGGAGAATAGCTTGAATCCAGGAGGCAGATGTTACAGTGAGCCAAGATCGTACCATAGCACACCAGCCTGGGCAACAGAGCAAAGTTTCGTCTCAAAAGAAAAAAAAAATTATTATGTAGGCATAGTATGGAGAAAAAAAAACTAAAAATACAGAAAAGCTACAGAAGAAAGCAAAAATCTTCTGCAATCACACCGCCCAGAAACAACATTATTAATATTTTAGTGTATATTATCTTTGTTCTGTATGTATGTGTGTATATATACATAAGTTACATGTCATATTCTAATTTTGTTAAAAATATAATGTGTATACACATTAACTTTATAATACAGCCATATTATAAACCTATATTGTGTATACACATAATTTTTTTTTTTTAGACAGATTTTCACTCAGTCACCAGGCTGGAGTGCAGTGGTGTGATCTTGGCTCACTGCAACTTCTGGCTCCCTGGTTCAATCAATTCTCCTGCCTCAGCCTCCCAAGTAGCTGGAACTACAGGCGTGCGCCCCCATATTCAGCTAATTTTTGCATTTTTAGGAGAGATGGAGTTTCACCATGTTGGCCAGGATGTTCTCAATCTCTTGACCTCATGATCCGCCCGCCTCAGCCTCCCAAAGCGCTGGGCTTACAGGTGTGAGCCACCTCGCCCAGCCAACGCATTATATTTTTAACAAAATCAGAATATGATATGTAACTTTAATTCTATTATTTTAATACTGTAAACTTTGTCTCATCATCAAATAGTCTCAGAAAATATGATTTCTTTTTTTTTTCTTTTTTTAGAGACAGAGTCTTGCTCTGTTGCCCAGGCTGGAGTACAGTGGCACAATCTTGGCTCACTGCAACCTCCACTTGCCAGATTCAAGAGATTCTCCTGCCTCAGCTTCCCAAGTAGCTGGTATTACAGGTGTCCACCACCACACCTGGCTAATTTTTTGTATTTTTAGTAGACAGTGCTTCACCATATTGGATAGGCTGGTCTCGAACTCCTGACCTCAGGTGATCCACCTGCCTCAGCCTCCCAAGTGGCTGGAACTACAGGCACGTGCCACCATGCCCAGCTAATTTTTGTATTTAAATAGAGACGGGATTTCACCATGCTGGTCAGGCTCAAACTCCTGACCTCAAATGTTCTGCCACCTGGGCCTCCCAAAGTGCTTGGATTATAGGCGTGGGACACCACACCCGTCCTGTTTGCCTGTTAATTATGTTAAAATAAGTCTTGACATGGAGACGCTTTTAATTTTTATCTGAAAATCAAATTATCTTCTCTTACATGTTTTCTTCCACAGCTTTCCTTTTTTTTTTTTTTTAAGATGGAGTTTTGGGGCCGGGCGCAGTGGCTCACGCCTGTAATCCTAGCACTTTGGGAGGCCGAGGCGGGTGGATCACGAGGTCGAGAGATCGAGACCATCCTGGTCGAAATGGTGAAACCCCGTCTCTACTAAAGATACAAAAAATTAGCTGGGCACAGTGGCGCATGCCTGTAATCCCAGCTACTCGGGAGGCTGAGGCAGGAGAATTGCCTGAACCCAGGAGGCGGAGGTTGCGTTGCGGTGAGCGGAGATGGTGCCATCGCATTCCAGCCTGGGTAACAAGAGCGAAACTCCGTCTAAAAAAAAAAAAGATGGAATTTTGGGCCAGGCATGGTGGCTCACGCCTATAATCCCAGCACTTTGGGAGGCCGAGGCGGGTGGATCACAAGGTCAAGAGATCGAGACCATCCTGGTCAACATGGTGAAACCTCATCTCTACTAAAAATACAAAAATTAGCTGGGCATGGGTGGCGTGTGCCTATAGTCCCAGCTTCTTGGGAGGCTGAGGTAGGAGAATTGCTTGAACTCAGGAGGCAGAGGTTGCGGTGGACCGAGATTGCACCATTGCACTCCGGCCTGGGTAACAAGAGCGAAACTCCATCTCAAAAAAAAAAAAAAAAAAAGATGGAGTTTTATTCTTGTTGCCCAGGGTGGAGTGCAGTGGTGTGATCTCAGCTCACTGCAACCACTGCTTCTCAGGTTCAAGAGATTCTCCTGCCTCTGCCTCTGAAGTATTCCACAACTTTTATGTTAGAAAGTTCTGGCAGGGCACAGCGGCCCACACCTGTAATCCCAGCCCTTTGAGAGGCCAAGGTGGGTGGATCACCTGAGGTCACAAGTTCAAGACCTGCCTGGCCAACATGGCAAAACCCCATCTCTACTAAAACTACAAAAATTACCTGGTGTGGTGGTACACACCTGTAATCCCAGCTACTCAGGAGGCTGAGGCAGGAGAATCACTTCAACCCGAGTGGCAGAGGCTGCAATGAGCTGAGATCATGCCACTGCACATCAGCCTCGGTGACAGAGTGAGACTGTCTCAAAAAATAAAGAAATAAGCTTTGGCTGTGGCCAAGCACAATGGCTCACGTTGTGTAATCCAAACATTTTGGTAGGCCAAGGCAGGCAGATCACTTCAGGTCAAGAGTTCAAGACCAGCCTGGCCAACATGGTGAAACCCCATCTCTACTAAAAATACATGAATTAACTGGGTATGGAGCCGTGCACCTGTAGTCCCAGCTACTCCTGAGGCTGAGGCACAAGAATTGCTTGAAACTGAGAGACAGGTTGCAGCGAGTTGAGATCACACCACTACACTCCAGCCTGGGCAACAACATAGTGAGATGCAGTTGCAAAGAAAAAGAAAAGAAAAACCAGTTTTGACTGGGCGCCACGGCTCACGCCTGTAATCCCAGGACTTTGGGAAGCTGAGGTAGGAAGATCACCTGAGGTCGGGAGTTGGAGACCAGCCTAGCCAATGTGGTGAAACCCCATCTCTACTAAAAATACATAAATTAGCTGAGTGTGATGCTGCACGCCTGTAATCCCAGCTACTTGGGAGGATGAGGTACAAGAATAGCTTGAACCCGGGAGGCAGAGGCTGCAGTAAGCCGAGATTGTGTCACTGCACTCCAGCCTGGGCAACGCTCTAGAATGGGCGACAGAGTGAGATTTCTGTCTCAAAAAAAGAAAGAGAGAAATGTTTGGAGCAAAGTATATTACTATCTGCAACTGGAATTATTTATTTTTAAAAAGATGAAATGGGCCAGGCGCGGTGGCTCAAGCCTGTAATTACAGCACTTTGGGAGGCCGAGGCGGGTGGATTACGAGGTCAACAGATCGAGACCATCCTGGTCAACATGGTGAAACCCTGTCTCTACTAAAAATACAAAAAATTAGCTGGGCATGGTGGCGCATGCCTGTAATTCCAGCTACTTGGGAGGCTGAGGCAGGAGAATTGCCTGAACCCAGGAAGCGGAGGTTGCGGTGAGCCAAGATCGCACCATTGCACTCCAGCCCGGGTAACATGAGGGAAACTCCGTCTCAAAAAAAAAAAAAAAAAGATGAAATGGTGGCTGGATAGAGGTTGGTTAGATAAGTAATAAATAGGAAAATAATATTAATTGTAGAATCGAAGTAACAGGTACCATACATTGCTTTTCAGGCTCTCTTTATGTTTGAAAATGTTTACAATAAAATGTTGAGAGAAGGGAAGCAAGTCTTTTAAATCACACAGTTTTAGTCATATATCATTACTAAATGAACCTGGATTATAATTTTAATAGAAAAATAAAATCACACACAAAATAGGAAGGGGCACAAAGCTACAAGTGCATCGTCACTGAGGCAGAGAGGACCAAGAGTAAAGGCTGACACAGATTCCCTAAGAAACCTTCTCACGTAGCAGGCCTATGCCATGACCGCGTCACAGGACCAGAAGAGAAGGTCATGATAAATTACAGAATTAACATACCTGTTGAGAAAGAAAAAATTCTGCTTGTTTTTGGGACAGAGGCCCACTGCAGGATACCTCCTCTTCTCTGGAAAAAATTAAAAAAAAAAAAAAAAAAAGTAAAGAATTACACAAAAGTGAAAATGACAACATTTATAAAATCAAGCAGACTCTTATAGCAAAAGAGTACAAAAAATTTAATTCTCTCCTGAGAAATAGGATAGAAAAGCTTCAAAAGTGATGTTGAGTTCAATACACAGAGCCCAGAAAGAAGCCCTGGCATGCACAGTCAAATGATTTGGGAAGAGCGCCAAGACCATCTGATAGAGAAAGGACAGCCTTTCCAACCAGTGACGCTGGGGAAACTGCACATCCACATGCAAAAGAATGAAGTTAGACCCTTATCTAATACCATATAAAAATTAACTCACAAGGAATCAAAGACGTAAATGAGAGGCCGAAAACTATAAAACTCTTAGAAGATCTGACTTCCACCTGCTAGTAATAAAAAATAAACAGGCCGGGTGTGGTGGCTCAAGCCTGTAATCCCAGCACTTTGGGAGGCCGAGGCGGGTGGATCACGAGGTCAAGAGATCGAGACCATCCTGGTCAACATGGTGAAACCCCATCTCTACTAAAAATACAAAAAATTAGCTGGGCATGGTGGCACATGCCTGTAATCCCAGCTACTCAGGAGGCTGAGGCAGGAGAATTGCCTGAACCCAGGAGGCGGAGGTTGCGGTGAGCCGAGATTGCGCCATTGCACTCCAGTCTGGGTAGCAAGAGCGAAACTCCATCTCAAAAATAAATAAATAAATAAAATAAACAATAAATTTTTAAATAAAAAATCTGTAAAACTTTCAGAAGAAACATAGAGGGAAAGCTTCACAACACTAGATGTGGCAATGCTGCCTTGGATGACACTAATGGCACATGCACGCTGGGTGTGATGGCTTACGCCTATAATCCAATCACTGTAGGAAGCTGAGGCAAGAGGCTCACTTGAGCCCAGGAGTTTAAGACTAGCCTCAGCAACAGAGCAAGACCCTATCTCTATTAAACATTTTAAAAATTTAAATTTAAAAAGAACTACAGGCACAGGTAATAACAACAAAAAACAGACAAACTGAACTTTATAAAATTAAAAAATGTTGTGTATTAAAAGACAATCTAAACAGAGAGAAAAGGTAAAATATTTGCAAACATGTGAGCTTATAATAGCAACACTGCACTCTAACCTGGATGACACAGTGAGACCCTGTCTCAAAAAGAAAATGCTTCTCCAGCGCTTTGGGAGGCTGAGGTGTCAGGATCACTTGAGTCCAGGAATTCGAGATGAGCCTAGGCAACATAGTGAGACCCTGCCTCTACAAAAAGAAAAGAAAAGGAAAGAAAAAAACCCACAATAGCTGAGTGTGGTAGGCACACCTGTAGTCCCAGCTACTTGACAGGCTGAAGCAGGAGGATCTCTTGAGCCCAGGAGCTGGAGGAAGAATGCAGCGAGCTATGACCACAGCACCGCACAGAAGCCCGGGCAACAGAGTGAGACTATGTCTCAAATTAAAAAAAAAAAAGAAAGGAAAGAAAGAAATATACATCCTGCAAAATAAAAACGTTCTCTAACAAAGTAATTTCTTTTTAGACAAATAATCATAGTCATTAGTTAGATGTAAATTTAAAGAATACATTTCTTCAATATTCATGATGAAATTCAGTTTCCTAAATGTGCACGGTTTTCTGAAACCATAGACTTTTACAGTAAATCTACTGGATTATACATAAATGACTTCTAAAATAAGATAATAAAAAGATGGAATTAGACCTAAATAAATCAAGTTAAAAGAAAACCAACCCAAATAAGAAAAGTCTGAATTTTAACATTTCTTAGAAGTGGTACTTTGCTACTTTTAGCATATAAAGTAGCTAGTAAAAAGATTACACTATAGCCTAGAAGCAGTTCTTAGGTGAAAACTAAAAGAGAAAGTAGAGAACGATAACAGTTACCGTTTCCAGGCACAGTTCTCAGCACTTTATATGAATTTATCGCTTAATTCTCAAAGCCCTCTGGGGAAGTGGCATGAGCCTCACCTTGCAGATGAAGAGCTCAAAGCACAGAAGGGGTAACTAACTTGCCCAAGGTCTCACAGACCAAAGGCAGAGGAGCAGCAGGCAAACCTGGGGGTCTGGCTGCAGAGCCAAACTCTTAACCCCACACTATACTGCCTTTCCACCAGACAAGAAGCATTTGTAAGGAAATGAGTTTTGGGGAGCACTTAATGGTACTATTATCCTCTTGCTCCCAATATATGCTGAACAAATCATGTAACAGTAAAAAAGCTACTCATAGAAAGTGCAAGAAACATTCCCCATCTATACACAATGTCACCCCACCCCCAACCCAGGGATTACAGTAGCCTAACAGCCTGCAATGCAGTAAATTATAAGTTCCCAGGAAATAATAAGGTGCCCACCCTATCCACCTCCTTAGGGCAGGTGAGGTTTATTTCCCTCAGAGCTCTGAAGAATGTATCTGTTTACTTGTCAGTCTTCCTCACCAGACCACAGGATCTTTGACAGCAGGGAATAAATATATATATCCTTTTGCCTGCAAGTACGAGTAGTTTATTTGGAAGCAATCCCAGATAACAGTAGTTGAGGAAGAGAAAGTGAAAGAGCAAAAGGAAGGACAGTTAATACAAAGTATGTTACTGGGCCAGTTACCAGTATGGGTGATGGACTATATATTGATTCCCTGCATGCAATTCATCCAATATTCAGTTACAGAACACATTCTATGAGTCGGGCACTCTACTAAGCACTGGGGAAAGGTGACGAAACAAGACAGAGAAGGGTCTTAGCTCTCAAGGGGTGAAAAGGCAGAGGTAACAGATAAGCAAGTAAATTAAGAAGGTTACTTAGTGATGAGAGGTACCGAGGAATAAAGAAATAGACAGTATTTGGGGCTGGGCACAATGGCTCATGCCTGTAATCCCAGCACTTTGAGAGTCCAAGGCAAGTGGATTACCTGAGGTCAGGAGTTCGAGACCAGCCTGGCCAACATGGTGAAACCCCATCTCTATTAAAAACACAAAAAAATTAGCTAGGTGTCGGGGTGGGCGCCTGTAATCCCGGCTACTTGGGAGGTGGAGTCAGGACAATTGCTTGAACACAGGAAGCAGAGGCTGCAAGGAGCCGAGATTACACCATTGCACTCCAGGCTGGGCGACAGCAGGACTCCATCTCAAAAACAAAAAAAAAAAAAAAGAAAGAAAAGAAAGAAAAGAAAAGAAAAGAAAGAAAGAGGGAAAGAAAGAAAGAAAGAAAGAAAGAGGGAAAGAAAGAAAGAAAGAAAGAAACTATTTGGGATAGGGGCGACCTCATGGTCAAGGAGGCCTGTCTGAGGAAACCTGAGCTGAGATCTGAATGGTGAAAGGGAGCACACGAGGTGAAAAGCCAGGGAAGGGCATTCCAGGCAACCTAAGGCAGAAACTGATTGGATTAGGCAAGAAACTGAAGGAAAGCCAGAGTAGTCATGATGCTGAGAGTGAAGGGGAAGTAAAGAGAAAGAGGTCAGAGAAGATCCTTGGGCCAAGTTATCCAGGCACTGAGGCCATGCTGAGCTCAGACTCCTCTCTAGGTTCCAAAGGCTTGGGCGGAAGAGTGCTGGGATCTGATTACTATTCTTAGGGGCTTCCCCAGATGCTGTCTGAAGAACAGACGTAAGGAGACAGGAGTTAAGTCAAGGAGAAAGTTAGGCTAGTGCAGATTTGGTGAGTGTATTTGATAGAGATCTGGTGCTTAGACTCCAGGGGGATCAGTGGCCCTGAGATAAGTGAACAAGTTCCAAACACAGCAGGGAGGAAAGACTGGCCGGATCTGCTGAGGGACTGGGGTGAAGGACAGGGAGGAATCAAGGACACTACTGTGTTTTAGGCTTGACCAACTAGGTGAGCAACTTCCTCACAGCAACTTCCTTAGAGGTTAGACCTCAGAGGGCGTTCGATAAATTTTCACTGAATTCATCAACTGTTACTTCACTCTGATGTAACCAACAATGCCAGTCAGGGACCCAGCAGAAAACAAAGAACACACTCAAACTGAGTAGTCTGAGAAGGGCTTAACAAAGGATCAAGTTACAAACGCAAGGGAAAGGACAGAGAAGTCATAAGAGACAACACAGTCCCCAGGACTGACAACAGTAGGGTACCTTTCACCTCGGGCCTGTAGACACTTGCTCCTAGTTACCAAGCCCCCTGAAGGAGTACAGAGAGGGTGACCTGACAGAAGCTGTGACCCTACAGCCAGCCCCCCAGGACCCTCAAGGAACGGAGCCAATCAATCTACACTCCGACCTCATCCTCCCTGGCCCTGGGGATTTCCCACCAGTGCCTCCCATTGGCCAATCAGAAGTCAAAGGGAAAGGGACCCACCCATGCAGCCCTTATCAGTTAACTCCCAGATCTGGAGAGGAAAGGGCAGAGCCAGCACATGAACTCTAACTGAATAAGGACTTACTATACTTGAAATTACACTATTTCACAGGAAAAGGATCCCTGACAGAAAAACCCAAATTACCTGACAGACACATCAAGTTCCTCTTTTTCCATTTTTCTTTCACCCTCATCTCTACCGGTCAGTTCCATATCAGCATCCTCCACTGTCTTCTTCTCACCGTTCTGGAAGTACTGCTGAAGGGCCGTGTACAGTTTAAACACTTGGCTGAAAGAAAGCTTACTGTAGGCCAAGATCATGTGACGCAGAAACAAACCTACAAAATAAGACCAGAGACAAGGGGAAGGCATGAACTGACATCCAGGCTCCACAATGGCAGCTCCACAAGGGCAAAGGCTGTTTGCTGCAATCCTTCCTTCAGAAGAGCAAGAAAGAGACACTTGCAGCTGCCGTGCCCTCCTCCTGGAACGTTCTTCCCCAGTCCTTTACAAAGCTGGTTTCTTCTTATTCAGGGCTCAATCCGCCCACCCCTCCTCCACCTGAAGTCTGCCACTTTACTTTCTTCATGGCTGTTATACTATCTGAAATCATCTTACTTATGTGTTTACTTTTACCATCTGACTCCCCCCACCAGAGGTGATCTCCGTAAGAGGAAATTCCATGTCTATCTTACACGTACAGAGCCTGGCACATAGGAAGAGACAGAGAAATAGCTCATGCCAAACAACATAAAAATTACCACGAAAAAAAGCCAGAGGGATAGAGCATGGGATAAAGCATCAAAGAAACACCATGTATGCCCTCACTTTGCATACTGTATCAATAATGTTATTTTTACTTACCTCTCTTCATAAGTCTGGGCTGGTGACCCTCACTTACAGATGGACCATGCAGGCAAGTGATCCAGAGGACTGTGAGAAAGAGCTGGGAACCCCCAAAAACCCCAGGACCAGGCTCTGACTCTTACTATTGTAGACAAAACAGAAGGTGCTTTTCCACAGTTAATTATTTAAATATAGATCAAAACAGCAAGGCAATAAATACAAACTGCAACACCTCCAACATCCCCACGGTTTCTGTTCACAGACAGAGCAGGGTAGTGACAGACATGACTTAGAAAGCTGCTCACTTCAATGAAAATACTCTCTGCTCTTCGTGGAAGAGTTTCATACCTACTACACTTGTTTTGTGAACCTCTGGTTCAGTTCCAGAGAAAGAATCTGAAAGGTCATCAAAAAATTGTTCCATATCCTTCAACTCGCCTTCAGCCATCAGTTTGATTCTGAATGAGAAAATCGAGGTGCATATTTTAGAAAGGCCCTTTGAACAACTCCCCATGCTTCATATTCCTCAATTATCTCAAATAATGTATTTTACAGGCAATTCAGAATTGTAAAGAATAAGATGGATCCATAAAAAAATAATAAAATTTGGGGAAAAAGCTATGAAACAGTATGTTTAATGTTATCCATTTTTCAGTCAGGCATGGCGGCTCACACTTGTAATCCCAGCACTTTGGGAGGCAGAGGCAGATGGATCACTTGAGCCCAGGAGTTCAAGGCCAGCCTAGTCAACACAGAAAAACCCCACCTCTACTAAAAACACAAAAAATTAGCCGGGTTTCATGCTGTATGCTTGTAGTCCAGCTACTCGGGAGCCTGAGATGGGAAGATCACCTGAGCTCGGGAAGTCCAGGCTGCAGTGAGCCCTGACTGCACCACTGCATTCCAGCCTGGGCCAAAGAGTGAGACCCTGTCTCAAAAAAAAAAAAAAAAAGCTATCCATTTTTCAACAACAACAAAACTAAGTAAAGGTTCTTGGGAAAACAACGTAGAATAATAAAGGGGTGTGTGTGTGTGTGTGTGTGTGTGTGTGTGTGTATATATATATTTTTTTTTTTTTTAGAGATGGGGTTTCACCATGTTGGTCAGGCTGGTCTTGAGCTCCTGACCTCGTGATCCGCCCACCTTGGCCTCCCAAAGTGCTGGGATTACAGGTGTGAGCCACCGTGCCTGGCCCTAATAAAGTTATATTTTTAAAAGAATTAATTACCACATACCCTTTTGTAATTTTGATCTACCTTGACACCTTTTCATATATAAAGAAGAAAATGAAGTTTACCTGATCTGCACTGAATTTGCCAGCTGTGGACAAGATTCTTCAATTAACCTGTATAGTTTTGACAGTGTAATATCTGGGCCCTGTATAAAGGAGAGATAGGGAGGTACAGATACATTTTAAAGAGCTGTAGACTGGTAAGGAACTGCAAACATAAACTCATTTATCAACCCCTCTGCTTTAATAATCACTCCAAATAAGCACATAGGGATTTTTCTATCTACCTAAAACAGTAAAGTAATATTTCACACGTGCATACCATTTTTGTTTAGTCAGTCTAGAATAGAAAAAAAGCACAGGATCTATAGTCTGAGGATCCACTGATCCTTCCCTCTTAGCTTTGTAATCATGGCAAAATTGTGACCTCTGAGTCCTAGTTTCCTTCATCAATAAAATGGAGATAACAGTATCTCCCTTGTTTGGGGCAAAGATTAAATAAGATAATACAAAGTACACTGGAAAACACTATACAATAAGAGTTCCATTTTTCACAAACATAATCTCATTTGATTTTGTCCCAAACCTTGTAAGGTAGGCAGACATACTATGTGCTGAAGTCCATAAAGAGTACCACAAGAGGCTGGGCATGGTGACTCACACTATAATCCCAACACTTTGGGAGGCTGAGGCGGGCAGATCACCTGAGGTCAGGAGTTCGAGACCAACCTGGTCAACATGGCAAAACCCTGTCTCTACTAAAAACACAAAAATTGGAGAGAGAGCCAAGATGGCTGATTACTAGCAGCTCAGGATTGTAACTCCCAGTGAAAGCGCAAAGAACGAAAGGATGCCACACTTTTTTGTTGCTCACAGACCAGGAGATTCCCAGCAGAGGAGCCCCACGGGTCGCCAGCGCAACTCTTGTGGCCGGCGCAGCAGTTCTTGGTGCAGAGTAAACAGGACTGGGTCCCCTTCTGGTCAACATTTGGACCTCCGGGAAGGCAGTCACCTATTCATCTGACTGAAAAAGGGACTCAAGAAGGAAGCCAGACCAGAGATTCCCCGGCAGAAAAGCACCATGAATCTTAACACCACTGTTTTAGCCGGCGCAGTGGGTTGCTCAGATTCCAGCACTGCGAATCAACAGGTTGGACGTCCACTCAGAGACCTAATTTGAAAGTCGGTAATTACAAAGACCACAGGTGGATAAATTTACAATGACGGGAAGAAACCAGCGTAAAAAGGCTGAGGATACCCAAAATCAGAATGCCTCTCCCTCTACAGGGGATCGCAGTTCCTCACCAAAAAGGGAACAAGGCCTGATGGAGAACAAGTGCATCCCATTAACAGAATCAGGCTTCAGAAGGTGGATAATAAGAAACTTCTGTGAGTTAAAAGAACATGTTCTAGCCCAATGTAAAGAAACTAAGAACCTTGAAAAAAGGTTTGACAAAATCCTAAAGAGAATAGACAATTTAGAGAGGAATATAAGTGAATTAGTGAAACTGAAGAATACAATAGGAGAACCCCACGAGTATGCACAGGTTTTAACACTCGAATTGATCAAGCAGAAGAAAGGATATCAGAGGTCAAAGACCAACTTAATGAAATGAAACGAGAAGACAAGATTAGAGAAGAAAAAGTAAAAAGGAATGAGCAAAGTCTCCAAGAAATATGGGACTATGTGAAAAGACCTAATTTACGTTTGATAGGTGTATCTGAATGTCATGAAGAGAATGAATCCAAGCTGGAAAAGATTCTTCAGGACATTATTCAGGAAAACTTTCCCAACCTAGTAAGTTGGGACAATACTCAACTCCAGGTAATACAGAGAACACCACAAAGATATTCCTCAAGTAGAGCAACCTCAAGACACTTAATTGTTAGATTCACCAGGGTTGAAATAAAGGAGAAAATTCTAAGGGCAGCTAGAGAGAAAGGTCAGGTTACCCATAAAGGGAAGCCTATCAGACTCACAGCAGATCTCTCAGCAGAAACCCTACAAGCTAGAAGAGAGTAGGGGTCAATATTCAACATCCTCAAAGAAAAGAATTTTCAACCCAGAATCTCATATCCAGCCAAACTAAGCTTTATAAATGAAGGAAAAATAAAATTTTTCACAAACAAGCAAGTACTCAAGAGATTTCATCACCACCAGGCCTGCTTTACGAGAGCTTCTGAAAGAAGCACTACACACAGAAAGGAACAACCAGTATCAGTCATCCCAAAAACTTACCAAAAGATAAAGGGTATCTCCATAATGAAGTATTTATATCAACTAATGGGCAAAGTAGCCAGCCAGCATTAAATGACAATATTAAACTCACAAATATCAATATTAATCCTGAATTTAAATGGATTAAATGCCCCAATCAAAGACACAGACAGGCAAACTGAATAAAAAGTCAAAGCACATCGGCACACTGTATCCAGATCCATCTCATAAGCAAGGACACAAAGACTCAAACCAAAAGGTTGGAGGAAGACCCACCAATCAAATGGAGAGGAGAGAAAAACAAAACAAACAAACAAAAAAAACCCAGGAATTGTAACTTTCGTCTCTGACAAAATAGACTACAATAGTAACCAAGACTAAAAGAAACAAAGGACATTACATAATGATAAAAAGATCAATGCAACAACAGGAGTCAATGATCATAAATATATATGCACCCAATATAGGGGCACCCAGATACATAAGACAAGTTCTTAATGACTTATAAAGAGACTCGGACTCCTGCACAATAATAGCAGGAGACTTTGACACCACATTGTTAATATTCGACGGATCAATGAGATAGAAATTAACAGGAACATCTATGATTTGAACTCAGACCTGGAACAAGTAAACTCAGTGAATATTTATAGAATTCTTGACCCCAGGTCCACAGAACATACATGTTTCTCAGTATCACATTACACCTATTTTGAAAGTGACCACATAATTGGAAGTAAATCACTCTTCAGCATTTGCATAGCATTTCACAGACTTAAATGAAATATTGGTTGGCTGTTTGTTTGTTATTTTCTTTCCTTATTCCTTCCTGTCTCCCCTGTTAAGCACAATTATTGGCATAAAAGAGGTTTTTAATACCTACTTTTAGATTGCATTCCAGCCTGGGCAATAGAACAAGACTCCTGTTCTCTCTCCCCCTTTCTCTTTTTCTTTCTTTCAAAAAAAGGTTTCAGGTTCATATCCACTAAATTCAGTATGTTCCTCTTGTTTGAATTCCAATTTGAACAAGCCAAAAAAAAAAAAAAAAAACCCACAAAAATTAGCCAGATGTGCTAGCACACGCCTGTAGTCCCAGCTACTTGGGAGGCTGGGAGGCAGAGGTTGCAGCAAGCCAACATCGCACAACTGCACTCCAACCTGGGCAACAAAGCAAGACTTCGTCTCAAAGAAGAAAAAAGGAGTACCACAAGGAGCATGCAACCTCAGCTACTTAAAGTCTAGTTGAGATGTAAAATTAAATACTGAATCTTTTTTGGAGAATAAGGTGACTATATATATGCCAACGTTAGATGTGGATAACCCAGCGATTGCACTTCTAGGGAAGTTATTTTGGCATGAAAATTGGTTTGAAATGAAGAAAAACTAAAAAGAGCCTGTCAGTCCAGTAACGACTCAATTCATAATACAGAGTTAAATTATGTTGCTTTTCTTACTGTGAAGTATAGTGCAGCCATTAAAAAGACTATTCAGGGCTGGCTGCAGTGGCTCACGTCTATAATACCAGTACTTTGGGAGGCTAAGACAGGTGGATCACTTGAGATTAGGTGTTCAAGACCAGCCTGGTCAACATAGTAAACCTGTCTCTACTGAAAATGTAAAAATTAGCCGAGCATGGTGAGATTGTGCTATTGTACCCCAGCCAGGGTGACAGAGTGAAACTCTGTCTCAAAAAAAAAAAAAGATTATTCAAAAGTGCTGACATGGGCAAGGTACGGTGGCTCACACCTGCAACCCCAGCACTCTGGGAGACTGAGGCGGATGGATCACTTGAGGCCAGGAGTTCAAGACCAGCCTGGCCAACATGGTGAAACCATGTCTCTACTAAAAATACCCAAAAATGGATCTGGGTGTTATGGCACACTACTGTAATCCCAGCTAATTGGGAGACTGAGGCACAAAAATCATTTGAACCCAGGAGGTGGAGGTTGCAATGAATCGAGATCGAGTCACTGAACTCCAGCCTAGGAAACAGAGTGAGACTGTCTCAAAAAAAGAAACATGCTGACACAGAAAGATCTTTAACACTTGTTAAGTTTAAGGAGCAAGCTGTAGAACAAAAGAAGTGTTTACATAAAAAAAAGCAAGATGAAATTAGAAGTATACATCTATATAGACACATACACACCTATAATCATATGCATCTAGAAAGATACATTCCAAACTGGCACTCAATAAACAGTTAAATAAATTCACAGTAACGATAATCTCTAAGAGAAAACAGGATTGGAAGGCATGCAGAATTATAACTTTTCTTTTTTGTTTTTTTTTTTTTGTTGTTGTTGTTGTTGTTTGTTTTTTTGGAGACAGAGTCTTGCTCTGTCGCCCAGGCTACAGCATAATGGCACAATCTCGGCTCACTGCAACTCCGACTCCCAGGTTCAAGCGATTCTCCTGCCTCAGCCTCCCAAGTAGCTGGGATTACAGGCTTCCACCACCTCGCCCAGCTAATTTTTTATATGTTAGTAGAGATGGGAGTTTCACTGTGTTGCCCAGGCTGGTCTCAAAGTCCTGACCTCGTGATCCACCAACCTCGGCCTCCCAAAGTGCTGGGATTACAGGAGTGAGCCACCACGCCCGGCCAGAACTATACCTTTTCACTCCATCAAGTTCTATATTCCTGTATTTGACGTTGTTTACAACAAAACTTTATATATAAGCACACACCACCATGCTCAACTAATTATTATTATTATTATTATTATTATCATTATTACTTTTGGGATTGGAGTTTTGCTCTTATTGCGCAGGCTAGAGTGCAATGGCATGATCTTGACTCACTGCAACCTCCACCTCCCAGGTTCAAGTGATTCTCCTGCCTCAGCCTCTGGAGTAGCTAGGATTACAGGTGACCGCTACCACACCTGGCTAATTTTTTGTATTTTTAGTAGAGACAGGGTTTCACCATGTTGGTCAGTCTGGTCTCAAACCCCTGACCTCAAGTAATCCACATGCCTTAGCCTCCCGATGTGTTGGGATTACAGGCGTGAGCCACTGTGCCTGGCCCAGCTAATTAAAAAAAATTTTTTGGAGACACAGGGTGTCCCTATGTTGCCCAGGCTGTTCTTGAACTCCTAAGCTCAAGTGATCCTCCCATCCCGGCCTCCCAAGTCTAGGCACCCAGCCAAATATTAACTAATTTAAGAAGTCAAACAGTTAGTAAAGGAGTTGAGGTCTGGCTGGAATGCTACTAGATGAATTCGACATATAGTTTGATTAGGAGTATACAGTAAGGGGGCCAGGTGTGGTGGCTCATGCCTGTAATCCCAGAACTTTGGGAGGCTGGGTGAGGCAGGTGGATCCCTTGAGCCCAGGAGTTCAAGATTAGTCTGAGCAACATAGGGAGACCTCATCTCTACTAAAATTTAAAAATTAGCTAGGTGTGTTGGCAGGTGCCTGTAGTACCAGTTACTCAGAAAACTGAGGTAGGAGGACAGCTTGAGCCCAGGAGGTAGAGGCTGTCGTAAGCTATGATCACGCCATGACACTCCAGCCCAGACGACTGGGCAAGCAAGATCCCTCTGCTCTAAAAAATAATAATAAATTTAAAAATAAGAAATGAAATAACTAGTAATTAGCCAGGTAAAAACCTAAAAAGGAGAATTCCAAATAGCATGAGCAGGAAGGTGAAAGTTAAGAAACCAGAATCATTGTTTCTCTTTCTTTCCCTTCCTCCCTTCCTTCCTTCCTTCCTTCCTTCCTTCCTCCTTTCTTCCTCCTTTCTTTCCTGTCCTTCCTTTCCCTTTTTCCTCTCTTTCTTTCTTTCTTTCTTTCTCTCTTTCTTTCAAGACCGATGCCCAGGCTGGAGTGCAGTGATGTGGTCTCGGCTCACTGCAACCTCCACATCCTGGGTTCACACGATTCTCCTGCCTCAGCCTCCAGAGTAGCAGAGACTAAAGGCGCACACCACGATGCCCAGCTTATTTTTTTGCATTTTTTAGTAGAGATGGGGTTTCACCATGTTGGCCAGGCCAAATGCCTGACCTCAAGTGATCTGCCCAACTCGGCCTCCCAAAGTGCTGGGATTATAGATGTGAGCCACTGCACCAGGCCTCTCTATTTATCAAAATTTTAATATTATAACTTTTTTTTTTTTTGAGACGGAGTTTCGCTGTTGTTACCCAGACTGGAGTGCAATGGCACGATCGCGGCTCACTGCAACCTTCGCCTTCTGGATTCAAGCAATTCTCCTGCCTCAGCCTCCCCAGTAGCTGGGACTACAGGCACACACTACCATGCCCGGCTAATTTTTGTATTTTTAGGAGACAGGGTTTCACCTTGTTGACCAGGATGGTCTCGATCTCTTGACCTCGTGATCCACCCGCCTCGGCCTCCCAAAGTGCTGGGATTATAGGTGTGAGCCACTGCACCTGGCCTTTTTTTTTTTTTTTTTTTTAAGACAAGGTTTCACCATGTTGGTCAGGCTGGTCTTGAACTCCTGACCTCAGGTGATCCGCCGACTTGGCCTCCAAAGTGCTTGGATTACAGGCATGAGCCACTGCACCCGGCCAACTTTTTTTAATAATGGAGGGAAATGCATTTATAATAGTAGCAAACATGGCTAACACTGGAAGCTACAAGTTATAAAGACACCCCTTTTATTTAACTGGGTAGGTCTCCTAACCATGGTGTCCTCAGTTCTCCCCTCCTCCCATTCCCCCCACTCACATATACAAGTGATAATTTCTTTAAACCCTTTATAAACTATACTAAAGAATATAAATGCAACTCTAGATACCCATTTTATTAGGTTTACCTATTAAGATCTCATAACATGGAGGCCCAGGACCCCAGATCTGTTTCTGCCATCACTACTCAACAGGCAATGCTTATCAAGGCACAGCTTGACACTTTAAGAAATCGTCTCAATTTACCAGAGTGCACTCATCCACCTCTATTGCATTTCATTCATTTTACAAGTAACTATTCAGGCATTCTAAGAAGCTTTGGGGATGTACAGGTAAACAAAAACAGGACTAAGTACTAACCTCATGGACATTACCATCTAATGGGGGGAGAAGGACATCTATCACATAATCATGAATATAAATGGAAAAACCGCAACCGATATAGGGGAAAGTATATGCCCTCGTAAGAACACACTAAAATGAAAATACTAGTAACATTGAGCATTTACTACATGCTACTAACAGTTTCTCGGGCCAGGCAGTTCGAGGTCGGGACTTCGAGACCAGCCTGACCAACATAGAGAAACCCCATCTTTACTAAAAATACAAAAATTAGCCAGGTGTGGTGGTTCATGCCTGTAATCCCAATACTCTGGGAAAACCAGGCTGGCGGATCGCTTGAGTCCAGGAGCTGAAGACCCAACCTGGTTAACATGGAGAAACCCGGCTTCTACAAAAAATACAAAAAAAAGTAGCTGGGCACGATGGCCCACACCTGTACTCCCAGTTACTTGGGAGGCTGAGGTGGGAGAATCGCTTGAGCCTGGGAGGTCGAGGCTGCAGTGAGCCGAGATTATACCACTGCACTCCAGACTGGGCGACAGAACAAGGCCCTGTCTCAAAAAAATAATAAAAATGTTTTTTAAAAGTTTTTAAGTGAAGTGCTTAGCACACAGTAAGTATTCAGTCAGTGCTCGTCCTTGGCTTTATGCCTTTTTTTTTTGAGACGGAGTCTTGCTCTGTCACCTAGGCTGGAGTGGATTGTAGTGGTGCGATCTTGGCTCACTGCAACCTCCGCCTCCCGGGTTCAAGCAATTCTGCCTCACCCTCCCGAGTAGCTTAGATTACAGGCGCCCACCACCACGCTCAGCTAATTTTTTGTATTTTTAGTAGAGACGAGATTTCACTATGTTGGTCAGGCCGGTCTCAAACTTCTGACCTCGTGATCTGCCCGCCTAGCCTCCCAAAGTGCTGGATGGCAGGCGTGAGCCACCGTGCCTGGCCCGGTTTTATGCCAATTTTACTATTTATGAGGGTCCTCTAGAATAGGGATCCTGTATAACTTATCCCTGTGTCTCCAGCGCTATATAGTATAGCCCCATTTTACAGAAGGCACAGGATCCGAGACTATAACTCTCAGCTAATAAATACTGGAGTCAGACACGAACCTGCAAAAAAATAAATGCATGTAAAGCGTCTGGCCCACCGTAAACGCTCAGTAATTGTTAACTGGCGGTAGTAGCTATCTTTATTTCTTTACATTCCTCCAGGCAGGGAGAGTATCTGATTGACCCGCGTGTTCCCAAGCCCAGGGTTCCGCACAGAACAGAGGCTCAATAAAAGTTCGCTGCACGAACGGGAGCCGGCGGGCGCCTCTCACCTGCAGCAGGGGCAGGAGCAGCTGGTTGAGCCTCCGCCGCTCCAAGAGGCTGACGGCGCCCTCGCCTGTGCGGCTCATCTCATTCAGCAGCACCAGCACCGCGATCTTATACGGCGTCACCCAGTCCTTGATGCCGAACACATTAGCGTGCACCACCCCGTTGGTCATCATGGGATTGAAGTAGAGGCTCTCGTGGACACTGGCCATGGCGGCCCGAGACTAAGTCTCGGGCCCGCGGCGCGCAGCCGCCAGTTTTCACCCCAGGGCACAACACTACCGGGTCTACATCTCCGCCCACCCGCCTAGTATTCCAGGAAACAGCATCCGCGCGCCCGCGGCTTGCCGTTAGCCAATCAAAGCAGTCTGCCAGACCACATGGGAGGGCCACAGCCAATCAGAATGTGCAGGAGTGCAGCTAGTGGTGCACCAAAAGACTGATTCCCTACAGAAACTCTTGCCGAGTGGGAGCGGGTTCCTAGGCGACGTGGACAGGAACCAGGTGGAAGGGAAAGTCGATGCTTGCGGTCGGGGCTGAAGGGACTGAGGAGTTCCTTGTGTGATTTTGTTGTTTTTGTTTGTTGGTGGTGGTGGTGGTTGTCGGTGGTTTTTGTTGTTTGAGACGATATCTCGCTCTGTTACCAAGGCTGGCGGGCAGTGGTTAACTGCCCATCAAAGAGCGTAGCGCCATCAAAGAGCACTGCACCCTCCGAAATCCTGGGCTCAAGCCATCCTCCCGCCTCAGCCTCCCGAGAAGCTGGGGCTACACGCAGCGCGCCTGGCTTATTCATGTAATTTGAATTGGAGTTAAAATTGAATGTTTAAATGATTGTGTTTAAAAGTAACCAAATTAAATTCGCACCGTTAAAGTATGTATTTAACTCACTGTGTTACTTTTAAACTCAAATGTTTAGGAGTTTCATTTAACTCTGCCTTTTTAAGGATAGGAACATGAGATTTTTCTTCAGCGTTTTACAAATGCCATTTGCAGGCAGCCAGATCAGGTTGCCAGTGGTCAAGTACCCTTATGTGAAAGAGAAGATAAACATTATCAGGTCCCTGTGGTGAGTCAGTTTCCTACCTAATAAACTATAAAATCTATACTCTGCATTTCAGAGCCCTCCAAAATCAATCCCCAGCCAATATTTTCTACCTGATTTTTCACGATTCTCCTTCCGTTCATCTGTACGTCCCCCCAAAAACTTAGTTCTCTATACCCTGAATTATTATTAGTGATCTGGTATCCCTATTAGTCTTTATATCCCTTGAAAAAAAAAAAAAACCACTTACCATTCAACTTTGGCTACCCACATGAACACACTGTGTCCTGTGCCCGTTTTTATGTTTGTTTCAGTTATACTTTCTCTCTCTCATTCTGTCACCCACACTGGACTGCAGTGGCGCTCTCACAGCTAACTGCAACCTCAACCTCAACCTCTAGTTACAACAGGTAATTAGAAATGAGCAGGGAAGGAGCCTCCCTGGCCTCCAGGAATGCCAGGCTCCAGCAATCCTCCCACCTCAGCCTCACGAGTAGCTGAGACTAAAGGCTTACGCCACCATGCATGGCTTTTTTGTTTTTAATCTGAGACAGAGTCCAAGCCGGAGTGCTGTGGCGCCAACTACAACCTCTGCCTCCCAGGTTCAAGCAATTCTCCTGCCTCAGCCTCCCAAGTATCTGGGATTACAGGTGCGTGCCACCACACCTGGCTAATTTTTGTATTTTTAGCAGAGATGGGGTTTCACCATGTTGCCAGAACTGGCTGGTCCAGAACTCCTGACCTCAGGTGATCCGCCCACATTAGCCTCCCAAAGTGCTGAGATTACAGGCATGAGCCACTGCGCCTGGCCACATGACTAATTTTTAATTTTTTGTAGACATGAGGTCTCACTGTGTTGTCCAAGCTGATCTCAAACTCCTAGACTCAAGCAATCCTCCTGCCTCAGCCTCCCAAATTTCTAAGATTAAAGGTATGGGCCACTGCATCCAGCCTCACACCTGGTTTTTGTTTTCTCAACCGCTATTTGTTTAGTGAATAATGAATGAATATGCAGTATTAGTTCACAAAAACAAAAAGAAGACATTGATCTATTGAAATACAAGCTAAGTTTTCTAGCTTGAGAACCCTGTATGTTTTAGTTACCATACAAATTATTATGTAACTGTCTTTTATTTGTGACAGGAGAAGCTGGGTTTTGTCAAAAATTTAATACTTAACCTCTTTCTTTTCCTTGGTTTGTTTATTTTTTGAGATGGAGTCTCTCATTGTCGCCTGGGCTGGAGTACAATGACACAATCTCAGCTCACTGCAACCTATGTCTCCCAGGTTTAAGCAATTCTCCTGCCTCAGCCTCCTGAGTAGCTGGGATTAGAGGTGCCCACCATCACACCTGGCTAATTTTTTTTGTAATTTTAGTAAAAACGGGATTTCATTATGTTGGCCAGGCTGGTCTCGAACTCCTGACCTCATGATCCACATGTGTCAGCCTCCCAAAGTGCTAGGATTACAGGCATGAGCCACGGCGCCTGGCCATGCCTTGGTTTATTTTTATGCCTCACTTCATTAATGAAAAAGCATACTTACAATCTCACAGCTCTCAGGATATTTTTGCGTATGGGTATACCATAAATAAGATTTGACAAAAGGTCTTTATGGAATAAACTACTATTCAACCTTAAAATCCTGAGTAGGAACACTTAATTAATGGAAAGAAGAAAGTAATTTTACAAAATTCTAAATAACAATTTTACTCTAAATTGGTAAGACTTTCAAGCCATTGATTCATTTATTAATAACTCTGTGCTAAGCTCCTACTATATTTAAGGCACTGTTCTAGATGCTGGGGACCAAAAGGGATGAATTTCTAGACCAGAAGATGTAAACTGAAGTTGCAGTCCAAACTAAATGTGGCTCATTAGATACATTTTATGTGCCATGTGCCTTGCATAGTGTTTACTAACACTTAAAAATCAGGATATTGCCAACAAAGAACTACATTTCCAGCTTCACTTAAAAAAATTAGAAAATGTGGTAACTTGATTTATTCCTAGATGGTAACAACTGACTGGATATGCACAGCATAAGCCACTTTGCAGGCGCAGTGGTGCACACCTGTAATCCCTACACTTTGGGAGGCCAAAATGGGCAGATTATGAGGTCAGGAGTTCAAGAATAGCCTGGCTAACATGGTAAAACCCTGTCTCTACTAAAAATATAAAAATTAGCCAGGCGTGGTGGCAGGCACCTGTAATTCCAGCTACTCAGTAGGCTGAGGCAGGAGAATCATTTGATCCTGGGAGGCAGAGGTTGTGGTGAACCGAGATTGTGCCACTGCACTGCAGCCTGGATGACAGAGCAAGACTCCATTTCAAAAAAAAAGAAAAAAGAAAAAGAAACTACCCAAGGCTATGCACAATGGCGTATGCCTCTAGTCCCAGCACTTGGGAGGCCAAGGAGGGGAGGATTGCTTGAACCCAGAAGTTTAAGACCAGCCTGGACAACATGGTAAGACCCTGTGTCTACAAGAAAAAGAAAAATAGCTAGGCATGGTGGTGAGTGCTTGTAGTCCCAGTTACTTAGGAGCTGAGGTGGGAGAATCACTTGAGTCCAGGAGGTCAAGGCTGCAGTGAGCTGTGAGCATGCCACTGTACTCCAGCCTTGGTGATGGTGAGATACTGTATCAAAATGAAAGAAAGAGAAAAAAGGAAGGAAGGCAGGAGGGAGGAAAAGAGGGAGAGAGAAGGAAAGAGAGAAAGAAAAGAGAAAGAGGGAGGGAGGAAGGAAGGAAGGGAAGGAAGAGAAAAGAAAGGGAAGGAAAGGAAGAAAGAAAAGAAAGAAACTTGCCAAAAGTCCCTTTGATGAGCCAGTCTCTGTCTCTAGGAGACTAAGGAGGAGCTGCTGTTACAGATGGGCGACTGGCTGCTGTAGATGGTGTTCCTCACACCAACATTTCAAAGCAGCACTCCAAGGTAACAAAGGAAGCAGGGCTTTGTAACTTGCAGTGGACTTTGGTTTATTCATTTTTACTTATTTTATTTGCCCAGCATACTCTACTGTCCTCCCCACAAATGTGTTGTTTTTAATTTGCACAAAGTTGTAGAACATGTCCCTCTGGATATGGGGATGTGCATGGGCCCTGGCAGAACCCTCCTCAGGATTGCAGTATGCACTCTAGAGAACGAAGAGCTCAGGCCAGGCGCGGTGGCTCACACCTGTAATCCCAGCACTTTGGGAGGCCGAGGCGGGCGGATCACTGGGGTCAGAAGTTTGAGGCCAGCCTGACCAATATGCTGAAACCCCTTCTCTCCTAAAAATATAAAAATTAGCCAGCATGGTGGTGGGTGCCTGTAATTCCAGCTACTTGGGAGGCTGAGGCAGAAGAATTGCTTGCACCCAGGAGATGGAAGTTGCAGTGAGCCAAGATGGAGCCACTGCACTGCAACCTGGGCAACAGAGTGAGACCTGGTCTCAAAAATTATATATATAATTAAATTAAAATTAAAAATAAATAAAGAGCTCTCTTTCTCCTGAGGTCACTAAGCAAGGCTGTAGATGGCATATTCTTTGCTCTCTGTAGGGAAAGAGAACAAGGCCAATCTGCAAAGAGAAACAGAATCAAGCCATGATTCAAGTATATTTGTGATTGATGAGACGAGAGCAGCCCTGGGAATCAGAACCCCCAGGTTCTAGTCTTGGCCTTGAAACCAGCACTGTAATTCAAGCAACATCCTAGTTTTCTCTCTTGGATTAATCGCATTAACAATGAAAGGTCTGCACTAGATGATATGATAAGTCATCTGCAGCCCAAAAATTCTATGACTTGTTACTCTTTACTTTTATTTTTAAAACTTTTTATTTATTTATTTATTTTGAGACAGAGTTTGGCTCTTGTTGCCCAGGCTGAAGTGCAATGGCACGATCTCAGCTCACCACAGCCTTCACCTCCCAGGTTCAAGCAATTCTTCTGCCTCAGCCTCCTGAACAGCTGGAATTATAGGCATGCGGCACCACTCCTGGCTAATTCTGTAGTTTTAGTAGAGACGGGGTTTCTCCATGTTGGTCAAGGTGGTTTCGAACTCCCGACCTCAGGTGATCTGCCCACCTTGGCCTTCCAAAGTGCTGGGATTACAGGTGTGAGCCACCTTACCTGGACTTTTTTTTTTTTTTTTTTTTTTTTTGAGACGGAGTCTCTCACTGTTGCCAGGCTGGAGTGAGTGCAGTGGCATGATCTCGGGTCACTGCAACCTCTGCCTCCTGAATTCAAGCAATTCTCCTGCCTCAGCCTCCTGAGTAGCTGGGACTACAGGTGTGCGCCACCACACCCAGCTAATTTTTGTATTTTTAGTAGAGACTGGGTTTCACCACGTTGGTCAGGATGGTCTCGATCTCTTGACCTCATGGTCTGCCCACCTCAGCCTCCCAAAATGCTGGGATTACAGGCATGAACCACCGCTCCTGGCTAAAAAAAGTATTTTAAATAAAAAGTCAGCCAGTGGCAGGACGCGGTGGCTCATATCTGTAATCCCAACAGTTTGGGAGGCCAAGGCAGGTAGATCACTGGAGCTCAGGAGTTAGAGACTAGCCTGGGTAACATGGCAAGACCCTGTCTCCACTAAAAATACAAAAAAATTAGTCGAGTATGGTGGCGCGCCTGTAGTCCCAGCTACTCGGGAGGCTGAGGTGAGAGGAGCCCAGGAAGTGGAAGTTGCAGTGAGCCAAGATCGTACCACTGCACCCCAGCCTGGGTGACAGAGTTTGAGCTCATGTCAAAAAAAAAAAAAAATTTAATGTCAACCAAGCACAGTGGCTCATACCTATAATCCCAACATTTTGGGAGGCCGAGGCAAGAGGATCAGTTTAAGCTAGGAGTTTGACACCAGCCTGGGCAACATAGTGGGGGTGAAACCCCATCTTTACAAAATATATAAAAAACAAGCAAAATAGCTGGGCATCTGTAGTCCCAGGTACTCAGGAGGCTGAAATGAGAGGATCACTTGATTCCCCAGACATAGAGGTTGCAGTGAGTTGAGATCATGCCACTGTACTCCACCTGGGAGACAGAGCAAGACCCTGTCTCAAAACAAATAAATCAATAAATAATAATAACATTTGAGCGGCTGAATTTCCAGCAAGCTTGAGCTTGAGGGACCTCTGGGTACCCCTCAGACCAGCCTGCTTCTCTCATGACAAATGAGTACATGATTTTGGGTTGTTTTGGTTTTTTGTTTTTGAGATGGTGGTCTCACTCTGTCACCCAAGCCACAATGTTGTGGTGCAATCACAGTTCACTGAAGCCTCCATCTCCCAGGTTCAATGATCCTCCTACCTCAGCCTCCCAAGTAGCTGGGACTGTGGCCATATACCACCTAATTTTCTTGATGCCCAACTAATTTTCCTATCCAAGTACTAACCAGGCCCGACCCTGCCTAGCTTCTGAGATCAGATGAGATCGGGCACGTTCAGGGTGGTATGGCCGTAGACGATGCCCAACTAATTTTCTTGATTTTTAGTAAAGACAGGGTCTCACTATGTTGCCCAGGCTGGTCTCAAATTCCTGGGCTCAAGTGATCCTCCTACCTCGGCCTCCCAAAGTCCTGGGATTACCTGCATGAGCCACTGCTCCTGGCCTTCAATACATGTTAGTTAATGGAAGGACATTTACCCTGCTGCCACCTGACTAATTATTTTTTATTTGCTCACCTCTATCTTTTCCTCTTTGTTAAAGACTCCTGACCGCTTCCTTCCCCATAAACTCCAGCACCTGTATCTCCCTGGTAATGATTTCCTTGATCAGCCATAAAACATCCCTTTTTGTCTTTTTTATTTTATTTTACTCTATTTATTTATTTTACAAATGTAGTATTCCTATGTTGCCCAGGTTGGATTTGAACTCCTGGGCTCAAGTGATCCTCCTGCCTCAGCCTCCCTAGTAGCTGGGAGTACAGTCAGGTGCTACTGTGTCTGGTTTAAAACATAATTCTGCCGGGTACGGTGGCTCACACTTATAATCGCAGCACTTTGGGTGGCCAAGGCAGGTGGATCACCTGAGGTTCAAGGCCAGCCTGACCAACATGGAGAAGCCTCGTTTCTACTAAAAATACAAAATTAGCCAAGCATGGTGGTGCATGCCTGTAACCGCAGCTACTTGGGAGCCTGAAGCAGGAGAATCGCTTGAACCCAGGAGGCAGAGTTTGTGGTGAGCCTAGATCGCACCATTGCACTCCAGCCTTGACAACAAGAGCAAAACTCCGTATAAAAAAAAAAAAAAATCAATTCTGTTTTGTGCATGAGTGTTTTTTAAAATTCCTAACGAAAAACAATATTCATTTGCTATGGCTGCCAAAGCAAAGCACCACACACTGGGCGGCTCAATCTACAGGAATGTGTTGCCTCCTAATTCTGGAGGCTAGAAGTCCAAGATCAAGGTGTTGACAGGATCCATTCCTTCTGCAGGATGTGAATGAAGGATGTGTTCCAGGCCTCTCTCCTCGGCTTGCAGATGGTCATTTTCACACAGCCTGGACACACACCTGTGTTCATACTTCGCCCTTTTATAAAGGTACCAGTCATATTGAATTGGAGCCCACCCTAATGTATTAGGATCCCATATTTTAACTAATCTACATCTGCAGTGGCTTTATTTACAAATAAGGTCACCTTCTGAGTCATTTAGGGTTAGGGCTTTAACATATAAATGTGGGGGGACACAATTTCCCACAATGATAACATGCAGTAAGGTCTGGAGGAAACTGACAGTTTCACACAGTTCTGGAAGGAGTAAACATTGACACACCCCTTAGAAGGGTTTATCCATCAGAGTCCAGGTAGGAAACAGAAGCCACAAACAAGAAGCTTAATACAGAGAATTGGTCCCACAAGTAATGAAAGATCTAAGAAGCCAAACCAGGGATAGAGATTAGCAATAAAGCTGGGTGCAGTGACTCACACCTGTAACACCAGCACTTTGGGAGGCCAAGGAGGGAGAATTGCTTGAGCCCAGAAGTTAAAGGCCAGTCTGGGCAACACAGCAAAACTTCATCTCTATAGAAAAATTTAAAAATTGCTAGGTGTGGGCCAGGCGCAGTGGCTCAAGCCTATAATCCCAGCACTTTGGGAGGCCAAGGTGGGCAGATCACCTGAGGTCCGGAGTTTCAGACTGGCCCGACCAACATGGCAAAACCTGGTCTCTACTAAAAATACAAAAATTAACCAGGTGTCACCCTAAAAAAAACCCATACCCAGTAGCAGTCACCCCCTCATTCTCGCTCCCCTAACTCCTGGCAATCATGAATCCACTTTCTGTCTCTACAGATTTGCCTATTCTGGAAATTTCATTCTCATGGATTTATACAATATGTGGTCTTTTGTGTCTGGCTTCTTTCATTTAGCTTCATGTTTCTGAGGTTCATCCACATTGTAGCATGGATCAGGACTTTATCCCTTTATGTACCTGACTAGTATCCCATTGTATGAATAGACCACATTTTGTTTACCCATTCATCAGCTGATGGACACTGGAGCTGTTTCCACCTTTTGGCTCTTGTGAATAGTGATGGTATGAACATTCACATACATGTTTTCGCATGAACATATGTTTTCAGTTCTTTGGGTTACATACCTAGGAGTAGAATTTCTGGGTCGTATGCTAATTATAATCCTTGAGGAACTGCCAGACTGTTTTCCAAAGTGGCTACACCATTTTACATCCACCAGCAATGACTCTACATTTTGCTTTTTTTGAGATGGAGTTTTGCTCTTGTTACCCAAGCTGGAGTGTAATGGCACGAACTTGGCTCACCGCCACCTCCGCCTCCTGGGTTCAGGCAATTCTCCTGCCTCAGCCTCCGGAGTAGCTGGGATTACAGGCACGCGCCACCATGCCCAGCTAATTTTTTGTATTTTTAGTAGAGACAGGGTTTCACCATGTTGACCAGGATGGTCTCGATCTCTTGACCTTGTGATCCGCCCGCCTCAGCCTCCCAAAGTGCTGGGATTACAGGCTTGAGCCACCGCGCCCGGCAACTCTACATTTTAATGAGGATCAGAACCCTAGCTTGCTATTTAATGGTGAATCATGTTCAGCAATGTGATGAATTTGAAAAAACTAAATAATTATCAAAGATTTTAAAGTTATTCTGAGTAATGGATGATTATAGTCCTGATTTCATGTATCTCTGAACACTGTACACCCCGAGTAGAATTGTGGCAACTACAGCCAATTTTTCTCCTTTGTTCATTAGACAGAAATTCACCAGCAGCTAAGTGCTGACACATCATTCCCAGCGCCCACCCCAGATGGGAAAGCCAGCAGTGTCACTGAATGCATGCTGTATCTGCTGCTTCACAGATCTAAAACTTCTGAAAATGACAAACCCTAACCCTACATTCAGAGACATGATGTTAGAGGGAATAATTTTTCTCATTCCTTTGGGCAAGAAAAATTTAATCTGCAAACAGTTTCTCTTGTGTGCATGCATAAACACTGTCTTTTCATAATCCAAGAAAATCCAGCTGAGGCTGGGCGTGGTGGCTCACGCCTATAAATCCCAGCACTTTGGGAGGCTGAGGCAAGTGGATCACGAGGTCAAGAGATCGAGACCATCCTGGTTCAACATGATGAAACCCCGTCTCTACTAAAAATACAAAAATTAGCTGGGCATGGTGGCACATGCCTGTACTCCCAGCTACTCGGGAGGCTGAGGCAGAAGAATTGCTCGAACCCGGGAGGCAGAGGTTGTGGTGAGCTGAGATCGTGCCATTGCACTCCAGCCTGGGTAACAAGATCGAAACCCCATCTCAAAAAAAAAAAAGAAAGAAAATCCAGCTGAAAGGGGGGAAAAATGTTTCCTGTTGAATAAAATGAGACCTGACTTTGAGAGAGTCACGCAGAGACCCAGGACTCACTCAATACAGAAATTTCTGGGTAATTAACTGAGCTGCTGGGGAAACTCGATCGCTAGCCTGACAAGCACCACTATTTCCAGATCTAAGGTAACATTTCAGCTTCTCAAAGCTCACGAACTGAATTGGCCTCCCTCCCTGGGGAAAGGAATTCTCATTGTTGTCTCTGGAACTCTTATTTCATCCAGAGTAGACATCACCATCCGCTGCTGAAAGATCAATGGACAAATTAATTAATTGGGGTTGAGTTTACATTTTTATTGTCAATTCCCATCATCTGCTTGCTTAAACCCACTTCCCATATCTCTTAGTGCTAATCAGAGAAAGATTACATAATTTTACACTCACCTTTTTCATTTCCTTGGGGACACCCTGACTTACTCTCAGTATTTAACTGGCTACTTTCAGTAATAGAAGTAGAAACTACATTTGATCATTGCTTTTTCCTCTTTTCAGAATGTTCATTCCTTGTTTTTTAAAAAATGTATAAATTTGGCCAGGTGTGGTGGCTCAAACCTATAATCCCAGCACTTTGGGACACCGAGGCAGGTGGATCACTTGAGGCCAGGAGTTCAAGACCAGCCTGGTCAACATGGTGAAACCCCATCTCTACTAAAAATACAAAAATAAGCCGGGTATGGTGGCACACACCTGTAATCCCAGCTACTCGGGAGGCTGAGGCAGAAGAATCACTTGAACCGGGGAGGTGGAGGTTGCAGTGAGCCAAGATGGCGCCACTGCACTCCATCCTAGGTGACAGAGTGAGACTCCAGCTCAAAAAAAAAAAAAAGAAAAGCATACTTTTTAGTGTGAGTTTCTGGACCTGTAATGTTTGATGAATACATATAATGTATTGTGGCAGTAGGGAACTGATGCATTGTCAAAAAATGGGATAATGGATTATTTGGCAATGCAATGCCAAATAACAGCAATGCATCAGTTCTCTACTGCCACAATAATGGTGTGTCACAACGACAAAACAGTGGTATAACAATAAGTATAACTGTTGTTAGAAGTTGGCTGGGCATGGTGGCTCATGCCTGTAATCCCAGTGCTTTGGGAGGCTG
Organism: Callithrix jacchus; assembly: GCF_049354715.1. Taxonomy (NCBI): domain Eukaryota; kingdom Metazoa; phylum Chordata; class Mammalia; order Primates; family Cebidae; genus Callithrix; species Callithrix jacchus. The sequence goes on from NC_133510.1 coordinate 124,574,644, forward strand.
AGGCAGGCGGATCACCTGAGATCAGGAGTTCCAGATCAGCCTGACCAACCTGGAGAAACCCCTTCTCTACTAAAAATACAAAATTAGCCGGGCATGGTAACACATGCCTGTAATCCCAGCTACTTGGGAGCCCGAGGCAGGAGAATCACTCAAGTCCAGGAGGTGGAGGTTGTGGCAAGCCAAGATCACACCATTGCATTCCAGCCTGGGCAACAAGAGTGAAACTCCATCTCAAAAAAAAAAAAAAGAAAAGAAAAAGTAAAAGTTTGGAGTTGTGAAGAAAACAAACTCTTAAACAAAGAAATTCTCAGCAAGACAATTTCTACTTCTGTAGAAGGGTGCCACTCATGAGCCTGCTCACCATGAGAGCACACCAAACAAAGGAGAGGAGGGCTTTTTATCCCTAGCACATGAGATTTCTACCACTGTGTCCAGTCTCCATTGGCTGGAGCTGGACCACACAGTCTAAGCTAAACCCAATTGGCTAAAAGCTTAAAACTTTTCTAACTAGGTAAAAGCAATGGAGAACAAAGGAAGGGAGGAAGTGACTTGTTTGGTTTGCAAAAAGGCTAGGCTAGGAATGTCCAATTAAGGAAAGGAGTATAGGCTACAAACTAAGACATGCCTGGGCATGTCCAGGCATACCCTGGTACATCAGGAACCAGTGGGTTAGGCCTTTTAAAAATCAAAGAACAGGGAGACAGAGTATGCTTTATTTGAGGAAGAATGTCACTGTATCTGTCAATTGTTCATGCATCTCTGGTTGGCTGGGGAGCTCTGCTGATCTTGTTGGGGTTACTAGATCACAGGTGAGAGGGCTGGCTCAGTGGCTGATCTGAACTCGATCTGACCAGAGTGTTTCTCTCTGTATCTCTTCTCCGTCAGGCTACCCCAGAGAATATTCTCGTGGTGAAGGCGGAGGTACAAGAGAGCAAGGAGAGACACCTGGGTCTCTTGAGTCCTAAGCTCAGTGGTGGCACGCAACACTTGTGCCACATTTTTTTTAGCTAAAGCATAAGTACAGCCCAGATTCAAGAGTCAGGATATAAGCTCTGCCTCTTTAGCCAGAACAGCAACAGAGTCACATAGCAAAACACCTGGACATAGGGAAAGGTGAAGAATACCCCAAAAGACAACCAACTCGAGGCAGTCCATTCTCATCCCCTTTGCAGTCCATTTTTTTGGTCTAATTTTTATTTATTTATTTATTTTGAGGTGGAGTCTCGCTCTGTCGCCCAGGCTAGGATTGCAGTGGCATGATCTCAGCTCACTGCAACCTCCACCTCCTGGGTTCAAGCAATTCTCCTGACTCAGCCTCCTGAGTACCTGGGATTACAGGTACCCACCACCATGCCTGGCTAATTTTTGTATTTTTAATAGAGACGAGGTTTAACTGTGTTGGTCAGGCTGGCCTCGAGCTCCTGGCCTCAGATTACCCACCTGCCTCGACCTCCCAAAGTGCTGGGATTACAGGCATGAGCCTCTATGCCCAGCCTGTTTATTTTTATTTATTGAGACATAGTCTCACTCTGCCAGGCTGGGGTACAGTGGTGCAGTCTCGGCTCACTGCAATCTCTGCTTCCTGGGCTCAAGCCATCCTCCCATCTCAGCCTCCCAAGTAGCTAGTACTACAGGTGCCTGCCACCACACCTGGTTAATTTTTGTATTTTTAGTAGAGACAAGGGTTCCACCATGTTGGTCAGCCTGGTCTCAAACTCCTCATCTCAAGTGATTCACCCACCTAGGCCTCCTAAAGTGCTGGGATTACAGGCATGAGTCACCACGCCCAGCCCATTATATATTTCAAAATAGCTAAAAGACCTTGAAAATTTCCCAACACATAGAAATGATAAATACTTGAGGTGATGAATACCCTAAATACCCTGACTTGATCATTATACATTCTATGTACATAACAAAATAGCACGTGCCCCATAAATATGTACAAATATTATGCATCAGCCGGGCACAGTGGCTCACACCTGTCATCCCAGCACTTTGGGAGGCCAAGGGGGGCGGATCACCTGAGGTCAGGAGTTTGATACCAGCCTGACCAATATAGTGAAACTCCGTCTCTACTAAACATACAAAAATTAGCCAGGCATGGTGGTGCACACCTGTAGTCCCAACTACTTGGTAGGCTGAGATGGGAAAGTTGCTTGAACCTGGGAGGCAGAGGTTGCAACAAGCCGAGATTGCACCACTGCACTCCAGCCTGGGCGACAGCGGGAGACTCCCTCTAAAAAACAAATATTATGCATAAATTTAAAATGTTAGTTTATGGCCGGATCTAATGGCTCATACCTGTAATTCCAGCACTTTGGGAGGCCGAGGCAGGTGGATCACTTGAGATGAGGAGTTTGAGACCAGCCTGGCCAACACAGTGAAACCCCATCTCTACTTAAAAAATGCAAAATTAGCCGGGCATGGTGATGTGTGCCTGTAATCCCAGCTACTCAGGAGACTGAGGCATGAGAATCTCTTGAACCTGGGAGGCAGAGGTTGCAGTAAGCCAAGATTGTGTCACTGCACTATAGCCTGGGTGACAGAGCGAGACTCCATCTCAAAAATAAATTTTAAAAAATTAGTTTTAAAAAAAACTTCCTAATATTAGAAATCAAAGCCAGAACTTTGGAAAGTCTGAGAACAAATTTCTTATTTAGTTCTTAAAAACAAGCCAGGTAGCTGGGCACGGTGGCTCACGCCTGTAATCCCAGCACTTTGGGAGGCTGAGGTGGGTGGATCACGAGGTCAAGAGATCAAGACCATCTTGGCCAACACGGTGAAACCCCATTTTTACTAAAAATACAAAAATTAGCTGGGCGTAGTGGTATGTGTCTGTAGTCCCAGCTACTCGGGAGGCTGAGGCAGGAGAATCGCTTAAACCCAGGAGGCAGAGGTTGCAGTGAGCCGAAATCATACCACTGCACTCCAACCTGGTGACAACAAGACTCTGTCTCAAAAAAACAAAAAACAAAAAAACAGGCCAGGTTCCATAGGGAAGGGAACAACACTCACTGGTCTAGGTGGGAAGGTAGAGGGGAGGGGAGGGACAGCAGGGGGTGGGGGGCAGATGGGGAGGGATAACACAGGGAGAAATGCCTGATGTAGGTGAGGTGGGGGTGGATGTAGCATGTATGTACTTATGCAACAATCCTGCAGGATGCAGGATGTGCACATATACCCCAGAGCCCAAAGTACAATTAAAAAAAAAAAAAAAAAAAAAAACAGGCCAGGTTCTGCAAGCCGTGGTTCATGCCTATAGTCCCGGCACTTCGGGAGGCCGAGGCGGGTGGCTCACCTGAAGTCAGGAGTTCAAGACCAGCCTGACCAACATGGTAAAAGCCCTGTCTCTACTAAAAATACCAAATTAGCCAGGCATTATGGCACATGCAGGTAATCCCAGCTACTCAGGATGCAAGGCTGGAGAATCACTTGAACCCAGGAAGCAGAGGTTGCAGTGAGCTGAGGTTGTGCCATTGTACTCCAGCCTATGTGACAAGAGCAAAACTCCATCTCAAAACAATAAATAAATAAAAATAAAAAATAGGCATGGTGGCTCTTACCTGTAGTCCCAACACCTTGAGAGGCTGAGGCAGGAGGATCGCTTGAGTCCAGGAGTTGGAGAGTAGCCTGGGCAACATAATGAGACTATATCTCTAATATATAAAATAAAATAAATCTCTATTTCTACAAGAGTTTCAGGGATATAATGTATACTCGCTCTAAAGCCTAGCCTAATTTTGAGGGAATGATTAACAAGTCATTGCTAAGCCACATTTATCGGAAAATTCAAAGTGGTTTCATGTTTCCCAGCCAGAGCCTTGGAGCTCATGTTTCCCATAAGCTTCTGGAACTGCTGAGCATTCTCTCTTTCTTTTCAGGGTCTTAATGGTCTTAAATCACAAAAGCAATTAAGTTGCCTGAGAACTTCTCTAGTCTTCTGGTCATTTTGAGTTCTTTGAATAAGTATTTTATTCACTACATGTGCAAGGGATGAAGGAATAAAACACTTCTTCGTGGTCTTAATTTGCGCCAATTAATGAATAAAAGAATGGACATTTTCTTATAGGACATAAAGCTTTCAGAGAATGAATCCATTATCCCAGAGAAAAGAAGAGATTAATTTGTCTAGGGAGTACATTAAAGATGGGCTGGACACAGTGGCTCATGCCTGGAATCCCCACTTTGGGAGGCCAAGGCGGGTAGATCATGAGGTCAGGAGTTCAAGACCAGTCTGGCTAACATAGTGAAACCCTGTCTCTACTAAAAATACAAAAAATTAGCCAGGTGTGGTAGTGTGTGCCTGTAATCCCAGCTACTCGGGAGGGTGAGGCAGGAGAATCTCGTGAACCCGGGAGGTGGATGTTGCAGTGAGCTAAAATTGTGCCATTACACTCCAGCCCAGACAAGAGTGTGAGACCTCATCTCAAAAAAAAAGAGTACATTAAAGATGGACTGATATTGATGACAGAGTTTTGACCTGGCTGCCCATCGTCCAGACCTGAAAAAAAGCATTTACTTTGGAACAGGCATTCAAGAAAGCCATTGTTCAATCCAATATGTTATGGCAAGAATATTATTGATAAATCTTCAACCAGCAAAAAACATTTTGAAGTTTTTTCCATAACCAATATTGATTTCACAAATTAGCCGGGTATGGTGCCTCATGCCTACAATCCTAGCCACTCAGGAGGCTGAGGTGGGAGGACTGCTTGAGTCCAAGAGGTCGAGGCTGCAGTAAGCAGTGATCACACCACTGCACTCCAGTTTGGGCGACAGGAAGACGCTCTGTCTCGAAAAAATAAAATTAATATCACTGTGTATGAGGAATTTACAAAATAAAAACTGGATCCAGGCTGGGTGCAGTGGCTCATGCCTGTAATCCCAGCACTTTGGGAGGCTGAGGAGGGAGGATCACTTGAGGCCAGGAGTTGAAGATCAGCCTAGCCAACATGGTGAAACCCGTCTCTACTGAAAATACAAAAATTGGCTGGGTGTGGTGGCTCACACCTGTAATCTCAGCACTTTGGAAGGCCAAGGTGGGTGAATCACTTGAGGTCAGGAGTTCAAGACCAGCCTAGTCAACATGGTGAAACCCCATTTCTACTAAAAATACAAAAATTAGCTGGGCACCAGTGGCACATGCCAATAATCCCAGCTACTCGGGAGGCTGAGGCAGGAGAAATCCTTGAATCTGGGAGGCAGAGGTTGCAGTGAGCCAAGATCACACCACTGCACTCCAGCCTGGGTGACAGAGTGAGACTCCGTCTCAAAAAAAAAAAAAAAGGCTGGGCATGTGGTACATGCCTGTAGTCCCAGCTCTTCAGGAGACTGAGGCATAAAAATCACTTGAACCCGGCCAAGATCGCCCCACTGCACTCCAGCTTGGATGACAGAGTGAGACTATATCTCAAAAAAAAAAAAAAAAAAAATTAGCTGGGCATGGTGGCTCGTGCCTGTAGTCCCTGTTACTGGGGAGGCCGAGGCAGGAAGATGGCTTAAGCCGGTGAGGCTGAGGCTGCAGTGAGTTGTGATTGCACCACTGCAGTCTAATCTAGGCAACAGAACAAGACCCTGTCTCAAAAAAACAAAAAAACTGGATCCAGCAACTTTAATGTCAACATGTATTTCTTTTTATCAACTGCTTTATGTTTAAAGGTGTTTCTGACTAGACCTGGAAAAGGTTGCATGCGTCAGAGAAAATGTCTGGGAAGATTACACAAAAAATAACAGTGGCTAGGAACGCTTTTGTTCACCAAATTTTGTTATGACCTCATATGTACTAAGCATTTAGCTAGACACTAGTAAATAGTGGAGACAATTTCAGCCCAGACTGTCACTGAAGTCTCAGTCTAGTTCAGACACGGGGAGTCATAAACAGGAACAAGCACAGTGAGATGCCACTCCACACACACAAGGAGAGTTAAAATTAAAACGTGGACAATAACAAGTGTTGTCAAAGACGTGGAGAAACGGGAACACTCATAGATTTCTGGTGGGAACGAAACAGCACTGTGGTAAAATGAAATCGCACTGTGGAAAAGCCTGTTTGTTCCTCAAAAAGCTAAACATAGAATTTGGAATCTAAATTCCGGATTGACGCAGCAATTTCACACCTAGGTGTATAACCAAAAGAGAACTGAAATATACGTCCACACAACTCTTGTACGCACGTTCACAGCAGCACTAATCATAACAGCCGAAGGGTGGAAACAACGCGAACGTACATCACCCGATGGGTAAACAAAACGTGGTGTATTCATGCAGGGTAGTATTACTCAGGAACCAAAAGGAAATGAAGTTCCGACGCGGGCTACAACCCGCATGAGCTTCAGAAACAGCTGCTAAAGAAAGAAGCCAGACACGAAAGGCCACAAATGTTCAGACAGGCAAGTCCGTCGAGACGGAAAGCAGACTGGTGGCTTCCAAGGAATGGAGGAAGGGGAACGAGGAAACACCTACTTCATGGGGATAGAGTTTCCTCGGGGTCGAGGAAAATGTCCCGGAAGTTAGATTACTGTGAACGTGCTAAATGCCACTGAACTGTACACTTTAAAATCATAAATTGCATGTGAATTTTACCTCAACGTTAAAAAGTAATTAAGCTGTACACTTAAGATTTGTACACTTGAGTCTCACTTCTTTGCCTCCCAGGGCTGCGCCCAGAGTCCATTCCAGGCGGCCCACGCCTCAGGCCCCGGCGGCCGAGCCCCTCCAGGGGGACTTGCTCCCGGTGCTCGCCGCTGCCCAGGAGTCCGCCGCCGTCGCCGCCACACCCCCTGCTCCGGCGCCGCTTCCACGGTGGACACAGCGGCCCTGAAGCAGCCCCCGGCGCCCCCTCCGCCACCGTCGCCGCGGCGGCAGCCACCACCATCGTAGCCCCATCCTCGACGGTCGCCGTGGCCCCAGGCGCGTCTGCTTTGGAGAAGAAGACAAAGAGCGAGGGGCCCTACATGTGCGCTCTGTGCGCCAAGGACTTCAAGAACGGCTACAACCTCTGGAGGCACGAAGCCATCCACGCGGGAGCCAAGGCCGGCCGGGTCCCCTCGGGTGCGATGAAGATGCCCACCATGGTGCCCCTGAGCCTCCTGAGCGTGCCCCAGCTGAGCAGAGCCGGCGGGGGGGGGGGGAGGAGAAGCGGGTGCCGGCGGCGGGTGGCGTGGTGACCACGACCTCCTCCGGGAAGCGCATCCGGAAGAATGAGAGGTGTGCGGCAAGGCCTTCTGCGACGTCTACCGCCTGAACCGACACAAGCTGTCGCACTCGGACGAGAAGCCCCACCAGTGCCCGGTGTGCCAACAGCGCAAGGACAGCATGAGCTACCACGTGCGCTCACATGACGGCGCTGTACACAAGCCGTGCGACTGCTCCCACTGTGGCAAGAGCTTCTCCCGGCCGGATCACCCCAGCAGTCACGTCAGACAGGGGCACTCAACAGAACCCTTCACACTGAGAAACGTGAGGCCGCTTTCGCCACGAAGGATCGGCTGCGGGCGCACACAGTACGACCCGAGGAAAAGGTGCCATGTCATGTGTGTGGCAAGATGCTGAGCTCGGCTTATATTTCGGACCACGTGAAGGTGCACAGCCAGGGCCCTCACCATGTCTGTGAGCTCTGCAACAAAGGTACTCGTGAGGTTTGTCCAATGGCGGCGGCGGCAGCAGCTCCTCCCACAGCTGTGGGCTCCCTTCCGAGGGCCGAGTGGGTGCCTGTGAGCCATCAGCCACTTCCCTCCCAGCCCTGATGAGCTCCAAGTTGGTTGTGGGGGAGACGGGAGAATGGAGTAGAGTTCCTTGGTACAGGCTCCTCTCCCCGCTCTTTTCCCACCAACTCCTCACTACTTCCCCACCAACCAAGGAGCCTGCCGAAGGAAAGGAGGAAGAAATGTTTTAGGGGAATTCACTAGGTTTTAACGATTTGTTTCTCCTGCCCCTCTCTTCTATCAGACCTGACCCCACACAAACGTGTCCCCTCGGTTCTGTTGAAGTCCCCTGGACAGTGGGCAGGGGTGGCAGAGGACAGGAGCAGCCACTGCCCGTACCCCCTCTCCTCTCTGTAAGCCTGTGCCCTGTCCTCCCAGGGACTTGTGAGCCTCTTCCCTCAATGGTTCTCTTACTCTCCTTCCAATCCTCTCCCCCTGCTGTCTGCTGACCCTCCCTGGGGAGTTGGTGCTTTCTTTTCCTTTTTCTTTTCTTTTTTTTTTTTTCCAGGGGAAGGGAGGAGAGGAAGGAGGGAGATCAGAGCTTCTGTCCCAGAGAGGGAAAGTGGTGAGGTTTGAGGAGGAGCAGAAGCAGGGCCCGTAAAGCTGGTACCATCATAAGGTGGTAGGGGTTTGGGGTCAGGCCCTGAACATCGTCCTACTTGAGAATCTGTCAGGGGAAAAAGTTCAGGGGCGCAGAAGGAGGAGCCAGGAGGGCCAGAGGCAGAGGAGAGATGGAGCTTTAGGGGCCAGGGTGAGCGAGGGGTCCAGGGCCTAGAGGTGCTTCCTGGGGGTGGGGGAATGCAGCCAGTGTCCCCCTCCCCTCTTCCACCCCAGCTCTGGCCCTGGTCTTGTCTTTTCATCCCTCTTCCCCACGACAGAAGATGACATGGTCCTGGCCATGTCATCGTGTTCCTGTGTCCCCTGCATGTACCCCACCCTCCACCCACTCCTTTTGCATGGACCCTGTTATAATAAATTTTAAATAAAATCCTGTTTCTGGCTCTGGAAAAAAAAAAAAAAGATTTGTACACTTGGCTGGGCATAGTGGCTCACTGCAATCTCAGCTCGCTGCAAGCTCCGCCTCCCAGGTTCAAGAAATTCTCCAGCCTCAAGTCTCCTGAGTACCTAAGATTATAGGAATGCTCCACCACGCTTGGCTAATTTTTTGTATTTTTAGTAGAGACAGGGTTTCTCCATGTTGGCCAGGCTGGTCTCAAACTCCTGACCTCAGGTGATCTGCCTGCCTCGGCCTCCCAAAGTGCTGGGATTACAGGCGTGAGCCATTGCACCCGGCCTCTTTTTTTCTTTTTTTTTTAGTTTGTTTTCTCAGAGACAGAGCCTCACTCTGTTGCTCAGGCTGGAATGCAGTGGCATGACTGATTCTGGCTCACTGCAGCCTTGACCTCCCAGGCTCAAGTGATCCTTTTGCTTCAGCCTCCCAAGTAGCTGGGACCACAGGCGCGTGTCACCATGCCCGGCTAATGTTTTTTAATATCTTCTGTAGCGAAGGGTCTTCCTATCTTACCCAGGCTGCTCTCAAACTCCTGGGCTCAAGTGATCCTCTTGCCTCGGCTTCCCAAAGTGCTGGAATTACAGGCACATTACCCCTTAAATAAACTCTGCCACATGTCACATAAGAATGCAATTTCTCTTGCTGACTTGGAAGCTTATATTAACATTTTCTAGCCTCAGGTTTGTGTTTTGAATTGTAAAGACTTTCATCTTCTCAAAAGCTGAGTTCCTTGAAAATCATGGGTAAATCTTTTGATGGTGGTTAAATTTTCCAAAGCCTTAAGGGAGACTGCAAATTAAAGACCGATGGGAACCTGTTAAGCAAGCAATCATGCCGCAATGCATCTTCTGTAAAAAACTGAAATTATGGCCGGGCGCAGTGGCTCAAGCCTGTAATCCTAGCCCTCTGGGAGGCCAAAGCCAGCGGATCACTTGAGGTTGGGAATTTGAGACCACTCTGGCCAACATGGGAAACCCTGTTTCTACTAAAAAAAGAAAAAAGAAAAAAATTAGCGGGTAGTGGTGGCGTACGCCTGTAATCCCAACTACTCGGGAGGCTGAGACAGGAGAATTGCTTGAACCTGGGAGGCAGAGGTTGCAGTCAACTGAGTTCGTGCCATTGCGCTCCAGCCTGGGTGACAGGGTAAGACTCCATCTCAAAAAACAAAAACAAAAACAAAAAACTGAAATTATATTAATATATATTGTGTTGCCTAGAATGGGATAAGCTTGTACCACTTCAGTGTTCCTATAACTGTGATTTTCCAAACTGTAATGTGCAAGTGAATTACCTGGAAAGCTTGTTAAATAAATATAGATTCTGTGTTGGAAGCAGCGGCTCATGCCTGTAATCCCAACAATTTGGGAGGCCGAGGCGGGCGGATCACTTGAGGTCAGGAGTTTGAGACCAGCCTGGCCAACATGGTGAAATGCCATTTCTACTGAAAATACAAAAATTAGCCGGGTGTAGTGGCATGCATTGTAATCCCAGCTACTTGGGAGGCTGAGGCAGGAGAATCACTTGAGCCTGGGAGGCGGAGGTTGCAGTGAGTTGAGATCGCGCCATTGCACTCCAGCCTGGGCGAGAGGGAGACTCCTTCAGTCTCAAAAATGAGATAAAGATAAAAAAGTACAGATTGTCGTCCAGTTGGTCCGGGGCAGCCTGGGGTTGTGAATGTCTGACAAGCTCTCAGGTGGTGTTGAGGCTACAAGTCCTCTGACCGTACTTTGAGATGTAAAAGCTTGTCAATAGCCTAACTGGTCTCCACTATTAAAATCTCAGGACACAGTGTCGTAGATGTAATGGGGGTATTGGGCTGGGTCTCCTTGAGTTAGCCCATGAACTAATCAAATGATCTCTCTCTACAGCTGAAGTGCTTAATTAATTAATAAACAAAGCTGTATCTTTTTCCCCTCTTCTCTTTTTAAATCGAGGTAAATTTTTCTTTTTTTTTTTTGAGACGAAGTTTCGCTGTTGTTACCCAGACTGGAGTGCAATGGCATGATCTCGGCTCACCGCAACCTCCACCTTCTGGGTTCAAGCAATTCTCCTACCTCAGCCTCCCGAGTAGCTGGGACTACAGGCGCACACCACCATGCCCAGCTAATTTTTGTATTTTTAGGAGAGACGGGGTTTCACCTTGTTGACCAGGATGGTCTCGATCTCTTGACCTTGTGATCCACCCACCTCAGCCTCCCAAAGTGCTGGGATTATAGGCGTGAGCCACCGCGCCCGGCCAAATCAAGGTAAAATTAACCAGTTTAAAGTTAGCAAGTCAGTCACAGTGCATTTACAATGTTGAGCAATTATCACCTCCATCTAATTCCAAAACATTTTCATGACCTCCAAATGAAACTCTGTACCCACTAAGCAATCACTACCCATGTCCCCCTCTCCCCAGCCCCAGGCAACCACCTATCTGCCTCCTGTCTCTATGGATTCACCTCTTCTGGATAATCCATATGCAGATGATAATGTTTTGGAATAGATAGTGGTGATGCTTGTGCAACACTGTGAAGGTACTAAATGCCACCGAATTGGACACTTTAAAATGGTTAAGGCAGGGTGCAGCGACTCATGCCTGTAATCCCAGTACTTTGGGAGGCTGAGTGGGCAGATCACAAGGTCAGGAGTTCAAGACCAGCCTGGCCAAAATGGTAAGACCTCGTCTTTACTAAAAATACAAAAATTAGCTGGATGTGGTGGTATGCACCTGTAATCCCAGCTACTCAGGAGGATGAGGTAAGAGAGTCACTTGAATCCTGGGGGCGAAGTTTGCAGTGAGCCAAGATTGCGCCATCACACTCCAGCCTGGGCGACAGAGTGAGACTTCGTCTCAAAAAAAAAAAAGTTAACGGTGCATTTTATTTTATGGGAATTTTACCACAATAGAAAAAATGTGAACATCTGCATTTTATAACAAAAGTTGGTGACCTCAAAAGTAATTTGAGTCCCTTACGGTGAGGAAACTGAGGCCTTGGGGGCCACCTAGCCCTTTGGTGGCAGAATATGAACCAGATTTCTTTTCTTTTCTTTTTTTTTTTTTTGAGACAGAGTATTGCTCTGTCACACAGGCTGGAGTGCAGTGGTGTGATCTCAGATCTATGCAACCTCCACCTCCCAGGTTCAGGTGACTCTCCTGCCTCAGCCTCCTGAATAGCTGGGATCACAGATGTGTACCACCACACCCAGATAATTTTTGTATTTTTAGTAAAGACAGGGTTTCACCATGTTGGCCAGGCTGGTCTTGAACTCCTGGCCTCAGTGATCCACCCGCTTCAGCCTCTCAAAGTGCTGGGACTACAGGAGTGAGCCACTGCGCCCGACCAACACCTAATTTTTGACACAGAACTGTATTGGAGAGCAAAGAAACCAGACATTAATATCCGCCCCTCAGTCTAATTGGAGAAATAGAATCATCACATGAGAGCAAGTGGCCTAGCAGCAAATGCAGAATAATATATACAAATCGAGCACAGGTAAACCTCATTAACATACACTCATGAATCTTACCTCTGCAAAGATTTGGATGGCCAGCTCTGAGAATTCTTTTCTTCCTGCATGGGAAGCAATTCTAAGGAAATGAACCATGCAAACCAGGTCATAATAGACACCGCTTTAACCTATTTGAAATACAACACCTCTGTTCTTCTGAACCAGGTTCATGTATTATAACATGTACTACTTACATGTTATAATTAAATGTTATAATTAAAAGCATGGCCTATGCAATCAGACTGTCTGGGCTTCAGCCTGGCCCCACCACTTACTGTCACGGGACTTCGGGCAATTAGTTCATGCCCTGTGCCTCCGTTTTTTCATCTATCAAATGGGAATATTAACAGTACAAACTTCCGGGGCTGTGATGAGTTAAATGAGAAATACATGTAGAGTGCTAAGAATTGTGTCTTGGACTTAGTAAATCACAATAAATGTCAGCTGTTATTATTATTATTTTTAGACAGAGTCCTGCTCTGTCACTGAGGCTGGAGTGCCATGGTGCAATCTCTGCTCACTGAAACCTCCACCTCCTGGGTTCAAGTGCTTCTCTTGCCTCAGCCTCCGGAGTAGGTGGGACTACAGGTGCCCACCACCACATCGGCTACTTTTTGTATTTTTAGTAGAGAAAGGGTGTCACCATCTTGGCCAGGCTGATCTTGAACTCCTAACCTCAGGTGATCTGCCTGCCTTGCCCTCCCAAAGTTCCACGATTACAGGCGTGAACCTCCACACCCGGCCAGCTGTTATTATTATTATATCCAAAAACAAAAACAAAAACTGGGCTGGACACAGTGGTTCAAGTCTGTAATCCTGGCGCTTCAGAAGGCCAAGATGAGAGGATCATTTGCCTTTAGGAGTTCAAGACCAGCCTGGGCAACAAAGTGAGACCCCATCTCTATTCATTTTTTTTAAATCTCTTTTAATTTTATTTATTTATTTTTACTTTTTAGAACTAATTCTGGAGACCCATCTCTATTCTTATAAAAATTTAATTTATAAAAATATTTTTAAAAACTGATAAGCTGGGTAATTTTTGACCCATTTTGGGTAAGTCACTGGCTTGCTCTTTCTTTCTTTCTCTCTCTCTCTCTCTCTCTTTCTTTCTTTCTTTCTTTCCTCTCTCTCCTCTCTTTCTCTCTTTTTCTTTTCCTCCCTTCCTTTCTTCCTTCCTTTCCTTCTTTCTTTTCTTTCTTCTTTCTGACAAGGTCTCTCCGTTACACAGGCTGGAATGCAGTCCCACAGTGACACACACTTACAGCTCACTGCAGCCTGGACCTCCTGGGCTCAGGTGGTCCTCCGACCTCAGACTCCCAAGTAGCTGGGATTACAGGAGTGCATCACTATGCTCAGCTAATTTTTGTATTTTAGGTTGGTGCTAAATAATTGTGTGTGTGTGTGTGTGTTTACCATTGATAGTAATGGCAAAAGCTGCACTTGCTTTTGCACTAAGCTAATATTTTTTCTTTCTTCTTCTTCTTTTTTTTTTTTTTTTGGTAGAGACCACGTTTCACCATATTGCCCAGGCTAGTCCCAAACTCCTGGGCTAAAATGATATGCCCACCTTGCCCTCCCAAAGTACTGGGATTACAGGTGCAAGCCATTGAGCCTGGCCACGTCACTAGCTTTCATATTGCCTCTGAAATTGCAAATATAACACTTGCCTTCTCTACTTTAAAATAAATACTATAAAGAAAGTGTTTGAAAAATATAAAGCGTTGTACAAACATAAATTTTTTATTGAATGCAGGGTAAATCATAATTATTCATAAAAGCAAATTTCTAAGAATTTCAATTTTCTTAAATCGTAATTGATCTATTCAGCATTATTGCACATACTTGAATGTGCTAAAATCATATCACTTTCAAAATTATTATAATTCAGAATTTTCACTAATTCAGACAGACATTTTCCCAACCCACACAAATTGTTGAGATTTTATTTTATCAAAAGATACAGGCCAGGCACGGTGGCTCATGCTTGTAATCCCAACACTTTGGGAGGCTGAGGTAAGTGGATCACTTGAGGTCAAGAGTTCGAGACCAGCCTGGCCAACATGGTGAAACGCCCCCGCTACTAAAAATACAAAAATTATCTGGGCGTGGTGGTGTGTGCCTGTAGTCCCAGCTCCTTGGGAGGCAGAGGTGAGAGAATTGCTTGAACCTGGGAGGCAGAGGATGCAGAGAGCTGAGATTGTGCCATTGCACTCCAGCCTGAGTGACAAAGCGAGACTCTGTCTCAAAAATAAAAAATAAAAAGATACAAGTGTGGATTCATACACTTGCAGGCATTTGAATAAGAAGATTCTAAGTCTCTTCCAACCTCATGTTGAAAGAATTCAGGCCCAGCGCCGTGGCTCACACCTATAATCCCAGCACTTTGGGAGGCCGAGGCAGGTGGATCACTTGAGCCCAGGAGCTCAAGGCCAGCCTGGGCAACATGGAGAAATTATCTCTACAAAAGTTACAAAAATTAGCCTGGGCTAATGCCTATAATCCCAGCACTCTGGGAGGCCGAGGCGGGCAGATCACCTGAAGTCAGGAGTTTGAGACCAGCCTGACCAACATGGTGAAACCCTGTCTCTACTAAAAATACAAAAAATTAGCCAGGCGTGGTGGTGGGCACCTGTAATCCCAGCTACTCCAGAGGCTGAGGCAGGAGAATCGCTTGGACCCAGGAGGTGGAGGTTGCAGTGAGCCAAGATGGCGCTATTGCACTCCAGCCTGGGCGACAAGGGCGAAACTCCTCAAAAAGAAAAGAAAAGTTAGCCAGGTGCAGTGGCGCATGTCCGTAGTTGCAGCTACTTTGGAGGCTGAGGTAAGAGGATCATTTGAGCTTGGGAGGTGGAGGGGGATTACAGTGAGCTGAGATCTTGCCATTGCACTCCAGCCTGGGCAACAGAGCCCGAGACTCCATCTCAAAAAAAGAAAGAAAGAGAGAAAGAGAAGGAAAGAGAGAGAGAGGAGAGAAGAGAGAAGGAGAAAGAAGAAAGAAAGAAGGAAAGAAAGAAAGAAAGAAAGAAAGAAAGAAAGAAAGAAAGAAAGAAAGAAAAGGAAAGAAAGAAAAGAAGAAAGAAAGAAAGAAAGGAAGGAAGGAAAGAAAATATTTTGGAATGAATGCTGATGTGATGGGAGGAAAAAAATAGTTCCATAAGGGATGATGGTCTGGGAAGGGTTCAAGTCAAGTAAATCTCAGTCTCTGGAGGAGATGCTGATGTAGCTTGACCCATCCAGTGTCTCCAGTCTGTTCTAACCCTTGTCGGCATGGCTTGTCCTACAGACACTTGGGACTTAATCACACTTCCAGTAAAACTAAAGAAGTTTATCACCTGATCCTTCAGACTGACTCTGATTCCTGACTTGTACATCACAGTTGGTGAAAGGGCTCCCTGACCCCTAGGCTTGTATTTGGGGAGTAATTTCACATTCTTAATCATCACTAACTCCTTTATAATATCTTCCTTCAAAATATATCTATCTTCCCTTTCCCCACTCCATGTCAATATTTTATTTTATTTAATTAATTAATTAATTGATTTTTTTTTTTAGTTGGAGTCTCGCTCTGTCACCCAGGCTGGAGTGCAGTGGCGCGATCTTGGCTCACCGCAATGTCTGCCTCCTGGATTGAAGTGATTCTCCTCCCTCAGCCTCGTAAGTAGCTGGGATTACAGGTGCATGCCACTACACCCAGCTAATTTTTGTATTTTTAGTAGACACAGGGTTTCACCATGTTGGTCAGGCTGGTCTCAAACTCCTGACTTCGTGATCCGCCTACCTCGGCCTCCCAAAGTGCTGAGATTACAGGTGTGAGTCGCCGTGCCTGGCCTTATTTATCTATTTTTTGAGAGGGGATCTCATTTTGTTGCTCAGGCTGGATTGCAGTGGCATGATCTTGGTTCACTGCAACCCCTGCCTCCTGGGTTCAGGAGATTCTCCTGCCTCAGCCTCCTGAATAGCTGGGATTACAGGCACCCACAATCACATCCAGCTAATTTTTGTATTTTTAGTAGAGATGGGGTTTCATCATCTTGGCCAGTCTGGACTCGAACTCCTGACCTTGAGTGATCTGCCCAACTCGGCCTCCCAAAGTGCAGGGATTACAGGCATGAACCACTGTGTCCAGCCAAATTTTTGCATTTTTTATAGAGATGGAGTTTCACCATGCTGCCCAGGCTGGTCTCAAACTCCTGGGCTCCAAACCCTGGGACTTCCCCCTGACAAATTTTAAACACCTTTAAAATATTTACTTGATTCCCAATCTCTCTTGCACAAATGATAAATAATCCTACATGCAAAAAAACATAAACCTCAATATAAATCTAGAGATAAAAAGCCCATTTGGCAAATAAGTGCCAAGCAACAGTCTTGAACACAATTGAATATTTCATTTGTTTCTCTGTTAATAATGAATCCACTTGGAATGTAAATTTCCAACTCATCTTTTAGTAATAGGAAAAGGATGTACGCCTCTAGATTTGATTCTTTCTAAGTACAAATTATCCTGAGAACATAAATTACATGACTTTTTTTTCTTTCGGAAAAAGCATTCAGGAGTAGTTAAGTCAACCAACATCTTGTCCATAATTTTCCACTTTTAAGAGATGGGGTTTCGCTCTGTCACCCAGGCTAAAGTCAGCGGTAGGTTTTTTGTTCGTTTGTTTGTTTATGGAAACATATGGCTATTCCTAGTTTACTCATGAAGAAACCGAGGTAGAGAAATTAAATAGCGTGCTCAAAGCCACACGGCTTCCACCCAGGCAGAAACTGGATTTGAGCCCTGCTTTTTTTTTTTTTTTTCTGAACATTAATTAATGCCCCCGACATCTCCTCTATGTAACCCTCCTATTTTTAAAGCAAGCTTTCTTTCTTTCTTTTTTAATGAAAGAAAGAAAGAAAGAAAGAGAAAGAGAAAATGGGGAGAGAGAACAGGAGTCTTGTTCTATTGCCCAGGCTGGAATGCAATCTAAAAGTAGGGATTAAAAACCTTCTTTTATGCCGATAATTTTGCTTAACAGCAGAGACAGGAAGGAATAAGGAAAGAAAATAACAAACAAACAGCCAACCAATATTTCATTTAAATCTGTGAAATGCTATGCAAATGCTGAAGAGTGATTTGCTTCCAATTATGTGGTCACTTTCAAAATAGGTGTAATGTGATACTGAGAAACATGTATGTTCTGTGGACCTGGGGTCAAGAATTCTATAAATATTTGCTGAGTTTACTTGTTCCAGGTCTCAGTTCAAATCATAGATGTCCCTGTTAATTTTCTATCTCATTGATCTGTCGAATATTAACAATGTGGTGTCAAAGTCTCCCGCTATTATTGTGCCGGAGTCCAAGTCTCTTTATAAGTCATTAAGAACTTGTCTTATGTATCTGGGTGCTCCTATATTGGGTGCATATATATTTATGATCATTGACTCCTGTTGTTGCATTGATCCTTTTACCATTATGTAATGTCCTTCTTCATTTCTTTTAGTCTTTGTTACTGTTAAAGTCTATTTTGTCAGAGACGAAAGTTACAACTCCTGTTTGTTTGTTTTTTTCTCCATTTGATTGGTGAGTCTCCAACCCTTTGTTTTGAGTCTTTGTGTGTTCTTGCTTATGAGATGGATCTGGATACAGTGTACCGATGAGTTTTATCTTTTTATTCAATTTGCCTGTCTGTATCTTTGATTGGGGCATTTAATCCATTTAAATTTAGGATTAATATTGATATTTGTGAGTTTAACATTGTCGTTTGATGCTAGCTGGCTATTTTGCCCATTAGTTGATATAGATTCTTCATTATGGAGATCCTCTTTACCTTTTGGTAAGTTTTTGGGATGACTGATACTGGTTGTTCCTTTCTGTGTGTAGTGCTTCTTTCAGAAGCTCTTGTAAAGCAGGCCTGGTGGTGATGAAGTCTCTGAGTGTTTGCTTGTTTGTGAAAAATTTTATTTTTCCTTCATTTATAAAGCTTAGTTTGGCTGGATATGAGATTCTGGGTTGAAAATTCTTTTCTTTGAGGATATTGAATATTGACCCCCACTCTCTTCTAGTTTGTAGAGTTTCTGCTGAGAGATCTGCTGTGAGTCTGATAGGCTTCCCTTCATGGGTAACCTGACCTTTCTCTCTAGCTGCCCTTAGAATTTTCTCCTTTATTTCAACCCTGGTGAATCTAACAATTATGTGTCTTGGGGTTGCTCTACTTGTCAGTGGTATGGTTATAGCTCACTGCAGCCTGGACCTCCTGGCCTCAAGCCATCCTCCCACCTTAGCCTCCCAAAGTGTTGGGATCACAAGTGTGAACCACTGCACCTGGTCTACTTTCGACATGTTAATACTAGTGGTTAAATAAAGATTGAAAGGAGAAACATGCTAGGGAAAAAGTACTTTGAATGTTATATCTATGGCTCCACTATATTGATGAGTTTATCGACCAGGGGCAGTGGCTCATGCCTGTAATCCCAGCACTTTTGGAGGCCAAAGCATGTGGATCACGAGGTGAGGAGTTCACGACCAGCCTGGCTAAGATGGTGAAACCCCATCTCTACTAAAAATATAAAAATTAGCCAGATGTGGTGGTACATGCCTGTATTCCCAGCCACTCAGGAGGCTGAAGCAGAAGAATCACTTGAACCCGGGAGGCAGAGGCTGCAGGGAGCCAAGATTATGCCACTGCACTCCAGCCCGGGTGACAGAGCAATAATGTATCTAAAAAAAAAAAAAAAAGAATTTCTCAAACTTTTCACAAAATCAAAAGTTTTAAAAAGACCATTTTTTTTTTTAGACAGGGTCATACTCTGTCATGCAGGCTGGAGTGCAATGGGGCAGTCACCACTGTAGCCTTCACCGTGCGGGCTCAGCCACCCCCTCCACCTCAGCCTTCTGAGTAGCTGGGACCACAGGCACACACCACCATGCCTGGCTAATTTTTTAATTTTTTGTAGAGACAGGGTCTTGCTATGTTGCCCAAGCTGGTCTCAAATTCCTGGGCTCAAGCAATTCTCCTGCCTCAGCCTCCAGAAGTGCTGGGATTACAGGCATGAACCAGTGGAAAGGCTAATTCTTTGTTTTGTTTAGCTTGTTAAAAATTGAGATGACACCAAGGGAAACTAATGGAACAGAAGAGTAAAGAAAAGAAGAAAGAAAAAAATTGAGATGAAATTCGTATGACCTCAAGTTAACCATTTTAAAGTGAATAATTCGGCCAGGCATGGTAGCTCAAGCCTGTAATCTCAGCACTTTGGGAGGCCGAGGTGGGCAGATCACCTGAGGTCAGGAGTTAGACCAGATGGCCGACATGGCAAAACCCTGTCTCTACTAAAAATACAAAAACAAACAAACAAACAAACAAACAAACAAACAAAAAATGTAGCCAGGTGTGGTGGTGCATGCCTGTAATCCCAGCTACTCAGGAGGCTGAGGCAGAAGAAACAAACAAGGAGTGGCGGGGGGCGCGATACAATAAGTGACTTTTTGTGTCTGGCTTCTTTGACTTAGTACAGTGTTTTCCAGATTCATTCATATTGTTTTTTGTTTTGTTTTGTTTTGTTTTGAGATGGAGTTTCGCTCTTGTTACCCAGGCTGGAGTGCAATGGCGTGATCTTGGCTTAACGCAACCTCCGCCTCCTGGGTTCAGGAAATTCTCCTGCCTCAGCCTCCTGAGTAGCTGGGATTACAGGCACGCGCCACCATGCCCAGCTAATTTTTTGTATTTTTAGTACAGACAGGGTTTCACCATATTGACCAGGATGGTCTCGATCTCTTGACCTCGTGATCCACCTGCCTCGGCCTCCCAAAGTGCTGGGATTACAGGCTTGAGCCACCGTGCCCGGCCCAGATTCATTCATATTGTAACATGTATCAGTACTTCGTTCATTCCTTCTTATGGCTGAATGATATTCTGTTGTGTATATATACCACAATGTTTTAATCCATTCATCAGTTGATGGACATTTGGGTTATATCTGTCTTTTGATTTTTGTTTATAGCACTGCTATGAACATTCATGTATAAGTGTTTGTTTTGGTATCTATTTCAGTTTTTTTGAGCATATACTTAGTATATACTTCAGTTCTTTTGAATATATACTTACTGCTAATTCTGGGTTTGTTTGTTTTTTTTTTGAAACAGAGTCTCGACCAAACATTGTTGATCATACCTGTAATCCCAGCTCTTTGGGAGGTCAAGGCAGGTGGATTACTTGAGGTCAGAAGTTCAAGACCAGTCTGGCTAACATGGTGAAACCTTGACTCTACTAAAAATACAAAAATTACCCAGGCATGGTGGTGCACACCTATAATCCCAGCTAGAGGGGAGGCTGAGGCAAGAGAATTGCTTAAAACCCAGGAAGCAGAGGTTGCAGTAAGCCGAGATTGTGCACTGTCCTCCAGACTGGGTGACAGAGCTAGACTCTGTCTCAAAGAAAAAGAAAAGAAAAGAAAAAGAAACAGAGTCTTACTCTGTCACCCAGGCTGGAGTGCTGTGGTGTGATCTCTGCTCACTATAACATCTGCCTCCCAGGTTCAAGTGATTCTCCTGCCTCAGTCTCCCAAGTAGCTGGGATTACAGGCGCATACCAACACATCTGGCTAGATTTTTCTTTTTGCATTTTCAGTAGAGATCGAGTTTCACCATGTTGGGCAGGCTGGTCTTGAACTACTGACATCAAGTGATCTGCCCTCCCAAAGTGCTGGGATTATAGGTGTGAACCACTGCAACCAGCCTAGAATTGCTAATTCTTTAAACTTTTCCCACTGCCCTTGGAATCCAGCATGGCCCAGCCCTGAGCTGGTTTGTAGAGATTAACTGTTTTCTGGGTAAAGTATATTATATTAGTAGGATAGAAGAATTCTGTATATCAAGAACTGGATCTGATAGAGTCATCAAATGGTTAAAAAAAAAGCGAGAAAGAGAGAGAAGGCGGAAAAGAAAACAATTCCTAAGAAATCTACATTTATTTAAGATTTGACCGTTTTACGAACTACTTTTTCTTTTTCTTTTCTTTTATTCTTTTTTTTTTTTTTTTTTTTGAGACAGAGTCTTGCTCTGTCACCCAGCTGGAGGGCAGTGGCGTGATCTTGGCTCATCTCAGTCTCCTCCTCGCAGGTTCAAGCGATTCTCCTGCCTCAGCCTCCCAAATAGCTGGGATTATAAGCAGGTGCCACTACAACCAGCTAATTTTTTTTTTTTTTTTTAAGACGAGGTTTCACCATGTTGGTCAGGCTGGTCTTGAACTCCCGACCTCAGGTGATCCACCCGCCTTGGCCTCCAAAGTGCTTGGATTACAGGCGTGAGCCACCACGCCCGGCCAACCCAGCTAATTTTTGTATTTTTAGTAAAGACAGAGTTTCACCATGTTGGCCAGGTTGGTCTTGATCTCCTGACCTCAAGTGTTTTGCCTGCCTTAGCCTCTCAAGTGCTCGGGTTACAGGCGTGAGCCACAGTGCCTGGCCAGGAACTACCTTTTCATGTTCAAAAGTTAGTTCAAAACCAGTCAATGCCGAAGACCTATTTATCCATTACAAGTCTCATTTGCTTCTAAAATACGTACAGACACTAAAACCTTTGGCTTGATAGAAAAAAAGTTCAACTCAAGATAAACACTGCATGATCTCATTATGTGTGGTATCTAAAGAAGTCAAACTCAGAAACAAAAGTAGATGGTTGGTTGACAAGAGCCATAGGGAGGGAGAAATGGGAGAATTTTGGTCAAAGGAAAGTTTCAATTATAAGATGAATAAATTCTAGAGATTAAAAATACAGCATACGGTAACTAATTAATAATAATGTATTGTATACTTGAAATTTTCTTTTCTTTTCTTTTTTTTTTTTTTTTTGAGACGGAGTTTCGCTCTTTTTACCCAGTTGCTGGAGTGCAATGGCGCGATCTCGGCTCACCACAACCTCCGCCTCCTGGGTTCAGGCAATTCTCCTGCCTCAGCCTCCCGAGTAGCTGGGACTACAGGCGCACACCACCATGCCCAGCTAATTTTTGTATTTTTAGTAGAGACGGGGTTTCACCATGTTGACCAGGATGGTCTTGATCTCTTGACCTTGTGATCCACCCGTGTCGGCCTCCCAAAGTGCTGGGATTATAGGCGTGAGCCACCGCACCTAGCCTTACTTGAAATTTTCTAACAGAGTAAAGCTTAAGTGTTCTTGCCACCAAAAAATGGTTATTATATGAGGTGACATATATGTTAATTAGCCTGATTGTGGTGATCATTTTACAGTGTATAAATACATCAAAACATCATATTGTACACCTTGAATATATAGTTTTTAATTTGTCAATTACACTTCAATAAAGATGGGAGAAAAAGAAAAAGAAAAAAATGTGTAACTACCAAAAATAAAAGAAATGCCAATCAAAATAAGGAAAATGTCATTATTTAGATTCAATAAGCCAGGTGTGGTGGTTCATAGCTGAAATCCCAACACTTTGGGAGGCTGAGGCAGGAGGGTCTCTTGAGGTCAGAAGTTCAAGACCAGCCTGGACAACATTGTGAGACTCTACCTCTACAAAAAAAAATTTTTGGCCAGGCACAGTGGCTAACACCTGTAATCCCAGCACTTTGGGAGGCTGAGGCGGGTGAATCACTTGAGACCAGGCCAACATGATGAAACTCTGTCTCTACTAAAATACAAAAATTAGCTGGGCGTGGTGGCCGGCACCTGTAATCCCAGCTACTGGGGAGGCTGAGGCATGAGAATCGATTGAACGCAGGAGGTGGAAGTTGCAGTGAGCCGAGATGGCACCACTGTACTCAAGCCTGCGCAACAGAATGGTACTCTGTCTCAAAAAACAAACTTTTTTTTTATTAGCCACGTGTATTGGCATGCACCTGTAGACCCAGCTACTCAGGAGGCTGAGGTGGGAGTATTGCTTGAACCCAGGAGTTTGAGGCTGCAGTGAGCTATAATTGTGCCACAGCACTGCAGCCTAGGTGATAGAGTGAGGTACTATTTTTTTTTCTTTTTGAGACAGAGTTTCACTCTTGTTGCCTAGGCTGGAGAGCAGTGGTACAATCTCGGCTCACCGCAACCTTTGCTTCCCAGGTTCAGAGGTTTTCCTGTCTCAGCCTCTCGAGTAGCTGGGATTACAGGCATGTACCACCATGCCCAGCTAATTTTGTATTCTTAACAGAGATGAGGTTTCTCCATGTTGGTCATGCTAGTCTCGAACTCCCAACCTCAGGTAATAGCCCACCTCAGCCTCCCAAAGTGCTGGGATTACAGGTGTGAACCACTGCGCCCGGCCTCCTCTCTCTCTCTCTCTCTCTCTCTCTCTCTCTCTCTCTCTCTCTCTCTCTCTCTCTCTCTCTCTCTCTCTGATGGAGTCTTGCTCTGTCGCCCAGGCTGGAGTACAGTGGTACAATCTTGACTCACTGCAACCTCTACCTCTCAGGTTCAAGCAATTCTTCTGCCTCAGCCTCCCAAGTAGCTGGGACCACAGGCACGCACCACCATGTCCAGCTAATTTTTTGTATTTTTAGTAGAGACTGGCTTTCACCATGTTGGCCAGAATGGTCTTGATCTCCTGATCTTGTGATCCCCCACCTCGGCCTCCCAAAGTGCTGGGATTACAGGCATGAGCCACTGCGCCCAGCCTCCTTTTTCTTTTTCTTTCTTTTTTATTTTTATTCTTTTTTTGAGATGGAATTTTGCTCTTGTTGCCCAGGCTTGAGTGCAATGGTGCAATCTCGGCTCACTACAACCTCTACCTCCTGGGTTCAAGCCATTCTCCTGCCTCAGGCTCTGGAGTAGCTGGGACTACAAGCGTCCGCCACCATGCCCGGCTAATTTTTGTATTATTAGTAGAGACGGGATTTCATCATGTTGGTCACGCTGGTCTTGAACTCCCGACCTCGTGATCCACCTGCCTTGGCTTCCCAAAGTGCTGAGACTACAGGCATGAGCCACCGCACCCGACCTTTTTTTTGAGATGGAGTTCCTTCTGTTGCCTAGGCTGGAGTGCAGTGGCGCAATCTAGGTTCACTGCAACCTCTGCCTCCCAGGTTCAAGCGATTCTTCCGCCTCTGCCTCCAGAGTAGCTGCGATTACAGGTGCCCACCACCATGCCAGGCTAACTTTTGTATTTTTAGTAGAGACGGGGTTTCAATATGTTGGCCAGGCTGGACTCAAACTCCTCACCTCGGGTGACCCACCCGCCTTGGCCTCCCAAAGTGCTGGGATTTCAGGTGTGAGTCACCGCACCCAGCCTGCAAACATCTGTGTTCTAATGCATAGTGCTTAGCTTTTTTTTTTTTTTTTTTTTGACGGAGTTTCTCTCTCGTTACCCAGGCTGGAGTGCAATGGCACAATCTCGGCTCACCGCAACCTCCGCCTCCTGGGTTCAGGCAATTCTCCTGACTCAGCCTCCTGAGTAGCTGGGATTACAGGCACGCACCACCATGCCCAGCTAATTTTTTGTATTTTTAGTAGAGATTGGGTTTCACCATGTTGACCAGGATGGTCTCGATCTCTTGACCTCGTGATCCACCTGCCTCGGCCTCCCAAAGTGCTGGGATTACAGGCTTGAGCCACTGCGCCCGGCCGCTTTTTTTTTTTTCGATATAGAGTCTAGCTCTGTCTCCCAGGCTTGAGTACAGTGGTGTGATCTCAGTTCACTACAACCTCTACCTCCCAGGCAGGCTCAAGCGATTCACTGGCCTCAGCCTCCGGAGTAGCTGGGATAATAGGCTCATACCACCACATCTGGCTAATTTTTGTATTTTAGAAGTGAGGGGGTTTCACCATGTTGGCCAGGCTGGTCTCAAACTCCTGACCTCAGGTGGTCCTCCTGCCTTGGCCTCCTGGTGAGCCACCTTGCCCGGCCACCATTTTTTAAAAAATTAGAAGACTCAGTAAATATTAAGTTTGGCTATTGTAATTGTTAGATACGCATCAAAATTCTAGTACTGGTTATCTTTAGGTAGTGGAATTATAATTTTAATTTTCTTTTGTACACATTTCCATATTTCTCACAATGATGCATTTTCCTTTTGTAATTGAAAAAAAAATAAAAGAAAGAAAATTAAGATTTCAGTCCTTAGAGCCAGCTTTATAGTCAACTCTCCAAGCAAGATAACTCTGCTCAAGGTAATGCGCACTGCTTTGGGATAAAGGCTTCGATATTTTTGGAAAGGCATCCTAATCTTTGGTACCCTCTCTTCTACTGGGAGTCGAGGTGAATAGCATTATCAAACAGCTAAAAAATACTTGTATCAGGTCAGCTCTTCAGGATATTTCTATTCTTAGACATAATATTTGGAGAGCAGTGTTTTAGAAAAATTTTAGAAAGCTAGGGATTATAACAGATCTGGACATTTCTCCCCCACCCCCTTATCTATCACAAACGGGAAATTTCAGTGATGGGTCACTCATTTACAGGAAAAAAATATATACGAAATTTGGATTACATCATTCATCTACTAACATTTTTTATGGCACCTCTGTTGTGCCTATTCTAGTAACTATACATTACTCAGCCAGGCAACTGAGATCATTTTAAAGATAATTTTCAGTCTGGGTGCAGTAGCTCACGCCTGTAATCCCAGCATTTTGGGAAGCTGACGTGGGAGAATTGCCTGAGCCCAGGAGTTCAAGATCACTTTGGGCAAGAAGGCAAAAACCCCATCTCGACAAAAAATACAAAAGTTAGCTGGGCATGGTGGCACCCACTGGTGGTTCCAGCTACTTGGGAGGCTGAGGCAGGAGGATTGCTTGAGCCCAGGGGTGGAGGCTATAGTGAGCTGTGATTGTGTCATTGCACTCCAGCCTGGGCAACAGAACGAGACCCTGTCTCAAAAAGAAAAGTGATGATCAGAGTGACTTGAAACATGGGTCTGAATCTACTGTAACTTCCACTTTCAGCTTCAGGACTATCGGTTCATACCCAGATATAAACATATCGAGAGCAAATGCCAAGAACTTTTCTCTGGATGTCACGTCAGTGTACGCACCTGTGTGTATATTGCTGAGCCACTGTGCCTGGCCCAAAATATTTTTTTCAAATGTCCAACGATGTAATAATTAGCCATTCAAATTAAAGGAGCCATTCTAAAGAATTAACTTGGGCAGGTGTGGCAGCTCATCCCTGTAATCCCAGCACTTTGGGAGGCCCAGGAGGGTGGATCATCTGAGGTCAGGAGTTCTGAGACCAGGCTGGCCAATATGGTGAAACCCCAACTCTACTAAAGAAATTAGCCAGGCATGATGGCACCCACTGGTGGTTCCAGCTACTCAAGAGGCTGGAGCAGGAGGATCACTTGAACCCGGGAGGCGGAGGTTGCAGTGAGCTGAGATCTCGTTATTGTACTCCAGCCTGGGCAACAAGAGTGAAACTCTATCTCAAAAAAAGAAAAAAAAAGTTAACTTGCAGTAGGGGAGATAAGAATTAAATAGAACTGAGTCAGTTGAAACAAAAAAATTTTCAATGCAAGATCAAAAGAGCTGTTTTGGAAATCTTGCCAGCAGTGTTGAAAAGAAAAGGCTATTTTATTAATATTTTAGCAAAGACATAGTCAGATGTTTGTTTGAGAATACCATTTGAAATTATGATTTATTACAAAATTACTACAAAGAGCAAGACGTGGTGGCTCATGCCTGTAATCCCACCATTTTGGGAGGCCAAGGCAGGAGGATTGCTTGAGGCCAAGAGTCTGAGACCAGCCTGGGCAGCATAGCAAGCCTTGTCTCTAACTGGGTGCAGTGGCTCACGCCTATAATCCCAGCACTTTGGGAGGCTGAGGCAGGCAGATCACGAGGTCAGGAGTTTGAGACCAGCCTGACCAACATGGTGAAACCCTGTCTCTACTAAAAATGTAAAAAAAAAAAAAAGAAATTAGCTGGGCATGGTGGCATGCTCCTGTAATCCCAGCTACTCAGGAGGCAGGAGAATCTCTTGAACCCAAGAGGCGGAGGTTGCAGTGAGCCAAGATCATGCCATTGCACTCCAGCCTGGGCGACAGGGGAAAAAAAAAAAAAAAAAAAAAGACCTTGTCTCTACAAAAAACAAAAACAAAAATCAAAATTGGCCAGGCATGGTAGTGCGTGCCTGTAGTCACAGCTACTCGGGAGGCTGAGGCAAGAGGATCACTTGAGCCAGGAAGATGAATGCTGCAGGAAGCCATGGTCATGCCACCGCACTCTAGTTTGGGTGACAGAGCAAGACCCTATCTCAAAAAGAAAAAAAAAAAAGAAGAAATTACTACAAGTGTTGTGACCCTAGAAGGTGTAAGGGTTTCAGAATGAGGATGGACAAAAGGTTGACCTTTTTGGGAACAATTATTAGGCACATGTATATTCGTATATGATTGTAAATGAACATTGTGATGGATAAGAGTACTATACTTTTTGTCCCGCATAGCTTGAAATTGGAATTTTCAAGGCAACCATCTGAGTATCTCCATCTCTGAATGTCTGTTTTGTTCATTTATCAGCTGACAATGTTTTATTTCATTGTATCTGTCTAATTTGGCTGTAAATGTGCAAGAGCGTCACCCTGTCTGCCTTGGATTGTAAACTGTTAGAGGAGAGAGGCAAGGTTTAGCTAATTCTCGTGTGAATCATTTAGTCTGGCATAGCACCACACCTAATTAAGGTGTTTTTTTTGTTTTTTTGTATTTTTTTTGAGACGGAGTTTTGCTTGTTACCCAGGCTGGAGTGCAATGGTGTGATCTCGGCTCACCGCAACCTCCACCTCCTGGGTTCAGGCAATTCTCCTGCCTCAGCATCCCAAGCAGCTGGGACTACAGGCACGTGCCACCATGCCCAGCCAATTTTTTGTATTTTTAGTAGAGACGGGGTTTCACCATGTTGACCAGGATGGTTTCGATCTCTTGACCTCGTAATCCACCCGCCTCGGCCTTCTGAAGTGCTGGGATTACAGGCTTGAGCCACTGCGCCTGGCCAAGGTTTTAATAAATGTATTAATTATGAAGTGAGGCTTAGTCCCATTTATTATCTTTTTTTAATTTATTTATCCTCTTCTTGATACTGCCAGCACTTCTCAAAAGGACGGGGAGAGTTGACTTAATCTCCTCTTCTTTTTGAGGCAGAGTCCCATTCTGTCTCAAAAAAAAAAAAAAAAGGAGATTAAGTCAACTTAAAGATTGTACTTAAGTACAATCTCAGCTCACTGCAGCCTCTGCCTCCCCAGGTTTAAGCGATTCTTTTGCCTTGGCCTCCCAAGTAGTTGAGATTATAGGTACATATCACCATGCCTGGCTAATTTTTGTATTTTTAGTATAGACAGGGTTTCGCCATGTTGGTCAGGCTGGTCTCGAACTCCTGACCAGAAGTAATTTGCCCACCTTGGCATCCCAAAGTGCTGGGATTACAGGTGTGAACCACCACAGACAGCCTGCTTTTAATACCTGAAGCTCATGCTAAATATGATAACTGCAACCTATCAGCAATGTGTCTTGGTGAATGTCTGAAATGTCATATTTTCACATTTCTGTAGCTGTTTGAGATGATATTATTACACATACAGTACTCAGACACTTGACTTGAAGTAAACATGTTTTAAAATTGACTCACTTCAGTGTGAAATTCAAATTTTGTGGACTCCAAAAAGGTTTATTTTGACTTCTGTTCACTGTCATTGGGGATGGAATGCCTAACCCTTGAATTTTAACTTCTGCAGAAGGCTCTTACTACAAGCACAGGGGTGAACAGAGGCTCAAGGATACTTCTATATTTTGTTCCTTAGCTATTTTTATTATAGTCAGTGATGTTAATTCTTAAAATATCTTAACAAATTAATGTCATCCCTGCAGTTTTTTTTTTCTTGAGATGGAGTTTCACTCTCGTTGCCCAGGCTGGAGTGCAATGGCACAATCTCAACTCACTGCAACCTCTGCCTCCCAGGTTCAAGATTTTCTCCTGCCTCAGCCTCCCAAGTAGCTGGGATTACAGGTGTGCACCACCACACCCAGCTAATTTTGTATTTTTAGTAGAGATGGGGTTTCTCCATGTTGGTCAGGCTGGTCTCAAACTCCTGACCTCAAGTGATCCACCTGCCTCAGCCTCCCAAAGTGCTGGGAATACAGGTGTTAGCCACCTCATCTGGCCGTCACAGCAGTTTTCTATCCGTTCTTTCAATATTCCATGCCTTCATTCATATTTCTTAAGTTGTCTATTATGTGCTGTTTTGAAATGTATAAAGAAAATGGAGGCCAGGTGTGGTGTCTCACACCTGTAGTCCCAGCACTTTGGGAAGCTAAGGTGGGAGGAACCCTTGAGCCAAAGGGTTTGAGATGAGCTTGGGCTACATAGGGAGAACGTATCTCTACAAAACCTTTTTCAATAGTTAGCTGGGTGTGGTGGCATGTGCCTATGGTCCCTGCTACTCAGGAGGCTGAGGCAGGAGGATTGCTTGAGCCTAGGAAGTTGAGGCTGTGGTGAGCCATGTTCATGCCACTGTACTCCAGCTTGGGCAACAAAAAGAAGGTAGACATGGTAACTGCCCTCATGGAGTGTACACTCTATCCAGACAGGTGACCAGTCACACTGTGGGCTGCCGTTATGGTTGTGAGGAGGTGCTGACTAGAGAGGAACATACAGACACACACACGCACCATTTCTGGGATCACAGAAATGTTCTTTTTTTGAGGCGGAGTTTCGCTCTTGTTACCCAGGCTGGAGTGCAATGGCGCGATCTCGGCTCACCGCAACCTCCGCCTCCTGGGTTCAGGCAATTCTCCTGCCTCAGCCTCCTGAGTAGCTGGGATTACAGGCATGCGCCACCGTGCCCAGCTAATTTTTTTGTATTTTTAGTAGAGACGGGGTTTCACCATGTTGACCAGGATGGTCTCGATCTCTTGACCTCGTGATCCACCCGCTTCGGCCTCCCAAAGTGCTGGGATTACAGGCGTGAGCCACCGCGCCCGGCCCCAGAAATGTTATTTTGTTCTGGATGAGTACATGAATGTATTTGGTCATCAAAACTCACTGAAGGGGCCAGGTGCAGTGGTCATGCCTGTAATCCCAGGAAGGCCAAGGCGGGTGGATCACCTGAAGCTGAGACCAGCCTGACCAAAATGGTGAAACCCTGACTCTCCTAAAAATACAAAGAAAAAAAATTAGTCAGATGTAGTGGCGCACACCTGTAATCCCAGCTACTCAGGAGGCCGAGGCAGGAGAATCGCTTGAACCTGGGAGGTGGAGGTTGCAGTGAGTTGAGATCATGCCACTGAACTTCAGGCTGGGTGACAGGGAGACTCTGTTTCAAAACAAAAACAAAAAAACTCACTGAACTGAACGCTTAAGATCTATGCATTTTATTATCCCTTAATTACACTTCAATTTAAAAAAACCCAAAGTAGCAAAATAGCGATTATAATTCAGTATGACAGTGAGTATTGGGCATGATATGCACGTGTGTCAGTGTGCCTGACAACTTTAGGGGTTCAGAATACAGCTCCTCGAGAAAGTGTACAGAGCTGGTAGCTAGAGATAGCCAGTCGAGGAAGCCAATGAAGACTTTCCTCTGAACTTGCAAGAGATGGAGAATTTACATCTCAAGACAACTTGCCTGTACAAAGGCCCAGAGGGAGGAGAGAGTATGACCCACTGGGACGGTGCAAGCGGTTCAGATGATTACAGTGGAGGTTGTGAGATGAGGTTGGTGGGAAGTAGAACTGGAGGGATGAGCAGGGAAGTTTAAAGAACTCTGTAACACTATTATGGATTTTATCATGAGGCTGTTGGGAAACCCTACAGGAAATTTGTTGTTTTTTTTTTTTTGAGACACAGTCTTGCTCTGTTGCCCAGTTGGATCTCAGCTCACTGTAACCTCTGCCTCCAGATTCAAGCGATTCTCCCACCTTAGCCTCCAGAGTAGCTGGGATTACAGGCTTGCATCACCACACCTGGCTAATTTTTATATTTTATATTTTAAATAGAGACGGAGTTTCCCCATGTTGGCCAGGCTGGTCTTGAACTCCTGGCCCGCCTCGGCCTCCCAACGTGCTGGGATTACAGGCATGAGCCGCCTCGCCCACTGTCCCAAAGGAATTTAAATGGGAAAAGACAAAATCATACTTATGGTGTAAAGAGGCTGTTTGTCCTCAGGATAGAGGGAGTGGGGATGATTAAGAGGGTCGGGGTGCAGATGGGAGCTCAAGCTCCTGCAGCTGCAATGAAGCAAGTGGAGCTGAGGCCCACTTCAGCTTCCCTGAAGTAAGGGCCCTGGGCCCAGGGTACAGAAAAGTGGTTGGATGTGAGTGGTACACAGGAGCTAGAGCTGCTGGAAGACAAAGTCAAGGATGACTTGCAGTTCTCTCGAATGGTGCCACAGAGCAAGGCAGGGAACCCAGGGGGAGGGGCAGGGCTGGGAAGCAAGTGGGTAGTGAGCTGACAGATCTGATAGGCAGGGAAGAGAAGGATGGGCAGAGGCTCAGGAGACCCACATGCAGACCTAGACATGGAATTCCTAAGAATGGTTACAGTATGTGGAGTTACAGGGTGAGGTCATCCAGGACACTCTGTTGAGTGAGAAGTAGAAAGACCTGCAGTCCTTGTATGAACACCAAAACCTGAAGGGGGCAGGAGAGATGGAGAAGGAATTGCTCAGAGAGACAGAGGAAAACCAAGAGAGTAGAGTGGGTGGCCTGGCGCTGTGGCTCGTGCCTCTAATCGCAACACGTTAGGAAGCTGAGGCAGGAGGACTGCTTGAGCCCAGGAGTTCAAGACCATCCTGGGCAACACAGGGAGACCCATCTCTACAAAAAATAATAGTAAATTAGCTGGATGTGATAGTGCACATCTGCAATCCCAGCTCCTTAGGCAGAAGGACTGCTTAAGCCCAGGAGGTCAAGGCTGCAGTGAGTCACGATGGTGCCACTGCATTCCAGCCTGGCAACAGAGCAAGAACCTGACTCAGAATTTTTTTTTCTTGAGATGGAGTTTTGCTCTTGTTGCCCAGGCTGGAGTGCAATGGCGTGATCTTGGCTCACCACAACCTCTGCCTCCTGGGCCCAAAAGATTCTCCTGACTCAGCCTCTTGAGTAGCTGGGATTACAGGCATGCGCTACCATGCTCAGCTAATTTTGTATTTTCAGTAGAGATGGGGTTTCTCCATGTTGGTCAGACTGATATTGAACTCCCAACCTCAGATGATCCGCCCGACATGTCCTCCCAAAGTGCTGGGATTACAGGCATGAGCCACCGCGCCCAGCCAAAAAATTTTTTAAGAAGAAAAGAAATCCGAAACCTATTTTATGTTATATCTGCAATATACATGATATGCTTTCTCTTAGTTTTCTAAAAAAATATATATACGTTTAAATCTTTTTCTGGTTTAGAATTTACTGTAGTTTGGAGTATAAGATTTGTCCAGATAAATTCCCAACATCCTTGTCAAGCAGTCATCAGATAGTTTCGGTCTTTGAAGCCTGGGTTGTCTTTGAATGTAGAGCAAAGAATGGTTGGATTGTTTCCAAAGTTGCCAGCAAAAAGCTTAAGAGGTCAGGCTTGGCTTCCGGTCCTATCTTTGCCTGTAGCTAGATGTGTGATCCCGAGCACATCTGACTCTTTTGGGAGACAGCTTTTTCAACTGTAAATTGAGAAAGTACATAAGGTGACTTTGAAGGACCCTTCTAGCTCAAACTTTATATGCTGAAGCAACTTTTTTTTTTTTTTTTTTTTGAGACAGGGTCTTGCTCTGCCACCCAGGCTGGAGTGCAGTGACAAGACCTCTGCTTACTGAAACCTCTGCCTCCCAGATTCAAGCAATTCTCCTGCCTCAGTCTCCAGAGTAGCTGGGATTACAGGCACCTGCCTTGACGCCCGGCTAATTTTTTGTATTTTTATTGAAGACAGGATTTCACCATGTTGGTCAGGCTGGTCTTGAACTCCTGACCTCAGGTGATCTGCCCGCCTCAGCCTCGAAAAGTACAGGGATTACAGGCGTAAGCCACTGTGCCTGGCTAAGACTCATTATTAAGTTCAGAATCTCTAGATTTTAGTGAGACTCTGTTCAAGCTAAACCATACTATGATATATATTAAAGAAATTGGGACCTGGCTATGTTTTAAATTTTATTTATTTTTTATATTTTAGATGCAGGATCTCTCTCTGTTGTCCAGACTGGACTTCAGTTCCTGAGCTTAAGTGAGCCTCTGGCCTCAGCCTCCCAAGCAGCGAGAACCACAGGTATGCACCGTCACGCTCAGCTAACCACGCCTGTTTAACTGGAGTTTGCAAATGCCAAAGTTGTAGATAGGTAATAAAATCTACGCGGCTGGGCATGGTGGCTCACACCTGTAATCCCAGCCCTTTGGGAGGCCGAGGTGGGCAGATCATGAAGTCAGGAGTTCAAGACCAGACTGGTCAACATGGTGAAACCCCACCTTTACTAAAAAATCCAAAAATTTGCTGGGCATGGTTGCTCATGCCTATAATCCCAGCTACTTGAGACGCTGAAGTAGGAGAATTGCTTGAACTGGGACCCAGGAGGCAGAGGTTGCAGTGAGCTGAGATTGCACCACTGCACTCCAGCCTGGGCTACAGAGCGAGACTCCATCTCAAAAAAAAAAAAACCCTACTCAGTGGTAGATTTCACAGACCTGATCTTGCTGTGTTGCCCAGGCTGGTCTATAATACCTGGGCTCAAGTGATCCTCCCATTTGAGCCTCTCAAAGTGGCATCAGCCACCACCCCCAGCCCTGCAAATAAACTTCTTTTCTTTTTCCATTACCCAGTTTCAATTGTTCCTTTATAGCGACACCAGTGGACTAAGATGTACGTAAATGCAGACTTACTATAGAAGAATGAACTTGTTTTGGAAGGTCTGTCTTTTTGTTGGAAGAATGTGATACCGGTGAGCATTATGCTGGACTGGGGATAGGAGAGCTGGCAGCTCTTCTTTCATCACTCCCTCACTCAGCCTCAGGCAAGAAAGCTTAATTTCCCAAGCCATGAAAAGAAGAAAACCCTTTCCACTTTCTGCTTACCAAGGAGGGTTATGGGAGAAAAAGTCTGTAAAGTGCTCCAACTTCAGAGAAGTATCAATTGGCCCTGTGTTATTTGTCTTACTCTCTGGAAGCCACTTTATCTATCTATCTATCTATCTATCTATCTATCTATTTATTTATTTGAGACGGAGTTTCGCTCTTGTTACTCAGGCTGGAGTGCAATGGTGCAATCTCGGCTCAACGCAACCTCCGCCTCCTGGGTTCAGGCAATTCCCCTCCCTCAGCCTCCCGAGTAGCTGGGACTACAGGCACGCGCCACGGTGCCCAACTAATTTTTTGTATTTTTACTAGAGATGGGGTTTCACCATGTTGACCAGGATGGTCTCGATCCCTTGACCTCGTGATCCACCCGCCTCGGCCTCCCAAAGTGCTGGGATTACAGGTGTGAGCCACCGCACCCGGCTTGTATTTATATTTTTGAGACAGAGTCTTCCTTTGTCACCCAGGCTGGAGTGCAGTGGTGCTATCTTGGCTCACTGCAACCTCCCTCTGGCTCACTGCAACCTCACTCCCTCCTAGGTTCAAGCAATTCTTCTGACTCAGTCTCCTGAGTAGCTGGGATTACAGGTAACTGCCGCCACACAGGGCTAATTTTTGTACTTTTGGTGGAGACAAGGCTTCACCACGTTGGCAAGGCTGGTCTTAAACTCCTGACCTTGTGGTCTACCCACCCTGACCTCCCAAAGTGCTGGGGTTACAGGCATGAGCCACCATGCCTGGCCTATTTATTTATTTTATTATTAACATTTTTATAGACTGAATCATGCTCTGTCGCCCAGGCTGGAGCGCAGTGGCGCGATCTCTGCCCACTGCCAACCTCCTCCTCCTGGGTTCAAGCAATTCTCCTGCCTCAGCCTCCCGAGTAGCTGGGATTACAGAGACGTGCCACCACAACTGGCTAATTTTTTTGTATTTTTAGTAGAGATGGGGTTTCACCATATTGGCCAGGCTGCTCTCGAACTCCTGATCTCCTCAGCCTCCCAAAGTGCTGGCATAAGCCACGGCGCCCGGTCTTTTTTTTTTGGACAGAGTCTCTGTCGCCCAGGCTGGTGTGCAGTTGAACATCTCAGCTCACTGCAACTTCCACCTCCTAGATTCAAGTGAGTCTCACGCCTCAACCTCCCAAGTAGCTGGGATTACAGGCTCGTGCCACCACACTCAGCTGATTTTTATGTCTTTAGTAGGGGTAGGTTTTCATCGTGTTGGCCAGGCTGATCTGACACTCCTGACCTGCAGCGATCTGCCCGCCTTGGCCTTGCACAGTGTTTGGATTATGGGCATGAGCCACCACAACTGGGCTGGAAACCACTTTAAAGTTCTGTTTGTTTCACTTTCAGGATTATTCAGCTATTTGGCAAAGTTGAAGACATAAGCTCTGGGTTCATAATCATTTTCTCCACTTTACAGAAGGAGAACTGTAAGGCAGAAGAAGATTACATGTACAAGGTGACAGCGTAATTCACTGGCAGAATTCCAAAAAGATTGTATGAGTCCAAAACAAAATGATTGTAGGGAGCCATCTGTTCTCCAGCTGCAGAGATGTTTCTCTAGAGTGCACTAAGTATTGTTGAAACCATTTTTACTGTAGTGGAAGTTAATCAGACAGTCCGGATTCAGAAGGGAGCTGGCTTAAGCATTCAGATGAAGAGATACTTTGTCATTTCCGTCACTGAGTCCATTTTATGACCTATCTATAACTTTGGCATCTGCAAACTCAGGTTAAGCAGGGATGGCTAGAGAGTCCCTTCGATCTTTTAAATTATGAAACTTATGCAACGACTACAAAGAACATAGATTACCTTGAGTAGGTAAAATAGTTATATTTGTGAAAGTGACCAAGGACAAATAAAAATATAGCAAACTTGGCCGGGTGCGGTGGCTCACGCCTATAAACCCAGCACTTTGGAAGGCTGAGGCAGGTGGATCACGAGGTCAAGAGATCGAGACCATCCTGGTCAACATGGTGAAACCCTGTCTCTACTAAAAATTAGCTGTGCATGGTGGTGAGCGCCTGTAGTCCCAGCTACTGGGGAGGCTGAGGCAGGAGAATTGCTTGAACCCAGAAGGCGGAGGTTGCGGTGAGCCAAGATAGTGCCATTGCACTCCAGTCTGGGTAACAACAGCGAAACTCTGTCTCAAAAAAAAAAAAAATATATATATATATATATATAGCAAACTAGATCCAATTCTCAAATACTTTGATCTGGCTCCTCTCTATGCAACCAGAGTTGGGCACTTGTCTAATGAGCAGTTGAACTTAGATGAGAGGATGGTAGGGAGTGGGTAGAGTGGTACAAGTGCTGGAGATGAGATATGAATGGCAGAATGTAGAGAATTATTAAAACTGGGTGATGGGTACATGAGGGGTTCAATGTATTATTCTATTTACTTCATATGTTTAAAATTTTCCAAAATAAGAAATGGTTTAATATAGCAAGTTGCTAACCAACTTTGTAATAGGCTCATATAATCTTCCTTCTATGACCTGTTATCATTGGGTGATTCCATTGTTAGGATAATAATAGCCTTCTACCATATTGTCTTATAAGCACACATGATGTTGAAATAGATTATTCAGTAACTTACAAAAATGTATTTATTATTATTATTTTTTTTTTTTTTGAGACAGAGTCTGGCTCTTGTTACCCAGGCTGGAGTGCAGTGGCGTGATCTCGGCTCACCGCAACCTCCGCCTCCTGGGTTCAAGCAATTCTCCTACCTCAGCCTCCCGATAGCTGGGACTACAGGCACATGCCACCATGCCCAGCTAATTTTTGTATTTTTAGTAGAGACGGTGTTTCACCATGTTGACCAAGATGGTCTCGATCTCTTGACCTCATGATCCACCCACCTCGGCCTCCCAAAGTGCTGGGATTATAGGTGTGAGCCACCACACCCGGCCTATTTATTATGTTTTTTTTTAAAAAAATGCAGTGTCTCACTTTGTCACTCAGGTGGGACTGCAGTGGTGCAAACATGGTTCACTGCAGTCTTGACCTCCAGGGAGTAGGTAATCCTCTAACCTGAGTCTCTGGAATAGCTGAGACTACAGGCTCCTGTCACCATGCCCAGTTAATTTTTTGTATTTTTTGTAGAGCCCACGCTGGTCTCGAACTCCTGGGTTCAAGTGATCTGCCTGACTTGGCCTCCCAAAGTCTCGGGTTACAGTCATGAGCCATACATGGCTGGACTTATTATTAGCCAGGTGTGCAGTAGCACAATCATAGCTCACTGCAGCCTCAAATTCCTGGGCTCAAGTGATCCTCCCGCCTCAGCCTCCTGCATAGCTGGGACCATAGTTGTGCACCACCACACCTTGCTAACTTTTTTTTTCTGGGGCGGAGTACAATGGCGTGGTCTTGGCTCACTGCAACCTTCGCCTCCCAGGTTCAAGCAATTCACCTGCCTCAGCCTCCCACATAGCTGGGATTACAGGTGCCCGCCACCATGCCAGGCTAATTTTCTATATTTTTAGTAGACACAGGGTTTCACCATCTTGGCCAGGCTGGTCTTGAACTCCTGACCTTATGACCCACTCGCCTCAGCCTCCCAAAGTGCTGGGATTAAAGGTGTGAGCCACTGTGCCTGGCCTAATTTTTCATTTTTTTTGTAGAGACAGGGTTTCATTATGTTGCCCAGGCTGGTGTCGAACTCCTGGGCTCAAGTTGTTACCAAATGGAAGTCTTGACTGTGAGTTGTCCAGGTTCTTGGCATGTTAAACAAAGAATTGAACAAAATGCACAAACAAAGCAACATAAGAGCAAAGCAACAAAAGCACAGATTTACTGAAGTGAGAGTATACTCCACAGAGTGGGAGCCAGCTCAAGCAAGCAGCCCGAGTCCCGACTGCAACTTTCTTTAGGGTTTTTATTACACTGAAAATTTCACAACACCCTGACGTACCCTTTAGAGGTTCCAGTTGGTTACACCCTATGCAAATGAAGGATTGGCCCACAACCAGCCATCCCCCGACCTGGGTCTCTCAAGGTGCTGGATTGCATTACAAGAGGAAGCTACCATGCCAGATCTCAAAAATTTAATTAATGAAACTTTTGCTTCTTCTTGACATTGCGAGAGGTTTGCAATTGTTTAATTGCCTTTCAGCACACTGTGAATTCAATAAAATAATTTTTTGAGTCTTTAAAAAGAAACAGTTCAGAAAATAGCCTCACTACATCCTAAGCAAGTAGTTGAGTTGCAAGAAATGATCCCATGTGTCTTGGCAATCCTACTTTTTTGTCTCTGAAATACAAAGTGTTAGGTTGTTATGATCATAAGTTGATAGACAAAATTTTCCCGAACCACAATTGGTACAATTAGTACACAATTGAAAGAAGGGTGTCATTATAAAAAAAAAAAAAGCCAGGTGCAGTGGCGTGCCTGTAGTCCCAGCTACTCAGGAGGCTGAGGCTGGAGGATCGCTTGAGCCCAGGGGTTCTGGGCTGTAGTGTGCTATGCCGATGGGGTATCCAAACTAGGTTCGGCATCAATATGGTGACCTCCCGGGAGCGGGGGACCACCAGGTTGCCTAAGGAGGGGTGAACTGGCCCAGGTCGGAAATGGAGCAGGTCAAAACTCCCATGGTGATCAGTAGTGGGATCTTGCCTGTGATTAGCCACTGCACTCCAGCCTGGGCAACATAGCAAGACCCCGTGTCTTTAAAAAAAAAAAAAGGTGTCATTATATAAAATTTGAAACAAAGAAAAAACTAGGATCACAAAATGCATCTCTTTTATTGAAAAAAGAGTGATGTTTAAGCACAAATCTCTCAACTTTGGAAAGTCCCAACTTCAAGTAGTTAGGCATTGTAAATGCATGGGTAACCTATTTACTCCATTATGATTTCTTTTTAAAAATCATTTTCCTTCTCTGCCTTTCAGAAAAAAAAATATTCAGTCAAACATTTATTGGTGGCTGGGTGTGGTAGCTCACGCCTGTGATCCCGACACTGTGGGAGGCTGAGGCGGGGGATCTCTTGAGGCCAGGACTTGGAGACTAGCCTGGGCAACATGGTGAAACCCTATCTACTAAAAACACAAAAATTAGCTGGGCATGGTGGCTCACGCTTGTAACCCCAGCTACTACTTGGGAGGCATGAGAATCACTTGAACACGGGAGGCAGAGGTTGCAGTGAGCTGCAACCACTACACTCCAGCCTGGCAACAGAGCATGACTCTGTCTCAAAAAAGAAACACAATTCAGCTGGGCACAGTGGCTCACAGCTGTAATCCCAACACTTTGAGAGGCCAAGGTGGGTCGATTACTTGAGGTCAGGAGTCCGAGTCCAGCTTGCCAACATGGTGAAACCCTATCTCTACTAAAAATACAAAAATTAGCTGGGTGAGGTGGCACATGCCTATAGTCCCAACTACTCAGGAGACTAAGGCAGGAGAAACACTTGAACCTGAACGGTTGCAAGTGAGCCAAGATTGCACCACGGCACTCCAGCATGGGTGACAGAATGAGACTGTCTTAACAACAACAACAAAAAAAAAATGAACAGAATTTATTGAGAGCATGCTTATGCTAGGCACAGATCTGTGTGCTGGGGACAAAATAAGACAAGTCTTCCCAAGTATTGCACTGTTTCAAATGTTCCTTGATACTTAAACCTCTCCCTACCCTGGGATGTTTTCATTGTCCTTCTGTGGCATTTTCCAGCTGCGTTTTTTTGGTGTTGTTTCTCAATATTAACAGCTTCATTCAGATATAATTTACATACCATATAATGCAATTCAGTAGTTTTTAGTATACTCAGAGTTGTGCAACCATTTCCATAGCTAATTTTAGAATATTTTCTTTTCTTTTTTGAGCAGGGTTTTGCTTGTCACCCAGGCAGCCTCAACCTCCTGGGCACAAGTGATCCTCCTACTTCAGCCACCCGAGTAGCTGGGACTTCAGGTGTGCACCACCATACCCAGTTAATTTTTATGTTTTGTAGAGATGGGATCTCCTTATGTTGCCCAGTCTGGTCTTGAACTCTTGGGCTCAAGCGATCCTCCTGTCTCGGTCTCCCAAAGTGCTCAGATTATAGGAATGAGCCATCACGCCCGGCCTAGAATGTTTTCATTACCCCAGAAGAAACCTGCCTCTAGTAGCAGTCACTGCATTTCCCTCCTGCTCCTTCAGAGACCTTAGTCAATACTACTCTACTTTCTATCTCTATGGATTGGCTTATTCTGGATATTTCCTATAAATGGAATCATACAATAGGTAATCTTTTTCTGTCTAGCTTCTTTCACTTAGCATGATTTTTTCTTTTAAGACAGGGCCTTGCTCTGTTTCCCTGGCTAGAGTGCAGTTCCACAATTTTGGCTCACTGCAGCCTCAACTTCCTGGGTTCAAGAGATTCTCCCGCCTCTGCCTCCCAGGTAGCTGGGGTTGCAGGTTGTGCCACCACATTTGGCTAATTTTTGTATTTTTAGTAGAGACTGGGTTTCACCATGTTGGCCAGGCTGGTCTCAAACACCTGACCTCAGGTGATCTGCCCGCCTTGGCTTCCCAAAGTGTTGGGATTACAGGCGTGAGCCACTGCACCCTGCTGCATATTTGTAAGGATCATTCATGTTGCAATTTGTAACAGTGTTTCATTCCTTTTTTGGTCTAATAATATTCCACTGTATGGAAAGACTACATTTCCTTTATCCATTTCTCAGATAATGGACATTTAGGTTGTTTCTACTTTTTGCCTATTATGAATAGTGCTGCTAAGAACCATTAGCATGTATGTTTTTTGTGGAGCTATGTTTTAATTTCTTTTTTCTTTTCAATTATTATTTTTAGACGGGGTCTCACCATGTTGGTCAGGCTGGTCTTGAACTCCCAACTTCAGGTGATCCACCCACCTAGGCCTCCAAAGTGCTTGGATTACAGGTGTGAGCCACCGCGCCCGGCCATGTTTTCATTTCTCTTGGGTATACACCTAGGAATGGAATTGCTAGGTCTTACGGTAACTCTGTATGTTTTAACATTTTTGAAGATTGTCAGACATTTTCATAGCAGCATTATTATTTTTTTACATTCCCATCATTCGTGCATGAAGATTCCAAATTCTCCACATCCTCACCAACATCTATTTTCTTTCTTTTTAATGTTAGCCATTCTTGTAGGTGCACAGTGGTATCCGTGAATTTGATTTGCATTTCCCTGCTAGTTAATGATGTTGAGCATCTTTTCATGTGCGTATGAACTCCGGAGGTAGACCTGAACTCTGAAGATAGGTCTTTTCTAATGAGGTACAACCATGTTGGCCAGGAACATTTGTACCCAGAGAACATTTGTATTGAGTTTCTTTGTGTCTAGATCATTAAGAGAATTAATACTTTCTCTTCCAATGAAGCTCAGCTGCGTCCTGCATCATGAACGAAAGGCTTTCTGTGTACTTTTCTGAAAAAGAAAATCTAGGACTATTCTGGATAAGAAGTGACATTATCTGAGCAGCACTTGAAGCAAGAAAAATAGTACTCTGATGCATTATTTCTGTCTATGGAAGTGGCCTGGGGAGTGCTCTCTCTCTCCTTGTGTTTTTATGTAATGTAGCACAACTGTTGAAGCAACTCTATAAGCAACAGACCAATCTTAGGTCCTCATGAAGAGTGAATTGACTTTTTCATGTTTAAAAAGCGTAAGAAAATCGGCCAGGCGCGGTGGCTCACCCCTGTAATCCCAGCACTTTGGGAAACCGAGGTGGGTAGATCACGTGAGGTCAGGAATTCAAGACCAGCCTGGCCATCATGGTGAAATCCTGTCTCTACTAAAAATACAAAAGTGAGTCGGACATGTTCACTTGAACCCAGCAGGTGGAGGTTGCAGTAAGCCAGCATTGTGTCACTGCACTCCAGCCTGGGTGACAGAGTGAGGCTCTGTCTCAAAAAATAAAAATAAAAAAAAGTGTAAGAAAATCAGCCCAGCACAGTGGTTCACGCCTGTCATCTCAGCACTTTGGGAGGCCGAGGTGGGAAGATCACCTGAGGCTAGGAGTTCAAGACCAGCCTGGCCAACACAGTGAAAACTGGTATCTACTAAAAATAGAAAAAATTAGCCAGGCATGGTGGCGGGTGCCTGAAGTCCCAGCTACTCAGGAGGCTGAGGCAGGAGAATTGCTTGAATCCGGGAGGCGGAGGTTGCAGTGAGCCAAGATCACACCACTGCACTCCAGCCTGGGCAAGAGCAAGACCTTGGCCCCCCCACCCCGCAAAAAAAAGGTGTAGGAAAATAAACTGTAATCAAGTACAGCTGAAGAAATCGTTACCTTAATTTACAACCTCAGTTTCTCTGCCCAAAGTCAATTCCAAGGCTCATACAAATTCTTTTATTGTGCTACAATTTTGGTTATTTTGAATACTGCTTTTCAAAGTGCACTTGGAATTTGAGAGCCCTTAGTTCTCCAAGTGTTTTCAATAAGCCTTGTTTTTTTTTTTTTTTTTTTGGATGGGAGTCTCGCTCTTTCGCCCAGACAGGAGTGCAGTGGCACGATGTCGGCTCAATGCAACCACCACCTTGAGGGTTCAAGCGATTCTCCTGCCTCAGTCTCCCCAGCAGCTGGGACTACAGGCGTTCGCCACCAAGCCTAGCTAATTTTTGTATTTTTAGTAGAGATGGGGTTTCACCATATTGGCCAGGTTGGTCTCGGAACTCCTGACCTCATGATCCACCCGCCTCGGCCTCCCAAAGTGCTGGGATTATAGGCGTAAGCCACCGCGCCCGGCTGAGCCTCGTTTTTAAAGGCGAGTGCAGCTGCCGCTCCTTACTGGATCCACGAGTGAGGAGCTCCGAGGTCACGACGGAGCGTGAGCACGGGAACGTCTGAGAAGGAAATGTGAGGACCTGCTCCGACGGTCAAAACAAAAGCCTTCAAGCCAACCGGCGTGTTCAAATTCACCACGGCCCTACCAGCCCTCCCCTTCCCGGAAACTTGACCATCCAGCCCAGAAAAATGCAGCAGCTTCCTTAGCGGACGCTGTCTCCTATTTCATACACCCAAGCGAGAAAGCTGCTCCGGAGCGCGCCTCCAGCCACGCCCAGGCCCTCCGGTCTCCGATCCCGGCGGAAAGAAGTCCTCCCGCACCCACCAGGAGGAAACGCCAGAGGCCCCGCCCCATCCCTGTCGCTTCATTGGCTCTGGTGACCGGCCCCCCGAAAGTAGGCTTCCAATTGGTTGTCTTGGCCGCCGCTCTGCGCTCATAATGGGGGCACGCGGCGAGCGTGACCGCGCCCCTTACGTCCGGACGCTCGGTCGCTTAGCGAGGCGCCGTAATCGCTGCCCAGAGGGAAGGAGGTCTGCAGTGCGAAGAGCTGCTATGGTGCTGAGTTCACTGGCAGAGCCGGCCGAGCCGAGGCGGTTGCGGCCATGAAGGTGAGTCAGTGGAGCCGGCCAGACCCTCCTCGCCAGTCCTGTCTAGCCAAGACGCCCGAAGCTCCTCCTTTCCTTCCGCTTAACGGTTAGCCGGCGTCTCGCAGAGTTGCGCTGAGGGGGGTCGCCCGCCTGACTTCAGGGTTCCCGACTGGCCCAAGGCAGACTCCCGGACTCTCTCGAACACTTCCAGTGTTCCCCACGTCAGCGAGCCGAGCGGTGGGGAGAAGCCGGGAGCCCCGGCGTTCGCGCCAGGTGGGCCCCTCTCTGCGCGGGGCCCTGAGCGCCTCCTCGGGGGCCTGAGGCAAAGCCTCCAGGGCTCGCCTCAGCCTCGGTCCCTTGGCGCGCGGCGTTCCCTCTCTCGCCCCGAGTCCTTGAACTAACCCAAGTATGGGGGACGTCGTGGGACGGACGAGAACAGAAGGGGTGCAGGGGGTGGTGAGGCCGGGGCCAGGCTAACGGGCTAGAGAACTCTCAGGGCGGGGATTCCACCGCGAAGGGGTGTTTCGTAGGCTGCAATTCGCTGCCGCGACACAGAGCTGGCTGGATGTGCCTCCATCGCCCCTAGGTAAACGCAGCAAGGAATTTGGCAGCCTGAGTTCTCCAAGGTGGGAGTGAGAGCGTGGGAGCGTCACTGATGAGAAGTTGAAGAAAAGGGGGAAGGGGAGCGGGGGTTCCGGCCTGCTTCTGGGAGATGATTCTCAACCCGATCACTGAGAGTTCTGAAGAGCTCTGGGTACAGCAGTCAGTTCAGGTGTTGATTCATTTGCCGAACTCAAGCCAAGTGGGATGCGTCATAAGGTGATGATACTTTCAGACCTAGACGATTTCGTTAATCTCAGTGCAGAGGTGTGCTGGGGGTGGGTAATCTAGCAGGTGAGCTGCTAGATTAACGGTATCTCCATAAAGCGTCCAAGTAATTCAAAATACAGCTCCAGCCCTTAGGAAGGAGTTTGCCATTCAAAAGAAGAGTTATTTCCAAGTAACCATATTACAAGGCAGAAGGCTACAGGTATCAAAGCGGGGGGCGCAAAACAGGAGCAAGAAATGATACTTCGGGCTCCAGAAAAAAAGGAATATTTTTGGAATAGGTAACTTTTGAACTGTGCCTTGAAGTACTTGCCAAAGCTTACTTTTAGCTTTCCAGTTTTTAGTTATAATATATTATTCCAGCTTGGAATGTCTACTAACATATCTAGAAGTAGCTTTATTTCCTAAAAACCACCTCCTGCTGTGTTAAGATCTAAAAACAAAGCAAGGATCCTTATATATAATGCCTCGAAGAAGGTCAATATCTTTATTAATATTAAATTTGTAGCCCATGAAGGAACTAGCTATCGAAGGAAAGAAATAGGGACAGGTCCAGTGTTGAAATTTTTAAACAAGTTCATTGAAAACAGACGTGTTTTTTGAATTGAAGTGGAAGGTACTACTTTCTAAGTTGAAAT
The DNA here is from genome assembly GCF_049354715.1 of Callithrix jacchus. Lineage (NCBI taxonomy): Eukaryota > Metazoa > Chordata > Mammalia > Primates > Cebidae > Callithrix > Callithrix jacchus. The sequence goes on from NC_133510.1 coordinate 124,619,632, forward strand.
TTTAGAAACAAAGTTAGGTGGCCATTGAAATTGTAGAAAAGATATATATTTTCAGAAGCAAAATGCAGACCTATGCAAGGTGACAGTTATAAATGATGCTTTTGTTTTTGTGATACTGGATTCATACCATTTAGGATTTGGGCTGTTAAATGTTTATTATTTAACTTAATGTTGATTTATGTTGTACTTGATTAATTGTGGGTATGTTCATCTGTAGTTCTGGGCAGAGACAGTGTGATTCCTGAAGTCATGGAATGCTAATGTGAATGCTCATGTAAGGAAATACTTCTTTCTGTGGGATTAAAATTACATTAAAAGCTAAGCAAGTATACCTGGTCTGTAATCTCAGCATTTTGGGAGGCCAACGCGGATGGATCACTGGAGGTCAGGAGTTTGAGACTAGCTTGGCCAACATGGAGAAATCCTGTCTCTGTTAAAGATTATTTTAAAAAGGAAAAAAAAAAAGCTAAGCAATTACACCAAAGATGTCAGACAAAAACAAAAAAATAAACATAAAAAGCTAAGCAATTATAAAGATAATACATTTCCACTCAAACCTGGAGCAGCTGGTTTTAGTATATGTGTGGAAATGGGTTTTACTTTCTCCCTTTGGTGTTGTGTTTTGTTCCGTTTAGAAACTGATGTTTTGAAATAGATTTTACCTCTCAGACTCAAGTAACTTTTTAACCTTACAGTAACATCTAATTAACTTCCCATAAGGGATTAAAAAAAAATTAAAATTGGTGCTCTGTGTTAATTTGATTCAATCCTCCTTCCTGTTTTTCCTTATTTATATTGATCTTACCCTTAATTGTGCTAATCTCATTTGTTCTTCCAAGCTCAAAATGACATATCAAGGAGAAAGTAATCTACTGAATGTAATTCCTTTTCCTTTTTTTTTTTCTCTGAAAGGTTGGGGAGTGGTGCTAAGAATCAAGTACACTGTTTTAAAACAGAAAACAAAACCCAAGCATGAGGAAGATACCATATATTATCTATAGCACACATTATTGTAGTAATCTATCAGTTTGGCCAACGTCTTGCCTAAAAGTGTTACATTTTAGAGTTCATCTGTTTTTGCAACCTGCTTAATGTCCAAATGATCTTAGAAAAATAATTTAGGATGTAGAATTTCTTCCTTTTTGGTATATGGTTGAATATTTGGTCACTGAGAAAGCAGAGTTAGGTCCCTGCATATTGTGTTTCTGTTGAAGCAGAAGTTTTGATAATAAATCCTTTCACATTCTAAGGAATTTATATTTCTCAAATGGCTCTAAGATAAAGATTTTGCTTTTTTAGCAACTGCTTTTTCTACTTTGCTTTTTTTTTTTGAGATGGAGTCTCGCTCTGTCACCCAGGCTGCAGTGTAGTGGCGCAATCTCGGTTCACGGCAATCTCCACCTCCCAGGTTCAAGTAGTTCTCGTGCCTCAGCCTCCTGAGTAGCTGGGATTACAGGCGCCTGCCACCACACCCAGCTAGTTTTTGTATTTTTAGTAAAGACAGGGTTTCATCCTCTTGGCCATACTGGTCTCGAACTTCTGACCTCATGATCCACCCGCCTCGGCCTCCCAAAGTGCTGGGATTACAGGTGTGAGCCACCGCGTCTGGCCTGTCATTTGATCTTCATAGAAACCATAGCTTTTCTGATTCTTCATTCTAGTCTAGCTGGTTAATATTACATTTAATGGAATCATTAAAAGGGATCACATCCTGATGTCGTTTAGGATTGAAAATTTGTAGTAAACTTGTGACTACTTTAAATTGAGCATTTTGAAGTATTTTCTCCCACAGGGATTCTAATTATACACACAGAGAAGCAAAGACAGCTGAACTTTGAAGTCATTTGAAAATCCTGGCACGGTGCCAGAAAGAGAGCTGGCCTACTGCTCTTACAGAGAAACAGCACCTTCCCTTTCATTTTTGTTAGCTTAAATGATGTTGCATGGGCTTATATTGTTTGAATCTGACTGAGGAAACTGAGAGAGTCCTTATAACCTTGTTATAAGGCTATAGGCTTTAAAGTGTCAGTCCTACTCTTATGCAGATTATTTAGGTTTGTGTTCTTTCCCCTTCCATTTGCTTCCTCCCCTTTACTCCTACAGAGGAGAGGAGGCTTCTAATTCATTTTTCGGGAGGGAAGAGTATGGGAGGAACACTGTCAGTGTCTGCTACTGGAGGAAAAAAGGGACTTGAATATTGAGTTTCAGTGAAGGAACTGACATGCTTGGCTCAGTACTTTCTGGGACCTTCTCACATCTGTTTTCCTGTAGTGAAGATGGAGTTCTGGTCTCCACTCAACTAGATGGTAAGCTGCTTTGGTCAGCTGTGTATTTTCCAGACTGCTTAGTTGGCTGCAGAGCTAAGATCCTGTTCTCCAGTTGATGCTATCAGTAAAAACAAACGTTTTGATTTCCATTTGTCTGTCTGCTTTTTTTTTTCTTTTTGAGGCAGGGCCTTGCTCTGTCGCCTAGGCTGGAGTGCAGTGGTGCAATTTCTGCTCACTACAACCTCCACGTCCCAGGTTCAAGCGATTCTCCTGCCTCAGCCTTCCTAGTGGCTGGGATTACAGGCAGCTGCCACCATGCCTGGCTAATTTTTGTATTTTTAGTAGAGATGGGGTTTCACCATGTTGGCGAGGCCTATCTTGAACTCCTGACCTCAGTTGATCCACCTGCCTTGGGCTCCCAAAGTGCTGGGATTATAGGCATGAGCCACTGGGCCCAACCTCTGTCTTATTTCTTAATTAGCTCCAAATTGGATGTGGAAAAAAGGTACTGTTATTGGCTCCTTAAAATCTTGGTACACTGTCTTTGAAGAAAAGAGGAGAACTGGCATTGGATAGCAGAATGACTTGAGGGTATCTAGCTGTCTGAGGCAGTCCAGGCAGGTTTTAGAATTTCTTATTATGGGGCTTGTAATTTTTTTTTTTTTTTGAGACAGAGTCTTGCTGTCGCCCAGACTTGAGTGCAGTGGCGTGATCTCATTTCACTGCAACCTCAGACTCCTGGTTCAAACGATTCTGGTGCATTAGCCTCCCGAGTGGCTGGGACTACAGGCATGCACCACCATGCCCAATGTTTTATGTTTAGTAGAGATGAGCTTTCACCATGTTGTCCAGGCTGGTCTCTAGCTCCCAAGCTCAGGCGATCCACCTGCCTCAGCCTCTCAATGTGCTAGGATTACAGGCGTGAGCCACCACACCCAGCTGCCTCATGTGTAAGTTTTTAATACAGTATCTAGTTTTTAACTGATAGAAGCCGGGCAGACCATGGTCCCATGACTGCTCTATCGAGAGGAGCTTTGGCTTAAGAGAGTAGATAGGAGAGAGATTAGACTATCAAAAACAAGTCGTTTATTTTTAGTAATCATCGATAGCTAGAAAATAAACTGCAAACACGGGTAAATTCCCTGAGCTTGGAGTTTTGTGCCAGCATAGGCAGACAGTTGGCTCACTCTCTTATTCTCTGTGTTGTTTTAAACGACATTCATGGTCAAGAGAGGAAATTTAGCTGTCTTCACAGATTATTGTTATTTTCTTTCAATATAATTTCAACTTTTATTTTAGATTCAGTGGTACATGTACAGGTTTGTTACATGGGTATGTTGAGTTATGCTAAAGCTTGGGGTAGAACAGGTCCCGTCAGCAGGTAGTGAACACAGTACCCAGTAGTTAGTTTTTCAGCCCTTGTCCCCTTCCTCCTTGCCTTCCCTTCCCCTCAGATTATTGTTCTTTGTTGTTTTTTTTTTTCTTTCTTTCTTTTTTTATAGGGAATAAAGTTTATTTTGGCAGATAGTGTTAAACAAAATTAACATTGCATAGATTAGTAATATAACTCAACATCCTTAATTTGGTATATGTATGACACATTTTCTTGCTTTCCTGTGTTCTGCTAAGTCACCGTACCTAAACTGCTTTATAAAACTGATATGCTGAAATTTAACTTTACGCTCTGATTCCAAACAAAACTTTTCATAAGCTTCTTCTATCTCTGGGTCCTTCTCATCATCAGTATCATCCAAGTATGGATCACCAGCCCCTGATAAATCTGTTCCATTTTCTTCATAATCTGGAAAAAAGTCCTCTCTTTCAAGTAACTCATGATATTTCTCTTGATAATCTGGATCAGCTGCAGTGAAAGGAACACCATCAGACGTATAAAATGTTGGCTCATTCATAAAGTAGTTAGGATCATTTTTTGGTGTTGCTTCTCTGTATGTTGAAGTTGCATGGACTCTACCCCAGTTACTTGACCGGAGTTCCACAAGCTTCAAGAGCATCTGTTTTACATCTCTACTGCAGTTTGCATCTAGGATAATATTTTCAATTCTGTGAATAATTTCTTCCATATCCATCTTTCCTTTTTCCTTCCAAGGATCTTCCAAAACTGATCCTGTCAACTTCAATAGTTTTACTGCACAAATTAAATTGTCATCCATAGGATTAGAAAAGAGGGCATTCAGCAGCTCTCGAAGACCAACCTGAAGAATATCTGCTCTCGTAACCTGTCCATTTGTTCCCTTGATCTCCAGGTTAAGATAAAGCTCTCCCAGAAAGAGTACAAATGCATGAAATCGTTTTCGAGTAACTTCATCCCCTTTTGCAGCTTGATCTTTAACTTCATATTCACTCTGACATCTTGGAAGTAGCAATTGGCGGAAGTTGCCACTCTGTGGGCTAATTGTCAGATGATGTGACAGGTGATTACACAGGCGAGCTCCCATATAAGAGAAATTCGGGATAGATGTGGCCTGTCGATATGAGTTCCACAAGTTCTTGCAAAGCATCATCTGTTGTAACCCAGCCATTCAGGGTCTCCGCAAACCGTTCAATTTCAGTTTCAAAACTGCCAGGCTGCTCTGTAAGATGATTCAAAAAATCCTGAACATATTCAGATAGAGTGGGATAATCCTCACAACCATCCTCTTAGGATTCTGTGTAATTGGAAGAATAACCTGATGGATAAAATTCAGGGGCATTCACAGACAGCTTAGACATTAATATAGGTGCTACAACCACCTGGGGTTTAGCCATTGCTTGCTGACTCCGAGTTCTGCTGTGGGATTTTATCCTGTGAACTAGGTGGAGCTCTCAGGGGCTTCTTTTGCTCCTAGGCAGGCCCGACCTACTGGATAGTTCCGTTTTTTTTCTTTATTTTTTTTCTGTTTTTCTTGATTATTGTTTTTTTCTAACCTCTTAGAAAAAGGGTTATACTTCTTAGATACCACTTGGATTCATGTGGTATAACCCATGGAGTTTTGCTGGCAACTAAGGTCCCCAAGTAGGTCATAGAAGCCCAGATCATGGCTTGCATTTTCAAAGTTCCAGGCTTTTCAGAGATTTGGGTTTGGGCTTTATTCCTGGAGCGGCAATTGTAGGGTTTTTTCCGCCCCCAAGGAACAAATGATGGTGACCCTTATATAAGGAATAAATCACTTTGGAATTGAAGTAGACCAACAGCTCAGTGAATTGACTGCAAATTCAGAAGCCAAAGGGTTAACCCTAGTATACCGTCAGAAGCCAAAGGGGTATGCCTAGTATTCAACAGCTCCATGAATTGACTGCCAATTCAGAAGCCAAAGGGCCATGCCTAGTATGCTGTCTTTCTAGGAATTGGGTTCCCTCAAAATCCAGGAGGAAATTGAGTGGTGTGTATAAAATGTTTTCATCTCACCATCAATATGGAAGCAATGAGTGAATAAAAGAAAAATGAATACAGGCTGACTTAACTGGAGGAAGATCTTAAAGTATAGGGAAGACAGAAATGGAATGGGAAAGAACATGAACTTAGGTCTCTAAAGCTTTTAAAAGAAGGGTGCAAAAGAGGGATCCTTCTCATGCCTATAATCCTAGCACTTTGGGAGGCCAAGGCAGGTGGATCACCTGAGGTCAGGAGTTTGAGAGCAGCCTGGCCAATATGGCGAAACCCTATCTCTACTAAAAATACAAAAAATTAGCTGGGCGTGGTGGCGGTCACCTGTAATCCCAGCTACTTGGGAGACAGGCATCTTGAACCCAGGAGGCGGAGGTTGCAGTGAGCTGAGATTGCAGCACTGCTCTCCAGCCTGGGTAACAAGTAAAACTCTTATCTCAAAAAAAAAAAAGGTAAATAAAAATAAATATAAAATAAAAACTAGAAAATGTGGACAGATTTAAGAGGGGAAAGATTGGTATAGAACACTTCAAGCACTTTTAGGTGAGTGTCAGGGTGACAATTGTAGGTAGACATGCCTCTGCCCTAAGGGGACATGCAGAATAAATTTCTGAAATTTATGAGAGTACAGGAAGATGAAACATACTAAAGGAGAGCCAGGCAGATGGAGTCCAAGCTTGGAAGGGTTTATCTTCTGGATGGATTCTTCAGCTTGGAGGTGAAGAAGGACAAAAATACTTTGAACAGTAGATGCTTTTGATAGACCCAGAAATCACTGACTTCCTAATACTAGGGGATTTCACACAAGAAAATGTGCAGAGGAGTTAGGTTGGGAAATAAAAGTTTGGGCCCAGAAGCAAAGAGCAAATAAAATCAAGGAGAGCAAAAGTTACAGGCCAGTATGTGGTAAAAAGGAAGGGGATTCATTTAAGAATCAGATTACAGGGGCTGGGCACGGTGGCTCACGCCTGTAATCCCAGCACTTTGGGAGGCCGAGGCAGGTGGATCATGAGGTCAAGAGATCGAGACCATCCTGGTCAACATGGTGAAACCCCATCTCTACTAAAAAAGATACAAAAAAATTAGCTGGGCATGGTGGCGTGTGCCTGTAATCCCAGCTACTCAGGAGGCTGAGGCAGGAGAATTGCCTGAACCCAGGAGGCGGAGGTTGCGGTGAACCAAGATCGTGCCATTACACTCCAGCCTGGGTAACAGGAGCAAAACTCCGTCTGGGGGAAAAAAAAAAAAAAAAAAAAAAAAGAATCAGATTACAACTCAGCTGACCCTTTCTTTTTTTTTTTTTCTTTTTTTTTTTTGAGATGCAGTCTTGCTCGGCTGCCCGGGCTGGAGTGCACTGGTGCAATGGTGTGATCTCTGCTCACTGCAACCTCTGCCTCCTGGGTTCAAGCGATTCTTCTGTCTTGGCCTCTCGAGTATCCAGGTGTGCAACACCATGCCTGGATAATTTTTGTAATTTTAGTAGAGGGGGTTTTACCATGTTGACCAGGCTGGTCTCAAACCCCTGACCTCAGGTGATCTGCCGACTTTGGCCTCCCAAAGTGCTGGAATTAAAGGCCTATAAGCCACAACGCCCAGCCAAAACTCAGCTGACCCTTTCTTAAAGGATTGGGTGAAACCAAAGTGGAATAGGAAATGCTATCTATCCCACTACGGTCTTGGGCAGCATATGGCTGAGGCATTAGTTACAGAACTCTAGGGGCACAGGCTTCCAAAGTAACCATGGCCCTTTCCACTCAGGAATCTGTGGAGGGTGATGTTCTAGCTGAAACAGTATAGGCAGGAAGAAGACATCTTCCCTTTCAGTAGGTCCGAAGCTTTTAACCTGGCCTGTATGTCAGAATTACTCTGAGAGTTTTCAAAAAAAGATTCTGGTGCCCAGGCTATGCCACAGACCAGTGAAATCAGAATCTCTGGGGCTGGGACCCAGGCATCAGTATTTTTGAAGACTTTCCTGGTCAGTCCAACATGCAGCCAAGGCTGAAAACCACTCTTATTAAGGGCAGTTTCACAACACCAGGCAATTTCTTAACAAGAATTACTGACAGCAGCTACCAAGGTACAATGAAGGGCAAGCAGGGATGGGTGTTTCCTGGCACCTCAGTGCTGAATGAGTGTAAAGAAGTTATGCTGGGATGCCAGGAAACATGGGGCTTAAAGAGGAAATGGAAATTAAAGTTTTCAAATATGCTGGGTGGGAAAGAAAAGTACTTTAGGCCGGGCACTGTGGCTCACACCTGTAATCCCAGCACTTTGGGAGGCTGAGGTGGGTGGATCACGAGGTCAAGAGATTGAGACCATCCTGGTCCACACGGTGAAACCATGTCTCTACTAAAAATAGAAAAATTAGCTGGACGTGGTGGCGCATGCCTGTAATCTCAGCCACTCGGGAGACTGAGGCAGGAGAATCGCTTGGACCCACGAGGTGGAGGTTGCAGTGAGCTGAGATCATGCCACTGCACTCCAGCCTGGAGATACAGTGAGACTCTGTCTCAGAAAAAGAAGAGTACTTTAAATAAACTAGTGACGGGGACTTCCCCTGCTTCAAATTTCTGAACTATCCAGAAGGCTGGAATGTTGCAAATGCTTCTCTCAGAGAGGATAGTGTAAGTGGATTTGCCCTTCAATATGATTCGAAGGGTATTCTCTCATTAGGTCATGCTCTCACTGGAAGATTTTGCCCAAATATAAGTTCACAGATCTTAATGAGGCTGCAACCTGAATTTTTCAGCATTGCTTCTTTCCTTTCCATTTCTATAGTATTGGGATAACAGTACTAGAGGAATGACAAAATGGAACTGAGTTGTACTAAATATTGTGTTATAGCAACATTTTGCCTGGGACACTTCAGAGGTTGGCTTGGGCTTCTTTTTGAGATAGTCTTGGTCTGTCGCCAGGCTGTAGTGTAGTGGTGCTATCTTGGCTCACTGTTGCCTCTGCCTCCCAGGTTCAAGCAATTCTCCTGCGTCAGCCTCCTGAGTAGCTGGGGCTACAGGTGCGTGCCGCCACACCCTGCTAATTTTTTTGTATTTTTAGTAGAGATGGGGTTTCACTGTGTTGGCCAGGTCTTGATCTCCTGACCTCATGATCTGCCTGCCTAGGCCTCCCAAAGTGCTGGGATTACTGGCATGAGCCACTACACCCAGCCTGTTTGTTTGTTTTTGAGACAGGGTCTTGCTCTGTCACCCAGGCTGGAATGTGGTGGTGTAAGCATGGCTTACCATAACCTTGACCTCCCAGGCTCAAACGATCCTTTTGCCCTAGCTCCTGAGTAGTTGAGACCACAGACACCTGCCACCACACCCGGCTAATCTTTTTTTTTTTTTAAACACACCTGACAGCAATAATTTAAGTGAGACACACCTGGCTAATTTTTCTTTTTTTTTTTTAGAGGTTGAGTCTCCCTATGTTGCCTAGGCTGGTCTTGAACTCCTGGCCTCAGACAATCCTCCCACCTTGGCCTCCTAAAGTGCTGGGATTACAGGTGTGAGCCACCATTCCTGGCCTGTTTTTTAATTTTTATTTTATAATGAATGGCTGAATTAAATATTTTTCTTCATTTGCTTTCTGGGGAACGAAGAGGAAATTCCCTTCCTTGTATAGAAACATGAGGAATGGGACAAAATTGTCCTCCTCCAAAATTGGTTTCTACACAGAGTTTCCATCTGCTTTCCCAAAATAAGTCCTTTTTTCCCTTTACCAGAGCTGTGTAGTTGAAAAAAAAGTTTTCAGCCTAGAATTTTAATGCTCCTACTCATTAATATGGTTTGAAAAATTGTATCCTTCCCTAATTCATTGTAAAACTACCCCTGATAGAAAGGTCAAAATTTCTGACAGTGCTGCTTTTAAAAGGGAGTGTCATTTGAGATTTTTGGTCTTCTTTACCAAGAAAACACAATTTGAACTTTCTGAGTAGCATGCAAAATTTCAATAATGTTACACTGCCTGTGAAGAGATAATAGGAATTTTTTACACAATTATTTGTCAATCATATGATGGTGGAATGCAGCAGGAGAAAGAAGTTTTTGTCAATGAGGAACTTTCACTGCAGTCCAGGAGGCAACATCAAACAAGCATTAGAAGGGGGTAAAAGCTGAGAGAGCCCTCGGCTTAGTAGCTAAATTAGTAGGAAGCTAAAGCTTTGAAAACTGCACTTCTGTTAACTCCTGGAATGAAGACAGATTTATCCTGGGAGTACTTTCTGCAGTTGAGGTATTTTTTCCCCAAAAAATGTTACATGCAAACTGAATTTTTTAAAATAAAGTTTTCCCAGTTGTTTTAAGAGTGCTTACTCTATAAACAACCATAGATGAATCCTTTACTTAAAAGAACACTAACTTTGTTATTATTATTGAAACAGAGTTTCAATAATAATTTTAATTTAAGTTTAAGGGTTAATTTAAATTCACTAAGTTAATTTAAACTTAATTAAATTTAACTTAGTGAATCCAGATTTTCATGCTTTTTTTTTTTTTTTTTTTTTAATGGGAGTAGGGGCAGAGTCTCCCTCTGTCACCCAGGCTGGAGTGCAGTGGCATGATCTCGGCTCTCTGCAACCTCTGCCTCCCGGATTGAAGCAATTCTCCTGCCATAGCCTTCCAAGTAGTTGGGATTACAGGTGTTTGCCAATACGCCCAGCTACTTTTTTGTGTATTTTTAGTAGAGATGGCGTTTTGTCCTGTTGGCAAGGCTGTTCGTAAACTCCTGACCTCAGGTAATCCACCTGCCTCCTCCTCCCAAAGTGCTGGGATTACAGGCATGAGCCACTGTGCCGGGCCAGATTTTTATGCTTTTGAGCACACCATGGCTGTAGAGTCTAAAAGGTATATAATCACTTAAAGCTATGGACTATTAATTATAATTTTACCTGACTTTCTTTTTTTTTCTTTTGAGACAGAGTTTCGCTTTTTTGCCCAGGCTGGAGTGTAGTGGTGCTATCTTGGCTCACTGCAACCTCTGCTTTCCGGTTTCAAGCAATTCTCCTTCCTCAGCCTCCCAAGTCGTTGGGATTATAGGTGCCCACCACCACACCTGGCTAATTTTTTTATTTTTAGTAGAGATGGGCTTTTACCATGTTGGCCAGGCTGGTTTCAACTGCTGACCTGGTCATCTGCCTGCCTTGGCCTCCCATGGTGCTGAGATTACAGGCGTGAGCCACTGCACCCGACTTGACCTGATTTTTAAAGGCATCACTATTTCTGGAGAATTATAGGGTGTGAAGACTTATAATATTGAAGTCATTGGCTCTGATACTTCAGACTGTTTGATTGAACCTTGTGGTTTCTTCTTTACCGTCTCCTTTCTTTATTACCATCAACATTACTTCTGGGTAATAGGAACGGCATTATCCTTCTGTTGCATTCCAAATTGCCTTTTGCCTTTTAAGGTTGAAGGCTTTTTATTTGTTTTTTGTTTTACTGTTTGCCCAGCAAGCTCTTAAATGTTTGACAGAATCAGATAATAAAATAAATGGAACTGTATTATTATGTGCTGCCATTTTAACTAATACCTCAGCTATCTAGACTTCCATTACCTATCACATTATCTAGATTCTAGAATATGCTTGAGAATTAGGACCAGGGGCAAAGCCTATTCATTCTAAACACTGTAGCTTTTATTTTAAGCATGGGAAAATGCCTTTGACCCTCACTGAAAGTTTGTTCTTTTATGTATACTTGTAACAAGCTTGGTTATCAGGTTTCTGAGACTGCAGTAAAAAAGGAGACAGGTTACTCTGGGCAGGTATAGTGATAGCCGCTCAACATGGCTCAGAGAGGGAAGAGACAAGGAAAACACCACAAAAAGCAATACATTAGTTCTGGGCCATTTATTGGAATGGCAAATAGTCCTTACTCCTTGGAAGGTCATCATGGTTATCAGGTCATTAAAAATTATGTTTAGTATCTTCAGTTTGAAGAGGTAGGATAAGAAAATACGTTCCTGTTTTTTGTTTTTTGAGACGAACTCTCGCTCTGTCACCCAGGATAGAGTGTAGTGACATGATCTTGGCTTACTGCAACCTCTGCCTCCCAAGTTCAAGCGATTTTTGTGCCTCAGCCTCCCAAGTAGCTGGAATTACAAGTGTGTGCCACCACTCCTGGCTAATATTTGTATTTTTAGTAGAAACTGGGTTTCGCCATGTTGGCCAGGCTGGTCTTGAACTCCTGACCTCAAGTGATCCACCCACCTCGACCTCCTAAAGTGCTAGCATTACAGGTGTGAGCCACCGTGCCCAGCCTTTCAGCCTTTTTTTTTTTTTTTTTTTTTTTTTGAGACAGTACCGGTATTGCTCTGTCACCCAGGCTGGAGTGCAGTGGTACAATCATGGCTCACTAGAGCCTTGACCTCCTGGGCTCAAGTGATCTTCCCACCTCAGCCTCCTCAATAGCTGAGAGTATAGGCACATGCTACCACGCCTGGCTATTTTTTTTATCTTTTTATTTTTGTAGAGATGGGGTCTCACTATGTTACTCAGGTTGGTCTCGATCTCCTGGGCTCATGTTATCCTTCTGCCTTTGCCTCCCAAAGTGCTGGGATTACAGGTGTGAGCCATTGCACCCAGCCAAGAAATACTTTCCTTAATATCAACTTAATATATTCTTTGTAAAGAATTCGGAAAATAGAGAAGATTTCAGAGAAAATAAATTACACATGATACATTAAAATCTATTCTGGTTTGTCTACAACTTCAGGTTAAAAAAATAATAAAATCTAGAGAGTGTTTCAGCTGGTGTTTCGATGTTTTTTCAGTCATTAAAAAACATATTTACATATGTCATAGTATATTATACCTAGTTACACAAATGGGAAAACAGAGGTTTAAGGAAATGAAGCAACTTAAATTTATGGTCCTGGTATAGTGGCTGACTCCTGTAATCCCAGCACTTTGGGAGGCCAAGGTGGGTGGATCACTTGAGGCCAGAAGTTTGAGACCAACCTGGAAAACATGGTGAAACCCCATCTCTCCTAAAAATAGCTGAGTGTGGTGGTGGGTACCTGTAACCCCAGCTACTTGGGATTGCTTGAACCCAGGAGGTGGAGGTTGCAGTGAGCTGAGATCGTGCTTCAGCCTGGGTAACAGAGCAAGACTGTCTTTAAAGAGATACAGTTAACGTTATTTCTGTTAAATAATAGCTGAGAAAATCTGCCTTAGACTGTAGAACTATGTGGTGTCTAGTGCAATGGCCACCAGCCTAAAGTTGCCAGGTAAAATACAGGGTACCTGGGAAATTTGAATTTCAGATGAAAAATGACTAATTTTTAGTATATGCATATCCCAAATATAGTACAGGACAGACTTTTGTCCGGCCTTTTTTCTTAATGCATGTGTACATGTATCTGTTTTAGGTGGGCATGAAGGTTTTCTTGTTTGGTAAAATTTGGATCATGTTCTTTTCCTTTTGTTTAACAAGAGATTATGGGTATTGCCAATGCCAGATATTCTTTAGAAATACCAGAAAATGGCCGGGCGCAGTGGCTCACGCCTGTAATCCCAGCACTTTGGGAGGCCGAGGCGGGTGGATCACGAGGTCAAGGGATCAAGACCATCCTGGTCAACATGGTGAAACCCCGTCTCTACTAAAAATACAAAAAATTAGCTGGGCACGGTGGCGCGTGCCTGTAATCCCAGCTACTCAGGAGGCTGAGGCAGGAGAATTGCCTGAACCCAGGAGGCGGAGGTTGTGGTGAGCCGAGATCGCGCCATTGCACTCCAGCCTGGGTAACGAGCGAAACTCTGTCTCAAAAAAAAAAAAAAAATACCAGAAAATTACTTATTTCCAAATGGCTTGAAATTTCAGTGCCCAGAGGAATACAGTAATCTCAAAGTTATTTAGGGCAAACTTACCTCTCTAGAATAGCATTCCCTGAGGATTCCAGAGAGTCCAGATTCCACTTAGATTTAAACTGTGGGATTTGTGTTCCTTTTTAGGCGGGTGCCACGTCTATGTGGGCTTCGTGCTGTGGGCTGCTGAATGAAGTCATGGGAACTGGAGCTGTCAGGGGCCAGCAGTCAGGATTTGCAGGAGCCGCCGGTCCATTCAGATTTACACCAAATCCTGATTTTTCCACCTACCCACCAGCAGCTACGGAAGGACCCAACATAGTTTGTAAAGCCTGTGGACTTTCATTTTCAGTCTTTAGAAAGAAGGTGAGTTGGATGAAATGTTACATAACAAGAAACATGGGTCAGAATTCCTGATTGTAGGTTATTTTGAATGGCTAGTGAATTTTCATTTGTGTTTATTAAAATATCAAAAGCTGGCCGGGCGCAGTGGCTCACACCTCTAATCCTAGCACTTTGGAAGGCTGAGGTTGGTGGATCACCTGAGGTCAGGAGTTCAAGACCAGCCTGGCCATCATGGTGAAACCCTATCTTTAAAAGATAAATAAATAAAGTAAAAAAAAAAAAAAAAAAGAAATCAAAAGCTTAGTTCCATTAGCCATTTTCTGACTAGAAAAATGCTTAATTGGAAGGATTATGTTACTGCTCAAGTTTTCTGACTAGACATCATTTCTCATGTTCAGGCATCCTTTCTCCCGAATCTGTTGGTTTCATTTTATGCATGATGATGCTTATTTCCTAAAGCAGGAAATTTATTAGACTGTAGTTTTGTTTAGAAATGACTTACTTTAACTGATTCAAGTTTCAAAAAAGTGTCCCTTACCTTAACTTTCAAATGAAGAAATGAATGCAGTAAATTAACTACTCTTGAGATTCGACATAAAATGCTTAGGCTAACAGTTGTTTTCACTAAGGTAGAAAGTCATTCAAAGAACCATCATATTGTTAGACCTCCTTGCTCTCTAATCAGTTTAGTCTTAAGGAAAAAAAAAAAAAAAATGTTAGCTTGTGAGAACAATGCACCGAGCAGAAACGACCACATCTTAGTGCCCTCTAAGCTTCTCTAGTGGCATGGTTTTGATTGTGATGAGGCTGTGTAGTTTACAGATTACTGTATTAGTGGGGTTCTGTATTTTCTGGGATTGACCTTGAGAGGTCAGTTGCCATTCTCTTTCCATCCCAGTCTGTGTTATGCTTTTTTTCTTTTGCTCTTTAAATGGGAGAAATTGTTCATGTAGGAAAAGTGTCTGTGATTATACTTTCTGCTCTATGTGGTTCAAGCTGTTTTGTTAATTACATGTTTATACCATGGGTTGGAAAGGTTTTAATTCATTAACACAAGAGTGTGTTTTTCTTAAAGTGCTATATTAGAACTTCTGTGAATCCAAACTGCCCTGGCAGTGACTATTTTGATTTTCATGGGTTTTGGAACATGAAGATGCCTGTGGAAATAGTCTAGTGCCACTGGGGACTTCGTTAAGAACTAAAATTAAATTTTAATAGAAGGCAGAAAGAAAATTCATGTTTTCATAATGGTTCATATCATGCTATCATTAAATGCTTTTCTTTTTTCAGCATGTTTGCTGTGACTGCAAGAAGGATTTTTGCTCTGTTTGTTCAGTCTTACAAGAAAATCTCCGTAGATGTTCTACTTGTCACTTATTACAAGAAACAGCCTTTCAGCGCCCTCAGTTAATGAGACTGAAGGTGAAGGATCTACGGCAGTATCTCATTCTGAGAAATATACCCATAGATACATGTCGTGAAAAAGAAGACTTGGTAGATTTAGTACTGTGCCATCATGGACTAGGCTCTGAGGACGACATGGACACAAGCAGTCTGAATTCTTCAAGGTCCCAGACTTCTAGCTTTTTTACACGTTCGTTTTTTTCAAACTATACAGCCCCCTCTGCTACTATGTCTTCGTTTCAGGGAGAGCTTATGGATGGAGACCAGACATTCAGATCTGGAGTGCTGGCACAGGTACGAGGGGTAATTAATTACACCCAGGGCCTGGCATGCTTACTCTTGGCCATATATGGTGGGGCCTTTAGTGCTTGATGGCTTCTGATAAACTTCAAAGTCATATGCTGGAGCAGAGCTTCCACATCCAGCTGAACTCTGCACTTAAAGGCTGTTCTGATGTGTAGTCTCAGTGCTGAGGTGCTAGGTGGCTCCAAAGCCTGCTGTCTGAAGTATCCCAAAATAGCTCATCAGTCTCTTGGCCTTAGTTACCTTAGTTTCTCTGTCTTGTATAGTTAGACACTAACTGTTGAAGAAATGGCTGTGAAATAGTAGCACATACATATTTGTAGGGTAGGGCTGTTAGTGCAAGCGTCAGGGACCATAAAAACAATAAGTAGTGTAAGTTAGCCTAATGCCCTTTTGCCTTGCTATAGTGAAATTGTTCTAATTCAGTTAGTGAAAGAGCCATCTGAATTATAGAAAACATGTAGTTGTTTACTAATTGTAATTAATAATAATGTCCCAATGAAGTCCTTGGGCATCCTGATTGAATAACATGTAAGGGTTTGTCATTAATATTTACTTGTACCTGAGTGATTCTAAAATGCTGAAAGAAATGTTTTGAATAAATTTTTTCACATTTAATTTTCTTCTCAGAAGAAGGGAGTTATTAAAAGCAGAGGAAAGCTGGACGCGGTGGTGTGAGCCTGTAGTCTGCTACTCGGAAGGCTGACGCAGGAGGATTGCTTTAGTTCAGGAGTGCGAGACTGTAGGTGTCCCATAATTGCACCTGTGAATAGCCACTGTACCCCAGCCTGGGCAATGTAGCAAGACTATCTTTTTTTTTTTTCTTCCCCGAGATGGAGTCTTGCTCCTGCCTACGCTGGAGTGAAGTGGTGCAATCTCACCTCACTGCAACCTCTGCCCTGCCAGGTTCAAATAATTCTGCCTCAGCCTCCTGAGTAGCTAGTATTATAGGCACTCTTTCAGCTAGGATTATGCCCAGCTAATTTTTATATTTTTAGTAGAGATGGGGTTTCACCATGTTGGTCAGGCTGGTCTCAAACTCCTGACCTCAGGTGATCCATCCACCTCAGCCTAAGTGCTAGGATTACAGGCATGAGCCACTGCCCCTGGCCAAGACTGTCTTTTAATTAGTAAATGAATAAATGCAGAGGGAAATTTAGTCTAACTGCCTTCTAAATGTAGTCTTGTGCCCTCTAATAATATTTTCGTCAATGATAGACCACATACATGACAGTGGTCCTGTAAGATTCTAATATTGTATTTGTACTGTACTTTTTTTGTTTAGATATGTTTAGATGCACAAATGCTTATTACTGTATTGTAGCTGACTACAGTATTCAGTACAGTAACATGATGTACGGGGTCTGTAGCCGGCTATGCCCTATAGCCTGAGAGTGTAGCAGGCTATACCATCTAGGTTTCTGGAAGAACGCTGTGATGTTCGCACAATGACAAAATCGCTAAATGACACATTTCTCAGAATGTGTCGCAGTCGTCAAGCAACACATACTGTAGTCTAAATTAGCTAAGTCCAAGCCAGGAGTTTTGCTCTCCCAAATAGAGCTGGCATATTTATGCTGCAAACAGAAGGCACACCTGCCTCACGTACCCCTTTGGGTATACAGCACCATTTGGGTGGTGTGGATTGTTGGATGCTATAATATGGTGCCTGGGAATTAGTGGGGTGGAATATTTGAAATTGGGAACTGACCTAGTTTATTGTAGAGCTATTGTCAAAATATGGTCAAAAGAAACTATGTGAAAAGAAGGTACATAAACACAAACTGAAGAGATTTGTTTTTCCTCGAGTTCTGATTGTTGAGAAAGCCTCAGCCATCAATGAAGAAGTCTAGAAAGCCTTCAGTGGCATTAGATTGTCTAAGGAGGCTGTGGTAGGACTGAGAGCTTTCCAATCAGATCCCCCTGATGCTTGGGCTGATCTGTCAGAGCTTTAGCTTTTTTTCTCTCTGCCTCATAAAGGCTTCAGTTCAACTAGCCACTTGTACTTTGATAATGACACAGTGCCATCCCATATCCTTAATGGCTTTGGCATTCCATTATGGGACATTCCTCAGGGAGATAATACTCTGGTTAGATTTTATAACTTTACACACAGGAATTTGTGTTTTGAGCTAACTTTCTGGAAGGTAGGTTCTTCATGCAGTCTTGTAGGGCCTAACTCTTTGGAAGGGGCAGCAGCATTCGGAATCCAAAGATGTGGATTATGCTGGCTTTCACGTCATCATGGGGAGAATCGATGCAAAGGCTTTCTCTAGTGATAAATACGGATTGATTCCTGACCTAATCAGATACGTTGTGTAAGTGTAGGTACAAAGTGAAATCACTTCAGCAAACACAGATGATGACGACGACGACGATGATGATGATGACGAAGAAGAAGAAGAAAATCCGGATGATCAGGTGAGGCAACCTGTAAAATTTGGTTTCCCTGACAATGTCACCCTGATAGGAAGGGAGGGGGCCCTGTGAACTTTCTCTAGCTTGGTACAGATGTTTCTTCTGGTTTGAAAGTAGGACAGTATACTAAAACACTTCTAGAACTGCTGATTCAGGGCCAGTGATGAGTTTAGGGTGAGGGGGGTCTGGACTTGTGGGTCCAGGGATAATGGATGCTCTGTGGTTTCAGACCCCTGGGCTCTCCAAGGAGAGAGTGAGAGCTTCGCTGTCTGACTTGTCAAGCCTTGATGATGTGGAAGGGATGAGCGTGCGCCAGCTGAAGGAAATTCTGGCTCGGAATTTTGTCAACTATTCTGGCTGTTGTGAAAAATGGGAACTGGTAGAGAAAGTAAACCGGTTATACAAAGAGAATGAAGAAAACCAAAAGTCCTGTAGGTTTATCTTTTCATTTTTTTCCTATAGTATTTTTCCTTAGGCTTTTAAAAACTGGGTTATTTCTGTCACAAGTCAAATTTATTTTGGAGAAAGCTGTGTTCCTTTTTACTGAGTATCCATTACATGAGCCTGTTTATAGACCTGTAAAGTAGTAATTTCATTATGTGATGTTCATTACGGCTGTGAGACCACCAATACCAAGTGAGTTAGAAAATTATTCCATTTGGGCCGGGCGTGGTGGCTCACGCATGTAATCCCAGCACTTTGGGAGGCCTAGGTGGGTGGATCATGAGGTCAGGAGATTAAGACCATCCTGGCCAACATAATGAAACCCTGTCTCTACTAAAATACAAAAACTAGCTGGGGGTGGTGGTGTGCGCCTGTGGTCCCAGCTGCTCAGGAGGCTGAGGCAGGGGAATCGCTTGAACCCAGAGGCAGAGGTTGCAGTGAGCAGAGATCGCACCACTGCACTTCAGCCTGACGACAAAGCAAGACTCCATCTCAAAAAAAAAAAAAAAAATTATTCAATTTGGTTTTTCTATTTGTTAGAACCCTAATTAAATTCCTTGTCTCTGTAAAAATGCTTATTTTCTCACTAATGCCTTTGGCCAGCCAGTACCTTGGTTCTCTCAACTGTAACTTTTAAATCTAACAGTAGGGGGAAATTCCCTATACCCCAGATGTTACATACTTCTTAGCATCAACTATTTGTAGATTTCTGTGTAAGTCACAAAAAGCCGATATTAAGAACTTCTGAACGAGGCTGGGCATGGTGGCTCACACCTGTAATTCTAGGACTTGGGGAGACTGAGGTGGGAGAATCACTTGAGCCCAGGAGTTTGAGACCAGCCTGGGCAACATAGAGAGATCCTATCTCTACAAAAAAAAAGAAAAAACACAAAAACAAAAACCCTGGTATGGTGGCACGAGCCTGTGGTCCCAGCTACTTGGGAGGCTGAGGTGGGAGGATGGCTTGAGCATGCAGTGAGCATGGTCATACCACTGCACTCCAGCCTGGGTGACAGAGCAAGACCATCTCCAAACAAACAAACAGAAGAAAAACTTCGGAACTATATATTGATGAAATTCAGCACAGAAACTGTCTCTCAGTGGCAACATGACCAAGCTGCAGAGCATTTATGGACAAGAAAAAAATAATTCAGTTGTTTTTTTTTTTCAATTAAAAAAAATAATATATGTACTTAATATTTTTAAATTGAGACAGAGCCTCACTGTGTTGCCCAGACTAGTGCTGAACTAGGCGTGGGCCACCATGCCTGGCCCTCAGTGGCATTCAGACTAACAGATCTTATGATCCTATCTAGCTTAAATAGCACTCCCATCATTAACTTTTATCATCTTTTCGCCTTTAAAAGCTGGTTATAATGTAGCATTTGTTGATGAACAGGTTTATTCCCAGAATATGCACAGAGTGGCACACCTACTTCTATGATGATGTCACAATGGTAGATGCAGGAATATCAGCCAGTGGCTGCTGGCTGGGACCACTCCCACCCTTAAGTAGTTTATGGTGTAGGAGGCCATGACAGCATGGTTTCCAGTGTCTTTCTCCATCAACTCACTGCTTAATCTAACCCTAGTTCAATCTCTGGTTTGGGTGGAGCATACATTTTGTTTTGAGCACAGCTAGCATCTTTCCTAACTTGACTGGCTCCAAGTCACTGATACCAAGATTGTTCCCATATCCCTGACAAGATGCTGGCTCCTCTGCTTTCCTTAGTTCTAAAGAGTGGGAGGAACCCTCCCCACAGAAGGGAAGACCAAGGCCCACTCTGATTTCATCTTGAGTTGCTTATTGTTTTCTCTGTTGACTTACCTGCCATCTCATCCCATAGATCCTTTCTCCCCAGGTCCACACAAGGGTAGTCATAGGCCATGAACTAAGACCCCAAATCACAAGAATCTCAACATGAATGGCAGTGAAACATTTCTCTTAAATCTAGAGACTACTGACCTTTCAAGCTTGAATTCCTGCTCTGTTCCAACTATTCATGATTCCCTTTGATCTCCTCTGAGCTATATGAAAGGGAAGCACCCAAATCCATAGCCCTACGGCCAAATCTCAGGCTGGGGTTAACCTTTTTAACTTATTCATCTTTCTTACTCACAGATTGGATTTTCTCGGATGTAAATGTGGGCCAAGAGCCAGGATGGCCCATCTCCAAGTTAGACTTTAGCAGGGCCAGGAACACGATGGCTTGAGATGCTTCTAAGGCTAGAGTGGGAAGGATGCAGTTATCCCTAACTTTGCTATGTGGGGAGCTAAGACTCCTTTTTCTACTGAGATGAGGCTCTAGAGACTGATGTTGCCAGGGATACAAAGCTGGGGCAGCTGAGTTGAAATTCCAGTAGTATCCTGACTCCACAGCCCATGTGCAGAAGACCAGCTGAGGGTTTATTTTTCTAGTTACAGAAGTAATATATCCCTATCACAAACATCTTGAATTAGACAAAGATATAAAATAGAAATACATAGCTAACATTTGTTGGGCACTTCGAGCATTTTATTTACAAAACCACGAGGTATAGCTTTTATCATTGCTGTTTCTAGTGGAGAGAACCAAAGTGCAGAGAAGTTGGGATTACTTCTTGTATGATACTGGGGTAGTATTGGGCCTGCAGTGGTCACTCAGCAGGTGGCTGCTCAGCTTCAGACTGGGAGGGTGGCCAGCTGGCCATGCCAGAGGCTGAGACCTGAGCTCTCTGTTGCCTTTCAGATGGCGAGCGGCTGCAGCTGCAAGATGAGGAAGATGACAGCCTATGTCGCATCTGCATGGATGCAGTCATCGACTGTGTCCTGTTGGAGTGCGGGCACATGGTTACCTGCACCAAGTGTGGCAAGCGCATGAGTGAGTGTCCCATCTGCCGGCAGTATGTGGTGCGAGCTGTGCACGTGTTCAAGTCCTAAAACTGAGGCTCCCCTCTCAACAGGACAGTCACCCCCAAACTTGACCCCAAACATTTCAAGGCACAGAAGGGACTAGAAAGTTACTGTTCAAAGGCTGAAGCTATTTTTAAAAATTATTTTCAACTACTAAGTAGGGACAGAAAGATCCATACTGAGTTGTGGAAACCTTGGTCCATGCCGTAAGCCTGTCTGCCCGTGGACACACGAGCTTCCTGGGCTCAACTGGGCTTTATCACCCATCCTGTGAACACTCATTGAAGTCAGCCTGTTTGCGCCATGTGGGCATCAGCTACTGCTGTCTTTGGAGGACAGTTATCCTGTTCTCTTATTTCCCCTTCATCCTATTTTTAACTAAACTGCTCAGATGTTTGAAACTTCTGTCCTCTTTGAATGAGATCAGTGTCCACAAGTGGCCGACATGGAACATGCTGAGCAGGGGCTCCTCTGAATGTTCACTTTATTAGTCATGTATATTTTAAATGCTAACTAACATTTGATGAATGTAAGTTTCCACATTGTTGCTGTTTCTGCATTTAAACGTAATTGGGAACAACTGACATTCTATAGTCGACTGCCAGGGCCTTAGACTACACATGTCCATTTTTGTTCAGGTATAGCTTTTTATAGCAAGGGCTGCATCTAGCTTCTTTTATTAGAAGTGTGCGTGCTAAATTCTTTATTAATGTGTAATCCGTTTACACTGTTTTGTATAGTGAAGGTGTATTTTCAGTGCTACCTGCTAGCTGATTTTAACTTTAGGAATAAAATTAGTTTTAAAAGCTGTTGTTTGCATTGTCTTGGTCAGTTCCTAAATCAGTAGCATACAGCATGAATGGGGATCTGTCCCCTGGTCTAGCACCCCTCTTCAGAAGAGATGGTGGGAGCACCTTCAAAGAAGTCACATTCACATGGGGACCAGGTACAGTGGCTCATGCCTGTAATTCCAGCACTTTTGGAGGCTGAGGTTGGAGGAATGCTTGAGCTCACGAGTTCAAGACCAGCTTGGACAACATGGCGAAACCCCATCTTTAGAAAAAATATGGAAATATTAGGTGTGGTAATCCCAGCTACTTGGGAGGCTGAGGTGGGAGAATGGCTTGAGCCTTGGATGTGGAGATTGCAGTGAGCCAAGATCACGCCACTGAACTCCACTCCAGCCTGGGTGACAGAGCTAGACCTTGTCTAAAAAAAAAAAAAACCAATGTCACATGAACAACAGTGCTTATGTTTCCTGTTTATTAGTAAGGTTAACTACTAATGTGCTATTGTGTACAGTTATTGTGCTAGGAGCTGTAGTTGCCTCCACAGTCCTCAAAGCAACATTCTGAAATAAACATTGCCTCCCTTCTCAGATGGGGAACCCTGATAAATCAGAGTTGTCTAAAACCTCCTGGTTAAAAAGTGGCTAAGCAAAATTTGAACCTACCTCTAATGCCAGAGTTGCTCTTAACCCTTCCACTACCACAAAGAAATGAGAAACTTTGGCCAGGCATGGTGGCTCATGCTTATAATCCCAGCACTTTGGGAGGCCAAGGCAGGTGGATCACAAGGTCAGGAGTTTGAGACCAGCCTGGCCAACATGGTGAAACACTGTCTCTACAAAAAAAACAAAAATTAACTGGGCGTGGTGGTTTGCACCTATAATCCAGCTACTAGGGAGGCTGAAGCAGAATTGCTTGAAACCAGAAAGCAGAGAGTTGAGATCACACCATTGCGCTCCAGCCTGGATGAAAAAGCGAAACTCTTGTCTCAAAAAAAAAAAACTTGAGATATTAACTTATGCAAAAATGTTCTGAAATCTCTTTTAGGTCCAACTTGACTTGATTCAGGATGGTTGAGTTGAGACCAACTGTGAATTCAGTGCAGTTGGGAGTGGGCAGATGTTTTTGAAAAATGTCTCGGTTCTGAGAGTCTTATCTCCTGACTCTGCAGTGAGTAACGCACACTTGTGCTCCGTATTTTTCATGAGACACTGGAAATTTTTTTGAGACAGAGTATCTCACTCTGTCACCCAGGCTGGAGTGCAGTGGCACTATCTTGGCTCACTGCAGCCTCCACCTCCCAGGTTCAAGCAATTCCCCCACCTCAGCCTCCCGAGTAGGTGGGATTACAGGCACCCACCACCACGCCCAGCTATTTCTTGTATTTTCAGTAGAGACAGGGTTTCACCATGTTGGTCAGGCTGGCCTTGAACTCCTGACCTCATGATCCTCCCACCTTGGCCTCCCAAAGTGCTGGGATTACAGGCGTGAGCCACTACACCCAGCCAAGACTCTGGAAATTTTAACATTTCTTCCAAATTGATAACTTGGTGGTGGGAAGTCTTTAAATCCAGGCCATAGAAGCTAAGTAGTAGGTGCTGGTTTTGTCTAAATTAAGTTCAAAAATTCAGATTTGTACATAGTCGCAGCTTAAAACAGTTTAATGTTTAGTCTTAGATTTGTGTATTGTGTTTCAGTGGCTTTTTATAAAAAGTACAAAATGCTTGGTGGGTTTTCTTAAAGAGCAGTTTGAAGTAACCCTGGTTTACTAGCCAGACAACAGAAATTTTTAGTGTTAAAAGGCTTGATACATGGAAATTGGCTTGTTTGGCAGAGGGCAAGCATTTCCTCCTGGAATTTGAATTTTTAGACTGGCATGCCTTTCTACCCACATTTTGGAGGCAGAATACAGTGGCATCATAGCTTACTATGGTCTTAACTTCTGGGCTCAAGTAATCCTCCCACCTCTGCTTCCCCAGGAACTGGCATATGATGCACATCACCATGCCTGGGAAATTTTACACTCTCCCCCACCTCCCCAGGCAATGTCTTGTTCTTTTTCCCAGGTTGGCGCAGTATCAGCTCACTGCAACCTCTGCTTCCCAGGTTCAAGCGATTTTCCTGCCCCCTCTTCCTGAGTAGCTGGGATTACAGGTGCATGCTACTAATCCTGGCTAATGTCATACTTTTAGTGGAGACAAGGTTTTACCATGTTGGCCAGGCTGGTCTCGATCTCCTGACCTCAGGTGATCTGCCCACCTTGGCCCACCCAAAAGTGCTGGGGTTACAGGTATAAGCCACTGAACCCAACCCCATGCTGCTGTAAGTAAATTTTTTTTGAATAGGTCATGCATGGCATACGGGTAAAATTCTCAGTCTGCATCCCATCTTCACAATATGAAAGGATGTCATTTGAGGTGCCATGGTGTCTTCCTTTGTAAACATCAGATTCCCTAGAGGAAGGGACAGAGCCTTTAGGTTACTAATCTGATTTGACACAGCAAGCATTCCCTTGGGTTTATGGTCCTCTTGTTACTTCATCAGACATGGTGTTGTGGGCTCAGAGTGCTTGCTTGCAGCATTTAGCTTTGGTTGGCCTCATCTTTGGCTCATTTTAAAAATAAAAGGGCTGGGCACCATAGCTCATACCTGTAATCCCAGCACTTGGGGAGGCGGAGACCAGCAGATCACGTCAGGGTCAGGAGTTCAAGACCAGCTTCGCCAACAAGGTAGGTGAAACCTCAACTCTACTAAAAATACAAAGAATTAGTGGCAGGTGCCTGTAGTCCCAGCTACTTGGCAGGCTGAGGCAGGAGAATTGCTTGAACTGGGAAGGCGGAGGTTGCAGTGAGCCAAGATTGCACCACTGCTCTGGAGCCTGGACAAGAGCAAAACTCAAGTCTGAAGAAAAAAAAAAAAGTCTGCACAGAGACTGTGGGTTTGTACTGAAGTACAGTTTTACTGGGTTGTTCAGTACTCTTAGGAGGAGTTCATCTATGGCCACTGCACTATATAGTGACCTCTCCTGAAACTGGATATCTGCTGTGTCTCTGCTGTATTGTACATCCCTGTGGTGGCTCAGATCCCCAGCCCTGACAGTTCCTCCCTAGCAGACCTGTGTACTCCAGGAACCCTTAGAGGAGAAACACTGCCTTCTAACCCTGAGGCCTACCCAGTCCCGACTTGAGCCACAAGTCTCAGTCTTGGCTACTGAGTGACTACAGGAGCCATTCACAGCAATTAATCTTAAAGCAATTCTTAAGGAAGAGGATGACTTTACTGGGTGTCAAGGTAGCTTACCATTCATGAAGACATTGCATGTTGAACAATCAGGCTTACAAAGGAAAGTCACATTTTCATAAACCATGGAATAAAGTGGATTCTTGAGTTAAATTCTGGGGTACAGTGGCTTCAGGCATCTTTAGATTGAGTCATCAAGGGTCTCTGGATTTGGATTAACAGGAGGAGACATGGCTCTAGATGAGATCTTTGTCTTTTTTTTTTTTGGACAAGGAGTCTTGCTCTATTGCCAGGCTGGAATACAGTGGCACCATCTGGGCTCACTGCAACCTCCACCTCCTGGGTTCAAGCAGTTCTCCTGCCTCAGCCTCCTAAATAGCTAGGACTACAGGTATGTGCCACTACTCCTGGCTAATTTTTGTATTTTTAGTAGAGATGAAGTTTCACCATGTTAGTCAGGCTGGTGTCGAACTCCTGACCTCAGGTGACCCACCCGCTTTGGCTTCCCAAAGTGCTGGATCCACTCCACCTGGCCTGTCTCATTTTAATTAAAACAGTTTTGCCATGGCAAAAATAAAAGAGACAAATATAAAACTCAGCCACCAGCAGGAAAGGCTTGTTCCACAGGGCCCAAGTCTTACATTGCTCTTAATCACTGAGGAAGGAAGTTGGTTAACCTCCATCTTCAGCTTCACTAGAGCAGTTGTTTCTGTATGTGAGTATGACATTGCCAGCAGGGTCCTGTCTTGAAAAAAATTCTGTAATATAAAATTACTTCTCACTCGTTTCTGCATCTGCCACTTGGGGAAGCCACCTCATGACCAAGTGTTTGCTCCAGCCACCAAGGCCCAAGGCGAGCTGTACAGGATGCAGCCTCCTGAGGTTGCTCCCACTATATCCCAAATCTGGGAAACTTTTAGGCAATGGTAATGGCAGAGTAGCCATGAAAGTAATTTTGTGTGGTAAGAGGCACACAGATAGATGAACAACTCTTCTTAAGCCTGTGTCTAATTACTACCTGTGGCCGTTGTCAGAGCATGGTTCTTTCCCGTTACCTTCATTAGCCAGAAACATCTCTTTCTGAAGAAGGAAGAAAAATGATATACCACAGGGCTGTTGCATTTCTCAGGTGAATCAGAAATTACGTTGTTTGGGCCTCAAAACAGTGTTTACTGACTCTGGGCTTAAACTTCTAGTCCACTCCTAGAACAAAAACCCTCCAAGTTCAAGAGTGGGTTTTTTTTTGTACAATTGTTTATACAAATTCAACAAAGGTAAAATCACATCAGGGAAGGTCTAGGAAATACCACCTTACAACAATGGCACTTATAAATGCAGAACCTTACAACTAGGAAATAGCCATGTTACAGACCTAAATGAGGACTCAACCCACACTTCAGAGGAGAGAAAAAAACGAAAAGAAAGGCGATGTGGGAGCATTTATTCTACGTCTTGACTCACTGTATAAATTAGATCTATGTAAATACAAGAGCTCATGCTGGAGCAGACCCTCCTGAGTGCAAAGGCTGAAGTCGAAATTTTAAAATTTGAGAAAAGTGAATTCTCTACAGAGGAAACTTGGCAAAGTATCTTACTTCGACTATAATTTATATTTATCCACAACATGCTCATGTAACTCTTGAGGTACAAAGCAGGCTCTCAACTTCCAGTTAAACATGCTTTTAAGTGGAAGCTCGTAGCCTGCTTTGTTAGATCTGGGCACATTTGTAGATGGGTTGTGTCAATGAAGTACATGTTAAGTTCTCTCCTACCTTAAGGAAATCAGGAAAATTGGCAATCTCAAAACAATAAAAACACTGGTATGCATTCAAACCTTGCATAAATAACTTTTAAACAATTTGTACAAAAATAGTTCTGCATAATGTAAGATGTAACAAAACCAAACAAAAAGTGTGTCAAGACGGCAGCAGATGTGGTGTGTGGTCCACTTGATGTCAATACCCAAAACCTCGGAGTTGCAAGGAATGAAGTGTTCAAAACACCACCACCATCACCACCAACAGAAACTCCTAAGCTCGCGCTTCAGTATGAGAATTTCTCCACAGTCCACCCTACTCTCCAACGGGAATGTCTTCTCGTAAAAGCCGCCTTAGAAATGGTCCAGAAAGCAGTGCAGTTACAACTTAGAGCAAAGGAAAGTGTCGGCTCACACATCCCCCAAACAGGTGGTTGAACAGCTTCTCCCTTGGAAAGACTTGCAAAATGGAATTGCTTTGTGGTCTGTTGTCCCAAGTTCCAAATGGAAAATAAAGCCCTCATTTTTGTAAAGTCTTTCCCCCTCCCAGAGCCCACCCCATATTTACATACTTGTCCTTGGACTAACTCAGTTTTTGCAGGAGTTTTTCTTCCACTTGCCCAAACTGGACACTCACAGACATCTCGGCTATGAACTGCTCACAGCCTTCCTTGGTAACTTGCTTGCAGTACCTCAGGTCAATATGACAGATGTTTCCACAGCGTTTGAAGAAGGACAGGCACTGATCAGTGACCTTATTGCAGTCTGCAGGGAAGAAGTAATGGTGAAGTGTGAGGGCTAGGAGCCAGAAGGACCCCTAGACCAGGCACTCAGCATTGGGGACAGGTCAGAGCTCTACATATTCCAGCCTCTAATGTGCTATGCTAAGTGTTACTTTCTTAAAATCTCTCTTCAAATGGGGAAGGGTTTCACCCACCAGGTATAAAGGTTAATATAAAAGCATTCGGATAATCAAGTAAGTGAAAATCACTTCTAATCTTACCACACAACATACATCCATACAGATGTAGGCTCATGTAAGTATAGTTCTATGTGCTTTTACAATGATAGGCTCACACAAATACTACGGCAAAAAGCTTTTCTCATCTAATATATTGTTGATGAGTACTGCTCTGCGTATATTACTGTGCATTTATCTGCCTCTTCCCTTCAGATAAATTCCCAGAGGGGCATCAGTGGGTCACAGAAGGAACAGCCCTAAGGGCATCTTGGGATCATTTTTGCTCTGGCAGGCCCCAGTGCTTTGGAGCAATTCACAGCACGAGGGACAGCTGTTTGACTCTAACCCAAGGACTGACCATGTACAGCAGCCTAGGCACCAGAACATGCCCTTCTAGCAAAAGCAGAATTCAGACTTCACCACACCTTCATCTACAGACACACCCTTTGACTGTGCTTTTTAGTTTTGTGAGATGGAGTCTCACTCTTGTCACCAAGGCTGGAGTGAGATGGTGCAATCCCAGCTCACTGCAACCTCTGCCTCCTGGGTTCAAGTGATTCTCCTGCCTCAGCCTCCTGAGTAGCTGGAATTACAGGCGAGTGCCACCACGCCTGGCTCATTTTTTATTTTTTGTTGTATTTTTAGTAGAAACTGGGTTCCACCATGTTGTCCAGGTTGGCCTCAAATTCCTGACCTCAAGTGATCTGCCTGCCTCAGCCTCCCAAAGTTCTGGAATTACAGGCTTGAACTACTGTGCCTGGCCTCAGTGATATTACATTTGTGATCTTTGCTAATTATCCTTAGTATCAGCACTTTCATTTCTCTATTAAATTGAGTGGGAATAAAAAGACTAAGGGCAAACCACAATTGTGTACACAAAGCCTATGTGATTTACATGTTACCAGAGTCCCTGCAGGTGAGCAGGTGGTGGAAAGAAGTCAAGTCAGAGCACCACATGAGCCGCCAAACCGACATCCCTTATACAGTCAGTCTTTTCAGACAGTGTCCTCACATCAGCACAGAATATTAACACAGATGCTCACCAATTCACGAATGTGGAGCAGTGGTGCTGGAAAGCTGTCTACACACATTCACAAGTGAAGGCCACGCTTTTAGACCGAGGATGGGAAAACCGGACAATGCTGACAGACAGAGATGCTTCAACAGACAACAACTCTGTTTCCCAAAGGGCATCCCGTAGTCTTCTAATTAACCCCTCAAGTAGTCCCCCCGCCCCACAAATGGCTGACCCTCTTCATAATCTTACTGCAAAATCCAATGATGAAGGATGTTGTGGAATGCTATCATATAATTCCTTTGATCCCCAAAACTCAATACATGATTATTTTAAGTATAAAGAATAGGGAGATTTTACCAATATAACAAGCTTATTTCCGTATACTTTTGTTTTCATTTTTTACTATTTACTATGACATGTTGACTAGGCTAGATTTGAACTCCTGGTCTCAAGTAATCCTCCCCAGTCAGCCTCCCAAAGTACTGGGCTTGCAGGCATTGAGCCTGTCCGGCCAGGATGATTTCCTTAAAGGATGTTCCACATTCACACTTGTCTGTCTTCACACTGTCATTTAGCTTGTTCCTTATCTCGTGTTTTTCCTATAACTGCAGATTAGGCCTAGAGACTTGCTTAGTTTCAGGTTAGACGTTTTCAGCAAGAAATCACCCTCAGAATCTTCCAGCTTGACCGTGTTCCCAGCTCCCTATCTGCCTTCCAGAGCACTGTCTAGCTCATCCCCAGAATGCATCTCATTTCATACTCAGATCCAGCTGTACTGCCCCAACTCCCATCACCAGCTCAGGGATATTTTTCCCCTGTAATGTTTGCCTAGTTCTTGGCTAGAAGGGACTGACCCAAGTCCTGCCTCTCCTTTGGCACCTTCAAGTGCTAGAGCAGGCAGCTCCCATGCCAGAGACGCCTGCCATCTGGCTGGCACACTGCTGTGCCCTGCAGCTGTCAGACAGCTGAGGGGGCCTCAAGTGCATCCTGGCAGTTACCTGTCAGTGGTAAGGCAGCACTCAGTGTGAAGTGAGACCTGGAGGCCCAGCTGCTTCCTTTTCTGAGTTGTCTTTGAGTACTAATTTGGGCCCTCTTTGGAGACTCATTCGTGCCCAGCCAGGATTCTTCCTGGCTTGAGGTTCAAATATTCCCCAAAACTGGAACTTAAAGACCCTTCCATCAAAGAAGCTAGATGGAAAATACTTTCCTTTGGTCCCTCTGTGCATAAGTTGACTCCAGCCTGGTTTCTCAGACCCTCCACAGGCAGGCTGACAGATGTTTCCTGCTGGTGCGGGGGCCTACCTGCCCGCCCGCCAGCCTATGGGGGAACATCACTTTTATTAGCATCCTCATCGTTTCTCCCTCGGCCTTTAAACATTTTAGATCTGGAATCTCACTACTTTATCCAGGCTGGTCTAGAATTCCCAGGCTCAAGTGATCACCTTCTTGAATAGCTGGGACTAACAGTGTGTGCCATTATGCCTTGCTTCAAGAATAAATTTAACCAAGGAAGGGAAAGACTTGCACTTTGAAGACTATAAAGTATTGGGGAAAGAAACTGGACATAAGTATAAAGTCACCCTATGTTCATGGATTGGAAGACAATACTATTGAGATGTCAGCACTATCTACAGAAATCTATCCTAAAATTCACGTGCATGCATGGAACCCCAAGTTGTCCAAACAATCTAAGAAAATAATAAAGCTGAAAAATTTGAGCTAGTCTGAAGCTGAAGTGGAATATCACTTTAGTCCAGGAGTGTAATTCCAGCCAGAGCAACACAGTTGAGACCCCGTATCCAAAAAAAAATAGGTAGGCCAGGCACAATGGCTCATGCCTGTAAGACCAGCACTTTGGGAGGCTGAGGTGGGTGTATCACTAGAGCCTAGGCATTCAAGACCAGCCTGAGCAACGTAGTGAAGCCCCATCTCTATAAAAAACACAAACATAGGCCAGGCACGGTGGCTGACACCTGTAATTCCAGCACTACAGGAGGCCAAGGCAGGTGGATCACCTGAGGTCAGGAGCTGGAGACCAGTCTGGCCACCATGGTGAAACTTCATCTCTACCAAATATACAAAAATTAGCCAGGCAGGGTGGCAGGCCCCTGTAATCGCAGCTACTCAGGAGGATGAGGCAAGAGAATCGCTTGAACCCGGGAGGCAGAGGTTGCAGTGAGCCAAGAACGTGGCACTGCACTCCAGCTGGGGTGACAGAGCGAGAGTCTGTTTGAAAAAACAAGAATCAGAGCCCAGAAACAAATCCTCAAATATATGGTTAAGTGATTTTTGACAAGGGTGTCAACAGCATTCAATGAAGTAATAGATATCTTTTCAATAACTGTTGCTGGGAAAACTGGATTTCAACATGCAAAAGAATAAAAGCTAGACCTGGCCAGGTGTGGTCGTTCATGCCTGTAATCCCAGAACTTTGGGAGGCTGAGATGGGCGGATCACAAGGTCAGAAGTTCGAGACCAGCATGGCCAACATGGGCTTTCTTTGAAACCCTGTCTCTACTAAAAATACCAAAATTACCCAGGTGTGGTGGCGTGTGCCTGTAGTCCCAGCTACTACGTGGGAGGCTGAGGCAGAAGAATTACTTGAACATGGGAGGCGGAGGTTGCAGTGAGCCAAGATCACACCACTGCACTCCAGCCTAGGAGACAGAGTGAGACTCTGTCTCCAAAAAAAAAAATGCTGGTGCAGTGGCTCATGCCTGTAATTGCAACACTTTGGGAGGCCGAGGTGGGATGGATGGATGGATCATCTGAGGTTGGGAGTTCAAGACCAGCCTGATAAACATGGTAAAACCCCATTTCTACTAAAAATATAAAATTAGCCAGGCGTGGTGGCTCATGCCTGTAATCCCAGCTACTCAGGAGGCTGAGGTAGGAGAAGTGCTTGAACCCAGGAGGCAGAGGTTGCAGTGAGCTCCACTGCACTCCAACATGGGCAACAAGAGTGAAACTCCGTCTCAAAATGAAATAAATAAATAAGCAGAACTCCTACCA
This sequence comes from Callithrix jacchus, assembly GCF_049354715.1. Lineage (NCBI taxonomy): Eukaryota > Metazoa > Chordata > Mammalia > Primates > Cebidae > Callithrix > Callithrix jacchus. The sequence goes on from NC_133510.1 coordinate 124,651,667, forward strand.
ATCATATAAAAAATTAAGATGATTCAAAACGTAAACATAAGAGGTAAAGCTATGAAGCTCTTTACAAGCAAACATAGGCTGGGTGCAGTGGCACACACCTGTAATCTCAGCACTTTCAGAGGCTGAGGTGGGTGGATCACTTGAGGTCAGGAGTTTGAGACCAGCCTGGTCAACATGGTGAAACCCCATCTCTACTAACAATATAAAAATTAAGGCAGGGTGCGGTGGCTCACACCTGTAATCTCAGCACTTTGGGAGGCCAAGGCGGGGGGATCACCTGAGGTCGGGAGTTTGAGACCAGCCTGACCAACACGGTGAAACCCTATCTATCTCTACTTGAGGCTGAGGCACGAGAATCACATGAACCAGGAGGCAGAAGCTACAGTGAGCCAAGATCGTGCCATTACACTCAAGCCTTGGTGACAAGAGCAAGACTTCATCTCAAAAAAAAAAAAAAACCACAGGGGAAATTCTTCATGACATTAGACTTTGCAATGATTGATATGACACCAAAACCACAGCCAACAAAAGGGGAAAAAATAGGCCAGGTGCAGTGGCTCATGCCTATAATTCCCAAATGTTGGGAGGCTTAGGCAGGAGGACTGCTTGAACCCAGGGGTTTGAGACCAGCCTGGGCAACACAGTGAGACCCTGTCTCTGAAACAGAAAAAAAAGTCTGGGGATGAATGTTGATGACAGTTGCAAAACACTGACTGTACTTAATGCCACTGAATTGTATGCCCAAAAATGGCGAAGGTGGTCCATTTTACGTCATGTATTATCTTACTAAAACATAATTATTTTTTTAATTTTGGAAGCTGGAGAAGAGGTAATAATTTGGGAGACTTGAGAAAGCTTAACCCTAAAGTGGCTGAGGGGAAAGCCGAAAAGAATAATTATTCTACAGAACATCTCCAAGGTATTTAGTGGCAATTTCTTAGAAATTAATGTTGTATTGGAAGTGACAGGTATATTGCAAGATGGTATTAGTAAGAGAAGGACTGGTTGAGAATCTGTTCAAGGAGCAGTAAGATGTCCAGATTCCTTTCCCAGAAGACGACTGGGGTTTTAGTCTCTGATGGGCTGGGCTCCAGCAGGCACAGAAAGTAGGTGTGCCCACTCAAAAGTGGGGGCTACAGGAACTTTACCTGCTGACTGTTGAGAACCGCCTTCCGTACTTGGCCATACCAATGGCGGGCCAGCCTATCCCCTAAGAGATCGAGGAGAGTCTGGCAATCCTGACCAGCTTAAAAGGAAGATGGAAAGATCCAACAGCCAGGTCTCTCCAAAGAAATGACCCACAGAGACCATCATATAAGTGTCGTCCACAGCAGACAAGCTCCATCACATGCCCAGAGCTTCTGATCACCCTTGAGTGGAGGGGACAAGCAAGTATCAGCACTCCAGCTGAGGAGAGCCTCTTCCCAAGGCCACTGACAGCATTTGAAGGGAACAATCAGTGCAGAGAAGACAATAAAACCATCATTAAAATCCTCAGGTAGGAAAATATCTGGCTCCAAGAAACAGGTCATTACAAAAAGTTCAGAGAATACAGTTTGAAAATTAAAAATATAAGTTGAACCACGTGAAATTGCCAACATTTGACTTTTTTCGACCTATAAAAACAGCAGCTTCCTATGGTTCAACTGCACAACAGCATAAATGAAAAACTCAGTGTATAAACTGTATGATAAAGCAAGGGAAATCTCCCAAAAAATATAGCAAAAAGACACTGACATGGAAACTAGGAGGAAAGAGAGGAATCAGAGGACTAGTCCAGAAGGAGAAAACAGAAGGGGAGGAAGTTAAGAAAGAATTCGCGAAGTTTTTTCTACAACTGAAGAACACAGATGTCCAGAATGAAGGGCTTCTACGGTGGGTGAAATGGACTCAAACCAGTTTGTCATAAAAAATTACAGACAACTGGAGACAATTTTCTATTAACTTCCAAGGAGCGAAAATAGATTCACTGACAGATGAAGAATCAAATGGTTTTGGACCTTGCCTCTGGAAGGCAGAAAGATGGTAGAGCAAAACCTCCCATACTTTCTGCAGCAGCAGGGCCCCCAGACTAGGGTTCTATACCCAGCAGAACTAGCAACTAAATATGAAGGTTTAATAAAAACTAATTCAGACACACAGGGTCTAGAAAATGTCTCTCACCAAATGTGAGGGTAAACCAAGAGAAAAGATATGAAATCAAGAAAGGAGGGTACCTAGGAAAAGACAGAGCCCAAAGGGCAGCAGTGTGACAGGCCAGGAGGGCCAGTCCCAGAGGAGAAAACAGAAGGGGAGGAAAAGAAGTCAGGAGGGAGGTCTCTTTACAAAAACTGGTCTAGGGACTGATGAGTTGGGGGTAGGGAGGGGAGAACATTCAATTGTGGTATACCATTTGCATAGAAACTAAGCAAACAAAATGAGGCAATTCACTTACACAACAAAAAACATTGAGCAAGAAAGAAAAGGTACTCATAACACACTATTTGGCTAAACAGTGACCAACACTTAACATGGTCATAATAAGTGAAAGAATAGTGACAATGGAAAACTGGAAAAGATGGAGGGAGAAAAAGGGGGGGAAGGATACAATATAATAAATATTCATGTTATATTAATAGCAAGCTAATAAATATATCATGTCCATATGGAAAAACAAATCAAGAAATTGCAGTGCAGGCTTGCTATCTTTTACATTTTGTTTTGAATTAAAAACATGGAACACTTCACGAATTTGTGCGTCATCCTTGCGCAGGGACTATGCTAATCTCTGTATTGTTCCAATGTTAATATATGGGCTGCCCAAGCGAGCTCTAGGCTTGCTATTTTGAAATGTGGAGGTAAACACTGGAAGAAAGAACTCACTTAAGGCATTGCCTCAGGCAGTGAGGATGGGGTGGAGAAGGGAAACGCAAGGGGCTGCCTGAGCCCCCAGTAAATATTTCTGAGATGGAATTCAGCCAGAACAACAGCTAGAATTGCAACTTCACTCATCATGAGACCAGTTCCTCCAACCAAGTTTAAGGATCTTGAAGCATGTCATCATCTATTTTGTGGCACAGACTTCTTTCCGTCTCTGGTGCTTGCATCAGGACAAGCTTATTTTACCAATGACTCAACTAGTTACACCAATGAGGGGAATTTTTTTTTTTTTTTTCAAAGAAAATCTAGCAGAGTCTAGGTTACAGAGATACACCTTAGTATACTTCACAGCCCTGAACAAGAATGCAGGCCAGATGCAGTGGCTCACGCTTATAATCCCAGCACTTTGGGAGGCCAAGGCACGTGGATCACTTGAGGTCAGGAGTTCAAGGACAGCCTGGCCAACATGGTGAAACCCCATTTCTACTAAAAATAAAATACTGGCCAGGTATGGTGGCAGATGCCTGTAATCCCAGCTACTTGCGGGTTTGAGGCAGGAGAATCGCTTGAACCTGGGAGGTGGAGGTTGCAGAGCAGAGATCATGTCACTGCACTCCACCCTGGGCGGTAGAGCAAGACTCCGTCTCAAAAAAAAAAAAAGCAAAGAATACAGAGAGCTGTATGCACTGAGATGAAAAGATGACCTCAGTGTATCATGCTGGAAAAACAAAATGCAGAAGATGACTTGCACACACACATACACAGCACAGACCACACCGCAGGAGGGGATTTATGCTGAGATCTCCTATGCATGCATGATAACTAAACCAGGATATAATGAAAAGATTTAATAGAACATCAGCGCTTAGAGTAAAAGGACTCCCGGGCCCTCTCCGAAGGGCAGCCCATCACCAATTCAAGCCCATGACTTGGGCCTGGAGCTGGAGAAGCCTTACTTCACTCCGGTTCTTTGCCTCCATGAGGCAGGACAATCCCTGCCGCGGAAACTTCATGAGGAGAAGGAATGGCTTCCTAGGTCCCGAATGATCTCATCCCATCTAAAGCTCCCACGACCCTGCTGTGAGGCGTGCTGGACAGAAAGGTTAACAGGCATGAATACGTGATGCAGAGAAGAAATCAACGTGCGCATCATCACTGTGCTGTGTCAGAATGTGATTGGAGGATAAAATAGACGTGTTCTTGGTATTTGGTAATTTCCGAAGGTTAACAAAAAAACGCTTAAGTTTCTTTTTCTCTTTCTTTTTTTGGTCTCACCCAAACCTGACACCCCTCAATCCAGACCATCCAAAGCTACCAGACCAAAATCGGGTTAGTTGGGCTAAGAGCAGGCAGCATCACTCTGTGCATCTCACTGCACGGTGGAGCCCCAAGTCCTTCAGAACCAACTCCCATCCCACCAGCAAGTGGAGCAAGTAAAGATTCTGCCACAAGAGCCACAGACACAGAACAAAAATGGAACTAACTGCGGTAACTTTCTTTTTCTCTCCAACAACAGGCCCCTTGATAGTAGGGTCACAGGGGTGCATGTGAGCGACAAAGGCAAGGCAAAGACAGAAACTAAGTTCCCTCCTGCCCACTAGGGCCCATGGCTCCCAGCCCCTGCTGTCCCCACACACTGGTTGTCAGTCGGGCTCCTCTGCACCCCCTTGGGAAGCTGTTCCTTGTCCATGTTTTGGGTCAGGAACAACTGCTGTGTGTTCCCAGCTGCTACCCGGCACTATTTTGGGGTAGCAATTATTACAACTCTTAACAGTAACTCTTTGTTGAATGCGTTTCCCCTCTGGACCGGGCTGCTGTGTTTACTAACATATCCTAACACCTAATACTGTGACCACATACTTGTGGACACAGGAATCATTTTCCACAAATGTGAACCTCCTGGCTCTCCCACGGAGTGTTGGGCGGACCTGCTGGGGGCCCCTGACTCACCGGACAGGTTGATCTCGGTTAAGGAGTCTCGGGTGGTGGTGCCCACAGCGGTGAGCAGGTTGATGGACTGGTCGGTGACATGGTTACAGTAACTGAGGTGGAGCTTGGAGAGCAGGGGCATGTGGCGGATGATGAGCCGCAGGGAGGCGTCCGTGATGTCCAGGCCTGCCAGGCGCAGCTCCACGATGTTCCGGAGCTTGCTCCGATTGTCCATCTGACCTGGTGGGGCAGGAAGGAGGGGGCAACCTGTCAATCTGATCGAGGAGGCTTGGTCAAATTGACATGACACTTCTAAAAGGGCCACCAGCCAGACAGAACACTCAGATTTCACTTAGTTATCAACTGCTTCTTCCCAAAATCAGAATTCCAACAGTTAAAAATCAGACTTCACTTCAAACCTTAGACTTCTAGATTCTCTTGAAAAACTAAAAGACCTAGAAACACTAGGCCCACACTCTACCCAGGAGTCACCAAGCCAACCAGTGCAGAGGCGGCACCGCATCTCTGATCCCTGTGGCTTGGCAAGAAGAACAGACCTAGGCAGCCCAGCCCAGCGGGGAGGCGCCATCCTGGAAGCCCTCGCGCAACCACACGGATCCTGATGGCGGTGAAGACTGGAAGCCAACGAGGGGCAAGTCAACAGAAAAGCAGTTAGAAGCACAGAGCCCCCAGGAGGAGTATCACATGTGCACAGGAGAGGCTGCCTCCTCCCAGATTCCCTCTGTGCCTGAAGCAAACTGAGAACACAGCAGCAGAGACTCATCCCTATGTCCTCTGGGGAAGAGCCGGGGCTGGAAAAGAATGGAGGACATGCTGGGGTCTGGGGCTAAAAACAGAAACCCCCAGCCTGGCAACTCACCTGGCCTGTTATCTGTGGGCGGAGAGAGGAGATCCCGCATCTGGGCATCCTTTAGTCCCTCTACCCACTGAACATCCAGGGTCCGGAGCAGCGGACAACTGGAGCTGCAAAGGGCAGAGACTGCGATCCACGAGCAGCCTGACAGCACCAAGTCCCGGAGCCCTGGAAGGAACACAGAAAGGGGCACAGGTCAGGGGATGCGCCCCCAGGACCCACTGCAGCAGACACACTCGGGGCCCTTGGCCCAGGGCTCACCAGGCAGCCGGTTGATGAGCCAGCTCAGCTGCTTCTTGGAGATATTGGTCCAGCTGAGGTCGAGGGAGACGGGCTGTCGCCGGATGATGCCGCTCAGCATCAGGGGTGTGATAGACTTGCAGTGGTTCAGGTCAATGCGGGTCCACAACCGCTTATCACAGCACCTGGGGACCGGCCCAGTGAGGATACATCGTCAGAGGTGGGGCTCCTCTGGGAAGCCTGTGCACAGCTGTAACTCTCCCCATCTACCAACCTCTAGAGGCAGCTCCTTAACTCAGCTCTCTGGACCCTTTTCTGTGTAGTACCCGTCCTGCCCCCACACAGCACCTCCCCTCTGCTCTGACAGCCATGGCCCTCGTGCTCCACATATTTACTTACTGAGACAGAGTTTTGCTTTGTCACCCAGGCTGGAGTGTAGTGGTGCAATCTCTGCTCACCACAACCTCCATCTCCCAGGTTCAAGCAATTCTCAGAGGTTCAACCCTCCCATGTAGCTGAGATTACAGGTATGTGCCACCATGCCCAGGTAATTTTTGTATTTTTATTAGAAACGGGGTTTCGCCATGTTGGCCAGGCTGGTCTTGAACTCCTGACTTCAAGTGATCCGCCCGCCTTGGCATCCCAACATGTTGGGTTACAGGCGTGCGCTACTGTGCCCAGCCTCCCTCAAGTATTTACCATGGGCTTTACAACGCCCTCTACCAGCTGTTCCTCCAAACAACCCCGTGAGGCAGGCGTACGCCAGTTCACACAAGAGGGTAAGGCAGAGCTACAGCCAGAAAGCTGGTAAATATCAGCTGGGACTCAAGTTGCACCTGGCAGCCTTGATGGAAACTTGGACTAACTCTCGGAAGCCAAGGACTCCAGGTGGTCCTCACTTCACCCTCCAGGAAGCTAAATCAGGGAGCAAACAGGGTCACCTCCTCTGACAAGACCAGACAGGCCGCCATAGCCAGCTGAAACACTTTGCAGAGCACAATGAAGCCGGACTGGGGCTTGGAAAGAAAGAGCATCGCCAGCGACTCCACACACACATAGGCTGTCTCTGTGCCACCTGAGCATTAACCAAGAGCCCGACGCGGGCCGCTGCTCACCAGCGGTTCCAGGTCCTGCAGACCCGCATGCAGACACACAGGTCTTGGTGGCTGAGGTAGCTGAAGACGGCCATCCACACCTCCCTGTGCATGACGTGGGCTGCCCCGTCATCCAGGGGCAGTGAGTCAGGTGGGGGGCTGATGGGGGGTGGCCGGATCACATGGCGCTCCATCTGGATACACTTGGGTGGGGACACGGAGGGCGGGGGCCGGGAGATGACTCGGGGCGGGCTGCGCAGGCCGGGCCCCAGCTGGTGCCGCAGCTCCCGGGGGGTGCCGTTGAGCCCCTTGCTGAAACGGTGGGGGCGCTCGCAGACACCCGGGGGCCGCCTAGGCTCCTCGCCTTCACTCTCCGGCTCCGACTTGATGGGCTGCTGGTTCTCGTTGGCCAGGCTGCTCTCCGTCCTCTGGATCTCGTGGTTGAGCTCCTTGCTCAGCTCCCTGCTCAGCTCCTTGTTGGGGAGCCGCCGCTTCCGGCGTATCTTCACCTTCTTCTTCTCCTCTGGGCCCTCAGCCCCCTCGGTGCTGGGTCCCGCGGTGGGGGAGCTGGAGCGGGAGTGGTCGCTCTCCCTGGTCTTGGGGGGTGCCGCCTCGGGCAGATCGTCCTCGGGCTCCTGCTTGAAGCGCCGGAGGGGCTTGTTGGCCAGTGCCATGCGGTCCTCCGCGTTCTTCCAGGACCGCCGCTGAGGGCGAGAGCAGAGAGGGAGGGCAGTCAGCCTCTGGGGCTCAGGGCTGCACCCACCCAAGGCCTCCCGCCCCTGTCATGGGACTGTGGCCCAGGGAGCTGCCATGCAGCTCTACAGCTCGGGCACAGGAGGGAGGGGAAGACAGTACCTTTTTCCTGAAAAGCTTATCTTCTTTGCCAGGTTTAAGCTGTCATGGGAAAGAAAGGATGCAAAGCTTGCTCCCCAGGCTCGTGGGATTTGATCCCCCTGAAGCCCCACCCCACCCCACCCCGCCATGAGTCCACAGTCTCTAGAGGAGGGGCTAGAGGGATGCCTTCCCCACAAATGCCATCTCCTTCACGTCTGACCAACAGACGGGTGTGCCCTGCCTGTGGCTTTCCAGGAAAAAGCTGGAAGTAGGAGTATGGTTGAATTGTTCCCACCCAACTGACCTCCCACCCCACAGACCCAGAGATGTGCAGCCACCCATTCAAATCAGCCTTGGCTCTGGGAGTCAGTTCTGGAGCACAGGCCTGTGGGCATCCCTGGCCCAGCCATAAAGACTAGCGCTGGGAGAGACTCTTGGCGCCACCTTGTGGCTACTGACAGCACGGCGGTGGGCAGAGCAGGACCACCAGACTCCTCCAAGGTTCCATGGACTCACAGCTTCCATCCCAACCAACAGAGGCTCTTGTCACATACAGCTTCCCAGGCCCCCAGCCAGAACCATGAGCCAGAGATCTGGGGCCGAGGCCTGGGAAGTGTTGGGAGAGGAAGCAGTGGGGTGGAGGATCAGCGGGGTGGGGTGGGGGACAGCTCGGGACTCGCTAGTCCCCAGGGCCTCAGGAGGGCGTGCGTCGTGGGAGCACCTGCTGCTGGAAGTAAGTGAGACTGGATCTCCACCAGGGGCTGAGGCTGCTGCCTAGAGGGGGCCTCGGCGAGAGGTGAGAGGAGGAACCGGGGGACGTTTGAAGCGATGAGGCCTAAAGGGGGGTGGGAAGAGGAGTGACTCACTGGGTTTCCCCTCCTTTCTTTGGGGCAGGGCTCTCAGGACTTAGGTGACCTGCGCAGGGCAGCAAGAGGCTGGGATTATCCCAAGCTCTACCCGCTGCCCACCCCCTGCCCCATTCCTCCAACCCAGCACCCAGGACCAGCCAGACCACCCACTTTGCCTCCCAGCCCGTCCTGGTCCTTACCCGCTTGCGTCCACTCAGTTCCTGGGGCTTCTCATATTTCCGCTTCTTCCTCAGGTGCACGTCGTCAGACTTCCTTCGCAGGATGCCGTCTGGGGGTGCCTTCTTGGGGTGCTCGTCCGACCTGCGCCGGGGTGCCTCCTCACATTCACTCCTCCGCTTGGCAGGCTCCTGCCCTTCCTTGTTGTCCCGGTTCATCTTCTGCTCCTTGAGCAGGGAGCCGGGCAGGTTGGAGGCATACTTAAAGCCAGGGCCACGCTTTTGCTTGTAGGCCAAAAAGAGAGAAGGAAGAGACCAACTGTATACCTTTGGACTTGCCCTTCCTCCTCCCCAGGTCCACGGCACCCCACCTGCCTGACACTCCTGGGACAGGCTGGTCCCTGCCAGGCCCAGGCCCAGGCCCGCCCTTCTCCAGGCTGACCCTGGGACTTGGAGCCCGGCACTCACTTTCCCGGTCTTGCCGGCATGGTTACACTTCGGACACTCCCAGCAGTTTGGAAGCTCATCGTTGACCACACCCTCTGATTCCTTAATCTGCGAAGAACACCAGGACTCAGAAGACGGCAAGGCGGAAAAGGGGCCCATGGGCATGAGGCTCTGTGATGCCACATCTTCCAGAAACAGCAGCACCCCCTCCCCAATGTCACATCTATGCTGTTTCCAGCCGAAAGAAAACACAGCTGCATAGGCTGGCAGAGACGGGCGACTGTGGATCCAAGCCAGGGTTCAGAGGCTGAGCCCTTCTGCCTCTCTGGGACCTGGGGCAAGTCACTCCATCTCTGTGGGCCGGTGCCCTTGGCAATAAACATTAGTGTGCTCATCTCACTGCGGGGGTATGACCCAGGTAAAGCCACCAGCTCAGGGCCTGGCACGCAGAAAGGACTTTGCAGAGCACTCTACTGGGTGCTGGGGGAAGGAAGGAGTCAGGTGTAGAACCTTGTTCTCCCAGAAGCCTGGAGCCACCTGGAGGCTCTCCCTCTGGCTCAGCTGCAAACAAGCAGCCTGTGTTTGCTGTCCACTGAGACTCTGGGAACCTTCTCTGGTTCTGACCTCCTGGGAGGTGAGGGTGTGTTTATTCATTTGATGACACGGGGTCTCTGGGGTGCTCCAGGCCCTCTTTGCCCTGGTCTTATCCCTTGACACATAGGATCACCCAGACGCAGGGTCTGCCAGGAATTCACCTCACTATCTGCATCCCACCACCTCACCAGCATCTCCAGCAACCCTACCTGCCCCACAGCATCAGCACCACCCATCCCCATGGGGCCGCTCACCTTAAGGCATCCGGGGTGGATGATTTCATTGCAGATGGAGCACTCCATGAGCATGAGGTTAAACTTGCCTTCCTCTTCCTCCACCGTGTCTTCCTTCCCCGCCTCGCCACACACGAGGCACACGGCGGTGTGGGGCAGCACTGGCTAAGGAGCCAGAGAGAAGAAGGCAAGTCAGCAGGGGCAGGAAGCACAGACCCCCAGGGGGCAGGCAGGTCAAGGGCAATGAGCTGCTTCCCTCAGGCTTCCAGGAGACACCAAGAAAGTAGTCCAGGCACATTCACTCATTCAATCATCCAAATACTTATCAGGCTACTACCTCCACATGCCAGATACTATTAAGTGCTGGGGATACAACAAGGAACAAGACAGCTCAAAATCTCTGCCATCCAGACCTTACATTTTAGTGGAGGGAGGCAGAAAAAATGAATAGAGCATGTTTGAGACAGAGACATGGGGGAAAATTAGAGGGCTGGGGTGAGGGGTGGAAGGGGGGCTGATTTTAAATACAGAAGTCAAGGAAGGCCTCACATTCAGAAAAGCCCAAAAGGAGCTGGGACGTGAACCCAGCCCAGATCCATGCAGATGAGATGAGGCTGCACCTCACCAGTGGGTATTTAAGGCACAGACCATGGACTACGGCGCTCCCAAGACCTTTACAGAGAGTCTGGGGGGTCAGAACTGTCTTTGGAATAACAGATGTGATCTGCCTTTTGCACAGTATTGATACTTGGCCCCTCAGCACCAGTCAAGGCAAGGCCCCTAGCTGCACCAGCAGCCACGGAGGGACTCATGGCCAGAGGCTTGTTAAAAAGATCACCAGTTTCCTCTAAGAATATCTCTGATGAAAAATTACTTGATGAAAACCTTCCCCTTGAGTACATATCCTTTTCACATGCTTTGTGACAATAAGAAGTATGTGTAAAGTGCCTCTGCACACAGGTGACGTGTACCAAAGGAAAGGCACTCGAGACTGAGCTGTGAGCTGAAATGGCCACTTCCTCCATAGATTATTTTTTACTTAAAGGAATGACTGACAGAAACCCCCTGGGCATTGGTGTATTTTTGTGAACATCAAAGAAGTGACCTTGTCATTTCTAGAAAAATGACAGCATTCATTGCAAATGACAAAAATTCAAGTTTCTGAATGAAAATTAAACTTTTGGAAAACTTACATGAGCCACCATAATCTGCACAGCTTTCCAATACTGAAATACTTTTCTGATAAGATCAGTGATCAGTGATCATATTAACAAATGTGATTTTTAAAATAATACTATTTCACGTGCCAATAATTGGAATATCTGCCTAACTCAGGGAGCCAATATTTTCCAGATGACCAATGCGTGGTGTTACAACATCTGGAGCAAATGAGCTACTCAAAAGGCAAGGCAGGCTGATGACTTTCAATGTAACAGTATGAAGAGCTCATTGATACAGTTTCAGATTCCACATTGCAACTAACCTTTAAAAAACCCCCCTGTTGAGTTCTACTTGAGTATCAGAATTTCCACAATTATCAAAAAAGCTATTAAAATACTCCTCCCTTTTCCAACTAGTGTATCTGTGTGAGGCAGAATTTTCCTCATACTCCCTCCACAACAACATATGACAATAGACAAAACACAGGAGCAGATATGAAAATTCCAGGTCTTTTATTTTTATTTATTTATTTTTTTGAGATGGAGTCTTGCTCTGTTGCCTCTCAGCTCACTGCAACCTCCGCCTCCCAGGTTCAAACATTTCTCCTGCCTCAGCCTCCCAAGTAGCTGGGATTACAGGCATGAGCCACCGCACCTGGCAACACCAGGTTTTTTCTAATGAACCAGACATAAAAGAGAGTCACAAAGACATAACACAATGCCATTCTTCTTATTATTTTTGTTTTGGAAAATTTAATTATTTCTCATAAAAATATATATTTTTTCTTTTCTATTTATTTTTGAGATGGTGTCCTGCTCTGCTGCCCAGACTGAACTGCAGTGGCATGATCTCAGCTCACTGCAACCTTCATCCACCTCCCACGTTCAAGCAATTCTCCTGCTTCAGCCTCCAGAGTAGCTGGGACTATAAGTGCACTGGCTAATTTTTGTATTTTTAGTAGAGATGGGGGTTTCACCCTGTTGGCCAGGCTGGTCTTAACTCCTGACCTCAAGTGATCCTCCCACCTTGGCCTCCCAAAGTGCTAGGATTGCAGGTATGAGCCACTGCGACCCGCGAAAATATGTTATTTCTATTAACATGTCATTGGCTTTCTTGTTAAGATAAATTTAAAATCTAAAAAACATTTCTTGGCCAGGCGTGGTAGTACATGCCTGTAATCCCAGCACTTTGGGAGGCCAAGGCAGGCAGACTGCCTGAGCCTAGGAGTTTGAGACTAGCCTGGACATTGTGGCAAAACCCTGTCCTTACGAATTACAAAATTTAGCTGGGCTTGCTAGTGAATGCCTGTAGTCCCAGCTACTTGGGAGGCTGAGGTAAGAGGATCACTTGAGCCCAGGAGGTAGAGGCTGCAGTGAGCCATGAGCACACACCACTGCACTCCAGCTTGGGCAACAGAGCAAGACTCTGTCTAAATACATATATATGTAAGTTTTAGTTATTTTTTTTCTTTTAGCTAAAGTTATTTCACACCAAACTCAGTTTAAAATTTTTTTCTTTTCTTTTTTGAGACGGACTTTCACTCTGTTGCCCAGGCTGCTCAGAGGAGCTTCAAGCAGGCTGGGATATACACACCACTGGCAAGTGAAGATGACTTGATGAAATGACACAAATGTTTGAATTCTAATAAACAGGACACAAAAGGCAAGGCAGTCATTGTCCCTTCAACAAATACCAAATGCACACTGCCACGGCCTGAAGCAAGGTCCTGAGGGGTGCAGAAGTGAGAGAGACGGCTGCTCCCCATGAGCTGTTTGGGAAGACAAAGACTTAAGTTGCTGAAATCCAAAGAAAGCATGGAAAATTCATGTTCAAGAGTTATCAGAAGCAGCAGAGGCTGATTTCTGGAGGGCTCAGAGGACAGGGTGGAGAGAAGCCAAGTGGGGAAGGCAGTGGGGCCTCAAGGTGAACGACGACATAGCAACCTGCGCAGAGCAGGCCAAACCAAAGCGGACTGCTGGGGACCAGGCTGCAGTGGGGGGCACAGGGTGAGGCACAGCCCACATGGCAAGAAGAGGGTCTGTGATGTGGTGGGGCAGATGGCAGAGCTGGCTCTGAGCCAGGTGGCAGGATGGGAGATATCACTAAAGGTCAAGCTTCTGCAGAGAGTGGCGGGACTGTTGGGGGCCATGGGGGTGGGGGGCGGGCAGACTGCACAACACCAGCACAACACCGAGTATGACACTGGCAGGGACATGGTAAAGAGGGGAGGAAGCTACAGCGGCAGCCCCAGAGGTGGAGCAAAGGGAGGGGCCAGAAGAGGAAGACAGGTGGACCTGCTATGTCACAGGTGGGTAATGCGTGGGAAGTGCCCTTGCAGAACAGAAGGGCTGGGAGAAGAGTAAGAAGGACCCAAAGGGTCAGGCCAAGCCTGCATCTGCTATTAGTCCCAGACGCCATGTCAGGCTGAAGAGAGTAGGACACATAGAAAAATGGGGTTTCCTTCAACCAGAATGCCCTGCACCAGGCACCAGAGCTGCAAAGATAAGGTGGCATCCGAGACAAGTTTCCTATAACTGGGCCCAGCACACGGGGGGTGGGAGAAAGTGTCATGCCAAAAAGGAAAAGACAGCTGTGGGTTTATTGCTGGTGCACACTGAGTTTTAGGTGACACCATTTAAAAACCCAACAGTTGCTACAGACAAGCTCTTTTAAGTTCTATAGGATCCAATGGGTCACATGGACCCTCTCTCCAAAAAATATACATCCATGCATGCATACAGACAAAAATGCATTTAATTTCAGGAAGGCTCACAAATTCCCTGAAATCTGTGGAAATGTCCTGGGGTTTGGGGAGCAATTAAAAGTACAAACAGTGAAACTAAACTTCTGCAGCAAAGAAAGAACTGACAGAGTGAAACGGCAATCTACAGGATGGGAGAAAATCCTTGCAAACCAGAGACCTGATAAGGGTTAATACCCAAAACATATGAAGAAGTTCTCTAACTCAACAACAAAAACCCCCAAAAGAAAACCAACTTAGGCGGGGTATGGTGGCTCACACCTGTAATCTCAGCACTTTGGGAGGCCAAGGCAGGTGGATCACTTGAGGTCAGCGGTTCAAGACCAGCCTGACCAACAGAGTGAAACCGTGCCTCTGCCAGAAATACAAAAAAATAGCTAGTATGGTGGTACACGCCTGTAATCCCAACTACTTGGGAGGCTGAGGCAGGAGAAGTGCTTGAACCTGGGAGGCAGAGATTGCAGTGAGACAAGATTGCACTACTTCACTCCAGCCTGGGCAACAGAGTGAGACTTCATCTCAAAAAAGAAAAAACTACTTTCAAATGGGCTAAGGACTCAAACAGACATTTCTCCAAAGAAGATAGACAAACAACCAATAAGCACGGGAGAAGATGCTCAACATCACTAAGCATTAGGGAAATGCAAATGTAAATCACAGTGAGATGCCACCTCACACACATTAGGATAGCTACTAAAAGCAAACAAATTGGCCAGATGCAGTGGCTCATGCCTGTAATCCCAGCACTTTGGGAGGCCGAGGCGGGTGGATCACGTGGTCAAGAGATCGAGACCATCCTGGTCAACATGGTGAAACCCCGTCTCTACTAAAAATACAAAAAATTAGCTGGGCATGGTGGCGCGTGCCTGTAATCCCAGCTACTTGGGAGGCTGAGACAGGAGAATTGCCTGAACCCGGGAGGCGGAGGTTGCAGTGAGCCGAGATCGCACCATTGCACTCCAGCCTGGGTAACAATAGCGAAACTCCGTCTCAAAAAAAAAAAAAAAAATACAAAAATTAGACCGGTGTGGTGGCCGGTGCCTGTAATCCTACCTATTTGGGAGGCTGAGGCAGGAGAATCGCTTGAACCAGGGAGGTGGAGGTTGCAGTGAGCCGAGATCGTGCCATTGCACTCCAGCCTCGGCAACAAGAGTGAAACTCTGTCTCAAAAGAAAGTAAATTTTAAAAAAAGCAACAAACAAAAACCCCTTAACATAACAGATGTTGGTGGGGATACAGAGAAACAGGAACCTTTGTGCACCCATGGTGGGAATGTAAAACGGCACGGCCGCTGTGGCCAACAATACGGAGGTTCCTCAAAAAGTTAAAAAATAGAATTAGCATGTGACTCAGCAAGCCCACAGCACAGGATTGAACTATGTGAGTTCACTTATATTCGGGCTTTTTTCAATAAAATTTATACTGAGTGTGCCTGCATCTCCTGCCTCCCCTTCTACCTCCTCCATCTCTTCTGCCTCTGCCACCCCGAGACAGCAAGACCAACCCCTCCTCCTCTGCCTTCAAAACGTGAAGATGATGAGCATGAAGACCTTTACAATGATCGACTTCCACTTAATAAATGATAAATGTTTTCCTTATGATCGTTATAATATTTTCTTTTCTCTAGTTTACTTTATTGTGAGAATACAGTATATAATTCATATCACATATGAAATATGTGTTAATGGACTGTTTTTGTTACTGGTAAGGCTTCTGGTCAACAATAGGCTAAGAGCAGCTAAGTTTTAGGGGGGTTGAAAGTTACCTGCAGATTTTCAACTGCACAGGGGTCAGCTGGTACCCCAACCCTTGTGTTGTTCAAGGGTCAGCTGTATATCCAAAAGAATTCAAAACACAATCTCAAAGAGGTATGTTCACTGCAACACTATTCACAATAGGCAAGAGGTGAAAGCAACTTGAATGAGTACTAACAGTTCAGATGAATGGATAAAGAAAATCTGGGCCGGGCGTTGTGGTTCACGCCTGTAAGCACAGCACTCTTGGGAGGCCGAGGTGGCCAGATCACTTGGGGTCAGGAGTTCAAGACCAGCCTGGCCAAGACGGTGAAACCCCGCCTGTTCTAAAAACACAAAAATTAGCTGGATGTGGTGGCGGGCGCCTGTAATCCCAGCTACTCAGGAGGCTGGGGCAGGAGAATCGCTTGAACCCAGAAGGTGGAAGTTGTAGTGAGCCAAGATCACACCACTGCACTCCACAGTGACAGAGAGAGACTCTGTCTTGGGAAAAAAAAATTGGTATAAACACAGTAGAGTATTAGTTGGCCATTAAAAAAAAAAGAAATTGTCATATGCTTCAAAATGGATGAACCCTGAGGACATTCTGTTCAGGGCTATAAACAAGGCAATCTACTCACAGAAAGCCAATTACTGCATGATTCTACTTCTGTGAGGCCCCCAGAGAAGTCTAGCTCTTAGAAACTGAAAGTGGAATGGTGGCTGCCTGGACTGAGGGAAGGGAAACAGGGACGGTGCTTCAGTGGGTACGGAGTTTCCATTTGACGAAATGAAAAAGTTCTAGGGATCAACTTCTCCAAAATGTACATATACTAATACTGCTATACTGCATACTTGAAAATGATTAATGCCTTTTTTTTACCACAATCTGAAAAAACAATACACAAGAAATATGTGTGAAAGGAGAGAGGTGAGGTATCTGGGCCTGGGGGGGCATCGGCAGCCAGAGGAAAGGCTCACCCTATGCCAGGCTGGGCCTGTAGATGAGTGCACCAGGGCCGAGGAATCCTGTCCCTCCTGCTGAGCCTGCTTTTCCACGGGGACTGGGAGATGCCTCCTCCACAGGGAGTACCGCCGCCCCGCCCCCAGCAGCGCCCTGGGGAAGGCAGGGCATGTGGGTATGTGTACTGGGGGCTTCAAAGACAAACTCTGCGACCTCACCCCGTGGCAGAAGTCCAGTCCACATCTGCTGCCCTGTCTGGAGGGAGACCATCAGCACGCGGCCACTGCCGGAGCTGACGCCAGGCGATGCAGAGGGGCAGGGCAGGCCAGGCTCTCCCGGGTGCGGCTCCTCAACACATAAATCACTCCTTGCTGGGGGCAGCCCCCTGAGGTGTGGCGCTGACCTTTCACCCAGACTTAGGACTCTGAAGGCAGGACCGGAAGGAAGGGCAGACCCAGAATCGTCACCAACTGGACCGTGATATTGGCCACGGGGTCGCAGACAGGACAGGCTGCCTGTCATCTTTAATGGTGGTAACTTCAAAGTACCTGGGCACCCTGGGAGGGAAGGAGCAGGACGCCTGAGCCTCTGAAGCGGCCGGCGCTTTCCCAGGATAGCTCTCAGGGAATCCAGGCCCCGGTTTCTCTGTGCGGAGGGGCGGCCAGAGCAAGCAGCGGTCGGACATGCAGGCCGGCACGCAGGGGCCAGGACAGCGCAGGCTGGGCGGGCTGTACTCACCGCGATGCACTGCCGCATGATGCAGCTCTGCTTCATCCGCCCGGGGCCCCCGAACTTCTTCATGTCCTTGCAGAAGTGGCACTCTCCGCACTCGGTCCGCAGGCAGGCCTCGCACTTGCGGCATCGCGTCCGGCGTCGCCGAGCTCCTGCAGTTGTCCGGTTGGCGGCCAACTTCACCGCGGAGGCCGGGCCCAGCTTCCCCTTGGGCCGACCCACAGCCCGGTTCTGCAGGGAAAAGACAGGACTGGTCAGATGGGGAGGCCAGACCCTCGTAAAGGGTGTTAGGGAGCAAACTGCATACCCCAGAAAAACACGGTAAGGGCCCTAAACCCCATGCCTCAGAGTGTGACGTGATTTGGAGATGCGGCTTTGCAGAGGTCATCCCTCAGGTTAAATGAGGTTTTTCAGGTGAACTCTAGGCAGAATAACTGGTGTCCTTAAGAAATGGGGGCATTTCGACACGAAGACGAACACACACGGGGGGAACGTGCATGAAGACACAAGCCTTCCACAGACCACAGCCCTGTCTACAAGCCAAGAAGTGCCAAGGATGGCGGCACACACACTAGGAGTTGGAGGCGCAGGGGAGGACCCTCCCCTAGAGCCCGCAGTGCCAGCTTGGCCCGCCAGCCCACACCTTGACTTCAGACTCCTGGCCTCCAGAATTGGGAGAGAATAAAGGCCCGTTGTTTTAAGCCACCCATTACGGCAGCTCTAGGAGAGGACTACAGAAGGCGCGAGCTTCTGCCACAGCACCCTGCTCAAGGCCTTCCGCGGCCTGCATGCACAGCCTCGGACCCTGCCCACCTTTCCCATCTCCGTCTGCTCCCCAGAAAAGATCGCAAGGGCCACACAGTCTCTCTGTTCCCCCAGCCCAGAAGGCCAACCCCACCTCCCAGGCCACTTGGCTGACGCCCACTCATCCCGCTTGGCCAGTTTATAGGCTACTTTCTTCTGGAAGCCTCTCCTGCCCACCCAGGGGTTCAGGGCCCCTCCTAGCGATTATAAGGGTGTTCACAATGGCAATCATCTGTTCCTATGCCGTCCTTCCCTTTGGGATAGGGCACAAGAGGGCACTTGCCACAGGTGTCTCGTCTACCACTGCACCTCTACGAGCCAGCTCAGCCTGCAGAATGCACTCAACAAACCAGAGCCCCCAGAGAGGATGGGATAGGAACCTTAGGTCCCTGATGTCTCAGACGTTCCCTAGATGGGCTCCAAATGCTCCCTTCCCTGGGACTCAATAGAGACAGTAAATGGACAGAGAGCTGGGCTAGTAGCTAAGCTAGGAAGAGGGCAGCAGCAGCCCCTGCCCTCTGGTTCCCAGCCCGAGTCTCCTGCAGACCCAGGATGCACAGGGGTGCTCTACGCTAGCTGCTGAGGACACCGTCCACAGAGGTCCCCTGTCCACCTGGGACCTGTGGTGGGAAGGACCAGGACAGGAGAGCTTTTGTCTGTGGCATCTTTCTGGAGAGCCCGAGGTGGCTGAGAAATGGTGAAGTCCCTGTCAGGGAGACACATGGCCACCCTGGAAACCAGCTGACCTAACCGGCATCTAACACCTAAAGCCCCTTTTCAGCTAACTGAACACCCTTTGCTCCAGAGTCCTACCCTTTTCATTTCAGCCGTTTGTCATACTTGAATCCCCAGACAAAACCCCATCCTTTCAGGAGCTTATAGGCCCAGAAGAACTGTTACTATTCATCCACTCCAATGGAGAAGAAGGTCCTCATCACAGGGACGCCCCCTCCCACAACACACACAACTCCCCCGAGCACACCAGGGGCTTCTAAGAAACTTCCAACTGCATTGGAAGAAAAACGGCCCCCCTTTCTTCTCCAATACAGCCTCCCCATCATAACTTTCTTCTCCAGTGCCTCGGTCCTTGTAGAAAGCCCACAGCCCCACGTGCCACCCCCTTTGCTGTAAACACCTAAGCAAATCCCTCCCTCCGATTTACCTTCCTGCAGCGTTCAAGAAGCTATGAGGCCCCCATCAGCCTGAGTGGCCCCTCAGGAAGCACTGGGGCTCGGGGCCTCCATCCTGCTCAACCTGCTGTGACCCCAAAGAGGAAAGGGAGGCACTCCCCGATTCTACCACCCTCACCTCCCCCTGCTCTTCCCTAGCTGCTCAGGACCCTCAGTCATGCCTGCCCTCTGCTCTGGGGCAGCCCAACCAGAGGCCTTGTCACAGGGAGGGCAAGCCCTGGACTGCAGGGTTGCCCACAAGCAAGCTGGCCGCCATCAGCCACCTGGGGAAAGGGACTGCCCAAAGCAGCAAAGGGGTCCAGGCACGGTGGCTCACGCCTGTAAGCCCAGCACACTGGGAGGCTGAGGTGGGAGGATCACTTGATGTCAGGAGTTCAACACCAGCCTGGGCAACATAGTGAAACCAAAAAAAATTTTTTTAATTAGCTGGGCATGGTGGTGAACACCTGTAGACCCAGTTACTTGGGAGGCTGAGGTGGGAGGATTGCTTGAGCCCAGGAGTTTGAGGTTGCAATGAGTTGTGATCATCCACTCTGGCCTAGGAGGCAGAGCAAGACTCCATCTCAAAAAAACAAAATTTAAAAAAAGAAAAAGAAAAAAACCCATCCTTACAATTAGGGCCGGGTGCCACCAACGTACTCGCATAGTCCCACTATGATTAGCACCTTTGGGGGTCAGGTCTGCCACACACTGCACATGTCCATCCAGGTCAGGTCTGACCACCCACATGGAAGTAAAACAAGATCAGTTTTCAGAGTGTTCTGGATTTGAGAACGGCACACGAGGGACTGTGAATCTGAAGCTGAGCAGCCAACTGAGAGCAGGCAAGGTGAGGTGAGGTAGAGCTGACGACCGAGATGATAGCCACGACATGTGAGGGTGGGGATTACCCGAGCACCCCATCTGCGGGCACCGTGGCCACCACTTTACCAATGATATTACCTAACTTTCCCAGTAACAGCCCTGTGGAGGATGCCTTCATGTCCCCATTTTTCAGATGGGGAAACTGAAGCCGGTAATTTGCCTGTGGTCCTGGAGCCAGCATGGATGTGTGGACTCGGGAGTTGTGCTCTGAACACACTAGACCACAGCAAATGCATGTGCAACATGCAGCGAGGGGCCCACAGACCCACTGGGATGGCCACACGCTCCCAGAAGGGCTTTCCAGCTACTGCCACAATGCCTTAGTGTGAAGGCTGCCAACAAGAGGTCCAGAGAAGCAGAAACCCAAAAAGATTTCTCCCTGTTATCACTGCCTACAACAGCACTTTCTGATTCTACCTCTCCGAAGGACAGGTGTCCCGTTACCAGCTCACTCCTCAAATACCTGGAACACAGGCAACACTGCCCAGCGTCTGAGGCTTCTAGTCAAGTGTGAAGTGGCCAGCGTGTGGGCCACCTCCCAGGACAAAACCAGACCCCTGGAGCAGGAGAGTCTAAAGATGAGCTTCTCTGGTGAAAAACTGAAAAAATTCCAGGAGTTCAAAGGAACGCCAGGTATCAACAGCCACCGAGTGCCTCTGGCCTCCCTGCCCTGAGGACAGTGTCTGGGCAAGTGAAAACATTGGGCCAATCCAGTCTGAGTGTCGAAGCACTGCAAAACAAGCCCATTTGCCCGCACCTTCCAAAGCGCCTTCTCATCCAACCTGTGGAAAACATCTTGCCTGGACCTCAATGGCGGCTGAGACATCTGGGAAAATCACAGAGCACACACCAGACAGCATCCCAAAAGAAGAGGTGCTGTGGTCTCTCAAGACCTCGATGCGACCCTGTCTAGTCATTGCCAAATCAGGCTAGGGAGACTTCTGCTTTCAGCAGTGGCCCCTGGCTGGCTCATCAAGAGTTGGCTCAGCGATGGGGCAACGCAGGATCCTAATGAAGCCCACTGAAAAACACACAGGTGAGACAGACCTCGGAGGCCTCCATTAAAAAGTCCAACTGCGACTGTGAAGACCCAACCAGAAAACGTGATGGCAGAGTACAGAAAACAGTGACATAAAGGGTGACAAATGGAATCAAAAGGAAGGTGAGTCAACCACAGCTCTCTCCTTTCGGCACACAGCTTCCTCTGTCCTGGTATCTTTTGGGTGCTACTCCAAGTTTCAAAAACCAATTCTTTTTTTTTTTTTTTTTGAGACAGAGTCTGTGTCACCCATGCTGGAGTGCAGTGGTGTGATCTTGGCTCATTGTAACCTCTGCCTCCCAGATTTAAGAAATTATTGTGCCTCAGTCTCCTAAATAGCCACCATACCTGGCTACTTTTTGTATTTTTAATAAAGATGGAGTTTCATCATGTTGGCCAGGCTGGTCTCGAACTCCTGGCCTCAAATGATCTGCCCGTCTCAGCCTCCCAAAGTGCTGGGATTACAGGCATGAGTCACTGTGCCTAGCCTGAAACACCAATTCTAACTTCCACACTCTATCCTACCCCATCCCAGCAAAGGAAGTGATGGCATCCCAGACAGTCATTTTACAAACCAGCATCCCCAACATCAAGGCCACTTGTTGATTTTATCAGCCCAGGAACCATATCCTCAGTTCACTATGAAAGGTTAGGAAAATCTGGAACATAAACACACACACAAACACACACATCAGTATTCCAACACCTATTCTCCATCAGCAACTCAAGGGCATCATCTTTAAAGTGAATACTATCAAGATTTATTCATTCATCCCACCAATAGTTACTGAGTTTCTCTGGTCTACCACATATTCTCCTCCAGAAAAGGCATGGGAAGAACCCCCTCAATCCCTCATCTCTAAATTGTAGTGATTTAAGTTACTTGGATTTCCCTAAATTAAAAAAAGGACATCCTGTGTTTATGAATTGGAAGATTTAACATTGCTAAGATTGATTATACTCCCCAGTGTGATCCATAGACTCAGTTGAACCCCAAGCAAATTCCCAGCTAGGGCCAGGTACAGCGGCTCCTATCTGTAATCTCAGCACTTTGGGAGGCCAAGGCAGGTGGATTGCTTGAGCCCAGGAGTTTGATGCAGCCTGGCCAACAAAGCAAGGCTCTGAGAAAATAAAAAGATCAGCCCAGCATGCTATCACATGCCTGTAGTTCCACCTACTCAGGAGGCCGAAGCTGGAGAATCATTTGAGCCTGGGAAGCAGAGGTTGCAGTGAGCTGAGATCAAGCCACCGTATCCAGCCTGGGTGACAGAGTGAGACCCTGTCTCAAAAACAGAACAAGAATAAAAAAATAAAAACAAAACAAAAACCCAACTGGCTTTTCTGCACAAGCTGACACACTGGCCTAAAATATGAGAGACCCAGAATGGCCAAAACTATCTTTTAAAAGGTGGGGGAGGGGAGCGGGTACAGTGGCTCACACCTGTAATCCCAGCACTTTGGTAGGGCGTGGCAGGTGGATTATCTAACGTTAGGAGTTTAAGACCAGCCTTGACCAACATGGTGAGATCCCATCTCTATTAAAAATACAAAAGTAGCCAGGCATGGTGGCACATGCCTGTAATCCCAGCTACTTGGGAGGCTGAAGCAAGAGAATCACTTGAACTTAGGTGGCAGAGGTTGCAGTGAGCCAAGATTGTGCCATTGCACTCCGGCCTGGACAACAAGAGCAATACCCCATCTTAAAAAAAAAAAAAAGACGCACACTTTCTAATTTCAAAACTCAGTACAAAGCTACAGTAAACAAGACAGTGTGATAGTGGCATCAAGACAGAACTACAGATCAACAGAACAGAAGTGAAAGTCCAGAAATAAACTAACATTTTTGACCAAATGACTTTTAACAAAAATGCCAAGGCAATTCAGTGGGGGAAAGAATGTTCGTTTCAACATATGGTGCTGGGACAAATAGCTATCCACCTGCAAAAGAACAAAGATAGGCCCCTACCTCACACCACATATACAAATTATCTCAAAAATGGAACAAAGACCTAAACGCAGAGCTAAAATCATAAACCTCTTAGAAGAAAACACAAGTGTAAATCTTCATGACTTTGAATTAGGCAAGGATTTCTCAGATATGATACCAAAAGCACAAGTGTCAAAAAAAAAAAAAGATAAATAAGACTTCATCAAAATTAAAAACTTTTTTGCTTCGAAGGGCACTATCATGTGCAAAGGCCCATAGAAGGGGAGAAAATACTTATAAATCATGTATCTAGCAAGCAGTTAGTACTCAAAATATGCAAAGAACTCTGACAACTCAATAATAAAGAGATGAATATGGCAAACGATTTAAATAGCTATTTCTCCAAAAAAGAACCACGAATGGCCAGTAAGCACATGCAAAGATGCTTAACATCGCTAGCTAACAGAGTATGAAATTTGCACTGGAGACTCATTCATGCTGTGAATTATGTATCTGATTTGATGCTAAGTGCCGGGACTACAGAAATGAGTAAAATGTGTTCCCTAGTCTGAAAGGCATTACAGTCTGGAGGGACAAAGACATGCAACCAATATAAATGCAATGCACCATCATGATGATGACAGTAGAAACTAACATCTAGGTTGAGGCCGGAGAATTGCTTGAACCTGGGAGGTAGAGGCTCCAGTAAGCCAAGATCATGCCACTGCACTCCAGCCTGGGTGGCAGGGCTATTTTTGAGACAAGGTCTCCCTCTGTCACCCAGCCTGGGAGTGCAGTGGCATGATCTCAGCCAACCAAAGCCTTGACTTCCCAGGGCTCAGCTGATCCTCCCACCTTGGCCCCCTTAGTAGCTGAGATACAGGCATGTGCCACCACATCCAGCTTTTTTTTTTTTTTTTTTTTTTTTTTGAGAGATGGGGTCCCACTATGTCACACAGGCTGGTCTCGATCTTCTGGGTTCAAGTGACCTGACTGACTTGGCCTCCCAAAGTGCTAGGACTATAGGTGTGAGCTATCACACCTGGCCAAAAGGTAACATTTACTGAAGTGCTGGTCACTCATCAATATTTGTATCAATCATTTTTTTTTTTTTGCTGGTAGAGATGGGGTCAGCCGAGGCTGGTCTTGCACTCCTGGCCTCAAGCAATCCTCCCACCTTAACCTCCCAAGGCTTTAGGATTACAGGAGTGAGCCACCGCATTCTTTATCAATAATCTATGAGGAAGGAATTACTGTTATCTCCATCTACAAGTGAGGAAACTGAGGCATGGCACAGTTAAGTCATCCGCCCGATGTCATACTACCAATGAATGAGAAAGTTGAGATACAGACCCAGGCAGTGGCTTTAAAGCCTGGACCCTGGCATGCTGACCCAAAAGAGATGCCTCATGTCATGGGCAAGGGAGGTTGGAAAAGCATCCCAGAACATAGGAGGTAGTGACTAAGGTGGGTCTTAGAGGGAGAATAGGACCCCGCATGCCAGGGGTGGGAGTGGGGTTATGGAGTGGATATTCTAGGCAGAAGGAAGAGAGAGAGAGATGTGAAACTGCATGACACAGTCAAGGAACTGCAAATAGCTCAACACAGCTACTGGAAAACAGTTCTGAAGTGGCTGGAGCCTCATCCTGCAGGGCCTTGTCTGCCACAGTAGGAAACTGGACCCATCAGAGTAAGTTAAAGCCTTCACGTCATGACTGTATTCTGGCAACGGTGAGGGGAGTGGATATTTTTGGGGCAGTGGGCAAGACAAAAGACAAGATCAGTTGAAGATGATGAAGGCAGGAGCGGAAGCAATGGAAGGAATGAAGAGCAGGGGATGATTCAGGAGATGCTTTCAAAATGGACCCAGTTTTCGAAAACCCGGTGATTAGCTGAACGTGGGGTACACAAACTGAAGACTTCTGGGGGGCTCTGAAGCTTCCAGCTTGAGCAACAGGAGAACAAGGGGACTAGGGAGAGGGCAAGAAACAAGGACTGTCGTGGACATGTGGAATCTAAGGGACCCATGGGACATCCAAGGAAGGTGTCATCCAGCAAGCAGGTGGGACCAGAGCTAAGGTATACACCTGAGAACCAACACTACATAGGTGTTCAAATTAGTTAAGTCCATGAGGATGTCCGGGGTAATGGCAGAGTGAAAAGAGAATCTTCAACAGTCCCTTCAAGACTGAAAACATTCAAGGTGCGAGTGACGAAAAGCAACCTGCTGAGAAATGGCCAGAAGGGCCAGACAGCAGGAGGCGGTGGCATCACGAGAGCAAAGGAAGTTTCAAGAAGGGATCGCCACCATGCCCAGCTGATTTTTGTATTTTTAGTAGACGGGGTTTCACCTTGTTGACCAGGATGGTCTCGATCTCTTGACCTCGTGATCCACCCGCCTCGGCCTCCCAAAGTGCTGGGATTATAGGCGTGAGCCACCGCGCCCGGCCACGAGTTTCAACTGCCAAGAGAAGTGAGAAAAACAGTAAAACGTAGCTGTATGTTTTTACAATAAAGACAGTCCCAAGTTTTCTGCCAAAGTAACCCAAATAACATTACACTGACAGCCCCACAAGGGAAGGCCGTAGGTCCTCCGAATTTCTTTGTGCATGCTAATGTTGCACTGTATCACACCACACAGCCATATTTATCTCAATACTATGCCTGTCTGCAAATCTGCAAACGTAATGGACAGCCCAGGAAAAGCTGGATTTTACCAGTGTTGCAGGCCCCTTAACACACACCTGGAAACTCCGGGGAGGGCTCTGGGTTTTTTAATATATACAGAGTAAGGAGCAAGAGAATAAAAACGCAAGAGCTACCAGAAAGCCCAGGGGATGGGAAGACCTCTGAAGAATCTGAGAAAAGCTAAACACCTCTTCCTCCAAAAATGTATATAGGCACAAAGTAACAAAATTTTTGCATACATTTTCAAAAAGGCTCAGAAACTCCTGACTTAAAATTTAACTCTTTAAGAAGCTATAGGCTGGTTGTGGTGGCTCACACCTGTTATCTTGGCACTTTGGGAGGCTTAGGCGGGCAGACTGTTTGATCCCAGGAGTTCAAGACCAGTCTGGGCAACACAGCGAAACCAAAAAACACAAAAATTAGCCAGGTATGTTGGTGCCACTGCACTCCAGCCTGGGCAACAAAGTAAGACCCTGTCAAAAAAAAAAAAAAAAAAAGCCAGAAGTGGTGGCTCACACCTATAATCCCAGCACTTTGGGAGGCAGAGACAGGTGAATCATGAGGTCAGGAGTTCGAGACCAGCATGGCCAACATGGTGAGACCCCGTTTCTACTAAAAATACAAAAATTAGCCAGGCATGGCTGTGCGCCTGTAGTCCCAGCTACCCAGGAGGCTGAGGCAAGAGAATCACTTGAACCCAGAAGGTGGAGGTTGCTCTAGCCTGGGTGACAGAGTGAGACTCTGTCTCAGAAGAAGAAGAAGAAGAAGAAAAAAAAAGCATTCGGACAAATACCTGTTGCATGTGGGGCTTAAAAGCTAGATGATGGGTTGACAGGTGCAGTAAACCATCATGGCACATGTATAGCTGTGCAACAAACCTGCACATTCTGCACATGTATCCCAGAACGTAAAGTAAAATAAAATATAATATAAAAAAAAGCTATAATGGGTAACAATAGTTCTATGACCACATAAAATTCTGAGAGATTTTCTTCTCCATAATTTCCTGATTTTTTTTTTTTTTCAAGAAGCTTGTAGTCATTTTTATTTTTATTTAAAAAATTTTTTGGCCGGGTTTGGTGGCTCACGCCTATAATCTCACCACTTTGGGAGGCCGAGACAGGCGGATCACCTGAGGTCAGGAGTTCAAGACCAGCCTGGCCAACATGGTGAAACCCTGTCTTTAAAAAGAAAATTTTTAACCCAGTTGCGGTGGCTCACACTTGTAATCCCAGCACTTTGGTAGGCCAAGGCAGGCAAATCATGAGGTCAGGAGTTCAAGACCAGCCTGACAAACATGGTGAAACCCTGTCTCTACTTAAAATACAAAAATTAGCTGGCATGCACCTGTAATCCCAGATACTCAGGAGACTGAGGCAGGAGAATTACTTGAAACCGGGAGGTGGAGGTTGCAGTGAGCCAAGATCACGCCACTGCACTCCAGCCTAGGTGACAGAGCAAGAATTCTGTCTGGGGAAAAAAAAAAAATTTTTTTTTTTTTTTTTTTTTGAGAAATGGGCTCTCACTCTGTCACCCAGGCTGGAATGCAGTGGGCCATCACTGCAGCTTCCAACTCCTGGGCTTAAGCAGTCCTCCCACCTCAGCCTCCCACCTCAGTCCCTAGCTGGGACTACAAGTATGTGCCATCACATCTGGCTAGTATTTGTTCTTTTTTGTAGATGCGATTTCACCATGTTGCCCAGCTGGTCCCAAACACCTGAGCTCAAGCCATCCACCTGCCTCAGCCTCCCAGAATGGTTGGGATAACAGGCGTGAGCCACCGCACCCAGCCTGTAGTCCTTTTTATAGAAAAAAATAAAAGCTATTTTTTCTTCAAGGATTAAAAAAAAAAAAGGCTGGGCATGGTGGCTCATCCCAGCATTTAGGGAGGGGAAGGCGGGCAGATCACCTGAGGTCAGGAATTGGAGACCAGCCTGACCAATATGGAGAAACTCCACCTCTACTAAAAATACAAAATTACCCAGGTGTGGTGGCACATGCCTGTAATCCCAACTACTCGGGAGGCTGAGGCAGAAGAATCAATCACTTGAACCTGGGAGGTGGAGGGTGCAGTGAGCCAAGATCACACCATTGCACTCCAGCCTGGGTAACAAGAGCGAAACTACACCTCAAAAACAAAATTAAAAGACTGGCCAGGCTCAGTGGCTCATGCCTGTAATCCCAACACTTTGGGAAGCCAAGGTGGGAGGACTGCTTGCGGCCAGGAGTTTAAGATCAGCCTGAGCAACATATCAAGACCCCATCTCTATATAAATAAAAAATAAAAAATTAGTAGCTGAGTGCAGCAATGCGTGCCTGTAGTCCTGGCTACTCGGGAGGCTGAGGCAGGAGGATCACTTGTGCCCAGGAGTTCAAGACTGCAGTGAGTTACAATCACATCACTGTATTCCAGCCTGGGTGACAGAGCAAGACCCTGACTCAAAACAGAAAAATATTCTTCTCCCTAACAGCGCTCCTTTAAGAGGCATCTCTTCAACTTGGAAAGCAAGCTCAAGAATTTTCTGACACATTCTGTACTAGAGAAGCAAACACAGTCTGTGGGAGAAGGTCCCATCAAGGGTGCACACCAGCAAAGAGCGAGGAAGTGGTCTCCCGCCAACATGGCTCACTTGCCCGAGGCCCACCCTCGGATCCTGTCCCACAGGCTGTGACACTTGGGAAAACCCAGGCTGCTAAGGGAAGGCATGGGACAGACAGGCCAGCCCAGCATGACACAGATCTCAGGTAGGGATGAGACGTGCATCAGAGTTTTGGCTGCTGGAAGGTGGAGGCTTGGAAGGTGGAGCAGCTAAAACTCTGATGGGGTGGGAGTGAGGGCTACACCACCTACAGAGATGGACGGGGCAGCAGCAACCTCCTCCGAGCCACCTGGGCCTCCCTCAGAGGAGTCCTTTCATCCAGCAGGGGGCGAGTCTACTTGTCCATCCACACTCCAGGACTTGGCAACCTCTTCTTATGAGGACCTTCTCCTTTGGTGCCAAACGCACTCAGCAGGGTGAGGCAGAAGTAGAGAAACTTCTGAGAAGAGCTGGGTCTGGAGCCTGCAAGCTGGAGACTCCAGAGACCGTTGCTCGGCTTTGGAAGATGCAAATGGCTTAGAGATCCTCGGAAGGAGCCACTCTTCTCAGACCCAGGCTGAGAAAACTGCCGAGTAAAGCGTGCAGGGAGGCGAGGGGAGTGTCCCCCAGGTGCAAGGTACCTTAGCTGACAAACACCTTCTCTGTTGGGACTAGGGGACAAACCTGCTGCCTACTGCCCTGGCTTAGATGTCGCCTCTCTCAGTGCACCAAGTGAGAAAAAAAAAAAAATCATGAAGTGAACAACACAACCTCAAGTCGTTGCTAAGGACTCCACAAGTGCCACAACTGGCCTATCCAATGTAAGAAGGAAGAAGAAAAAAAACTGGCTATGGGGAATACAGGTCCTTTTCTTTAGATACAGTCTCACTCCTGTCACTCAGGCTGGAGTGCAATGGCGCGATCCCTGATCACTGCAACTTCTGCCTCCTGTGTTCAAGTGATTCTCCTGCCTCAGCCTCCCTATTAGCTGGGATTAAAGGCACTGGCCACCATGCCCGGCTGATTTTTGTATTTTTAGTAGAGAGGGGCTTTCGCCATGTTGGACAGGCTGGTCTTGAACTCCTGACCTCGGGTGATCTGCCCGCCTCGGCTTCCCTAAGTGCTGGGATTATAGGCGTGAGCCACCTCGCCTGGCCTCCTTGACTTCTGTTAAGGTCCTCTCTTAACAGAAGTCTGTCTCAGGAGTGGCAGAACCCGAAAACATGTTTTTAGGCCCAGAGACACAGTAAGTCTTCCAGTGTCAAAAACTGTATCTACAGGCCATAGGGTGTGACCAAATTTAAAAACAAACAAAAATCAGCTAACAGGAACTCCAATCCTGAAACAGCAAAGCTGAGTGGAGACATCAAAGCCCAGTTGACATAGAATACCGACATCCTATGAATGAATGACCGAATGCCCCAGAAATAGCAAACTGTCGCAGGATTAAGTAGACCCCAAATTGTAATGAAAACGTTCAAAGCAGGAATTGAAGTATGAGCTATGGAACAAGACTTTGAGAGCCATTCACACGTGGGGCTACTGACTTGATAAAGTTCAAGCCAAAAGCCCTTGAATCGTTGCTGAGTTAATCCAGTCCGAAAGATCCGTTTGATTCACAACACCGCAAAAGGCACACGTGCCTGAAAATTCTCCAGCAAAGCTGAGAAAATAAAAATCAACTGTCTGTTATGTAAAACCACTTAATACTACGACGTGTGATACTATTTAAGCGCAGCCTATAGTCCACTTCCTCAATTGCACCTAATGATAGGGGGAAAAAAGTTCCCACATTTGGCTGGGTCATTCCAAAACACCTTTATCCCACCGGGATTATAAATAAGCATCTAGTTCACCCAAGTCTGTCCAATGCCACATGCTAACTCGACCCATCCCATTCTTAATTTTTCGGATATGGCTACCTGGCCTGTGTCCTGTTCCGAATATTATTCTGCAAATTATACTTCGTAAAGCCTCAACTTTGTTCGCCCTCTCCCTAAACACGAACCTTCCCGTAGTAAATTCACGCCATAAACACACCCAGGGCTTTGTTTTATACACAGATTTCTCCCCCTGGTCCCGAGAGAGGCTGCTTTTCCTTCAGAATCCACCGAGGCCAACTCCTGCCATCTGGGGTCGCGGCTTCCTCCGCCGCTCCGCCGTGCGGACTCGTCCGGGTTCCGGGTGGCCCGTGCCGGCCCGCGGCTCGCACTCCTTCCTGTCTCCGTCTGCCCACGGCGGGTGGCGGGCGTGCGGCGCCCAGACAAAAGCTCGGGCCGTCGGGCCCACGGGCCCCGGGCCCCAGGGCGCTCCAGCCCCGAGGCCGAGGGTCCCGGCGCAACTTTGCTAACGCAGAAGCAGGAGGCGCCCGCGCCCGCGGGGTCCGGGTGCGCCCGGGGCGGCCGGCACGCGCGTGGGCCGCGGGCGAGGGCGCCAGGGTAGGGCGCGGCGCGCCCCGCGGCCGCCCGCAACTTGCCCCGGGCCGTGGCCCGCGCCCGGCAGGCCCGCCCGACGGCGAGGCCCGGCGGCCCACATTGTCCCCGCGGCGCTCGGCGGCGCCCAGCGCGCTCGCCCGGCCGCACACGCCCCCTGCCCGGGCCGGCTGCGGGCCTGCCGCGCTCCTCCACGCCCCGCTCGGGCCCGGGCCCGGCCGCCCCGCCGGCGGCGGCGGCAAAACTTTCTCCTCATCGCGGCGGCGGCGGCGTCGCGGCCGCCCTCGGCGCGTCAGGCAGGCGGCCGGGAGGTCGGGCGGCGGGTCCCTCCCTCAGCCCCACCCCGGGCCGCCGACCTGGTCCGGCTCCGATTCATAGTCGTCGTCCTCGGCGCTCACGGACATGGCCATGGCTCATGGTGGGCCCAGGCTCGCGCGCGCTGACATGGCTGGAGCGGCGCCGCCGCCGCCGCCGCCGCCCGCCCGGAGCAGGCTCGGCTCGCCCTGGCTCGGGCTCGGGCTCGGGCTCGGGCTCGGGCTCCCGCTGCCGCGAGGAGGGAGCCGCGCCGCGCGCCTCGCACGCCCGCGCGGGAGGGGGCGGGGAGGGGCCGGCGAGGGAGGGCCGGGGCGCTCATGCATATGCATGAGGCGAGCCAGGAAGGGGCTGGCCCCCCGGGCGGGCGGGCCAATGGCGCGGCCGCGGCACTGGGGCCGCACACAAAGGGAGCCCGGCCTGCGGTGACACGGGGGCGGGCCCGCTGAGGGCGGCCCCTCGCGGCCGAAGCACCGGGACTGGGGCTGCGTGGGGGCGTGCCCCGCGCCCCGGCCCGCGCGCCGCGGGATGCACATGGGTGACTGCACGCCGCCACCGCTGCAACAGGAAATGCATGCCTGGCCTGGGGTGGGGTCTTTTGTGTGGTCCCGTGGGGCGTCTCGCGGGAGTCCGGGGGTGCCCGGGCCGTGGGGGACGACCCTGCACGCGACGCCAGGAGCGGCTCCCCAGGTCCCCAGCAGCGGGCACACGGGCTCCCGCGTTTGCACTCGCTCCGGGACCAGGGCCTGACGCGCACGAACCCAAGAGTCCCCGACCCAGAGCCTGCAGGCCCGCTGCCCAGGATAGGATCTGGGCGCCCAGTCTCCCCCGACGCGGGCGGTTGGGCTGGGGCGGCCTTCTGGCGCTGCACGCCAGGCACTCGGGTTCGCCTTTGCAGGTCAAGTAGTGCAGGCAGGAGTCCCATTCGAGCCGCCTGACGGGGGCTGTCAGAATGCCCTGACTCTGCCCTGAGGTGGGCACCCCACTGCCTTGGACAGGAACCCTCTTCTGAGTCGACCTTGGAAAGGTGGAGGACGCTGTAGGCCTGATCACAGCTCTCCTAGGAGACTGGCCGCCCCCTAGGCTGGCTGGGAAGGTGTGGGTTTCTGAATTCTTAAACTGCAAAGGTTCCTAGTGCTCACTCCAGCTGCAGCCCACTTCTGAAGAAAATTGTTGCTGGAAACCCGGATCTTCATTCAAAAAAAAAAGTATATCGGGCACTTAAGCCAGCAGCCCTTACTCTGAAAGAAGAGTTCATGACCATTAGGTAGAACGACCAGTGCTGTTATAAGCATCAAAACCATAGCTAAACACAGGCTAAAAAGGACTTGGCATACATACCATCCACCTGTCCAAGGTAACACTAAATATGAACACCTGTAACTATTCAGTTTCTCCATCTATACAAGGGGAAGGATTTACCAAGGGATGGATAACCTTCTGTAAAAAGATCAGAGTCTTTCTCAAGAATAAGCCATGAACTCAGGTGACCAACTCTCCAATGGCCATCTGTTAGTCACATCCAGGCCACTGGCCACGAAATCCAGTGAGAACAGAAGGGATGGGCAGGCTGGTCCTGGACTGGCCTTTCAAAGAAGGCAGGCCGTGTGCTGGAAACCTTGTAAACAAAACTCAGGAAGCTTCTAGAAAAGTCAGCAAAAATGAATATGCAGGGATGTCAGTTTCACCGAGTAGATTTTAAAGTCTGAAATTTACACAACCACTATAGAAAAAAAATCCGAGTCGACTTGCTGAAACATATCTGTTTTGAGTTTCCTTTCTCACTCCCCCTCCTTTTTGGGGGGAATCTTGTTCTGTCACCCAGGCTAGAGTGCAGCGGTGCGATCTCAGCTCACTGCAACCTCCTCCTCCCGGTTCAAGCGATTCTCCTGCTTCACCCTCCTGAGTACCTGAGATTACAGGCACCCACCACCATGCCTGGCCAATTTTTGTATTTTGGTAGAAATGGGATTTCACCATCTTGACCAGGCTGGTCTTGAACTCCTGACCTCATGATCCACCTTGGGATCACAAGGACTCCCAAAGTGCTGGGATTACAGGCATGAGCCACTGCACCTGGCTCATTGCCTTTTATTTTGAGACAGTCTTGGTCTGTCACCCAGGCTGGAGTGCAGTGGTGCGATCTTGGCTCACTGCAACCTCCACCTCCCGGGTTCAGGCAATTCTCCTGCCTCAGCCTCCTGAGTAGCTGGGATTACACGGGGTGCTACCATGCCCAGCTAATTTTTGTATTTTTAGTAGAGACAGGGTCTCACCATGTTACCCAGGCTGATCTGGAACTCCTGGCCTCAAGTGATCCACCTGCCTCAGCCTCCCAAAATGCTGGGATTACAGGCGTGAGCCGCCATACCTGACCATCACTCCCCTCATATTTTTCAGAATTTTCTCAAAGTTACAACAAAAACAAAAAGCTAAAGAATACACCCTGCACCTCCCTCCACCTCCTATCACTCCATTCCCAAGGGGCTCAGCTTTTTAAAAGCTACCTTGTTGGCTGGGCACGGTGGCTCACGCCTGTAATCCAACACTTTGGGAGGCCAAAGAGGGTGGATGGATCACCTGAAGTAAAGAGTTTGAGACCAGCCTGGCCAATCTGGTAAAACCCCGTTTCTACTAAAAATACAAAAATTAACTGGGTGTGGTGGTGCACACCTGTAATCCCAGCCACTTAGGAGGCTGAGGGAGGAGAATCACTTGAACCTGGGAGGCAAATGTTGCAGTGAGCTGAGATTGTGCCACTGCCCTCCAGCTGGGAGACAGTGATATTCTGTCTCAAAGAAACAAAACAAAACAAAGCAAACAGAGAAGGAGAAATGTCTGTAAGCAGGAATAATTTTTCTCAAAGGTTTTTCCCATTACTAATCAGGAGCAAAACAATTATCTTGAGGTTGATTTTCTTTGAGGACTCTCAAAGCTCACTTCTGAATTTAAGGAAGTAAAAAGACACAGTTCTCAATTATCATGGCTCAAAGAACGGAAAGGAAAAGGGTGGACAAACAGAAGTTGCCGCTAACACAAACTCCCTTACTCCCTTTAGATCATTTCAGAGATAGAAGGGGGTCTCACCTGACCCCCTCACTTCACAGGTGAGGAAATGAAGGCCCAAATACAATTAGGAAGTGGCTTTCAAGACCAGAGTCTCTTATATAACACCATCCAGAGAAAGACCTCCCTCCAGGGGCCTAGGCACTGACAGCAGCCTCAAGCATGTTCAGAGTGCCAGGCCCAGTGCTAAGTCTGCTGTAGACATGATCTCACTTCCTCCTTTAAACAGCCCAGTGAGGTGGGTACCATTGTTTACCCACTTGACAGATGAGACTGAGACGCACTGCCTCGAGGAAGGGAAAGAATCTAGATCTGACTCCGTAGGCAATTGGAGCCTGGGCTGTTAACCACGCCACTCTGATGTCTCATGCCAGGGACAGGGAGGAGGATGGCAAATGAGACAGGTGTAATCATCCAAGTGACAAACTCAGGCTGAAGCAGAAGATTGCTGGGCGCGGTGGCTCACACCCGTGATCCCAGCACTTGATCACGAGGTCAGGAGTTCGAGACCATCCTGGCTAACATGCTGAAACCCCATCTCTACTAAAAATACAAAAATTAGCTGGGCGGGGTGGTACGCGCCTGTAATCTCAGCTACTCATGAGGCTGAGTCAGGAGAATCGCTTGAACCCGGGAGGCAGAGGTGGCAGTGAGCTGAGATTGTGCCACTGCACTGTAGCCTGGGCAACAGGGTGAGACAAGAAAGAAATGAAAGAAAAGAAAAAAGAAAATTAAGTGTCCCTTACTAGATGCTGTAAATTCTGTATTCCAGGTTCAAATCCAATCCCAAGGTGGCTATCTGATCTAGCAAGGGCCAACTGTGGAACCAGGAGGCCACAGTGAGGACATGACAACGTAGTGGGTTCCCTCCAAACACTAGGAAGGCCACTCTCCTGTCACCTTTGACAAATTCCTCTTTTGACACTTGCAAAATGCTTCTTACTTCTCTACTGCCCTCAATCAAGTTTCCTTTACTTAACCGGCGCACACAATTATCCAACATCTGTTTTGTATTAATAGTGTGCTGGACTGTATATAAAATACAAATTATGCCAGCCTTTGCCTGACGGAATTGCCAAATTAAAATTTAGCATTTACACTGTGATTTTGAGTGGCCCTCCCTCCCTCTGTCCTCGTCTTTGAGTGATCCTAAGAATTAACCCTCTCCCAATTCCACTCCTCCGAGGCTTACTTATATTCTAAGAAAGAGCTCCCCAAAGCTGATGCCACCCAGCCAGTTGGATCCAGAACTTTCACCAAGTGATGTGGAAATAAACAAAAACAGATGGAAGCCAAGTCCTCCTCCATCACAATTGTCACTCACTTCTCTGCTTTCTCTCTGGGTGTCATGTGCATTTCTGATCTGCTTATCAGAGAGTGAGAACTCAGAAACGACCCCTGGCTGTTGAGAGGTTTTGTCCAAACTCAGCTGTGCCAGGCAATGTGCGAAGGTGAAAGGAGGAAAGACAGGAAGACTGATGACACTGAGTTAGTCACCAGCCTCTCCATGGCCACTTCTAGGAATGGCCGTGAGGAGCGCACACTGGGCAGCAGCTGTCCCCTGGACTCTGGCTTACCCAGGGGGAGGGGCTATCCAAAGTGAAACCCCTTTTCTTGTGCCCGTGTCACAAAGGCCACAGCTAAAGCTTGAGAACATCATTTTCCAGAGGCTCAAGGTAGGGAAACAGACGGATCCTTTTTATGTGAAGACCAGTGACTGGCTGGTACCCTCTTGAGCCAGTGGACACCATTTGTAAACATGACCCTAAAGAGGGAACAGAATTAACTCAGGCCTGTAATCCCAGCCTTTGGAAGGCCGAGGCAGATGGATCACTTGAGGTCAGAAGTTCTAGAGCAAACTGGCCAACATGGTGAGACCCCCTCTCTACTAAAAATACAAAAAAATGGGCTGGGTGCAGTGGCTCATGCCTGAAATCCCAACACCTTGGGAGGCCGAAGGGGGTGGATCACGAGGTCATGAGTTCAAGACCAGCCCAGCCAAGATGGTAAAACCCTGACTCTACTAAAAATACAAAAATTACCCAGGTGTAGTGGTGGGTGCCTGTAATCCCAGCTACTCGGGAGGCTGAGGCAGAGAACTGCTTGAACCCAGGAGGTGGAGGTTGCAGAGAGCCAAGACTGTACCACTACATTCCAGCCTGGGTGACAGAGTGAGACTCTATCTCAAAAAAAAAACCACAAAAAATTCGCCAGGCATGGCGGAGGTTGCAGTGAGCCCAGATCGCGCCACTGCACTCCACTCCAGCCTGGGCAACAGAGCACGACCCTGTCTCAAAAAAAAAAGAAAAAAAGGGTAACAGAGCAGGAGGTCTGCAAAGGGTTGCTTCCTACACAAGTAATAATTTATGCCTAACAAGCAATTGAGAATGTGCGCTTCAGTTATTTTACTATTATTTTACCATTTGTCTCTGCTTTTCAGTAGACTTGCCCCTCTTAACAGCAAAAGCAGAAGGTCTTTTGGAGAGTTATTTTTCTGACACAATGTAAATAAAAGGAACTTTCTAATCACTTAACATAGGACTCCAGGGCTACCTGGATAAAATTGTGATCCAAACAGTGACAGTAGGACAGGCCAGGGCTGCTGTTATTTCTGTTAAGAAAATTCCTAATGTTACTCAATTGCTTTTTATTTTTCCCCTGGAGAGTCATTCCACAAGCATTTAAAAAACCACATATATTCATCATATGAGTCCTTTCAATAGACTAAGCTTTCTGTTACGTGGGAATCCTTCTCCTAATTATGTCTCCTTACATTACCAAAAACCAACCAATAAATATTTACATTCACTGGAAGATGTGTGAGTGTGCAAAGGACTTTTTTTTTTTTTTTTTTTTTTTTTTGGTGAGACAGAGTCTCACCCTGTTGCCCAGTCTGGAGTGCAATGGTGTGAACTCACCTCACTGAAACCTCCACCTCCCAGATTCAAACAATTCTCCTGTCTCAGCCTCCCGAGTAGCTAGGATTACAGGCACCTACGACCATGCCCAGCTAGTTTTTGTATTTTTAGTAGAGACCTGGTTTTACCATGTTGCCCAGGCTGGTCTTGAACTCCTGACCTTGTGATCCGCCTGCTTCAGCCTCTCAAAGTGCTGAGCCACCGTGCCAAGCCAGGATTTTAAAAAATTAACTAATTTAACAGATGACTGGCATTGATCTGAGACATGTTTTTCCACCACTTGCCCCATTCGCAACGCCTCTGCTGACCTTAGAAAGTTACTTTTCTTCTCTGTTCACTTCCCTACCAAAATCTACCCTAAGGCTGAGTGAGGCAATTTGAACGACACAGGTGGGTTCACTTTATAAACCACCCCCACCTGAAAACATGAGCAGCTAAATATATGTAAAATGCCAGTCTAGTTCTGGCCTATAATCAAGGCTTCTGTAATTTAATGACATTTTGGAAACAAGATCCAATCTCCCCTTTGGTTTGCTTCCTAAACAGAGCACCCAACCCATTGTCTAGCCCATCATCCTCCAAAAAAGGACCTTGGAGAAATAAGATCTAAAGTTCTGTGGACCCTGGTCTCAAAGCAAAAGCCCACATCCAAAGGTTCTTCAAAATAAGATGATAGGCCGGCATGGTGGCTCACACCTGTAATCCCAGCTTCTTGGGAGGTCAAGGCGGGCAGATCACTAGAGGTTAGGAGTTTGAGACCAGCCTGGCCGACATGGTGAAACCCCGTCTCTACTAAAAATACAGAAATTAGCCAGGTATGGTGGCAGGCCCCTGCAACCCCAGTTACTCAGGAGGCTGAGGCACAAGAATCGCTTGAACCTGGGCGGTGGAGGTTACAATGAGCCCAGATCACGCTACTGCACTCCAACCTGGGTGACAGTGAGACTCCATCTCAAAAAAAAAGAAAATCAAAATGAGATGATAAAGAAGACAGTAAATGGCTGGGCTCCGTGGCTCATGTCTGTAATCCCAGCACTTTGGGAGGGTGAGGAATGTAGATCACCTGAGGTCAGGAGTTCGAGACCAGTCTGGCCAACATGGCGAAACCCCATCTGTACTAAAAAGACAAAACTTAATCGGGCATGGTGGTGGGTGCCTGTAATCCCAGCTACTCAGGAGGCTGAGGCAGGAGAAATGCTTGAACCCGGAGGCAGAGGAAGCAGTGAGCCGAGATCACACCACTGTACTCCAGCCTGGGTGACAAGAGCGAAACTCCATCTCAAAAAAAAAAAAAAAATACAAAAGAAGAAGAAGACAGTAAACAGGCAAAAATATAAGTAAAATTATGATCATCATTCGTAGCAGCTCTATTCACAATAGCCAAAGGTAGAAATGATTCAAATATCCATTTCGTTTATGAATAGATAAATAAAATGCAGTCTATCCCTACAATGAAACGATTATTCAGCCATAAAAAGGAGTGAAGTATCGACACATGCTCCAAAGGGTGATTCTTTCTTTCTTTTCTTTTGAGATGGAGTCTCGCTCTGTTGCCCAGGCTGGAGTGTAGCAGCGCAAGTCATGCTCCAAAGGGAACGAGCCTGGAGAACATGATGCTGAGCACAAGCAGCCCGACACAAAAGTCCACATGTTGTATGAAAAGTCCAGAACAGCCAAATCCATAGAGACGGAAAGCAGATTAGTGGTTTCCAGGGACCAAGGGAGGGGGAGTAGGGAGTGACAGCTGATGGGTACACGGTTTCCTGTTGAGGGTGATGAAAATATTTTGCAACTAAATAGAAGCCATGGTTGTCCAACACTGTGGATGTGCTAAATGGTAATGAATTGTTCTCTTTAACATTTTTAGGTTAGGTAGATTCTACCTCAATAAAAACCATATACAGTCAAGCGCTTGCAGAAAACATTCTGGTCAATGACTGTGGTCCCATAAGATTATAATGCCGTATTTTTACCGTACCTTTTCTATGTTTAGATACAAAAATAGCTGGTGCAGTGGCTCATGCTTGCAATGCCAGCACTTTGGGAGACTGAGGCGGGCAGATTGCTTGAACTCAGGGGTTGGAGACCAGCCTGGCAACATGGCGAAACCCGATCTCTACAAAAAATACAAAAATTAGCTGGTTGTGGTGGCACACATCTGCAGTCCCAGCTACTTGGGAGGCTGAGGAAGGAGAATCATTTGAGCCCAACAGGTTGAGGCTGCAGTGAGCCAAGATTGTGCCTGCATTCAAGCCTGTGGGACAGAGAGAGACCCTGTCTCAAAAAACAAAACAAAAACAATAAAAATCCAGGCACAGTGTCTCATGCCTATAATCCCAGGACTTTGGGAGGCTAAGGCAGTAGGATTGCTTGAGCCCAAGAGTTTGAGACCAGCGTGGGCAACATGGCAAGACTCCCATCTATTTAAAAAAAAACCCAACTCTTTTTTTTTAAAGAAAAACTTGGCCAGGCATGTTGGCTCACACCTGTAATTCCAGTACTTTTGGAGGCTGAGGCAGGCAGATCACAAGGTCAGGAGTTCGAGACAAGCCTGGCCAAATAGTAAAACCCCATCTCTACTAAAAATACAAAAAATTAGCCAGGCGTGGTGGTGTGCGCCTGTAATCCCAGTTACTCAGGAGGCTGAGGCAGGAGAATCACTTGAACCCAGGAGGCAGAGGTTGCAGTGAGCCAAGATCACGCTATTGCACTCCAGTCCAGGCAACAGGGAAGGAAAGAAGGAAGGAAGGAAGGAAGGGAGGGAGGGAGGGAGGGAGGAGCGAGCACAGTGGCTCATGTCTATAATCCCAGCACTTTGGGAGGCTGAGATGGGCAGATCACCTGAGGCCAGAGTTCGAGACCAGCATGACCAACATGGAGAAAACCCTATGTCTGCTAAAAATACAAAATTAGCTGGGCATGGTGGCACATGCCTGTAATCCCAGCTACTGGGGAAGCTGAGGCAGGAAAATTACTTGGACTTAGGAGGTGGAGGTTGCAGTGAGCCATTGCACTCCAGACTGGGCAACAAGAGCAAAACTCAGTCTCAAAAAAAAAAAGAAAAGAAAGAAAAAAAAGAAGAAAAACTTGGAGATGAGAAGACTAACCTTTCTCCTTTGAATGGGTGTTCTTTCCTCTCCAAGAGCGGGGGCATCTCCCTATGGCACTATCATCACTGAAGAGAGATTTTAGGCCAGGTGCAGGGGCTAGCACCTATTATCCCAGCACTTTGGGAAGCCAAAGTGGGAGGATTACCTGAGCCCAGGAGTTTGTGACCAGCCTGAGCAATAGAGTGAGACCCTGTGCCCACCTAAATGAATAAATAAATTTAAAAAAATTAGCTGGGTGTGGTAGTATGCCTGTAGTCAGTTTCTTGGGAGGCTGAGGTGGGAGGATTGTTTGAGCCCAGGAGTTCGAGACTGCAGTGAGCTACGATCATGCCACTGCACTCCATCCTGGTGACTGAACAAGACAAGTGACATCCAACAGGTAGTTTTGGGTTTTTTTTGCTAAAACCTTGTCTCTTAAAAAAAAATGTGAAAAGAGTAATTTGAGGCCCTATTCCTGAAAGGTAACGGAGTTAGAAAGTATAGGCCCTAAACCGTGGGATGTGTTAAAACTAACCAAACCAAAGAGATAGTTCAATCACCTCTTAAATGAGCCGCTAACAGTCACTGGGGGTCTGATGGGCTCTGAGGACACTTTAATGCCAATGCACATGGCTTTTCCCTCCCTCCCGCCTTTCCCTGGCTGCTGCCCTGGGCCTCTCTCTTCAGCTACCATTCTTATTCTACATTTCATAGATTTTCATAGATCCATCAAGACACTCAAAATAGAAAAAGCCTGACAAAACTCTATTGTCACCATTTAAGAAACCATTAACCAACTCCTTACTTTGAAAATCACCATTTAAAGGGAAAGAAGTGAAGCCTCGTGCTGCCTGTTCAGGGGGAACTGTTTTTATGGGTGACCCCAATTGACAGGAAAAGCTCTGCCACACAATGCCAGCTAAATTCACACGGGAGGAATGACCTTCTTCCAAGATGACTTTTCATCTCCTGAGGAAAACATCTTTGTAATTTTAGCCTTTCGGAGAGGGCGTCTCACTGTGTCACCCAGGCTGGAGTGCAGCGGTGCCAATGATAGCTGACTGCAGCCTCCAACTCCTGGCCTCAAGCAACGCTCCCATCTCATCCTCCCAACTAGCTGGGACTATAAGCACAAGCCACCACCAGGCTATTTTTTAAAATTTTTTTGTAGAGACACGGTCTCACCTTGGCCTCTAAGAATGCTTGCATTACAGGTACGAGCTACCATACCCGGCCTGGCCCCAATTATTTTTATGTATGTATGTATATATGTATTTATTTATTTTTATTATTATTATTTTTTGAGACTGAGTCTTGCTCTGTCACCAGGCTGGAGTGCAATGGCGCGATCTCGGCTCACTGCAACCTCCGCCTCCTGGGTTCAAGCAATTCTCCTGCCTCAGCCTCCTGAGTAGCTAGGATTACAGACACGTGCCACCACGCCCGGCTAATTTTTTCTCATTTTAGTAGAGACGGGGTTTCACCATGTTGGTCAGGCTGGTCTCAAACTCCTGACCTCATGATCCGCCCACCTCAAAGTGCTGGGATTACAGGATTGACCACCGCGACCATCTATATTTATTTGCTTTTAAGAGACAAAGTCTACTCTGTAACCCAGGCTGGAGCGCAGTGGCACACTCACAGCTGACTACAGCCTCCAACTCCTGGGCTCAAGGGAACCTCCCTCCTTAGCCTCCCGAGTAGCTAGGACTACAGTTGCATGCCACCACAACCAGCTAATTTTTCTATATATTTTCCTCTTCTTTTTTGTTGTTGTTGTTGTTGTTGAAAGGAGTTTTACTCTTGTCACACTGGCTAGAGTGCAGTAGCCACAATCTTGGCTCACTGCAACTTCTGCCTCCTGGCCTCAAGCAAATCTCCTGCCTCAGCCTCTGGGATTACAGGCACCTGCCACCACGCCCGGCTAATTTTTATATTTTTAGTAGAGATGAGGTTTCACCATGTTGGCCAGGCTGGTCTCAAACTCTTGACCTCAGGTGATCCACCCACCTCAACCTCCTAAAGTGCTGGGATTATAGGTGTGAGCCATCGGGCCTGGGCCTTTTTCTTACTTTTAAACTTTTTTTTAACATTAAAAAAAAATTTGTAGAGACAGGGTCTCACTATGTTGCCCAGGCTAGTCTCGAACTCCTGAGCTCAAGGGATCCTCCTGTCTCAGCCTCCCAAAGTGCTGAGATTACAGGTATGAGGCACCTAGACCAGCCTTCAGCTTTTTAATTTTTTTTGTAGAAACAGGTTCTCTCCATGTTGCCCAGGTTGGTCAACAAGTGATCATCCCGCCTTGGGCTCCCAAAGTGCTGGGATTACAGGAATGAGCCACTGCATCCAGCTTCCAATCCTTTCTTTCTCTTTATTTTCGGTTCAGCAGTACATGTGCAGGTTTGTTATAGGTGAACTGTGCGAGGGAGGGTCATTTCCCCACTCTGGTTGTAAGCACAGCAGCACCCAATAGGTAGTGTTTTTCGATACTCATCTGCCTTCCTCCCTCCACCCTCAAGTAAACCCCTAGTCCTTCTACTGAGTTCAGCCTGTGTTTTCTTCTTTTTGGGGGGCAGGGATTTGGTTTGTTTGTTTGTTTTATTTTGAGATGGAGTTTCGCTCTTCTTGCCCAGGCTGCAGTGCAGTGGCATGATCTTGGTTCACCGCAGCATCTGCCTCCTGGGTTCAAGGTATTCTCCTTCCTCAGCCTCCCAAGTAGCTGGGATTACAGGTATCTACCACCATGCCCAACTAATTTGATATTTTTAGTAGAGGCGGGGTTTCTCCATGTTGGTCAGGCTGGTCTCAAACTCCTGACCTCAGGTGATCTGCTGGCCTTGGCCTCCTGAAGTGCTGGGATTACAGACAGCCACTGCACAAGGCCCTGTTTTATTTATTGATTTATTTTTGAACACAGGGTCTCACTCTGTCACCCAGGCTGGAATGCAGTGGCACAATCTCAGTTTACTGCAATCTCTGCTGTCCAGGCTCAAGCAATCTTCCCACCTAAGGCTCCTAAGCAGCTAGGACTATATGCCCAGCTTTGTGTGTGTGTGTGTGTGTGTGTGTGTGTGTGTGTGTGTGTTTTGTACAGACAGGGTTTCGTCACGTTGCTTAGACTGTTTTCAAACTCCTGGGCTCAACTGATCCTCCCACCTGGGCCTCCCAAAGTGCTGAGATTACAGGCCTGTCACAGCAGTGGCCTCAGGCTGTGATCTTAACGCTCAGAGGTAAAGGGATTTCCGAATTTCTTTCATCTTTAAAATGGAAGTAGTGAACTCATACACCACAAGGAGGCGCTGTAAATAACTTGGTAAACAGTGGAATGTCGAGTCTCTCTCTTTCATCAAGCTGGAGTGCAGTGGCGTGATCTCGGCTCACAGCAACCTCTGCCTCCCGGGTTCAAGCGATTCCCCTACCTCAGCCTCCCAAGTTGCTGGGACTACAGGCATGCACTACCACACCCTGCTAATTTTTGTATTTTTAGTAGAGACACGGTTTCAACACGTTGGCCAAGATGGTCTGGCTCTCTTGACCTCATGATCTGCCCATCTCAGCCTCCCAAAGTGCTGGGA
Source organism: Callithrix jacchus (assembly GCF_049354715.1). Classification (NCBI taxonomy): domain Eukaryota; kingdom Metazoa; phylum Chordata; class Mammalia; order Primates; family Cebidae; genus Callithrix; species Callithrix jacchus. The sequence continues at coordinate 124,695,629 of NC_133510.1, forward strand.
TTACAGATGTGAGCCACTGCACCCAGTCGGGTCTTTTTTTTAAGAGAGGGGATTACACATCTCTTTAAAAGAGTGGTTCACATCTGTCCCAGCTACTTGGAAGGCTGAAGTGGGAGGATCCCTTGAGCCCAGGAGTTCAAGGCTGCAGTGAGCTGACTGCACCACTGCACTGAAGACAAACTGAGACTCCATTTCCCTCTTTCTCTCTCTCTCTCCCTCTTTTTTTTTTTTTTTTTTTTTTTTTTGAGACAGAGTCTTGCTCTGTTGCCTCTTGCCTAGTCTGGAGGGCAATGGCATGATCTTGGCTCACTGCAACCTCCTCCTCCCTAGCTGAGCAATTCTCTTGCCTCAGCCTCCCAAGTAGCTGGAATTACAGTTGCATGCCACCACACTCAGCTAATTTTTATATTTGTAGTAGAGACAAGGTTTCACCATGTTGGCCCGGCTGGTCTTGAACTCCTGACCTAGTGATCCACCTGCCATGGTCTCCCAAAGTGCTGGGATTACATGCATGAGCCACTGAACTTGGCTGGCCTCTGTCTTTTAAAGAGACAAGGTCTTCCTGTTCTCACCCTGCCTGGAGTGCAATGGTGTGATCTTAGCTTACTGCAGCCTCTAACTCCTGGGCTCAAGCAGTCCTCCTGCCTCAGCCTCCCAAGTAGGTAGCACTTCAGGTGTTGGCCACCATACCTGGCTCCTGATGACATTATTGATACAGGAAAGAATGATCAACAGACACTGAAACCATCCACAAATGGCCAGATAGGCAGGCAAAGAGGGGACCAAGACACCACCACCCAGATTGGAGCAAGGAGAGAAGAATAACTGAATAATGGGGTATCAGACGGCCATTGTCTTACCAACGATTATATTTACTTTTCTCTTTTTCTTTGTTTGTTTGTTTTGAGATAGAGTCTCACTCTGTTGCCCATTGCCCAGGCTGGAGTGCAATGGCGTGATCTCAGCTCACAGCAACCTCCTCCTCCAGGGTTCAAGCGATTTTCCTGCCTCAGCCTCCCAAGTGGCTGGGACTACAGGTGGCTGCCACCACGCCCAGCTAAGTTTTTAATATTTTTAGTAGAGACAGGCCCCGCCATGTTAGTGAGGCTGATCTGGAACTCCCGACCTCGGGTGATCTACCTGCCTCCACCTCCCAAGGTGCTGGGATCACAGGTGTCAGCCACTGCGCCCAGCTGATTATATTTATTTTAATCTAATAAAACCTTTAAAACTTATATCCCATTTACAGAAGTTGCAAGAACTAAAGAACAAGGTAAATGACACCACAGGACACACTTGGACAAATGCATAGAGCGGGATGTTCTTTGGGACACATGGCTCTTTGCTTTTTACAAATCAAGTTCCTGAGAAAAGTCTGTATTAAAAGAGACAATTAAGAACAGATTCGGGCCAGGAATGGTGGCTCGTATTTGTAATCCCATCACTTTGGGAAGCCAAGTCAGGAGGATCACTTGAGCTCAGGAGTTCAAGACCAGCGTGGGCAACATAGTGAGACCCTGTCTCTACAAAACAAAACAAAACCACACACACAAAACTTAGCCAGGTGTGTCGGTGCGGTGCACACCTGTAGATCCAGCTATTCGGGAGGTTGAGGTGAAATGATCACTTGAGACCGGGCTCGGTGGCTCACGCCTATAATCCCAGCACTTTGGGAGGCTGAGGCGGGTGGATAGAGGTCAAGAGATCGAGACCATCCTGGTCAACAAGGTGAAACCCTGTCTCTACTAAAAATACAAAAATTATCTGGGTACAGTGGTGCGCACCTGTAGTCCCAGCTACTCGGGAGGCTGAGGCAGGAGAATTGCTTGAACCCAGAAGGCGGAGGTTGCGGTGAGCTGAGATAGTGCCATTGCACTCCAGTCTGGGTAACAACAGCGAAACTCCGTCTCAAAAAAAAATTAAAAAAAGATCACTTGAGCCCAGAAGACGGGATTGTAGTGAGCCAATATCATGCTATTATACTCCAGCCTTCGTGACAGAGCAAGACTCTCTTCAAACCCCACCTCCCCACCCCCAACAAAAAAAAGCAGATACGCCTTCCAACTCCTTCCCATGCTGGCCCGACACCCAGCCAGTGCCTGTCACCTTGTCTCATAAACACTAGCAGAGAAAAAAAAAATAATCTAAATGACAAAAGAAAAAAAATGCTTTTTATAAGTGAGAGTATTTCTCTTTTTTTCTTTTTCTTTTTTTGAGATAGAGTCTCACTCTGTCACCCAGGCTGGAGCGCAGTGACGCACTCTTGGCTGACTGCAACCTCCACCTCCCAGGTTCAAGAGATTCTCCTGCCTCAGCCTCGAGAGTAGCTGGGATTACAGAGGCACCACCATGCCTGGCTAATTTTTTTGTATTTTTAGTAAAGATAGGGTTTCATCATGTTGGCCAGGCTGGTCTCAAACTCATGACCTCATTGTGATCCACCTGCCTCGGCCTCCCAAAGTGCAGGGATTACAGACTTGAGCCACCGTGCCCAGCCTATCTTAGGCATTATTAACGCAGTCAGCTGAGCAAGTTATCAGACCAAAAAAGAAATCCTTGTCCACTGACTTTAATTACAGGTTATGTCAGCTGAACATAGTCTTGAAGTTCCAATAAAGTGGTTCTAAGACAGCAAGTGCTGAAAAATTCCAGGTGAGGTAAAATCTTCCTGAGTCTAGTGGGACAAAAGAGGATGCCCAGAGGGGCCAAAGGCACTAGCGGGTACCAAGGAAGTCTTCTTAGTACTTTTTTTTTTTTTTTTTTTTTTTGAGATGAAGTCTCACTCTGTTGCCCAGGCTGGAGTGCAGTGGTGCAATCTCAGCTCACTGCAACCTCTGCCTCCCGGGTTCAATCAATTCTCCTGCCTCAACCTTCTGAGTAGCTGGGATTACAGGCACGTGCCACCATGCCCAGCTAATATTTTGCATTTTTAGTAGAGACGGGGTTTCACTGCGTAAGCCAGGATGGCCTCGATCTCCTGACCTCGTGATCTGCCCACCTCAGCCTCCCAAAGTGCTGGGATTACAGGCATGAGCCACCGCACCCAGCCTTCTTAGTACTATTCTAATGAGCGTTCTTTTAACAGCTGGCAGGGACTGAGACACAGAAGTTACATAAGGAACAAGTGAAGAGGACTCAGAAGCATTTGGACTGCAGGTGAAAGACAACAAAGACATGAAGCTAACTGAACACCATCTCGTCTTTCAGAAGCTTTGGGAGAATCTTGCTATTGACTTCATTCATTCAACAAGTATTTCCTGGGCCCTTGCGATCCAGGAGCAGTCTTGCACTGACAGGGTGCAAACATGGATAAGGAAGATGTTCCTGGGCAGGGCGTGGCAGCTCACACCTGTAATCCCAGCACTTTGGGAGGCCAAGGATCACATAAGATCAGGAGTTCAAGACCAGCCTGGCCAACGTGGCAAAACCCCATTTCTACTAAAAATAGAAAACTTAGCCAGGCGTGCTGGTGTGTGCCTGTAATCCCAGCTACCTGGGAGGCTGAGGCAGGAGAAACACTTGAACCCAGGAGGTGGAGGCTGAAGTGAGCCAGGATCACGCCACTGTACTCCAGCCTGGGCAACAAAGTGAGACTCCATCTCGAAACAAATAATAATAAAAAACATTATTAAGACAAGCTGCAGCCTCAAGACGCTAGTGGAGGCTTCATTCAGGTGTGTCCAGTCAACCAAAATGCAGAGCAGCTGGCGTTACGCCCCGGGGCCAGGTGCAGTAGCTCATGCCTATAATCCCAGCACCTTGGGAGGCTGAAGCAGGCGGATCTCTTTAGCTCAGGAGATCGAGACCAGCCTGGGCAGCATGGCAAGACCCCATCTCTACAAAAAAATACAAAAAGTTAGCTGGGCGTGGTAGTGTGTATCTGTAGTCCCGGCTACCTGGGAGGTTGATGTGTGAGGATTGCTTGAGTCCAGGAGGCGGAGGCTGCAGTGAGCCGAGATTGTGCCACTGCATTCCAGCCTGGGTGACAGAGTGAGACCCTTAGAAAAAAACAAAAACAACAAAACCAAACAACAACAACACACACACAAACGCAAATTGCAGAGCAGAATGCAGAAGTGCAGTGGGAAGAGAACTGTGGAAGCACATCAGCCAGGACCTTGGCAGGAATCGCATGGCACTAAGGCCCCCCCACCCTGGGGCATAAAGGGGAGTTCAGCAGCGTAAACAGGGCTCAGGGAAACCAGCAAGGCCTCCATGTAGCAAGGCCTCCATGCAGCCAAGCCCAGGGACAGCAAGGCGCTGTTTCCTCCCCTCGGCCAGTGGGCACAGAGAGGGAACAGTGACCAGAAACAGAGAAAAGCTGGAGACGTGGGGTCTGCGATAGATGAAAGCAGTCAACCTGCAATGATCCCACAGGCAGGAAGCTGGAGAAATAAACACCCCGCCTCCCTCTCCTCCCACCTTCCCAGCTCCTTGCAGGTGCTTCCCACAGGCTGAGCCCACCCAGAGGCCACAGAGACAAGGAAGCCCCTTCAGCAGTCCACGAGGAGGGTGAAGCCACTGGAGAGGGGCTGAGGGGCACCTGGAAAACGCCAGCTTAGGAGGCTCCCGGGCAAGGAGGGAATGGGATTGGTCCTGGCACGGAGAGGATTTCTAATGGGAGAAATGGGGAAAAGGGCACTCTGAGAAGGGAAGAGTGTAAGCAGAGACAGACGCAGGCCGGTGCAAGGAAACCATGGAGGAATTCGGTTCCCCCGCAATGAAAGGAAGATGAGAGGGAGTCGGGAGAGTCTGTGGCACAGCTGTAGGCGGCAACCTGGGCACTCAAGGCCAGGCTGAGGAGCTGGGAGAAGCTTTTAAAGAAGGTGGAGGCTGAGCCTGGTGGCTCAAGCCCATAATCCCAGCACTCTGGGAGGTCATGATGGGAGGATTATCACTTGGGCCCAGGAGGGCAACGCCAATCAGGGCAACACAGTGAGACCCCATCTCTACAAAAAATACAAAAATTAGGGTTTCTGTTTGGGGTGATGAAAAAGTCCTGGAGATGGACGTGGTGAGGGTTTGCACAATGTGTTGAATAATAGTAAGCCACTGAACTATACACTTAAAAACAGTCGAAATGGCAACTGTTATACAACATATATTTTACCGTAATTAAAACAAAAATCACAGACCAGGTGCAGGGTAGCTCATGCCTGCAATCCCCACACTACCAAAGCAGGCAGGTCACATAAGGTCAGGAGTTTGAGACCATCCTGGCCAACACGGCAAAACCCTGTGTCTCTACTACAAATAGAAAAATTAGCCAGAGGGTGGTGGCAAGTGTCTGTAACACCAGCTACTCAGGAGGCTAAGGCAGGAGAATTACTTGAGCCCAGGAAGTGGAGACTGCGGTGAGCCAAGATTGTGCCGCTATACTCCAGCCTGGGTGACACAGTGAGACTCTGTATCAGATAATAATAATAATAATAAAAATCACAAACCCAAGCATGGTGGTGCACACCTGTAGTCCCAGCTACTCAGGAGGCTGGGGTGGAATGATCTCTTAGGCCCAGCAGTGTGAGGCTATAGTGCCCTATGATGGGGCCACTGCACCGCAGCGTGGGCGACATAGTGAGACTCGCCAATTAAATACAAACAAGGCCAGGCTCGGTGGCTCATGCCTGTAATCCCAGCACTTTGGGAGGCTGAGGTGGATAAATCACAAGGTCAGGAGTTCAAGACCAGCCTGGCCAACTTGGTGAAACCCCGTCTCTACTAAAAATATAAAAATTACCCGGGCATGATGGCGGGTGCCAGTAATCCCAGCTATTCGGGAGGCAGAGGCAGGAGAATCACTTGAACCCGGGAGGCGGAGGTTGCAGTGAGCAGACATTATGCCACTGCACTCCCGGATGGGCAACAGAGTGAGACTCTGTCTTAAAACATAAATAAATAAATAAAAATTAGTTGGATGTGGTGGTGCATGCCTATGGTCCCAGCTACTCAGAAGCCTGAGGTGGGAGGATCGCTTGAGGCTGGTAGGTGGAGGCTGCAGTGAGCTGTGATTGTGCTACTTGTACTCCAGCCTGGGCAACAGAGCAAGACCTTGTGTCAAAAAAGAAAGAAAAGAACGAAAGTACAAACTGGGGCATTCCTTCGTCACCTGTATTTTTCTCAAAAGGATTTTTCTGCTGTTGATGCTATAGACAACATTATTTAGGAGCAGCAGGACTGTCTCCGCGGGCATCCACTGGGTGGAGGTCTTTGTTGACCTCCCAAGCATTTGCCGAACTCCAGACCCCATGAATGACTCGGATGTCATGAGGAATGCGCTTGGGATTCCACATCGGAGGCCCAGGTTTCTTTTCGCGTGGTTCCCCTCGCCGCCCCCTCCAAGGATCAGCTTGTTCTCCTGCCTTTCTTTGCTGTCTTGATCCACATCCTGGCCCTGCAGCTTCCACCGCTGCCCCCTCCCAGCATGGTGAGCTGCGCACTTCCTCTTGGGAGGCCGCTCTCCCCCAGGCTTTTCACCAGGCCGACCCTGCTCTCGGCACTGGACACCTGACACCCTTGGTCTTTGACACCCTCTCCTCCTACCTTGACCCAGTGGAGAAGCCTGTGGCCTCAAATCCCCAGAGGCACATTCTCAGGCAAATATCACCCCCATGCAAAGAGTCTCCTTCACAGGAGGCTGGGAGAGGGAGGGTGTTATCACCCCAGTGTAGTTGAGAAAGCCCAGAGCCTTATCCAGGAAAATAAAGAGATAAAGAAGAGGCAGCTTCTTCTTTTTTTTTTTTTTTTTTGGAAACAAGAGTCTCACACTGTCACTGGGCTGGAGTGCAGTGGCACAATCTTGGCTCACTGCAACCTCCACCTCCCGGGTTCAAGAGATTCTTCTGCCTTGGCCTCCTGAGTAGCTTGGATTACAGATGCCCGCCACCACACTCAGCTAACTTTTTGTATTTTTAGTAGAGATTTTTTGTATTTTTAGCAGAGATTTTTAGTTTCACCATGTTGGCCAGGCTGGTCTTGAACTCCCGACCTCATGATTCACCCACCTCAGCCTCCCAAAGTGCTGGGATTACAGGTGTGAGCCACCGTGCTGGGCCTTTTTTTTTTTTTTTTTTCCTTTATGAGACGGAGTCTCGCTCTGTCGCCCAGGCTGGAGTGCAGTGGTGTGATCTCAGCTCACTGCAGTCTCCACCTCCTGGGTTCAAATGATTGTCCTGCCTCAGCCTCCTGAGTAGCTGGGATTGCAGGCATTTGCCACCACGCCCGGCTAATTTTTTGTATTTTCAGTAGAGACGGGGTTTCACCGTGTTGGTCAGGCTAGTCTCGAACTCCTGACCTCAACTGATCTGCCCGCCTCACCCTCCCAAAGTGCTGGGATTACAGGCGTGAGCCATCGTGCCTAGCCAAAGCAGCTTCTTAAACCAGTCCCCACCCCCAAACCCCCAAGAAATGCCTGCCCAATTCAGCACAGCCATAGCTATTGCAAGGAAATTAAGTCATTCAGGCCCTTGCTTGACATTATGTTTTGCACAAGCAAGTAATAATTTTGGGATGGGAAATATCTCTAAACCATGCAGCCCCTTCCCCTGCTCCCTGCTCCTCCTCTTGTGTCCTCGATTTCTATCAAGAATATCAAAAGCCTTCTGTGAGGGCAGATTAAGGGTTACTTTTAAACCATAATTATGAAGAACTGGAATAGCAACCACTGATCGATGGCCCACTCTAAAGGCATTTTACAGACAGCATCTCACCACAGCCCCGCAAGAAAGGCGATATTAGCCCCTTTCACAGATGAGTAAACTGAGGCTGAGACATGCCCAAGACCACATAGCTGGTCAGTGGCAAAGAAAGAAGTCAACCCACAGGTGCATCTGACCCCAAAATGCATCCACGTAATGCAGAGAATGACCTGGGAAGCTTTTATTTATTCATTTATATTTTGGGTCTTTTCTTTTTTGCCAAGATGGAGTCTTGCTCTGTTGCCCAGGCTGGACTGCAGTAGTGCAATCTTGGCTCACTGCAGCCTCCACCTTCCCAGGTTCAAGCAATTCTCCTGCCTCAGCCCCCTGAGTAGCTGGGATACAGGCACATGCCACATGCCTGGCTTTTGTGTGTGTGTGTGTGTGTGTGTGTGTGTGTGTGTGTGTGTGTGTATGTGTGTTTTTAGTAGAGATGGGGTTTCACCATGTTGGTCAGGCTGGTCTTGAACTCCTGATCTCAAGTGATCTACCCGCCTCAGCCTCTCAAAGTGCTGGGATTATAGGTGTGAGCCACCCTGCCCAGCCAGGTTTTTTCTTTTTTCTTTCTTTCTTCCTTTTTTTTCTTGAGACAGGATCACATTCTGTCACCCAGGCTGGGGTGCAGTGGCATGATCATAGCTCACTGCAGCCTCCAACTCCTGGAGTGGGCCTCCCGCTCGGGCCTCTCACAGTGCTAAGATTTCAGGCTTAAGCCACCAAACCCGCCCCGAGAAGCTTTTATTTTTTATGAGACCGAGACTCACCCTGTCACCCAGGTACAGTGGTGCAATCTCAACTCATCGTAACCTCCTCCTCCCAGGTTCAAGAGATTCTCCTGCCTCAGCCTCCCAAGCAGCTGGGACTACAGGCACCTGCACCTATACCTGTATTTTTGTATTTTCAGTAAAGATGCGATTTCACCATGTTGGTGAGGCTGGTCTTGAACTCCCCGCCTCAAGCGATCCACCTGTTTCAGCCTTCCAGAGTGCTGGAATTACAGGCATGAGCCACCTCACGCAGCTTTCACCAAGTGCAGATCCCCAGGCCCGCCCCAAGCCTACTGAATGCCTATGTCAGGGGCAGGGGCCAGGAAGCTGGATTTTTTTCACAAGTCGCCCAGGTGAACCTGATGCCACCAGCCCGGGAACTGGTCTTCATTACAGCACATGGACTTCCTAGGAAATTACAGGAGCCTGAGTGGGCAGCAATACAGGACGGCAGTTACCGCCGCCCTGCTCTGCCTCAACTGTACAGCAACAAGCTCACGACTGCTGGCCAGCAGGACTAAGAACAGGGCAGGACCCGCCAGAAGCGACCGGGGCGTCTCTCACTGAACCACGTGCCTCTCCTTCAGGGAAACGCTGTGCGTCACTCCCGAGGGACCCCAGACGAAGCAGGCCAGGATTGAATGGACCAACTTCAGAGGAAAGGAGAGAGAGACAAAGCAGAAGCCAAGGGCGCAAAGCATCGGGGCTGCTTCCTCCTGTGGTTCCCGCGTGGCCCCAAAATGTCCCCATAAGGAAGCTGATCCAACAGCTACTCACAAGGGCTGTCCCCATGCCCCCATCAGGGCGCTTGTCCGCCATACCCCAGCCTCTCTGCTCCCATATGCCGGAAAAATTGCCAATAATGGAAATTCAAGTGGCAGCCTGGTTTGGCCACTACAGACAATGGATGCAGAAGCTGGCAGCGTGCACAGGCTGGCTTGCTAGCAGGACGCAGCCGGGCTGGGTCCCCTGTCCTCCCTCAGTTTCCTCCCTTTGGGAATAAACCAGCAAGCCAGCCAGTAGCTGTGTCTGGCGGCTGAGCCAGGGGTCAGCTCACTAATAAGGCTGAGGTCAGAGGCCGGGCCTCAAATAAGCTCTGCTCCCTCGCCCAGCCTCTAGGGTCACAGACGGGCCCCCACCATCCTGCCCGCTGGTCATGAAAGGAAGTGGCCAGAGTGTAGACAGATCAAAACAAATCCAACACCACTCGTGGAAACAGCCAATCGGGTGGATGGTGATGGATGGCGGCTCAGTAGCATCTTGGATTTGAAGGACACCGCATCAGAAATGACCTCACAGCACCTAATCAGTTCCAGGAAAGGGCTTTGTTCTCCTGGAGGCAAGGTGGGAGATCAAAGCATTTCTTGCCAATCATCACTTAGCATTAATTACTTGTTAGGTAACCCAACCCAGATCAAATACCTCGCATCCTGAGGGCCTCAGTGAGCACCCTTGATCTTTCACCCCAACCTGCATCCAACGGGAGGAAGCTGCAAACCTGGGAACCCAGAGACCCCGGGCGGCCCAGGCAGTCAGTCGTTCAGTTACTTCTTTCTTTCCTGTTCACTCTTTAACCCCACCAGCCAGGAAATGCATAAACATAGCAGGGGCCTCCCTCCCCGCTCGCCCAGCCACATGTCACTGGTTCCTCACCGTGCAATGACAGAAACCTGCACATCTGGGGTCCAAGCCTTCCTTCTCCTAAGGAAGTGGCCTGAGAGGCACTGGTGCCCCTCTCCGAGCTCCCGGCTTCCTCAACTGCACTAGGGCCATAACACCCTCCATCTCCCAGCCTCGTGCGAAGGATAAAGTGAAATCGACAGACTGCATCTGGAAGCTGCCGACTGTACTGAGGAGTGCCCAGGACTTTCGGCTGGGGTGGTAGTCACTGATTTTCAGAGCTCGGTGGTGGGCCCAGGGTATTCATTCTTCTGCTTTATATTTATACCTTTTCGTGGCTCTAAGTTATTTACTTCCTCATTTTTAAAAAATGTATTTATGGCCGGGGGCATCGGTGGCTCATGCCTGTAATCCCAGCACTTTGGGAGACTGGGGTGGGTGGATGACCTGAGGTCGGGAGTTTGAGACCAGCCTGGCCAAAATAGTGAAACCCTGCCTCTACTAAAAATATAAAAAATTTGCAAGGCATGGTGGTGGGTGCCTGTAATCCCAGCTACTCAGGAGGCTGAGGCAGGAGAATTGCTTGAACCTGGGAGGTGGAGGTTGCAGTGAGCCAAGGTCACACCACTGTACTCTAGCCTGGGTGACAAGAGCAAAACTCAGTCTCAAAAATATTTATTTATTTACTTATTTACAGGGTCTTGCTCTGTTGCCCAGGCTAGAGTGCAGTGGCGTGATTTCGGCCACCTCTGCCTTCCGGGTCCAAGCAATTCTCCTGCCTCAGCCTCCCTAGTAGCTAGAATCACAGGCATGTGCTACCATACCCAGCTCATTTTTTTGTTTGTATTTTTTTGGTAGAGACAGGGTTTCACCATGTTGCCCAGTCTAGTCTCAAACTCCTGAGCTCAGGTTTGAGCCTGCCTCGGCCTCCCAAACTACTGGGATTACAGGTATGAGCTCACTGCAGTCTTCACCTCCTGGGTTCAAGTGATCCTCCTGCAGCAGCCTCCCCAGGAGCTGAGACTATAGGCACGTGCCACTGCACCCAGTTGGAATAATTTATAATAAATGTTACAGGATACACTGTGTCCCTGCCTCCCCCCTGAAATTCATAGGCTAAAGTGCTAACCCTCATCATGTGATATTTGCAACAGGACTAGTTAGAAAGGGGTGGTTAGGCCAGGCTCTGATCCAGTTGATTGGTGACCTTACAAGGAGAGATTACAGGTAGGTACAGAGCGAAAACCATGTGACAACAGAGAAAAGATGGCCAAAGAGAGGCCATGGGAGAAATCAGCCCCACTGACCCCTTCACCTTAGACTTCTGGCCTCCAAAACAGTGAGGAAATCAATTTGTAGTGTTAGCCTGGGCAACACAGTGAGACTCCATCTCTACAAAAAAGTTTAAAGATTAACTGAGCATGATGGTGCACATCTGGAGTCCCCACTACTGGGGAGGCTGAGGCCAGAGGCTCACTTGAGTCCTGGAGTTCAAGATTGCAGTGAGCCATGATCACACCACTGCACTACAGCCTGGATAAGAGAGCAAGACCCTGTCTCTAAAAATAAAAATAAATAGGCCAGGTGCGGTGGCTAATGCCTGTAATCCCAGCACTTTGGGAGGTCAAGGCGGGTGGATCACTTGCAGTCAGGAGTTCGAGACCAGCCTGACCAATATGGTCAAACCCCTTCTCTACTAAAAAAAAAAAAAAAAAAAAAAAAAAAAATTAGCTGGGCATGGTGGCGTGCATCTGTAATCCTAGGTACAAGGGAGGTTGAGGCAGGAGAATCACCTGAACCAGGGAGGCGGAGGTTGCAGTGAGCCGAGATCACGCCACTGCACTCCAGCCTGGGCGACAGAGCGAGACTCCATCTCAAAAAAAATAATAATAATAAATAAATAAAAATACATTTCTGGTATTTGAGCCACCCAGTCTATGGTACTTTGTCATGACAACTCTAGCAAACAAATACGATAAACTTCAAACACATGTTAGAAAACAAACTAAATTTCAAAAAAGACTGCTCTGGCACGTCCATAATAAAAAAGACACACCAAGTGCTGGTGAGGGTGTGAAGAAACTGGAATGCTCCTGTATTTCTGCAGGGAGTGTAAATGATGCGGCCACTGTGGGAAATAGCTTGGCAGTTCCTCAGAAAGTTACGCACAATTCCGGTAGGACCCAGCAACCTCACTCCCAGGTATACACTCAAGAAAAATTACAACATATGTTCACATGAAAACCTGTACATAAAGGTTCACAGCAGCACTGCTCACAATAAGCCAGATGGTAGAATTAACCCAAATGTCCATCAACAGACGGCTGCACGAACAAAACGTGGTGATCGGGCGTGGTGACTCACGCCTGAGGTCCCAACACTTTGGAAGGCTGAGGCTGGAGCGTGGCTTGACCTCAGGAGTTCCAGATTTGTCTGGACAATATAGTGAGACCTCATCTCTACGTTAAAAAAAAATTGTTTTTAACCCTGTGCATTTGAATTGGGAGCCAGAACGTTAAACATTTTTTAAGCTTTTTAAAAATGTGGTGTATCCACACAGTGGGATATTACCTACAAGAAAGAATGAAGGACTGACCCCTGCTATAACCTTGGATGAACCCTGAAAACACAGTGCTGGCCAGACATGGTGGGTCCCACCTGTAATCCCAGCAATTTAGGGATTACACCAGTGCCGCTAAGGCAGACAGATCACTCAAGCCCAGTAGTTCAAGACCAGGCTGGGCAACACAGGAAGACTCCCCCTCTAGGAGAAAATTGAAAAATGTGATGGCACGGTGGCATGCACCTGTGGCTACTGCTACCTGGGAGGCTGAGGTGGGAGGATCACCTGAGTCCAGGGAAGTCGAAGCTGCAGTGAGCCATGATCACGTGCCACTGAACTCCAGCCTGGGCAACAGAGAGACCTTGTCTCAAAAATAAACAAAAAAGGAAACATGATGCTGAGTAAAAGAAGCCAGACACAAAAGGCCACATACTGTATGACTCCATTTACATGAAATGTCCGTGAGACACAAATCCGTGAAGACAGAAAGTAGATTAGGAGGCCGGGCACGGTGGCTCACGCCTGTAATTGCAGCACTTTGGGAGGCTGAGGCAGGTGGATCACTTGAGCCCGGGAGTTTGAGACCAGCCTGGCCAACATGGCAAAACCCTGTCTCTACTAAAAATGCAAAAAAAACAAAAGACACACACAAAAAAAACTAGCCAGGCATGGTGAGTGACGTGCAACTGTGTTCCCAGCTACTCAGGAGGCTGAGGATGAAGAACTGCTTGAACCCAGGAGATGGAGGTTGCAGTGAGCAAAGATCGTGCCATTGTACTCCAGCCTGGGCAATAGAGTGAGACCTTGTCTCAAAAAAAATAAAGTAGATTAGGAGTTGCCAGGGCCTGGGAAGAGGGAGAGGAAATTAGTGGAACAGGAACTGTGGATGAGGTTTCTTTGAGAGACACAAAGATATTCTAAAATTAGAGATTATGGTGATGGTTGCACAACTCTTTTTAACATATGAAAAAACACTGTACACTTTATATTATATCCATTTTGTTACAAGCTGTAAAAAAAAAAAGACTAATAACCCTCAAGTGTTGTTAAACATTGCTTGTTATGACCTCCCCCTCCCGCCAGCCTCTCCTACACAGCACGGGCCTACCAACTGCCTCCCACCAAACATGCTGACCCATGCACGCCAGCATCTACAAACACTCCCTGCAGGATTCTTAAATAAGGTTGACTCCCCGCAGAACCCATCTTCCTGCTTCTAAGCCCTGGGAAGGAAGGGAACAGAGCTTTGCATTCTTTTTTTTTAAGTGCCTACACACGGGGCATGATGGCTCGTGCCTATAATCTCAGCACTCCAAGAAACCAAGGAAGGGAGAATGGCTTCAGCCCAGGAGTTTGAGCCCCAGCATGGGCAACAGAGCCAGACCACACCAATATCAAAACCATATATATATTAACTACAACAAAGAATGAAGGACTGACCCCTGCTATAACCTGGATGAACCCTGAAAACACAGTACTGGCTGGACACGGTGTTAAATATATATATATATATATATTTTTTTTTTTTTTTTAATTTTTGAGACAGAGTCTCGCTCTGTCGCCCAGGCTGGACTGCAATAGTGTGATCTTGGCTCACTGCAACCTCCACCTCCCGGGTTCAAGCAATTCTCCTGCTTCAGCCTCCTGAGTAGCTGGGACTACAGGTGCCCACCACGACCGCCTGGCTAATTTTTGTATTTTTAGTAGAGACAGGATTTCACCATATTAGCCAGGCTGGTCTCAAACTCCTTACCTTGTGATCCACCCACCTCGCCCTCCCAAAGTGCTGGGATTACAGGTGTGAGCCACTGCACCCAGCCAAGAAAATACTTTTTCTTAAAAGATGCCAGGCAGGGCATGGTGGCTTAAGCCTATAATTCCAGCACTTTGAGAAGCCGAGGCGGGCAGATCACAAGGTCAAGAGATTGAGATCTCAAGAGCCGAGACTGCACCACTGCACGCCAGACTGGTGACAGAGTGAGACTCTGCCAACAAAAAAAAGGTGCCTATATAAGCCTCCCTGGCTATGGGGCTGGAGTCTCAGGCTTGGGAAACAAGGTATGTTTGTTGGCCTGATGTGATCTTCCCCAGAGAGGCTAAATTGAACCCCTCCAAGAATTTTGGGGATAACCGAGTAGTGTGGCCAGGTCATTTCGTTAATGCTATAGGAACCCTAATGCCTCCTGGGGAGAAATTCCGCAGCTGGGAGGGAAGGCGACAGTTGGGAAAGCCTTACTTTCTTTCTTTCTTTTTTTTTTTTTTTTTTTTGAGACAGAGTTTCGCTCTTGTTACCCAGGCTGGAGTGCAATGGCGCGATCTCGGCTCACCGCAACCTCCGCCTCCTGCGTTCAGGCAATTCTCCTGCCTCAGCCTCCTGAGTAGCTGGGACTACAGGCACGCACCACCATGCCCAGCTAATTTTTTGTATTTTTAGTAGAGACGGGGTTTCACCACGTTGACCAGGATAGTCTCGATCTCTTGACCTCGTGATCCACCCACCTCGGCCTCCCAAAGTGCTGGGATTACAGGCGTGAGCCCCCGCGCCCGGCTGGCCTTTCTTCTTTGGACCCAGTGTGTGCAGGGAGCTAGCTGGGTTGTTGCAGGAGCTAGGTCTGCGAGAATACTTTGTGGTCTCATGAACAAAACTTGTACTTACTGTACACGCAGGGGAAAGCCAGTTTTAAAACCTCACACATGGGCCAGGCGTGCTGGCTCATGCCTGTAATCCCAGCACTTTGAGAGGCTGAGGCAGGCAGATCATGAGGTCAGGAGATTGAGACCATCCTGGCCAACATGGTGAAACCCCGTCTCTACTAAAAATACAAAAAAAAATTAGCTGGGCGTGGTGACACATGCCTGTAGTTCCAGCTACTCGAGAGGCTGAGGCAGGAGAATTGCTTGAACCCAGGAGGCGGAGATTGCAGTGAGCAGAGATCGCACGACTGCACTACATCCTGGGTGACAGTGTGAGACTATCTCAAAAAGAAAAAGAATTTTAAAAACCTCACGCACTTCTATGGACTAGGGAAGGAAAGGCAGTAGACAGGGAGAAGATTCCATTCTCACTCCTCTGGCCACCCAAGTTCCCATTAAGACTGAAAGAGAATCTGAGGCACATAAGTAATGGATGCCCTTCTCTGCAGCAATTCCACATTTAGAAATACGCCGGAAGGGCCCGGCACAGTGGCTCACACTTGTAATCCCAGCACCTCGGGAGGCTGAGGCAGGAGGATCACCTGAGGTCAGGAGTTGGAGATCAGCCTGGCCAACATGGTAAAACCCCATCTCTACTAAAAATACAAAAATTAGCTGGGCGTGGTGCTGGGCACCTGTAATCTCAGCTATTCAGGAGGCTGAGGCAAGAGAATCACTTGAACTCCAGAGGAGGAGGGTGCAGTGAGCCAAGATCGCGCCACTGTACTACAGCCTGGGTGACAAGAGTAACACTTGGTCTCAGAAAAAAAAGAAAAAACGAAAAAGAAATACACCTGGGGGCAGCAGCGCATCCATCTGTGTCTCTGCGCGGGTCTCCTGGTCCCTCTGCCATCATGCCGATGTTCATTGTAAACACCAATGTGCCCCCGTGCCTCCGTGCCAGCCGGGTTCCTCCCCAAGTTCACCCAACAGCTGGCGCAGGCCACCAGCAAGCTGCCCAGTACATCACGGTGCACGTGGTCCTGGACCAGCTCAGGGCCTTCTGCGGCTCCAGCGAGCCATGGTGCTCTGCAGCCTGCAAATCCTCACGCAGAACTGCTCCTTACAGCAAGCTGCTGTGCCGCCTGCTGGCCGAACGCCTGCGCATCAGCCCGGACAGGGTCTACATCCACTAAGACACAAACGCGGCCATCGGGGGCTGGAACAACCCCACCTTCGCCTAAGAGCTGCGGCGCCCCACCCTGCGCTGTCTGCACTGGCCCAACCCGGAACCCACCGCACGCTGTGTTCTAGGCCCACCCACCTCCACCTTCTAGTTGGGAGAAATAAATGGTTTAGAGAATGTTTTTGCTTTCAAAAAAGAAAGAAAGAAAGAAACAAAGAAATACACCTGAAGAAGATAAAGAATCATGCAGAGGAGCACTGCCCAATAGAAATAACAGAAGCCAGGCATGGTGGCTCAAGCCCGTAATCAAAACACTTTGGGAGACTGAGGCAGGCGGCTTGTTTGAGCTCCAGCAACAAAACCTCATCTCTACCAAAAATATGAAAAAGTAGCCGAGCATGATGGCACATGCCTGTGGTCCCCACTACTCGAGAGGCTGAGGGGTGAGGATCGCTTGATCTGGGGAGGCAGAGGTTGCGGTGAGCTATGATTGCCTCACTACACTCCTTCCTGGGAGTTCTTTAGACTCTATCTTAAAAAAAGTAAATAAAAGAAACAGATGTACTACAGGGCTACATATGTACTTTTGAGTTTTTTTGTTGCCACATCTAAAAAGGTAAAAAGAAAGAATAAAATTAATCTGAATAACCCATTCTGTTTCAACAATATATCAAAAATATAATCATTTCAACTAGGGTTGCCAGATTTAGCAAAAAATACAGTGCTTCCCCCAGGCTGGAGTGCAGTGGCATGATCTCAGCTCACTGCAACCTCTACCTCCCAGGTTCAAGCGATTTTCTTGCCTCAGCCTCCAGAATAGCTGGGATTACAGGCACGTGCCAGCACACCCAGCTAATCTTTGTAGTTTTCGCAGAGACGGGCTTCGCCATGTTCACCAGGCTGATCTCAAACTCCTGACCTCAAGTAATCTGCCCACTTTGGCCTCCCAAAGTGCTGGGATTACAGGTGAGAGTCACCATGCCCAGCCTGTAATAAGTGTTTGAAATCTGCTACAGCACACTTTTTTCTTTTTCCTTTTTTTTTTTTTTTTTGAGACAGGGCCTCGCTCTGTAACCCAGAATGGAGTGCAATGGCGCAATCTCGGCTCACTGCAACCTCCACCTCCAGGGTTCAAGCAATTCTCCTGCCTCAGCCTCCCAAATAGCTGGGATTACAGGCATCTGCCACCACTTCTGGCTAATTTTTGTATTTTTAGTAGAGACGGGGTTTCACCATGGTGGTCAGGCTGGTCTCGAACTCTTGACCTCAGGTGATCCACTCACCTTGGCCTCGCAAAGTGCAGGGATTGCAGGCGTGAGCCACCCTCTTGGAGCTATCGAAGTAACAACTAATATTTGGAGCACACTAACCTGGGGCCAGCCCTTGTCTGAAGGGCTTTGCCTTATCTCATTTAGTCCTGACACCCACTGAAGAAAGTCTTGGTATAACCCATTTTTATAAACAAGGACAGTAAGGCTCAAGATGCTGTGTAACTTGTCCAAGGAAGTGCTGAAGCTGCATGGAGGCAGATGGATGGCAGAGAGAGGGCCTGATGCATGTGTATCCCACCCAAGGCCTCCTTTGGAAGCGTGTTCACCGCAACTGTTTTCTCTGGATTGTGTACTATGAGGTGAGTACTGGTTAAAAATTTGGCCTCTGCTACCAAAGTGACTGACCTTTGTGTACATGGCTGTCCTAACAAGTGACTTGCCTTTTGAAACCTCAGTTTCCTCATCTGTAAAATAAGAGTCACAGCTCTCTACCCCACAGAGTTGTTGAAGCATAAATGAGAGCTGTGGGGGTCCAGACAACAGCCAACTGCTCCTAAGAAATCCTCAGTGATAACAGCCATTATTCCTCAACCTCGGGTCCTGTCCTTTCCCATTTGATTAGACATTTTTTATCATATTTTATTATTATTTTTTTGAGACAGAGTCTCACTTTGGAGCCCAGACTGGAGTGCAGTGGTGCGATCTCTCCTGTCCCTCCTGAGTAGCTGGGACCAAATGCGTGCACTACTATGCTGGCAATTTTCATATTTTTAGTAGAGACAGGGTTTTGCCATGTTGGCCAGGCTGGTCTTGAACTCCTGACCTCAGGTGATCTGCCCTCGCCTCGGCTTCCTAGAGTGCTGAGGTTATGGTGTGAGCCACCATGCCCAACTGATTAGACATTTGTATACTGAGCATCAATCAGTTTTACACATAGAGAAAAAGTTCCTTTCAAAAGAGGATAAGAGAGCCATGAAGCAGCTAAAGGAAAAGAAAAAAGGAAGGGAAGAAGCAAGGGAGTGAGGGAAGGAGAGACAGAAAATCCACCTAACAACCGGGAAAGGGGAGGCATCAATACCCCCCAGTTTTCCAAGTGACCACCAGGAGGCACTGTTTGCAGTTCCCGCACCTAGGTAAAGCAATCCCCTTTTAAAAACAAAACACAGAACAAATCACCAAAATCCTTCACCTTAACTGGGGTGTCCTCACCTCAGGAGGTCCCACAGCCACCCAAAAAGCTGCTGACATTTGCCCTACAGGAAGTGGGATACGGCCTCCCACTGCAGCAGGCTGCATCTTACCTTTGGAGTCTTCTTTGGCCAAGTCACCACAGGGACCCCAGTGATGGCCAGACTAGGGTCATCATCCGCGTGCTCCTTCAGAACATTCTGTGGCCAAAGAAAGGATGCACATTAGCCCGGGAGAAGGAGTGGTCTCTGAAGGGGGCTGAAGTGTAGACATATTCCAGCAAGGATCACACTCCACAAAGTTAAAGTCTGCCCATGGCTCTACCATTACCCACCCATTCAATAGAAACCAAGTCACTAGAGTTCCCTGGGGCCCACAAAACACACATTGTCCCCCTCTACCCTCTACAAATTTTTCTAACAAAGCAAATCACATACTTCCCTGTGACTTCCACGTACATATCACCCACGATCACACTTATGACACCAAGCACTGGTCCATAGCATCGGGGACTCACACACAACTTTTTTTTTTTTTTTTTGAGACAGAGTCTTGCTCTGTCACCACAGCTGGAGTGTGGTGGTATGATCATAGCTTACTACATCCTCAACCACCTGGCTCAAGTGATCCTCATGCCTCAGCCTCCTGAATACCTGAGACCACAGGCACACGGCACCTTCCCTGGCTAGATTTTTTTTTTTGAGACAAAGTCTTACTCTGTAGAGCAGGCTGGAGTACAGCAGTACCATCTCAGCTCAAGCAACTTCTGCTTCCTGGGTTCAAGCCATTTCCCTGCCTCAGCCTCCTGAGTAGCTGTGACAGCAGGTGTGCACCATCACACCTGGCTAATTTTTGTACTTCTAGTAGAGATGGGGTTTTGCCACATTGGCCAGGCTGGTCTCCAACTCCTGGCCTCAAGTGACCCACCAGCCTCAGCCTCCAAAGTGCTGGGATTATAGGCATGAGCCACCATGCCTGGCCCTAATTTTTAAATTTTTTTGTGGAGACAGGGTATATGCCACGTTGCCCAAGCTTGTCTCAAACTCCCAGCCTTGAGGAATCCTCCCTCCTCAGCCTTCCAAAGTGCTGGGATTACAGGGGAAGGCCACTGTACCTCATTTAATTCCTACCAAGCACTCTTGGGGGGGGGGCACGCAGCTGGGTGGTGGCACTACTGACCCTCTAATGTTCACAAATTTAACTACATACTCAGGGGAACAAAACAACCGCCAGACCTGACCCCTTCACAGAGCCCACACTCCATCTTTGTCATCTTGCTACGTGTACCCTAATCCTGCTGCGTGGAGACGTGTCAGTGTTGTCTTTTGCAACTTGGGCCCTAAACACGAGAAGATGCTTGATCAGGTCTGACTGAGGATGGAGTTAAGTGGCCAAATGGTGGCAGAAAAATGGGCTGCATTAGACGTACTGCCAGGCCACGTGGCAATCTCCCATGGGGCACTGTCTTCCCTCCTCGGCGAGTCGTTGGAACGTTCTTCACAAGTAATTCTCACTCGAGCAGACCTTGGCCTTGTGTGGCTAGACTTCAGAACCTCATCCAGGTATAAGATGCTACTCAGCTGAATTATTTAACAGCAAATTATAGAGGAGGTGACCGAGGCTCAGAAAAGCTCACAGGACTTTAGTGCTGCCACACACTGTGAGGACGGACCCCCTGGACCCCACTCTGGCACCACACTTTCTGCCATGACCACCCACATAGGGTTTTGGGGTTTTTTTTGGCTACATCCACAGCACCCCATGAAAAAATGTGCTTAAGCACACAGACCTATCACTGGCCCTCTCTGATCCTGGACTGTGAATGACTGAATTGTACAAAAACATTCTTACAGGACACTAAACAGAATAAATCACAAAGAAGCACTTAGCAGGAAGAGGAGAAACGCTCAGGAGACAAATGAAGGGGAAGATTACTTTAGTTCACCCTCCCTAATCCACTTCACTGGAAACGACTCCCGCTCACTTCTAACTTTACTCTGCTTGTTGAGCTACTTCCTTTTATTCTTTCTTTTTTTTTTGGTAGAGACAGAGTGTGACTGTGTCACCCAGGCTGAAGTGCAAGGGTGCAATCTGAACTCTGTAGCCTCAAACTCCTGGGGTCAAGCGATCCTCCCACCTCAGCCTCCCCAGTAGCTGGGACGACAGATACGTACCACCACACCTGGCTAATTGTATTATTTGTACAGGTGGGGTCTCACCATGTTGCCCAGAGTGGTCTTGAATTCCTGGGCTCAAGTAAAACACCCGCCTCAGCCTCTAAAAGTGCTGGGATTGCAGGTGAGAGCCTTCTAAAGCGCTGGGATTGCAGGTGAGAGCCTTCTAAAGCGCTGGGATTGCAGGTGAGAGCCTTCTAAAGCGCTGGGATTGCAGGTGCGAGCCTTCTAAAGCGCTGGGATTGCAGGTGCGAGCCTTCTAAAGCGCTGGGATTGCAGGTGCGAGCCTTCTAAAGCGCTGGGATTGCAGGTGCGAGCCTTCTAAAGCGCTGGGATTGCAGGTGCGAGCCTTCTAAAGCGCTGGGATTGCAGGTGAGAGCCTTCTAAAGCGCTGGGATTGCAGGTGCGAGCCTTCTAAAGCGCTGGGATTGCAGGTGTGAGCTACTGCAGGCCTGTCCTACCTTCCCGATCATAATTTGCCTGCATGATTTTTTCTTTTTTTGCGTGATTTTTCAAGATGTGCCTGTTAACCTGAAGAACTCCCTCCTTGCCCCACAGGAAGCAGCAAACAGCACAGTGGTCAAGAGTGTTAGCTCTAGAAGTGGTTCCAGGGGTTCAAACCTCATCCCCATCACATACCACTTCCCCAGAGTCCCAGAGTCAATGCCAATCACTCCTAAATGCTATTTATGAAGTGTCTTCCTTCACTACTGTATCCCCAAAGCCTCACATAATGACCAACCTAGAGTCAGCTTCCAATAAACAAAATTGGTTTTGGGTGTGTGTGTGTGTTTTTGGTTTGTTACTGTGTCGCCCAGGTTGCAGTGCAGTGGCACGATCTCGGCTCACCATAACCTCCGCCTCCCAGATTCAAGCGATTCTCCTGCCTCAGCCTCCTGAGTAGCTGGGATTTCAGGCATGCGCCACTACGTCTGGCTAATTTTTGTTATTTTTAGTAGACACGGTGCTTCACCATGTTGCCCAAGCTGGCCTCACGTGATCCACCCGCCTCGGCCTCCCAAAGTGCTGGAATTACAGGGGTCAGCCACTGTGCCTGGCCTCAAAGATTTTTGTTTGTTTGATTTTGCACTCAGCAAATGATTCGGTTCCAATGCAAAAGTTTTCATAAAGTAAAGCCACAAATACCAAAAGAGGAACAGTCTAAAAAACGCCTAACCAGGTCTCCTCAACACTGTCAAGGTCATCAAAACAAGGGAAGTCTAAGAAACTAAGAGAAGACTAAGGAGACTGAACGTGATATTGTATCTTAGGTGGGACCCTAGAACAGAAAAAAAACGGAGGTAAAAATGGTATGGGCCCGCCGCAGTGGCTCACACCTATAATCCCAGCACTTTGGGAGGCCGAGGCGGGCAGATCACGAAGTCAGGAGTTCAAGACCAGCCTGGCCAATATGGTAAAACTCGTCTCTCCTAAAAATACAAAAATTAGCCGGGCATGGTAGCATACATACGCCTGTAGTCCCAGCTACTCAGAAGGCTGAGGCAGGAGAATTGCTTGAACCAGGAGGCACAGGTTGCAGTGAGCAGAGATCCCACCACTGTACTCCAGCCTGAGGAACAGGTTTTATATATATTTATATATAGTCTTTAGTTATAATACATTCTCAGTATTGGTTTATTCATTGTAACAAACATACTATACAAATATAAGACATTAATAAAAGGAGGAAACTAGGCCTGAGGGGTATATATGGAAATTCTCTGTACTATCTGCTAAATTTTTCTGTAAATCTAAAATTATTCTTAAAAATAATTTATTAAGGCTGGGTGCAGCGGCTCATGCCTGTAATCCTAGCACTTTGGAAGACTGAGGTGGGTGGATCACCTGAGGTCAGGAGTTCAAGACCAGCCTGACCAGCATGGTGAAACCCCCTACTAAAAAAAAAACAAAACAGTCTATTAAAAATATATTTATATACATTTTGAAGCAGGGTCTATCTCTGTCACCTGGGCTAGAGTGCATGGTACCATCATGGCTCAAGTGATCTTTCCGCATTAGCCTCCCTAGTAACAGGGACTACAGGTGCCCACCACCACACCCAGCTAATTTTTGGTAGAGATGGGATCTCATGTGGCCCAGGCTGATCTCAAACTCTTGGCCTCAAGCAATCAGCCCACCTCAGCCTCCCAAAGTGATGGGATTACAAGCGTGAGCCATTGCGCCCAGCCTGGCATTTTTGAAAAGTAATAAATAGGCCGGGTTCAGTGGCTCATACCTGTAATCCCAGCACTTTGGAAGGCCAAGGCAGGGGGATCATGAGGTCAAGAGTCCAAGACCAGCCTGATGGTGAAACCCCGTTTCTACTAAAAATACAAAAATTAGCCAGGCATGGTGGCGAATGTCTGCAATCCCAGCTACTCAGGAAGCTGAGGTACAAGAATTGCTTGAACCCAGGAAGCGGAGGTTGCAGTGAGCCAAGATCATGCCACTGCACTCCAGCCTGGGCGATGGATCGAGACTCTGCCTCAAAAAAAAAAAAGAAAAGGAACAATAATTTTAAATTATTTAAAGTTATTGGAGTACAGTGACAGTGACTCATGCCTGTAATCTCAGCACGCTGGGAAGCCGAGATGGCTGGATCACTTGAGCACAGGAGTTCGAGACCAGCCTGGGCAAGAGTGAGACTCCATTTCTACAAAACAAACAAACAATTAGCCAGATGTGGTGGCGCGTGTCTGTAGTCTCAGCTACCTGGGAGACTGAGGTAGAAGGATCACCTGAGCCCAGGAGGTCAAGGCTGCAGTGAGCAGAGATCATGCCACAACACTCCAACCTGGGTGACAGACAGACATTGTCTCAAAAATAAATAATAAATAAATAAACTACCAATCAGATAGTAGTAACAGCTACAGGAAGGCAAAACAAGATTCTCAGGCTGTCAATTTTCCTAATATGCACACGAGTTATTTATTTATTTATTTATTTTCTGAGACAGAGTCTTACTCTTGTCACCCAGGCCGGGGTGCAATGGTGCGATCTTGGCTCACTGCAACCACCACCTCCTGAGTTTTTCATTTAAAAAATTTTTTTCTGAAATGGATTCTCTATTGCCTAGGCTGAGTGCAGTGGCATTATCATGGCTCACTGCAGCCTCAACCTACTGGGCTCAAGAGATCCCCCACCCCTGTCCCCTCCTGAGTAATTGGGACTGTAGGCATGCACCACCACACTCGGCTAATTTTTGATTTTTTGAACCTGGGAGGCAGAGGGTGTAGTGAGCCAAGGCCACGCCACTGCACTCCAGTCTGAGATACAGAATGAGACTTTGTCTCGAAGTAAAGAAAGTTTCCCTCTATGTAAAAAATCCTTAAGAACAAATGGGCTTTCCAGACATATGCCCCATGTTTAGCCGGAGGCTTCCATTCCTTCTTGCAAGTGGGCCCCAAATGGCTGGGGGAGAAGACCATCACTTCCATGGCACGTTTCAGCTGCTTAGTCCCATCCCAAACTCTAGGACTGGGCAACACATTCAAGATGTCACCAGACTAGGACAATAGGGAATGGTGAGACCTATGACAAACTGGAGAACACACGTTCCATTTTAAAAGGGTGAGCCAGGCCCAGGAACTCATGCCTGTAATCCCAGCACTATGGGAGGCCGAGGCAGGTGGATCACCTGAGGTTGGGAGTTCAAGACCAGCCTGACCAAACATGGAGAAACCCTGCCTCTACTAAAAATGCAAAATTAGCCAGCTGTGGTGGCGCATGCCTATAATTCCAGCTACTCGGAAGGCTGAGACAGGAGAATCACTTGAACCGAGGAGGAGGAGGTTGTGGTGAGCCAAGATCGTGCCTTGACAATAAGAGCAAAACTCCGTCTCAAAAACCAAAAGGGCGTGTGCAGCCCAATTCCAACTTCCCTCCTATGGGGTGAAAGGCCCACCAGATCTTCAATTTTCCAGAAGAAATCAAAGATGCAGTTTTATTTGAACTCTTTGCATTTGTAAATGTTAGCATCTAACTGAAACTGTGTTAAAAAACCCACTGTGAGTGAAACATCTGTGTGCTGGTGTGTGGCCCATGGGCCACCAATTTGCAGACATGGCTTTGCATCTGACTGAAAATAATGCCCACCCCCCTTTGTTTTCTTTCAGTTCTTAAATGTCTCATGATTTCTTTCCATTTCAGTATCAGATCTGGAGTCTAACTCACAAGTATTGAGGTAGAGGCCTCGTTAAAGGGATATTTAGTTACAAAAAGTTATTACTGCAGTTCTAAGTAATAGATATAATGAATAAATTCATAATAATAAATAATACATTTTTTAAAGACAAGGTCTTACTCTGTTGCCCAGGCTTGAGGCGGTGGTTAGCTGGGACGACAAGAGTGCACCACCATGCCCAACTAACTTTTTTATTTTTTAGTAGAAGCAGGGTCTTGCTATGTTGCCCCAGCTGGTCTCAAATTCCTACAGTCAAGTGATCCTCTCACCTTGGTGTCCTAAAGTACTGGAATTACAGGCATGAGCCTCCATACTCAGTCAATAAATGTTTAAATTAAAATTGCTCTTGGTCAGCCTGGGCAACATAGTGAGACCCCATCTCTACAAAAAATTTA
Source organism: Callithrix jacchus (assembly GCF_049354715.1). Taxonomy (NCBI): domain Eukaryota; kingdom Metazoa; phylum Chordata; class Mammalia; order Primates; family Cebidae; genus Callithrix; species Callithrix jacchus. Next base: position 124,721,304 of record NC_133510.1, read on the forward strand.
AAAATGAGCTGGGTGTGGGGCACCTGTCGTCCTAGTTTCGTGAGGAGATTGAGGTGGGAGGACTGCTTGAGCCCAGGAGTTCAAGGCTGCAGTGAGCTATGATCACATCACTACACTCCAACTTGGCCCAAAGAGTGAGATTCTGTCTCTAAATAATAATGGCTGGTGCAGTGGCTCACACCCATAATCCCATCACTCTTGAGAGGCCGAGGTGGGTGAATCACCTCAGGTCAGGAGTTCAAAACCAGCCTGGCCAACGTGGTGAAACCCCATCTCTACTAGAAACACAAAAAAATAAGCCAGGCGTGGTGGCTGTAGTGTCACCTGTTCGGGAGGCTAAGGCAGGAGAATCACTTGAACCTGGGAAGCAGAGGCTACAGTGAGCCGAGATCACACCACTGCACTCCAGCCTGGGCGACAGAAACAAAACTCCATTTCAAAAAAAAATTACTTAATAATAATTAAAAATAAAAAGAATTTATGACAGAATATGTTAGCAAAAAGAAAAAAATAATTTTCCCCAAGTGCCCTGAGCCCAGGATCTCACACTGATATACCTCCCAAGTACCCCTCTGTGTGTAACCCCCTGTGGCCACCAGGGGGCGCCCTGGGCTCTGTCCCTCAGGGAAGAATTTTTATTTGTATATGACAGGCTGGGCCGGGGAGGAGATTATTCTAATTGGAGATTTCATCTCTGAGAAATAGGTTGTGCTGGAGGGAATCATCTCACTGCTTCCCTAGGCCCTGCTTGAATTTATACACTCCCTGGGGCTCTCGGAAGCACAGATACAAGGAAGGCTGGCTGCCGTCACCAGCTCAGCTGCCTAAGGGAAACACCCTACACGCCTCCCACCTCCGAAAGCCCAGGGCAGGCTTTTGAAGAGAAAGATCCAACCGCGGGACCCTTTCTGCTGGAAACCACCCTGTGTTCGCCCTAACGAGATAATCACACACAACGGATCGCTGTGCCCCTTATGCCAACTTCTCTCAAAGAGCTTAAGTAGTTAACAATGGATTCAGGCCCCACAGCACCCTAGGGTGAGGCATTAATAGTCAGAACCTCCCTCTATGCCCTGACTAAAAATATCCTACTGTGAAAATAAGGCCGATGGCCAGGTTTGGTGGCTCATGCCTGTAATCCCAGCACTTTGGGAGGCTGAGGTGGACGGTTCACGAGGCCAAAGGATAAAGACCATCCTGGCCAATATGATGAAACCCAGTCTCCACTAAAAATACAAAACCTTAGCTGGGCATGCTGGCACGTGCCTGTAATCCCAGCTACTCGGGAGGCTAAGGCAGGAGAATCACTTGAACCTGGGAGGCACAGGTTGCAGTGAACTAGATGGTGCTACTACTGCACTCCGGCCTGGCGACAGAGCAAGACTCCATCTCAAGAAACAAAAGCAAAAAGAAAAAAAGAAAAAGAAAAGAAGGCAGAGGCAGACATCAGGGAAGAATCACCATTCACCAGCTGGCAAAAGGGAGGTGCAGTTTGGGGGCCTTCTGCTCTGGGGAACCTGCGGCCTCTGAGGTCTCCCAAAATCCCTCCCTTCATCCCAGCCCAACTGTCTTACCCCTGTCTGTGAAAACCCATCTGAAGTAGCTTGAATTATGTCCCAAAAGGTCTATGTTCAGGCTTGGCACGATGACTCCCACCTGTAATCCCAACATGTTGGGAGGCTGAGGCAGTAGATCACTGGAGGCAGAGTTCAAGACCAGCCTGACCAACATGGTGAGACCCTGTCTCTACTGAAAATACAAGAATTAGCCATGCATGGTGGCATGTGTCTGCAGTCACAGCTACTCAGGCGGCTGAGGCAGGAGAAATGCTTGAACCCAGGAGGCAGGTGATGCAGTGAGCCAAGATCCCACCACTGCACTCCAGCCTGGGCAATAGAGCCAGACTCCACCTCAAAAAAAAAAAATTTTTTTTTCAAGGTGAAATAATCCTGAATTTACGGTAGGTCCTAAATCCAATGTCTAGTGTCTTTGTAAGAAGAGAGATTTGAACACGAAGAAGAAATCCACAGGAAGATGAAGGAAGAGACTGCAGTGAGGCAGCCACAGCCAGGGAAACAGGAGCTGCCAGAAACCAGAGAGGCAAGGAGGATTCTCTCCCAGAGGCTCTGACGGGGGCACAGCCCCGCCAACTCTTTTATTTCAGACTTCTGGCCCCCAGGACTATTAAATAACATACTTGGTTTTTTGTTTTTGTTTTTTGTTTTGTTTTTGAGACAGAGTCTCGCTCTGTCACCCAGGCTGGAGTGCAGTGGCACGATATTGGCTCACTGAAACCTCTGCCTCTTGGATTCAAGCGATTCTCTTGCCTCAGCCTCCCGAGTAGCTGGGACTCCAGGCAGCGTGACCACCATGCCTGGCTGATTTTTTTTTTGTAATTTTATTAGAGACGGAGTTTCACCATATCGGCCAAGCTGGTCTTCAACTCCTGACCTCAAGTGATCCACCCACCTCAGCCTCCCAAAGTGCTGGGATTACAGGCACCAGCCACCATGCTTGAATAATTTTTTGTATTCTTAGTAGAGATGAGATTTCACTATGTTGGCCAGGCTGATCTCAAACTCCTGACCTCATGATCTGCCTGCCTTGGCCTCACAAAGTGTTGGGTTTACAGCACAATCTTGGCTCACTGCAACTTCCACCTCCTGGGTTCAAGCAATTCTCTAGCCTCAGCCTTCCAAGTAGCTGGGATTACAGGTGCCCGCCACCATGCCCAGCTAATTTTTGTATTTGTAGTATAGAGAAGGTTTCACTGATTGGTCAGGTTGGTCTTGATGGTCTTGAACTCCTGACCTCAGGTGATCTGCCCACCTTGGCCTCAGTAAGTGCTGAGACTTCAGGTGTGAACCACGGCACTCAACCACAGGCTAGTTGTTTTAAGCCACCCAGTTTGTGGCAATTTGCTATGGCAGCCACAGGAAACAGACACATGGCCTCTGCCATAGTGCATAGTGGCTGAAAGTTCGTTGGCGATATGACTTGGGGCAAGTCACCGTGTCACTAGCAGTCTAGGTTTCCCTATATAAAATAATGGGGAGGCCAGGTGCGATGGCTCACACCTGTAATCCCAGCACTTTGGGAAGCTGAGGACGGAGGATCACTTGAGGTCAGGAGTTCAAGACCAGCCTGGCCAACATGGTGAAACCCTGTCTTTACTAAAATTACAAAAATTAACCCAGCATGGTGGCAGATGCCTAAAATCTCAGCTACTTGGGAGGCTGAGGCAGGAGAATCTCCTGAACCTGGGAGGTGGAAGATGCATTGAGCCGAGACTGCATCTCTGTACTCTAGCCTGGGCGACAGTGAGAAACTCCGTCTCAAAAATCATCATCATCATCATCATCATCATGGAATAAGAACACTCCCCAACTTGCCAGGTTGTGGTGAGTACCCTGATGCCGGAAGGGGGCGTGGCCCGTGGTAAATGCCCCACACATGTTGATTGGTTCCCTCCTGCCTTATCTCCTGTTAGGATGCACTGCCCCCATCCTGTTTGCAGAATGCATGCATTTAACAAGTTCTAAGCCAGGAAAAATTTAAAACTTTATTTACTTGGAAGAGAAGCTTAGAATGTGATTTAGCTGCATAGCTAGCATGGATAATAGATGTGATTCAGAAGCCCAAATTTAACCTTAGGCCATGAAAAGCCCTAAGTGGCATGCCTCAGCCTGCCCATTTTTCAGGTGTAGGGTTTGCCCAGATGTCCAGAGCTGAGCTGCCTGGTTCCTCTCTGCTCTCCTGTGTTCTCCTGTGATATGAGCAGGAGAGATGAGAATACATGGCTTGCGTTGGTCTAATGCTGGGAGCTCCTTAGGCCAGAGGCCCCTTGCGGCAACCCTCTCTCCCCTACTGCCCAACAATCTCACCAGCCTCAGGGCTCAGCATTAACGTGGCCTCCAACAGAAGCCTCAGTCCTAGCTGGAGGCCTGGCCCCTTGGGCTGGGCTGAATCAGGCCCTGTTCTGGGCTCGGGTCACGTTCAGGGTACGACCAGGCTGTAGCCCTGCCTCTGGCTTCCCGCCTTTTGGATTCTGTGAAGCAGGAGAGAGTGTGGTGATTTGATTTTTTTTGAGATGGAGTCTCACTCTGTCACCCAGGTTGGAGGCCAGCGGCGTGATCTCAGCTCACTGCAACCTCTGCCTCCAGGGTTCAAGCGATTCCCCCCGACCTCAGCCTTCCAAGTAGCTGGGTTACAGGCCCACACCACCACGCCCAGATAATCTTTTTGTATTTTTAGTAGAGATGTGGTTCACCATGTTGACCAGGCTGGTCTTGAACTCCCGACCTTGTGATCCGCCCACCTCAGCCTCCCAAAGCGCCGGTCAGCCCGGCTGAGAGTGTGATGATTTTAAAAAGCCAACCGTTGGGCTGGGCGCGGGAGTCTGAGGCAGGAGAATTTCTTGAACCCAGGAGGCGGAGGTTGCGGTGAGCTGAGATCGTGCCATTGCACTCCAGCCTGGGTAACAAGAGCAAAACTCCATCTCAAAAATAAATAAATAATAAAAAGCCAACCGTGCCGGTAATCCTGACTTTACACCTCATTGTCCTGCAAGCCAGTAAGACCCAGGAGAGGCCATGTCAATGAGCAAGTGTGTTCCAGGGTGGGGAACTGACGACCCCAAGAGAAAAAAGCAGTTCACACCGTCCACGGTCACGGGTTTCACAGGCTTGCACATTGGATCCTGCACTGGCCTGTTTTCATTCTGTGGTGTCTGAAATTTTCGGCTCTAGTTTACTGAGCTCTTAAAGGCTCTGTGCTAAGGTGTCAGCTCACTGAGTCCTCATGAACACGACGCTGTATTCCAACCACTCCGTGTTACTGCATTCCCCAAGAGCATTCAGCTGGCTAACAGATGGCACAGGGATTCAGTCTGATCCAGAACTTTTGGTCTTCAAATAACACCTGGACACAGAGTGGTGCACACCTGTAATCCCAGCACTTTGGGAGGTCGAGACAGGCAGATCACTTGAGGCCAGGTGTTGGAGACCAGCCTGGCCAACACGGCAAAATCCTACCTCTACTAAAATATAAAAATGCCGGGTGTGGTGGCAGGTGCCTGTAGTCCCAGCTACTCGGGAGGCTGAGGCAGGAGAATCACTTGAACCCAGGAGGTGGAGGTCGCAACGAGCCAAGATCACACCACTGCATTTCAGCCTGGGCAATGGAGAGAGACTCTGACTCAAAAAAAAAAAAAAAGATATCACCTGGCTGAACACAATGGTTCATTCCTGTAATCCCAGCACTTTGAGAGGCCGAGATGGATGGAGTCCATGAGCTAGAGACTAGCCTGGGCAACATAACAAGACTCCCATCTCTACAAAATATAAAAAACTAAATGAACTGACCAGGTATTGCATGTCTGTAGCCCCAACTACTTCGATCACTGAGCCCAGAAGGTTGAGGCTATGGAGAACTGTGATTGTGCCACTGCACTCTGGCCTGGGCGACAGAGCAACATTCTGTCTTGAAAAAAATCAATAAATAAAAATTAATAAAGGAAATCGGTTTTTTTAATAGGTTTTTGGGGGTTTGAGATGCAGCTTTGCTCTTGTCACCCAGGCTAGAGTGCAATGGCGCAATCTCAACTCACTGCAACCTTCACTTGCCTGGTTCAAGCGATTCTCCTGCCTCAGCCTCCCTAGTAGCTGGGACTACAGGCGTGCACCAACACATCCAGCTAACTTTTATATTTTCAGAAGAAATGGGGTATTGCCATGTTGGCCAAGCTAGTCTCGAACTCCTGACCTCTGGAGATCTGCCTACCTTTTGGCCTCCCAACGTACTGGGATTACAGGCGTGAGCCACCGTGCCCGGCCTGTAGTGTTTTTTTGTAAGACAGGGTCTCGCTCTGTCACCAGGACGGGAGTACAGTGGTACAGTCATAGCTCACTGCAGCCTCAAACTCCTAGGCTCAGTCAATCCTCCTGCATCAGTCTTCCAAGTAGCTGGGACCACAGGTGCATGCCTACACCTGGCTAATTTTATTCTTTTTTTTTTTTTTTTCCGTAGAGTCAGTGTCTTGTTAGGTTGCCCAGGCTGGCTTAAACTCCTGGCTTAAACTCCTGGCTGGGCCACCCTCCTACTTTGGCCTCCCAAAGTGCTGGGATTACAGGAGCGAGTCACTGCGCCCAGCCTAAGCGCCCAGCCTAAACAGGAATCTTTAACCTGGAGGAGGGATGAGGGGGCTGCTGACAGAGAGGCAGGGGAAAGGAAAGAGAAGGGGCAGGGGAAGTGTGGGAAGCGGGCCACAGCCCGTCTGGCTCACCTTTGGCTGTAACCTATGTTCATAACTTCATTGTTCCTTAAAGTAATTCAATGACATGGGTCCCTGCTTCTGTGCTCATATCACAGTGAGGACACTGCGGTTTCACTGAAGGGTAAGCGCTTCAGAATGGCCAAAGAATCACAGAATCTGGTCCCCAGAAGGGCAAAGCACATCCCGTTTTACATACAGGTAAACCGAAAGGTGGACTGGCTTGGCCAAGGCCACACAGTGAGTAGTAAGAGCAGAAACCAAACTCCAGGGTCTCCAGTGTCCTGAGTTCTTGTCCTTCCCATCTCATACAGCCCAATGTCTTGGCACCTCCATCACAGTAAGTGTCTATATTCATTTATCATTTATTTTGAGACAGGGTCTCTAATGCAATCACAGCTCACTGTAGCCTCCACCTGCTGGGCTCAAGCGATCTTCCTGCCTCAGCCCTCTAAGGCTGTAGAGTCTCCCAGGAAGAGATGCACACCACTCTACCTGGCTAATGCATTTTTTTTCTGGTGCCGTGACTCAGATCTGAACAATATTTTATTTTTTAAAGAGATAGGATCTTGCTATGTTGCCAAAGTCAGTCTCAAACTCCTGGGCTTAACCATGGTCTGCCAAAGTGCTGGCATTATAGGTGTAAGCAACGTAGCAAGAGGTAGTCTCTACAAAATGATTTAAAAATTAGGCAGGCCGGGCATGGTGGCTCACACCTATAATCCCAGCATTTTGGGAAGCTGAGGCAGGTGGATCATGAGGTCAGGAGTTCAAGACCAGCCAGGTAAACATGGTGAAACCCCATCTCCACTAAAAACAGAAATATTAGCCAGGCATGGTAGCAGGCACCTGTAATCCCAGCTACTCAGGAGGCTGAAGCAGAGAATTGCTTGAACCCAAGATGTGGAGGTTGCAGTGAGCTGAGATCATGCCACTACACTCCAGCCTGGGCAACAGAGAGAGACTCAATCTAAAAAAAAAAAAAAAAAAGATTAGCTGAGAGAGGTGGCATACACCTGTAGTCCCAGATACTTGGGAGGCTGAGATGGGAGGACTGCTTGAGCCTGGGAGGCTGAGGCTGCAGTGAGCTATAATTGTGCCATTGCATTCCAGACTGGGTTACAGAGACCCCCTTGTCTCAAAAAAAAAAAAAACCCTACATTACAATGAAATATCCAGAATAAGTAAATCCACAGGACAGAAAGCAGATTGACAGTGAAGAGGATATGAGATGTGGCCGCTCTTAGGTATGGGACTGGCCGCTCTTAGGTAGTTGGACAAGACTGTGAATTGCTTGCTAGGCACAGTGGCTCATGCCTGTAATCCCAGCATTTTGGGAGCGGAGGCAAGATGTTCACCTGAGGCCAGGTGTGGTGGTGCATGCCTGTGGTCCCAGCTACTCAGAAGGCAGAGGTAGGAGAATCACTTGAACCCAGGAGGCAGAGGTTGCAGTGAACCAAGATCATGTCACTGCCAGCCTGGGAGACAGAGCAAGACCCTGTCTCAAAAAAAAAAAAAAAAATTAGTGACACATGGGATTTTAGTGGTGGGGACCGGAGCATAAGGGGTCAGCTGTTAATTACATCCTGCTGGTTGTAGCCATTCAGGAACATGAGCCACGAGACCTAGGATATTTTATTTTATTCATTTTTGTTTATTTATTCTTTTGAGACAGGGTCTCATTGTGTTGCCCAGGCTGAAGTGCAGTGGTGCAATCTCAGCTCAATGCAACCTCCACCTCCCAGGTTCAAGTGATTCTCCCAGCTTGGCCTCCCAAGTAGCTGGGATGACAGGCGCCCGCCATCAAGCCTGGCTGATTTTTGTATTTTTTGGTAGAGATGGAGTTTCACCATGTTGGCCAGGCTGGATTCGAACTCCTGACCTCAACTGATCCGCCCGCCTCGGCCTCCCAAATGTAATGTAAGTAAATGTAATGTAAGTGCTGGCATTACAGGCAGGAGCCACTGTGCCTGGCCAAGCCAGGATATTTTATAAGAGGCTCCAGATTTGTTTAATGTTGGAAATTAATTACCAAAATCCATTTAATCCTATGCAGGCCGAATGTGATGCCTGGAGGCTGGAGTGGCCCAGGGGCTGCCGATTTGTGCCCTTCATCCCAGCTGCATGATTTGTAAATAAAACCCATGCAGTCACCTCCATATCTTCTTTTTTTTTTTGAGACGGAGTTTTCGCTGTTGTTACCCAGGCTGGAGTGCAATGGCACGATCTCGGCTCACCACAACCTCCGCCTCCTGGGTTCAAACAATTCTCCTGCCTCAGCCTCCCAAGTAGCTGGGATTACAGGCACGCACCACCATGTCCAGCTAATTTTTTTTGTATTTTTAGTAGAGACAGGGTTTCACCATGTGGACCAGGATGGTCTCAATCTCTTGACCTCGTGATCTACCCACCTCGGCCTCCCAAAGTGCTGGGATTATAGGCGTGAGCCACTGCGCCCGGCATGACCTCCATATCTTCGAACTAAATTTGGGATGGCCTCTTGAGATGGAAGAAAATCACTTTCTCTACAGCCACCAAAAAAGCGGCACACAGACCCTCCCACTGACCAGCAGGCATACCCCAGAGCTAGTTACTTAACCTCTCGGTGCCTCAATTTACTCATCTGTAAAATAGGGATAGTAAAAGTACTGCAAAGAACTGTTGGAAGGTTCAGATGAGTTTATGCAAGGAAAACACCTCCAATAGCACCAAGTCATGGAGATGCATCATTTCATATTTTCACAAGCTGCCCATGATCCCCCTGTGGGGCAGGAGGAGGTCTGGGCTGCTTGCTCTTTGTCTAAACTGCTACCCCAGGCCTCCTCCACATCATCAAAGGGTCTAGGACAAGCCTAGCCTCAGGCCAATCAGGTAGGTAGAGGTGAAGGACAGGAGGAGCCGAGTTTCATCCCTAGGAGGACGTCTGTTCCCAGAACCAGCAACACCAAACAGAAATAGATCAGAGACACAAAGATGCTTTTAAAGGAAAAAACAGCCCGGCCAGGCACAGTGGCTCATGCCTGTAACCCCAGCATCTTGGGAAACTGCGGTGGGAGAATCGCTTGAGCCCAGTAGTCTGAGACCAAGCAGGGCAACGTAGTGAGACCCCATTTCTACAAATTAAAAATCGGCCAGGTATGGTGGCATGCACCTGTAGTCCCAGCTACTTGGGAGGCTGCAGTGAGCCAAGCTCACGCCACCGTACTCCAGCCTATGCAACAGAGTAACACTCTGTCTTGACGGTACAAAATAAAAAATAAGGCCAGGCATGGTGGCTCACACCTGTAATCCCAGCATTTTGGGAGACCGAGGTGGGCAAATCACAAGGTCAAGAGATTGAAACCATCCTGGCCAACCTGATGAAACCCCGTCTCTACTAAAAGTACAAAAATTAGCTGGGTATGATGATGCGTGCCTGTAGTCCCAGCTACCTGGGAAGCTGAGGCAGGAGAATCACCTGAACCTGGGAGTCGGAGGTTGTAGTGAGCCAAGATCACACCACTGCATTCCAACCTGGTGACAGAGCAAGACTCATCAAAAATTAATTAATTAATTAATTAATTAAAGTAAAAAAGACTTTCCAAAAGCATGGAAAGACATTTCTTCTTCAGATTAGTATACTTGCTTTGGGTTTTTTTCAGGCAGAGTCTTGCTCTGTTGCACAGACTGGAGTGCAGTGTAAGATCACGGCTCACTACAGCAGTTACCTCCTGCATACCTGGGACTATAGGCACAGGTCATCATGCCTGGCTAAAATTTTGTATTTTTTGTAGAGATGGGGTCTCCCTGTGTTGACCAGGCTGGGCTCAAAACTCCTGGCCTCAAATGATCCGTCCACCTCAGCCTCCCAAAGTGCTGGGATTACAGGCATGAGCCATCGTGCCCAGACTGAGCCATCATGCCCAGACTGAACCCAGTGAATTTTAACATAGCTATACAGCAGGCCCAACACAATGTTTCCTACACAAATACAGTCAACAAATGAACTACCAATCCTGAGTACTTTGCAGCTGAAGAAGAAACTTCAATTCAGTTTCCAACCCCAGGAGGCAGCTAACTGGGTTCCTGGGGGCATCGGACACTGGAGAAGGTAGCCCAAATGCCTCTGAGGCCTCAACCAAAAGGCCTTACGAATGCTGAGACAAAAGGCAGTTCCATGCAATGGCAGACACACAGCTCTGCAGTCACCCCTGGGTCCTCATCCCAGCTCCACCATCCACCTGCTGTGTGACCTCAGGCATACCCCTTACCCTCTCTGATTCCACTTCCTCATCCATTCAGTGCACATTATAATGAAGACGTCCAAATGGCACGCAGCTACGTGGTGCCCCTTAACCTGGTTGGCCAGGTCAAGGACTGTGGGGCTACACGACCTGCTCATGTGAAACTGATGCATACTTCATGAACGCTGGCCCAGGACAGCGAGGCTTCCTCCCAAGGTGGGAGGGGTCTGTCCCTCGAACCCAGTGACAGCAACTGCTGCACACATCATACTTGCTGGTGGGGCCTCAGGTTTCCCATAAGTGCCGAGAAAAAAACTTATCAGCCACAGAGTGAGCTTCCAAAAGGGGTCCTCTGCAGCTCTTTTTTTTGAGACAGAGTCTCGCTCTGTCACCAGGCTGGAGTGCAGTGGTGCAATCTCAGCTCACTGCAACCTCCGCCTCCCAGGTTCAAGTGATTCTCCTGCCTCAGCCTCCTGAGTAGCTGGGACTACAGATGTGTGCCACCACACCCAGCTAATTTTTTTTTTTTTTTTTAGTAGTAATGAGGTTTCACCATGTTGGCCAGGCTGGTCTTGAACTCCTAACTGCAAGTGATCTGCCCACCTTAGCCTCCCAACGTGTTGGGATTACAGGTGTGCGTCACCACGCTCGGCCCTCTGCAGCTCTTAATGGTGGCTTCTGCTTGGACACCCTTCCTAGGCTTTCATGGACCAAGGCCCCCAGGAGCCCCCTCCCATCATCCACCCAGATGCTCAGAGTAATCTGCACAGAACCACCCTGAGCTGAGTTGCACCTGTCACACTGAACACAGGACCTGCCCAGCCCTCCTCGGCCGCCCAGCCCCAGATGCCATTCCTGCCCACCTTCACACCCTCCAGGAGTGCCTGGGGGTCCTCGATGCCCTCGGGGACGCACTTCTTGTTCTCTGGGAGGGATTCCAGTTTCTCCACCAGAGCTTTCAGGCCCTTCAGTTCAAACTCGGTGAGATGGGTCCACTTGGCAGCGGCCTCCGCGGCGGGAGAGCCAGTGGGCGTCTTGGGGTAGTCCACGGGCAGTGTGGTGGACTTGACACTCTCCTCCGACTCGTTGGACAAAGTCCTTTTGAGGAACCGCAGGGCAGGCGCTTTGGGCTTCTTCCCGGGGGCCTCCTGGTCCTCGGAGGGCGTGCTGGTGGGTGAGGCGGAGCCCTCGGTAGGTGGCTTGGGCGTCCTGTCCCTGCCCTCGCCCTCCTCGTCCTTCTCCTCCTCCTCCTGAGGCTGCTGATCACAGGCCTCCTCCTCCATCTCCAGCCAGGAATCCGAAGAGAAACCGTCTATGCTGGGCTTCCTCGGGGCATCTGTGGGGGCAGGGTCACAGGAAAGACCAAGATGATCCCTAACTCCCCGCAAAGTCTCTGGAACCTCTACTCGCCCCAAGTCCCCTTTACTCCAGAGATCAAGCTTCTCTGACAATCCTAACGGTCAGTGCCTCCAGCCTCTGGAAAGGCCGTGGTGGACACAGGTTCAGATCCCCACCCTGCTGCTTCCGGGCTGTGTGCACCCACATGGGCTGCCTCATCTCTCAACACTGGCACTTTATTTATTTACATAAAGACGGTCTCACTTAGTTGCCCAGGCTGGACTGTAGTGGCACGATCTCGGCTTGCTACAACCTCTGCCTCCTGGGTTCGAGTGATCCTCCCACTGGTGGACCCACTTCACTCAGCTAGTTTATTTAAGCTTTTTTTGTAGTGATGACGTCTCACTATATTGCCCAGGCTGGTTACTGGCACTTAACTTTTTTTTTTTTTTTTTTTGAGACAGAGTCTTGCTCTGTTACCCAGGCTGGAGTACAGCAAACTCCATGCCCCCCATCCCCAGGATTAAGCGATTCTCCTGTCTCAACCTCCTGAGTAGCTGGGATTACAAGCATGTGCCACCACGCCAATTTTTGTATTTTTAGTAGAGACGGGGTTTCACCTTATTGGCCAGACTGATCTCGAACTCCTGACCTCAGAATCCACCCACCTTGGCCTCCCAAAGTGCTGGGATTATGGGTATGAGCCATCGCACCTGGCCAACTTTCTAATATCTAAAAATAAGTCCAGGCTGTGTGCAGTGGCTCATGCCTGTAATCCCTACGCTTTGGGAGGCCTAGGTGGGTGGATTGCTTGAGCCCAGGAGTTTGAGACCAGCCTAAGAAACATGGCGAAACCCCATATCTACAAAAAATGCGAAAATTAGCTGGGTGTGGTGATGAGCAGGTGCAGTCCCAGCTACATGGGAGGCTGAGATGGATCACTTGAGCCCAGGAGGTGGAAGCTGCCGTGAGCCAGGAATGTGCACCACTGCACTCCAACCTGGGCAACAGAGCAACGCCCTGTCTCAAAAAATAATAATACTAAAATAAAAATAAGCTAAAGAGCAACCATTATACGATTCACCTCAAGCGAAATGTCCTGAGCAGGGGATGTGTGTAGTTGCCTAGGGCTGGGGAAGAAGGGGGGTGAGGAGACAAGAAAACGACAGCTAAAGGATAACAGTTCCTTTCTTTTTTTTTTGAACCAGAGTCTCGCTCCATCGACCAGGCTGGAGTGCAGTGGCACGATCTTGGCTCACTACAACCTCCACCTCTTGGGTTCCAGGGATTCACCTGTCTCAGTCTCCCAAGTAGCTGGGATCACAGATGTCCACCACCATGCCTGGCTAATTTTTGTATTTTTTAGTAGAGATGGGGTTTCGTAATGTTGGTCAGGTTGGTCTCAGGTCCACCCACCTCACTCACCTCAGCCTCCCAAAGTGCTAGAATCTTTTTTTTTTTTTTTTTGAGTTGGAGTTTTGCTGTTGTTACCCAGACCGGAGTGCAATGACAGGATCTCGGCTCATGGCAACCTCCACCTCCTGGGTTCAGGAAATTCTCCTGCCTCAGCTTCCCGAGTAGCTGGGACTACAGGCACGCACAACCATGCCCAGCTAATTTTTGTCTTTTTAGTAGAGACGGGGTTTCACCTGGTTGACCAGGATGATCTCGATCTCTTGACCTCATGATCCACCCACCTCGACCTCCCAAAGTGCTGGGATTATAGGCGTGAGACACTGCGCCCGGCCTAGAATCTTTTTTTTTTTTTTTTTTTGAGACGGAGTTTTGCTCTTGCTGGCGAAGCTGGAGTACAATGGCGCAATCTTGGCTCACTGCAACCTCCACCCCTCCCCCCAGTCCAAGTGATTCTCCTGCATCAGCTCCTGAGTAGCTGGGATTACAAGTGCATGTCGCCAGGCCTGGCTAATTTTTTGTATTTTTAGTAGAAATGGGGTTTCACTATGTTAGCCAGGCTGGTCTCAAACTCCTGATCTCAGGTGATCTGCCCGCCTCGGCCTCCCAAAGTGCTGGGATTACTTTGGTGAAGTGACAGTGAGAGCCACAGTGCCTAGCTGGATTTTTTTTTTTTTTAGACAAAGTCTCGTTTTGTTGCCCAGGCTAGAGTACAATGGCACAATCTCGGCTCACTACAACCTCCACCTCTCAGGTTCAAGAGATTCTCCTGCCTCACCCTCCCAAGTAGCTGGGATTACAGGCATGTGCCACCACACCCAGCTAATTTCAGATTTTTAGTAGAGACAAGGTTTCACCATGTTGACCAGGCTGGTCTTGAACACCTGACCTCAAGTGATCCACCGGCCTCAGGCTCCCAAAGTGCTGGGATTACAGGTGTGAGCCACCACACCCGGCCCTGAGTTTCTTTTTGAGGTGCTGAAAATGTAAAACGGACTACAGCAGTGGCCACATGTATCTGTGAATAGACTAAAAACCACTGGATTCTACACTTTAAATGGTGAATTTTGTGATGCAGGAACTATATTCTGACAGAGCTGTTTAAAAAATATAAGGCAAAGGAAACGTCCTCAGAAGGCCGTGGTGCGAGCACATGGGCATCCCCGGGCACCGGCGCTGGCACACAGCAGCTCTGCATGGAGAGGGTGTCTCCCTCACGTCACCCCTTCCCATTGGCAGATGGACTGGGAGAGCCAGAGGGAAAGCAGTGGCAAGAAAACCTAAGGAAGATGTGGGTACTGGTTACCCAAGCACCGCCGTGGGATTTCCTCCTGTGCCTGCGAATGGCATGTTCTTCTTCTGCCCTAAATATCCAAGTGACAGAACCATCCCTCAGCTTCCTGGCCTGGGAACTACAGACATTCAGAAAGCCTCTCGCTCTCCCCAGCCTCTGTCCCCGGGGGATCGTGGAGTTACTGCAATCACAGCGACTCTCACGCTATTTCAGGATCATTTTCCTTCTCTCCTACCAGGCTGGGAGCTCCAGAAGGGCAGGTTGTATGGTTTTGGGACTTTCCAACTCCTGAATATCGCATCATCGGGCGGGAATGAGGCTCGTGACAGACCTCACAGGCAAAGACTTCCTAATGAGGACCCCAGTAGAAACACTGGTTCCCCATCACATGCTCAGCCTAGAACCCCTGGATATCATTAACGACAGGACACAAGGGAAGGAGCGGAAGAGGCTTACTGTAAAGGGGAAACAAAAAAGGAACCCAAAAATCCTAGAGGCTGCAGAGAATATTGTGCAGACCCTCAAGGAGACTGACCAATCTCATCTTTCTATCCCCTGGCTTAAAAAAAAAAAAGATGCTGTGTCTGAGATGCTGCAGACTCTACATCATCCAGGAAAACCCTGGACAACAACAGCTCAGACACAGCCAAGAGGAATCACGTTCTTCCTCTAGACTGCTGGTCGGGGCTTGCTGTCACAGCCAGATGCAACTTCAGGGCAGGCATCTGTGAGTCCAGATTCAAGGGCAGAGCCGTATTGGGGGCGATGATGTCCCTTTAAGCACTGGCAGCAGAGGAGGGTGCTGTAGCAGCTCCAAACACAATCTCCTGCTCCTCCAGGCCCGCACCACCCGCCCTGGTCACCCCTCCTGCTGCCTCAAAGACAGCCTTGGGTTTTCGGGGGCATCTCACAGGCTGGCTCCTACATAGATAAAAACCCAGCCTCCAGTGCAGGGGAAAAAAATCAGTGTCTACGGAAGAGCCAAAAGAACAAGGAATCTCTGCTCTGTGGGGTGATCCTGTTTCAGCAGCCATGCTGGGGCGGCCCCTACCTGCATCTGCATAGCCATAGGCTGGAGGCTGAACATATGACTCTTTTAGGGACACGAGTTCATTTTCTTGGAGTCTGTATTCCAGGTGGGAAACTGACAAGAATGGCTTCTCCTGAGGGGTCCCTAGGATTCTGCTCAATACACTGATCCAGTGAATCCCAAGAACCCAGGGAGTGTCTCCAGGCCCCCTGAGAAAACGGTTTCTGCCCCAGCTGTGCTGCCAAATCCAGGGGCTTCCTGCGGGTCACTCACCAATAAGCATTGACTCCCTCTGGTATTCCTGAGTGAGGTGGGAGCGCTGGGTCACACAGTACACGTATCTCTCCAGGACATACCAGCACATCTCATAGTAGAAGGGGTAACGGAATTTTGGCTGCACCTGAAAGCAAAGACGCGGGCAGGCGGAGGTCAGTTTCCAGGGAGCAAAGGGACAAGGTGGGAGAGAAGTGCGGGGCAGGCTCCCTGCTGGTGAGGGTCACTGTCATCTCAGTGAGAGCGTGGATGGCGGAGGGGAGAAATGGTGGGGTGTTGGAAAGGGGATGCTGGCAGCATGCACAAATGAGGCAGAGGATAAGGCCGCATGAGCGCCTCATCTCAAAGGTCCCTGAGCTGCAAGCACCGGAGGTTGGATGGGGGCCAGGTGGTGCTCCTGTGAGATGCAGAAAAACAGAATTCTCCCCTAACCTGCCTGCAGAGGGTGTGGGCACCTGCAGGTAGCTGCCTGATTCTAGCTACAACAGACAGGTTCCTCCTTGTTTCTGAAAATTCCTGCACAGATTCTGCTGTTCCTCCCTCCCGCTTGAAAACCAGAAATCAACTTCCAAGCCTTACCGGTTTGCAGACAGGTTACTGAGCCTCCTCCTGCTCGTTGGGAGGGAGGCCAGGCCAGCGGACCAATGAGGGAAGGGGGTGTGGCCTCACCTACCTCCAGGGGCGGGGCCTCACAGGGGTCCACCTCCTGCTCCTCCCCACATCCACCTGCCACTGCCCAGCCAGCTGGGCCACAAGGACCCCCTCAGACAAGGTTCCCAGGTATGACCTGAGACCATCCTGATGCTGAGGGAGACACACTGGGTCTGGAGCAGGAGATCCCTTTTGTCCCACCTCTCTCTCATAAAAACAGAGACAGGGTCTCACTGTCACCCAGGCTGGAGTGCAGTAAGCGATCATGGCTCACTCAGCCTCGACCTCCTTGGGCTCAAGTGACCCTCCTGCTTTAGCCCTGTGAGCAGCTGGGAACACAGGCACGCGTCACCACGCCTGGCTGGGGAATTTCTGTATTTTTTGTAGAGATGGGGTTTGCCAGGTTGCTTGTTGGCTGTTTATTATAGAAGAGGAAGTAAAGGTGGAGACAGCTTTGTGTACTAGAACTGTCAAAAGGCCTGAGCCCCGGGAGATTCCATGGGGGGCAGTTCAAGGACTGTACAAATGTCACCAAAAGATGGGAAGGAAGCAACGCCACTGATGGGCCTCTCCTGCAGAGGCCACACGATGGTCTCACAAGTCCACACTCGTACCTTGCTCCCTTGCTGTCTTGCCAAGAGGGTGTCTGTCGGGGCCAGAGAACCCTCCTCCCCTCCCTGATCCTGTGCAAACTCAGAGAGTGGGATGGTGAACAATTACACTCTTCCACATTCTAATCACACTCCCCTAATCACACTCTCCCATCCCCCCATTCACACTCTCCCAACCCCCAATTATTCTCCACCCTCAGTCAAACTCCCACACCCCAATCACATTCTCCGAACCCACAATCACACTCCCCACCCCACTAATCACACTCCCCACCCTCCTATTTACTCTCCACCACCCAATCACACACCCCACTACCAATCATGCTGGCCACCCTCCTATTCACTCTCCTCCCCAATCACATTCCCCAGCCCCTAATCACACTCCCCACCCTCCTTCACGCTCTTCACATCCCTAATCACACTCCCCACCATCTTGTTCACACTCCCCACCCTCCTATTCAGTCTTCACCCCCAATCACTCGCCACCCCCCAAACACAATTCCCACCCCAATCACACTCCCCACCCTTCTATTCACACTCCCCACCCCCACTCACACCACCTTCTTATTCACAGTCTCCACCCCCAATACATTTCCCACCCCAATCACATTCTCCGCCCTCTTACTCACACTTCCCACTCCCCAATCACACTCCCCACACCCCAATCACACTCCCCACCCTCCTATTCATACCCCCCAGGCCCCAATCACACCCTGCATCCCTCCTATTCACATTCTCCACCCCCCCAGTCACACCCCTACCCTCCTATTCACACTCCCCAACCCCCTAATCACACTCCCCCCATCCCCAATCACACTCTGCCACCCCCTCCCCAATCAGACTCTCCCACCCCTCCAGTCACACTCACCCACCCTCACTGCTCTGTTCTCTGCTGCCGATAAACAAACAGGTGACATTCCCCATCTAGGACAAAGACAACTAGAAGCAGACCTCGGTTCTCCTTTTGCCCTAAAATGCTATTTTCCTGCATTTCCCCAAGTGCTTGTCTGGACCCAGCCATCTCTGAGAGTCCTGGCTGTCACTCAGCTCCTGGCCTCGAGGCCTCCTCCTATTTCGGGGACCTCCTTTCTCTGCTGGGTGCTGGGTGCTGGGTGCTCAGGTGCTCGGCTCTGCCTGCCCCTGATGGATGGAATGCTTTGGAATGGGATCATGGTCGCCACATGCTCTTCAGCCCCCAGGGGGATGCATGGAGTAGGGACCATCATCTAGCAGTTTCCTTGGCTCCAGCTCCTTTCCTGAGAAGCCCAGTTTCAGTGCTGGGAGAGTAGTCATTTTTTTTTTCGTAGTTACTAGATTGGCGCCCTCTGGAGTTTAAAAAAGAGGGGCTGTTTGACAGGAAGCAAACCTTGAATTCCTATGAAAAAGGAGTTAGGGGACCTCAGCCCCACCTCTATTCAAGACAAAGGGACAATAGATTTTGGAACAAATGCCGAATACCTAAAAAGCAGGCTGAGGACATGCAGCCCCTCATCCGCATTTCCTGACATGAGACTTGATTGGTAAAATCTGAAGTCGGTTTTGACTTTTCAAATCTTTTTGACACCAACTGAGCCACACCATGACCTGGGAATCTTTCTAAGTTAGGAGGGAAAAACTGGGAGGCTGCATTTCAGGAGGGAAAGATAAGTCTCCCTGCTTTGTTGCTGAACCCAAGGGAAACCAGCTGGGTGGAAACAAATGCTGATGAAGGAATTCAAATTTATTTTTTTATTCTTTTATTTTTTTTTCCAAGAGAGGACTGTGGGAAACAAAAATTTGCAAAGAGTTGACTTACAAACAGGTTGTCGCCTTCCACCCTTCGCCTTCAAAAGGTTTCAGCCACATGCCTGGGGACATTAAACATACGGTTTGCTCAACATCACTTGTTGACAGATCGGAGCCTCACCAAATCGAGTTAACCAACGTCGGTCCCAAACAAAAGGCAAGGCAGTCACAAGGCATGCAATGCTCCCAGCCTGCAGGTCATCCGTCTACCAGAGGACCTCAGGGCCCACTCACTGGCACCTGGCCTCCACCCTTCCTGGGAGGCCCAAGTCATCTTCGAGCTGAGTGACCCTCAGGAGAGGAGAACGAAAGGGTTCTCGGGTGTCTCTAGAACTCCCAGGTCTCAAGGACTTGAAAAAGTAAAAATGTGAGAGTGGGTGGAAGTGTCCTACAACTTGTTTTTCTCCTGGAAAAAAAAAAAAAAAAAAAATCAATGGGAAAAAAAAAAGTCCAATGGTGGGGGAAGGGGAGAGGGACGGTAAATGATTTGCAATTTCCAGGTAGATTCACTGGCTGTCAGGGAATGGGACGTGCGGCATTACCTATTCTGGGATGGCTGCTTTCACCAGAGCCATTGGGGGGAGAAAAGATAGATCTAAGAGAGGTGGCAGTTTCCTGATCTGGATCATACCTATTCCTTATCAACCTAACTGAAGTGAGAAGAATGTAGTGATTATTGAGTATCAAACACACAACACATCCACTCGTTGGTGTCATTCTTCCATCATTCTTCACAGCTGCAGGACGGGGAAAGGGGAGATTTCCTCCACAGGGCTGGGGAATGAAGGTGGTGTCATTCGTCCATCATTATTCACAGGTGCAGGACGGGGAAAGGGAGATTTCCCCCACAAGGGCTGGGGAATGGAAATCCACCAGTCCCTAAAAGCTCGTGCATCTGCTCGTGCCGCCTCATGGGCAGTGACACTGTAGGATGGGGTCACCTATCATCTCCCCCAGAAAAACTTAAATGGTGAGGGTAAGACACAGCTTCCTAAACCCCGGAGAAACCTGGAGTTCCCTAGTTTAGATAGGGAACCCCCACACTGGGCCACAAAGGCAAATTCTTTTTCTTTCTTTTTTTTTTGAGATGGAGTCTTGCTCTGTTGCCCAGGCTGGAGTGCAGTGGCACGATCTAAACTCACTAAACTTCCGCCTCCTGAGTTCAAGCGATTCTCCTGCCTCAGACTCCCAAGTATCTGGGACTATAGGCACGCACCACAGTACCCAGCTAATTTTTGTGTTTTTTTTAGTAGAAACAAGGGTTTCACCATGTTGGCCAGGCAGGTCTCGAACTCTTAACCTCAGATCATCTGCCCGCCTTGGCCTCCCCAACTGCTGGGATTACAGGCATGAGCCACCACACCTGGCCAGGCAAATTCTAAGACAAACCCATACCATGGAGCTTGAAGACTGATGGTTCCCTTTGTCCCACCTCCTGCATTTGGTTTCCAAGCAAAGCCATGTCTAAGGACGCTTAGAATACTTTTTTTTTTGAGACTGAGTTTCACTCTTTTTGCTCAGGCTGGAGTGCGATGGTATGATCTCGGCTCATTGCAACCTCTGCCTCCCGGGTTGAAGCCATTCTCCTGCCTCAGCCTCCCAAGTAGCTGGAACTACAGGCATGCGCCACCACGCCCTGCTAATTTCTGTATTTTTAGTAGAGACAGAGGTTTCACCATGTTGGCAAAGCTGGTCTCAAACTCCTGGCCTCAGGTGATCCACCTGCCTTGGCTTCCCAAAGTGCTGGGATTACAGGCGTGAGGCACCACGCCTGGCCTTTAAAATACTATTTTTAAATGGCCATAACCTTCTTAAGAAAGCTCTCAGGGTTGTAAAGAATGAAGCTGCAGTGAGCTGACAAGGAGCCCTGGCTTCTTATCTGGTTCCAGAACTCTCTGCCCAGTGCCTTTTGTCTGCCTCGGCTCCTAAGACATAAACAATTGGGCCTTGTAGCCAAGGCCCTCTCCGAAGACCAGAAATCAAAGCAGATTACACAGTCCACCACTGCTGCCAGCCCGGTCTGCCCCAAGCCCTCTGCCGCCCACCTGCTTCAGTGAAACCAGATGGGGTGCCCACTCAGGGGAAGGAACAGTGGGCCCCGGCAGGGGGAGGGGACCTGTCATTCTCGACAAGACTGTGATACTTCACACAAACCCAGTGTGTCGCTCAGGGGTCTAGCCAGCACCCTGCAAATCGTCAGGGGTGGGGGAGGGGAGGTGGGCTCCTGAGGGAACCATGGGGCCCAAATCCACTGAGTTTACGACTGAATTTCCAGGGGCAGGGGGTGGTTGTCCAGCAAGGTGCCACAGCCTTTAGAAAGTCCAGCCTCCGGCTTTCAGGAATCGCCTGGAAAGTCGTGGGCCTGACTTCCACTAAATTTCCCTGTCTATTCCACACGTCTGCTCGTGCACAAACGGGCCTGCACTCCAGGACGGGCCAGTGAACAGTTGGCGGAGCCCCAGACAGCGCGTGACCCAGACTGAGATGACCGCTTCTGCCCCAACAGTGCTTTTCTCCTGAACGCCACGGGGCGGCTCCTCCAGACCAGGGCGGGGGCTGGCCCTCCCCAGGTGGGACGCGGATGGTGGGCCACAGAGAGGTGAGGGGAGAAAGTCCACAAAACGAGGGTCTCCCACGGGATCCCAGCCCTGACCTGGGTCTCTGAAGATCTAGGAGTCACATGCCAATCGGAAGAGGTACACACGCCCTGCAGCATCTGACCACCGAACACAGCTCCAAGTGGTCTCCAGGAAACCCCCAGACAAGGGCCCGCAATGCCAGGACTGTTAACTATTCAGATACAAAGGCAGCTAACTCTTTGGCTGACGTATGTGATTCCATGCAAACCAAGGCCCAAGAACAAGACTAGGAGAGACAGAACCTCAGTACAGAGCAGGTGCCCCTGTGAGAGCTTTCCTTAGATCTAGGCAGAACAACACCTCACTGGGGCAAAAAGTCATCTCAGAGGCAAAGCCCAAGAAGAAATGGTGTGGTCCAGCTACAGAGTGGAATATTATTCAGCCATGAAAATGAATGAAGCACTGATACATGCTACCACGTGGATGAACCTGGAAATCATTATGCTCCGTGAAAGAAACCAGGCACAAAAGGCCACATGCTGAAGGACTCCATTTACATCGAATGTCCAGCACAGACAAATCCAGACACAGAAGGTAGGTTAGGGCCGGCCAGGGGAAAGGTGGGGAGACGCAGGAAGTGACTGCTTGTGAGTACAAGGCTTCTTTTTGGGGTGATGAAAATGTTCTGGAATTACTGGGGATGACCCAAGATACTAAAAACCACTCAACTGTACATTTTAAATGGTAAATTTTATGGTATACGAATTATATCTCAATTTAAATAAAAGAAAATGATTATCTGAATAGCTGTGTTGAAAAAACAAGAACAAGTGGAACAAGTAATGGGCCTTTTTTGCCTCAAGCCTCTGGGGATTTTTGTTTTTGTTTTTGTTTTTTTTTTTAGTTTGAGACAGGTCTGGCTCTGTCGCCCAGGATGTAATACAGTGATGTGATGCGATCTCAGCTCACTGCAACCTCCGCCTCCTGGGCTCAAACCATCCTCGCGCCACAGCCTCCCAAGTAACTGGGACTACAGGCATGCACAACCACACCTGGCTAACTTTTTTTGTATTTTTGGTAGAAAACAGGGTTTCACCATGTTGGCCAGGCTGGTCTCGAACTCCTGACCTCAAGGGATCCACCCACCTCGGCCTCCCAAAGTGCTGGGATTACAGGTATGAGCCACCGTGCCCAGCCCCAAGTCTTCAGTTTTTGACCCACTTTGGGACTGTCTCACATGCCTGGGGACACATGGTCAAGTCATAGTATGGGAAAGAGGGTGGCAAGTCCAGGCCACTTGTCCTTTTCAGGGACACTTGTGGAGCAAAGGACACACGTCAGTTACTTGAGCTTCTGGCCCTGGTCTTGGGACATGGGGTGTGTGAGGGAAACCCGATACCTGAGAAACTAGCACTGTCCCCATCAAGGGCAGAGAAAAGTCTCAACCCCAGTGAACCAGGGTCATCCCCAGCAGACATGGAGACAAGCTCAGAGACAGCACCCAGGGGAACTCAGACACTGGCTACCTCAGGGCCTCTCTCCAGCCAGATCTGGGGTCCCTGGGAGAACAAATGGCCAAGACCTGCCCTCGGACCAGGCCGGGCCCTTCGCAGTCCACACCCATCCTCCAAACAACAGCAACCAAACCTCCTAACCCCTCACACCCTTTCTCCACGTGAGAAGGAGGAAAAGGTAGGGTCCCTGAAATATCATGGTGCTTTCTCAGAGATACTTCCTCTTCCACAAGGGGGTTTTGGCTGCCCCCAGCCTGGGGGGGGTGGTGAACAGAAACTCCAGGGCCTCTGAGTGGGGCTTTTATGGGCATCCCCCTGCCCCCACCCTGTGGAACCAAGACTGAGGCCAGCTCGAGGCAGGAAGCAGGAGGGAGAGGGGAACTGCGGATTCCAGAATGACCTGTCCCATACCCCGAGCACCAGCAGAGCTCAGGGAGAAGGAACCCTCCTTACCCGCGTTCTGTCCTCGATCTCGTAGATCCGCAGCTGCATGGGCACGTTAAAGCTATGCAGGATGTTCCCGCCGAAGACCAACGAGTCTACAGGGGTGTAGACAGCATGGATCCAACCTGGGGTGGGAAGGGCAAGGAGAGGATGAGCTGCTGGCCCCTGTGGGCTCCCCACCTCACGAGGCTGCAGAGGGAGAGCAAGTGTGCAGGAGGGCGTGGGAGACAGAGAAAAGCAGCCAGGGCCTGGAGCTATGCCTCCTACAGAACACCCAGGCCTGGGCCACCAAGAGGACTCAGACCTACAGCCCTGAGTGGCCATCGCCTGGCTTAAGTCAGGAGCTAAGAAGCTGCAGACCAGCCCCCACTTCTTGAGGACCATGATGACAAAAGTTTCTTCCGGGGACGTGGCTGCAACGGCCAGCAGAGAGGCAGGCCCTTTTCCCCATCTCCACACGGGAGCCTCGCCCCCCAGGTGGCACATGTGTCCAGAGCCTTTCCTCACCTTCCCAGAGGGGTCACAAAGGATGGCATGACGAAGGAGTGACGTCCTGCCAGAGCTGCAAGAGCCAAGTCCATCTTCTCGTCATCAAGTTCTGCCCAGCCCCTTTCCACACGCATGCCCCCTCAGCTCTGCCTCCACTCTGTCCCGAGGGCTGCCAGCTGCTGGCAAGTCTCTCCTGCGGCTTCTCACAGCTGGGGACTGCAGCTTTTCATTTCCCCAGGCTCCCAGCCTGGAGCCAGGCACAGTTACCATCACAAGGGAAATGGAGGCAGGGCCAGGTGTGGTGGTACACCCCTGCGATCCCGGCACTTTGGGAGGCTGAGGCGGAAAGATTGCTTGAGCTCAGGAGTCTGAGATCAGCCCGGGCAATACAGTAAGACCTCATCTCTAAAAAAAATTAAATAAGCCAGGTGCAGTGGTTCACACCTGTAATCCCAGCACTGTGGGAGGCCGAAGTAGGTGGATCACCTGAGGTCAGGAATTTGAGACCAGCCTGGCCAATATGGTGAAACCTCGTCTCTACCAAAAATACAAAAATTAGCCAGGTGTGGTGGCATGTACCTGTAATCCCAGCTACTCGAGAGGCTGAGGCATAAGAATCACTTGAACTTGGGAGGCGGAGGTTGCAGTGAGCCCAGATCTTGCACTCACAGCCTGGGGGATAGAGCCAAAAACACCACCACCAAAATTTTACAGATGAGGAAACTGAGGCACAGAAAGTGAAATCACTTAGGATTTTGAGCCCAGGAAGTCAGGCTCTGTGTGGCCCATGAGGGCTGAGGAGAAAGCACCCCACTCGTCGGGACACACAGCTACCGCACCGCAATTCACATGGCCAGACCGCAAATACTCAGGGGACATATGTGTAGCTCCTGGCTGCCAGGTCGCACAGCGTGGGGCTAGGAGATGGGCAGGAGGAGAATCAACCCCAATTCACAGATGCTGAAACTGAGGGCACAAGTGGGGAAGCCACTTGCTGAACAAGTCACAGCTGACAAGTGACAGCAGCTCCGTTTTTAGCCACCATGCTGCACAGCTGCCGAGGCATCAAAGGCTCTGCACAGGCCTGCCGAGTCCCAGGGGACAGGCAGGGAAACGGAGGGGAGGCAAAAAGAGAAATGCAGAGAGAAATAAGGACAAGGGCGGACAGAGGCAGAGTGACTCACAGGGAAGGACAGAGGAGGGTGGGCAGGGGGAAGGGTGCAGCAGAGGCAAGGGTACCCCAAGACCCTGTACCCTGCAGTGCCTGGCCCTGGAGGCCACTGTCCCCTCCTCTCCTGAACATGCACTTTACTATTTTGTTGTAAGGAAAATTACAGCGACTGCCCCTGCCCCCAAGGCCGAGCGGTTTCAGTCTCTTCCCCCAGTGAAACACACCAGCCCTGAGTCACAGGCGGCTGCTGGAAAAAACACTCCCGCTTGGGAAGACAGCACAGAGGCTGTGAGGCCACTGCTGGCATCTGCAATGGACACTCAGCACTGGCCCTCCCCACCAGGCAATGCGTGGAACAGAGCTGGCCGTCCTCAGGGGACAGCAAGGGAAAGCATGTCACCGGGAGCCCAATGCTGCTGGGTACAGGCACAAGGGCTTTGCTTCAGGGAACCTCTTGGCTCCACACTTGGCTCCCCGGATACCATCAGAGGCAGCTGCTCTGCTGACCAGGTGTGTGGCTGCAAGTGTCCATCGACCTCCCCAGCTTTTCCTCCCCACCGCCTCTACCCTCCTCTGCACAGGGGCATGGCTGCCGCCCTGAACACGCCTCCACCTCCACATCCCCATCAGTCTCCCACCTCTGCTGCCTGCAGGCTGACCTCAAGATTTCCATGTTTCTACCAAGTGGAACCATGTTATGGAATGTTGCTATTGTCACCATGCCTGTTATCCTGGCAACACTTCCTAAGATTGGGACCCAGGACCACCAGGGTCATGCGATGCATAGGCAGCTGTATGTCACACAGCCCCAGAAGCCCACCTCCCTCCCTGCAGAAATCCCAAGACCGGGGTTTAAGACTGTCCCCTCCACTCCCTTCCTACTGGGGAACGTGGTGAGCAAGTCCTGAATCGACATGAGCAATTGGCATTGGTATCTGTGGTCGTCTCAGTGGATCACGAGGGCTCTGGTAGAGGATGGTGCCCATGTGCATCCATCTCTACCAGCCCTGTATTCTCTCTGCTGTCCCGGCAGGTGCAGAGGCCAACACACCTGAATAAATCGGACTAGTCCTGACACGTGAGCAAAGAGGAACACAGAAGAGAGCCACTGCTGCAAGGAGGGGGCAGGGGATTGGCACACCCAGACACTCAAGGGATTCTACAAGCTTCTACCCCTTCCTCTTCCCAACCAGGGCCTGAAGGGTGGGTCAGGTGGCCACCCCTGGATTAGCCGCCACTGCATCCCTCTCCTGCTCACACCTGCTTCATTACCCACAGGCCTCGCTCGGGAAGAAGGAGGCATGGAAATAACAGCCTTCACCGGCCCCATCCATACCCACCCTCCAATGGCCTCTCACCAGCCCAGAAAGCATGAGGGCCAGTATCCCCGGGCTGCTGCCTGGGCTGGGGATGCTGGCGTCTGCCTCCTGCTTCCAGTCACAGTCATCGACAATATGAAGGCAATAAACAGAGGCTATTCAGGCCAAGCGACCAGGGACAGAGGCAGTCACGGATGGGAAGCCAGTGACCTGAAAAGCAGCACATTCTCTGGGACCTGAGAGAGGCAGAGAAGGGCAGCGGAGGATGTGGAGTCTCACCCACAACCAAGACGCTCAGGACTGGGGCTCCAAAGGCCCCACCCACATCTGCCTCCATCTCCGCAGCTTCAGCGGGAATAAACCCAGAGGTCTCAGAAGTCGACCCGGGGCACCTCACAGACACCCACGACCCGACCGGACCCTGGTCTCCTTCACTGGCATCAGTGAACTGCCTGCACCGGGCCAGGATCAGGAACCGCTGAGATGTAGCAAGGATGGTCTCTCCCCTCGAGGGTCTCATAGTTGGGACTGGGGCCAATTACTTCACACCACCCCCCATGTTATAGAAATGGAGGCATTTCTTTGGTTGTTGTTTTGTTGCTTTTTGTTTTTCTGAGACAGAATCTTACTATGTCACCAGGCTGGAGTGCAGTGGCACCACCTCAGCTCACTGCACCCTCTGCCTCCTGGGTTCAAGCAATTCTCCTGCCTCAGCCACCTGAGTAGCTGGGATTACAGGCACGCGCTACCATGCCCGGCTAATTTTTGTATTTTTAGTATAGACGGGGTTTCACCCTGTTGGCCAGGATGGTCTCGATCTTTTGACCTCGTGATCCACCTACCTTGGCCTCCCAAAGTGCTGGGATTACAGATGTGAGCTGCCACGCCTGGCAAAATTTTTTTTTAAAAACGTGGAGAATAGGCCAGGCGTGGTGGCTCATGCCTGTAATCCCAGCACTTTGGGAGGCCGAGGCGGGAGGATCACCTGAGGTCAGGAGTTCAGCCTGGCCAACAAGGTGAAACCCTGTCTCAAAAAAAAAAAAAGTGGAGAATATTAAATTTCCCATACATGCCTGTAGAGAAGATCAATAATGTACATGAAACATTGGTTGGATTGAGCTCTGCTACTCCAGCCTGGGCGACGGAGTGAGATCTTGACTCAATACAATAAAATTAAAATGTTAAATGTTCATTGCTTAGAACTGTGAACTACAGCTCACCTGGGCTGGCACAGGCAGAGCGGGGAGGCCAAGCCCACAAATGTGGCCAGGATGGTGCCATTGCCCAGACTGAGTTGGAGGAAAAAGACATCACCTGGTTCACCCCAGGCACTTAAAGTTCCCAATTTCCTATTCCCCAGGGGTGACTTCCACTTCCAGCTTTCTTTACTGCTCATTATAAGGCTAATACCTGGTGACCCCTAAGCATGCCTGACCCTGGCCTTGATGACCTGACCCTGACGCTGTACTCTCACCTCCTTTGCCTCATCAAGGTATGGCCACCTTGGAAAGGGGAAAACCCAAGCCCCTTTCTCCAGGTCATCCTACTCCTCAGTCACCTTAAATGGTCTTCCTCTTTCAGGCAGCTCTCCTAGATTACCTAGGAATGAGGTCTAAAGAATCACCAACCCTGGGCCGGGCGCGGTGGCTCACGCCTGTAATCCCAACACTTTGGGAGGCGAGGCGGGTGGATCACGAGGTCAAGAGATCGAGACCATCCTTGTCAACACAGTGAAACCCCGTCTCTACTGAAAATACAAAAAAAATTAGCTGGGCATGGTGGCTCCTGCCTGTAATCCCAGCTAGTCAGGAGGCTGAGGCAGGAGAACTGCCTGAACCCAGGAGGCGGAGGTTGCAGTGAGCTGAGATCACACCATTGCACTCCAGCCTGGGTAACAAGAGTGAAACTCTGTCTAAAAAAAAAGAATCACCAACCCTGAAGCACAGCCAGGACCCAGCTCCTTCATCTCAGATAAAACATAGTGCCATTAAAGTCTTCCTTGGTCGACTGGGTGTGGTGGCTCATGCCTATAATCCCAGTACTTTGGGAGGCTGAGGCAGTTGGATCTCTTGAGGTCAGGAGTTCGAGGCCAGCCTGGCCAACATGGTGAAATTGCGTATCTACTAAAAATACAAAAATTAGCCAGGTGTGGTGATATACACCTGTAATCTCAGCTATTGGGGAAACTGAGGCAGGAGAACTGCTTGAACCCGGGAGGTGGAGGTTGCAGTGAGCTGAGATGGTACCACTGCACTCCAGCCTGGGCAACACAGTAAGACTACATCTCAAAATAAATATATAAATAAATAATAAAGTCCTCCTTGGAGGCCGGGTGTGGTGGCTCATGGCTATAATCCTAGCACTTTGGGAGGTTGAGGCAGGAGGATCACTTGAGGCCAGGAATTTGCACTTGGCCAACATGGAGAAACCCTGTCTCCACTAAAAATAAAAAAATTAGCTGGGCGTGGTAACATACACTTGTAATCCCAGCTACTCAGGAGGCTGAGGCACAAGAATTACTTGAACCCAGGAAGTAGAGATTGCAGTGAGTTGAGATCACGCCCACTGCTCTGTCTCAAAAATAAATAAATAAATAAATAAGGTCTTCCTTGGATTCATAGCTTCCTTGAATTCTATCAGATATTCAAGTGGGCGGATCTCCTGAGGTCAGGAGTTTGAGACCAGCCTGAGCAACATTGTGAAACCCTGTCTCTACTAAAAATACAAAAATTAGCCAGGCGTGATGGTGCATGCCTGAAATCCCAGTAACTTGGGAAGCTGAGGCTGGAGAATCGCTTGAACCTGGGAGGTGGAGGTTGCAGTGAGCTGAGATCGTGCCACTGCACTCCAGCCTGGGCAACGAGAGTAAAATTCTGCTTCAAAAAAAAAAATTAATTAATTAATTAAAAAATAAAGATGACCTGGTACCAACTCTGTTGACACTATTCCAAAAAAGAGGGAAAGAGAGAGTCCTCCCTGAATCATTCTATGGCCAGTCACCCTTATACCAAAAACAGGAAAGGACATAACAAAAAAAGGAAAACTACAGACCAATATCCATGATGAACATAGATGCAAAAAAACCTCAACAAAATACTAGCTAACTGAATCCAACAGCATTTCAACAAAATAAACCCTCCATGACCAAGTGGGTTGCATACTAGGCATGCAGGGATGGTTTAACATACACATGTCAATAAATGTAATACACCATATAAATAGAATTAAAATTAAAAATCACACGATCATCTCAACAGACACAGAAAAAGCATTTGACAAAATCCAGCATTCCGAAACCATCAGCATCCTGTGAGCATGAAGAGAACTGAAGATTCCCTGAACGGCGGCTCGAGTGATCTGCCCGTCTGGGTCTCCCAAAATGCTGGGATTCCAGGTGTGAGCTACTGCGCCGGCCCCTAGATGAGCATGTGAGGCCAGTGTGGCAAGAGGAGACGTGCCTAAGGTCACACTGTGGTGATAAAAACTCAGGGCAGAGGCGAGAAATGCCAGAATTCGATTCTCCACTTCAGTATGGAAAAACTCCCAGCCAGGGAGCCATCAACCCTTCCTGAGTTTCCCAAGACTCTCTTTCTCCCAAAGCCGAAAGTCAAGTACCACGAATCTCAGCTGTGTTTCTGTACATGGCTCAGAGAGTGGATGCTGGAAAGAATCCTCAGGCCCTGGGGAGGACCTAAAACACTCATCTAGGGGCCGGGTGCGGAGGTTCATGCCTGTAATCTCAGCATTTTGGGAGGCCCAAGCGGGTGACTCATTTGAGCCCAGGAGTTCAAGACCACCCTGGACAACATGACAAAACCCCATAGCTGCTAAAAATACAAAAATTAGCCAGGCATGGTGGCGGGCACCTGCAATCCCAGTTACTCGGGAGGCTGAGGCAAGAGAATCGCTTGAACCTGGGAGGTGGAGGTTGCAGTGAGCCGAGATTGCGCCACTGCACTCCAGCACCTGGGAACAGAGCGAGGCTCCATCTTAAAACAAAAACAAAAACACTCATCTAGGTCAGTAGATCCTGAGTCTCTGGTCCTTTAGTTTTCTTTTCTTTCTTTCTTTTTTTTTTTTTTTTTTTTTTTTTTTTTGAGGGGATGGTGGAGGGGAAATCCTTTAATTTTCACTGGTTGGAAACAGAATGAGAAAAACTATCAAATTTAAAGTGCTATCCTTTATTCTGACATTTTATACTTGTAACATTTTTATTGTCAATAGACCAGGGGGTCTGTTGATCTTAACACTATCTTTAGTAAAATTACAAGTTGGCAACTTTGTATCTATTCCTAAATTGGTGTTTTTTGTTGTTTTTTTTTACTAGTCCATGAAATCAATGGCTGGTAACCACTGAACTAGGTTGCACCCTCCCACCCTGCCCCACCCCTGCATCTCAGAAGCCAGCAATTCCAACTGTCCCTTTTCTACTTCCCAAAACTCCCAGGGCGGAGGTGGTGGGGTGATGAGGAGAAGAATCCTGGTATCTCAAAGCATGACCCTTAGGGCCAGAAGTCTTCACCCAGATCTAAGTGGACGCCCACTGCGGCATCTCAAATGCACGTTTCCTCTTCCTGGCTTCAGTAGACAGCCACGCCCACACCCCTGCTGCTGCTGATCCTCAAGACCTCCCCCAACTTGCTTAAGTCACCAACATCAACACCCACCCCATCCCACATAGGAGAAAAGTGATGAACCACCTCCCAGTTCTAAGCACTGTTAGGCTCAGAAGATGGGGCTGGGAGGGAACTTGAGGGTCCCAGAGTTCAGCTCCACCCCACCCCCTGGTAGAGATGGGAGAGCTGACGGGCAGAGAGAGGAAGAAACCAGCTAATGTCACAAAGAGAGTCAGCAGCAAGGCCAAGAGCCTTCCAGCCATCCTTTGAACCCAGGGCCCAATCCAGCAACACCTACAGAGTGGATTGAGCACAGCTCCATTAGAAGGAGGATACCGCTTCCTTCCCCAGTCTCTACTTTGCATCTGGCAGGGTGTCCCCCATAAATGCTGACCACCAAGTGCAATAATCCCTTCCATCCCAAGCAGGGGTCATTCCCTTCCCTGAGCCAAGCAGCCCTGAGAACAGACCTGGGGCCATGGTAACAAAGTCACCCCCGCACTAAACCCTAACACTTCCAAACCCCAAATCTCCCTAATAGGGAAGTCTCCCATCTCTGCCCAGCGTTCTAGAAGCACCCAGGTGTGCAGGACCCATCCCCATAGCAGAAACTGCTACTACAACCACCACTAATGCTTGATGTCACAGAAACATCTTAGTGGCCTCAGGAGATATACCTATCCTCCAGTCTAAGCTTCCACCCAGTTGTAGATTCTCTGCAAGTACCTTGACTCATCTGTATCTACCTTGTACTTGCATGCCTCCAGTGACAGGGAGCTCACTACTTAACAAAGCAAGTTATTCCAACACTACTTGGCTATATTCCTTCCAGGAGACAATCCTTCACCTAGCTGACTGCAGTTACCGTATGCCTTCACTTCCTCCGGTAAAGCAGCCCACTTCCTCCTTCAAACTCATCTCACCTGATGTGGTTCCCAGACCCACCCACACCCCCCTTAAGGTTGCTTTACCCCCCGAAGTACAATGACTAAGAGGAACAAAACCTACAGGCCAGGCATGGTGGCTCACACCTGTAATCCTAGCACTATGGGAGGTCGAGGAGGGATAATCCCTTGAGGCCAGGAGTTTGAGATCAGCCCGGACAACATGGCGAAACCCCATCTTTTCTAAAACTACAAAAATTATTAGGCATACTGGTGCCTAATAACTGTAATCCCAGCTACTCAGGAGGCTGAGACATGAGAATTGCTTGAACCCAGGAGGTGGAGGTTGCAGTGAGCCAAGATCATGCCATTGCACTCCAGCCTGGGTGACAGAGCAAGACTGTCTCAAAAAAAAAAAAAGACACTCCTACATGTGGCCTGACTCCCCCCTCTACATAGAGGGACTATCACCTCCCTCATCTTAGGTGGAATGCTTCCATTAATGCAGACTAAGAGGTAATTCCCGGACCTCTAGGTCATCAGCCACATCCACTAGTGACTGAGCCTGGGAGCCCTTAGTCCATCGCCAATGAACTGGAGGTAAGGAGGTGTTAGCTCAGGCAGTCCTCATGACCACCCTGGGGAAATCTTAATCCCATTTTACAGATGGGAACACTGAGGCACAAAGAGGCAAAGTCACAGTCTGTAAGTGGCCAAGCCGGAATTCCACCAGAGACCATGCACAGTCCTTCCCCAGACCCTGCCTCGGGGCAAACCTGACCCCATTACCCAACACACGAATCTCCACAGGAAGTCATGAGGAGGTGCTCAGGTCTCCCCTGAGAGAGGCCAAGGCTCTCTGCGGGGGAGAGAGAATTCCAGCCGCAGGTGGTAGACACAGGTGGGCTGTGATCAGAAAACTTCGAGGCTTCTCCCTCCAGCCCAAGGCAGGCTCTCCTCGGGGACTGCCAATGGCCCGTCAAACCCACCAGCCCCAAAGCAAGCCTCAGGAGGCCGAAAACCCTGGCCCAGGCTGCAGGAGACTCAGAGAGCCCAGAGAGAGTCCCTCAGAACCTACCGGAAGGGATGAAAAATGTGTAGCCCTGTTTCAGCTCAATTCTTTGGCATCGTTCCACACGGTCTCCCAGAAAGATGTCACTCTGTTTGCCTGACAGCACCCACTGTTCATACAGCGCCAAATTGTGCCGCGTTGGAGGGATCAGCCAAAAAACCTGGGGAGGAAACGCAGGCAGTCAGCGGGAGACCCAGGCCCAAGACGGCCCAGAGAGAGAGCCCCTGCCTGGGGTTAAGGGAGGGGGCAAGACACTGGTGGACAGGGGAGGATCCATCCCTCTGGACCTTCTGCAAGACCAGGCCCAAAGAGCCTCTGGGGAGGTGGGAAGGGCTGTGCCCACCTTCAGGGAACCTTCATGCCAGCTGAAATCCCGGGATGGGAGTACTTCCTGGACTGGGTGGGATATGCTTTCTCCTGAACCACAGGCTCGTCTGGGAGGTGGGGACAGGAGAGGAAGGGATTTCCTAAGCTATGATAAAATGGCCCAGTAAATAAACCCAGCTCGTGCACACTTTGGAGAAGGAGGAAAAACATCTGGAATCAAGTGGGTTGACTTCCTCCCAGAATGTCTTCCAGCACGTTCAGTTAAAACAAACGCACATGCAGACCCAGCCAAGCAGGTGGCACAGGCGTGTTTTCGAGAAGCACCCACCTCCAGGGACACCTACGTCCCCATGTGGACACACAACAAAAGCAGGCACAGGGAGCACCCTTCTCATTCTGTCCCCAGGGCAAAATGTTCTTGGAGGCAGGTGGCACTGGCAACTAGACTTTGAGAAGGTCCCAGGGCTGGAGCTGAGATGGCAGCCAGGGAAAGTGAATGCCATATGTTCTCATGCCAAACCCCAGCTTCAAATCTGACCCAAGGGGCTTAGAACACTGGACTGGGTGAGCGGGGCAGGCCTGCATGGGTCACTAGATGTGATGTAAAAGTCTTGAACTTGACCTTTCCCTTTAGAAGGAGGAGGTGGTTCTATAGGAAGAAGGGATCCTGGGCCAGGAGGAATGGCCCATGCCTATAGTACTAGCAATTTGGGGGCCAAAGTAAGAGGATCACTTGAGCTGGGAGTCCTGTGCAACATGCTGAAACTCTGTCTCTCCAAAAAAATATGAAAATTCGTCGGGCCTGGTGGTGCATGCCTGTGGTCCCAGCTACTCGGGAGGCTGAGGTGGGAGGATTGCCTGAGCCCAGAGGTAGAGGCTACAGTGAGCTGTGATCTCGCCACTGCACTCCAGCCTGGGTAACAGAGCAAGATCCTATTACTTAAAAATAAAAAAATCTTAAAAAGGGTGATCCTGAAAGAATTCCTGGGGCAGGGCTGGCTGGAGGAGGGAGGTGGTGAGTGAGCCCCTCCCCACACAAACAGCGGGAGATGCACAAAAAGTTAAAGGCAACTGAAACTCACCTTCCCACCTCGGAAAACGTGGTACCAAACGGAAGTGCCTCCAAAGTCGATGTGGAAGTCGGTGAAACAACCTTTCACACTCATCAGACAGTACCTGCAGCACAGAGGCAGGGAGACAGAACAAAACACAAGTCAAGGACTAAATCACAAGAGGTGAGCAGAGGACTTCAGAGGTCCCAAATTGGCACCCATTTATAAACGCTGACACTGGGGAATTTTTTTTCTTTAAAAATCCAAGTGTAATCGGAGTTCCCCGTGGGGGAAGCCCCTGTGATCAGGTGACGAATCTCCTTGGTCGCCTACCTACCCCAGAGGCTGGGAGCCATATACTTGTTTTCAGATTCTTGTGAGAAGTGGCAACCACAGGCTACCTCACAGGTTCCTAATACAGGGTGGTTCTGGGGTTTTTTTTGGTTTTTTTTTTGTTTGTTTTCTTTTTTTTTTTTTTTTTTGATATGGAGTCTTGCTCTGTCACCCAGGCTGGAGTGTGGTGGTGTGATCTCGGCTCACTGTAACCTCTGCTTCCTGGGTTCAAGCGATTCTCCTGCCTCAGTCTCCCGAGTAGCTGAGATCACACAGGCATGCCCACCACACCTGGCTAAATTTTTTTGTATTTTTAGTAGAGACGGGGTTTCACCATGTTAGCCAGGATGGTCTAGATCTCCTGACCTTGTGATCCACCTGCCTCAATCTCCCAAAGTGGTGGGATTACAGGCATGAGCCACCACACCCAGCCTACACAGGGTGGGTTTCTACACTTGCCCCACCTCTGCCCATCCCCAGTTAGAGGCTTCTTCTCTGCTCCTTCACAGCGTGGATACCTACAGTTCTCCCAAGCTGCCAGCCCCCTTTGCAGCAGCTGGGCCCCCTGGAATTCAGTTATAAACCACCTGCACAGCTTGCCAATTACCAGTCCCATTCATCTCATTCATTCAACCAGAGGTCCAGCCCTGAGCCAGCTTTGGCCTTGAGAGAAATGCGTAAGAATGCAGAGGACCCCTGCCCCTAAGGATGTGACACTACTAAACGAGCAATGCACAGGAAAAGTTAAATGATCAAAAACAAACAAACAAACAAAACTGCAACTGACTGCCAAGTAAGCAATGCAGCCAGAAAAGTAAGGGGGGTTCAGCCACAAAACACCGCTGGGTGTCTGGCCCACGTATACAAAACGTCCAGAGTAGATCTATACAGATAGAAAGCAAATTAGTGGGTGTCAGGGGCTAGGGGGCAGGAGAATGGAGAGCGACTGTTAATGGTTACAGGGTTTCATTCTGGGGTGATGAAAATGTTCCAAAATTAACTGTGGTTGCAAAACTCTGTGAACATACTAAAACCCGTTGAATTGTACATTTTGACATGGGTGAATGGTCTATGAATTATGTCTCCGTAAGGCTGTTATAAACAAGTAAAGAACTGAAGAGAAATTAAATTGGGGGTGGTGGCCACTCATAGAAAGAGAGGAGGAGGAGGGAAAACTTGGACCTTGGAGGCTGGGGTGGGGGAGTGCATCAAGGAGAGGCAGGAACCGGCCAGCAGCCACCCATTCTCAGTGCTATGGAGGGTGGCAGAGCCCACCCTTCCTTGCAGGAAGACCCAGGGTTCCCCTCCTCCCCCAATTGCTGCTCTTGTAGGAGTAGGGCAGAGCTTAAGGAGGAGGGGGCACAGAGCAGGCTTCCAAGTCCAGGCCTGGCAGATGACGGTACCAGGGACCCCTCCCGACCACTAGCCCCTTCCCACAAGAGCCCAGGTGGCATGGATGGGCAGCCTCCCCACCGCTCACGCCCATGCACCTTGGCACCTCCAGAGCCCGCAACACATGCTTACCCCACTGACCTCTTTTCCCCGCTGCACTTTGCTTTTCCATGGTTTGGGGAAGAGGGGAGGAATGGGGCGGGGACGGACAGGGAGGAGCCAGCGCGCCGGCCCTAGTGGAGATAATGCGGGTAGTGGGGCTGAGCTGGTTAGAAGGCAGAGGGCTCCAGGTGCCCCCTCCCTCCCTCTGGCTGCCTTTTGCACCTCGCTTTCAGGTGGACCGGGGGCTCAGCAGTATGCAGGCGGCGTGCCCGCGTCCCTCCTCCCCATAGGCTGGAAGGAGCCTTAACCATGTGTCTGCAGGAGGCTGACAAATCAGAAGGCCTTCCAGTACATCAGAGCCCCGCTGCCTAGCAACCCCATCGGAGGGGTGTAGTTGACAGCACAGGACGCAGGCTGTCACGAAGACAGGCGCGGGCTGCGGAGCTGGCACTGGGGCGGTACAGTCCCGACTCCGGCTCCACACCGTCCTCACCTGCAGGCCGGCTGGGCCCAGCGGGGTCCCAGCCTGAAGGCCTGGGTGATCCTCTTCTCTCCGAGGAAAGAGGGGGTCCTGAAGCCCTCACCCACCCCACCCCCACCAGACCACACTGGCCTCCTCTCTAAGCACCACTTCAAAATATTAGTCCTCATTTCCCTAAAACCATCTCTTCGTCTACGGGTTTTTTTTTTCTTTTTTTAATCTAACCTTGGTTTCCACCCCCTCCAGGCCTCAGCTGAACACAGTCTAGGGAAAACAATCTAAGTCTGTTCGTGGTGGAGCTGGGAGAACATGCTTCTCCTGCTGGCAGCTGGATGCCCGCGGGTACCCACAGCAGAGAGGAGAGGACAGGAGCTCGCCTATTGGGCTGTGGGCCGCAGGGCTGCCTGGCTAACCAGGTCACCCGCACCCTGCCATCCTCCAGTTTCCCCCATCCCCAACCTCCCCAGCACGTGCAGAAAACGAGGATCCCTGCAAGCTGGCTGCAGTGTGCAGGAAAAGTTCTCCAAGTTGAGTCTGCGTCTGATCTGCCCTCTGGGTCACCCTCTAGCATCCAGAGGCCCCTGGGGGAGGGGGGCTGGGGCCGCCTCTTCCAGACCTGCCTCTCCTGGAGAGGCCCCTCCTCCCAGTGTCCCTCATTTCCTGGCCGCCAAGCCTGGCCGCCCCTCCCACCCTGCGATCGCACGCCTTAGAAGAGCCAGGGTGTCTGGGACACCGTGGCTTTGTCCGGCCCCTGCAGCGGGCAGGCCACCCCCGCTCCCTCCCTGAGCTGGCTCCGGGGCTCCCCCCGGCTCGCTCGCGCGCTTGCTCTGGCGTGACGCCTTTGCACTGACCTCTGCAGCTTCCTCTTCCCAAGCACACCGCAGTCACATGGGCACCCCGGCTCGGTGCCACAGCCGCTAAGCTCTCCCCACGGCCAGCCGGCTAGCCCCGCTTCCGCCTGGGCCTCGGCCGCCCCCTGCTCGGAAAGCCGCGCCCCGGGCCGCCCCCAGCTCAGGTGGCTTCTGTGAAGCAGGGCACCCACCGAGTTTGCGGCAGATCATCAGGAGCCCCCAAACTGAGCCCTTAGGAGGTTCCCGCCTGCCAAAGCCGGGCAGGCAGGGAGGAGGGCGGCAGGAGGGTCGCTGCACCTGCAGCACCAACTTTGGGGCGCTGCCTGGGGGCTGCGGAGGCGGGGCAGCCCCGCCCCACCCTTTTCCCTCCAACTTGGCGTAACTCCCCCGGAGGCTCAGGCGGCGTCCCCGCGGGGAAAGGACCGGGAGGGGCCCTGGAACGCCGGCACCCAAGGGGTGCGGGAGGTGCCAAGCGCGCGGCGCACACTCGACCCTGGGAGACACAAAGAGCGGCTCCGCGACGCCAGCCGTGCAGCCCGCGGGCGGGAGGCCACCCACACCCGCCCCGCGCAGCGCCACAAAGGAGGGGGTGCCCGGGCAGCGCGGCCCGCGGTTACCCTCGGCGGCGGCGGCTCCTGGGCGTCCCCTTCGGATCCCGGGCGTCCCCTTCGGCGGCGGAGGCTGGACGCACGCCTGGCCCCGCTCCCGGCGGCGACGCGAGCCGAGCCCCTTCCACGGCGCTGCCAGGCCCCGGCCGAGGACACCGGGCCCCCGCTCGCTGCCTTCCTTCCGCGGGGAGCCCGGCGCTGCCTGCGCTCATACCCGCGCTGAAACTGAACACCCGCGGCGCGGGGCAGACAGGGAGGCGGAGGGAGGCCGCGGGGCGACCGGGAAGCAGCACGGGCCGCCGGCAGGAGACGCCCCTCGCCCGGCCGGTAGGGATACAGGGTTGGCTCTCCCCAACCCCCTGCGTCCCGTGCTCCAGAGCCAGCAAAGCCACCTTCCTAAAATGCGCGCCTCCAGACAGCCATGTAAAGGTCCCAAGCTAGGGGCGGCGGGGAGTGTGGGATCCCGAGTGTGGCCGAGCAGAGAAGGGGGAAGCGGCTCTGACCCCAAGGCCCACGAGTTGTGTGACTTTAGGCAACTCACTTCCCCTCTCTGAGGGGCGTCCTCACTGCTCAGCACTGAAGTTCAACTTTGCATTTTAAAATGTTCTTCTACTGCCCCTTTCCCTGCCTGGTGGCTTAGTAACTGTGTGCCCTACATCATAGCATGATTGAGAGAATCCTTTGAGATAAATACACATTCACCGCATCTTCCAAACTATGGTACCTGGATTACTTAATGGAAACATCACGACGACCCTAGAAAGTCATTCCCAGGAATCTCCCTGTTTTCAGGTAAGAACACAGAGCCTTGTGACTCCAGCCTCGAGTTCTGCTGGTCCAGCCTCCAGTTCAGGTCACCAGTCTATCAGAGGCAGGGCTCACCCAGGCTGCCCGTCTCCCAGTCCCTCAGCTTTGCCCCCATTAGGTCCACCTGATATGCCCTAACTCTAAGAGGAGTCCAGAGGTGACAGGTAAACCTCACCAGTAACCTCCGGCTGCAGGTGGTGATCCCATTCAAATCAGAAGTCCCGCCCTCCAGATCACCAGAGTCCCCGCCCTCCTCCCACCGGCCACACCCTTCCCCCAAACCACAAGTGGGTGGGAGGTGGTCCGATGGCCTCTCCAGGGGCAGATTACAGCCTCTGCATTCTTTCTCCAAATCCTAGCCACAGGGACTACTGAGGAATATTAACAGGTTCTAATTACCAAGTGCTAATAATAATAATGGCCATTTACATGTATGATCTCATTTTACCCCTAAGACAACAAGGTCATCAGCGCAGTGGTGCTGTCATGCCCGTAGTCCCAGCTACCAGAGAGGCTGGGGTGCAAGGATTGCTTGAGTCCATGAGGTCAAGGCTGACATTAATTATGGCTGTGTCACTGCACTCCAGCCTGGGTGAGACAGGAGACCCTCTCTCTCAAAAATAAAAATAAATGTGGGGTTAAATGAGCTAGGAAAGGAGACAGCTCTGATGGCTGGCCCAGCCTATCCACATGAGATGGTTATGTTTTTAGACACAAATCCCTCAGCTCCTTGATGGCAGGGCCCATATCTGATTCATCTGTGTAAGTGCTGCACCCTGCAGCAACCCTGCAATTACTCCATTGGGCTGTGTGACATTGGACTGATCTTCCCCCTTTCTTCAACTCAGAGTCCCACTAATCAGGGGCCTCTTAACTGGTGTCTTCATGGGTCATACCAGGCCCAAGAAGCACTTGGTTTGGCCAGCATTTTTTGTTTGTTTGTTTGTTTACTTTTAAAGGAATCTCATTACCCACGAGCCTCACCAGCCCCTAATGTCTTTGGTGAATTATTTTTTTTTTAAACAGAGTCATGCTCTGTGGCTCAGGCTGGAGTGCAGTGGTGTGATATCAGCTCACTGCAATCTCCATCTCCCGGGTTCAAGCCATTCTCCTGCCTCAGCTTCTGAAGTAGCTGGGACTACAGGGGCATCCCACTACAGCCAGCGGATTTTTATTTTTTTTTTCTAGTACAGAAGGGTTTTTTGTTCTGTTTTGTTTTGGTTTCGATTTTGTTTTGATTTGATTTTTTTGAGATGGAGTCTCACTCTGTTACCCAGGCTGGAGTGCAATGGTGCCATCTCGGCTCACTGCAACCTTGGAGTTTAAAGATTTAATCTTCCAAGATTAAACTGATTCTCCTGCATCAGCCTCCCGAGTAGCAGGGATTGCAGGTGCCCACCAAGACACCTGGCTAATTTTTGTTTTTTTGTAGAGACGGGGTTTAGCCATGTTGGCCAGGCTGGTCTTGAACTACTGACCTGAGGTGATCCACCCACCTTGGCCTCCCAAAGTGCGGGGATTACAGGCGTGAGCCACTGCGCCCAGCAAACGGGGTTTTGCTGTGTTGGCCAGGCTGGTCTTGAACTACTAACCTGAGGTGATCCACCTACCTGCACCTCCCAAAGTGCTGGGATTACAGGCATGAGCCACCATGCCTCACCTAACCCTACTGCCTTGTACTCACCCATTACCTGCACTGAACCGCTATTAACCACAGTTTCTTTGTCTGTAAAATGGATAGTATCTCCTGCCTCAAGTATTGAGATATGCATGCCAAGTGTCTATCACGGCGCCTTGGTCCACACACACAGGAATGCTGTCTTTCTTTGTTCCTCTTTTCAAGGTAGAGCAGTTGAAAGAGAAGCCAGGAATCCAGAGGCCTGGGGTCTAGTGCATCGCCCGCAGCATCTTCTCTGTGCCAGGCCAATTTCCCTATCTGACTTACTACGCAGGGATGATCATTTACGATGTCAGCAAACATGGTTGATGAGAGGTGGTCTTGGGGTAAAAGGTGAATATGCAAGGTAGACATAAAAGCCCTCATATGTGAAAGAGGGTTGATTGACAAGTAAAGGATGCAGCCAGGCATGGTGGCTCACCCCTGTAATCCCAGCATTTTGGGAGACTGAGGTAGGCAGATCACCTAAGATCAGGAGTTCAAGACCAGCCTGGCCAACGTGGTGAAACCCTGTCTCTACTAAAAAAAATACTAAAAATTAGCTGGGCGTGGTGATGCACGCTACTCAAGAGGCAGAGGCAGGAGAATCACTGGAACCTAGGAGACAGAGGTTGCAGTGAGCTGAGATCACACCACTGGCATTGCATCCTGGGCAACAGAATAAGGCTCTGTCTCAAAAAAAAAAAAAAAAGTAGAGGTTGCCAAATTCCAATGCAGCCAGATGGACAAACATCCTGCCCAGCTGTAAACCCTTTTCCACAACCACTGTGAGCTCTGTCTCCCCCATAGCATGGGAGGAAGGCAGGGCAGAGACTGCAGAACTCCTACATTGTACAAGGAGAAACAGGCCCTTCAAGGATATGGGCTGGGCGCAGTGGCTTGAGTTTGTAATCCCAACACTTTGGGAGGCCAAGTCAGATGGATCACTTGAGGTCAGCAGTTCAAGACAAGCCTGGCCAACATGGTGAAACCCTGTAGCTACTAAAAATACAAAAATTAGCTGGGTGTGGTAGCATGTGCCTGTAGTACCAGCTATTTGGGAGACGGAGGCAAGAGAATCATTTGAACCCAGGAAGTGAGGTTGCAGAGTGAGACTCTGTCTCAAAAAACAAGAAAAGAGGAGATGAAAGACCTGCTAGAGCTACGTGTAGTGGCTCAGGCCTGCAATCCCAGCTGGGAGGCAAGATGGGAGGATCACTTGGGGCCAGGAACTCAAGACCGGCCTGGGCAATCAAAAGATCCAGTCTCTTAAAAATTCGTCTCTTCTGGTGACGAATGAGGGGTATATGTATATATATGTGATGAAACCCTGTCTCTACTAAATGAGACATATATATATATATATATATAAGAACATGGTTGGCAGGGCACAGTGGCTCACACGTGTAATCCCAGCACTTTGGGAGGCAGAGGACGGCAGAACACCTGGGATCGGGAGTTCGAGATCAGGCTTACCAACATGGAGAAACCCTGTCTTTACTAAAAATACAAAATTTAGCTGGGTATGCTGGCATGCGCCTGTAATGCCAGCTACTCAGGAGGCTGAGGTAGGAGAATCACTTGAACCTGGGAGGCGGAGGTTGCAGTGAGCCAAGATCATGCCATTGCACTCCAGCCCGGGCAACAAGAGCAAAAACTCCTTCTCAAAAAAAAAAAAAAAAAAAGACAGGGTCTCATTCTGTCGCCCAAGCTGAAGTACAGTAGCATGATCACAGCTCACTGCAGCCTTGATGATCTGAGCTCACGTAATCCTCCTGACTCAGCCTCCTGAGTAGCCAGGACTGCAGGAGCACACCACTGTGCCTGGATATTTTTTTTTTCTTTTTTTTATTAAAAACAAAGCCTCGCTCCATTGCCCAGGCTGGTCTTGAACTCCTGAGCTCAAGCAATCGTCCCAGCTTGGACTCCCAAAACACTGGGAATATAGGCATGAGCCACTGCTTCCAGCCTACATGAAATTTTTTGTGTGTGTGTGAGATGGAGTCTTGCTCTGTCACCCAGGCTGGAGTGCAATGGTGTGATCTGAGCTCACTGCAACCTCCACCTCCTAGGTTCAAATGATTCCCCTGCCTCAGCCTTGCAAGTAGCTGGGATTACAGGTGCCCACGACCATGCCCAGCTAAGTTTTATATTTTTAGTAGAGACAGGATTTCACCATGTTGGCTAGGCTGGTCTTGAACTCCTGACCTAGTGATCCGCCTTTCAAAGTGCTGGGATGACAGGCATGAGCCACTGCACCCAACCTAATTTTTGTATTTTTAGTAGAGATGGGGCTTCGCCATGTTAGCCAGGCTGGTCTCAAACTCCTGACCTCAGGTAATCCACCTGCCTAGGCCTCCCAAAGTGCTGGGATTACAGTTGTGAGCCACTGTGTCCAGCCATATAAATGTTTTTTAAAATATTAGCCAAGGGTAGTGGCACACACCTATAGTCCCAGCTACTCCGGAAGCTGAGAGAGGAGGATGCCTTGAGCCCAGGACTCTGAGGCTGCAGTGAGCGCTGATTGTGCCACTGCTCTCAAGTCTTGGTGACAGAGCCCCTGTCTCATTAAAAAAAAAAAAAAATTAAAAAGTAAAAAAGGAAGGAAGGAAGGAACAAAGGGAGGGAAGGAAGGAGGGAGGGAAATTTAATTTATCAGGTAGAGTCCTATGAATAAAAGAGAAAAGAAAAGAAAGGTGGCCGGGCGCAGTGGCTCACGCCTGTAATACCAGCACTTTGGAAGGCTGAGGCAGGCAGATCATGAGGTCAGGAGTTCAAGACCAGACTGGTCAAAATGGTGAAACCCTGTCTCTACCAAAAAAATTCAAAAAT
This sequence comes from Callithrix jacchus, assembly GCF_049354715.1. Taxonomy (NCBI): domain Eukaryota; kingdom Metazoa; phylum Chordata; class Mammalia; order Primates; family Cebidae; genus Callithrix; species Callithrix jacchus. Next base: position 124,764,723 of record NC_133510.1, read on the forward strand.
AAATTAGCTGTGCATGGTGGCTCATGCCTGTAATCCCAGCTACTCGGGAGGCTGAGGTAGGAGAATTGCTTGAAACGGTACCCAGGAGGCAGAGGTTGCAGTGAGCAGAGTTCACGTCACTGCCCTCCAGCCTGGGATACAGAGCAAGACTCCATCTCAGAAAAAAGGAAAGAAGGAAAGAAAGGAAGGAAGGAAGGCTGGCGTGAGGGAGTAGCAGAGGCTGCCCCAACATGTGCTCAGCTCAATGTCTCCTTTTCGTCCTCTCTGTGTGTCAGCTTCTCACTCCCCAAAATTTCCCCAGTTCCTCCTCCTGCCACCCCCCCGCAAAGTATATGGGGAAGAGAATGAACTCAACCATCAATTATCTGGGGGCTAAACCCATGCTTTACGTGGGGTCCCCATTTTGCTGGGCTTTTGAGCCCCTTTACTGCTTGTCAGACCACAGTGTGTCTTCATTCCACCAAGAAACTTAATCCCTACAAGCCCTGTATCCTACAGGAGCAAATGAGGGGAGGAGACTCACTAATCCATTTCCAGAATCCATTACAGAACCCAAGGGTCCTAAGTGGAAAAGGTGAGCCCATGTCATAGAACTAGGGAACTGTGGAGGCTTTGAAACACGTCTACAAATGCATGGTAACACCTCCCTTCAAGAGGTGGCGCTAAATTCTCCTCCCCTTGAGTATGAGCTGGACTTAGTGATTTGCTTTTAATCAATAGGATATAGCCAGGCGTGGTGGCTCAGGCCTATAATCCCAGCACTTTGGGAGGCTGAGGCGGGTGGATCACGAGGTCAAGAGATCGAGACCATCCTGGTCAACAAGGTGAAACCCCGTCTCTACTAAAAATACAAAAATTAGCTGGGCATGGTGGTGTGCGCCTGTAGTCCCAGCTACTAGGGAAGCTGAGGCAGGAGAATTGCTTGAACCCAGAAGGTGGAGGTTGCGGTGAGCTGAGATCGTGCCATTGCACTCCAGTCTGGGTAACAGCAGCGAAACTCCGTCTCAAAAAAAAAAGGATATAGCAGGAGAAATATGTGACTTTCAAAGTTAGGTCATAAAAGGCACTGTGGCTTTCTCTTTGGTGTTTCTTGAACCATTCACTGTGAAAAACCCACTGCCATGTCATGAGGACTGAAGCCTCCTGCCAACAGCCATGGGGATGCGCCATCTTGGAAGTGGATCTTGCAGCCCAGCTGAGCCTTCACATGACTGCAGCCCAGGCCTGCGTCACTCCCCACACCACAAGATTTCTCACTATGTTGCCCAGGCTGTTCTTGAACTCCTGGGCTCGAGCAATCCACCTCCGCTGGCCTCGCAAAGTGCTGTGATTACAAGTGTAAGTCACCACACATGGCCAAGGCCTGTATCTTGATACAAGTTTGTAAGAGACCCTGAGCCAGAACCACCCAAGCTAAGTTGTTTCCCAATTCCTGAACCACAGAAACTGTGAGATAATGTTGGCTGTTTTTAAGCTGCTAAAATTTCTCTTAAGCTGTGAAGTTTTAGAATAATTATTATATAGCAATAAGCAACTAATGCAGGAATACTCCCAAGTTAACAGCCACGGTCTCTGTGGTTATAAGGAATTTTCCAAGACAAATCGTTCTACGAATCCAACACATTTCTGCAGGGTAGAGATGAAGAGAAAGGCCATAGCAGAGAGGCACCTTGTCTTCGGTATTTAATCAGCCCAATCCTTTTTCCTGCGTTATGTGTCTTCATGACAGTGAAACCTACACTATTCCCTCGTTTGCTCTCCTGTCTCTTTTTTCTCAGTGCAATGGACACTCCATGAGAACGGGGACTTCCCTTTACGCACTGAAGTCCACCCACTACTCCCGAGGATCATGTCTTGCACTAAGGTAACAAACGGAATCAGATACTCCTCACAAACCTTTTGTCTCCCGTGAAGTGGCAGCTACCCCACTCAACTCCATCACTCCTACCCCTTGTTAGCATCTCACATGAAAATCATTGAGGCCAGGAACAATGGCTCATGCCTGTAATCCCAGCACTTTGGGAAGCTGAGGTGGGAACATCACTTGAGGTCAGGAGTTCGAGATGAGCCTGGCCAATACAGCAAAACCCCCGTCTCTACTGTCTCTATGAAAAATACAAAAATTACTAGGGGGTGCTAGCAGGAGCCTGTAAACACAGCTACTCGGGAGGCTAAGGCAGAAGAATTGCTTGAACCCTGGAGGTGGAGGCTGCAGTGAGATGAGATCTCGCCATTGCACTTCAGCCTGGCCGACAGAGTAAAACTCTTTCTTTCTCAAAAAATAATTTTTTTTTAAAAAAAAGAAAATCTTTGAGTCCTAAGCCCGGCAGTCACAGTGGCTCACACCCATATTCCCAACAATCTGAATCACTTGAGGCCAGGAGTTCAAGATCAGCCTGGACAACACAGAGAGATTCCCCCACTGCCACCTGTACAAATTTAAAAAATAATAATAATTTTTTTTTTTTTTGAGATGGAGTTTTGCTCTTGTTACCCAGGCTGGAGCGCAATGGCACTATCTCAGCTCACCGCAACCTCCGCCTCCTGGGTTCAGGCAATTCTCCTGCCTCAGCCTTCCGAGTAGCTGGGATTACAGGCACGTGCCACCATGCCCAGCTAATTTTTTGTATTTTTAGTAGAGATGGGGTTTCACCTTGTTGACCAGGATGGTCTCGATCTCTTGACCTTGTGATCCACCCGCCTCGGCCTCCCAAAGTGCTGGGATTACAGGCTTGAGCCACCGCGCCCAGCCAAAAAAAAATTAATTTTTAAAAATACTGACTCGGTGTGGTAGCTCACACCTATAATCCTAGCACTTTGGGAGGCCAAGGTGGGTGGATCACTTGAGTCCAAGAGTTCAAGACCAGCCTGGGCAACACGGTGAAACCCCATCTTTAACAAAATTAGCCAGGTGTACTGGCGTGTGCCTATGGTCCCAACAGCTTGGGAGGCTGAGAGGGGAGGATCGCTTGAGCCTGGGAAGAGGAGGTTACAGTGACTCAAGGTCACGCCACTGCACTCCAGCCTGGGAAACAGAAAGACACTTAAAAAAAAAAAAAAAAAAAAAAAGCCAGGTACACACCCGTAGTCCTAGCTACTCCAGAGGGTGAGGCAGGAGGATCACGTGAGCCCGGGAGTTTGAGTCTGTAGTAAACTAGGATGGTGCCACTTCCCTGTAGCCTGAGCAACAAAGCAAGACTCTGATCTCTAAAAAATCAAAAATAAATAAATATAAAGATTCCTGGCCAGGCACGGTGGCTCACGCCTGTAATCCCATCACTTTGGGAGGCCAAGGCAGGTAGATTCCTGAGGTCAGGAGTTCAAGACCACCCTGGCCAACATAGTGAAACCCTGTCTCTACTAAAAATACAAAAATTAGCCAGGCGTGGTGGCGTGCACCTGTAATCCCAGCTACTCAGGAGGCTGATGCAGGAGAGTCACTTGAACCCAGGAGGTGGAGGTTGCAGTGAGCCAAAATCATACCATTGGATTCCAGCCTGGGTGACACAGTGAGTCTCTGTCAAAAAAAAAAAAAAAACCTCCTAAACCCATTACATCCATCACCAAAAGTCCTAGAGTCTGGCAGGGGGAAGCAGTGATGCGTCTGTGTCTCTTCCCCCTTCCCTCCTGCAGTCCTTCCCTCCTTCGGGTGTGCTGACAGCCATCTCTGCCCTCCAGGGCCCCCAGCATGAAAGCTCCACAGTTTCTAGAAACGATGTCATTGTCAGTAAATTCCACAGAACTGCTCCAGGATCCCAGAGGACTTCATCATGGTGGGGTTTTTTACCCCGCATGTTTCTTTTTTTTTTTTTTGAGACTGAGTTTCGCTCTTGTTACCCAGGCTGGGGTGCAATGGCGCAATCTCAGCTCACCGCAACCTCCGCCTCCTGGGTTCAGGCAATTCTCCTGCCTCAGCCTCCTGAGTAGCTGCGATTACAGGCACGTGCCACCATGCCCAGCTAATTTTTTGTATTTTTAGTAGAGACGGGGTTTCACCATGTTGACCAGGATGGTCTTGATCTCTTGACCTCGTGATCCACCTGCCTCGGCCTCCCAAAGTGCTGGGATTACAGGCTTGAGCCCGGCTAATTTTTTGTATTTTAGTTGAGAAGGGGTTTCACCATGGCCAGGATGGTCTCGATCTCCTGACCTCATGATCTGCCTGCCTCAGCCTCCCAAAGTGTGGGGATACAGGCATGAGCCACCTCGCCCAGCCTTTACCCTGCTTATTAACTGCAACTGGCATTCTTTTCAGCAAAACAAATGAACTATTTCCAAGATGACAATTTCCTTCCTAAGGAGGTTGAAATCCTCTAACCGGTTTCCATGACCACTGACAAGAGTCCATAGATCCATGTGCCACAAAATTCGACCACAAGACGTAGGGTTCTAGCAAACTAGGAGCATCAGCCCATCGATGGTGGCTCACACCTGTAATCCCAGCACTTTGGGAGGCCGAGGTGGGTGGATCACCTGAACCCGGGAGGCAGAGGTTGCAGTGAGCTGAGATCATGCCATTGCACTCCAGCCTGGGCAACAAGAGCAAAACTCTATGTCAAAAACAAAACAAAAAAACCAAACTGGGAGTATGTGCACAATGACGGACAACAGTTTAAAAAAGAGAAAAAGAAAACTGAGAATGTGTGAGCCTTACGTTTTGCTTTCGTTTTTGTTTTGGTTTTGGTAATTAGGATCCTAAATATACGAACAGAGCTTACTATTTAAAGGAATCTTTCAGTAAAGTGCCCAATATACTGGGTATCTGAGCAAGACAAGGCAGGCATGAGTTATGAAACTGAACTCTGTCACCCAATACAGTCTCTTTTGCGTTCCTAAATCTATGTGCCTCCTCCCCTCCCCTCTCCCTGCCCGTCACTTCCCATTCCACACCACCTAGTGGCCTCCTCATGTGCACAAGCCCCCACGCCCTCCCGTCCCCATGGCAACAGGAGGACCTGCACATCGCAAACCTCAACACATTTCTCTCCGCTCAAAATCTCGAGGGGATTCCAGCTGTTCTTAGGGGAAGTGCAGATCCTCTGTTCCTCCGGGCCCCTCTGGCACCCACCCTGCATTCACTGCATTTGCTCCAGCCCCACTGGCCTTCCTTCGACAGTTCTCCTGCCCCTCCTCACCAGCCCACTTCAACTACACACAGCCAGGAAAGCCCTTCCAGACTTCCTCACCTAAGTAACCCTGCTCAGCCTTCAGATGCCAGCTCAGAACACCTTCCCTGACACCTTGACTGGGTGAATCTCCTCCCCTTGCACCAGCTCTGGGGCACCATGGGCCTCACCACAGCTGTAAGCGCCCATCTGTTTCTGTGATTACTGGATTTACATCTGTCTTCCCCATATACTGTGGAGGCTCCAGGAAAGCAGGAACCTCTTCTAATTTTTCTCCTTACTGTAACCGCAGTACCCAGCACCAATCAGGGACTCAAGACATAGGTGCTGAATAAATGAATGAATCAATGAATCAATGAGCCATCATCTCAGTCAATCAATGAGCCATCATCTGCCTGTAACTAATAATTTCTGAGTCGCACAGCCTTTTTTCAGTCCCCTTTTCATTTCTCTCCCATCTCTCCTGTCATTTGCTTTTGCCTTTTATTTTTATTTTTATTTTTTTGAGATAGGGTCTCATTCTGTCACCCAGGATGGAGTGCAATGACACCATCTCAGCTCACTGTAACCCCCACCTCCTGGGTTCAAGCAATTCTCCTGCCTCAGCCTCCCAAGTAGCTGGGATTTCGAGTGCCTACTACTACGCCCAGGTATTTGTTGTATTTTTGATACAGATAGGATTTCACCATGTTGGTCAGGCTGGTCTGGAACTCCTGAACTCAGATGATCTGCCCACCTCAGCCTCCCAAAGTGCTGGGATTACAGACCTGAGTCACCATGCCCAGCTCGCTCTTTTTTTTTTTTTTGGTCTTTTGTATTTTTCTAAAACAGGGTCTCATTCTATCACCCAGGCTGGAGTGCAGTGATGCCACCTCGGCTCAGGGTCTCATTCTATCACCCAGGCTGGAGTGCAGTGATGCCATCTCAGCTCAGGGTCTCATTCTATCACCCAGGCTGGAGTGCAGTGATGCCAACTCAGCTCACTGTAACCTCCACCTCTCAGGTTCTCACACCTCCTGTAGCTGGGACTACAGACACCCACCGCCACGCCTGGCTAATATTTGTATTTTTAGTAGAGACAGGGTTTCACCATGTCGGCCAAGCTGGTCTCAAACTCCTGACCCCAGGTGATCCGCCCCCCTCGGCCTCCCAAAGTGCCGGGATTACAGGCGTGATCCACAGTGTCTGGTCTCCTCTGTCATTTAAGCTCAGGCAGAATGTCCCCTCCAAGATGCGTTCCTGGTGACACCAGCCAAACAAGACTCCTCTTGTCCCTGCTCCCCTCCCCGGACTGGAAGGGCCCCTCAGCCCCCTAGATACTCGACGTGCAGCACATTCTCCAGAAGGCAGGGGCTTTTAGTCTTGTTTGCCATTTTACTTCCCCGTGCCAGGAGCTCTGTAAATTTTGCTGCGACTGAATCCAAGCAGAATGAAGCAGAAAACAAGCCCTGCTCCCTCCCCACCCCCAGCCCAGTCTCTGCCTTTGATGCAGCCCAGATCCAAGGCGTGGATGGAGCTTCGGCTTGAAGGGGAGGAAAAATGCCTCCAAAGTAATTAAAGGAGGAGAGAGCGAGTGAGCTTGAAAGCAAAACCTTGAGAAGCCCAAGGGCCAGCCGGCTGGCCTCCCTCACAAAGCCTGGCACGCAGTCCGAACTCACTACACACTGAATTAAGGGCTGAGTGAATGAAAAGTTCACAGCCTTGAAGCTCCTGGGGGCATTCCTGGCAGCAGGGCTGAGCAGAGAGATGCTAATGGATTCCAGCCACCAGCGCCAACTCCTCTAGGAAGCCCAGAGCGATTGCCCAGCCTGGGACAGCCTGTGTCTCTTTCCCCTTTCCTTTCTGTTTTTTTATTTTCTGAGACAGTCTCCTCTGTCCCGCAGGCTGGAGTGCAGTGGTGCGATCTGGAACTCCTGGGTACAAGCACCCAGGTCTCAACGCCAAGGAACGAAAGAACACCAGGACTTCCCCATCGCTCACCAAAACCGAAGCGTCCGCCGTGGGCAGGGCTCCCAGCAACGCCTACTCCCCAGATTGTTGCACAGAGGGAGTGCACAAAAGTACACACAGTTGTGCCCTGCGCACAGACACACACCGATGCAGAGAGATCGGTCACAGAGCCCCAGGTCACAGAGCCCCAGGGGGGCTGGGTCCACAGCAGAGATCAGGGGCCCTGCAGCCAACCTGTACCCACAAAGGACCTGTCCCTCCCATCCCAGCTGTGCCCACAGAGGCAGTCCTTCAGTTCTGAACAGGAGCAGCTGCGATGCTCAAGCCTTCTTTCCTGCCAGGAGGCTCCTTTCCCCCTCCCCAAGACTGGGAGTCCCCCCTCCCAGCCCCAGCCACCAGCCAAGCAGTCTTACTTCTTTACTTTCGGGTACTTCATCTCTGCAATGGCGTTCGTGGCTTCTGTCTGCTTTTCCTTCAGATGCTGGGGCCACATGTTGTCCACCCAGTCCACCAGGTCTACCTGAAAGCCAGACCAGCGTCAGCGCTGCACTGCCCCACTGCAGAGCCAGACACAAATACCCCTTTTCCCTGGGGAGTCCTTGGGTGCCCCCCCATCCCCCACTGTGGGTTCCATATTCTCAACATGGGAGGAAGGAAGGGCAGGGATGACAGGACCCCTGCTTTGTAGAAGGGAGAATTGAGTCCCTTCAACAGGGATGAAAGAGTTGCTGGGGGTTGGGCATGGGAGCTCACACCTCTAATCTAAGCACTCTGGGAGGCTAAGGTGGGAGGATCACTTGAACCCAGAAGTTCAAGGCCAGCCTGGGCAACATAGCAAGATCCCTGTCTCTACAAAACATGTTACAAACTTTAGTCACGCCCATGCCTCCAAGCCCAGCCAGCCACACCCACACGAGCAGTTTTGCAAGGCACAGCCCAGGTGGCAGGGGACAGGGAAGGAGATGAGGTGGAAGGGGTCTGGGGAGGGTACCTGGGCTCCAGACCTACCACGGTCGGACGCTTGACCAAGTGCTCCAGCTTGGTGTGGCTGAACTCCAGACTGATGACGTTGTACAGCTTGTCCCGCTGGGCCTCGGGTGTCTCGTAGTATCTCACAAACTGGGACATGCTCATCTCCGTGCCCTTCTGGGTGTTCACATCCATCACGTCCACAAGCCGCCGGCTCCCTGCGGGCAGAAACCACACACGGGTTGCTCATGCGGACTTAAGTCTTCAGATCCTACATGGGAGCCTCTCACTAAACAAACGCAGCTCCTCCACCATTCCTACAGTCCTCAGGCCTCTTCCATGACTGTTCAATCACCTCGCCCTGTTGCATTTCCTTCCTGGATCTGTCTCCCCCACCCACCTGCTTCCCTGCACCACCACGGCCTCCACGCTAATCCAGGATGACCTCAAAAGCATCCTAAAGGGGTCTGGGCAGCAGGGCACAGAGGCTCACACCCAAAATCCCAGCACTTTGGGAGGTCAAGGTGGGTGGATCACCTGAGGTCAGGAGTTTGAAACTAGCCTGGCCAACATGGTGAAACCCTGTCTCTACTAAAAATACAAAGATGGCCAGGCATGGTGGCTCACACCTGTAATCCCAGCACCTTGGGAGGCCAAGGAGGGCCAGTCACCTGAGGTCACAAGTTCGAGATCAGCCTGACCACCATGGTGAAACCCTGTCTCTACTAAAAATACAAAATTAAGGGCCGGGCGCCATGGCTCATGCCTGTAATCCCAGCACTTTGGGAGGCCGAGGCGGGTGGATCGCCTGAGGTCAGGAGTTCGAGACCAGTCTGACCAATATGGTAAAACCCCGTCTTTATAAAAAAAAAAAAAAAAAAAAAAAAAAAAAAAGGCAAAATTAGCCAGGCATGGTGGCGGTCACCTGTAATCCCAGCCTCCTGGGAGGCTGAGGCAGAAGAATCGCTTGAAACTGGGAGGCGGAAGTTGCAGTGAGCTGAGATCACACCATTGCACTCCAGCCTGGGCAATAAGAGCGATAACTCCATCTCAATAAATAAATAAACAAACAAACAAACATACGAAGATTAGCTGGGAGTGGTAATGGGAGACTGTAGTCCCAGCTACTTGGGAGGCTGAGGCAGGAGAATCACTTGAACCTGAGAAGCAGAGGTTGCAGTGAGCCAAGATCACCACACTGCCCTCAAGCCTGGGTTACAGAGCGAGACTCTGTCTCAAGAAAAAAAAAAAAAAGCTTCCTAAAGGAGTCTCCAGAATAGCCCCTCCTATGCACCCTCAACACTATAGCCAAGGTAAGCTTTCTAAAACAGAACCTAACAGGGGCACTCCTCTCTCTGCTTAAAAACCTTCAATGCCCCAGGCACAGTGGCTCACTACGGTAATCCCAGCACTTTGGGAGGCCGAGGCAGGCTGATCACCTGAGATCAGGAGTTCAAGACCAGCCTGGACAACATGACAAAACCCCATCTCTACTAAAAATACAAAAAAAAATTAGCCAGGCATGGTAGCACACCCCTGTAATCCCAGCTACTTAGGAGGCTGAGACAGGAGAATCGCTTGAACCCAGGAGGCGGAGGTTGCACTGAGCTGAGATCATGCTACTGCACTCCGCCTGGACAATACAACAAGACAAAAAAAAAAACCTTCAACGGCTCCCACAGCCTACTGAAGACTCCCTTAGCTGCACATGCAAAGCCTTTCTGTCTGCTTAGAGCACTAGGATAGCACTTACCTGTGCAGAAAATGAGCTGTTAGTAGTCTCCCCCCCTAGAATGTGATGCCTGCAAAGTTACTGGACTTCTGTGAACCTCTGTATCTTCATCTTACCAACCATTCCAATGGGCTGGTTGTAAGGATTAAATCAGATGATGACCTGTCACAGTGTCTGGCACACAAGTGAATGGGCCTCCTGTTCCTCCCGAGTGCCCATCACAATTCCTAAATAGCAAATTTCCTTTTATTTATTTATTATTTATTTATTTTGTTTTTAATAAAGACGGGGTTTCACCATGATGGCCAGGCTGGTCTTAAACTCCTGACCTCAGGTGATCCACCCACCTCGGCCTCCCAACGTGCTAGGATTACAGGCGTGAGCCACCGCGCCCTGCCAGCAAATTTGTCTACTTTCTTTTCTTTCTTCCCTACTATTTTTTGAGGACAGAAGTCTTACCTGTCTCTTGCTTGCTTGCTACTCTATTCCAAGTATCAAGAATGGAGGCTGGCCGGGCACAGTGGCTCAGGCCTGTAACCCAGCACGGTGGAAGGCAGAGAGAGCTGACGGTTTGTCAGCGGGTAGGGGCTCCAGGGCTAACACAGAAGCTTCCCATCTCCTAGTGTAGAGGGCCTTCCCTTCTTTCTGGACAGGCTGCATCTTCCTGAGTAGGGGGCACTCACTCATTTGTTCTGTTCTGTTCTGCCATCATTCATGTGACGTCATATGACACATGCTGGGCAGGACACTCAACGTTCATTATTCATTTTTTAAAATTATACTCATTTTTTTTGAGACGGATCTTGCTCTGTTGTCCAGGCTGGAGTGCAGTGGCGTGATCTTGGCTCACTGCAACCTCCACCTCCCGGGTTCAAGTGATTCTCCGGCCTCGGCTCCCTGAGTAGCTGGGATTATAGGTGCAGGCCACCATGCCTGGCTAATTTTTGTACTTTTAGTAGAGACGGGTTTTCCCATGTTGGCCAGGCTGGTCTCGAACTCCTAACCTCAAGTGGTCTGCCCACCTTGGCTTCCCAAAATGCTGGATTACAAGCTTCAGCCACTGCAACCAGCCCTGATTTTTTCAGAAAAAAGGAAAAGAAATATAGAAACAAACAGGAAAACCCCCAAGAAGCCAGTGACCACCTTTGTTCACAGCCACGTGAACAGGTTACAGGTAAAACCAACCAAAGGTCAGCAAACGATGACAGCCCAAGGGCTCCATCCAGCCTGCTGCCTACCCTGGTGTGACCCAGAAGTTAATCATTCTTTTACTATGTTTTTACTGTCACCCAGGCTGGAGTGCAGTGGCACAATCGCGGGTCACTGCAACCTCTGCCTCCTGAGTTCAAACAAATCTCCTGCTTCACCCTTCAGAGTAGCTGGGATTAGAGGTATGTGCCACCACACCTGACTAAATTTTATATTTTTAATAGAGACCATTTCACCATGTTGGTCAGTCTGGTCTTGAACTCCTGACCTCAAGTCATCCGTCCACCTCAGCCTCCCAAAGTGCTGGGATTACAGGCGTGACCCACGGTACCCAGCCTCAATTTTTTTTTTTTTCCTACCAAGAGCTATAAGTTTTGAGGGGTTTTCCTTTTTTTTTTCCACAGAGGGAAAACTCAAAAGAATAATACTATTTTGTGATATAAAAACTATATGAAACTTAAATTCTCAGGTCCATTTACAAAGTTTTCCTGGCGCACGGCCGCACTCACTGTACAGGGCGGCTCCGTGCTACCAAGGCCGAGCTAAGTAGTTGCCACACTGACCGAATGTCCTGAAAGCCCGGAAGTACTGACTCTCTGGCACTTAACAGAGAAAGTTTGCTGGGCCTTGAACTAGACGAAACTCTCATGGAGCATAGATGTTGATCTGGGTAATAGTCTCATCCGTTCACTGCACCTGCCCCGTAACAAGCCCGTGGTCAATATTTGTTGAATGAATAAACACAGCCTCTCATGTGGTAGGAACTGAAAAATAACACTAACCCTGTGTAATCCCAGCACTTAGAAAAGCAGAGCTGGGAGGATGGTGCTTGAGCCGAGGAGTCTGAGACCAGCCTGGGCAACACAGCAAGATTCCACGCCCTTTTTTGCTTCTTTTTTCAGACAAGGTCTTGCTCTCACCCAGGCTAGAGCACAATGGCATGATCATGGCTCACTGTAGCCTCAAATTCCCAGGCTCAAGTGACCCTCCAGCCTCAGCCTCCCAAATAGGTGGGACTATAGGTGGGCACCACCACATCCGACTAGGTTTTTATTTTTTATAGAGACAGGGTTTTCTCTATTTTTTTTTTTTTGAGACAAAGTCTCACTTTGTCACCCAAGCTGGAGTATAATGGCACCATCTCAGCTCAAAGGCATGCACCACCATGCCCACCTAATTTTTGTATATTTAGAAGAGACAGGGTTTCACCATGTTGGCCAGCCTAGGAGGTGGAAGATCTCAAGTAATCTGCCTGCCTCAGCCTCCCAAAGTCCTGGGATTACAGGCACGCGCCACCATGCCCAGCTAATTTTTTGTATTTTTAGTAGAGACGGGGTTTCACCATGTTGACCAGGATGGTCTCGATCTCTTGACCTCGTGATCCACCCGCCTCGGCCTCCCAAAGTGCTGGGATTACAGGCTTGAGCCACCATGCCCAGCTGAGACTCTGTCTTGATTTAAAAAAAAAAAAAAAAATCCCAGACCACCCAGACCAGACCAGTGGCCAGGTCCCCTCCCCAGGGATCCGGTGAAGCCGCTTATCCAGGGGAGGACAGCTTTTGTCCACCAGGGGGCGTCCCCGTTCTTCGCTGGATATTCCGGCCTTGATCTTGGCAGGGCCAGCGCCATCCTTACCCAGGTGCCTGGAATAGGCGGACTTCACTCAGACTTTCCAGGAGGCCCACCTGGCAGAAACCCTGCTGTTACAACCCCCGTGCCCTCGCCCCTCTGTGGCCAGCCTCCCACCTCCGCCCCCCTCCTCCCTAATCTTGCTCAAAATCATCTATGCAAAGCTCCCTGTGCAAGGGGGTCTGCTGAGCATGTAGCAAGCAGGCTAAAGAGCATTAAAGGCCACGCTCAACTACCTCTGCCCTCACACAGTTAAATCCTAGAGGGTTCGGTTCCCAGAGGAGCCTCCAGCCTGTGCCTTGGACTCTTGGCTTCTCTGGGAATCAGTTTCTTCCTCTATAACATGGGGAAAAAATAGCTCCCCGCAGGAGCAGTCCTGAGACATAACTGAGTTCATGTGCTTCACACTCACGTGGAGCACCTACCTACTTGGTCGGTCAGTTTCATCTGTAACTACAGGTGGGGAAGGTGAGGTGGAAAGCTTAGGGACTTTGCCCACCGTCACAGTCACTTAAAAAGAATGTACTGCTTAGGACCCTATACCATATTCAAGATGCTAATGGGTGAGGGCTTCTGCTGGGGAATGATGGAAAAGTTCTAAAATTGACTTTCATAATGGTTGCACAACTCTGTGAATATACTAAAAACAAGTGAACTGTGGCTAGACGCAGTGGCTCACACCTGTAATCCCGATACTTTGGGAGACAGAGCTGGGAGGACTGCTTGACCCCAGAAGTCTGATACCAGCTTGGGTAACATAGTGACATGCCAGCTCCATACACACAAAAAATAGCCAAGCGTGGTGACACACGCCAGTGGTCCAGCTCCTCTGACGGCTGAAGTGGGAGGACTGCTTGAGCCCTCGGAGGTGGAGCCTGCAGTAAAGCCATCGTGCCACTGCACTCCAGCTTGGGCAACAGAGCCAGACCCTGTCTCAAAAAAAAAAAAGGCGGGGGGGAGTGAATTGTATAGTCTGTGACTTATATCTCAGTAACAGATTTTTATATTTTTTTAAATGGAGGGTCCCAGAAAGGGAAAAAATCTGGGAGTGTTTTCAAATAAATGTATGCCTTGTATGTATCATGATACTTGCTTGCCCTTTTTAAGTTATTATTTTCAATCTTATTCCAAATGTAGACAAAAAAAAAAAAAAAAACCACCAAGCATCTGGGATTCATTTGGCACTCAAATATGAATGCAAGAATACGCTGGGTGTGGTGACACACCTGTAACCCCAACACTGGGAAGCTGAGGTAGGAGGATCACTTGAGCCCAGGAGTTCAAGACCAGCCTGGACAACATGGCAAGACCCCATCTCTACAAAAAGTTTAAAAATTAGTAGGGCATGGTGGCAGATACTGGTAGTCCCAGCTTGGGACTACCCAACCTGGTGGCAGATATTTGGGAGGATCGCTTGAGCCTGGAAGGTCAAGGCTGCAGTGAGTAATGACTGTGACATTGCACCCCAGCCCAGGTGACAGAGTGAGATTCTGTCTTAAAAAATAAAAACATTAGGCCAGGCTGGAGTGCAGTGGCACAATCTCAGCACACTCCAACCTGCACTTCCCAGGTTCAAGCACTTCTTGTGCCTAAACCACCAGAGTAGCTGGGATTACAGGCATGCACCACCACACCCGGCTAATATTTGTATTTTTTGTAGGGATGGGTTTTCACCATATTGCCCAGGCTGGTCTCAACCTCCTGGGCTCAAGCCATCTGCCCACCTCGGCCTCCCAAAGTGCTGAGATTACAGCCAGGAGCCATCATGCCCAGCCAATATTTTCAGTAAGAATACAAATAAGTGATACAGTTTGCATATCTGTCCCCTCCAAATCTCATGTTGAAATTGAGATTTGGAGGGGACAGATATCCAAACTCCAACGTTGGAGGTAAGAACTGGTGTGAGGTGTGTGGGACACGGGGGTGGATCCTTCATGAATTGCTCGGTGCCCTCCTTGTGTGATAAGTGAATTCCCACTAATAGAGTGGGAATTAGGTCCCATTAAATAAATAAAAAATTTTTTTTTGAGATGGAGTCTCAACTCTGTCTCCCAGGCTAGAGTGCAATGGCGAGATCTTGGCTAACTGCAACCTCCGCCTCCCGGGCTTAAGCAATCCCCTATCTCAGCCTCCCGAGCAGCTGGGACTACAAGCACGTGCCACCACACCCAGCTAATTTTTTGTATTTTTAGTAGAGATGGGGTTTCACCATGTTGGTCAGGCTGATCTCAAACTCTGGACCTTATGATCCGACCACCTCAGTCTCCCAAAGTGCTGAGATTGTAAGCATGAGCCACTGCACCCAGCTTATTTTTTGTTTTTTTGAGACAAAGCTTCACTCTGCTCATTAGGCTGGAGTGCAATGGCTTGAACATGGCTCACCATAGCCTCAAACTCCTGGGCTCAAGCAATCCTCCTACCTCAGCCTCCCAAATAGCTGGGGCTACAGGCTGGATTCTTTAGAAGCATATGGCCCCTACCTCCTCCCTCTCTTGCTCCCCCTGTGGCCATGTGACACACCAGCTCAGCCTCCGCTTCCATCATGACTGGAAGCCTCCTGATGCCTTCACCAGAAGCAGACACTGGCACCATGCTTCCTGTACAGCCTGCAGAACTGTGAGCCAAATAAACCTTTCTTTATAAATAACCCAACCCAGCTGGGCACCGTGGCTCACACCCGTAATCCCAGCACTTTGGGAGGCTAAGATGGGTGTTGAGATCAGCCTGGACAACATGGTAAAACCCCATCTCTAATAAAAGTACAAAAATTGGGCAGGGTGCGATGGCTCACACCTGTAATCCCAGCACTTTGGGAGGCTGAGGCGGATGAATCACAAGGTCAGGAGATTGAGACCATCCTGGCCAACAAGGTGAAACCCCGTCTCTACTAAAAATATAAAAACTTAGCCAGGCTTGGTGTCATGGGCCTGTAGACTCAGCTACTTGGGAGGCTGAGGCAGGGGAATCGCTTGAACTGAGGTGGAGGTTGCAGTGAGCCAAGATCACACCAATGCACTCCAATCTGGCGACCGAGCAAGACTCTGTCTCAAAAAAATAAAAAATACAAAAATTTAGCTGGATTTAGTGATGCAAACCTGTAATCCCAGCTACTCAAAACACTGAGGCAGGAGAATCACTTGAACCCAGGAGGTGGAGGGTGCAGTGAGCCGAGATGGTGCCACTGCACTCCAGCCTGGGTGACAGAACCTGACTCTATCTTAATTAAAAAAAAAAAAAAGCCCAACCTCAAGCATTCCTTTATAGCAACACAAAATGAACTAAGACAGTAAATAAATAAAAACATAATTTTAAAAAGAAAAAAAGGTTTTAGGATTAGCTGAGATGATGACCCACATCGAAGAGCGGACGCAGGGAAGGCACTAAACAGAAATCGGCGGCCACCCCTCCGCATCCGAAGCTCATTCCCTGTAATTTGCTAATGGGTCTTTGCTACCCACATACCTCGAGGGGTATGGAGTTGAACTGCATTCCCCAAAAATAAATGTTCAATCCCTAATATCCGTGAATTGGATTTTATTTGGAAACAAGTCTTTGCTAGTGTGATCAAGCTAAAATCAGGTCACATGGGATTAGGGTGGGCCTAATAAGACAAGGACTTTTTTTGGGGGAGGACAAAGTCTTACTCTGTAGCCCAGGTGGGAGTGCAGTGGCACAATCTCGGCTCACTACAACCTCCACCTCCCGGGTTTAAGCAATTCTCCTGCTTCAGCCTCCCATGTAGCTGGGATTACAGGTGCCTGCCACCATTCCTGGCTATTTTTTATTTGATTTGATTTTATTTTATTTTTTATTTTTTTTTTTTTTTTTTTTTGCGTTTTTAGTAGAGATGGGGTTTTACCACATTGCCCAGGCTGGTCTTGAACTCCTGATCTCAGGTAATCTGACCATCTCGGCCTCTAAAAGTGCTGGGATTACAGGGATGAGCCACCATGCCCAGCCATGACGAAGGAAATTTGGACACAGACACACAGAAGGAAGACAGCCAGGTAAAGATGGAGGCAGAGATCACAGTGACGCAGATACCAGCCGAAGAACACTCAGCACTGTCAGCCAGCACCAGAAGCCAGAGAAGGGCCTTCCCCTAGAGACTTTGGGGGAGTGTAGCCCTACAGACACCTTGATTTTGGACTTCCAGCCTGCAGAAGTGTGAGAGGATACATTTCTATGGTTTTAAGCCAGTCACTTTGTGGTACTTGGTTATGGCAGCCTAGGAATCTAATGGCAGGGTTGGCGAGAGAATGACTGGGAATACCTATATGGCTCCATCAACGTGGAATATTTACACAGGGGAGGGCTGGTCCCTCCCCTTGCCTCCCTCCCAGAGCGTGGCACAAGCTGATCACATGGCCAACACCTCCCAAAACCAGATTGAAGTTTACCTAGCAGCTTCACAAACAGAAAGGTGCCGCCCACTGCTGACCTCGTACTATTTCATCCAAAATACTGTATTTCTCGGTTACTTGTTTCTTGTCTTTCCGCCCCTGCTGCTCTGTGAGTGTCATGAGGGCAGGAGCCTTGCCTGTCTCGATGGCTGCTCTATCCCAGATTTCCAGAACAGGGCCTGGGGCAGGCGAGGAGCTCACTCTCGGGCTGTTACCTACTTTTATGCTCTGTCTGGGATATGACGTACGACTTCACAGACAAATGGAGAGTGAACGAAAGCACTGACGTGGGAGTGGTTCTGGCTGGGCATGCGTAACAGGAAAGATGAACCCCCAGCCACGCGCGGTGGCTCACACCTCTGATCCCAACACTTTGGGAGACCGAGGCGGACAGATCACCTGAGGTCAAGAGTTCAAGACCAGTCTTACCAACATGGAGAAACCCCATCTGTACTAAAAATACAAAAAATTAGTTGGGTGTGGTGGCGCATGCCTGTAATCCCAGCTATTTGGGAGGCTGATGCAGGAAAATCGCTTGAACCCAGGAGGTAGAGGTTGCAGTGAGCCAAGATCATGCACTTCAGCCTGGGCAACAAGAGTGAAACTCTGTCTCAAGACAAAAAAAAAAGATGAATCCCCATCTGGAAGACACCTGGTGGATCCTGAGCAGCCCTGGGCTGCACAGCTCAACACAGAGGGACAGAAATGTATGGAGAAGGCCTGTGTTTCCTTTACTTTTTCCTTTTATTTATTTATTTATTTATTTTTTTTTTTTGAGACGGAGTTTCGCTGTTGTTACCCAGACTGGAGTGCAATGGCAAGATCTCAGCTCACCGCAACCTCCGCCTCCTGGGTTCAAGCAATTCTCCTGCCTCAGCCTCCCAAGTAGCTGAAACTACAGGTGCGTGCCACCGTGCCCAGCTAATTTTTGTATTTTTAGTAGAGACAGGTTTTCACCTTGTTGACCAGGATGGTCTTGATCTCTTGACCTCGTGATCCACCCGCCTCAGCCTCCCAAAGTGCTGGGATTACAGGCTTGAGCCACCGCGCCCAGCCTCTTTTTTCTTTTTTTTTAGACAGAGTCACACTCTGTCACCCAGGCTGGAGTGCAGTGGCGCTATCTCAGCTCGCTGCAACCTCCACCTCTGCAAGGCTCAAGCGACCCTCCTACCTCAGCCTCCCAAGTAACTGGAACCACAGGCTTGTACCACTACGCCCAGCTAATCTCTGGATTTTTAGTAGAGAGAGGGTTTAGCCATATTGGCCAGGCTGGTCTCGAACACCTGATCTCAAGTGATTTGCCCACCTCAGCCTCCCAAAGTGCTGGGATTACAGGCATGAACCACAGGGCCCAGGCTCCTTTCATGAGCAATAACCAGGCCTCCCACTGCCACCACTGCCCTCCCCAGCACCTCCTAGGCACCCTCTTGGCCTCTGGTACTTTGCAGCTTTTTGAATCACAGATGCCACTTGGGAGCAGTGTTGCAAGACTCCCGGCCAGACCAGGGCCAGGCCAGAGTCCCCACTGACTACACCTCAGCCTGCCCCGCCCTCTGATGAAAGGGTGTCAGGGCCGGGCATGGTGGCTCACGCCTGTAATCCCAGCACTTTGGGAAGCCAAGGTGGGTGGATCACCTGAGGTCAGTTCGAGACCCATCTGGCCAAGATGGTGAAACCCTGTCTCTATGAAAAAAAATTTTTTTTAAAAAAGGGTGGGGAGGTGGGGAGGGATAGCCTGGGGAGAAACACCAAATGTGGGTGAAGGGGTGAAAGCAAACAGAACACACTGCCATGTGTGTACCTATGCAACTGTATTGCATGCTCTGCACATGTACCCCAAAACCTAAAATGCAATAAAAAAAATAAGAAAAAAAAAAAAAAAAAAAAAGGGTGTCAGGACTTAAGGCAGTGGCTTAACTCAGCTGTATTCCTACCTAGGACCAGGGAAGGGCTGTGGGGAACAGTGGGGCTGAAGTCAGAGGGGGAAGAGTACAGGGACGAGGCCTGGGCAGGCCAAGCAACTGTCTTAAGAGCAGAAGGTTGGGAGGCTTGGTGCTTACACAGCTTCCTTTGTGTGCTGGGGGCTCCCTCATCCCCCCAGGTGTCCTAGAAGCCACAGTCTGTGGGAGGGGTCAGAGTGGGCGTGGTGGGAGAAGGAAGGAAAGTCAGTTCTGTTGGGCACCTGGGCTTCCCAGACCTCCCCTCCCCAAGAGAAGCAGAAATGCACAGGGCACCTGTTCATGCCCCACAGCGGGGTCCACCCCCACAGGGAAGTAGAAACAGACAGGACAGACCACCACCCAGGGATTCGGGGTGATAGCAACAGAGGTGACTACTGGCTTTGAAGTCTGATACATGGAGAGGAAGGTCCCTTCTCCAAACAAATGAAGTGACATTTCACGCCACAGATATTACGCTGCTGAACGAGTAACTGCAGTTTTGCCATTGAAAGTGATGGCGGCCGGGCACGGCGACTCACACCTGTAATCCCTGCACTTTG
The DNA here is from genome assembly GCF_049354715.1 of Callithrix jacchus. Lineage (NCBI taxonomy): Eukaryota > Metazoa > Chordata > Mammalia > Primates > Cebidae > Callithrix > Callithrix jacchus. Next base: position 124,784,241 of record NC_133510.1, read on the forward strand.
GGAGGCCAAGGCTGGCAAATCACCTGAGGTCTCGAGTTCAAGATCAGTCTGGCCAACATAGTGAAACCCCATCTCTACCAAACACTCACACACACACACACAAGTTAGCTGTGTGTTGTATCACATGCCTGTAATCCCAACTGCTCAGGAGGCTGAGGCACGAAAACTGCTGGAACCCAGGAGGTAGAGGTTGCAATGAGCCAAGATCATACCTATGTACTCCAGCCTGGGTGACAGAGCAAGACTCTGTCTTAAAGAAAGAAAGAAAGAAAGAAAGAAAGAAAGAAAGAAAGAAAGACAGTAATAGCAAAAAAAAAAAAAAAAAAGTAAGTAATGGCAAAAACCGCAATTAGTTGTGCTCCAACCTAATAAATTCCAGCCAATAAGTGACAAATAAATGACAAAATTAGGCCACCACCACACTGCATACCTGATGAACTAAAGTAGCTAGGTGTCGAGCACCAATGGCTGTGGACATTACAGAGAGAGAGAGAGAGAGAGAGAGAGAGAGAGAGAGAGATGAGCCAACATCACGGTGCCTCCTGATGGAAGAACGAAGCACCAACAATGAAGCGGTCCTGCCAGAAACCATGAATGAATGAGTGAATGAATCAAGAATATGCAGTAGCAGGAGAGATATCCTGAATCTGGTCAACCATCTACATCCAACTACCAGTTTTTGTTTTTGGTTTTTTGAGACGGAGTCTCGCTCTGTCGCTCAGATTGGAGTGCAATAGCTCGACCTCAGCTCACTGCAACCTCCCACTCCCAGGTTCAAGCAATTTTCTTGCCTCAGCCTCCTCAGGAGCTGGGATTACAGGTGCCCATCACCACGCCCAGCTGATTTTTTTCTATTTTTAGTAGAGACGGGGTTTCGACATGTTGTCCAGGCTGGTCTCAAACTCCTGACCTCAGGTGATCTGCCCGCCTTGGCCTCCCTAAGTGCTGGGATTACAGGCATGAGCCACAACCCCTGACCCAAACTATCAGTTTACAGAACTACAGAAAAAGGAGGAAGATGTTAGCTCTAAGGGTATGGCACTGGAAAACTCCACGCAACGGAAAACTCTGTAGGTCAACAACGCAACAGGTCACCTCCTCGAACAACCTAGAAGAGCTGAAGGAGATGCAGGGAGAATCCAGAGAATGAAGGAGACTTAAAATGCATCTCAACCTGGTCAGATGCGGTGGCTCAACCCGGTGAGGTGGCTCATGCCTGTAATCCCAGCACTTTGGGAGGCCGAGGCAGGTGGATTGCCCAAGGTCAGGTGTTTGAGACCAGCCTGGCTAACATGGTGAAACCCCATCTTTTCTAAAAATACAAAAATTAGCCAAGCATGGTGACGCACACCTATAGTCCCAGCTACTCGGGAGACTGAAGCAGAAGAATCGCTTGAACCCAGGAGGCGGAGATTGCAGTGAGCTGAGATCGTGCCACTGCACTCCGGCCTGGGCAACACTGTGAGACTCCGTCTCAAAAAAAAAAGCATCTCAACCAATCACAATGTATGGACCTCATTTATATTCTGATTCATACAAATGTCAAAATAAATAAAAGGAGTAACATCTATGATATATAATATATATGAAAAAACTAGAAATTTGATCAATGAAAATGGACTTTTAATAATTTTAAGGAGTTAGTTTTTATTTATGAGATGTCTCACTGTCACCCAGGCTGGAGTACAGTGGTGCCACCATGGTCCCCGGCAGTCTCGAGCTCTTGGGCTCAAGCGATCCTCCCACCTCTGCCTCCCAAGGAGGCTATAGCTGGGACTACAGGCATGAGTCACCATGCCTGGCTTTTTTTTCTTTTGTAGAGACAGGGTTTCGCTCTGTTACCCAGGCTGGTCTCAAACTCCTGGCCTCAAGTGATCCTACTGCCTCAGCCTCCCAAAGCACTGGGATGACAGGCGTGAGCCACCTCACCCAGCCTGGACTGATCCAGGCCTCAGTCGCTTTGTGTGTAAAGGCAGAAAGAAACTGACTTTATACTTTTTTTCCTTCACCACAGAAACCTTTCTTCAAACAGAAGCTTTGATCAGAGCCAAATATACATAAATAAAAATAAAACAAGCACCAGGCTGATGCAGGAGGTGGGTGTGGGGTGCTCAGGATTCAGAACTAGATTCCTGGGGTTTCCCTTTGGAATCCCCTGGGCTGGGGCACTTTTAGGTCCTTTCCCAGCGCGACACACTCAGTTTGAGTTCCTGAATACTCAGATACTGGCAGTGGGGCTGGAGGAAGAGATGAAGAGGCCTGTCCGGCGGGTCACTGGGGACACCCGGAGGCCACCAGTCCCTTTTGGCCTGAGCTGAGAGATGAAGAGTGAGCACTCCAGTTTCCCCAGTCTGATCTGTCACAGGGGAAAGGGAACCAAGGATACGGGCTGAGTCTCTAAGAGGTTCGGCACTGGGGAAGCAGGTGGCTCAAAGGGACGGAGGGGACATATCAGTACCAACAATCGAATGCAGCCCTCCAAGCTTTTAGGAGCAGCCATCCCCCGAGCAGATGAAAGGGACAAGCAGCCCTTTGGACCAGTAAGGGATCCACACTGCTAGGGATCTTGCGCTCCTGAAGTCAGTGGGTTACAGGAGAAATTTTCCACGTGGGGTTCTTAAGCAGGCCTGCAGCCTCCCTCCCTCTCCTCCTTCCCCTCCCTCCCTCCCCTCCTTCCCCTCCCTCCCTCCCAGGCTCATCGGTGCTCTGGCTCCTGGGCAGAGGAGGCAGAACAGGTTCCAGCTGCAGAAATTAATCCATGGCCCCGTGGCCCCTGTTTTGAAGGCTCCATCCATCAGCTCCGATAGCCGCGGGCTCGGGGCCAGGACAAGGCTGCTGAAAGGCATCTTAAAGGCTAATGTGATACACAGGCGTGACCCCAAATTCCCTGGATCCCCACTCTGCCGAGTGCACACAGAACCATTCCACATCACAGTTCTGGAACCTTCTCCAGCATCCTCACATTTCTGGAGTGGTTTTGTATTTTATTCCTCATCCCTGTCACGGAGGCAGCGCTGATTAGCAAGGGCACTGGCCACAGATTCAAATCCCACTGTTTCCGGCCGTGAGGCCTAAGCTCAAGGGATCCTCCCGCCTCGGCCTCCCAAAGTTCTGGGATTATAGGCATGAGCCACCGCATCCAGCCGAGAACTTATTTTCTAAAACAGCCCATCAAGGGCAAGCCCCACAGCTTGTGACTAGCACCAGGCCAGATACAACACAGACACCCAGTGAATCTGTAAAGGAAGAAAGCGTGGAAGAGGAGAAGGAGGAAGAGGAAGAGCAGGTCATAACACGGGCTTTGAAGACACCCAGGGCCAGGTGCAGTTCTGGCTCCGCTGCCTACCAGCTGTGAGGTTCAATCCCTCCTGGAAATGCCCCACCTCGAAAACTGAACATAACACCTAATTCATATGACTATTGAATTAGGTTCAATCCCTCCGAGTCTCAAATGCCCCACCTGGAAAACTGAACATAACACCTAATTCATATGACTAGTGAGGAGAAGAAAGAGAAGCTCTGTGGTACCTGTTTGATAAAGTTCAGTGATTATTAGTAGTATCATTGCGTAAATACCGAATGAATGAAATCATTTGCCATGAAGATTCGAGAAAAGGGCCAAAGAAAGCATCAGTTGGCTTGGATTCTCTCATTAGAGAGATATCCAATAAAGACATAATATGCCCAGGCTCAGGGCTCACGCCTATAATCCCAGCACTTTGGGAGGCTGAGGCGGGCGGATCATGAGGTCAAGAGAACGACACCATGCTGGCCAACATGGTGAAACCCCGTCTCTACTAAAAGTACAAAACATAGCCAGGCATGGTGGTGCATACTTGTAGTCCCAGCTACTCGGGAGGCTGAGGCAGAATTGCTTGAAACCGGAAAATGGAAGTTGCAGTGAGCTGGGATCGCGGCACTGCACTCCAGCCTGGAGATAGAGTGAGACTCGACTCAAAAGAAAAAAAAAGACGTAATAAGCGGGCTCTGGTGCAATGGCTGATTATAATCCCAGCTACTTGGAAGGCTAAAGTGGGTGGATCACTTGCGTCCATGAGTTTTCGAGTAGCATGGGGAGCATAGTGAGACTTACCTCTACAAAAAAATAAAAACAATTAGCCGTGCATGCCACAGGCCCAGCTGATAGGGAGACTGAGGCAGGAGGATCACTTGAACACAGGAGGTCAAGCCTGAAGTAAGCTGTAATCGTGCCACTGCACTCCCACCTAGGCGACAGAGTGAGATTCTGTCTCACAAAAAAAAAAAGGCTGGGTGCGGTGGCTCACATCTATAATCCTAGCATTTTGGGACGCTGAGGCGGGCAGATCAGGAGTTCAAGACCAGCTTGCCCAACATGGTGAAACCCTGTCTCTACTAAAAATACAAAAATATTAGTTGGGCATGGCGGTTCTCGCCTGTAATCCCAGCTACTAAGGAGGCTGAGGTAGCAGAATCGCTGGAACCCAGGAGGCGGAGGTTGCAATGAGTCGAGATCAAACCACTGCACTCCAGCCTGGGTGACAGAGCAAGACTCCATCTCAGAAAAAAAGAAAAAGAAAAAAGAGTTCCCCAGGCCCAATTCCTCCAAAAACAGAACAACATTCTTTGGCAACCACCATCATAATAATCTGGCAGGAATCAACATATTTTAAATCCAGAGGGCAAAGATTGTCGAGGAATGGGACATTCACAGACCCCAAGTACCTCCACGCAGAATATGTACTCATTACAAACGGAAAAGGGTACAACGAACAGATCTAATGGCTAATGACTATGACAAAGTAATCAATCTCCATCATTACTGGGCACTGATGATGGGGCCCAGGGACAGCATGTACCCCTAATGTCACACACTGAGAAAGACACAGCATCACCTATGAAATCTTCCTGCCAAACGTGTAACCTGAACAGAATCACAGGAAAGCAATCAAATCTCCATCAAAGGACCTCCGGAAAGTAACTGGACTGGCGACTTCAAAAACGTTCACGTCATGCCAGGCGTGGTGGCTCACGCTGTAACCCCAGCTACTTGGGAGGCAGAGGCAAGAGGATCACTTGAGCCTAAGAGTTTGAGAAAAGCCTGGGAAACAAATTGAGACTGTTTCCATTTTTTAAAAGAAAGTTTAAGTCCCTAAAGGCAAAGAGAAACAAAAAGACTAGGGAAGTGCTTTAGAGTGATGGAGATAAAAGAAACAACAAAAAACACGGTTTATGATCTGTAATTGTAGGCTGGATGAAAAGCAAAACAAAGGCTGGGCATGGTGGCTCATGCCTGTAAATCCCAGTACTTTGGGAGACCGAGGTGGGCAGGTGGATCACCTGAGGTCGAGAGGTCAAGACCAGCCTGGCCAACATGGTAAAACCCCATCTCTACTAAAAATACAAAAAATAGCTGGGTACGGTGGTGTGCACCTATAATTCCAGCTACTCAGGAGGCTGAGGCAGGAGAATCACTTGAGCCTGGGAGACGGAGGTTGCAGTGAACCGAGATCATACCACTGCACTACAGCCTGGGCAACAGAGTGAGACTCCGTCTCGCGGAAATAATAAAGACAAGCATAGGCAACATGAGGAAATCCTGCCTTTAGAAAACATTTTAAAATGATCTGGTTGCCAGGTGTGGTGGCTCACACCTGCAAATCCCAGCACTTTGGGAGGCCAAGGTGGACGGATCACAAGGTCCAGAGATCAAGACCACTCTGGCCAACATGGTGATGAAACCCCGTCTCTACTAAAAATACAAAAATTAGCTGGGCGTGGTGGTGCACACCTGTAGACCCAGCAAGTTGGGAGGCTGAAGCAGAAGAATCACTTGAACCTGGGAGGGGGAGGTAGCGGTGAGCTGAGATAGTACCATTACACTCCAGCCTGGGTAACAAGAGTGAAACTCAGTCTCCAAAAAAAGAAATGATCTGGGCATGGTGGCGCATCTGTAGTCCCAAGCTGCTTCGGAGGCTGAGGTGGGAGAATCACTTGAGACCAGGGGGCAGATGCAACAGTGAGCTATAATCACACAGCTGGACTCCAGCCTGGGCAACAGAGCAGGACCCCTACAACAAAGAGTATACCATGGAGGTCCCGGCCAGTGCCACAACACAAGGAAATATATTAAAAGGCATATCAATTGGAAAGATTAAATAAAACTGATATTATGTTATTAATAGATGGTATAATTACTTAACTTAAAAGAGCAACCCCCAAAAATCAAATTTCTAGGACTAAATCTAAGAAGAGATGCAAATCTACAAAAACCCTACAAATCAACGGAATAATATGCCGTGCGCACTGAATAGAAAACTCAGTATGATAAGAAATTTCCCCAATTGATCCACAGAATCAACAAGATGCCAATCAAAATTACAGCAACCTTTAAAGAAATATTGACAAGGTAATTTTAAGATTCATATGGAAACACAAAGGGTCACATGAGAAGGCGATCTTTTCCTTTTTCTTATTTTTTAGAGACAGGATCCCTCTCTGTTGCCCAGGCTGGAGTGCAGTGGCACGATCTCTGCTCACTGCAGCCTCCACCTCTGGGGTTCAAGCAATTCTCTGCCTCAGCTTACGAGTAGCTGGGATTACAGGTGCGCACCACCACATACAGCTAATTTTTGGGGGTTTTTTTTTTCTAAAGATGGGGTTTCATCATGTTGCCCAGGCTGCTCTCAAACTCCTGGACTTAAGCGATCCTCCCTCCTAGGCCTCCCAAAGTGCTGGCATTATAGGCTTAAGCCACCATGGCTGGACTGAGAATGCAATCTTTTTTTTTTGAGAGGGAGTCTCGCTCTGTCGCCCAGGCTGGAGTGCAATGGCGTGATCTTGGCTCACTGCAACCTCCGCCTCCTGGGTTCAAGCGATTCTCCTGCCTCAGCCTCCCCAGTACCTGGGATTACAGGCAACTCCCACCAAGCCCGGCTAATTTTTGTATTTTTAGTAGAGACAGGGTTTCCCCCTGTAGGTCAGGCTGGTCTCAAACTCCTGACCTCAGGAGATCCACCCACCTTGACATCCCAAAGTGCTGGGATTACAGGCATGAGCCACAGCACCCAGCCAGTATTTTTTTTTTTTTTAATAATACTAGTGCTGGGTCAACTGGACATCCATATGCAAAAAAAGGGGGGATCTTAATCTCATATTCCACCAAATAAAAAAATCTATTCCAGTTGAACTATAGATCCAAATGTGATAGTTCAAACAATAAGGCTTTTTGAGAAAAACATCTGAATAGCTTCATGACCTTAGAGTAGGCAAACTTTCTTAAGCAAGACACAAAAAGAATTAATGCACCAAGCAGAGCTAAATAGTCTGTATTAAAATTAAGAACTTCTAGGCTGGGTACTCTAGCCTAGGCAACAAAAGTGAAATTCTGTCTCAAAAATAAATAAATAAACAAAAATTAGCTGGGCGTGGTGGCATGCACCAGTAATTGCAATTATTCAGGAATGCAATGGTGCAATCTCAGCTCACTGCAACCTCTACCTCCTGGGTTCAAGTGATTCTCCTGCATTAGCCTTCCAAGTAGCTGGGACAACAGGGGCCCATCACCACCCCCAGCTAATTTTTGTATTTTTAGTAGAGATGAGATTTCACCCTGTTGGCCAGGCTCATCTGGAACGCCTGACCTCAGGTCATCTGCTCACCTTGGCTTCATAAAGTGCTGGGATTATAGGCATGAGCCACCACTCCTGGCCTAGGAATATATATATACCCGACAAAAGACTCACATCCAGAATAGCTAAAGAACTCTTATGTCATAGTCTTAATCATGTCTGCCTATAAAATGTATATATTAATATGCTGAAATCCTAACCCCCCAGCACCTCAGAATATAACCATATTTGGAGATAGGGTGTTTAAAAAGGTAATTAAGGCTGGGTGTGGTGGCTCACATCTGCAATCCCAGCACTTTGGGAGGCAAAGGTGGGCAGATCACGAGGTTGGGAGATCAAGACCATTCCAGCCAACACGGTGAAGTCCTATCTATAATAAAATGCAAAAAATTAGCCAGGCATGGTGGTGGGCGCCTGTAGTCCCAGCTAATCAGGAGGCTGAGGCAGAATCACTTGAACCAGGGAGGGAATCACTTGAACTAGGGAGGCAGAGGTTGCAATGAGACAAGATAGCACCACTGCACGCCAGCCTGGGCAACAGAGTGAGACTGTGTCTCAAACGAAAAACATAATTAAGTGAAAATGACATCTTTAGGGTGAGCCCTCATCTAATATGACTGGTGTCCTTATAGGAAGAGTTGCCAGGCACAGTGACTCACGCCTGCAATCCCAACATTTGGGAGGCTGAGGCAGAATTGCTTGAACCTGGGAGACGGAGGTTGCAGTGAGTCGAAATCACACCATTGCACTCCAGCCTGGGCAACAAGAGCAAAGCTCCATCTCAAAAAAAAATAAGAGTTTACTGGCTGGGCACAGTGGCTCACACCTGTAATCTCAACACTTTGCGAAGGTGAGGATCACTTGAACCCAGGAGTTTGAGACCAGCCTGGGCAACAAAGCAAGACCCCGTCTCTACAAAAAAGAAGAGTTTAGGACATGCAAAAAGGAGAACCACGTGCAGACAGGAAGAAGACAGCCATCTACAAGCCAAGGACAGAGACCTTCAAAGAAACCAAGCCTGCTGACACCTTGATCTCAGATTTCCTGCCTCCAGAATTGTAAGAAAATACTTTCTTTTTTTTTTTTTTTTTTTTTTTTTGAGACGGAGTTTCGCTCTTGTTACCCAGGCCGGAGTGCAATGGTGTGATCTCAGCTCCCCGCAACCTCCGCCTCCTGGGTTCAGGCAATTCTCCTGCCTCAGCCTCCTGAGTAGCTGGGATTACAGGCACGCGCCACCATGCCCAGCTAATTTTTTATATTTTTAGTAGAGACGGGGTTTCACCTTGTTGACCAGGATGGTCTCGATCTCTTGACCTCGTGATCCACCCGCCTCGGCCTCCCAAGTGCTGGGATTGCAGGCTTGAGCCACCGCGCCCGGCAGGAAATACTTTTTTTTGTTTCTTTGTTTTGTTTTTGAGACAGTCTCACTCTGCCACCCAGGCTGCTGTAAATCTCTGCTCAGTGTAACCTCCGCCTCCCGGATTCATGCAATTCTCCTGCCTCTGCCTCCCAAGTAGCTAGGATTACAGGTGTGAGTCACCTGATTTTTGTCTTTTTAGTAGACAATGAGTTTCGCCATTTTGGCCAGGCTGATCTCAACTTCTGACCTCAGGTGATCCGTCCACCTCAGCCTCCCAAAGTGCTGTGATTATAGGCGTGAGCCACCGCACCCAGCCTAAGTAGGTAAATTGTTGTTGAAACCCCCGTCTGTGGTACTTTGTTATGAGGCAGCTCAAGTAAATACGACTTACGATTAATGAGAGACGACCCTTTAAAATAGTGGAGAAAAGACCTCATCAGACATTGCAGAGGATATCCAAACATACAACAAAGGCCAGGCGCAGTGGCTCACACCTGTAACCCCCGCACTGTGGGAGGTCAAAGCGGAAGAACTGCTTGAGTCCAGAAATTTGAGATCAGCCTGGGCAACATGGTGAAATCCCATCTCTACTGAAAAATACAAAACTTTAGCTGAGCATGGTGGGGTGCACCTGTGGTCCCAGCTACTCGGGAGGCTGAGGTGGGAGGATCACCTAACCCAGGAGGTTGAGGCTACAGTGAGCTGAAGGTCATGCCACTGTACTCCAGCCTGGGCGACAGAGCGAGATTCTGCCTCAAACAAAAAACGAAAATAAACATAAACAAATAAAATAAAACAATGATATGAAAGAGAGCTCAACTTCATTAGTCATCAGAGAAAAGCCAACTCAAACCACAATGAGATACGACTTCCACCAGCATGGGAGCACGGCTCTAATGAGAAGAAATCACCCACTCTTGGTGAGGACATGGTACAGCCAGTAACGGACAAATATCTGACAGTAGTGACAAAAATTGAACACACATGCATAGTCAATGCCCCAAGCAATTCCACTCATAGGCATATCACCAACAGAATGCATCCATGTGTTCACCAAAAGCCATGTTCTAGAATGTTCACAGCACTCTACAGATAAACCTTAGACTGACAGCTACCCAAGTGACCATCAACAGTAGAATAGATTGTAAAGTAGTCACATAGTGGAAAATGACATAGCAATAAAAATAAATCCCAAATTAGCCAGGCATGCCCGTGTTGTCCCAGTTACTTGGGATTCTGAAGTGGGATGACTGCCTGAGCCTGGGAGTTCAAGGCTGCAAGAGCTTGTCTCAAAAAACAATAATTATAATAAGGCTGGGCGTGGTGGCTCACGCCTGTAATCCCAACAATTGGGAGACCGAGGCAGGTGGATCACCCGAGGACAGGAGTTTGAGACAAGCCTGACCAACATGGTGAAACCCCGTCTCTACTAAAAATACTAATTAGCTGGGTGTGGTGGCACGTGCCTGTAATCCCAGCAACTCAGGAGGCTGAGGCAGGAGAATAGTCTGAACCTGGGAGGCAGAGGTTGCAGTGAGCTGAAATCACACCATTGTACTACAGCCTGGGAAAACAGAGTGAGATTCCATCTCAAAAAAAAAGAAAACACACACACACACACACAAACAAAAAACAAAAATAAATCTACAACTACACCTGAGAAACAATATGGATGAATCATATAACCACAAAATTAAGCAAAAGAAGCCAAAAACTAAAGAAGACATCCTCCACGATTTCACTGGCATAAAGTGTGAAAACAGGTGAAACGTATCCATGCAGCTAGAAGTCAGGTTCGCCAGCAGTGGAGGGCAGAGACTGGACGGGCCGACACGGGGGGCTCTGGGTACTGGTTACTCTGATGTGTTCTGTTTGTTAAAATTAATCGAGCTATGTGCTTACCACATGTGCACTTTTTGGTATGTATATTATACTTCAATGAATGGTTTTTTGTTTTTTAAGGGTACAGTGTTACAGAAATGGGAACTGCCTTTTTGTAAAAAAAAAAAAAAAAAAAAAAGGGCTTGGAGCTTGGAACAGACTGCTGATAGAGAAAAGCGTGATTTTAGGACATTAGAGAAGAGGCTGCAGCCCCAGGTTGTGGCCTGACACCTGGTAGTGCACAAGTCCATTTCTCAAACAGCCACCCACCACGGTGCAAGGCAAGACGGTGGAAGACAGAGGCTATGACCCCGCAGTGACTGGGAGGACTGGCCCAGCCTTCTCCACACACTGCCCTCCACAGCAGAACTAGTCATGTCTGTTAGGGCCGTGTTTATGTCACCCAGCAACCCTGGAGAATCACTGCTTCCCCACTTTCAGTCCACATGGTTGTGCTGGGCTGACCCCAGCCAGCAGCCCCAGTCTGGCCCAAGGCTGTGCTAAGCCTGTCAGAGCCAATCCAAGAGACACTTAAGGGAACAACCAAGGGTTTGGGAAGGACTCTGAGCTGGCAGGATAGATGTCTGAAGCTGCTGTGGGCTCCTTCTTCACCCACCCTCCTTACCCTCCCATGGGGAGAAGCCTGCCAAGAATGAAGCAGACAGCTGGGTGCAGTTGCTCACACCTGTCATCTCAGCACTTTGGGAGGCTGAGGTGAGCAGATCACAAGTTCAGGAGTTTGAGACCAGCCTGGCTAACATGGCGAAACCCTGTCACTACTAAAATAAAATAAAATATTAGCGGGGCGTGGTGGTGGACCACCTGGGTGGTGGTAATTCCAGCTACTCGGGAGGCTGAGGCAGGAGAATCACTTGAACCCGGGAGGCAGAGGTTGCGGTGAGCAGAGATCATCCCACTGCACTCCAGCCTGGGCCACAACAGCAAGACTCCATCTCAAAAAAAAAAAGGTTTGTCTTCCGTTACCTTCCTGAACACACACATCGTTTATTGTAGCATGCATATTACCATTGTAACGCTCTATTCCCGAATAAACATCTTTAAAAACAAAATAGAATGAAGCGGAAAGAGGGAGTCAAAGTGGGAAGCAGAAAGAGAAACAGAGTCAACTTCTCAAGCCCGTGTTGGAGCGTCCAGACGTCAGTGTGCCTGGAGGTTACACCCTGAACCTATACCCGAGCGAGTGAATTCTCTTCTGCTTATGACAGCTGGAGTTACACTTGCACTTAGGTCACCTACAACAAATGTGCCCTATCACCCTCTCCGGAAGCCTGTGTGCAGCTCAAAGACCAAAATGGGCATCATAATTTCCCATGCCAACTGCAGTTGGGGCCTCCTCCCAGTTCGGAGCAGCTGTCCCTCTGCAGAGCACTGTAACATGCATCGCCCCACTTGATCATCACAGCAACGCCAAGGGAGGGGGCTGGAGGCTGTTCCTGCTTTCTTTTTTTTGAGACAGGGTCTTGCTCTGTCGCCAGGCTGGAATACAATGGTGGCGTGACCTTGGCTCACTGCAACCTCCACCTCCCGGGTTCAAGTGATTCTCCTGCCTCAGCCTCCCGAGTAGCTAGGACTACAGGTATCCACTAACACACCCAGCTAATTTTTCTATTTTTAGTAGAGACGGGGTTTCACCATGTTGGCCAGGATGGTCTCAAACTCCTGACCTCAGGTGATCCACCCACCTTGGCCTCCCAAAGTGCTGGGACTACGGGCGTGAGCCACTGTGCCCGACCATTTTTGTGTCTGTTGTAGAGACAAGGTTTTGCCATGTTGCCCAGAGTGGTCTTGAACTCCTGGCCTCAAGTGATCCTCCCACTTCGGCTTCCCAAAGTGCTGGGACTACAGATGTGAGCAACCACGCACGCCCAGCCCGCATATGTTAACATATTTTTGGGTCAACTATTCCAGCTGGATCATCTGACACACTGACTGGCCAGTTGCTTTCACCCTCCACAGACACCAGAGTTGGCTTCTATAACATTTCAATCAAATCACCTCACTACACAGCCACTAGCATGGCTATCGTCAAAAAGACAGACAATAGGCCGGGCGCGGTGGCTCACACCTGTAATCCAAACACTTTGGAGGCCACGGCGGGCGGATCACCTAAGGTCAGGAGTTCAAGACCAGCCTGACCAACATGGTGAAACCCCATCTTTTAGGAAAAAAAAAAAAAAGACAGACAATAATAAGTGTTAGCAAGGATGTAGGGAAACTGGAACCCCCACATCCTGCTCATGGGAGTCTAAAATGGCACGGCTGCTTTGGTAAACAGTCTGGCAGTTCCTCAGCAAGTTAAACACAGTTACCACGTGATCCAGCAATTCCACCCCTAAGGATATACCCAAGATAAGTGAAAATGTATGTTCACCAAAAACCTGTACGTGTTAGCAGGGCGTGGTGGCAGGTGCTTGTAATCCCAGCTACTCGGGAAGCCGAGGTGGAACTGCTTGAACCCGGGAGGCAGAGGTTGCAGTGAGCTGAGACTGTGCTACTGCACTCCAGCCTGAGTAACAGAGCAAGACTCTGGCTCAAAACAAATAAAAAAAATTTAGCCGGGCATGGTGGTGTGTGCCTGTAGTCCCAGCTACTCAGGAGGCTGAGGCAGGAGAGAATCACTTGAACCCAGGAGGCAAAAGTCACAGTAAGCCAGGCCAGTGAGCCAGTGTACTCCAGCCTGGGTGACAGAACGAGACTCTGTCTTAAAAAAAAAAAAAGGAATATTTCAGAATTTAGCGGGGATGGTTGTACAGCCATCCCCTACATTGAATACTACTAAAACCAATGACTTCCACCTTTTTTTTGGTGGGGGGACAAGTCTCACTCCATCACCCAGGCTGGAGTGCAGTATCGTGATCTCAGTTCACCACAACCTCTGCCTCCCAGGTTCAAGTGATTCTCCTGCCTCAGCCTCCTGAATAGCTGGGATTACAGGCACACGCCACCCAAATGGCTGGTATTACAGGAATGTGCCACCACACCTGGTGAATTTCACATTTTTAGTAGAGAGGAGGTTTCACCATGTTGGCCAGGGTGGTCTTGAACTCCTGACCTCAAGTGATCCATCTGCCTCGGCCTCCCAAAAGTGCTGGAATTACAAGTGTGAGCCACTGCACCTGGACAACTTGTACATTTTTAAATGGTTAAGTGGCAAATTTTATAGTATGCAAATATTATCTCAATTTTTTAAATGTGGCCACATGCAGTCGTTCAAGACCAGCCTCGGCAACATAGCAAGACCCCATCTCTACAAAAATAAGTAAATAACTAGCTGGGTGTGGTGGTACACCCCTGTGGTCCCAGCAATTCTGGAGGCTAAGGCAGGAGGGCTGCTTAGGCCCAGGAGTAGCAGGCTGCGGTGAGCCATAACGAAGCCACTGCACTCTACCTTGGACAAAAGAATGAGACTGGTCTCTCTAACACATATAAATAAAAGTAAATAAAAATGTTTCAGCCCGGCCACAGTGGCTCACACCTATAATCCCAGGACTTTGGGAGACCGAGGTGGGAGGATCACAGGTCAGGAGATGGAGACCATCTTGACTAACACTTTGAAACCCCATCTCTACTAAAAATACAAAAAATTAGCGGGGCATGGTGGCAGGTACCTGTAGTCCCAGCTAATCAGGAGGCTGAGGCAGGAGAATCACTTGAACCCAGAAGCAGAGGCTGCAGTGAGCTAAGATCTCACACTGCACTCCAGCCCGGGGGACAGAGCAAGATTCCGTATCAAAGCAAAGAAAAAAATGTTTGAGGCCGGGCGCGGTGGCTCACGCCTATAATCCCAGCACTTTGGGAGGCCGAGGCGGGTGGATCATGAGGTCAAGAGATCGAGACCATCCTGGTCAACACAGTGAAATCCTGTCTCGAATAAAAATACAAAAATTAGCTGGGCATGGTGGCACGCGCCTGTAGTCCCAGCTACTCGAGAGGCTGAGGCAGGAGAATTGCTTGAACCCAGGAGGCGGAGGCTGAGGTGAGCAGAGATCGTGCCGTTGCACTCCAGCCTGGGTAACAAGAGCGAAACTCCGTCTCAAAAAATTAAAATAAAAAAATGTTTGAAACCCATCCCAAGAAAATAATCAGATCACAGAGAGATACTCCCTGCGCCCCACTTTAAAAGATCCCCAGTGACTTCCCAACGCACTAGGAGTCAAACCCAAATTCCCGACAGGGCCCTGGGAGGCCCCCACATCCCGGCCCCGAGGCCTCTGCCGCCTCTTCTGCGGCCTTCCCACTTGCTCACTCAGTCCCTCCACAGCCCAGGTTTATCTCCACCTTCTGGGTACCCTTGCTCTTCCCTCAGCCTAGAATGTCTTCTCCCACAGCTGATCAAATGCCCCCCTTCTCCTCAGAGAGGCCCTCCCTGACCACCCTGTCTCAAATGCAGCCCCACCCACCACATGTCATGCCATTGTTCTGTTTATTTCTACATAGCCTGTCACTATCAGAAAAGACATTTCCTTTTATCAGTTATTACTTATTTTGAGACAGGGTCTCACTCTGTCACCCACGTTGGAGTGAAACTCCTGGGCTCAAGTGATCTTCCCGTCTAGCCTCCCAAGAAGCTATAACTACAGGCACACACCACCACACCTGGCTAATTTTTTTTTTTTTGTAGAGGTGGGGTCTCATTATTTTGCCCAGGCTGGTCTCAAACTCATTGTCTCAAGCAATCCTCCCGCCTCAGCCTCCTAAAGTGGTAGGATTATAGGCATGAGCCACCGTGCCCAGCCAGATATAGCACTGTAAACACTGTTTACTTTTTTCTCTTTTTTGAGGCAGGGTCTCACTTTGTCACCCAGGCTGGAGTGCTGTGGCGCGATCTCAGCTCGCTGTAACCTCTGCCTCTGGGACTTAAGTGATCCTCCCGTGCCAGCCTCCAGAGTAGCTGGGAATACAGGCATGCACCACCACGACCAGCTAATTTTTGATAATGTTTCACTACGTTGCCCAGTCTGGTCTCAAATTCCTGGCTCAAGCGATGTGCCCACAGGCATGAGTCACTGCCCTCAGCCCACTGTTTACTTCCTTTATTCTCTTTTCTTTCTTTTTTTTTTTTTTTGAGACCAAGTCTTGCTCTGTCACCCAGGCTGGAGTGCAGTGACATGACCTCAGCTCACTGCAACCTCCGCCTCCCAGGTTCAAGCGATTCTCCTGCCTCAGCCTCCTGAGTAGCTGGGACTACAGTCGTGTGCCACCATGCCCACCTGATTTTTTGTATTTTTAGAAAAGACAGGGTTTTGCCATATTGTTCAAGCTAGTCTTGAACTCCTGACCTCGTGATCCGCCCACCTCGGCCTCCTAAAGTGCTGGGATTACAGGTGTGAACCACCGCACCTGACCCACTGTTTACTTCTTGATTGCCTCTTGCACCCACACCAAGAGGGCAGAGAACTTATCCATCCACTTGCAACTCTGACCTTGCCCACGAAAAAGTGTTTTTCTGGAAAGAACAGATTGATTGAACAACGGCCTGTAAGATCTGAAATGCCACCTACTACCTGGCTGAGCGTCCAGAGCACTAAATCATCAGCCACCTGCAGGTGCTCAGGGAGCTAGTGTGCATTTGCTGAGCTCACAGTTCCAAGTCCTGCCCCAGGCCTGTCTAGAACCCGGAGGAACCAGGAGGAATAGCCCCTCCCCTCGAAAG
Source organism: Callithrix jacchus (assembly GCF_049354715.1). Classification (NCBI taxonomy): domain Eukaryota; kingdom Metazoa; phylum Chordata; class Mammalia; order Primates; family Cebidae; genus Callithrix; species Callithrix jacchus. The sequence continues at coordinate 124,800,766 of NC_133510.1, forward strand.
CCTGAAAGTCTATGAGGGCTCACAGAACACCCAGTATTTACCAGTCAACCGACAAACAAACACAGAGGAGAGATCTAAGATTGTGTTGCTGACACCCAGGCTGGAGGCAGGGTCCAAACGGGTCTCATAGAACTGTGAACTGGCCAACGCCCTCCGATACAGCTTCTTCTGACTTTGCAATCCTACCTGCTCTCCAGAATGAAATGGCTGCAGCTCACACCTGCTCCTGCCCCCTCCCGTGGGAACTTTCTTTTTGAGAGGCCGTTAAAAGTCTAAACGGGCAGGTGGTGAGTGCCTCCTTCCCCTTCCCTACTTCAGCATCTCTGAGCCACACGCACAGCAAGCGACTTACCCACTAGGAGTTTGACGTCTCGGACTGTGAAATCAGGGTCAGGCATCCTGGGGAAAGAGCACAGACCTGTGGTGAGGGGCCACAGACAGCAGAGCAAGACTCTACCCTTGGCCCGGGGAAACCATTTTTCCAAGAGAGCTCCCTTGCCCTCAGTTTGAGAAGTCAAAATGAGAAAATCCAGAGGGAGGGAGGAGGACCCGTTGATGCCTCCAGGGAGGTCATCGCAGAAGCACTGAGGCCCTTGCCTACCCCAAGAGGCAACTCAAACCTGAGCCTCTGCGGAGGGTGGGACATCCACCGTCTACCCGATTTTCCCAAGGAAGCCTGAAGTGTGGGGTCAAAGGTAAGGGCCAGAGCTGGAGATTCAAACACCTGCTTTCTTTCAGGGTGGGTAGCCCTCTCTTTCTCCCTCTAGAAAATACTCTCCATAAGGAGTCGTATGGGAAGTGGGAGGGACCCCTTTAAGTTCAGAGGGAAAAAAAGACACGCACTGTACCAGTTCCAGGGACTTCGTAATATGGGCTACCATGCACTGCTGATTAACAATGATGCCCAAGGTTTCATTCCTACTCACAGGAATGGACTCTTGAGCAAGTCTGGCAGCAGATGCTGGAGAGAGGCAGCCTGGGATGACACCCCAAGCCTCCTCCCCTACCCATGCCCAAGGGGCAGAAACCTGTTCTTCCAGCCTGCCTCCGGGACCTCTCCCCCACCTGGAGCTCTGACAGATCTCAGAGAATGAAAATAGACACAGTGGAGGGGTGGAGGGGCAGGCTGTGGGGCAGGCAAAGAAAGGGGAGACACTGGCACCCCAGGAAACACACGTAGTGGGAATCTGCGTAAGAAACGTGTATCTGGGTGCTCTGGGTCTGGGCTTAGAGGCCGACTTGTCTCTTTGCTGCTCAGGCTCTGCCTCAGTTTCCTGCTCTGGGGCAAGGGGAAGGAGGAGAGGTACAATTCACTGCAGGAGGTCACTGAGTGTAACTGGGGTGGGTCAGGGAAAAAAGTCGACACTGCTTAATCCCCCTACCCAAAGTCCTCTCTGCCCAAAGTCCCTGCAAAAGACCAGTCTTTGGAGAGTCTTTCCCCTTTGTCAGGCCTTGAACAAGGAGATGCTGTTCCCAGATCATGAAAAAGATCCTTCTCAGTGATGAGAGTGGGGAAGAGGGTGGAAGAAATCCATCCCAAGCTCTAAAGTATGTTAGGGAGGAAGACGGGGGAAGGAGCGATTAGTTTCAGCAACTTACTTAATTCCCAGTCCATCCTTTTCTCGAAATATCAGGGGAACCCTGAGAGCTTCTCTCTGTACGTACTCATAGTTGAAATCTGTTTGGATATTTGAATTAAAACAAGTTGGTTAAGTCATGAAGGAGCAAATGAACCAGGATCTGTTGGTTACGGGAAGAAAACTGATGGACGAAGGGGCAGGGGGTCCAGGAGATGCAGGCACCAGCTGTACGGCAAAAGCTCCTTGGAAAATGATAGGGAAATGGATTAGGCAAAGCCCAAGAGAAGCCATGCCAACGATCAGCTCCTCTGCCTACTCAGTCAGTCATTCCCTGCATGCCCCACCGGTCCAAACTTGTCAATGAACAGCCCAAGGCCAGCAAGGGTTGAGGAGGAAGACTCAAAGAGCCTCGCACAAAAGGAGCCCCAGCCATAGCTGAGAAAGAGGGACAGTCAGAGACAGGCATCCCAAGCCGCGCTCAGAAAGCAAAGGGACTGCAAAATTGAAGAATGCCACCTGGGAGGATCTGAAGGCCCAGAGAGGAGGCTGGGAGGAGGGCCCTCATTGTAGCTGAGCATCATTGAAAATCTTATTGTAATATCCTGCCTAGAGAAGGGGAGGGGGGAAAAGCTGGTTTCCCTGGAAACTGTGTATTTGGTGCCAAAATAACTAGGGAACTGGGCACAGCTTTGTTGTCTTAAGAGTGAAATTCTGCTGCAGCCATCACAGTCCTTGCTTCAGCTGGATAACAGGGAGGGAGGCTCCTGGGGGAAGGTTGCGTAAGGGGAGCATAGAAGGACCCCAGGAAAATTCCAAGGTTCGCTCCATGTCTGGGGTTTTCTAGTGCAGCCCCCATATCCCTACCCAAAGTCCTGGAGGATAAAGGAGGCCGCTGACTAATTTCCTTCCTTTCCCAATTCTGAAACCAGTGAATCTGACCCAAACATACACCCCTGAACATGGAGGTGATGGGGCCTGAGATAAATTTTCGCATACCCCAAAGCTTCAGGTAACTAAAGTAATTCACAAGGGAAGAAGGCCTCTCTGACCGACCGACCGGACCCACCGTCAGAAGGGAGACAGAAGCCGCCTCAGGCCACTGAAGCTGCTAGCTCAGGGAAATAGTTCACAGGGCAGCCTCGGGGGAGGAGGAGGCCAAGACAACTCCCCTCCGAAGAGAGACAGAACAAAACCCAAAGCCGGGAAAGCCCTGACCTCAGCAGCTCAGATCCCCAGGGGCTCACAGTGAATGGGGATTCCTAAGGATTTAAAGGAAGAGAAGTTTAAGAAGCGTCTATTTTGATTCCAGGCTAAGGGCTCCTGTTTCTCAGCTCCTCCCTCAAGTTTTGGAGCCAGATCTGAATTAAAGAGCAAAGCCCAGGGCCCTCCCCTTTGAAAGAAGCCGGGACAGCAGATCTAAGGATACACTTTAGCTCTCCGGGGCAGGAATACCGGTCCTCAGACCCACCCACCCAAAGCACCCATCCCCCCAGGGTCAGCTTCAACTTCCTCAAATGAGCCTGAGAAAAAGCTCTGAAATCCTGGGCTGAGAATTCCTCCCAAATGACTAGGAAGAGTTTGCATATTGTTTGCAGGTAGGATCCACCAAAAGACTCAACTCAGTAAAAATGGGGGAAGAAAGGATAATTAAAATTCCATTTATGCAGAGAAAATTTAAATCAGCTGGGACTAGCACCCTGCTCTAGGACCAGGCAGGCTGGGAGAAATTTCTTCTTCCCTCCCCCAACAACTACCACTTAGCACCAGAGCCCAGCGCCCCGGGAGGTGATGGGCACAAAAGACAAATCGCGAAACTTCGAAGCTGGGACAGTCTCTTCTCAGGGCTAACCTCAGAGCCATAGGCACTCAACCAGAACCTGGAGGAGGGAAGCAGGCACTCGGGTTATCAGCTCACTGAGGGATGCAAGGTTTTCCAAGAGGTGGGGGGGGGGGGGGGGGGCGGGATAGAAACTTTGTAACTTAAAGGAAATTCAAAGATCTAAGAGGGAAAAATGAGCCAAGGGCCTGGGAAAGCTAGGTAGGGCATATTCCAAACCCCAATCGCGCAGACAAGCCTGGTTCCTTAACCAGGAGCCACACTGGCTGCAGGCTGGGAGGGCCAGGGCTCTCTCTGGAGGCCTCAGAGGCAAGCGAGGATGTCACCTTAACATCTGGAGGGTGACCCCCACCATTCCCGTAGCAGAAGAGCCAGGAAGAAACCCAGGCCCAGGAGGACTCCAAAACCCTGGAGGCGTCCCCAAATTCCGCTGTAAATTGGGTGGGCCCCCAAGGGACACAGTTCTCCGAGTCTCAGACCTGGGAGGAGACCCATTTCCTCACTTCAAACTGCCAGGGGACAGGGATCTCCCCCAGAAGCCTGAAGGGAAGTCACCCCCTGACCCCAACTCCCGGCTTCAACCTGTCAAGGCTGTGGCGCTAGACAGCTCGGGCCCAGGTCGGGGTTCAGGTCAACAGCTTCGTGGCGCACGGGGTCCCTGATGCAATCTGGCAGAGCCCACGGGGAAACACGGCTCTGCAGACCCCAGGCCTAAGGGGACATCACCCCAAACACCCGCCTCGCCCCCATCACCAGTTCCTCACTGGCAGGCCCCGAGCCGGCGCGGGGTTGTGAAGATTTCAGGCCTGGGGGGCCTCACCCGATGCCCGAGGGGCTCCTCGAACCCAGTTCCAGCCAGGGCGGGCACCCCTGGCAGCGCAGGGAGCGCAACCGGCTCGGGGAGGGGGAGGACGCGACGCTCCCGCCTTCCCTCGGCCCGCCAGTCCATCCTCAGGTCCCTCTGTCCGCCGACCCCCTGACTCTGCCCACCCTGGGGCTGGTGGTGGGCGCGGGCCTGGCCTAGGCCCGTGCCCGGCCCCCCCTTACCGCCTGCCCTCCTCTCTCGCCACCCCACCCCACACACCCCCCCCATTGCTCGGCCTCGTTTCGTCACCGGATCCCCTGGAATGGGGGACGCGGGCGCGAAATACGAACCCAGCCACCGGCAGCTCCCTCCCCACGTGCGCTCGGCCCGCGGCGCAGAGGGCGGCCGGGGAGGGGGCGCCTCACCTTTGCCCTCCATGGCGTGCACGAAGTCCCCCTGGTACAGCTGACTGCGAAGCTTCTCCTCCAGGCTGAAGCCGCGGACGCTGACGATCTCCTCCACGTCCGACAAGTCCTCGTTCTCGTCGTATCGCTGGCGGTCAATCGGGCGCTGCGAGGACCCAAACCAGAGAGCCCGGGACATTATTGGGGGAGCTAGGGGTCGCCTCTAAAGCTGGGCCCAGCACTAACAGGTGCAGAAGCCGCGCGCCCCCTGCACCCCACCATTACAATCCAGGCAACTTTGCGCAACTGCCAAAGATGCGGAAAAGCAGGACAAGGAGAGGGGCCCGCACCCCAAGGGTCCAGCTGCGGTCTACACCGGGCACTCCCCTCCTGTGTCTCTGGAAGCCATTGAAGGGACATCTGGGGGCCCTCCCCTGCCCTCCGCCCCCGAAATGTGTTGGGCTTTGCCCACTCAGCCGGGAGCCTGGTTATGTAACCAGGGAAGGGGGCTCCGGACACTGGCTGGCGGGGTAAATGTAGGCCCCAGGAGGAGCCGCTGCGGCGCCCGGCTCGGCGGTAACAGCAGCCCCGGCGGCCGCGGCGGCTGAGCCGGGAAGCCGGAACCGGGGGCCGGCGGCATTTCTAAAGCTGGAGCCGCCCCCGAGCTACCGGGGAAGCTGGAAAGCTGAAATGGAAGGGCTGAGACCCCAGCCGCCCCCGCCGTCCACCCGCCAGTGCAAGAAGAGGAGGTGGGGGGAGGAAGATCGGGGCTTGGGAGGGGGAGAGGCAGACGGCCCGCCACAAAGCTCCGATCGGAGACCCCAAAACGCACCAGCAGCTGCCTCATCTCCCCACAAGCGCGCGCGCACACTCACTTCCTAAGGAGACTCCCCCAGCACTCCCCGCATCCCCCTGCCTCCTCCCTCCACCGCCCAGCGCCCGGCCCCGCAGCCCCCCAGATTCCGGGCGAACCCCGAGCCTGCTCAGCCCTCCTCCACACCGTTCCGCGATACCACCTCCCCACTTAAGTGTCTGAGACTCTAAGCCTCAAAAGGGACTGGAGTAAGCAGCTTGCTTCCTTTTGCATGCAATTTATTATTTTTTTTCCCGGTCCTCTTGCAAAATACAGAAAAGGAAAGAAAAGGCAGCGAGAAACAACCAAAAAAAAAAAAAAAAAAGAATCTATCATATGCCAGATACAGATTTGGGAAAAAAAAAAAAAAAGCTACACACCAATCTTCTTCCAGAGTCTTTCTCTGCCTCCATTTTTTTAGGAGAGTTCACCAATTAATTGTCAACACTCCTGCCCCCTGCATTTTGGCCGAGGGAGGAAGGAGGGAAGACCAAAGAAAACAAACCAAAAAATAAATAAATAAAGCAAGCCAGAGCCGAGATCTACAAAGTTTTGCACCAACACTTAGGCAGATCCGTTTGCAAAGTCCTAGGAAACCATTTTCAGCAGTTGTGGGGGGGGAGGCGTCGACGTCATAATCCCCGGAACGTAAACATTGTTGCCGATCGCGCTCGGAGCTCGCGGCCGGGCGAGTTGGGGGGGCTCTCGGCCGGGACTTGGGGGAGTGGGGGCGGCGGCCCGAGGAGGTGTGGGGCGGGAGGGAGCCCGGGAAGCACCGGGCGCCGTTAGCGCCCTGGCATCGCTGTTTTGTTGTTGGGTCACGAGTGCGCCTCTGCACGCAGGCGCCGCCGCCGCCCGGGAGTTGTGTGCAGAGCTGACTTTTGGAGGGCCGAGTTGCAGGCGGCGGGCGCATCCCGGAGATGGCGGGGCAGGGAGGGAGGGAACGAGGAGGGGGCGGGGAGGGAGGTGCAGATTTGCACGGCTGGCCTCAGCGGGAGGCGCGGAAATGCAAGCCGAACAAGCTGGCGTGAAAGCCCCCGGGGCCTGGCACCCCCAAAAACGACCCCCCACCTCCGTCCCTGCCCCCAAGGCCCAGGGCTACCCCTCTTCCTCTTATTTCATCCACCCCTCCCCCAACATTACCTGTGTGGCCGACTCAAATTCAAAGCATTTTGTATATATAATTTTTTTCTTTTTTTGTTTTGCTGCTGCATGTCTTTTTCGTGGGGGGTGATCCTCTGCAGATCCCCCCATTTGCGGACCTGCCATATGGAGGAGGCATTTGGGGGCTCAGAAGAAAATTAGCTCAGCTCCATACCTCTAAGGATTGCCTAACTTTTAAACTCCCGGCACTCAAAGATATGGACACACACACGTACAGGAAATACAGCCAGACCAGAGCCTTTGCAGACCGCAGCTGACCGGAAGACGTGGGCTTTCATTCATTCATTCTGCCCGCCTCTGTGGAGTCCTTTACGAGGCGACCAGCCTTGCAACAGAAGTTGGACGTTTTTTAAAGGCTCTTGCGCTCGGCGAGGGGAGCAGATAGATACTCAGGAGTGAAAGACGGAAAGAATCGGATCTGGCGCCTCCTAACGCAGCCCGCACAGGAGCGAAGGGTAAGCCCTTGCTGGCGGTTTATAGAAGAGTCGGTGGAAAGGTGCATGGTGCTCTGGGATAGGTAAGGGGGACTCTGGTGCCCCCTTGGTGAATCATACAGGGCTTCTTAGTAGAGGTATCGGCATCCTCCGTACATACAGGGGTGTCATTAGGTCCCTGTCCACTTATTAGTGTTTGTGACGACCCCAGCACTGGTCCTGGGATGTGCTCCCATAATGAGCAAGTCAGGTCGACTAGGCTTGCTCAGGTCGACTAGGCTGATCTGGCCCTAAGCCTTCCTCCAGACCCAGCTGCAGTGCCGTGCTAGGCCTGCTCTTGGGGGTAAGAGATGATGATAAAATGACATGGCAAGAGGGCGAGTATAAAGGGACTTTGTAGAGAGCAGGCTTTGAGCCTGACATTTTATTTCTGCCATTAACACTGTGGGATAGTTGGAGCAGGTCATTTTGCAGATGGGGCAACTGAGGCTCAGAGAAATTGTGACTGAATGATTGATTGCTCTTCCCCTGTACAGTCCCCAAGCTATCAGATAGACATGGGGAGGAGGGACTTCCCCACCTGACATAGGATGTCACTCACTATCAGCATCGCATTGGTCACCCTAAGAGAGCTTCCCCCTCACCTTAGAAGTTTCCAGTCCTATCTTTCTGTAGTCTTTCTCACCCACCCCCAAAGGCTGCTCTTTGAAGTTTGTTTTCATTCATGTTCACTAGCTATAAAAATCTTTTAAGCAAGGATGAGGCTGGGAAACATCAAAATTTGTTTCCAAACTGAAATCGCCCACATTGGCTCTGCGGCGTCCAATCAGTAACCCTTAGTTTGACTGCTACGAGTTCTGCCTTCAGCCCGTGGACCATTTTATTTGCTCCTATCTTTCTCACAAGAACCCTTTAAGAGGTAGTCTTGTTCGTTCCTATTTTGCAAAGGAGGAAATTGGGACTAAAAAAAGCAAAGCCACTCACCCAGGATCACATATCTCATATGTGCCGCTGCCAGGGCTCACACCGGAGCCTGGCTTGGCCATCACGTGCTCTTTTTTTTTTTTTTTTTTTGTAACTTACCAGCCTCACTACTGCCCCATAATGTAATAAACATGTTCAAAGCAGAGTATATGAGCTTGGAGAGTGATGCAAAGTGAATTAAGTGAAATAAAGCAAAAAAAAAAAAAAAAACAGAATGCTTGATCTAATTAATTTTTCTCCCTGAGGCCCTTTTTTTCTCCCCAAGTGGCCTTATGGTGGCCCCAAAAGCTGGCGTCAGGTAACCACCTTAGTGTAAAAACAGTTAAGTCCATATATCACCTCATGAGGAGTTCTGGCTTGTCAGAGTGGGAAGGGGCTGGGTAGTCATCTAATTTAATCCCCTCCCTTTACAAACCTCGAGGAAACCGAAACGTGACAGAAGAATGGGCCAGCCGGGAGTTTGTTCCCCTTGGCCTCCCCCAGAATGCCTGCCCTGCCACCGGGTCCTAAGTGGCCACTCAATAAATGTTGGGCCCTTGATGAATCACCTTCCCCCCCCCATATTTGCATTTTCTCTTTATCGGTAATTGGCAGATGAAAGGCTTTGTCCTCCAGTTGAAAGAATTCCAAGCATTTGCTCAAAGTAGGGGAGGAGGTTATTTTGGACCAAAGCGGGAAGGGCCGAGACCCTGGAGCTCCCAGTGTTGGCTAATTGTCCCAGAGAAGTGGAGAGTAGGTGAGGGAAGAGAGAAGGTGAAGGTGCTTGTCCCAGAGATGTACTTTCTCCTACAGGAAAACACCAGGCCAGTTGTACTGGAAACAATAATAGTGATTTCCTGGACCCTCCTCATCAATCTTACAAAAGGCCCAGTCAAATCCTGCCTGAGGTACCCCCGTCCATTCTTCATTCATCAAAGGTTGATTGAGCAACTCTGTGCCCAAAGAGAGAGAGGATACAGAAAAGAAGATGCAGCTCCCATTGGGACATATCCAGGGCTGGGTAGAATGAGGGACCTGCTTCTCAAGGAAAGGCGGACCCTGGATGGAGCTCTCAGAAACCAGAATCCTCTTAAGAAATTGAAGTTGTTCTCATATTCATAGTTCTCCTATTCATATATGATTATCATAGCTCCTGAATTTTTTTTTTTTTTGAAACAGGGTCTTGTGATGGCGGGGCACAGTGGCTCACACCTGTAATCCTAGCACTCTGGGAGGCGGAGGCGGGTGGGTTACTTGAGGTCAGGAGTTCAAAACTAGCTTGGCCATTATGGTGAAACCCCGTATTTACTAAAAATACAAAAAATTGGCCGGGCACAGTGGCTCAAGCCAGCACTTTGGGAGGCTGAGGCGGGTGGATCACGAGGTCAAGAGATCGAGACCATCCTGGTCAACATGGTGAAACCCCGTCTCTACTAAAAATGCAAAAAAAATTATCTGGGCACGGTAGCGTGTGCCTGTAATCCCAGCTACTCAGGAGGCTGAGGCAGGAGAATTGCCTGAACCCAGGAGGCGGAGGTTGCGGTGAGCCGAGGTCACGCCATTGCACTCCAGCCTGGGTAACAAGAGTGAAACTCCGTCTCAAAAAAAAAAAAAAAAAAAAAATACAAAAAATTAGCTGGGCTTGGTCGTGCATGCCTGTAATCTCAGCTACTCAGGGAGGCTGAGGCAGGAGAATCGCTTGAATCCAGGAGGCGGAGGTTGCGGTGATCGGAGATCTCACCATTACGCTCCAGGCTGGGTGATAGAGCAGAGACTTCATCTCAAAAAAAAAAAAAAGAAAGAAAGAAAGAAACAGGGCTTTGCTTCGTTGACCAGGCTGGAGTGCAGTGACACAATCTAGGCTCACTGAAGCCTCCTCCTGGGCTCAACCAGTGCTCCCACCGTAGCCTCCCAAGTAGCTGAGCTGAGTTTACAGGAGTGCACCACTGGCCCAGCTAATTTTTATATTTTTGGTAGAGACAGGGTTTTGCCATGTTGCCCAGGCTGGTCTCCAACTCCTAAACTCAAGTGATCCTCCCGCCTGGGCTTCCCAAAGTGCTGGGATTACAAGCATGAGCCACCACGCCTGGCCCTGTTTTGTTTTAATTTAAGGATATGAAATCATTCTACAGCAGCATGTATAGTTACCTTTTTTTTTTTTAGGAGATGGCGTTTTACCTTGTTGATCAGGCTGGTCTCAACCTCCTGAGCTCAGGAGAGCCACCCGCCTCAGCCTCCCAAAGTGCTGGGATTACAGGTGTGAGCCGCTGCGCCCGGCCTTCTTTTTAATGATTTCATAGCATTTCATTGGGCAGATAAATGGTGCAAGAATGATTTAATTAGGTCCCTAACTTTTAGATGGTATTCAATTTTTTTCTATTTTTTTGTTTGATTGCTTGTTTTTTGTTTTTGAGACGGAGTTTTACTCTTGTTGCCCAGACTGGAATGCAATGGCATAATCTCAGCTCATTGCAACCTCTGCCTCCCAGGTTCAAGCGCTTCTCCTGCCTCAGCCTCCTGAGTAGCTAGCATTACAGGCATTCACCACCATACCCGGCTAACTTTGTATTTTTAGTAGAGATAGGGTTTCACCATGTTAGTCAGGCTGGTCTCAAACTCCTGACCTCAGGTGATCCACCCGCCTGGGCCTCCTAAAGTGCTGCGCTGGGATTACAGGTATGAGCCACCGCACCCAGCCCCAGGCCTTTTCTATTTCGAACAGAGCTATATGGGATTGCGCTTTGTGCTTGACTGTCAGGAGGATATATATCTGAAAGTGCTCATCCACGTGTCAGATTCCTACCCTATCACCAATTATTTGTCCTTGAGAAGTCTATTTGTAAAATCTGAGCAGGTGGGACAACCTCATATCCAACTGGCATCCCCAGGAGTCTATGCAGTGCCATGCTCTTGGCAGGCACTCAGAGAGACTGGTTAAAGGGCTAACACTGCAAGCATTCACACTGGAACCAGATGGCCTCTTCCGGGAAACCTCTGCTGATGTCCTTGGCCCCCTTTCCCCATGGACCCTTCACTCATTCCACAAATGTTTATGAAAGGTTGATTGGGGGAGCCTGCATCAAATCAGCCCTTTAGGTATATGTAGCCTGGTAGTGAGTTAAAACAAATTCTAGAAAGCCCTCTAAGGCTGCGCTGGCTGTGATACACTAGCTACATACATACAGCTACTTCAATTTAATTAAAATAAAATGTAAAATTCAGCTCCTTGCCGGGCGTGGTGGCTCACACCTATAATCCAGGCACTTTGGAGGCCAAGGCAGGCAGATCACCTGAGGTTGGGAGTTCAAGACCAGCATGACCAACATGGTGAAACCCCGTCTTTAAAAAAAAAAAAAAATTCAGCTCCTTAACCCCAGTACCTACATTTGAAGGGGCTAGAAGTGACAGCAACAAATGGTACAGATATACAATCATTGGCGGAGCGCCTTGGGTCACATCTGTAATCCCAGCACTTTGGGAGGCTGAGGCAGGTGGATCACCTAAGGTCAGGAGTTCAAGACCAGCCTGGCCAACATGGTGAAATCCCCGTCTCTATTAAAAATACAAAAATTAAGGCCAGGGGCAGTGGCTCACGCCTATTATCCCAGCACTTTGGGAGGCCAAGGCGGGTGGATCACGAGGTCAAGAGATTGAGACCATCCTGGTCACAAGGTGAAACCCCGTCTCTACTAAAAAATACAAAAAATTAGCTGGGCATGGTGGTGTGCACCTGTAGTCCCAGCTACTCGGGAGGCTGAGGCAGGAGAATTGCGTGAACTTTTGAGGCAGAGGTTGTAGTGAGCTGAGATTGTGTCATTGCACTCCAGCCAGGGTAAGAGTGAGAGCGAGACTCTGTTTAAAAAAAAGGGGGCTGGGTGTGGTGACTCATGCCTGTAATCCCAGCACTTTGAGAGGCTGAAGCAGGAAGATCACGACATCAGGAGTTCAAGATCAGCCTAGCCAACATGGTGAAATCCTGTCTCAACTAAAAATACAAAAATTAGCTGGGCAATGTGGCACATGACTGCAATTCCAACTACTTGGGAGGCCGAGGCAGGAGAATCGCTTGAACCGGGAACCAGGAGGCAGAAGTTGCAGGGAGCCGATACAGCACCACAGCACTCCAGCCTGACTACAGAGTGAGACTCCATCTCAAAAAAAAAAAAAAAAATACAAAGACTAGCATGGTAGTATGCCTGTAATCCCAGCTACTTGGGAAGCTGAAGCAGGAGAATTGCTTGAACCTAGGAGACGGACATTGCAGTGAGTCAAGATTGTACCTCTGCACTCAAGCCTGGGCGACAGGGAGATTCCGTTTCAAAAAAAGAAGAGAGAATATCTCTAGCATCTTCCATGGGACAGCCCTGAAGGAAGGCTTAGCAAAGTGGGCAACCATGTGGGCCCTGGATTCCTATAAGCTCTGAGTTCAAATACTATCATTATTTCACAGCCGTAAAATTTGGCCAAGCAACTTGACCTCTCTTTGAGTCTCAGCCATAAAAGTGGGGAATTACAACCCCTCCCTCATAGAGTTTTGGCAAGGATTCAAAGGTACTGCAAATGAGAGGGGCTTTACACAAGGACATAGGAATATTCTCAAAACTCGGGACTGAAGCCAGGCACAGTGGCTCATGCCTGTAATCCCAGCATTTTGGGAGACCGAGGCAGGCAGATCACCTGAGCTCAGGAGTTCAAGACCAGCCTGGGCAACATGGTGAAACCCCATCTCTACTAAACATACAAAAATTAGGCAGCCATGGTGGCGCACCCCTGTGGTCCCAGCTACTCAGGAGGCTGATGCAGGAGAATGGCTTAAACCCAGGAGGTGGAGATTGCAGTGAACCGAGATCATGCCACTGCTCTCCAGCCTGGGTGACATCCTGAGACTCTGTCTCCAAAACACAACAAACAAAACAAAACAAGATGCACGAATACTAAAATAAAACTAAATCGTGCTGACCACTTAGGTAGACCAAAAGGGATATATCTCTATCTACATACATTCTTTTTTTTGGGGGGTCGGGGGACAAAAGTCCCAAAACAGGAATAAAAGCACAGAATGATTAACACATAATGCTGGAAAAGACCACTCAGGAAAGGAACGTAAACAGAGATATTAGAGACTTTCTTAATCTACCTGTTGGGCATCTGAGACTCTTTTTAAGCATAGTTAAATATTTTTCAAATTCTATTGTATTTATAAAATATTCCACCTTTTTTTTTTTTGAGACCGAGTCTGGCTCTGTCACCCAGGCTTGGATGCAGTGGTATGATTTCGACTCACTGCAAACTCTGCCTCCCAGGTTCAAGCAATTCTCTGCCTCAGCTTCCCGAGTAGCTGTGATTACAGCACCCACCACCACCCCTGGCTAATTTTTATATTTTTAGTAGACATGGGGTTTCACCATTTTGGCCAGGCTGGTTGTGAACTGACCTCATGATCCACCCACCTTGGCCTCCCAAAGTGCTGGGATTATAGGCATGAGCCAACGTGATCCGCTTTTTTTCTTTTTTATTTATTTTTTATTTTATTTATTTATTTATTTTTTGAGACGGAGTTTCGCTCTTGTTACCCAGGCTGGAGTGCAATGGCGCGATCTCCGCTCACTGCAACCTCCGCCTCCTGGGTTCAGGCAATTCTCCTGCCTCAGCATCCTGAGTAGCTGGGATTACAGGCACGCACCACCATGCCCAGCTAATTTTTTGTATTTTTAGTAGAGACGGGGTTTCACCATGTTGACCAGGATGGTCTCGATCTCTTGACCTCGTGATCCACCCACCTCAGCCTCCCAAAGTGCTAGGATTACAGGCGTGAGCAGCCACCAGGCCAGGCCTTCTTTTCTTTTCTTGAGATGGAGTCACGCACTGTCACCCAGGCTGGAGTGCAGGAACATGATCTTGGCTCAGTGCAAACTCCACCTCCAAAGTTCAAGTGATTCTCCTGCCTTAGCATACAGGTCCATGCCGCCACACCCAGCTCATTTTCCTGAGACTACAGGTCCATGCCGCCACACCCAGCTCATTTTCATATTTTTAGTAGAGACAGTGTTTCACTGTGTTGGCCAGGCTGGTCTCAAACTTCTGAGCTTAGGTGATCCACCTGCCTCAGTCTCCCAAAGTCCTGCGATTACAGACATGAGCCATATTTTCTTGTATTGTTGTATCACAGAAATAGACACACCAGCTAGGTGCTTTGGCTCAACCCTGTAATCCCATCACTTTGGAAAACTGAGGTGGGTGGATCACTTGAGGTCAGGAGTTCAAGACCACCCTGGCCAACATGGTGAAACCCCATCTCTACTAAAAATACAAAAATTAGCCAGGTGTGGTGGCACACCACAGTAATCCCAGCTACTCGGGAGGCTGAGGCAGAAAAATCACTTGAACCTGGGAGGCAGACGTCGCAGTGAGCCATGATCATGACACTACACTCCAGCCTGGGTAACAGAGCAAGGCTCCATCTCAAAAAAAAAAAAAAAAAGAAAGAAATATATACACAGTCTCCCATCTTGCTTTTCACTGACTATAATCTTGGACCCCTTTCCAGTTGTTGTCTGTAGAACTGCCATTCTAAAGTATTATTTAGGCCAGGCATGGTGGCTCACACCTAGAATCCCAACTTTTTGGGAGGCTGAGGCAAGGCGGATCACCTGAGGTCAGGAGTTCCAGACAAGCCTGGCCAACATGGTAAAACCCTGTCTCTACTAAAAATATTAAAAATTAGTCATGTGTATTGGCGCACGCCTGTAATCCCAGCTAATCTGGAGACCAAGATAGGAGAATCTCCTGAACCCGGGAGGCAGAGGTTGCAGTGAACCGAGATTGCGCCATTGCACTCTAGCCTAGGTGACAAGAGCGAAACTCCATCTCAAAAAAGAAAAAAAATTATCTGGGTGTAGTGGCATGTGTCTGTAGTCCCAGCTACTCAGGAGGCTGAGGCAGGAGAATCACTTGAACCCAGGAGGCAGAGGTTGCAGTGAGCCAAGATCCTGCTACCACTGTACTACCACCTGGCAACAGAGTGAGACTCCGTCTCAAAAAAAAAAAAAAAAAAAAAAAGCGGCCGGGCGCAGTGGCTCAAGCCTGTAATCCCAGCACTTTGGGAGGCCGAGGCGGGTGGATCACGAGGTCAAGAGATCAAGACCGTCCTGGTCAACATGGTGAAACCCCATATCTACTAAAAATACAAAAAATTAGCTGTGCGTGGTGGCGCATGCCTGTAATCCCAGCTACTCAGGAGGCTGAGGCAGGAGAATTGCCTGAACCCAGGAGGCGGAGGATGCCGTGAGCCGAGATTGCGCCATTGCACTCCAGCCTGGGTAACAAGAGCGAAACTCCGTCTAAAAAAAAAAAAGCTATATATAGTAATATTTGTGTACATATGTGTGTCCCCTCCCAAAAAGGTTTGGAGGTCAGGTGCACTGGCTCATGTCTGAAATCCTAGCACTTGGGAGGTAGAGGAGAGTGGATTACCTGAGGTCAGGAGTTCAAGACCAGCATGGCAAACATGACGAAAACCCATCTCTACTAAAAATACAAAAATTAGCCTGGTGTGGTGGCAGACGCCTGTAATCCTACCTACTTGGAGGCTGAGGAAGAAGAACTGCTTGAACCTGGGAGGTGGGAGGTGGATCTCTGCACTGAGCAGAGATCTCGCCATTGCACTCCAGCCTGTGCAACGGGAGACTCCATCTCAAAAAAAAAGAACACAAGGCCAGGCATGGTGGCTCACACTTGTAATCCCAGCACTTTGGGAGGCTGAGGTGGGTGGATCACCTGAAGTCAGGAGTTCTAGACCAGCCTGGCCAACATGATGAAACCCGTCTCTACTAAAAATTCAAAAATTAGCTGGGCATGGCGACAGGCACCTGTAATCCCAGCTACTTGGGAGGCTGAGGCAGGAGAATTGCTTGAACCATGGAGGTGGAGGTTACAGTGAGCCGAGATTGTGCCATTGTACTCAAGCCTAGGCAACAGAGCGAGACTGTCTCAAAAAAAAAAAAAAAGAAAAGCTTGGAATGGCATGGCAAACCATTATCTTTGATCCCCTCTCAGGAGGAAAGAAAATTTTAAGAGGGTTATATTTATATATTATTTACATCTTTAACATCCATTGTGACCTTTTACATTTATTAAATATTTCTTTTTTTGTTTGTTTTTTTTTTTTTGAGACAGAGTTACTCTGTCGCCAGGCTGGAGTGCAGTGGCGCAGTCTCGGCTCATTGCAACCTCCACCTGGGTTCAAGCGATTCTTCCGCCTCAGCCTTCCGAGTAGCTGGGACCACAGGCACGTGCCACCACACCCGGCTAATTTTTGTATTTTTAGTAGAGACGAGGTTTCACCATGGCCAGGATGGTCTCGATCTCTTGACCTCGTGATCTGCCCGCCTCAGCCTCCCAAAGTGCTGGGATTACAGGCGTGAGCCACCGCGCCCAGCTAAATATTTCAAACATAATGAAAGGTATATAAAATAAATAAGGCCCAGTGAGGTGGATCATGCCCGTAATCCTAACACTTTGGAAGGCCAAGGCAGCCAGATCACCTGAGGCCAGACATTCCAGACCAGCCTAGCCAACATGGCGAAGCCCTGTCTCTGCTAAAAATACAAAAGTTAGCCGGGTGTGGTGGCGCAAACCTGTGATCCCAGCTACTCAGGAAGCTGAGGCAGGAGAATTGCTTGAACTCAGGAGGCAGAGGTTGTAGTGAGCTGAGATTGTGCCACTGCACTCCAGCCTGGATGACAGAGTAAGACTCTCTCTCAAAAAGAAATGAATAAATAAAAAAAATAAAGACTTGTGTATCTAGAATCAAGTGTTGCCAAATGATTGAGATTTGCCATATTTGTATGACCTTTGCAATTTGAAACAAACATTCTTACTTGTTTTCATCTGGGAGGACAACAGACCATATTATTTCTGTTAAAATGATTGGGGTCCCCAAAGACCTTGTCTTTTTACTTCTCAGTCTTTTGTGGATTGAGTAAAAGGACTAAGGAAGGCCAGACGCGGTGGCTCAGCCTTGTAATCCCAGCACTTTGGGAGGCCGAGGCAGGTGGATCACCTGAGGTTGGGAGTTGGAGGCCAACCTGACCAACATGGAGAAACCCCATCTCTACTAAAAATATAAAGTTAGCCAGGTATGGTGGCACATACCTAGCTACTCAGAAGACTGGGGCAGGAAAATCACTTGAACCTGGGAGGTGGAGGTTGCAGTGAGCCAAGATCCCGCCATTGCACTCCAGCCTGGGAAACAAGCAAAACCCTATCTTAGAAAAAAAAGGACTAAGGAAGACCAAAATGTATGCATATAGACTTTCAGGCCTTGACCATTTGGGGAAAAGTTTAGTTTCTATCTAGAATTCTTATTTTTTTTTTATTTTATTTTGAGACAGAGGTTGATCTGTTGCCCAGGCTGGAGTGCAGTGGCCCAATCTTGGCTCACTGTAACCTCCACCTCCCAGGTTCAAGCAATTCTCCTGTCTCAGCCTTCCAAGTTGCTGGGATTACAGATGCCCGCCACCACAATCGGCTCATTTTTGTATTTTTAGTAGACACAGGGTTTCACCACGTTGGCCAAGTTGGTCTCGAACTCCTGACCTCAAATGATCTGCCTCCCTTGGCTTCCCAAAGTACTGGGATTACAGGCGTGAGCCACTGTGCTGGGCCTTTTTTTTTAAAATAGAGACGGGGTTTCACCATGTTGGTCAGGCTGGTCTCAAACCCCTGACCTCATGATCCGCCCACCTCAGCCTCCCAAAGTGCTGGGATTACAGGTGTGAGCCACCGCACCCAGTGAGAGGGGAAACTCCCTCTCAAAAAAAAAAAAAAAAAAGTTTATTTGGGCCAGGTGCAGTGGTTAATACCTGTAATCCCAGCACTTTGGGAGGCCAAGGCAGGTGGATCACCTAAGAACAGGAGTTTAAGACCAGCCTGGCCAACACAGGGAAACCCCATCTCTACTAAAAATACAAAAATTCGCTGGGCATGGTAGCACTTGCCTGTAATCCCAGCTACTAGGGGGGCTGAGGCAGGAGG
This sequence comes from Callithrix jacchus, assembly GCF_049354715.1. Taxonomy (NCBI): domain Eukaryota; kingdom Metazoa; phylum Chordata; class Mammalia; order Primates; family Cebidae; genus Callithrix; species Callithrix jacchus. Next base: position 124,818,841 of record NC_133510.1, read on the forward strand.
ATCACTTGAGCCCAGGAGGTGGAGGTTGCAGTGAGCTGAGATTTTGACACTGCCACTGCACTCCAGCCGGGGCAACAGAGCGAGACTCCATCTCAAAAAAAAAAAAAAAAAAAAAACTCTGGATTGATGGCACTAACCAATGAACATAAAAATCCAAGCATTACTTCATCATACTCAATTGTCATTGGTTGATTATCCCTGAGGGAGGGCTTAGTGGGCTGGCAGTTAACCCTTTCAGGGAAAACCAGGCCTTTCGAATTTATTTTATTTGAAAGTTGAAGTAGCAACAGATGAAAAGCCTAGAAAAGTCCTCGGACTTTCCAATCCCACCTTTCAGTCTTAGCCTAGAAAGCAGAATTTTGCCCCACAAAAGGAATAGTGAGGGACAGATTTCCTGGAGAAAAGTTTTGAACTTTTAAAACTGGGAATCCGCTGACCTTGCTGAGTAAGAGAGGTTGATTCACTTTTTGTGCTGTTGGAACAGAGACCAGTGTTGGAGATGATTCCATTAATCTTGCAAAGTGATCAGTCACTGGGAGGATTGAATTGCATTTCCTGCCTAAAGATGTAGAGACAGATGACCTTTGCTGCAGCCCTCAGACCCCCAGTTCACAGCTGGGGAGAGGATGTGTCAGCATTTACTTTCAGGTCTCACCCTGCCCTTTGTTCAAAATTCAAACTCTTTTGTGTTTAGGCTGCTGCTGGGGGTTTTGTAGTTGTTGATACTGCTGACTTTTTTTCTCACCGCCCACATCCTGCAACTTCTGAGAAACAAACTCTATTTGGTAGAAGATAAAATCTGGAGGTGCCTGGGAGAGGGAACCAGAATAGGGAATTTTGAGAGGCCTTTAGACTTTAATTACTGCCTCCCGCCCCCAGCCTTCCTGGACTCCCTAGGCTGAACTGGAGTCCAGCAAAATGAGTAACAACGCTTCGTGTTTATATGGCTCTACTACAAAAAAGCTTTTACATGCATTACCTCATGGAAGAGGCACTGCTAAAGCAGACGTGTTTACATAAATGAACATCCGAAATTCCTAAATGTACGCAGCTGCATGACCTTGGACAGAGTGCCCAAACTTGAGTCTCAATTTTCTCATCTGTAAAATGGGGTTGCATGAGAGTTACCAGAGGGTCCAGGTGCAATGGCTCATGCCTGTAATCCCAGCACTTTGGGAGGCCAAGGCAAATGGATCACCTGAGGTCAGGAGTTTGAGACCAGCTCAGCCAACATGGGGAAACCCCATCTCTACTAAAAACATAAAACATAGCTGGTCATGGTGGCACATGCCTGCAATCCCAGCTACTTGGGAGGCTGAGGCAGGGAAATAGATTGCACCTGGGAGGTGGAGGTTGCAGTGAGCTGAGAATCCTGCCACTGCACTCCAGCCTGGGCAACAACAGTGAAACTCTGTCTCCAAAAAAAAAAAAAAAAAAAACTTGTTGAATTGAAACCCAGAACCCCAATTCCTCCTCCCCTAGTCCCAAAACTACTCACCCTCTGGAAATCTCAGTATAACTGCTGAAAATTTCTCTTTTCCTGGATAACCAAATTCTAACACCCTTTACAGATGGCATCCGTGGCTTCTAACCCTCCTTGAAATGACATTCATTAATCTCGCAACGATTTATCGAGTGCCTCTTTGATTCACACACAGAGCAACCTTAGGCAGGCACTGTGGCTCATAACTGTAATGCCAACATTTTGGGAGGTCAAGGCAGGGGGGTTTGTTGAGCCCAGGAGTTAGAGACCAATCTGGGCAACATAGTGAAACTCCGTCTGTACAAAACAAAAACAAAACACAGAAACCTTGATAGGACACCCTCCTCTTTCTCCCTCAGCCCCTATTTATGGCAGAGAGTAGGACGTTCCCCCTGGTGAGGCTGAGATGCTCTCTAATGAAGACTGGCTCTTATACCCAGCCTGAAGAGACAAAATTCTGAGCTGGCTCTCTTACAAATTGAGAGCAGGTGAGTTCGCCTCTACTCTCAGGCAAAACTCTTTCTCATTCAGAACACTTCTCACAAGGATAATAAAATACTCAGGTGTCCACAGTCTAACACCACTCACTTAATAAAAGGAAAAGTTGGCCGGGCGCAGTGGCTCACGCCTGTAATCCCAGCACTTTGGGAGGCCGAGGCAGGTGGATCACGAGGTCAAGAGATCGAGACCATCCTGGTCAACATGGTGAAACCCCATCTCTACTAGAAATACAAAAAATTAGCTGGGGATGGTGGCGCGTGCCTGTAATCCCAGCTACTCGGGAGGCTGAGGCAGGAGAATTGCCTGAACCCAGGAGGCGGAGGTTGCGGTGAGCCAAGATCACGCCATTGCACTCCAGCCTGGGTAACAAGAGCAAAACTCCGTCTCAAAAATAAATAAATAAATAATGAAATACAAAAAATTAGCCAGGCATGGCCCCATGTGCTTGTAGTTCCAGCTACTTGGGAGGCTGAAATAGAAGAATTGCTTGAACCTGGGAGGCTGCACTCCAGCCTGGGCAACAGAGCGAGACTCCATCTCAAAAAAATAAAAATAAGAAGATACCAAGGTTCTTAGAGGTGTAAAAAGGATGTTGGTGTGCTTGGGGAAGGCAGGGAACATCTTTCTGGCTCCAAAGTCCAGACTCTCACCCACTCTGTTCCACACTGCCGCCCTTGTTCATGACATCTGCTGCACAGACACTGAGTCATGGGGACCAGCCATCATGGCTGGCAGCTAATGCCTAAATACATTTCCCCTGCATCCTCCACTGGCACGACCCAGCAGTCTGGGAGGCACCTCAAGCTCCTGAGGCCGGGTGGAGGAGGGGGGCCTCTGTTTGCATGTGACAGTCACTTCCTCAGTGCCAGGCTGCGGCTAATTACTAGGCAACTTGCCTCGTTGGGTTTCCCTGTCTGAAGGCGTAGGGGCTGGAGACAAGAGAGCTGAAGGGGGCAGGAAGCAGAACTCACCATGGGAGTAGAGCCAGGACTGGTGGGCCTGGGAGCTACCAACAGTCTCAGAAAATCCTAGGAAGCCTTTGCCTTCTGCTCCTGATCTCTGGAATTGATTCATCAGCCTGAGCCTCCACTCCAGCCTCTGCACCTGCTTTTCCCATAGTGATTCCTCAGCATCTGCCCTGGACACCTCATGGATGCTTCGCAAGGGCTTTTGATGGCCTCTGATCACAGGGGTTGACCTACCTGCTTGCCAGGTCTTAAGTCCTTAGGAGAAAGTTTGATGCTTTTGGTGTTTCCACCTCCATCCTAGGCGCTGGGTAGAAACACAGCCAAGAGCAATTGCAGGATGGATCCCTCCAGGATGCTGACACCTCAGCCTACTCAGCGGACACTGTGAGTCCCTGGGAAAGTTACACCACCTCTCTGAACCTCCTTCTCACTTGTACAGTGGGAAAAATAATGGACATAGGAAGATGAAACAAGACTTGGAGACCACACTTATCATCTTATGTTCCTTGTTCTTTTTTTTTTTTTTTTTTGGTGGGGGGCTAGAGTGCAATGGCATGATCTCGGCTCACTGCCACCTCTGCCTCCGGGGTTCAAAGGATCCTCCCACCTAAGCCTCCTGAGCGGATGGGACCACAGACACGCACCACCATGCCAGGCTAATTTTTTGTGTGTGTTTTTAGTAGAAGTGGGGTTTTACCATGTTGGCCAGGCTGGTTTCGAACTACTGTCCTCAAGTGATCCGCCCACCTCAGCCTCGCAAAGTGCTGGAATTACAGGTGTGAACCCCTGCACCCAGACCCTTGTTCACTTTTCTGTTTTCCTTTTCACTCTCACTAATCATCATTAATCATATTATCTACATATCTATGTATCTGTTAGATTGCCGCAAAAGTAATTGCTTTTTTTTGCTATTACTTTCTTTTTTCTTTTTTGAGACGGAATCTCGCTCTGTCACCCAGGCTGGAGTGCAGTAAAGCAACCTCGGCCTCCCAGGTTCAAGCGATTTTCCTGCTTCAGCCTCCTGAGTAGCTGGAACTACAGGCATGCGCCACCATGCCCAGTTAATTTTTGTATTTTTAGTAGAGATGGGTTTTCACTATGTTGGCCAGGATGGTATCAGTCTCTTGACCTTGTGATCCACCTGCCTCAGCCTCCCAAAGTGCTGGGATTACAGGTGTGAGCCACCACGCCCGGCTTGCCATTACTTTCAATGCCATTACTTTCAGTGGCAAAAACTGCAACTACTTCTGTGCCAACCTAATATCTGGAGACAGGGTCTGTCTCTGTCACCCAGGGTGCTGGAGGGCAGTGACACAATCACAGCTCACTGCAACCTCTGCCTCCTGGGTTCAATGATCCTCCCACCTCAGTCTCCCAATTATCTGGGACTACAGGCATGCACCACTACACCCAGCCAGTTTTTGTTATTTATTTATTTACTTATTTACTTATTTTTGAGATGGAGCTTTGCTCTTGTTGCCCAGGCTGGAGTGCAATGGCACGATCTCAGCTCACCACAACCTCTGCCTCCTGGGTTCAAGCGATTCTCCTACCTCAGCCTCCCGAGTAGCTGGGATTACAGGCATCTGTCACCATGCCCGGCTAATTTTGTACTTTTAGTAGAGACAGAGTTTCTCCATGTTGGTCAGACTGGTCTTGAACTCTGGACCTCAGGTGATCCGCTCGCCTTGGCCTCCCAAAGTGCTGAGATTACAGGCATAAGAAATTGCGCCCAGCCTGTTTGTTTTTGAGACAGAGTTTTTGCTCTTGTCCCCCAAGCTGGAGTGCAATGGCATCATCTTGGATCACTGCAACCTGTGACTCCTGGGTTCAAGTGATTCCTGCCTCAACCTCCCAAGTAGCTAGGATTACAGGTGTCTGTCACCACGCCCAGCTAATTTTGTTTTTGTCTTTTTTTTTTTGAGATGGAGTCTCACTATGTTGCCTAGGCTGGAGTGCAGTGGCGTGATCTCAGCTCACTGCAACCTCCGCATCCCAGGTTCAAGCAGTTCTTCTGCCTCAGCCTCCCGAGAAGCTGGGATTACAGGTGCCCATCACCACACCAGGCTAAATTTTGTATTTTTAGTAGAGACAAGGTTTCAGCATATTGGCCAGCCTGGTCTCTTGGCCAGGCTGGTCTTGAACGCCTGACCTTGTGATCCACCTGCCTCACCGTGCACAGTCCATATTATATATTTTACTTAACTGATTTGCTTTAGATTTTACTCCTCTCACTGGGATGTCTGTTTTGTTTACCTCCATATCTCCAGTCCCTAGAACAGAGCTTGGTTCCTGGTAGGTTCTCGGTAACTATTTGAATTAAATGATTAGATAGATGTAAAAAGGTGTCCAGTAATGGTAGGTATCAAACTTAGTCTCTGGACTCCAACAGAAAGCAGCGTAATTTAAGAAGGGCACAGTAGCTCAAGCCTGTAATTCCAGCACTTTGGGAGGCTGAGGAGGCGGGCGTATTGCTTGAGGTCAGGAGTTCAAGACCAGCCTGGCCAACATTTTTGTACTAAAAGTACAAAAATTAGCTGGGTATGGTGGCATGCACCTGTAGTCCCAGCTACTTGGGAGCCCGAAGCCGGAGAATCACTTGATCCTGAGAGGATTGCGGTAAGCCAAGATCTGACAGAGGCAGACTCCATCTCATAAAAAATAAATAAGAGAAAGATTGGGAAGCCGATGCGGGCGGATCACAAGATCAGGAGATCGAGACCATCCTGGCCAACATGGTGAAACCCTGTCTCTACTAAAATAATAAAAAAAAAAAAACTAGCCAGGTGTGTGTTGGACACCTGCAGTCCCAGTTACTCAAGAGGCTGAGGCAGGAGAATTGCTTGAACCTGGAAGGTGGAGATTGCAGTGAGCCGAGACTGTACCATTGCGCACTAGCCTGGCAGCAACAGATTGACTCTGTCAAGGAAAGGAGGGGAAGGGGAAGGGATGGGGGAGGGAAGGGAGAGGGAAGCAAGCAGTGTAGTTGGAACAGGGAAAATGCAGCTAATAATAGGAGGTACAGGTTAGGAGCTCTGGCTGAGAAATCCCATCTGTACCATGTACCAGCTGAGTGACCTGGAACAGATGAATGACTTCACCTTCCTGAGGCACAGTCTCCTGATCTGTCAAATGGAGGTGCTATAGGACCTCCCAGGTAGGATGTGAGCATGCAGGAGACAGTAAATGAAAAGCACTTAGCAGAGTGCCTGGTGTACGGTAAGTGCTCAGTAACACTGGCCCACACTGTTCATTATAGCAATACTCAGATGAGGGGAACCTCTGAGTCAATTAGACAGTTGCTAAGCGTCTAAAATATGTCACTGGCTAGTGAGTTCAATTAACATTTATTGACCTAATTCTGTGAACTCCTTAAGGGAAAGGACTGTGTCTACATTGTCATGATCCTGGTCCAGAAGATGCTAATTAATGTGAAAACATGCTGGAAAAGTTACATCCTGAACTCAAATACGAGTTAGAATACAGAAAAGCTATTAGAGTAATAACTAACATGTGAGGGCCGGGCGCGGTGGCTCACGCCTATAATCCCAGCACTTTGGGAGGCCGAGGCGGGTGGATCACGAGGTCAAGAGATCAAGACCATCCTGGTCAACATGGTGAAACCCTGTCTCTACTAAAAATACAAAAAATTAGCTGGGCATGGTGGTGCATGACTGTAATCCCAGCTACTCAGGGGACTGAAGCAGGAGAATTGCCTGAATCCAGGAGGCAGAGGTTGCGGTGAGCCGAGATCGCGCCATTGCACTCCAGCCTGGGTAACAAGAGCGAAACTCCGTCTAAAAAAAAGAAGCGTAGTGAGCTGAGGGTGGGGTTGGGATGAAATAAACTGCAAAATTTAGTAGACACGCTGAAGGTGGGCGGAAGCTATGATGCAGCCGTTCCACAGCTGAGGACATTGTAGACAGACAAATACAGGAGGGCACTGGGAAGCAGGGACCAGGATGATGCCCCTGCAGGACTTAACGTCATCACAAAAAACTTGAAACAGGCTGAGCACAGTGGCTCACGCCTGTAATCCCAGCACTTTGGGAGGCTGAGGCAAGCCGATCACCTGAGGTCAGACTTCGAGACCAGAATTGCTTAAACCCGGGAGGCAGAGGTTGCAATGAGCCAGGATCATTGCACTGCACTCCAGCCTGGATGACAAAGCGAGACTTTGTCTTAAAAAAACAATGCTGGGCGTGGTGGCTCACACTTGTAACCCCACCACTTTGGGAGGCTAAGGCAGGCAGATCACCCGAGGTCAGGAGTTGGAGACCAGCCTGACCAACATGGCGAAAGCCCATCTCTACTAAAAATACAGTTATCAGCCAGGCATGCTGGTGGGAACCTGTAATCCCTACTACTCAGGAGGCTGAGTCAGGAGAATCAACTGAGCCCCAGAGGTGGAGGTTGCAGTGAGCTAAGATCATGCCATTGCACTCCAGCGTGGGCAAGAGTAAGACTTCATCTCAAAAAATAAAAGGCAGGTTCAGGCCCGGTGTGGTAGCTCAGGTTTGTAATCTCAGTACTTTAGGAGGCCAAAACAGGAGGATAATTTTAGCCCAGGAGTTTGAGACCAGCCTGGGCAACACAGTGAGACTTCAGCTCTACAAAAAAAAAAAAAAAAAAATGTTTTAATTTCTTTCTTTTTTTTTGAAGATGGGGTTTCTCCATGATGGCCAGGCTGGTCTTGAACTCCTGACCTCAGGTGATCCACCCACCTCGGCTTCCCAAAGTGCTAGGATTACAGGCATGAGCCACCGTGCCCGGCCAAAAAATTTTTTTGATTAGCTGGTTGTTGGCCTGGCATGGTAGCTCATGCATGTAATCCCAGCACTTTCAGAGACCGAGGCGGGCACATCATCTGAGGTCAGGAGTTTAAGACCAGCCTGGCCAAGATGGTGAAACTCCATCTCTACTAAAAATACAAAAATTAACCAGGCATGTGCCCGTAATCCCAGCTACTTGGGAGGCTGAGGCAAGAGGAATTGCTTGAACATGGGAAGCAGAGGTTGCAGTGAGCCAAGAGTGTGCCATTGCACTGCAGCCTGGGCAGCAAAGCAAGACTGTCTCAACAAAAAAAAATTAGCGGGAGGTGATAGTGTACTCCTGAGGTAGCAGTAACTGGAGGCTAAGGTGGGAGGATCACGTGAACCTAGAAAGTCAAAGCTGCAGTGAGCCATGGTCACACCACTGCAGTCAAGTCTGAGCAACAGAGGTCAGGAGTTCCAGACCAGCCTGGACAACATGGCGAAAACCCGTCTCTACTAAAAATACAAAAATCAGCTGGGTGGGGTGGTGCATACCTGTAATCCCAGCTACTCAGGAGGCTGAGGCAGGAGAATTACTTGAACCTGGTAGGTGGAGGTTGCGGTGAGCCAATATTGTATCACTGCATCCCAGCCTGGGCAACAGAACAAGAGTCAGTCTCAAAACGAAACCAAATACAATACATGTTGAATTGCGTGAAGGAAGGACTGGCACAAGTTCTGGTACACAGGAAATGCTCATATGTTGCAAGAAATAGCCTCTACTTTTTTTTTTTTTTTTTTTTGAGATGGAATCCTGACCTTCTGATCCTCCCACCTTGGCCTCCCAAAGTGGTGGAATTACAGGTGTGAGCCACTGTGCCTGGCCTCAACACGTATTAAACACCTACTGTGTGCCAGGCCTGTGATTTATTCATGCATTATTTATTTAATCCAAGCAGCATTTCTGGAGTGCCTGTGAAATGCTAAGCTCTGGGCTTGTCATTCAATGCAATGTGTGTTTATCAAGCAGCTACTGTATACAGCTGTCCCCATCAGTGCCTCGGTACACAGTAGTTCAGTAATTGCCTGAATGCATGAATGCCCTCAAGGAGCCCCCAGTCTTCCTGCTAAAATGGCCTGTCAATAATTAACTCTGACACACAAAGATAAGGGTAGAATGTGGGTGTGTTTAGAGTGCCGAGCGCCCCTTATCACCTTGTACTGCCAGGCACCTTTCTCAGGGCCTATCTTCTCACCTGGGAACCAGCTCTTTGAAGGTGAGGCCAGGCTGGCCCCTCGCTCACCTACCTGTCCATCCCCGGGCACCCATGGAGGACTTTGCCTGCAGCTCCCACTCAATCAATGCCCACTGTCTGATTACGGCCACGTCCCCGACCACAGTTGTTTCTTCCCTCATACGCCAGGCGAGAGGGCAGCAGCTGGGTTCTAACCCTGGAGCTCTGGCAGACGGCCAGCGCTTCTGACAGGTGCCCTCTCTCAAATTTGGCCTGACTTTTCCAGCTATGAAATGAAAGATTTGACTCTCCTCCTCTTTGACTTCTTTTTTTTTTTTTTATTGAGATGGAGTTTCGCTCTTGTTACCCAGACTGGAGTGCAATGGCGCGATCTCGGCTTACCGCAACCTCCGCCTCCTGGGTTCAAGCAATTCTCCTGCCTCAGCTTCCCGAGTAGCTGGGATTACAGGCGCACACCACCATGCCCAGCTAATTTTCGTATTTTTAGTAGAGACGGGGTTTCACCTTGTTTACCAGGATGGTCTCGATCTCTTGACCTTGTGATCCACCCGCCTCGGCCTCCCAAAGTGCTGGGATTATAGGCGTGAGCCACCGCGCCCGGCCCCTCCTTGACTTCTTAACCCCTTGCCTAGACTCCTATAATGGCAAGTTAATTTTGAAAAAATGTTGCAAAAACCCAGACAATGCATAGAAATAATTAAAGATGGGGCCAGGTGCAGTAGTTCATGCCTGTAATCCCAGCACTTTGGGAGGCTGAGGCCAGCGGATCACCTGAGGTTGGGAGTTCGAGACCAGCCTGACCAACATGGAGGAACCCTGTCTCTACTAAAAGTACAAAATTAGCTAGACATGGTGGCACATGCCTGTGATCCCAGCTACTCAGGAGGCTGAGGCAGGAGAATCACCGGAACCTGGGAGGCGAGGTTGCAGTGAGCCGAGATCATGACATTGCACTCCAGCCTGGGTGACAGAAGGAGACTCCGTTTTAAAAAAAAAGAAAAGTAAAATAGGAAAATAGAATGGATGGAATGGTGGTGGCCAGGGACTGGATGGAGGGGGATATTTTGGGGAGTTAGGTTTAATGGGAACAGAGTTGTTTGGGAGGATCAGGAGGAAAACGTTCCAGAGGTGCCCGGCGGTGACGGTTGCACCCGTGTCCATATGCTTAATGCCATGGCGCTGTACACTTAAAAACGGTGAAAGTGGTAACTTTTACGCTACGTATATTTTGTCACAGTTTTTAAAAAGCAGCAGTGCTCACTCACTCTGGCAGCACGTGTACTAAAATTGGCACCACACAGAGCACGTCCGCATGGCTGTTGCACAGGATGCCAAGCAAGTCAACGAGGCTGAGGCGTTCCACGTTCAAACAGCAGCAAGGGAAGCCACCAATCCCAGCGTCTCTTTGAAATTCCCCATGGCCCCATCCCAGTCTCGTCCTCCTAAAACCCTGAAAGTAGCAGTATGCTTAGTTTTGTATTTTTCGCTTAGTGTACCATTCGGGTTTATTGATTTTTTTGTTTGTTTTGTAAAGTAGTAGTATGCTTAGTTTTGTATTTTTCGCTTAGTGTACCATTCGGGTTTATTGATTTTTTTGTTTGTTTTGTCTTGGCGTGCTTGTTGTTTTTGAGACGAACTCTCACTCTGTCACCCAGCCTGGAGTGCAGTGGCTCAATCTCAGCTCACTGCAACCTCTGCCTCCTGGGTCCAAGTGATTGTCCTCCCTCAGCCTCCCAAGTAGTTGGCATTTTAGCTGCATGACACCGTGCCCAGCTAATTTTTGTAGTTTTAGTAGAGACAGGGATTCACCATGTTGGCCAGGATGGTCTTGAACTCCTGACCTCAGGTGATCCGCCTGCCTCGGCCTCTCAGAGTGCTGGGATTACAGGCATGAGCCACCGTGCCTGGCCTCTGTAGGGCCTTTTTTTTACAGGCATGAGCCACTGTGCCTGGCAAATTTGTGGTTTTTTGTTTTGTTTTTTGAGATGGAGTCCCGCTCTGTTGCCCAGGCTGGAGTGCAGTGATGCAATCTCAGCTCCCTACCTCTGTCTCCCAGGTTCGAGTGATTCTTCTGCTTCAGCCTCCCAAGTAGCTGGGACTACAGGCGTGCACCACCACACCCAGCTAATTTTTGTATTTTTAGTAGAGACAGTGTTTCAACATATTGGTCAGGCTGATCTTAAACTCCTGAGTTCATGATCCACCTGCCTCAGCCTCCCAAAATGCTGGGATTACAGGTGTGAGCCACCTCGCCCAGCCTTTGTTTTGTTTTCGAGACAGAGTCTCACTCTGTCGCCCAGGCTGGAGTGCAGTGGCATAATCATGGCTCACCGTAACCTCTGCCTCCCAGGTTCAAGCAATTCTTCTGCCTCAGCATCCCGAGTAGCTGGTGCACCCCACTACACCTAGCTAATTTGTGTATTTTAGGGTTGTAAGGACAAGTTTTTGCCATGTTGGCCAGGCTGGTCTAGAACTCCTGACCTCGGGTGATTCCCCCTACCTCAGCCTCCCACAGTGCTGGGATTACAGGTGGGCGTGAGCCACCTTGGCTGGTGAATTTGTGTTGTTTTAAGTCACTAAAATTTATGATAATTTCTTACAGCAGCAATGGGAAACTAATATAAGCAAGAAAGGACATATCAGATTTATGTCTCAAAAAGCTATTTCTGGTTGCTGTTACAGAACGGCTTTAGTGGGGTCAGTGGAAGCAGAAGCCCAGGCGGATAACTGCAGACGTGTGGGCGGGCAAGGATGGCAGCCCCAGTGCGATGGAAGGGGCCGCAGGATGGAAGAGCTCAGATCTCAAGAAAACGCTAGGGGCTAGAACTCACTGGGCTTATTGATGAATTGGATGTAGTGGGGGAAGGGGACAGTCTACGAAAGTGACTGGAGCATGACTCCTAGGGTGATCAGCACTCCGGATTGCTCCAGCTTCTCTGGGGCCTCACAGCACACGGCTTTTGACAGACTGTTCCCAGGATGCAGGTGTTTTTATGTGATTAGGCTGGAACTGTTCTCTGTGAAATAAATGCCCTCAGTCTAAAGGGCTTTTACGAGCCAGGGCAGGGGATTAAAGGCAGCCGGGCTGTGGAGAAATCCCAGGGTCAGGAGACAGCTGAGCATGGAGACTTTTAATCTGAACCTTAAACGTTTTTATTTTCCACTCCTTGAACTCAGGGTGTCACTTTAAATACATGTTTAGCAACATCAGCTGTTCTATTTTTCTTTTTAATTATACAAAGAGATCCTGGAGGAGGCTCAGCCCCAGGCTGGAGGGGGCAAGGGAAGTTTGGCAACGGCGGGAGGCAGAGAAACCGACTCAACATCGAGTGGATTTGAAATCCTTTTGAGGGAGCACAGAGGCCAAACTTTGAGCCACCCTGAACTTGGTAAGAGCGGCCCTGACTCAGGATTTCTAAAAGGAGACTGACAGACTCACCAGCTTAGAATGGAGGGAGGACAGATGGACACGTCTCCAAGACAAAAATATCACCAGCCCTAGCTCTGGTACCTTGAATTTATTCCCAGGTCCTGTCCTGTTAGCTCTTCTCTTTCTCTCTTTGTCTGTCTCTCTTTGTCTTTCTTTCTCTTGTTTCTTTTCTTCTCTCTCTCCCTTCCTTTTTCTTTTTCTTTTTTTGAGACGGAGTCTCGCTCTGTTGCCCAGGCTGTAGTGCAATGGTGCCATCTTGGCTCACTGCAGCCTCTGCCTCCTGGGTTCAGATGATTATTCTGCCTCAGCCTCCCGAGTACTTGGGACTACAGGCACATGCCACCATGCCTGGCTAATTTTTTTGTGTTTTTAGTAGAGACAGGGTTTCACCATGTTGCCCAGACTGGTCTCGAACCCCTGGACTCAAGCGATCCTCTCACCTCAGCCTCCCAAAGTGCTGGGATTACAGGAGTGAGCCACTGCACCTGGCCCTGTTACCGCCTTTCATCCTCTGAGCAGAAAACAGCTAACTAGGTTGTTCATGACATCTACGGGGTACTCCGTACTGTATGCTGGCTGCTGGGCTCACCTGCTTACATGTGTTACCCTGTTGTAGGCAGTCAGCTATTGTATAACTAGGTGCTATCATTATCCCCATTTTCTAGATGGGGAATCTGGGCTCCAGAGAGAATGGATGGAAACCCACTCCCCAGTGTTGGACCTGCACTTCTTTGCCCTCAGACCCCTCCCTTGCCTCTCTCCTGCTTTGCGCCAGATCATAGAGAGGCCAACCCATCAATCATCTGGCTTCCTGCACAAATGGACCATCTTGGAGACTGTGACAGGAGCCTAGTGGGTGGGAGGAGCCTGGTGGGTGGGAGGAGCCTGGTGGGTGGAGGAGCCTGGTGGTAGGACAGGGGAATCCAGGGTGTTCCTCCCCCTCTGCCTCAGGTGGGATCTCCAGCTCCACCTTCCACCAAATAGGCCCACTGTGGCTCTGGCTTCTACCTGGAGACTCCAGTCCCTCTTGGGTACCAGAAACACCACCCCCTGCCTCTGTCCCTCCAACCCCAGGGGTGGTGGCAGCCCTCCTGTTGGGGCTAACCTGGGGGCTTCCCCTCCCCTGCCTGCCTTTTCCCATAATTCTTGCATTACCCCTGGAGCAATTCTTGGGATAAATTCTCCTAGTCTGGTATCTGTTTATCCTGGTCAGATTTTCACAGATACACTACCTTTGCTAAAGACTGGCAGATCGGCCAATTCATTCAATCTGGAAGGAGGCAATCCTCTCTCTGAGCACAGCACATCCCACGAGAGGGAAGATTGGAACCACCATTTACTGAGCACTGTGCTAATTGCCAACAACTGTTCTTTCGCGGAACACTCGTAACAAGCTCTTCTGCCAAGTCTCATCAATATTCCCCTTTGACAGATGGGGCTCAGAGAGGCTGGGGTGGTTGCCCAAAGTGGCACAGTTACAAACTGACAAAACTGGGATTTAAATCCGAGAGTGCCTAGCTCCAAAGTCTGCATGGTGTTCTAATCTCATCTGAACATGCTTGCAGCCCCTGCTGAGCCCATTAGAACTCAGCTTCCTAGACTGGGCACGGTGGCTCAAGCCTGTAATCCGAGCACTTTGGGAGGCCAAGGCAGGTGGATCACGAGGTCAAGAGATCGAGACCATCCTGGTCAATGTGGTGAAACCCCGTCTCTACTAAAAATACAAAAAGTTAGCTGGGCATGGTGGTGCGTGCCTGTAATCCCAGCTACTCGAGAGGCTGAGGCAGGAGAATTGCCTGAACCCAGGAGGCGGAGGTTGCGGTGAGCCGAGATCGCGCCATTGCACTCCAGCCCGGGTAACAAGAGCGAAACTGCGTCTCGGGGTGGGGGCGGGGGGAAGAACTCAGCTTCCTTGGCTGGCTGAAGACCCCAACCCAAATCACTCCAGGCTCCTCGTGTTCCTTTCTTTTCTTTTCTTTTTTTTTGAGACGGAGTTTCGCTCTTGACCCAGGAGGTAGAGGTTGCAGTGAACTAAGATCACGCCACTGTACTCCAGCCTGTAATCCCAGCACTTTGGGAGGCCGAGATGTCCCAGAGTTTTAAAGTCAGGTAGATCCACTCCTACCACTGTTCTCCAGCCTCCCAAAGTGCTGGGATTACAGGCTTGAGCCACTGTGCCCGGCCTAGGAAGCTGAGTTCTAATGGGCTCAGCAGGGACTGCAAGCGTGTTCAGATGAGATTAGAACATCATGCAGACTTTGGATCGAGACGGTCTCGATCTCTTGACTTCGTGATCCACCCGCCTCGGCCTCCCAAAGTGCTGGGATTATAAACTTGAGCCACCGTGCCTGGCCCTTTCTTTTCTTTTCTTTTTTTCTGAAACAGTGTCTTGCTCTGTCACCCAGGCTGGAGTGCAATGGCATGATCTCTGTTAACCACAACCTCCGCCTCTTGGGTTCAAGTGATTCTCCTGCCTCAGCCTCCAAAGCAGCTGGAATTACAGGCACATGCCACCATGCTCAGCTATTTTTTTGTTTTGTTTTGTTTTGTCTTTTTAGTAGAGACGAGGTTTCACCACGTTGGCCAGGCTGGTCTCAAACTCCTGACCTCATGATCCACCTGTCTCAGCCTACCAAAGTACTGGGATTACAGGCATGAGCCACTGCACCTGGCCTTTTTTTTTTTTTTTTTTTGGTCACTCTGTCACACAGGCTGGAGTACAGTGGCATGATCTTAGTTCACTGCAACCTCTACCTCCTGGGTTCAAAGGATTCTCCTGCCTCAGCCTCCCAGGTAGCTGGGACTACAGGTACACACCACCATGCCCGGCTAACTTTTTTATTTTTTAATAGAGACAGGGTTTCGTCATGTTGGCCAGGCTGGTCTCAAACTCCTGATCTCAGGTGATGATCCACCAACCTTGGCCTCCCAAAGTGCTGGGATTACAGGCGTGAGCAACTGTGCCCAGTGGTTTTGTCTTTTTTTTGTTTTTTGTTTTGAGATGGAGTCTCGCTCTGTCACCCAGGCTGGAGTGCAGAGTCGAGATTTTGGTGTGAGCTACTGCACCTGGCCTTAAAATAAGTTTTAAAGTCACATAGAAGTAAGAAGTAAGACTTTCAACTTGTTCCCTCCCTTCCTTCCTCCCTTCCTTCTTTTATTTGACAGGCGTTTCGGTTTGTTGTCCAGGGTTTCATACTGTCACCAAGGCTCTAGTGCAGTGGCATGATCACGGCTCAGTGCAGCTTCGACCTCATGGGCTCAAGCGATCCTCCTGCCTCAGACTCCTGAGTAGCTAGGACCCCAAACAAGAGCCACTGCTCCTTGCAAACTTCACATTTCCCCTTTTTATAATGACACCAGTAATACTGGAAGAGGGCTGTATGACTCCATTCTCTCACTGCTATAAAGAAGTACCAGGCCGGCGCGGTGGCTCATGCCTGTAATCCCAGCACTTTGGAAGGCTGAGGCAGTTGAATTGCCCTAGGTCAGGAATTCAAGACAAGCCTGGCCAACATGGTGAAACCCCATCTCTACTAAAAATACAAAACATTAGCTGAGTGTTGTGGCAGGCTCCTGTAATCCCAGCTACTTGGGAGGCTGAGGCGGGAGAATTGCTTGAACCCAGGAGCCAGAGGTTACAATGAGCTGAGACTGTACCATTGCACTCCAGCCTGGGCGGCACAGCAAAACTCCATCTCAAAAAAAAAAAAAGAAAGAAAGAAATACCTAAGGCTGGGCACCATGGCTCATGCCTATAATCCCAGCATTTTGGGAGGCTGAGGCAGGCGGATCATTTGAGGCCAGGAGTTCGAGACCAGCCTGGCCAACATGGTGAAACCCCCCCTCTACTAAAAATATAAAAATTAGCTGGGCATGTTGATGCACGCCTGTAGTCCCAGACACTCAGGAGGGTGAGGCAGGAGAATCACTTGAACCTTGGAGGCAGAGGTTGCAGTGAAGCGAGATCAAGCCACTGCACTCCAGCCTGGGAGACAGAGTGGGACTCCATCTCAAAAAAAAGAAATACCTGAAACTCAGTAAATTATAAAGAAAAGAGGATGAGCCCGGCACAGTGGCTCAAGCCTGTAATCCCAGCACTTTGGGAGGCCGAGGCGGGTGGATCACGGGGTTAAGAGATCGAGACTATCCTGGTCAACATGGTGAAACCCCGTCTCTACTAAAAATATACAAAAAATTAGCTGGGCATGGTGGCACGTGCCTGTAATCCCAGCTACTCGGGAGGCTGAGGCAGGAGAATTGCCTGAACCCAGGAGGTGGAGGTTGCGGTGAGCCGAGATCGCACCATTACACTCCAGCCTGGGTAACAAGAGCAAAACTCTGTCTCAAAAAAAAAAAAAAAAAAAAAAAGGTGAATATTTTCACGACCTTGTGGTTGGCAAAGATTTCTTTTTTTTTTTTTTTTTGAGACAGAGTCTCACTCTATGGCCCAGGCTGGAGTGCAGTAATGCAATCTCGGCTCATTGCAACCTTCATCTCCCAGGTTCAGGTGATTCTCATGCCTCAACCTCCTGAGTAGCTAGGATTACAAGGGCCTGCTACCACACCTGGCTAAATTATTTTTTTGAGACAGAGTTTCATTCTTGTTACCTAGGCTGGAGTGCAATGGCGCGATCTCCGCTCACCACAACCTCCGCCTCCTGGGTTCAGGCAATTCTCCTGCCTCAGCCTCCTGAGTAGCTGGGATTACAGGCACGGACCACCATGCCCAGCTAATTTTTTTTTTTTTTTTTAGTAGAGACGGGGTTTCACCATGTTGACCAGGATGGTCTCGATCTCTTGACCTTGTGATCCACCCACCTCGGCCTCCCAAAGTGCTGGGATTACAGGCTTGAGCCACCGAGCCCGGCCAAATTTTTTTTTTTTTTTTTTTTAAGAGATGGGGTTTCACCATGTTGGCCAGGCTGGTCTTGAATTCCTAACCTTAGGTGATCCACCCGCCTTGGCCTCCTAAAGTGCTGGGATTACAAGTATGAGCCACCACGACTGGCCTAAATTTTGTATTTTTAGTAGAGATGGGGTTTCACCATGTTGGCCAGGCTTGTCTCAAACTCCTGACCCCAGGTGATCCGCCCGCCTCAGTCCCCCAAAGTGCTGAGATTACAGATGTGAGTCACTGCATCCTGTCAGCAAAGACTTCTTATACAGGATGGAAAAAGTTCTTACTTTTAAAGGCATGAGGCTGGGCGCAGTGGCCCACGCCTATAATCCCAGCACTTTGAGAGGCCAAGGCAGGCAGATCACAGGGTCAGCAGTTAGAGACCAGCCTGGCCAATCTGGTGAAACTCTGTCTCTACTACAAACACACACACAAAAATTAGCCTGGCGTGGTGGTGTGTGCTTGTAATCCCATCTACTCGGGAGGCTGAGGCAGGAGAATTGCTTGAACTCAGGATGTGGAGGTTACAGTGAGCCGAGACTATGCCACTGCATTCCAGCCTGCGCGACAGAGTGAGACTGTCTCAAAAATTTAAAATATAAAATAAAAAAAAAAATTAAAGGCAGCGACACAAACACAGACCCAACAAAGCCTTCTGACCAGTGAGGAAGTAGGAGTGAGGGGATGAAGAGTGAGCCCTATAAGCCCAGAAACTGGGGAGCAAGGAGAGAGTTCACTCCCCTGGCATGGTTTAAGCTTCAGACACAGAGAACCATTTTGAGAGCAACACCAGAGCTCACCAACCCGGCCCATTCTGCATTTTTTTTCTTTTGAGACAGAGTTTCGCTGTTGTTACCCAGACTGGAGTGCAATGGCACGATCTCGGCTCACCGCAACCTCCGCCTTCTGGGTTCAAGCAATTCTCCTGCCTCAGCCTCCCAAGTAGCTGGGACTACAGGCGCGCACCACCATGCCCAGGTAATTTTCGTATTTTTAATAGAGACGGGGTTTCACCATGTTGACCAGGACGGTCTCGATCTCTTGACCTCGTGATCTACCCGCCTCGGCCTCCCAAAGGGCTGGGATTATAGGCGTTTGAGCCACCGTGCCCGGCCGTTATTTTTTATTTTCTTTTTGAGACTGAGTCTCGCTCTGTTGCCAGGCTGGAATGCAGTGGCATGATCTCAGCTCACTGCAACTTCCACCTCCCAGGTTCAAGTGATTCTCCTGCCTTGGCCTCCCGAGTAGCTGGGACTAGAGGTGTGCACTACTATGCAAACTAATTTTTGTATTTTTAGTGGAGATGGGGTATCACCTTTTTGGCCAGGCTGGTCTTGAACTCCTGACCTCAAGTGATCTGCCCTCCTTGGATTCCCAAAGTGCTGGGATTACAGGCATGAGCCACTGTGCCTCCATTTTGCGTTTGGTAACCAGCCCCCCGACAGTGTCTCACTTGGTTTCCAGCCTCCTGCATCCTAATTCTTTGACCATGAAAACCTTCAAGATCACTCACAAAAGCTGCCTCCCAGATGTCTTGTGGAGCTGGCACAGGGCTGGCCGGGAGAGGGATTCTAAGTCAGGACACACGGAAGGACTTACAGGGAAGCTGCCACTAGCTCCATACAAGGACAACTTTTGAAGTATCAAGACAACCGGTCAGTCATGCTCAGCTTCTAGAAGGAGTGAGCTTCCTGTCACCAGGGGTATGAGAACATTGTAGTAGCCAGGCTTGGTGGTGCATGCCTGATGAGCCCAGGAGTCCGAATGCAGCCTGGGCAACACAATGAGACCCCTGTCTCCCCACCACCAAAAGAAAAGGGTAGGGAAAAGTTACTAACCATGGACCCCTCCAGGATCCTGGGGCAGGAGGCAGGGATGGCCCAGACACCCCACCCGTGTCTGGATATTTTATTACTTCTGATCTGTGCAGATTGGGAAATTCAAACCACAGAGAATTAGGAGAGGAGTGAGGGTGGTGACATAGGAGCTGGAGAGAGGAAACCCTCTCCACCCTAAAGCCCCTTCTGAGTCACCACTCCCAGACCCTCTGTTCCTCTTAAATCAGCAGATCTCTCCTCCCAGCTTCCAGCCTCTTTCCCCTCCAGAACTCAGGACCCCTTAGCTGCGAAATGTTGTGTGTTCCTAGTCCTGAACTGGGGCTTTCTGGGAACCAAGGACATTGCATTATTTTGTTCATTGAACCTGTTTCCATTGACAGTAGCCAGTGGGAGGCCCTGAGGTGATAGCGATGTGATTTATTGATTCATTGATTGAGATAGAGTCTTCCTCTGTTGCCAAGGCTGAAGTTCAGTGGCAGGATCTCAGTTCACTGCAACTTCCACCTCCCGGGTTCAAGCAATTCTGTCTCCGCCTCCGGAGGAGCTGGTATTATAGGGCCGGCCATCACACCAAGCTAGTTTCTTTCTTCCTTTTTTTTTTTTTAACACAGGGTCTTGCTGTCACCCAGGCTGGAGTCCAGTGGTGTGATCTCTGCTCACCGCAACCTCCGCCCCTCTAGAGTCAAGCACTTCTGCCTCAGCCTCCTAAGTAGTGGGGATTATAGGCACGTACCACCAAGCCCGGCCAATTTTTGTATTTTTAGTAGAAATGAAGTTTCACCATGTTGACCAGGCTTGTCTTGAACTGACCTTGTGATCCACCCGCCTTAGCCTCCCAAAGTGCTGGAATTACAGCTATGAGCCACTGTGCCTGACCAAATTTTAAACTTTTTAGTGGAGACAGTTTTGCCATGTTGGCCAGGCTGGTCTCGAACTCCTGACCTCAAGTGATCCACCTCGGCCTCCCAAAGCGTTGGGATTATAGGCATAAGTCACTGCACCCAGCTGCACCACAACGAAATAATTAATTAATAAATTACAGGCATTATTATTTATTTAGTTTATTTATTTGAGACAAGATCTCCCCTTATTGTCTAAGTTGGAGGACGGGGTGCAATCACTGCAGCCTCCATCACAAGAAGCTGGGAGTACAGGCTCAGGCCACCATGCCTGGCTAATTTGTTTATTTATTTATTTTGAGATGGAGTTTCTCTTTGTTGCCCAAGCTGGAGTCCAGTGGCGCAATCTTGGCTCACTGCAACCTCTGCGTCCCAAGTTCAAGCCATTCTCCTGCCTCAGCCTCCCAAGTAGCTGGGACAACAGGTGCTATCTGAAAAAAAAGGCCATCTAAAAAAAAGACAGAGTCTCACTCTTTTACCATGTTGGTCAGGCTGGTCTTAAACTCCTGACCTCGTGATCTGCCTGCCTCAGCCTCCCAAAGTGCTGGGATTACAGGCGTCAGCCATGGTGCCTAGTGAGACTCCATCTTAAAAAAATAAATAAATAAAATAAAATGTTTAAACAGGCTGGGCACAGTGGCTCATGCTTGTAATTCTAGCACTTTGGGAGGCCCACATAGGAGGATCCCTCAACCCCAGGAGTTTGAGACCAGCATGAGCAACATGGTGAGATGCTGTCACTATTTATTTATTTATTCATTCATTCATTTGAGACAGAGTCTCCCTCTGTCACCCAGGCTGGAGTCCAGTGGTTTGATCTCCACTCATTGCAACCTTTACCTCCTGGGTTCAATCGTTTCTCCTGCCTCAGCCTCCCTAGTTGCGGGGATTACAGGCATATTCCACCACGCCTGGCTAATTTTTTTTTTATTTTTGAGACGGAGTTTCGCTGTTGTTACCCAGACTGGAGTGCAATGGCATGATCTCGGCTCACCGCAACCTCCGCCTTCTGGGTTCAAGCAATTCTCCTGCCTCAGCCTCCGGAGTAGCTGGGACTACAGGCACGCACCACCATGCCCAGCTAATTTTTGTATTTTTAGTAGAGACGGGGTTTCACCTTGTTGACCAGGATGGTCTCGATCTCTTGACCTCGTGATCCGCCCGCCTCAGCCTCCCAAAGTGCTGGGATTACAGGCTTGAGCCACCGCGCCCGGCCATTTTTTTGTATTTTTAGTAGGGATAGGGGTTTCACCAAGTTGGCCAGGCTGGTCTAGACCTCCTGACCTTAGGTGACCCACCTGCCTTGGCCTCCCAAAGCGCTGTGGTGACAGGTGTGAGCCTCCACACCCAGCCACACTTTTGTTTTTAATGCTTAAACAGATGAAGGCACATACATAAACTAGATGATTTCAGATGCTATAGTGGTCACAGGTATAAAGGGAAGAAATCAAGTTGAGGTGACAGATTGTGACGCTGGGGCTACTTCAGTAGAGAGGGAAGGTCTCTCTGGAGGTGCTATTTGAGCTGAGACACAAATGCTGAGCAAAAGGGATTAGAAGTACAAAAGCCACCCAAGAAACAAGGCCAATGGAGTGGGATTTCAAATTCCAAGTCCCCCATCTTCATTTTTGTTGCACCTTTTTTTTTTTCTCTCTCGTTTTTTTTTTTAAGACGAGGTTTCACTATGTTGGTCAGGCTGGTCTTGAACTCCCAACCTCAGGTGATCCGCCCACCTTGGCCTCCGAAGTGCTTGGATTACAGGCGTGAGCCACCACGCCCAGCCTTTTTTTCTCTTTTTTTGAGATAGAGTCTTGGCTGGAGTGCAGTGGCACTCTCGGCTCACTGCAACCTCTGCCTCCCGGGTTCAAGCAATAATCCTGCTTCAGCCTCCCAAGTAGCTGGATTTACAGGCGTGTGCCACCCCACACCTGGCTAATTTTTGTATTTTTCTAGTAGAGACAGGGGTTTCACAATGTTGGCAAGGCTGGTCTCGAACTCCTGACCTTGTGATGTGCACGCCTCAGCCTCCCAAAGGGCTGAGATTACAGGCGTGAACCACCGTGCCCCACCCCCATTTTCATTTCAAAAACGCCAATAAAATCCTCTGGGGGAGCCAGAGACTTTTTTGGGGTTGAAGTTTTCAACCTCTAACGGTTGGGTAGGGGCACGCCTCCTAGTGGCGAGAAGAGTTAAGTTTCACCTCGCTGACCTGCAATGTCACATGCTTGTCACTCATTCCTGTCTCTCCCATATTTATTCACTCAACAAAAAATTAGAGCACGGATTGTGTGCCAAGGAATATTCTAGATGCTGAGGATGGAGCTATGAAGCTGACAGTAAAGGTCCCTGTCCTGGAGCTGCTCTCCTAGGAGATATTCCCTAGCACAGTCCCTGCACACGCCCCTACCTCACCTCTGCTCCCCAAAATTGTCCTTCCGATGCTCCAACAGCCAAATATCCCTGCTTCAGAGTCTTGGCATGAGCAGTTCTTTCGCTACCCTGGAAAGCTAAATACTGTCTGTTTGCATGGCGGGCTCTGGTCTCAGCTAAAATGTGAGCTAAGTCAGAAAGGTGTGACCTTTATTTCCTGTCCTTCTCCACCCCCCACTGATACATAAGATTCCATGAAGGTTATCATTTTCCTGGAATCCTCAACATAGCACTTAATAGTTGCTCAGAAGACAGCTGCTGAATGGGTTTGAGCATTCACTGGTTCAAAAAATATCAGCAACTGGTCACCCCAGTACATATCAGATGCTGGTGAACACAGGTGAACAAGGTGGTCAAGAGACCAAAAAATCCCTACCAAGAAAGAAAGAAAAGAAAGAAAGAAAAAGCTCCCTGCCCTGAATCTGTGTATTTTAAAATTAAAATTTCAGCTCCCGCATTATTCACTTCCTTTAGCCTGCTTTACTTACTTACTTACTTATTTTTGAGACGGAGTTTCACTCTCTTCACCCAGGCTAAGGCTGGAGTGTAATGGCGCGACCTCGGCTCACCGCAACCCCCGTCTCCCAAATACAAGCGATGATTCTCCTGCCTCAGCCTCCCGAGCAGCTGGATTACAGGCGCCCGCCACCACGCCCAGCTAATTTTTGTATTTTTAGTAGAGAGAGGGTTTCACTATGTTGGCCAGGCTTGTCTTGAACTCCTGATTTCAGGTGATCCACCCGCCTCGGCCTCCCAAAGTGCCGGGATTAAAGGCGTGAACCACCTCGCCCGGCCGCTTTATTTTTTCTACACTTTCACTTTCTAAACTATTATGAAATGGGCTCATTGGTGTTTGTGTGTCTTCCCCTCCAGAACGCAGGCTCCAAGAGGGCACAGGATTTTGTCCATCTCGTTCACCACCCTACCCAGCCTCAGCACCTAGACTAGCGTTGGCACGCAGTGAGCGCCAAATAAACTCTAGACCTCGGCCCGCTCTTTTCCTACAGACCTTGAACCAACTTGTTCCAAAGGGGACACGGGCCTCAGGAGGCGCCCAGAGGTGACCTCAGGCGGCCCGACCAAGAAGTCCGCGCTCCGGGGGCAGGGCCACCGGAGCAGCTGCGGAGAGGGGCGGCGCCAGGAGCCGGAGCGGGAGCACTACAAGTCCCGGGACAGCCCGGCGCTTCCAGGAAGAGGCGGGGGCGGCGGCACTCCAGGGACCGTGGGCGGTGCCGTCGGAGCGGGGGGGGGGGTGGTCACGTGACGCCCACAATCTCGCCCACCTCCGTGGGCGGGGCAGAGGTGGGCGGGGAGCATGCAAAACAGTCTGGGGCGGCGGCCAATCGCGGCGCGCGCCGGGGTCCCGGCCCCGGGGATCCGGGACGCCGCCCGCACGCAGGCTCGGGTCGCTGCCACCGGGGAGCTCTTGCCAGCGGCGCCGCGGGCCTGCGAGCTGGGGCACCGGGCACTCCTTCAACCTCGTCCTCCTCGTCCTGTGCGGCCGGCCGGGTGAGGCCGGGCCCGCGTGGGGGGCAGGCGGCGCCCGGCCCGGCCCGCGCCTCGGCGGCGTGCTCCATGCATCCGGAGCCCGCCCCGCCCCCGAGCCGCAGCAGCCCGGAGCTTCCCCCGAGCGGCGGCAGCACCACCAGCGGCAGCCGCCGGAGCCGCCGCCGCAGCGGGGACGGGGAGCCCCCGGGGTCCCCTCCGCCGCCGCCCGCCCTCACCTACCCGGACTGGATCGGCCAGAGTTACTCCGAGGTGATGAGCCTCAACGAGCACTCCATGCAGGCGCTGTCCTGGCGCAAGCTCTACTTGAGCCGCGCCAAGCTCAAAGCCTCCAGCCGGACCTCGGCGCTGCTCTCCGGCTTCGCCATGGTGAGCTGGCCGCCCTACCCTCCCCCATCTGCTGTCCCCGCCGCTCCCGCCCGCAGCCCCGACGGGGCCCGCTGGGGAGCGGGCTGGGCGGGCCGGGCGGGCCGGGTGAAGGGAAGAGCCGGTAGAAGCGGCGGTGCGCGCTGAGAAGGGGCAGAGGCGCTGGCTGTGAGCACAGGTGGGCGCCAGGTGACTCCGTTCTGGGGTGCTGACCAGCCATGCCGGAGTACCGGCTTGGGGGACTCGGGTGCCTGCACATGGCCACACCTGCTCCAGCCAGAGTGGTAATGCATCCCGAAGTTAGCTCTGTAAGAACCCGCCCCACGTGTGTGCAGAGGGGAAAGTCAGGACTCAAAGGCTCGAACCCATCTGGGGGCGTCAGGAGGTGGGGACGAAGAGAAAGACACCCCCCCCCCCTTGCCCCCACACCTGCGGCTGGAAGATATTGGCCGTGTTCTTTTATCACCTCCTAGAGGGGATTTCCTGACACCCCTTTTCCACCGCATTTTCCGAGAGCCTCAGCCTGGGGGTTTGACAGCCAGTCCCCACCGTCAGTTTTTTTCTCCAGAAACTTGCCACTGAGTCACTGCGTGTGGGGGAGGAGGAGGGACGTGTTCCGGTTGAATGGGCTCTTTCTTTTCTTCCGAGACGGAGTGTTGCACTGTCGCCCAGGCTAGAGTTCAGTGGCACGATCTCGGCTCACTACAACCTCTGCCGCCCGGGTTCTATCAATTTTCTTGCCTCAGCCTCCCGAGCAGCTGGGATTACAGGCAGGTGCCACCACGCCCGGCTAATTTTTGTATTCTTCGTGGAGACGGGGTTTCACCATGTCGGCCAGGCTGGTCCTGAACTCTTGACCTCGTGATCTGCCTGCCTCGGTCTCTCAAAGTGCTGGGATTACAGGCGTGAGCCACCGCGCCCGGCCCAATGGGCTCCTTGATCTAGGAGCTAGTCATGCTTTCCTTCCCCCACATCCCAAGGAGCTGGAGTGCGAGGCCTCTGAGGCGTGAGGTGGGTGAGGGCGTGGATGGGCCTGAGAAGTGGCTCTGGGGATATCTTAAGGCTTAGCATCTTGGTATTTCTCTGGCGCAGGTCACTATATAATAACTACATTATTATCACTTTCGGTGATATCAGCCTGTGTGAATGGACTCTGCCTCCCCGCCCCCCAGTTCGGTAGACCAGAGCACTCCTGCCCCCGCCACAAGTGAGCTAAGCCCTTGGCCTTGAGGCAGGGAGTGGCTGCACCCTTCGTGTTTTCTTGGGAAGGGAGTGTGTCTGGGACTCTCCCTGCTTTGCCTTGCAGCAGAGCCTGAATTTTTTAGAGGCCCAGAGCACGCTGGGCAGGGAGATGGGGAGTGGGAAGCAGCCCTTGCTGCTGCTCTCCTGCTAGCTGCCTTTGTGACCTCAGGCAGCTCACTCTCCCTTTCTGGGCCTCATTTCCTGAATCTTTCAAAGAAGGCTGCTACTCACAAATTTCTCTGACTTTGAGAATAAAATTGAGGGAGGCCCTGAGAGGAAATGAGGGAGTGTGTTCGTATGAAGGGATAGCACTCCCGTTTTTAGTTTAGATAGGATTTGAAACTAACAGAATTCTGTCCTAAGAGACCAGGTTCTGCCTTGTGCCTGGAGAATCTCTGAAAAGACCTGGCATTTGCTAAACACTCACTCTGCTGGGTGCCTTAACACCCGGGCTTACTCCTCAGCAATTCTCTATGGTGATTTTGTCAAAGGGCTTTCCCAAGACCGCACAGCCAGTCCTGGGGAGCGGGATTTGAACTCGGGTCTGCTGGCATTCAGAACTTGCTCAGGCACTTGTTCCCATTGCCGTCTATAGGAACTCTGATAGATGTCCAGCCACGGACATGTTAGGACAGGCCTAGAAAATGAGAAACAGGACAAAAGAGTTTCTTTTAAGCCAAAGAAACTTATAATTGCACAGCGAGGGAGCTACCAGTCATCAGCCTTTCCCTGCAGCACTCCAGGTTTAAGGTAATACTTCCCCCTTTTCTTGTCATGAGTTTAGAACTGCCCCAGGCCCCCTCACTCCTGAGGGATGAGAACCAGATGAATGACACTTTCCTGCCTTCTCAAGTCCTCTCTTCCTCCCGAAGACAGGCCTCATGGTCAAGTGTAACCTCCTTCCTCTTGCTAAAAACAGCGTGGGGAAGTCAGGAGACTGGGGCAGCCAATGGCATGGAGTGGGCCTTGGCCTACCCAGTCTGTCTCTTGGGGACTTTTTATTTTCCCCTGCCTGGGTGGAGAAGGCTTCCCAGGGATTCTGCTGATGGAATCCCCAAAGTTCTGCAGGCAGGGAAGGATGGAACCCCATGACACTATCCATTCCACAGTTATAAGAGGGTAACTGGATGTACCAGGAAGCTGGAAATCTATAGGAGAGATGGGATTGGGTACAGGATGGGGGTCCTGCCATATCCCACCCCACCTTAGATGCCTAGCCTGTAAGTGAGCTTCAGAAAGAAGGGGGTGCCAGCTGCCCCAATGCCATGGTAACAGAGTGACAAGTTCCTGGATTACTCTCCCTTGGCCTATGAGTCAGCACAACCAACTTCCTGCCCCCAGAGGGCTTCCTTCCCAGAGACCTGGAAAGTCAGAGAAACTGACTTGGCCCTTGATCGCCAAGGGGGTAGGGTCCTCCACAAAGTCTGGAGAGAATTGAGAGATTCCCTACTTCATGGGTAGAAGGGCCTGGCCAGGTGGCCATGAAGTGTTGGGGATGGGCAGTGGGGGACCTCAGGCAAGTGGCTTTACCCCTTTGATGCCAGTTTTCTTTTGTTTATGATGCCAGTTTTCTTATGCATACGGAGATGGCAGATATCCTGCTGTCCCATGGACTTGCATGAAGATTCATTATAAGCCAGACTGGGCCCATGAAACATTGGGGAATTTTCAGGGTCTGATGTTGCACCCTTGCCTGGACCCTCTCTGATCTGCAGACAAGATTCTTGCTGCAGATGGAGTTTCTAGGAACGTTGCGCACCATCCTCCAAACTAGCAAGAGATACAAAGCAAGGGGCCTTGGATATAGCATAGGATCAGCATCCTGTCCAGTTCCTTGAGCTGAGTGTACTCTTGTGGGCTTTGATTCAGGCCCTCTGTGCCTCAGTTTACAGTTCATCGAGAGGCAGCTAGCCTCAGCCTGACCCCATCCCCCGCAGGACTGGCAGCAAGTACACGTGGTGACCTCGTCTTCTGGGGTAGGCTGTAACATGAGCCTAAGCAGAAGATAATTGGGAAGGTTGGTCTGTTGCTGTAAACAAAATGCTTTCCACGACCTGGGATCCATTATTTTTGGATTATCTGCCTCCTCAGTTCTCTGCCCGCCAGCACCCTTCTGTTCCCAGGTTCTAGAGCTGGTTCAGAAGTTGCCTGTGATTTCTGTGAAAATGAGTTGGAAGGAAGGACTCAAATCATAAGACATTGAGCCTCTGTGACATGTTCAGAGTTCAGGGACCATGGATATGAGCCACAAATTGCTGTCACTATTCCTAGTACTGATCACTGATAGTAGTTATTGCTATTGTTGATTAGGCTTTTGCAATAGACTAGACAGTGTCCCATGTAGCATCTTCTGTGATCTTCCTACAACCAGGTGGGTGTTAGGGACAAGCTGCCTCAGAAAACCCCCTCCACACAAGCTGACCCTGCCTCCTCTCCCACTCCCCCATTGCTCTGCAGCTGCATTCCTGAACTCCTATCCAGGCGCTACAATTAAGCAAAGCCTGATTACAGCCATCTGGGCAGCTCGGGAAGGACCGCGAAAGCAAATGTTTGTTTCCATACTTGTAAATTCCTGTTTTACACATACCTGTAAAATCCTGTTTTTTTTAGAACTGCCTCCACAAAAGTCACTGGATGATGTCAGGTACGTCTGTCACAAGTTGACAAACTATCTCTGTGCCTGTTACAAGCTGATAGATTATCTCAGTCCTGAAACTCCTTTATGTCCCTCTCACCCCATATAAACCCCTAATTTTGTAAGCTCGGGACTGCCTCCTTGATTGCTACGGGGCAGCCCGGCAGGTTAATATAACTTGCTTGCCGCTGGTGCCGTGGCTCACGTCGTAATCCCAGCACTTTGGGAGGCTGAGGCGGGTGGATCACCTGAGGTTGGGAGTTCAGCCTGACCAACATGGAGAAACCCCGTCTCTACTGAAAATACAAAAATCAGCCGAGCTTGGTAGCACATACCTATAATCCCAGCTACTCAGGAGGCAGGAGAATTGCTTGAACCCAGGAGGCAGAGGTTGCGGTAAGCCAAGGTTGCACCGAGCCAAGGTTGCACCCTTGCCCTCCAGCCTGGACAACAAGAGCGAGACTCCATCTCAAAGAAAAAAAAAAAAACTTGTTTTCCTGACTTTGGGTCTACTCTCCTTTTTCTTGGCTAACCTTACAGTGGGTACAGGTGGTCACTGAGAGGAAAGATTTGCCCAGGGTCACCTGGCTGGGAAGCTGCAGAGCCCTGTGGCTGTGGTGTAGTGCCGTTGCTGTGGGAGAGGAAGCATCAGAGTGGAGGGGAACAGTGGAGAGGCTAAAGCAGAACAAGATCGAAACAGACACTTGAGCAAGACAGCTTGGTTCAAATCCCAGCTCTAGCCGGGCACGATGGCACGTGCCTGTAGTCCTAGCTTCTCGGGTGGCTGAGGTGGGAGGATCGCTTGAGCCCAGGAATTCTGGGCTGTAGTGCACTATGCCAATTGGGTGTCCACACTAAGTTCGGCATCAATATGGTGAACTGAGTGCGGGGGACCACCGGGTTGCCTACGGAGGGGTGAACCAGCCCAGGTCGGAAAAGGAGCTGGTCAAACTCTGGTGCTGATCAGGATTGGGATCGTGCCTGGGTATAGCCACTGCACTCCAGCCTGGGCGACATAGCGAGACCCATCTCTTTATTAAAAAACAAATCCCAGCTCTGTCCCTTATAAAGGCAAGGCCTTGAGCAAGTCATTTAACCCTTCTGGACCCCAGTTTCCTCATCTTAAAAGTGAAGTAGCCCGGCATGGCGGTGTGCGCCTATGATCCTGGCTGCTCGGGAGGCTGAGGCAGGGGAATTGCTTGAACCAGGGAGGTGGAGATTGCAGTGAGCTGAGATCATGCCACTGCACTCCAGCTTGGGCAACAGAGTGAAACTCCGTCTCAAAAAAAAAAAAAAAATTAACTAATTTTAAAAATAAAATGGAGTAATAGTACCAACCTCATTGGTATGAGGATTCACTGAGGTGATATTTGCAACATACCTGACCCGAGTATCCCAGAAACTTGCTCACCCTTTTTCTCATGGCATTAGGGCTGCTCAGCGTTAACTGAGTCAGAAGAATCTGCTCTTCCCGAGCCTTGAGGGTGGTGGAGTTAGGGCTTAAGAAAGAGCCATCAAGTCAAGGGAAATGGCAGGAACAGTTAAAAATAAGAAATCACAGGGCCTAGGGGAAAGGTACAGGGGCTGTGTTTGGGGTTGGCGGTGTGTAGGAAGTAGTAGAGAATGTGAATCTAGCCAGGCAAGGTGATGGAGGGCCTTGATTGGCTGGGAACTTCGAACTCTTGGATAGGCGACAGGGAGCCACTGAAGGTTCTAGACAGGAGTTACGTGATGAATTCTACGATGGTGGCAGTGGTGGTGGTTTACTGTTTATGGAAACCCTGTTGTGCCAGGCATGAGCCTGAATACTTTTCTTTCATTCTTAATCCTCACCGTAGCTCTTAAAAGTATGTATGGTAAACAGGAAAACTACGGCTTCTAGAGGTTAAGGTTCCCCAGCTAGTAGAATTCATGCTCTTGTCTGTCTGGCTGGGAGCCATTTCCACTCTACCACCCTCTCATTTCCACCACCCATGCAGGTTGTATACTGGGCTTTTGAAATCTTCCAGACGCAAGATTCTGCATGCTGGATTTGCACACCAGGCTATGGAGAGATGGAATTTTGCTGTGTCCCCAAGGGGAGGGTGCTTCCTTTGTAAAATTTCATAAGTGCCTGTGGCATAGTTTGGGAATTCTGAATAAGAGCAGTGTTGAACCCTACTGGTTGCTGGGTCCCTGGCTGTTGAAGGATAACTCTGAGCAGGCGTCTAAGACAGCCCTATGGTAATCAGTGTGGGCTGAGGGTGAAGGGGAAAATTCCTGTTGAGAAATAAGACTGAATATAAAGTTTAAACATAGACAGCAGACCAGGTGCAGTGACTCGCACCCACCTGTAATCCCAGCATTTTGAGAGGCTGAGGTAGGAGGATAGCTGGAGCCTAGGAGTTGGAGACCAGCCTGGGCAGCATAGTGAGACCCCATCTCTACAAATAATAATAATAATAATAATAAATAGCCGGGCGTGGTGGCAGATGCCTGTGGTCCCAAGTACTTGGGAGGCTGAGGCAGGAGGACCACTTGAGCCCAGAAGGTTGAGGCTGCAGTGAGCTGTAATGGTGCCACTTCACTCCAGTCTGGGTGACAGAGACCCTATCTCAAAAACAAATAATAAATAAAAATCAGCATAGACAGCAGATTTCTCTCTGATGATGTTTCTTTTTTTTGAGACGGAGGTTTCCTCTTGTTACCCAGGCTGGAGGAGTGCAATGGCATGATCTTGGCTCACCGCAACCTCCGCCTCCTGGATTCAAGCGATTCTCCTGCCTCAGCTTCCCGAGTAGCTGTGACTACAGACATGTGCCATTATGCCCAGCTAATTTTTTTGTATTTTTAATAGAGACAGGGTTTCACCATGTTGACCAGGATGGTCTCGATCTCTTGACCTTGTGATCCACCCGCCTTGGCCTCCCAAAGTGCTGGGATTATAGGCGTGAGCCACCACGCCCGGCCTTCTGATGATATTTCTAAGAGTTCTTTAATATGCCCTCTGGAAGGAACATCTCAGACTGCTAAGACCACAGACTTTTCTTCAGAGGAGAATCTTGTGGGACTGTTATTTGATAGCCTTCCTTGGGGATCATTGATGTCATCCAGGGTCAGCTGGCTTTTGTATAAAGGAGCCATGGGGTCTCTGGTAACTGCTCAACTCTGCCTTTGTAGCTGGAAAGCAGCACAGATAATAGGTGAGTGGGGGGCGGGCATGGCTGTGTGCCAGTAAAACTTTATTTACAAAAACTACAGACTATAGTTTGGTGACCCCTGATCTAAGCCAAACTTTTTTTTTTTTTTTTGAGACAGAGTTTCGCTCTTGTTACCCAGGCTGGAGTGCAATGGCGCGATCTCGGCTCACCGCAACCTCCACCTCCTGGGTTCAGGCAATTCTCCTGCCTCAGCCTCCTGAGTAGCTGGGATTACAGGCACGCGCCACCATGCCCATCTAATTTTTTTTTGTATTTTTAGTAGAGACCGGGTTTCACCATGTTGACCAGGATAGTCTCGATCTCTTGACCTCGTGATCCACCCGCCTCAGCCTCCCAAAGTGCTGGGATTACAGGCATGAGCCATCGCACCCAGCCCTAAGCCAAACTTTTTTTGAGACAGTTTCGCTCTTGTTGCCCAGGCTGGAGTTGCGATCTCAGTTCACCATAACCTCCACCTCCTGGGTTCAAGCAATTCTCCTGTCTTAGCCTCTTGAGTAGCTGGGATTATAGGCATGCACCACCATGCCCAGCTAATTTTGTATTTTAGTAGAGATGGGGTTTCTCCATGTTGGTTAGGCTGGTCTTGAACTCTCGACCTCAGGTGGTCTGTCCGCCTCAGCCTCCCAAAGTGTGCCAGTCCCAAACTTTTTTTTTTAATGAGTCAGGATCAGGCAGGGCATGGTGGCTCATGTCTGTAAGTAATCCCAGCATTTTGGGGGTCCAGGTAGGAGGCTCGCTTGAGCCCAGGAGTTTAAGCCCAGCCTGGGCAACATAGTAACCTCAAAGTAATCCCAAAGTGTTGGGATTACAGGTGTGAGCCAATGTGCTCATCTTTTTTTTTTTTTTGAGACAGAGTCACTCTGTCACCCAGGTTGGGGTGCAATGGTGCGATCTTGGCTGACTGCAAACTCCACCTCCCCCCGGACCACATAGCCAGCATAGTGGTCCAGGGCTGTATAGTCCTAGCTACTTAGGAGGCTGAGGCAGAAGGATCACTTGAACCTAGGAGTTCAAGACTGTAGTGAGCTATGATTGCACCACTGCACTCCCAACAAAGCACGACTCCCAGCTCTTAAAAACAAAAATTAGCACTAGCCTCAGTATTTGTATGTCTATAAATGATATGTGCATTCTAATAAGTCATGTTATAAACATATATAAAAATAGAACAGAACAGTTGGAAGGATGAGGTAAATCAATGAATATCATAAGAAGCTCTAGGGCCGGGCGCGGTGGCTCACGCCTGTAATCCCAGCACTTTGGGAGGCCGAGGTGGGTGGATCACGAGGTCAAGAGATCGAGACCATCCTGGTCAACATGGTGAAACCCCGTCTCTACTAAAAATACAAAACTTTTACACTGCTGGTGGGAGTGTAAATTAGTTCAACCATTGTGGAAGACAGTGTGGCAATTCCTCAGGGACCTAGAAATAGAAATTCCATTTGACCCAGCAATCCCATTACTAGGTGTATATCCAAAGGACTATAAATCATTCTGCTATAAGGACACATGCACACAAATGTTCATTGCAGCACTGTTTACAATAGCAAAGACCTGGAATCAACCCAAATGCCCATCGATGATAGATTGGACAGGGAAAATGTGGCACATATACACCATGGAATACTATGCAGCCATCAAAAACGATGAGTTCGTGTCCTTTGTAGGGACATGGATGAACCTGGAGAACATCATTCTCAGCAAACGGACACAAGAACAGAAAATGAAATACCACATGTTCTCACTCATAGGTGGGTGTTGAACAATGAGAACACATGGACACGGAGGGGAGCACTATACACTGGGGTCTGTTGGGGGGAATAGGGGAGGGACAGTGCAGGGTGGGGAGTTGGGGAGAGATAGCATGGGGGGAAATGCCAGATATAGGTGAAGGGGAGGAAGACAGCAAATCACACTGCCACGTGTGTACCTATGCAACTATCTTGCATGTTCTTCACATGTACCCCAAGACCTAAAATGCAATTTAAAAAAAAAGAGATAAACACAAAGATTAAAAAAAAAAAATCAGTGCTTTCCCATCACTCCACTTACCAAATGCGTTCTAAAGGCAGAATCATATGTATCTTGCTTCCTCCACTCTGCTATTTCTTTTTTTTTTTTTTTTTTTTTTTTGAGACGGAGTTTCACTCTTGTTACCCAGGCTGGAGTGCAATGGCGCGATCTCCGCTCACCGCAACCTCCGCCTCCTGGGTTCAGGCAATTCTCCTGCCTCAGCCTCCTGAGTAGCTGGGATTACAGGCACGCGCCACCATGCCCAGCTAATTTTTTGTATTTTTAGTAGAGACCGGCTTTCACCATGTTGACCAGGATGGTCTCGATCTCTTGACCTCGTGATCCAGCTGCCTCGGCCTCCCAAAGTGCTGGGATTACAGGCTTGAGCCACCGCGCCCGGCTCACTCTGCTATTTCTTTGTTCTTCCAGTATCTAGTGCTGGGCCTCCATAAAAGGTGGCTGCAGACGTTTAGAAAGGTAAGGACTGGCCTAGGGTATTTCAACCCCGGGTGTCCAAAGTGTCCAGCAGATAATCGTAGGTGATTCCTTGGGACTTGGAAGATCATATTAGAACTTCCTTTTTTTTTTTTTTTTTTTGAGACGAAGTTTCGCTCTTGTTACCCAGGCTGGACTGCAATGGCGTGATCTCAGCTCACTGCAACCTCTGCCTCCTGGGTTCAGGCAATTCTTCTGCCTCAGCCTCCTGAGTAGCTGGGACTACAGGCACGCGCCACCATGCTCAGCTAATTTTTTTGTATTTTTAGTAGAGACGGGGTTTCACCTTGTTGACCAGGATGGTCTCCATCTCTTGACCTCGTGATCCACCTGCCTCGGCCTCCCAAAGTGCTGGGATTACAGGCGTGAGCCACCGCGCCCAGCCCAGGGAAAGCATTGATTGAAGGCCCTTATAACTGTCTAAAAATATTTATTTGCACCCAGGCATGGTGGCTCACACCTGTAATCTCAGAACTTTAGGAGGCCAAGACAGATGGATCACTTGAGGCCAGGAGTTTGAGACCAGCCTGGCCAACATGGTGAAATACCATCTCTACTAAAAATACAAAAATTAGCCAGATGTGGTGGCAGGCGCCTGTAATCCCAGCTACTTGGGAGGCTGAGATAGGAGAATTGCTTGAACCCAGGAGACGGAGCTTGCAGTGAGCCAAGATTGCAGCATTGCACTCCAGCCTGTACGACAGTGAGAATCTGTCTCAAATAAATAAATAAAAGTAAAAGTAAATTACTTGCTTAGGTGTTTAGCGCTCTCTCCATCTCCCCTTTCTGGGCTAGGGATCTTGCTGTCTTATTCCCTGCTTTGTCTCTAGCAGGGCCACAAGGTCTTCTAGGCACATAGTGAGTTCTCAGTAACTATTCTCTAAATGAATGAGCCAATGACTGCAGAGCTCACCTGGAAGCCCAGGGAACAGCAGTGACATGAAGATAAAATTTAAAAATAATTTAGCCAGATGGAATGGGTGTAGTGGCTCATGCCTGCAATCCCAGCACTTTGGGAGGTGGAGGCAAGAGGATCGCTTGAGACCAGCCTGGACAACATAGTGAGACCTTGTCTCCACAAAAAATTTAAAAATTGGCCAGGTGCAATGGCTTATGCCTGTAATACTTGTACTTTGGGAAGCCGAGGCTGGTGGATCACCTGAGGTCAGGAGTTCAAAACCAGCCTGGCCAAAATGGTGAACTCTGTTTCTACTAAAAATACAAAAAAATTAGCCAAGTGCGGAGGCAGGCGCCTGTAATCCCAGCTACTTGGGAGACTGAGGCAGGAGAATCACTTGAACCCGGGAGATTGAAGGTTGCAGTGAGCCGAGATAGCACCATTTCACTCCAGCCGGGGAAACGAGTGAAACTCTGTCTCAAAATTAAGCAAAATAAAAATTTGCCAGGCATGGTGGTACGTGCCTGTAGCCCAGCTATTTGGGAGGCCGAGATGGGAGGAACACTGAACCTGAGAAGTTGAGGCTGCAGTGAGCTTTGATTACCCAACTGCACCCTCACCTGAGCAACAGAGTGAAACCCTGCCTCAAAGAAGAATTAGCCAGTTGAGGCCAGGCACAGGGGCTCACGCCTGTAATCTCAGCATGTTGGGAGGCGGAGGTGGATCGCCTGAGGTCAAGGGTTCGAGAACAGCCTGATGAATATGGAGAAACCCCATCTCTATCAAAAATACCAAAATTAGCCAGGCATGGTGGCAGACACCTGTAATCCCAGCTTCTTGGGAGGCTGAGGCAGAATTTCTTGAATCCAGGAGGTGAAGGTTGCAGTGAGCCAAGATTGTGCTGTTGCATTCCAGCCTGGGCAACAGAGCAAGACTCTGTCTCAAAAAAAAAAATTAGCCAGTTGAAGAGAAAGTCTAGGCCTGTGTTCCCCTACCCTGTGTGCAAGTTCAACCTATTCATGGCTTGTGACAAATTTAGTAAGTTGCAAAAGTAGGTTTGTTGTTTCTTTTGATAACTTTGGTAGGAAGCTGCTGGTCCTTTTTAGAATGAGATAAGGATGAAATGAAACAGAGTAGCAGCATGCATTCCCTCTTGCAAGAATAGGCCTTACTGTTGGCATGCCTTAAGGCGAAATGTTGTTTGGTAAAACTTTTGTTTCTGTTATAAGTGCGTGTGTCTATTTACGGAAATGTTTGGAGCCCTGGACTGTCATGGTCACGACTGTGTAAACCACTGCACACTGGGCCTCAGTCCCCTCTTAAGATATGGTTTGCAGTTGAGGTGGGGCAGGCAGGCTCAGACAGCTCCGGGTGACCCTGCATGATTGCAGCTAAGTGGCCTCATGTTCCAGGCGGCAGCCATCTACCCTCCTAAAAGGGTGGACAAGAAAATAACTAGGCCAGGGGCAGGAAGGCTGTGGGGGCTGAGGTCAGGCCCGGCATGGGAGGGCTGCCTTGGAGGGATCTGGACTTGCAGGCGCCAGGTGCCCAGGGTCTCCATGGAGCCCAGCAGGAGCCGGGAGAGATGACTGGCACTCGGGTGAGGTGGGCCAACGCCTGGTACAGTCTGCCAGGGCCGGCCAGGCCCTGCCCTTCGCACAGTTACGTAACCTTGTTGGCCCTTGCTAAGGTTTGATAGCCAAACCCCCAATGGGGGGATCCCTGGACCGGCGTGAGGTGGTGATGTGGGTGTCTTGCCTTTCCTGTCCCTTTAGGGTTCGCCTCGCCAGGTTCAGACGGCCAGCGGCTGGCCAGGGGCTGTTTATTTTGGGCTGACGGGCTATATTTACCTTGTGAAGCTGCATGCAATCTGATCTGATCCAATCTCACTGGGGCTCAGCTGGGGCCCTGGCAGCCAGCTGCCAGGTCTGCAGGGCCCCCGGCCTTCACCCTCCTCACCCAAGGGGAGATTTCCGGAGCAGGAAGTGTCCTGGAAAAAGTGGTGGCTTTTATTTCTGTGAAATTGTCATCAAGCTTCGTGACACATGCCAACCGTCCCTTTCTCCTCACTTTGAATCATTCTTTTACACGCCCCCCTGAACCTGGTGACATTGAACTTGGTCCCAAGTATGGGCACATACAGCCTGCCTATGTGGCCGGAGTTCCAGGAATCATAGGGTCCAGTGAGGGTGTTGGGGTTTCTTCCAGAGCAGGGCAGCAGGCCCCTTCCTCTTCCTTGGAGAGCCCAGCCTCTCCCCTCTTCCCAGCCCAGAAAAACCTCAGGGCGGGCTGGCAAGTGTTGGTGTCTCCTGGCCATGTGCGTCCCAACAGCTGCACTGCTTTCTGGCCCTGGAGCCTGCGGGTGTGACAAGTGGTGTGGAATGTGGTGGTCTCTGTCCTCTGGAGGTGGCCATCAGGCCAGGTGTGGCTTCGGGTACACATCCTCTTTGTGGCTGGGGTTTGGAGCTGGGGCTGCCTCTGTACAGCAGGCGAGGCCCAGAGTCAGGGTTGGAAGGTGGGCGTGTGGGGTCCCTGTCTCCAGCCTGAGCCGAGGGTATCCAGCCTCAATTTCTCTTCCACCTCAAGCTGTGTTTTTCTCTTTTTGTCTTTTCTTTTCTTCACCCCCTCTTTTTTTTAAGAGATAGAGCCTTGC
The DNA here is from genome assembly GCF_049354715.1 of Callithrix jacchus. NCBI lineage: Eukaryota > Metazoa > Chordata > Mammalia > Primates > Cebidae > Callithrix > Callithrix jacchus. The sequence continues at coordinate 124,856,305 of NC_133510.1, forward strand.
TCTGTTGCCCTCACTGAAATGCAGTAGTGCGATCAGAGCTTACTGCAGCCTCAAACCCCTGGGCTCAAGGGATCCTCCTACCTCAGCCTCTCAAGTAGCTGAGATTGGCTGGGCATGGTGGCTCACACCTGTAATCCCAGCACTTTGGGAGGCTGAGGCAGGGAGATCATCTGAGGTTGGGAGTTTGAGACCAGCCTGGCCAACATGGTGAAACTCCCATTTCTACTAAAAATACAAAAATTAGCTGGGTATGGTGGCAGGCGCCTGTAGTCCCAGCTACTCAGGAGGCTACGGTAGGAGAATCGCTTGAACCCAGGAGGCAGAGGTTGCAGTGAGCCAAAATCGCACCACTGCACCCCAGCCTGGGCGACAGAGTGAGACTGTCTAAAAAAAAAAAAAAGTAGCTGGGGTGACAGGCATGCCCACTATACCCAGCTATTTTTTTTTTTCTGTGTGCATTTGTGTCTGTGTGTGAGACAGAGAAAGAGAGAGAGTGAGAGAATCTCACTTTGTTGCCCAAGCTAGAGTACAATAGCACAGTCAGGCTCTTTGCAGCCTCAATCTCCTGGGCTCAAGGGATTCCCTCACCTCAGCCTCCCGAGTAGCTAGGACTACAGGTGTACCCACTACACCCAGCTAATTTTTCTTTTTAAATATTTTTTCTTTTTATCTTGGAAGCTGAACTCAGGTGCAAATCCAGGTACACCCAGCTAATTTTTGGGTTTTGTAGAGATGAGGTTTCACTGTGTTGCCCTGGGTGATCTCCAGTTCCTGGCCTCAGGTTACCCTTCTACCTCGGCTCCCCAAAGTGCTGGATTATAGCTGTGTGCCTAGTTTATGTGTTTTTCTTTTTAACTAAGATGTATTGAGCTGCTGTAGCTGGCCCTATGCTAAACATCTACATGTGAAAACTACACGTAGTCTCCGTCAGCATGTGAGGGAGGTGCTCCCTTGCCCCGTCATACCCTGGCTGTGGAGCCAAGTGGACTTGGGTTCAAATGCAGCAGCCGGGTAACCCTTTGCACAGCTGACCTCACCTTTCTGAGCCTCAGTTTTCTCATTTGTAAAAGAAGAATAATGGTATTAGTAACTCATGGGATCCTCTTTTAAAAAGAAAAAAAAAAAAGAGTCTGTCTCCCAGACTGGAGTAGAGTGGTGCTATCTTGGCTCACTGCAACCTCTGTCTCCCAGGTTCAAGTGATTCTCCTGTCTCAGCCTCCCAAGTAGCTGGGATTACAGGTGCCCACCACCACCCGCAGCTAATTTTTTTTTTGAGACAGAGTCTCACTCTGTCATCCAGGCTGGAGTGCAGTGGCACAATCTCGGCTCACTGCAACCTCCCAGACTCATTCTCATACCTCAGCCTCCTGAGTAGTAGCTGAGAGGTGTGTGCCACCATACTCGGCTAATTTTTTTGTATTTTTGGTAGAGGCGGGGTTTCACCATTGTTGGCCAGGCTGGTTTCGAACTCCTGACCTCAAGTGATCTGCCTGCCTCAGCCTCCCAGAGTGCTGGGATTACAGGCATGAGCCACTGTGCCCAGCCTATATAGATGTGGAAACTGTGGCACAGAGAGGTTGAGATCCTTATCCAAGGTCACCAGCTTTGTAACTGGAGGAGCCAGTTTGCAGCCAGCTGTCTGGTGTGCTCTGTGGTCCTGACGGCTGCACAGTGGGAGAGAGACACTTCCTTGGGGGTTGCTGGGGCACAGGTGAGGCACCAACTAGGGAGCAGAGTGGACTACAGACCTGTGTACAGTCCCCACGTGCATACCCGCGGCAGCCAGCTCAGGGTCTGTGCCACCAAAGGCTCCAGGCATTTCCAGTGAGTGGATCAGTAGCAGTGGACCTGGGGCAGCTCAGCCACTGCCGCCTCTGCTTGTCCTGTCTCGGGTTTCAGGTTCTGGGGCGGCAGGCCAGAGCAGGAAGAGGAAGTGCTGGGGGTGGGGAGGTGGCAGGAGACACTGGCTGCTGGAGGGGGCTCCCCCTCTTCCAGGGGAGGGCAGGCCTGGGGACAGAGACCAGTGAGCTGCAGGATGTGGCCCTCCACCTGCCATGCCCTGGTGGCCCACTCCACCTCTTGTGTCCAGCACCCACATGTGCTGCGACACCCTCACCCGCATGGACTCAGAATTCTCAGGGCTTTCTGAGATCTTAAACATGGTAGAAATCCTGATGGCACTGCCCCAAATTTATATGAGCTTGAAATGTTTTGTAAACGCCTGGGCTGAAAAGTACATACCGTCATCCGTTGTGGGCATTCTTAGGCAAAAGCCTGCAGATCCTGTTGAAATTGTCAGAAGAGTCCTATGAATAAATGATACTCACCTGTTTTAAGGAGAGTGTTCACCGTCTTCAGATTCTCAAAGGTGTACAACCCCAAGTCAGATCTAGGTTGTGACCTTCATCTCGCTGCTTCCCCTGCTTTTACGGGTGGAGAGGAGGGTCTTGGCCAAAGTTACCCGGCAAACAGGCGGTTATGGAGCGGGAACAGGCAGTTATGTCTGCCGATTTGGCCTGGCGCCGTTCTTTCTGCCTGAACGTGGCCCTCTGCAGGAGGGTGGAAGCCCCAAGAGGATGTCATAGAGTCTGGGTTAGGGGTGAGGTTCCTAAACTGGGTCGTGATAAAGCTCAATTTTATTGAGGGTTTGTTGTATGCTCGACACTACCTATTTTACGTGGATTGACTCTCTTAATCCTCACAAGAAGCCTTCGAGGCTTGTACCATTATTCCCGTTTTACAGATGTGGAAACAAGCACAGAAAGTTGAAAGAGCTTGCCAGAGTCACGCAGCCTAATACAGGGCAGGGGAATCAGGGTTCAAGCCAGGCAGGCTGCAAAAGGAGAGTGGAGGGGAAGGAGGGAGCCCATACCCCTATCTAGGGTTGAGAGGGGTGAGGCCAGGAATTCCCTGCCTGCTGGGGGCCAGGCTGGTGTGTGGCTAATGGAGAAACCTCAGCATTAGGCTTCCCATTCTGAGCCTGCCACATACATAGCAAATACTTTATAAAGAGTCACTGTCCTTGATGGAATTCCACCGTCTCCCTACCCCCCTCCCTTCAGCCCTCATGGGTTGAACCTGGTTGCGTGCCCACTGCCCGCTGCTCCCTGCCCAGATCTGATGAGCTGGCTCGTTCGCATAGGGGTGATTTGCAAGGCTCAGGTGAGGAGCAGCGTGTCTGGGCCGGAGCATGCCCCGGTGGCCTCGGGTCCACAGGTCTCCAGGAACTGGGGGCAACTGGTGCAGCAGCCCTGGGGCTGGGGAGGAGACGGCCCCAGGGCACACTGGCCCCAGGCCTCACCAGAGCTACGCCCATGGCTTCTGGGAAGCCTGCTCGGTACTTGTCAAGTCGTGCATTGTGTTCTCAGAAGGGCCTGGATGTGCCCTGGGAGGGCAGCCACTACCCCTCTCCATGTCCCCAGTGCAGGGCATGAAGAAGCCTCTGCTTGGATGTGAGGATGTGGGGCCAACAGGACTGGTAGCTGGTGATTGCTTTTTTTCATGCTTTTATTTTAACCATAGTAAAATATGCATAACAAAAGTTACCATTTTGACCATTGATGGTGGTTGGTTTTTAATTTAATTTTTAACTTTAAAATTATTTTTTTTTGAGATGGAGTCTTGCTCTGTTGCCCAGGCTGGAGTGCAGTGGCACAGTCTCTGCTTACTACAACCTCCACCTCCTGGGTTCAAGCAATTTTCCTGCCTCAGCCTCCTAAGTAGCTGGGATTATTGGCACGTGCCACCATGCCCAGTTAATTTTTTGTGCTTTTAGTAGAGACAGAGTTTCACCATCTTAGCCAAGCTGGTCTCGAACTCCTGCCTCAGTCTCCCAAAGTGCTTGAATCACAGGCCTGAGCCATTGCACCCAGCCTTATTTTATTCTTTTTTTTTTTTTTGAGACGGAGTTTCGCTCTTGTTATCCAGGCTGGAGTGCAATGGCGTGATCTCGGCTCACTGCAACCTCCGCCTCCTGGGTTCAGGCAATTCTGCCTCAGCCTCCCGAGTAGCTGGCACTACAGGCGCGCACCACCATGCCCAGCTAATTTTTTGCATTTTTAGTAGAGACGGGGTTTCACCTTGTTGACAGGATGGTCTCGATCTCTTGACCTCATGATCCACCCGCCTCGGCCTCCCAAAGTGCTGGGATTATAGGCTTGAGCCACCGTGCCCGGCCTTATTTTATTCTTTTTAGAGACAGGGTCTTGCTCTGGTGCCCAGACTGGAGGGCAGTGATGCAGTCACGGCTCACTACCACCTCAAATTCCTGGGTTCCAGTGATCCTCCCACCCCAGACTCCCAAGTAGCTAGAACTACAGGTACACACCACCAACCCCAGCTATTACAAAACTTTTTTTGTAGAGATGGGGTTGCCTGGGCTGCTCTCAAACTCCTGGTCTCAAGCAGTTCTCCCACCTGGGCCTCCAAAGTGTTGAGATTACAGGTGTGAGCCACTGTGCCTGGCCTGCAGTTGGCTTCTAGTACCTGGCCAGGTGGTAATAGGAGTGATTTGGGAGGTGGTTACCATGTGCCAGCTCTCAGTTAACTGTTAAAATAATTCTATGAACTGGCTGGGTACAGTGGCTCACTCCTGTAATCCCAGCACTTAGGGAGGCTGAGGCAGCCGGGTGGATCACCTGAGGTCAAGAGTTTGAGACCAGGCTGGCCAACATGGTGAAACCTCATCTCTACCAAAAATGCAAAAAATTAGCCAGGTGTGTTAGCACACACCTCTAGTCCCAGATACTTGGGAGACTGAGGCAGGAGGATTACTCGAATCCAGGAGGTGGAGGTTGCAGGCAGCTGAGATCGCACCACTGCACTCCAGACTGGGCAAAAGAGTGCGACTCTGAAAAAAAAAATCCTATGAAGTACTATATAGTCCTATTTTACAGATAAGAAAGTCGAGGCTCAGATTGGTTAAGTGAGTTTCCCAGGGTTGCACAGCTAGTGAGTGCCAGGGCTGGGATCAGATCCGGGTGGCCTTGGGTCCTGCTTTCTTTAGGACTTTCTGCTGCTCTCAGCCCCAAGTGCATGGGCCTTACTATGTCCTGTGAAAACTGAGGCTTGGAGAGGCCAAGAGACTGACCAGGGCCCCAGAGCCTGGAGGAAGGAGAGCCAGGACTGGAGCGTGGCAGTGTGGGATGGGACCACTGGCACTCAGCCCGCCTGTCTCCCCGCAGGTGGCGATGGTGGAGGTGCAGCTGGATGCTGACCACGACTACCCGCCAGGGCTGCTCATCGCCTTCAGCGCCTGCACCACGGTGCTGGTGGCCGTGCACCTGTTTGCACTCATGATCAGCACCTGCATCCTGCCCAACATCGAGGCGGTGAGCAACGTGCACAACCTCAACTCAGTCAAGGAGTCGCCACACGAGCGCATGCACCGCCACATCGAGCTGGCCTGGGCCTTCTCCACCGTCATCGGCACGCTGCTCTTCCTGGCCGAGGTTGTGCTGCTCTGCTGGGTCAAGTTCTTGCCCCTCAAGAGGCAGCCAGGCCAGCCAAGGCCCACCAGCAAGCCCCCGGCCGGTGGCGCAGCTGCCAACGTCAGCACCAGCGGCATCACCCCAGGCCAGGCGGCCGCCATCGCCTCCACCACCATCATGGTGCCCTTCGGCCTGATCTTCATCGTCTTCGCTGTCCACTTCTACCGCTCACTGGTCAGCCATAAGACGGACCGACAGTTCCAGGAGCTCAACGAGCTGGCAGAGTTTGCCCGCTTACAGGACCAGCTGGATCACAGAGGGGACCACCCCCTGACGCCCGGCAGCCACTATGCCTAGGTCCTTGCGGTCGGGGCCCTTCCAGCACTTTGCCCTTAGCCCTTCCCCATGACCTTGGCCTGCCCCAGCCTCATGGACAGCCTGTACAAGGGGCTGAGCTGCAGCAGGGGGCAGAGCGTGGAGGGAGGAGGCTTTTTGTAAGAGAAATTTCTGCACTTTGAAACTGTCCTCTAAGAAAATAAGCACTTCCTGTTCTTCCAGCTCCAGGTCCACCTCCTGTTACGAGGTGGGAGGCGGCCAAAGTGGGGCCACAGGCTTGCTTTGTCCCCTCTCCTCCCCTGTGCCGGTGCCGCCTGGGTGCCTCCTGTCCTGTCCGTCTCAGCCTCTCTCCCGTCCAGCGTTGAGTGTGAACATGTGTGTGTGACACATAAATATACTCCTAAGGACACCTGCTTCCTGTGTCTTGCGTTTGTTGGTCTTGGGCTACTGGTATCATGCCTCAGCCTGGTTAGGGGAGCCTCTAGGCAGACTTAAAACACGTTTGTTTTTGTTTTTCTGAGATGGAGTTTTGCTCTTGTTGCCCAGGCTGGAGTGGAGTGGCATGATCCATAAAGTCACCATGGGCTGGGTGTGGTGGCTCATGCCTGTAACCCCAGCACTTTGGGAGCCCACGGTGGGTGGATCACCTGAGGTCAGGAGTTTGAGACCAGCCTGGCCAGCATGGAGAAACCCTGTCTCTACTAAAAATACAAAACTAGCTGGGCGTGGTGGCACATGCCTGTAGTCCTAACTTCTTGGGAGGGGGAGGCTGAGGCAGAAGAATCTCTTAAAACCAGGAGGCGGAGGTTGCGGTGAGCTGAGATGCACACCATTGCACTCCAGCCTGGGCAGGAAGAGTAAAACTCCACCTCAAAAAAATAAATAAAAATAGGCCAGGCACAGGGGCTCACATCTGTGATCCCAACACTTTGGGAGGCCAAGGCAGGCAGATCACCTGACGTTAGGAGTTCGAGACCAGCCTGACCAACATGGTGAAACCTTGTCTCTACTAAAAATACAAAGCCAAGTGTGGTGGCATGCCCCTGTAATCCCAGCTACTTGGGAGGCTGAGGCAGGAGAATGGCTTGAACCCGGGTTGCAGAGGTTGCAGTGAGCTGAGGTTGCACCACTGCATTCCAGCCTGGGCAACAGAGCAACACTCTATCTCAAAAAAAAAAAAGGCTGGGCACGGTGGCTCAAGCCTATAATTCCAGCACTTTGGGAGGCCGAGGCGGGTGGATCACGAGGTCAAGAGATCGAGACCATCCTGGTCAACAAGGTGAAACCCCATCTCTACTAAAAATACAAAAATTAGCTGGGCATGGTGGTGCGCACCTGTAATCCCAGCTACTTGGGAGGCTGAGGCAGGAGAATTGCCTGAGATCGTGCCATTGCATTCCAGTCTGGGTAACAACAGCGAAACTCCATCTCAAAAATAAAACAAAGCTTATCTGACACACTTGTTTTCTCCATATAGGTGTCCATCATAACCTTCTTGCACTGAGGAATATTAACATTCCAGTATGACTCTTGGGGACAATTTTCCTTTATTCTACTTTATATATATATGTATATATATATATATATATATTTTTTTTTTTTAGAAAGTCTCACTTTGTTGCCCAGGTTGGAGAGCAGTGGCACACTCTCCGTTCACATGCAACCTCCTTTTCCCAGATTCAAGTGATTCTTCAGCCTCAGGCTCCCGAGAAGCTGGAATCACAGGTGCACGCCACCATGCCTAGCTAAATTTTGTACTTTTAGTAGAGAGGGGGTTTCGCCATGTTGGCCAGCCTGGTCTTAAACTTCTGACCTCAAGTTATCTGCCTGAAGGCCGGGATTGCAGACACGACCCAATGCTTCCGGCCTATTTTATGTTAGAGACAGGGTTTTCCTCTGTCACCCAGGCTGGAGTGCAGTGGCATGATGATAGCTTCCTGTAACTATCAACTCCTGAGCTAAAGTGATGCTTCTGTGAGCTCTGGTCACGCCACCTCCCAAGTAGCTGAGACTACAGGCACATACTGCCATGCCCAGCTATTTATTAATTTTTTTGAGATAGAGTTTCACTCTTGTTTCCCAGGCTGGAGTGCAATGGTGTGATCTCAGCTCACTGCAACCTGTGCTTCCTGGGTTCAAGTGATTCTCCTGTCTCAGCCTCCCAAGTAGCTGGGATTACACACACGTGCTACCACGCCCTGCTAATTGTATTTTTAGTAGAGGTGATGGTTCACTATGTTGGCCAGGCTAGTCTCGAACTCCTGACCTCAGGTGATCCACCTGCCTCAGCCTCCCAGAGTGCTGGGATTACAGGTGTGAGCCACTGTGCCCAGCCATGCCCAGCTAATTTTTTTTTTTTTTAGTTTTGCTGATCCTGAGAATACTTTGTGGTGAAAAAAAAGTAACAAAAAGTTTTGTCGAGATGGGGTCTTGCTATGTTGCCCAAGCTGGTCTTGAACTCCTGAACTCAAGCGATTCTCTCCTCTCAGCCTCCCAAAGCAGTGGGTTTATAGGCATGAGCCACTGCAGCCAGCTGGGAACCATCATAAATGGCAAAATCAATAAAAAGCATAAAAATGTGGAAAATATGACACCAAGTAGACCATGAAAAGGACACTTAGCAGGCTGCCGGTCACAGATACTGAGACTGCAGACTGAGGATGTGTCTGTCTGCCCTAAGCCGTGTGCTGTAGTTACCCTATGGTCCTTCACACCTAAATGCTTCCTCCTAAAACTAAGGACATTTCCCTACATAATGACAATCCAGGGATCAAATCCAGAAAATTTGATGTTGATGCAATTATGGGTTACACATTCCTGTTCAGTTTCCCAAATGTCCCAGCAATGTCCCTTCTAGCAACAACTTTTCCACTTCAGGATTGTGTATCACAATGTCACTTGGTCTCCTTTATTATTTTTATTTTATTATTTATTTATTTATTTTGTTTTTTTTTGAGACAGAGTCTCACTCTGTTGCCCATGCTGGAGTACAGTGGCCCGATCTTGGCTCACTGCAAGCTCTGCCTTCTGGGTTCAGGCGATTGTCCTGCCTCAGCCTCCTGAGTAGCTGGGACTACAGGCGCATGCCACCACGCCTGGCTAAATTTTTGCATTTTAGTAGAGACGGGATTTCACCACATTGGCCAGGATCATCTTGATCTCCTGACCTCGTGATCTGCCTGCCTCGGCCTCCCAAAGTGCTAGGATTACAGGCATGAGCCACTGCACCCGGCCTATTACTATTATTTTTTGAGAGAGAGTCTTGCTTTGTTGCTCAGGCTGGCGTCCAGTGGCCTGATCTCAGCTCACTGCAAACTTCGCCTCCCAGGTTCAAGTAATTCTCCTGCCTCATCCTCCCAAGTAGCTGGGATTACAGGTGTACGCCACCACGCCTGGCTAACTTTTGTATTTTTAGCAGAGATGTCATTTCACCCTGTTGGCCAGGCTGGTCTTGAGTTCCTGACCTCAGGTGATCCACTCGCCTCGGCTTCCCAAAGTGCTGGGATTACAGGCTTGAGCCACTGCACCCGGCCTTAGTCTCCTTTAATTTCACAATTCCTCAGCCTTTTTTATTTGTTTGTTTATTTGTTGGTGTTTGAGACAGGGACTTGCTCTGTCACCCGAGCTAGAGTGCAGCCTCAACCTCCTAGGCTCAAGCAATCCTTCCACCTCAGCCTCCCGAGTAGCTGGGAATACAGGCACCTGCCACTACGCCTAGATAATGTTTGTAATTTTTGTAGAAACGGAGTCTCTCTCTTGCCCAGGCTGGTCTTGAACTCTTGGCTTCAAGGGATCCTCCCACCTTGACCTCCCAAAGTGCTGGGATTGCATTTGTGAACCACAGCACCTAGGCTAGCCTTTCTCTTTTTAAAAGTTACTAGTATGATTATTATAGAGACAGGGTCTTACTCTGTAACCCAGGCTGGAGCACAATGACATGATCACAGCTCACTACAGCTTTGACCTCCAGAGCTCAAGCAATCCTCTCACCCCTCCCAAAAAGCTAGGACTACAGGTATGCACCACCGTGCACAGCTACTTTTCATATTTTTTGTAGAGACAGGGTTTTGCCATGTTGCCCGGCTAAGTTTTTCTCACCTTTTGTAGAGACAAGGACTGATTGCTGTCCAGGCTACTCTCAAACTCCCGGCTCGAGAGATCAATCCTCCCACCTCATTACAGGCATGCACCACCATGCCTGGCCCAGATGTTTTCTTATTATTAGATTATGCATTTTGGCAGGAATATTATCTAGTGAGATTTTTATCAGGATTAATTTAAAATAATAAACAGGGCATGGTGACTCACACCTGTAATCACAATACAGGAAGGCTGAGATGGGAGGATCGCTTGAGCCCAGGTGTTCAAGACCAGGCTAGGTGCCTTGATGAGACCCTATCTCTATGAAAAACACAAAGGCTACCTGGGCATGATGCTGGTGCACCTGTGGTCCTAGCTAGTTGAGGAGCTGAGGTGGGAGGACTGCACGAGCCTGGGAAGTCAACCCTGCAGTCAGCAGTAATCATGCCATTGCACTCCAGCCTGAGTAACAGAATGGGACTCTGTCTCAAAAATAACAACCTAAGAATATTGGCTGGGTGCAGCGGCTCACAACAGTAATCTCAGTACTTGGGGAGGCCAAGGCGGGCAGATCACTTGAGGTCAGGAGTTCAAGACCAGCCTGACCAACATGGTGAAACCCCATCTCTACTAAAAATACAAAAATTAGCCAGGCATGGTGGTGCACACCTGTAATCCCAGCTACTTGGGAGGCTGAGGCAGAAGAATCACTTGAACCTGGGAGGCAGAGTTTGCAGTGAGCTGAGATTACACCATTGCACTCCAGCCTGGGTGTCAAGAGCGAAACTCTGTCTCACGCACACACACAATCGCTATGTGCAGTTGCTACTCTGTGCATCAACTCATTTAACCCTCAGTACCCTTATATGGTGGGTACTGTTATTATCTCCATTTTGCAGAAGGCAAAATTCATGCCCGTGGAAGTTAAATAAATTGCCAGGATTTGAAACTGGATAGTCTGGCTCAGAGCTCAGCCTCACAAATATCTTAACCTGGGTTGATTCTAGCTTTGCTTGAAATGTTGGGGGGCCAGGAGTGGTGGCTGACACCTGTAATCCCAGCATTGTGGGAATCTGAGGCAGGTGGATCACCTGAGGTCAGCAGTTGGAGACCAGTTTGACAACATGGTGAAACCCTATCTCCACTAAAAATACAAAAATTAGCTAGGCATGGTGGCACATGCCTGTAATCTCAGCTACTTGGGAGGCTGAGGCAGGAAAATCCTGCCTTGAACCCAGGAGGCAGAGGTTGCAGTGAGCTGAGATCGTGTCATTGCACTCTGCTCTCCCAGCAACAGAGTCATACTCCGTCTCAAAAAAAAAAAAAAAAAAAAAAAGTGTTGGAAGCCCCAACCTCATGGGGCCACCTTCTTACAGAGGTGCACTTACAATGAGTAGCAGCTTCACTGAAGCCACCCTCTTTCCCAGGGCCTGTTTTTTCCACAGTCTCCACCACTCCCTCTTGTCTCACACCAAGCCAGCTTCACTCATGTGAATTTCTTGGCCTCATTAGGCCTTCGAGTTTGAGACTTCTATCTGTCTCAGAGACCTAATATATTAAGTGGTTATGCTCACGCCTGTAATCCCAGCACTTTAGGAGCTTGAGGCAGGTGGATGACTTGAATCCAGGAGTTCAAGAGCAGCTTGGGCAACATGGTGAAACGCTGTCTCTACAAAAAATACAAAAATTAGCTGGAAGTGGTGGCGTACACCTGTAATCCCAGCTCCTCAGGAGGCGGAGGCGGGAGGATCACTTGAGCCTGGGAGGTAGAGGCTACACTGACCCTTGATTGTATTACTGGATTCCAGCCTGGGTGAGAGAGACCCTGCCTCAAAAAGGGAAAATTTAAACACATTTTTTTTTTGACCAGTTTCACTCTTGTCACCCAGGCTGGAGTGCAATGGTGCCGTCTTGGCTCACCGCAAACTCCGCCTCCCAGGTTCAAGCGATTCTCCTGCCTCTGCCTAACTTTTGTATTTTTTGGTAGAGATGGGGATTTTACCATGTTGGCCAGGCTAGTCTTGAACTCCTGGCCTCATGGGATCCACCTGCTTCGGCCTACCAAAGTGCTGGGACCACAGGCATGAGCCACTGTGCCAGACCTAATCCACACTTCTGAAGGGTACAGAGTTAAGACAGGGCAGGGACCCCTGTGTGAACCCCCACTGCTCCCCAGAGAAGTCCTGAACATCTTTTTTTTGAGACCAAGTCTTGCTCTGTCACCCAGGCTGGAGTGCAGTGGTGTGATTTTGGCTCACTGCAACCTCCACCTCCCCGGTTCAAGTGATTCTCCTGCCTCAGACTCCCGAGTAGCTGGGACTACAGGCGTGAGCCACCATGCTTGGCCAGTTTTTGTACCTTTAGTAGAGATGGGCTTTCACCATGTTGGCCAGGCTGGTTTCCAACTCCTGATCTCAGGTGATCCGCCCACCTTGGCCTCCCAAAGTTCTGGGATTACAGGCGTGAGCCACCGCGCCCAGCCATCCTGAACATTTTTTTGTGTATTCCTCTAAGAGAGCCGCCTCCCTACTTCTGCAAAGACTCGGGATCCAGCTGGAATCATTCCTGGCTTAGGATCCTGTTGTCTTGCGTTCTCCTTCCTTAACTGGCCTCGATTCAAGACTCATCAGCCTGGCTTGTCAAATGCAGGTTTCAAAGCCCATGGAGGATTCTGATTCAAGTAGGTCTGGGTGTGACTTTGGAATCTGTTTCTAACAAGCACCCAGGTACTCTCACACCCAGGCAACTCGGGCGGGGAGCGCAGTCTCTTAACTGCACTGCTACTTATGTTTTGAATACATAATACATTCACTTGGTTCCAAACACAACAGAAAGAAGTTGTTCTTCAGCTCCTGTTCCCAAGTCCCCAACTCTCCCCAGAGACAACCATCTTTGCCAGTTTATTGTGTTGAAATCTAGTGACATTTTACACATAAACAAGCACACCCTCTTCCCACTATTTCTTCAAAAATGGTGACCCTTTATATACACTCTTCTGCACCTTAAGAGCAGCTAGATCTGTCGGGCAGCCGGTTAGCTCAGTTGGTGAGCTAACCAACCGCCCGACAGTAAAAAAAAAAAAAAAAAAGAAAAGAAAAGAAAAGAAAAAGAGCACCCGGTGGCTCAAGCCTGTAATCCCAGCACCTTGGGAGGCCGAAGCGGGTGGATCACGAGGTCAGGAGATCGAGACCAGCCTGGTCAACATAGTGAAACCCCATCTCTACTAAAAATACAAAAAATTAGGCCGGGTGCGGTGGCTCACGCCTATAATCCCAGCACTTTGGGAGGCTGAGGCGGGTGGATCACAAGGTCAAGAGATCGAGACCATCCTGGTCAACAAGGTGAAACCCCGTCTCTACTAAAAATACAAAAATTAGCTGGGCATGGTGGTGCGCGCCTGTAGACCCAGCTACTCGGGAGGCTGAGCCAGGAGAATTGCTTGAACCCAGAAGGCGGAGGTTGCAGCGAGCCAAGATCGTGCCATTGCACTCCAGTCTGGGTAACAACAGCGAAACTCCATCTCAAAAAAAAAAAATTAGCTGGGCATGGTGGCATGTGCCTGTAATCCCAGCTACTCAGGAGACTGAGACAGGAGAATTGCCTGAACCCAGGAGGCGGAGGTTGTGGTGAGCTGAGATCGCGCCATTGCACTCCAGCCTGGGTAACAAGAGTGAAACTCCATCAAAAAAAAAAGCATCTAGATCTAAATTTAAGCACAGTACTAGCTTGATGACTTGTGATCCTCCCTGAACCTCAGTGTCCTCCTCTAAAATGGCACTAATAAATAGCAAGACACCTCACTGTTGTTGAGGAGTCCCAGGAAAGAAAGCTTGCTGAGAAGCTGTGAGCACAGGGCCTGGAATAGAGTGAGCCCTCCATATCTGGAAGTTACAATTGATTCTTCATCCTAGGGTGTCCAGATGGGGCTTTCCGGTGTCAAAAGTACAGACTGAGAACCACACCCTGAGTGAAGCCACCCCACTTATGACATAGGGGTCAGAGAGAACCTCAGTGAGGTCAGTGCTGTTTACTGAGGCTTTACTATGTGCTGTGTGCTTCTTGCTGAGGTCTTAGCTGGAATCATGGTATTTCAGGGTCTCTCAACTCCAACTTTATTTTTTCAGATGGTGTCTTGCTCTGTTGTCCAGGTTGGAGTGCAGTGGCACAATCTCGGCTCACTGCAACCTTTGAGGCTGGTTCAAGTGATTCTCCTGCCTCAGCCTCCTGAGTAGCGGGCATTACAAGTGCTGAATGGCTTTTTTTTTTGGTAGCATGGTGACATTGCACCACATTTAAAAGCAGCCCTGGCCTTTACTCACTCAAAGCCATAGCCTTCTTCCTGCCAGTTGTGACGCCAAAAATGTCAGACATTGCCAAATGTCCCCAAGGAAGAGTGGGGGTCAGGGAGGACAAAACCATACCCCCCATTTAAAACCACGACCTTATCTCACCCTCACAGTAACTAACCACAGTAACCCCAGGTGGCCAGTACTGTGAATGCCCCATATTGCTAGTGAGGAGACCTAGAGAACAGAGTTTGGGTGACGTTCCCAGGAACACACAGTTCCGAGATTCACACCCAGGCAGTATGAATCCAGAGCTCACCTGCCCATTGTGCAGGAGAACATCTGATCCTTCAGGAATGCTGTCCTGCTCTTCCCTGGTATCCGATCCACAGTTAACCCCCATACGTGATATTCATGATGACATCTGTTAGCAAAGCCTCCGAAGACTCCTGTGAGCTCTCCTGAGTCCCATTCTACAGATGGGGCAACGGAGGTCACTTGCTCAAGGCCACACAGACAGTAAATCAGGCATTCCCAGAGCCAGCTCCACATTAAAATCACCTGGGGGTGGGGAATGATGGCTCATGCCTATAACCCCAGCACTTTGGGAGGCAGAAGTAGGTGGATCACCTGAGGTCAGGAGTTTGAGACCAGCCTGGCCAACACGGTGAAACCCCATCTTTACTAAAAATACAAAAAATTAGCCAGGCATGGTGGTAGGTGTCTGTAACCCCAGCTGCTCAGGAGGCTGAGGCAGGAGAATCGCTTGAACTCAGGAGACGGAGGTTGCAGTGAACCAAGATCATGCCACTGCACTCCAGCCTGGGTGACAGTGAGACTCTGTCTCAAAAAAATAAATAATAGCCAGATGTGGTGGCTCATGTAATCCCAGTATTGTGGGAGGCCAAGGCAGGCGGATCATGGGATCAGGAGATCGAGACCATCCTGGCTAACACAGTGAAACCCCATCTCTACTAAAAATACAAAAAATTAGCCGGGCGTGGTGGCAGGTGCCTGTAGTCCCAGCTACTTGGGAGGGTGAGGCAGGAGAATCCTTTGAACCCAGGAGGCGGAGGTTGCAGTGAGCCGAGATCGCGCCATTGCACTCCAGCCTGGGAGACACAGCGAGACTCTGTCTATAAATAAATAAATCAGGCCGGGCGCAGTGTCTCACGTCTGTAATCCCAGCACTTTTTGGAAGGCTGAGGCAGGCAGATCACAAGGTCTGGAGTTGGAGACCAGCCTGACCAATCTGGTGAAACCCCATCTCTGCTAAAGATACAAAAATTATCCGGGTGTGGTGGTGCACCCCTGTAATCCAGCTACTGAGGAGGCTGAGGCAGGAGAATCACTTGAATCTGGGAGGTAAAGGTTACAGTGAGCCTTGATTGAGCCACTGCACTCCAGCCTGGGCGACAGAGCCAGATTTGGTCTCAAAAAAAAAAAAAAAAAAAATTCCCTAGGGAACTTTCTGAAAGCTCAGGCCTCACCCCAGATGAATTAGATGTGAATCTTTGGGCATGGGACCTGGGCTTCCCTAGCTTTGTAAAGTTTCCATGGGATTTCAAGGTTGAGAGCCCTGTGTTAGGTTGAGAGGTGGTCAGGAAATTTTAATCTGTAATCTCGGTGGCAGGATGCAGGTTTTCTTTGGGTTATATCACAGGGCACCTGCCATTTCTTTTGCTTTTTCTTTTCTTTTTTTTCTTTAGATGGAGTCTCATTGCTCTATCACCAGGCTGGAGTGCAGTGACAAGATGTCAGCTCACAGCAACCTCTGCATCCCTGGTTCAAGTGATTCTCCTGCCTCAGCCTCCCAAGTAGCTGGGATTACAGGCCCGTGCCACCACACCCAGCTAATTTTTGTATTTTCAGTAGAGATGGGGTTTCACCACGTTGGCCAGGATCTCGATCTCTTGACCTTGTGATCTGCTCACCTCAACCTCCCACAGGGCTGGGATTACAAACATGAGCCACCACACCCAGCCCTTTCTTTTCCTTTCTTTTATATTTTTAAAATTTTTTTGTTTGCCAGATGCAGTGGCTCATGCCTGTAATCCCACCATTTGAGAGACCGAGGCAGGCGGATCATAAGGTCAAGAGATCAAGATCATCCTGGCCAACATGGTGAAACCTTGTCTCTACTAAAAATACAAAAATCAGCTGGATGTGGTGGCGTGCACCTGTAGTCTTAGCTATTCGGGAGACTGAGGCAGGAGATTCGCTTGAACCCGGGAGGCAGACGTTGCTGTGAGCCAAGATCACGCCACTACACTCCAGCCTGATGACAGAGCGAGATTCCATCTCAAAAAAAAAAAAAATTCTTTTCTGTAGAGTCAGGATCTTGCTATGTTGCTTAGGCTTGTCTTGAATTCCCAGCCTCAAGTGATCCCTCCTGCCTTGGCCTCCCAAAGTGCTGGGGTTGCAGGAATGAGCCAGTGCACCCGGCCTAAGACCTCCTCCCCAAGCTAAGCCCAGGCAGCCCAGCCAGGGGATGTCTTTCCCCACCTGAAACCCCTCCTGTGCCCCCTTGCATGCCCACCCTCACACCACAGGCCCGGGCTTACACCACCTGGCTCTTTATTCTCATGCACTGCAGGATGAGATCAGAAAACGAAGGCCGCAAGAGGGTCCCAAGGCCAGCCTGGGAGAGAAGCACTGGCCTTCCTATTGGCAAGAAACTACCCAGTGCTTGGGGGAGTGAGGGGCCCTCTGAGGGTGCCAGGTTTGTGCAGAGCCACTGCTGACTCTTCCAGCCAGAGCTGCACTGATCTGAATGACTGGGTGACACGGACTTGAATTTCTCCTGAAGCGTCGGTGTTCTCTGCAGGGGAGAGAGGGGAATGGTGGAGCTGCCATTAGAAATTCACTGTACCAAGGCCCTCTCCTCAAACCCTCACATCGTGCTCAGGAGGGGCTTGGACTAGACAAGGCCCCACTGGACAGATATGAAATGGAAGCCCGAGGCCAACCGCCTTACTCAAGGGCCTTCAGAAGCCCACAGACCACCTCCTTCCAACCTGTGCCCAGCCCAGTGACGTGGCCCAGGGTACAAACAGAAGGTTCTGGGTGGACCTGGAATGCACTGGTCTTCAGTGAAATCAGTTTTGAGTTTTGTTGTTTTTGAGACGGACTCTCACTCTCTCGCCCAGGCTAGAGTGCAATGCCACGATCTCGGCTCACTGCAATCTCTGCCTCCTGGGTTCAAACAATTCTCCTGCCTCAGCCTCCCAAGCAGCTGGGATTACAGGCGCCTGCTACCAGTAGAAATGGGGTTTCACCATGTTTGCCAGGATGGTCTCGAATTCCTGACCTCAAGTGATCCACCTGCCTTGGCCTCCCAAAGTGTTGGGATTACAGGCGTGAGCCACCACACCTGGCCAAAAGGGGGTTTGAAGAGGAAGAGCCAAAAACCACACTGGAACATAGAAGGCAAGAAGACTGCCCTCTCTGGTCTTGCTCCCCCGCGCCCCCATCCCGAGCCCTTTGGAGACCCCAGGAGATGTGTGCATTGATCCCGGCCCTGGAGCAGCCTCAGCCACGGAAGAGCATGGCAGGCGTGCCCACCCTTCACCCAGCATCAATCTCCTTCTTCCTCTGTCTTCCTGAACATGGCCAAGGCTTCTGCCAGCACACCATCAGGGTCTAGGATTTTGACCTGGAAGGAAACAGCGAGGGGTTGGTTTGGAGAACGTGGAGGACCCAGGCTGCCAGCCTTGACTGGCGCTGCCTGCCCCATGGGATGCTGCCAGCATGATCAGGAGCCACTTCCCTTCATAGGGATGCCCTGACTGAAAACAAAACCTTGTCTGTTCCCTGTCTGGGCTGGGCTGGGCCTGGCAGGTCTGGGCTGGACATGGCTCAGGGTGCTGGCCTCTGTCTCTGTCTGGGTGTGGCCACAGGGCCCTGGGGAGGGCTGCCCACCTCAGGAATGGGGAACTGAGTAGGCTCAGGGGCCTCATCACGCCCAAAGTCGATCATTGTCCCGCACTTGGCCATATTGTCCACCCAGAAGCCTTCAAACAGCTGTCCGTGGTCCAGATGGAAGAAACGCCCCGGTCCGTTCTTCATGCCCCTCTCCCAGCAGCCCTCGTAGCGGTTCCCGTTCTCTGGGGAAAGGACAGGGAGCTGTGGTTCGGGGTACACAAAACTAGGCTAGACCCCCAGGGGGTCGTTCTTACAGAGCTCAATGCAACTCCAACGCATTGGGAGGCCAAGATGGGAGGGTTATAAACCCAGCAGATCAATACCAGCCTGAGTAACATAGTGAGACCCCATCTCTGCAAAAACAATTTTTTAAAAATTAGCTGGGCATGGTAGTGTGCACCTATAGTCCCAGCTACTCAGGAGACTGAGGTGGGAGGATGGCTTGAGCTCAGGAAATTGAGGCTGCAGTGAGCTGAGATTGCCACACTGCACTTCAGCCAGGGTGACAGAGTGAGACCTGTCTCAAAAAAAAAAAAAAAAAAAATCCAGCTACTTCTCCTCCTTTGGGTCTCCTTTCAAATATTCAAATGCACCCTCTGGGCCAGGCACAGTGGCTCACGCCTGTAATCCCAGCACTTTGGGAGTCCGAGGCAGGTGGATCACTTGAGGTCAGGAGTTTGAGATCAGCCTGACCAACATGGTGAATGAAACCTTGTCTCTACTAAAAAAAATACAAAAAAAAAAATTAGCTGGGCATGGTGGTACACGCCTCTAATCCCATCTACTCGGGAGGCTGGTACAGGAGACTTGCTGGGAGCTGGGAGTCAGAGGTTGCAGTGAGCTGAGATCGCGCCACTGCACTCCGGCCTAAGTGACAGAGAACTGGTCGCAAAATCAAAAACAAAAACCCAACGCACCCTCTTGAGGGCGGCATTCCCTGACCATAAGTCAAGTTAAATGGGCCCTGCCCCAAATTCTGTCATCATTTCCCAACAGGCCGTCCTGCTTCCTAAGGAGAAATGTTAGCACATTTACCCCACAGCCCAGACAGTGTGACCTGGAGCGAGTGACTTCAGCTCCGTGTCAGTCCCTTTGTAAAGAAGGGATGATAAGAGCACCTATCTTTTTTATTTCTTTATTATTATTTATTTTTATTTTTTTGAGATGAAGTTTTGCTCTTATAGTCCAGGCTGGAGTACAATGGCACGATCTTGGCTCACCACAACCTCTGCCTCCCGGATTCAAGTGTTTCTGCTGCCTCAGTCCCCTGAGTAGCTGGGGTTACAGGCATGTGCCACCACAGCCATCTAATTTTGTACTTTTTTTTAGTAGAGATGGGGTTTCTTCATGTTGGTCAGGTTGCTCTCGAACTCCCGACCTCAGGTATCTACCTGCCTCGGCCTCCCAAAGTGCTGGAATTACAGGCGTGAGCCACCATGCCCGGCCTAAAAGCACCTATCTTATGGGACTGTGGTGAGGATTAAATGAGCCCAGTACATATAAGTGTTGGCTATGATTATGATGATCCCAAGACATTCTCAGTTATGTATTTATCGTTAGGCTCCCCTAGTAAAGTACAAGCTCTCTGAGGGGAGGGATGGGGTCCGTTTCCTCTCTGGTCCCAACTGATGCAAGGGCTATGCCGGGTGTGGCATGTCCCTGTGGGACCAGGTGGGCCTGGCCAGCTTGCTACCAGGGGCGTGGTCGGGTGGGCGGGCCCTGAGAGGGCAGGGCACTCACTTAGGCGCAGCATGCCCTCCCCGTGTGGCTTGTCCTTCTCCCACTGTCCCTCGTAGATGTCGCCGTTGCTGTAGTAGATGCGGCCCCACCCGCTGCGCTGGCTGCCACACCACTCACCCTCATAATACTCCTTGGGTCCGAAAAACTGGATCCCATAACCCTGAAAGCACGAAGATGCTCCTGCTTAGGGCGCCATCCCCCACACCAGGAAAGCCCGTCATCTTCCCAGGCACCCCAGAACCACACAGCCCAGCGTCTTCCTTCTTCTTCCTCAGCCCTATGTCCAAGCAGAGGGTCGTGTCTTAGCGGAGGGTCATGCCTTTTTTTTTTTGAGAGAGAGTCTTGCTCTGTCACCCAGGCTGGAGTGCAGTGGTGTGATCTCATCTCACTGCAACCTCTGCCTCCTGGGTTTAAGTGATTCTCCTGCCTTAGCCTCCCAAGTAGCTGGTATTACAAGCACGCACCACCACACCTGGCTAATTTTTGTATTTTCAGTAGAGACAGGGTTTCACCATGTTGGCTAAGCTGGTCTGGAACTCCTGACTTCAAGTGATCCACCCTCCTCAGCCTCCCAAAGTGCTGGGATTAGAGGTGTGAGCCACCGAGCCTGCCTATCGTGTTTTGAAGGATCTCTCCATGCTGTCCCTTTCTCTCTGTGCCTCTGTGGCCACCTCCATGCAGCCGGTCATTAAGCTCCTTCCTCACTGACCACCCCCTCCTCCCTCATCCCCATCCCACTGTGCACCATGCAGCCCCTACAGCACCAGAGGATTCTTTAAATCGCCCATCTAAGACGGGTGCAGTGGCTCACGGGCTCACTTTGGAAGGCTGAGATGGGCAGATCACTTGAGGTCAGGAGTTCAAGATCAGCCTGGCCAACATGGTGAAACCCTGTCTCTACTAAAAATAGAAAATTAGCTGGGCATGGTGGACAGGGCCTGTAATCCCAGCTACTCGGGAGGCTGAGGCAGAAGAATAGCTTGAACTGGAGAGATGGAGGTTTCAGTGAGCTGAGATCCCACCAGTGCACTGTAGCCTGGGTGACAGAGTGAGAACCTGTCTCAAAAAATAAAAATAAAAAATCACCCATTGGATTAAGCTTGCCCCCATCCCACTCTTATTTTGACCCAGAAAAATGAACAGAAACACCGTAGATAGCCAGGCTCGGTGGTTCAAGTCTGTAATCCCAGCACTTGGAGAGACTGAGGTGGGTGCATCACCGAGTTCGGAGTTTGAGACCAGCCTGCCCAACATGCTGAAACTCCCATCTCTACCAAAAAATACAAAAATCAGCCATGCGTGGTAGTGTGCACCTGTAATCCCAGCTACTCAGGATGCTGAGGCAGGAGAATCACTTGAACTGGGGAGGTGGAAGTTGCAGTGAGCCAAGATCGCACCATCGCACTTCAGCCTGGGCGACAGAGGGAGAGACTGTCTCAAAAAAAAAAAAAAAGAAAGAAAGAGAACACCATACTTAGTGTCCAACCACAGGGAAACAAGGTCTTTTTGCAGATCATACCCAAGGAGGTTGGATTGAGGAGCCAAGCCTACTCCTCAAAATCCTCATTTCCCACATGTCCTTGAAGGCCCTTTTCCTTACTCCTGCTCCAGGGCAGACACACACTACTGTTTGACATCTCGTTTCCTTTGCTATTTTTTGCCTCCCATCCTCCCCATTTTTTCTTCCTGGCTAATTCCTAACATCTTTTAGTGTCACCTCCTACAGGAAGCCTGCCCTAAATTCCCTCTTTGTTTTTTGAGATGGAGTCTCACTCTGTACCCAAGTTGGAGTGCAGTGGTGCTATCTCGGCTCACTGCAGCCTCTGCCGCCCAGGTTCAAGCATTCTCCTGCCTCAGCCTCCTGAGTAACTGGGTTACAGGCGTCCACCACCATGCCTGGCTAATTTTTGTATTTTTAGTAGAGACGGGGTTTCACCATGTTGGCCAGGCTGGTCTTAAACTCCTGACCTCGGGTGATCTTCCTACCTTGACCTCCGAAAATGCTGGGATCACAGGCATAAATGACCATGCCTGGCCTGAATTCCCTCTTTTTTTTATAAAGATGGGGTTTCACCATCTTGGTCAGGCTGGTCTTGAACTCCTGACCTCAGGTGATCCACCCACCTTGGCCTCCGAAGTGCTTGGATTACAGGTGTGAGCCACCGCACCCGGCCTTGAATTCCCTCTTTTTGAGACAAGTCTTGCTCTGCTGTCCAGGCTGGAGTGTGGTGGCACCACCATAGCTCACTGCAGCTTCAGCCTCCTGAGATCAAACAATCCTCCTGCCTCAGGCTTCCGAGAAGTTGGGACTACAGATGTGCACCACCACGTACAGCTAATTATTATTATTACATAATATTATTTATTTAGAGATGGAGTCTTGCTCTGTTGCCCAGGCAGGCATGCAGCGGCATGATCTCAGCTCACTACAACCTCTGCCTCTCAAGTTGAAGCAATTCTCATGCCTCTGTCTTCCAAGCTGGGAATACAGGTGCGCACTACTGTGCCCAGCTAATTTTCTTTTGTATTTTTATTTAGTAGAGACGGGGGTTTCACCATGTTGGCCAGGCCAGTCTCAAACTCCTGACCTCAAGTGATCCAACCGCCTCAGCCTCCCAAAGAACTGGGATTACAGGGTGAGCCACCGTGTCTAGCATTCTGCCTCGAATTTCCTAGGCTGGGCTTAATGACTCTCCTGTGGGCACTCTGTGAAAACAACTCTCCTAACACCATATTCTACGTAAACTGGTTATTTGGGACTTTCTCTTCCTATTAGCCAATAAATTTGGGAGCAGAGAACATGGAACCCTGGCTACTTGCTAGCTGTGTGACTCCGGGAAAGACTGAAACCGCCTTTGCAAAGCGATGACTGAGACAGCGAAAGAGACCTAACTTCACCGACTCCATCTTGCTTCTAACCTCCAAGCTATCCTTGTTCATTCTTGAGCTTATGCTGAACTAACTTTGGGAGAAACTTAAAGTTTAAACAAAGACAGTAACAGCCTGTTCCCAAAGACCTCCTTCGTGCCTGGGGACTAGATTGCCTTTGTAGGATTAACATTAGCTACAAGATTAGAAATTTTGGTTTAGCAGTCATGCAGCTGGAGGCTACAAGATTCTGACCCTCCCCAAACTGCTCCTAAGATCAGCGCTGGAGATATTTTGCAGACTGTACACTGGATGGATCAGCTGGCTCCACCCAGATCAATAAAGTGACTTAGGTGATCTTGTGGCCCCCACCCAGGAACTGACTCAGGGCAAGAAGACAGCTTTGACTCCCTGTGACTTCATCTTTGACCAATCAGCACTCCTGGCTCACTGTCTTCCCCCCACCCACCAAAGTTATCCTTAAAAACTCTGCTGCCAGAATGTTCGGGGAGGCTGACTGGAGTAACAATGCGACTCAGGTGTCCCACACAGCCACCTCTGTGTCAGTTACTCTTTCTTTATTGCAACTGCCCTGTCTTGATGAATCGGCTCTGTCTAGGCAGCGGGCAGGGTGAACCCCTTGGGTGGTTACAAGATACCTCATCTCTCCAAGCTTGTTTGCTTATCAGTAAAATGGGCGTGATGATGATGATGAGCCATTGCTGTGAGAGTGAACTGAAGTATTACCTGTGTGGTTCAGGCTCACAATAGTAGTTGTTCAGTTGCAATACTGTTTCTTATTAGTGTCCCCGGGGCCGATGGTGAGGATTCATCCACACTTGTGGAAGTAGGTAGACGGACCCTGTGCCGAGCTTGGGTGTTTCTGGGCTGAGCATGCGCCTCTGGCTGGCTTCTGCCCCCTGGGACCCAACTCTCTCATCCTCTGCCCTCTTGCTTCCATTTTTCCTACCTCCTCTTTTATTCAGGCCCAGCAGAAGGGGGATTCTCAGAAAGAGATGCCCGGGAAAAGAAAGCCAGGAAACCAGGGGGAAGAGGGTGGAGCAGACTTCGTCCCCACAAGCCTGGCTGGCTCCTGCAACCACAGGGTTTCTTGGGCTCCTCCCTGGCCTTCTCTTGCTTCCTGTTTCCTGGGTTTTGTTCTGAGAAACTTTGCAATTCCCCCACCCCTTCCTTCTCCCACACACACCACAACCTTGTCCTCCTCCCGGTAGACCTCCCCTCCCTTTTCTCCCAGGCCTCTCTCAGCTCCCCCTAGACACACACACACACACACACACACACACACACACACACACACACACAGCCTGGCTGGCAGCCCTACTTACCGATTTCTTATCACCTTTCCACCAGCCTGAGTAGACTCTCCTGTACTTTCCTGTCTGTTGATCAGGAAGGCTGAGGGTGCCATAGCCGTCTCGCTTCCCAAACTTCCAGTCCCCTTCATAGATGGCTCCGTTCTTCTTCCAGACCTGTGTTCCTTTCCCTGGTGGCACACAGATGGGCAACGTTGCATCATGGCCACCTGGGGTGGGGGTGCTGTGCCTGCCTGGGCCTCAGGGGCCCCCGACTGGACAAATCTTGAGAGCTGGGACAGGCTCTGTGCATCATCCTAGACACCCAGTACCCAGGAGAAGACCAGGAAGGTTCTATTTCCTTTTTTTTTTTTTTGAGACGGTGTCTCTGTTACCCAGGCTGGAGTGCAATGGCACAATCTTGGCTCACTGCAACCTCCGCCTCCAGGGATTGAGAGATTCTCCTGCTTTAGCCTCCAGAGTAGCTAGGACTACAGGCATGCGCCAACATGTGCCAATACAAATAATTCTGTATTTTTAGTAGAGATGGGGTTCCATGTTGGCCAAGCTGGTCTCAAACTCCTGACCTCAAGTGACACGTCTGCCTCGGCCTCCCACAGTGCTGGGATTATGGGATTACAGGCGGGAGCCACCGCGCCCGGCCAGAGTAATTCTCTTATTTGTTGCTTAGTGTCTCACGTGTGTCTCTTTCAGGAGAATGTGAGCTGCGGGAAGGCAGAGACTTTGGTCTGTTTCATTCGCTGCACTGAAATCCTGCCTGGCATGTTGTAGGTGATTAATACCTGTTAATTTGCTTTTTTCTTTTCTTTTTTTTTTTTTTTTAGACAAGATCTGGCTGTGTTGCCTATGCTGAAGTGCACAGCTCACTGCAGCCTCAACCACCCAGACTTCCGCCATCAAATGATCCTTCCACCTCAGCCTCCTGAGTAGCTGAGACCACAGGTGCATGCCACTACACCGGGCTAATTTTATTTAAAAAGTTCTGTAGAGATGGAGTCTTTCTATGTTGCCCAGGTTGGTCTCAAACTCCTGGGCTCAAGCAGTCCTCCTGCCTAGGCCTCCCAAAGTACTGGGATTATAGGCATGAGGCACCATACCTGGCCTTTCTTTTTTTTTCTTTTTGAGACGGAGTCTTGCTCTGTGGCCCAGGCTGGAGTGCAGTGGTATGATCTCCACTCACTACAACTTCCGCCTCCCAGGTTCATGTGATTCTCCTGCCTCAGCCTCCCGAGTAGCTGGGATTACAGGTGCACGCCACCACACCAGGTAATTTTTTGTATTTTTAGTAGAGACAAGGTTTCACAGTGTTGGCCAGAGTAGGAAGATCACTTGAGGCCAGAAGTTTAAGACCAGCCTAAGAACACACAGAGACCCTGGATGCATAAAGAATTTAGGCCGGCAAGGTGGCTCATGCCTGTAATCCCAGCACTTTGGGAGGCTGAGGCAGGTGGATCGCCTGAGGTCAGGAATTCGAGACCAGGCTTGCCAACATGGCAAAACCACGTCTCTACAAAAATACAAAAATAATTCACGCATGGTGGCATGTGCCTGTAATCCCAGCTACTTGGGAGACTGAGGCAGGAGAATCACTAGAAACCGGCAGGCAGAGGTTGCAGTCAGCTGAGATCACAGCACTGCACTCCAGCCTGGGCAACAGACTGAGACCCCATCTCAAAAATAAATAAATAAAAATTAAAATCCAGGTGTGGTAGCTCACGCTTGTAATCCCAGCACTTTGGAAGACTGAGTGAGGTAGGCAGATCGCAAGGTCAGGAGTTCAAGACCAGCTCAGCCAACATGGTGAAAGTCCATCTCTACTAAAAATACAAAAAAGTAGCTGGGCATGGTGGAACATACCTGTAATCCCAGCTACTTGGGAAGCTGAGGCAGAAGAATCGCTTGAACCCAGGAGGTGGAGGTTGCAGTGAGCTGAGATCGTGCCGTTGCACTCTAGCCTGGGCAACAGGGCGAGACTCAGTCTCAGAATAAATAAATAAATAAATTTTGAAAAGGGCCAGGCATGGTGGCTCACGCCTATAACCCCAGCACTTTGGGAGGCCAGGGCGGGCAGATTGCCTGACGTCAGGAGTTTGAGATCAGCCTGGCTAACATGGTGAAACCCTGTCTCTAATAAAAATACCAAAATTAGCTGGGCATGGTAGCACGCACCTGTAATCCCAGCTACTTTGGAGGCTGAGGCAGGAGAATCACTGGAACCCGGGAGGTGGAAATTGCAGTGAGCCATGATCACCGGCCTGGGCAATAGAATGAGGCTCAGTCTCAAAAAATAAAATAAATACATAAAATAATAAAAGGAAAGAAAGAAAACATGCTATTTGTGACAACAGGGATGAATCTGGAGGACATTATGCCAAGAGAAATAAGCCAAGCTCAGAAAGAGAAATACCCCATGATCTTACTTATATGTGGAATCTAAAAAAGTCAAACTCATAGAAACAGAGTAAAGTACAGGTTACCAGGGGCTGGTGGGGCAGGGAAACAGTGGCGATGTTCGTCAAAGGGTGCAAACGTTTTGTTATAAGATGTACAAGGTTTGGAGACCTGAGGCTGGGCGTGGTGGCTCACTCCGGTAATCCCAGGAATTTGGGAGGCTGAGGTAGGCGAATCACTTGAGGTCAGAAGTTTGAGACTAGCCTGGGCAACATGGCTAAGCCCAGTCTCTACTAAATATACAAAAATTAGCCTGGTGTGGTGGCACACATCTGTAATCCCAGCTATTCAGGAGGCTTAGGTAGGAGACTTGCTTGAACTTTGGAGGAGAGGTTGCAGTGAGTGAGATTGTGCCACTGCACTCCAGCCTGGGCTACAGAGCAAGAGTCTGTCTCAAAACAAACTAACAAACAAAGATCTGGAGACCTGGTGTACAACAACATGGTGACTATATTAACACTGTATTGGTGTATTGGATATTATACTTAAAATTTGCTAAGAGAGTAGATCTTAATTGTTCTCACCACAGGCGCACAAAATTGTAATACTATGAGGAGATGGATATGTTAATTACTTTGTACTAATTTTGGAATGTAGACTTTTAAGAAAACATCTTGCTACACATCTTAAATATATACAATTTTTCTTTGTCAATCATACTGCAATAAAGCTGAGGGAGAAAAGATTCAATTTGTGAGTAATTATGGGGCCATTCTAATTTTCCCTTAAAAGAAAACCTGGCTAGGCACGGTGGCTCACGACTGATTTCCCAGCACTGTGGGAGGCTCGGGCAGATGGATCACAAAGTCAAGAGATCGAGACCATCCTGGCCAACATGGTGAAACCCCCGTCTCTACTGTGGCGCGAGCCTGTAGTCCCAGCTACTTGGGAGGCTGAGGCAGGAGAATCGCTTGAATCCAGGAGGCAGAGGTTGCCGTGAGCCGAGATTGCACCACTGGACTCCAGCCTGGCGACAGAGGGAGACACAGTCTCAAAAAAAAAAAAAAAGAGTGTTGGCTGGGCGCGGTTGCTCAAGCCTGTAATCCCAGCACTTTGGGAGGCCGAGGCGGGTGGATCACAAGGTCAAAAGATCGAGACCATCCTGGTCAACATGGTGAAAACCCATCTCTACTAAAAATACAAAAAATTAGCTGGGCATAGTGGCGCGTGCCTGTAATCCCAGCTACTCAAGAGGCTGAGGCAGGAGAATTGCCTAAACCCAGGAGGCGGAGGTTGCCGTGAGCCGAGATCGCGCCATTGCACTCCAGCCTGGGTAACAAGAGCGAAACTCCGTCTCAAAAAAAAAAAAAAAAAAAAAGAAAGAAAGAGAGAGAGAGAGAGAGAGAAAGAAAGAAAGACAGTATCTTGTGGGGTTGTTTCTGATCACTAGAGTCGAGGATATGTGCACTGCACCTATAACAGAGACTACAAATAGGAAATACGTCAATGTGAGCCTTGGTTGTTATTTATTTATTTATTTTTTGTCCCTCACATCTTGGGAGCCTTTATTATTTTTGCCCTTGAGGAGCCTATGGTGTGGTGGGGCCCATCCACATTGTAGGTAGGGGCTATTGGGTTGTTTGCGCCTGTCCTGCGCCTCACTTCCTCCTGATTTTATTTCCTTTGGGGACACCCCTCTTCCACTCTTCAATCCCCAAGGTTTGCTGGGCTGACTCCGCCCCCGGCAGGCCTCGGCAATCAGTGTATTCTGCCCACCAGGCTGCTGTGATTGGTTAGTGCAGGCCACCTGACCCAAGTTGGTCCAATGAGACTCTGTTTAAGGCCATCTGGGCCACCACACCCACCTAGGCCTGCAGAGGGAGGAAGTTGACCAAAGCACGAACTCAAAGCGGAGCAAAGCAAAAGCGAGAGATGATGGAGACGCCAAGTTCCAGTGACATTAAGCCCCTGAATCCCACCGTGGCTGAACTTGCATTGCTGAAGCCCTCCTGAGTCGTTTTCGCCTCTTGTAAATGAAACAGGCCTAATGAATACCCACATAGTTCAATTTCAATATTCGAAGGTAGGCACTGAGATTTCTTTTTTCTTTTCTTTTTTTTTTTTTTTTTTTTGAGACGGGGTTTCGCTCTTCAATATAAGAAGAGTGGCTGGGCACGGTGGCTCAAGCCTGTAATCCCAGCACTTTGGGAGGCCGAGGTGGGTGGATCACGAGGTCAAGAGATCGAGACCATCCTGGTCAACATCATGAAACCCCGTCTCTACTAAAAATACAAAAAATTAGCTGGGCATAGTGGCGCGTGCCTGTAATCCCAGCTCCTCAGGAGGCTGAGGCAGGAGAATTGCCTGAACCCAGGAGGCGGAGGTTGCGGTGAGCCGAGATCGCGCCATTGCACTCCAGCCTGGGTAACAAGAGCGAAAACTCCGTCTCAAAAAAAGAAGAAGAAGAAGAAGAGCACTTGGTCTAATTTGGAGACTCAGAGACTTCCTGGAGGGGGTGACCTTGGGGCCAGGAAGGGCAGTTCATCCATAGGGAACTGCATGAAGAAAGACAAGGTGGCGGATTGAAAATGAGGGTTACCGCCAGGTGTGGTGGGTCACGCCTGTAATTCCTGCACTTTGGGAGGCCAAGGCGGGCAAATCACTTAAAGTCAGGAGTTCGAAACCAGCCTGGCCAACATGGCAAAACCCCGTCTCTACTGAAAATATAAAAATTAGCCGGCGTGATGGTGGGTGTCTGTAATCACAGCTACTTGGGAGGCAGGAGAATTGTCTGAACCTGGGAGGCAGAGTTTACAGTAAGCCGACAACGTGCCACTGCACTCCAGCCTGAGCAACAGAGTGAGACTCTGTCTCAAAAAAAAGAAAAAAAAAAAAAAATATATATATATATATATATATATATATATAGATGGGTGCTCATGACTATGCCTTCCGTGCGTGGCTTCCAGTCTCTCCTACTGCAGGGAAATGCAGGAGATACACGGAAATCAGCAGGTTGGGAATCAGAAGGGAAAGGTGCTTTTTCTCTGCTAGTCCACTTTGAAAAATCTCATTTCAATTTTTTGATTTGCCCAGCTGGGTTATGTGCTCATCTCTGTGACCAAGGTAGCAGGGGCCCTGTGATGAGAAGAAGGTGAAGGGTGAGACCAGTCGGCATACGACAGTCAAGTTAGGGGTTGATGCACACAGTATGTGGCCCGTGCTGGGGAAACTCCGTAGCCTAACGGTATTGGAGTACCTACTATAGGAGTCCTGAGACCTGATATTATGATCTCTCATCTTCTCTTGCTATTGGGGAACTGAATCAGTTGAGGATTCAGGGTCCAGATGACCCAACAGAAACCACACTGCACCATCTCCTGCAGTGCAATGACTAGTGTCATCAGGACACTGACACCCTAGGACAGTTTGAAATCCTAGGTATTTCAGGCCGGGCGAGGTGGCTCATGCCTGTAATTCCAGCACTTTGGGAGGCCAAGGCAGACGGATTACAAGGTCAGGACAGCGAGAACATCTTGACCAACATGGTAAAACCCCGTCTCTACTAACAATACAAAAATTAGCCGGGCATGGTGGCACGAACATGCCCAGCTACTCTGGAGGCTGAGGCAGGAGGATTGCTTCAACCTGGGAGTTGGAGGTTGCAGTGAGCTGAGGTCCCGCCACTGCACTCCAGCCTGGGGTACAAGGGTGAAACTCTGTCTCAAGAAAAACAAAAAAAGGTCTGGGTGCCATGGCTTACTCCTATAATCCCAGCACTTTGGGAGGCTGAGGTGGGCGTATCATGAGGTCAGGAGTTTGAGACCAGCCTGACCAACATGGTGAAATGCCATCTATACTAAAAGTACAAAAATTGGCTGGGTACCCTGGCTCATGCCTGCAATCCCAACACTTTGGGAAGTCAAGGTGGGTGGATCACGAAGTCAGGAGATCAAGACCATTCTGGCCAACATAATGAAACCCCATCTCTACTAAAAGTACAAAAAAAATTAGCTGGGCATGGTGGCGCCCACCTGTAATCCCAGCTACTCGGAAGGCTGAGGCAGGAGAATCACTTGAACCCAGAAGGTGGAGGTTGTAGTGAACTGAGATCACGCCACTGCACTCCAGTCTAGGTGACAGAGCGAGACTCCGTCTCAAAAAAAAAAAGAGAAAAAGAAAATGAAAAGAAAGAAATCCCAGGTATTTTGGAGAAATTAAAACAGGATGGAATTGCTGACGGTCTGTGCAGGAGACAGTGAGGCAAATCAAAGCTTAGCATGTAGGAAAATAAGGGGAAAAGGCTGGGGACGGTGGCTCATGCTTGTCATCCCAGAACTTTGGAAGGCCGAGGTGGGCAGATCACTTGCGGTCAGGAGTTTGAAACCAGCCTGACCAATATGGTGAAACCCTGTCTCTACCAAAAAATACAGCCAGGCGTGCTGGCGGGCGCCTGTAATCCCAGCTACTTGGGAGGCCGAGGCACGAAAATCACTTGAATCTGGAAGGCAGAGGTTGCAGTGAGCCAAGATCGCACCACTGTACTCCAGCCTGGGTGACAGAGTGAGACTCAGTCTCAAAAATGAAAAAAAAAAACCTAGATCAGGAAATGAAGAGGACCCCTCCACCCTGTGACTGCATTGCTGGCAGCCATGTGTATCATGCAGAGGCGTACTTGCAGGAGAGAAAAAACCCCGTCTCTACTAAAAATACAAAAAATTAGCTGGGCATGGTGGCGCGTGCCTGTAATCCCAGCTACTTGGGAGGCTGAGGCAGGAGAATTGCCTGAGCCCAGGAGGCGGAGGTTGCCATGAGCCAAGATCGCGCCATTGCACTCCAGCCTGGGTAACGAGCGAAACTCTGTCTCAAAAAAAAAAAAAAAGTATTCTATTTTATAGAGATGGGGTCTTGATATGTTGCCCAGGCTAGTCTTGAACTCCTAGCCTCCAGTAGTCCTCCCACCTTAGCCTCCCGAGTAGCTGGAACTACAGGTATGCACTGCCACGCTCCGCACCCTCTCAGTCCTTCAGACCATCCCCCGCTCTGGCTCACTGCCTAGTAGGCATAACCCCTGCTCAGTGAACTCATCCTCCTCCTGTCCTGCCCAGCGGGAACTTCACCTCTCCCACTGTCTGTGTTCTCGTGGCCCCTTCATGTCTCCTCTCTGGTCCCCTTCACATCCAGATGCCACTACCTGCAGCCCCTTGACCTTGAGTAAGTTACTTCCTCTCTCAGCGCCAGATGCCTCATCTGTAAAATGCTCGTCACCTTCCTGGGCAGGTTCTCTGCAGCACTGAAAGCTCCCTGAGGGCTGGGATTATGCTGGATGCCCCATTCAGGGCCCGGAATGGACTGCGAGCTCAGTAAGTGTTTGTGGAGTGAATGAATGAGTGGTGCGGGGACCCACCAGGCCACCCTGTCCTCACTTTGACGACTGCCTTGGCCACTTCCAATCTGCTCATACCACAGCAACTCACTTCAGCTTGGTCAAAGGGTGTGTCTTGAAGAGAGGGGACCTCAGTTCTCCGATGGATCTGCTTTCTGCAGCCCCTGGCCCATCGGCTTTGGGTCTACACCTCCAAGGTCTGAGGGGCGGGAGGACTCACACAGATGGAAGCTCACTGGCCTGTCACAGATGGGAAGGCTGAGACCCAGCGAACGGGAGATGATTTACCGGAAGCCTCACAACTGCTCTGCAGTATAGCTGGGTTCTTCAGTGCCCAGGGCTGTGTCCACAACACATGCACCCACAAGAACTAAGAATACCCTCAGGCATCTTTTTTTTTTTTTTTTTTTTTGAGATGTAGTCTCGCCCTGTCACCAGGCTGAACTGCAGTGGCTCGATCTCAGCTCACTGCAACCTCCGCCTCCTGGGTTCAAGTGATTCTCCTGCCTAACCTCCCAAGTAGCTGGGACTATAGGTGTGTGCCACCATGTTCGGCTAATTTTTGTACTTTTTTAGTAGAGATGGGATTTCATCATATTGGCCAGGGTGGTCTCCAACTCCTGACCTCAAGTGATCCACCCACCTTGGCCTCCTGAAGTGCTGCGATTACAGGTATGAGCCACTGTACTTGGCCTGGAACTGGGATCCTAACCCAGATTTATTGGACTCCAAATCACTTAACCCAGCAAGGCAGGAGAGCAGGGTGGTTAAGAGCACAGAATCTAGCCAAGCACAGTGACTCCCACTTCTAATCCCAGCAATTCAGAAGGCTGAGACAGGTGGATTGCTTAAGCCCAGGAGCTTGGGGCTGCAGTGAGCTCTGAAAGCATTGCTGTACTCCAGCCTGGGTTTTTTTTTTGAGGCAGAGCAAGACCCTGTCTGCACCCTCCCCCGCCAAAAAGAAAAAGAGTACAGAGTCTGGACAAGACTGGAGACAGCAGCAATGCCACATTTTAAAATAAAAGCTCTTTTTCTTTCTTTTCCCAATCAGGATGTAGTTTGTATCTGACCCTTTGCCCACTGCTGGTCAGAACTGGAGCCCTAGCTCCTCCTGGGGGGCTGGAGTAGGGGGTCCTCCCTGTGCCTCCTGGGGGGCCTGGAGTAGGGGTCCTCCCTGTGCCTGGCGTTCAGCCCTCTGGGGAACATCACAGTTGAATGTGAAGCCCAGAACCCCACTGCAAGCTGGTTTTGAGGGGGTTGGCTTTTCTTGTTGCCAGCCAGTCCGGTGCTAAACCCCTCTCAGAAGGCAGGAACCTGGGCCAAGCCAGTTTCTCAAGACCCTCTGTCCACCGCTGGTCCTGAGATCCTCGCTCCGCCGAAGGCAGGGGTGAGTTTGGGTCAGAGGCCCCAGCTGGCCAGGGCCAGCACTCACCCTGGGGAGCCTTGAGGACACATCTCATGTCCCCAGTGAGCCATGCACGCTGCCCTCCTGGCCCTGTGGCCCACCATGGCTCCGAGCCACTCTGGCTGCGCGTCCCCAGAGTGCCCGCTCACCGTGTTTCAAGTTGTCCTTCCACTCGCCCGCATAGTAGTCGCCGTTCACAGCGTACACCTGGTACCGCAGGCCGTTCTTCTGGGCCTTCCGGTCCCACCCCTTCCACAGGGGCTCCGACCTTTTCAGGCACTTAGACACTGGCATGGTGGCTGCTTCTGCAAGGCTGGAGGGTGCTGGAGAGGGATTAGGGACATCAGGGCTCAGCGTGCCTGTGTATTGCCAGGATCCTGAGCTCAAGTAGGGTGACTCATGTGTTCTGAGTCCCTGGGCAGGTGACCAGCCCTTGGTGGGGTCCTTGAGTGCTGGATGGACCTTTGACTGGCCACTCCCTTGCCTCTCCTGGGGCCCCCTCCCAGGGGTTCTGAAGGCACAATCGATTAGGAATCCAGGGAGACCAGTAGAGCAGGAGGGTTTGTGATGGCATCAAGGGGGAGCTGTGCCCACTGGGTTGGGGGAGTCACACAAATAATATATATATTTTTCATATCTTCTAAATATGTATTTATTTTTATTTACTTTTTTCTCATTTAATTAATGTATTTATTTTGAGATGGAGTTTTGCTCTTGTTGCCCAGGCTGGAGTGCAATGGCACAATCTTGGCTCATCGCAACCTCCACCTCCTGGGTTCAAGTGATTCTCCCACCTCAGCCTCCCAAGTAGCTGAGATTACAGGCACCCACCACCATGCCTGGTTAATTTTTGTATTTTTAATAGAGATGGGGTTTTACCATGTTGGCCAGGCTGGTCTCGAACTCCTAACCTTGTGATCTGCCTGCCTTGGCTTTCCAAAGTGCTGGATTACAGGCGTGAACCACCGTGCCTGGTCTTACTTAATTATTTTTTGAGACAGAATCTCACTCTGTCTCCCAGGCTAGAGTACAGTGGCACCATTTCGGCTCACTGCAAACTCTGCCTCCTGGGTTCAAGCAATTCTCGTGCCTCAGCCTCCCGAGTAGCTGGGATTACAGGTGCCCACCACCATGCCCAGCTAATTTTTGTATTTTTAGTAGGGATGGGATTTCACCATGTTGGCCAGGCTGGTCTCGAACTCCTGACCTCAAATGATCCACCCGCCTCAGCATCTCCAAGTGCTGGTATTACAGGCATGAGCCAGTGAGCCAAATATGAGTCCAAAATGTGAACCCAAAATATGGATTGCATATTTTGACAATCACACCTAGGAGTAGGGAAAATCATTCCAGGTGAAGAAAACAGGCAGAGCCAAAGCTGAGAGTAGGGAAGCAGTCTCAGGTCCTAAATTCAATACCTTTGGGATTTTTCCCCTTCCATTTCCAAGTATTGCCTGTACTATTATTAATCTTTATGTGTAAATTAACTGACTTGGCAGAGGTTGCAGTAAGCCGAGATCATGCCAGGCTGGCCCGGATGACAGAGTGAGAACTTCTCTCAAGAAAAAAGTAAAATAAAAATAAATTAACTCACTTTAAAAAATCAACTCGTTGAAAAAAGGAGGGCAGATGCATGCCTGTCACCCCGTCGATCTGGAAGGCCGAGGAAGGTGGATCACCTGAGGTCAGGAGTTTAAGATCAGCCTGGCCAACATGGTGAAAACTGGTCTACTAAAAATACAAAAATTAGCCATGTGTAGTGGCCCACACCTGCAGTCCCAGCTACTCGGGAGGCTGAGACAGGAGAATCGCTTGACCTTGGGAGGAAGCGGCTACAGTGAGCCGAGATTGAACTACTGCACTCCAGCCTGGGCGACAGAGCAAGACCCCGTCTCAAAAAAAAAGAGGCCGATCGTGGTGCCTCACGCCTGTAATGCCTCACGCCTGTAATCCCAGCACTTTGGGAGCTTGAGGTGGGTGGATCACCTGAGGTCAGGAGTTCGAGATTAGCCTGGCCAACATGCTGAAACCCTGCCTCAACTAAAAATACAAAAATTAGCTGGGCGTGATGACACATGTCTGTAATCCCAGCTGCTTGGGAAACTGAGGCAGGAGAATCACTTGAACCCAGGAGGCAGAGGTTGCGATGAGCCAAGATTGTGCCACTGCACTCCAGCCTGGGAAACAGAATAAAACTCTGTCTGGGTTGGGGGCAGGGGAAGAAGAAAAGAGATTTTACATTTTTTCTCTTTTTTTTTTGAGATAGAGTTTTACTCTGTCAACCAGGTTAGAGTGCAATTGTTCGATCTCGGCTCACTGCAACCTCTGCCTCCTGGGTTCAAGTGATTCTCCTGCCTCAGCCTCCTGAGTAGGTGGGACTACAGGCATGTGCCACCACGCCCAGCTAATTTTTTGTATTTTTTGTAGAGACAGGGTTTCACCATGTTAGCCAGGATGATCTCAATCTCCTGACCTCATTATACACCCTCCTCAGCCTCCCAAAGTGCTGGGATTACAGGTGTGAACAACCACACCCAGCCTACATATCATTATTATAAACAGAAAACCAGTAGTAGGTACCCTAAGGCAATGATAAATGTAAAAATAAAAACATTGGAAGAAACAACTTAACTCTTAGCTAGATGCTGCCTTAGAGTTGGCTGGGCTCCAAGGTCTCTGTTAAAAATAGAGATTAGTGGCCGGGTGAGGTGGCTCATGCCTGTAATCCCAGCACTTTGGGAGGCCGAGGCAGGCCTCGGTGGATCACAAGGTCATAAGATTGAGACCATCCTGGCCAACATAGTGAAACCCCGTCTCTACTAAAAAAAAAAAAAGAGAGATTAGCAAATGTTAAAAGAGGTGTTAATGCCACGTGATCACCAAACCGACTCTCCTTGGCTTGCTCAGAATTGTAAGAGAACCCAGACTCAAATAACTTTCCTATGATGTCTTTGGGTGTTACTTCACACCTCATCAGTGTAACCTCAAATCACCCTCCATCCCACACTTTAGGTAACTTAGGTTCTACTCCAGAGGAGGCTGTGGTCTTAACACGTGAGCTGTTGACAGGAAATGAAAGTCTGCCCAGGTTGTTCTGGTGCCGAATTACAGACCAGCCTGGCCGCATGGGCTGATGCCTGCAATCCCAGCATTTTGGGAGGCCGATGCGAGAGGATTGTGAGTCCAGGAGATGGAGGCTAGCCTGGGCAACCATAGTGAGACCTCGTCTCTACAAAAAATAAGAAAATTAGCTTGGCATGGTGGTGCAGACCTGTAGTCCCAGCTACTCGGGAGGCTGAGGTTGGAGGATCCCTTGAGCCTAGGAGGTCAGGACTGCAATGAGCTATCATCAGCGCCACTGCATTCCAGCCTAGGCGACAGAGCAAGACCCTGTCTCCAGGAGGAAAAAAAAAAAAAAAAAAAAAAAAAGGACCTCAATGGAAGGGGGGTGGGGCCCAGACGGCTTGGTGTCAGTCGGGAGTCCTGGCCCTGCCCCACCTGCGCTCGGCTCACCTGCGCTTACCGGCGGGGGTCGCAGCCTCCAGACTTAACCTCCTCCAGCTGCGCGCGCCGCGGGCCTGGCCAGGGTCGCTATGGCAACGCGCCACCCCAGCCTAGCGACTAGGCAGTGCCCGCCCCTTCCTGCCGAGACCCGGTAGCGGCAAAATTTGAACGGCAAATGCACCTCACACTGTGTTTGTTTGTTGTTTGTTTTTGAGACGAGAGTCTCACTCTGTCACCCAGGCTGGAGTGCAGTGGTGCGATCTCAGCTCACCGCAACCTCCGCCTCCCGGGTTCAAGCAATTCTCTTGCCTCAGCCTCCTGAGTAGCTGGGATTACAAGCGCGAGCTATCACGCCCGGCTAAGTTTTTGTATTTTTAGTAGAGACCAGGGGTTTCACCATGTTGGCCAGGCTGGTCTTGAACTCCTGACCTCAAGTGATCCGCAGGCCTCTGGCTTCCCAAAGTGCTGGGATTAGAGGTGTGAGCCACCGTGCCTGGCCATCACACTGGTTTTTAGCCTTGTAGGGGTCTGGACTGCCCTGAGTGTCTAATGGGAGCTCTAGAGACCCTCGCCTCCAAAGGGTGCCTACTCATTACCCTACACAAGTCAGCTTCCGTCACTCTTGACTCACCCTCCAGGGCCTCCCCTGGTCACTCGGGTAAAAGCCACAGCCCTTCCGGCCTTCAGGGCCCTGTGTGATCTGCCTGCCCCCTCCCCTTTCCACTCTGACCTTGCCCCCAACTCCTGGCACCCTGTCTCTGCTCCAGCCACACACTTGCTTCCTCGCTATTCCTGGAAAATACTGGCCATGTTCTGGCCTCGGGGCCTTTGCCTCTTTTGTCCCTGCTGCCAGGACATCTGTTTGTCAGGAAAGCAGTCTGGATCATTCCCTTCTCTCCTTCAGTGCTTTATTCAAAAGTTACCTTCTCAGTGAGGAGTTCCTGGTATGACCCTATTTCAAGTTGGAATTTCCATATATACTTGCCAACCCTCATTCCTGTTTTATGTTCTCTGTAGCACTTAACACCAACACACATACACCCCTTATTTATTGTCTGTCTCTTAGAAGACAAACATTTTTTCTTCTAACTTCTATTTTCAATAAAACTTTCAAACACAGAAAAAAGACATAATGACAATGAACATCTGTTACCGCCTCTGGCCATATTTAACAATTACTGGCATTTTGCCTGATTTGAAAGCAGAAAAGTTTTTGTGCTTTCTCAGTGCCACCTCCGTAGGACCTAGAAGTGTGCCAGACACATAGTAGTTGTTTAATAAATATTTGTTGGATGAATGAATGAATGAATGAATGAATGAATGATGTGCTTTGGGGGACTCCCACTGCGGGAGTTGGTGGTCATCAGGTTAAGGACTCCTAGAAAGGAGCCAGAGTCTCAGCCAGGTGTGGTGGCTCATGCCTGTAATCCCAGCACTTTGGGAAGCCAAGATAGGTGTATTACTTGAGGTCAGGAGTTCAAGACCAGCCTGGCCACCATGGTGAAACCCTGTCTCTACTAAAAATACAAAAGTTAGCTGTGCATGTTGGCACACACCTGTAATCCCAGCTACTTGAGAGGCTGAGGCATGGGAATCGCTTGAACCCTGGAGGGGGAGGCTGCAGTGAGCCAAGATCACTCTGGCTAAAAGAGTGAGGCCCTGTCTCAAAAAAAAAAAAAGAGACTTCTGCAGATTGAAAAGAAGAAAGAAAGGAACCAGAGTCTTCAGGCATTGTTGTGAAAATGACGCCTTGTGCTGGAGCGCCCACCTTGCCTCATCTGCTTCCCAAGTTGTGTCCCCCTGGAAGGACCACTTTTTCTTTCTTTCTTTCTTTTTTTGAGACATCTCCCTCTGTCACCAGGCGGGAGTGCAGTGGCATCATCATGGCTCACGGCAACTTCTGACTCCCTGGTTCACCATGTTGGCCAGGCTGGTCTCAAACTCCTGACCTCGTGATCCGCCCGCCTCAGCCTCCCAAAGTGTTGGGATTTGCAGGCGTGAGCCACTGCACCCGGCCTTTTTATTTTTATTCTGTTTTATTGAATAGCTCTAGCTTGGCACCCAAGCTAGAGTGCAACAGCGCGATCATAGCTCACTGCAGCCTTGAACTCCTGGGCTCAAGTGATTCTCTTGCCTCAGCCTCCCCAGTAGCTGAGACTACAGGCACACACCACCATACCCGGCTAATTTCATTTTTTAGAGACAGAGGTTTCACTATGTTGCCTAAGCTGGTCTCAAACTCCTGGCCTCAAGTCTCCTCTGACCTTAGCCTCTTAAAGGATTGTAAGTGCTAGTCACCCACAGCAGGCAGATTCATTCTCTGCCCTTCTGCTGTGTTCTGTTTGGCAGGGATGCTGCCTCCTGCCTCTGGGCAGTGACTTCCCCTCAGTGACTTCTGGCTGCGTTCAGCCAATGGGAATTGCTGGGGTCTTTCTTCCCCTCTTTCTCTATCTCAGGGAGTGTCTCTGGCAGAAAGTGCACCTGGTTTCATCTCTTGCTGCCCAGGTCTGGCCTGTGGCCTCTATGAGCGCTTCTTCCTTCACCTCTCTGGCCCTCAGTGTGGTTGTGATGCCTACGTACGCAGGTGCTGCTTTCTCTCTCCCAATAGACTGTAACTGATGGATAGGAAACTTCCTCAGTTATCTTCCTCCCTTATATAAGGTTCTTTGGTTGCCAGTAGAGAAAGCATCTCATATTATCCCAAAAGGGAAATTTATTACTAGGATATAAGAGTCTTTCGTGGAGTCCAATAACAGGAAATTCAGCTGGAGTTTACAAGGAATTGGATTCCAGCATTGGACACCTGTCTACAGCAAAGCCTTTCTATTTCTCTCTCTCTCTCTAACTCTCTTCCTCCCCGTATCTTTGTAAATCTCCTCTTTCTTCTTCTGCAAATCAGCTTTCTCATGCTCATGGTGGGAAGCAGCTGCCCCTTATATCACCTCAGTTCCAATCACTCACAGAAACTAACTAGATGTTTCTGAATTCCAGCCCCCAAACACTGATTGGCCCAGTTGGGTCTGTAGTCCGCCCTTGGCCAGTCACACTGCAGCCACTGTGTTTCCTCTCATGAAATTTTCCTCTCCTCCTTAGGTACCTGGCCAGCAGCCCCAGCCAGTCTTCAACCCAGTACAAACTGTCTCTTGGCTGGTCGCCTGTTCAGCCAAGGTTCTCATGGCCTGGAACCTTCTCTCTCACTTAACCAGGCTAAGACACAGCCCCAAGCCTCAGTCCCAGCATGGTAAAGAGCTCCTTCACAGCCCCTAATCACATCCTGGCTCAGAGCAAGCTGGACTGCCCCATTGAGACTCTGGGACAAATTGGGCTCACCTGCATCTGCAGGGGCTGGAAGGGCGGGTTATATAAATCTGTGAGATTATTCTCCCTATGGGGTCAGAGTTGGGTAACATTATTCACAGCTCCTGAGTAGGTGGTTCAGTCTGGCCCCTCCCAGATACTGACATGCCAAGAGCATCAGGCCTGGGAGCTCCTGTCTCAAATTCCCTTCTGATAATCACTTCCAGATCTGAATGTCGAGAATATGGCTGAGTGCCATATTCAAGGACCTTGTTGACAGCTTGGGGTGAGAGGAGTTGCCTTGTGTAGTCTGGGGCAAGAGGGACTCCTCTCAACGCTCACAGATAAATGTCCCCTCAGCCAGCAAGGCATGGCCTTGTATTTTATTTTTTTGAGACCGAGTCTCTGTCTCATCCAGGCTGGAATGCAGTGGTGTGATTTTGGTTCACTGCAACCTCTTCCTCCTGGATTCTAGTGAATCTCCTGCCTCAGCCTCCCGGGTAGCTGGGATTAGAGGCATGCACCACCATGCCCAACTAATTTTTGTATTTTTAGTAGAAACAGGGTTTCACCATGTTGGGCAGGGTGGTCTTGAACTCCTGACCTCAGGTGATCCGTCCGCCTCAGCTTCCCAAAGTGCTGGGATTACGGGCATGAGCCACCGCGCCTGGACAGCATGGCCCTGTTGACCCTCTCCTGGGCATAGAGCTTTAGCTTCATTCCTGGATGGTCAGCCTTGGGAGGGAGTCCTGAGATTTCTTGCTTGCTTGCTTTTTTTTTGACAGAGTCTTGCTCTGTCACCCAGGCTGTAGCACACTGATGCAATCTTGGCTCACCTTAACCTCCACCTCCTGGGTTAAAGTGATTCTCATGCCTCAGCCTCCCAAGTATCTGGGACTACAGGTGCTGCTACCATGCCTGGCTAATTTTGTATTTTTAGTAGAGATGGGGTTTTACCATGTTAGCCAAGCTGGTCTCCAACTCCTGACCTCAAGTGATCCACTCACATCAGCCTCCCAAAGTGCTGGGAGTACAGGCATGAGCCACTGCATGTAATAGACAAAAGGTGGAGACAGTCCAGATACCCGTGAACAGATTGAGTGGATAAACAGAACGCACTCTGTCCATGCCATAGGCTCCTCTTTGTCCATGCCATAGGAATGAATTTTTTTTTTTTAAGACAGAGTCTCACTCTCTCGCCCTTGCTGGAGTGCAGTGGTTCAATCTCTGCTCACTGCAACCTCCTCCCAGGTTCAAGAGATTCTCCCACTTCAGCCTCCAGAGTAGCTAGGCTGACAGGTGCGTGCCACGACAACTGGCTAATTTTGTGTTTTTAGTAGAGATGACGTTTCACTATATTGGCCAGGCTGGTCTCGAACTCCTGACCTTAAGTGATCTGCCTGCCTTGGCCTCCCAAAGTGCTGGGATTACAGGCGTAAGACACTGTGCCTGGCCTAGAAATGAAGTTCTGATAGGTGCTACAATATGACTAAACCTTAAAAACAATGCTAGCTGGGTGCGGTGGCTCACGCCTGTATTCCAGCACTTTGGGAGGCTGAGGTGGGTGGATCACCTGAGATCAGGAGTTAGAGTGAGATCAGCTTGGCCAACATGGTGACACCCCATCTCTACTAAAAATACAAAAAAAGTTATCCGGGCATGATGGCAGGCTCCTATAATTCCAGGTACTCAGGAGGCTGAGGCGGGAGAATCTCTTGAACTCAGGAGGCAGAGGTTGCAATGAACTGAGATTGTACCACTGCACTCTAGCCTGGGCAAAAAGACCGAAACTCGGACTGAAACAACAACACCAACAGCAAAAAACACCATAACGCTAAGTGCAAGTGCATAAATGTTAAAAGGCAACCCAGTATGTGATTCCATTCATTTGAAATGCCTGGGATGGGCAAAGGCACAGAGACAGATGGCAGATTAGTGCCTGCCAGGGACTGGGGAGGGGAGTGATAGCTAAGGAGTACAGAGTTTCTTTGGAAAATGTTCGCAAATTCACCGTGCTGATGGTTGCAAAACTCTGTGGTTAGACTAAAACCATTGAATTGTACTTTATTTTATTTATTTGCTTATTTATTTATTTATTTGAAACGAAGTTTCACTCTTGTTGCCCAGGCTAGAATGCAATGGCGCCATCTCAGCTCACTGCAACCTCCACTCTCCGGGTTCAAGCAATTCCCCTGCCTCAGGCTCCCGAGGAGCTGGGATTACAGGCATGCACCACCACGCCTAATTTTTTGTATTTTTAGAAGAGACGGGGTTTCACCATGTTAGCTAGGCTGGTTTCCAACTCCTGACCTCAGAGTGATCCACCTGCCTCCGCCTCCCAAAGTGCTGAGATTACAGGTGTGAGCCGCCGAGCCTGGCCTATTTTATTTTTTTGAGATGGAGTCTCCCTGTATCGCCAAGGCTAGAGTGCAGTGGTGCCATCTCAACTCACGGCAACCTTTGCTTCCCAGGTCCAAGTGATTCTGTCTCAGCCTCCCAAGTAGCTGGGACTGCAGGCACGTGCCACCATGCCTGGCTGATTTTTATATTTTTAGCAGAGATGGGATTTCACTATCTTGGCCAGACTGGTCTTGAACTCCTGACCTTGTGATCCGCCCACCTTGGCCTCCTAAAGTGCTGGGATTAGGGCTGGGCGTGGTGGCTCTCGCCTATAATCCCAGCAGTTTGAGAGGCCAAGGCAGGTGGATCACGAGATCAAGAAATCGAGACCATCCTGGTCAATGAGGTGAAACCCCGTCTCTACTAAAAATACAAAAATTAGCTGGGCATGGTGGCGCGCGCCTGTAATCCCAGCTACTCGGGAGGCTGAGGCAAGAGAATTGCTTGAACCCAGGAGGCAGAGGTTGCGGTGAGCCGAGATCGCGCCATTGCACATCAGCCTGGGTAACAAGAGCGAAAACACCGTCTCAAAAAAAAAAAAAAAAAAAGTGCCGTGATTACAGGCGTGAACCACTGAGCCGGGCTGTACACTTTAAATGAGTGAATTTTAAGGTATGTGAAATATCTCAATAAAGTGGCTTAGAAAAAGTCGCCCATGCAGAATGAGCGCCCTCTAGGGGCTCTCAGGTGTCCAGAGCAAGTCACAGACCATTTGTTTTTTTTTTTTTGAGACTTCTAAATTACAAACCAGATAAATGCCAAAAGCAGGTTACATAGACTAAGCTAAATTCTGTTTAACGTTTTATGGAAGTGCAAAATACATATGGAAAAGTGGGTCCAGACGTGGTGGCTCAGCCTTGTAATCTCAGCACTTTGGGAGGCCCAAGTGGGATTGCTTAAGGTCAGGAGATCAGATTAGCCTGGGCAACACAGTGGAGCCTTGTCTCAAAAAAAGAAAAATAAATAGCTAGATGGTAGTGCATTCCTGTAGTCCCAGCTACTCAGGATGTTGAGGCGAGAAGATCACCTGAGCCCTGCAGGTCGAGAGATCAAGGCTACAGTGAGCTGTGATCACACCACTGCACTTCAGCCTAGGTGACGACAGAGCAAGACCCTGTCTCAAAAAAAAGGGGGGGACGGCCAGGAGCAGTGGCTTACACCTCTAATCCCAACAATTTGAGAGGCCAAGGCACATGGGCTTCTTGAGCTCAGGCGTTTGACACCAGCCTGGGCAACATGGCTAAATCCTGTCTCTACATTAAAAAAAAAACTTATTTTTTTTTCTTAAGACAGAGTTTCGCTGTTGTTACCCAGATTGGAGTGCAATGGCACGATCTCAGCTCACCGCAACCTCCGCCTCCTGGGTTCAAGCGATTCTCCTGCCTCAACCTCCCAAGTAGCTGGGACTACAGGCGTGCGCCACCGTGCCCAGCTAATTTTGTATTTTTGGGAGGCCACCTCGGCCTCCCAAAGTGCTGGGATTATAGGCGTGAGCCACCGCGCCCAGCCAAAAAAACCTTTTTAATTACCTGAACAATGTACTGGACCCCTACGGTCCCACCTACGGGGGAGGCTGAGGTGGGAGGATCACCCAAGCCCCAGCAGGTCAAGGCTGCAGTGACCAACAATCATGCCTTTGCACACCAGCCTGGGTGGCAAAGTGAGAACCTGTCTCAGAAAAAAAGAAAGAAAGAAAGAAAAGGGGCACATGTTCTCAGGACCTGAGGGCTGCGTCACGAGCCAAAAATATACACAGCTAGCTAGATATAAATTTAAAAAAGAAAAGATGAAAAGAAAAAAGGACATATCAGTGTATAGCTTGATAAATTTTTGCAAACTGAATACAGCATTTTGTCAAAACCAAGTCTCTGGGATTGTCTCTCTTGGGAACAGTGCCAGAAATTTAAATTTGAGTCCTCCTGTATGTGTGAGGCCATTTCTGAGTCGACTTTGTA
The DNA here is from genome assembly GCF_049354715.1 of Callithrix jacchus. Classification (NCBI taxonomy): domain Eukaryota; kingdom Metazoa; phylum Chordata; class Mammalia; order Primates; family Cebidae; genus Callithrix; species Callithrix jacchus. The sequence goes on from NC_133510.1 coordinate 124,900,640, forward strand.
GGCCCCCTCTTTTTTTTTTTTTTTTTTGAGACAGAGTCTCCTTCTGTCACCTAGGCTGGAGTGAAGTGGCATAATCTCGGCTCACTGCAACCTCCACCTCCTGGGTTCAAGCCATTCTCTTGCCTCAGCCTCCCAAGTAGCTGGGACTACAGGCACCCGCCACCATGCCCGGCTAATTTTTGTATTTTTAGTAGAGACAGGGTATCACCATGTTGGCCAGGCTGGTCTTGAACTCCTGACCTCGTGATCTGCCCACCTCAGCCTCCCAAGTGCTGAGATTATAAGCGTGAGCCATTGTGCCCAGCAACTTCCTCTTTTTTTCTCTATTCTTTCCCCTATTTTTCTGTAATCTTTTTTTTTCTTTTTTTTGAGACAGAGTCCTGCTCTTGTAGCCCAGGCTGGAGCGCCGTGGTGCAATCTTAGCTCACTGCAAGCTCCACCTCCCAGGTTCAAGCGATTCTCCCGCCTCAGCCTCCCAAGTAGCTGGGATTACAGGCACCCACCACCACCCCCAGCTAATTCTTGTATTTTTAGTAGAGATGGGGGTTTCACCATTTTGGCCACGTTGGTCTTGAACTCTTGACCTTGTGATCTGCCCACCTCGACCTCCCAAAGTGCTAAGATTACAGGTGTGAACCAGGTTGCCCAGCCATTTTTCCCTAATCTTTAGGAAAATGAGGTGCCATCAGTGAGGTGGCTATTTTTGTTTGTTTGTTTGTTTATGTAATAATTATTAGAGACAAGGGCTCACTCTGTTGCCCAGGATGGAGTAAAGGGCCTGATCATACCTCACTGCAGCTTTGAACTCCTGCCTCAGCCTCCCTTGCATTTATTTATTTATTTGTGAGACAGAGTCTCACTTTGTCACCCAGGCTGGAGTGCAGTGGTACAGTCATGGCTCACTGCAGCCTCACCTCCTGGACTCAAGTGATCCTCCACCTCAGCCTCCCAAGGAACTGGAACCACAGGTGTGTGCCACCATGCCTGGCTAACTTTTCTACTTTTTGTAGAGACCAGGTTTTGTCATGTTGCCCAGGCTGGTCTCAATCTCCTAGGCTAGAGCATTCCTCCTGCCTCAGCCTCCCAAACTGCTGAGATTACGTGTGAGCCACACGACCTTCCCCTCCCTTGTATTTGAATTTAAATTTAAGTTAAATAACATAAAAATTCCTCAGTTACAGTAATCAGGTTTCAAATGCTTCGTGGACACACGTGCTGGACCATATGGGACAGACGGATGTGGACACTGTCGCACCCTTGCCAGTTCTACTGGACAGAGCTGCTCTCGGGATGAGCTTTCACTGCAGCCTCAATCCCTTCTTTGGGGAGTTTTCCTTTTGCTTCTCTCTCTCCCCCAACCCTCTTTCTTCAGAAAAAAAAAGGTCAGGCTGAGCGAGGTGGCTCACGTCTGTAATCCCAGCACTTTGGGTGGCTGAGCCCAGGACTGGGGATCACTTGTGGCCAGGAATTCGGGACCAGCCTGGCCAACATGGTGAAGCCCTGTGTCTACTAAAAATACAAAAATTAGCCAGGCATAGTAGCAGGCGCCTGTAATCCCAGCTACTCTGGAGGGTGAGGCAGGAGAATCGCTTGAACCCGGGAGGCAGAGGTTGCAGTGAGCCAAGATCTCGCCACTGCACTCCAGCCTGGGTGACACAGCAAGACTTTGTTTCAAAAAAAAAAAAAAAAAGAAAAGAAAAAAAATGGGCAGCAACATGATCTGTCAGAACCTAACATCATGTCTGCTGAGATAAGCCAGTGAAAATTACAGTGTTTGAAAAGAGTTGTTAGGCAAAGAAATAAAGTTAAAAAATCATCCCAAGGAAAAATGCATAACCTCACCACAATTAAATAAATGAAAATTAAATACTACCATACTATTACATACTGTCTAGACTAGGAAAAAATGTATAAAAATGATGGCCTGCAGTATTGAAAAAAGACACTGTTACACGTGGCTAGTTATCCTCTCAATTAGGCAAATCTTCTGGAAGAATCACCTGGAACTGTTACAGGCATTATAAAACCATTTTCTGACTGAATAATTGCACTTAATGACCGTTCAACATATTTAGCTGGCATGAGGCACAGTACTTGGCACTTCACATACTTTTTAAAAAATTTGCTAGGCCGGGAGTGATGGCAGACGCCTGTAATCCCAACTACTTGGGAGTCTGAGGCAGCAGAATTACTTGAATCCTCGAGGCGGCGGTTGCAGTGAGCAGACACGGTGCCTGCACTCCAACCTGGGAAACAAGAGCGAAACTCCATCTCAAAAAATAATAATAATTTATTTCTCGCCACAATCTTATGAAATTGGTAAGTATCCTGATCCTTGTTTTAAAAAGCACTGGGCGAGGTAGCTCACGCCTGTAATCCCAGCACTTTAGGAGGCCAAGGTGGGTGGATCACTTGAGGTCAGGAGTTTGAGACCAGTCTGGCCAACACAGTGGAACCTCGTCTCTACTAAAAATACAAAAATTAGCTGGGCGTGGTGGTGCACACAGGTAATCCCAGCTACTTAGCAGGCTGAGGCAGGAAAATTGCTTGAACTCGGGAGGCAGAGGTTGCAGTGAGCTGAGATCACGCCATTGCACTCCAGCCTGGGCAACATACCAAGACTCTGTCTCAAAAAAACAAAAACAAAAAAATTAGCAGGGTGTGGTGGTAGTTGTCTGTAATCCCAGCTACTGGGGAGGCTGAGGCAGGAGAATCGCTTGAACCCGGGAGGTGGAGGTTGCAGCAAGCCAAGATCCTGCATTGCGTGCCAACCTGGGCAACAAAAAGGAAACTCTCAAAAAAAAAAAAAAAAAAAAAAAGAGAGAATTGCCTCAAAAAGAATAGTACACTGGAGTGGAGAAAGAAATTTCTGCAAAAATATACATATGAACGTCATTATTACATGTTACAGAATAAAAAATTGGAAAATGCACACAGCAATGCACTCAATAAATGCTCAATATAAAAAGCAATGTCGCCGGGTGCGGTGGCTCACGCCTGTAATCCCAGCACTTTGGGAGGCCGAGGCGGGTGGATCACGAGGTCAAGAGATCGAGACCATCCCGGTCAACATGGTGAAATCCCCGTCTCTACTAAAAATACAAAAAATGAGCTGGGCATGGCGGCACGTGCCTGTAGTCCCAGCTACTCAGGAGGCTGAGGCAGGAGAATTGCCTGAACCCAGGAGGCGGAGGTTGCTGTGAGCCGAGATCGCGCCATTGCACTCCAGCCTGGGTAACAGGAGCGAAACTCCGTCTCAAAAAAAAGCAATTCTGTTGTATCTACAGCTAACAATATGCTATATGGTACACTTTAAAAATTGTTGAGGATAGATCTCATATCAAGTATTTTTACCACAATAAAATAAAATTATTTTAAAAACCCCAAACCGGGCCGGGCGCAGTAGCTCACGCCTGTAATCCCAGCACTTGGGGAGGCCGAGGCGGGTGGATCACGAGGTCAGTTCAAGACCAGCCTGGACAAGATGATGAAACCCCCGTTTCTACTAAAAATACAAAATTAGCCGGGCGTGGTGGCACACGCCTGTAATCCCTGCTACTCGCGAGGCTAAGGCAGAGAATTGCTTGAACACGGGGGGAGGAGGTTGCAGTGAGCCGAGATCGCGCCACTGCACTCCAGCTTGGGCACAAAGCGAGACTCTGTTAAAAAAAAAAACCCAAACCAAAAAAATCCACAATTCGGAGGAAATGGGCTCTGGCCCTTTAAAAGCAAGAGGCTAGTAAGAGAGAAAGGAGGCAGGTCCTGGACCTGGCATAATAAGCTCCTTGCCTCATTTAAATGAGCATGCGTGAAGGTCGCTCGGAGTCCGCCACGTTCGTACACTCAATACGCCTGCGCTGCCCGAAGCCAGCCGGGACCCTCGGCTCCGCCCGCCTATTTAGATGGGCGGAGACAGTCGCGTGAGTTCAGTGGACCCGCATTCTCCCGCGCAATTAAGCAGACCCTCCCCCTTGCACATGCGCATACGTTAGCACTTGACAGGTTGCTTGGAGTTGCGCCTGTGCTCCGGACGCTCCCGCCGGAAGTGGGCGGGATTGCGTTCCTTTACGGAAGGGCGGTGAGAGCGCGACGGAGGCGTGGGTGGCCGAGTGCGGGGCGGGTCGGTCCGGAATGCCTCTCAAACCTAAAAATGTCACGATCGGGAGTATGAACACAGAGAGCTTAGCGTTCAATTGAAAAAAGATTTGGGCCGGGCGCGGTGGTTCACACCTGTAATCCCAGCACTTTGGGAGGCCGAAGCGGGTGGTCACCGTAGGTCAGGAGTTCGAGACCAGCCTGGCCAACCTGGGAAACCCCGTCTCTACTAAAATACAAAATTTAGCTGGGCATGGTGGCAGACGCCTGAAATTCCAGCTACTCCGGAGGCTGAGGCAGGAGAATCGCTTGAACCCAGGAGGTGGAGGTTGCAAGGAGCCGAGATCGTGCCATTGCATTCCAGCCTGGGTGAAAAGCAAAACTCCAGCTCAAAAAAAAGAGTTTACAAGATTATTCTTGCTTATATATGTTAAAGTTTCAGGGAGAGGGAAGATTTTTCTCTAAAGTGTTTTTTCCCCATGAATTCTAAAATTTCTGGAAGACTTCAAGAGTCAAGAAAGGCATATTTTGGATGCCTCCGTGTACCCAGGTTGAAAACAGGTGGGGGTTTTCTTTTTGAGATGGAGTTTCGCTCTTGATGCCCAGGCTGGCATGCAATGGCACAATCTCAGCTCACCGCAATCTCCACCTCCTAGGTTCAAGCGATTCTCCTGCTTCAGCCTCCTGAGTAGCTGGGATTACAGGCACACACCACCACACCATGCTAATTTTTGTATTTTTTTTTGGTAGAGACAGGGTTTCACCACGTCGGTCAGGCTGGTCTTGAACTCCTGACCTCAGGTGATCCACCCACCTCGGTCTCCCAAAGTGCTGGGATTACAGGCATGAGCCACCGTGCCTGCAAGAAAACATAAAAAACATCATATGTGTGTGTGTGTGTGTCAACCTGGGTACACGGAGGCATCCAAAATATGCCTTTCTTGACTCTTGAAGTCTTCCAGAAATTTTAGAATTCATGGGGAAAAACCGCTTTAGAGTCTAGTCCCTATGAACATATGTCCTGGTCAGGAAAGTGTTAGGAAGACTCGTTGAACAAGGGCCAGAGAAGGAAAAACGCTGCGCAGGTTTCCTATGACTGTGTCATGAAAGTTACAGATGCTTTGGAAGTCCCTTTTATCTGTTTCTCAACTTTATTTCATAAACATTTGTGGAGAGCTGGGTGTGGTGGCGCATGCCTGTAGTCCCAGCTACTCGGGAGACTGAGGCAAGAGAATCACTTGAACTGGGAGATGCAGGTTGCAGTGAGCGAAGATCATACCACTGCACTCCAGCCTGGGTGACAGAGCAAGAGTCTGTCTCAAAAATAAGTAAATAAAAAGCTGAAAGGAAGGAAAAGTGACTCTTGAGTATCCTGAGGAAGCTGCTCAGACATTCGCTGAGGCTGGTAAGAAAAGCTTTTCTCCTTTGGGTGGCCACCATCTCCCTAAGTTGTTCTCTCCTTGAGAGATAGGGTCTTAAAAGGGTCCTAAACTGGCCGGGCTCGGTGGCTCACATCTCTGCTAAAAATGCGAAATTAGCTGGGTGTGGTAGTGCATGCCTATAGTCCCAGCTACTCAGGAGGTTGGGCCGGAGAATCACTTGAACCTGGGAGGCAGAGGTTGCATTGAGCCGAGGTCATGCCACTGCACTCCAGCCTGGGCAACAAGAGCGAAACTCCCCTCAAAAAAAAAAAAAAGGGGGGGGGCCAGGCGCGGTGGCTCATGCCTGTAATCCCAGCAGTTTGGGAGGCCGAGGTGGGTGGATCACGAGGTCAAGAGATCAAGACCATCCTGGTCAACATGGTGAAACCCCATCTCTACTAAAAATACAAAAATTAGCTGGGCATGGTGGCGCGTGCCTGTAATCCCAGCTACTCAGGAGGCTGAGGCAGGAGAATTGCCTGAACCCAGGAAGCAGAGGTTGAGGTGAGCCGAGATCGCGCCATTACACTCCAGCCTGGGTAACAAAAGCGAAACTCTGTCTCAAAAAAAAAAAAAAAAAGAAAGAAAGAAAGAAAAAGATTTGGGTCAGGCATGGTGGCTCACACCTGTAATCCCAGCATGATGGGAGGCCAAGATAGATTACAGTGGTGCGATCTTGACTCACCACAACCTTCGCCTCCCAAGTTCCCCGCTCTTAAATAGAGCCTCATGAGAGAAACAGTACCCTTCCCAGCTGTGGACATAGTTATGTGAGAATGTGATTGAGGCTGTGACAGGCTTGAGAAATAAAGCCAACCTCTTGCAGATGGCAGAGAAAAAGAACTTGAGTCCTTAAAGACGTTCTTACCACCGGGCGCAGTGGCTCATGCCTGTAATCCCAGCACTTTGGGAGGCTGAGGCGGGCGGATCATGAGGTCAAGAGATCGAGACCATCCTGGTCACCATGGTGAAACCCCGTCTCTACTAAAAATACAAAAAATTAGCTGGGCATGGTGGTGCGTGCCTGTAATCCCAGCTACTCAGGAGGCTGAGGCAGGAGAATTGCCTGAACCCAGGAGGCGGAGGTTGCGGTGAGCCGAGATCGTGCCATTGCACTCCAGCCTGGGTAACAAGAGCGAAACTCCATCTCAAAAAAAAAAAAAAAAAAAAAAAAGACATTCTTAACCATTCACAACACTGTAAGACCATTGGACTCGTTCTATGACATAATACATTTTCCTTACTGGCTAAGCACTTTGGGTTACATTTACTTGTGGGTAGGCTGATGATGGAGGCGAATGCAACTCTACCTTGCAGGCTTATCCACCTTGTTGACTTCTAATTAACCTCAGTTCCCAGAATGCCTCTAAGGTTTCTACTTTATCTGCTGTTAAGAGCAAATAATTGTCTGGGCAGGCTCACGCCTATAATCCGAGCACTTTGGGAGGCCGAGGCGGGTGGATCATGAGGTCAAGAGATCAAGACCATCCTGGTCAACATGGTGAAACCCGTCTCTACTAAAAACATAAAAATTAGCTGGGCATGGTGGTGCATGCCTGTAGTCCCAGCTACTCAGGAGGCTGAGGCAGGAGAATCGCTTGAACCCAGGGGGCGGAGGTTGCGGTGAATCGAGATCGCGCCATTGCACTCCAGTCTGGGTAACAACAGCGAAACTCCATCTCAAAAAAAAAAAAAAAAAAAGAGCAAATAATTACTGCAAATCCTACCCTTGGTTTAAAACAACCTTGATGACATATTCCTTCTGAAGCACATGTACTCTTTCCCTATGGTACATAAGCCCTGGGTCTCGGGGCTGACAGTGCATGGATCCACCATCTCACAGCCACCCAAGACATGGCTTTTGTTCATAAATTCCTATTAAATGTTTCATTCTGAGCCAGGGTGAGTGGCTGACACCTGTAATTCCAGTGCTTTGACAGGAGGAATGCTTGAGGCCAGGAGTTTGAGAGCAGCCTGGACAAAATGGTGAGACCTCATTCCTACAAAAAATTGAAAACCTTAACCAAATGTGCTGCAGGTGCCTGTAGTTCCAGCTACTTAGGAGGCTGAGGCAGGAGGATTACTCAAGCCCAGAAATCTGAGGCTGCAGTGAGCCATGATTGTGTCACAGCACTCCAACTTGGGCAACAAAGCAAGACTCTGTCTCTAAAAAAAGAGTTTCTGGCAGGACACGGTGGCTCACGCCTGTAATCCCAGCACTTTGGGAGGCTGAGGCGGGCGGATCATGAGGTCAGGAGTTCGAAACCAGCCTGGCAAACATAGTGAAACCCCATCTCTACTAAAAATACAAAAAATTATCCAGGTGTGATGGCAGGTGCCTATAGTCCCAGCTACTCAGGAGGCTGAGGCAGGAGAATCACTTGAACCCGGGAGGCAAAGGTTGCAGTGAACTGAGATCATGCCATTGCACTCCAGCCCAGCCGACAAGGTGAGACTCCATCTCAAAAAAAAAAAAGTGTCTTTCTGAGAAACCAGATTTGTCAGCTTCCTTCAGCCTTTGGGAGTAGGTTTGCTCACGGTAGGACACTGATACATCACCCCCAGGCTACCCCAAGAAACAATGCGCACTGGCTTTGTAACATCAACTTGGCTAGTTGAATTGCATTTCCCAGAATTCCTTTTTCTATGTGTTTCTGGTGGGGTGGGCCACAAAGGGCAATTTTCTGTGGCATGAGATTTGGGGTATGGAAGTGGAGCAGCAGCCATGCTCTTACTGATGCCTGGAAGGCTAGGGCAGAATCACCAGCCACTTCTGCATCTCCTGAACATTGTCCCTTCCCTGCCTGCCATGGGTCTGCCTGCCCCTGGATCCTCCTTTGGCTTCTGTGACCCCTGAGCCAGCTCCCTACCCGAGGGGACCAGCATTTCCTGCAGGACACCCATGTCATCAAAGCTAGGGACAATGAGGACTGACCTAGGTTTCAGTCTGTCCTTGTAGATTTCAGCTCTTGCTCATGGGTTCCAAATTGCTCTTGCTCTTCCCTACTTTACATCCATCTTCTGTTCTCAGCGGCCTGCCCTGCAGACTCAGGCTCCAGCATCAGACACAGAGACCCGGCATTATGCAGATATTCTAACCAGATCTCACCATTGTGGAGTATCCTAGCTCTGACAAGTCTCTTAAAACCCACGTGTGGCCGGGCGTGGTGGCTCACGCCTGTAATTCTAGCACTTTGGGAGGCTGAGATGATTGGATCTCTTAAGCCCAGGTGTTTGACACCAGCTTGGGGCAACATGGTGAAACCGTGTCTGTACAAAAGATACAAAAATTAGCCAGGCATGGTGGCACATGCCTGTAGTCCCAGCTATTCGGGAGGCTGAGGTGGGAGAGTCACTTGAGGCCAGGAATTGAAGGCTGCAGTGAGCTGTGATTTTGCCCCTGGACTCCAACCTGGGCAACAGAGCAAGACTCTATTAAAAAAAAAATTTTTTTTTAAGTAAAAAAACAAAACAAAACCAGGAATGGTAGGCAATGCAGGAATAGTAACGGAAGGAAGCCACCACAGTAAGACTGGTGGGACACAAGGAGATGTGGCCAGAGCTCAGGGCCAGGGTCGGGTCAGGTGGCTCACACTCGTAATCCCAGTGCTTTGGGAGGCTGAGGCAGAAGGATTACTTGAGGCCAGGAGATTGAAATCGGCTTGGGAAACATAGCAAGACCCTGCCTCTACAAAAAATGAAAAATTACCTGGACATGATGGCACGTGCCTGTGGTACCAGCTACTCAGGAGGCTGAGGTGGGAGAATTGCTGGAGCCCAGGAGGTTGAGGCTGCAGTGAGCTATGATTGCGCCACTGCCCTCCATCCTGGGTGATAGAGTGAGACCCTGTCTCAAAAACAAACCCCTTCCTGCCAAAAAAAGGCACCTGGAGGAAGCCTGTGCAGCCATTTCAGCCAAACATGCTACTGGGGCTGGTGCCCAAGACAAAGAGGGGAGAAGTACCCCAGCTTCTCCTCCTGCCTTCCAGCCCCCGCCAGTGCCTTCCATTGACGGAGCTCAGCAGGAAGCCTGGAAAGCTCAGTCTGCGTGTCCGTCACCCTGGGAAACGGAGCAGAGCAGGCGGAAGGGTAAAGAGGGGATCGGGTGTCATTCAGGCAGATGACAAGTACGCTAAATATTCACCCACTCAATACATATTTATTGAGTGCCGGGAACTGTGTTAAGTGCTGAGGCTATAGCCTTGATCAAAACAATGTCCCGTGGTTGGAGACTGGAACTGTTTTAGGATGCCAATGAGAAGCCTAAGCCACAGGAAGACACAGGGTCTCAACCACATGTCATAGCAATTGCTTACATTTAACATTTCCCTAACCAGAAAACATGCTGGCGTCGGCAGATGCTAAGTTAACCAAACTGAAGTACAATACACTTAATTTAACAGCTCTCCAGAAAGAAACACATGAATTTGGCAGCTGCTTCAAAGATGCTCACAAGTTTGAAACACCCTTTCTACTGCCTCACGGCTCTATGAAGTACTTGCAGTTTTGGAGTTAGAGTTCATCTAACTTCTTTGATATAATTACATTTCTAGGACTTTTTTGTTTTTTTTTTTGGACCCAGGCTGGAGTGCAATGACGTGATCTCAGCTCACACAACCTCCGCCTCCTGGGTTCAGGCAATTCTCCTGCCTCAGCCTTCTGAGTAGCTGGGATTATAGGTATGCGCCACCATGCCCAGCTAATTTTTTGTATTTTTAGTAAAGACAGGGTTTCACCATGTTAACCAGGATGGTCTCAATCTCTTGACCTCATGATCCACCTGCTTCGGCCTCCCAAAGTGCTGGGAATACAGGCGTGAGCCACCGTGCCTGGCCCACTTTTTTTTTTTTTTTTTTTTGAGACAGAGTCTCGATCTGTTGCCCAGGCTGGAATGCAGTCGCAAGATCTTGGCTCACTGCAACCTTCACCTCCTGATTCTCCTGCCTCAGCCTCCTGAGTAGCTGGGATTACAAGTGCTACCTCCACGCCCAGGTAATCTCCAACTCCTGACCTCAAGTGCTCTGCCCACCTTGACCTCCCAAAGTGCTGAGATTACAGGCGTGAGCCACTGTGGCCGACTACATATATATATATTTAGGGACAGGTTCTTGCTGTGTTGTTCAGGCTGGTCTCTCCCTTTTTTTTTTTTTGAGACTCCATCTTAAAAAAAAAAAAAAGGGTAAAGAGGAGATCGGATCTCGGCTACTGTCACCCAGGCTGGCGCGATCTCGGCTCATTGCAACTTCCGCCTCCTGGGTTCAGTCGATTCTCCTGCCTCAGCCTCCTGAGTAGCTGGAATTACAGGCACGGGCCACCAAGCCCAGCTAATTTTTGTATTTTTAGTAGAGACAGGGTTTCACCATGTTGGCCAGGATGGTCTCAAACTGTTGACCACCTGCCTCGGCCTCCCAAAGTGCTGGGATTACAAGCCTGAGCCACCATCCCCGCCATTGTTTTTTGTGTACAAGTTTTTGTGTGGACATAATGTTTCATTTCTCTTGGTACTACACCCATGAGCGAATTGCTGGGTCATATGGTAACTCTGTGTTTCCTATTTTGAGAAACTGCCAAACTGTCTTCCAAAGTGGCTGCACCATTTCTCATTCCCATCGGTGATAAATGAGGGTCTTAATTTCTCCACATCTTTGACATTTATGATTGTCTTTTTAATTTTAGCCATTCTAGTGGGTGAGAAGTGGTATCTCACTCTGATCTGATTTGCATTTCTGTAATAATTAATTATGTTGAACTCAGTGTATCTTTGTTAAATGCAGTCCAGATTAAATAGCCACATCAAAATTTTTATATTATTAATTTGAACAATTAATAACAAGTACCAGCTCAGCTGGGGAGACCCCCACCCAGGCGGCGCTGAAGGCAATGAGAGGCAGAGGCCCAGATAGAATAGCAGAGTAGGTCTATCCAGGGGCCAGCAGCCTGTCGAGCTGAGAGCCTCAGGGGCTGCCAGCATTCCAGGCTGAAGGCCCCCAGCAGATTCTGATCCACATACTTAGTCTCTCTTAGCAGATGATTGTTATTAATAAACAGGTGTTCTGTATTTAGTCACAATGCAAAAATATTCCACATAGGCAGCTGTTACCCGCTTACCACTAATTGCAAACTAAAAGGTATTCTCCACAAGGGAGCCATGGGGGCAGGGTAAACTTCATGTTTCTCAACAAATTAATACTTTAGTTATTCTCTGGTTACAAAAGTAGTATATGCTGAAATGATTATTCCTCAAATCAGGATAATCATTTGAGGGGCAGAGAGAGAAAGCCAGGATTGGAGAAGAAAGACATGGGTCATTTAGAGTGATGGCATGGCCGGGCATAGTGGCTCATGCCTGCAATCCCAGCACCTTGGGAGGCCAAGGTGGGTGGATCACTTGAGGTCAGGAGTTTGAGACCAGCCTAGCCAATATGGTGAAACACCGTCTCTACAAAAATACAAAAATTAGCTGGGCATGGTGGTAGGCACCTGTAATCTCAGCTTCTTGGGAGACCGAGCAGAAGAGTCCTTTGAACCCAAGAGGCAGAGGTTGCAATGAGCTGAGATCACGCCACTGCACTCCAGCCTGGGCAACATGAGCAAAACTCCATCAAAAAAAAAAAAAAAAAGAACAATGGCAATGTCTTATTCTTGACCTAAGTCATAGTTACATGGGTTGACTTTGTAATTATTACTTAAATTACATCAGTACACTTTGTGCACTTGTTTGTATGCCTATTCTATGTCACAATGAAAAGATTATTACCATTTCACATTATTACTGTTGAAAATTTGGAAAGCAAATGTTTTGCCTGATTAAAGATGAATAAGGATAAATGTTTTCAACATCTGATCATATCAGTGAGTTTTTCTTTGAGTGGTACATTTTCAAATTGTGAGGAAAATGGAAAAATAGTATTGGTTAATATATCTTTGTTGAACAAACCTTTTGCCTTTTGTTGGATAAAACAAATTTCAAGATGTTGCCAGCAGGTGGCGGAATAAAACAAGATTTAATCTTGTAGCCCAAAAAGCAAATCAAAACAAAAACGTAAGCAGCAGCCAGCCCTTTACCTAGTCTTTGGAAAGCATTTCTTGTAAATTTCCCAGCCGTATCTGCCATAATAGAAAATAACTTGGTAAATAGGGCCCATGGAGAACTTTCATTTTATTTTTTTGAGACAGATCTTACTGTTGCCCATGCAGTGGCCTGATCTCGGCTCATCGCAACCTCTGCCTCTTGGGTTCAAAGGACTCTTCTGCTCAGCCTCCCACGTAGCCAAGATTACAGGCACCCACCACCACGCCCAGCTAATTTTTGTATTTTTGTAGAGAGGGTGTTTCACCATATTGTATAGGCTGGTCTCAAACTCCTGACCTCAAGTGATCCTCCTACCTTGGCCTCCCAAGGTGCTGGGATTACAGGCATGAGCCACCGCGCCCAGCCTTAAAGGGGTAATTTTTATGGCATGTAAATGATATATTAGTAAAGGTGTTTTCTGTTTTGTTTTTTGAGACAGAATCTTGCTGTGTCGCCCAGACTGGATGGAGTGCAGTGGCGCCATCTTGGTTCATGGCAATCTCTGCCTCCTGGGTTCAAGCAAGTCTCCTGTTTCAACCTCTGAAGTAACTGGAATTACAGGCATGTGCTATCACGCCTGGCTAATTGTTGTATTTTTAGTAGAGATGGGGTTTCACCATGTTGGCCAGGCTGGTCTCGAACTTCTGACCTCAAGTGATCCAACTGCCTCAGCCTCTCAAAGTGCTAGGATTATAAGCATGAGCCACCACACCTTTCCAAAACATTTATTTTATTTTATTTTGGGGGGAATACCAAATTTCTTTATTTGAACAAATGGTACAAAGAACTTAGGTGGATGTTTTGGTACAACTTATAGAAAAGGTAAAGGAAACCCCAACATGCATGCACTGCCTTGGTGACCAGGGAAGTCACCCCGGGGCTATGGGGAAATCAGCCTAAGGCTTAGCTTTCATTATCACTGTCTCCCAGGGTGTGCTTGTCAAAGAGATATTCTGCCCAGCCAGACTGGGATGCTCCCATCTTGCGCAAGTTGGTCACGTGGTCACCCAATTCTTTGATGGATTTCACCTGCTCATTCAGGTAGTGCGTCTCAATGAAGTCACACGAATGGGGGTCATGTTTGTCAGTGGCCAGTTTGTGCAGTTCCAGTAGTGACTGATTCACATTTTTTCCCAAAGATAATGCACTCTCCATGGCATTCAGCCTGCTCTCCCAGTCATCATGCTCTGGTTTCCTGATATCCCGGAGGAAGATGCGGCCACCTCGTTGGTTCTGCAGCTTCATCAGTTTCTCGGCATGTTCCCTCTCCTCATGAGATTGGTGAAGAAAGTACCTGGCAAAGTTCCTCAAAGCCGCATCATCGCGGTCAAGGTAGCAAGACATGGACAGGTAGACGACGTAGAGCTGCAGGTTGATCTGGCGGTTGATGGCGGCCTCTTGAGTCATGGTAGTAGTTCTGGTGCACCTGTGAGGGGGACGCGGTCGTCATGGCGGTGGCTAAGGAGAGGCGAGGGTAGCAGTGGCTGTGCAGCGCTGCAGCGGCGGCGGGGGCCTTGGGGCGGTCCGAGGGCCCAGCGCGGTGTGGAGGTGACAGGAGGGCTGGCTATGGGCGGCCGGCCAGGGTTGGGGACAAGTGCCGGGTTCCGTCCAAGCACTGCTGAAGCAGGAAACCGTGGCGATTCTCAGCAAAGAACGTCTCTGAAACATTTGTTTTTAAGAAAACACAAATACCTAGTGCTGACATTATGCCAGGCACTTTGCCTGCCTATGTTATTATATTTCATCTTCGGAACTATCCCACAAGGAGGAGTTAATGTCTTTCTTACAGGGGCAGGTAAATCAAGAATTCTCCTGCAAGCACTAAAACTGGGATTTCTTTTTTTCTTTTTTGCCCAGGCTGGAGTGCAGTGGCATGATTTTGGCTCACTGCAACCTCCACCTCCTGGGTTCAAGTGATTCTCCTGCCTCAGCCTTCCAGGTAGCTGCGACTACAGTCACATGCCACTAAGTCCAGCTAATTTTTTTTTTTTTTTTTTCTGAGACAGAGTTTCACTGTTGTTACCCAGACTGGAGTGCAATGGCACATCTCGGCTCACCGCAACCTCTGCCTTCTGGGTTCAAGCAATTCTCCTGCCTCAGCCTCCCGAGTAGCTGGGACTACAGGCGCACACCACCATGCCCAGCTAATTTTTGTAGAGACGGGGTTTCACCATGTTGACCAGGATGGTCTCGATCTCTTGACCTCGTGATCCACCCGCCTTGGCCTCCCAAAATGCTGGGATTATAGGCGTGAGCCAGTGCGCCCAGCCCTAATTTTTGTATTGTTAGTAGAGATGGGGTTTCACCATGTTGACCAGGCTAGTCTCAAACTCCTGATTTCAGGTAATCTACCTGCCTTGGCCTCCTGAAGTGCTGGTATTACAGGCGTGAGCCACCATGCCTGGCCTAGGGCTGGAATTTGAACTCAAGTCTGCCTTCCTTAGCTAAGCAAATCACATAGACTCTGTCCAATCTGAACTTACTCCTCCGGATGCATATCGCTACAGAAGGACATAAAGGACATTTTGATATTTGAACAGTTAACATTAATCAAATGAAATTTATTAGATAATACCTGCTTTTTACATTATAAACCTGTGATGGACAAGTTAGTGGTTTTAAATTTCTACTAAACACCTGAACAACCTTGCAATAAAAATTCCATTAATTTACATGATAAACCATTTATGTTACACTAAATTTACCCAATTTTTTGCAGGACACATGAATTATCATATAACTTTTCTTTTTTTTTTTTTTGAGACAAGGTCTCACTCTGTTACCCAGACTGGAGTGCAGTGGCACTGTCTTGGCCCACTGCAACCTTTACCTCCCACTTTCAGGTGATTCTCCTGCCTCAGCCTCCCAAGTAGCTGGAACTACAAGCATGCACCACCATGCCCAGGTAGTATTTTTTGTAGGGACAGGGTTTTGCCATGTTGCCCAAGATGTTCTCAAACCCCTGGGCTCAAGCGATCCTCCTGCCTGGCCTCCCAAAGTGCTGGGATAAGCTGATCATGTGACTTTAATCAGTTGTACACATTATTTTTGGTCCTGCTTTTTTTTTTTAAACATGACTTATTGTAGCTGTTTACAGGTATTCATTTAATTCCCATAATTATCATTTTAACAGCTGTATGGCATGACGTGATATAGACTAAAGTTCAGCAAACTGTTTTCCTATTGTGGGTATTGAGGATTTAGCCATTGTGTGGCTGATCTGAAAATGCCGCTGTCAACATCTTTGGACAAATTTTTTGCTATAATTTTTGGGACTATTTTGAGCAAGGGCATTTGTTGGAAATAGAAGAAGGAAAAGTCCAAGGAATTTTAGCTTCTCTTTGGACATGTGCCCTTGTTTTTAGAATTGGCTCTTGGCATTTTGCATCGCATGAGTAGCACAGCTGCTATTAATGGTAGTTACATGATCTTGGGTAAATTCCTTCACCTCTCTGCACCTTAGACTCTAGCACTGGCTGGTAAATTGTAGAATTGCAGGATCCTGGGCCTCTCCTAGAACCTATTGAATCAGAATCTGGATTTTAGCAAGATGCCCAGGTGGTGATTCATGGGCACAATAAAAGTCAGAGAGGCTGGGCACAGTGCCTCACACCTGCAATCCTAGCACTTTGAGAGGCTGAGATGGGAGGATCACTTGAGCCAGGAGTTTGAGACTAGCCTGGGCAACATAGCGAGACCCTGTCTCTACAAAAAGTAAAAGAGTCAGCCAGGTATGGTGGCTGTACCTGTAGTACATGGCGCACCTGTAGTCCCAGCTACTAGGGAGGCTGAGGGGAGAGGATTGCTCAAGTCTGGATGGTGGAGGCTGCAGTGAGCCGTGATCATACCACTGCACTCCAACTTGGATGACAGAGAGACCTTGTTTCAAAAAAAAAAAAAAAGAAAGAAAAAAGAAAAAAAAACAGGGTCGGGCGCCGTGGCTCATGTCTATAATCTCAGCACTTTGGGAGGCAGAGGCAGGTGGATCACGAGGTCAAGAGATCAAGACCATCCTGGTCAACATGGTGAAACCCCGTCTCTACTAAAAATACAAAAAATTAGCTGGGCATGGTGGCGCGTGCCTGTAATCCCAGCTACTCAGGAGGCTGAGGCAGGAGGATTGCCTGAACCCAGGAGGCAGAGATTGCGGTGAGCCGAGATCGCGCCATTGCACTCCAGCCTGGGTAAGAAGAGCGAAACTCCGTCTCAAAATAAATAAATAAATAAAGTGCTTTGGGCAAGAACTGGGACAGGGCAGCAGCCTAGTCAAACCTGATACCTGGCACCTGAGTGGCTGCTCAGATCGGGGTGGCTGGCTGGTGCCATCTCCAGAGGGGCTCCTGAATAATGCACGTGGAATCGTGACCCAACAGAGAGAAGCGTCCCTCAGATTTGCAACCTGACCACCTGGCTGGCCTTTCCATGGCACTTGCCTGGATCTCCCTGGAAGGCAGGGCCAACCTCCCCTACCCAGAGGCAGCTTGGGGCTGAAGGACCTGTTTAGATTGCAAGCTGTAAGCAGAAGTGAAGGGTTATCTGCTTCCCAAATCCTCTGCTTGCTAACATTATATTCTTCCTTCAAGGCCCTGTGTTTTCATAGTCCCAGTGAAATGAACCATTTTCTGTTTTTTCTTTCTTTCTTTTTTTTTTTTTTGAGACGGAGTTTTGCTCTTGTCACCCAGGCTGGAGTGCAATGACACAATCCCGGCTCACCACAACCTCCGCCTCCCGGGTTCAAGCAATTCTCCTGCCTCAGCCTCCCAACAAGCTGGGATTACAGGTATGTGACACCACGCCCAGCTAATTTTGCATTTTTCTTTTCTTTTCTTTTTTAACTGTAGAGGGGAGTATCATTGACTGACATAATTTTGCATTTTTAGCAGAGATTTGGTTTCTCCATGTTGGTCAGGCTGGTCTCAAACTCCTGACCTCAGGTGATCTGCCCACCTCACCCTCCCAAAGTGCTGGGATTACAGGTGTGAGCCACCTCACCTGGCCCTTTTTCTGTTTTTTCACCATTCAAGTGATTTAGCTGGTTTTAGAATCTTCACAACATTGGTTCATTCTCTTCATGACATATTGTATTGGGAGTCTTAAATGTCTCCAGAGACCAGCAGGTAACATAAACCCACGATGGAGGCCTGCGCAAGACTACTGGGAATGGTGGGGACTGCAGCAAGAGGCAGGGTCCATGAAATGGCACTAGCTGTTCCTGTGTTCCAGGCAATCCCCATGCAGTGTGATGAGATCTTCCCCCTTTTTTTTTTTCTGAGATGGAGTTTTGCTCTTGTTGCCCAGGCTGGAGTGCAATGGTGTGATCTTGGCTCACCATAACTTCCACCTCCCAGTTTCAGGTGATTCTCCTGATTCAGCCTCCCGAGTAGCTGGGATTACAGGCATGTGCCACCATGCCCAGCTAATTTTGTATTTTTAGTAGAGATGGGGTTGCCCCATGTTGGTCAGGCTGGTCTCGAACTCCTGCCCTCAGGTTGTCCACCCACCTTGGCCTCCCAAAGTGCTGGGATTATAGGCATGAGCCACTGTGCCTGGCCAGAGCTTCCCATTTTTCAAAAGAAAGTACTAGGAAAGAGGAATTTTTAGGGTTACCAAATATAGGAGAAGTAGAAAGAGGAGGAGAAAAAAATGCAGAGAAAGAGAAAGAGAAAGAGAACCCAACAAGGTAAAATCCACAATGTCTAACATTCAATCAACGATAAACAGGCAAACATGCTGGAAATTGCCACTACCAAAGAGGGCAAAAATACATCAACTGAAACCAATCCGAAAGTGACAGATATGAGAAGTAGTTTATAAGGATATTAAGACAGTTATTGAAACTGTATTTCATATGTTTACAAGGTTAGGTAGAGATATAGAAGATGCAAAGACAAAAAAAATTTCTAGTGATGAAAACTACAACATGTGAGATAAAAGATACCTTGGATGGGATTAACAGCAGATTAGACATTACAGTAGAAAAGATTAGTGACCTGGAAGATGTGATGCCAGAAACTGTCCATTTTAAGTGTGTTATTACATGACTGTATTTGCCTGTTAAAACTCATAAAATTGTATTCCCAAAAGAATAAATTTGGAAGAGACAACACCTTCAGTCCACACCAGTGAATAATGTTTCTTTCTGGTTTGCAAAAAATTGAAAAAAAAAAAAAAAGAATGAGTTTTACTTCTTGTCAGTTATACTTTACTAAAGCTGACAGAAAAAAAAAAAACTCTTTGGTATATGATGCTTGGAATTTACTTCAAAATAATATAAAGGCAGGAAAATGGGTGGGAACATAAATGAAACAAAGTTGGTCATGAGTTGAAACTGAATATTAGATATTATTCTCTCTACTTTTTAATTTCTCCAAAGTTTTCTTTGTAAAAGTAAGATAAATAAATAAATAAATAAATAAATATTTCAAGTTGGATTTTTTTTTTTTTTTTTGGAGAATTAAAATTTGGGTTTTATTGATTGCAAAGAGCCAAGACAGGATACTCCCCGTTTAGCTAATAATGGTTCACTGGGGGAAAAAAGAAAAAAATTAAAGTGACTGGGTATAATGATTCATGTCTGTAATCCCAGTACTTGCGAGGCCAAGGAGGATTGCTTGAAACCAGGAGTTTGAGACAGTCCAGGGCAACATGGCAAGACCCCATCTCCACAAAAAATTTAAGAAATTAGCTAGACGTGGGGACAGGTGCCTGTAGTCCTAGGTACTTGAGAAGCTGAGGCGGGAGGATCGCTGGAGCCTGGGAGGTCAAGGCTGCAGTGAGCCATGATCTCACCACTGCACTCCAGCCTGGGTGAGAGAGCAAGACCATGTCTCAAAAAAGCAAAACAAGGCTAGGCTTTTTTTGCTCACACCTATAATCCCAGCACTTTGGGAGGCTGAGGTGGGTGGATCAGGAGGTCAAGAGATGGAGATCATCCTGGTCAACAAGGTGAAACCCCGTCTCTACTAAAAATACAAAAATTAGCTGGGCATGGTGGTGTGAGCCTGTAGTCCCAGCTACTTGGAAGGCTGAGGCAGGAGAATTGCTTGAACCCAGAAGGCGGAGGTTGTGGTGAGCTGAGATCATGCCATTGCACTCCAGTCTGGGTAACAACAGCGAAACTCCGTCTCAAAAAAAAAAAAAAGAGATGGGGTTTCACCATGTTGGCTGGTCTTGAACGCCTGACCTCAGGTGATCCACCCACCTCAGCCTTCCAAAGTGCTGGGAATACAGGTATAAGCCACCACACCTGGACTTTTTTTTTTTTTTGAGAGGGAGTCTTGCTCTGTCACCCAGGCTGGAGTGCAATGGCAGGATCTCAGCTCATTGTAACTTCCACCTCCCAGTTTCAAGCAATCCTCCCACCTCAGCTTCTGAGTAGCTGGGATTACAAGTGTGTGCCACCACGCCCAGCAAATTTTTTTGTATTTCTTGTATTTCTTAGTAGAGATGGGGTTTCTTTGTGTTGGCCAGGCTAGTCTCAAAATCCTGGCTTCAAGTGATCTGCCTGCCTCAGGCTTCCAAAATGCTGGGATTGCAGGCCGCACCTGGCCTCATTGCTATGTCTCTAATGCCTAGAACAATGTCTGATGCATAGTAGATACTCAATCTTTTTTTTTTTTTTAAAGACAGGGTCTTGCTATGTTGCCCAGGCTGGCATCGTACTACTGGGCTCAAATGATATTCCCACCTCAGCCTTCCAAGTAGCTGGGATTATAGGCACATGCCATCATGCCTGGCTCCAACATTGTTTTAATCAGTATATATATACTGATAATATATACTGAATATATATACGTATATATATATACACACATATGTAGATATATGTTGGGTTTTTTTTTAGACAGAGTCTTGCTCTTGTTGCCGAGGCTGGAGTGCAATGGCACTGTCTCGGCTCACTGCAACCTCTGCCTCCTGGATTCAAGTGATTCTCCTGTCTCAGCCTCTAGAGTAGCTGGGATTACAGAAGTATACCACCACACCCAGCTAATTTTGTATTTTTAGTAGAGGTGGGGTTTCACCATGTTCGTCAGGCTGGTATCACACTTCTGACCTCAAGCGAACCACCTGCCTTGGCCTCCCAAAGTGCTGGGATTACAGGCATGAGCCACCATCCCTGGCTAATATACATATACATTTTTTTCTTTTTAGATGGAGTCTCTGTCAGCCAGGCTGGAGTGCAGTGGCACGGTCTTCACTTACTGCAACCTTGGCCTCCTAGATTCAAGCAATTCTTTTGCCTCAGCCTCCCAAGTAGCCTGAAATTACAGGCATATGCCACCATGCCCGGCTAATTTTTGTATTTTTAGTAGAGACAGGATTTCACCATGTTGGCCAGGCTGGTCTCAAACTCCTGACCTCAGGTCATCTGCCTGCCTCGGCCTCCCAAAGTGCTGGGATCACAAGCATGAGCCACTGTGCCTGGCCATGTTTTAGTAAATATTTTAAAAACAGATGAGTGATTTCTTTTTTTTAGTTTGCAGTTCCAGTATTAGACCCGAGAAACTACTGATCTGAAGACAGAAACCAACCTTCATGCAGTTGAGTGTTCCCACCTCCGGGGGCTGATACTTGCAATGCCACAATTTTTGGAAGTTGATTGCCCCATAGTCCACCAGTGAGCTTCGGAACCTCTGATTTCTTAATTAATAGGGCACTGGTTTAGGAGTCAGAGATGAGAACTTTAATTCAAAGTAAGCTATTAATTCGCTGGGAATCGTGGGCAGATCACACCCCTCTTCAGGACTCAATTAAGAGCTGCAAATATTTCTCTGTGTGCTTATGTGCATATTTACCATTAAAAATCGTCAGAGGTGCTTAGGAGCCCCAAAAGTTGGGAACCTCTGCAGTAGATGGTCTTTAAAGTTCATTCCTTTAACAAATATTTATTGAAGGCCTACTGTGTGCCAAGCCCTGCGGCTCCAACAAAGCCTGAGACACAGGTAAGTTCCCTGAGATCTTGTGGAGGTTACATTCCCGTGGAGGGAAACAACCAGCCCTCAAACAATTACAGATGATGGTAACTTGCAGGAAGGAAATTAAACAGGTGATAGGGAAGTGATGGAGGGAGGCCAGCTCTCCAGGTGTTCAGGAAAGGTCTTTTTTCAGAGGTTATGGGTTTGAACCGTGTCCCTCAAAAAGCCATGTTCACTTTTATTTGAGACAGAATCTTGCTATGTGGCCCAGGATGGAGTGCAGTGGCATGATCTCGGCTCACTGCAAGCTCTGCCTCCCAGGTTCAACTGATTTTCTTGCCTCAGACTCCCAAGTAGCTGGGATTACAGGCGCCCACCACCACGCCTGGCTAATTTTTGTATTTTTAGTAGAGATGGGAGTTTCACCATGTTGGTCAGGCTGGTCTTGAACTCCTGACCTTAAGTGATCCATCTGCGTTGGCCTCCCAAAGTGCTGGGATTACAGGTGTGAGCCACAGAGCCCAGCTGACACATTCACTTTCTAACACCTAGTACCTTGGAATGTGACCTTTCAGATGTAATTAGCTGATATGCAGTTGCACTGGGAAAGGGTGTCTTTTTTTTTTAATTTTAATTTTAATTTTTGAGACAGGCTCGCACTCTGTCACCTAGGCTGGAGTGTGGTGATTTGATCATAGCTCATTACAGCCTCGACCTCTGGAGCTCAAGTGATCCTCCATTTCAGCCTCCCAAGCAGCTAGGACTACAGGCTTGCATCACAGTGCCGGGCTAATTTTTGTATTATTAGGGGAAACAGGGTCTTACCATATTGGCCAGGCTGGTCTCCAACTCCTGGCCTCTAGTGATCTGCTCACCTCAGCCTCCCAAATTGCTGGCATTACAGGCATGAGCCACCACGCCTGTCTGGATAGGGTGTCTTTTAAGAGAGGACACACAGAGACACGCATATAGGGAAGAAGATGTGCAACAGGGTAGAGATTGGGGTGAGGCAGCTATGAGCTAAGGAACTCCAGAGCACAAAGCCCCCACCCCCGCCCCCATCCCCAGCTATGAGGCGGGAAGGAAGGATTCTGCCCGGAGCCTCAGAGGGAGCACTGCTCTGCTGACACCTTCCTCTCAGATTTCTGGCTGTCAGAACTATGAGACAATACATTTCTTTCCTTTTTTTTTTTGAGATGGAGTTTCGCTCTTGTTGCCCAGGCTGGAGTGCGAAGGCATGATCTCGGCTCACAGCAACCTCTGCCTCCTGGGTTCTAGTGATTCTTCTGCTTCAGCCTCCCTAGTAGCTGGGATTACAGGGGCCGCCACCAAGCTCAGCTAATATTTTGCATTTTTAGTAGAGATGGGGTTTCACTGTATTGGCCAGGCTGGTCTCAAACTCCTGACCTCAGGCGATCCACCCATCTCAGCCTCCCAAAGTGCTGGGATTACAGGCGTGAGCCACTGCACCCAGCTTCTTTCTTTCTTTTTAGACACTGGGTCTCACTCTGTTGCCCAGGCTGGGGTGCAGTGGAGCAGTCATAGGTCACTGCAGTCTCGACTTCCCAGGCCCAAACAATTCTCAGACCTCAGCCTCTGGAGTAGCTAGGACCATAGGCATGAGCCACCACACCCAGCTGATCTGTAAATTTTTTATAGAAAAAGGGTCTCCTTATGTTGCCCCAGTTGGTGAGAATACATTTCTATTGTTTAAACCACCCAGGTTGTGGTTATGGCAGCCCTAGAAACTAACACAGGGCATGGTGGCTCATGCCTGTAATCTCAGCACTTTAGGAGGCCAAGGCGGGCGAATTACTTAAGGTCAGGCGTTACAGAAAAGCCTGGCCAACATGAAGAAACCCGCCTCTACTAAAAATACAAAAACTAGCTGGGTGTGGTGTAATCTGGTTACTCCAGAGGCTGAGGCCTGAGACTCACTTGAATCTGGGAGGCAAAGGTTGCAGTGAGCTGAGATGACACCACTGCCTTCCAGCCTTGGCGACAGAAAAAAAAAAAAAAAAGTGAGCTAGATATTAAGGAAGAAAAAAACCTAAAAATAGAAAAAAGAGAGAGAAAAAGTAAAGTACACATGTGTCATTTGAAACTGAGATCTTAATGATGAAAAGAAGGCATATCATACGAAGATTTAGAGGGAAGAAAGTCAGGAAGAGAAAAAGCAATGGCTGGAAGGTACGCGCCCAGGGCGGTGACACAGAAGGGACTGCAAAGCTAGGCAGGGGCAGTTCTTGCAGGACTTGGCAGAGGAGGGGACAGAACTGGATTTAATCAGCTTGGAGGCGGTTGTGACCCTTGAGCGACAGAAACAGCTGTCAAGAACGTCACCCAGAACGTATGAGGGCAGGAAACTAGATGTATCAGCTGCAGCACATAATAATGACAACGTGAGATGACCACGCCCTCTGCGCTGCACCGCCCGGCCCCGACCTTGCTGGAGGGTCGATGTCACCTCCAGCCTTCTTGGGCGCTGGCCTGAGCTCAGGTCAGGCAATGACGCGGGGAGGGGGTGCTAAGCCTTCACGTCCCCCAAATCTCCTTTCATTCCCCAAATTTTAGACACCCCAAAACACACAATCTAAGTCAAACAAGCTCTGCTAATGCAACCTGCTGACAAGTCTCCCAGCTGTTCTTGGAAGAGAGAGGTTCTGGAGGCACAGAGGCACTTCCAAGGCGGCCGCAACAGACCCTGCAACACCTTGCAAGGCTGCAAGGTCCGGCCCGGCACGCCGCGCGCGGGGCGGGGCAGGGGAGGATGCGCATGCGCGGCCCCGCCTCCCAGGCGTGGGGCGGGGCCGTGACGTCAGGTGCGCGCGTGGCTCCGACTGCGCAGGAACAGCTGGTTCCTCCGAGGGCGGCCGGCGAGAGCGCGGGCGTGGGACGCTGGGGTGGCCGCCGAGCCGCGCTGCGGGAGCGGCCGACACAGCCGCTGGCGCCTTGCACCAACTCACCATGTCCGGGCAGCTGGAGCGTTGCGAGCGCGAATGGCACGAGCTGGAGGGAGAATTTCAAGAACTGCAGGTAGGGCCAGACCACCTGGTCCCGCAACTCTGCTGTGCGCGGTGCAGCGCCTTCCTCTGCCTGAGTCCCCGGCCCAGGCGGTGGGGACTGGCAGGGCCTAGGGAGTGCCCTGGCGAGGCCCTGGGGCGGACCGGCGGAGTGGACCAGCCCCCTCCCATCTCCAGGCGCTTGGGCTCTTCGTTCACATGGGGCGCCGGGTCGCAGCTCCCCCTTCCGCCGCCCTCTCACTGGCTCTCTGCTCCACGCACCCCCTTCGCTGCAGAAAGTTGGTTCGTGGCCTTTGAGGCAAGTTCCAGGCGTGTTCATCTTGGGAGGGGGGAGTTCAAGAGAACAGCCCAGCCCCCACCTCTGCAGGGTCTTCCCAAATCCCACCCCACCCCGCCCCGTCCCATCTGCTTTTGGTAGCTCAGCTCCCACCCATACTCTGGCGGGGTAGCCCTATCCTGCAGCTCTGTTTCGGGAGATGTACTTAGGAGCGTTTCACCTTGAACCTCTAGGCTATGCTTGGGGATTAGAGACCCCTATTTCCTGTCTTGGGTGCTCTGACGCGGCTGCAAGCTGAGTTTGGCGTGAAGACCATCTGTCAGTTCGGACAGCTGGGTTGCCTCATCCAGTGATAGGGGAAGCTCCCAGCCCTATCCTTCTGGCCCAGAGCCTGACACAGGGTGGGGTGAGGGCGGGTGTAAAGCGGGGGGGGGGGTCCCCTGAGACAACGGCATTGCCGTTGGGAGAGGGGGAGGTCCTGGCAGCAGTCGTTCCTGGTAAGAGGTTCAGAGAGGCCACAGCTACCTACGGTGTTGACTAGAGAGGCCTCAGGAATCCTTGGGGTTGACCAAGAGGGACTCAGGAACTATTTTGGAAGACAGGGATGTTTCCTCTCCAGCCACGGGATTGTTTTTGGAGGGTTGGCTCTGCCTGAAATTGCATTGCACACCCTCACCCCAGTCCTTTCATTTGGAGCAGTGGCATTGTCCCTGTCCATGTAGCCCTTGTCTGCAGCTCCGTTGGCCTACAGTGTGCAGAGGAGGGGAGAGGAGGTTGCCAAGGGAATCTCTGATGGGTCTTTCTAGACACGAGGTTGGAAATTCTGACCTATAGACAGAGGGGTGCTGGAGAGTCCGGGCAGGAACGATGGTGCAGTTTCAGGCATGAACAGAGGGGAAGGGACCTAGACCCATCTTGGCCTGTCCAGCATGTGTAGGTTGATGCCTTCTCCTCTAGGGCCTGGGTCCCATCCAGTTCCCAGAGGACCCTTTTGGCTCCAAGACTTAGCTACTCCTTGTTTTATTTTTTGACGGAGTCTTGATCTGTCACCCAGGCTGGCGTGCTGTGGCACAATCTTGGCTCACTGCAACCTCTGCCTCCGAGGCTCAAGCAATTCTACTGCCTTAGCCTCCCAAGTAGCTGGGAACTACAGGCGCATGCTACCACGCCAGGCTAATTTTTTGTATTTTTAGTAGAGACAGGGTTTCACTGTGTTAGGGTGGTCTTGATCTCCTGACCTCAGATCCACCTGCCTTGACCTCCCAAAGTACTGGGATTACAGGCATGAGCCATTGCACCCGTTCCCCCCCCCCCCCCGCCCTTTTTTTTAAGGGGCAGAGTCTTGCTCTATTGCTAGGCTGGAATACAGTATCTTGATTTCAGCTCACTGCAGCCTCTGCTCCAGGTTCAAGTGATTCCCCTGCCTCAGCCTCCTGAGTAGCTGGGACTACAGGTACACACCACCACACACAGCTAATTTTTTGTATTTTAATGAGATGGCTTTCATTCATTGTGTTGACCAGGATGGTCTTAATCTCCTGACTTGTGATCTTCTGGCCTCGGCCTCCCAAAGTGCTGGGATTACAGGCGTGAGCCACCGTGCCCAGCCTGTTTCTTTTTTCTTGAGCTGGAGTCTCACTGTCACCCAGGCTGGAGTGCAGTGGTGTGATCTTGGCTCACTGCAGCCTCTGCCTCCCCGGTTCAAGACCTGCCTTCGCCTCCCAAAGTGCTGGGATTACAAGCGTGAGCCACTGTGCCTGGCCCTCAGCCACTTCTTCTTCTTCTTCTTTTTTAAAATACTTTAAAGCCGATTCTGTAAAAACCACTTCGTAATGCTTTGCCCTACTGGGCTCTGAGGTCATGGTCAGCTGTGGAGCCACAGAGTGGGTATTAGGGTTGGGAATGGGAGAAGAGAAGAGGTTTGCTTTTCTGTGTGAAGTTTATGTTGTTCATAATTCCTGTCCCTTGCTCTGCCTTAGACTAGGTGGAGGAGGGGGAAGAGAATACTTCAGAGCAAGGTCGGGTGCGAATGGCTCATGCCTGTAATCCTTGTGCTTTGGGAGGTGGAGGCAGGCGGATCACAAGGTCAGGCGTTAGAGACCAGCTTGGCCAACATAGTGAAACCCCTTTACTAAAAATACAAAATTAGCTGGGTGTGGTGGCATGCACCTGTAATCCCAGCTACTTGGGTGGCTGAGGCAGAAGGATTGCTTGAACTTGGGAGGCAGAGGTGTCTGTGAGCCAAGACCACACGATTGCACTCCAGCCTGGACAACAGAGTGAGACTTCATCCCCAACCCCGCCCCCCAAAAAAAAAACTACAACAACACTTCAGAGCTATGCAGTTAATGCAATTAACAGCAATTAGATAGCAAGTCTTGGCAGGCAGAGGTTGCAAAGGAGTTGTCTGATTCTTTTTACTTGGTCCCCAAGATGCTCAGGTGTGTTAGGGACAAAGGGATTGGGAATCAGTTCTAGATTTTGTCCCCTGGTGCACCACAGGTGTTGTAGAAGACGGTCAGAGTGAGTGGAAACTGAGGGCTCCTGCTCAGTTCATGATGGGGGAACTGGAAGGGATTGCATCCTACTTGGGGAAGAGGGACCCTGCTGGCTCTGGGCTTTGGTGGTCAGCTGTTGGGGCAGGGGCCAGTCAGGGATGGCTCCCGATGTCAAGGTCATAGACTGGAGTAGAAACTACTGTCTACATCATCAGTTCACAAATGAGGAAATTGAAGCTTGGACGTGCTAATTGGCTAGATGGGGGGTCACACAGCTAGTTAGTGGTAAAGCTGGGGCTAGAATTCAGTTCTCTAAATGTTGGGAGACCCGTCTCTGCCTTCCCGCCCTTTCCTTCATATTAAATGTGAGAGCTCTGAACTCTCAAGATTCTGTATATAAGTAGGATGTCCATTGTATATGTACTTGGCAGTTTTGGATACGAGGTATTTGTTAGGAGCCCATCTTGGTGGTTCATACCTGTAATCCCCGAACTTTGGGATGACAGGTTGGGAGGATCACTCCCAGCAGGATTGCCCAGCAGTTCGAGACCACCCTAGGCATATAGGGAAACCCCTATTACTACAAATAATGCAAAAAGTAGCTGGGTGGGGGTCAGACGCAGTGGCTCACGCCTGTCATCACAGCACTTTGAGATGACAAATTGGGAGGATTGCTCCCAGGAGGATTGCCCAGCAGTTTGAGACCAGCCTGGGCAATATAGGGAAACCCCTGTCTCTACAGATAATAAAAGAATTAGCTGGGTGTGGTAGTGCATGCTTGTAGTCCCAGCTACTAGGGAGGCTGGAGTAGGAGGGCTGCCTGAGCCCCAGGAGTCAAGGCTGCAGTGAGCCATGATTGCACCACTGTACTCTAGCCTGGGTGACAGAGCCAAACCCTGTCTCAAAAAAAAAAAAGATTTGTTGAGGCACAAGCAGGTAGCAGCAGGTAGGTAGATGGGCACAGTTAACTGGAAAGCTTAACAATAGGAAGGATTTTTTTTTTCTACCAGAAAATCTTGGTCTATTTTAATTTTCCTACATCTTCCTTAGAATCCAGGTGGAGGGTTCTGTGTTTGTATCACCTTGATTCTGGGGTAATGCGTAATGTCTATGCTTTACCTCTTTTTTCCTTTTTTTTTTTTGTGTGTGTGCGTGTATGTCTGTGTGAGACAGTCTCACTCTGTTGCCCAGGCTCGAGTGCAGTGGTGTGATCTCAGCTCACTGCAGCTTCTACCTCCTGAGTTCAAGAGATTCTCCTGCCTCAGCCTCCTGAGTAGCTGGGATTACAGGTGTCCGCCACTGTGCCTGGCTAATTTTTCTTTTTTCTTTTTTTTTTTTGAGATGGAGTTTCGCTCTTGTTACCCAGGCTGGAGTGCAATGGCGCAATCTCGGCTCACCGCAACCTCTGCCTCCTGGGTTCAGGCAGTTCTCCTGCCTCAGCCTCCTGAGTAGCTGGGATTACAAACACGCACCACCATGCCCAGCTAATTTTTTGTATTTTTAGTAGGGACGAGGTTTCACCATGTTGACCAGGATGGTCTCGATCTCTTGACCTCGTGATCCACCCGCCTTGGCCTCCCAAAGTGCTGGGATTACAGGCGTGAGCCACCACGCCCGGCCTAATTTTTCTATTTTTAGTAGAGACAGGGTTTCACTATCTTGGCCAGGGTGGTCTCAAACTCCTGACCTCATGATTCACCCACTTCAGGCTTCCAGAGTGTTGGGATTACAGGCATGAGCCATCATGCCCGGCTTCCCTTTTTTAAGTGAAGGAAAGAAAGAACAAACCTAATTCTCAGACCCCAGAGGATTTGAAAGGTCTTTGGAATTTCCCCCCTCCCTAACACAAGAAAACCCAACATAATCTCTGGGACTCTCTAGAGGAAAGGATCAGTTTTCTTTGGACGGTGATTTACATGTGTCAGGGCCTTCCTGAACCCTGGGGCACAGTTGAATCTCCACAAGGACTTAGTTTTTGGGTGATTGGGGTTTCAGCCATGCTGGTGAGTTGAGTGCTTTTCTGAGACCAGCAGTGTGCGTCTGGTCTTCTGGCCTGTGGTGTGACCGCAGAAGGTCACTTACAGACACTAGGGCAAGTAATTTAATGAGCATTTCCTGCCTTGGATCACTGGAAACCTGACCTTGTCCCTCCCAGCCAAGGAAGGAGGTGGCCCTAAGCAGCTCTTCCCTAGGCCTGACCTCACAGTGATGCAAGGGCCTTGAAGGCCATCGTAAAGATTTTAGCTTTTACTGTCAATGATGTGTGCATCCATCTGGCTGCTGTGTATAGAAAAGACATCAGGGATACAGGCTCAAAGCAAGAAGATCAGCATTATTTCATTAATAACCCTATGAAATAGATCCTGGAATCTTCATTTTACAGAGGTTAAGTAAATTACCCAAGGTCACATGGCTTATCAGTGCTGGAGTCAGGATTCGATCCCAGGCTGTTGAACACCAGTGTCTGTGCTCTTAACCACTGCCCAAGGCTGATCTGTACCCTGGGTACTCCTATTAGCTTTTGTTTCTCTTCCATCTTGGCTTGGCTTGTGGGTGTCTTTTTTTTTTTTTCTGAAACAGTGAGACAGAGACTCCTCTGTTGCCCAGGCTGGAGTGCAGTGGTGCAATCTTGGCTCATCACAACCCCTGCCTCCCTGGTTCAAGCAATTCTGCCTCAGCCTCCTGAGCAGCTGGGACTGCAGGCACGTGCCACCATGCTTGGCTAATTTTTGTATTTTTAGTAGAGATGAGGTTTCAATATGCTGGCCAGGCTGGTCTCGAACTCCTGACCTCGTGATCTGCCCGACTCGGCCTCCCAAAGCGCTGTGATTACAGGCATGAGCCACCACATCTGGCTGTGTGTCTTTCTTTAGTAGCTGATTGTGTAGAAAAAAACAGTACAGAGGGAGTCAGTATTCTTGAGTTCAAGTCCTAGCTCTGCCATTGTCTAGTATCTGAATTTGGCGAGCCAACTCTTTCGGCTCGAGTTTATCTACAAAACAAAGGCTGACAATAATAATAATCATAACAATAACAGTAGTAGTTAACTGTGTGAAACATAGATTATCCCATTTATTAAATGACAACACAGGGTTGGGCGCAGTGGCTCATCCTTGTAATCCCAGCCCTTTGGGAGGCCAAGGCAGGCAGAACACTTTGAGCTTAGGTGTTCAAGACCAGTCTGGGCAACATGGTGAACTCCGGTCACCACAAAAAAAATATGCAAATTAGCTGGGCATTGGTGGCTGGCTCCTGTGATCCCAGCTACTTGGGGGGCTGAGGCTGGAGAATCACTTAAGCCCAGGAGGAAGGGGTTGCAATGAGCCAAGATCTTGCCACTGTACTTTAGCCTGGGAGATGGAGAGAGATTCTGTCTCAAAAATGAATGAATGAATGACAATCCTGTTTTTTAGATGAGGAGGTAAAGCTAAGAGATGTTAAGTAACTTGAAAGTTGTGGAGCCAGAATTTTAACCTACGCCTGCTGTATAACTCAGGTACTTTTTGGGTTCTAACACAGTAGGCTCCAAAAGTATCCTAAGGCACTTAGCTCTATAAGAAAACTTTTGAACTTGCTGGGTCCCTTTTCATTTGTATAGTGCTTTCACACAGTGCATTATCAGGATTCTTAGTTACAAATGAAAAAACCCAGTCTGACTGGTTTTAGGCCAAAAGGGGGTTTATTGAGTCAAATAGTGGCAAATGGCTTCAGGCAAGGCTGGATCCAAGAGCTCAGCTGATGTCTGTGTATGGATGTCTCTCTCTTTCTCCTCTGCATCATTCTCAGGTAGTCCCTGCCATATGGCAAAGATGACATCTCAGCTAACATCTACCAGCTTAGCAGCTCTGGCAGAAACAGAGCATCCTTTCCCCCTGCAGTTTCAGCAAGAGTCTCAGGGCTGACTCTCATTGGCCCAGCTTGGGTCATGTGACTATCCCTTAACCAGTCACTGTGGTACTGATTATCCAGGTCTTGGTCACATGTCTGCTCCTGAAGCCTACAAGTGGGATCAGTGCCACCACACTACATGAAATTAGTTGGGGAGGGATGGTCCCATGAGGGAAAATCAAAATGTCGGTAGTTAAAAACAAAACAAAACAGGCTGGGCACAGTGGCTCCGCCTGTAATTCCAACACTCTGGAAGGCCAAGGCAGGCAGATCTCGAGGTCAGGAGTTCGAGACCATCCTGGCCAACATAGTGAAACCCAGTCTCTACCAAAAAAACTACAAAAAATTAGCTGGGCATGGTGGTGGGTGCCTGTAATCCCAGCTACTTGGGAGGCTGAGGCAGGAGAATCGCTTGAACCCGGGAGGTAGAGGTTGCAGTGAGCGGAGATCACACCACTACACTCCAGCCCGCACAACGGTGCAAGACTCTGTCTCAAAATAAAAATTAAAACAAAACACAGAGAGGAATGCTGGACAGGCATCTTTTAGGGAGGTAATTAGAAATTGTTGGCTGGGTACAGTGGCTTATACCTGTGATCCCAGCACTTTTGGAGGCTGAGGCAGGTAGATCGCTTGAACCCAGGAGTTTGAGACCAGCTTGGGCAATGTGGTGACACCCTGACTCTACAAAAAACACAAAAATTAGACAGGCATGGTGGCGTTGCTTGGGAGGCTGAAGCAGGAGGATTACCTAGGTTCAGGAAGTGGAGGTTGCAGTGAGCTGAGATTGTGGCACTGCACTCCAGCCTGAGTGACAGAGTGAGACCCTATCTCATAAAAATTTTTTTCTTTCAAGGGAAACGGTGCATCTGTTGGACACTGCTTAAACTGCCAACGGGTGTAGGTTAAGTGGGTGGTTCACAGTTGCATGTTAGGCCACATTGCATTCTTTTTGTTTTTGAGATGGAGTTTCGCTCTTATTGCCCAGGCTGGCATGCAGTCAGCCTTTGTTTTGTAGATAAACTCAAGTCGAAAGAGGTGGCTCGCCAAATTCAGATACAACTGGGCTCACTGCAACCTCTGCCTCCTGGGTTCAAGCAGTTGTCCTGCCTCAGCCTCCCAAGTAGCTGGGACTAGAGGCGCATGCCACCACGCCTGGCTAATTTTTGTATTTTTAGTAGCGACAGGGTTTCACCATGTTGGCCAAGCTGGTTTTGAACTCCTGACCTCAGGTGATCTGCCCGCCTCAGCCTCCCAAAGTGCTGGGATTACAGGCGTAAGCCACCGTGCCCGGCCAACACTACATTCTTGATGATGTCATATCTTTGTGACAGTGCCTACCTGGCTGCACGCATCTCATCTCCCAGCTCTTTCACAGTTGGTGAAACTGGCACAGAGGGATTACATAACTCAGCTAATAAGTGGCAGGCTCTGGATCTGAACTCAGGCAACCTGACTGCAGCATCCAATCACTTAAGCATTGTGTTATCCTGCTGCCCAAATGCCTGCCTCCCACACACAGACCCCACTTACCGCTCCTGTAACATACCGTTCATCGATTCCGACGCATGACTCAGAATCTACCCTGGCACAGGACGCGTACACATTAGGTGAAGTCATCCTTCGTAGTGTTTCTATGGTGATGAGTCCTGGTTAAGTATAGTCAGTGTCTGAAAGTCTATTTGAAGTTGATTTCTTATAGCTCTATAAAAGTAATCTCTTGTCCGGGCACGGTGGCTCATGCCTGTAATCCTGGCACCTTGGGAGGGCAAGATAGGCAGGTCATTTGAGCTCAGGAGTTTGAGACCAGCCTGGGCAACATGGTAAAACTCCTGTCTCTACAAAAAAATACAAAAATTAGCCAGGCATCATGGCACAGGCCTGTAGTTTCAGCTACTCGGGTGGCTGAGAGAGGAGGATCGTTTGAGCCCAGGGAGGTGAAGGCTGTGGTAAGCAGCCGTGATTGTGTCACTGCACTCCAGATGGGTGACAGAGTAAGACCCAGTCTTAAAAAAAGTAATCTCCTGAAAATCCCCCACCAGCAAGAGGCACAGCTCTAAGGCACCACACCTAAGTGCCGGCATGGCCCTGTGGCAGTCTGCAGGACCGCCCAGCAACTGCCAATGCTCTGGGCCAGAACCCCATCTGTAAATGCCATGAGATTCCTCTGGCAATTCCTGCAGCAAATGTTGAGTCTCCAGTTCTGGATCATCTGACAGTGAAGCTGTGTTAAGAAGGTGTCACCAGATGTTTCACAGCTGTGTTGGGAACTAGAGTCATTAACCTCATCTTCCCACTGGGGCAGAGCATGGGCCTCAGAGGACAGCAGAGGTGGCAGAGATCCCTGAATCTTCCAAAGGAAACTTGCTTGTTTGTGTCTTCTACATGCGGAGGATGGTAATTAGACAAGTAGGAAAGACACTCTGGGCATGCCAGCTCACAGAGCTCATGTTAGCACTTCTCCTTGTTGTTTTATAAAAGAGGGTCTCGCCGGGCGCGGTGGCTCAAGCCTGTAATCTCAGCACTTTGGGAGGCCGAGGCGGGTGGATCACGAGGTCAAGAGATCGAGACCATCCTCGTCAACATGGTGAAACCCCGTCTCTACTAAAAATACAAAAAAATTAGCTGGGCATGGTGGCGCATGCCTGTAATCCCAGCTACTCAGGAGGCTGAGGCAGGAGAATTGTCTGAACCCAGGAGGCGGAGGTTGCGGTGAGCCGAGATTGCACCATTGCACTCCAGCCGGGTAAGAAGAGCGAAACTCCGTGTCAAAAAAAAAAAAAAAGAGGGTCTCACTTTGTTGCCCAGGTTGGAGTGCAGTAGTCCGGTCATGGCTCACTGCAGCTTCAACTTCCTGGGCTCAAGCGATCCTTCCTCTTCAGCCTACTGTGTAGCTGCGACTGCAGGCACACACCACCATACTTAGCTAATTTTTTAATTTTTTATAGAGATGGGGTTTCATCATGTTACCTATGCTGGTCTTGAACTTTGGACCTCAAACATTACTCCCATTCAGCCTCCCAAAGTGCTGAGACTCTGAGACTATAGGCATGAGTGCCCAGCCCTCCTGTTTTTTTAATGGAGTCCATTCTATATATATATATTTTTTTCAGATGGAGTCTCGCTCTGTCACTCAGGCTGGAGTGCAGTGGTGTGATCTCGGCTCACTCCAACCTCTGCCTCCCCGGTTCAAGCGATTCTCCTGCCTCAGCCTCCTAAGTAGCTTGGATTAAAGGTGCATGCCACTATGCCCAGCTAATTTTTATATTTTTAATAGAGACGGGGTTTTACCACATTGGTCAGGCTGGTCTCGAACTCCTGACCTCATGATCTGCCTCCCAAAGTGCTGGGATTTCAGGTGTGAGCCACTGTGCCTGGCCTCCATTCTACATTTTTATAAGTAATACATATTCACACAGTTAAAAATTCACATAGCAGCCAGGCACAGTAGTTTTTATAAAACAACTAAAACTTGGCAGCCTGAATGTCTGTGGGAATGGATCATTACGCTGGGTGTCCAGAGAGGGGTGAATCAGGAGAATGAGTAAGCTGAGCTACCTGTGTCAGCATCCAGCAGAAAGGTGCAGAGGGTTATGTGCAGTGTGGCACTTGTGATAAAGGCAAAAACATTTAAAACAACAGTGTATTGCTTGATGATACATTGTGTGTAGTCCAGTTATAAAGACTTGCAAAGGAGTGACAGAGACCAAAGTTGGTACTATTGTGGAAATTCAGGCAGGGCCCAAGCAGGAAGTCCATGGCTGTCTCGAAGAGGTCTCACTGAAAATAAGGGTCTGTTTACAATGGTGTGGGTGGTTTTGTAAATTTACTATTTTTTTTCCCCAGGCCAGGTGGCCCAGTTTTTTTTTTTTTTAAGGCTGGGGCGCTAACTCCAACACTCAGGCTGAAGTGCAGTGGTGGGATCATAACTCACTGTACACTTGAACCCCTGGGCTCAAGCTATCCTCCCACCTCAGCCTCCTGAGTATCTGGGACTACAGGCATGTGCCACTTCACTCAGCTAATTTTTAAATATTTTGCAGAGACAGGGTTTTGCTGTGTTGCCCAGGCTCGGGTATGGGCTGGCCACAGCAGGGAGCTGTTACTAGTCCTCATCCTAAAAAAGGAATCATCAGAGCTTGGCACAAAGTTGTACTGGGGGGCAGGAGCTCGAGTCAGGAGGTACAGTAGATGAAGGGGGTGGCAAAACAGGGAGGAGACAGGAGGAACCTGGCCTCTCTCTCCTCCCACCCTTCAGAATTCTGGTGACTGCCATTGGCCAAACCTAACTAGAGGGCAGTTCCTAGGGATCAGCCTCTCAGGGCACAGAGGAAACCAGGACTGATCTGGGGTGGGTGTGGGTTGAGGAAATGACCAGCATAGCAGTTCACCTCTTTGGCAGGGGAAGAGGATGGGAATACCATGTAGGAGGATCCATGAGGCCATTCAACTCTGAGTGCACTAGTCTTTCTTTTCTTTTTCTTTTTCTTTTTTTTTTTTTGAGACAAGGTCTCACTCTGACACTAGGAGTAGAGCGAAGTGGTGTGATCGTGGCTCACGGCAGCCTTCACCTCCTGGCCCCAAGTGATCTTCCTGTCTCATTCTCCCAAGTAGCTGTGACTACAGGCACATATCACCATTCCAGCTATAATTAAATTTTTTTTTTCCTATTCGTAGAGACGGGATCTCGCTATGTTGTCCAGCTTGGTCTAAAGTGATCTTTCTTTCTTTCTTTTTTTTTTTTCTTTCCCCTAGACAGAGTCTTGCTCTGTCACGCAGGGTGGAGTGCAGTGGCATGATCTCGGCTCACTGCAACCTCCACTTTCCAGGTTCAAGCGATTCTCATGCCTCAGCCTCTGTCTTCAAAGTAGCTGAGACTACAGGCGCCTGCTGCTACGTCCAGCTAATTCTTGTATTTACAGTAGAGACATGGTTTCACCATGCTGGCCAGGCTGGAGTCGAACTCCTGACCTCAGGTGATCCGCCTGCCTTGATCTCCCCAAGTGTTGGGATCACAGGCATGGGTTGAACCTGGGAGGTAATGGGTTGAACCTGGGAGGCGAAGGTTGCGGTGAGCCACCATCATGCCACTGCACTCCAGTCTGGGCAACAAGTGAGACTCTGTCTCAGAAAACAAACAACAAACAAAAACCTCTAGAGACAGAAAGCTGGTTAAAGGTTGCTGTGGGTTGGGAAGAAGGGGGAATGGAGAGTGACTGTAAAGAGATAGCAGGGATCTGACTGGGTGATAGAAGGTTCTAACACGAGATGTGGTGATGGTTGTACAACCTGGTAAATGTATAAAAATCACTGAATTCTTAAAATGGGTGAATTTTATGATATGTAAATTATATATCAATGAAGTTGTTAAAAATAATGCTTCAGGTTAGGCGCATTAGCTCATGCCTGTAATCCCAGCACTTTGGGAGGCTGAGGCAGGTGGATCACCTGAGGTCAGGAGTTTGAGACCAACCTGGCCAACATGGTGAAACCCCGTCTCTACTAAAAAAATACAAAAATTTGGCTGGGTGTGGTGGCTCATGCCTGTAATCCAAGCACTTTGGAGGCCAAGGCGGGTGGATCACCTGAGGTCGGGAGTTCAAGACCAGCCTGACCAACATGGTGAAAC
The DNA here is from genome assembly GCF_049354715.1 of Callithrix jacchus. Lineage (NCBI taxonomy): Eukaryota > Metazoa > Chordata > Mammalia > Primates > Cebidae > Callithrix > Callithrix jacchus. The sequence continues at coordinate 124,937,458 of NC_133510.1, forward strand.
CCTGTCTTCAAAAAAAAAAATTAAACAAAAACAAAAAAATTAGCCAAGTGTGTTGGTGCATGCCTGTAAGCCCAGCTACTTGGGAGGCTGAGCGAAGGAGAATCGCTTGAATCCTGGGAGGTGGAGGTTGCAGTGAGCTGAGATCATGCTATTGCACTCCAGCCTGGGTGACAGAATGAGACTCCATCTCCAAAAAAATAAAATAAATAAAATAATGTTGGGGAAGATGGCGGTTGCATGCATGGCTGCTGTGGTGGCCTGGGTACCTTGTCGGAGCTGGGGCTGGGCAGCTGTCCCCTTTGGTCCCTACTGTGGCTTCAACACGCTGCTTGCACTGATGCCTCAGCGGGCGCCATGGTGGCTCCCAGGTTTGATTACTCAGGAATTGGAAGTTCAGATGGTGACCTTGAGGAAAGCACGGTGGGGAAATGGAGGAAAGATGTTCTTTCTGTAATTGATGCCTTAGCTGAAGGGCCACAGGTTCTTGTTGGATCTAGCCTTCGGGGGTGGTTTATTCTTCATGCTGCAATTGCACGACCAGAAAAGGTCATGGCTCTTATTGGTGTAGCTATAGCTGCAGATGGCTTAGTGACACGGTTTAATCAGCTTCCTGTTGAGGTAAAAAAGGAAGTGGAGATGAAAGGCACACGTGTGGAGCATGCCTTCAAAATGCCATGAAGAAGGAGTTTATCACTTTCAGTACAGTTTCATTAAAGAAGCTGAACACCACTGCTTGTTACATAGCCCAGTTCCTGTGAACTGCCCTGTAAGATTGCTCCATGGCACGAAGGATGATGTACCTTGGCATACATCAATGCGGGTTGCCGACCGAGTACTCAGCACAGATGTGGATGTCACCCTTCGAAAACATAGTGATCACTGAGTAAGGAAAAAGCAGACACTCAGCTTCTTGTTTACACTATTGATGATTTAATTGATAAGCTTTCAATGGTAGTTAACTAGTATCACATGTTTAGTTGGTATGTTATGTATCCAGAAGATTGGAAGAGGGATAGCAAATGAAAGATCCTGATACTCTTTTCTCTTACCTCTATTTTGCAAATATCAGATGAGTATTTATTTAATGATGTATTTGCACAAGTAATGCAAATTGTGAAGAAGGACCAGGTACTGTTTAGAAAAATTTCTCCTTCCTTTTGTCCTTGATTTTTTTTCATTAAAGTATTTCCTATTTTTTTATTCAAGAAAAGTTTACCTTTCTTATGTTTATGTTAGCTATGTCAGCTCTTTTTTTTTTTTTTTTTTTTTTTTATGAGACAGAGTTTTGCTCTTGTTACCCAGGCTGGAGTGCAATGGCGCGATCTCGGCTCACCGCAACCTCCACCTCCTGGGTTCAGGCAATTCTCCTGCCTCAGCCTCCTGAGTATCTGGGATTACAGGTGCACACCACCATGCCCAGCTAATTTTTTGTATTTTTAGTAGAGACGGGGTTTCACCATGTTGACCAGGATGGTCTCGATCTCTTCACCTCGTGATCCACCTGCCTCGGCCTCCCAAAGGGCTGGGATTACAGGTGTGAGCCACCGCGCCCGGCCCGATATGTCAGCTCTTAATTGCATCCCTTTCTAATTAGGATTATTAATAAAGCATTAATATTTTGTTTTTATTATAGATGGAAATTTGTAATTCTGATTTTAAAATGCAATTCACAAAATATAGGGAAATTTTTATTGAAGTAAATTTCAAATGATTGGAGAAATTTCAGAAGCATAATAAAGTTCACAATAAGAATGCTACTTTATATATAATACATAAAGTATTATATATATATAGGTTATATAAGCTGCACGTTTATATTCAAACTTAAAATTAAGGCTTTTTTGTAAAGACTCAAAAACTACAGTGACACAAGGAGCTATTTCTAAATTTTGGCTTATGTGGTGTATATTTAAATGGGGAATTTCATCTGAAACGATATAGCATTTTAATATTCTGATTGGTAAAACTAAAGAGGAAATTGATCTTTATATATTATTGCTTACTTGCGGAAACATTGATTATTTCATTAATACTGCCCTAAGTACAACTAGGCAAGTGATTGCCACCTAAATCAGAAGGTTTTCTAAAGTCAGTAAGAAAGTATGAAATGCAGGGCCAGGCGCGGTGGCTCACGCCTGTAATCCCAGCGCTTTGGAAGGCTGAGGCGGGTGGATCACGAGGTCAAGAGATCGAGACCATCCTGGTCAACATGGTGAAAACCCTTCTCTGCTAAAAGTACAAAAAAATTAGCTGGGCATGGTGGCGCGTGCCTGTAATCCCAGCTACTCAGGAGGCTGAGGCAGGAGAATTGCCTGAACCCAGAAGGCAGAGGTTGCGGTGAGCTGAGATTGCGCCATTGCACTCCAGCCTGGGTAACAAGAGCGAAACTCCATCTCAAAAAAAAAAAAAAAGAAAGAATGAAATGCAAGTATAAAGGTTTTTTTCCCCTAAATAACTAAAATGAGGTAGAGAGTGAATTTTGATATTACCGAGTTAATGTTTTTTATCTGTTAATTTTGGCTGGACTTTATTTAGCTTGATTAGGTTATTATCTGTCAAAGCTTTTATTAAGTTGACATGACTCACATATATACATGTATATAAAATGAGCATGTGTCCAAGACTTACCTCATTAATGAGGAACCCAGCAGATAGTAAAGCTGGTTCCAAGTACAATCCAAGAAACTGAGTATTTATTGGCATTAAAGAAAAATGTTGAGATAAAATTGCTGTGCAGAAAAAAGTGTTAATGAAGCAGACCTGATTACTTATCCTTAGAGACCCGATTTGCAAGGTTGGCCCTTGCTTGGCTTCTGGGAACTTGGAGTTCAGGGGGCTTCCACCATTCCCAGAACTGATCTGAGTACCTTACTATATCTAAACTGTAGAACAATATAGTTTCTGCTGAACACCTATTTTCCTTTTGGGAGTCTGGAAGTTTGGTATGTGCCAGGCAGAGACTGCCCTTTGTGACTAGCTCCCAGTGAAAACCCCTGGCACTCAGTCTCTAACAAGCTTTTCTGATTGACAGCGTTTCACAAGTGCTGTTACAACGAGTTGCTGGGAGAATTAAGCTCATCCTCTGTGATTCCACTGGCAGAGGATTCTTGGAAGCTTGCACTGTAGTTTCCCCTGACTTCACCCCATGTGTCTTTTTTCCTTTGCTGATTTTGTTTTGTATCTTTTCAGTGTAATAAATCATGGCAATGAGCAGAACTGTAAAAAAATTAAAAAATAAAAAATAAAATAATGCTTCAGGCTGGGCATGGTGGCTTACACCTGTAATCAGCACTTTGGGAGGCCAAGGTGGATGGATCAGCCTGGGCAACATGACAAAACCCCATCTCTACTACAAATATAAAAGTCAGTTTCATAACCTGGTCTCAAAATAAATAGATAGATGAAATAAATTAAAAAGTGCTTTAGTTTCTCAGTTTGGTGGAAAAACACCCAATGTGGGTGTTCAGAGCTATGCAGTTTTTGGGGTGCTGCTTAGTTCCTGGCTTGATGAAGGAATCATTCACTTAGCTTCCAAGTTCCTGGTTTTCACATCTTTAGGATGACATCCAGGGTCCATGGCTCATGCCTGTCATCCCAGCACTTTGGGAGTCCAATGCAAAAGGACTGCTTGAACCCAGAAGTCTGAGACCAGCCTGGGCAGCATAATGAGACCCCATCTCTGCAAAAAAATAAAAAATGAGCCAAGTGTGGTGGAGCGTGCCCATGGTTCCAGCTACTTGGGAGGCTGAGTGAGGCGGGAGGATCGTTTGAGCTGGGGAGGTTGAGGCTGTGGTGAGCGGTGACAGAGAGAGACCCTGTCTCAAAAAAAAAAAAAAAGAGTGCCCTGGTCAAGAGATTGGTAACAATGAGTCCAAGGTTCATAGCTTCTCTACTTAACTAAGTGTGGTTTACTTTGCCCAGAAGGAAAGTTCTGTTCTTTGCCATATTAATCTGGATTTGGACACTGACTTCTGAAATGGAGAGGCTTAGCCCCAATTGGCAAAGCCAAACAAAGCAGCACAGAGTGTTTGCTTGTGTGATCAGGAAGTCAGAGGCCTGCTACCTTGAGGTGTAAGCAGGTCCTTGGGCTCAAATCCAGTCACTAGGGCTCCCTTGCATCTACCTCTCTCCCTTGTTTTCCAAACTGGGTTCATTCTCAGGCTGGATCCTCCAGATAGTGGCAAGACAGCCCTAAGAGCTCTGGGTTCCTATCTTGCTACCTTCACAACTAGGGGGAAAAGAGTTTCTCTTTCTCAGCAGTTCTCATACAGGCTCTTCCATTGAGTGTTGCTGGTTCCAGATGCCCATCCCTGAATCACCTGCTGGGTCAGGAGACTGATGTTCTGACTGGCCAGGCCTGGGCCATGTGCTCTCTCCTGGAGCCTGTGGGCAGGCTTGACCCCGCTTCTAGCCACATTTCATGGACTGAGTGTGGCAGAGGGGTGGGTCCCTAAAGAAACTGTGGGGATGTTAACCAGAAAGGGAATGGCTGCCTGGCTGACAAAAACAACAGATGGCCTCCATCTGGCAAGTGGGTTCCATTTGAGGCCACAGGGCCTAGTGGCTTCCAGTGCCTCTGCTGGCTCATCCTGCTCCTAGAAAAAATACCTCAAAGCACAGGTCCAACTGAGGGCCTGCTGGAGACACCCTCATGTTCAAAGAATAGCCAGGAATTCCAAGGAAAGACTGGGATGGTATCTCCTCCGCCTGCCAGAAATGCCCCACGCACAGTGCATCAAGACAGCCGCTGTAGAAAACAGTGTGGTGGTTCCTCAAAAAATTCCACATAGAATTACCATATGATCCAGTAATTCCACTTCTGGGTATATACCTAAACTAACTGAAAGCAGGTGGATGTGCTGGCTCACACCTGTAATCCCAGCACTTGGGGAGGCTGAAGTGGAAGAATAGCTTCAGCCCAGGAGTTGGAGATCAGCCTGGGCAACATAGTGAGACCATCTCTATAGGAGTTTGAGGCTGTTGTGGCCATGGTTCTGCCACTGCACTGCAGCCTGGGTGACAGACAGAACCAATCTCTTAAGAAAAAAAAAAAGAAAAAAAAGGAAAGCAGGGTCTCAAAAAGATATTTGTACACCCATGTTCACAGCAGCGTTATTCACATTCGCCAAAAGATGTAACAAGTCCATCTTCCATTCATCAGTGGAGGCGTGGATAAATAAAATGTGGCCTGTCCATACAGTGGACTACTAGCCTTAAAAAGGAAGGAAATTCTGCTACATGCCACAATACGGATGAGCCTGGAGCACATTATGCTAAGTGATAAATAAGCCAGTCATTGAAGGACATATACTGGGCCAGGAACAGTGACTCACGCCTGTAATACCAGGCGGGCAGATCATGAGGTCAGGAGATTGAGACCATCCTCACCAACATCGTGAAACCCCATCTCTACTGAAAAACAAAAAACCAAAAAAATCCCACGAAAATTAGCTGGGCTTGGTAGCGTGTGCCTGTAGTTTTACCTACTTGGGAGGCTGAGGCAGGACAATTGCTTGAACCCAGGAGGTGGAGGTTGCAGTGAGCCGAGATCACGCCACTGCACTCCAGCCTGGCAACAGAGTGAAACTCCGTCTCAAAAAAAAAAAGACATATACTGTATGATTCAACTTATAGGCAGTACCTAGAGTAGTCAAATTCATAGGGACAGAAGACAGAATAGTGGTTGCCAGGGGCTGAGGTGAAGGTGAAATGGGGAATTATTTGATGGGTTCATGGTTTCTGTTTGGCGTGATGAAAAAGTTCTGGAAATGGATGGTGGGACAGTCACATATCGCATAATGACGTGTCTGTCAAAGATGGTGGTCCCATGAGATTATATATACAACAGTTGTCCCATGAGATTATGATACTGTATTTTTATTCTATCTTTTTTTATTTTTAGATACGTTTATTTTATTTTTTGAGACAGTCTTGCTCTGTTGCTCAGGCTGGAGTGCAATGGTGCAACCTAGGCTCACTGCAACCTCTGCCTCCCCAGTTTAAGCAATTCTCCTGCCTCAGCCTCCTGAGTAGCCGGGATTACAGGTGGGTGCCACTATGCCCACGTAATTTTTGTTGTATTTTTAGTAGAGAATGGGTTTTGCCATATTGGCCAGGGTGGCCTCAAAACTCTTGGCCTCAAGTGATCTGCCTTCAGCCTTGTTTAGATACATTTAGATACAGGAATACTTACCCCTGTGTTACAGTCTGCTACAGCAATAGGCTGCACCATCCAGATTTCTGGAAGGTACTCTGATGTCTGCACAGTGATGAAATCCCCTAGCATTTCTTAGAAGGATCCTGTTTGTTAAGCCACATGTGACTACTACAGTATGAATGTAATGCCACCGCGCTGTATACTTAAAATGGTTAAGATGGTAATGTTTTCTTGTTTTATTTTTTTGAAACAGAGTCCTGCTCTGTCGCCAAGCTGGAGCGCAGTGGCACAGTCTTGGCTCACTGCAACCTCCGCCTCCCAGGTTCAAGCGATTCTTCTGCCTCAGCCTCCCAAGTAGCTGGAACTACAGGCGTGTGCCAAATGTCCTGCTAATTTTTGCATTTTTAGTAGAGACAGGGTTTCACTATGTTGGCTAGGATCGTCTTGATCTCTTGACCTCATGATCCACCCACCTCGGCCTCCCAAAGTGCTGGGATTACAGGCGTGAGCCACTGTACCCGGCAAGGTGGTAATTTTTTTGTGTATTTTATCACAATTTAAAACATTTACAAATGGTTAAAAGTTATGTATATTTTACCACAATTAAAAAATGAAAGAGAGGCTGGGCATGGTGGTTCATGCCTGTACTCCCAGCACTTTGGGAAGCTGAGGTGGGTGGATCACCTGAGTTTAGGAGTTTGAGACCAGCCTGGCCAACATGGCGAAACACTGTCTCTTAAAAAAAAAAAAAAAAAAGCCGGGCATGGTGGCAGGCGCCTATAGTTCCAGCTACTCAGGAGTCTGAGGCAAGAGAATCATTTGAACCCAAAAGGCAGAGGTTTCAGTAAGCTAAGATTGGGCCACTGCACTCCAGCCTGGGCAACAGAGCAGGACTCCATCTCAGAAAGAAAGAGCAGTCTGGAAAAAAAGTAAGGATACAAGAAATGAATTGATGACCTTTCCCACTGCTTGTGAGGCTGGCACGAGGGTGGAATCCACGAAGCTGGGGCGTGGCGCGGAATGCCTTGGGGGTGGAGAATGTGCCACACTACAGTCCTTGTTTGCGGCTTCCCTCACCCCCTGTTGTCCTCTTCGTGGCTGGCAAATATTGAGCCTAGAGCTAAGGCTGGGGGTGGACTAGGTGTATGACCTCCAGTGATGGATCCCTTCCCGCCACCCCCCACCCCCGAAATGACTCTGGCCAGTGGCAGAGTGAGAGAATTGCAAGGGAGCAGGAATGACCCCGTATATTAGGGGACAAAATTGTGGGGAGGTACACAGATTAACCATCCTTACCCAGGCTGATGCCTTAGCGTTGAGCAGGAAACATCACCGTGGAACATTAGAAAAGTACCTGGAAAAAATGAAATGTTTATAGCATAGAGTGTTGCTCAGATGTGGACGGCTGTTAAATGCTGCGGGTGGGAGTCTAAATTGGTATTGCTACTTTGAAGGGCAGTTTGCCAAGACTTGTTAAATCTAATAACAAGCCTGTAACCTCTGACCTGCAATTTTACTTCTCTTCCCCAGAGAAATCTACTCTAGAGACATACTTGCCTGTGTGCCCAGAGAGGCTGAGCAAGGATACTGTTCAATGTTGCAATGTTCCTTATAGTCAGACACAGGAAGCAGGATAAATATCCAGCAATACGGGAAGGACTGAAGAAAAGAAACTGGAGTGTATCTGTAGCACAAAATACTTACAGCACTAAAGAGTACAGTGCATCTGTATTTTTTTGAGACAGAGTCTCACTCTGTTGCCCAGGCTGGAATACAGTGGTGCAACCTTGGCTCACTGCAGCCTTTGCCTTGGGTTCAAGCAATTCTTTTTTTTTTTTTTTTTTTTTGAGACAGTCTTGCTCTTTTGCCAGGCTGGAGTGCAGTAGCATGATCTCGATCTCTGGGATTCAAGCGATTCCCCTGCCTCAGCCTACTGAGTAGCTGGGGCTACAGGCGCACGCCACTGCACCTGGCTAATTTTTTGTATTTTAGTTGAAACAGTTTCACCATGGCCAGGATGATCTCGATCTCCTAACCTCATGATCCGCCTGCCTCAGCCTCCTAAAGTGTTGAGATTACTGGTGGGAGCCACCACGCCTGGCCTGGTTCAAGCGATTCTGATGCCTCAGCCTCCCAAGTAGCTGGGATTACAGGTGTGCAACACTACGCACAGCTGATTTTTGTATTTTTAGTAGAGACAGAGTTTCTCTGTGTTGGCCAGGCTGGTCTCAAACTCCTGAACTCAGGTGATCCGCCTGCATCAGCCTCCCAAAGTGCTGGGATTACAGGTGTGAGCCACTGCGCCTGGCCATATTACCAGATTTTAAACAAGAATCTCTACAAGTTTTACTATCTCAGGACTTTCACTCAGAGAAGAAAAAATACACAGTAACACCAAGCTTGCTGGGTGGGCAGTTAACCTTTTTTCCTAATGGAAACTTGTCTAGCCTTAGTAACATTTCTGGATGAAACGTCAGTTACTGTTGCACATTTTAAAGAGACTGGTCCAGCAGTGTTTCCTCTAATTTTAATTCCCGTTCTTCATTAAACCATTAGCAGGAGCATTGTTACATGGGTTGTCTGGAATGCCTTCATTTAATCCATCTGACTTCTCCTTTTGATCCTCGTCAGCATTAACCTCTTCAGCTGTCTGTGATCCGCGTGTATTCATTAACACGTCGTTCCTAGGGACTAGTACTCAGCAGCTCTGGTGCCTTCTTGCCAATGCCAGTTGTTTATTTCTCTCAGTTCTTTGTTGTTGCTCTTCTGTTAGGCTTCTACCTGACCCAGAAGCAAACATCTCACTTTCACATGAGTTTGTCAGAAAGGGATCAGTAGCAGTTACACCCTGTCCATTATTTCCTGCAACTTCATCATTATTGCTAACAAAATCTTCACGTAAAATAGGGAGAGCAAGTCGAATTCGTTTTGAACAGGTCTGAACTTCCTTATTTCCTGGGTATTCACTCTGTCAAGAAAATCCTCGTCAATCCGTGGTTTAGGGAAAGCCGTGTGCCCAGTGTTCCGTGAGTCTGATTAGAGTACTCAGGTCTTCAGCCTCATGACCTTTGCCTTTGGATTTTGCTTTATCAAATACATGCCTTCAGGCTGGAAGTCCCCTCTGAAGTTAATGGGAGTCAGCTTGAGTATATTTCTTTTAACTGTTCTCTTTGGAGGTACAGGAACAGGACCTCCAGTTCCTGACTCTTCATCAGGTTTGGTTCCTTCACCATCTTGTCTCTCTGGAGAGGCTCACACAGAAAGCAGGGGCCACAGTGCAGAACTCCACGTTCAGACTAAGTGTATTTCTTGCAAGACTGAGGAACTCCCTGTTTTTTTTTTAGACAGAGTCTTGCTTGTTGCCCAGGCTAGAATGCAGTGGCACGATCTCGGCTTACTGCAACCTCTGCCTCCTGGGTTCAAGTGATTCTCCTGCCTCAGTCTTCCGAGTAGCTGGGATTACAGGTGCCTGCCACTGCGCCTGGCTAATTTTTGTATTTTTAGTAGAGGAGGGGTTTCACCATGTTGGCTAAGTTGGTCTTGAACTGCCAACCTCAAGTGATCTGCCCATCTCACCCTCCCAAAGTGCTGGGATTACAGGCGTGAGCCACCGTGCTCAGCCCTCTTTTTCTTTTTCAGTCAGTCTCCCTCTCTCACCCAGGCTGAGTGCAGTGGCACAATCTCAGCTCACTGCAACCTCTGCCTCCCGGGTTCAAGCGATTCTCCTGCCTCAGCCTCCTGAGTAGCTGGGATTACAGGTGCCCACCCCCATGCCCAACTAATTTTTGTATTTTTAGTAGAGACAGGGTTTCATCATGTTGGCCAGGATGGTCTCAAACTCCTGACCTCAAGTGATCCGCCCACTTCTGCCTCCCAAAGTGCTGGGAGCCATCACGCCTGGCCTGGACTTTTTTTTATGTTCGTGTCTGGCACCTGTGCTGGACTGACGAGATTGATCTTAGCTGGGACTATCGACTGGAATGACTACACAGGACTTCTCTGTGTGGTTAAAGTTTCCATATAGAGTGGTTGTCTCAGGGTAGCTGGACTTTTTGTTCCAAGAGCAGCTAGTTCCATTTAGTTGCTCCAGGAACTAAGGTGGAAGCCACATGGCCTTCTGTGACTTTTTCTCAGAAGTTGTGTAGGGTCAATTCTGCTGTATTCTATTGTCAGACTAGTCACAAGCCTACCTAGATTTAAGGGGAGGGAACAGAGGCACTGCCTGTCTGTGTGAGAACAGGTGGCCATGTTTTAAAAGCATCACAGAGGGCTGCTTGCGGTGGCTCACACCTGTAAACCCAGAACTTTGGGAGGCCAAGGAGGGTGGATCACTTGAGGCCAGGAGTTCAAGACCAGCCTGGTCAACATGGTGAAACCCCATCGCTACTAAAAATACAAAAATTAGCTGGGCATGGTGGTGCGTGCCTGTAGTCCCAGCTACTCTGGAGGCTGAGGCACGAGAATTGTTTAACCTTGGAGCGGGAGGTTGCAGTGAGCTGAGATAGCGCCACTGTACTCCAGCCTGGGCAACACAGCAAGACTCCGTCTCAAAAAAAAAAAAGCAGGCCTCAGCCATAGCCGTAGTGTTTTAATTTTTAACAAGGATGATGTCTTCATGTTTTGCTTGTGAAATTAAATATTAATTCAAACAGACAAGGGCCTGGTGAGCATCTGGCAGCTCATTTTGCAGCCTTGGTCTTACCTCTCCATGGCGGGACCCAGCACCAAAGGCTACCAGGAGGGGCGCAGGCCCCTTATCTTGCAGCAGCCTCTCAGGCCAGGGGCCTTGCCTTCCCCCAGGCTGCATCATCTGGCAGGATCTCTCCACCTCTGTCCTTCTTGTCTGGTTTTGTTCCCAGCAGGTATTTGTTGGACATAAAGGGCTGTTCGGCACTGAAAAATTCAAAAGTGATTAGAACACAGCCTTTCTCCACACAGATAACTTATTAATTACCAATGGAAAGTTGGACACTATATAGTGCAGGAACTGGGTGGGCATCCTGGCTGCCTTTACCAAGCAAACTTAGCATCGTGGTCACAGTGTTCCTCCTGGCAGGAGCCACCAATAAGGGCACAACATCCTTTTAGTGGCATCCTGGTCCCCATGCATACCCCAAATCATGAGGAAACATTGGCAAACCCCCCACTGGGGGACATTCTTCCAGACAACCAGACTGAACTCTCTAAAAACTCAAGTCCGTCTGGGCGTGGTGGCTCACACCTGTGATCCCAGCACTTTGGGAGGCCAAGGCGGGCAGATCATTTGAGGTCAGGAGTTCCAGATCAGCCTGGCCAACATGGGGAAACCCTGTCTCCACTAAAAATACAAAAATTAGCTGGGCGTGGTGGTGGGCGCTCTGTAGTCCCAGCTACTCAGGAGGCTGATTACTTACAGGAGGAAAATTACTTGAATCCGGAAGGCAGAGGTTGCAGTGAGCTGAGATCATGCCACTGCACTCCAGCCTGGGCGACAAGAGTGAAACTCTGTCTCAAAACAAACAAACAAAAAACTCTTAAATGGCTGGGCGCGGTGGCTCACACCTATAATCCCAGCACTTTGGGAGGCCGAGGCGGGTGGATCACCAGGTCAAGAGATCAAGACTATCCTGGTCAACAAGGTGAAACCCCGTCTCTACTAAAAATACAAAAATTATCTGGGCATGGTGGCGCGCGCCTGTGGTCCCAGCTACTCGGGAGGCTGAGGCAGGAGAATTGCTTGAACCCAGGAGGCGGAGGTTGCGGTGAGCCGAGATCGCACCATTGCACTCCTGGGTAACAAGAGTGAAACTCTGTCTCAAAAAACAAACAAACAAACAAACAAAAAAAAACCTTAAATTAACGAAAGACAGAGATTGGGAGATTGTTCCAGTAAAGTAAAGAGACATGTACAGTACCAGAAGACATGAGACTGAATTAGATCCAGGATCTGGAGGAAAATTGCCATAAAAGAGACAGCAAATTTTGAATTTGGTTGGTATACGAGGCCATAGCATTGTATTATATAAAGGTTACATTTTCAAAATGGTTGACCCTTGAACAAGGTGGGGTTGGGGGTACCAATGCAGTCGAAAAGCCAAGTGTATAACTTTTATTTGAGGCAGGGGACAGAGTCTTGCTCTGTTGCCAGGCTGGAGTGCAGTGGCTCAGTCTCGGCTCACTACAACCTCCACCTCCTGGGCTCAAGCAGTCCTCCCAGCTCATCCTCCCAAGTAGTTAGGACTACACACCCAGCTAATTTTTGTATTTTTAGTAAAGATGGAGTTTCACCATGTTGGCCAGGCTGGTCTCAAACTCCTGGCCTCCACCACAGCCTCCCAAAGTGCTGGGATTACAGGTGTCAACTGCCCAGCCTGGCTAGAAACTTTTAACTCCCCAAAACGTCTGTCAGCCTAATGTTGATCAGAAGTCTCACTGGTAACAGAGACAGTTGATTAGCACACATTTTATATATGCATTATACATTGTATTCTTATAATAAAGCTAGAGAAAAGAAAATCATAAGGAAGAGAAAATATCTTTACTCTTCTTAAGTGGAAGTGGACCATTGTAAAGGTGTTCGTCCTTCGTGTCTTCACGTGGAGGAGGAGGAGAGGGAGGAAGAGGAAGAGGTGGGCTTGGTCTTGCTTGTGTGGCAGAGGTGGAAGAAAATCGTGTATAAGCAGACATGCAGTTGAAACTTGTTGTTTGAGGGTCCGTTGCATTTGATAATTGTACTGTGGATATTTGAGAGAATACTGCTGTTCTTACAAGATACACACTGCACTATTTAGGAGAAAAGAGGTGTGTTGCCTACAACTAACTCCCGAATGGTTTAGCACAGGAGTGGGCAAACCTTTCTGGTAAAAGGCCAAATAGTGAAATTGTTGGGCTTTATGGGCCATATGGTCTCAGTCACAACTACGGGTGGTGCTGTTAGAGTTCCAAGGCAGCCACAGGCAAAATACATAAATGGGTGGGCGTGGCTGTGTTCCAATAAAACTTTATTTATGGATACTGCAAGGCCAATTTCATATGATTTTCACACACTTCAAAAGATTCTCGTGATTTTTTTTTCAATTCTGCAAACCCATTTCTGTCTTACTGAGCATACAAAGTTAGGTGGCCAGACTTGGCCTACGGCTGTGGTTTACAAATGCCTGCCTGATAAAGAAAAAGAACACACAGCCAGGCACACACACGTGTGCACATGCGAGCACGCAGACACGGGGGTAAAGCAAATGCAGCATGACAGAACAGCTGGTGAAACTGAGTGAAGAGTAGAGGCGAGTTCTTTGTATTGTTTTTGTAATTTTGCAAGCTTGAAATTATTATTCATTTATTTATTTTTTGAGACAGAGTTTCACTGTGTTACCCAGGCTGGATGGAGTGCAGTGGTGCAATCTCAGCTCACTGCAACCTCCGCCTCCTGGGTTCAAGCGATTCTTCTGTCTCAGCCTCCTGAGTAGCTGAGATTATAGGCGTGAGCCACCACACCCATCTTGAAATTATTTTAAAATAAAAATATTAAGTAAAATAAAAGCATTGATTTTCCTTCCTGGGGGGCCCAGGAAGGAGAGAGGGAGACATCCTTTCATCTTCCTAGTGGGTGGGCCGAGGTGACTCAGCATTCTTGGATGTCGCTTCTAATTGTCATCTAGTCACTTGTCATTTTTATTGTCATCTTAGTCATTTCTTAGCCTTTGCCTCTTCCTTGTTTTCTGACTTAACTTCCATACCTAGGTGCCTTGCTTGGCAGGCAGGGGACTTTAGCCTCTGCTCACTGTTGGAGCATCTCCTTTTGCTCTCCCTCTGCTAAATCCATCTCTCCGCCTGTTAAAAAAGAGTTACTTTAAACATGTTTGTTGACTTATCGTTGCTTTGTTTTCAGTGTTTTTAATTTCTCCGCCATGTTCACCTTGTCTGTATCATCCCAGCTTTTTAGTACACTTGCTGCCAAAGTGAGCACTGGCTTATGGTTTTTAATGTTTTTTTGAGACGAGGGCTACCCATCTCAGGCTGGAATGCAGTGGCACAATCTTGGCTCGCTGCAACCTCCGCCTCTCAGGTTCAAGCAATTCTCCTGCCTCAGCCTCCCGTGTAGTTGGAACTACAGACACATGCCATCACACCTGGCTAATTTTTTGTATTTTTAGTAGAGATGGGGTTTCACCTTGTTAGCCAGGATAGTTCGATCTCCTGACCTCATGATCCGCTGACCTCATGATCCACCGACCTCGGCCTCCCAAAGTGCTGAGATTATAGGCGTGAGCCACTGTGCCCGGCCTTAATTTTTTAAATTAATTAATATTATTTATTAATTATTATTATTTAATTAATATTATTTTTTTGAGGCAGAGTTTTGCTCTTTTGCCCAGGCTAGAGTGAAGTAATGTGGTCTCAGCTCACCGCAACCTCTGCCCCCGAGTTCAAGTGATTCTCCTCCTCAGCCTTCTGAGTATCTGGGATTGCAGACGCCTGCCCCCACACCCGGGTAATTTTCACATTTTTGTTTTTTTGTTTTTGTTTTTGTGGAGGAGTCTCACTCTCACCCAGGCTGGAGTGCAATGGCATGGTCTCAGCTCACTGCAACCTTTGCCTCCCAGGTTCGAGCGATTCTCCTGCCTCAGCCTCCCAGGTAGATGGGACTATAGGCATGCACCACCACACCCGGCTAATTTTTGTATTGTTAGTAGAAACGGGGTTTCACTATGTTGGCCAGGCTGGTCTCGAACTCCTGACCTCGTGATCCATCCGCCTTGTCCTCCCAAAGTGCTGGGATTACAGGCATGAGTCACCGCACCCAGCTGTAATTTTTACGTTTTTATTAGAGATGGAGTTTTGCCATGTTGGCCAGGCTGGTCTCTAACTCCTGACCTCGGGTGTTCTACCTGCCTCGGTCTCCCAAAGTGCTGGAATTACAGGTGTGACCCACTGCGCCTGACCAGCTTACTGTTTTTAATGTCATGGTCTTCATCTCACATATTGGTTTCCCTAAATTTTTGGTGTTTGTCTTAGAACTCCAGAGATAAGGGGTTGTTTCCCTACCTGTAGTGTTACTTATTGGGAGGCGTGTGATGGTGGCAAAGTCAAGAAGTTCCTATGTTCTGTTCCCCCAGCACTGGGGCGAAGTCTTCTATATTTTTCCTAGCCTTGTGGCCCCAAATGGTTATTTCAAGAATGAGCTATTTGAGTTCATTGGCATGACTGCTTCTGGAGGGCAGAGGGCAGCTTTAAGGGAAGGGTGTGTGCTTTTCTTAGTTGACTTAGCAGCAACTCTCTTCATTGCCAGGATCAGAAACTCAACTCAAAGTGAACACTACGTGAAAAGTGATTTATTAATTTATATATCCTTGAATGTTGGATAGCATGACATTCAGCCTGGGCTAGACCCAACAGCTAAAATGTTGCTGTGAGAGAATTCTGTCTCTTATCATCTCTCAATTTTTTTTTTTTTTTTTAAAGACAGAGTCTTGTTCTGTCACCCAGGCTGGAGTGCTGGAGTGCAATGGCATGATCGGGGCTCACTCCAGCCTCTACCTCCTGAGTTCAAGCAGTTCTTCTGCCTCAGCCTCCTGAGTAGCTGGGACTACTGGCATGCGTCATCACACCCGGCTAATTTTTGTATATTTAGTAGAGACAGGGCTTCACTATGTTGGCCCAGCTTGTCTTGCACTCCTGAGCTCAAGTGATCCACCCTCTTTGGCCTCCCAAAGTGCCGGTATTACAGGCATGAGCCACTGTGCCTTACCCTCATCTGCCAATTCTGTTTTCCTGTTTGGCTTTATTCTTAGGCAGACCGTCCCCACTCAGAGCCTCAGGTATACCTTCTACCAGATTAACAAACCCAGGAGAAAAAGCACACCCCTAAATCAATGATTTTAGCCAAAGTCCCAGGGCTGGCTCTCATTGGCCCAGAGTGTGTCATGTGTTCACCTCTGAACCAGTCAGTTGCCAGAGGATTAGAGGATTGTGATTGGCTAGGCCTGGATCACATGACCACCCTCAGCATGAGAACCTTCAGCTTTTCTCAAGGACCAGAGGTGGCCCTTGAAGGCATTTTTGTTTGGTTGCTATTACCATCAGAAGAAATGGCACCTGAGTAGGAAAAAGAAGCAATTACTTAGCACACAAGTACTGTGCCATGCTGCCTTCCCCAGTTCCAGTCCCAGTTTTCTAAGCTACATCCTTCATGGTATCATTTTCACCGCTAGACTGTGATCTCTGCAGCTGGTTCTATGACCACAATCAAAGCATGTAAATAACCTGGGCAGGCATGTGGCTCATGCCTGTAATCCTAGCACTTTGGGAGACTGAGGTGGGTGAAATGCTTGAGGTCAGGAGTTCGAAACCGTGGTGGCCAATATGGTGAAACCCTGTCTCCACTAGAAATACAAAAATTAGCCAGGCATGATGGTGCACACCGGTAGTTCCAACTACTTGGGAAGCTGAGGCGGGAGAATCACCTAAACCCAGGAGGTGGAGGTTTCAGTGAGCTGAGATTGTGCCACTGCACTCCAGCCTGGGCAACAGAGCAAGACTCTTTCTCAAAAGAAAAAAGAAAAAGAAAATGACCTGCTCACATTCTCCCACACACCCTTCCCCGGGTCCCCTGTCCTTCAGGAAACACACAGGATCTACAAGCAGAAGCTGGAGGAGCTGGCTGCGCTGCAGACGTTGTGTAGCAGTTCCATCAGTAAGCAGAAGAAGCACCTCCAGGACTTGAAGCACACACTCCAGAGGTAGGCGCGGCTGCAGCCCGGGGGCCGCCCTGGTTCTGAGGGACAGAAGCCCAACTCAAAACAGTCTGAAGCAGGAAAGGAAATCTTAGTGGAAAAAGACAGGACCGAAATCTGCTTCCGGCATCACTGGATCCAGGGGCCAAAGGCTATTTTTAGGAATCTGTTTTTTTTTCCTCTGAATTCTGCCTTCCTCTGGATTGGTGTCACTCTCAGGGTGACTGTCCCTCCACCAGCAGTGCCAGGCTTATATTTTCCAGCCTTGCTTTCTGCCAGCTGTGCCACCCCGGCTGAAGGAGAGTTTCTCTCTCTCTTTTTTTTTTTTTGAAATGGAGTCTCTCGATTCTGTTGCCCAGGCTGGAGTGCAGTGGAATGATTTTGGCTCACTGCAACCTCTGTCTCCTGGGTTCAAGTGACTGTCCTGCCTCAGCCTTCTGAGTAGCTGGGATTACAGACATGAGCCACTGTGCCTGGCCGAGAGTTTCTCTTTCCCAGTGCTTCAGCAGACATTCTGCATCCAGTCCTCATTGGCTGGGGTTGGTTCAGTGTCCATTTGTGAAGTAGTCACTGAGACACTGCTTGGGCAGCATCATGTGTGCTCAATCTGTGGCCCTGGGAGGTGGAGGGACAGCCTCATGGGCAGTGGGAGAAGATGATTAGTTTCCCAGGTGAAAGTTGGGTGCTGTTATAGGAAGGTTACCTGCTGGACAAGTAAACAGGCAGTGTCCTTTCGTGGGTGTGGGGTGCCCTCCCCATCGGGGTCTCTGGTATAGCGGGCACTAAGTTGCCCGGTGGTGGAGATGTGCTGGAGCTTATAGCTTAGTTCGATTCCCAAGGCCTGGATCATGTCCATTTCCCAACAGTGGTCCCTAGGTCTGGAAGGCCGCTCCTGCCTGGTATATGAAGGGGCCCAGTGTATCCTGTGACCCCCCCCTTGTCAGCCAGGGAAACTGAGGCTCTGAGTGACTTGTCCCAGGTTGCTTAGCTGGGCCTCCATTTTAGAATCTGGGACTCCTGGTTAACTCTTTCCTTGTGGACAATTTTGGGGGAGGTCATGATTATAGCTCTCAGTGTGACTGGCCATTCTGGAAATGGAGGCCCACAACTGAGGGGTGGAGAGTGTGGATGGCCCCACACAAACACGTCGCCAGATGTGGCTTGGAAAAACATGTCTTGCAAATGGCAGGACTCAGAGTCCTGAGTCTTTTTTCAGTCTAGAGTTTTTCAGATTCTCAGTGATTGCTTCATAGATGGGCATATGCTAACCCAAGCACTATTGATGAGTCTGATGAGTATTTGTGGGGGGCTGTGGACTGCGGGATACTGAGTAGCATCCTTGGCCTCTGCCCACCGATGCCAGTAGCACTCCCACCCGAGTGTGACCACCAAGATGTCCTCCAGGCGTTGCTGGCTGTCCCCAGTTGAGAAGTGCTGGTTTAGAAGGTTTGTGAGTTAGGGTCTTAGACCAAGGACTCCTGCCATTCCGAGATGTGTCTGTTGATTTGTTTTCTAGTTTTGAGAGTTCCATGTTACCAAAGAAAAACAGTCAGACCTTGATTGGTCAACTGCTTATGGTTTCAGGGGCCTTTCTGTTTGTCTTCTTGGTAATCTGTAGGTTATTCCTTTATTTTTTATTTTTAAAAATTATTTCTATTTATTTATTTATCTGTTTTTGAGACAGAGTCTCACTTTGTCACCCAAGGTGGAGTGTGGAATGTAGTGGTGCAGTCTCGGCTTGCTGAAGCCTCTGCCTCCTGGATTCAAGCGATTCTCCTGCCTCAGCCTCCCAAGTAGCTAGGATTGTAGGTGCGCACCACCACGCCTGGCTAATTTCTGTACTTTTAGTAGAGATGAGGTTTTACCATGTTGGCCAGGCTGGTCTAAAACTCCTGACCTCAAGCAATCCTCCCACCTCAGCCTCGCAAGGTGCTGGGATTACAGGAGTGAGCCACCATGCCCGACCTTATTTTTTTTGAGATAGGGTCTTGCTCTGTCACCCAGGCTGGAGTGCAGTGGCACAATCATGGCTTACCACAGTCTTGATCTCCTGGGCTCAAGCCATCCTCCCACCTCAGTCTCATGAGTCCTAGGACTACAAGCATTTACCACCACACCTGCTTGAGACAGAGTTTCACTCTCTCACTGAGGCTGGAGTGCAGTGGCGCAGTCACCGCTGCCACTGCAATCTCCGCCTCCGAGATTCAAGTGATTCTCCTGCCTCAGCCTCCTAAGTAGCTGGGATTTCAGGGGCCCGCCTCCATACCCAGCTAATTTTTCTATTTTTAGTATAGATGGGGTTTTACCATGTTGGCCAGGCTGGTCTCAAACTCCTGACATCAGGTGATCCAACCACCTTGTCCTGGGATTACAGGTGTGAGCCACCACATCTGGCCCCTGGTTGTTTTCCTTTCTTCTTCGTTTTTTTTGTGAGACAGAGTTTCACTCTTGTTGCCCAGGCTGGCGTGCAATGGTGTGATCTCGGCTCACTGCAAGCTCCGCCTCCTTGGTTCAAGTGATTCTCCTGCCTCAACCTCCCTAGTAGCTGGGATTACAGGCATGTGTCACCACGCTTGGCTAATTTTGTATTTCTAGTAGATACGGGGTTTCTCCATGTTGGTCAGGTTGATCTCGAACTCCTGACCTCAAGTGATCCACCCGCCTTGGCCTCCCAAAGTGCTGGGGATACAGGTGTGAGCCACTGCACCCGGCCTGGTTGTTTTCTTTAAATAATTTTTTGTTGAGACGGGATCTTGCTGTGTTGGTCAGGCTGGTCTCAAACTTCTGGCCTCAAGTGATCCTCCTGCCCTGGCCTCCCAAAGTGCTGGAATCATAGGCGGTGTGTGCAGGAACTGTAACACCATGCTTGCTAATTATTTCTTTTCTAGTTCTTTTTATCATTTTTTTGAGACGAAGTCTCGCTTTGTCGCCATGCTGGAGTGCAGTGGCACAATTTTGGTTCACTGCAACCTCCACCTCCCAGGTTCAAGTGATACTCCTGCCTCAGCCTCCTGAATAGCTGGGAGTATAGGTGTGCCACCCCACACCAAGCTAATTTTAGTAGAGACAGGGTTTCACCATGTTGGCCAGGATGGTCTCGATCTCCTGACCTTGTGATCCATCTACCTCAGCCTCTCAGAGTGCTGGGATTACAGGCATGAACCACCGCACGCGGCCTTTGTTATTTCTTTAGAGCAGTAGAAGAAAGATAGTACTGTCAGTAATGATCTCTTGAGCTCATACTATCAAGTATTATTCTAGATGCTCTATGCTGTGCTTATTTAATCCTCACCAGGCTGTTGTCTGTGAGGTAGGCTTGAGGTTATCCCGGGTTTTCAGGTATGGAAAATGAAGCAGAGAGGTTTAAGGACTTTCCGAAGGTCATGAGACTACCTGGGAGGCAGCATCACCCCCAGCCCTGAGAGTCAGCATAGAGAACTGCGTTCACAAGAGGCACTTGGGTAGAAGCTTGGGGGCTGGGACCTGGGGACCCCATAGCCCTCCTCCTCTTGAGTGATGCCCCTTCCCCTGTGTCTGCATCTCTGACCACAGGTACAAACGCCATGCCAGTCGGGAGGAGGCGGAGCTTGTTCAGCAGATGGCCGCAAACATCAAGGAGCGGCAGAACGTCTTCTTCAACATGGAGGCCTACCTGCCCAAGAAGAACGGGTAGGAGCTGGCAGCCTCCGAGTCCTGCTGCAGTCTGTGCCCAGTTCTAGCCCAGCTGCTCCATATAACTCTCGCCTTCCTGCTAACACTCAGATTGAAGGGGAAGGAGGGACGAAGGGCAGGAGAGAGAAGAAGCCTTCAATATGTATTCCCCTACAAGTCCAGGAGGGGACCCCAGCCACAGCGTGTGACAGCAGCATTCCTGGGAGGGCTGTTGCAAGGAGCCAGCACCTGCCGCATGCCTGGTCCCGCCTGGGGTCAAGAGGGAAGGTTTTCTCTCCCAAGAGAACAGACACGCATTGAGAGCCTCCTGCCGCTCAGTGCTGTGCTAGAAACTCCCGTAATGCCACTGGATTTATCCTCAACAGCCTGTGCATCAGACTAAGGGATCCCCATTTTTTTTTTGTTTGAGATGGAGTCTCGCTCTGTCACCCAGGCTGAAGTGCAGTGGCACCATCTCGGCTCACAGCAACCTCCACCTCCCAGGTTCATGCAGTTCTCCTGCCTCAGCCTCCTGAGTAGCTGGGATTACAGGCGCCCACCACCATGCCCAGCTAAGTTTTGTATTTTTATTAGAGACGGGGTTTCACCATATTGGCCAGGCTGGTCTTAAACTCCTGACCATGTGATCTGCCTGCCTCAATCTCCCAAAGTGATGGGATTGCAGGCGTGAGCCACCACGCCCGGCAGGGATCCCCATTTTTACAAGATTCAGAGACATCAGGGAATGTTTGGCCATGCCAGGATGTGAACACCAGACCTTCTGACTCCAAAGCCCACGTTCTTTCCATCTTCCCCCTTCCGAGAAGTCCCTGTTCCCTCCTCAAGTGATGTCATTGCCACCTTGTTCTGGAGAGAGCTCCTTACAGCCTCATATCATCGTGACCTGACATAGGCAGCTGAGCACATCTCATCAGTTCACGGTGACCCTGTTTTCTGGATCAGTCAAGCACTGAGTCAGAGCCACCCACCAGGAGGAGGGGCTTTCTTTCAGGCCCACAGCTGGCAGGTGGGCGCTGGCTAGCCCTGTTACGTTTTAACCCATTGCTCCCAGCTTCTCCTGTTTTACTGTGTTTGGGTAAAGACTCCGCTGGTTAAGTGATGATCATTTTCTGCAGATTGAACAGCAGCCCAGCGTTCAGGACCCACTTACGGTGTCTTGCGAGTCCACCTTCCTGCCCCTCTCTCCCTAGTCATCTGTGCGTCTTACCTCAGTAGGGAATCTTTGGATTGCAAATGATAGAAAATGCAACTCAAGGCTGGGTACAGTGGCTTGTGCCTGTCATCCCAGCACTTCAGGAGGCTGAGGTGGGAGGATCACTTGGGCCCAGAAATTCAAGATCAGCCTGGGCAACATAGTGAGACCCCATCCATACAAAACTTTAACAAAATTGGCATGGTGGTGTGTACCATACAAAACTTTTAACAAAATTGGTATGGTGGTGTGTACCTGTAATCCTAGCTACTTTGGTGACTGAGGCGGGAGGATTGCTTGAGCCTAGGAATTCAACTGCAGTGAGGCTGGGCACAGTGGCTCACGCCTGTAATCCCAGCACTTTGGGAGACCAAGGCAGGCAGACCACTTGAGGTCAGGAGTTCGAGACCAGCCTGGCCAACATGGTGAAACCCCATCTCTACTAAAAATACAAAAATTATCTGGGCACAGTGGCAGGTACCTGTAATCCCAGCTACAGGGGAGGCTAAGGCAGGAGAATCACTTGCATCCAGGAGGCAGAGGTTGCTGTGAGCTGAGATCATGCAGCTGCACTCCATCCTGGGCGACAGAGCAAGACTCTGTCTCAAAAAACAAACAAAAAACTGCAGTGAGCTATGATCTTGCCATTGCACTCTAGCCCAGGTAACAGAGTGACACTCTGTCTCTAAAAATAATAACAATAATGATAATAATGGAAAAATAAAGAAAATTGTTTAAAAATTGACCTAGAGGTTGTACCCAGGCCTCTACCTCATTGGCTATGCTTTGTCACATGCTCACATCTGGCTGCAAGGCAGGCTGGGAAATACAGTCTCTAAGGCAGCAAGGAATGGGAAATCAACTCACACTGTCATGTGTCACAGATGTAATGTCCTCTAGTTAATCATTATTCCCACTCGATGTGGGGCATATTTTCCCACTGAGCTTAGGCCCCTGTCTTCTAACATCAGTGTTTGGGATGTGCTGGTTAAGTGTGTCGAGTTTGAAAGTTGTTGGTTCGCACTCACCTGCTAAGGATCATGCCTCTCACAGGTGTTTCCTTCCAGGCTCTACTTGAACCTGGTCCTCGGCAATGTGAATGTGACCCTCCTCAGCAACCAGGCCAAGTAAGTGTTCCCCACCCCATACCCCATCCCACACCCCAAACTCACACCCTGAACCCCACACCCTATACCCCACCCATACCCCATACCCACAGCTCACACCCCATCCCATACCCTGCCCTATCCCCCCACCCCACCCCATACCCCACAACCTATACCCACACCCACACTCCAAACCCATACCACCCCACACCCCAAACCCACACCCCATGCCCCAGACCCCACCCCACACCCCAGATACCATCCTGCATCTCACATCCACACCCTACCCCCCATTGCCCACACCCCACCCCACATCCCAGACCCCATACCCCAGACTCCATTCCACTCCCCACACCCCCCACTTAGCTCAGAGGCCTCCAGCATTCTGCTTCAGGGAAGATGCATCCCTGCTAGAATTGTTGCATAAATAAAAACCTGTTCACAGGTGGGACTCTGGCTTCTGGAGTGTTTGACGCTCTCCTCCTCTGTAGGTAGAGCACCTGGGAGAGGGTTCCTTCCTTCCTTCCTGTCTCAGAGTCAGTATGTTGAGTGGACAGGACTCCCTAATTCCCACAAGAAATGGCCCTGTTCTGTTCCACACCCAGTCACACACACACTTCTCCTGGGAGATGGGCAGTCCTGTCCACCCTGAATCTACCCCATTTCCAGGCAGCCTCAAACCCTGGCCTTTCAGCAGCAGCAGTTGGTTGAGGGAAGAGACCCTGTCTCTGCTTCCTGCCTGTCTCCAACATGGGCCTAGAGCCCCAGACCAGAGTCCAGGGACACGGAGCCTTCTGCATACTTAGCCCTGTCCGCTCATCGGTCACCACCAATCCGTCAAGGCCAGGTCTCTCCTTTAGTGGGATGGTAAGGCCCTTATGGGCCATGGCTATGTCCGCAGGTCAAAGGTTCAAGGGTCTGATGGGGCCGCAGGTCAAGGGCTCTGCCCAGGTGGTGGAATAGTCATGGTAAGGAGCCCTCTGCTGGGGTGTCTGTCATGGCAGGTTTGCCTACAAGGATGAGTATGAGAAGTTCAAGCTCTACCTGACCATCATCCTGCTCCTGGGTGCCGTGGCTTGTCGATTCGTCCTTCACTACAGGTAGTGGGTGTGGTGACGTGCGCCTGGGCCCGGGCATGCAGACGTCGGGTGGGGACGGGGAGAGAGGGATCCAGGGGGACCCAGGCTGCTTCTGCTACTGTGTTGTCTGGCATGGTGAGGTATAGGGGAGGGAAGGGCCATTTGTCCTGGGAAGTGCCAGTCCTGTCCACCCCACTTCCATCTACCAAGTGTCTGTTAAACTTCTCCTGGAAAGGCCTTGTATTGTGCTAGTTAGGAAGGAGTTCATTGGCCGGGCGTGGTGGCCCACGCCTGTAATCCCAGCACTTGGGGAGGCTGAGGAGGGCGGGCGGATCATGAGATCAGGAGCTCGAGACCATCCTGGCCAACATGATGAAACCCTATCCTTACTAAAAGTATAGATAGTAGCTGGGTGTGGTGGTGCATGCCTGTATTCCCAGCTACTTGGGAGGCTGAGGCAGGAGAATTGCTTGAACCAGGGAGTCAGAGGTTGTAGTGAGCCAAGATCATGCCACTGCACTCCAGCCTGGTGTCAGAGTGAGACTCTTTCTCAAAAAAAAAAGTAATTAATTGCTGTCTGTCAGTACAGTGGCGTATCATTCAGCCAGAAAGAGAAGTGAAAAGTTGGGCGTGGTAGTTCACACCTGTGATCCCAGTGCTTTGGGAGGCAGGAGGACTACTCTAGGTCAGGAGTTTGAGCTTGGCCTAGGCAACACAGCAAGACCCCCAGCTCTACAAAGATGAAAAATAAAATTCTTTAGCTGGGCACAGTGGCTCACGCCTGTAATCTCAGCACTTTGGGAAGCTGAGGTGGGAGGATTGCTTGAGCCCAGGAGTTCGAGGCTGCAGTGAGCCACAATCACACTAGTGCACTTTAGCACTGGGGACAGACAGAGACCAGGTCTGAACCAAAGAGAGAAATGCAGCACTGTCACTAACCCAGGCTGCAGCACTGATGAGCCTTGAAAACACAGTGCTGATGAAAGAACTAGTCACAAAAGACACACACCAGGATTCCAGTGCTGTGAACTGCCCAGAACAGGCAAACCCATAGAGACAGGGAGGGGAGTCGGTGAGTGGTGGCCAGGGGCTACAGGAGGCAGGAATGAGGGAGTCACTGCTACTGGGTACCAGGTTTCTTTCTGGAGTAATAAAAATGTTCTCCCAGCCTAGCCAACATGATCAAACCCGTCTCTACTGAAAATATAAACATTAGCTTTATGTGGTGGTGGATGCCTGTAGTCCCAGCTACTCGGGAGGCTGAGGCAGGAGAATCACTTGAACCTGGGAGGCAGAGCTTGTAGTGAGCCGAGATTGTGCCACTGCACTCCAGCCTAGACAACTAGACGACAGAGAGAGAGAGAGAGACCCTGTCTCAAAAAAAAAAAAAAAAGAATGTTCTGGAATTAGGAATGGTTACGATTGCACAACTCTGAATTTACTAAAAATCACTAAATTTTATGCTTTTAAAGAGCAAATTTTATGGTATGTGAATTGTATCAATTACAAAAAAGAAAGAAAAGAAAGAGGAAGAGAAGGGGAGGGGAGGAAGGAAAAGAAAAGGAAAGGAGAGGAGAAGGGAGGAGATGCAGGGGAGCGAGGGGAGGGGAGGGGAGAGACAGTCCAACCTTCCTGGGTTTAAATTCTGGCTTTGAGACTAACTGGCTGTTACTGTGGGCAGGTTCCCTTTGGGAGCCTCAGTCTCTCCATCTGTAAAATGAGGGTGACGGCAGTCCCTACCTCACAGGGCTGTGACAGTTCAGGGAGCTGGCACCGTGTGTGGAATCTCGGCCTGGACGGGCATGCGGAGGCGCTGCTGAGGGCTCCCTGGCTGCTGGTGCTGTCGGAGGTGGGCATGGCCATGCCGTGAGGCTGTGGGCCACTGCTGCCCTGCCTGGAGTGTTTTGTGCTTTTCTCTGGCCCTGGGTCCTCTGTCCCCAGGGAAGCAGCCAAGTACGGCTTAGGGATTTGGCCCACATGCCAAGTGTTTATTGCCTGGCAGGCACATGGCTGGGTGTCCGGCTGCTGCTCTGGCCACTTGAATGCCCAAACAAAGGCTCTTTTAGGCCCTGGGCCCGTGCTCGCCTACTGCCCAGGGCCTGGCCTGTTTCTCCCAGGGCTAAGGCTGCACACATCTGTAATACTTCTCACGTGCCCCCCTCAAAGGGGTAACAGTTGCCAATGTGCAGCCAGAGTCACTTGCGCAGGGACCTCCAGGGCCTTTCCAGGGCAAACCCGTGCTGTCCTGAGGCCCAGGGTTCCCCAAGGCCTGGGTGTCTCCTTTTCTCCCACTAGCTTCTGTGCTCGTCTCCTAGGGCCAGAACGACACACACCCTAACCCTAAGGCTTAAAACAACACATACATGTTCCCACAGTCTGGAAGCCTGCGTTCAGGCCGTGGCAGGGCTATGCTGCTCTGCAGGGTTGGGGGAGGGGGACCCTTCCTTGCCCCTTCAGCTTCTGGGAATTGCACGCGAGCCCTAGTATTGCTCGGCTTGAAGCTGTTCCACTCTCTCCACACGGCCTCCTTCCCTGTGTCTCCACATAACCTTCTTTTGTTTTTTTTTGAGACAGAGTTTCTCTCTGTTGCAGGCTGGAGTGCAGTGGTGCGATCTCAGCTCACTGCAGCCTCTGCCTCCTGGGTTCAAGCAATTCTCCTGCCTCAGCCTCCTGAGTAGCTGGGATTACAGGCGTGTGCCACCACACTCAGCTAATTTTTGTATTTTTAGTAGAGACAGTATTTTCACCATCTTGGCCAGGCTGGTCTCGAACTCCTGACCTCGTAATCCACCAGCCTTGGTCTCCCAAAGTGGTGGGATTACAGGCGTGAGCCACTGCGCCTGGTCTATAAGGACTCTAGACACTGGATTTAGAACCCACCCTACCACAGTATGACCTCATTTTAACTAATTCCATCTACAAAGACCCTGCTTCCAAACAAGGTCGCATTCTGAGGCCCCTTGGACATGAATTTTGGGAGGATGCTATTCAACCCAGTATACCTTCCATAGGCTAAAAATGGAGCAGAGAGGGGGATTGGATGGGCTGCTCATTTCTGTGCCCGTGCTCCCAGGAAGCCGGCCCTGCTGCTTGGGCAAATGACTAACCTCTCTCAGCCTCAGTTTCTTGACAGATACAGTGAGGGCGACAGGAGCTACTTGGAAGGGCAGCTTGGAGGATGGTTAGACTGGTGCCTGTTTAAGTATTAGGACTGGCTGGCATCACTGTTGTTTTGTGCTAAGACTGGGCACACGGGAAAAGGCTCATAGCCAGTGGGACCACCTAGCAGGCTTCTCTTTTCTTCCTCTTTCCCTCCTTGGGATGGTTTCCTGGCTGGACACCCCACCCAGAGGCCCTTCTTGGTACCACCAAGCCTGCAGCTGGGCATGGCCAGAGTCCTCTGGGGTTCTGGGTCGAGCTGTGCCGCTCATGGGCCGTGTGACCTTGAGTGGAGCCCTGGGTGTCTCTGTGCCTGCCTCCTCACCTTTTTCATGGGCTCCAGGACATCTACTCCACCAACACTGCTTGGGTGTTTGGAAGTTTGGTGAGGCAGCAGGAGAGTTGGAAGCCTCCCTCTGCTGCCTTCAGGCCAAGAGGCTGTGCCTGGTTAGGACTGTCTTCGGTCGGGTTTGAACCAGGTTAGGAAAGAGGTAATTGGGTTAAGCTTGGCTTGAGTGGGCTTGGGTCTGGACCTCACTCCAGTGCTAACCACCTGTATGATCTGTAAAATGGGAAGTAGTCCTGTCTTAGTGTGGGTTGGCCTGGAAGAGACCCCAAGGCAAGCATTTTAGTGCCAGTAGTTTATTCAGGAGGTGATCCCAGGAGACACTGGTAAGGGGTGGGAAGTCTCCCGGGTTCAAGCGATTCTCCTGCCTCAGCCTCCTGAGTAGCTGAGATTACAGGCGGGCACTACCACACCCAGCTAATTTTTTGTATTTTTAGTAGAGACAGGGTTTCACCATGTTGGCCAGGCTGGTCTTGAACTCCTGACCTCATGTGATCCATCTGTCTTGGCCTCCCAAAGTGCTGGGATTGCAGGTGGGAGCCACCATGCCTGGCCAAGTCTCCTATTCTTAAAGTCCTTCCATTAACAGCCCACAAGAAATTTCACATCCGACAGGAAGAGTTTAAAAGACAGGTTGCCCTAGGCTGAGTGGTCAGGGAAGGAGGGGGAGACTCAGCTGGAGCTTGAAGCATAGGTGGGACTCAGGGAGAAAGATGAGGGGGTGCAGCGGCATTTGCAGGGGCAGGGGGAAGGCACATAAGAGACCAAGCTCCCACTGCCTCCTTGGTGTCACAAGGGCTTCCAGAGAGAGACAGTGCCTGCCGTGGGTAGCCCTTTGCCTGGTTTGCTGCTCTGTGGGGTGAGGGTGGGATGGCCATGCCTGGTTCTCACACCTGCACCCCTCCCTGCTGGGCTGTTTCCTTGCACAGGGTGACCGACGAAGTCTTCAACTTCCTGCTGGTGTGGTATTACTGCACCCTGACCATTCGGGAGAGCATTCTCATCAGCAACGGCTCAAGGTACTTGGGGGCCTGGCTTTGTGGAGAGCACAAGGGGAGTCAAAGGAAAATGTCATGAGGGACATTAGATGGGGGCTGACACCCTCAGGCTGCATTCCTCTTCTCCTTGGGGGTTTGTGACTGTTCAGACCTGGGAAGGCGGGAAACTGCTGCTCCTGATACAGCAGCTCTTGCTTATGATCAGTCTCTTGCTTATGAGCAACAACAGCCCTAACTCAGGCTTAACACAATAAGAAACATATTTTCTTATCAAAAGAAGTGACCCATTGGACTGTCTTCAGGTAAGGCTTGATCCAGGGGCTCTCCATCTCTCACTTCTGCCTTCTGTGTTGTCTTTATCCCAGGCTGTATGTGAGGCACCCAGCAGCTCTAGGCTCACGTCACTATTTCTAGCATTCCCACCAAACAGGGCACATTCCTCTCTTCCAAGACTCCCACTGGGTCCCACTGGCTAGGTCCAGGCAGAGAATGGATCAGGTACCTATCCCCCAACCAGTCACTGTTGCCAGGGAATGCAGTGCTGTGATTGGCCAGGCTTGAGCCTCACATCCACCCTGAGAGCGGTCACTGGGAGTGGAGAGGCTGTGTCGGGTGAGGAATGGTTCCCTAGAAGAAAATTGGGAGACTGCCACTAGGAGGATGGACAGGTTTTGGTGACAAGAGTGGATGGTCCTCCATGGGGAGATGGAGAGGAGAGCAGACAGGTGAAGAGGGTCTTAGGCCAAACCTGTGGATGCTGGGAGGACGGAGGCCAGGCCGAGAGCGTGGCTCCTGCGCTCCAGTCCCAGGGCCCTTGAGGAGCAGCCCTGTGCCCCGGACAAGTCATGTCTCCTCTTTGGACTGTTTCAGAGTCCCATGGGGGAAGGGGTGTGTCAGCGGTGCTGAGTGAGTCTGAGCAAAATGTGGGGGTTCCCTTGGCCCCCATCTCTGAAGGGCTCTGAGTGCCAGAAGCCGTTTTCTCTCAGTCTCCTTCTTGCCCTGCCTGCCTTTACGCTGAGTCTTGAGACCAGTTAAAACCCATGACTTGCCACCTGGAGGACCTATTTTCCAAAAGTCTAATTCTTTTTGGGGATGGCCATTGGAATCTCTGTGCCATTCCTTTTTTTTTTTTTTTTCGAGGTGGTGTCTTGTTCTGTGGCCCAGGCTGGAGTGTAGTGGCGCCATCTCGGCTCACTGCAACCTCTGCCTCCCAGTTCAAGCGATTCTCCTGCCTCAGCCTCCCAAGTAGCTGGGATTGCAGGTGCCCACCACCACACCCGGCTAATTTTTATATTTTTAGTAGAGACAGGGTTCCACCATGTCGGTCAGACTGGTCTTGAACTCCTGACCTCAGGTGATCCGCCTGCCTCGGCCTCCCAAACTGCTGGGATTATAGGCGTGAGTCGCTGTGCCAGCCAATGTGCCATTCTGGTTTTTGTTATTTCCTGAAACAAAATGTAACAAGCTCCTGTTTCCTCCCTTCTGGAGGATGCCCAGGAGCTGCAGCCCCCACTGCCTAACACGCCACCTTCCCACTTGTTTGCCTGCTGGTTTCTTTTTTTTTTAATCTTAATATTTTATTTATTTATTTATTTTTATAGAGACAGGGTTTCACCATATTGGTCAGACCGGTCTCGAACTCCTGACCTCAGGTGATCCACCGGCCTCAGTCTCCCAAAGTGCTGGGATTACAGGCGTGAGCCACCGCGCCCAGCCTGCCTGCTAGTTTCTTATGGTAGGTCCCTGCCCTGCCGGCTTACCCTGAACATAGAGCCTGGAGGTAAGGACAAGAGCCCCCGCCTGCCTGGCTTCCTGAGGGCAACAGGGAGTCGTCGGTGTGCAGGCTGGGCATGGCGGCTCACGCCTGTAATCCCAGCAGTTTGGGAAGCCGAGGTGGGCGGATCACTTGAGCCCAGGAGTTCGAGACCAGCATGGGCAACATAGTGAGACCTCATCTCTACCCCCCGCCCCCCCAAAAAATAGCTGGGCATGGTGGTGGTGTGTGCCTGTAGTCCCAGCTAATTGAGAGGCTGAGGCAGGAGAATCACTTGAGCCCAGGAGTTTGAGACCAGCCTGGGCAACATGGCAAGACCCTGTCTTAATTTAAAAATTGAAAAATTAGCCAGGCATGGTGGTGCACACCTGTGGGCCTTGCTACTCAGGAGGCTGAGGTGGGAGGATCACATGAACCCAGGAGGTTGAGGCCACTGCATTCCAGCCTAGGCAAGTGAGACCCTCTCTCAAAAAGAAGAGGCTCAGGGGCATGTGATGCCTCTAGCAATCATTACACTTTAGCAAGAGCTACTCTGGGCAGCTTTTTATTCTAGTATGGCATGCTGTGGATGGTGGGGTGACCAGAGAGATGGGAGCAGCAGTGAGCAGAGGTCCCTCCAGCAAAACAGAGAGGGCGCTAAAGGGGCACAAATGGAGTGCAAAGCCAGTCTCCCCTGCCTCGCAGTTTGCAGGAGCCCTTGGGAAATCCTGGAGGTTGCGCTCTGATGAAGAGCGGGGATGTTTGTCTCTGAGCTTGCAATGCAAAGCTTCGTGTGTGGGTCTGCTCTACCCCATCTGCCATTCATCACACATTTATTGAGCATTTCCTAAGTGCCAGACACTGAACGAAGGACTCCAAGATAACACACTCTGTGTTTTTCCTTTTCTTTTTTTTTCCGAGACAGAGTCTTGCTCTCTTGCCCAGGCTGGAGTGCAGTGGCGAGATCTTGGCTCACTGCAGCCTCTCCCTCCTGGGTTCGAGTGATTCTCCTGCCTCAGCCCCCCGAGTAGCTGGGATTACAGATGCCCACCACCACACCTGGCTAATTTTTGTAGCTTTAGTAAAGACGGGTTTCACCATCTTGGCCAGGCTGATTCAAAGTCCTGACCTCAGGTGATCCGCCACCTCAGCCTTCCAAAGTGCTAGAATTACAGGCATGAGCCACCGCGCCCAGCCCAGAATTTTGTTTACTAAAGTCCTTTTCATGGCAGATAGGTTCAAGGAATCTGAGGTTGCAACGGAACCATTCCTCCAGGCCTGTCTCCCCTTGCTGGCCTGGGGCAGGGGTTTGAATGGGCATGAGGAGTCTGTCTGTCTGGAATGGGGCCTCTGGGCCCAAATAGATGCAAACAGATATGTTATCTTCTATTTAGCTTGGTGCAAAAGTTTTTGTGTTTCACAGTCATTTTTGCACCAACCTAATAAAATGACTACAGGAGCTGGGACCAGCTTGTGGGGGAGGGGACAAGGCAGGTGGGCTGAATCTGAGTGACTCAGACTTGTGACTCATCCTCCACATCTGTTGGAGATTTAGCCTCCGCCCTCCCCCAGCTGCTTCTCAGAGCTGATTGATCCTGGAGGCAGGTGAGGGAGATGCCTTTGAGGCTTCACCTCCTGCTTGGTCCCTTGCCAGAGTAGCTCAGAAGCCCCTGCAGGAGAGCCGTGTGTAGGCGGTGGGAGGTGAGACTGGGATGGGCTCTAGTTTCTCATCCCTGAAGCATCCCCTCAGGGCTGGTGCACAGTCAACACCCCATGGTCTTTGTTGAAGTGAATCAAACCCAAGTTCCTTGATGAGGAAGGGTCCTGGGGCCATAACTGCGTTCTAGAGACAGTGTTGCTGAACCCTACGGGCTTCCTGGGGCCTGCTGTCCTGTTTTGGTCTGATGGAGGTGCTTTTGTCCAGTTCTCATTGCACCTGAGATTTGAATTGGGACAGGAGGTGTGGTCAGGGAAGCAGGTGGGGGTGGGGACTTTCTGATCGGGAGATGAGGCCACCCTTGGTTTATGTCTGGTGCCTGCCAAGTGAGATGCCACTCTTCAGCTCAGCATAATAAGCAAGTCAGCTTCTCTTGGAAACTTGAAAATGCTGGAAACCTGTCCCACAGGGACTAAACCTGAAGGGGTCTTATGGGTGCATATAACTGGGAAGTTCAAGGAGGTCAGGAGGACTCAGGCATCATTCACAGCCCAGTTCCAGCTCCTTATTCCGTTTTCCCCTGTGGTGGCTCCCAGTGGCCCCCAGGTAGGCCTCCCATTAATAGCAACGTCTGGGCCGACAGAACCTCCCTCTACCCCAGCTGGAATCTTGACACAGACTTGATTGGCTAGGCTTGGGTGACCTACTGATCTCCGAGAGCCAGTCACTGTTGTCAGAGGAATGCAGAGAGCCCTCTTTGGTTGGGTGGGGGTCATGTGCTTGGTTATAAGCCTGAGCTTTATCCCAGCCACCCAGACTGAGTGTGGGGGTGAGGTGGTTGTCCACAGGGGCAAAGCAGAGGCTGCCGAACCAGGGTGGGCAGTGATTGGCAACTGGGCAAAACAGCCGATGTCTGTTACAGTTCGTTCTGGGCCAGAACGAATAGACTCAGTGATCATGTTGCCTTTTCTAGGGAGCCCCAGCCTAGGGTGCCTGCTTCTGACTGACTTTTTAGGGGGCTGTCCTTGGACAGACACAAACATAAAAGGGTGACGGGTATAGGAGGGGTCCTCGGTGTAGAAGCCATTCCCCAGCCGTCTAGGTGGCCCAAGGCACAGAGCTGAGAACAGCCTGGGGTTCATAGTGGCGGGTGCACATATCTTCTGCACACTCACAGCCATGCTAATGTGTCCTGAAGGGAGAACTCTACTTTTCTACGTTTTGCAGTTTCCAGATACAGGGACACGCTGTCCCTGTGTCTGGCCGCAGATGCACCTACTCCTGGAGCTCATCAAAAAAGTCCGAGGGCCCCTGCAAGCTTTAACTTCTGTGGTGAAGTGGGCCCGGAGAGCCACTGCAAATGGGTGTAGGTTTTTCTGCGGTGATAAAAAGGTTTCAAAATAGTTTGTGGTGACAGTTGCACAATTCTGTGAATATACTGAAAACCACACAGTTGTACCCTGTGAATGCGTGAATTGTATGGTGTCTAAATTACATCACAATCAGACGGCCATGTACACACATGCACAGAACCAGTCCAGAGCCCAGGGGTGTGCGGATGGATGCCAGGGCTTGTGAATGCTGGGCTGGGGAAGCAGCAATTTCTAGCCTCACCCGATGTCACCGAGCTGTGTTTATTGGTGGCATCTGTCAGAGCGGGGCTCTAGGCACGGCGAGCTGTGAAATGAAAAGCTGCTGCTCAGTCAAGCTTGTTGCCTGGAGTCTGTGTCTGCCTCAGGGTCTTCCTAGACAGGCAGAGGGCATTTCTCTGGGGATCTTCGGGAGCAGGACAAAGGAGTGTGGTGCTTGCCAAGTGCTGAGGGCAGGCACGTGGCTCGGCAGAGCTCTGGGAGGTTGCAGAGACCTCCTGGTTGCTCTTGAGGCTGAAAGTCGGGGACCTGGCAACTGCCTTTGCTGTCAGAAATTTGGAGCCAGAGGTCTTCTTAGACTCTGACAGGCGAGACTAGGATGCGTGGGTGGGGGTGGGGGTTTTCTGGGGACAAAGAAGTAGATGGACATCTTACCCTGTTCCTATGACCTCACGTGGCACCTGCAGCAACTCCTGTCACCTCTGTGCTGGTGGCATCCAGATTAACTGCTTTCACAGCCACACCTCCCAGATGTCATTTGTGTCAACATTTATTGAGTGCCCACTGTTTACCTGGTGCTGTGAATGTGGGAATCCAGAGCCGCATGAAACCTTGCCCTTCCCTGTAACTCCTGGGGAGCACCCAGGCTGATGCTTAAAAAGCCAGTTTATGCCCAGAACTATTGTATGGGCTGTCAAGGGAAGAAGCAAGGCTAAGATGCAGTCTCTGTTCTTACGATGTGTGTGTTCTGGTTGGAAGGTTTTAAGATGGTTCCAACCCACTTACAAGGGAAATACAAATAGAAACCCCAATGACTTGCCAGTTTTCACCTGATAAGTTTCCCAACAATTTTTATTTAAATTAATTTGTTTGTTGGGCTCCCTCTGTAGCCCAAGCTGGAGTGCGGTGACACGACCTCCGCTCACCGCAACCTCGGCCTTCCAGGCTCAAGCAGTTCTCCTGCCTCAGCCTCCCGAGTAGCTGGGACTGTAGGTGCGCAGCCCCACACCCACCGAATTTTTACTTTTTTTTTTTTTTTTTTCTGGTAGAGATGAGGTTTCGCCATGTTGCCCACGCTGGTCTCAAACTCCGGGGCTCAAGCAGTCTTCCCGCCTCAGCCTCCCAGAGTGCTAGAATTACAGGCATGAGCCACTGTGCCCGGCCAGTTTGGTAGCAGTTTTAAAATATGGCATCCACTTTATATGGTGTGGGTTCTGGGACCCAGATCCTCTCTTCTGCTGCGGATGGAAATGTAAATTGGGATGGGTGCTTGGAGGGTAATTGGA
This sequence comes from Callithrix jacchus, assembly GCF_049354715.1. NCBI lineage: Eukaryota > Metazoa > Chordata > Mammalia > Primates > Cebidae > Callithrix > Callithrix jacchus. The sequence continues at coordinate 124,972,164 of NC_133510.1, forward strand.
CAAGAGACAGGGCACACTTTTTGACCCAGCCACCCTGTCTCCGGTAGCCACTGAGGAGAAACAGGGTCATTTGCATTTAGGAGACTTCCACAGTGATGTCATGACAGCATTGAGAGCAATAGTGACAGTTGAGAAACAGCCAGAGGCCGGGCACGGTGGCTTATGCCTGTAATCCCAGCACTTTGGGAGGCTGAGGCAAGAGGAGGATTGCTTGAGGTCAGGAGTTTGAGACCAGTCTGGTCTAGCAAGACCCTGTCTCTACAAAAAGAAAAAAAACAAGAGAAACAGCCAAGTAGACCATGGCAGAGCCACATCTTGGAATGTCATTTGCCATTTAAGAAGCTGTGACGGGGCTGGATGCATTGGCTCATGCCTCTAATCCCAGCATTTTAGGAAGCCGAAGTGGACAGATCACAAGGTCAGGAGATCGAGACCATCCTGGCCAACATGGTGAAATGCCATATCTACTGAAATACAAAAAATTAGCTGGGCATGATGGTGGGCGCCTGTAGTCCCAGCTACTCAGGAGGCCGAGGCAGGGGAGTTGCTTGAACCCGGGTGGCAGAGGTTGCAGTGAGCTGAAATTGCACCACTGTACTCCAGCCTGGGCAGCAGCAAAACTCGTCTCAAAAAAAAAAGCTGTGACATATCTGTAGGTACTGACCTAGGTGTCAAGCAGGTTCCAGGATGATTTTAGTTAAAAAGAAAGCCCTCTTGGTTCAGCCAAAAAAAAAAAAAAAAAAAAAAGCCTGAGGCCAGGCATGATGGCTCACGCCTGTAATCCCAGCACTTTGGGAGGCTGAGGCAGGTGGATCACCTGAGGTCAGGAGTTTGAGACCAGCCTGGCCAACATGGTGAAACCTCGTTTCTACTAAAAATGCAAAAACTAGCTAGGTGTGATGGCAGATGCCTGTAGTCCCAGCTACTTGGGAGGCTGAGGTAGGAGAATTGCTTGAACCCAGAAGGCGGAGGATGCAGTGAGCCAAGATCGCGCCACTGCACTCTAGCCTGGGCGACAGAGTGAGACTCTGTCTCAAAAACAAAAAGAAAGAAAGAAAGCCTAATCCAGTATCTCCCTCTTCGAACCAACTTGCCCCTGAGCAGATCCTCAGGGTTCCCCCATTAGTGAGTGGACCCATTTCCCTGCCCAATCCCAAGAGAGTTCTGGAGGGATGAAAGTTAACAGCTGTTCCCACGGGCATCCCCAGCCTCCACCACCCAGTCCTGGGGAGGAGGGAACTGGCCGCTCCTGGGTGCATTTGGCAAGTTGCTGCCACGTGTTTGGACAAGAGGAGCCCGGGAGGCCAGCCAAGGCCTGAGACACACTCTGGGATGTTAAAGGGCACAGGGTTGAGGGTCCAACTCCTTTCTTCTTAGGCTGCCCCTGACACTGGGGATGGGGGTGACAGCCAGGCTCTACTGACTGTGGATCAAGAGCCCCCAGCTGGGGGAGCACTGAGTTCTGGAAACAGGGTCCCCACAGCCTCTGGACTGGACAGGTGAAGTCCAGGGCTGTGTGAGGGCCTCCTGTCCCTGAGATGGCAGGAGATGGGCCTGGGTGTGTGGCTTCTGGGGAGAAGCTGCCTCTGAGATGGTGTGAGCTGCTGCATGTGGCGTCCACCAGCCTCTGCTTCTGTATAGGGCAATATCGCAGCTACAGTCCTGTATAAGAGTGTGTGGCCAGGCACAGTGGTTCACAACTATAATCCCAGCACTTTGGAAGGCCAAGGTGAGAGGATTGTTTCAGCCCAGGAGTTTGAGACCAGTCGGGGCAATATAGCAAGACCCCGTCTCTTAAAAAAAAAAAATAGCTGGGTGTGGTGGCACACACCTGTGATCCCAGTTACTTAGGAGGGTGAGGTGGGAGGATGGAGGATTGCTTGTCCTGGGAGGTCAGGGCTACAGTGAGCCCTGATTGTAGTGGCACTCCAGACAGGGTGACAGAGCAAGACCCTGTCTAGAAAGAGAGTGTGTGTGTGTACGTGTGTGCTTATTCAGCACATTTATTGAGCAGCTGCTTGGAACCCAAGGTCACAGAAAGATTGGTGAACAACAGTGATAAGACCCCTGCTCAATCTGGAGGTGACACATGGGTGGGAAAGGGGGCTGATAACAGGAAGAAAGGTAGGTAATTGCTGACGGTGGTCCGTGTCATGGAGCTGACGCGGGGCAGTATGATCCGAGACGGGCCATCGGGCTTGTTCAGATAAGGCAGTCAGGGGGCCTTTGCGAGGTGACAGCTGGTCTGAAGCTTGAACTTGGACTGGGAGCCAGGCAGACTGAGGTCCTGGAACAGAGGGGGCAGCAAGTCCGAAGGCCCTGAGCGAGCCTGCTGGGTGTAGCTGTAGGAAATACCACCCACCGGGCGTCCTAAACCACCGAGCATATCTCCTCGCAGTTCGGCGGCTGGAAGCCTAGGAGGGATGTGCTGGCAGGGCTGGTCTCTCCAGAGACCACTCTCTGTGGCTTGCAGGTGGCGCCTTCCCATGTGTCCTCATGTGGCCTTTTCTCTGTGCACGAACAGCCCTGGCGTCTCTCCTCCTTCTTGAAGAGACACAGTCACCCTGGACTCTGGCCCACCTGCGTGGCCTTGTTTTACCTCAGTCCCCTCTTTAAAGGTCCTGTCTTCAAATACGATCACGGACATTAAGGTGCTGGGTGGCTCAGCTTCAGCACAGGAATTGGGGCCACTATTCAGTCTGTGGCAAGCCCTGAGGGGGTGGCAGGCAGGCTTGGCGGGCTCCAGGAGAGCCCACGTGCCTGAAGCATCCTCGTGCTGGGGAGAGGACCTGGTGGGGAGGACAGGAGTGAGGCTTGAAGGCGGGTGAGGGCAGGGGTGTGTTCTGAGGATCGCTGGAAGCCCAAGTAGGAGTCCGGGCTAATCTGGGGTGTGTTCTGAGGATCGCTGGAAGCCCAAGTGGGAGTCCGGGCTAATCTAAAGCTGGTTTGTGTGGGATGGTGCGGCCCTGTGGGACAGCAAGAAGGGCAAAGTCGTGGCTCGGGTCCGTTTCTTACTCCAAGAAGCCATCTCTGAGTGCAGAGAGCCCCTGCTGCCTAGACCGGTCCTCGGCAACACACGCCCATGTCCCTGTCCCTGCCTGAGTGCCTTCTGTTCTCTCCCCTCTCCCGAGAATTAAAGGCTGGTGGGTGTCTCACCACTACGTCTCCACGTTCCTGTCCGGGGTGATGCTGACCTGGTGAGTAGCCCCTCGCTGGGCGCCTCCAGCCTCCTGGGAGTAGAGCCTGGGGCCTGGGAATGGGGCCGGGGGACTGATCCAGATGGCAGTGGGGGACCTCCACGGCCAATTTGGGAAAGAAAGTATGAGCCTGCAGCTGGCCAGACGCTGGGCTGTGTGGCCCACCCAGCCCATGAAGGGGTTTTTCAGGGAATGTTTTCGGGTGCCCCTGAGAGCAGAGGTGGCCGGGGCTGCAAGGCTTGAGGGAGCGAGTGAGGCTGGGCACTGGAGGAGACCACGGAGGACAGCTGGGTCACGGAGAGTCAGCGCCTCCGAATGGCCATGGGACTCCTGGGATTCTAAAGGGGAAGATGGGCATGACCTCGCCCAGCCCCTGGGATAGGAGGGCAGGAGTCAGGCCTCCATTTGACTTGGTATCCACCTTTCCCCTCTCCTGGTGGGAATGGAGTCGGGCGGGGAGGAATGTCTGACTTGACAGTGGCCACACCTTTGTTTTTTCCTACCTTCTCTCCAGGCCTAATGGACTCATTTATCAGAAGTTTCGAAACCAGTTTTTAGCATTTTCCATTTTTCAGAGTGAGTGACTCGCCTGGATTTGGGGGAGGGAACACAGTTTTCTGAGACTTTGACCAAGGGAGGCCCCCAGTTCACATCAGTGCTTGCCTGTGTGGCAGAGAGACCAGACTTGGGGAGAGGGTCCCAGAAATCCAGAGAGAGAGAGCTGTCCCTGCCCCAGGTCCAGCCACCTCCCAGCCCCCAGCACTTCCCCAGGCTGGAACCTGCCAACTGTGATTTTTGAGAACGGAGTAGCATTGCGGCACCAGCCTTTCCCAGTCCTAGCTAAGTCCTCCAAATGGAAATCTACATTATTTTTCTCATCGGAGAATCGCTCTGGATTTGTATCCAAGGGCTGCCTCTGGGGTGGGGAGCTTGGATGGCTGGGGACAGGGAGAGAGTTCTACTTTTCACCAACCCATTCATTCCTGTTAAATTTAGCGACAACGAAGTATCCCGTTGGATGGACGATCTCTTGTGTCTTAGCGTAGCACACAGCTCCCAACACAGCGCTTGAGTAGCTTGCACTCCAGCAAGCATCTATTATAGAGTGTCTACTGCATGGAAAATTCCAGAAGTTTCTAATCTAGTTGGGGCTCAGATGGGTCCTCAGCTACCTGAGCTTTGTGTTCTGGATACAGGATAAAGCAGGTTCAGACCAAAGGGGGTGTGTGTGTGTGTATGTGTCTGTGTGTGGGTGCGTGTGTCTGTGGGTGTGTGGGTGTGTCTGGCTGCATCTGTGTGTGGGTGTGTTCATCTGTTGGTGCATATAAGTGGGTGTATAGGTGTGTGTGGGTACATGGGTTTGCATGGGTATGTGTGTGTGTTTAGGTGCGTGTCTGGGTGTGTATCTGTGTGTATGTATCTGTGTCTGTGGGAGTGTGTGTCTGTGTGTGTGTGGTGTGTTGGGCATGGGAGAGAGTTGTAACCAGGGCACTCTATCTGCCCTCTGCCCAGTAAAGACCCACCAGCCTACACTTGGGGCAGAGAAGAGGTATTGCCCTGTCTTCCAGGGACACCAGGCCCTGAGCCTGGGCACTGTGCTCCCCCTGCAGGCTGCGTCCAGTTCCTGCAATATTATTACCAGAGGGGCTGCCTCTACCGGCTTCGGGCCCTGGGGGAGAGGAACCACCTGGATCTCACGGTGGGTGAGTAGCTGGGCCTGGGTTGGAGCGGGGGCAGGCGCTGGACCCTGCAGGCACCTCCCATGCAGCGGAGCCAGGCCACTGCCTTTATCTGAGGCGCCTTCCAGAATTCATCCTGGATCCTGTTTCAGCTGCCAAGTTCCAGGCCAGCCGCGTGCCAGGCCCTGAGGCCAGGCCTCTGTCTCAGCCTCTGGAAGTGTCTATTTTGTGTGTGTGTTTTAGAATATACACACAATTAGTCTTGTGCTGGTTGTACATATTGTGTTTAACGTGTCTACATACCAGTACGTGTAAGTATAGAAACGCATGTACTATACATGTTCATTCTTAAGCCATAGGGGTGGCGGTCAGAAAAGTGAGGAGGCCCCCTCATCAAGAATTTCAGGGCAAACTGTTTAATACAACTCTGCTTTTTTTTTTTTTTTTTTTTTGAGACAGAGTCTGTTGCCCAGGCTGCTGTGCAGTAGCATGATCTCAGCTCACTGCAACCTCTGCCTCCTGGGTTCAAATGATTTCTCCTGCCTCAGCCTCCCGAGTAGCTGAGATTACAAGGCACTGGCCACCACGCCCGGCTAATTTTTGTATTTTTAGTAGAGATGGGGTTTCACCATGTTGGCCAGTCTGGTCTCGAACTCCTGGAATCAAGTGATCTCCCCACCTCAGCCTCCCAAAGTGCTGGGATTCCAGGCGGGAGCTACCCGCCCGGCCCGCTATCTTTTGAGATAGTCATTGCCATCAAATTACTCTGCTAAGTAGGTCCTCCTGTGTCAAGACTCAGTGGAAATGAAGCAGGTGCACTATCATTATAAAATGCAAAACCTTGCAGATGAAAGGAATTAGTAGCCGCGTAGCGCCTGGAGTCTGTGAGTGTTGTCAGGTCCACCTGGCTCTTGGTGGCTTAAGGAGTGAGAGCAGTCAGGCCGGGTGATGGGGCTGCTACTGTCACAGTGAATGCCCAACCAGCTATAACAGGCAAGAGCTGTCCCCCCTATGTGTGACTGTGTCTGGTTCATCTTAGGGTGACTGGCATGGCTGGGGGTGGGTGCCTGGTGGGGCTGTGGGGGCAGTGGAGCCCCTCAGTGGGTCCTTTTTCTTCCCTTCTCTCCACAGAAGGGTTCCAGTCCTGGATGTGGCGGGGCCTGACCTTCCTCCTGCCCTTCCTCTTCTGTGGCCATGTGAGTCTCCATGGACTTTGTGGGCGTCTCCTGTCTGGGCTGGCCCCTGGGAAAAGAAGGTCTTCAGGCCTGACCCTCCTTCTCCAGCCATCCCCATTCCGGGCCCCACAGCGTCCTCTCAGCCCAGCAGTGCTGAGGCAGGAGCCAGAACCGGCCCAGCAACTGCCCTGGCCTTGGGTGCCTGCATTTCATTTTGGGGGGTGTCTGTCAGTGTTGGGGGTGGTTGATACCCACAGTTGTCGGGGGGCTGGCCTGACCTGGGAGCCTGGTGGGTGAGCAGTGCCTGCCTTCCTCTCTCTAGTTCTGGCAGCTCTATAATGCCGTCACGCTGTTTGAGCTCTCCACCCACGAGGAATGCAGAGAATGGCAGGTATGGGGGGTAGGGAGGGTGGGGGCAGGCTGTGGAGAGGTTCCTGGGAGGGCTGGCGTGGCAGGGATGGGGTGTGTGTGTGTGTGTGTGGTGTGTTGGGGTGGCAGGGAGGGAGTGTGTGTGTGTGTGTGGTGATGGGGTGCAGGTTCCTGGGAGGGCTGGGGTGGCAGGTGTGGGGGATGTGTGTGTGTGTGTGTGTGTGTGTGTGTGTGTGGTGTGCTGGGGTGCAGGTTCCTGGGAGGGCTGGGGTGGCAGGGAGGGAGTGTGTGTGTGTGTATGTGTGTGTGGTGCTGGGGTGCGGGTTCCTGGGAGGGTTGGGGTGGCAGGTGTGGGGGGTGTGTGTGTGTGTGTGTGTGTGTGTGTGGTGTACTGGGGTGCAGGTTCCTGGGAGGGTTGGGGTGGCAGGTGTGGGGTGTGTGTGTGTGTGTGTGTGTGTGTGGTGTACTGGGGTGCAGGTTCCTGGGAGGGCTGGGGTGGCAGGGAGGGAGTGTGTGTGTGTGTATGTGTGTGTGGTGCTGGGGTGCAGGTTCCTGGGAATGCTGGGGTGGCAGGTGTGGGGGTGGGTGTGTGTATGTATGTGGGGTGCTTGGGTGGGAGGTTCCAAGGTTCCTGGAAGGGCTGGGGCTGGAGCCTCCCTCCGATGTTGGGATCCCAAGGAGGTCCACCCTGTAGAGCCCTTTCTAGGCCCTGCCCAAGCCTGAGCCTCGCCCCTCCCCCATTGCCTGAATCTCTGCCTTTGCTAGCAAACGCCTGCAGTTTGGGAGTTTGGGGATAGCTGCTGGAGGTGCTGGGGGCAGGGGTTCAGCAGGGCAGATGCTTTGGACTCCCTCCTCTCTGGACTCCCCCAGGTGTTCGTGCTGGCGCTCACCTTCCTCATCCTCTTCCTCGGCAACTTCCTGACCACGCTCAAAGTGGTGCATGCCAAGCTCCGGAAGAACAGAGGCAAGACAGAGCGGCCCTGAGCTCTGGGCTCCTGCACCCTGGGGCCGGACTTTAGACTGCCGGGGCTGCTGCGCTCCTCCCCAGCAGCCACCTCAGGCCTGTGGCATCGCTGGGAGAGAGCCCAGGCCCCGATCCCCCAAAGGACGAGAGGAATGTGAGCCCCGCCTGTCTGCACAGTGTTCGCCTATTTATAACATATTTAATGCCGGGTCCCCCATCATCCCTGGAACCCAGGCCAGTCTTCCTGGGGATGGGTCTGAAGCCTCAGGGAGCCCCTCTGTTCCCACTCTCGTCATTTGAACCCCTGTGGGTGGGGTTTGGATGTGCCTCTCGAGGTTGGATTTTATGCTGACCTGCTACTTACCAGGCCCAGGCTGAGGTGGCCTGAACCCTCAGCGCCCTTTGGCGCCCCCATCTCGGGGCCACTCTGCTTCTGCTGTGAGCCCTCCTCACCCACCCGCCTCATGGTGGGGGTTATTTAAGTTCTCAGAGACCCACTGCGTCTGCCTCATGCTCTTCTTGCCCCTGGAAGCTCTGGGGGGCGTCCTGAGTCAGGATGTGAGCAGAGTCGCCGCCAGAGGGCGTCCCGGGCCGTCCAAGGGAACAAGGACGTTCCTGTCCACACTTCAGGATTCCCTGACCTCCCATCTTGCAGCCTTCCTGCAGTCTTGCGACGGGTACTTGGGGAGTGGGACCAAGACCCTTGGACCCTGTGGAAGAGTCCCACCTCGCCCCTTTTTCCTGGAGGTTCTGGATGTTTTGGGGGGGAGGTATGGAGGCCCTGGCAGGCTCACCCCCAGGGGGCGAACCCTGACACTGGGCCAGAGCCACTGGGCACCACTTGGGTGAGACTGCATTTGATGTGAGGTGGAGAGGCCACCAGGCATATGGGCCTCAGCTGCCCCTAAGCAGGTCCCTACAAATCCCAAGGCCAGACATCAAGCAGTGCACACAGGCATGCCTTGTTTAGCCCTCCCCAAGGAATTTTAATTTTTTTTTTCTTTTTTTTTTTTTGGAGACAGGGTCTCGCTCTGTCGCCCAGGCTGGAGTGCAGTGGCGCAATCTCGGCTCACTGCAGCCTCCACCTTCTGGGTTCAAGCAATTCTCTTGCCTCAGCCTCCCGAGTATCTGGGAATACAGGTGCCTGCCACCACACTCAGCTAATTTTTGTATTGTTAGTAGAGATGGGGTTTCACCATGTTGGCCAGGATGGTCTCGATCTATAGACCTTGTGATCTGCCTGCCTCAGCCTCCCAAAGTGGTGGGATTACAGGCATGAGCCACTGCGCCCGGCCACCCTGCTACTTTTTAATATTTTTAGTAGAGATGGGGTCTCGCTATGTTGCCCAAGCTAGTCTCCAACTCATGGGTTCAAGTGATCCTCCTGTCTTGGCTTTCCAAAGTGCTGGGATTACAGGTGTGAGCCACTGTGCCTGGCCTGATTACATTTTTTAAATGAGATTTCCCCTCCCCCGCAGTGAGATTTCACATACAAATCCAGGTTTCTGCTTTCCCTAGAAAAATGGACCTGGCAACATTCCCATGGCGGGGGCGCCTGCTCTCCAGTCACCATAGGCGACTGTGTGCCTTGCCCTTCGTTCTGGTCTCCTTTCTGGCCCTTTTTAGGTGCCTACCTTTGCCCTAGATTAGGAGTCAGCTAGCTGTCTGTAAATGGCAGATGGCAACTATTTTAAGCTTTATGGGCCAGGGGGTCTATGTGGCAGCTACTCTTGCCTGCAGTCACAGAGCACAAGGCAATGCTCAAAAGAATAGGTGTGGCTGTGTTCCAATAAAACTTTATTTACAAATCAGCCTGTGGCCAGATGTGGCCCATAGGCTGTAGTTTGCAGACCTCTACCTTAGACCATCGTTTGTCCATGAGGCCTTGGATTCTTGAGAACAAGAGCTCCTTGGTTGATTCCCCAGGGGATGGCAGGGCCTTGGGAACCTGGGTAAGGTGGGCCTCAGGGGGCTGAGGCAGGAGATACCAGGAAGAACAGGAGCCGCATCCCGTCCTAGACGACAGCAATTCCTAGGTGCACTCCAGAGGCGAGCAGCTTGCGACCTGTGTTGGGCAATAGAATCGAATCCCCTGGGATGCTTGTTTAAAAAGTTGTGCACAGTGGCTCACACCTGTAATCCCAGCACTTTGGGAGCCTGAGGTGGGTGGATCATGTCAGGAGTTCAAGACCAGCCTGACCAACATGGTGAAACCCCATCTGTAATAAAAATACAAAAATTAGCCAGGCATGGTGGCATGTGCCTGTAATCCCAGCTACTCAGGAGGCTGAGGCAGGAGAATTGCTTAAACCCCGGGAAGTGGAGGTTTCAGTGAGCCAAGATGACACCACTGCACTCCAGCCTTGGTAACAGCCTCCAAAAAACTCCTGGACCCTTGACCCCAGACCTTCCCAAAGGAGGCTTAGGGATTAGGTATCTGGCTGTTGGTGACACAGGTGGTCTGTGAACCAGTTCTGAAACTGTCCCATGTGGGCTGGGAGTTGATTCTGTTAGTTCTCAGAGGAGGCTTGGATGTCTTGCCTCCTGGACTCCACAGGCTGGTAGAAGCGAGCCTTGAGGAACAGCAGGTGGGAGCCTGATGATAGTTAAGTGGGCCAGTCCTGTCCTGCCAGTAGGGGGAACAGCCCACAGAAAACTAGCTCACGACGTGGGGAGCCAATGGCTCTTCCCATCCTGAGTCCCTGACAGTGGGGTCTTTGGATGAGACTTGGAGGGGGTGGTCAGATGGGGGGGTCCAGGTATACTTTTAACATCTGAGAGGCCATTTCGTCTGCCCCCTGGGCACATGCTCCCAGCTCTCCGAGGGCCACAGGCCAAGCTGAAGGTTGAAGTCTTCCATATGGAATGGAGATGGGAGGGGTTGGTGCCAGCCCCGCCACCAGGCTGCAGCCTGTGTTCTCCTGATAGGCCCGGTCCCCGCGGTGGCCCCCCGAGTTCCTGGGGGAGGAAGGAAGGAGCTGGAGGTTGCAGCGGTGCCTATCTCCAGAGCCCAGGGAGGCAGGGACATAGGAGAGGCAGGCTTGGGTGCCTGCGTGGAATAGTGCCAGGTCCACATTTACCAACCACCAGATGGACTGTTCATTCTAAGCATAACTTGGGTTTGCACTGGGGAGACCCTCGTGGCGGGGGCAGCTGTGATGAGGGCACTTTGAGTCCTGAGGACAGACACTGGCTCCTGTACCCACATCACCACTGCACCCCAGTGGGGAGCCTGGAGGGGAGTTTGTGGTCAGAGCCCCAGTCAGGAAAGGAGAGAGTTCTTGAATGTTCCAAGAGTCTAGCCACAGGCCCCAGACAACAGGAGCTGGAGGGTTGGGATGGGGCGGCCTCCCAGTTCAGTTGGCCCCTGGGGTCCCGGGCCCTGTCAGTGCTGTCTTGAGGGCCGTCTGCCCTGGGTCACAGCAACAGGCAGAGCCGGCGCTTCTTTTGCCGCTGTGTTTTCTTCAGAGCACTGAGAGCCACCTTGGCCGCCTCCCGGAAGACGTCCTCCACATTCTCCCGAAACTTGGCGGAACATTCCAGGTAGAGAGCAGCTCGGATCTGTTCGCAGGCGCTCAGGCCCTGGGTTGGGGAGGAGCCAGTGTTAGCTGAGGGGCCCCTGGAGGTCTCCTGACACCACCGCGTGGGTTTGGGGCTGACCCACCCTGTCCTCTCTCCAGCTCCAGGCAGGGAGGGGCTGAACCCTGAGACTGGGTGGGTTCCCCATGTGTGTCTCCCAAGCCTGTGAGAAGAGGTGGAGGTCTCCAGACAGGACTTGCAGCCACCTCTCTCCCGTCTCTGAAAATACCATTTAGGGAAATGAATTTGCCCTCATTAATAGTTTTTACTTCTTGTGACGGTTCTTGTTGCCTTTGTATTCCTTTTATCCTGTTTGTTCCCTCATGCCTCATCTAAAGAGTTGCACGGTTGATTGGCCCATGAAGGGGACGCCTACTTTCACACAAGGGCGGACAGGACAGGACAGTGGCTCAGAGCACAGACTGTGGAGCCCAGCGGATGGGGCCGGATTCTGGCTCCACTTCTGGCTAGCTCTGTGGCCTTGGGTAAGCTGTTTAACCTCTCTGGGCCTGTTTATCCCCTGTAATGGGGGATGTGAACAGCATCTGCCTCTGAGTCCTGAGGATTGAGAGTAGTCATGTAAAGTGCTCAGGTCCACAGGCCACCAATACTAGTATTTAAAAATTATCATTCTTGATCGGGTGCGGTGGCTTGTGCCTGTAATCCCAGCACTTTGGGAGACCGAGGTGGGCAGACCAGTTGAGGTCAGGAGTTCGAAACCAGCCTGACCAACATAGTGAAACCCCCCTCTCTACTAAAAATACAAAAATGAGCTGGGTGTGGTAGCAGGTGCATGTAATCCCAGCTACTCGGGAGACTGAGGCAGGAGAATTGCTTGAACCCAGAATGCTGAGGTTGCAGTGAGCCAAGATCATACCACTGCACTCCAGCCTGGGTGACAAGAGCAAGACTCCATCTCAAAAGTAAAAAAATTATCATTCTTAGAATCTTGCTTCCCTCAGCTCCCTGAAAGGCCGCTAAGGCAACCCAGTTGCAGAGGCCAAAGGTCCGGGAGGCTTTGGAGGTGCAGCCATGTCACGGAATCTTGGCCTCTGGCCCACCTGCATGTAGGTGATGGGCTCCAGCTGGGCGGCCCGGAGCTTCCGCAGCTGCTCCTTGTCCTTCCTCAGGTCCGTCTTGCAGCCGATGAGCACCATTGGGGTCCCACGGCAGAAATGCGTGACCTCAGGGAACCACTGTGGAGGGAGAAGGCAGGGGATCAGGGCTGCGGCTGGGCCCAGGTCTGGGGCCAACATCCTGGAGGCCTCACCTTGATGAGGACGTTGTCATAGCTGGTGGGGTTCATGACGTCATAGCAGATGAGCACGAGGTGGGTGTTCTGGTAGGACAGGGGCCGCAGCCGGTCATAGTCTTCTTGCCCTGAAAGCAGAGAGCAGGTGGGGGTCAGGGGCGTCCCCTCCCTGTCTGGACTCTGATGGGAGAAGGGGGAGGGGCCAGGCAAGTGACCCTGCCTTAGGGCCTCAATTTCCTCATCTTCATAATGGGCAACAAACCGGGAGTGGTGTCACAGGCCTGTGGTCCCAGCTACTCAGGAGGCTGAGGCTGGAGGATCCTTTGAGCTGAGGAGTTTGAGGCTATAGTGAGCCGTGATCATATTACTGCACTCCAGCATGAGTGACAGACCGAGACTCTGCCTCTTAACAACAACAAAACCTGTGGGTGGCAACCCCTGGGTTCTGGATGGTGGCAAAGAACCCTTGAGATCAAACCCACGCAGTGCTGAGAGCTGGGCCTGATTCTAGGGCTGGGGCTGGAGAAACTGCTAACGCTGGATGATGCCGGCAGCCAGTATGATCCCCCTGACTTACACTCGAGCAGAGCGAAGACTGGAACCCTCCCCTAGCCAAAGATATAGAGCTGTGGGGCTGGTGGGCTCACGGTGTCCCCAGTCCCCAGAGGCTGGTGTCTGGCTTCAGCCTCCAGCTTCTTTGGTTCTGATACAGTCGGCTGAGTTCCCTGTCCGTTCTTACAAGCACTAGGAGGAGGGTGGTGGGTTGCTGGGAACAGCATCAAGCGCCCTCCCCACCCAGACCCGCACAGCACATTCTCGGGGGGATACCTTAATCCTGATGCCTGGCCCCACCCCAGCACGGCTGAATCTAAACAGGGATCTAGGCTTAAGCCTTGAGCTTGGTTGGGTTTTCATTTTTTATAAACAATTCTTTGTAACTTTTTATATTGACAGTTTCAAACTCACAGTAGAATTGCAACAAAGTGCAAAGAGCTCTGATTCACCACCTGCTTGCATGGCCCCTCTGGCTTTACCCAGAGACAGATGGTTCTGTCCCTCCCTACCAGGCACCGTCGCTGCAGACGTTCTGCCTCTTCACCCCTTACTCAGTGCCTGTCTGCTGAGAACAAGGACATTCTCTCACCTGCCCCAAGCCCAGGAAACCACAGACTCTGCATTCTAATCCAGTCCACAGCCCATATTCAGATATTGCCCATTTCACCAATATCGTCCTTGATTTTCTTTCCCCTTTAAGGAGCCAGCCCAGGGTTCTATACTGCATTTAGTCATCATGTTCGGGTATTTTGTAAAAATCCCCACAGTGAGAACTGAGAGCCCCCTGCCCCTTGACTTCCTTCCACTGAACAAGAAAGGTTGGAGGCCCAGGAATCCCCCTGCCCTGTCCCCAGCTGCTATAGGTGCTGGGTGGCACCAGCTTGCCCTCAGCTCCTTCCCTGCCAATACCTCTCAGGACAAGTGGCTTCTCCACAGAACACCACCAGGCCATGTTTGCTCCTGTCCGCTTGCTGGTGACGACACAGACACCCTTTCCCCACTGGCCCCCCCCAACCCAGGGACCTCCAAAAGTTCTTAGCTCCACCACAGAACAGTGTTTAAGGGTGTAGTCACTAGAGGCAGATGAGACCTCTGTTCTAGTCCCAGCTCTGCCCTCACCGGCTGTGTGACCTTGACTTAGATAGGACAGCGGTGGGAACCCCAGATTCCTCACCTGGAACATGAAAATCATAAAATGTACCTCTCAGGGCTGTCACCAGCCAAGGCACCCCACACATGGGGGCCATAACAGTGTGCAGTGAACAGAAGCCACCAGGACAGTGATGGCTGGGTCAGGAGGGCCATTCACGCCAACTCTCAGCCAGTGTCCCCTGACATTGGGGCAGGGCAAGGGCTCAGACCTGATACCCCCCCCCCCACAATGTGAGAGACGTCCTTGTAAGACACTGGGAAGCTGGCCAGGATGCTTTCCCATCTCCTTTTCTGTCCCCAACTGTCCCTTCTTGGTAATCGCTGTCCACATCTTAGATCTGTGCTGTCCAACAGGGTAGCTACCAGCCCATTAATTAATTTGATGAATTAACATGAAGCATTCAGCTCCTCAGTTGCATGAGCTACATTTCAGGTGCCACCCGGGGCTCATGGCTAATGCAATGGTCGGTGCAGGTGCACGGCATTTCCACCACTGCAGAAAGTTCCCCCGCTCCCCCCCCCCCCCGACCAACACCATTCTCATCTAAGTCCTTGTCTGTCCCTCTTCCCTGGCCTCCTGCAGCCCTTCAATGAATCCATTCACCACCTGAGAGCTAGATGGATCTTAAAACACAAGTCATTTCCGCTCCCCACAGCTGAAGCACCATCAATGGCTCCCTACTGCCCCCCGCCCCCGCTTTCTTTTTGAGACAGAGTCTTGCTCTGTCACCCAGGCTGGAGTGCAGTGGCAGGATCTTGGCTCACTGCAACCTCCACTTCCCAGGTTCAAGCTCCTGCCTCAGCCTCCCAAGTAGTTGGGATTACAGGCACCTGCCACCAAGCCCGGCTAATTTTTGTATTTTTTTAGTACAGATGGGGTCTCACCATATTGGTCAAGCTGGTCTTGAACTCCTGACCTCAGGTGATCCGCCTGCCTTGGCCTCCCAAAGTGCTGGGATTACAGGCGTGAGTCACCATGTCCAGCCTCTATTGCCCTTTGCATAAAATCCAAATATCTCCCCAGGTCCACATGACTTCATCTCTGCTACGCCCCCTTGCTCACTGCAGTCCAGCCAAGGCACCACCTCACCATTTCTCAAACCCATCAAGCTCTCACGCCCCAGCCTTTGTGCTTGCTGTTCCACATGCCTGAAAGGTTCTTCCCTAACTTTTTTTCACCATTTTCTCCCCAGCATTTTATTCTTAAACATCCAGACTAACCATTACATGATTTCTCGTTTTAGGGTAACTGCCTGCCCTCTGTATCTGCTTTTATAATAATACATCCTATGCTCTATGTAGTTTTCAGAGTGCTTTAGTCTATAAATGATTAAGAAATCCTTGGCTGGGCGACATGCCTCGTGCCTGTAATCCCAGCACTTTGGGAGGCTGAAATGGGCAGATCACAAGGTCAGGAGTTCGAGACCAGCCTGGCCAACATGATGAAACCCTGTCTCTACTAAAAATATAAAAATTAGTTGGGTGTGGGTGGCGGATGCCAGTAATCCCAGCTATGCAGGAGGCTGAAGCAGGAGAATAGCTTGAACCTGGGAGGTGGAGGTGGCAGTGAGCCAAGACAGAGCCATTGCACACAGCGAGACTCCGTCTCAAAAAAAAAAAAAAAAAAAAAATCCTTACATGACAGCCAGATATGGTAGGGAAATTATTAATACTCCCACTTCATAGGAAGAAACAGAGTCACAGAAATGAAGTGAGTTGCTTGAGGTCCATGACTCAGTGACTGGCCCAGGAGTCAGCCCCAGTTCATGAAATTCCAAGTGGGATGTTCCTTCTGTGAATACACACGAACGTGCTATTTTGTTTTGTATTGTGCAAAAATAGGTTCTGGGTCTTTAAGATGTAACAATGGGGTTCATAGTTCTGGCATAACATAGTCCCTTTTCCAAATGTGGCCGGCGAGCAGGTCCAGTAGTCCCCCCGCTAACCCATGAGGGTGGACTCCAAGACCCCAGTGGAAGTACGAAACCACGGATGGCCTAGAACCCTAGATACACTGTTTTTGTCTATACATACACGCCTATAAAACAGCTTAGTTTATGAATTAGGCACAGTAACAGATTAACAATAACAATAATAAAACAGGGCCAGGCCCCGTGGCTCCCACCTGTAATCCCAACACTTTGGGAGGCCAAGGTGGGCGGATCGCTTGAACTCAGGAGTTCGAGACCAGCCTGACCAACAGAGTGAGGCCCCATCTCTACCCAGAACACAAATAATTAGCCCGTGGTGGCTCGCACCTGTAGTTCCAGCTACTTAGGAGGCTAAGGTGGGAGGATCACTTGAGCCCCAGAGCGGAGGTTGCAGTGATTGTGCCACTGCACTCCAACCTGGGTGACAGAGTGAGACCCCATCTCAAAAAAAAAAAACCGAAACAGAACTATTACAACTTAACATCCCTGTTGTGCTTTGGGACCATTATTATTTATTTATTTTGAGATGGAGTCTCGCTCTGTCCCCAGGCTGGAGTGCAATGGCACGATCTTGGCTCACTGCAGCCTCCATCTCCCAGGTTCAAGTGATTCTCCTGCCTCAGCCTCCACCAAGTAGCTGGGATTACAGGTACCTGCCACTACGCCCAGCTAATTTCTGTATTTTTCGTAGAGATGTGGGGGTTTCACCATGTTGGTCAGGCTGGTCTCGAACTCCTGACCTCATGATCCACCTGCTTTGGCCTCCCAAAGCACTGGAATTGAAGGCATGAACCACTGCACCCAGCCAGAAGGCTCTTTCAACAGGGAGCAGCATGGCTCCTTCCCTCCTCTCCTTCAGGGCTCTATGGAATGTCGCCTCCTCTTAGAAACCTTTCCTGACTGCTCTGAAACAGCCTCCTTGGCAGTCTGCCCCATGCCAATGGTTTTACTCATAGCTCCCACCTATACCTGACTTCACAATACTTCTCTGGGGCTGGGCATGGTGGCTCACGCCTATAATCCTAGCACTTCAGGAAGCCAAGGCAGGGGGATCATGAGGTCAGGAGTTCGAGACCAGCCTGGCCAACATGGTGAAACCCCATCTCTACTAAAAATACAAAAATTAGCCAGGCATGGTGCCACAAACTTGTAATCCCAGGTACTTGGGAGGCTGAGGCAGGGGAATCCCTTGAACTGGGAAGGTGGATTGTAGTAAGCCAAGATCTCACCACTACACGCACTCCAGACTGGGCAACAGGGTGAGACTCTGCCAAAAAAAAAAAGGGGGGGGGGTTTCACTCTATTGCCTAGGCTGGAGTGTAGTACTGTGATCATAGCTCACTCTAGCCTTGACCTCCTGGGCTCAAGCCATCCTCCTGCCTCAGCCTCCCAAGGAGCTGGGGCTGCAGGTGTGTACCACTTCGATTCTGGTAGCACCTATCCATGAAGACTCCTGTGTTACATGCCGGGTCTAGCTCGAAGCGCTTTGCCTGGATTAACTCATCTTTTCCCAAAAAATCCTACAAGGTAGACACTGTTGTTAGCTCCATTTTACAGGCTGTGAATGAAGCAGAGAGAGCTGGAGTGACTAGCCCCGGCCACACAGCTAAGGGGAAGCTTTGTAAATGTCAGAGGACCCTACTGGAGTATTTTTTTTTTCTTAGCCTTCCCCAGAAAACAGAGAGGAATCCTCACCCTACTTGTCCCAGCCCTGATCAGGTGAGGAAAAGGCTATCAACACAGCCATCTCAAGAAAGAGGGGCGCTGGGCGCGGTGGCTCATGCCTATAATCCCAGCACTTTGGGAAGCCAAGGCGGGTGGATCATGAGGTCAAGAGATCGAGACCATCCTGGTCAACATGGTGAAACCCTGTCTCTACTAAAAATACAAAAAGTTAGCTGGGCATGGTGGCGCGTGCCTGTAATCCCAGCTACTCAGGAGGCTGAGGCAGGAGAATTGCCTGAACCCAGGAGGCGGAGGTTGCGATGAGGTGAGATTGCGCCATTGCACTCCAGCCTGGGTAACAAGAGCGAAACTCCGTCTCAAAAAAAAAAAGAAAGAGGGGCTTGGCTGGGTGTGGTGGCTCATGCCTGTAATCCCAGCACTTTGGGAGGCCAAGGCAGGGGGATCACCTTAAGTTGGGAGTTCGAGACCAACCTGACCGACATGGAGACCCTGTCTCTGCTAAAAATACAAAATTAGCTGGGTGTGGTGGTGCATGCCTGTATTCCCAGCTACTCAGGAGGCTGAGGGAGGCGAATCAGCCTTTTGGGTTCAAGCGATTCCTGGATTTCAAGAATTGCTTGAACCCAAAAGGCTGAGGTTTTGGTGAGCTGAGATTGCACCAGCCTGGGCAACAAGAGCGAAACTCCATCTCAAAAAAAAAGAAAGAAAAGAAAAAGAAAGAGGGGCTCTGGGAAGGCAGAGGCAGCCAGCTTGGACTCCAGCACCTCCTTCAGGTTGCCTTCCTGGCTTGACTCTGCCCAGCTCAGCTTTCCCTAGAATTCAGTGTGGGCCTTTGTTGCAGGATGGACCAGGCCTGCAGAGGACATACTTCTGTGTGCGACAATCCTGTGCCCACTTGGGGATTTGGGGAGTGTACTATTAATAAATACCCTCAACAGTATGAGTCAGGAGGGTCAGGTTCCATTCATTCATGTACATTCTGGGCGGGACTGCTCAGGGCAGTCTCCACATCTCAAATTGACGTCCACATTTCCCTCTCTGGGTGTCAACTTCCTTATCTGGGAAAGGGGGTGATAACAGTGATAAACGTGCCCCTAATCTGGAAAGTGAAACACCAGCAGAGGGGGAGCAATCGGACGGGGGGGTGGGAGCGGGGGAGGCAGGGCTGGGAGGTGGGAGGGACTGCTTTTGTGGTTACTCTTTGAGATGAAGTCTCACTCTGTATCTCAGCTCACTGCAACCTTCACCTCCCAGGTTCAAGTCATTCTCCTGCCTCAGCCTCCAGAGTAGCTGGGATTACAGGCATGCACCACTGCACCTGGCTAATTTTTTGTATTTTTAGTAGAGATGGGGTTTTGCCATGTTGGCCAGGCTGGTCTTGAACTCCCGACCTCAGGTAATCTGCCTGCCTCAGCCTCTCAAAGTGCTAGGATTACAGGTGTGAGCCACCGTGCCCTGCTGTGGTTACTCTAGAAACAGAAACCTCCAGGGGAAGTTAATAGCCTGGGGTGGGGGGTGGTCAGAACCTCCAAATATTTGGACCCAGAAGCTTTAGGGGCCTCCCAGACACCAGGTGATATCACTGCTCCCCACATTCTACCCAAAATGATACCAGGGCTGAAAGGGGCCATATATCACCTGCCCATAGTCACAGAGGGGACCCACCCAGCCTCTGCAGATGGGCTTAGAGGTTAAGACAGCCCAGGAGACCACATGTGTAATCCCAGCACTTTGGGAGGCTGAGGTGGGAGGATCACTTGAGCCCAGGAGGCTGAGGCTGCAGTGAGTTATGATAATGCCGCTGCACTCCAGCCTGGGTGACACAGCGAGACCCTGTCGCTAACCACACCCCCCATAAAACTCCAGGAGTCACATGCAAAGCATGCATGCGCTTCTGGTGAGTTAAAGTCTCTAGGTCTGAGCTCCCCCTGGAGCTGACCATATCCTGAAGTGCACTCGGGCATGCGGCGGGGCTGGGCGGAAGGGAGGCTCAGGCTGCAAACAGGGCTTTTTTTTTTGGCATAGTCTTGCTCTGCCACCCTGGCTGGAGTGCAGTGGTGTGATCTCGGCTCACTGCAACCTCTGCCTCCCAAGTTCAAGCGATTCTCCTGCCTCAGCCTCCCGAGTAGTTGGGATTACAGGCACACGACACCATGCCCGACTAATTTTTTTTTTTTTTTTTTAAAGATGGAGTTTCACCATGTTGGTCGGGCTGGTCTTGAACTCCTGACCTCAGGTTATCCACCCTCCTTGGCCTCCAAAGTGCTCAGATTATAGGCGTGAGCCACCACGTCCAGCCTAATTTTTGTATTTTAGTAGAGATAGGGTTTACTGTGTTGGCCAGGACAGTCTCAATATCGTGACCTCATGATCTGCCTGCCTTGGCCTGCCAAAGTGCTGGGATTACAGGCGTGAGCCATCGGGCCTACAAGGCTATTTTCTTGGGGGGAATGGGACTTTGCCAAGGCAGTCCTCCTTCTGGGGTCAGGGGTTGGGTTGAGGAGAAAAGACACAGGGCAGGTGGCCCCCAGCTCCAGCTGGGGCGTTGGTCAGGGAGGGGTACAGGCAGCATGAGAAGGGAAGCTGCCAGAAGAGGAACCCACTTTTACTCACTTTGCTGGGGACCGCCCACCTGTGCTTCCCTGGGAGACAGGGGCTGGGCAGTCCAGCTGGGAGTTGAGACCACCTTCTGGGTGACCCCAGCCTTGGCCCGGCCCAGGCCTCCAGTGCTCCTGGGGCTCACGACACCCACC
Organism: Callithrix jacchus; assembly: GCF_049354715.1. Taxonomy (NCBI): domain Eukaryota; kingdom Metazoa; phylum Chordata; class Mammalia; order Primates; family Cebidae; genus Callithrix; species Callithrix jacchus. The sequence goes on from NC_133510.1 coordinate 124,992,456, forward strand.
TGTCCCTGCTTCCTTGTCTTAGCAACTGCTACTCCTTTGTCCACCAATTTTCTTTCTGTTCCCATCTCAGGCTGAGAAGGGTATCGCCACTCCCAGGCAACCCACACCCCATCCTGTGCGCCTCCAACCCTGGTCCCCACACCTTGGCCCTAGGAGCTCAGCCCCGCCTGTGTCTTCACAGCCCACCTCCCCCTGCCTCCCTCTGCCCAGGAAGCTTCAAACCTCACCGCAGCTTCCTGCCTCAGAGGATGTCGCGGCCGGGGAGAGGCTGACAGAGCAGTGGGTGCCACAGCCCCCGCCCCTTCCCCTCAGCCCTGGGAGCCCTGTCACCCCATCTCCCCTTCCTCTGCTGCGGTGTCTATAACTACTTCCTCAGGATGGAGATGGAGCCAGACGGGCCTTCCACGATGGCCCCTGTGGGCAGGGTCTGAACCCTGGGCCAGCGTTTGGTCCAGTGTGGAGAAATTCAGCCTCAAGAGCTGCCCCTGTCGCACAGCTCTGGCAGCCGCCAGTTGAGAAGATGCCCCTTCTGCCACTGGGTGTAGCCCATTCAGTTCTAGAACCTTCTACAACTACATTTACTAGACTCATTTCTGGCTTGGCCATTCCCTTTCTCTACATGGCTGCCTGGTCATTGCTTTCTGCCATGTTCTCCTGAGAGCCGACCACCTGCAGGCAGAGATGAATCACCTCCGAATTCACCTTCCAAGCCTTGCTTCATGACAAGCACCGGGACCTGGACCCTCCCTGGCAGTGCTTACTGACCAGGGGATTTCCGCTAATGAGCAGGTCTTCCCCGGTCACAGGGGACACCCTAGAGGGAGCAGCCAGATTTCTTCTTCCTGGGTACCCCTCCTTGGTCTGTCAGACTATGAGGCCAGCTCCTCCCCTGAGCCCCGCTTCTCTGCGGCTTGGAAGAATCTTGCCAGGGAAGACAGATGCCCCCACTGCAGCAGGAGCTGGGGCCAGCTTGGACCATGGCAGCGATGGTAGGAGGGTCTTTAAATTTATTTTTACTTTTTGATACAGGGTCTTGCTCTGTTGCCCAGGCTGAAGTGCAGTGGTGTGATCTCAGCTGACTGCAACCTCTGCCTCCCGGGTTCAAGCGATTCTCCTGCCTCGACATCCGGAATAGCTGGGACTATAGGCACATGCCGCCATACCTGGCTAATTTTCATATTTTTAGTAGAGATGGGGTTTCGTCATGTTGCCCAGGCTGATCTTGAACTCCTGGCCTCAAGCAATCCTCCTATCTCAGCCCCCAAAGTGCTGGGATTACAGGTGTAAGCCACTGCACCCAGCCTGGTAAGAAGGTCTTAAAAGTCACAAGGACATTTGCTGAGCCCTTCCGCAGATCCAGCCCCTGTGCGGAGTGCTGGACATCACATAGTAATCTGATTTAATCCTCTTGACCCTCTTAGCTCTCATGACAGATGAGGAAACTGAGGCCCAGACATCCCCAGTGATACACAGCCAGTGGAGCTGGTGTCAAAGCCCAGGTCTGACAGGATGGGACTGTGGATGGGATCCCCACAGTGCCAGTGGTCGCCTGCTGTGGTGACCATGGTAGGAGATGCTCTCTGTCCCTCTCATAGCAGCTTTTAGCACAAATTCTTCCTACACCAACTTGCAGCTTTCCAGAATCTCCACACTACAATCTACTCTGACATGTTCTTTGAGCATCTCTCTGGGCAAGGCCAGAAAGGCCATCCATGTTCTCATGATGTGGAGGCTACTGTGAACCGTGAACCCTGGCCTGATAGGGGAGGCCCCAAGGGCAGAGGAGGAGGAAAGAAAAACACTCCTGGCCTCCGGCAGGGCCGCAGGGCTGTGGGTTGCTGGGAATGTCTCCACCCAGCAGCACTTGACCCACAAAGTGGGGTTAATGACCTTGCCCCCTCCCAGGCTCCTGGACAAGAAATGAGAAAGTAAAAGTGTCTGAGACAGACCACATTTTTACTGGGCTTTCCCAGCTCACCTGGGGCTGGAGGTGGGTCCCCTTTTGGGGGTGGCCCTAAAGGGCCCACATCCTGTAAAGACAGGATCCTCAGAGTTTGCCAACGCAGGACCTGCTGAAGTCGGAATGGAGGGGGCTCTGAGCTGGGACAGCCCCTTTTCCGGTCCTCTCCAAGTTGTAGCTGGCAGGGGTTGGGGGTCTGAGTTTTGGCTCCATCCTAGGTCAATGGGACCCTTCATCTCACACATAGAGGCTTAGCTGGAAGGGGAGGGCCACCTGATGACATAGTTCCCCGCAGGTCACTAAACACTGAGTCACAGAAGTGGGGTGAGGCCCCACCTGGGGATCTCAACCTTTGGTCCCCAATGTTGATGAAGCCCAGATGGGAGCCAGGGTCCTCCCACTGACGGTGTTCCTCCTGTCTCCACCCCTCACAACACCAACTCTCATGGAATTGAACAGAAATCCACAAACCTCCGGTGGTGGGGATGTGACTAGCAGCAGAGCCTGGTGCGGGCCCCGGTGCCCAGTGCTCTGTTCCTTCCTTAGTTCGTTTTCTACACTGTCTGGTTTCCTCCCAGAGAACTAGGAAAGCACAGAAGTAATTGTAGCCACAGAATTCCAGAACCACCAGCTGCAAGCCGTGGAATCCCCGGAGCTGCAGATGCAGAACTCATGCCCACAGGACCCCGGAGCCTCAGGCTGCAGAGAGCACCCACAGAGCCTTGGAGCCACAGGCTGATCTGTGGCCGGCAGCATTCCAGAACCACAGGACCCAGAAACACAGCCCAGGCAATCCGAGCACCCGGAGACTCAAATCTGCGGCCCTCAGAGTCTGCAGAGACCACAGCAGGCCGCGCAGCAATCCTGGAATCATGGGAGGCTCAAGAGAAGTACGCTGCTTTCTAGAACCACAGGAGAGGAACGAGCTGTGGGCTCTCCGCACAGAGCTGGAAGGGTGGCCCCGGAGTTTGCCTCCTCCTCCAAACACCCTCCGCTTAAAGACAGGGCTTGGCCTCTAGGGCCGCGCTGCCAGCACTCTAAGCCGCCTCCAGGAGTGAAGAGCCGCCAGGGCCCCGCCAGGGTGCAGGGTGTGGACGCCCGGTGGGGGATGCCCCGGCGGGGAAACCCTTCGGGCAGGCGGACCCCTGGGACCCCCGGCGCGCAGGCGCACTCACCGGCCGTGTCGTAGAGGTTCAGGGTCACCTCCTTGCTGCCAACTGTCACGCTGGCCGTGTACTTATCGAACACCGACGGGGCGTAGTGCTGCGGGAGACGTGGTGGGGTTGGTCTCTAGTGGGCCCAGGTTCCAGCTGAACCCACTGTCCGCCCCCCTTCGCTCGTCCGGAATCAGCCCCCCTCACCCCGCTGGGCTCTGGAATTCCCGAGAGAGCGCCCCGGGGTGGCGGCCGGCTCTCCTGAATCGGGTCGGGGGTCGGGGCTCCGGGCTCAGCCTGAGGGGGGGGTCCCTCGCCCCCACCCCAGCCCCGCTGCGGGCCTCACCTCGGGGAAGGAGCCCTGGCTGTACACCATGAGCAGCGAGGTCTTGCCGCAGCCGCCGTCGCCCACGATCACGATCTTCAGCTCCTTCCTGCCCGGGTCGGGGGCGGCGGTCGGGACCGGGGCCCCCGGGGCATCCATAGCACGGAGCCAGCAGCACTGGCAGCGGCGTGCCGGGCACTAGCGGTCGGGGCGGGGCGGGGCCTGGACTAGCCCCGCCCACCGGAGCGGCACCGCCTCCGCCAGGCAGTCTCCCGGCCGACCTCCTAGCCTCAGTTTCCTATGTGCTACGGCCCCGGCCCTGGGTGTGGGTATTCAGCTCTCAGTACCAGGGATACTGCGGCACCGGAGAAACGGGGCTCAGCGGCAAGCGCAGCTCCCACCGCCACCCCGGCGCGTCACGGCGCGCCCCCCGCCGGCAAGACCCGATCGTGGCTGCCCAGCGACTCAGAGCGCCCCTGATTGGCAGGCGCCTCCTCCGGCAGGGACCCTCCGATTGGCCGGCGCAGACAGGGCCTCCCGGATTGGCGGACTGTGCCTCCGCACTGGGTTCGAGGAGCCCCCGGCCTCGAGCTCCGGAAAAAGCCCCTTAGCTTTGCACTGCCCCAGTGGCGTGGCTTCGCACCTATTTGCCTCTGGCCTCAGTTTCCCCACAGGAGGTAGCGGCGGTGGCACTGGGGAAGATGCTGATGTGAGGGCCGTGTCTGCCCACCTCACCTCACCTCGCCTCGGGGCGCCTGCGTGCGCGCGGGCTCGGGGCGAGGGACTGGGCTCCCCTTAACCGCACCCGACCCCGGGCTGTAGGGTGGACGCCCAGCGCCCTCTGCCGGGCAATCGCCTCAACGCCGGCCGCAGGTTGGCCCCAAACCACGTGGGCGGGCACCTCCTTCCAGCAGGAGCCGGAAGCGTGAACCACGCCAGACGCTGTCAGGGAGGGGCAGGTTGGTCTAGCTCTAGCTGAAGTCAGCTGGGTCCCTCTCCTTGCGTTTTGGAGACTGATAACCCCACACCAAGCAAGAAATCTAAGAAAATGCGTTTCCCTGCCAGCAGCCACATGTCCTTCACCCCATGAATCCCCCCAACCCTCGCATCTCCTGATGGAAACAGCTTGCTGAGCACTAACTGTATGCAATGCTATCAGGTCTAATGGCTGAGGTCATCGTAACCCCCACCCTGGGCGGGCTGACTGCCTTCGGCACCAGCCAAGTGAGCGGTCAGGGTGACAGAGGGACCCCTGGAGCCAGTCCACGGCAGGTAGGCACGGGAGCGTGGGATTCTACCAACTAGGGTAGGAAGAGCCCATTTCTAACAAAACCCCAACAGCAGCATGGTTGGGGGCAAGTGACCTTCGGTAGTTTCTTCAGATAGGGGCTGGCAGGACTCAATCTTTTTGCTGGCAACCCCACCCCAAAGACTCCGTTTTCAAGATCTCGGCAAAGGTCTGGTAAATCTCACTTCGTGGAGGAAAACCGCCAACCTGGCAGTTTCACGGTCAAGGTTCTCAGCAGGTAGCAGCAAGGCACGGCATGACCGCCAGAGGGCACCAGCGACCGCCCATAGAATCCCAAGACCATGGCGGAGCTGGGAAGGGGAGACGAGGACCCACCCCAGGTTCCGGGTGGACGCCCTCTCCTGTCACTGGACAAAGGGGCGTCTCCTGGGTCAAGCACCCACTAGACAAATGCACAGCAACTCATCTGTTCCTTTTTTGCAACACGTTTATTCAGAGGCAGTTGTGCCCCAGCCTTCCAGGAGGTTGCAGTCTTGGGGGAAGCAATGGAGGTTGGAAGAGGGGAACCGTTTAGGAAAGGCTGAGTGTTGGTTGGCACAAGGCTTGGCAGCACTGGAGGGCAGGCAGGGGGAAACAGGGTGGGGCCTGACAAATGCACGACAGCTAGAAAACCTCTTCAACTTCTTCACTGGCTGGGCCCTGAGAGGGGAGGCCAGGCAGGGTTGTCAAGGTAACTGGGGTCAGATCATGGAGGACCTGCCTGCCAGGCTCCACGGGAGTGGGGGACAGGAGGAGAGGAGCCCAACCACCAGCTGGACCCTGAGCTCCTCCGGAGTAATCAGAGGAGCTGTGACTGGCTGGGGAGACAGGGCTGGGGCCAAGGTTCCCCAGGACCACAGGAGGTGAATAAGGCATTCCTGGAGGTGGAGGAAGAGGACCCAGGTTGAGTGTGTCACCCGAGCCCACAGGAGGGCTCCTGACTGTCCTCAAAAGCCTCAGACCTCAACGTCCACTTTCTCCATCCAGGAAATGGGCTGTGATCTCTGCTTATGAAAGCACAAGCCTGCAGAGGAGTGGAAGCGGGAAGTGAGCACAAGTGCCCTTCCCAGCCCGGCCCAGGCAGAACAGCTGACACCGGCCCCTGCCGGCCAGGAGGCCAGCAGAACCCCAGCCCCACCTGCCTGGAGTGTTTGATTTGGACCCACCTGTCGTGGTGATGGAGCAGTGCTGATCTGTAGCTAAAAATACCTCAAAGCCAAGCCAGCTGCTTCGCAGCTTCCTCGGAGGCTGGGCTGAGCTGGGCCGGCTGAAGAACTGGGCACGCCCACCAGAGGCAGCAAGCTCCCTAACCTCCAAGAGGTTGAGGACCCGAGTCACTCCCCTTCCAGTCACCAGGAATTCCTGGAGAGTTTGAGAAGGCAAAAGAAGATTCTTTAAGCTGGTACTTCACACAGGAGTTGTTGGGCCACTGAAGCCTGGGGGAAAGGCCGAGTGGCGTTTGTGGGGTCGTCATCGGTGTCTGCACCCAGGCCAACAGGGAAACTGAGCCCCAGGGAATAGCAGGGGTCCAGCCACTGCTGAGTTGTCAGAGCAAAGCCTGGCCAGCCCCAGTGAGGCAATGCTGTGGCACCCACTTCCCTGGGTGCCTGAGAACGCTGGAGAGGTAACACCCATACGAGGCAGAAGACACAGCCTTCAGGGATGAAGCTACTCCCTGAAGTCGCACGGATGGGAGGTGGGCTGGCAAGTCCGTCTACCCTCCCTGAGCAGCCTCCAGGCCTCAGCTGCCCACGAGCACTCAGGGACCGGCCGGGGGCAGGGCCACTCCTGGAGTGCCAAAAGCTCCCCTCACAAAAGCCGGACTCAGCAACAGCTCAAAACATTGCCCGACCTGCTCCTCCCAGCGCTGGGGGCTGGGGGGTGGGGCAGGTGCTTGCTGGAGGTCACAGGCCAGCCAGAGACGCGCTGGGCCAGGCAACCTGAGATGGCTGGGCCGACTCACGGCACAGCCCGGGTAGAGGCTTCGGCGTCTCTCCACCCAGAGGGTCCGAAAGGTCATATTCCACGCTAGGGCTCTGGGTGGAGGGGCCGGAAAAGGCGGGGACACCGGCGTCTCAGTAGTAAGGCAAGTCCCGCCACCTCCCCGCCGGCCCTTCCGCTGGCGAGGCCCTCTCTCAGCAGGCCCCAGGGCCTGGCGCCAGCAGCGGCCCCGCCCCACGCTCGCTGGATGACCGGTGGGCGGGGCGCCCTCGAGGGACCAGCAGGGATAGCAGGAGGACAAACTTCCCCGCCCTCCAGGCCCCAGGTGGTGATGGTGGCGGGACAAAGAAGAGCGAGGAGGGTATAGTCCAGCCAGGTGGGTCCCGACACCGCGCCGAGAACCACACTAAGACCACAGCTGAGCACCCGCCGGCTCCCTGATTGGAGCCCTCCCAGGTGCAGCTGGAAGGGAGCCATACATCAATTATCCAACGCAGGTGGGGAGTAAAGACCCCACCCGGAGCACCTATCCAAAGGGAGGAGCCACACCCTCGGGCGGTAGAGGGTCATGGGAGATCAAGGGGGATTAAAGACAGAATCAAATTTTAAACTTAGGTTTCAGTAAGAGGAGAGAGAGAGGAGAGAGAGAGGAGAGAGAGAGGAGAGAGAGAGAGAGAGAGAGGAGAGAGAGAGGAGAGAGAGAGAGAGAGAGAGGAGAGAGAGAGAGAGAGAGAGAGAGAGAGAGAGAGAGAGAGAGAGAGAGAGAGAGAGAGAGAGAGGAGGCTTCCGGGATCTTAACAATGTGAACCTCAATTTTTACCAGGTGCTTTCACCCTCCTGCTGTACTAGGGCAGCTAGGGCAGCTAGGAGTCTGGGCAGGAATACCCTTCCCTCCCAGCAAAGGAGACGGACCCAGCACAGCTCATCCGGGATTGAAGACCCAGCCCTGGCCCTCAAGGGGGAGCCAAGAGCACCACGCCGGTTACTTAAAACCAGACAGTCCCGGGCAGGGATGCCAGCAGACAGCTGGCACGGGACGAAGCCCAAAATAACCCAGACAGCTGGGGTGAGGGGGTGCCATGGGCACAGGCGCTGGCTGCAAGTCAAGCCACCTGGAACCCCATCCTGGCTCTACTGGTGGTGGCCTTGTGACCTTGGGCAAGACACTTTTCCCCAGACCTCGGGTGGGTGACCCAAATCCTGACCCCATCATGGAACAACCCAAGCAGCCGGGGACAGGCCTCTACCTCCGGCTGGAGTCAACCGCTCCAGAGAACCTCGCTGGCCGCCTTCCCAAGGAGCACCAGATTCCCCTTTGCCCTGAGGCTGGGCCACGTGCTTCGGCAGGTGGACTGGTGGGGAGGAGCTCTGAGGCAGCCCAGCCCCCACACCCTGCAGCCACTCCAAGCAATAACCAAGGATCACAATGGAGGCCAACTCCAGCCAAGCCTGCAGGGGTGGACGGCCCTCTTAACGCACTTAATCCTCTCCCCACCGTTTCCAGCAGGCATCCCGATCATTTTACAGGGAGACGCTCGCCCAAGGTCAGCAGCACTATGGAGATCCTAGCCCAAGCCAAACAGACTGACAATCTCCCTTCACTTAGCGCCAGATACTTGTAGCAAGATCCCCGGTTAAGCCCCACAGGTTCCCAAAGCTCAGCGAAGCCCTTACAGTGGGGGTGGGACACAACTCCCAGATAGGGGAGATGGTGTGAGTAGGAGCACCTGGACCCAAATGGTTCATCAAAGCAATCACAAACCAGAGATTACATGGGGGTTGGAGACCAAGAGCTGCCACCTCCAGCTGTGGAGCTTCTCGGACACCAAGATGGGAAACTATTCAATACTGGAGATCGGCTAGCGTCCGAGTGAAACCAGATACTATGTGCCAAGTTCCTGCTTCTGCCTCAAAACCCCAGGTGTTACCAAGCCCGGAGCTGGGTGTGGGGTCTCAAAACCTGTTCCCAGTCCACAGCGGCAGCATCACCCAGGAACTTGTTAGAAATAAGTCCTCAGGCTCCACCCACTGAATCAGACACTCGGGGACCAGGCTCCAGTCACTTTGACAGAGCCCCCTTCGGGCGTGATTCCGATGCCAGCTCCAGATTAAGGATCACTGATCTAGCCCTGTTTTCCTAGATGGAGAAACGGTCTCGGAGGTTATGCCGCTTCGGCAAGGTCATAGCTGTGCAATGGCTCACCCGGTTTCAAATCCACCTCTGTCTGGTTCTACAAACAAGGCTTACATGCAGGCCTGCCCGTCTGGGGACTGGAGAGGAATCGTAAGGATTCCAGGAAGGAGGAGAAGCTTCAAGGAAGGCCCTTTCACAAAGTTGGCCAGGACCTCGGATGGCTGTTCTTTGCCACCCTGGCAGCCAGACATCAGAGGGCCACTCACACTGTCACCCCACAACCCCCAAGGGGAGCTGGAGGAGAGGCCACGGCACTGTTGGGCTATCTGGGAGTGACCTGCGTCTTTCAGAAGTAGGAGGCGCCCAGGGCCCTACCCCATCGAAAAACACACAACTGGGAAATACTTGCAAGTGGAGCCTCTTGTACGCTGCTAAATTCGGCAGAGAATTGCACGCCCCAAATGCCTGACAACAGAGGCTGACAGGAGGGGGATGGATGGCCCGGGCGGCCCAGCAGGCGGCCCTACGCGCTCGCAGCTGGGCGGGCGGGGGGCGGGGCCGCAGAACCAGCCCGGCGGGTTTGGGGTTCCGCCCTCCCTGGGCAGCAGGCCAGGGTCCCCCCCCCCAGTCTCCTCACCGTCTGGGCAAGGACTCACACCTACCTTAGTGGGAGGATTGTCAGAGTCAAACTAGGCCTGCCCCTGCAGTCGACAGAAGGAAAGATTGTCCACGCGGGGGGTGCCCGGCCGTCGCCCCTTCTCCAGCCCAGAACCTAGATGGGAGGAAGGCGGATCAGGGCGGCCCCCGGCTGGCAGAGCGCGTGGGGCGGAGATGTGACCGGCCGAAGGCACAGCGGGCAGGGGGCTCCGGGGCTGAAGGGGAGCCCCCAAACGCCGCCCCTCCCCCAGCGGCCCCCACAGGAGCCTCGGGAGGGGGCGGCTGAGTCAGAAGGTTGAGCCCGGGCCGGGCGGCGGCTCATCTGCATTTCCAAAGGCCCGCCCCGCCCGCACCCTCCCGGGAAGGGCCGGAGATCTGAGGCTTCGCCGGGAGCCCCGCGCCTCGGGGGATTCTAGGGGCCCCTCCGCTTTCCCAGGCTTCCCCCACATCCCGCCTGGAGAGCCGGGCTGGAGGGCTGCGCCCTGGGCGGCCCAACAGGGCGTCTGCGGCCACCGCGAGGGCCTCACACTTTAAGTGGGGACAAAGGGGTGACCCCCGCCCCCGCCGGCTCGGCTCTCAAAGGGCGACTGGGAGGCCGGGCCCAGGCGGCCAGAGCAGGGTGGGCAGCGGGGAGACGGCCGCAGCTTCCGGGGGAGCCAGTGGGACACGGGGCGGCCTTGAAGCCCCGCCAACCCCGTGGCCCTGGGCTGCGGGCGCCCGTGCAGGACAAAGGAAGGGGGAAGCGGCCCGGGCGAGGCCTCCTGGTGCCCTCGTGGGCCTCCGGGTCGGGTCGGCCTGGAACTCGGGCGACGACGGCTCGCCCAGCCCCCCTCCCCGGCCGCTCCTCCCGCCTGGCGCGCGGCGGCCGCCACCGCCCCAGCCACGGGCAGAGCGCGAAATGGCGCCCGTCAGGCCGCCGCGCCTGGCTGAGGCCAACGCGGGAGGCGCCGCGCGCGACGCCCCGGAGGCCCGCGGTCCCCCAAACGGCCCGCGAGACCCGATCCCCGGCGCTGCCACCCCGCGGGCTCTCGGAGCCCGACCTGGCCGTGGGCCCGCCTCCTGCTCCGGGCTCCCCACGACTAGGGGGAAGGAGGAAGGAAGGAGAGCCGCCGCCATTAGCACCGCAAGCCCTGTCTGGCCGGGCCCGCCCGCCCGACCAGCCCAGCCCGGCCCGGCCCAGCCCAGGCGCGAAGGGCTCGAAGCCTGGAAATAAAAGTGGTGTTTGGGAGGAGGAGCGAGCGCGGCCGAGAGGACTGGAGCGCCGGGCTGCGGGCGGAGATGCTGCGTCATGGTGCCAACATGGACGCCGGCCTTTTGTCCTCCTTCGCGTTGCCAGCGCAGGCGCGCCCTGGAGCCCCAAAAGCCGGCTTCAGGGTGCGGAACCCTCACGATCGAAAGGGAAAAAGGGTCCAAGGCTGGGCGAGGAGGCGCCCTCGTCTTTTGAGCCCTGTCTCCAAAGCACTTCAGATTCTTTTCATCCAGGCTCAGACCTGGGACGAGCAAGGGGGGCGAAGGCAGGCGGGCTGGCTCCATGGACCCCCGAGGGTCGCTGCGGAACCCCTCTTATCGCCCTTGGGGCAGAAGAGGCACAGGGGTCCGAGGAGCCCTCATCGTCCCATCCCCCCACCCCCCCACTGCCCGCTCCGGCTGCCAAACACAAAGCTCCAGAATCCTCCTTCTCCCCTCAGCTCCCAAATACAGCCCTTGCTTGGCCTGCAAAAGGGTTTCCTCGAAGGGGCAAAAGACACTTTTTTTTTTCTTACTTACCCGCTCAACCCGGTGCCATGGAGTCTAGAAGATCAAGCTGGGCGGTGGTTTTGGAGACGTTATTGTAAAAACATATATATTTTTTGATTTAGTTGGGAAAATTGGGGGGTTGTGGTGGTGCCTTTGTTCTTGTTACCTTTTTGTAAGTTACACTCATGGCAAGTTCTGCTCCTTCCACTTCTGCAAACTTTCCAGGGTTGGGTAGGCAAAAAGGCGGCTTCGCAGAGGACTGTTTACTGCTCTGGATATAGCAATGGTGTGATCGTCATTAAGAGACAAAAGGCGAAAATACACAGTCAAATCAAACAAAAGGCAAAAGACGCACCAGCCGCCCAACCACCATAGAAAATACCCCCCACTTAACGTTGGTGTTTGCTGGAACCAGCTAGGACTTGTTTTCCAGTTTTAATCTAGTTTCCTGTGACGGCTTTAGTCTCAACACAAAGAGAAGGTCTTCCTTTCCCTCACCCACCAGCTCCCCCCACCCCAACACCAAAGACGAGAAAAACAGGGCTGTTTTTCTTCAAATAAATCCATTTTCAAAGAAAGTGTACAAGCTACGGGGAAGAAAGCTGACCACCATTTAGTGCTGTAAACATTTTCAAAAGCATAAAGCTAGATCCTTAGCTTTATAAAAGCAAAATCGTCTCAAAGCATCTTAACTGGCTTATATTAGACAAGAGAGACAAAGACATACATGCGGATGAAGGTTCGGAAAATTGACATCTCAGTAACATTAACATAAAAACTGCACTGCGTCAGGACAGAATGGACTGGGTACTTACAATGTAAAAGGTTTTTAAAAAACTTAAAAAGAGTAACAACTGCTCACAATTTTTTGTTGCTGCCATTTCGCTAGTCCTAAAGCTATAGACATTTAAAACATTACCTTGTTAAAAAGAGAGAAGGAGTTAATAAGATGGCCAGGTTTAAGTGTTTAATAGAGGAAACTAGATATATTTAAAAATTTATTGTTCAGTCAAGAGAATACAGATTAAGACAGCTCCAAGCTCCCCCCACCCACCCAAAGAACAAAGAGGAAAAAAAAAAAACCAAATATGTCATTTACTTAGGTTTTTTTGGAATTCAAAACTGTTAACTGCTGACATGAATGGTGTGCTATGACCTAGTTATACAAGACAAAGATGGATTCCAAGTCATAAGGAAAAATCCAGATCTTTTTAAAAAGTCTTCTCCAGTCTTCCAACTGTGAGTCCTTGGGCCTGTTGACAAATGTTAAACACACTGAGACGTCCTGAACTGGATGGTGGAGTCAAAGGAAAAACATTCCCCATTTGCAACAAAGGAAAAACCCACTTGGCCATTTAATTCCATTGCAGAAAAATGGCTTCCCTCATCTGTTGGCCTCTCCTTCGTGTCTGATGAAGGATGTTTTGAGATCAGCGTCTAATAACTCAAGCTCTATAGAAGCCGCACGCTGATTGGCTGCCGCGCCCTGCCGCCCTGCTCCAGCCAATTACCTACCCACGGCCAAATTACAAACCCCGAAAAGAGCCCCAATATGAGCTACACCAGCTCCGAGCCCCGGCGAGGCGGCTCCTGCGCCTCGGCTGCCCGAGAGGAAAGGCAGAGGGGGCTGCAAACGCGTCCTCGCGAAGCCCGGGAGCCTCGGAGTTGAACTCACAAAATGGAAGCTGCGCGCTGATTGGCCGCCGCCACTCCCGGACCTTTAATAAAGAAAGGGGAAGGAAAAGATAAATGCAAAAAAGGGGGACTCTCTCCTCCGCGGGTGGCTGGAGGAGGGGGGGGAAAGCATGTGTTCAGGACAATTGCAGGGCGCTCCCCTCCAAAAATAAAAACAGAAGAAAGCTTCTATCTCCCAGGTCCAGGCGAGGGCTGCATCCTCCCAGGAATGCGAATGCTAACGTGGTGAACCCTGGTCTCTCCTCCCCAGCTTAGCTCCGGGGAGGGGGTCGCGGCCGGAGGAGGAAGCCGAAGCGCAGATACCTCGATTGCAACTCCTCCGAGTCGACGCCGGCCTCCCCGCGTCCACACACACCCTCGGCCCCCCAGACCCCAGCCCTCTCCCCGGGTCCCCGCGCGCCTGCCTCCGACCCGGGCAGTTTGGAAACAGTTTTGCAGGCCCGGGACGCACGCCGCGGCGGCCGCGGCTCGGAGGGTAGCCCCGGCCGCGGGAGGTAGAGCCCGGGGAGACCCCCTCCCCCGCCAGCCAAGACCCCCACCCCAGTCCCAGAAGAATAAATAAATTAAAAGGCCTTCCCCCGGGGAGGGGGAGGCAGTGTGGGAGCGCGCGAGTGAGGGGTGGGGGGCCGCTGGGGCCCGGGGCTTTGGCGGCGCAGCTGCCGCCGCCGGGAGAGTGCCTGGGGAAGCGGCGAGGAAGGAGAGGGGAGGAGGAAGAGGAGGAGGAGGAGGAAGAGGAGGAGGGTGAGCGCTCGGGTCGGGCTCCTTAGCGGTGTATTGTGGGATGTGCGGCTACTGGGAGCCGAGCCTCCGCCGCCAGCCGCCTCCCGGGCAGCAGCAGCAGCAGCAGCGGCGGCGGCAGCGGCAGCAGCTCCGGGCCCGGCAGCCGCGGCGGCGGCGCCCCCCCCTCTCGGCCCCCGGTCCGGCCGCCCCGGCCTCGGCTCCCGCGGGGGACACCATGTACTGGCTGGCGGCGCAGGGAGGCCGGCGCCCGGCGGGGATGTAAGCGCGGCTCGGGGAGGGAGAGGCCGCGGCTGGCAGCCGGGCGGCCCGAGCCCCCGGCCCCGGCTCTGGCCCGAGCGGGCGGGCGGGCGGGCGGCGGCGGCGGCCGCGGCCGCGCCAGGCCCTGCCGCGAGCCCCGCGCCCGAGCCAGGCCGAGCGAGCGGGCGAGCGCCACGCCGGGTGGCCGGACGGGCACCATGGGCCGGAGCCCGCGTCCTCCGGGCTCCCGGAGCCCCGCCAGACGGACCCGGGGACCCCCGGGAGCCCCTCGCTGCCTCCCCGAGACGGTGGCCGAGCGGGCGGGCGCGTAATTCTCCCGGAAGGGTTATTCCCTCGCTCTATTCTTGTTTTGGGGGGAGCCAGCGAGACAGCTCCTTTCGGGGCGCGCTGGTAAGGTGGGAGGGGGTGGGGGCCGGCTGGATTGTTTCGCGTGTGTAGAAGCGGCCGCCGCTGCCGCGGGGGAGACGACAACAACTTGCTGGTTTTCAGGTTGGGTTAACGGCATGGAGAACAGTCACCCCCCCCACCACCACCACCAGCAGCCCCCGCCGCAGCCCGGCCCTTCGGGCGAGAGGAGGAACCACCATTGGAGAAGTTACAAGTTGATGATTGACCCGGCTCTGAAAAAGGGGCATCATAAACTGTACCGCTACGATGGGCAGCATTTCAGCCTGGCGGTGAGTAGCCGGCGCGCCCCCCGCCCCCCCCCTCCGCCGGGTCCGGGGAGACGCGCGGAGCGGCCAGGGACCCCCGCCCGACCACCCGGACAACTGTCAGACAGGGCCCCATCCCTGGAGTTTGACAAGTGCCTGGAGAAGGGGGTCTGCCCCTGGGGAGGGGCACAGCCCTCTCAGCCCTCCCCCCATTTCTCCCCGCAGATGTCCAGCAACCGCCCGGTGGAAATTGTCGAAGATCCCCGGGTCGTCGGGATCTGGACCAAAAACAAGGAGCTGGAGCTGTCGGTGCCCAAATTCAAAGTAGGACCCCCCCCACTGCCCCGCTGTCCCTCCTCCCCCCCGGAGTTCGAAAATAACGCCAGTCCCGGCCGAGCCCAGCCGGATTCCCAGTTCCCGCCGTCCGGGGCCAGGGAAGTTTTGGCGGGGAGGGGGAGAGCGCTGGCGAGAGGGTGTCCCCTCGCAGCTACTGTAAACAAAATAACACCGGGTGAAACTGTAATCACGGCGCGGTTACAGTGTCCCGCACTCCCCGCGGGGGGCTCCAGCCCTCCGGGAGCTTGGCCCCGAGACCTTCCCCTCTCGCCAGCCCCCTGGCTTTAGGGGGACAACTTCCTAAGCCCAAAGGGTCGCTCCAGACCCGGCAGCAGGAAGAGGAGACCAGAATGGGGGGTGGGGAAAGAGAAACTGTTTCTTTTTCCCCTTTCCTTCTGAACCCAGAGGACTTCCACGTTCCAAACGATTTAATCCTCTGCTTCCCGAGCCCGCCCGCGTGCATTTTCTTTTTCCAAAAAAAATTTTTTTTTTTTTAGTTTTTTACCCTTCATTGTTTTCAACGGGCAGGCGAGGTGTTGGAGGAATGTTGGGTTTTCTCTTCGGTTTAAATCTTCTCCAAACTCCCTTCCCCCTCGGCCCCTGCCAGATCGATGAGTTCTACGTGGGCCCGGTGCCTCCTAAGCAGGTGACATTTGCCAAGCTGAATGACAACATCCGAGAAAACTTCCTAAGGGATATGTGCAAGAAGTATGGGGAGGTGGAGGAGGTGGAGATTTTGTACAACCCCAAGACCAAGAAGCACCTCGGCATTGCCAAGGTGGTCTTTGCCACCGTCCGGGGTGCCAAGGAGGCCGTTCAGCACTTGCACAGCACTTCCGTCATGGGCAACATTATCCACGTGGAGCTGGACACCAAAGGTGAGCCCGGCAGGGGAGGAGTGAGGGGATACCTGTCAGCTGGACCCTTTACCTCCCCGCCCACTTCTGCAGGGTGGGGAGGACCCCCCCCCCACTCTTCCTTGGGATTCCCCCGAAAACCTTGTTTATTTTCTTGCCCCCCCTCCTGAGGGTAAAGTAGTGGAACTAAATATGTTGTCTGTTGCTAGGAGACGGTCTGTAATTTACCAAATGTGCCGGTCCTTGGCCACCGCACCCCTAGGGACCACCCGGAGGCTTCCCCACCGCTGACACCCCGGTGGGCCCCCTCTCTGAGCCCTGGTGGCCTGGGTTTAGACAGTCCCAGTGTTGCCTGTGTTAGGGGAGGAGGCAGAGTTTGTTTACTTGTGGGGGACTGAGGGAGTGCCACTAGAATGCCTTTAAATGGGTCAAGAGAAGGTCTGGAAACTAGAAAGAGTCCTCTAAGGATTCAGGGTGTCCCCCTCCCTCCCTTGCTGCCCCTTCCCCTTGGAAGTGGGAGCCAATCTGGGGCCGGGAGTGTTGTTTCATTGATAAGGTTCCTGATTGAGCTGGGAAGAGAGGGGCGGGAGGCTCAGGGTGCTCCAGGGTTGACACTGTGTCTTCCCTCCTCTCTCTTAAAGAGACCGCAGCACCTCCCCTGCACTGGAATCAGCTGGGTGCTCTCTGGTGCTGGCTGGGGAGGCCACACCTCCCATCCTATGGGTCTGCAGAGGCCCCTGCAGGACCGATGGGGCTTGCAGGACTCCAGGGCATTCCCCAAAGTGTGCCTGATGCCTCTCTAGGGAAGCTCCCACCAGTAAAAGAAGGTTCAAGTGATCTGAGGATGGGCCAGCCCTGTGGGGAGACACTGGGTCCCTAGCCCACCAGTGTCCCTTGGGAAGCCATGCCGAGAGGGGAAAAGTGCAGCTTCCAGGAATTTCGTGAGGGGTGGGGGGGGTTCAGGGACAACCGGGACACGCCAAACCCAAAGCAAGAAAATCAGAACTTTTCTTTTTTTTTGCGTTTAATGATTAAAATGTATTGACCAAACTCTAAGCTGGTGCCGGGGGTGGTGGTGATTATTTCACCCACACTCACCGAGCCTGTGCCTGGTCCTGTGTCTCCTCTCAGGGCACAGCCTCTCAGTCTCTGGGGGATGGGGGGCAGTGAGGACCTTGGGTGGCTGCAGTCTGATTTCTCTCATAACTGAATTGAATGTGGCACCCCCTCCCCCATCACAGGCCCACATTTTAAGCAGCAGCCAGGTCTCAACAAAATTTCATTTCTGGGGAAAAAAAAGAAAACACAAAAGCCCTCAGAGACTGCTAGCTAAGTTTGTATTTCAAGAAAGAGACCAGTAAAGTGTAGCTCCAGGAACGGGTCTTTTTTGCATATGTAAGCAGCTGCCTCTGAGACTCTATAAATATCGATAACCCCCGGGCCCGGTCTAGAAAAGCCTCTGTCTGCTGAGGGGTGGAGGGTTGGAGCTCAGGGTAGGCCCCTGGCCGCCTTGAGGCCCTCAGCCTGGTCAGGGGCTGTGGCGTTCACGGTAATGTGCTCCTAGAGTGTATTGCAAAGTCCACTGCTCACCTGGCCCCAGATATTTACAAACTCTGGCTTCTGTGCCACAGGCTTCCCGTCCTCTTGTTGCAAGCCCTTGGCTGTTGAGCAGAAAGGGGATAGGCCTGGCTCTTTCTTTGGGCACCATGGCCCAGGTAATGGAGTGGGGGTTGGTGTCACAGGTAGCAATTTTGGGTTTGAGTTGAGAGGAGTCTCAGCCCCAGGAGGCATTAGCTTCTGGATCTCAGGATCAGAAAAATGGTGTAGATCAGCAGCTTTGTTGAACAGGTGGCGACCCTGAGTAAGTTCCAGAGGGGGCGGGAACTCGGTCAGGGTCACACAGCCTCGCCAGGCCTGGGGTCTCAGGCCCAAGGGACCCACCAGGGTGCCATGCAGGTTGGAATCCCTGTGGGGGCTGCCCCGTCCTGGAACCTCACTGAGTCACCCCTTTCCTGCCCATCCACAGGGGAAACCCGAATGCGGTTCTATGAACTGTTGGTCACTGGCCGTTACACCCCGCAGACCCTCCCAGTGGGCGAGCTGGATGCTGTCTCTCCAATTGTGAATGAGACCCTGCAGGTGGGTTTATGGCCGTCAGTCTGCCCCATTGCCAGTGCTCTGATGTGCCCCCCACCTCTGGAAAGCCTCACCAACTCTGATGGGACCCCTCCAGCCCACCCCACCTCTCTCTCTGCAGCTTTGGAGACCAAGGCCTAGGAGGTTGTGAAGCCTGGCCACGCCCCCCAAGCCTTTCTGCAGTGGGGCTCCCTGGGATTGGTCCTGTTTCCTGTGGCATTCCCCTGTCCCCAGCACAGGCTTCAACTCCCACAGACCCAGAGCCTGCCCGGGCTCGCTTTTCCATGTTGATGCCAAAACATTGCTGCTTCCAGGGTCCTTAGTATCTCGTGTCCTGGGTACACCACTATCCCGAACCCAGAAACTGGAGTTCATGCCCCACCTTCCAGAGGAAGACTGCCTCCTTCCAAACCACTGCCTCCCAGGACTTGGGACAACTCTTGTGTGGGGCGAGTCTCATGCCAGCTCCTCCCTGGCATTGGGCATCAATCCAGTCACCTCGGGACTGAAGAGCCTTTAGCTGCCGCTGGCCTGTTCATCACTTTATTTTTATTTTTTTATTTTGAGAGAGTCTCACCCTGTCCCCAGGCTAGAATGCAGTGGCATGATCTCGGCTCACTACAACCTCTGCCTCCTGGGCTCAAGTGATTCTCATGCCTCAGCCTCCTGAGTAGCTGGGATTACAGGCACACGCCACCACACGTGGCTGATTTTTGTATTTCTAGTAGAGATGGGGCTTCACCATGTTGGCTAGGTTGGTCTTGAACTCCTTACCTCAAGCGATCCACCCACCTTGGACTCCCAAAGTGCTGGGATTACAGGCGTGAGCCACCGCACCTGGCCCTGACCCGTTTGTCACTTTAAATCCTAAAACATTGGGCGGCTGGGAGAACAAAGCCCTTGGCCATCCTCTCAGGCACAAGATAGTTCTTGGGCATAATCCTGCCTGGAAGGTCTGATTTCTGACAGCCAGAGGCAATGAAAATCCCAGCCTAAACCAAGATGTCATAGTCTTCTCTCTTCTCTAGCTCCTCTGGGAAATTTGGAAAAACCTTCAAGTTTCCCTGAACATAATTGGTTACCCCTAAGATTAGAAAAAAAGTTAGTACCATCCTGACATTGCTCCTCAATCCCCCACTCCCATTCCTTATGCAGCCAGAGTGAGAAGGGAAATCACACCGCCCCACCCCCCAAGAGAAAGGGATCTCACCTCTCTTTCTCTCCTTAGCTGTCAGATGCCCTGAAGCGCCTCAAGGATGGAGGCCTGTCTGCAGGCTGTGGCTCCGGCTCCTCCTCTGTCACCCCCAATAGCGGTGGGACACCGTTTTCCCAGGACACGGCTTACTCCAGCTGCCGCCTGGACACACCCAACTCCTACGGACAGGGCACCCCGCTCACGCCGCGCCTGGGCACCCCCTTCTCACAGGACTCCAGCTACTCCAGCCGCCAGCCCACACCCTCGTACCTCTTCAGCCAGGACCCTACAGTGACCTTCAAGGCCCGGCGCCACGATAGCAAGTTCACGGACGCCTACAACCGCCGCCACGAACATCATTATGTCCACACCTCTCCCGCGGTCACTGCAGTGGCTGGGGCCACAGCCGCCTTCCGGGGTTCCTCAGACCTCCCATTTGGAGCAGTCAGCGGCACTGGGGGCAGCAGCGGCCCCCCCTTCAAGGCCCAACCACAGGATTCGTCCACATTTGCCCACACTCCACCGCCCGCCCAAGCAACCCCAGCTCCTGGATTCAAGTCTGCTTTCTCTCCATATCAGACCCCAGTGGCCCACTTCCCTCCACCCGCAGAAGAGCCGACCACCACCCCTGCCTTCGGGGCCCGTGACGGTGGGGAGTTCCGGAGGGCACCAGCACCCCCACCCCTGCCACCTGCTGAGCCTCTGGCCAAGGAGAAGCCAGGCACGCCCCCTGGCCCGCCGCCCCCCGACACCAACAGCATGGAACTAGGCGGCCGGCCCACCTTCGGCTGGAGTCCTGAGCCCTGTGACAGCCCCGGCACGCCCACGCTGGAGTCGTCCCCTGCGGGGCCAGAGAAGCCCCACGACAGCCTGGACTCACGCATCGAGATGCTGCTGAAGGAGCAGCGCACCAAACTCCTCTTCCTGCCGGTGCACGACTCAGACACTGAGCTGCAGATGGAGGGCAGCCCCATCTCCTCCTCCTCCTCCCAGCTCTCCCCGCTGGCCCCCTTCGGCACCAACTCCCAGCCCGGCTTCCGCGGCCCCACTCCCCCATCCTCGCGCCCCTCCAGCACCGGCCTGGAAGACATCAGCCCAACACCTCTGCCAGACTCTGACGAGGACGAGGAGCTCAACCTGAGCCTTGGGCCTCGGCCTCCACCTGAGCCCGGTCCCCCGGACCCTGCTGGGCTTCTGGGCCAGACAGCTGAGGTGGCCTTGGACCTGGTTGGAGACAGAACCCCGACTTCAGAGAAGATGGATGAGGTATCACCATGTCTGTCCATCTGTTTGGGACTGGTTTTGTCCATCTTACATCTCCCTTTCTCCCTCGAAGCATTTAGCAGGACTAGCTAAGATGTAGAAGCAATGGGGCTAGGAAAGCCAATATAACAAGTAGAACTTAGAGAATGAAAAGGTGATGCAAAAAACCCTAGGGGCTGTGATTGAGCAGCTGGTTTGGCAGTGAGCTCCCCAGCAGCCACAGAGAGAAGGAAAACATGGCCTAGTTCTGATGCTCTTCTTGTTAGGCAAGAGGTCAACTTTGGCCGGGCGTGGTGGCTTACGCCTATAATCTCAGCACTTTGGGAGACTGAGGCAGGTGGAACATGAGTTTAGGAGGCCGAGACCAGCCTGACCAACATGGTGAGACCCCTGTCACTACTAAAAATACAAAAATTACGTGGACATGGTGATGCATGCCTGTAATCCCAGCTACTCAGGAGGCTGAGGCAGGAGAATCGCTTGAACCCTGGAGGTTGTGGTGAGCCAAGATCACACCATTGCACTCCAGCCTGGGTGACAGAATGAGACTCCATCTCAAAAAAAAAAAAAAAAAAAAAAAAAAACAACCTACTTATCCTAGGGATAAATTCTGACCTGAGCCTCCTGGGTAGGAGTTTGCTGAGACTTAAGAGTATGAGCTGTGGGGATGGCTCCTGGTCCTTTTTGCATGGCTTGGGAATGATCAGTGAGGGTCCTGGTGCTCAGGCAGAGAGGAGGAGAGGGATTTGCCAGAGTTCTGTGCTGAGCCAGGTGGGGTAGAGCCCTGGAGCACCGTCTCCTAGAGCCTGGTGCCCTGTGAAGAGGCGGAAACCATGGCAGGCAGGAAAGGTGCTGAAGTTTCCCTTATCCTACTGGCTCCAGGGATGAAGGAGTTAAGAGCTAACTTGGGGTGGGTGGCCGTGCCAAGTAGCCAGAAACAGGCAAAGTTGACCATCCTCCACCCTCTCCTCACCTCTTGTGGTCTCACTGCCTAAACCTCCAGCCTCAGGAAGTCCCACCCAGGGGTTAGGGTGAGGGTTGCCACATGCCAGGTTCTCTTGGGAGGGGGGTGGGTCATCTTCCTTGGCTCCACTCCTCTATCCTGGTCCAGGCACCTACCTGCCTTGGAGCCATATGCCCTGTGGGCAAGAGCAGCCAGGGGCTTAGAGCTCTGTGTCCCTGTGGGCGGAGGGGGAGGACTCCCCCTTCCTGGGCCCTTTGATTAGGTGTGTCTGGCTGCCTCAGGGAGGAACGAGAGAAACTTGGCTTGCCTGGGAGGGTGCTGCAGGTGGCTGGGGCTCCAGGGGGCCTCCAGGCAGTTCTGGGGAAGTGGTTTCTACCATCATGGGGTCCAGGCAGGGGGCGTTGACAGGTGTGCAGCCGTAGGGGGGCCGCCGGCCCTGGCATCCTCCTCCTCCACTCCCTCCAGGCTGCCTGGGGTGGGGTGTGTTTACCATGCTGACCACGATCCACGGCTGAGAGGCCCGGAGTGGCTGGAGCGAAAGGCAGGCTGAGGCTGAGGTCCTGGGAGCTGGGGTCTGGGACCTGCCGCCAGCGCAGGCCACCACCGAGTGCTGGGAAGCTCCAGGCTGGCCCGCGGGTGCCCCCTGCCGGCGCCGGGGAGCAGCGCCTGGACTTCCTGCAGGCGAGCTCAGTGCGGGGAGTTGGACCCTGTCCCAGCCTAGGCTGAGGTTGAGGTGGGGGAGCGGAGCAGGCGGGGCCCGCCGGGGGCGCTTTTCTTCTAAACAGTGGCTGGTCGTTAAAAGTTCATGCTCAACTCCTTGAGCCGTGAGGCACTGCTCAGTCACTTACTGCTTATGTGACCCTGGGGAAGGCACTTTTCCTCTCTGAGTCTCAGTTTCGTCATCTGCCAAATGGACCCGTGAGGGTCCCTGCAGCACAGGGCCTCAGCTTAAGTGAGGTCCTGCACGGGATGCTCCGGGCACCGCCAGTCCTACTGGGTGTCCAGTGCTCAGCAAATTCCTGCCACTTCTCACCCCGGACCGCGGGGCAGAGGGAGGGGCAGGGCCAGTGGGGCTGGAGCGCAGGATCCGCCTCCTGTGATTGGCTGGCGACAGCGGCCCGGTTAACCCTCTGCGTGCCGCGGCGCGCTGTGCTCGGCGCTGTCCAGGACTGATCTGGGGAGTGCTTGCTGTTTGAGGATCCAGCCTAGCCCGCCTGTCTCTTCTCTTCTTCGTGTGCATGGGGACCCTGAGAAGGAGAGAGTGTGCGCGCGTGCGTGCGTGTGTGTTCACAGAGGGGACATGGTAAAGTCCAGAGCTTCCTGCCGCTGCCTGAGTTTTGGTATTCCTCCTCCCACTCACCTCCAGTTTCCCTCTGAGGCTTCCACTCCTGTAGTCAGACCTGCTCTTGCGACTTGCACAGACCCCACCTCCACCCCCACTCCGCCTCAGCCTTCAAAGGCCCCCCCACCCCAATTCCAGTCCTTTCTACTCAGCTCCCTAATGCCCCACGCCCATCCTTGACACCTCCCACATTCGCCCCTTACCACCTCCCTGGGTCCCAGCTGCAGTCCCGCACTGGGCATGCCGGTCCTGGGCCCAGCGCTGCTACTGACTGGCTGTGCCACGGGGCCATGGCTGAGGCTCTGAGCGTGTTTCCTCACTGTCGGACAGAGCCCCCCGCCCTGTGAGATTATCCTTCGGATAAGAAATGAGACGGCCCTCTGCAGCGCTTAGCCCCACGTGGGCCCATACTGAGCGTGCAGTCATGAGACTAGCTGGAAAGAGTAATCAAGGAAAAATAAATAACAGCACACTTCCTGTTTATGGCCTTAGCCCTGCTTAACCCCCCCCCGCCCCGCCCCCAAATCCAATTGTCACCTTCTCTGCCTGGCCATCTGCTGCAGAGTGAGGACAGCAGGCTGACAGAGCATAGGCTGAGGAACCGCTTCCTGGTTCAAATCCTGGCTCCATCTATTGTGGGCTGTGTGGCCTTGGGCAGGTTACTTAAATTCTCTGTGTCCCAATTTCCTTGTGGGGCAAAATGGAGTTAAATATAGGGCTGTTCTGAGGATTAGCTGAGTTAATAAATGTGAAGTGTTTAGAAGGGCCCTGTCGCCTCGGTGTGGTGGCTCATGCCTGTGATCCCAGCACTTTGGGAGGCTGAGGCGGGCGGATCACAAGGTCAGGAGTTCAAGACCATCCTGGCAAACACAGTGAAACCCTGTGTCTACTAAAAATATAAAAATTAACTGGGCATGGTGGCACATGCCTGTAGTCCCAGCTACTTGGGAGGCTGAGGCAGGAGAATCGCTTGGACCCAAGACGCGGAGGTTGCAGTGAGCCGAGATCGTGCCATTGCACTCCAGCCTAGGCAACAGAGCAGGACTCCAAAGGCCCTGGCACCTAAGAGACACTCTGGAAATGATAACTATTTGTATTATCTTCTCTGCATACAAATTGCAACAGAATCTCTCCAACTGCAACAGTCTTACGCTCTGTGCCCCACCCCT
Organism: Callithrix jacchus; assembly: GCF_049354715.1. Lineage (NCBI taxonomy): Eukaryota > Metazoa > Chordata > Mammalia > Primates > Cebidae > Callithrix > Callithrix jacchus. Next base: position 125,016,261 of record NC_133510.1, read on the forward strand.
CTCCCTGCCTGCTTTCTCTCCCTCACCATTCCCATCTTCATCCGCATCTTCCTTTGCCTCTTCCTGCTGGTCCAGCTCCACGGGAGTGAGATTGTTGTCTGCCTGGTCACCTCTGTCTCTCCAGCACCCAATCCAGTGCCTAGCATACAGGTACTGGGCAAATGTTTTTTGAATTGGAATGAATCAATCCTAGTGGTAACTCCGCGAGGCAGGGACTGGGATGCCCATTTTGCAAATGAAGTGCTGAGGCTTGGAGAGGCTGAATGACTCGCACAGGGTCACGCAGCTGGGAGTGCCGCTGATCCGCTGATCGCTAGTCTTACAGGAGGGGCTCTAGGAGTGCTTGGCCCCGCAGACTCACCTCAGTGTCTCTCCCTGCTCTCTCTGCAGGGCCAGCAGTCCTCAGGCGAGGACATGGAGATCTCGGATGACGAGATGCCCTCGGCCCCCATCACCAGTGCCGACTGCCCCAAGCCTATGGTGGTGACCCCAGGAGGGGGGGCCGTGGCAGCCCCTTCCGTGCTGGCCCCAACCCTGCCGCTACCCCCACCACCCGGCTTCCCCCCGCTGCCCCCACCCCCCCCACCGCCCCCACCGCAGCCTGGCTTCCCCATGCCCCCACCTCTGCCCCCACCACCACCCCCACCACCTCCAGCCCACCCTGCTGTGACAGTGCCCCCACCACCCCTGCCAGCACCACCTGGAGTCCCACCCCCACCCATCCTGCCGCCACTGCCCCCCTTTCCGCCTGGCCTGTTCCCCGTGATGCAGGTGGACATGAGTCACGTGCTGGGTGGCCAGTGGGGCGGCATGCCCATGTCCTTCCAGATGCAAACGCAGGTGCTCAGCCGGCTGATGACAGGCCAGGGCGCCTGCCCCTACCCGCCCTTCATGGCCGCCGCGGCTGCCGCTGCCTCAGCCGGACTCCAGTTTGTCAACCTGCCACCCTACCGGGGCCCCTTCTCCCTGAGCAACTCTGGCCCGGGCCGCGGGCAGCACTGGCCACCACTGCCCAAGTTTGACCCATCAGTGCCTCCGCCAGGGTATGTGCCCCGCCAGGAGGACCCACACAAGGCCACAGTGGATGGCGTCCTGCTGGTGGTCCTGAAGGAGCTCAAGGCCATCATGAAGCGGGACCTGAACCGCAAGATGGTGGAAGTGGTGGCTTTCCGGGCCTTCGACGAGTGGTGGGACAAGAAGGAGCGGATGGCCAAGGTGGGTGGGTGCAGGGCCCCCCGGGATGGCTGTGGAGGAGGGCAGGACCCCAGCCAGGCACCTGCTCTTCCCCTGAGACTGTTAACTGGAAACACTACTGCAAACCCCCAGTATAGGAGCTGCATTCATGTGGCCACTTTCAAAGTTCTGCAGACTTTGCTCCCATTCAGCAGCCACTAGCTGCACAAGGCTCTTTCAGTTTAAATGAACAGCCAGGCATAGTGGCTCACACCTGTAATCCCAGCACTTCGGGAGGCTGAGGTGGGAGGATTGCTTGAGCCTAGGAGTTCAACATAGTAAGAGCCCATCTCTAAAAATAAATATTTAAATTAAATTAATTTAAATTTTACTCTGTTAATTCAAACAGTAAAATTTAAAACTCCTTTTGGCACATGCCACACTTCAAGTGCCCAATAGCCACAGGTGCCTAGTGGCTGCATACGGGACAGCTGGTGCAGACCGTTCCCATCATTGCAGATGGCTCACAGCTGTGATGTCCTTTGAACTGGGCTCCTCTCACCTGCCCTCATGCCACCTTTTACAGGCAGCCCTGTCTTGGCTTGGACCACTCCCCCCACTTTTTTTTTTTTTTTTTTTTTTGAGGCAGGGTCTCACTGTATCATCCAGGCTGGAGTGTAGTGGTGTAATCATAGCTCACTACACCTCAACCTCCCTGTGCTCAAGGGATCCTCCCACCTCAGCCTCCCAAGTAGCTGGGACTACAGGCATGCACCACCACACTCAGCTAATTTTTGTATCTTTCTGTAGAGATAGAGTTTCACCATGTTGTCCAGGCTAGTCTTGAACTCCTGGGCTCAAGTGATCCTCTGCCTTTCGGGCTGGGATTATATGCATGAGCCACTGCTCCTGGCCTGCTTACTTTTTTCTTTTTTTGGAATGCGATGGCGTGCTCTCAGCCCACTGCAGCCTCCACCTCTTGGGTTCAAGTGATTCTCATGCCTTGGTGTCTTGAGTAGCTGGGACTGTATGCACTCATGACCATGCCTGGCTCATTTTTATATTTTTAGTAGAGACAGGGTTTCACTGTATTGGCCAAGCTGGTCTTTCTCCTGACCTTAAGTGATCTGCCTGCTTCAGCCTCCCGAACTGCTGGGATCACAGGTGTGGGCCATGGTGCCTGGCCTTTTTTTTCATTTTTAACATATTGTTTTTCATTTTTAACATATTGTTTTTCTGTTGCTAATTTAGTAACAAACTAAAGTTAGTTCCTTTCTCCATAAGAGAGAGCTTTTTCTTTAATACTTTAAACTCCCCTCAATCACTCCCCTCCACCTATTCCCTTCCCCCACTCCCTCCCCCAAGGGGTGACCTTGGTTATGAGTTTTGGTGTCCCCTGGAGCATGCTTTGGGAATCATTTGCTCTCTGCAGCTGCAGGTAAGCGGCACCTGTCAGAGCCTGTTTGTTATCCGTATAACTGGGCAGTAAAATTAGAATGAACCCTCTGAAATCACTGAAACACAGCTCTATGTTGTGGCCGAATTACACTGACCCTACAGTAACAGCTAATAGTGATGTCATTCGCAATTTGAATAAAAAGAGCCACTGGCCTCAGGTGCCCTGCACCTTGCAAACCTTTTACTGTGGCTCAGAGCATTTCAGAACTACAGGGGCAACCCTTAGCGGGCAGTGAAATCAAGCCAGTAGGTAACTGTTTGTAATGCCTGGGAACGGAAGAGAAAAGAAGGTGGGATGGCGTCAGTCTTACCTTGTGAGGGTGGTGCTGCCACTGTGACACAGGTATGTCCCTGTGGTGTAGTGTTTGGAACTGAGTCTGCAAAGTACAAAGGCCACTGCTGTGAGGAAGGCAGTGGCAGTAGTCCCATTTTCCAGGGGAAGACGTTGAGGATCTGTGCAGCCGAGCGGTGCTCTGGAGCCTCCTGGGTAACTTACGGCAGACTATGGCTGGGTGTGTCGGGAGTAAGGACGCAGTTACCTGGGGTGGCTGTTACTGCCGAGTGGAAGGCAGCCGGCCTGGGGAGGGCTCCCTGCAAGGGCTGGTGGTGCCAGAACCGGTGACGGTGCCCTCCTGTCTCCATCCCAGGCCTCGCTGACCCCGGTGAAGTCAGGCGAGCACAAGGACGAGGATAGGCCGAAGCCCAAGGACCGCATCGCCTCGTGCCTGCTGGAGTCATGGGGCAAGGGCGAGGGCCTGGGCTATGAGGGCCTGGGCCTGGGCATCGGGTTGCGTGGGGCCATTCGCCTGCCCTCCTTCAAGGTCAAGAGGAAGGAGCCACCAGACACCACCTCATCTGGCGACCAGAAGCGGTTGCGGCCCTCAACCTCTGTGGATGAGGAAGATGAAGGTTGGTGCTCTGGGTGCTGGGGTCCCATTCTTCCGCATCCCCCACGGCCCAGCTCTGACTCCTTCCCTTTCTGCAGAGTCTGAACGGGAGCGGGACCGGGACATGGCGGACACCCCCTGTGAGCTTGCCAAGCGGGACCCCAAGAGTGTGGGCGTGCGGCGGAGGCCAGCACGGCCTCTGGAGCTGGACAGCGGTGGGGAGGAGGATGAGAAGGAATCCTTGTCAGTGTCCTCATCCTCATCGGCGTCCTCATCCTCGGGCTCCTCAACCACCTCACCCTCGTCCTCGGCCTCTGACAAGGAGGAGGAACAGGAGAGCACTGAGGAGGAAGAGGAGGTGGAAGGGGAAGAGGAGGAGGAGGAGGAGGAGGAAGGCCCCAGGAGCCAGCTGTCCTCCTCCTCAACCTCATCCACATCAGATAAGGTACCTAGCAGGCCAGGAGGCCTCAGGGGACTGGGCTAGGTGACGAGAGCCAGGCCCTTCAGCTCACCTGTCCCTACCTGTCCCTCTTCCCCAGGATGATGATGATGACAGTGATGACCAGGATGAGTCTGAGAACGATGATGAAGACACAGCCCTATCAGAGGCGAGTGAGAAGGATGAAGGGGACTCGGATGGAGGTGAGCAGGGAGGCCAAGGCCGCCTGGCCCTCCCAGGGTCCCTCCTTCCCTGGGACAGAGCTTCAGCAATTTTAAGAAATACTTTTGAGCCAAAATGTTATGCTTTTGAGACCTTACGTTGTTAAAACACACACACAGGGTGGCGTACGATTCCATCCTCAGGGGGTGTCCTGAACAGAATGGCACATCTGTAGAGACAGAAAGCAGGTCCATGGTCTTCAGGGCCGGGAGTCCACTGTGGGGGTGCCTGCTCAGCCTCTGTGGCTTCCTTTTCAGCTGCTGAAAATATTTAGGGACCAGATAGAGGTGGTGGTTGTACAACATTACAGATGTACGAAATGATGCTGGAATCGTCACTATAAAACGAGCAGTTGGCCAGGCGCGGTGGCTCACACCTGTAATTCCAGCACTTTGGGAGGCCGAGGCGGGAGGATCACCTTAGGTCAGGAGTTCAAGACCAGCCTGGCCAACATGGTGAAACTCCGTCTCTACTAAAAATAAAAAAATTAGCCGAGTGTGGTGGCAGGTGCCTGTAATCCCAGCTACTTGGGAAGCTGAGGCAGGAGAATCACTTGAACCTGGAGGCAGAGGTTGTAGTGAGTCGAGATTGCACCATTGCCCTCCAGCCTGGGTGACAGAGTGACACTTCACCTAAAAAAAAATAGTGATAATTTTTTTTTTTAAAGTGAGGAGTTTTCTGTTAAGTCAATTTTACCTCAGTTTTTAAAAATTACTACTAGCAGCTGAGTACAAAGCTCTCACACCTGTAATCCCAGCACTTTGGGAGGCTGAGGCAAGTGGATCACTGGAGGTCAGGAGTTTGAAACCAGTCTGGCCAACACGGCAAAACCCTGTCCCTACTAACAATACAAAATTAGCTAGGTGTGGTGGCACATGCTGTTATCCCAGCTACTCGGGAGGGTGAGGTGGGGAGAATCGCTTGAACCTGGGAAGTTGGAGGTTGCAGTGAGCCGAGATTGCTCCACTGCGCTCCAGCCTGGGCAACAAGAGCAAAACTCCACCTTAAAAAAAATGCCTGCTAGTGAACACACGTCACACACACGTATCTGAGGGCCATGTTCAGCCTGAGGCTATTGGTGAGGGGTCTGGGCGGGGCTGGGGCACAGTGGTCCTCAGGCGGCCCCTCCTCTGTGTCCCCCATCCAGAGGAGACGGTGAGCATCACAACTTCCAAGGCTGAAGCCACATCGTCCAGTGAGAGTTCTGAGTCTTCCGAGTTTGAGTCAAGCTCCGAGTCCTCGCCCTCATCCTCGGAGGATGAAGAGGAGGTAGTGGCCAGGGAAGAGGAAAAAGAGGAAGAGGAGGAGGACGAGATGGTGGCAGATGAGAGCATGGCTTCTGCAGGCCCCAAGGACTTTGAGCAGGATGGGGAGGAAGTGACTGTGGCCCCGGGGGCACCGGTGATGGACTCGTTGGGCATGGAAGAGGAGGTGAACATCGAGACTGAGGCTGTGGCCCCTGAGGAGCGGCCCCCCATGCTGGATGAGCCCCCCTTGCCTGTGGGTGTTGAAGAGCCAGTGAACTCCAGGGAGCCCCCTGAGGAGCCAGGTGTGAGCCAGGAAGGGGCCATGTTGCTGTCTCCAGAGCCCCCTGCCACAGAGGTGGAGACCCGACCCCCATCGTCCCCTGATCGAGCTCCAGGTAACACCTGCATCCCCCTGGGAGGGTGGTAGGAAGTCCTCGCCATCAGAATCAGCCTGGGCTTCCTTGGGTAGATTGCTGACTGTCCCCAGCCTCGGTTTCCCTTCTTAAACAGGATCAGTCGGTCATGCCTCTGAGGTCACACTTCCCTCAAGTGAGATGAGGTGTCGGGTGCCAGCACTGAGCCTGGCACTGTATGGATTCCCAAAGGGGAACCGCTGCTGCTGTCAGTCCTCACCGCCAGTGTTTCCCTGCTGGCTTGGTCCTTGGACCATCAGTCCCATGAGGTGCTCCCCAAGAGAAGGATGGATATCCATGGTTACTTTAGTGACGGGTGGGGGAGGCCCTGTGGTGCTGGCCTAGGTGAAAGCTGTGGGCAGTGCCCCCTCCAGCATTGTGATGAAGCTGCTCAGAGCATGTGAGAGGCTCTAACTGCATGTCCAGGAGAACTTTGCACGGTGTTGGCAGCGTTCTCGGGTTGTGCCGCCAGCTCTGTAGCCTTCAGACACAGTGTTGCTACCGGGCTCTCGAAACGGCCAGTGTCGCACTCTAACTGAATTTGTAACACTGTTCAATTCGTTGTGGCGTACATAGCTGCATGTGGGTGGCACATACCTTTAATTAAAGTCTCTCAGGAATAAAAGGGATTACAGCTGCCCCTGTACACCGAACACACAGCTAGGGCCCCCTGACATGCAGATTGTTTTCAACCAAACATGGACAGAAAATAGCAGTGGGATGCGAAACCTATGTGTACGGAGGGCGACTTGCTGTACGTGGCCCTGTAAGGCAGACTACAGGCTTGGAGTATGTGCAGATTTTCGTATTCCAGGGAGTCCTGGAACCAATTCCCTGCGTGTATTGAGGGATGACTTTGTTTTGTTTATTCCACGTCTTTGAATATTGACTCAATATTAAGCGTCTATTGTGTTCCTGCTATTATTTTAGATCAGACAGACAAAAATATCTGTTCCCATGGAGCAGGGGACGAGATGACAACAGATAATTAGAAAATGAAAAACGTGGGCCAGGCTCGGGGGCTCACCCCTGTCATCCCGGCACTGTGGGAGGCTCAGGCGGGTGGATCAGCTGTGGTCAGGAGTTTGAGACCAGCCTGGCCAACATGACAAAACCCCATCTCTACTAAAAATACAAAACATTAGCAGGGCATGGTAGCATGTGCCTGTAGTCCCAGCTGCTTGGGAAGCTGAGGAAGGAGAATCGCTTGAACCCAGGAGGCAGAGGTTGCAGTGAGCCCATACTGCGCCATTGCACTCCAGCCTGGGTGACAGAGTGAGATTCTGTCTCAGAAGAGTAAACTATAAAATAATATAAAAATAGAAAATGAAAAAAATTCTGTGGCTGTGCATGGTAGCTCACATCTGTAATTCCAGCACTTTGGGATGCCAAGGCTGGTGGATCACTTGAGGCCAGAAGTTGGAGACCAGCCTGGGCAACATAGTGAGACCCTGTCTCTACAAAACATTTAAAAATTAGCTGGGTGTGGTGGCACATTCCTGTAGTCCCAGCTACTCAGGAGGCTCGGGTGGGAGGACTGCTTGAGCCCCGGCAGTCTAGACTGCAGTGGTTATGATCGTGCCACCGCATTCCACCCATCTCAAAAATAAAAATATAAAACAAATTCATTAAAAAATTAAAAAGCGTATGCTGTGACAATGGAGATAAGTACTAGGAAAAAATCCTTGAGGACTCTGACAAGTCCTGCAGAAAAGAGACTTGTTGAATTTTATTCAGTCTTGGAGCAAATTGTCTTGGGCCCCAGGGACTTTGTTCTGAAGATGTAGTTCCCATGTAGCCTGGGAAACATGTCTCCTGCATCTGATACAGCCTAGTGCGTACTATGCGCCTGCCACTGAGTCCGGCACTGGGTAGTCCTCAAGGGTTTAGCTGGAGACGGACAGATCCCGTGCTCAGACTCAGGGCTGTGAGCCAGCCGGGTATGGAGTGCTAACTAGGGCGCTGAGAGTTTGGATTGAATGGTAACTGTCTGGTGTTTGCCTACCTCTCTGCAGAGCATGACCTGGAAGTAGAGCCGGAGCCCCCTACGATGCTCCCCTTGCCCCTGCAGCCACCATTGCCGCCCCCACGACCGCCCCGGCCACCCAGCCCACCGCCGGAGCCCGAGACCACAGACGCCTCACACCCATCTGTCCCTCCAGAGCCTCCTACCGAGGACCAGCCCCCGCGTACTCCAGGCCTCTGTGGCAGCCTGGCCAAGTCACAGAGCACAGAGACAGTGCCAGCCACACCAGGCGGGGAGCCCCCACTATCAGCGGGCAGCAGTGGCCTGTCCGTGAGCTCTCCTCAAGTGCCCGGCAGCCCTTTCTCCTACCCAGCCCCGTCCCCTGGCTTTAGCAGTGGGGGCCTCCCTCGGACACCTGGCCGGGACTTCACCTTCACACCCACCTTCCCGGAGCCCAGCAGGCCCCTGCTTCTGCCCGTCTGCCCGCTCCCCACTGGCCGACGTGACGAGCGCTCTGGGCCTCTGGCCTCCCCAGTGCTCCTGGAGACAGGCCTGTCCCTCCCTCTGCCCCTGCCCCTGCCCTTGCCCTTGGCATTGCCTGCCGTCTTGCGGGCCCAGCCTCGGGCCCCCACCCAGCTGCCGCCCCTGCTGCCCGCCCCCCTGGCCCCTTGCCCACCCCCCATCAAGAGGAAGCCGGGCCGGCCCCGGCGATCCCCACCGTCTATGCTCTCCTTGGATGGGCCCTTGGTCCGGCCGCCAGTGGGAGCCACCTTTGGAAGGGACCTCCTGCTTCCGCCGGGCCAGCCACAGACCCCTGTCTTCCCCAGCACCCATGACCCCCGGACGGTGACCCTGGACTTCCGGAACGCAGGGATCCCAGCCCCTCCACCACCCCTTCCCCCCCAGCCACCCCCACCCCCACCTCCCCCACCTGTAGAGCCCACCAAGCTGCCCTTCAAGGAGCTAGACAACCAGTGGCCCTCCGAGGCCATCCCTCCAGGCTCCCGTGGGCGTGACGAGGTCACCGAGGAGTACATGGAGTTGGCCAAGAGTCGGGGGCCGTGGCGCCGGCCGCCTAAGAAGCGCCATGAGGACCTGGTGCCACCTGCAGGCTCGCCCGAGCTCTCTCCACCCCAGCCCCTCTTCCGGCCCCGCTCGGAGTTTGAGGAGATGACCATCCTGTATGACATCTGGAATGGTGGCATCGATGAGGAGGACATCCGCTTCCTGTGTGTCACCTACGAGCGACTGCTGCAGCAGGACAACGGCATGGACTGGCTTAACGACACACTCTGGGTCTACCACCCCTATATCCTGCTGGCGTGGGGGCTCGGCCTTTTCCAGGGTGCAGGAAGTCCCCACTCACCTCTCTGGGCCCCACCTCCCAGTCTGGAGCAGCCCATGGGGCCCATGAAGGTGACAGCATGCATCACCGTCATTTCCCAATCAGTGTTTGTATGCTGGCACCCTACCAGGCTCCCAAGTGAATCATCACTGGCACGTTTGAAGGACTCCCTCTGCGCCAGGCCCATCTCACCCCCAGAGTTAGCAGGTCTCGGGGCCACGTGTAACAGCAGTGCTATGCAGCTTAACAGCAGACAAGGGCTGAGGCCTTCTGTGTCCTGTCCCCTTCATATCGTCAGGCGTCCTCTCAGTAGCCTGGTGAGATAGGGGCTATGATTCCCATTTTACATATGAAGAACCTAAGGCTCAGAGAGAGTCTCAGTAACCTGTCCAAAGTCGCACAGCTGCAAGTGGCAGAGTTGAGATTCGAACCCAGGCAAACCTAGAGTCTGGGCTCTTCACCACGAGGCTTTCATGAGGCTTGGCTGTTCCCATAGGCCCGCTGGAGCTGTCATTATCCCTGTTGTATCAGACTGATTTGTGAGTACTCAGTCTATGTCAAGAGCTCTGCTCAGTGCCGGGCGTGGTGGCTCAAGTCTGTAATCCCAGCACTATGGGAACCCAAGGCAGGCAGATCACTTGAGGCCAGAAGTCTGAGACCAGCCTGGCCAGCATGGTGAAACCCCGTTGCTACTGAAAATACAAAAATCAGCCGGGTGTGGTGGTGTGTGCCTACAATTCCAGCTACTCTGGAGGCTGAGGCACTAGAATCACTTGAGCCTGGGAGGTGGAGGTTGCACCGAGCCGAGATTGCACCACTGCATTCCGGCCTGGGCAATGAAGCAAGACTCCATCTCAAAAAAAAAAAAAAAACCCTCTGCTAAGCACCATAAGCATATTTCATCACTTGCAGAGGCATCACTGTCACCCCAATTTACAGATGGGAAACTGAGCAGAAAGTGGTTAACACACCCAGCACTTTGAGAGGTTGAGGTGGATGGATCACTTGAGCTCTGGGTTCAAGGCCAGCCTGGGAAATGTAGCAAAACCCCATCCTATAAAAAAAAATCCAGAAATGAGCTGGGAGTGGTGGCACATGCATGTACTCCCAGCTGCTCAGGTGGCTGAGGCTGGAGGATTACTTGAGCCCAGTAGGCAGAGGCCGCAGTGAGCTGAGATTGCACCACTGCACTCCTACCTGGGCAACAGAAACCCCATCTCAAAAAAAAAAACAGAGGCATGCAACTAGATACTGACTGGCAGTGGGGTTGGTCAGCAGCAGCCTCGGGGAGGTGGCATGGGAATGGGCAGTAGAACTGGGCATGGCTGCCCCTGGAGGGTGGTCTGAGGATGGGCGGGACCAGTCTCTGAAGGGACCGGGAGGGGCTCTCTGAGAATGTCCATGTGGCCCTTGACCCACACCCACCCACCAGCCTCTCTTCAGCTAAGAAAAAGAAACGGGATGATGGCATCCGTGAGCATGTGACGGGCTGTGCCCGAAGCGAGGGCTTCTATACCATCGACAAGAAAGACAAGCTCAGATACCTCAACAGCAGCCGTGCCAGCACCGATGAGCCCCCTGCAGACACCCAGGTACTGCCAGGGTTCCTGGACACATCAGAGCCTGCCTGACTGGGCGCGGGGATTTGGGGCACTCCTGGAGGGGCACCAGCAGAATGACTTGTGAGGCCAGAAGGGCTGGCACACAGAGCGAGTAAGTGGAAGGGGAGAGCAGGTGGGCAGGGCCTAGAAGGAAAGGATCTGCCTTAGTCTGGTGGGCCCTGGAGCACCTCCCAGGAGCTTAATCAGGGAGGCAAAGTCAGATCCACAAGGTTCCTTCATTTCTTTGTTTTTTGCTTGTGTTTTTTTTGGAGCTAGAGTCTTGCTCTGTCACCTGGGCTGGAGTGCAGTGGTATGCCCTCAGCTTACTGCAACCTCTGCCTCCTGGGTTCAAGTGATTCTCCTGCCTCAGCCTCCTGAGTAGCTGGGATTACAGGTGCCTACCACCACGCCTGGCTAATTTTTAGTAGAGATGGGGTTTTGCCATGTTAGCCAGATTGGTCTCAAACTGCTGACCTCAAGTAATTTGCCTGCCTTGGCCTCCCAAAGTGCTGGGATTATAAGCATGAATCACATTGCCTGGCCTCATTCTTTTTTTTTTTTTTGAGATGGAGTCTCGCTCTGTTGCCCTGGCTCACTATAGCCTCCACCTCCCGGGTTCAAGCAATTCTCTGCCTCAGCCTCCCGAGCAGCTGGGATTACAGGTGCCTGCCACCACACCCGGCTAATTTTTGTATTTTTAGTAGAAACGGGGTTTTACCATCTTGACCAGGCTGATCTTGAACTCTTGACCTTGTGATCCACCTGCCTCAGCCTCCCAAAGTGCTAGAATTACAGGCATGAGCCACCACGCCCAGCCCCTTCATTCTTTTTTAATCCAGCAAGTATCTGTTGAATACATGCTGTGTACCTGGCACTGTTCTGGGTTTACAGAACCAAATCTTTTTACTCATGGAATGTAATTATTTATTAATTTTTCTTTTTAAAATTTTAAAAAATTATTTACTTTTTTTTGAGACAGAGTCTTGCTCTGTCACCAGGCGGGAATGCAATGTCACAATTTCAGCTCACTGCAACTTCTACCACCCGATTCAAGCGATTCTCCTGCCTCAGCCTCCAGAATCGCTGGGACTGCAGGCACATGCCATCATGCCTAGCTAGTTTTTGTATTTTTAGTGGAGACAGGGTTTCATCATGTTGGCCAGGATGATCTTGATCTCTTGATCTCGTAATTCGCCTGCCTCAGCCTCCCAAAATGCTAGGATTACAGGCATGAATCATGGCGCCCGGCTGGAATTTATATTTTAGTGGGGACTCGTAGGAAATAATCAAGTGAACAAAGAAGCATGTGATTCCAGGCAGAGAAAACGCGATGGAGAAAACAGGAGAGGGGGTTAGGGATTACCAAGTCAGAGAGGTCAGACCCAAGCAGAGTGAGGGAAGGAGCCGTGCGGATGCCACAAGACTATAGAGGAGCAGAAAGCGACTTCCATAAAGTTAAAACTGGAGAGGGGCTCGCTGACTGCAGCAGGTATCCTGAGGACAGCAGCAGCACCAAGGCCCCGAGGCAGGGCAGGAGCTCCGTGTTGTGTGTGTTGGGGCGGGGGGAGGGAGAGGCCGTGTGTGGTGGGAGAGACAGCACGGGCCACCAGGGTCCTGGGGACTGTGGCGGTGAGTGGCTTGTCTCCTGGGGTGACAGCCAGCTGAGGGAGATTCTGAGAGGAGTGGGGATGGCGTGGTTCCAGCCTTGACTCCCAAAGCGCCCGCTGGCTGTTCTGCGGAGCTGGCACAGGGGTCCCGAGGGCAGACTGTGTGTGAGTTGCTGCGATTTCCAGGCTGGATGTGCAGGCAGGCTGGACTTACGTGGGCTGTGAGAAGTGGATGCCGGTGGAAGACTATGAGGAAGTGGGATGGATAGGACTGGGGCCCGATTGAGGACAGGAGACGGATGGGGGTGGTGACAGCCTAGGGTCTGGCTAGGATGGGGACCTCTGGGAAGCTGGATGCCAGGCCTGAGATGGGGAGGTCGATACGCCATCACCGCAAGACAGCTTGAGTTCTGGGGTTTCTGAAACACCCAGGCAGCAAGGTCTGGTGGGCATGTGGGTACAGCAGAGCTTAGGATGGGGATCTCCAGCCCGGGGACCCTAAGTGTAGGCATTGCCAGGAGGCAAGTGGTTAATGAAGGCAGAGGTCTGGGACGTTCCAAGGGTTAATGGGTGGGGCAGAGGCCCAGGGAGGCCAAGAGCAGGATATGACATGAGGGTTTCAGAAGGATCCCCAATTTTGAATTCTTGGGGGTTGGAGGGGTCTGGGTGACAGCTGAGATGGGAGTCAGGGTAGACAAAACCTTGGGCTGAAATGGGGAAAAGACAGCGCCAGGAAAGGATAAGTCATTTTGAAGATGGAAGGAACTTGAGCATGTTCAGATACTGATGGGATGGAGGAAGTGGGGAAGCGGTGACAATCGGACAGACAAGTGCGGAGAAGCCCAGAGCAAGGATAGAGCTTAGGGCGGGATGGCCGAGGACAGGACAGACCTGCTGAGCTCCCACATATGGTCCTCCGCAGGGCATGAGCATCCCGGCGCAGCCCCATGCCTCCACCCGGGCCGGCTCGGAGCGGCGTTCAGAGCAGCGCCGCCTGCTGTCCTCCTTCACTGGCAGCTGTGACAGCGACCTGCTCAAGTTCAACCAGCTCAAGGTGAGGCCGGGCTTCACCCAAGTCCCAGGGTGGCAGCAGAACCTGAGACCGGGGCTCACCTCTCCCCTCCTTCCTCCCGTAGTTCCGGAAGAAAAAGCTCAAGTTCTGCAAGAGCCACATTCACGACTGGGGCTTGTTCGCCATGGAGCCCATTGCGGCCGATGAGATGGTCATCGAGTATGTGGGCCAGAACATCCGCCAGGTAGGTACTGCCCAGTGGGATGGGCACGGGGTGGGCATGGGGCTGGCCCAGCCAGACTGACACCCTTTCGTGGCCAGGTGATCGCAGACATGAGGGAGAAGCGTTATGAGGACGAGGGCATCGGGAGCAGCTACATGTTCCGGGTGGACCATGACACCATCATCGACGCCACCAAGTGCGGCAACTTCGCACGCTTCATCAACCACAGCTGCAACGTGAGTACCCGGCAGGGGGTGGTCCCTTACCTTGCTTCTGTGCCAGGAGCACCTAAAGCCCTGGCATGGGAATCGGCTGGGCCTCCTTCCCAGGCTCGGGTCAGCCGAGGGTTATATGGAGAGGAGGACATGTGAGGCCTCCTACCAGGAGCTCTGCTCCTCTGAGCTTCAGTTTTTCATCTGTCAAATGGGCATAGTGAGACTTCTGTGCCATGTTGAGGACGCAGGGTGCTCAAGAAGTGGTTGGTTCAGTTCACTGGTAATTACGGAGTTGTTTCTCTGCGCCGGTCTTTGCTCCGTGCCATCATTGGTTAGGCTTAGCCCTCCTCCGGCTGAGCTGTCCGCCAGAGCTTTCTGCAAGGGGTCCATGCACTGTGTGCATCTGTGCTGTGGGTTAGCTGTACATACGGTGTTGAGCACTTGAAATGTGCTCAGTGCATCTGGGGACCTGTGTTTTCAAAATTATTTCATTCTGATGAATTTATTAAACCTAATTACCTTGTGACGACCATATTGGGTGGTGCAGGCCTAGAGGGGAGGGTCACTGATAAGAGGGGTTTGAGTGACAAAGGACAGGCTCCGAGCAGGAGGCAGGCCTGTTCCAGGGTGGGCGCCCCTGACTCTAGGTTTGAGTCTTGGTGTTGAAGCTTAATGAGTTACTTAATGTCTCTGTGCCTCGGTTTCCTTGTCTGTAAAACAGGGACAATAACAGTCCTCTGTGGGTTGTTGGGAGGGCCACATGGGTGGGTCACTGCATGTGGGCCTTTTAAGAGCTGACCAAGCTGGTCCTCAGCACCTGCTGGCTCAAGCGGTTGTGACTCGATCCTTGCCTGGGTGGTAGGGACTTTCCTGTGAACATCCAGGGGGATCTGAGTGGTAAGAGGGAATTGCCCAGGGGAAGCGGTGCTGGGACAAGAACTGCTTGTTCAAGGGCCCTGGGGCAGTGGGAAGAATGCCTGTTTGAGAGGCAGCAAGGGACGCCGTGGGGATGGGGTAGTGTGAGAGGGTGGGATGGGCCTTGCAGCGGGTGGCCGAGCTGAAGAACTAAGTTTTCTGAGAGCCAAGGCCGCTGGAAGGTTGGAGCCGTCGGGTGACAGGTTCTGTTGTCCCTTTGGAAACATTTCCCTGGCTGCTGGGGGAGGAATGGATTTTTTCAGGGGTGAGAGTGGCTGTGGGGGCTGTGGCAGGCTGTGAGCAGTGATGGGGCCTGAGTGTGGCCAGAGGTGGAGAGCAGTAGACACAACCAAGAGGCCCTTTGGGAACAGAACTCACTGGCCCTGGTGGGGGCAGAAGTGGACTGAAGAGGAGGCCGGGAGGCAGATGCCCTGGGGCCTGGGTGCGTGGTGCAGCCGCTGCCCAGGGAAGGAGCAGGTCATGCTTTAGATGTGAGCTTTCTGAGTCAAAGATGGGTCCCGGGGCTGCCACGGGCAGATGGCAGGTAGTTGCATTTATGGGCTTGGAGCCCTTTACCTTTTCTGTAAAGGGCTAGATAATAAGTATTCTGGTTTTGTGCCCCAGATGATCTCTATGGCACTGAACTTGGCTGTTACAACAAAAGCAGCCACAAATCATATGCAAACGAATGGGAGAATAGATATGGCTGTGTGCCAATAAAACTTTATTTACAAAAACAGGCAGCTAGGGGCCATAGTTTGCTGATGCTTTGTCTAGAGCTCAGAAGTGAGACCTGAGCTAAAAATAGACGTACATTTGGGAGGCACTTTCACTATGAATGGAAATGAAAGGCCTGAGAAATAATTTTGATCATTGTCATTATTTAGTATCAGAGGCAAGGAGTCACCCCTGGGGGCAGGGGGGCCAAGGTCCAGAGCAGGTGACCAGTGGGCTGGGGGTCACGTGGCAGTGTCAGGCCTTGAGCACAGGTCTGGTTGGGTTTGAGGGGTCTGCAGTGGTGGGGCCCTGAGGGGTCAGGGCTCACTCTGCCCCCCCCCTTGCCCGCAGCCCAACTGCTACGCCAAGGTGATCACAGTGGAGTCGCAGAAGAAGATCGTCATTTACTCGAAGCAGCACATCAGCGTCAACGAGGAGATCACCTATGACTATAAGTTCCCCATCGAGGACGTCAAGATCCCCTGCCTCTGCGGCTCCGAGAACTGCCGGGGGACCCTCAACTAGGCCCCGGTGCCAGACTAGAAGGATGTCAGCCGTAGCCCCGGGAATCCTGAGCGTGGAGTCCCTGGCCTGGGGCCCAGCCCCCTGCCCACCCCCATTTCAGGTGCTGTCCTCTACCCAGCGGCCATTCAGGGCCTGGCGCCCCACACTACCCCCTGGAGCCCCCGGCTCCGGCCCCTCCGCGGGAAAGGGCTTCTCTGTCGTTCAGCCCACGTCTCTCATTTTTACAAACGCCCCTTTCAGGATTTCTGTGTAACTCCAGCATCAGCTTCTCCCTCTCCGTCTCTCCCCTGCCTCCCTCTCTCTGTCTCTTCTCTCCCCAGCACCCTCGGCCTCTTTCTGTGAATGCTGCTACGTTGTTTTGTCTTCTGTTTTTTTCCTCATCGTGAGAAAAGACATTTTAACCGTTGAAATGTGAAGGTGGAATCAGAGAGAGGGCCCCTCCTGGGGGGCTGCAGAGGCCTTGGTGGCCGTGCGTGGCCCACATCCTGGAAGCCACCCGGGCCCGGACGCAGGGCCAGGTGCTGTGGAAGGATGGAGGGCTCCTCGGCCTTGAATTCAGAACACTACGCCCTGAAAGCACCCCTCTCTGCCCGTGGGCAGAGTTAGGAGACCCCACACCTTTCCCAACCTGAGCCCCAGCCTGTTCCTTCCCCAGAGGCCAGGGCACCACTGACCCTGCGGACCCTGGCGGAGCTAAGCTGATTGCAGGCAGGGGTCTCTGCTCTGGGCTCTCCCTGCCACCTCACCCCAGCACCCCCGAAACCTTGGGTTCAATGTTTACTTTCTCATTCGGATGCCAGCAATGAGGGAGCCTCTCAGAGGCCCTGGTGCAGGTGGGGGGGCGCTGAGAAGGTGGGCGGCCACTCTCTTCTGCTCTTGCCTTCACCCTGGGTGGGAAGGGGGCTCCCAAGGGCAGGCGGGTCCCCCAGTCCCGCCATTACGGGTTGTCAGACCATCTGCATGTGGCATTTTTTGGCTTATAAGCTTCACCCATTCACCCCCCACCCACACCCCACATCCCCCTACCAGCAGCCCCTCGCCCCAGGAAGGCCAGAGCATATTTATTTTCGGAGGGAGCAGATTCTCCCAGAAAAAGGAAAATCTTGGAAAAGATTTTTAAAAATCAGATCTAAGTCTTTGACAGTTTATTTTCCCTTTTGACCCCCTTCCCATCCTCCTCAGAGTTTATTCCCATGGATTTTTTTTTTCTTGTACGTGTATAAAATCAAAACGAAGGGGAAAAAGGTTTTTGAAGTTCAGAATCAACTTCTGTATATATATAGGCTGCCATAAAGGACTTTCTCTTGGGAACATTGTTTCTTGTAGAAACATGCAGGAAGACCTTTTTTGCTCATTTCTTTGTACTTCCAAAAAAAAGACACAAAAGCAAGCCCCCCCCCCCGCCCCGTACCCCAGAAAGCAGAGGAGGCATGTAAATAATTTCTGGAAAGTGACTGTTGTGACCCGGAGTCCTCATCGAGTCGAGCGCGCTCCATGTGGGAGCTGCCCCACCCTGCGGACGCAGGTGGCCGGAGCCTCTGGTATCTCAGCTTGTGTCAAGCTTGTTATCATGTAAATTCTGTACAAAGAATTGTTATTTTTCTCTTTTTTGTCGTTGGTGGTTTTGTTGTGTTTGTTTGTTTTTTTTTAATTGCTTTCCCCCAGGCCCCCTCTATTTGAGACTGTGCCCGCTGGTTTCAAGATCAAGGAAACTGGTAGTATAAGACACAGATGGGGCGCCTGCGCACAGCGGCGAACTTCTCTTCCGTTTGCGGTTTTCTGCCTAATTGTGCAACTGAGGAAATAATTTATTTTTCACATGAGGAAATGCTTGTAGAGATGGCTGGTTCAAGTTACTTGCACAGCCCCCGAGGGGCTGTCTCCATTCTGTCCCCTCCCCCATAAAAGAAGTAGGGGGATGCCAGGAGACCAGGAAAGGGACCCCTGCCTTGCCCCTCACCTGGCCTCACCTTGCCTAGCCATCGTGCCCAGTGTTAACCTTGGCTGGCATTCGCTAAGGGGACTAGGCCTCCCTCTCCCCAGGAGCCCCTGCCCCAGCCCCAGAGTGGTTTGCAATAATCAAGATATGTGTTGAGTCATTTTTCTTTCAACTCCTTCATTTTTCATTGAACAAATCTCTGCTTTTGAAGAGTTGGGGGTTTCTGCTATTTTTGGTTTTCTTTTCTCTCCCTCCCCCTGCAAAGAAGAGAACCAGTAAGTTTTAGGGATGTTTGTGTGTATAGAATCCATCATCCATATGTAACTTGTTTTGAAGAGAAGTGTTTCCGTTGTGAGTGTCTTGCTGTAAATATTTGTTCATATTTTTGTGAATTCAATACTATGTACCATTGTATTATAGTAACTTTTATAAAGCAAACCATAAATATACTGACTTTTCTTACAGATACGCCGTCTCTCTTGCTCTCCTCTCTCTCCCTCTTCTCTTTATTCTTTCTTTCTGTTGGGAACACATCCTACTCACATGGAGGGTGGAGTGGTCCACTCAGACACTCAGATCATCAGGTTTTTTGTTTTGTTTTATTTTTTGAGATAGAGTCTCACTCTATTGCCCATGCTGGAGTGCAGTGGCACAATCTCTGCTCACTGCAACCTCTGCCTCCCAGGTTCAAGCGATTCTCCTGCCTTAGCCTCCCAAGTAGCTGGGATTACAGGTTTAAGCCACTGCACCCAGCCACACTGAGTTTTTTGTTTGTTTTTGAGACAGAGTCTCACTCTGTCACCCAGGCTGGAGTGCAGTGGTGCAATCATGGCTCACTGCAGCCTTGACCTCCTGGGCTCAAGTGATCCTCCCACCTCAACCTCCTGAGTAGCTGGGACTACAGGTGTGAGCCACCACGCCCGGCTAATTTTTGTACTTTAGTAGAGACAGGGTTTTGTCATATTGGCCAGGCTGGTTTTGAACTCCTGACCTTGTGATCCACCTGCCTTGGCCTCCCAAAGTGCTGGGATTACAGCCGTGAGCCACCACGCCCGGCCCCAGCTAATTTGTAAGAAATTTTTTTATAGAGACAGGGTCTCCCTACCTATGTTGCCTAGGCTAGTCTCAAACTCCTGGGCTCAAGCCCACCTCAGGCTCCAAAAGTGCTGGGATTACAGGTATGACACTGGCTGGCCTGAGCTTGCAGGTGGGTTTTGTGAACTGGGCCAAATTATAGTCATACTAGACCTTCCATAGCTTTTAAGTTTGATTTCTGGATTTTTTTTCTTAAAACCTTAGGTTTCTGGCTCATTAGGTCTGCAATTAAGGAAACAAGATCAGGTATCCTGGCCGGGTGCGATGGCTCATGCCTGTAATCCCAGCACTTTGGGAGGCTGAGGTAGGAGAATCACTTGAACCCGGAAAGTGGAGGTTGCAGTGAGCTGAGATTGCATCACTGCACTCCAGCCTGGTGAAAGAGCAAGACTCCATCTCAAGAAAAAAAAAAAAAAAAAACAAATTAAAAAAAAAAAAGATGTGCAGGAGTTGGGTTGGACAAATAAGAAAAAGGACCAAAAAAAGATAGGTATCCTTTTACTATCACTAGAAGAATGTAGGTGGTTCCTTGAAACTGTTTAACACTTAAGGAGATGTCCCCTTGGTCTGCATTTACAAATTGAGAAGAACTGAATCGATCCCGTATTCATGGTATTTCAGAGATGCTGTGCCCCAGTCAGTCTCAGCTCTGCCTGAGCCAGTAGAGGGGCGACAAGGGGCTCATAGTTGTCGTCTGTCCACAGTAAATATCTCCGAGAAGGAGAGTCGTGAAACCTTAGCAAACAGCAGTATGCCTGAAAAGACACTGTACTTCACTTCTTACTGGAGAAATGTGAATTATTCCAATACCATTTCCCCCTGTCAGGTTGGCAAATATTAGAAGGTGGAAGAAACCCAATTTGGGGGAGCTTGAGGCAGGGGGACTCATGTATCATTAGTGGAAGCCAAAAATTGCTCAAACTTTTAGGGGGAAAAATACCTATTAGCAATCACTGTTTAAAATGCACACGGCTGGGCACAGTGGCTCATGCCTGTGATCCCAGCACTTTGGGAGGCTGAGGCGGGCAAATCACTTGAGGTCAGTAGTTCGAGACCAGCCTGGCCAACAACGTGAAACCCCATCTCTACTAAAAATACAAAAAATTAGCTGGGCATGGTGGTGCATGTCTGTAATCCCAGCTACTTGGGAGGCTCAGGTGGGAGAATCGCTTGAACCTGGGAGGCGGAGGTTGCAGTGAGCCGAGACCATGCCACTGCACTCTGGCCTGGGTAACAGAGTGAGACCCTGTCTCAAAATAAAAAATGCACACAAAGTCTTGCTCAGTGTCCCACTGTGAGGAATTGAGCCTGGCAGACACAATGGGCAACAATGTGAACAGGAGTGTTCTTTGCAGCCTCATTTGTGATATCAATGAAACTAACGGAGGGAGATTGTCCGTTCACGGTGGGCTGCTTTTAGGAATTATACATCCAGACAGGTGAACACTTCCGTAGGTAGATTTATGGGAATAGAGGACTGAGGTCTGGGCTGAGACAAGAAAGAGAAGGGAGCATCTGGTCATTCAATCAACCAATATTTATTGAGCACTTTTTATGTGTCAGATACTCCTCTAGGTTCTGGGGACAGGAATGAAGGAAACATACTGTTCTGGAGGGCAAGCCAGACAGATGTGAAAAGCAAATGCTACAGTAAGGAGAAAAAGAGCGAAGAAAACGGGTGTCCGCTGGAGGAATATACAATTTTATTTATTATTTATTTTATTATTATTTTTTGAGATGGAGTTTCGCTCTTGTTACCCAGGCTGGAGTGCAATGGCGCAATCTCGGCTCACCGCAACCTCCGCCTCCTTGGTTCAGGCGATTCTCCTGCCTCAGCCTCCCGAGTAGCTGGGATTACAGGAACGCGCCACCATGCCCAGCTAATGTTTTGTATTTTTAGTAGAGACGGGGTTTCACCATGTTGACCAGGATGGTCTCGATCTCTTGACCTCGTGATCCAGCTGCCTCGGCCTCCCAAAGTGCTGGGATTACAGGCTTGAGCCACCGCGCCTGGCCCTATTATTATTTTTTCAAAGATGGGGTTTCACCATGATGGTCAGGCTGGTCTTGAACTCCTGACATCAGGTGATCCACCCACCTTGGCCTCCCAAAATGCTATGATTACAGGCATGAGCCACCGCGCCCGGCCTATTATTTATTTTAGAAACAAGGTCTAGTCCTGTCACCCAGGCTGGAGTGCAGTGGCATGATTGTATCTCGCTGCAGCCTCAGTCTCCTGAGTTAAAGGGATCCTCCCACTTCAACCTCCTGAGTAGCTGGGACCATAGGCGCACTTTACCATGCCCAGCTAATTTTTCAACTTCTTTTCTTTTCTTTTTGAGATAGAGTCTTGCTCTGTCACCCAGACTGGAGTGCAATGGCGCAATCTCAGCTCACTCCATCCTCCGCCTCCTGGGTTCAAGTGATTCTCCTGCCTCAGCCTCCTGAGTAGCTGGGATTACAGGCACACACCACCACCCCCGGCTAATGTTTGTATTTTTAGTAGAGACAGGGTTTCACCATGTTGGCCAGGCTGGTCTCAAACTCCTGACCTCAAGTGATCCACCTGCCTCAGCCTCCCAAACTGCTGGGATTACAGCTGTGAGCCACCAGTATCCAGCCAATTTTTAAATTTTTTATAGAAATGGGGTCTCACTATGTTGCCCAAGCTGGTCTTGAACTCTTGGGCTCAAGCAATCCTCTGGCCTTGGTCTCCCAAAGTACTGGGATTATACGTGTGAGCCACTGCGCCTGTCTTCATCTTCTTTCCTGAACTTGCTCTCCTGTCATCTTGTCTACCTTGGTTAATGACACTTCTGTCCTCTGCCTTCACCCACCACAGCCTGCCTCTGATAACCTAAGCTCAAAGGCCAGGGATCCCGGATTTAAACCTTCCCTTTCCCTCCATCACCTACCAAATCCGATGCTTCTTCCCTACTCCTCAAATCCATCCACTACTTCCTCTGCTCCTCAGAGAGAAGTTTTTTCTTCATTCGCTCTGCTGTGGGGGCCAAAATAGGAGCCCCTCTCCTGCTTCTCAAGAGGCTGAGGCAGGAGGAAGGATCACTTGAGGCCAGGAGTTCGAGGTCAGCCTGAGAAACATGGAGAAACCCTGTCTCTACTAAAAATACAAAAATTAGCCAGATGTAGAGATGAAACCCCATCTGGGATCCCATGGTCCCAGCTATTAGGGCCCTATATAGGGCCCCAAAACCCCATTTTGGGGGCCTATGGTCCCGGATATTAGGGAGGCTGAGGTAGGAGGATCACTTAAGCTGGGGAGGTCGAGGCTGCAGTGAGCTGTGTTCACGCCACTGCTCTCCAGCCTCAGTGACAGAGACCTCAGACAGGGAGAGGGAGGTGCCAGATATATTTGGGTTCCCTTGTGGACAAGAGTCCCTCCACCCAAAATAAGAACATTCACATGTGTTGACTCTGTGCCAGCTGCTGTTTTAAACATTTTTGATACTAAACTTGCAACAAGGCTAGGAGGAGGGTATTATTATCATTCCCACTTAATACAGGAAACTGAAGCACTGAGAGGTCAAGTAGCTTGCCCAAGGTCACACAGCTAGCAGGTGGCTATCTGAGAGATGAATCCAGGCAGTCTGGCTCTCTAGTCTGTGCTCAGCTAATGGGTGTCTGCTCTGCATGCCCTATTTATTTATTTATTTATTTGATGGAGCCTCTCTCTTTTTGCCCAGGCTGGACTGCAGTGTTGTGATCTCACTGCAACCTCTGCCTCCTCTGTTCCAGTGATTCTCCTGCCTCAGCTTCTCGAGTAGCTAGGATTACAAGTACACACCATCAGGCCCGGCTAATTTTGTCTTTTTGGTAGAGACGGGGTTTCACCATGTTGATCGGGCTGGTCTCAAACTCCTAACCTCAGGCAATCTGCCCACCTCGGCCTCCCAATATTTATTTATTTTTGAGATGGAGTCTCATTCTGTCACCCTGGCTGGAGTACAGAGATGTGATCTTGGCTCACTGCAACCTCCACCTCCCAGGTTCAAGCGATTCTCCTGCCTCAGTCTCCCGAGTAGCTGAGATTACAGGAACCTGCCTCCAAGCCCAGCTAATTTTTATATTTTTAGTAAAGATGAGGTTTCACCATGTTGGCCAGGCTGGTCTCTAACTCCTGACCTCAAGTGATCCACCTGCCTTGGCCTCCCAAAGTGCTGGCATTACAGGCGTCAGCCACTGCACCTGGGCATATGTGCCCAACTTTCTAAAATGTTGACTCAAATTTGTCTGAAACCATGGAGGCAAAATGAAGTAGGTCTATGAGCCAGATTCGGTCCATAAGCCACTAGTTTGCCTCCTACTGGGTTACAGAATTTCCCTTCTTCACATAAGTCACAGGAGAATAGAGGGAGAGTATTTTTTTGCACTGACCTGGGGCCTGTTCCTTTGGGTTCTCTCTGATCTCTTTATTTCTGAAGTTTGTAACCCCAGAAGCCCTGATTTCTTCTATAATCTGAAAAAAATCCCCCAACTCCCCCCATTATACCAACTCAGATTATTTTTTTCTTCTATTGAGATCTGCTGGCTCCTAGTTCTGAGCTGACTTATCCTCACAGAGGGTTCTCACGCTTCAGAAGCAGAAAGAGGCCAGGTGCGGTGGCTCACACCTATAATCCCAGCACTTTGGGAGGCTGAGGTGGGTGGATCACCTGAGATCAGGAGTTCAAGACCAGCCTGGTCAACATAGTGAAATCTCATCTCTATGAAAAATAAAAACAAAATTAGCTGGGCATGGTGGCGCATGCCTGTAGTCCCAGCTACTTGGGAGGCTGAGGTAGGAGGATCACCCGAACTGAACCCAGGAGATAGAAATTGCAGTGAGCCGAGATCAAGCCACTATACTCCAGCCTGCGCAACACAGCGAGACTGTCTCAAAAAAAAAAAAAAAAAGTTTTAAAAGGCCCAATTTGCCCCTGACCTTCTCTTTCCTGGTTCTAGGAATTCTAGCAAGAAATTCTTTCTAGGAAGAAGGATTCCCTCCTGTGGTTTTAGGACCCAGCTGCCTCATTCTTTGCAAGGATCACTCACACTCAAGTATGGACAAGCCCCTTTCTAAAAGAAGTCCTCACTGCGGGCAAGGCCAGGGCAGTGCAGCTGCATGAACCGGTCATGGGTATTGTCCTGCTGAGGGCAGGGACTGGATCACAGACCCCTCCTACCTGCTTTATGTCCGAGACCAGGAACCAAGGAACTGTCTCATACAGTTACTGAGCTGGTTGCTGCCCCTTGTCTAATATGCTCCCCTCTCCTGCGTTCAGAAGTTTGGGCTCTGGGTAGCAAAACTGAAGACAGCTCCTCTTTAGAGATCTTTAGCGATACTAAAACCAGCAGACAAGATGCTGCCATACTCCGACCCCACCTCAGGGCCTTTTCCTCTTTGCTCTTCGGGGAATCCTCTTCCCAAGCATGGTCCTGTGGCTGGCTCCCAAACGTCAGACCTCTCAGAGAGGTCTTCCCTTGATTAAAATTAGCTCCTCTGCAGTCTTTAACTCCACATAATCTCATCAACTTGTTTTTGCTTGTCTGTTTTTTGAGACAGGGTCTCACTCTGTTGCCCAGGCTGGAGCGCAGTGTCGTGATCAGGGCTCACTGCAGCCTCAACCTCTGCCTATCAATCGATCCTCCTGCCTCAGTCTTCTGAGTGGCTGGGACCACAAGCGCACGCCACCAGGCCCGGCTAATTTTTATTTTTATTTTTTATTTTTGTAGAGACGGGGGCGGGGTCTTGCTATGTTACCCAGGTTGGGCTCGAACTCCTGGCTTCAAGCGATCCTCCCACCTTGGCCTCCCAAAGCGCTGAAATTACATGTGTAAGCTACCATGCCCGGCTCACGGCTTGCTTTATTGTCTGAATCGCGTTTACCTCTCTACAAAAGCGGTGTCATCGTCTTTCGCTCTAGAGTGCAAGTCCTCTTCCTTCCCTGGTTCCAGAATTCCCTTCTCCGCGCGGTTCCGCTTGGCAAAGCGCGGGCACCCGCGCCCTCCTCAGGTACGGCGGTGCTTGCGGCCGCCCCGGCCTCCCCCTGGCTGCAAAGAGGCGCTACTGCCTTACGAGCAAAACAAACACAGACACTTCTTTGGACCTGACACGCTTTACTCCGGAGGGCTGGAGCGGAGGGCGGTCCGCTGAGGGGCGTGATCAGGTTGGGCGGAGCCTTGGGGGCCGAGTCCGCCGCTGGGCGGGACCCAAGGGGAACGGCCAGTGAGGAAGTTGGGCAAGTTCCAGAATCAGGGGGCGTGGCTGTATCCGGGGTGGGCGGGGAATCCTTTGGGGCGGACGGTGGGCGGGGCTTACATGCCGGGCACCACCCCGTCAGTCTCCCTGTTGGTGAGATTGCCCCGCAGGTTCTGCTCCTCCTCAATAGCCTTGAACAGTGAGTTGAAGTTACCGGCACCAAAACCCTGGGGTGAGAAAGGAGGTGAGCCAGGGACCCAGAAAACCGAGTGTGCTAGCTGCCTGTCCCCTCGGGCCTGCGGGGTACAGGAGGTACCTGGTGGTTGTGGCGCTGGATGACTTCCAGGAAGAGCGTGGGCCGGTCCTGCACGGGTTTGGTGAAGATCTGCAGGAGGTAGCCTTTCTCGTCGAAGTCCACCAGGATTTTCAGCTCCTAGGCGGGAGATAGGGGGCTCTGCTAGGGGAGGCTGGCTCACCCTCTGTCCTGGCACGGTGAGATCCTTGGAAAGCCTACAGGGGCTCCTGCACCCCAAAAGCCCGGAAATGACCTCTTTTTCCGGTAGTCCCAGCCACCTCCAAATATATACTCAAACTGTCCTATTACCACTCCCCTACTACAGTTTCTTAGGCAGTTTCTGCCTAAGCCACCATTCAAGACTGCTCTCTGCTTCTAATCTTGTCTCCTTACAATCCATCCTCCCCGCAGACATTAGCGGGATCTTTTAAGAATCGGTTCATGTCACTCACCTGTTTGAAATCCTCCAGTGGAAATCAAAACCTCATCTATTGCTGATGGGACTGTAAAATGGTGCAACCACGTTGGAAAACAGTCTGGCAGCTTCTCAAAAAGTTAAACATATAGTGTTGCTTTCCTTAAAATACAGATTAAAAAAAAAAAAGAGTGGCCGGGCAAGGTGGCTCACACTTGTAATCCCAGCACTTTGGGAGGCCAAGGAGGGTAGATCACCGGAGCTCAGTTGGAGACTAGCCTGGCCAACATGGGGAAACCTGGTCTCTACTAAAAATACAAAAAATGTGGCTCATGTCTGTAATCCCAGCACTCTGGGAGGCTGAGGTGAGCAAATCACCTGAGGTCAGGAGTTCAAGACCACCTGGCCAACATGGTGAAACCCTGTCTCTACTAAAAATACAAAAAAAAAAAAATTAGCTGGGAATGGTGGCACATGCCTGTGATCCCAGCTACTTGGGAGGCTGAGGCAGGAGAATCGCTTGAACCCAGGAGGCAGAGGTTGCAGTGAGCCAAGATTGGCCACCACACTGCAGCCTGGGCAACAACGCAAGACTCCATCTCAAAAAAAAAAAAGTTAGTTCGGCATGGTGGCCAGCTACAGGCGGAGGTTGCAGTGAGCCGAGATCACACCACTGCACTCCAGCTTGGGAAACAAAGCAAGACTGTCTCTCAAAACAAACAAACAAACAAACAAACAAAAGGGAACATGGAATTAATATGTGACCTAGCTACTCCCAGATATATACCAAAGTGCATTGAAAACATGTCCACACAGAGCCTTTACACAGATGTTCACAGTAGCATTACTGATAACCCCCAAAAGTGGAAATAACCCAAACATCCATCAACAAGGAATAGATAAAGTGTGGGCTATATTTACAATGGGATATTTTTCGGTCATAAAAAGGAAGGAAGCAGTGACACACGCTCCAACGCAGATGAACCTTGAACACACAATGCTGTGGGAAAGAAGCTGGTCACAACAGGCCTATTTTGTGATGAAATGTCCAGAATAGGCAAATCTATAAAGACTGAAGGTAGATTAGTGATTGTCTAGGGCTGGGTTGGGAGTGGAGAAGGGAACAAAAATGTTCCAAAATTGATTTTTTGCCCAGGCTGGAATGCAGTAGCCCAATCATGGCTCACTGCAGCTTCGACCTCCTGGCTTCAAGTGATCCTCTCACCTCACCCTCCTGAGTAGCTGGGATTACAGACACAAATTACTATGCCTAGCTTATTTTATCTTTTTTTTGAGATGGAGTCTTGTCCTGTCACCTGGGCTAGAGTGCAATGGCTCGATCTTGGCTCACTGCAACCTCCTCCTCCCGGTTCAAGCAATTCTGCCTCAACCTCCTGAGTAGTTTGGACTACAGGCATGTGGCACCATGCCTGGCTGATTTTTTTGTATTTTTAGTAGAGACAGGGTTTCACCATGTTAGCCAGGATGGTCTCCTAACTTCATGATCTGCCCGCCTCAGCCTCCCAAAGTGCTGGGATTATAGGCATAAACCACCATGCTGGTGCAGGAGACCCACCACGCCCAGCCCGACCCACTAATTTTTTAAAACTATTTTTTTGTAGAGACAAGGTCTCCCTATGTTGCTCAGGCTGGTCTTAAACTCCTGGCCTTAAGCAATTCTCTCACCTCAACCTCCCAAAATGCTGGAATTACAGAGGTAAGCCACTGTGTGTAACATGTTTTTGTTTTTCTTTAGACAGGGCCTTGCCCAGGCTGGAGTGCAGTGGCCTAATCATGGCTCACTATAGCCTCTACCTCCTGAGTTCAAGTGATTTTCCCACCTCAGCCTCCCCAGTAGCTGGGACCACAGACACAGATCACCACGCCCAACTATTTTTTTTTTCTTTTTGTAGAGATGGGGTTTCACCATATTGACCAGGCTCGTCTCAAACTCCTGGCCTCAAGTGATCCACCTGCCTCAGCCTCCCAAAGTGCTGGGATTACAGACAGGAGCCACCACACCCAGTCCTAAATGGATTTTGATGATAGTTACACAACATAGCAAATAGCTAAAAACTATAGAATTGTACACTTTAAAAAGATGAAATGGGCCGGGCGCAGTGGCTCAAGTCTGTAATCCCAGCACTTTGGGAGGCTGAGGCAGGTGGATCACGAGGTCAAGAGATCGAGACCATCCTGGTCAACATGGTGAAACCCCGTCTCTACTAAAAATACAAAAAAATTAGCTGGGCATAGTGGTGTGTGCCTGTAATCCCAGCTACTCAGGAGGCTGAGGCAGGAGAATTGCCTGAACCCAGGAGGCAGAGGTTGTGGTGAGCCGAGATCACGCCATTGCACTCCAGCCTGGGCAACAAGAGCAAAACTCCGTCTCAAAAAAAAATGAGATGACATGTTATGTGACATTTATCAATAACACTGTTAAAACCAAACCAAAAAAAACACCTCCAGTGATTTCTGGCCACAAAAGAACAAAATCCAGACTCCTGAATAATAGCTCACAAGAGGAACTGGCTCTTGTTTACCTGTCTCACCTGGGTCACCGCTCAAAAACAACCTCCTATCCACTCTAGCCTATTCTTTCTTTCTTCTTTTTTTCCTGAGACAGAGTTTCACTTTTTCACCCAGGCTGAAGTGCAGTGATGCAATCTTGGCTCACTGCATTCTCTTTCTTCCTGTTCAAGCAGTTCTCTTGCCTCAGCTTCCCAAGTAGGTGGGATTACAGGCACCCACCACCATGCCCAGCTAATTTTTTTGTATTTTTAGTAGAGATGGGGTTTCACCATGTTGACCAGGCTGGTCTCGAACCCCTGACCTCATGATCCGCCCACTGTGGCCTCCCCAAGTGCTGGGATTAGAGGCGTGAACCACCATACCTGGCTCTAGTTTATTCTTTCTGTTCTGCAGACACTCGGGGCTTGCTCCTACCTTTCCCTTGCTGTTCCCTCTGCTAGGAATGCCCTTTTCCCGCTGTCACATGGCCAACTCCTGCTCATGATCTAGAGTTCACTCAAATGTCACCTCCTCAGAGAGGTCCTCCCTGACCACTCTCTGTAAAGTAGCTCCAGGCTGTCTGTTTTAATTTCCTGCACTGGTTGTATTTCTCTGATGGTGCTTTTTTTTTTTGAGATGGAGTCTTGCTCTGTTGCCCAGGCTGGAGTACAGTGGCACAATCTTGGCTCACTGCAAGCTCCACCTCCTGGGTTCAAGTGATTCTCCTGCCTCAGCCTCCTAAGTAGCTGGGATTACAGATGCCCACCACCACGCCCACTAATTTTTGTATTTTTAGTAGAGATGGGGTTTCGTCTTGTTGGCCAGGATGGTCTCGATTTCGTTACCTCGTGATGATCCACCTGCCTCGGCCTCCCAAAGTGCTGGGATTACAGGCGTGAGCCACCGCGCCCGGCCTCTGATACTGCTTTTATTGTTTGTTTGTCCTCTGTCTGTTCTTCCTGCATACACCCCAGAATAAATGTCCCCTGCTGGCAGGGACTTTGTCTGGGCTCCCCTCTGGGCTTAGACAATATTTTTGTAAAGATGGAACTCAGAGCACTTCCCACAAGGCTGCGGATCCTGCCTGAACCTCACCTCCAGGACATCAATGCTCTCCTTCACCTTGATCTTGGCCACCTTTAGCTTCTCCCGCAGTTGCTTGTAGTACGTGGAGGGAACAGATAAGAATTCCAAGCCTCTCTCTCGCAAGTGGCGAATCTGTTTCAGAGCAAAGTTGGGGTCAGCCTTTGGGCTCCAGGTTCAACTCCCCTAGCCAGGTGGAGGTGCTGGGCCATCAGAAGGCGGGGTCCCTATCCTAGCTTCCCCCAACTCCAGGATGCTGTGTGGCCTCTTCCCCTTTCTCTGTCATGAGCCCTGTTAGAACAACACTGCTGGGCCGGGCGCGGTGGCTCACGCCTGTAATCCCAGCACTTTGGGAGGCCAAGGCGGATGGATCACGAGGTCAAGAGATCGAGACCATCCTGGTCAACATGGTGAAACCCCGTCTCTGCTAAAAATACAAAAAATTAGCTGGGCATGGTGGCACGTGCCTGTAATCCCAGCTACTCAGGAGGCTGAGGCAGGAGAATTGCCTGAACCTGGGAGGCGGAGGTTGCGGTGAGCTGAGATCGTGCCATTGCACTCCAGCCTGGGTAACAAGAGCGAAACTCCGTCTCAAAAACAACAACAACAACAAACACTGCTAGATTTATAGAACACTCACCATGTGCCTGCCTTGAGCACTTTTTTTTTTGGAGACGGAGTCTCACTGTTGCCAGGCTGGAGTGCAGTGGTGCCATCTTGGCTCACTGCAACCTCCGCCTCCCGGGTTCAAGTGATTCTCCTGCCTCAGCTTCCTGAGTAGGTGGGATTACAAGCGAGCACCACCACACCCAGCTAATTTTTGTATTTTTAGTAGAGACAGGGTTTCACCACATTGGCATGGTCTTGATCTCTTGACCTCATGATCTGCCCACCTCAGCCTCCCAAAGTGCTGGGATTACAGGCGTGAACCACTGCGCCTGGCCGAGCTCTTTCTACATATTTCCTCATTATATCCATGCAGCAATCTTTTGAGGCAGCTGGAGGATTATTCTCCCATTCAATAGCTGGGGAAACTGAGGCATCAAGAGATTAAGGATAATTAGGCTGGGTGCAGTGGCTCATGCCTGTAAATCCCAGCATTTTGGGAGGCCAAGGTGGGCAGATCACTTGACCTCAGGAGTTTGAGACCATCCTGGCCAACATGGTGATACCCCATCTCTACTAAAAATACAAAAAAAAATTAACCAGGCATGGGTTCGTGTGCCTGTAATCCCAGCTACTCGGGAGGCTGAGGCAGGAGAATTGCTTGAACTCAGGAAGTTGCAGTGAGCCAAAATCGAGCCACTGCACTCCAGCCTGGGGGTCAGAGCAAGACTCCATCTCAAAAAAAAGGGATCTATTAATATATATATATTTTTTGAGACAGGGTCCTGCTCTGTCACCCAGGCTGGAGTGCAGTGGCACAATCATAGCTCACTGCAGCCTCAACCTTCCCAGGCTCAGGTAATCTTCCTACCTCAACCTCCAGAGTAACTAAAATCACATGTGTTCACCACCACATCTGGCTAATTTTTTGAGTTTTTGTAAAGATGAGGTCTTGCTATTTGCCCAGGTTGGTCTCAAACTTCTGAGCCTAAGCAGTCCTCCCACCTCGGCCTCCCAAAGTGCCTGACCCCCCAGTTTAAATGTGCAATGTCCTTCACCCTTGCTGTCCCAATTCCCTGCTTTACTTTCTTCCTGGGTGCTCTCTACCATCTAGCATTTGTATTTTACTTATTTTTTTAATGCTCCACAAGGGCAGAAACGGTTATTTATGGATGTATCCTAAGTACCTCTGACAGTGCCTGGCATGTAGTAGATACTCAATAAACATCTGTTGAGTGAATGGACAAATGAAGGTGCTAAGGTCGTGCAGTGAACTCTTGGTTGGCACAGTCCAGGCGCTAGTCCACTCTGCTATAGGGTCACTTAAAGAAGGGGTAGGACCCAGCCTCCCCATGCACCATCTCTGTCTGGACCTACAGATGCAGGACATTTATTCTGGCTAAAGAGACAAAAATCAATCTTATAGCCTAATTGCCTCTTTTTTTTTTTTAGATGGAATCTCACTCAGTTACCCAGCCTAGATGGAATGCAGTGACACAATCTCAGCTCACCGCAACCTCCACTTCCTGGGTTCAAGTGATTCTCTTGCCTCAGCCTCCTGAGTAGCTGGCATTACCGGCGTGTACCACCACAACCAGCTAATTTTTATATTTTTAGTAGAGACGGAGTTTCACCATTTGGCCAGCCTGGTCTCAAACTCCTGACCTCAAGTGATCTGCCTGCCTTGGCCTCCTAAAGTGCTGGCATTATAGGTATGGACCACCATGCCCCACCCTAATTTCCTCATTTAAAAAAATATTTCTCTTTTTGTGGTTGAGGGGAGATAGGGCCTCTCTCTGTTATCCAGGCTGGAGTAAAGTGGCTCAATCATAGCTCACCTCAGCCCTGAAATCCTTGGCTAACTGGATCCTCCTGCTTCAGCCTCCCCAGTAGCTCGTACTACAGGCATGAGGCACCAAGCCTGGTTAATTCTGTTTACTTTTTTTGGAGACAGGGTCCCACTGTGTTGCCAGGGTGATCTCCTGGGCTCAACAATCCTGCCGCCTTGGCCTCCCATGTAGTTGGAACTACAGGCATGAGCCCCTGTGCCAGTCCTAATTTCCTATTTTTTTTTTTTTTTTTTTTTTGAGACAGAGTCTCACTCTGTCCCCCAGGCTGGAGTGCAATGGTATGATTCTGGTTCACTGCAACTTCTGCCACCTGGGTTCAAGCGATTCTCCTGCCTCAACCTCCCAAGTAGCTGGGATTAAAGGTGCCTGTCACAGTGCCTGGCTAATTTTTGTATTTTTAGTAGAGATGGGGTTTCACCATCTTGGCCAGGCTGGTCTTGAACTCCTGACCTTGTGATCCATCCACCTCGACCTCTCAAAGTGCTGGGATTACAAGCATGAGCCACTGCGCCCAGCTTTTTTTTTTTTTTTTCCTAAAGTGGAGTTTCACTCTTGTCGCCCAGGCTGGAGTGCAATGGTGTGACCTTGGCTTGCTGCAACCTCCACCTCCTGAGTTCAAGCAATTCTCCTGCCTCAGCCTCCCGAATAGCTGGGACTACAGGTGCCCATGACCACGCCAAGTTAATTTTTGTATTTTTAGTAGAGATGGGGTTTTGTCATGTTGGCCAGACTGTTCTGGAACTCCTGACTTCAGGTGATCCCCCTGCCTCAGCCTCCCACAGTGCTGGGATTACAGGAGTGAGCCACTGTGCCTGGCCCTAATTTCCTAATTTTTCTTTTCTTTTCTTTTTTTTTATTCCAACTAACCCTGAGAGATTTTTTTAAAGAATGTCCTCATTTTTAAGGTAAGGCAACTAAAGTCCAGAGACAGCACTGAATCCCCCAGAAACACAGAGTAAGCCGCTGGCAGAACCGGGACCATCATCCAGGCTTCCTGATACCCTAGCGCCTTCTACCTTGAAAGCCCAGGGGTTCTGCGGCGACTGAACTCTCCAGGGTGGGGGAAGCTACAGGAAGCAGTGAGGGAGTCCTGTTTTCCAGCCCAGAGGGGTGGGCCCAGGATGGCCACCACCCTCCCTCTTGATTTTGCAGAGACCGTCCCTAGCTGTGAATGAGACAGAATTGGGACCGGGAAGAGGGTCTAACCGCTGTGATGATGTCCTGGGTCTTGAGAGCGATGTGCTGGACCCCGGCGCCCCCGTTATACTCCACATATTCCTGGGGGAGGGAAACAAGGACACCACTGTCATTTGCCCCATCACCCACATCCCTGACCCAGCAAGCGCTTTCAGACCTCTTCCCTGCTCTCCCTCCCCCAGCTGGGGCGGCCTCACCTGGATCTGGGACTTCTTCTTGCCGGGCGCTGGCTCATTGATGGGCATCTTGATGGACTCCTCATAGTTGGCCACCACAATGGATCGCAAAGAGCTGTATTCCGTGTGCACCTGTGTGTCATCCACGGACCAGAAGCGGTGGAACTGCAGGTTTTTCAGGTACCTATAGGGTTGGCGGCGGAACACATCTGCTCCGAGCACCTCCTGGGACAGCCTCCACCACCCCATCCCCACCTTCCAGAATCTGTCCCTGAGCAGGCTCCAGAAAGGAGACGCCACTGCCATCATACCAATCAGAGACTTAGATTTTTATTGCTTGAGACAGAGTCTCACTCTGTTGCCCAGGCTGGAGTGCAGTGGTGCGATCTCGGCTCACTGCAGCCTCCATCTGCAGGCTCAATGCTCCTTCCACCTCAGCCTCCCAAGTAGCTGGGACTATAGGCATGTGCCATCACACCTGCCTAATTTTTTTTTGAAACTGAGTTTTGTTCTTCTCACCCAGGCTGGAGTGCAGTGATGCAATCTTGGCTCATTGCAACCTCCACCTCCTGGATTCAAGCAATTCTCCTGTCTCAGCCTCCCAAGTAGTTGGGATTATCCCAACAGGCGTGCACCACCACGCCCAGCTAATTTTTTTGTATTTAGTAGAGATGGGGTTTTACCATGTTGATCAGGCTGGTCTGGAACTTCTGACTGCAGGTGGTCCACCTGCCTCGGCCTCCCAAAGTGCTGGGATTACAGGCGTGAGCCACCATGCCCAGCCATATTTTTTGTAGAGACAGGATCTTGCTATGTTGCCCAGACTGGTCTTGAACCCCTGGGTTCAAGCCATCCACCTACGTCAGCCTGCCAAGGTGTTGAGATTCCAAATATAAGCTATCATGCCCAGCTTAGATTTGTATCTTTATGATGACACTATTCCTTCAGGTGGAGGTGTCTTGGAACGAAACACATACAGGAGAGCAAGCCTCCCTCAGATGGAAGTAAAGTGCTTTGAGAAAACGGCCCTTGCTCGGGACTTGGACAGGGGTGCTGTCTGGGTGGTGGCAGCCTTCCTCTAAGGCTCCCTGGACTGTGTTGCCCCCAGGATTCCTCAGAGGAAAGGCCTGTGGGTTGTTTTGGGCCTTAAGTCCACTGGTCTCCATGTTGACAGTTTTACAGTAAATAAACCCATCAGTGGCCTCAGGCTAACTCCCATTATCTTGTGCTGTATTTCCCCCTTTATTTTATTATTATTTTTGTTTGAGACGGAGTCTCGCTCTGTCACCCAGGCTAGAGTGCAGTGGTGCGATCTCAGCTCACTGCAATCTCCGCCTCCTGGGTTCAAGCGATTCTCCTGTCTTGGCCTCCCAAGTGCTGTGACTACAGACGTGCACCACCACACCCAGCTAATTTTTGTATTTTTATTAGAGATGGGGTTTCACCATGTTGGTCGGGCTAGTTTTGAACTCCTGACCTCAGGTGATTCACCCACCTTGGCCTCCCAAGACTGAGATTACAGGCGTGAGCCACCGCACCCAGCCTATTTTATTTTATTTATTTTTTTGACACAGAGTCTCGCTCTGTTGCCCAACATCCACCTCCCTTCAAGCAATTCTCCTGCCTCAGCCTCTTGAGTACCTGGAATTACAGGTGCCTATCACCACACCCAGTGAGTTTTTGTGTTTTTAGTAGAGATGGGGTTTCATCATGTTGGCTAGGCTAGTATTGAACTCCTGACCTCAAGTGATCCTCCCACCTCGGCTTCCCAAAGTGCTGGGAGTACAGGTGTGAGCCACTGTGCCCAGTCTTATTTTCCACCTGAGTGCAAGGACCAGGGAGTGGGCCAGTTTGCCATGGGGACCCGTCATCTTCACGCAGAGGGAGAGGGCCAGGGTCTCACCATTCAGAGGCTGACGCCATCTCCTGATCAGGCTGGTTTCCTACAATGTGGTCGATAACCTTGAGACTGCATTTGGGCCTGGGGAAGGGAAGAAGATGGGGGTGAGAAGGTGGCTACCTCCCTTCTCCACGACCCTCAATAATAATAGCTCACACTTCTGTTTTTGGCGTTTTATTTTTTTCTAGAGATGAAGTCTCTGCAAAAGAGAGACTCTTTTGTTGCTCAGCCTGGTCTTAAACTCTGAGGCTCAAGCGACCCTCCTGTTTCAGGCTCCCAAAGCGCTGTTATTATAGGTATGAGCCACCATGCCCGGCCTCACACTTACGTAGCATTTACCATGGGCCAGATATTTTGTCAACTCACATACTATTACGGTCCCCATTTTGCAAATGAAGAAACTGAGGCCGAGAGAGATGAAGCGACTTGCCCGGAGTGAAACAGCTGTGAAGTAACAGAGCTGGGATTTGAACCTGGGGAAGTTTGGTTGCAGAGGTCATGGTCTCATGTCCTCACCCCTGAGGACTTCTAGGAATTCCCTAGCCGGCTCCACTCTGCCCCATCACACATGCCCAAGGGACATGGAGGAAGCGGGCATTAACTTCTCACAGCACCTCGGGGTTTTCCACCCACCTCTGCCCCGAGGGACACTCACAGTTGAGGAAGTAGGGGGTCCATGAACACTGGGGCCTCATATCCAGGCAAGAATCGGCCGGCGTAGCTCATCTTCTCCACCAGGGTGTGTGTGATGTCCCCAAACTACATTTGGAAAACAGCCCGGCTCGGCCCCTGGGCACCCATCCCCGCCCAGGACAGAGCACACTGCATGGTACTAACATAGCTTCCAACCCGCAGCTGACCCTAACTGGATGCGTGATCCTGGACAAGTCACTTCTCTTTTCTGAAATGCATTGCAATCTGTCGCTTGTTTGTGAGTTTCTGTGAGAGCGGGGACACTTTTGCTCATCACGGTGTTCCCAGTGCCAAGTTCAGTGCCTGGCACAGGGAGGTGCTCAGTGAAGTACGTCCTTCATTTATTTAAGTAGGTCAACTGGATGGAGAACATGGGGGGCACTGGCTTAAAGGATGCTGAAGAGCTCCGTCAGCCACTTTAACCATCTTTTTTTTGTCGTAGTTTGAGATGGAGACTCTGTTGCCCAGTCTGGAGTGCAGTGGTGCGAACTTGGCTCACTGTAACCTCTGCTTCCTGGGTTCAAGCGATTCTCCTGCCTCAACCTCCCGAAGTAGCTGGGATTATAGGCGTGCACTACAACACTAGGCTAATTTTTGTGTTTTTAGCAGAGATGGGGTTTCAACACGTGGCTAGGCTGGTCTCGAACTCCTGACCTCAGGTGATCCGCCTGCCTTGGACTCCCAAAGTGCTGGGATTACAGGAGTAAACCGCTGCGTCCAGCACTTTATTTTTATTTTTTGTTGCCCAGGCTGGAGTGCAGTTGCATGATCTTAGCTCACTGCAGCCTCCACCTCCCAGGTTCAAGCGATTTTCCTGCCTCAGCATTCCGTGTAGCTGGGACTACAGGCACGTGGCACCACACCTGGCTAACTTTTGTGTTATTTTTTTACTAGAGACAGAGTTTTACCATGTTGGCCAAGATGGTCTTGAAGTCTTAACCTCAAGTGATCCCCCTACTTCAGCCTCTCAAAGTGCTGGGATTACAGGCACACTTCAACCATTTTCATGTTCAATTTAATTTTTTAACTTTTATTTATTTAATTATTTTTTTGAGACAGAGTCTCACTCTGTTGCCCAGGCTGGAGTGCAGTGGCACAACCTTGGCTCACTGCAACCTCCATCTCTCAGGTTCAAGCGCTTCTAGCCTCCCAAGTAGCTGGGATTACAGGTGCCTGCCACCATGCCTGTATAATTTTTGTATTTTTAGTAGAGACAGTG
Source organism: Callithrix jacchus (assembly GCF_049354715.1). Classification (NCBI taxonomy): domain Eukaryota; kingdom Metazoa; phylum Chordata; class Mammalia; order Primates; family Cebidae; genus Callithrix; species Callithrix jacchus. The sequence continues at coordinate 125,053,404 of NC_133510.1, forward strand.
TTTCACCATGTTGGCCAGGCTGGTCTTGAACTCCTGACCTCAGGCGAGCCACCCGCTCACCTGAAATCATAGGCTGGAATTATAGGCACACTTTATGTTTAATTTTATTGTTTAAAATTTTTATTTATTTATTTTTGAGGCAGAGTCTCACTCTGTCAACCAGGCTGGAGTGCAGTGATGCAGTCACAGCTCACTCCAGCCTCCACCTCTTAGACTCAAGCAATCCTCCCACCTCAGCCTCCCATGTAGCTGGGACCACAGACATGCTCCATCATGCCTGGCCAATTAAAAAATTTTTTTTGTAGAGATGGGGTCTCACTTTGTTGCCCAGGCTGGTCTCAAATTCCTGGGCTCAAGCAGTCCACTTGCCTTGGCTTCCCAAGGTGCTGAGATTACAGGTGTGAGACACTGCACCTGATCTATTTATTTTTTATTTATTTGTATTTTTAATTTTTGTAGAGATGGGGTCTCCCTATGTTGCCCAGGCTGGTCTCGAACTTTTTTTTTGTTTCTATCATCTCAGCTACTAGAAATCGAACTTTTGGCCTCAAGTGATCCTCCTGCCTCAGCCTCCCAAACTGCTGAGATTATATGTGTGAACCACTGTGCACAGCCCTTTATGTTGAATTTAATCTCAAGGAGGTAAGACCTGTGATTGTCTCCGTATTACAGTAACACGGGAGCTAAACAGAATCGGTCATCTTTGCTGAGTGTCTAATGTGCCAGGCACTGTTCTAAGTGCTATACACAAATGACCTATTTTTGAGATGGAGTCTCATTCTGTTGCCCAGGCTGGAGTACAGTGGTACAATTTTGGCTCACTGCAACCTCTGCCTCCTGGATTCAAGCGATTCTCCCACCTCAGCCTCCCAAGTAGCTGTGACTACAGGTGTGCACCACTGTAGTCACTGGCTAATTTTTGAATTTTATTTTTAGTAGAGGTGGGGTTTCACCATGTTGCCTAGGCTGGTCTCAAACTCCTGACCTCCCCCCCTCCCCACGCACCCCGGCCCCGCCAGCCACCCACAGTGCTGGGATTATGGGCTTGAGACACCGCCCCTGGTCCTCACCGGATCCTTATGATGACCCTATGAGGAATCATACCTGAAGATATTGAGCTTGCAGCCTTAAAAAGGAATGAGATTATGTCCTTTGCAGGGACATGGATGGAGCTGGAAGCCGTTATCCTCAGGAAACTAACACAGGAACAGAAAACCAAACACCATGTTCTCACTGTAAGTGGGAGCTAAGGCTGGGCGTGGTGGCTTATGCCTGTAATCCCAGCACTTTGGGAAACCAAAGAGGGCCAATTATGAGGTCAGGAGTTGAAGACCAGCCTGACCAACATGGTGAAACCCCGTCTCTACTAAAAATACAAAATTTAGCCGGTTGTGGTGGCGGGCACCTGTAATCCCAGTTACTCAGGAGGCTGAGGCAGGAGAATCACTTCATCCTGGGAGGCAGAAGTTGCAGTGAGCCGAGTTCGTGCCATTGCACTCCAGCCTGGGTGGCAGATCAAGACTCTGTCTCAAAAATAATAATAATAATTAGTGGGAGCTAAATGATGAGAAAACATGGACACATCATCAGGAACAACAGACGCTAGGGCCTGTCAGAAGGCGGAGGTGGGGGAGGGAGAGCACCAGGAAGAGCAGCTAATGGATACTGGGCTTAATACCTAGGTGATGGGCTGATCTGTGTGGCAAACCACCATGCACACGTTTCCCTATGTAACAAACTTGCACTTCTTGCACATACATCCCAGGACCTAAAATAAACGTTGAAGAAAACAGCTGGGCACGGTGGCTCACGCCTGTAATCTCAGCCTTTGGGAGGCTGAGGTGGGTGGATCACTTGAGGTCAGGAGTTTGAGACTAGCCTGACCAAACTTTTAGTAGAGATGGTGAAATCCCATCTCTACTAGAAACACACAAATTAGCTGGGTGTGGGCACAGATGCCTCTAATCCCAGCTACTTGGGAGGCTGAGACAGGAGAATCACTTGAGCCCAGGAGGCAGAGGTTGCAGTGAGCCGAGATCGCACCACTGAACTCCAGCCTGGGTGACAGAGTGAGACTCTCTCAAAAAAATGGAAAAAAATTGAAGAAAAAAAAAGATGCTGGTGAGGCCCTGGAAAGTTAAGTGCATGTCCCAGGCCACACAGGTGCTCCAGTTCCAGTCCTTGCTCATTTAAACAGAGTCAGAGAGGTAGAGTGACATGCCCAAAGTCACACAGCTGTGTGGGAACCAATGCGCCCGGACCCCATCCTTCTCCCTTCTTCAGAGCCCCTGCCTTCACCCGCTTGCTGTCATCCTCCCACCCTGGGAGGAAGGGAAGCCTGGGAGGAATGGCTGGTGGCTCCTGCAGCCCCCATGCACTGGCCAGGCATGACGGGGTACAGACTTGAGGGCTAATGTTTGTGTTCCAAGGCCCGTGGGTGGGATGGTTTGATGGTCAGCTGTGGGGCTTCTGGCATCTCAGTGGTGCCGACAGCTGGAGGGGTGGGGGCACCAAAGCGAACTCACCGTCTGCAGCACAGCAAACTTCACCTTCCCAAACTTGTCTTCCTCTACCCAGGGCTCCTGCACGATTTTGGCGCCCCGTTCCCGTGCTTTCTGCAGAGAAGTTGGGATTGGGGAGGTGAGGGTGGGAATCTTCCAGAACCCTCGCCTGCTGCTCCTGCCGGGTGGCCCCTGCATGTTCCGGCAGGCCCCTCCAGTTTCTCCAGCCCCAGGTAGGAAACCCCCGCCCCAGGTTCGCAGGTAGGAACCCCAGCCAGCTTCAGCCGTTACCCCCAATACTCATCCTCATTTGGCAAGTAGGGAAGCTGAGGCTGAGGCCCAGAATTGGGGCTATGGGAGAAACAAGGTAGGGATGGGGGGTCTGTCCTGCCTCTGCTAACTCCCCCTGTGACCCTTCCCCCTCTCTAGTCCTCAATTTCCCCACCTGTAGAAAGAATTGTTGGATGAGAATAATAATATTAAGGAGATTCCTGCATTTATTTAGCAAAACTGAACAGCATGCGGTGCTTAAATCATTCTCCAGGCTCTGTTCTAGATTCCAACCTCATTCGTCCTCATGACAACATCATGCAGAGGATACTACCGTCATCTCCGTTCTCTAGGTGAGGATGTTGAAGCACAGAGACATTAAGTCACTTGCCTGAAGTCACACACCTGAGATTCAGTCCTGGAGAGTCTGGCTCTGGCACCCACACTCTAAATCTCTAGGCCACCTCTTGGGTACAGTGTTTGGTTTAGAGTTGTGCTCAAGAAACGGTAATTCTGAGGCTGGATGAAGTGGCTCATGCCAACACTTTGGGAGGCTGAGGTGGGCAGATCACTTGAGGTCAGGAGTTCGAGACCAGCCTGGCCAACATGATGAAACCACGTCTTTACTAAAAATACAAAAATTAGCTGGGTGTGGCAGGCACCTGTAATCCCAGCTACTCCAGCGGCTGAGGCAGGTGAATCCCAGGTGGTGGAGGTTGCAGTGAGCTGAGATCGTGCCATTGCACTCCAGCCTGGATGACAGAGTGAGACTTTGTCTCAAAAAAAAGAAAAGAAAAAGGAAATGGTAATTCTGATCTAATTTCTTTTTTGACAACCCAGCTGTGGTTAGCCTCATCTGGTAGCTGTGGAAACTGAGGCTCAGAGAGAAAGAGGACACATGCAAGAGGACAGGGCACCCCGGGAGCCCTTACTTATGTCCAGATGTGCATCACACCAGCATCTGGGCTTGTCACTGTGATACGGCAGTGTCCCTCCAGTCCCCATGGCAGACAGAGGCCTTCCTCCCCAGTCTGCCCAGGTGCATTCTCACCTGCACGATGTAGTCACAATCTTCCACCTCGAACGTGATGTCCTTCACTCCATCGCCATGTTTCACCAGGTGATCGCCCATCTCTGAGGTCAGCAGGGAGGGGATGGCACCGGAGTCTAGGTCCCCTTACCTGGCTTTCAGTCTCCATCCAGGCCCTGAACCAGAGCCCACCCACAGAGCCATGCATCCACCCCTCCCCTCCCCCAGACCCCTCCCTCAGAGCCATGCGTCCACCCCTCCCCGAACCCAGACCCCTCCCCGAGAGCCATGCGTCTACTCCTCCCCGGACCCCTCACCTTTGTTCCAGGGGTTGAGCGCTGAGGAGAGGACAAACACAATCTAAGATACAGAGCAGAAGCGGCTGTGGCTGCTGGATGGGAGGAGCATGGGGAGGTGCGCCCATCCCCTCCTCCCCGAGACACCCCTGGTGGAGCAGAAGGACTCCTGGATCTGGGTTCTAGCTCCTTCTCTGCCTTAGTTTCCCACTCTGGTCCTGAGGGATGGGGCTTTCAGCCATGCCAGACTAGCCCCCAAACTCGGATCCGCAGAGGAACTGCTGGGTCAGGTCTCCCTTGGGGAGAGAACTTCAGGGACCCCATAGGTCAGGGCACTGCTTAAAATTTCTCCTCTGATGTCCTAGGTTTTCTGAGCACCTGTGGGGTCAGTGTTGGGTCAGGCTAAGGAGGAGGCGAAACTAGGAAGGACGCTGGTGTGTAGCTGTACAAAGGTAACAGTGGAGGGGTCGTGGGAGCTGGACTATGTGTTTTTTGTCTGTCTGTGTGTGTGTGTGTGTGTGTGTGTGTGTGCGTGTGTGTGTGTGTTTTGAGATGGAGTCTCACTCAGTTGCCCAGGCTGGAGTGCAGTGGCCTGATCTTGGCTTGCTGCAACCTCTGCCTTCCGGCTTCAAGTGATTATCCTGCCTCAGCCTCCCAAGTAGCTGGGATTATAGGCGCCCATTACTACACTTGGCTAATTTTTGTATTTTTAGTAGAGATGGGGTTTCACCATGTTGGCCAGGTTGGTCTGAACTCCCAATATCAGGTGATCCGCCCTCCTCAGCCTCCCAAAGTGCTGGGATTACAGGCGTGAGACGCTGTGCCCGGCCTGTTTTCTATTTTCTTTTTTTTTTTTTTTTTGTGATAGAGTCTCACTCAATTGTCCAGGCTGGAGTGCAGTAGATCGCTGTGGTGTAATCATGACTCATCACAACCTCAACCTCCCAGGCTTAGGTGATCCCCCACCTCAGCCTCCCAAGTAGCTGGGACTACAGACGCACGCTACCACATCTGACTACTTTTTTTGAATTTCTTGTAGAGACAGAGTCTTGCCATGTTGTTTAGGCTGGTCTCAAACTCTTGGGCTCAAGTGATCGCCTGCCTTTGCCTCCCAAAGTGCTAGGATTACAGGCACGAGCCATTGCACCTGACCAGGCTGAACTATGTGGATGTAGCCAAGCTCCGCCTCCTGAGGTGGGGGTGTGACTGCCTGAAGAGGGGCCCTCGTGCTCTAATCACACTGAGGTGCTGTAAGGGCTACAGTCTTGGGGTGGAGGGACCCGGCCTCCTGGATGGCAGGGGCATGGGTGTCCTAGGGTGGGGACTCACCTTCCCTTGTTTGATGACATGGCTGACTACCTCCCGGGAGCCAGTCTCTAGGCCCCTGTAGGCTAGAGGTTCGAAGCCCATCTTGGTGCAGTAGAATGACGCGGCCTGAATCACAGGGTTGCAGCAGGGTTCATGAGGGTTGAGGGGCCAGCCTGGGGGACCCCAAGAAGGGAGCTCCCGCCCCCCCCTCAGCCTGCCTGCCCTATTGCCCCACGTGCAGAGACCCTCCTGGGAAGAGAGCCTGCTGCCTGCACATTTTGCTGACAGATAACTTTCCCGATGGTGTAATTAGGATTCAGAGTATCTGGTCCCACCCCTGGCCCTGACCCTCCCCTCCCAAGGGCCAATAACAGACCCTGCTGGAGGCCTGCCCCGCTCAGGGGGCCCTCTGGCCTGCCCTCTGCGTACTCCCACATGTTGCTCCAGCTTGTACCTGCTTGGCGTTGCCAACCCAGAAGGTCACAGAGTGGAAGTGGAGGAATCGGCCTCTCTCAGGCTGCAGAAGGAGAGAAGAGGTGAGGCTGAGTCCCTGAAAGGGAGTCTAGAAAACTGCGGGTGGAGTGATGTCCCCTAGCCACCCGCCTTACCCCAGCCTCAACCACAGAATTCAGGAGCAGCGGAACCCCATGCAGTCTTGCCAAGCCTCAAAAGAGATTTCTCATGTTCAAGCTGATCTCCTGGGTGTTTTGGATGGGGAAGCCCCCTCAGGAGGCCTGCCAAGGTTTCACACAGGGAAATTGCCTTTTGTTGCAGCAATATGGATTTAAGTTAGTCCTTAGAAAGAACTTCCAGATGGCATTAAGAGATTGGCATGCATTTAAGTTGGGGTACAAATTTTTTTTTTTTGTTTTTTGAGATGGAGTCTTGGTCTATCACCCAAACTAGCGTGCAGTGGCATGATCTCGGCTCACTGCAACCTCTGCCTTCTGGGTTCAAGCAATCCTCAGCTTCAGGTGATCCTTCAGCTTCTGCCTCTGCCTCCCAAGGAGCTGGGGTTATAGGCGTGTGCTACCACACCTGGCTAATTTTTGTATTTTTAGTAGAGACGGGGTTTCCTCATATTGACCAGGCTGGTCTCCCTCAAGTATTCGCCTGCCTTGGCCTCCCAAAGCACTGGGATTACAGACATGAGACACTGCACCCGGCCAGGGTACAAGTTTGATAGGAGGGTGAGGTTGAGTCCAGTTCATTCTGGGGGAACCCGGGGGTAAAATGGGGTGTGTAGGTATGGACATCACATATCCACCCCAGTCCTTCCTCTTCTGCTCTCTGCTAAAACCCCAGTCTCCCTGCACTCTGACCCCCTTCTAGACCCAGGCCCCGACATTTCCCACATTACCCCTGCTTACCTTTGCCCCTTTGTCACTGTAAGTCGTCTAAGGAGAAAGAGAAGGACAGTGAGAGTTGGAGGCTCCAACACAGGTGCTTCTGGAAGTGTCATTGAAGGTGTCCTGCCCAAGGGGAGACTGCCAGCCTTGGCACTTACCATGACTGATCTTGGTCAAACCTGCTGCTGGGAAGATTGGGACAAGAAGCCTGGCAGGTGCCGGGCTGGAGTATTTAACCCCAAGCAGGCCCCGCCCCGGCCTCCCGGCCTACCTGGGGGATGGGGGGCAGCTGAACCCAGCTCAGGAAAGTCCTGGGCCTGGCGGCCTCTGATCCAGCCGCAGCCTCATTGAACAGGGTGATGTTGCCAGGCCCAGAGATGGAGAGTGACGTCCACTAGCTTAGCAGGAGGCAGAGCCAGGGCCAGAAGTCAAGGGCAAGCTTTTCCAGGACGCTGGGACTGTGACCATTACTGCCCAGAATCCAAAGCTCAGAAGCCAAAGGCTGGATAGAGTACAGTCGCAGCTCCAGAACTCTTGCCTGGAGGAAATTTAAGGGGGAATTTGGAGACTGGCCCTGAAGTCCTGTTTGCATAGCAAGTGTGTGGTTTCTATTCAGGATGAAAGCCTTGTATTCTTTTTTTTTGTGAGATGGAGTCTCTCTCTGTCTCCCAGGCTGAAGTACAATGGCGCAGTCTCAGCTCAATGCAATCTCCGTCTCCCAGGCTCAAGCAATTCTCCTGCCTCAGCCTCCTGAGTAGCTGGGATTACAGGCTCATGCCATCACGCCTGGCTGATTTTTGTATTTTTAGTAGAGATGGGGTTTCACCAGGTTGGCCAGGCTGGTCTCAAACTCCTGACCTTGTGATCCACGCGCCTCAGCCTCCCAAAGTGCTGGGATTACAAGGGTAAGCCGCTGCGCCTGGCCAAAAGCCTTGTATTCTATAGCTGTTAGAGGCATGGAAGGAGAAGATTTGCATCCTGGCTTTGCTACATACTGTATGACTTGGGAAAGTCACCATATCCCTCCGTGCCTCATCAGTGAGACAGGAGCAAGGATAGTGTGGTGGGGACTAAAGGAAAGAAGCATGCTCTTTGGAATAGGGTCTGACACACGGGGCACTCTCTCTCTGCATGGGTTATAATTAATCGGGGTACTTAGAGAACAGTCCGAAGCCATGAGCTTAGCAAGTGGCAGGGAAGAACTGGAACATGAACCAGACTCTTCTAACTCCAGGGCCCACAGTTTAAATTGCTAGATTGCCTTCTATACAAACGGGAGATATGGCTGTCCGCACCAGATGGGGAAACCGAGGCCTGGAGAGGTGAGCACCTGACTGCCAGGCCTTGGAACTGGTAAGAGCAGAGCCCCCGACTCTGGCCTGTTTGATTCTGAGGTTGGATCTCATTGCACCAGTGCAGACCACTTCTCCCTCCTTTTCTCTATTTTCTGGACCATTCAGGAGGCAGGCGAGGTGGTCCCACCTTCTTATTCTGCCCCTCCTGGGCCTCCCCAGTGTGCCCCCAGTGTCCACCTCAGCTCCTAGAGTCTAAATTTCCAACTGGGGGCCGTGCCTGGTGGCTCATGCCTGTAATCCCTGCACTTTGGGAGGCTGAGGTGGGTGGATCACTTGAGGTTAGGAGTTCAAGAGCAGTCTGGGCAACATGGTGAAACCCTGTCTCTACTAAAAATACAAAGATTAACCATGCAGGTGCATGTTTGTAGTCCCAGCAACTCAGGAGGCTGAGGGAGGAGAATCACTTGAACCAGGAGGCAGAGATTGCAGTGAGTAGGGATCACACCACTGCCCTGCAGCCTGGGTGATAGAGTGAGACTCTGTCTCAAAATAAAAAAATTTCCAACTGGGAAAACTTGAGTGGAAGTGGCCCAGGGTGGAGGTCACAGGCCAGAAGGTTCTCCTTCAGGAGAAGAGCTCAGTGTAGCCCACCCACCCCCTCCAGGCCAGCAGGAACATTTTGTCCCCTTGCTTGTTGTCACCAAATCAACCCCCCACCCCTGGAGCCTGGCTTATATCCTAAGCACAAAGGCCAATGTTTACTGACTCAAGGAAGCCTGTTGTCAACAGCAGTGGGGTGCAAAGGCTGGCAGGCATCTGGCTCAGCTGGACAGAGGCAGGAACTCTGTCCCCAACACTGTGGGTCTCAGTCCCATGCTGGGTGCACCCCTCCTTGCCATTCCCATGTGTGGGCAGAGAGCAGGGAGGGGAGCCTGCAGGGCCCAGTATCTGGAGTCCCCTCCCCGATGCACCCTGTTCAGGCTGGGCTCCACTGGATAGCAGATCAGCAGTGGCTGGGCGTGACCGTCTCTTCTTTATGCCAGACCATGCAGAGGTGGGTTCCAGAGGCCTTGCTCAAGGAGCGCAGTGATCAGATGGGTGCATGGGACTCATCCCTCACCTCCCTGATGTGCAGAAAAGCACTCACCTAGCTGCACCTGTAGTCCCAGCCACTCAGGAGGCTGAGGTGGGAGGATCACTTGAGTCTAGGATTTCAAGGCTACAGTGAGCTATGATCACGCCACTGCACTCCAGCCTGGACAGTAGGGTGAGAACTTGTATCAAAAAGAAATAAAGCAGGGTGCGGTGGCTCACACCCATAATCCCAGCACTTTGAGAGGCTGAGGTGGGAGGATCACTTGAGGTTAGGTGTTCAAGACCAGCCTGGCCAACATGGTGAAACCCTGTCTCTACTAAAAATACAAAAATTAGCTGGAAATAGTGCTGGGTGCCTATAATTCCAGCTACTTGGGAGGCTGAGGCAGGACTGAGGCAAGAGAATCACTTAAACCCAGGAGGTGGACTTTTTGCAATGAGCCGAGATCGTGCCACTGCACTCCAGCCTGGACTCCAAACAAACAACAAAGACACTGAACAAGTCTCAGTAACTGACGGTTCTTACTACAGTGTTTGTCTATTTGAGCTTCTCAGGAAAAAAAAAAACATGAAAAAGGGGCAATCTCTAAATGGAGACACACTTTCAGGGTTTTAAAAAGCAGTTTTTAGTTGCTAATGAGTGCTTGTGAAATCGGACAGCTGACCCGTAGAGTCATGATTTTCTAGCTGATGGGGATCTTTTTAAGGACGTCCACCTGGACTCTGAAACTGACAGACTTAAAGGGCTTAGGAAAGCCTGCTTCGCTCTTAGCCATGAAACACAGCCTCTTGGCTTAGCTGCTGCAGAAGAAAATCCTGAATTCACAAATTCTAGTTGCCCAAACCTGACCCCAAGCTGCAAGCTCTGCATTGGGGGGATCGTTTGAGCCCAAGGGGTCGAGGCTGCGGTGTGAGCTATGATCACACTGATACACTCCAGCCTGCCAGGGTGACAGAGCGAGACCCTGTCTTAAAAAAAAAAAGGCTGAAACCTGATGCTGTCTGCTGTGAGCTGTTTCATTCTCAGCATGATCTCTGCCAACCTAAAAAAATGGGCAAAATTTCTCCATTCAACAGAAAGGACTTTAACTCTAGGACCCTGGCAGGTTAGAGACATCCCTCCGCGGGGACATACACTGTGCAAACATCATGGATGCTGCTGGACAGTCTGGGTCACTTGCAGATGTCCATGACAAAGAATTGCTCTTCGATGGGACCATTTACATTGGGCTGCTGTTCAGCTCTGCATTTCTTTCTTTCTTTTTTTGAGACAGAGTTTCACTCTTGTTTCCCAGGCTGGAGTGCAATGGTGCAATCTTGGCTCACTGCAACCTCCACCTCCCGGATTCATTCAATTCTCCCACCTCAGCTTCCCGAGTAGCTGGGACTATAAGGATGGACCACCAAGCCCGGCTACTTTTGTGTTTTTACTAGAGACAGGGCTTCACCATGTTGATCAGGCTGGTCTTGAACTCCTAACCTCAAGTAATCCACTCTCCTTGGCCTCCCTAGTGCTGGGATTATAGGCATGAGCCACTGCGCCCAGCCGTTTTTTTTTTTTTTTTTTAAAAAGACAGTCTTGCACTGTCGCCCAAGCTGGAGTGCAATGGCATGATCTCAGCTCACTGCAACCTCTACCTCCCAGGTTCAAGTGATTCTCTCTCCCCAGCCTTCCAAGTAGTTAAGACTACAGGTGCGTGCTACCACACCGAGCCAATTTTTGTATTTTTTATCAGAGACGAGGTTTCCCCATCTTGGCGAGGCTGGTCTCGAATTCCTGGCCTCAGGGGATCCTCCTGCCTCCGCCTCCCGAAGTGCTGGGATTACAGGCATGAGCCACTGCGTATCGGGCCAACTCTCCACTTCTGGTGCTGATTGCTTCCTAACTTGTGATTCTTGCCCAAAGCAGTAAGTCGAGAGAGGGTACATCACAGGGATCCAGATCCTTCCACTCACTCCTGCAGGCTGGTCTCCTGCACCCCCCACTGAATGTTGCACTGCAGTTGATCATTGTGTCTGAATTTCTCGATTCATTGCAATTTGCAACAAGGGACTGATAGCCTGATTCTCCTTCCTGCATCTTTGTCCTGGTGTACTCACCTTAGTAAGGCTGTCTGGTAAATGCAACTGTCCCGCAGAAGGCATTTTTTTCTATGCTGCTCACTAGAGAAACAATCAGGATGTAAAGGTTTGGTGGAGAGCCGGGAGCCGTGGCTCACATCTGTAATCCCAGCACTTCAAGAGGCTGAGGTGGGAGGATCCCTTGAGCCCAGGAGTTCAAGGTTACTCTGAGCTGTAATTGCACCACTGCACTTCAGCGTGGCGACAGAGTGAGACCCTGTCTCTAAAAGAAAAAAGAAAAAGAAAAGGGTGGAGAGTTATATAAACCCATTTTGGACATTTGTGAAAATTGAGGATTTTGCCCTTTCCACTTCCTGAACCTGAAATGAAGAATTCTGGTTAAGTTGTATACAAATGCTTTTCTGCCAGGCGCAGTGGCTCACGCCTGTAATCCCAGCAGTTTGGGAGGCTGAGGCAGGCGGATCACCTGAGGTCAGAAGTTCCGCCTGACCAACCAGACCAATATGGTGAAACCCTGTCTTTAAAAAAAAAAAAAAGCTTTTCTGTGAAAAGTTTTTGTCCCCTCTTGGCTGGGTGTGGTGGCTCATGCCAGCACTTTGGGAGGACGAGACAGGCAGAGCACTTAAGATCAGGAGTTTGAGACCAGCCTGGCCAACATGGCAAAACCCTGTTTATACTAAAAATAAAATTAAAAAAAAGCTAGCTGGGCATAGTGGAGCATACCTATAATCCCAGCTACTCATGAGGGTGAGGCAGAAAAATCACTTGAACCTGGGAGGTGGAGGTTGCAGTGAGCCGAGATCGTGCCACTGCACTCCAGCCTGGGCGATAGAGCAAGAGGCAGGAGGCTGAGGCAGAAGAATCGCTTGAATCATGGAGGAGGAGGTTGCAGTGAGCCTAGTTGTGCCACTGCACTCTAGCCTAAGCAACAGAGTTGACACTTTGTCTCAAAAAAACCAGACTAAACAAAAAAAAACAGAAACACTGATGGAAAAATGCCACCATCCTTTCTAAGATAAACCCTTTTGATTAATGGGATTCGTTTTAACTGGCTAAGTCCGGATGGAGGAAGGGCATCTGTGAGATGAATGCGATCCAGTCTCACCCTGCTGCATGGCATCCTGCTGCCAGTAATTTTGCGGGAAAGATGTCTTGGCCGAGGACAAAAGGATAGACTGTGCAGAAAATATCACAGTTTTGAGAGAGGCCTGGCTTCAAGATTGGCCCCTGCCTGGTACCACCTGGAAATGTGGATCTGGGGAAGATTCCCAGCATTCCCTGGAAAGGGCGGCTCTGCTCTGCATGATGAAACTGTTTGTATAGTGTGGTTTCTGCTGAGCGCCTGTTTTCCTCTGGGAGTCCGGAATTTTGGTACCTGCTAGGCAGAGGCTTCACTAGACTGCCAAAGAGATCCATGGCACATACTCGCAATTTAAGAAATCCTGTTAAAGCCAGGTGCAATGGCTTATGCCTGTAATCCCAGCACTTTGGGAAGTGGAAGCAGGAGGATCACTTGAGGCCAGGAGTTCGAGACCTACCTGGGCAACCTAGTGAGACCCTGTCTCTACAAAAAATTTAAAAAGTAGCCGGCCGTACTGGCACATGCCTGTAGTCCCACCTACTCAGGAGGCTAAGTCGGGAAGATAGCCTGAGCCAGGAGCTTGAGGCTGCATAGAGCTATGATTGCACCATTGTCCTCCAGCCTGGGCAACAGAGGGAGGATCTGACTATTAAAAAAAAGAGAGAAAAAGAAAGAACTCTTGTTACATATAGATGATACCGACATGAATTCCCATTCTCAATTATGAGGTTAATATCATTTCCACTGTCTCATCTACCATGGCTTAGGGTAGGAAATATTGTAAATGTCCCCACACAGTGGCTCACACCTGTAATTCCAGCACTTTGGGAGGTGGGCAGATCACCTGAGGTTAGGAGTTCAAGACCAGCCTGGTCAACATGGTGAAACTCTGTCTCTATTAAAAATACAAAAATTAGCTGGGCATGGTGGTGGGTGCCTGTAGTCCCAGCTACTCGGGAGGCTGAGGCAGGAGAAATGCTTGAACCCGGGAGCCAGAGGCTGCAATTGCACTCTAACCTGGGCAACACAGTGAAACTTCTTCCTTCCTTTCTTTCTTTTTCTTTTTTTTTTTTTTTTTTTTTTGAGACAGAGTCTAGCACTGTCACCCAGGCTGTAGTGCAGTGGCATGATCTCAGCTCACTGCAATCTCTGCCTCCTGGATTCAAGCAATTCTCCTGCTTCAGCCTCCCAAGTAGCTGGGACTACAGGCATGTGCCACAGTGCCTGTGGTCCCAGCTTAGTCTCAAAAAAAACCAAAAACAAAAACAAAAAAGGGCCAGGCTCAGTGGGTCACACCTGTAATCCCAGCACTTTGGGAAGCCAAGGCAGGAGGATCACCTGAGGTCAGGAGTTCAAGATCAGCCTGGGCAACATGGTGAGACCCCGTCTCTATTAAAAATTTAAAAAAAAATAGCTGGGTGTGGTGGAGGTGGTGGGTGCCTGTAATCCCATTTACTTGAGAGGCTGAGGCACGAATCTCTTGAACCCAGGAGGTGGAGACTGCAGTGAGCTGAGATCCCACCATTGCACTCCATGCTGGGCAACAGAGTGAGATTCTGCTTCAAAAAATAATAAACTTTCTAGACGGTGATGGGGAAAAAGCTCCAAGATAGATTACATTTTAAAAAAAAGTCATGGAGCAGTGTATATAGTTACAATTTGTGTAAAAAAAAAAAAGCAACCCGCAGTTTACAGATGGTTTTGATTTTGTTCTTACAGTTTATGTGAATTTTCCACAGTACAAAACATGCCAACGGTTCTCAGCCATTTGACGGAGTTTAAATAAAGAGAACCAATGCAACCTTGCCATTTGGAATCTTCTGCTTTTGGGAGCACCCCAAGCTTAGTGACTTCAGGGTTTATTTCATACTTCTCTGCACATCTAGTTGGCCCTTCTGGTTCTGCAGCAGAGTCTATTTACATGTTTTACATCATAATTTACATGATTTAAAGTTTAGTAAATATGGCTTCTATTGGTTGTTCTATTACTTACACAGAGTAAAATTCTCTTTTCAGTGTAGAGTTGTATGAATTTTTTTTTTAATTAGGAGAGAAGGAAAGAAAAAAGGAGTGAAGGAGAGGAAGAAAAAGAGGGAGAGAGAATGGAAATGTTGCTTTATTCTAAAAATGGGTATTAATAATGGCTGATCAATATTTCATTTAAACCTAGGAGTAGGTGTGATGTGGTATTGACAAGAATGTATATTTTGTGTATTTGAAGTGGAGAGTTCTATAAATATTTATTAAGTTTACTTGTTCCGGATCTGAGTTCGAGTTCTTGATATCCTTATTAATTTTCTGTCTCATTGAGTCTAAGTCTCTATGTATCTGGGTGTTAGGATCGTTAGCTCTTGTTGTTGCATTGATCCTTTTACCACTATATCTTTGTTGCTTTAAAATCTATTTTATCAGATGCGAGAATTGCAACTCCTGCTTATTTATTTGTTTATTTATTTTTGCTCTCCATTTAGTTGGTTAATCTTTCTCCATCCCTTTGTTTTGAGTCTTTGTGTATCCTTGCATGTGAAATGGGTCTGGATGTAACATGCCATTGGGTTTTGGCTGTGTCTTTTGATTGGGGAATTTAGTCAATTTAAATTTAGGGTTACTGCCATTTGATGTTAACTGGCTGTTTTATCCATTCGTTGATGTAAATTCTTCTTTATGTTGATGCTCTTTACTTTTTGGTATATTTTCAGAAAGGCTAATACTGGTTGTTTCTATGTGTAATGCTTCTTTCAGAAGCTCTTGTAAAGCAGGCCTGGTGGTAATAAAATCTCTGAGTTCTTGCTTGTTCATAAAAGATTTTATTTTTCCTTCAGTTGTGAAGCTTAGTTTGGCTGGATATGAAATTCTGGGCTGAAAGTTCTGTTCTTTAAGGATGTTGAATATTGGCCCCCACTCTCTTCTGGCTTGTAGAGTTTCTGCTGAGAGATCTGCTGTAAGTCTGATAGGCTTGCCTTTGTGGGTAACCTGACCTTCCTCTCTGGCTGCCCTTAGTATTTTCTCCTTCGTTTCAACCCTGGTGAATCTAACGATTATGTGCCTTGGGGTTGCTCTTCTTGAGGAATATCTTTGTGGTGTTCTCTGTATTAGCTGGGGTTGAATAGTGTCCTGCTTTGCTAGGTTGGGAAAGTTTTCCTGAATTATATCCTGAAAAATATTTTCCAGCTTGGATTCATTCTCTCCGTTGCATTCAGGTACACCTCTCAAACGTAAATTAGGTCTTTTCACATAGTCCCATATTTCTTGGAGACTTTGCTCATTCCTTTTTATCCTTTTTTCTCTATTCTTGTCTTCTCGTTTTATTTCATTAAGCTGGTCTTCGACCTCTGATATCCTTTCTTCTGCTTGATCAATTCGAGTGTTTAAACCTGTGCATACTTCTATGAGTTCCCCTATTGTATTCTTCAGTTCCATTAATTCACTTATGTTCCTCTCTAAATTGTCTATTCTCATTAGGATTTCGTCAAACCTTTTTTCAAAGTTCTTAGTTTCTTTACATTGGGCTACAACATGTTCTTAACTCACAGAAGTTTCTTATTATCCACCTTCTGAAGCCTGATTCTGTTAATGGAATGCACTTGTTCTCGGTCAAGCCTTGTTCCCTTGTTGATGAGGAACTGTGATCCTCTTTAGAGGGAGAGGCATTCTGATTTTGAGTATTCTCAGCCTTTTTACGGTGGTTTCTTCCCATTGTTGTAAATTTATCCACCTGTCATCTTTGTAATTACCAACTTTCAAATTAGGTCTCTGAGTGGATGTTCAAATTGTTAATTCCCAGGGCCGAAATATGAGCAACCCACTGCGCCGGTCAAAACAGTGGCATTAAGACTGATGGTGCTTTTCTGCCCGGGAATCTCCAGTCTGGCTTCCTTCTTGAGTCCGTAATAGGCGACTCTGCCTTCCTGGAGCTCCAAACGTTGGTCAGAAGGGGAACCAGTCCCGTCTACTCTGCACCAAGAGCTGCCGCGCCGAGGTGCCGGCAAAACCGCTGCGCCGGCCACAAGAGTCGCGCTGGCCACCCGTGGGGCTCCTCCACTGGGAATCTTCTGGTCCGTGAGTGACAAAAATTTGTCTGAAAGTGTGGTGTCCTCTCGTTCTCTGCGCTTTCACTGGGAGCCGCAATCCCAAGATGTTAGCAATCAGCCATCTTGGATCTAGTCTCCATGAATTTTTTTTTTGGTGTACAGTTGTATGAATTTTGAAAACATGTAGAGTTGCATAACATCACCCCAGTCAAGATACAGGACAATCCCATGACCCCAAAAGGGAACCACCATGAATCCACCCTTGCTAGGCACCTTTGTCCTGAATCCCTCCCCCATCCCAACCCCTGGCATCCACTCATCTATATTCTTTCCTTACAGTTTTGCTTTTTCTAGAATCTCATCTAAATGAATTGAGCAGTATGTAGCCTGGTTAGTCTTGCTTCATTCACCCAGCAGAATACATTTGAGGCCACTTCGGGCTGAGGTGGGCAGATCACCTGAGGTCAGGAGTTCAAGAGCAGCCTGGCCAACATGGCAAAACCCCATCTTTACTAAAAATACAAAATTTAGCTGGGCACGGTGGCAGGCACCTGTAGTCCAGCGACTCAGGAAGCTGAGACATGAGAATTGCTGGAACCCGGGAGGCAGAGGCTGCAGTGAGCTGAGACCGTGCCGCTGTACTCCAGCCTGGGAGATAGAGCAAGACCCTGTCTCAAAAAAAAAAAAAAAAAAAAAAAATGGAGATTCATCCATGTCAGTGCTTGCATCCAAACTTTGTTTTTCTTTTCCTTTCTTTTTTCCCCACAGGGTCTCACTCATTCTGTCACCTAGGCTGGAATGCAGTGCAGCTGCATCACTGCAGCCTCAGACTCCTGGGCTCAAATGATCTTCCCGCCTCACACTTTTGAGTAGCTGGGACTATAGGCACACACCAACATGACTGGCTAAATTTTATTTTATTTTTTTTTTAGACAAAGTCTTACTCTGTCACTCAGGCTGGAATGCAGTGGTGCGATCTCGGCTCACTGCAACCTCCACCTCCTGGGTTCAAGTGATTCTCCTGCCTCAGCCTCCCAAGTAGCTGGGACTACAGATGCACACTACCATGCCCGGCTAATTTTTGTATTTTTAGTAGAGACAGGGTTTCACCATGTTGGCCTGGCCAGGCTAGTTGAACTCCTGACTTCAAGTGATCCACCTCCAAAGGGAAGGATGCCTGGGATTGCAGGTATCAGCCAGCATGCCCAGCCTCACTGGCTAAATTTATGTTTGTTTGTAGAGTTAGGGTTTCACTATGTTGCTCAGGCTGGTCTTGAACTCCTGTCCTCAAGAAATTCTCTCACTTTGGCCTCTGAATATGTTGAGATTATAGGTGTGAGCCACAGTGCTCTGTCCAAACTTTGTTTCTCTCTATTGCTGAGCAGTGTCTCCTCGTATGCTTGTGCAAGAGTTTAATACTGCTCATTGGCCAGGCACGGTGGCTCATGCCTGTGATCTTAGCACTTTGAGAGGCTGAGGCAAGAGGATCACTTGAGCCCAGGCGGTCAAGGCTGCAGTGATCACTTCACTGCACTCCAGCCTGGGTGACACAGAGAGACCCTGGTTCTCAAAAAATGAAAACCGAACAAACAAACGACACTGCTTATTTGCTTTCTGTAATCAGCCTATTGAGAAATCAAGGAAGACTGAGTCTCGGTTATAAGACAGAATGCAAATGTGAAGGGTTAGAGAACAGAAGCTGGGAAATTACTTCCTCATCTTACAGGGAGTTATGCCATGCCCTCTAAAGATGACACCTTCGGAAACATAGTCCTTGTCCTTCATAATAAAACATCAGGGAACAGGTAAGTCCAGAAGACACAATTAGAAAATCCCAAAAGGGTGTGACCTCTAAGAGGAAGGTGGGTGGAAGCAGGGGGGAAATGATTCTTATTTCCTAAAGTCCTCCCAGTGGACAGTGACTGGGAGGATCACTGTGAAGGCTTCTGGGGGCTGGAAACGTTCTCAATCTGGTGCTCATTACACGTCACTTTGTGAAAAATCACTGGGATATGTGTACGATTTGTGTACTTGCAGGATAGATGTTGTAGTTCCAGAAAACAAATTATTTTATTTATTTAATTTTAATTTTATTTGAGACACGGTCTCGTTCTGTTCCCCAGGCTGGAGTACAGTGGCATGATCTCCACTCACTACAGCCTCAACCTCCTAGGCTCAAGCGATCCTCCCACCTCAGCCTCCTGAGTAGATGGGACTAAATGCATGAACCACTATGCCCAGCTAATTTTTGTATTTTTTGTAGAGACAGGGTTTCCCTGTTTCCCAGGCTGGTCTTGAACTTCTGGACTCAATCAGTTTACCCACCGTGGCCTCTCAAAGTGCTGGGATTACAAGCATGAGCCACTGTGCCTGGCCCCTTTGCCTATTTCTTAACTGAATTATAGTATTTTTATTATTGAGTTAAGAGTTCTGTTTGTTTTCTTTTTCTTTTTCTTTTTTTTTTGAGACAGAGTTTTGCTCTTGTTGCCTAGGCTGGAGTGCAATGGTGCAATCTCTGCTCACCGCAACCTCCGACTCGGGGGTTCAAGTGATTCTCCTGCCTCAGCCTCCCAAGTAGCTGGGATTACAGGCATGTGCCACCACACCTGGCTAATTTTGTATTTCTAGTAGAGACGGAGTTTCTCCATGTTGGTCAGGCTGGTCTAGAACTCCCAACCTCAAATGATCCACCCACCTCAGCCTCCTAAAGTACTGGGATTACAGGCATGAGCCACTGCGCCTGGCCTGTTTTCTTACTTTTGAGGCAGGCTCTTGCCCTGTCACCCAGACTGGAGTGCAAGTGCAGTGGGATGATCATAGTTCACTGCAGCCTCAACCTCCTTGGCTCCAGCGATCCTCCCAGTTCAGCCTCTCAAATAGTTGGGACTACAGACATGCCCAGCCAATTAAAAAAACAATGTGGGCTGGGTGTGGTGGCATATGCTTATAATCCCAGCTACTTGGGAGGCTGAGGCAGGAGAATCACTTGAACCCAGGAGGCGGAGGTTTCAGTGAGCTGAGATTGTGCCATTGTACTCCAGCCTGGGTGACAAGAGTGAAATTCTGTCTCAAAAAAAAAAAAAAAAAAAAAAGGTAGATATGGGGTCTCACTATGTTGCCCAGGCTTGTTTTGAACTCCTGGGCTCAGGACATCCTCCTGCCAAACTGCTGGGATTACAGTCATGAGCCACTGCTGTGGAGAGAGTTCTTAATATATTCTGGATACAAGTCTCTTATCAAATATATATTTGCAAATATGTTTTTTGCCTGTTTTGTACATCGTGTTTTACTTTTGTGTGTGTGCAGTGGCATGATCTCAGCTCACTGCAACCTCCTCCTCCTGGGTTCAAGCTATTCTCCTGCCTCAGCATCCCAAGTAGTTGGGATTACAGGCATGCGCCACAACACACAGCTAATTTTTGTATTTATAGTAGAGACAGGGTTTCACCATGTTGGCCAGGCTGGTCTCGAACCCCTGACCTCAAGTGATCCACCCATCTCGGCCTCCCAAAGTGCTGGGATTACAGGCGTGAGGCCTCATTTTCTTAATTGCATTATTTGTAGTGCAACAGCTTTTAATTTCAATGAAGTCCAATGTATCCGTCTGTTCTTAGTCACTTGTGCTTTGGTGTCCTGAGAAGTGAGCTGATCTTTTTTTTTTTGGAGAGATAGGGTCTCCCTCTGTTGCCTAGGCTGATCTTGAATTCCTGAGTTCAAGAAATCCTCCTGCCTCGGCCTCCCACAGTGCTAGGATTATAGGCATGAGCCACCACACCCAGCCTAAACTGACTTTTTTTTTAACTTAAAAGGAAGAATCTTCTTCAGAAGGAACGTTTTCCACCGGGCAGTGACCTCTGGAGGCAGCACACTTTTTCCAAATAATTAAAGTGATCTTCATACAAACTAAACTCCCATTTTCTGGTCACTTTATATGCCAGGCACTGTACTAAGCACATTTCAAACTCTGCCCTTTACTCATTAAATCCACAACAACCCTG
The DNA here is from genome assembly GCF_049354715.1 of Callithrix jacchus. Lineage (NCBI taxonomy): Eukaryota > Metazoa > Chordata > Mammalia > Primates > Cebidae > Callithrix > Callithrix jacchus. Next base: position 125,073,740 of record NC_133510.1, read on the forward strand.
TTAGGTAGGTTCTCTCATCATCCCCATTTCATAGATTAGAAGAGGGAGGCTCATTAGCTAGGCGTGGTGGTGCACACCTGTAATCCCAGCTGCTAGGGATGCTGAAGTGGGAGAATTGCTTGAACCGGGAGGCAGAGGTTGCAGTGAGCCGAGATTGCACCACTGCACTCCAGCCTGGGTGACAGAGTGAGACTCAATCTCAAAAAAAAAAAAAAAAAAAAAAAAAAAAAGAAGGCAAGGATGGGTGGTCTTATTGTTGGGGGTTTAGAATTTATGAGACAATAGGGAGATATTGAAGGTTTTATAGCAGAGATTCAACATGATGAGGACATTACAGCCTGCTTGGCTCTAGGTGAGCATGGGGAAGAATGCTGGGCTGGAAACCCAGCTGCCCAGAGCTGCTATGCTTGGACCCGCATTGCCCAGTAGACTACTTGTGATTCTCTATTAGGTTTGAAGCTTAAATAAAAGATTTAAAAGATGAAAGATAAACCAATAAGTTTTAGTTACATTTAAAAATTGGATCTAGGCTGGGTGCAGTGGCTCATGCCTGTAATCCCAGCACTCTGGGAGGCGAGGCGGGCAGATCACTTGAGCCTAGGAATTCCACACGAGCCTGGGCAACATGGCAAAATCCCATTTCTACAAAGAGATAAAAACCCCAAAATCAGCCAGGTGTGGTGGCACACACCTGTAGTCTCAGCTGCTCAGGAGTCTGAGGTGGATGAATCGGTTGAGCCCAGGAGGTTGAGGGTATAGTGAGCTGTGATGATGCCGCCGCACTCCAGCCTGGGTGGCAGAGGAAGACCCTGTCTCAATTAAAGAAAAAAAAAAAGAAAAGAATCTAAAAGCAGCCAAATAGCCCTGTGCTCTGCTTCCTGGAATCTACAACTAGAGACTCCCAAACAGATAGAGATAGTGAAGATTCAGAGACAGAAGTTCACGGACAGAACCTCACCCCTCCCCTGCCAGGCCCACCACTCTCCCAAGCAAGTGCAGCTGGGACCAGAGCAGGTGAGGGCTGGCCAGGGTGCCCAGCTGGTCTTGTTATCCGGGCTGGTGCTCCTGGGCAGGGCCTCTTAGGTGGGGCCGGTCTTTATCTCTTAAGGTACAGAGCCCATGTGTCTGAGCTTTGAGGTGACAGGCAGCTGTATCAGCAGGCACCAATGATGGCTGGGAGGGTCCAGAGAGTTGATGGCATGGGACATAGGACCTGTGGGCTCTGAAGACGGTGTAATCTTGGGCCACTGCTGGCACCCTCTGAGTCTCAGTGTCCTAACTGTGCAAGCCAGGGAGCACTTGATCTGGTGTAGACCATAGAATGTCCTCCGTGCCTGGCACCAGGGGCACTGAGGAGTATCCTGGAGGTTTGATTTCTTTTCTTTACTCTTTTATTTTTGAGAGTCTCACTCTGTCGCCCACACTGGGGTGCAATGGTGCAGTCTCGGCTCCCTGCAACCTCTGCCTTCCGGGTTCAAGTGATTCTCCTGCCTCAGCTTCCCGAGTAGCTGGGACTGACTGGCGCCCACCACCACACCCAGCTAATTTCTTTTGTACTTTTAGTAGAGATGGGGTTTCACCATGTTGGCCAGTCTGGTCTCAAACTACTGACCTCATCAAGTGATCCAACTGCCTGGGCCTCCCAAAGTGTTGGAATTCCAGGCGTGAGCCACTGCGCCTGGCCTAAAATGTCTTGCCTCTCCAGTATCCACGCCTGTTCTCATGACAGCAACTCCCTTCTCCATCCTTTCCCTGCTCTTTCCATGTGGTTTGGGTGGGGCATGTGAGCCAGAACTGGCCAGTGAGAATCCCTGTGATTGGTTGAGGGCTGGGCACCTGGCCAGAACCGGCCATGTGGATTTGCTCTGGGACTTCTGCTTGAGAAAGAGACTCACTCTGAGCTCTGAGTTGGCTGAGCTGATCCAATGGTCCTGCGGGGGCCAGCCCTGAGTCGGCTGAAGGAAGACATGCCTGTGTATAAAGCCAGAGCAGAGAAACCAGAGCTCAGAGAAGGCAGGCTGATTCCTGATGCCTGAGCAACTTGTTCCAGGCAGGCTCCTGGATGAGCCAAACCTTTTCCCTTTTGCTTAAGCTAGTTTGAGTCGGGCTTCTGGCGTTTGCAACTGGTCACACCACAACCCCACCATCTGTGAGCTCGTATTCACTGTCAGGCACCAAGGTCGGGGGCCGTGGCGGTTGTCTGTTCCTCAAGGAGGGAGTACTCGATCCTTTGCTTCAATTTGCTGGCATACATAAAATAAAGTTGACAGCCTTTTAGCAGTTTTTATTATTCTTTTAAAACTCTCTGCAAACAATGCATCCCTGTGGTAGATTCCACTGTCCATGCCCCTTCAAGGAAGGACTCCCCGCCCAGCTGTAGGGAGACTGGTAGGCGGGCACCTCCTGTTGGATCTGCCTCACCTGAAGAGACTTGGCCACAGTCCTCCCAGAGCAGCCCACATTTTGTGATTGAGCGAGGGAGCAGAGAGGCTGGTCCATTTCAGCTCAATGGGGGCGACTCTGACTAGTGACTCTATCTCCAGGGGCTTAGTAGGGCTGGCCAAGGCCTCCATCGCTGACTTCCCCTTCTCCCCAGCCCAGCCTCGCCAGCTTCCTTCACCGATGTGGATCCTTAAAATCATTTTATGGCCAGGCATGGTGGCTCGCACCTGTAATCCCAGTGCTTTGGGAGGCTGAGGCGGAGGATCACTAATGCCCAGGAGTTTAAGGCTGTAGTGACCTATGATTGTGCCATTTGCACTCCAGCCTGGGTGACAGAACAAGACCTTGTCTTGAACAAACAACAACAACAACAAAATCTTGGACCCCAAGCTCTGTCTCAGCCTATTCCTAGAGAACCCAACCCATGACAACTCCCTTATTACTTGTGCCTGATGGAGGTAGGGGAAAAGAGGTGATGCTGGCAGCACACTCCTTAGTATACCATGGCCAAGCACTGTGCCCATTTTATTTTCTCAGCTTTCTATTTTTTCCTTCTCATTTTACAGATGAGAAACTTGAGATTCAAGAAGAGGAAGACTTGCCCAAATAACTTGTTCTTTGTGGCTAGAAAATGCTTAAATGGGACTCAGGTCCAGAACACATTCGTATTACTATATTTGTGATCATGCAAACATAAAACCAGTTCCCAGGCCAGGCGCGGTGGCTCACACCTGTAATTTCAGCACTTTGGGAGGCGGAGGTGGGCGGATCACCTGAGGTCAGGAGTTCGAGAACAGCCTGGCCAACATGGTGAAACCCCATCTCTACTAAAAATGCAAAAATTAGGAGGGCGTGGCGGTGGTGGGCGCCTGTAATCCCAGCTACTCGGGAGGCTGAGGCAGGAGAATCCCTTGAACCTGGGAGGCAGTGAACTGAGATCGCGCCATTGCACTCCAGCCTAGGCAACAAGTGCAAAAGGCCATCTTAAACAAAAACAGTTCCTGCTTCCGGAATTTGAAATGCAAGCATAATATCTGGAAAATTCACGGCCTGCCTTCTGCTTCTCAAATCTTTCTTGTTAAAGTTTCCAATTTTTTCACTGAAACCCGAGTCAAGGATCTTGATGATCAGCCTGTTTTATAAGAAACTCCAATCAAGGTAATCTCAGTAGATGTGTTTCTGGAGCATCACGGAAGGTATATTACTAGTTACACTTTACCTTCCTGCAGTTTCTTCTCTGCTCCCAACCCCCACCTCATAGCATCCCCCTCTATTTCCAGTGGTCCTCTCTAGCCACTTAGTTTTGTAATTTCTTTTAAAGTATAGTTTTATGAAAGCATATTTTATTTACTTGGTGTTGAAATAGCCCTCATAAAAGCTAAGCACTTAGAAACACAGTAATAGTATTAACTAACTAGAGAATTTCAGAGAACAGCCTTCTCACTTGTTTACATAAAAACAAGTATGATTTCGCATTCATACTAGTTGAAATTTTTAATAGAATCAAGGCACAAAAGTCTTAAAACCATGTGGAGAAATTAGGTGATTACTGCAGATTGGAGTACATTACTTCAGATGCCTCTCAAACCCATCTATTGTGCTTATGTTACAAGTTGTTGTCACAGCTGAGACTTAATTTCTGCTAATTTCTTGTGCCCAAAGGGTAAGTGGTGCGTCTAGCTTACGCAATCGTGATTCAAAGGTTGGTGGGCAAGTAGTACTTAAAATTGTGATAGAAAAGCTATCTGGAAATTATGAGTAGGCCAATTTGAATTTTCGGTATAAAACTTTAGTATGATTGTAGTTTGCCAAGTTTATTTCAGTTCACATGTAAGGTACTGCAAATAAATTCTTGGACAATTTTGCTTGGAAACTTGATATTAAAAACTAGTCTGTGGTTCTTTACAGTTTCTTGAAAATTTATAAACCTAGGCGCAGGGTTCAAGTTTAGATTTTAAGCACTTTTTTAAGAATGAGAAGTGCCTTTTTGGAGATGTAACTTTCAGCAGTTTGTTAACCTGACATCTCCGCCAGTCTAGTTTCTGGGCAGGTTTCCTGTGTCGGTATTCCCCCACCTCTTTACATTAATCAAGTTATTTGGTAGAGGAGGAATCTAAGGATTTGTGTGTCCGATTTACTTGCATGTGTAAACCATTGCTGACCCATTCAGTGTTTGATACATGATTGGACCTTGAATCGATAAGTGTAAATACAGCTGTTGATCTGTAATGCTTTTATACAAAAGTGTTTATTTTGATAATAAAATGTTTATCCTAACTTGTCTGCTTTTAAAAAAAATAATCTTACTGTACTTAATTCTAATTGTTTTCTCATATTTAAATAAAAGACTATTTCTAACTTTTCTAAAAAAAAAAAAAAACAGTTCCTGCTTCCAAGATTTTAAGGCATTTAACATCCATGTGGGAGACGTGTGTGTGTGAAACACCCATTTGGGAGACATCTGAACTTTCTTTGTCACTTTCTTAAGTCTAAAACAAGGCGTGGCAAACATTTTCTATAAAAAGCCATATGGTAAATATTTCTGGCTTTGTGGGCTATGAGGCCTCTGCTGAAACTCCTGTGGCCTGCAAACAGACATAGACAACAGGTGAACAAATGAGTGTGGCTAGGTGCCAATAAAAACTTATTTACAAAAAGAGTCAGTGTTTCATCCTCACATGCCTTAAGAAAAGAAATTAAAGAAAAAAAAGAGTCAGCTTTGCGCAGTGGCAGTATCGTAGCCAATGAGCTTTATCTGAGGCGCGATTATTGCTAATTGAAGACTTTTCCCAATACCCCGCCATGACAACTTGCAATACAGTCAGCACTGACAATTTTTGACAGTCTCTACGGGGACTGATTAAAAAAAAAAAAAGTCAGTGAAGGAAAAAACAGACAGTGGTCCAGATTTAGACGAAGGGCCATGGTTTTCCCATCCCTGCCTAAGCGATCCACAAAACAGTAAGTCAAATCTTGGTTTGTAGCACTTCCTGAATTCTGTGGTGCAGACACTCTGTATGGTCAATTTCTTTTCTTCTTTCTTCTTTTTTGTTTTTCGAGACATGGTCTCACTTTGTCACCTAGGCTGGAGTGCAGTGGTTCAGTCTCAGGTCACTGCGGCCTCCACCTGCCAGGTTCAAGCAATCCTCCTGTCTCAGCCTCCTGAGTAGCTGGGACTATAGGTATGTGCCACCAAGCCCGGCTAATTTTTGAATTTGTTATAGAGACAGGGTTTCACCATGTTGCCCAAGCTGGTGGTGAACTCCTGGGCTCAAGTGAACTGCCCTTTTTGACATCCCAAAGTGTTGGGATTAATAGGTGTGAGCCACTGCACTTGGCCAGTATGGTCAATTTTGAGTATCAACATGAAGTCATTGAACTTGAGGTTGAGCTAAGTATAGTACATACCAAAACAGATACAAACAAATGTAAATAACCTCAAAAGCACAGGGGAGGCTGGGTGCATTTGCTCACACTTATAATCCCAACATTTTAGGAGCCTGAGGCTGGAGGATCATTTGAGTCCTGGAGTTCAAGACCAGCCTGGGCAACAAAGCAAAACCCTGTCTCAAAAAGAAAAGAAAAAAAAAGCATTGATGATATTAAAACTTAGTAAAAATGATTTGGAAGTTGAGACTGGGTGTGGTGGCTCATACCTGTAATTCAGTACTTGGGGAGGCTGAGGTGGGCGGATCACCTGAGGTCAAGAGTTTGAGACCAGCCTGGTTAAAATGGCAAAACCCCATCTCTACTAAAAATACAAAAAATTAGCCAGTCCTGGTGGTGGACACCTATAATCCCATCTACTCAGGAGGCTGAAGCAGGAGAATTGCTTGAACCTGGGAGGCAGAGGTTGCAGTGAGCTGAGATCGCGACATTGCACTCCAGCCTGGGGACAGAGTGAGACCCTGAAAAGGTTAGGAAGTGCTGAGATTTGAGCATTTATTATCTTTGTTTTAATACATCTTATTTAATTGTAAGTTTATATTTCTTTCTTGCTTTTTGTTTTGTTTTATTTTGTTTTTTTTTTTTGAGACAGAGTCTCGCTCTGTCCCCTAGGCTGGAGTGCAGTGGCATGATCTTGGCTCACTGCAAACTCTGCCTCCCAGGTTCAAGCAGTTCTCCTGCGTCACCCTCCTGAGTAGCTGGATTACAGGTGTTGGACATCATGCCCAGCTAATTTTTGTATTTTTAGTAAAGATGGGGTTTCACCATGTTGGTCGGGCTGGTCTCAAACTCCTGACCTCATGATCTGCCTGCCTCAGCCTCCCAAAGTGCTGGGATTATAGGCATGAACCACCATGCCCAGCTTTAAATACATTTTAAAATATAATTCAATCTTAAATAATGTTGGCATTTAAAAACTGGCCCCATGGCTGGGCATGGCGACTAATGCCTGTAATCCCAGCACTTTAGGAGGCCAAGACGAGCGGATCACTTGAAGTCAGGAGTTCGAGACCAGCCTGGCCAACATGATGAAACCCCGTCTCTACGAAAAATGCAAAAATTAGCTGGGCATGGTGGCGCGTGCCTGTAATCCCAGCTACTCAGGAGGCTGAGGCAGGAGAATTGCCGGAACCCAAAAGGCAGAAGCTGCAGTGAGTGGAGATTGGCCACTGCACTCCAGCCTGGGCAACAGAGCGAGACTGTCTCAAAAAAATAAATAAATAAAAACTCGCCCACAAAGTTCCTGGAGAATTGATCATGGGCTGTCCTGAGTGAACAGGAGCTGCTCCCCTGCTCTGGTTGCCTGAGGTTTAGGGGTGGGAGGCCTGATGATTGGAGAACAGGCAAGGAAAACAGCAGCCAGGGAGGCTGGACAGCTGATACAGCATCAAGGCCCGGGGCACATCAAAGGGCTTTTCTTTCCTCTCGGCTAAACCACCTTTACGTCAGTTGCTCATCACTTGCATAAGCGGAGGCTGAAGTCACTCAAGCTCAGCCATCGATCATTTTCGGGCTGAACCTGTGTCCTCATCATTCAAAGTCCCCATGTTTTCAAACATCTCCTGCCCTTCAGTTTGGAGCACTGGCTTTCATTCTTGGCAAGGACAACAGGGAGTTTGCTTTGGCCTCTGATTTGCTGAATTGCCTTCCATACATGGCTTAACCTCTCTGAACTCCCTTTTCCCATTTCTGAGTATTAGGAAGAGCTGAAGCCGGGTACAGTGGCTCACGCCTGTAATTCTACCACTTTGGGAGGCTGAGGCTGGTGGATCATGAGGCCAGGAGTTCGAGACCAGCCTGACCAACATGGTGAAACCCTGTTTCTACTAAAAATACAAAAATTAGTTGGGCATGGTGGCACGTGCCTGTAATCTCAGCTACTCAGGAGGCTGAGGCAGGAGAACTGCTTGAAACTGGGAGGTGGAGGTTGCAGTGAGCCGAGATCGTGCCACTGTACTCCAACCTCGGTGACAGAGGGAGACTTTGTCTCGAAAAAAAAAAAAAAAGGAAGAGCTGCTATGAGTCTCTGCTACCTACAGGGATAGTAGTGACTATGTGTCCAGTGTTTTGCATGCAACACAATCACCCTGTGAGGTAGTTACTGTTCTACCCATTGCACACTTGAAGAAACTGAGACTCAGAGACACTAACTGGCTTACACTAGCAGGTAGAGTTGTGATTCATCTCTCCTTACCCCAAATCCTAGTTTTTCATCTTTTCTGGTATGCCTTACTGCCTCCAGGGCCCCTCCAGATTTTTTTTTTAAAGAAAGAAAGAAAAAAAAAAGAATGAAAGAGAGAAAGAAAGAGGAAGAGAAAGAGGGAGAGAGAACGGGAGTGTTGCTTTATTGTCCAGGCTAGAATGCAGTCTAAAAATGGGTATTGAAAACCTCTTTTATGCCAATAATTGTGCTTAACAATGGAGACAGGAAGGAATAAGGGAGGAAAATAACAAAAAAGCAGCCAACCAATATTTCATTTAGACCCGTGAAATGCTATGCAATTGCTGAGGAGTGATTTACTTCCAATTATGTAGTCACTTTTAGAGTAGGTGTGATGTGGTACTGATAAGAATGTATGTTTTGTGTATTTGGGGTGGAGAGTTCTATAAATGTTTATTAAGTTTACTTGTTCTGGGTCTGAGTTCAAGTCCTGGATATCCTTATTAATTTTCCGTCTCGTTGATCTAATATTGACAATGTGATGTTAAAGTCTCCACTATTATTGTGTGGGAGTCTAAGTCTCTTTATAAGTCATTAAGAACTTGTCTTGTGTATCTGGGTGCTCCTGTATTGGGTGCATATGTATTTAGGATCGTTAGCTCTTCTGTTGCATCGATCCTTTTAACATTATGTAATGTCCTTCTTTGCCTCTTTTGATCTTTGTTGCTTTAAACTCTATTTTATCAGAGGTGAAAATGGCAACTCCTGCTTTTTATTTATTTATTTATTTTTGCTGTCCATTTGGTTGGCAAATCTTCCTCCATCCCTTTGTTTTGAGTCTTTGTGTATCCTTGCATGTGAGATGGGTCTGGATGCAGCATACCGATGGGTTTTGGCTTTCTATCCAATCCACCTGTCTGTGTCTTTTGATAGGGGAATTTAGAATTAGTAATAATATATGTGAATGTAATACTGCCATTTGATGCTAGCTGGCTGTTTTGCCCGTTAGTTGATGTAAATCCTTCATTATGTTGATGCTCTTCACTTTTTGGTATATTTTTAGAAAGGCTAATACTGGTTGTTCCTTTCTGTGTATAATGCTTCTTTCAGAAGCTCTTATAAAGCAGGCCTGGTGGTGATGAAATCTCTAAGTACTTGCTTGTTCACAAAAGATTTTATTTTTCCTTCGCTTGTGAAGCTCAATTTGGCTGGATATGAAATTCTGGGTTGAAAGTTCTTTTCTTTAAGGATGTTGAATATTGGCCCCCACTCTCTTCTGGCTTGTAGGGTTTCTGCTGAGAGATCTGCTGTGAGTCTGATAGGCTTCCCTTTATGGGTAACCTGACCTTTCTCTCTAGCTGCCCTTAGAATTTTCTCCTTTATTTCAACCCTGGTGAATCTAATGATTATGTGTCTTGGGGTTGCTCTTCCTGAGGAATATCTTTGTGGTGTTCTCTGTATTACCTGGGGTTGAATATTGTCGTGCGTTGCTAGGTTGGGAAAGTTTTCCTGGATAATATCCTGAAGAATATTTTCCAGCTTGGATTCATTCTCTTCGTCACATTCAGGTACACCTCTCAAACGTAGATTAGGTCTTTTCACATAGTCCCAAATTTCTTGGAACTTTGCTCATTCCTTTTTATCCTTTTTTCTCTAATCTTGTCTTCTCGTTTTACTTCGAGTTCGTCTTCGACCTCTGATATCCTTTGTTCTGCTTGATCAATTCGACAGTTAAAACTTGTGTGTACTTCTCGAAGTTCTCGTGTTGTGTTTTCTAATTCCATTAATTCACTTATATTCCTCTCTAAGTTGTCTATTCTCGTTAGCATTTCATCAAACCTTTTTTCAAGATTCTTAGTCTCTTTACATTAGGTTGGAATGTGTTCTTTTAGCTCATAGAAGTTTCTTATTATCCACCTTCTGAAGCCTGATTCTGACAATTCATCATACTTGTTCTCCATCAGTCCTTGTTCCCTTGCTGATGAGGAGCTACGATCCCCTGAAGGAGGAGAGGCATTCTGATTTTGGATGTTTTTAGCCTTTTTGCACTGGTTTCCTCCCATCTTTGTGGCTTTATCCACCTGTTGTCTTTGTAATTGCTGACTTTCAGATTGGGTCTCTGAGTGGGAGTCCAGTTTGTTGGTGGTGATGTTATTTCTGTTTCTTTGTTTTCCTTTGGCAGACGCCCCTCCCCCACAGAGCTGGCCCTTCAGCTGTGCTTGCTGTGAAACTCTCAACTGTCAGTGTTTCCAATTGCTGTTTTTTTGTGGAGGTGGGACCAGCTGAACCCGGTCACCTAGCTCCCTGCCTCGGAGCCCCCTTTTTTTCCTTTCCTAATTGAACTGTTGATTCTCTCCCAGGTGCCCCAGTCGCCCGCCAAAAAGGCACTGGGATCTATGCAATTTCCTGTGTGGCAACCACGCCAGCTGAAACAGTGATGCTAAGATTCATTGCACTTTTCTGCCCGGGAATCTCCCAGTTTGCTCCCGGCTTCAGTCCCCCTCCCAATCAGCTGGATGGGTGACTCTGCCTTCTTGGAGCTCCAAACGGCAACTAAAAGGGCACCCAGTCCCACATACTCTGCACTGAGAACCGCCGTGCCGGGATGCCGGCAAAACAGCTGCATCAGCCAAAAGAGTCGCACTGGCGACACGTGGGACTCGTCTGCTGGGAATCTCCTGGTCCATAAGCAACAAAAATTCATCTGGAAGTCTGGTGTCCACTCACTCCCGGCGCCTTCACTGGGAGCTGCAACCCTGAGCTGCTGCTAGACGGCCATCTTGGATCTCTCTCCGCCCCTCCAGATTTTTACAAATGAGAGGGGCATGAGAGGCTGCCGGCCAGGAACTTGAAACCTAAATATGACAGGAGCCAGAAGAGTGACAGAGAAGAGCTGGGTGAGGCTGGGTGCAGTGGTTCACGCCTGTAATTCCAGCACTTTGGGAGGCAGAAGCAGGTGGATCACTTCAGGCCAGGAGTTCGAGACCAGCCTGGTCAAGATGGTGAGACCCCTCCCCTCTCCCCACACCCCATCTCTACTAAAAATAAAAAAAATTAGCTGGGTATGGTGACATATGGCTGTAATCCCCGCTACTCGGGAGGCTGAGGCACCAGAGAATAGCTTGAACTCAGAAGGCGGAGGTTGCAGTGAACTAAGATATTGCCACTGCACTCCAGCCAGGGTGATGGATTGACACTGTGTCTCAAAATAATAATAATAATAATAATTATTATTATTATTATTATTATTAAAAGAAGAGCTGGGTGGGATTGTGGGAAGCTGTATCCCACCTCCACACTCTGCCAACGAGGCTAGTAACTTTGCTCCAGTCAATTGTTGCCTGTTCGGACATGGGTCCGGTGTGGCCAGATTTTGTTCAAAAGAAGTTAGCAGTGTGAGTTTTTATGTGAAATTCTTTGATTTGAAGATTGTCTTGTTTTGAATTCTATTTGTATGAAATATCCGGAATAGGTGAATCCCAGACACACAGTGCAGACTGGCGGCGGCCGCCGTGGAAAGGGGAGGGGAAAGTGACTGCTTCAGGAGGATGGGTGTCCTTTTGGGGTGATGGAACGGAGTGTTCTGGAACCAGAGATGGTGGTTGCACGACATTGTGAATTACTAAACGCTGCTGAATTTTTCACTGTTTTGTGACTCTCATCTCAATAAATTGAATTGGTTTAACATTTTTCTTTATACTTTTGTGCATTTTTAGATATTGGGAAATAGCATTTTTATTGAAGATTAATATACATGGAGAAGTGCATAAGCGTGTAGCTCTGAATTGTCACAAACAGAACACACCGGTTTACCCAGCTCAGCTATGTGCTTTTTTGTTTGTTTTGTTTTCTATTCAGACAGAGTCTCACTCTGTCACCAAGGATGGAGTGCAGTGGTGGGACCTCGGCTCACTGCAACCTCCACCACCTGGGTTCAAGCGATCTCTCCTGCCTCAGCCTCTTGAGTAGCTGGGTTTATAGGTGTGTGCCACAATGCCTGACTAACTTTTGTATTTTTAGTAGAGACAAAGTTTTGCCGTGTTGGCCAGGCTGGTCTCAAATTCCTGACCTCAAGTGACCTGCCCGCCTTGGCCTCCCAAAGTGTTGGGATTACAGGCATGAACCATTGCGCTCAGCTGCAGATTATATATATATATATATATATATATATATATATATATATATATGTATGTATGTATTTTTGAGATAGGTTCTCACTCTGTTGTTCTGTTGTCCAGGATGGAATGTAATGACACCATCATAACTCACTGCAGCCTCAAAACCTGGGCTGAAGTGATCCTCCCACCTCAGCCTACCCAGTAGCTGGCACTATAGGCACATGCCACCACACCAGGCTAAATTTTTTTCCCTTTGGCAAAGATGGGGGTCTCACTTTGTTGTCTTGGCTGGTCTCGAACTCCTGGGCTCAAGCGATCCTCCTGCCTTGGCCTCCCAAAGTGTCAAGATTATAGGTGTGAGCCCCATGACTGGCTTATTTTGTTCTTTAATACATAACTAATAGACTGGGTGAAGTGGTTCATGCCTGTGATCCTAGCACTTTGGGGGGCTGAGGCGGGTGGATCACCTGAGGTCAGGAGTTCAAGACTAGCCTGGCCAACATAGCAAAACCCTGTCTCTACCAAAACTAAAAAAATTAGCTGGGCATGGTGGCGGGCACCTATAATCCTAGCTACTTGGGAGGCTGAGGCAGGAGAATCGCTTGAACCGGGGAGGCAGAGTTGCAGTGAGCTGAGATCCTGCCATTGCACCCCAGCCTGGGTGACAGGAGGGAAACTCTATCTTAAAAAAAACAACAAGCGAACAAACAAAAAAACATACAATGTGATTGGGGTGGGGCGGGGGGAATGAAATTTACTTTATTAAGAGAAAAAAAAAAGTAAAGAAAACAAGCCCACTGGCAATCCTTCATCCACAGACAACCACCTTGGATGATTTGGGGATGCCCACCCAGACTACTTGCTTTTCTTTTCTTTTCTTTTTTTTTTTTTTTTAGAGATGGGGTCTTTCTCTGTTGCCCAAGCTGGAGTGCAGTGGTTCCATCAGCTCACTGTAGCCTTAAACTCCTGGGCTCAAGGGATCTCCCATCTCAGCCTGAGTAGCTGGGACTACAGGCATACACGACCATGCTGGGCCCACACAGACTACTTTCTAAAATGTATAAACATATATAGACATGAGACGTAAGATATACAGATATGATACATACGACTTACGATGATTTTTTACCTATACTTTGTAAACACTTTTGTCATGGCAATAAATACATGTCCTGTTCACCTGTGTGTGTGTGTTTCATTGAAAGGCTGTCCTGGGTGGGGCCAGGCGCGGTGGCTCATGCTTGTAATCCCCGCTCTTTGGGAGGCAGAGGTGAGTGGATCACTTGATCCCAGGAATTTGAGACCAGCTTGGACAATCTGGCGAGACCAAATCTCTACAAAAGTTTAGAAATTAGCTGGGTGTGGTGGTGTGTGCCTGTGGTCCCAGCTACTCGGGAGGCTGAGGTGGGAGGACTGCTTGGGCCTGGGAGGTTGAGGCTGCAGTGAGTCATGATTGCACCACTATAGTTTAGTCTGGGTGACAGAGGGAGACCCTGTATCAAAATGAAAAAAAGAAAAGAAAGGCTGTACCATGATTTCTTTAACCAACTCCGAAAATCACGCATTACCAAGGTCTTCCCATTAGAAACGGCATGGACTGTGATCTGTCTCTTTTGAATGGAGAGTTTCATGCTCTTTAACAATTGCTTTCTTTATTAAATGACTCTGAATTTATATTAATAAGTGTCTTATTATTACTATTTTATGTTTTGTAGAGACAGAATCTTGTCATGTTGCCCAGGCTGGTTTCAAACTTCCGGTCTTAGGTGATTCTCCTGTCTTGGCCTCCCAATGTGCTAGGATTACAGACAGGAGCCACCGTGCCAGGCAGTATCTTATATTATTGTTACTGTTTTCAAGACAGGGTCTCAATCTGTCACCCAGGCTGGAGTGCAGTGGTATGATCTCAGCTCACTACAACCGCTGCCTCCCAGGCTCCAGCAATCCCCCTACCTCAGTCTCCCAAGTAGCTGGGGCTACAAGCATGTGCCACCACGCCTAGCTAATTTTTTGTATTTTTATTTATTTATTTATTTATTTATGAGACAGAGTCTTGCTCTGTCACCATCTGGAGTGCAGTGGTGTGAGCTCAGCTCACTGCCACCTCCACCTCCCGTGTTCAAGTGATTCCCCTGCCTCAGCCTCCTGAGTAGCTGGGACTACAGGCACATGCCACCACACCCAGCAATTTTTTTTGTATTATATTAGAGACGTTTCACTCTGTTGGCCAGGATGGTCTTGATCTTCTGACCTTGTGATCTGCCCACCTCGGCCTCCCAAAGTACTGGGATTACAGGCATGAGCCACCATGCCTGGCCACTTTTTGATTTTTAATGGAAACAGGGTTTCACAGTGTTGGCCAGGATGGTTTCAAACTCCTGACCTCAGGTGATGTACCCACCTTGACATCCCAGTGTTGGCATTATAGGTGTGAGCCACCACACCCAACCCATTATCTTAGTTTTAAAAATTACTTTCTGCTCTGCCCAAACTGCCCAGGTACTAAATATTAACAATCTCACAGGTATAACTGCTTACCTTTTTCCATTCTACGGGGGAGTTGACTTTATTGTATAAAAATAGGATGATTTACCACGTGGGTCTCTGCATCTTACTTTTCCAAATGCTTAAATATTGACAACTGTGCTGGATACTCCATTAGCTCCTCCAAATCCCTTCCCTCCCTGCCCTCCTCTGTGCCTCGTCTTATCACTTTCAGCCAACCTGAGACTGGCAGGAGAGGAGAGGAGAGACTAGTCGTGGTGTCTCTTCCTGGGCTCCCTCCCTGCCAGAGGTTGTTTCAGCAGCAGGCACTGAAAGCCACACTCCTGTTGTGTGGCTAGAACTCTCTCTACGTTCCCAAACCCTCCCTTCTCTTGCTTCTTTAGGCTTCAGGGGTGGATAAGAGGCCCCATGCCCACCGCCCCAGGTGGCTTCATTATCCTTTTCTGCTCCCATGACTTTGTAAATTGCCCCTTCAGTAAACGCCCCACAAATATCCTTCTGAGTGGACCAGCTGTTTTGTGATGGGCCCCTGAACTGATTCAGCAACTAACTTAAAATTCTTTTTTTTTTTTTTGAGAGGGAGTCTTGCCCTGTTGCCCAGGGTGGAGTGTAAGTGGCCTGATCTTGGCTTATTGTAAACTCCACCTCCCGGGTTCAAGCAATTCTCGTACCTCAGCCTCCCAAGTAGCTGAGAGAGTCTTGCTCTGTTGCCGAGACGGTGATCTGCCTGCCTTGGCCTCCCAAAGTGCTAGAAATCTAGGCATGAGCCACTTGCAGACAGTTTCCTTGAACATGCATATACTTTTCATGTGGACTTGCTAATTGTTACATTTGCCTCTTTCTCCCTTTGTGTGGTTTTCTTTGAACCACTTGCAAGTTAGTAGCAGAAATCATGACATTACACATCTAAATATTTGAGCATTTATCTCCTTTCAATAAAGAGAAAAGAGATTCTCTAATATAATTGCAACACCATTATCTAACTGAGGAAATTTAACACAAGATATACTATAATTTAATATAAAGTTCATAATTAGGTTTCACCAATTGGCTCAATAAGTCTTTTAAAACTGCTGTTTCTCATTAAATAGTTCAAGTAAGGATTGTGTATTGCATTTAGTCATTGTCTTTCTGTTCCTCTCTTTTTCTTTTTATCTAATTAATTGATTTTTTTTTTTTTTTTTTGAGACGGAGTCTTGCTATGTCGCTCAGGCTGGAGTGCAAGACATGATCTCAATTCTCTTCACAGCCTCCCAGGTTCAAGTGATTCTCCTGTCTCAGCCTCCCAGGTAGCTGGGATTACAGGTGTGTGGCTCTGTGCCTTGCTAATTTTTGCATTTTTAGTAGAGACGATGTTTCACCATGTTACCTAGGCTGGTCTTGCACTCCTGACCTCAAGTGATCCGCCCACCTCGCTCTCCTAAAGTGCTGGGATTACAGGGGTGAACCACAATGCCTGGTCCTTTGCTAATTAATTTTCTTGTTTGTTTGTTTGCTATGTTGCCCAGGCTGGTCTCAAACTCCTGGACTCAAGGGATCCTCCTGCCTTGATCTCCCAGAGTAATGGGACTACAGGCATGAGCCATGCATCTGTATCTCTCTCTCTCTTTTGACAATGTTAGAAATGTTAGTTTATTTTTGATGGGTGTGGTGGCTCACTCCTGTTATCCCAGCAGTTTGGGAGGCCGAGCCAGGTGGATCATTTGAGGCCAGGGGTTTGAGACCTTCTCAGCCTCCTGACTACCTGGGATTACAGGCGTGTGCCACCACACTGGCTAATTTTTTATGTTTTTGGTAGAGACAGGGTTTCACCATGTTGCCAGGCTGGTCTTGAACTCCTGACCTCAAGTGATCTGCCTGCCTTGGCCTCCCAAAATGTTGGGATTACAGGCATGAGCCACCACACCTGACCCATTGCATTTAGTTGATAAATCTCTTTAGTCTTCTTTTTTGTTTTTGAGACGGCCTTTCACTGTTATTACCCAGGCTGGAGTGCAATGGCACGATCTCGGCTCACCGCAACCTCTGCCTCCTGGGTTTAAGCAATTGTCCTGCCTCAGCCTCAGCCTCCCGAGTAGCTGGGACTACAGGCGTGCACCACCATGCCCAGCTAATTTTTGTATTTTTAGTAGGGACGGGGTTTCACCTTGTTGACCAGGATGGTCTCGATCTCTTTTTTTTTTTTTTTTTTTTTTGAGACGGAGTTTCGCTCTTGTTACCCAGGCTGGAGTGCAATGGTGGGATCTTGGCTCACTGCAACCTCCGCCTCCTGGGCTAGGCAATTCTCCTGCCTCAGCCTCCTGAGTAGCTGGGATTACAGGCACGCGCCACCATGCCCAGCTAATTTTTTGTATTTTTAGTAGAGACGGGGTTTCATCATGTTGACCAGGATGGTCTCAATCTCTTGACCTCGTGATCCACCTGCCTCAGCCTCCCAAAGTGCTGGGATTATAGGTGTCAGCCACCGCGCCCGGCCCTCTGTAGTCTCCTTAAATCTAGGCAATTGCATATCCGCCTCCTTTCTCTGTCCCCCACCCCTCATTCCCTATGTGTTATTTCACAACATTGATTTTTTTTTGAAGTTTCCAGGCCCCTTGTTTTGACTATGTCCCTTCTTTTGGATTTGTCTGTTTTCTAATGATTACATTCAGGGAAAACATGTTTGAATACTACACACATGACCATTAAGCCCTTTTCACGACAGAATATTAGAGGCACATGGTCAGATATCAAGTTTGATTGTTTAGTTAAGCTGGGTTGGAATTTTGGCCTCACATTTTGCTAGCTGGGAAAATAGGTTATTGAGATTTTTTTTCAGCTGTCAAATTGGGGACTAATAATCTAGCTTCATGAGGTGGTTAATAGATGTAAGGCACTTAGAACAGCATCTGGCACATTATAAGTATCAATAAATAAACACTATTATCATTATTATCACTACAATTTATAGAGGCCTTAACAGGAACATCAGCACCTTCAACAATGTATTGCTCATAGGAAACAGCCCATGAATATTTGTTAGCAGAAGGACAGCTCTATGAGATAGACTGCTATCAATTACTGCCCCATTTTACAGATGAGGAAACTGAGGCTCAGAGAGGCAAAGTAGTGACCTAGGGTCACACTGATTGCCGTTAAGTGGCAAGACCCGGGATGTGTACTCAGGCATATCGGATGGGTAATGTGAGGGATAAGGAACCCGAATGTATTTTGTAAATCCTCCAGGGCTGTGTGGATGTGAAGAACTGAATTGGAGCGCCACGCAGAGGTTCTCTGGCATACAGTATCCATCCATACTGTAGGCGCTCAATAAATGTCTGTTGCACGAATGAGGAAAGAAAATGAGTCAGCCGGGTCGAGATCATCCCCTAGCGCAGGTGCGCACTTGCCTGGGGAATCCATTTCGCCCGACGCTACGCCTGCCGGGTCACCATAGGCGCACGTGTTCCGGCAGGGTGCGGCTTCCGGTGACCCAACTCCGCCCCAAGCCCCGCCTCCCAATTCCCGCCCTTTGTCTCTTCGCGCTCGCGGACAGCTACGGTGTTTTGGCCCAAGGGCGGAGCCGTAGTCACGGTTTCCTGGGGCGTCGTCCGTAACCCGGGAGCCGGGTGTCTGGAATCGCTGCCCGTAGTTCACGATGTCTGACGAGGAAGCGAGGCAGAGCGGCGGCTCCTCGCAGGCCAGTGGCGTGACTGTCAGCGACGTCAAGGAGCTGATGCGGCGCAAGGAGGAGATCGAGGCGCAGATCAAGGCCAACTATGACGTGCTGGAGAGCGTGAGTGTGGGCTCGGGGCTCCCGGGCGGGCGTGGGGGCGCCCCAGGTCTCCTGACTCGGCGCTCCATGCCTGGAAAACTGAGAAACCCGGGCGGGCTCAGCTTGGGCGCTCAGCTACGGATCTTCTCCCTGGGAGGCCCAAGGCACCGCAAGTGCGGCCTCTGTCGGCACAAGAAGGCAGGCAAAGAACTTTAGCAACTGAACAGTTAGTCCTATTGATATCCCTCAAGCGTTTATGGAACCTGCTGTGTGCTAGGCGCTGGTTTAAGTGCTGTGCATTGTTAGTTCATTTAATCATCACAACAACCCTTTGAGATGGATACTGTTACTTTCTGCATTTTAGGGAGAGGGAAACAGGTGTTATTTGCCTGGTGATTGAACAACTGTCATGTGCTTCGCTGACTGCCTTCTTTTATTTTTGTATTTTTTGTAGAGACAGAGTCTGGCTATATTGCCCAGGTTGGTATCGAACTCTTGGCCTCAAGCGATCCTCCCGTCTCGGCCTCCCAAAGTGCTGGGACTATAGGAATGCCACACCCGGCATTTACTGATTACATCATAACTTCTGAAACCTCAGTGTGTATGTGAATTACCTGGGGATCTTATTAAAATGCAGATTCTGTTTGAGTCAGGGAGCAGATTCTGCATTTGTAGCAAACTCCCAGCAATGCTGATGCTAGTGGTCTAAGGACAGGCTTTGAGTGAGTGACAAGTAAGGCTCATTATCCTTATTGCATAAGGAGGAAACTGAGGCCCAGAGAGGGGCAAACATTCATGAGGTCATGCAGTTCAGAAGTGGCAGTGGTGGGTCCAGCTTAAAAGCGGATGCAGGTTTTATTATGCCACCTAGTGTAAAATCACATATCAGTTTGCAGAGGAAGATTCAATTAGTTATACCCAAGTAGGGTGGGATGGAATGTATTTTAGGTGATGTAAAATGAAGTTTCTATTTCTTCTTTTTTTTTTTTTTTTTTTGAGATGGATTCTCGCCCTGTTGTCCAGGCTGGAGTGCAGTGGTGCAGTCTTGCCTCATAGCAGCCTCCATCTCCTGGTTCAAGTGATTCTCCTGGCTCAGCCACCGAGTAGCAGGGACAACAGGCATGTGCCACTATGCCTGACTAATTTTTGTATTTTTAGTAGAGACAGGTTTTCACCATGTTGGCTAGGCTGGTCTTGAACTCCTGACTTCAGGTGATCCGCCCGCCTCAGCCTCCCAAAGTGCTGGGATTACAGATGTGAGCCACCATGTCCAGCCATAAGATGAAGTTGCATATGAAGGGCCAGAGAACCATTTTGCTGGGTGCTGACTATATGCCCAAAGTGGGATTCACACTTCAGGTCTGTTACACTCAGAACCTGTGCTTTCAAGCAAATTACCAGCAATTTCTCAAACTTTACTTTCTACCACATGCAGGATACCATATGCATACACCACTTGTACTGTTACTCCTTTGATATTTTTATTTAAATCTACTTTTAAATTTATATAAATGTATTATGATTATTATTATTAAGACAGGGTCTCACTGTGTTGCCCAGGCTGGAGTTCAGGGAGGATTGCTTGAGCCCAGGAGGTGAGGCTCACTCCCACCTTAGCCTCCCAAGTAGCTGAGACTATAGGTACGCGCCACCACACCCAGCTAATTTTTGTATATTTTGTAGCTATAGGGTCTCACTATGTTGCTCAGATTGGTCTCAAACTCCTGGGCTCAAGCAGTCCTCCTGCCTCTGCCTCCCAAGGTATTGGGGTTACAGGGATGCACCACAGTACCTTGTCCATAAATGTATTTTAAAAGGGAATTTCAAAACTCACTGCATATGGAAAAATGAGAATCTCTTCTCTTAAATATAAGGTTAGATACTTTACAAGTTGATATGGCATGTTAGTTGCTTCTAGCTAGCTGCTGTGCTTGCTGAAGGCTTTCATCCTGAAACCCTGTTCTGCTTGTTTCTAAAAAGTGTGTTTGGGTCAGGTGTGATGGCTCACATCTGTAATCCCAGCACTTTGGGAGGCTGAGGCGGGTGGATCACGAGGTCAGGAGTTTGAGACCAGCCTGGCCAACACGGTAAAACCTTGTTTCTACTAAAAATACAAAAATTAGTTGGGCATGGTGGTGCGCGCCTATCATTCCAGCTACTTGGGAGGCTGAGACAGGAGAATTGCTTGAACCCAGGAGGGAGAGGTTGCAGTGAGCCGAGATCGCACCATTGTACTCCAGGTCTGGGCAACAGAACAAGACTCTGTCTTGAGGGCAGGGGGAGAAAAAAAAGTAGGCTTGGGCTGGGCGCAGTAGCCCATACCTGTAATCCCAGCACTTTGGGAGGCTGAGGTGGGTGAATTATCTGAGGTCAGGAGTTTGAGCCTGCCCAACATGGTGAAACCTTGTCTCTACTAAAAATAGTTGGGAGGCTCAGGCAGGAGAATCGCTTAAACCTAGGAAGTGTAGGTTGCAGTGAGCTGAGATTGCACCATTGCACTCCAGCCTGGGCGACAGAGCAAGACTCCATTTCAAAAAGAGAAAAATAAAGTGGGTTTGAGTGCAGTGGCTCACTATTTGGGAGACCAAGGTGGGAGGATCACTTGAGGCCAGAAGTTCAGTACCAGCTTTGGCAACATAGTGAGACTCTGCCTCTACAGAAAAATTTTTTTAAATTAGTTGGGCGTGGTGATGCATGCCTGTAGTCCCAGCTGCTTCAGAGACTGAGGCAGGAGGAATGTTTGAGCCCTGCATGTTGAGGCCGCAGTGAGCTATAATTGCAACACTGAACTCCCTTTTGGGCGCCTGTAATCCCAGCTATTCGGGAGGCTTATAGAGGAGAATGGCTTGAACCTGGGAGGCGGAGGTTGCAGTGAGCCAAGATTGCACCACTGTACTCCAGCCTGGGTGACAGAGACTCCATCTCAAAAAAAAGAATGGACAGCTAAAACTATAAATCTTGTATAATAAAGTCTAGGAGTAAATCTTCATGACCTTGGATTAGGAAAGGCTTCTTAGATGTGGCACCAGAAGCACAAGCTACAAAAGAAAAAGTGGTAAGTTGGACTTCATCATTTACAAGTGTGTTTCAAAAGTCATAGTGAAGAAAGTGAAAAGGTAAGCTATAGAATGGGGGAAAACACTTGCATATCATTTCTCTGATGAAAGGATAGGAGTTAGACTATAGTAAGAGCTCTTACAACTTAGTAATAAGAAGGCAACCCGACTAGAAGATAGGGACAGGACCTGAATAAACGTTTCTCCAAAGAAAATATGGTCAAGTGGCAGGCGTGGTTGCTCATGCCTGTAATCCCAGGACTCTGGGAGTCTGGGGCAAGAGTGTTACTTGAGGCCAGGGGTTTGAGACCA
Source organism: Callithrix jacchus (assembly GCF_049354715.1). Classification (NCBI taxonomy): domain Eukaryota; kingdom Metazoa; phylum Chordata; class Mammalia; order Primates; family Cebidae; genus Callithrix; species Callithrix jacchus. The sequence goes on from NC_133510.1 coordinate 125,095,535, forward strand.
GCCTGGGCAACATAGGGAGACCCTATCTTTACAAAAAATTCAAAATTAAAAAATTAGCCAGGTGTGGTGACATGTGCCTGTGGTCCCAGCTACTTAGGAGGCTGAGGCAGATCACTTGAACCCAGGAATTCAAGGTTGCAGTGAGTTATGAACACACCACTGTACACCAGCCTGGGCAACACAGGAAGATCCTGTCTCAAAACAAACACAAAAACCATTAACTTTTGTGTTTTACATGGGTCAGTTATATGGTATCTGAATTATGTCTTAAAACTGTTATAAAAATGAAGGTTCTGGCTGGGCGTGGTGGCTCACACCTGTAATCCCAGCACTTTGGGAGGCCGAGGTGGGTGGATCATGAGGTCAGGAGATCGAGACCATCCTGGCTAACACGGGGAAACCCTGTCTCTACTAAAAATACAAAAAATTAGCCAGGCGTGATAGCATGTGGTTGTGGTCCCAGCTTCTTGGGAGGCTGAGGCAGGAGAATTGCTTGAACCTGGGAGGCGGAGGTTGCAGTGAGCCGAGATCACGCCACTGCACTCCAGCCTGGGCGACAGAGCGAGACTCCGTCTCAAAAAAAAAAAGCAAAAGAGAAAAGGAGGGTCCTAGAGATAGCCGGTAACTGGGGGTGTTGCAAAGACCAGCACCAAATGGACACTTTTTGCCTTGACAATTGAAGGATTGAAGAGAATTGGGGAAGGAATATGTCTTCTGATGCAGGGTTATTTAATGCCATATGTTTAAGCTGCCAGTGTTATGGATCCCACCCTTTGGGAAGCGGTATTCGATATAACATTGATTCTCAAAGGCTAGTCAACTCTTAACCTCTGTGGGAAGGAAGGAGCAGACAGAGGTTTTTAGCTCCTGGCTCATTTCTACAGTGTCATAGCGATTCCTGTGTTAGGGGAGTATGGAGAACTATCTCCCTGCCACAGTGGACAGTAGGTTTGGGTGTAACCCAGAGGTTTCCAGAGAGAAAGGGAGCAGAGTGAACAAAATGCCTCTTCGCCGTGCCTGCATACACTGGCAGCTTGTCCCTGGACCGACTAATCCTTACAGCCACTGTTTATGACTTCTGTGCATAGTAGTTTTCTGGGGCCACCATAACACCACAGAGTTGGTGGCTTAAAACAACAGGAATTTACTCCATCCCAGCTCTGGAGGCCAGAAGCTGAAATCCAGGTGTCAGCAGGGTGGCTCCGTCTGGAGGCTCTGAGGAACAAGCTCCCAGGCCCTTCTTCCGGCCTCTGGTGGCCACCGGCGGTCCTTGGCTTGGAGCTGTGTAACTTGAACCTCTGCCCGCATCTTCACATGGCCTTCTTGCTGTGTCTTTGTCCCACATCTACCTCTGCCTTTGTTTTGTAAGGACACCAGCCACTGGATGAGTTTGTTTCGAGAGCCTTAACAATTAAATCTACAAAGACTGTTTTTCAAATAAAGTCATATTTACAGGTTCTGGGGGTTGGCACTTGGCTATCTTTTTTGGGGGGCCACTCTTCAACCCACTATGCTGTGTGTGTGCGTGGCGCTGTGCTGTGTTTGCGTGTGGCAGAGTGCTGTGTGTGCGTGTGGCACTGTGCTGAGTACTCTGTGCTCATTAGCTCTTGCAGCAGATAGGAAGGGAGGCGAGTGCTTCTATTCCCATTTTATAGTTAAAGAAGCTAAGGCTTAGAGAGGAGAAGGTCTCAGCTAAGGATGCCCAGCTTGTATGAGGCAGAATTGAGATTCAAATTAATGTCTACCCAGCTGCAAAACTCCTGCCCTGAACCATGCGACTGGCTTCACTGCCTTGTGTCCTCTCCTCTGACTCATATCTTTACATTTATTTTTTAAAGGTTGTTTTGAATAGGGAATACATTCCCATAGGCAAAATTCAAAAACTACAGAGGGATATAAAATGAAATGTCTCTCCCCCCGCACCCCCTCCGTCACCCAGCCATCCACTTCCTCTCCCTGGAGGCAGCTGGTGCTATCACCGTATCCTTCTTGGAAAGTCCTTTTAGATCTTTTTATTTTCCAAAGAATCAAAGCCCTGCCGCCGCCAGGCGCTGTTTGGACTTTTCACTCCCCTCTGGCTTCCAGGGCTAGCAGCCAGGTGTTGGCCCCTGTGGGAAGGAGGGTCTGGAGGAGTGGAGGAAGGGGCTGGCCTTGGCGTTGGTGCTCAAAGGAGTCTTTGGTTTTATCAGCACTGTTTTAACTCCTAAAAGGAATGGTTTCATGTATTACTTGCATTGTTAAAAAAATGAATTAAAAATAGTGCCTACTCCAGGGTAGTAGTGAGGGCATGGGTAGAGCCCATGGTCTGTGCTAAGTGATCAGTATGTGGCAGTTTTCATTACTGTCCCCTTTATTATGACCAGAAGAGAGGGGTCTGGGGAAAGGCATCCTGGGGACGTTACACCTATGAGCTCCTTTTAACCACATTTCTTTCCTCCAGCAAAAAGGCATTGGGATGAACGAGCCGCTGGTGGACTGTGAGGGCTACCCCCGGTCAGACGTGGACCTGTACCAAGTCCGCACCGCCAGGCACAACATCATCTGTGAGTCACCCTCTTAGAGGACTTTCCCCATCTGTGGTGGGAGGTGTTAAAGGTGTCCAAATAAAACCAAGGATCCGTATTGTCCGCTGCCTTCGCTTCTGTCTTGATGGGATTATCTTGTCCCCATCCAATGACTGAGAACCAAGGCAATGGGCTAGACTCTAAGGTTCTGTGTTTCTGGTTTCATTTCTCTCTCTCTCTCTCTTTTTTTTTTTTTTTTTTTTTTTTTTGAGTCAGGCTCTTGCTCTGTCTTCCAGACTGGAGTACAATGGCGCTAACATGACTCACTGCAGTCTCAACTTCCCAGGCTCTAAGCAATCCTCCTGCCTCAGCCTCCCAAGTAGCTAGGACTTAGGAGTGTGCAACCATGCCCAGCTAATTTTTTTTTAGTAGAGACAGGTCTCACTAAGTGGCCCAGGTGAGTCTTGAACTCTTGGTCTCAAGTGGTCCTCCTACCTTGGCCTTCCAGAGTGCTGGGATTATGGGCGTGATTTGTTTTTAATTAAAGAGCTAGCAGAGAGTACAGATTGGGTAGTGTATTTGTTTTCTGTTTCTGCCATAACAAATGATCACAGACTTAGTAGCTTAAAAGAACACAAATTTATTCTCTTACAGTTCTAGAGATAAGAATTCCAAATGGTCTCACTGGTCTAAAATCAAAGCGTTGTCAGGGTTGGCTCTTTCTGGAGGCTCAATGGGAGAACCTGTTCCTGGCCTTTTCCAGTTTCCAGAGGCTGTCCATGGTCCTTGACTCATGGCCCTCGTCTATCTTCAAAGCCAGCAATTGCACTTCCCCCACTCTGATTCTGTCATCACATCTCTTTCTCTCACTCTCCTGCCTTCTTCTTTCATTTATTATTATTATTTTCTTTCTTTCTTTTTTTTTTAAGACGGGGTTTCACCATGTTAGTCAGGCTGGTCTTGAACTCCCGACCTCAGGTGATCCACCCGCCTTGGCCTCCAAAGTGCTTGGATTACAGGCGTGAGCCACCACGCCCAGCCTATTATTATTATTATTTTTTGAGATAGAGTTTTGCTCTTGTTGCCCAAGATGGAGTGCAATGGTGTAATCTCGGCTCACTGCAACCTCTGCCTCCCAGGTTCAAGCAATTCTCCTGCATTCAAGTGATTCTCCTGCTTCAGCCTCTGGAGTAGCTGGGATTACAGGCACACGCCACCATGCCTGGCTAGTTTTTGCATTTTATAGCAGAGATGAAGAAGTTTCTCCATGTTGGTCAGGCTGGTCTCAAACTCCTGACCTCAGATGATCCGCCTGCTTTGGCCTCCCAAAGTGCTGGGATTATGGGCATGAGCCACCACACCCAGCCTCTGTGATGACACCAGGCTCACCTGGATAATTCAGGATTATGTCTGCATCTTACGGTCCTTAATCACATCTGCAGAGCCCCTTTTGCTGTGTAAGGTGGCATATTCACGGGTTCTAGGGGCTAGGATGTGGATGTGTTGGGGAGCATCATTCACTCAGCCATAGATAGGCAGCTGTCTCCACCAGAGTCCTGTTGGATTTATCCTCCACATTTTTCACTTATTAACTCCTTTTTAATCTATTTGAATCTTGATTTTATCTGCATCATGCTTTATTTATTTATTTATTTTTGGAGATGAAGTCTCACTCCATCACCCAGGTTGGAGTGCAGTGGCACCATCTTGGCTCAAGGCAAGCTCTGCCTCCCAGGTGACAGAGCAAGAGACCATCTCAAAAAAAAATATAATAATCTGTTTGAGCAATTCCTTATTGGTCTTTTGAAAAATCTATTCTCGGCTGAGTGTGGTGGCTCATGGCTGTAATCCTAGCACTTTGGGAGGCCAAGGCGGATCACCTGAGTTCAGAGGTTTGAGACCAGCCTGACCAACATGGCAAAACCCTGTCTCTACTAAAAATACAAAAACTAGCTGGATGTGGTGGGACATGCCTGTAATCCCAGCTACTTGGGAGTTTGAGGCAAGAGAATTGCTTGAACCCAGAAAATGGAGGTAGCAGTGAACTGAGATCATGCCACTGCCCTCCAGCCTGGGTGACAGAGCAAACAAGGCTCCGTCTCAAAAAAAAAAGAGAAAAAAAATCTATTCTTACAAGTTTATTTTGTTGTACAAAATAGGCTTTTCTTAAAGAACAGTTATAGATATACATAAAAATTGGAAAATAATGCAGAGCAGTCCTTTAGCTTCTGTACTTAGTTTCTCCTATTGTTAATAGCAAATAGATACATGTATCTGTATATATATATATAATTGAGACGGAGTTCCACTTTTGTCACTCAGGCTGGAGTGCACTGGTGCGATCTCTGCTCACCAAAACCTCTGCCAGAGCGATTCTCTGGCCTCAGCCTCCTGAGTAGCTGGGATTACAGGTGCCTGCCACCACACCCAGCTAATTTTTTTTTTTTTTTGAGATGGAGTCTTACTATGCTGCCCAGGCTGGTGTGCAGTGGTGCAGTCTCAGCTCACCGAAATCTCCATCTCCCAGGTTCAAGCGATTCTCCTACCTCAGCCTCTTGAGTAGCTGGGATTACAGGTGGCTGCCATCACACCCAGCTGATTTTTTTTTTTTTGAGATGGAGTCTTGCTATGCTGCCCAGGCTGGTGTGCAGTGGTGCAATCTCAGCTCACCGAAATCTCCATCTCCCAGGTTCAAGCGATTCTCCTACCTCAGCCTCTTGAGTAGCTGGGATTACAGGCACACGCCACTAGACCCGGCTAATTTTTTGTATTTTTAATAGAGATGGGATTTCACCATGTTGGCCAGGCTGGTCTTGAACTCCTGCCCTCGTGATCTGCCCACCTCAGCCTCCCAAAGTGCTGGGATTATAGGCGTGAGCCACCGTATCTGGCCTTTGTTTTTTTTTTTTTTGAGATGGAGTCTAGCTCAGCCGCCCAGGCTGTAGTGCAGTGGCACGATATCGTCTCACTGCAAACACCATCTACCGGGTTCAAGCGATTCTCCCATCTCAGCCTCCCTAGTGGCCGTGATTACAGGCACCTGCCATCATGCCCGGCTAACCTTGATATTTTAATAGAGACAGGGTTTCATCATCTCGGCCAGGCTGGTCTTGAACTCCTGACCTCAGGTGATCCACCCGCCTTGGCCTCCCAACATGCTGGGATTACAGGTGTGAGCCACTGCACCTGACCAACAGCTTTTATTAATATGGTATGTTTGTTATAATTGCAAATTTGTTTTTTGAAATATACTGCAGAAGCATTTTGTCCTGGAAAAAAAAAAAAACTTTTAACATTTAGATTAGAATTATAATAAGTTATAAATAGTCCCTCATTCCATTCCCCAACAGCTGTGCTGGGGATGCTTGTGGACCTCGTCATGGGAGGACTTTTCTAGTGAAAGTGACCATGTATTTTATAAGTCTGCCTCCCAGGTACATGTCTCCACTTGTTCAGACCTGGGTTCTTTTCCCACATCTGCTCCTGTGGGTTAAGAACTTGAATCCCTTAATGCCTGAGGGCCTCGCCTTTGTGACAGTGGCAGAGGAGGCAGGTGCAGTAGCCCAGCAAGCCCCCTGTCAGGCACAAGGTGTCAAAATACCATCTGCTGTGCTGGCCTGGCCTGCAGATTGCCATGGTGCTTCACAACATTTTGAATTAGCAGTCAGTACTGAAAAATCAGAGAATTTCACTTCATAGATCCCAATTTTCAGCTTTTCTGTAAAAATCAAAGATTTTGTGGCATGGGCTCTGCCTCCCAAACCCCAGCAGTTGGCAAGAGTCCTGTGGCAGGGGTGCCCTTTGGCTGCCTCCCTGTGGCCTCCCCTGGACTGAATGTCTCCAGTATTACTAGGCTTATGCAGCATTTTTTTATTCTAGAGGATTTCAGAGAAAAGGGAAATCTTTTTTTTTGTTGTTGAGACAGAGTCACTCTGTTGCCAGGCTGGAGTGCAGTGGTGCCATCCTGGCTCACTGCAGCCTCCACCTCCTGGGTTCAAGCGATTGTCCTGCCTCAGCTTCCTGAGTAGCTGGGACTACAGGTGTACGCCACCATGCCCAGCTAATTTTTGTATTTCTAGTAGAGATGGGGTTTCACCATGTTGGCTAGGATGGTCTCGATCTCTTGACTTTATGATCCACCTGCCTCAGCCTCCCAAAGTGCTGGGATTACAGGCATGAGCCACTGCGCCTGGTCGAAAAGTGAAATCTTGATTACACCCACCCCAAGTCATTCATTCACATGACTACAAAGCCAGATCCACGTATGCCTTTGAACTCATGGCTATGGATTCAGCCAGACGTTACCTTCCTTATGCTTACCTCTCAGGGCTCACCGAGACAGCACTGCCTTCAGGAAGCCCTCCCTCATCTCCTAGACTAGCGAAGTCAGACTCTGCTTCTGGCCAGGCCTCCCTGCAGTCATCAGATGTTATTGTAATTACTTATTCTGGAGCTGCTCTTTGCAGGACTGAATGCTCCATGAGGGAAGGTCCTCTTTCTTGATCAGGGATTCATCCTCGCCTCTAGCCCTAGATCTGGTGTTGAATAAGAACTTGTTAATTCTTCAGTGAGTCTTGTGTCCTCCGCCGTCTTCCTTGGCCCCTGACGTGTCATTCTTTTCCCAGGCCTGCAGAATGATCATAAGGCGGTGATGAAGCAGGTGGAAGAGGCTCTGCACCAGCTGCATGCTCGCGACAAGGAGAAGCAGGCCCGGGACATGGCTGAGGCCCATAAAGAGGCCATGAACCGCAAACTGGGCCAGAGTGAGAGCCAGGGTCCTCCTCAGGCCTTCGCCAAAGTGAACAGCATCAGCCCCGGCTCCCCAGCCAGCATTGCGGTAATCCAGGGCTTGGCCACTCAAGTCCATGCCCAGAGGACACTGTGGGTCAGGTAGCCTTTGGGGGTATGGAAACTCTGTAAGACAGACCAGCTCCTTCTGTGCTGTGGTGCTGAGTTCAATTACTCATTTAACAAACTGTCCAGCTGGGTGCAGTGGCTCATGCTTGTAATCCCAGCACTTTGGTATGCAGAGGTGGGTGTATCACAAGGTCAGGAGGTCAAGACCAGCCTGACTAATATGGTGAAACCCCATCTCTACTAAAAATACAAAAAAAAGTAGCCAGGCATGGTGGTACGTGCCTGTAATCCCAGATACTCAGGAGGCTGAGGCACGAGAATCGCTTAAACCTGGGAGGCAGAGGTTGCAGTGAGCATGTACTCTAGTCCAGCCTGGGTGACAGAATTTTAGAGAGGGATCAGCCCCGGCTGCCAACTGCATTGGTGGGGGAGTGACCTGTTCCCAGTGACAGATGATAAATGTCCCAAGAGAGGGAAGGAGGATTTTTTCTTGGGGTTCATTTTAGCTGGGCACTGAATGATAAAAATGAAAATGAAATCCTGCCAAATGCGTTATGCATCTTACCTGGTGTGTTTAAAAAAAAATTAGGCTGGGCACAGTGGCTCATGCCTGGAATCCCAGCACTTGAGAAGGCTGAGGCAGGTGGATTGCTTGAGTTTAGGAGTTTGAGACTGGCCTGAGCAACATAGTAAGACCTAACTCTAAAAAAAAATTTAGCTGGGAGTGGTGGCATACACCTGTGGTCTCAGCTACTTGGAAAGCTGAGATGGGAGAATCACTTGGGATTTGGAAGTTGAGGTTGCAGTGAGCTGTGACTGCACCACTGCATTCCAGCCTGGGTGACTGAGACCTTGTCTTAAAAAAACTTTTTTTTAGGCCGAGGTGGGTGGATCACGAGGTCAAGAGATCGAGACCATCCTGGTCAACATGGTGAAACCCTGTCTCTACTAAAAATACAAAAAATTAGCTGGGCATGGTGGTGTGTGCCTGTAATCCCAGCTACTCAGGAGGCTGAGGCAGGGGAATTGCCTGAGCCCAGGAGGCGGAGGTTGCGGTGAGCCGAGGTGCCATTGCACTCCAGCCTGGGTAACAAGAGTGAAACTCCATCTCAAAAAAAACAAAAACAAAAACAAACAAAAAAACTTTTTTTTGACTGGGCGTGGTGGCTCATGCCTGTAATCCCAACACTTTGGGAGGCCAAAGCGGGTGGATTGCTTGAGGTCAGGAGTTTGAGACCAACCTGGCCAACATGGCAAAATCCCGTCTCTACTAAAAGTATGGAAATTAGCCGGGCATGGTGGTGGGTACCTGTAATCCCAGCTACTCAAGAGGCTGAGGCAGGAGACTCGCTGAATCCTGAAGGTGGAGGTTGCTGTGAGCTGAGATGCCACTGTACTCTGGCCTAGGCAACAGAGTGAGGCTGTCTCAAAAAAAAATTAACAGCTTTATTGAGATATAATTAGCATACCATAAAATTTGCCCATTTAAAGTATGTATATAGCCTAATGTCTTTTAGCATATTCACAGAGCTGTGCATCCTCACTACAATCAATTTTATTTCTATTTAAAAACTTTTCAGCCAGGCACAGTGGCTTATGCCTGTAATCCCAGCACTTTGGGAGGCCTAGGTAGGAGGATCACCTGATGTCAGGAGTTCGAGACCAGCCTGGTCAACAAGGCAAAACCCTGTCTATACTAAAAAAATAAACATTAGTTGGGCATAGTGGCGCGTGCCTGTAATCCCAGCTACTCAGGAGGCTGAGGCAGGAGAATCACTTGAACCCAGGAGGTGGAGGTTGCAGTGAGCCAAGATCTCTCAAAAAAAAAAAAAAAGAGAGAGAGAGAGATGGGATTTTTCTATGTTGCATATGTTGGTCTCGACCTCCTGGACTCAAGTGATTCTCCCACGTTGGCCTCCCAAAGTGCTGAGATTATAGGCATGAGCCACCATGGCCAGTCATAATCAATTTCAGAATATTGTCATTGTCCTCTGCAGTGATTTGCCATCACCTCCCAATCTCCCAACTCCCCCACTCCCAGTTATCTACTTTCTGTCTCTATGGACACATAACTGACTTGTGTCAGTTCCTGACGGGTAGAATGGGGTCCTAAATCCGGGTCCTGCCAGTCTTCTTTAGTGATCACAAGTCTGTAAGTTACATAGAAGCTCTGTTTCTTTCACCACCCCATCTACAGCATCTAGCACAGTGCTGGTTGGCCCACAACAAATACTTGTTAAAGAGGTGAATGAGTGATGGTCTGTGTTCTTAGGACCTAGAGCAAGAGCGTCACTCTAGTCCTGGGTCCGCCTTGTGCCTGTGGCTGCTTGTGTGGGGGCTTCTAGGGCAAATGTCCTGTCTACATTTTTTTTTTTTTTTTTGAGACAAAGTCTCACTCTGTTGCCCAGGCTGAAGTGCAGTGGCGTGATCTAGGCTCACTGCACCCTCCTCCTTCTGGGTTCAAGCGATTCTCCTGCCTCAGCCTCCCAAGTAGCTGGGACTACAGGCATGAGCCACCATGCTTGGCTAACTTTTATATTTTTAGTAGAGATGGGGTTTCACTATGTTGGCCAGGCTGGTCTTGAACTCCTGACCTTGTGATTAGCCTGCCTCAGTCTCCCAAAGTGTTGGGATTACAGGTGTGAGCCACTGTGCCCGCACTATATCTTGTCTAAATTTTGACCACTGAATAAAATGGCCTAGCCTGGCTTGCCTTCTTTTACCCCTGAATCTGGGTTAGGACCCCAGAGAGCAGCATTTAGCCTTTCCCGTGCTCCTCAAGGCCTTCACAGTGTCTGGTAACTGCCAACTCTCAGACACTGGGCAGACCTGGTCATCTTTACTAGAGCTGCCCTCAAAGGAATGCCAGGGGAAGGTGGCCCCATTACCCACTGCCTCTTCCTGCATGAGGTTTCAACATCCCTTACCTCAGTTTTGGGCCCTCCCTGTAGGAAACAAGTTCGTGACCTTGGCATTAAATTAGGTATTGAAGGTTAGAGAACACCAGGAGCACATTGAACCTCTAATCTGATTTTTCATTTTTCCTTCCCTCTCCAGGGTCTGCAAGTGGATGATGAGATTGTGGAGTTTGGCTCTGTGAACACCCAGAACTTCCAGTCTCTGCATAACATTGGCAGTGTGGTGCAGCACAGTGAGGGGGTGAGTGGGGTTGCCTGGTGTCTCAGGCTGTTTTGGCTTCTCTAACAGCATGCCATAGATTGGTGGCTTACAAACAACAGAAGTTCATTTCTTACAGCTCTGAAGGTAGGGAAGTCCAAGATCAAGGCACCAGTAGATTTGGTGTCTGGGGTGGGCTTGCTTCCTAGCCTCTAGGTGGTGCCCTCTTGCTGTATCCTCACGTGGTGGAAAGCCGGAAATCTGGAACCTTTTGTATAAGGGTACTAATCCCAGTGGTGGCTCCACCCCTCATGACCTGATCACCTTGCAGAGACCCCCCCCCAATATCATCACATTGGCTGTTAGGATTTCAACATATGAATTTGAGGGGGGCACAGAAATCCAGATCATAGCACTCAGCCTCCAGACTATAGCCCTGGAGTTGCTGGGGCAGGAAGTGTTGCTGAGGCCTTGGACTTGCCTTAATGGTGTTGCTCGGCACAGCCTAACTCAAGGCCTTGGCACCTGCTGTTCCTTCTGCCTAGAATGCTCTTCCTCTTCATCCTCCCTCTGCTTTACACCAGTAACATGCTCGCAGGGGGCCTTTCCTGGCTACCTTAACCCAAATTCCCCTCTCCTCTATCCTGTCCCTGTTTTCATTTAGCAAAGTTTCTTAGAGATCTTTTCTTTCTCTTTTTTCTTGCTTTTGAGATGGAGTCTCGCTCTGTCACCCAGGCTGGAGTGCAGTGGCGCTATCTTGGCTCACTGCACCTCCTGGTTCAAGCGATTCTCCTGCCTCAGCTTCCTGAGTAGCTGGGATTACCAGTGCGCGCCATCATGCCTGACTAATTTTTTTTTTTTTTGAGACAGAGTCTTACTCTATCACCAGGTGCCAGGCTGGCATGCAGTGGTGCAATTTCAGCTCACTGCAACCTCCACCTCCCGGGTTCAAGCAATTCTCCTGCCTCAGCCTCCTGAGTAGCTGAAACTACAGGCGTGTGCCACGACGCCCCGCTAATTTTTTGTATTTTTTAGTAGAGACGGGGTTTTATCATGTTGGCCTGGATGTTCTCGATCTCTTGACCTTGTGATCTGCCTGCCTCGGCTTCCCAAAGTGCTGGGATTACAGGTGTGAGCCACTGCTCTCGGCCTTTGTATTTTTAGTAGAGATGGGGTTTCACCAGGTTGGCCAGGTTGATCTCGAACTCCTGGCCTAATGATCTGCCCGCCTTGGCCTCCCAAAGTGCTGGAATTATAGGTGTGAGCCACCGTGCCTAGCCCTTTTCTTTTTAAAGACAGAGTCATGCTCTTTCACCCAGGCTGGAGTGTGGTGGCACCATCATAGCTATCACACTGGCTAATTTTTTTATATTTTGTAGAGATGAGGTCTTGCTATGTTGTCCAGGCTGGAATTTTTTTTGGTGTTGTTTTTTAGCAAAGATCCACACTTATCAGGAGTGATATTTTGGGAAAGCCCAGGGAAATTATTAACTAAAGTTTTTTGTTCCCAAATGAAGTCTCCAGTTTAACCAACAGTTTTTGTGTTTTTTTTGAGACAGTCTCGCTCTGTCGCTAGGCTGGAGTGCAGTGGTCGGATCTCTGCTCACTGCAACCTCCGCCTCCTGGGTTCAAGCGATTCTTCTGCCTCAGCCTCCCAAGTAGCTGAGACTACAGGTGCATGCAACCATGCCCAGCTAATTTCTGTATTTTTAGTAGAGATGGGGTTTCACAGTGTTGGCCAGGCTGGTCTTGAACTCCTGACCTCGTGATCCACCCGCCTCGGCCTCCCAAAGTGCTGGGATTACAGGCGTGAACCACTGCGCCTGGCCCAGTTCTGGGTTTTTTGACTCCTGCTCAGCTGCACTGCTCATCCTCTTGTAACCCATCAGTGCAGGCTGGGCTGGGTCAAGTCAGGAGACAGCTGGCTATAACCCATCAGTGCAGGCTGGGCTGGGTCAAGTCAGGAGACAGCTGGCAGGGGCCTGTGCCCTGCCTAGTGGTCAGGCCATCGTTTCTGCACCGATACTGTCATCAAATTTGTAATTCATATGGACATTTAAAATGGTGATTTTGCTGGGCGCGGTGGCGTGTGCATATAGTCTCAGCTACTTGGGAGGCTGAGGCTGGAAGATTGCTTGAGTCCAGGAGTTCTGGGCCGTAGCGCGCTATGCCGATTGGGTGTCTGTACTGTTCAGCATCAATATGGTGACCTCCCGGGAGCGGGGGGACCACCAGGTTGCCTAAGGAGGGGTGCACTGGCCCAGGTCTGAAATGGAGCAGGTCAAAACTCCAGTGCTGATCAGTAGTGGGATTGATTGCACCTGTGAATAGCCACTGCACTCTAGCCTGGGCAACATAGCAAGACCCTGTCTCTTAAAAAAATAAAAATAATAAAAATAAAATGGTGATTTTGTAAAATTTATCAGTTTTTTTGCTTATGGCTCTTGCATTTTGTGTCTGCTTAAAGAAATTCTTTTTAATTCTCTTATTGGTTTATTTTTATTTTTCCTTTAGTCCATGTGAAATTTATTGTTATTATTATTTGAGACAGTCTCACTCTGTCACCCAGGCTGGAGTGCAGTGGTACAATTTTAGTTCACTGCAACCTCCACTTCCTGATTCAAGTGATTTTCCTGTCTCAGTCTCCTGAGTAGCTGGGACTACAGGTGCCTGCCACCATGCCTGCCTAATGTTTGTATTTTCAGTAGAGATGGGGTTTTGCCATGTTGGCCAGGCTGGTCTCAAACTCCTTGCCTCCGTTGATTCAACCACCTCGGCCTCCCAAAGTGCTGGGACTACAGGTGTGAGCCACTGTGCTCAGCTTATTTTTACTATTTTTACAACAGTTTGATTGAGAGTAATTCACATACTACACATTCACCCCTTTAAAGTAGTTTTCAGTGTAGTCACAGAATTGTGCGACCATCACAATTTCACATTTTCATCACCTGTCCTCCTGAGGCAGCCACTTTCCAGCCATGTGTCTTCCAGAAAGTCTGCTCATGTATCAGCAGGCAGAGTTGCTGGTTGATTTTATTAAGGTATAATTTACCTACACCAAGATCCATCTTTTTCAGTGTATAGTGTCATGAGTTTTGTTTTTTTTTTAATTAATTAATTTTTTTTTGAGATGGAGTTTCACTCTTGTCACCTAGGCTGGAGTGCAATGGTGCCATCTCGGCTCAGTGCATTCTCTGCCTCCCAGGTTCAAGCGATTCTCCAGTCTCAGCCTCCCAAGTAGTTGGAATTATAGGTGCCCGCCACCAAGCCTGGCTAACTTTTTTTTTTTTTTTTTGAGATGGAGTCTTGCTCTGTAGCCCAGACTGGAGTGCAGTGGCGTGATCTCGGCTCACTGCAACCTTTGCCTCTCAGGTCCCAGTTGAAGTAATTCTCCTACCTCAGCCTCCCAAGTAGCTGGGATTACAGGCACGCGCCACCGTGCCCAGCTAATTTTTTGTAATTTTTAGTAGAGACGGGGTTTCACCATGTTGACCAGGATGGTCTCGATCTGTTGACCTCGTGATCCACCCGCCTCGGCCTCCCAAAGTGCTGGGATTACAGGCTTGAGCCACCGCGCCCGGCCATTCCTGTTGAGTTTTCACAAATTTATGTAGTATGTCATCATCACCATGATGAAGGTCAAGAACATTTTATTACCCCATAAAATTGCCTCAGGCCTCTTTGTAGTTAATCCCTCTCCCCCAACTTCCAGAATGTCATAGAGAGAGAAACCACACAGTATGTTGCCTCTTGAGTCTGATGTCCTTCACTTAGAGTGGATTCTCAGACTCTTCTGTCTGTTGTGTGGATCTGTAATTCATTCCTCTTATTTTTTTTTTGAGATGGAGTCTTCCTCTGTCGTCCAGACTGGAGTGCAGTGGTGCAGTCTCAGCTCACTGCAACCTCTGACCCCAGGTTCAAGTGATTCTCCTGCCTCAGCCTCCTGAGTAGCTGGGATTGCAGGTGCCAGGCTAATTTTGTATTTTTAGTAGAGACAAGGTTCACCATGTTGGCTAGTCTGGTCTTGACCTCCTAACCTCAGGTGATCTACCCGCCTCAGCCTCTCAAAGTGTTGAGATTAGAGGTGCGAGCCACCGTGCCTGGCATAATTCGTTGCTTTCGATTCCTAAATAGTACTCCAAGGCGTGGATGGACCACAGATTATTTATCCACTGACCAGTGAGGCACATTCAGGTTGTTTCCAGTTTTTTGTCATTCTGAGAAAACCTGCTGATTTTTAATCTGTCTTTTCCAGTTAAATGTATTCTACCTTCCTTGTAGGCCTATAAATCCTTCTTTATAAAGGTCGTCATTCAGTTTTAAGCAAAATGAACCGTGTCTTCATGTGAAATTTCATGGGGAATTCCAAGATGTCACTGGATAAAAGCTGAGCTGCCTCAGCGGGCTGGAGGGTAGAGAAGGCTGAGCTGCTGTGGTGGGCTGGAGGGTGGAGAAGGCTGAGCTGCCTCAGTGGGCTGGAGGGTGAAGAAGGCTGAGCTGCCTCGGTGGGCTGGAGGGTGGAGAAGGCTGAGCTGCCTCGGTGGGCTGGAGGGTGGAGAAGGCTGAGCTGCCTCGGTGGGCTGGAGGGTGGAGAAGGCTGAGCTGCCTCGGTGGGCTGGAGGGTGGAGAAGGCTGAGCTGCCTCGGTAGGCTGGAGGGTGGAGAAGGCTGAGCTGCCTCGGTGGGCTGGAGGGTGGAGAAGGCTGACCTGCCGTGGTGGGCTGGAGGGTGGAGGAGGTTGCATGTTGTGAGAAGGGCCTGCCTAGCTTCAGCCTCATCCCCTCGGGGGACCTGAGCTCAGCTGGGGAATCAGGGATCCAGTTTCCAAAAAAACTTCATAGCATTCGATGGGAGACATGTAGGTAGTTTGCAATTTTGTGGAGATAAACACTCTTGTAGATACTTCTCTGTTTCTTTTTTTGAGATGGAGTCTTGCTCTGTCGCCCAGGCTGGAGTGCAATGTTGCTATCCATGGCTCACTGCAACCTCTCTCTCCCAGGTTCAAGTGATTCTCCTGCCTCAGCCTCCTGAGTAGCTGGGACTACAGGTGCCAGCAGCCATGCCCAGCTAATTTTTGTATTTTTAGTAGAGACCGGGTTTCAACATATTGGCCAGGCTGGTCTTGATCTCTTGACCTCATGATCTGCCTGCCTCAGCCTCCCAGAGTGCTGGGATTACAGGTGTGAGCCACCATGCCCTGCCAATACATCTCTATTTCTTTAGCAAACTTTCTTTTTTTGAGATAGGGTCTCGCTCTTGTTGCCCAGGCTGTAGTGCAATGGCTCCATCTTGGCTTACTGCTGCATCTATCTCCTGGGTTCCAGTGATTCTCTTGCCTCAGTCTTCAGAGTAGCTGGGGTTACAGGAACCTGCCATCATGCCTGGCTAATTTGTGTACTTTTGTATAGATGGGGTTTCACCATGTTATTGGCCAAGCTGGTCTTGAACTCCTGACCTCAGGTGATCCACCTACCTTAGCCTCCCAAAGTGCTGGGCTTATTTGCGTGAGCTACTGCTCAAACTTTCTACAGGTGGGATTTCTAGAACAAATACCTATATTTTCAAGAGGAAAAAATATTTTAAAAATGTAAGTGACTGCTGATGGATAAGGGGATTTCTTTTTGGGTGATGAAAATAATCTGGAAATAGATAGTGTGGTTTATACTAAATATATTGAATATACCGAACTCTGAATATACTAAAACCCACTTAGTTGTATACTTTAAAATGGTGAATTTCATTGTATGTGGATTATGTCACAATGATAAAATAGGCTGGTTGCAGTGGTTCATGCCTGTAGTCCCAAGGCAGGAGGATCACTTGAGGCCAGGAGGTTGAGGTTGAGACCAGCCTGGGCAATATTGTGAGACTGTCTCTCCAAAATGTTTTTTGTTTTTTTTTTGAGACAAAGTCTCGCTCTTGTCTCCCAGGCTGGAGTGCAATGGCGCGATCTCGGCTCACTGCAACCTCCGCCTCCCCGGTTCAAGCCATTCTCCTGCCTCAGCCTCCTGTGTAGCTGGGATTACAGGCACCTGCCTCCATGCCCAACTAATTTTTGTATTTTTAGTAGAGATGGGTTTTCACCATGTTGGCCAGGCTGGTCTCTATCTCCTGACCTCAAGTGATCTGCTTGCCTCGGCCTCCCAAAGTGCTGGGATTACAGGCATGGTGGCACGTGCCTATAGCCCCAGCTGCTCTGGAGGCTGAGACGGGAGGATCACTTGAACCCGGGAGTTCAAGGGTGCAGCGAGCCAAGGTCATGCCACTGCACTCCAGCCTAGATGAGAGAGTAATACCTTGTCTCAAATAAATAAAATGCATATTTATCCTCAAAAAAAAATCACATAGTGCAATTTTATTTACAAATAAAAGTTCTAGTGTTACAGCTCTTTAGGAATTTATCTAGCAGGTCTTCTGGTTGTCACTGGAAATGCCCCCTCCCCCCAAACAATTTTTTAAAAAGTCCTGTGTCTCTCCCTTCCTAGTACCTTTGGCTGCACATGCTGCTCCCTGTGCTAGGTACTGGGGCTGTAACGGGGAAGGAAGCAAACAGGGGCCTTGCCTTGGGAGCACTTTGGTGGGGGAGACAGGCATTTGTCAAATGTCACAGCTGCATAGTGATACATACTGCTAAGTGCTAGGAAGGAAGAGTGTTAAAAAGCTCAGAGAGTGAATCATGGGGCCCTGATTTAGTTTGGATTGAAGGCGTGTTCCTGAGGACGTGACCTTCAGATGTGTATAGAAGTTTCTCTGGTCAGTGGTGGGGAGGGGAAGCTGGCAGGGGGAAAAGCCTTCAAAGCAGGTTCATAGACCCTGGGGTGGGAGGATCAAAGAACTCAAAGGAGGTTGGAGCCCAGAGCAGAGTGGAGAGATGGGGAGGAGGCGAGGCTGCGAGGTGTAAGGTCAGGCTTGTGGTCCTTAGTAAAGATTGTGGTGTTTTTTTTCCTGAGATGCTGAAGGGAGCCACCACACAGTTCCAGATCAGTGTGTGACATGTGTAAGAAGCTTTCTCTGGATGTTAGGTAGCGAACAGACTGGAGGGTGACAGAGCTTTAGCAGCCAGTCAAGAGAGGATGGTGGCTGTGACAAATGGGGTAGAGGAAGAGGTCTATGAGAGAGACGTTTAGGATGTAAAAATCCACGGGCCTTAACCTGATGGAGTGCATCAAGGAGGCCTCCAGGCTTCCAGCCTGCCCAGGGGGGTCAGAACTGGAAGCACACGACTGTGTCCCTCACACAGTTTCCGGACGTGGGTACATGTGTCTACAGCCACTGCTTTTTTTTTTTAAAGGACAGGGTCTCTTGCTCTGTTGCCCAGGCTGGAGTGCAGTGGTGCAATCTTAGCTCATTGCAACCTCAACTCCAGGGCTTGAGCAACCCTCCTGCCTGGGCCTCCCAAGTAGCTGGGACGACAGGTGTGCACACCTGACTAATTTTTTTTCATTTTTTGAAGAGACGGTCTTGCTATGTTGCCCAGGATGGCCTAGAACTCCTGGGCTCCTGCCTGAGCCTCTGAAAGCATTGGGATTATTAAGTGTGAGCCACCACGCCTGGCTGTGACTGCATCTCGACAAAGATGATGCAGCAAAGGCCTACTGTACACGTTGCTCTGGGTTTCTGCCCACTTCACAGGGAATTCCGTGTCAGCACATGTTTATCTCCATTCTTCTGAATGATCCCACCATGTCCACTGGTCGGTTCACCTCTTTTACTTAGCCAGCCTCCCATATTGGACATTTAGGTTGTTTCCAGTGTTTGGCCCTTACAAACAATGGTGTAGTGAGTGTCCTGGCCTGTGGGAGAATGTCTGCCGTATTGCTAGACGTGTCATTACTGAGTCGAAGGCAGTGCACATTTACCTTTCAGGATCTTGTCAAGGAGCCCTCCCGGAAGCTTGTGCCAGTGCACATGACTCAAGTAGTACCCGTGAGTGTGTCTCTTTCTAGCTCTCCCTGCTATGCTTTGCAATAACATAGTTATTCTTTGACAATCTGGTAGGAAATGACTTTTTTGGGGGAGGGGGCGGGATGGAGTCTAGCTCTGTCGCCCAGGCTGGAGTGCAGTGGCATGATCTCAGCTGACTACAACCTCCATCTCCCAGGTTCAAGCGCATCTCCAGCCTTAGCCTCCAGAGTATCTGGGACTATAGGTATGTGCCATCACCTCCAGCTAATTTTTGTATTTTTAATAGAGATGGGGTTTTATCATGTTGTCTAGGCTGGTCTTGAACTCCTGACCTCAGGTGATCCGCCTGCCTCAGCCTCCCAAAGTGCTGGGATTACAGGTGTGAGCCACTACACCCGGCTGGAAATGGCATTTTGCTGGGGTTTTTTCTTTATGCTATATTTTCTTAGATTTAGAGATTCCATTGATAGACCTGATATATATATTTTTTGTGGTAAATATATATATGTATATATAAAATACAAAAATTGGCCGGGCGTGGTGGCTCCCACCTGTGATCCAAGCACCTTGGAAGCCAAGGCGGGCAGATCACATGAGGTCAGGAGTTCAAGACCAGCCTAACCAACATGGTGAAACCCCGTCTTTAAAAAAATAAAACAATAAAACAAATAAACAAAAATTAAAAAATCATTATTTTAGGCTGGGCTCCCTGGCTCACACCTGTAATCCCAGGAGTTTGAGACCAGCCTGGCCAACATAGTGAAACTCTATCTCTACTAAAAATACAAAAATTATCCAGGCACGGTGGCACAAGCCTGTAATCCCAGTTACTTACGAGACTGAGGCAGGAGAATTGCTTGAACAAACCTGGGAGGCAGAGGTTGCAGTGAGCTGAGATCATGCCACTGTACTCCGGCCTGGGCGACAAGAGCTAAACTTCGTCTTAAAAAAAAAAAAATTACCATTTTAACCCTTAAAAAAAAATCTACACTTCAGTAGCATTAAGTACATTCACATTGTTTTACAAAGATCACCCTGCCCATCTCCAGGACTTCCTCACCCTCCTCAGCTGAAACCCAGTCCCTATTAAACACTAACTCTCCATTCCACTTTCCCAGCCCCAGACACCCACCATTCTACTTTCTCTTTCTGTGAATTTGACTACTCCAGGGACCCCCATCTAGGTGAAATCTTACATACTACAAAGATTTTTTTTTTTTAAAGATGGTATCTCGCTCTGTTGCCCAGACTGGAGTGCAGTGGCACGATCTCAGCTCACTGCAACCTCTGCCTCCCAAATTTGAGCCATTCTCCTGCCTCAGCCTCCCTTAGTAGCTGGGACTACAGGCTCATGCCACCAGGCCCAGCTAATTTTTGTATTTTTAGTAGAGAGAGGGTTTTGCCATGTTGGCCAGGCTGGTCTTGAACTCCTTACCTCAGGTTATCTGCCTGCCTCAGCCTCCCAAAGTGCTGGGATTATAGGATATTGTATTGTTTTTATCCAGTTTATTTCAGTTAACATAATGTCCTCAAGATTCATTCATGTTACAGCATGTGTCAGAATTTCCTTCCTTTTAAAGGCTGTATAATATTCCACTGTATGTGTACACCACATTATTTTTGTCCCTTTGTTAGTCCATGGACACAGGATCGCTTCCACCCTTTTGTTGTGAATAATGCCGTGAACATGGTTGTACCAATATCTGTTCAAATCCTGCTTTCATTTCTTTGCATATACGCCCAGAAATTTAATTGCTGCATCATATGGTCATTCTATGTATAAGGTTTCTAAAAACTTTTTAAACTTTAATATATGAACATTTTTTTTTTTTGAGAGGGAGCCTCGCTTTGTCACCCAGGCTGGAGTGCAGTGGCACAATATCAGCTCACTGCAACCTTCACCTCCTGAGTTCAGGCAGTTCTTTTGCCTCAGCCTCCCAAGTAGCTGGGACCACAGACACATCTTATCACCAGCTAATTTTTGTAATTTTAGTAGAGATGGGGTTTCACCATGTTGGCTAGGATGGTCTCGATCTCTTGACCTCATGATCCGCCTGCCTCAGCCTCCCAAAATGCTGGGATTACAGGCATGTGCCACTGCACCCAGCCTTTTTTTTTTTTTTTTTGTAATCGGGGTGTGGTGGAATCCCACTGTGGTTTTGCTTCTCATTTCTCTAATGATTAATGACATGGAGCGTCTTTTCCTGTGCTTTTTGATCATTTGGTATATCTTCTTTGAAGAAATGTCTATTCAGGTTGGGTGGTGTGGCTCTCTCCTGTAATCCCAGTGCTTTCGGAGGCCAAAGCAGGTGGATCACTCGAGCTCAGGAGTTCAAGACCAGCCTAGGGATTATGATGAAACCCTGTGTCTAGAAAAAAAACACAAAAATTACTCGTTGTGGAGACTTGTGCCTATAGTCTCAGCTACCCAGGAGGCTGAGGCCGGAGAATCGCTTTAGCCGGGGAGACAGAGGTTGCAGTGAGCCAAGATCATGTCACTGCACTCCAGCCTTGGTGACAGGAGTGAAACCTTGTCTCAAAAAAAAAAAAAGAAATGTCTGTTCAAGTCCTTTGCTCATTTTCTAATCAGATTTTCTGTTGATGTTGAGATATAGGAGTTATTTACATGTTCTATATATTAAATCCTTATTATATATGTGATTTGCATGTATTTTCTTTCCTTTTTTTTCTTGTTTTCAGTCAGAGTCTCGCTCTGTCACCCAGGCTGGAGTGTAGTGGCATATAAATGGCTTACTGAAGCCTTGGGTTCCTGGGCTCAAGTAATCTTCCCATCTCAGCCTCGCAAGTGGCTGGGACTGTAGGCGTGCAACATCAAACCTGACTAATCAAAAACAAATTATTTTTTTTTTAAAGATGAGATCTCCCTGTGTTGCCCCCTGGTCTTGAACTTTTGGGCAGAAGCAGTCCTCCTGCCTGGGCCTCTGAAAGTGCTGGGATTACATGTGTGAGCCACCGTACCCAGCATATATGTATTTTCTCCTGTCATGTGGGTTGCTTTTCCACTCTGTTAATAGTGTCATTTGATACATAAAAGTTTTAGTTTTGTTTTTGTTTATTTTGTTTTTGAGATGGAGTTTCACTCTCGTTGCCCAGGCTGGAGTGCAATGGTGCAATCTCAGCTCACTGCAACCTCTGCCTCCCAGGTTCAAACGATTCTCCTGTCTCAGCCTCCCAAGTAGCTGGGATTACAGGCATCTGCCACTATACCCGGCTTATTATTTGTCTTTTTAGTCGAGATGGGGTTCACCATGTTGGTCAGACTGGTATCAAACTCTTGACCTCAGATAATCCACCTGCCTCAGCCTCCCAAAGTGCTGGGATTACAGATGTGAGCCACTGCGCCTGGCCAAAAGTTTTAGATTTTTGATGACATCTTGTTTTATTTATCTTTATTTTTGTTTTATTTATCTTTATTTATCTTTAGTTTCAGATTTTTGACATCTCTGTTACCCAGGCTGGAGTGCAGTGGTGTGATCGTAGCTCACCATAGCCTCTACCTCCCAGAGATCCTCCCGCCTCAGCCCCACTGAATAGCTGGGACTACAGGTGCACACCACCATGCCTGGCTAATTTTTGTACTTTATGTAGAGCCAGGGTTTTACCATGCCCAGGCTGGTCTTGAACTCCTGGGCTCAAGTGATCCTCCTGCCTCCCAAAGTGCTGGGATTACTGGTGTGAGCCACCACACCCAGACATGGTATTTTAATTTGTAATTTTCTTTGGTATGTACTCCCCCCACTTTAATTTTAATTTTTTATATTAAAGTAATAGATATAGGCTGGGTATAGTGGTTCATACCTGTAATCCCTGCACTCTGGGAGGCCAAGCTGGGTGGATCACTTGAGGTCAGAAGTTCAAGACCAGCCTGGCCAACATGGCAAAACCCCATCTCTACTAAAAATACCAAAATTATCTGGGCATGGTGGCACGTACCTGTAATCTCAGCTACTTAGGAGGCTGAGGCAAGAGAATCACTTGAAACTGGAAGGCAGAGGTTGCAGTGAGCCGAAATTGTGCCACTGTACTCCAGACTGGGCAAGAAGTGAGACCCCCATGTCAGAAAAAGAAAGTAAGTCATACATACATGCAGGGGCATGGTGGCACACATCTGAAATCCCAGCACGTTGGGAGGCTGATGTGGGCAGATCACTTGAGCCCAGGAATTAGAGACCAGGCCAGGTGAAGACTTGTCTCTACTAAATATACAAAAAAATTAGCTGGACATGGTGGTGCATATCTGTAGTTACTGAGAAGGCTGAGGCATGAGAATCGCTTGAACCTGGGAGGCCGAGGTTGTAGTGAGCTGAGATTGCCCCAGTGCACTCCAGCCTGGCAACAGAGCAAGACTCTGTCTCAGAAAAATAAAGTAATACATACACTTGGTTAAAAAATTGATAATATGGAAATATATAAAAGTGAATATCTTCCTTTTATTCAGAAGGACCAGTCCTCTCTGGAAGTAACCACTCTTACCAGGTTTTTGCATGTTGTTCCAGAAAACTTCGCATGCGCAAAGCAACATAGGTGTCCTTGTAGAAAATGTTATCAGCTGGGCATGGTGGCTCATGCCTGTAATCCCAACACTTTAGGAGGCCGAAGTGGGTCTGTCACCTGAGGTCAGGAGTTCTGAGACCAGCCTGGCCAACATAGTGAAACTCTGTCTCTACTAAAATTATAAAAATTAGCCAGGTGTGGTAGCACACACCTGTAGTCCCAGCTACTTGGGAGGCTGAGGCACAAGAATCCCTTGAACCCGGGAGGTGGAGGTTGTAGTGAGCTGAGATCATGCCACTGTACTCCAGCCTGGGTGACAGAGCAAGACTCTGTCTCAAAAAAAAAAAGAAAATATTATCAAATAGGTTCACACTTTGCTAGGGTTTTTGTTTTGTTTTGACTAAAACACCTTCTCTAGAAAGTATTTGAACAATACCTATTGATGGACATTTCTGGTGTTTTCAGTTTTGAATCTGCACATCGCCCTGGAATGAGCACTTCATTTGCACGTCATCTTGTAATTGTGTATATGTACCTTGGATGTACCTTTTACAGATTGTTGGTGGAGGGACATGTGGTTTTCGAGGAAGATGGTACTGATGTCAACACCTGGCTGCCTCGAGAGTATCGCGCCACATTCCCTACCCTCTCGCCAACCACAGGATTATGCTGAAAATAAAAATCTTTACCAATTTCATAGGCAAAACATGGGGTCTCAGCCTTTTAGCCTGCATCTCTGAGTATGAACGAGGCTGAACATGAAACGAGCTTATTTTCCTTTCAGAAGCCCCTGAATGTGACGGTGATCCGCAGCGGGGAGAAACAACAGCTTAGACTTGTTCCGACACGCTGGGCAGGAAAAGGACTGCTGGGGTAAAGTATCTGTTTCTGCTCATTCTCACTGGGGCATCATTTGAGTGTTTCTTAAACATGAAGCTGGAGGGGAAGGCTGGGGAGACATTGGGGAATAATGGGAATCCCCAGTTTGCATGGAAACTTCAGATTAATCCTCATACTAGGAACCAGACTACAGCTATAGAAGCAGAGGGAGCCCCAGGGTCTGTCCCGTCTGTCCTGGGAGTCTCTCTAGTTCATTTAGGAACTGGGCATTTGATTTTTTTTTTTTTTCCAGACGGAGTCTTACTCTGTCAACAGGCTGGAGTGCAGTGGCATGATCTCGGCTCACTGCAGCCTCTGCCTCCTGGGTTCAGGCAATTCCCCTGCCTCAACCTCCCGAGTAGCTGGGACTACAGGCACGTGCCACCATGCCCAGCTAATTCTTTGTATTTTAGTAGAGACAGGTTTTCACCATGCTGGCCAGGATGGTCTGAGTCTCCTGACCTCATGATCCACCTGCCCAGGCCTCCCATAGTGCTAGGATTACAGGCCTGAGCCACCATGCTTGGCTTACTTTAAATTAAAAGAATGAAAGAACATGGGTGAAAAGGTTAGAAGGGCTCGGCCTCTGACCTTCCTGAAAGGAGCCTCCAAACTTATGCCATTCCTTTTCTTCTCTCTTCCAGCTGCAACATTATTCCTCTGCAAAGATGATTGTCCCTAGGAACAGTTACGGAAGGCATCTTCCCTTGCTCTGGACTTGGGTCTAGGGATTTCCTCGTTGTCTTCTCTCCCTGAAGCATAAGGATCTGGAAGAGGCTTGTATCCTGAACTTCTGGATGCTGGCAGTGCTGTGGCCCACCAGTGTTACCTCTCTGGATTAAGGCATTCTTAAACACTTGTGCTTGGCGTCTTCTGCAAATTAGGCCATGGCCCTAAATGGGAATTCTCCAGATGGTGGGCAAGTGGGTGGAAGTTATTCTGGCAGATGCTGATCTGATTATTATCATTATTTTTAATAAACAGAGTTTTACAGTGCTGATATGACCCTGCTATCACCCCAACTGAAGTTCTGAACTCCCTAAACCAAAGCTCGGATGGGGTCAGAACGGCTTCATAGAAAGCTGGGCAAAATGAGCCAGCAATTGCGAAGTCAGGCTTTGACCAACACATTTCTTTGCACTGAGGTCTTGCTGCTGTGGATATGGAAATTGCTAAGTAGTTCTGTGCTTCCTCAGCGGCTGGGCCTTTCAGACCGCAGGAGCTCCTTTTGGAGAACGGGAAAGCCTGGAGGCAGTCCAGTGTGGTGTCGCGTCAGCTTCCTCTTTAGGATCCCACCAGAGGGCAGCAAGCTCCTTTCACTTTGCCAACAAAAGCCTCTACGTTTTTTTGTGTTTTTGTTTTTTGGAGACAGGGTCTTGCTTTGTCACCCAGGCTGGAGTGCAGTGTCATGATCAGTGTTCACTGAAGCCTCGACCACCTGGGCACTGCCTCAGCCACCCACATATCTGGGACCACAGGTGTGTACCACCATGCATAGCTAATTCATTTTTTGTAGAGACAGGGTCTCCCTGTGTTGATCAGGTTGATCTCAAACTCCCAGGCTCAAGCAATCCTCCTGCCTTGGCCTCCTAAAGTGTTGGGATCACAGGCGTGAGCCACTGTGCTCAGCCCACTTCTAGTTTGACTTTTTATAATTGAACCTCCTGGCTATGCCCTGAGATCAGTACTAATTTGTAAACTGCTGAGGTGTGGATAGGAACGGGTAGTGCTGGCAGATCAGACCTCTTGAAAATGCTTATTCTTCCACCTTTTTTTGTCTTTTTTTTTTTTTTTGAGACTGAGTTTCGCTCTTGTTGCCCAGGCTGGAGTGCAATGACATGATCTCAGCTCACTGCAACCTTCACCCCTGGTTCAAGGGATTCTTCTGCCTCAGCCTCCCAAGTAGCTGGGATTACAGGTGGCTGCCACCAAGCCAGGCTAATTTTTTTGTACTTTTAGTAGAGACGGGGTTTTACCATGTTGACCAGGCTGGTCTCGAACTCCAGACCTCAGGCGATCCACCCGCCCTGGCCTCCCAAAGTGCTGGGATTACAGATGTGAGTTACCGCGCCCAGCCTTGTCTCTTTTAGGATGGTAATATGAGTCCCAGTGATTCCTGCCGATGCTTTGAATTTTCTCTTCTCCATATCATAGTGTTTATTTCCCCAGTTCTTGCATGCCACTTTCTGTTTTGGCGGTTCTGCAAGGTAACCCTGTGTTCCTTGGGACTGGTTTTGCTGCGGTTGGATAGATACCAGCTTGCCTTAATGGGATCAGTATTGCTGTGTGCTTCCAGCCACTGGTTCTCATGCTGAATTCCAAAGCCCTCCTATTGGGCAAATTCCCTCAAACTGCATTAGACCCAACAGCCACACACGTATTCCCCTCTGGTAGCCACAGACATGCTGTGTTTACCAATGTTTGCTGTTTAAATTGCATGTTCTAATTCCAAGTATTTTCCAGTCTCTGTTTATAAGTCTCAGACTATAATAAACACAGCTTGCCTCAGTTTATCCTTTTTTATTTTGAGATGTATGCATATTAATCAAATTACCATCACTGGGGCATAGCAGTGGGGGCGGGGAGAATTATTCACATTCTCCTAAAAGGAAAGCAGCAAAGAGCCTTTTGTCTCAGTGCCTAGTGGAAACCCGTGTGGTCACCTGTTGCCATCTTCCATAAGATTCTAGTGGAGAGTCACTTTGACGTGGAATGAGCCTAATAGATTTAGCCAGACTGGTTTTGCAGAAACGCTCTGTGCTGAGAACTGGAAACGATTGCACCCTATGTCATATCTGCCTTCACCAGCTGGGACTGTCTGCAACACGCGGTGCCCGGTGAGGAGGCAGGCAGGCAGGACAGTTCTGTGCTGCATCCATGAGACCTGGAAATTGTTTGCTTTTGGAAAAAGAGTATTGTATCCGAGTTCATACTTCTCCACCCCATCTTGCCAAGGCTGCGGAAAGTAAAAACTGGCAGTATTGGCCGCTGCAGCGGGGACGGGACCACGGGAAAATGGGGATCGCGAGAGCGGAGGAAGGAAAGCGAGGAAAGCCGATGCCGCCAGCAACCGGCAGGGGGCGCGCCGGCCACGCTCGTCACCGCTTCCTGGCCACGTGACCACTGCCCCGCCCTGTAGCCTTAGGGCCTGTCGCTTCCGGCGGCGGCGTTGCCATGGGGACGGAGCTTGGGTGGCAACCAGAAGTAGGGAGCTGGTGGAGAAGGTGGCGGCTGCTGGAAGGAGGCTGGGGAGGTGGCTGAGGGGTCCAGGCAGCGGGACGACTCTGGCCTTTTGAGGACCGGGGTGGGTTCTCTCTGTAAGTCTGGGGCGGAGGCCACGGGGCCTTGGCTGGGGTCCCCGGCCTGGCGGTGTCTGGCGCCTCTTGCGGGGCACTCACCCGACCCGGGCCTTGTGGGGCCTCGGGCGGCCCCAGGAAGACCTGAGTTGGAGGCAGAGTCCGCACCTGGGCCTTAATACCCCTGCAGAGCGACGGACCTGGCACCCTTGCCCCAAACCCTTGCGGCTCGAACCCGGCCTTCCAGATGCGCCGGCGAAGTTGGGCTCAGTCAGAAGCTGGTGGTGAGAGTCCTCGACTTGAATCACAGCAGTAATTTTTCAGCTAGAGAAACTAAGTGCCAGAGAGATCTCTTTCTTACTAGCAGTGTCATCTTGAGTAAGTCACTTCACCTCTCAGAGCCTCAAACTCATTCATTCATTATTATTGTTGTTATTTTTATTTACTTATTTATTTTTGAGACAGTCTCGCTCTGTCACCGGGCCGGAGTGCAGTCGTGCGATCTCGGCTCACTGCAACCTCCGCCTCCCAGGTTCAAATGATCCTCCTGCCTCAGCCTCCCGGGTAGCTGGGACTACAGGTGGCATCATCAGGCTCAGCTAATTTTTGTATTTTTAGTAGAGATGGGGTTTCACTATGTTGGCCAGGATGGTCTCCATCTCTTGACCTCGTGATCTGTCCACCTTGGCCTCCCAAAGTGCTGGGATTACAGGTGTGAGGCACTGTGCCCGGCCACATTATTTCATTACCTTTTTTTTTCTCTACAGATGAATTTGAGGAGCTGATACATTTAGTGCTAAGAAATTAAGAAATAGAAATACGTTTTCTACCCTGTACTCTTTGGGACTTTATTTTCAAAGAGTTGAGTTCTCTTATTCTAATGTCAACAAAAATGTGAAGATTGTTTTTTTGTTCTGGGTCCAACCCTTTAGGCATGAAGTATCCATCCTTGTTTTCCTAGTTCTCTTGTTATAAGGAATAACAGAGGTATGTCCGAAGGCTTTCAAACTGTTCCTTTCTTTGCACATTCTGGTTGGTTTTCTCTCAAATAATAACAATTGCTACAATTTTTTCAAGCTGTATGTGCCAGAACTGTTTTGAACATTTTATATATGTTAGCTCTTCTTTACAACAACCCTATTATTTAGGATTATTCTTTTTATTTTGCCCATGAGAAATGTGGACTATGAAGAGTGAAGTGACTTGCCCAACGTCACAGAGCAAGTGCCCAGTGGAAATGGGACTCAGTGCTAGTACAGCTGACAGCGAGGCCCACACTTTTAACCACAAGGCTACCCTGCTTCTTCTTGTAGTCCTGTTTCTAGAATTGTTGTTAATATGTGGGTTATGCATTTTGCTGCCTGTGGGAATATTAATATATATTTTTAAATGAGTTAGAAGCCTCCAAGGATTTTATTCCTAGAAAGTAGAGAGGAACTGGATCAATATTTTTAAGATCTGGACCACAAATACATATACTGTAAGATTTCCCGGCCAGGTGCGATGGCTCATCCCTGTAATCCCAGCATTTTGGGAGGCCAAGGCAGGCGGATCACTGGAGGTCAGGAGTTCAAGATCAGCCTGGCCAACTTGGTGAAACCCTGTCTCCACTGAAAAAAATACAAAAATTAGCCTGGTGTGATGGCACATGTCTGTAATCCCAGCTACTCGGGAGGCTGAGGCAGGAGAATCAATTGAACATGGGAGACGGAGGTTGCAGTGAGCCAAGATTGTGCCACTGCACTCCAGCCTGGGTGACAGAGTGAGACCATCTCAAAAAAAAAAAAAAAAATTCCCCCACAAATATAACATTCTTTTTTTTTTTTTTTTGGAGACGGAGTCTTGCTCTGTCACCCAGGCTGGAGTGCTGTGGTATGATCACTGCTCACTGCAACCTCTGCCTCCCAGGTTTAAGCAATTCTTCTGCCTCAGCCTCCCAAGTAGCTGGGATTACAGGCACCTGCCACCCTGCCTGGCTAATTTTTTGTATTTGTAGTAGAGATGGGGTTTCACCATGTTGGCCAGGCTGGTCTCAATCTCCTGACCTCAAGTGATCCTCCTTCCTCAGCCTCCCAAAGTGCTAGGATTACAGATGTCAGCCACCGTGTCTGGCCAGAAATATGACATTCTTTTTTAATTTAATTTTTGGAGATGGGAGTTTTGCTGTTGTCACCCAGGCTGGAGTGCAATGGCACAATCTCAGCTCACTGCAATCTCTGCCTCCGTGGTTCACATGATCCTACTACCTCAGCCTCCACAGGCGCCCACCACCACACCTGGCTAATTTTTGTATTTTCAATAGAGATGAGGTTTCATCATGTTAGCCAGGCTTGTCTCAAACTCCTGACCTCAGGTGATCCATCTGCCTTGGCCTAGTGCTGGGATTATAGGCATGAGCCACCGTGCCTGGCCAGAAACATGACATTCTTTTTATTCCTGTGGAAAGGGACCAGAGCCAGTTGTGCACATTTAATAGGTTAGCACACTAGGAAATGGAAATGGAAAGCCGAGGGGCTGGCTAGTTATTACGGTCAAAATCTCTCCAGAGGAAACTCTACAGAGAAGGATGTCAGATGCAGAGGAAGCCCCCAGAGAATCGACAGGAAAAAATGGAGAAACAGAAATAGAAGAAGAGGAGGAACCTAATCTAAATTATAAAGAAGTAGAAAATCCGCAAGAGGAAGTGAAAGATGACACATTAGCATGGAGAGAGTCTCAGGAGGAGGAGAAGAAAAAGGGTGAGGAGGAAGAGGAGGAGGGGGAAGAGGAGGGGGAGGAGGACAAAGAGATTGTCATGGAAGAAACTGAGGAAAAAGCTGGAGACGCCCAGGAGGAGGAGGCTTCAGGAATACAGAAAGAAACCGCAGTGGAGCCCCAAGAAATGAAAAGGTCCATGACCAGTTTGGAGACACGGATTACCGATTCCCAGTCAGCCACATCGGGAATTTTCCCAGTAAGAAATCATCTTCATTCATTCATAATCATTAATTGAATGCTTAGTACAGGCCAGACTATGGGAACACAAAATCAAATAAGATACCTTTTTTTTTTTTTTTTGAGACAAAGTCTCATTCTGTTGCCCAGGCTGGAGTGCAGTGGCGCGATCTTGGCTCACTGCAGCCTCTGCTTCCTGAGTTCAAGCAATTCTCCTGCCTTAGCCTCCTGAACACCACACCTGGCTAATTTTTTGTATTTTCAGTAGAGATGAGTTTTGGTATTACCATGATGGCCAGGCTGGTCTCAAATGCATGACCTCAAATGATCTGCCACCTTGGCCTTCCACAGTGCTAGGATTGCAGGCATGAGCCATCAGGGCCAGGCCACAATCCATTCTTTTTTTTTTTTTGGACTTTCACTCTTGTTGCCCAGGCTGGAGTGCGATGGTGCGATCTTGGCTCACTGCAACCTGTGCCTCCTGAGTTCAAGCGATTCTTCTGCCTCAGCCTTCTGAGTAGCTGAGATTACAGGCATCTGTCACCACGCCCAGCTAATTTTTTTTGTATTTTTAGCAGAGATGAGGTTTCACCCATGTGGGCCAGGCTGGTCTCAAACTCCTGACCTCGGGTGATCCACTCGCCTTGGCCTCCCAAAGTCCTGGGAGACACCACTCCCAGCCACAATCCATTCTTTTAAGGCCCTCTAAGGTGTGTAGGGAGACAGAGCCATGAGTGCAGTGATTGAAAGATGTACAGGAGATGAAGCAGGGCCTCTTGACCCACTTTGGAGGATGGCCAGGGAAAGCTTCCTAGAGGAGGTGTGTGCCACAGCTGAAGTGTGCTCCTTTCAGAATGAATCCAGTATGATAATAGGAGTGTAGGTTTCCCACAGACTGCTCCCAGCAGGAGAACTCAGCTGTGGCCTAAGAATAGGTCACTCTCTGTGAGTAGTCAGCCTTTTGGAGACCACTAGTGCCACTTAGAAGAATGATTTTTCCATTGTGGGTCTGCTGGTAGGCCAAGAATAAACTTGAGCACACCCGTGTTTGTCTTTCCTTGCCTTTGCCGTCTTTTTCCCTCTCCCTCTCCCTCTTTTCCCTCTCCTCTCCTCTATTTTCCCCTCTCCTCCCCTCTCTTTTCCCTCTCCCCTCCCCTCCCTTCCCCTCCTCTCTCCTCTCCCCTCCTCTTATCCCTCCTTCTTTCCCTGGGTCTCACTTTGTCACCTAGGCTAAAGTGCAATGGCATTGATCTCTCACAAGCAGCCCCAACCTCCCAGGCTTAAGTGATCCTCCCACCTCAGTCTCCTGAGTAGCTGGAACTACAGGCATGCACCACCATGCCCAGCTAATTTTGTTCATTTCCGGTAGAGACAAGGTGTCACTATGTTGGCCAGGCTGGTCTTGAACTCCTGGGCTCAAGTGATCCTCCCCCCTTGGCCTCCCAAAGTGCTGGGATTACAGGCCTGGGCCATTGCACTCTATCTTGTTTTGTTTTTTAGTAAAAATGTTCCAGGCTCTTTCAAAAACATTTCAGAGGCTGGGCGCGGTGGCTCAAGCCTGTAATCCCAGCACTTTGGGAGGCCAAGGCGGGTGGATCACGAGGTCAAGAGATCGAGACCATCCTGGTCAACGTGGTGAAAACCCCGTCTCTGCTAAAAATACAAAAAATTAGCTGGGCATGGTGGCGCGTGCCTATAGTCCCAGCTACTCAGGAGGCTGAGGCAGGAGAATTGCCTGAACCCAGGAGGCGGAGGTTGCGGTGAGCCGAGATCGCGCCATTGCTCCAGCCTGAGTAACAAGAGCGAAACTCAAAAAAAAAAATATTTTCATAATTCCAAGGTGAAGGTAACACTAAGACTGGCTGATTAGGAATAGAAAAGGGAAATAAAAGGTGAAGGTAGCAGCACATACTGTATATGGAATCATGATGTTTTATTTCTTTTTAAAGACAACCCAAAGAGGTAGCGAGTCAAAGCCTTCCTTACGGTCAGAGGATTCAGAAGCAGATGAACTGGAATTTCTGGATTTGGACCAAATCAGTCCTGAGGAACAACAGATGAGTTCCCCTGACAGGCAGCCCTCGGGAGAGCTTGAGGAGAACACCGACCAGAGGCCCCAAGATGAACTGGGACGAGAAAGAAGGGACTTGGAGCCAGAAAAGAGAGAGGAGGGACAAGAAAGGAGCGCATCCTCTATCCAGTCCATAGCAGGGATCTCCAGGGAGTCACTGGTGTCCACCACCACAGAGGACATTTTGTTTCAAAAGGATAAAAATGCCCCGGTGTATCCCTTGGTAAGTAGATTGCCTTTCCACTTCCCCCAGCGCTTTGAGAGTATTTTGCAATAGGGAATTTTACACATCTGGGGAAAAAAAAACCACCAGAAGGAGACTTTTTTTTTTGTTTTTTAAGACGGAGTTTCACTCTTTTTACCCAGGCTGGAGTGCAATGGCACGATCTCAGCTCACTGCAACCTCCACCTCCTGGGTTCAGGCAATTCTCCTGCCTCAGCCTCCCGAGTAGCTGGGACTACAGGTGTCTGCCACCACGCCCAGCTAATTTCTGTATTTCTAGTAGAGACAGGGTTTCACCATGTTGACCAGGATAGTCTCGATCTCTTGACCTTGTGATTCACCCGCCTCGGCCTCCCAAGGTGCTGGGATTACAGGTGTGAACCACTGCACCCGGCCAAGGATACTTTTAAAACTAATAATAGACGTGTGTCTTTTTTTTTTTTTAAGTTGGAGTCTTGGTCTGTCGCCCAGGCTGGAATGCAGTGGCACGATCTTGGCTGGCTCACTGTAGTCTCCGCCTCCTGGGTTCAAGCGATTCTTGTGCCTCAGCCTCCCGAGTAACTGGGATTATAGGCATGAGCCATCATGCCTGGCTAATTTTTGTATTTTTAGTAGAGATGGGGGTCTCGCTGTGTTGGCCAGGTTAGTCTTGAACCCCTTATGTCAGGTGATCCACCTGCTTTGGCCTCCCAAAGTGCTGGCATTACAGGCCTGAGTCACTGCGCCCGGCCTAGACTTCTGTCTTTTAAAGTTAAGAGCTCCGACCAGAACATGTGTGACTGAACATGAACTTGGGAGCTGCATCTGGGTTCAATCGTGTTGCTCAGCAGGCAGGAAATTCCGGACATAGTTTGTCTGTTGCATAGGGTGCTATTTTGTGTGGGAGATTCAGACTCCATCCCACCCTCTCCCCAGCTTCCTCTCCCTCTTCTTCCCCCAACTTTCCCTCATCTCTCCTCCCCTCCAGTCTCCTCTCTTTTTTCTCTTTCATTTGTAAAATTCTTCCCTTATGCCACAATTCCACCCCTTTCCCTTCATGCCCCACCTCTTCTGCCTTGATATCTTTCCATGCCCCCAAACCATCCATTCCAAGAGGGTCCCAGAGTGGAAAGTAATGGAGGAGTGAAAGCCACCGTGAAAAGCCCCAGGCATCCAGAGGACTCTGCCTTTGCCACTGCTGAAAATATTCCAGGGAGGCACCATCTGCGAGGAATAAAAATATTATCATTTACCAAGAGAAGGAAAAGGAGGGGTTTTTTCCTTCTTCCTCCATCTGCTACTTTCTGAAAATTGTTTCCTAGGATTCATCCTTCCTGTAGATTCATGCCTTTGGAAGATGTGGAAGTGATTGAATGGATACCAAACACTTATTGTAGTTCCTAACACACAGTGGGTACTCAGTAAGTGTCCGCGACGGTGTAGCAATGGCGATGTCTGGAGGGAAACGCAGACACTGAAAACCTCCTTTCTGCAGACTGGGCTTCATGTGAGCCTAGTGTCACGGCCTCTCTCCCATCACGTGCACTGTTCAGTCTGAGAAAAGAATACTTGAGCTTCAGGGCCCACAGAGACTCTCGCCTTGTTTAGCCAGCAAACATAAATCAGGTACTATCTCTAAGGAGAAGGTGGATTCTTTGCGTCACGGGTCAGCTATCTCAACAAGAGCCAATCCCCAGGTTTGGGTGTCTGTTAGCCTTTGTCTCATTGCAGAACCAAAATTTTTCTAGATTATCTCCCTTTGCAAATTACTTTAGCTCTTTTTTTTTTGTTTAGAGACAGAGCCCTGCTGTGTTGCCCAGGCTGTACTAGAACTCAATCTTCACACCTCGGGCTCCTGAAATTTCTCTAGCTTTTTGAATATATATTCTTTATTTTTCCTTTAGTTTCATTTTCTTTCTCCTTTCTTTCTTTTTTGTTTTTCTTTATTTGAGACAGGCTGTCACTCTATCACCCAGACTAGAGTGCAGCACTGCGATCACAGTTCATTTGCAACCTCTACCTCCCAGGCTCAATGTATCTTCCCATCTCAGCCTCCCGAATATCTGGAACTACAGGCGTGTATCACCACACCCAGCTAATTTTATTTTATTTATTTTTATTTTATTTACTTATTTTTTTGAGACGGAGCCTTGCTCTGTTGCCCAGGCTGGAGTGCAGTGGCGCGATCTCGGCTCACGGCAACCTCCACCCCAGGTTCAAGCAATTCTTCTGCCTCAGCCTCCTGAGTAGCTGAGATTACAGGTGCCCACCACCATGCCCGGCTAATTTTTGTATTTTTAGTAGAGACGGGGTTTCAGCATGTTGGCCAGGCTGGTCTGGCTCTCTTGACCTTGTGTTGCACTCACCCTTGCCTCCCAAAGTGCTGGGATTACAGATGTGAGCCACTGCGCCTGGACTAATTTTAAAAATCTTTTGTAGAAATGGGGTCTTACTATGTCTCTCATGCTGGTCTTGAACTCCTAAACTCAAGCAATCCTCCTGCCTTGGCTTCCCAAAGTGTTGAGATTATAGGTGTGAGCTACTGTACCTGGCCTCTATTTTTTTCTTTTTGTTAAAACTATTCAGTGTTGGCCAGGTGTGGAGGCTCACACCTGTAATCCCAGCACTTTCAGAAGCTGAGGTGGGTGCATCGCCTGAGGTCAGGAGTTTAAGACCAGCCTGGCCAACATGGTAAAACCCTGTCTTTACTAAAAATACAAAAATTAGCCGGACATGATGGCAGATACTGTAATCCCAGCCACTTGGGAGGCTGAGGAAGGAGAATTGCTTGAACCCGGGAGATGGAGGTTGCAGTGAGCCAAGATTGCAACACTGCACTCCAGCTTGCGCAATAGAGTGAGACTCTCTCTCAAAAAAACAACAAAAACTATTCAGTGTTACTTGTAAAAAATTTGGACACCTTACACATGTTTGAAGGCAAAGATTCTTCTTTCTGCACATCCCCACCCCAGTCTCATTTCCCTGAGTAAATTCTCACTTTCCTGCCACAGTTTGCTGTGACCACATCTCCCCTGACCTTTTTCTGTACATGTTCTCTGTGTGCTCGTCGTGCCTGTGTGCATGCTCACATGTCTCACATTTAGTTGATTTTTTTTTTTAGTTTCGCTCTTATTGCCCAGGCTGGAGTGCAGTGGTGTGATCTCAGCTCACTGCAACCTCGGCCTCCCAGGTTCAAGCGATTCTCCTGCCTCAGCCTCCCGAGTAGCTGGGATCACAGGCATGTGCCACCACACCCAGCTAACTTTTGTATTTTTGTAGAGACAGGGTTTCACCATGTAAGCCAGGCTGGTCTCAAGCTCCTGACCTCAGGCGATCACCCACCTCAGCCTCCCGAAGTGCTGGGATTACAGGCATGAGCCACTATGCCCAGCCCACTTCTTCTTTTCCAATGTAACTCTTCCTCTCTCTGTGGCCATTTACGTTGCTTCTAATTTCTTGCACACAAGGTCCTGCAATAAACACGCTCCTCCCTCTCTCCTGTGTCCACAGCATCCTCCTTTTCCTTTGGGGTCCCCTGCCTTAGTCCTAAGGCCTGTAATAGCTCCCAGGGCTCACTATCAATAGACATGACTGTGGATTCCACCTCCAGCCAGGAAATAAGGTCATCATGTATTTATGAGCAGGAATCTTATGAATATCAAATAAGTGAAATCTGGTTTTGACAGTAAAGTTTTGTTTTCCAGATTAATATGTTTTAGAAAAAGGTTGATATAAGTGGTGGCTGTCTGCGTAATCTGCCATGCATGTTAAAACTGGTGTAAAACACGATGATTAATACTATTTGATTTCTGTAATTGTGAACGCTGCTCGAGTGGGGTCGTTTTGTTACCACTTAGTGAAGTCAGCCTCATGGTGACCCGGGAAGAGCTGTTATGGCTGAAGACAGGAGTCCTTTTAGGAATGTTCTCTTTTTATAACTAATTCGTTAAATGGCAAAATGAATTTCCAGGAAGATGATCCATTTAGGATTAGCAAGTTTCCAAAAGAACAATTTCATTTGAATAAATCAGCTTTTAAGAAACAGCCAAATATTAAATAATTCTGTTCCTAGAAGTTGCAGCTTGAGACAATTATGATTCCATAATTCTACCACTCATACCCACACAATAAGAGATCTAAATATAAATATAAATTATAGGGAATGAGCAGATGGAAACAGGAGAGGATGGGGAATGAAGAATGTGGGAGAGAGAAATTGGCCATGTTACCTGCTATGTCTGTCTTGGGGAGAAGCAATTTAACTTTATAAGTATTGTTCAAAGATAAGAAAGGAAACTTACCAGATTTTGTCTCTATATTCCAATTTAATTCACTGATTCTTAGCAACTCATCACTTAATCATCACTTTCAGCACTCTACTGCATTTGATTACTTGGCCCTAGTTAATTTTTTTAATAGACTTTTTTTTTTTTTAGATAGGATCTTGCTATGTTGCCCAGGCTGGAATGCAGCAGCAGGATCTTGGTTCACTGCAACCTCTGCCTCCTAGGCTCAGTCGATCCTCCTGCTTTAGCTTCCTAAGTAGCTGCGATTACAGGTGCACACCACCATGCCTAGCTAATTTTTGTGTATTTTTTAGAGATGGGGTTTCAGCATGTTGCCCAGGCTGGTCTTGAACTGCTGGGATCAAGCAGTCCACCCACCTTGGCCTCCCAAAGTTCTGGGATTACAGACATGAGCCATTGCACCCAGCCTAGATTTTATTTTTGAGCAGTTTTAGGTTTATAGAAAAACCGAGCGGAATGTACACAGGGTGCCCATATATTCCTCTGCACGTCCCTCCTCTCCCAGTGTTCCCTTTTACTCACATCCTGTGTGAATGTGGTCATCTGTTATCACTGATGAGCCAATACTGGTCCCTTATTATTAACCTAAGTCCATAGTGTACATTGGGGGTCACTCTGTGTCATGCTTCTTATGGACATGGACAAATGTACCCTGACATGTACCCACCATTCTAGCATCATACAAAGAGATTCACGCCATGAAGCCCCCTGTCCTCCACCTATCCGTCCCCCTCTTCCTCCCCTGAGCCCTGGCAACCACTGATTTTTTTTTTTTTTTTTTTTTTTTTGAGACGGTGTCGCTCTGTCACTCAGGCTGTAGTACAAAGGCACAATGTTGGCTCACTACAACCTCCACCTCCTGGGTTCAAGCAATTCTCCTGCCTCAGCCTCCCAAGTAGCTGGGATTACAGGCACATGCCACCATGCCTGGCTAATTTTTTTCTATTTTTAGTACAGACGAGGTTTCACCATGTTGGCCAGGCTGGTCTCGAACTCTTGAGCTCAGATGATCCACCTGCCTCAGCCTCCCAAAGTGCTGGGATTACAGGTGTGAGCCACTGTGCCCGGCCCCACTGATCTTTTTATTGTCTCCATAGTTTTGCCTTTTCTAGAATGTCACAGAGTTGGAATCATGTAATATGCAGCCCTTTCAGATTGGCTTCATTCACTTAGCAACGTGCATGTAAGTTTCCTCCATACCTTTTTGTGGCTTCATAGCCCTTTTTTTTCTTGCTGAATAATATTGCATTGTCTGGATGTGTCACAGTTGGTTCATTCTTAATTAAAAAAAATACTTTGAACACAAGACAAGTACATAAATGAACTAGTATTGAAGTAAAAGCCATAGTCAGACTTACAGTACTTATAATTTTTCATTTCATAAAATTTTAATTTTGGTTTTATTCCAGGCAATACGGAATTTTTAATTCTTCTAAGAAGATTTTGTCTCCTGGGCAACAGAGTGAGACTCCATCTCAAAAAAATAAATAAATAAAAAGAAAAAGAACAGAAAGTCTTCAACAATACATACAAATAACTTCCTGTTCTTCCACTCCCCAGGACCTAGACTTTGTTCAGTACCAGACACACAGTGAGCACCTAAGTCATGAAATTCCATTTATTTTCTAAAAGCATGTAGAGTAGACAAGTTCCGGTGAAGTCACTGCATACCTTTATAAGACAGGCAAATAGGCTGGGAACCCTGTCTCACGCCTGTAATCCCAGCACTTTGGGAGGCGAGGTGGGTAATCACCTGAGGTTGGAAGTTCTAGATCAGTCTGGCCAACATGGTGAAACCACATCTCTATTAAAAATATAAAAATTAGCCAGGCCTGGTGCCACACACCTATCCTCCCAGCTACTCAAGAGGCTGAGGCTGGAGAATTGCTTGAACCTGGGAGGCGGAGGTTGCAGTGAGCTGAGATGGTGCTGCTACACTATCACCTGGCAATAGAGCGAGACTCCATCTCAAAGAAAAAAAAAAAAAAAGAAAGGCAATTGATTATTCAGCCTGGGCATTTGGTCCCTATATACTACTTCTACCGGAAGGATAAAGGATGAAGAGACAAAAGTAGACCAGTGGTTGCCAAGGGCTATGAGCAGCAGTAATGGGAAGTGACTTTATTTTTTGAAATGGAGTTTCGTTCTTGTTGCCCAAGCTGGAGTGCAATGGCACTATCTTGGCTCACCACAACCTTTGCCTCCCAGGTTCAAGCGATTCTCCTGCTTCAATGTCCCAGGTAGCTGTGCCATCACACGTGACTAATTTTTGGTTTTTTTTGAGACGGAGTTTCGCTCTTTTTTTGAAACGGAGTTTCTACCCAGGCTGGAGTGCAATGTCGCGCTCTCGGCTTACCGCAACCTCCGCCTCCTGGGTTCAAGCAATTCTCCTGCCTCAGCCTCCCAAGTAGCTGGGACTACAGGCACGCGCCACCATGCCCAGCTAATTTTTGTATTTTTAGTAGAGACGGGGTTTCACCATGTTGACCAGGATGGTCTCGATCTCTTGACCTCGTGATCCACCCGCCTCGGCCTCCCAAAGTGCTGGGATTATAGGTGTGAGCCACCGCGCCTGGCCTAATTTTTGTATTTTTAGTAGAGATGGGGTTTTACCATGTTGGCCAGGATTGGTCTCGAACTCCTGACTTCAGGTGATCTGCCCACCTCAACCTCCCAGATTTGCCGGATCTGGACTTTCAGATATGTGAAATTATGTAATACGCAGCCTTTTGTGACTGGCTTCTTTCAGTTAGCATCACATTTTCAAGGTTCATCCATGTTTTGGCATGATGCTGAGGACTTTCTGAAAGTGGTTGCTCTTCGCTGGACTGTTGATGTGAAAATCTTCCCCTCCAGCCAGTTCCTGGAGTCCCGGCTCTGGGCTGAACACACTGTAATGTCTTGCTGGTTTTGCCCTTGTCTTCCAGACCTTGACCTGGTCGTTTGGATGGAACAGTTCTCTTCCTGTTTACTATATTCGAGAGGAAAAGCAGAGAGTTCTTCTGTATGTTTGTGCTCACACTGCGATCATCTACAACGTATTCAGGAATCATCAGTATCACCTTCAGGTATGCAGGGATTTTCTTCTCTCTCTCTTTCTCTTTTCCTTCTTTCTTCTTTCGAGACAGAGTCTCACTCTGTCGCCCAGGCTGGAGTACAGTGGCTCAATCTCGGCTCACTGCAACCTCTGCCTCCCAGGTTCAAGTGATTCTTCTGCCTCAGCCTCTGGAGTAGCCGGGACTACAGGCGCGCGACACCACGCCTGGCTAATTAATTTTAGTGGAGATGGGATTTCACCATATTGGCCAGGTTGGTCTTGAACTCCTGACCTCATGATCTACCTGCCTTGGCGTCCCACAGTGCTGGGGTTACAGGTGTGAGCCATCGCATCCAGCCACAGGGATTTTCTTAACTGTAGGTAGAGGAGTTTTCTTTAACACGTGTGTGGTATTTGGTTTTGTATCTCAAGAGCTGACTTCATTCTATCATTGTGGTATTTCCTCACTCTTCTTGGCAGCTAAAGCCAACCCTGTCTTTAGAAACACATGTTATTATTTATTGCCTCTCTGTTTCTGATCAGAGTGAACTTACACAACAGCAGTTGTATTAATTTTATAGTTATGAGAATTTAAAACATATGTATTTTTTATATTTCTGCAAAATGTGGACAGCATAGATCATGTCTCCACAGATGTAACTGTTCAGCAAGGATGCAGACCTCACAGGCACTTAGGCATCTCTCTAGTTTTCAAAGGGCTTTCATCTTATAACCGTACCCAGAAGTGGGTGTTAATATACCCCTTTTACAGAAGAAGAAACTGAGGCTCAGAGTGATTTCAGTGACTTGCCAAGACTGTACTAGTAAATGATGACTCTACATCTCCTGACTTGAAAGTGTTAAGTAGGTCAGTGGTCCTTTTACCACTCCCTCCTTTCAGCAACCTTGCTCATTTCACCCCTCTCTGAGCCTCCCCTACTTGTCCTTCAAGCCTGCCCTCCTAAGAGTACTCAGTTTCCTTCATTCCTGAAATTTGGGACCCATTTCATTTTCTTTTTTGTTTTCTCTTTTTGGTGAGACGGAGTCCTGCTGTGTTGCCCAGGCTGGAGTGCAATGGCACAATCTCGGCTCACTGCAATCTCTTGACTCCTGGGTTTACGCAATTCTCTTGTCTCAGCCTCCCGAGTAACTGGGACTACAGGCGACCGCCACAATGTCCGGCCAATTTTTTTATATTTTTAGTAGAGACGGGGTTTCTCCATGTTAGCCAGGCTGATCTCGAACTCCGACCTCAGGTGATCTGCCTTCCTTGGCCTCCCAAAATACTGGGGTTACAGGCGTGAGCCACCGCGCCTGGCCGTTTCATTTTCATCATTTACCTTTCCAAGCATCCTAATCCTTGGTGTCTGACTTTCCACCTGTTGACCTGGAAAATGGTTCCATGTTATCCTTTCAGTTGACACGTGTTGCTACAGGAGCGTCCTTGGTGATACCTAGATTAAAATCACCATGAAGTAGTTACCAAGGGCCCAGTCCATACTCAGTGTTATGCCGGGGACTCAAGACCTCTGGGTGCAACTTCAGGAATTCACTCTCTAGAAGTCCAGAAATACGCAGGCCGAAATCTGCAGGCAGCTCCCCTTGGAGCTTCATTGAATGCGTGGCAGTGAGCATAGCGGTGATGGCAGACAGAGAAGGGAGAGATTGCTGTGGGTGGGCTCGGATAGTCAGGGTGAGCAGGGTGCTCAGATGTCCTGGGGTGGAGGGAGGCAGGAGTCCCGCCTCCCTAGGGCCAGAGGGCTGGGAGTGGCCTTAACCAGCCATTATTTGTTCCACAAACAGTTATCATAGCCGCTGTGTTTCAGAGTATAGGTCTGTAGTAATGAACACAATAGATGTATTCCCTGCTCTCACGGAGCTTCCAGTCTAGTATGGAGAAAGACTTTCAATAAGTGAACACATAAATGAATACAAATTGTAACCAGTGCTTGAAAGGAGATGTGAAAACACTCGAAGAGAGAAAAATGAGGGTAAGAGAAGACTTCATATTAGATCGGGTGGGCAGGGATTGAAGAGGTGCTGTTTCTGCTGAGACTTGGAGGATGAGAATGAGCCAGTCAAAGACAGTCTGGGGAAGAACATTCCAAACAGAGAGAGCAACGAATGTTCAGGCCTTGTGTGTGGGGCCGGGAAGGAAGGCTGGTGTGGCTGGCGCACAATGAGGGCGAGAGAAGAAGGAGGAAAGAGGGGGCCGTCTCCCAGCAGGAGATGCTGCCATTTGTGTTTCCAGAAGATTCCTCTCTTGTGTGCATGGAAGGATTGTAAGAAGTTAAGAGTGGAAGCAAAGGCCAAGTATGGTGGCTCATGCCTATAATTTCAGCACAGGCCAGGGCAGAGGAGGCCGAGGTGGGTGAGTCGCTTGAGTCTAGGAATTTGAGGCCAGCCTGGGCAACATAGCAAGACCCTTGTCTCTACAAAAAATTTTAAAATTAGCTGAGGATGGTGGCATGTGCCTGTAGTCCCAGCTATTTGGGAGGCTGAAGTTGGAAGATTGCTTGAGCGCAGGTCAAAGCTACAGTGAGCCAAGATTGTGCCAGTAAACTCCAATCTGGGTGACAGAGTGAGACCCTGTCTCAAACAAAAAGAGTGGAAGTATAGAGACCAGTGAGGACCTTTTTGCTCCAGAGCTGCTCAGAGCCCTGAAGTGAGCAGTGCTCTAGAGAGAAGAGGCTGGCAGCATGACTCAGAGTGGCTGGGGGCAGGCGAGGGCCCAGGTATTTATCCTGCACTTGGGTTGGGAGTTGCTACATGCCTTGACCTCGAGGAGCTGCTGTTCACATGGGGAGCTTATCTGTCAGGTGTTTGGAGGGATAGAGTTTGAAAATCCCACTAGGAGGTGGAGAAACCCCCGGGAAGGCCAGTGGGAACAGAATTTCCAGCCAGATGACCATTGAAAGGAACTCAGATCTGTCTGTGGGGCCCCAGTCTTTGCTGATAGTGACTGAGGCTGGGCCGTATCTTGGATATTTCAAAGCATTTTCTCTCCATTTCCATAGGGCCATGCCAATATTATCTCCTGCATCTGCATCAGTGAAGACAGGCGGTGGATCGCCACAGCAGACAAAGGGCCAGACTGCCTGGTCATTATATGGGACTCCTTCACAGGGTAGGCTTTGTGTAGTCACTTCTTTTTTCCCCTAATTTCTTTAGAGTGTCTGCCACTGTGACTAAGCAAAGAATGAGGCATGCCAATGCCTAGAAATAG
This sequence comes from Callithrix jacchus, assembly GCF_049354715.1. Lineage (NCBI taxonomy): Eukaryota > Metazoa > Chordata > Mammalia > Primates > Cebidae > Callithrix > Callithrix jacchus. Next base: position 125,138,384 of record NC_133510.1, read on the forward strand.
GATTTGTTGGTGTTCCGCAGTAGACCAGCCTTATGCTGACTTGCACTAACCCAACTCACTCAAGCTCAAAGCATAACCCAGATGGCAAATCTGTCACTTACAGCGAGAAACATTACTTGTACAAGGACAGATTTCCTAGTGGCTGGTCAGGCCGCCTCTTCTGGGCAGTTCTTAATGGTCACTACCAAGTGTTCCTGTCGATCCCTGCTCCCCGTTCTCTACATTTCTTGTTGAATACGTTCGATCTGCTTGCCTATTGTGGCTTTAGGTATGGTAATACTGGGAGGCTTTCCAAAGCTGCTGTTTCTCTGCGGTCCCTCTCTAATTCTAACAACCCACCATTGCCTCTTTTCTTTCGAGACAAAGTCTCACTCTGTCACCCAGGCTAGAGTGCAGTGGTGCAATCTCGGCTCACCACCACCTCCACCTCCCAGGTCCAAGTGATTCTCCTGCCTCAGCCTCCCGAGTAGCTGGGACTACAGGTGCCTGCCACCACGCCTGGCTAATTTTTTGTGTTTTTAGTAGAGGCGGGGTTTCATAGTGTTACCAGGATGGTCTTGATCTTCTGACCTCATGATCCACCTGCCTCGGCCTCCCAAAGTGCTGGAACTACAGGCATGAACCACCGTGTCCGACTGCCTCTTTTCCTTTATCGTGCACTCGGGGTCTCACTCCATTGCCCGCGCTGGAGTGCAGTGGCGCAATCATAGCTCATTGCAGCCAGGAACTCCCAGGATCAAGCAAGTCTCCTGCCTTGTCCTCTTGAGTAGCTGGGACCACAGGCGCATGCAACCACACCTGGCTTACTGTTTTTTTGGTAGAAATGAGGCCTTGCTATGTTGCCTTGGCAGGTCTTGAACTCCTGGCCTCAAGAGATCCTTCCATCTTGGCCTCTCAAAGCACTAGGATTGTAAGCATGAGCCACCTTACCTCGCCTCTTTTTAAATAATTTATTTTATTATATTTTTGTAGAGATGGGGGTCTAGTATTGTTTCCCAGACTGGCCTTCAACTCCTGTGCTCAAGCCATCCTCCTGCCTCAGGCTCCCAAAGTGCTGGGATTATGAGTGTGAGCCACTGCACCCAGTCTCTCTCTCTCGTTTTTTATTAACAGACTTTTATTTTTAGAACAGTTTTAGATTTACAGAAGAATTGGGAAGATAGTACTCAAGATTCCCATCTACCCCACACCCAGATTCCCACATTAGTTCATCTTACGTTAGTAGGATCAATTTGCCATAATTGATGAACAAATATTGACACATTATTAACAAACATCCAGGAGACCATTTGATTTAGCTGTGATGTCTCCTTAGGCTCTTGTTGGCTCTGGCAGTTTCTCAGACTTTCCTTGTTTTTGATGACTGACAGTTTTGAGGAGTACAGGTCAGGGATTTGGTAGAGTGTCCATCTATTGGACTGTGGCTGATGTTTTTCTCAAGTTAGCCTACAAGCCTTTGGACACACTCTGGTGTCTAAGAAAAGAGTTATAGTGGCCTTCTTAACCTGGGGTAGTAAGGCGTGCTTGCTTTGTTCGAGTGTCATAGAAACCAGGCTAGGTGGTGAGGGGAGGTGGACAGCCACAGGCTCTCTGGGACTGGAGCCAGGTCCGGAAGGCTGGGGTTCTCACCCTCCTTGTATCTGCTTCTGTAACTCACTCTCCTCCTTCCCTGGCTGGGGGCTGACTGGATGGAGGGTTTCTCTGGTATTGAGGTCATCATCCTTTATTGCCTTTCTTCCTAACTCATAAAATTCAGCTTTTCTGGTCTCTTTTCTGTTAGTGCATCAGACAAGGAATGGTGGAAGTTCTATGGGCTGGAGCAGTGCTGCTCAAAGCGGGGCCTGCAGGCGGAGCTGATCAGTCAGCCGGTCCTGGGCTATGTTGAACAGAAAATACAGAAAATGAGAGGGGGCCTTTGGAACTTTGATAGCAATTTGTTCTTGCTATGATATTTTTATTTTGTAAAAGTATTTGATCTGGGCTAGGTGCAGTGGCTCCTGCACTTTGGGAACCTCCCAGCACTTTGGGAGGCTGAGGCAGGAGGATCACTTGAGGCCAGGAGTCTGAGAGCAGCCTGGCCAACATAGTGAGATTCTGTCTCTACAAAAAGTAAAAATTTAACCATGTGTGGTGGTGCATGCCTGTCATCCCAGCTTCTTGGGAGCCTGAGGCGCGAGGATGGCTTGAGCTTAGGTGTTTGAGGCTGCAGTGAGCCATTATCATGCTGTTGCACTCCTGCCAGGGTGACAGAGTGAGAAACCCTGTCTCGAGAAAAAAAATATGTATTGGCCCACAATAGACTAAAAATGTCTTTCGCCACAGATAGTTTGTGTAGTGCTGGGCAAGAAGATATCTAGGCAGTTGGGGGGCACTGTGGGGCTGAGCATGCCACTTTGTGTGACAGCTCTCAAGCAGAAGGCCGGCTTATCTGTCAAGGACATTGGGATTGGGGCTGGAAGTTTGGACTGTGGGGTTGTGGCGTGGTGTAATCGATAGGAATGCAGTAGGGGTCCACCAAATGAAGGGAAGGAACTGTAGGGTTCAGGGCAGGCCTTGTGGGGACAGAAGGCACGAGCCTGCAGCAGTTGGGTGGGTGGGAGGAACGTGGTGATGCACATCCAGCCGTGCTGGCCAGGTGGGAATAAGAACAGGGAATGTGACTGGTGGTGGCTTGCCTGGGCGAGAGAATTGGAAGGGAAGAGGGGAAGGGGCCCTGGGGACTTTAGGGTGACATGAAAGAGCAGGTGGCAAGAGGAAGGTGTGAGTATGGGCTCTGCCATCCTCCTGGGCTTCCGTGCCTGCTTGGCCATGGTCTGCTGTGTGACTTGGAGGCCCAGAGAAGAAAGTGACTTTCCCATTTGTGGAAAAAATAACAATGATACCTACTGTTTTTTAACTTTCCTTGGGCTACTGTAACAAATTACCTCTAATGATGTGGCCTAAAATAAGAGGAATTTACTCTGTTGCAGTTCTGGAGGCCAGAAGTCTGAAACCAAGGTGTTGGCAGAGTTGGCTGCTTCTGGGGGCTGTGAGGGAGAATTTGTCCCAGGCCTCTCCCCTCGCTTCTGGTGGCTACGGGTGACTCTTGGTGTCCTTGGCTTGTGGATGCATCCCCCAGTCTCTGCCTCTATCTTCCCATGGCATTTCCACCATCACCCATCTGTGTCTTCTTGAGGACACTGGACATTGGATTTGGGACCCACCCTAGTCCAGTATAACCTCATCTTAACTAACTACATTCACAAAGGCCCCGTGTCCAAATAAGGTCATATTCTGAGGTTCTGGGTGGACCTTCAGGGACCATTACTTACCCATTAGACCCAGTGCACAGGATGTTGTGAGGCTTGCTAGAGCACAGTACCCGGCCCACGATAGAGGATCCTAGATGGGTTTTCTTTCTTAACTCCTGGCCTAGAGGCAGAGAGCAGTCAGATTCACTGACAAGATTGTTTGGGCCTGGTTAGTTGGGTGCATGGGTGGGGACAGGGGAGAGTTCAACGAATGAGTCCAGATGCATGCGGAGGTTAGGAAGAAGTTATGTTGAATGTTCTAGAGTGGGGGACACAGGAACTGCTCTTCCACATGTGACCGGTGACCTCCGGGGGGTCACATTGCCCAACCCCGATCTTCATCTGACTTGACTTCTCTGTGGCATCTGACACTTCATTTCCTGTGGCTTCTCTGATTTCACATCCCTGCAATGATGGCCTTTGTGTCTGGTGTCTTTCGCTTAGCGTCGTGCTTGAAGGTTCATCTGTGGTGTGGCACATGTTGTTTCTGTGGTGGAATCACACTGCATTGTATAGAAAGACCAAACAACGTATGGTCTTTCATCTGGTTTTTTGTTTTTGTTTTTTTGAGACAAGGTCTCACTCTATCACCCAGCTGGAGTGCAGTGGTGTGATCACGGCTCACTGCAGCCTTCACCTCCGGGGCTCAAGTGATCCTCCCGCCTCAGCCTCCTGAGTAGGTGGGACCTACATGCCACTAAGCCTGGCTAATTTTTTTTTTTTTTTAATAGAGACAGGGTCCTGCTATGTTGCCTGAGCTGGTCTCGAACTCCTAGGCACAAGTGATCCTTCTGTCTTCACCTCCCAAAGTTCTGGAATTACAAGTGTGAGCCGTTGTGCCCAGCCTCAGCTGTTATCATTGTTGTTGTTATTATTATTGACACAGGGTCTTACTCAGTTGCCCGGGTTGAAGTGCAGTGGCACAATCTCGGCTCACTGCAACTTCTACCTCTTGGACTCACATGATCCTCCCATCTCAGCCTCCCAATAGCTGAGACCACAGGTACACACCACCACATCCAGCTGATTTTTTTGTATTCTTTTTTTTAGAGATGGGGTTTTACCATGTTACTCAGGCTGGTCTCGAATTCCTGGGCCCAGGTGATCCACCCAACTTGGCTTCCCAAAGTGCTGGAGTTACAGGCATGAGGCACCACAGCTGGCTCATCTGTTTAATTTATATATAAAAAAAGATTTTAGTACATTTTAATAGAAAACTGTTAAATTTAATGAAAACCAGGCCAGGTGCAGTGGCTCATGCCTGTAATCCCAGCACTTTGGGAGGCTGAGGTTGGTGAATCACTTTAGGTCAGGAGTTCCAGCCAACATGGTAAAACCCAGTCTCTACAAAAATACAAAAAAAATTAGTCAGGTGTGGTGGCGCATGTCTGTAATCCCAGCTATTCGGGAGACTGAGACAGGAGAATTGCTCGAGCCCAGGAAGCAGAGGTTGCAGTGAGCCGAGATCGCACCATTGCACTCCAGCTTGGGCGACAGAGCGAGACTTCATCTCAAAAAAAAATTTTTTTTTAATGAAAACCAATACATTTTCATGGAAGGCACTGGCTACCATCTCCAATCCTAGTTTTCATTCTAGAGGTAATCAATTTGGTATATTTCCTTCTAAAACATTTGCTATTGTTTTAAACACGTACATATGGATAGCTTCATGTCGTTTTTCTCCACAACATTGTTAGTGCGATCTTTTCCCAAACATAAATCTGACTGGGTTGCCACCCTGATTAAAACCCTTTAGAGACTGCCCGTTGTCAAATCAGCTTATGCTACAGGGAACACGCACCCTGCGTTAGGGCCGTGCAGACGCTTCCCCCAGAAAGTGAAATGCCTGCTGCCTGCATGCGTAGCCATCTGCAGTTGCTACGGGGCCTCAGCTGCAAGTAATGGCACATCCAGCTTAACCACAGGGAAAGCTGTTATCTCATGCAGTAGGAAATCTGCGGTCAGCCGGCTGCACCTGAAGGGTGGGAGTCCTTCAGGTGTGTCTTGTCTCTGAAGCCTTTGCTGACCGATGCCTTCACCAGACAGAGCTGCCCCTTTATGACGTTGATCCACTGTATTTTTCTTATTTGTGAAACTGCATCTCTATTAGACACAAAGCAACGTGAGGGCAGTGATTTTTTAAATAAAAATTACACAGTAAAGCATATCTGTGATTAATAATGCAAATGCTATGTTAATATGAGTTTTATGATATCCCAAATGATTCCTTTGGGGCCCAGAAAAGATTATTCAGAGGCTGTTTTGGTTTTAGAATTAATATTCATTTTATTAGTCATGAATTAAAAACCGTAGTTCTTCCTCCAGTTTTTTACTCACCTTAAAAATCTTATTCTATTTAGAAATCCAGCATATTTTTGCAATCACCTTTAAGGAGGGTTTGATTAATGTTTGGCCCCACTTACAAATTTTGTTATTAACTTCTTTTAAACATTTTAAACTGCATTTTGAAATTTAAGATACTCAGTTTCATTAAGTTTTTTAGCAGTCTGATTAACAAATCCTTCGTGCTACTTAAGTAATTTCTGCAAATCTAGGAAATTAGACATAAATATGGTAAGTCTTAAGTTCTCTTACGTGTTCTAATATTGTTTATAAACCTAATATGATTTCAATTTAAAATCACAAGTCTAAGAAAACCATATATTTTAAATTAACATCACAAATCTAATCTGTTAGCAACGATGGTATGTCAAATTCACTTAAACATTACAAATTCCTAAAAAATGACAAATTCTCTTATCACAAATATGTTAATAATGCAGGTCCGACTGACTTTATCTTCTCTATATTCAATTCCAAGATCTCCAGGGATAAGATACATTTTCTCACTAAGGACTTCACTGTGTTATTTTCAATATTTTGGGATTGCCTTCCCAGGTGAATTGTTGGGGCTCCTTCTCAGTGGGATGAAGTTTCTCAAGTGACAGAGAACCACAGAAGTCCTCAGCTGGGACACAGACTGGGTGCCAGCCAGTTGGGATCCTGGTGTGACATACAGAGATACTGAGGCCTGTTTATCTTCACTGTGACTAGGACTCCATAACCAAAAAAAAAAAAAAAAGGAAAAGAAAAAGAACCACGCAGCCCGAGTTCCCGGTTTAAGTCTTGCTACCACCCACTTTTCATTTTAGTGGGAGTCAGTGGACCTCCCCCGACCCAAACATTACAACTTCCATCTTCGCTTCCACTGCTTCTGCACGCTTTGGCTCCCTTAGATACTTACATTTCATCTAAGTCTGTGTGTTTCAAGGCTTTGTCAGAATTATACAGCTCTAAGGTCTTGTCAGTAACACAGTACGGAAGTATAAGAGCAAAAAATAACAGCTCCTCCTCACCCAAACCCCATCTCCAGAGGAACCATTGCTTACAGTTTGGACTCTATTCCTGCAGAATTTTTTTGACACACACGCAGACAGACAGACAGACAGACACACACACACACACACACACTTAGGATGATGCTATTGTTTTGCAATTTGCTTTTTTCACGAATTTCCCGATGTACCTCATTCTTTTTGAAGGCGGCACAATTTTTATTTTTATTTCTTTTATTTATTTATGTAGAGATGGAGTTTTGCTCTTGTTGTCCAGGCTAGAGTGCAACAGCGCAATCTTGGCTCACTGCAACCTCTGCCTCCCAGGTTCAGGTGATATTACTACCTCAGTTTCCCAAGTAGCTGGGATTACAGGCACCTGCCACCACACCCAGCTAATTTTTTGCATTTTCAGTAGAGATGGGATTTCACCATGTTGGCCAGGCTGGTCTTGAACTCCTGACCTTAGGTGATCTACCTGCCTTGGCTTCCCAAAATGCTGGGATTACAGGCATGAGCCACCACGCTGGCCTTATTTTTATTTTCATTTTTTTGAGACAAGGCCTTGCTCTGTCACCCAGGCTGGAGTGCAGTGGCATGATCTCGGCTCACTGTAGCCTTAACCTCCTGGGCTCAAGCATTCCTCCCACCTCAGCCTCCCAAGTAGCACATGCTACCACACCCAGCTAATTTTTGTATTTTTGGTAGAAATGGGGTTTTGCCGTGTTGCCCAGGCTGATCTCAAACTCCTGAACTCCAGCAGTCTGCCCACTTCAGCCTCCCAAAGTCCTGGGATTACCGGCGTGCAACACCACATCCAGCCTAGTTTTTTATGATATAGTTATGCTATAATATCTTTTTAAATAACTCATATATGGGGCCAGGAGCGGTGGCTCATGCCTGTAATCCCAGCACTTTGGGAGGCTGAGGTGAGTGGATCACCTGAGGTCGGAAGTTTGAGGCCAGCCTGACCAACATGGAGAAACCCCATCTCTACTAAAAATACAAAATTAGCCAGGTGTGGTGGTGCATGCCTGTAATCCCAGCTACTCAGGAGGCTGAGGCAGGAGAATTGCTTGAACCCAGGAGGCAGAGGTTGTGGTGAGCCGAGATTGCTCCATTGCTCACCAGCCTGGGCAACAAGAGTAAAACTCTGCCTCAAAATCAGTCAGTCAATCAATCAATCGATCATGTCTGGTATATTAAGGGGCATTTGTGGTGTTTGAATTTTTGCTATTGGAGCAGAACCATGATGACTGCGAGTTTTCGTTGACCTTTGTTTCCTTTTTCCATGATTTCTCTAGGACAGAGTCATAGGACTGGAGTTACTGGGCTATCGGGTGTATGCGCTGAAGAGTTTGATAGATGCAGCCAAACTGCTTCTAGAGAGGTGGTGCTTCTTTGCATTCCCACCTACGTAGGAGAGTGCCCGATTCCCTGCGAGCTGGGATGTTGTTCTAGTCATCTTTTCATATTTACAGCCTGGCACAGAATTAGTGCCCTGGTAACTAGTGAATGCAAAACTAGAGCTCATGAAGACAGCAAACAGCAGGGCCATTGCCCTGAGTTAGGCCTGACTATTGCTGTTGGGGTTAAATTCGCGTAACATAAAACGACCATTTTAAAGCATACGGTTCAGTGACATTTAGTATATTTACACTGTTATGCAATCATCATCTCTGTCCACTTCCAAAACATGTTCACCACCCCAGAAGGACACCCTGCACCCATTATCTGTCTCCATGGGTTTGCCTATTCTGGGCATTTCATGTGCGTGAAATCATCCACCATGCAGCTTTTGTGTCTGGCTTCTTTCACTCAGCATCATGTTTTCAAGGCTCATCCATGTCATAGCAAGTGTCAGTGCTCCTTCCTTTTTTTTTGTTGGGATGGAGTCTTGCTCTGTCACCCAAGCTGGAGTGCAGTGGCATGATCTCAGCTCACTGCAACCTCTGCCTCCCAGGTTCAAACCATTCTCTGGCCTCAGCCTCCCAAGTAGCTGGGTCTACAGGCATGCACCACCATGCCCAGCTAATTTTTGTATTTTTAGTAGAGATGGGGTTTCACTATGTTGGCCAGGATGGTCTCAATCTCTTGACCTCGTGATCTGCCCACCTTGGCCTCCCAAAGTGCTGGGATTACAGGCGTGAGCCACCACTCCTGGCCAATTCATTCCCTTTTATGGCTCAAAAATATTCCCCTATATGGATAGACCACATTTCGTGATGTTTTTGGGAGGTTTGAGCTGAGCTCAGACCTGCCCTGGGCCTCTCTGGGATGCCAGGGAGACCTCAGCAGGTGTTGTCCCTCCTTGTCCTGTTTTGCAGTATTCCTGTGCACACGATATTTGACAGCTGCCCCGAAGGGAACGGTATCAGGGCAATGGCCATGGCCCACGACGCCAAGTATCTGGCAACCATCTCAGATGCTAAAGTCCAGGTAAAGGCCCTTTGGATCAGCCTCAGCGAGCTGGCCGATTTGTCCAGGGTGTCCACGTGGGCAGCTCTGTTCAGGCTGTGTGATGTCTGTGACACTCTCAAAAGACCGGACTCCGCAGCACAGAGTCCGGGCCTCTGTCCTTAGTTACTTGAAGTTTCGGGGTCACAAGAGGTGTGAGCTACTTCAGCAGCCTTCACAGACCTTCTCATGCCCCTCCGTCTGCTGTCCCCTTCAGAAGGTGTGCATCTGGAAGTGGACTTTGGCAGCGGAAACACCAGCATGTACCCTCGAACTCCCCAAAGAGTACGGTTTGCAGGTGAGTTCAATTTGAGCCTGTAAATAACCTAAAGTTATACTGATGCAAGGCCAGGCTGGGTGCAGTGGCTCACACCTGTAATCCCAGAACTCTGGGAGGCTGTAGTGGGTGGATCACTTGAGGTCAGGAGTTTGAGGCCAGCCTGGCCAACATGGTGAAACCCCATCTCTACTAAAAATATAAAAATTCCCTCAGTGTGATGGTGCATGCCTATAGTCCCAGCTACTTGGAAGGCTGAGGGGTAAGAATTGCTTGAACCTGGGAGGCAGAGGCTGCAGTGAGCCGAGATTGCGCCACTGCACTCCAACCTGGGTGACAGAGCAAGACTCTGTCTGAAAAAAACAAAAACCAAGTTCTACTGATACCAGGCCAAACCCTACTTTTTGTTTCAGTGGAGTTGTGTTATGGTGCAATAGAGCTTTATTTTGATTTGAGATAGAGTCTCACTCTAGCCCAGGCCTCAGTGCAGTGATGCGATCTTGGCTCACTGCAACCTTTGCACCCCGGGCCCAGTTCAAGCAATTATCCTGCCTCAGCCTCCTGAGTAGCTGAGATTGTAGGCACATGACACTATCCCCAGCTAATTTTTGTATTTTTAGTAGAGATGGGGTTTCACCATGTTGACCAGGCTAGTTTCGAACTCCTGACTTCATGATCCACCTGCCTCAGCCTCCCAAAGTGCTGGGATTATAGATGTGAGCCACCACGCCCGGCAGTAGAGCTTTTAAAGCCCTTTCATTTCCTGATTTCATTTTACTTTGGAAATAATAGCTAATATTTTTCAAGCACTTATTATGTTCCAGAGTCTGCTAAATTTTTTGCTTGCCTTATCTCACATAATCCATGCAAACGTGCTAGCAAAAAGATTAATATCTATGGAATACTAGCATTAATTATTAAATAATTTGTCTAAAGTCACTACCCGGCAGCCTTTCTTATTCTAGAAGTATGCTGTTAACTGCTTCAAACCTTGTAAAACTAACTCTGAGGAATATAGAGAAGTTATTATTATTGCTCCTAACTTACATAAGGTGACTTGCCAAGGACACCCAGAAAGTTTCCATCAGGTCTCCCGATTTCCTGGGTCACTGCTCTCTGCTGTTGTGACTTGTCCCATTCATCCTTGCATGCTTCATCTGTCATACATTTATCAAGTACCCGTTCTGTGCCAGGCACTGTGATAAGCACATACCTGGCTTGCAGGACCAAACCAAAATAGAGGGTTTGAGTGACTAGACTCAGCCAGGCACATATGGTTACGCAGCCCTACGTCCATCTTCTTTCCTTTCCCCGAAACATTCCTCTTGCCCCTGAAAAAAATTTCTTACTCCTTAAAGTTGTGCCAACACAGTAGCCACCAACCATATGTGGCTATTTAGGACAGGTTTCTTTATTGCTGCAAAAAAACACCTTTGAGGTTTTGATGGAGATTACATTGAATCTCAGGTCACTTCGGGTGGTATCATCATCTTCACAGAATTGTCTTCCAATCCATGAGCATGGGATGCTTTTCATTTCTTTCAGGAATGTTTTGTGATTTCCAGAGTTCATATCTTCACCTCCTTGGCTAAATTTATTCCTAAGGATTTTTTGGTTTTTAATGCTATTATAAATGGATTTATTTTCTTAATTTCCTTTTTAGATTGTTCACTGCTAATATATAGAAAGGCAGCTGATTTTTGAGCATTGATTTTGTACCTTGCAACCTTGCTGAGTACACATGGTGACCTAAATTTAAAATGATTAAAATGGAAAAAAATTTTTTTTGAGAGACAGGGTCTCCCTGTTTTCCAGGCTAGAGTGCAGTGTCACAATCTCAGCTCACTGCAGCCTCTGCCTCCTGAGCTCAAGCAATCCTCCCACCTCAGCCTCCTGAGTAGCTGGGGCTACAGGTGCACACTATCATGCCCAGTTAATTTTTAAATTTTTTACAGAAACGGGTTTTTCCATGTTGGCCAAACTGGTCTCCAACTCCTAGGCTCAAGCTGTCTACCTGCCTCAGCCTCCTAAAGTGTTGGGATTATAGGCAGAGCAACCACACCCAGCCCTCTTCTTATTCTTGCTCTGCTTCCTTCTTGGGCATTGGCATCTATTTCCAAGGCTGCTTGCTTTCAAGATGTATCCTGGAGTCCTCCCTCTCCTCTCCACCTCTGTTGCCACGACCCTAGTCCAGGCCGCAGTCACCTCTGCCTGCACCATCTGGCCAGCCGGTCTCTGCTTTCACTCTCGCCTCACCCTCTAACAATCTTCCCGCAGCAGTCAAGACTGTTATTTTTAAATAATTAAAATATTATATCACTCCCATACTTAGAATCCTCAATAACTTCTCATTGTCCTCCAAATAAAATTAAAATTCCATAACATGGCCTCCAAGGTGTGATCTGATTCCTCCATCCACCTCCCAACACATACCATCCTGATTATTATTTATTAGTTTGCATTTTCTAGAACTTGCTGTGTAATACATGGACTCCATTTGCAGAGAGCTTTGGTTTTTTCAGTCCGTTTTGTTGTTGCCTGTGTCAGTGAGGTACTCCTTTCTATTGCTGAATGGTACCGCATTGAATAGGTGCATCATAGTTTGTTTATGAATTCGCTGTCAGTGGACGTTGGGTTGCTTCCTGGTTGTGGCTATTCAAAGTAAAGCTGCTGTGAATGTTCATGGACAAGTGTTTCTTTCTGAAGGATATTTTCCTTTGGTATATAATTCTAGAGTGGTAGTATTTCAGCACTTCATATCTTCGAGGATTTGATTCTGTTGTCTTCTGGTTTCTACCATTTCTGTTGAAAAGTCAGCTGTTAGAACATCCTGGTCAACACGGTGAAACCCCGTCTCTACTAAAAATACAAAAAATTAGCTGGGCATGGTGGCACGTGCCTGTATTCCCAGCTACTTAGGAGGCTGAGGCAGGAGAATTGCCTGAACCCAGGAGGCGGAGGTTGCGGTGAGCCGAGATCGCGCCATTGCACTCAAGCCTGGGTAACAAGAGCGAAACTCTGTCTCAAAAAAAAAAAAAAAAAGAAAAATCAGCTGTTGCCAGGTGTGGTGGCTCATGCCTGTAAATCCCAGCACTTTGGGAGGCCAAGGTGGGTGGATCACTTGAGGTCAGGAGTTTGAGACCAGCCTGGTCAACATGGTGAAACCCTGTCTCTACTAAAGATATAAAAAATTAGCCAGGTGTGGTGGCACGCACTTGTAATCCCAGCTACTCGGGAGGCTAAGGCAGGAGAATCGCTTGAACCCGGGAGATGGAGATTGCAGTGAGCTGAGATCACGCCATTGTACTCCAGCCTGGACGACAGGGTGAGACTCCCTTTAAAAAACAAAAGTCAGCTGTCAATCCCTATTTTGAATGTTGTGTATCTCTCTCCTTGGCCCCTAGCTACTCTTACAGCTTTTTCCTTGGTTTTCAGCAGTGACTTTTCTTCTTGTTTGAGATAGGGCCTCACTCTATCACCTAGGCTGAAGTGCAGCGGCACAGTCTCAGCTCATTGCAGCTTCGACCTCTTCGGCTTGTTATTGCTGAACAGCACTGCATTGAATAGGTACATCATGTTCAGTGATGCTGTACCTATTGTGATTTGAAATAATCACATATTATCACAAATATAATGAAAGCGATTTTCCTGCCTCAGCTTCCCAGATAGCACCACCACACTGGGCTTTTTTTTTTTTTTTAGAGATGGGGTCTTGCTGTGTTGCCCAGGCTGGTCTCAGACTCCTGGGCTCAAGTGATCTTCCCACCTCCTTCTCCCAAGGTGCTGGGATTATAGGCATGAGCCACTGCTGCACGAGCCTCAGCAGTTTTTCAATAATGTGTCTGTGTGTATATGAGTGTGTTGTTAATTTTTAAAAAGCATATCCTTCAGGATTTCTTGAACGTGGGATGTTATATCTCTTCTCAGTTTTGGAAAATTCTCAGTGATTATCTCTTTACACATTTCTTCTGCCACATTCTTTCTTTATTCTCCTTCTGGGGCTCCAATTACTCATAAGTTAGACCTTCTTTGGTCTGGTCCCACTGGTCTTTTCTTTTCTTTGCTGTATTTTCTGTCCTTTCATCTGGTTCTGCTTCAGTCTGGAAGCAGAAACGATGTAATTTGTCTACTATAACATGTCTTCCTTTCCTACTGACTAGTTCTTTCTTTGGCTGTGTCTAAATTTTTGTTAAACAGTCTACTGAGCATTTTAAATCATTTTTTCAGGTCTAGAATCCCCATGCGATTCCTTTTGTAAGTAGTTATCTGCTGTGAGTCTCCGTCTTGTCCTCTACTCTCCTGCATGTTCATCTAGTGATTGTCACGTCTGTGTCCAATAACCCCAATACTTGGATTCCTGCAGGCTTCTTTCTGCCAATTGCTTTTTCCCCTTGGTTTTCAGTCATTTGGATTGTCTTTTTTTTTTTTTTTTTTTTTTTTTTTGAGATGAGGTTCACTCTGTTGCCCCAGCTGGTCTTCAACTTCTGACCTCAAGTGATCTTCCTGCCCCAGCCTTGCAAAGTGCTGGGATTCCAGGCATGCACCGCAGCACCTGGCCTGGATGAATCTCTTTAATATGCCTGGCTGTTTTTTACTAAATGCCTGATGTTGTATTTTTTAAAGTGTAGAAATAAATTTGAGGCTCGAGATGACTTCCTCCAAAGAAGACTTACTTGTGCTTCTTAAAGGCACCTGGCAGAGTGGTCAGCTTAATCTAATCCGAGGTGATTTGAGGCTGGTTTTCAGGCTCCCGGAAGTCTGCCTCATGCACTTGCTTTTGCCAGTTCCTTGCCCTACCCAGGCTTTTGTGCTGTTCTGGTATTAATTCTCAAACCCTGGCATTGGTAGTTTACACTCCTGTGGTATGTAGCATTCATAAAATGTTCAGAAAATGATAGGTAAGGATTAGGTGTGGAGACGGGGTGGAAATGGCAGAAATGGAACTTCAAAAGCTTTTCTCCAGCTGGTCCCTCGATGGCGCCCCCTGTAGCCTTTCCCCGCAGACTGTAGCCACCCACCTCCCTTGCACATTTCAAACGCATGCCCCATGGCTCCCCAGGAAGAGCTTGCATTGTTGTTCTTGCTATGATTGTTCGGTTTCTGTATTTAAAGTTTCCCTCACTTCCATGGTTTCTGCAGGGTTGAATTTTGGGAAGGGAGCCAGCAGCCCATGTTATTCACCATCTTGGCAGGAAATAGAATCCCCTTTCAATATCTTGCATTCATTCCAAGACACCGTGTGGCCCTGTCAAGTTTAGAAATGCATATGCGGCACTGTTTATCTCAAAGGACATAGAATAAAGGTTATTGGTGAATCTGGGTTTACTTTTGCTTGTTCCAGTTTATTTTATTGTTATCATTATTTTAAATTGACCACTGTCAGAAAAGCTTGTTACTTCCAGGTGCAGCGGCCCACACCTGTAATACCAGCGCTATGGGAGGCTGAGGCGGGTGGATCAGTCGAGGTTGGGTTCGAGACCAGCTTGGCCAACATGATGAAACCCCGTCTCTACTAAAAATACAAAACTTAGCCAGGTGTGGTGGCACGCGTCTGTAGTCCCAGCTACTCAGGAGGCTGAGGCAAGAGAATCGCTTGAACCCAGGAGGCAGAGGCTGCAGTGAGCTGAGATTGCACCACAGCACTCCAGCCTGGGTGACAGAATGAGACTCTGTCTCAAAAACAAAGGAAATAAAAGCTTGTTCCAATTTATAGATGATGAATTGTAATAGATAAGACTGGAAAAGAAACACATTTGACACTATTTTAATCACCAGTATTTAAATGCTATTCCTATTTTTTATCAAATGCTGTATCTTTCGTTTTATATTCCTACTCATTTGTTTAAATTAAAATTATTTAATTTTAATATTCAGCTTAACCAGAAACAGAAAATTTATCATTAATATATTTCCATACTCTACATTTCAGAACTACCTTACTTTTAACCCAACAAACAATAAAGAATTGGTGAGCAACAGTAAAACACAGGCAATATATTATGCATGGGTAAGTAGAAATATTTTGATTTGTTTTAAATGTGGGTACAAGTATGTATCCATTCTTCAAGTACAAATGTTTCAGTAATGTAACAAGATGGTATCTCTACTTAGTAAGCAATGAATATATATTAAAATGTTTTTATTTAATTATAGTATTTATTTAATCCCATTGGAAATTAGCATATTAAATCAGAAGCAAATAATTTTATTTATTTCATTTTATTAAAGAAATTAGGCAAATGTTTATTTGAATTTATTGAACAAGACTGAAATATAAGTTTTGTGGTTTTTTTTGAAATGAGGTCCTGCTGTGTTACCCAGGCTGGTCTTGAATTCCTGGGTTCAAGTGATCCTCCCACTTCATCTTGTAAGTAGCTGGGATTACAGGGGAGAGCCACCACACCCGGCTCTAAAATATAGGGGTGGGTTTTTTTTGAAACCTAGGACTTTATTCCTTTTAGAAAGGTATTAGCAAACAGATTAGTGATACGTATATAGACACAGGGGCACAATCATGAGAACAAAAACACTGAGGCTGGGCACAGTGGCTCATGACTATAATCCCAGCACCATGGGAGACCAGGGCAAGAGGATCACTTGAGACCAGGAGTTCAAGACTGGCCTTCCCAACATAATAAGACCTCATCTCTACAAAACACTAAAAAGAAAAAAATTAACAGGGCATGGTGATGCATGCCTGTAGTCCCAGCTGCTCAGGGGGCTGAGGCTGGAGGACTGCTTGAGCCCAGGAGTTTGAGGCTGTAGTGAGCCGTGATGGTGCCGCTGCACTCCAGCCTGGGCAACAGAGTGAGATTCTGTCTCAACAAAACAAGACACAACAAAACAAAGAACGTTCCAAGTTAAACATGGAATAGCTCTGTGACTCAGCAATTCCAGGGTAAGATGTGAAAGAATTGAAAAGAAGCATTCAAACAAGTACTTCTACACAAATGTTCACAGCAGCAGCAGCCGCAGCACTGTTTGTAATAACGAAAAGGTAGAAACAAACCAAATGTTCATCATCTGATGATTAGTTAACAAAATGTGGTCTGTCCGGACGATGGAATGTTACTGTATGAAGTACTGATACATGCTGTGACAGGGACTAGCCGTGAAAGCATGATGCTCAGTGAAAGATGCCAGACCTGAAAGTCACATGTTGTATGATGCCATTCCTATGGGATATCCAGCATAGGCAAGTCCACAGATACAGAGTAAACTGGCGGTTTTCAAAGCCTGGGGAGAGACCAAGTGGCTGCTTAATGGGTATGAGATTTCCTTTTGGGGTTATAAAAATATCTTGGATAGGCCGGGCGCGGTGGCTCACGCCTGTAATCCCAGCACTTTGGGAGGCCGAGGTGGGTGGATCACAAGGTCAAGAGATCGAGACTATCCTGGCCATCATGGTAGAACCCCGTCACTATTAAAAATACAAAAATGAGCTGGGCATGGTGGTGTGAGCCTGTAGACCCAGCTACTCGGGAGGCTGAGGCCAGAGAATGGTTTGAACCTGGGAGGCAGAGGTTGCAGTGAGCTGAGATCATGCCACTGCACTCTGGCCAGGCAACAGAGTGAGACTCTATCTTAAAAAAAAGAAAATGTCTTGGATCTAGATGGTTACTCAGCATTGTGAAAGTATGAAACACCACTGAATTGTACACTTTAACATGGTTACAATTGATTTTATGTTAAGTCAGTTTTACCTAAAGGAAAAATTGTAAAGCAAAACTAAAACACATTGAATCACTGATTGTCAGTGATAGTTATTATTTAAGATATTTATTATAGCTTTATTTTATTTTATTTTTGAGATGGAGCCTCACTCTGTCACCCAAGCTGCAGTGCAGTGGCATGTCTCAGTTAACTGCAACCTCCACCTCCATAGTTGAAACAATTCTCCTGCCTCAGCCTCCCGAGTAGCTGGGATTACTGGCACCTGCCATCATGCCTGGCTAATTTTTGTATTTTTAGTAGAGATGAGGTTTCTCCATATTGGCCACACTGCTCTCAAACTCCTGACCTCAAGTTATCTACCTGCCTTGTCCTCCCAAAGTGCTGGGATTACAGGTGTGAGCCAATGCCCCTGGCCAATTGTGACTTTACATAGTACTTAATGCAAATTCAAATTCTCTATTAATAAGGCTTTAAAGCTTTAACAAATACCTTAAGGCCAGATGTGGTGACTCCTGCATGTAATCCCAACCATTTGGGAGGGCAAGGGGGATGAATTACCTGAGATCAGGAGTTCAAGACCAGCCTGGCCAACATGAAAACACCCCCATTGCTACTGAAAAAAAAAAAAATTAGCCAGGTATGGTGGTGTATGCCTGTAATCCTAGCTACGAGGGAGGCTGACGCAGGAGAATTACTTGAACCTGGGAGGCAGAGGTTGCAGTGAGCTGAGATCACACCACTGCACTCTAGGCTGGGCGACAGATATGTTTCTGTTTAAAGACACCTTGTTTAATATATAACTCCATCTACAAAAAAGTAATCATTTGTGGTGTTTTTTATACTTTTTATATGTTTGCTTTTCTTTCAGAATGTTTTTAGATATTTTCCAAGGCAGCAAGTTCTCTTGCCCATAGCAATTGCAAATTTCTGACCTTGCTGAGGTGTATTTGATTTGCTTTTGTTATAGTTCTTCCTTTGGAAATGGTCTTTTTGACTAGTGATTATTTTTTTGTCTTACCAGTATGAAGAGAGAGATACACTGGCTCACAGTGCCCCACTTTTAACAGAAAAAGTGAGTATGCCTATTGGATTTTCATCCATCAGATTTTGTGGAGGATAAATGTTTATGTGTGAGCTTAGCTGCTTTGGGCTCTTCTTTGTACATCTCGATATGAAGCTGTTGGGAAATAATTTGAACATTTTTCCTTAGGTCTTGTATTCATGTTGAATTGTCAGCTGAAAATGATGGGGGTATTGTTAAAAATAAACTGTCATGAAAAGAGTTACTGCCATGAGAACATCTAAAACAGTGGTGGCTTTTATACTGTGTTTGTGCATATTGTCAAAGAATGAAAGTTGTCGGGGTGCAGTGGCTCTCACCTGTAATCCCAGCACTTCGGGAGACTGAGGTGGGAGGACCACTGGAACTCCGGGGTTTGAGACCAGCCTGGGCAACACAGGCTAGACTTCGTTTCTACTATAACAAAAAAAATTGCCAGGCAAGATGATTTGAGGCTGTAGTCTCAGCAACTCGGGAGTTTGAGGTGGGAGGATCACTTGAGCCCACGTGGTCAAGGCTGCAGTGAGCTATGTTTGTGCCACTGCATTCTAGCCCAGGCAACAGAGCAGGGGGAAAAAAAAAGAATGAAACAGTATAAGTAGAGTGGTTGAACGTGAGTGGAGCCCTTATAAAGCTGCTCAGTTTCAGAATAATAAATGCCATTAGGTATTTAGATGTTTAAGAGCCAATAGGAAGGAGGTGAAGCAGATGCCGAGGAAATGTTTCATCTTGCCTGCTTTCCGCAAGCTCTGTGTCTGAGGTGGAACTTGAATCGTCTCGTGTAGCACTTGCTGCATTTGCTGCCCATGTAACCTGTGCTCAGGGAGCAGCTGATGATGAGTTTTCTGCATAGTTGCTTCTCTCTCGGTATGACTTGTAGAAATTTCTTTTTTTTTCTTTTAAAGACGGAGTTTTACCATGTTGGTCAGGCTTGTCTTGAACTCCCGACCTCAGGTGATCCGCCCACCTTGGCCTCCAAAGTGCTTGGATTACAGGTGTGAGCCACCATGCCCAGCAGAAATTTATTTCTTAAGGGGACAGGCCAAAAGATACAAACAAAAAATAAAAAGTTGAGATGGATGGGCACAAGGAGATGATTCAGTCTGCAAACTTGTTTTTCATAAATGAAAGTACTAAAAAATACAGTCAATTCTCATTATCGTTGATAGTTATGTTCTATAAAGTCTCTGCAAACACCGAATTAGCAGATCCTGAACTATTGCTCTTAAGGGAAATATAGGAGTAAGTTTCTATGAGCCTCTGGTCACATTTTCACCAACTGATCAATACATAACCTTGTTTTATGTGTATTTCTGTTGAAAGACACTACTTTATTTAATATATAACATTGATTCATTAACATTGTGCTCATGGCCAACAGCACTATAACTTGTGACTTGAACTAAACTCATCCAACCCGCATATTTTCTCCATAAGGCACATCACAGCATTCTTTTGCTTAGGAACACTAGACAGCACTTCAGCACTATGTTTGGGGGTCAATTTAAATACTGAAGTCACCAAGAAAAAGCACCCAAAATGCAGACAGCATGGCATTAAATAGACCATGAAAAGGATACTTGTGGCCAGGTGCAGTGGCTTATGACTGTAATCTCAGCATTTTGGGAGGCCGAGGAGGGCGGATCACCTGTCAGGAGTTCCAGACCAGCCTGGTCAACATGGTGAAACCCCGTCTCTACTAAAAATACAAAACTTAGCTGGGCATGGTGGCAGATACCTATAGTCCCAGCTACTCGGGGGGGCGGAGGCATGAGAATCACTTGAACACAGAAGGCGGAGGTTGCAGTGAGCTGAGATCCCACCAGTGGACTCCAGCCTGGGTGAAAGAGTAAGACTGTCTCAAAAAAAAAAAAGGAAGAAAGAAAAGGACACTTGTTTATAGTCAGAGCTGAGATAAGAAGGCAGAGCATTGCCCTGTTTGACCTCAAATGGAAATGAGCATGTTGGGTGAGTAAAATTATTTGTCACACTTCACATGCACTTCTGCAGATGACTGAGAGAGAGCTGCAAGTATTGATTTTGGGATTACAAATCAATTCTTACAAGTAGTTGAATTCGCAAATACAGAATCTACGAATCATGAGCCATTTGAAATGATAAAAATGCATTGTGTTGAAACAGTGCTGCTCTTAGAAAGAACTTGGTGCTCTTGCTTGACCAATTATTATTTTACTATTCCTCTGTGTTCAAGTCAGAAGAGGCAAACCTTAGGATCTTCTCTGTGTTATTGGAGAATGGGGCAGCATAGAGAATAGGGTGTTTCTGTGTACAGTGCTTAAATATTTTCTACGGATGGGAAAATACCTTATGATCAAGGGAGACTGGGAGAATTATTTTATGCTATTTTATAACCAGAGCATGCTTTGGCTCACAGCAGGCATCAGTTTATTTACCAGTCTCTGAAACCGCCATAAGAGAAGTTTAACAGGTATAAACTTCGATTAACCACGCTCTCATTTGCTTTAAACAAACAATGTAATTGAACAGAGTATATAGCCCTTCACTTGCTCTTAGCAAAGCTTCAGAGGTTCAGAAATGCCTCGACCATGGCAATTCATGGGAAAGGGTTTTTAGTGATTGTTTTCTTTCTTTCTCTCTTTTTCTCACTGTATTTCAGCATAACATTATAAAATATCATGTTGATAAATCCTTTGTTTTATATTTATTACCAACAATAACTATAACCTTTCTTTTGAAACATAGACCTTCAACAAGCTTGTGGGAAAGTTTAGCCAGTCCATCTTCCACTTGAATTTAACACAAATGCTGTCAGCCACGATGGAAGGGAAGCTGGTTGTCTGGAACATACACCGCCCACCGTCATCTGCCTCCACGTTTTTGGGCTTTCCCTATATCAAGCCTTGTAAATTGGTTCATTTGCAGAAAGAGAGTATCACTGTGCTTACTACAATTGATAGGTAATTTTATTAAAAGGTAGCTATGGATGGTTATACAAATATTTTTAAATTGTTTTGGGAGGCTGGGCACAGTGGCTTATACCTCTAATTTCAGTTCCTTGGGAGGCTGAGGTGGGAGGATCATATGAGTCCAGAATTTTGAGACCAGCCTCGGCAGCATAGTGAGACTCCCCATCTCTACCAAAAAACAAAAAAGAGAGAGATGCTAGGGTGGCTTGAGCCCAGGAGTTTGAGGCTGCAATGAGCTGTGATTGCCACTGCACTCTAGATGCAGGAAGGAGTGAGACCTTCCTGTCTTAAAAAAAAAAAAAAACTCTTTTGGATGTATATACACATTTTGTATATGCATAGAGTATTCTGGGGATAGTCATAATGAACTGGGAACATTGGTTGCCTCTGAGGATAAGAACTGAGAACTAAGATCAGCAATGGGGGTGGATTTACTTTTTTTATAGTTCCATTTATACTAATTGGATTTTTTAAAAAAATCATGAGCATGCATTATGTTAAAAAAAATCCCTTTGTGTTGGTGAAACAAAAAGGAACTAGATTTTTTTTCTTCTGTGTTAATTGGATGGGTTTTGCACCCAACATTTTACATGCGTTAAATTTAAGAAAATAAAATAATTCGAATAGCTATATTGTATTGTCTGATTACAAAGTAACATATACAGCAGAGAGCGGTGGCTCGGGCGTCTGTAATCACAGCACTTTGGGAGGCCGAGGCAGGTGGATCATGAGGTCAAGAGATCGAGACCATCTTGGCCAACATGGTGAAACCCTGTCTCTAGTAAAAATATAAAAATTATCTGGGCATGGTGCATGCGCCTGTAGCCCCAGCTACTTGGGAGGTCGAGACCCGAGGATCATTTGAACCTGGGAAGTGGAGGTGCGGTAAGCCGAGATCATCCCACTGCACTCCAGCCTGGCTGACAGAGGGAGACTCTGTCTCAAAACAAAACAAAACAGGCTGGGCATGGTGGCTCATACCTTTAGCACTTTGGGAGGCCGAGGCAGGCAGATCACCTGAAGTTGGGAGTTCAAGACCAGCCTGACCAACAAGGTGAAACCCCATCTCTACTAAAAATACAATAATTAGCCAGGTATGGCAGTGTGCGGCCGTAGTCCCAGCTACTTGGGAAGCTAAGGCATGAGAATCGCTTGAACCTAGGAGGTGGAGGTTGCAGTGAGCTGAGATCTCACCACTGCACTGTAGTCTGGGCAACAGAGTGAGACTCGGTCTCAAAAAAGCAAAACAAAACTGAACAAAAATAACATTTACCTGTTGTGAGAAGATCAAATGCATCAGAACTTAATAAAATTCACTAACTCTGATTTTGAGTGGCCATAGGGACTCAGAGATGGTCATTTAAGGCCTCAATTAGAACAGGGTTCTCATTTCAGCTGGGTCCCTTCCTTGCTGAATGATCTTGAGCAAGGAACTTAACCTTGCTGAGCCTCTATTTCTTCATCTGTAAAATGGGCATAACAATACTTTCTCCGCTGGCACAGTGGCTCACACCTGTAATCCCAGCACTTTGGGAAGCTGAGGCGGGTCCTGAGGTCAGGAGTTTGAGACCAGCTTGACCAACACAGAGAAATCTCATCTCTACAAAAAATAAAAATAAAAAATTAGCTGGGTGTGGTGGCACATGCCTGTGCTCCCAGCTACTTGGGAGGCTGAGGCAGGAGAATCGCTTGAACCCAGGAGGCAGAGGTTGCGGTGAGCCGAGATCACACCATTGCACTCCAGCCTGGGCAACAAGAGTGAAACTCCATGTCAAAAAAAAAAAGAAAAAGAAAACACTATTTCTTTCATGAGTCAGGGATGTAAAATTCTGCACTTGCTTGGCACAGGGGAACCGTAGGGAAATGACGGCCATGATCAGTGGTGTGAGAGAAGTTCCCAAAAGTGTGGAGAAAATTGCCTGGCGACGGGGACCCTGCCCATATGGTTAGAGTCACTGGGCCACCTGCTTTCAAAAAGCCCATTTGCTTCCATTCACCTTTCTTTTGATGCAGGGGAACAGTGAGGTCTTGATATGGTTTTACAAAGAGAAATGCAAATTGTCACCCTCACTCAGTGGGGCGAGAAGATAGTAGAACTGCAGTTGGCCACACGGTCAGCCTTTGATCAGTTGGGGGTTAGGATCCAGTGAAGACCAGGCCAGGGTGCTCCAAGTTAATAAAACCCAGTCAGGACCTGGGAGTCCAAGAAGGAAAAGGTCTCTGAAAATGCTTGGTCAGTATTGCTGCTTCTGTCCAGCAGAGGGCAGTAAAAGATGTTCTAGCCAATTACTAGGCCCACCTGCTTTGCTTATTAATCAGAAACCTCATTTAATCACTCTGCGTATGTTAAGAGAAAATCCTCCTCCTCTACCCCCCACCCTATGATTAGAATTATGTGAAAGTCTTTTTTTAAAAAAAGCCCATTCGGGATGGATCCGAGGACTGGATATGAAAGCCATTTTGTCACGCAGCACTGCCTTCTGCTGTGAGGACTGGCCAGGGTTTTACGATTGAACTAACAGCAGCACCTTTGTGTAAAGTGGCCTGTGTCCCCTTGTCAGCCTGCACGATTTCAGAGGGCTGGTGGAGCGACTCTCTGCATTATCTGTAGTCATATGGGGAGGGTGCAAATCCCTTGTCCACTGCCATTGTATATGGCTGATCTTGGAGGGCAGGGAAGAACCAGCAGAGAGCATGGACTTGGCTTTAGCTATAGCTGGTTTCCCTGCATAGTCAAGCCGTGTGGCCCCGATAAAGTTCCCAGGTAGAAGTATGTCGCATGCAATATTTGGGATTTACTTACATTAAACTTTTGTTTGTTTGTTTGTTTTTGAGATGGAGTTTTGCTCTTGTCACTCAGCTTGGAGTGCCGTGGTGCAATCTCAGCTCACTGCAACCTCTGCCTCCTGGGTTCAAGTGATTCTCCTGCCTCAGCCTTCCAAGTAGCTGGGATTACAGGGGTTTGTGCTACCATGCCTGGCTAATTTTTGTATTTTTAGTAGAGACAGGAGTTTCACCATGTTGGCTAGCCTGGTCTTGAATTCCTGACCTCAGGTGATCTGCCTGCCTCATCCTCCCAAAGTGCTGGGATTACAGACATGAGCCACTATGCCCAGCTACACTACATTTTTCACACAAATATTCAAATGTAACTGGGTATCTGTATTGTCATTTGCTACATCTGGCCACACAATGCCCTGAGCACATCTCTTAACTCTCTGAGCGTTAGTTTCCTAGATGTAAATTGGGATAACAGTAAAATCATTCTTGTTGGGCAGTATTCAAGTGAGCTTTTGCAATGCCCCAGAATCCAGAGCCTGACATATAATGAGGAATTATCTCAGTATTGAAGAATTTGGTTAAGACCAATTTAAAAAAAAGCTATTATAGAGATGCTACACGTTATTATCGCTGTTTGCCAAACTGATGTTATTCTCCATTTCAGCTACATTGTCACAGGTGACATTAAGGGTAACATCAAGTTCTATGATCACACCCTGACCATTGTTAACTGGTACAGTCACTTGCAACCGAGTGCCGTAAGAACTCTGTCCTTTTCAAAGACCCCAGCAACTCCTCCTACTGAAAAATCAAACTATCCTCCCGACTGCACTTTAAAAGGTGACCCTTTTGTCGTCAGGTAAGTCGTTAATGAATCTAGTCATTAGGATGGTTGACAGATGATGGATGTCTTCTTTAGTTTGCATGCAGTGGGAGGTTCGTGTTGTTCCTGGAATCTCTCCCTGGCTGATTGTGATAACTGCTGGATCATTAAAAAAATTCACGAAACATGATTTTAATATTAAGACTCTTTAGTAACTGGAAGCTGGGAAGTCCTGATCCCTGAGCTCTCACCTCTGTTGAGTCTTTCGCTGCAGGTTGGTCTGTTTTCTTTAAGCTGAGCTTGTCCTAGCCACTGCGGTTAAAGGCACTGGATAATTAATTGCCATAACATTTCAAGACCGAATTATCTGTGAGTCTGCTTAATTACCCTTGCAGTATTTACAGGCACATCTGTATGTGTGCACCAAACTTCATATTTGCATACACAAATGAATATTTGCATGTGCAGATTAGCTAATTGTACAACTGACTGTCCATCTGCATACTTAATGACTCAATTTACATGGAGAAAAGTGGGCTTTTTCACTTGCAAATAGAAGCTGTTGGGTATTGGTGGTATATTTTTGGAAATGTTGGGTTAATAATGTCACTAAATTACAGACGACAGAGGCGTTTTATGTGCAATTAGAAGCAGAATAGCTGGCATGCCCCATTCCCTGCAAACACTGATATTGTTTGGTCTCTCCTGGCAAACAGGAATTTCATCATTGGAACATCTGATGCCACCGTGTACCACTTAACAACAGATGGGACCAAACTTGAGAAGTTATTTGTAGAGCCCAAGGATGCCATTTGTGCCATCTCCTGCCACCCATATCAACCCCTCATTGCCATCGGGAGCATCTGTGGGATGATCAAAGTGTGGAATTATGAAAAGAAACGATACCTTTTCAGCAGGGTCTTTGAGAAGGGGCTTGGAGTCCAGAGTCTGACCTATAACCCAGAAGGTATTTTCATCTTATCAGCCTCCCATCAATTCCACATGGAGCACAGCCCGGGAGGGGACGGATGTACCTGAGCTGGCATGGCTCCAGGAAGCCCCGACTCCAGCCCCCAGAGACACCTTTTGTCTCCGGCTCCCGCAGTGTTCTGGGCCTGGTGCCCTCCACGTGCTCACCCCAGGAGCTCGTGCGTTTCAGTTCATTTCTCCTCTGTTGTTTGTTCATGTCTTCTCCACACCCAGGACAAAGCCTGGCACAGACTCAACATCTCCTGAATGAATGAAATCCTTTGCCATCGTTGTTCTCTGGCTTGTCATTTCAGGAACCCTTCTTGGAGCTGGCTTCACAGAGGGAACGGTTTGCATTCTTGATACAATGTCTTTAGAAAATGAAAGCCCAGAGCCTTTCAGATACTCCAGAACCAGTGTGACTCACATCAGCTTTTCCCATGACTCCCAGTACATGGCAACTGCTGTAAGCGTTTTCACCGACAACCCAACCAGTGGCTTAGCACTTTCATTTAAAACCACAAGAGGCTGGACACAGTGGCTCATACCTGTAGTCCCAGTGCTTTGGGAGGCCGAGGTGGGAGGATCATCACTGGAGGACAGAGTTCAAGACGCCTAGGAAACATAGCAGGACCCCATTGCCATAAAAACATTTTTTTAAAATTACCAGGCCTTGCGGCACACATCTGTAGCCCAGCTACCCAGGAGGGGCTGAGGTGGGAGGACCCCTGGGTGCCAGGAGTTTGAGCTCCCAGTGAGCGACAGGGCAGTTCTGCTGGTCTGCCTTTGCTAAAACCCTGTCCCTTCCAGCACTCTCCCATCTCCATGGTGCTGCGGCCACTCCTCTCTGCGAGCGCAAAGCTTCTGGAGCCAAAGCATCTCAGCACACAGCTCAGGCCTGTGACTCCTCAGGCGGGGCTCTCCCACTCTGACTGGGTTTATTCTCAGCCTTCATACCTTTAAAAAAACAAACAGCTTTTTTTCTTTTTTGGAGACAGAGTTTCACTCTTGTTGCTCAGGCTGGAGTGCAATGTCACAATCTCGGCTCACCATAACCTCTGCATAAACCCCTCCTGGGTTTAAGCAATTCTCCTGCCTCAGCCTCCAGAGTAGCTGGGATTACAGGTGTGCACCACCACACCCAGCTAATTTTGTATTTTTAGTAGAGACGGGGTTTCTCCATGTTTGTCAGGCTGGTCTTGAACTCCCGACCTCAGGCGATCTGCCACCTTGGCCTTCCTCACACACCTGTGTGCTGGGATTACAGGTGTGAACCACCACACCAGGCCAAAAAAAAAAAAAAAACATAGCTTTTTTATTGTGTGTAGCTGGGCAAAGAAAAGGGAGGACAAAGGCACAAAGAGGCGGGCTTTTGCCGTTCCGCAGGCATCGAGGGGGGACCTGGAAAGGAGTGGAAGTCCATAGTGTCAGGTTCAGCCTTTCTTCCCCACTGCCTTTCCAGTTTTCTATTTTTAACCTGAATTTTCTCATCTATAAAACGGGCATTAGGCTGGGCATGGTAGCTCGTACCTGTAATCCCAGCACTTTGGGAGGTCAAGGCAGGCAGATTGCTTGAGGTCAGGAGTTCAAGACCAGCCTGGGCAACATGATGAGACCCATGTCTCTACAAAAATAATGAAAAAAAAAAAAAAAACCTAGCCAGGTATGGTGGCGTGTACCTGTAGTCCTAGCTACTTAGGAGGCTGAGGCTAGAGGCCCTTTTGAGCCCAGGGGGTCGAGACTGCAGTGAGCTGTGGTCAGGCCACTGCACTCCAGCCTGGGCAACAGATCAAGACTCTAATCTCTAAAAAACAAGAACAAAACTAAAAGTAAAATGGGTATTGTTTTACTGATTGCTCCAGTAGATTCAGATTTTTTTTTGAAGAAAATATTCTTAGTGTTTGTTTTTTTTTAATAGAATCTCACTCTGTCACCCAGGCTGGAGCGTAGTGGCGAGATCTCAGCTCACTGCAACCTCCATCTCCCGGGTTCAAGTGATTCTCCAGCCTCAGCCTCCCGAGTAGCTGGGACTAACAGGCGTGCACCACTGCCTCAAGCTAATTTTTTGTATTTTTAGTAAAAACAGGGTTTCACCATGTTGGCCAAGCTGGTCTCAAACTCCTGACCTCAGGTGATCCACCCACTTTGGCCTCCCAAAGTGCTGGGATTACAGGCGTGAGCCACTGTGCCCGGCCAGTATTTTGTTTTGTTTTGTTTTTTGGGTAGGTCTTGCTCTGCTGTCCAGGCTGAAGTGCAGTAGTGCAATCTCAGTTCACTGCCACCTCCTTCTCCCAGGTTCAAACAATTCTTGTCTCAGCCTCCCAAGTAGCTGGAATTACAAGCATGTGCTACCATGCCTAGCTAATTTTTGTATTTTTAGTAGAGATGGGGTCTGCATATTGGCCAGGCTGGTCTCAGACTCCTGATCTCAGGTGATTTACCCACCTCGGCTTCCCAATGTGCTGGGATTACTGGCTTGAGCCACTGCGCCCAGTCAGAAGATACTCTTAAAACAAAATTAGTGTAAACGCATAATGATGATTTTTAATTTCCTGAATGTAAAAAGGGATAACTCCTTCTTTTTTGCTCTTCTTCAGGATATAAGTTTTACTGTGGCAGTTTATATGATGGTGGTGAGAAACGGACGAAGGGTCTGGGAGTACTTAGCAAGACTTCGCTCTCATCGAAAAAGCATCCGAAGTCTCCAGTTTGGGGTTTACCTGGACAGCAATGAGCCTAGACTGCTGAGCCTTGGGACAGATAGGCTGCTGGTGAGCTGTTTAGTTTCCTGGTCCCCAGGACTGTGTCTCACTCTTGTGACATCCCTGGCATCTTGCATAGAGCCAGGCCCACAGTATGTGTGTTTGTGGGAGAAGGTGAGTGTACAGTGAAGGGTCGCAGACCTCTCTAGGTTGCCATTTTACCATAACTTGGCTGGGACGCCACCCACCCGGGAACTCCTGTTCTGAATGCGGAGGCTTCCGGGAAGCCACAGGTCAGAAGTGGAGGAGCGGGGAGTTCGCCTCGCAGTGTGCACCGGGAGGGCTGATACTCGCTAACACTATCTTCATGCCCAGCAGTTGGGGCCAGGCTGCTACCTAAACGTGAAAACTAGGAGAGGCTGTGAGAAAAGAGGAAAAGGTAGGGACAGTGGCAAACACAATATGACAGAGTCAGGCCAAATGGATTCAAAATCAACTGGTCAGTGTATCTGTCTATTTTTCCTTTTTCCCTCCCTCCCTCCCTCTCCTCCCTCACTTCTTCCCTCCCTCCCTTTCTCTCTTCCTCCCTCCTTCCCTCCTTCCTTCCCTTCCCTCCTTCCCTCCTTTCCTCCTTCCCTCCTTCCTTCTTTCCTCCTTCCCTCCTTCCTTCTTTCCTTCCCTTCCCTCCTTCCCTCCTTCCTTCCCTTTCCTCCCTTCCCTCCTCCCTTCCTGCCTCGCTTCCTCCCTCCCTCCCTTCCATCCCTCCTTCCCTCCTCCTTCCTTCCCTTCTTCCTTCCTTTGCTTTCTTCTTCCCTCCCTCCCTTCCTCCTTTCCTTCCCTCCCTTCCTCCTTTCCTTCCCTCCCTCCCCTCATTCCCTCCTTCCCTCCTTCATTCCTTCTTTCCTTCCTTCCTTTGCTTTCTTCCTCCCTTCCTTCCTTTGCTTTCTTCTTCCCTCCCTCCCACCCCTCCCTTCTTTCTCTCGCCTTCCTTCCTTTATTCCATTTATTCTTCCATCTATCCATCTATCCATCCATCCATCCATCCATCCATCCATCCATTCATCCATTCATCTATTCTGTTCCGCCCACCAAAACATACATGTATGGGCTCAGTTCAGCAGCTGCTGATTTGTGACTGCCAAGCACTGGGCTAAGATTTAGGTATGAATTAGTTCCTAAGACAATGATAAGTGACACAGTATAACTGAACTGCCAGACGTCAGGTGTGGGAGTCAGCTGGACCTAACTTTGAATTTTTGAGTTTTTACTCTGTCACTTTTTAGCTATGTGACCTTGGACAAGCCGCTCTGAGCATCTCTGAATATCTGTTTCCTTATCTGTAAAATGGGAACGACAGCACTTCTTTGCAAGGAAGTTCTGAGGATGGTGTGGAGATGTTTCTAGAGCACTCAGCTCTCCCGCATCGTGAATGCTCAGTACTGATGACTTAGTTGGTGTCAGGTCTAGGCAGGTCTCCTCTTGGGAAACCTGATACCGTCTCCCTCAGAACAGCACCTTGGCTGATAATGATAAAGCCTGTCACCCAAGAGCTTGGGGCTCCTTAGCTGAGCCTTTAATTTGGCTCCGTCCTCACGTGTGTCCCTCTGGGCTCCTCTGCAGATAGAGTATGATCTTCTCAGGAGCTACAAAGACCACCTGGAAGTCCTGGACATTCACCGCACCGACCAGGGCTGCTACCCCACCTGCATGGTCTGGTACCCGCCACTCACCAGGGAACTCTTCTTGCTCATCTGCAACAGTGGCTACAAAGTGAAGCTTTTTAATGCTACCACCAAAATGTGCAGGTGAGCACTTGGAGCGCCCATGGCAGGGGGCGGACCGAGTTCTCTAACCCCAGCCTGCGGCAAGCCTCCACTTAGGGACCTGCAGGCAGCTTGGCTACTGTTTTCATCCTCTTCACTCTGCAGAGGAGGAAAGGGAAGCAGGTAAGTAAGTGATTCTCGCCAAGGTCACATGACCCATTGTGGAGGCGGGATGTGCAGACCCAGGGAGGACACAAACCTGGGGCCCTGGGAAAGTCGCTGATGCTCTAAAATCCCCTCTCATTAAGAAACACATATTTTTACCTGGCTACTAACAACCATTTGATTTTTTCTTACTCTTGGCTCTCAAAGGAGCTTTAACTTTAACTGCTAGCACTCCTTTGTCTACACCCCTACGTGAGCCAGGCACTGTTCTAGGTGCTGAAGACCAGGATGGAAACCGTTTCCATCACTGTGGAGTTTACATGTTGGTTGGAGGTGGGGATGATGCAATCGTGTGAACAAGTAGCCAGGTAGTAGGTATGTGGCAGTCAGGTCCGTGCAAAGAATGGGAAAAGGCAGGATAAAAAGGTGGGGAGGCAGGGAAGGCCTTGGAGAGCAGGGCACATCTGAGCATCTGAACAGACTGGAAGGAAGCGAGAGGGAAGTGAGGGGCCGCCCTGCTCTTGGAGGAAAGAGAGTGGACCAGCAAGGCCCAAGGACCAAAGGTGGGAGGCGTTTGGGATTTGGGAAATGCCGTGAAGGCTGGTAGGGCCAGAGTGGAGTGGGCGGGGAGGGGGCACGGGAGAGCAGGTCAGAGGCCCAGGCAGGTGCCCGGCACACGGCACCCTGGGGACTCCATCTCTTTCCCGAGTAAGGCTTGGCCCTGAGGGGCCACAGGGAGGGGGTCAGATTCTGGGTATATCCTGCTGGCAAAGCGAACAGCGTTTGCTAATGGAGGGAAAAGGAGGTGTGAGAGAAGACACTTCACGAAGCCAGAAGAATGGAATAGCCCTTTAAAGAGATGAGGAGGATGAGGGAAGGACAAACCCGGAGTCAGAGACTGGCCAAGGCAAGCTTGAGATGCCTGCTTGGCATTCAGATGGGAACCCATGAATCAGGCTCTGGAGTGTGGAGGTCCCGGGAGGGGCTGGGCTGGTGTCAGGAGCACAGGACGGCTGAAGCCATGAGCAGAGAAGACACCAGCAAGAGAGCAGGGCATCTGTAGCCCGGCATCTTAGAGCCATGTCTCCTCCTGCCTGACGCAGTCCTGCACCTGCACAGGGACCCCTGTGCTTCCATCCCTGTGAGCCCTCAGGAGAAACACACACAATCGACCCTCGAGTGCAGCGGGGGCCACACCGTCCATCCTCCTGTTCCCTCCTCCTCAGCCTGCTGAGCATTCTCCCACTGAGCTTCAGGAGGCTGTGTGACTGCCCAAGGTCAAGCAGGGCAGGACTTGACCCTGGAACCGCGCCCCGACCCTGTCCTCCACTCAGTGCTCTGGGGCCTCCACACAGTCCTGGCTGTGGGATCTTGCCTGGTCAGCCCTGGAGGGGAGCTTCTGCCTTTGGTTTGGCTGTGTCTTGGGTATGGCTGGAAAGAAGCATGGAGGCAGGGGAAGTTGGAAGGGAGAGTGTTTCAGTGACCCACCACTGCCACCACCACCACTGCCACCAGGAGAAGGAAGTCAGGGAACTGGCCGCAGCAGCTGGCCCAGGATCCAGGACAATCATTGCTTTGAAATATATCTCAGATAAGAGAGGTCCTCAAAAGGCCAGGACCACCTGGGATTTTTTTTTAAACAGTTCTTTCCCAGAAGGCCAAGAAAAAAATGACTGAGAAATGCCATGTCTTATGGTAGAAAGAGAAATCCAGGACAATTGCCTTAAACAATTAAAACACCCAAAAGCATGTATGAAGAAGAGCTTTAGAAAGACTTCAGAATCATTGTGCCTAGTTTTTATTAAGCACTATGAAATTTTATCATATCTTCTGCTAGTTTTTAATGAACACATACTTTTTGGACAGAGAATGTCTCTCAGATACATGCAGTGCTAAGACACTGAATCGGCAGGGCCAGAGAATGGGGGCTGACAGGACTTGGGCCTGAAGTTCCTGCTAACGGTTATTCACCGGAGGAAAGAGGGGGGAGAGACTTTTGGAAACAAAGTTGGGAGTTTCTGCCTATTGATGATCAATGTGAAATTAGCATAAAGCATCTTAAAATTTTTATCAAGGTGATACTCATATAACATAAAACGAATGAGTTGAAAGTGACCAGTTTGGCCGGGCATGGTGGCTCACACCTGTAATCCCAGCACTTTGGGAGGCCAAGGCAGCTGGATCACCTGAGGTCAGGAGGTTGAGACCAGCCTGATCAACATGGTGAAACTGAGTCTCTACTAAAAATACAAAAATTAGCCGGACATGGTGGTGCGTGTCTGCAATCCCAGCTACTCAGGAGGCTAAGGCAGAAGGATTGCTTCAATCTGGGGGGCGGAGGTCGCAGTGAACTAAGATTACGCCACTGTACTCCAGCCTGGGTGAAAGAGCAAGACTCTGTCTCGAAAGAAAATAGAAAAAGAAAAGAAAGTGAAGATTTCCGTGTCATTTAGCACACTCACAGTGCTGTGCAGCCCCCACCTCTGTCTAGCTTCAGAAATTTCCATCATTCCAGAGTAAAACCCCTTGCTTAAAGCATTCTCTAAGCTGTAGGAATAATAAAGCCTCATAATCATGGCTTAATTGGGAAGGAATTGTCTTTTCATGATAAATCCAAAAGAATTTAAAAATGCATTTAAAAAATATTTGAAAGAACGTGAAAAGGCAGTTCACAGAAAAAGGCCAATAAACCTAGGAGCAGATGCTCATGAGTATATCAAAGATGCAAATGAAAACAAGATATCATTTTTCTCCAATCAGATTAGCAATGATAAAAATGATTGATAGGGCTCAGCGTTGGCAAGAGGATAGGGAGATAGGCACTCTCATCCGCTGCTGGGGAGCGGGTATGAATCACTGTAACCTTTTGGGAAAGCAATTTGTCACCCTCCATTAAATTGTATCGTATCTTCTGACTTCTAGGAATGTAGCCCACAGAAGAACTCAAACAGTATGCCAAGGCATAAGTAAAAGGGTGTCTTGTTTGAAAATATTTTTAAAAATGGAAACAATCCAAATGCCCATTAATAGGGGATTAGTTAAACGGATGGCTTGTCAGTACACTGGAAAGCGATGCTGCTTTTAGAAAAGAAAAAAGAGGAAGAGTAAGACAGCTCTCTGTGTAGTGACGTGGAAATAGCTCCAATATGTGATGAGATAAACTACAGTGAAGCATGAATAGCATAATTCTATTTTTATATAAAATTATAATAAAAAATTCTTGAGTCGTATACACCAAACTATCACGATTATCTTAGGATAGGGTCTAGCAATGTGGAGATATAGTTAGATTTTCTTCTTTTTTTTTGAGGGTGGGTCTCACTCTGCTGCCTAGGATGGAGTGCAGTGGTGTGATCTCAGCTTGCTGCAACCTCCACCTCCCGGGTTCAAGCAATTCTCATGCCTCAGCATCCTGAGTAGCTGGGACTACAGGTGCACACCACCGCACCTGGCTAATTTTTTTTTTAAATAGAGGTGGGGTTTCACCGTCTTGGCCAGGCTGGTCTCAAACTCATGACCTCAGCTGATCTGCCTGGCTCAGCCTCCCAAAGTACTGGGATTACAGGCGTGAGCCATCATGCCCCATCCATGACCAAACGATCATAAAACCTACGTTGAAATTTGTGAAATTCAAAAAACTCTCTTTTTTTTTTTTTCCTTCAGGAAGACGCTTATGGGGCCAGCTTATGGTTCCCCGATTGAGCAGGCACAGGTCCTCCCGGTGAGAAGCATGGCAGAGCTGCCGAAACGCTACTTGGTGTTTATTAACAGAGACAAGGTAACAGCGCCGTCTTCTCCAGCTCTGGGAGTTGACTCTGTGTGTCAGGAGCGGCAGTCATTATCAAAGATCGTGAGACTCGAGAGAGCCTGGGTTTTACAGCCAGGCCCAACTGCTGCCGCCCCAGTCAGCTGTGATACTGAAGATTGTCCTTGATGAGTTAGGAAGCCTCTTGGGAGACATTTCTGAGCAGAGTTACTGCATTTTTTGTATTCCCAGTGAAGATACATGGGCCAGCAAAGGATTTTTCCTTCTTGTTTATTTGCATGGAAAACTCTTATAAAAACATGCAAATTGATACACTTCGTTGTATGATTTAATGAATCGTCTACATTGAAAAGTGTATAGCCTGCTGGGCGTGGTGGCTCATGCCTGTAATCCCAGCACTTTGGGAGGCCAAGGCAGGCTGGAGTCTGAGACCAGCCTGGCCAACATGGTGAAACCCCATCTCTACTAAAAATACAAAAATTCAATGGGCTTGGTGGCGGGCACCTGTAATCCCAGCTACTTGGGAGGCTGAGGCAGGAGAATCACTTGAACATGGGAGGCAGAGGTTGCGGTGAGCTGAGATCGCGCCACTGCACTCCAGCCTGGGCGACAGAGGGAGACTCTGTCTCAAAAAACCCAAGAAAGTGTAAAAGTCATAGGTTGTGAGATTTATTCCAGAAAACCTTGGACAACTGAGCATGCAGACAGGGAGGAAAGCTCCCCTTCTGTCTTCTGTGCATCTGTTAGAACTGTGCAAGGGGCTCGTGTCCTCAGGGCCGGTGTATGAATGCCCAGCTACATTAAATGGGGCTCTCACACTTGGAGATGGGTCCAGACAAAATCAACTTAACATATGCAACAGAGAGAGAAGGAAGGTGTCAAATGTAAACCCCTTTTCACTCAGCAGCAGGTCCTTCTGCCACACAGGTCTGGAGGTGACATGTGAACGTGCCAGGCCTCTCTTGGGCCCAGCTACCTGAGTCTGAATATCCACTTACGTATTCCTTTCTAGGTGGGACTGCAGATCTTACCAGTGGACGGCAATCCACATAAAACAACTGCTATTGTCTGCCACCCAAATGGGGTGGCTGGCATGGCCCTTTCCTATGACGGCCTCTACGCATTCACCGCAGGGGGGCATGATCGCTCAGTGGTCCAGTGGAAAATCAATTTAAGGTATGTGACGGGAGAGAAGGAAGGTGTCATGTGGACACTCCTTTTTACTCAGCAGCAGACAGACACTGAACCCTGCTGCGTGCCAGGCACTATGCTAGGATGTCACAGGGCCTGGCTTTCAGGTTGCTCCTGGTGGCATTGCTCATATTACTGCGCACACAGAAGTTGCTGTCCTGCTCCATGGACCGATGGCGTTTGCAGTTCAGGCGGTGTGACAGCACCTGGGACTCACCCCTGCTCCCCAAAATGCTTCTCCCTCTGCTCCGCATAGTCACACCTGCTAGAAAGATCTGGGCCGACCCTCCAAAGCATGCACTATGGAAATGGTAAGAGGGTCATTTGAAGGGGTATTTCAGGCTCTTCTTCTCACCCTCCCTGCCCTGAATGGCGAGCCTGAGCCTGCGGTCAGGCTGGAGAATTCTTGAGTTGAATGTCAGAGAGTATGTGGACTTTGAGGTTAAAGGGATGTGTATGAGCTTGAATATGGGGCCACCCTCCACTGGCTGTGGGGCCTAGGGCAAGCTTCTTTACGGCTCTGATCTCCAGGTCCTTGCCTGCGAAATGGGGGTGATGATAGGGACTGCTATTTTTTTTTTTTTTTTTTTGAGGTGGAGTCTCGCTCTGTCACCCAGGCTGAAGTGCAGTGGTACGCTCTGAGCTTACTGCAACCTCTGCCTCCTGAGTTCAAGCAATTCTTCTGCCTTAGCCTCCTGAGTAGCTGAGATATCAGGTGTGTGGCATCATGCCCAGCTAATTTTTGTATTTTTAGTAGAGACAGCGTTTCACCATGTTGGTCAGCTGGTCTCAAACTCCTGACCTCATGATCTGCCCACCTCGGCCTCCCAAGGTGCTGGGATTACAGATGTGAGCCACCGCGCCTGGCCGATGATAGGGACTTCTGTGGGATCCCTGTGAAGATCGGGTAGTTTAATATGGGAAAAGCACATAGCATAGAGCTAAGCGCTCAAGAAGTGAGTGAATTCCTTTCTTCTCATCTTCCCGTAAGAGCATTTGTTTATGAGCTTAGGATCTTCCCTAATCAAGAGGGGACCGGCACCCACACTGTCCTCTCCTCTACCCACATTCAGCCAGCTGCCACAGGGCAGAGTCAGCCACGGGCAGCCAGTTCCTGTTCTGACCACTTCTCTGAGCCCCTTCGCTGCCTGTGTCTCGGCTGGGCCTCTCCTGGCAATGTGACGTAGGGGAGCAAAAACAGCTCGGAGGCACCTTCCTTCCTCAGAGAACAACCTGACTCTTGGCTGCCAGCGCAATGCACCCCCTGCCATCTGCCAAGTGCACATCTTTCTTTTTATGTTGGATATTGATGCTTCTACTCTTAACCTGAATATGAGCAAAAATAGCCAGTTAAATCTGCTCTGGAACCACAGCGGTTTGAGATTGCAGTTGCAGCTCTGACTTCCACCCTGCCTTCACCTGAGAGAGCAGATCTTGGGAACTTGGGGATTTAGGAGCTGGAGGTGAACTCTCCCATTGAAAAGGGATCGTGGCCTCAGAATGGCTGCCTGGTTCCTTGTCTGCTGACTTGTTACCTGGAACCATGGGGGCAAGCCATGCCCTGCAGGGGCAAGCGGAACCTTCCTTTCTATTTGTTGAGGTGGTGGTTGAGACAGGGTCTGGCTCGGTCACCCAGGCTGGAGTGCAGTGGTGTGATCATGGCTCACTGCAGCCTTGAACTCCTGGGCTCAAGCGATTCTCCTGCCTCAGCTTCCCGAGTAGCTGGAACCACAGGTACATGCCATCATGCCTGGCTAACTTTTAAAAAATTATTTTTTGTAGATACAGAGTCTCACCAAGCCTAGGCTGGTCTTGAACTCATGGGCTTAAGCCTTGGCCTCCCCACGTGTTGGGATTACAGATGTGAGCCACTGCACCCAGCTAGAACCTTTCTCCTAAAATGTTTGTCTTCTCAGTCGTCGTGGGCTCTGGAATGGTAGAAATTTAAGAAGAACTCAAAAAGGCCTCTGCTTTCCAATAGCTTTCCTGTGCCTGGCCAGAGTCCAGGTTTCTGAGAATTTCAGTTTAATCTGTGGTGGGGACAAAGGATCGTTGTAAACTAATTAGCACTTCATTGCTGCTTCTGGTGAGTTAATATGATCAGTACTTCACTAATGGAAAGAAATGTAAAAACCCTAAACAAGTAAACAAAATTTCCTACCAAGTTACTGTTGATGAGTGGTCCGGGGAGATGAAGATGACAAATCCCCTCACGTTCCATTATTTTAGTAAGTGCAGCCCTGGGCCCAGAGTGCCACCATCACAGCCCACGGCACTCCCGCCCCAGGACAGCCCTTCCATTGCCTCTCTTGGGGTTCTTGGAGTTCATTCCACATGCCCCTTCTTCTCCCCCTCGATGCTAGCATGCCACCCTTTTTCCTCTCTTTGTCTGGTGTCTGTTTCAAAATCCCCCATACTTTTTTGTGCCCAGCCTCCCTGCCTCCTGTCATCCTGCTGCCCTGCTCAGCCAAGAGCAGGGACCCAGATTGGAATCCTGGCTAGTCACTCCATGCTCACTGGATGACACCAGGCAAGTCCTTTGCTTCTCGGAGCCTCAGCTCCTCCAGCCATTAAGTGGGACTGCTACCACCAAGTTCAGACCATTCCTCCTTCTCCTCCTCTAGGGAGCATTTACTGAGCACCTACTGTGTGTTCGTCATGGGGCTCAGAGCTTTAGCTCCTTTCGAAAAGTACTGTGTGGCTTGCTGGGTACAGAGCAGGCTTTCAGTAAGTGTCATTTCCCTTTAGTGCCCTAATGACCTCTTTTTTGTTGCGAGTCTTAGAAACACAATTTAGGCAAAAAGGGGATGTATGAGAAGGTTGTTGGGATGGCATGTGGTTGCACAGCAGGATGGTCAGGGACAGCGGCACACAGTGCCCGCAGCGCTCACTGTCCACATGGCCCTGCTTTTGGCTTCACTCTCTGTGGAACTGGGTTTCCTTACTCAGCAGGAAGATGGCTGCTGGCAGTTCCCAAATTTCACAAATTCTAGCTCTCACCACAGAGAGAGGGAATCTCTTTCCCAGCATGGGTTGGAGAAAGCCAAGTGCAGCCCTGGACCCCTCTGGGGTCGGTTGGCAGTGGCCGGGAGGCAGGGATGTAGTGGAGCGCTGAACACCAGAGCCGGGAGCCTCAGCTGCTCCTGGAGGACCAAGTGCTCTTGCCAGCCTTTCCCTTCAGGGGCTCCTGGTGGTGACAGGCTCTCTATGTCACTTACAGCCTTTACCTGGCCGTGCTCCAGAGCCACATGGCTAAAAGTGGCCTGGTGCTCATGGAGCTTGTCGGGATCGGGCCTGGGCCTGGGCCTGGCCTGGAGGCCCCAGAGAGGGAGCCCTCTCAGCTGAACACTTGCCTCCGTGGCCTAATACTTGAACTGAGAAGTGGGGAAGACCCAGCCCTGCCGGAGGGGTCCTCAGGCACCCCTGGAGAATACCCAGGTCCCTCAGACTTTAAGTTAACCTGTGGACTTGTGCATGCCTCAGTGAGAGGACCAGGGACAGTGCGTGGCAGACTCTACCTGAGAGAGGTGTAGGTGCGTGCCAACACCCATTTCCACACCCATAATAATCCCAGCCACTTGTGCTGAACCTTTCTCGGGGCCGGGCCCTGCCCTGAGTTCCAGGTATCATCTGATTTCATCCTCACAGCCGTCCTGGGAGCAGGCACCACCCTCATCCCCACAGAACACGTCAAGAAGCTAACAACAAGGGTTCCATTGACTGCCCAAGCAAAAGAGGAGGCAGTGGGGCGGGATTCACAGCCAGGGCTTTCTAAGTCCACCCCACACCTTGACAAACGTTCATTACAGGAGGGAAATAAAGGACTTTGTCTCCAATCCTTGTGATATGGTTTTGCTCTCTGTCCCTACCCAAATCTCATCTTGAATTGTATTCTGGTAATTCCCGTGTGTTGTGGGAGGGATCTGGTGGGAGATGGTTGGACTGGGGGCAGGGAGCAGTGTCCCCCATGCTGTTCTTGTGGTAGTGAATAAGTCTGATGAGATCTGATGATTTGATAAGGAGAAACCCGTTTCACTTGGCTCTCATTCTCTCGCCACTGCCATATGAGACGTGCCCTTCACCTTCCACCATGATTGTGAGGCCTCCCCAGCCATGTGAAACTGTAAGTCCAATAAGCCTCTTTCTTTTGTAAATTCTCAGTCTCAGATGTGTCTTTATCAGCAGTGTGAAGAGGGATTAATATAGTAAATTGGTACCAATAGAGTGGGGCATTGCTGAAAAGATATCTGAAAATGTGAAAGTGACTTTGGAACTAGGTAACAGGCAAAGGTTGGAAGTTTGGAGGGCTCAGAAGAAGACAGGAAAATGTGGAAAAGTTTCGAACTTCCTAGAGACTTGTTGAGTGGCTTTAGCCAAAAGCCTTTTAGTGATATGGACAATAAGGTCCAGGCTGATGTAGTCTCTGATGGAGATGAGGAACTTGTTGGGAACTGGAGCAAAAGTGACTCTTGGTACGTTTTAACAAAGAGAATGGTAGCATTTTGTCCCTGCCCTAGAGATTTGTGGAAGTTTGAAGCTGAGAAAGATGAGTTAAGGTATCTGGCAGAAGAAATTTCTAAACAGCAAAGCATTCACCTTTAACCTGGGTGCTGTTAAAGGCATTCAGTTTTATAAGGAAAGCAAAGCATAAAAGTTTGGAAAATTTGCAGCCTGACCATGTGATAGAAAAGAAAAAGCCATTTTCTGAGGAGAAATTGAAGCCAGCTGCAGAAATTTGTTTATGTTATCAGGAGCCAAATGTTAATCCTGAAGACAATAGGGAAAAATGTCTCTAGGGTATGTCAGACATCTTTATGGCAGCTCCTCCCATCACAGACCTGGAGGCCTAGGAGAAAATGGTTTCATGGGCCAGGCCCAGAATCCCCATGCTGTGTGCTGCCTAGGGACTTGGTGCCCTGTACCTCAGCTGCTCCAGCCATGGCTGAAAGGGGCCAATGTAGAGCTCAGGCTGTGGCTTCAGAGGGTGCAAGCCTCAAGCCTTGGCAGCTTCTATGTGGTGTTGAGCCTGCAATTGCACGGAAATCAAGAATTGGGGTTTGGGAACCTCTGCCTAGATTTCAGAAGATGTATGGAAATGCCTGGATGTCCAGGCAGAAGTTTGCTGCAATGGTGGGGCTCTCATAGAGAACCTCTGCTAGGGCAATGTGGAAAGGAAATGTGGGGTCAGAGCCCCCACACAGGGTATCGACTGGGTTACTGCTGAGTGGGCTGTGAGAAGAGGGCCACCATCTTCCAGACTCCAAAATAGTAGGTCGTTTGACAGCTTGTACCATTTGCCTGGAAAAGCCATAGACACTCAATGCCAGCCTGTGAAAACAGCCGAGAGGAAGGTTGTGCCCTGCAAAGGCACAAGGGCAGAGCTGCCCAAAACCATGGGAACCCACCTCTTGCATCAGAGTAACCTGGATGTGAGACATGGAATCAAAGAGATCATTTTGGAGCTTTAAGATTTGACTGCCCTGATGGACTTGCATGGGGCCTGTAGCCCCTTTATTTAGGCCACTTCCTCCCATTTGGAATGGCTGTATTTACCCAATTCCTGTACTCCAATTGTATCTAGGAAGTAAATAACTTGCTTTTGATTTTATAGGCTTACAGGCAGAAGGGACTTGACTTGTCTCAGATGAGACTTTGGACTGTGGACTTTTGAGTTAATGTGAAATAAGTTAAGACTTTGGGGGACTGTTGGGAAGGCATAATTGGTTTTGAAATGTGAGGACATGAGATTTTGGAGGGGTCAGGGGCAGAATGGTATGGTTTGGCTCTGTGTCTCCACCCAAATCTCGTCTTTAATTGTACTCCCATAAATCCCATGTGTTGTGGAAGGGGACTGGTGGGAGAGGGTTGGATCGTGGGGGCTCATGCTGTTCTCCTGGTAGTGAATAAGTCTCATGAGATCTGACGGTTTGATATGGGGAAACCCGTTTCACTTGGCTCTCATTTCTCTCTCTTGCCACTGCCATGTGAGATGTGCCTTTCACCTTCTGCCATAATTGTGAGGCCTCCCCTGCCACGTGAAACTGTAGGTCCAAGAAACCTCTTTCTTTTGTAAATTGCCCAGTATCAAGTATGTCTTTATCAGCAGCATGAAAACAGACTAATGCACCTTGCATGCATTCATTTATTAATTC
Organism: Callithrix jacchus; assembly: GCF_049354715.1. Taxonomy (NCBI): domain Eukaryota; kingdom Metazoa; phylum Chordata; class Mammalia; order Primates; family Cebidae; genus Callithrix; species Callithrix jacchus. The sequence continues at coordinate 125,179,737 of NC_133510.1, forward strand.
CTACAACAATGTTATGAGGCAGAATCTTCTCATTTTATAGTGGAAGACACTGAGGCCAGGGAGGTTAAGTTACCTGCCCAGAGTCACACAGCTTGCCAGGGGCAGAGCTAGGGACTTGCATGTATGTCCATGTGACTCCACATTCTGGACGCTTCCCCACTTCCCCACTGTGGTCTACATGAGGTGTCTTTGATGTCCCGGCAGAAGCTGATTGCCTGATTCGCAGAAATCCAGTCAGTGGATTATTAGAATGATTTCTGATGATTAGCCTTTTGCAGGAGGCAAAGTTGGTCTCTTACAAAAGTAGGTTTTCTTACCATTGAAAGGGCCTATTTTTGGAAAATCTGACCTTGCGTTAGAGAGCAGAGGGTTATTTTTATCTGACTGGCATGGGTCCCTGTGGTCTCCTGAGTTTTTATGGAAGCAATTAGTGTTGGCAGTCTGCCTGTACAATATCCCATTCTTTTGACTCTGATCGTTTGTGGAACTAAAGTTACGGGTAAGGCTGCTCTGTCTGGGAGGATTGTGGTTTCAGAACAACAGCATGCCTCCCCCACCCCAGGAGAGACGTGTTCCCCAAAGATTGCAGACAAATTACCAAGCACCTGCCCTGTCATCATTGAGAGAATATCACCATAATGAGGGCGGGTGCCCTCTACGTCCGAGTTCCACGCTTGAAATGCAACTTTCTGGTTTTGGCTTCATTTTGAAGGACCTTTTCTTAGCAAGTCTACAGAGACCCTAACTGTGTCTGCACCGTGATACCCTTCAGAGGCTGCAGTGCTGTGCGGGCCACCTTCTGACCTGTGCTCACGCTCGAGCGCTTTCTAACAGGGACATCTCTGTTATTGTTCCAGTGTCCTGGAGGCAGCGGTTTCTCTTGGGGGTGAAGACTTGACCCCATTCTACGGTCTGCTGTCTGGCGGCCGGGAAGGAAAATTCTACAGGGTAACTGTTCCCAGGGTAAACACTTCCCAGTGACACCTGGTTAAGTTTTTAAAGTGGATGTGCCCAGGGTTAACCTTGTTGCTTTATTCCAAAGCTCTATTCCCCCACTGAGCTTAAAATGTACTTTCTAGAAAATGTCCTTGAAGTCTTCATGGATGCTTCAGACTTAAGCCTAAATGCGTTTTGTGTCTCTGTTCTATTTCTACTTAGGAGCTAGAAGACTACTTCTACTACTCCCAGCTCCGCAGTCAAGGCATTGACACAATGGAGACCAGAAAGGTGTCGGAACACATCTGCCTGTCAGAGCTGCCTTTTGTCATGAGAGCAATTGGCTTTTACCCATCTGAAGAGAAGGTAGGGAGAACGAAAACAAGAGCAGCAATGGGATATGCTATTTATAAAAAATGACCTCTGGGAACAATCCTTATAGGTCAGAGTAAAAATTTCATATTTTTCTTGCATAAATGGATCCGAAAGACGGATCTGGGCATTTCAGATTCACTCCTGAGTGACTGCTTTCCTAAAAGGTGCACTCCTCATGGAAGTTCCACGCTGGTTAGAAAATGGATCTTGCAACCATGGTGTTGAATTGGATGTACTGGGGCTGCAGTCTCAGCCCTGCCCCTTGCTGGGCAAGGACCAGCCTCATAGGATTTTTTTTTCTTGAGACAAACTCTTGCTCTGTCACCCGGGTTGGACTGCAATGGTGCAATCTCGGCTCACTACAACCTCTACCTCCCAGGTTCAAGCGATTCTCCTGCCTCGGTTCCCACGCAGCTGGGATTACAAGCACCCACCACCACGCCTGGCTAATTTTTGTATTTTTAGTAGAGACGGGGTTTCACCACGTTGGTCAGGCTTGTCTTGAACTCCTGACCTCAAGTCATATGCCCACCTCAGCCTTCCAAATTGCTGGGATTGCAGGCATGAGCAATTGCACCCAGCCAGCCTCATAGGATTTGAGGAGGGACCTGATGCCTTTGAAGTCCTGGGCACAGTGCTGGGTGCATAGGAGCTCAGCGAAGGCCGGGAGTTACTATTGTCATCACCGTTATTCTCGCTGTCTACTTGCTATTAACCTAGCAGGTGGTAATGGGGTGCCTCTGGAAGGTGGGTGCTTGTCTGGGCTGTGGAGCACGGAGGGTGCAGCCATTCCTCATGACCGTACTGCAAAAGCACCCCCAGCTGCAAGGAGCTCCAAACAGGGTGAGGAAGCACCTCAGGGAAATGTTCTTCATATAAACTCTTGTTTAAAGTGCAGTTGCCGGGCATGGTTGCTCGCTCCTGTAATCCCAGCACTTTGGGAGGCCGAGGCGGGTGGATCACAAGGTCAAGAGATCGAGACCATCCTGGCCAACATGGTGAAACCCCGTCTCTACTAAAAATACAAAAATTAGCTGGGTGTGGTGGCACGCGCCTGTCGTCCCACCTACTCAGGAGGCTGAGGCGGAAGAATCTCTTGAACCCAGGCGGCGGAGGTTTCAGTGAGCCAAGATTGCACCACTGCACTCCAGCCTGGTGACAGAGTAAGACTCTGTCTCAAAAAAATAAATAAAGTGCAGTTAAACCAGGTGTGGCAGCTCATGCCTGTAATTTTCCCAAAGGGGAGACCAAGGAAGGAAGATCACTTGAGCCCAGGAGTTTGAGAGCAGCCAGGGCAACATAGGGAGATCCTGTCTCTACCCACCATCCTCCCAAAAAAATCTGCCAGGTCTGGTGGCCCATGCCTGTGGTCCCAGCTACTCAGGAGGCTGAGGCAGGAGGATTTCTTGAGCCCTGAAGGTGGAGGCTGCAGTGGCTGTGATTTTGCCCCTGCACTCCAGCCTGGGAGACAGAGAAGACCCTGTCTCAAAAAATAAATAAATAGGCCAGGCGTGGTGGCTCATGCCTCTAATTCCGGTACTTTGGGAGGTTGAAGCAGGTAGATCACGAGGTCAGGAGTTCGAGACCAGCTTGGCCAACATGGTGAAACCCTGTTTTGACTTAAAAAAATACAAAAATTAGCTAGGCATGGTGATGGGCACCTGTAATCCCAGCTACTTGGGAGGCTGAGGCAGGAGAATCGCTTCAACCTGGGACATGGAGATTGCAGTGAGCCGAGATTGCAGCCTGGGTGACAGAGCAAGACTCCATCTCAAAATAAATAACTAAATTACAATTTATTGTATTTCTTCTGAATTGAAATGTAATGCATTCTCATTATATAAAGTTGGGGAAAGATATACACGTGGAATGAAGAAAATAATTACTTATAATCCACTACACAGATGGAACAGTTATTAATATTTTCCTGTTTTTTTGTATATTTATATAATCATATATATAGTCATGCGTCACTTAATGATGGGGAGATGTTCTGAGAACTGTGTCGTTAGGCGACGTCATGATAGTGTGAATATCCTAGAGTGTCCCGACACAAACACAGATGGCAGAGCCCACTACATGCCTGGGCCGTATGGTAGAGCCTGTCGCTCTTAGGCGCCAAGCCTGAGCAGCATGCGACTGCACTGAAGACCGTGGGCAGCTGTAACGCAGTGGTAAGGATTTGTGTATCTAAGCATATCTAAACGAAGAAAAAGTACAGCAAAAATGCGGTATTATGACCTTATGGAACCACCGTCATGTATGTGATCTGTCACTGAAACATCTTTAAGTGCAGTGTGACTGTATAAATGTATGTAGTTTCAAAAAACTAATTGGGCTGGGGCAGTGGCTCACACCTGTGGTCCCAGCACTTTGGGAGCCTGAGACTGGCAGATCATCTGAGATCAGGGGTTTGAGACCAGCCTGGCCAACATGATGAATCCCTGTCTCTACTAAAGAATACGAAAATTATCTGGGCATGGTGGCACACGCCTATAGTCCCAGCTACTCAGGAAGCTGAGGCAGAAAAATCGCTTGAACCCAGGAGGCGGAGGTTGCAGTGAGCCGAGACTGCTCCACAGCACTCCACCTGGGCGACAGAGTGAGACTCCATCTCAAAAAATAAAAAACAAACAAAAAACTAATTGATACCACATTGAATGTTTGTTTGTATCCTATATTTTCCCTTAATATTGTATCATAAGCATTTTTCATTATATCAAAAATTCTCTGAGAACGTGCTTTTTAAAGGATATATTTTAATTTTTTAACTTTTTCTAATTTAGACAATAGAATTATAAAGAGGAAAACAGGAATTACTCGGAGATCATCATCACTGTTATTATTTTGGTAGATATCCTATCATTTTATATGTGGACATAGATAATATCTATACTTTTAAACAAAAAATTGAGATATGGTATATATAGGTATATACCTATACATATCAACATTATACAGAGGATGTGTGTGTATATATATGTATCAACATTCTCAGTCACTTGTCTTGTGAGCATGGTGGTAAAAAGTCCTTGGCAACGTCTTTTAAAGGCTGCAGACATAACTGGACCATCCCCAGCTGACAGGCGTGTAAGTTGTCCGAAGTGGTTGGTGCCAGAGACACAGCTGTGATGAGCATCTCCGTGCATGGTTTTTGCACATTTCTCTAATGATCTTCCTGGGTCGTAGTACAAGGAGTAGAATTACTGGGTCAGAGAATATGGAACTGCAGGCCCTATTGCTGACCTGCTTTCCATAAATGTAGCATTTTACACGCTCATCTTCAGGATATGAAAGTCCTGAAGCCCAGCTAAGACGTGATGTTCACGTTTGGTGAGAACCCTGGAGGGGTGTAGGCTGTGGTCACCGTCCCTTCTCCACGCTTCGGTGGCCTACCTTGAATCACCTGCTTTGTGCGCTCCACATACACAAAACTCATTTCTGGAGAAATGAGTTATCAGAGCCCACTAACCGCTGCTGAGTCTTGAATGAGGACCTTAAAAGCGTCCGGTACTCTTGTGAGCTCCTCTAAAGGTCTTTGGCTGATGTGCATTTTGTAGCAGCACACTGCTAGAAACAGAAGCAACTCTGAGAAAGTTCGTACAGCCCACGTCAGAGCGTTCCTGAGAGCGGATTTTCCAAAGAGCGCTCCCTAGAACGTGGCTTCCCAAAGCGGAAGCTGCATCAGAGCCACCTGGGGTATTTACTGAATATTCAGCTCCTGGGCCTCACCCAGGTCCAGCCAATCAGAATCTCCAAGAACAGGCCTGGGAGTCTCTCCATCTCCTGGGGTGCTCACTGCGGAGGCACCCACATTTGAAGAGAGGGACTCAACACACTGAGTGGGGTCATTAATCATTAGTCAGCTTTCTTCTTCTTTTTTTTTTTTTTTTGAGATAGGCTTTTGCTCTTGTCACCCAGGCTGGAGTGCAGTGGCATAATCTCAGCTCACTGCAACCTCCACCTCCCGGGTTCAAGTGATTCTCCTGCCTCAGCCTCCCATGTAGCTGAGATTACAGGCATGCACCATCATGCCCCGCTAATTTTTGTATTTTTTAGTAGAGACAGGATCTCACCATGTTGGCCGGGCTGGTCTCGAACTCCTGACCTCAAGTGATCCACCCGCCCCAGCCTCCCAAAGTGCTGGGATTACAGGAGTGAGCCACCATGCCCAGCCTCAGCCTTGTTCTTTGGTTACAAGTTACAGAAACCTAAGTTGACCCATTTTCTAGTTTGCAGAATTCCAGGTCCAGGGGAGTGGTGATGGCAGCAGAACCTAAGCCAGGCCCTCATCCATGTCACCAGGAGGATATCTCTCTTTTGGCCTTGTTTTCTGCTGTGCTGCCTCCCTCTGGGTCCAGCCCCCAGCCCATGTCCAGTGGGGTTCAACCCCAGAGGCAGGAGCCTGTCTCCTTCCCAGAGCTGCAGACACTGTCACTGTCAGCACTGCCATTGGGACATATGCCACTAGGGTTGGTCAGGCCTGGGCACTCTCCTTCCTGCAGTGTGGGGTGGTCTCAGCCCCCCTTAACCCTAAGGACTGTGACCAGGTGACAGCTAAGATGTGGGCAAGTGTCTGAGTCTCTTCATGCCTCAGCTTCCTCATCTACAAAATGAGTGCAACAGTCGCACCCAGGAGCACTCCAAGCAGGTGGCCTGGCTTCCAGGAATTCTGAGCAGGTTGAGCAGGGCAAAAAGTGGGTCCCTCTTCATTCACACTTCCTTTTTTTTTTGGAGACAGGGTCTCACTGTGTCACCTGATCCTCTAGCCTCAGCCCTCCAAGTAGCTAGGACTACAGGTGCATGCCACCATGCTCAGCTAATTTTTTAAATTTTTGATAGAGACGGGGCTTCTCCATGTTGGCCAGGCTGGTCTCGAACTCCTGAGCTCAAGCCATCCACCCTCCTCGGCCTCCCACAGTGCTGAGATTCTAGGTGTGAGCCACCATGCCCAGACCTCATTTCCTTCTCATTTTACATTCAAAATGCTGCCTCCAGTGTCTCCCGGTTCCCATGCCCGCTGCGGTTCATCACGTGGTTCTATCTGTGGTTCTGCTGCTTCTGTTTTTAGCTCAACATTTATCTAACCAAATACCCAACTTCTCCGGGTGATTGGTTGGCCTAACACCTGGTACTTCAAGATGGAGAAAGGAAGAAGCACATCTTGGTGCAAACTAGCTGGCCCGGCTGCCGTTCCCAGCCCCGCTTGGCGAGCCCTGCCATTGGCGGTCTGCATGGGTGTCCTCTCTGAAGGTGAGGCTGGAGAGGGCTGCACTCTCAAGGGTTGTCATCCTTATGACACGGTGAGCGTCCGTGCAGTGCCCAGTGCATGGAGGTGCTCACTCAGTAGGATGCTCTTCCCTATTTCCTGCTGAGTCAGCGTGTTCCTCTTAAGAGGCTGATGGGATCGCCCCTCCTTTTCTTATTTTTAACTTTATTTTGAAAATTCCAAGCAAACACAAAATCAGAGAAAAGAATAAAGATGTGGCTCACATCTGTAATCCTAGCACTTTGGGAGGCTGAGGCAGGAGGATGCTTGAGTCCAGGAGTTCAAGACCAACCTAGGCAATATAGGGAGACCCTGTCTCTACAAAAGGTAAAACAGTCAGCCATGTGTGGTGGCGTGTGCCTATGATCCCAGCTGCTTGGGAGGCTGAGGTGGGAGGATTTCGTGGGCCTGTGAGGTCAAGGATGCAGTGAGGTGTGATCACACCACTGCCTTCCAGCCTGGGCAACAGTGAAACTCTCTCTTTCTCTCTCTCTCTGTCTCTCTCTCTCACACACACAGACACACACCCCCCACTCCTGTCAATTTCAGCTTCAGTAATTCTCAGCTCTTGTTTGGCCTAGGGGCAAACTGACCTGCCCCTGCCCGATGGGTTATTCTGAAGCAAGTTCCAGGCACCCTCGCCTCACAAGGAGGCCTTTCAAACCCAGGGTCTCTTCCTTCCCAAGGCCTGTGGGCGTCTGAGGTTCACACTTCTATGAAAGTCACCAAAATGCCATTGTGGGCCATGCCTCTCACAGTTCCTGTGGGTCAGGAGTCTTCTGGCAGCTCTCTGATGCCTGCAGGTCAACACCTACCATGGAGGCACACTGGGGAGGCTCCTGGGTCAAGCAGCCCTGGGTTTGGATCCTGAATGTGACCACGTGCCAGTTAAGACTTGGCCAAGTTCTGGAGCCTCTCCATGCCTCAGTTTCCTCATCTACAAAATAAACGTAATAGTAGTGCTCACCTCTGGAATCACTGTGGAGATTAAATGAGTATCTATTTAGTACAGTACATGGCACACATCAATTTTTTTTTAATGTCACCCAGTATTTTTGTCTTTGTCATGATATTCCCATCTCTGGATCCATCATTCCAGAAGCCCTTATGGGAATGTTTCTCTGACCTTGTGCTTCTTAGTGCACAAGACCCTTTCCAAAATCTAAAATGTTGTATTTTCTTGATTTTCTGATAAAGATACTTTACATAAATCTCCAAACGTCATCAAATTAATGGCAGTCTTCTCACTTGTTCAGGATTTTTTATTTAAGAGGCAGGGCCTCACTCTGTCGCCCAGGCTGGACTGCAGTGGTGCAATCACAGCTCACTGCAGCCTCACCCCTCAGGCTCAAGTGATCCCTCTGCCTCCGCCTCTCTAGTAGCTGATACCACATCATTCAGGATTATTTATTTATTTATTTATTATTTATTTATTTATTTTGAGGTGGAGTTTCACTCTTGTTGCCCAGGCTGGAGTGCAATAGCTTGATCTTGGCTCACTGCAACTCCCACCTCCTGAGTTCAAGCAATTCTCCTGCTTCAGCCTCCTGGGTAGCTGGGATTACAGGCATGTGCCACCACACTTAGGTAATTTTGTATTTTTAGTAGAGACAGGGTTTCTCCATGTTGGCCAGGTTGGTCTTGTGGTCCGCCTGCCTCGGCCTCCCAAAATGCTGGGATACAGGCATGAGCCATCGTGCCTGGCCAGGATGCTTGATTTTAATTCCTGGGCTGTCCTGCTCTGTTGATGAGGTATTTAGCCCTGGCAACCAGTGCCCAACTGTCACACAAAGTGCTTAAGAATAGGGGTGAACACAGAGCAACCCACTGATCTCTGCTTCCTATAGAAATAAGGAAGTCCTGCTTATGCCTGGAGTCCCAGCTACTTGAGAGGCTGAGACAGGAGGATCACTTGAGGCCAAGAGTTCCAGAGCAGCCAAGCAGCATAGCGAGACCCCCCACCTCTAAAAAATTTAAAAACTTGGGCTAGGCACGGTGGCTCACACCTATATTCCCTGTATGTTGGGAGGCCAAGCAGAATGATCACTTGAGCCCAGGAGTTCAAGACCAGCCTGGGCAACATAAGGAGACCCATCTCTACTAAAACAAAAGTTAGCTGGGTGTGTTGGCGTGCGCCTGTAGTCCCAGCTATTTGGAAGGCTAAGGTGGGAAGGATCGAAGGATCGCTTGAGTGCAGAAGGTCAAGGCTGTAGTGAGTCGTGGTTGTGCCATTGCGCTCCAGACTGGACAGCAGAGTGAGGCCCTGTCTCAAAAAAAAAAAATTTTTTTTGTCAGGGACGGTGGTGTGCAACTGGAGTCCCAGCTACCCTGGAGGCTGAGGCAGGAGGATCGCTTGATCCCAGGAGTTGGAGGCTGCAGCACGCTATGATCATGCCTGTAAATAGCTACTGTCCTCCAGCCTGGGCAACATAGCTCTTAAAAAAAAGCCAGTGCGGTGGCTCACACCTGTAATCCCAGCACTTTGGAAGCTGAGGTGGGTGAATCACAAGGTCAGGAATTCAAGACCAGCCTGGCCAAGATGGTGAAACTCTGTCTCTACTAAAACTACAAAAATTAGCCGGGCATAGTGGTGGGTGCCTGTAATCCCAGCTACTCAGGAGGCTGAGAGAGTGAATTGCTTGAGCCCGGGAGGCAGAGGTTGCAGTGAGCCGAGATTGTGCCATGGCACTCCAGCCTGGGTGACAGAACAAGACTCCCATCTAAAAAAAGAAAAAGAAGTAAGGATGTCTAACTATTAGAGATAGACTCATTTATCCTATCATTGGCAAAAAATAATAAAGCTTAAACAGCCTATCAAAATCTTGCTGATGAAGAAAAGGTATACGAAAAAATGTTAGTTGGCAACAAATGTTATAAAGTAACAAACATTGACAATTACTTAAAAACATAAAGACAGAAAGAAATAAAAACAGCAGTTGTGAGGTTCGCCCTGGGTGTTGTTTCCCTGATGCACCACCTCCCAAAAGGAGAGTTTCGGAGCCCCACTCACCCTTGGACTCCGGGGTTTTTAATCTACTTTAAAAAAACCCATTTGCTCTTTGGAGATGTTTTCTGAAGGCTCCAAATGTGCCCCACATCCACGTGCAGACTCGATTAGCTGATGAGTTAGTTTATATCTGAAGCTGCACGGGGAGAAGATTCTGATCTTTTGTTTTCAAGTCAGATTTATAGTGATTAAAAAAAAATCTTCTCAGGGCTTTGAAACTAACCCAGGATTTACCGGGGTTAATGAAACATTTCCTATTGAGATGTAGCCATTCCCCCTCCTTCAGGAAGCTGCTTGGAGTATATGCCTTGCTACTGGAGCGTGCTCACACTTGGTTACAGGAGAGACGCAGATGCAGGGTTTAAACCAGCACCCCAAAGACTATCCGTTATTGATATTTTTCTTACGTCATTACAACTGTCTTGGGGATTGGAAGCTAGTTGGTGTGGTATGCGGAAGCCGAATTATACGAGAATATAACCCTCCCTGAAGAATTCCTTTTGTGGAAAGCTGTGCTCAGGAGCAAAACACAGCCAAAGTGGTCAGGGTGGGCTGCTCCTAGAAATCACGTTTTAAATGGAAGGTCTGCAGCGTGTGTAATGTTATCGGAGGACCCCTAGCTTAGGTGTCACCGTTTCTACAGATGATTTCACATACAAGGCACTTCCATCCTCTCTGTTGGACTGTCATGTTGGGATGGGGCCCAGTATGTCATTCACTTCCCGCTTCCTTGCGGCTTCCCTTCTCTCTAGCTTGCAGAGTGTTGTATAATCTTGACAGGTGTGGGCAAGGAATTAACATCAGTGCAGTCACCTAGTTCTATAAACTTAAGGCTAGTCCTGCAGAGACGTATGTGCCCAGCAAGTGCCCAGGTGGTGGATGCTTGGCAAATGTTGATTGAGTGAGTGAATGAATCAATGATGCCCATCGTATTTGCCAGCAGAGACACGGAGGAAGACAGGGTGTCTGATATACTCAGGAGCTTTGGCATAGCTTAGGAGCATTTAGAGAATAACTCAATAGTCGCTTAACTTTTTATTTTGTTTGCTGTTTATTTTTTGCTAAACTGTAAAAAGGTGTGCATCTTTTGACTCAACAAATGTACTTTTTTTTTTCTAGACCTATAACTACACTCAAGTCCCAAACACTTTTAAAAGTGTATCTTGACCGGGCGTGGAGGCTCACGCCTGTAATCCGAGCACTTTGGGAGGCCAAGGTGGGAGGATCACCTGAGGTCAGGAGTTCAGGACCAGCCTGGCCAACATGGTGAAACCCTGTTTCTACTAAAAATACAAAAATTAGCCAGGTGTGATGATGCACACCTGTAATTCCAGCAACTCTGGAGGCTGAGGCAGGAGAATTGCTTGAACCTGGGAGAGAGGGGTTGCAGTGAGCCAAGATCGTGCCACCTTACTCCAGTCTGGGCAACAAGAGCAAAACTCCATCTCAAAAAAAAAAAAAAAAAAGAGTGTACTTTTTTTGTACAGAAAAATATACCCGAGTTCATAATGATGTATATATGGAAGGAGTGATTTTAAACACATAACATATATAAATATTGAGATGGGATCTCACTATGTTGCCCAGGCTGGTCTCAAACTCCCAGGCTTTGGCAAGCCTCCTGCCTTAGCCTTCCTAGTTGCTGGGACTACAGGCCCCCTGCACCGTACCTGACCTGAAGGGACAATTCTTGCCACATATTTATTGTGTTGATAATCAAAACAACCCTGATATCCATTGATAGGAGATGAGATTGATAAAATAAGGCACCCCTACACTTAGTAGCCATTAAGAAGTGAGATTGGCGGGGTGCTGTGGCTCTTCGCCTGTATTCCCAGCACTTTGGGAAGCCAAAGTCGGGGATCGCTTGTCCCTGGGAGTTCCAGACAGCCTGAGCAACATAGTGAGGCCCTGTCTCTACAAAAAAATTTTTTTGAGACAGAGTCTCACTGTGTGGCCCAGGCTGGAGCGCAGTGGAGCGATCTCGGTTCTCTGCAACCTTCACCTCCCAGGTTCAAGCAATTCTCCTGCCTCGGCCTCCTGAGTAGCTGAGATTACAGGCAGTGCCACTATGCCCGGCTAATTTTTTGTATTTTAAGTAGAGACAGGGTTTCGCCATGTTGGCCAGGCTGGTCTTACAAACTCCCAACTTCGGGTGATCCTCCCACCTTGGCCTCCCAAAGTGCTGGGATTACAGATGTGAGCCACCATGCCTGGCCACATTTTGTTTTTAATTAGCCGGATATAGTGGCACATGCATTCAGCTACTCAGGATGCTGAAGTGAGAGGATCACTTGAGCCCAGAGGTCAAGGCTGCAGTGAGCCATGATCCTGCCACTGCACTCCAGTCTGGGTGACACAGTGAGACTCTGTCTAAAAAAAAAACAACAACCCATCTAGGGATTCTATAAATAAAAGCCCTTTTCATTCAGCGGCATCTGCCCTCCTTAGGAGACAGTTTCGGCTATAAATCTGGGGAGGCCTCATATATAATTTCTGTACATTTAAGTTCTCCTATCTATAAACATGTAGCTTGTGTTGCTTTTGTATTCAGAACAAAAACCAGAAAGAAAGATAAGCAAACAAATCCCCCAAAGCCCTGTGCGCTAATCTTCGTGGCTAAAGCATGGTCCCAGCTGGGAGGGAGGCGTGTGGCTGAGTGGCTCAGCCTCACCCATAATGAGGGGGCGGGGATTTGAGCCAAGAAGCACATGGGGATAATTTCTGCTCTGATAAAGACCCCGAGGGAATTTGGAAATGTGCACTTTGAAGAGAAGCCCTCAGTATGTTGGGTCTTGCCTGAAATGTAAATATCAGCAGGTATTTGCATCCTGAAGGTAAGAGAAGTGGCCCCGTGTTCTAGGGGAGGCCTTCCTGGCCAACAGAGGGTGTGCGGCCAGGCCCCTGCCCAGAGAGCCGTGGGCTTCCTGCAGAAAGATCAGAGCAAGACAAAACTATTTCTGCTTTTCACATGCAAAGCGTTTAAAGAAATTAATCCTGGATTACTATGCAGCCATTAAAAAGAATGCAGGTGATAGAGGCCAGGCGCGGCGCCTCACACCTGTAATCCCAGCACTTTGGGAGGCCCAGGTGGGTGGATCACCCGAGATCAGGAGTTCAAGACTGATCAGGAGATCAGCCTCCTGGCCAATATGGCAAAACCTTGTCTTTCCTAAAAATACAAAAATTAGCCAGGCATGGTGGTGCACGCCTGTAATCCCAGCTACTCCAGAGGCTGAGGCAGGAGGCAGAGGTTGCACTGAGCCAAGATGGCGCCACTGCACTCTAGTCCAGGCAACGGAGCAAGACTCCATCTCAAAAAAAAAAAAAAGAAAAGAAAAGAATGTCGGAGATAGTAACGCGTAACACCTGGGAAAGCAAGGCCTAGGGAGAGAAGGAAGATTGCACAGTCACTCAGCTACCGAGGGCACAGCCAGGGTTTGAAGCAAGCTGCTGGCTGACTCCTGACCCCAGGTTCTGTTCCTACATATGTATGATTTGGTACAAAGAAGGAAGAAAAGCCTAAAAGTTCAGGCATCCCACACTGGTTATTGATGAGGGATGGGGAAATTCAGGGCATTTTATTTTTTTTCTTCTTTATATCTCCATTGTTAGAATTTTTCATAACAAGCATGTATCAATCTTTACGGGTTTTATGATATAAAAGGGTGGATCACAATGATGGTGGAAAATATATATTTAAAATATTAATGTTCTTAGAATCGAAATGTTGTTACTTGCCATTGCCATGGCTTCTCCCTATTATTTCTCTTCTTTTTTTTTTTTTTTTTGAGAGCAGTTTCACTCCTGTCATTCAGGCTGGAGTGCCACAGCGCTATCTCAGCTCACTGCAACCTCCACATCCCTGGTTCAAGCAATTCTTCTGCCTCAGCCCCCTGAGTAGCTGGGATTACACGCACCTGCCACCATGCCTGGCAGATTTTTGTATTTTTAGTAGAGATGGGGTTTCACCACCAAATCATCAGGTCAGGATTTGCACTCCTGACCTCATGATCCTCCTGCCTCAGCCTCCCAGAGTGCTGAGAGGATCACAGGCGTGAGCCACCATGCCCGGCCCTTATTTTCTTTTCTTTAAAAATATTCACTGGGGGCTGGGTGCAGTGGCTCACTCCTGTAATCCCAGCACTTTGGGAGGCTGAGGCAGGCAGATCACGATGTCAAGAGATCAAGGCCAGCCCGGCCAACATGGTGAAACCCCATCTCTATTAAAAATACAAAAATTAGCTGGGCATGGTGGTGCATGCCTGTAGTCCCAGCTGCTCTGGAGGCTGAGGCAGGAGAATCGCTTGAACCTGGGAGGCAGAGGTTGAACCAAGATTGTGCCACTGCACTCAAGCTTGGTGACAGAGTGAGACTCCATCTCAAAAAGAAAACAAAACAACAAAAAAATTCACTGGGAAGGGAAGAGTCCCTGGAGGTGTTTGAGGCCCAGGTTCTGATGAGGGGCAGGGTGACAGTTGCCCTAAAGGGCGCTGTGAATGGGTGTTGTTCACATGGAGTAGAAGGCAATGGGCAAGAGCACCAGGCCAGGTCTTGGCCGCCATCACTTCGTCCACAAGGCAGAACTGTGCGTGCCTGCCCCACTCCTGGAAAAAGAGGCAGGTCTAGTTCCTGGAGGGAGGTATGCAGCATTTGGGGTCACAGTGTGGCATGAATAGCAGAGGGGGCTCACAGGGGTCTCCAGATGTGGCCATGCAATGACGCTGCCCAGCTCTGACCGCTCCCTCCTCAGCCCTGCTCCCTGCTCTGGGTCAGCGAGGAAATGCAAGGGAGGTGACCAGGAGAGGGTGTGAGTGAGGATGATGAGCGGGGACAAGAGACTGTGCCCCATCGATTGGGGATGTTCTAGATGGTATTGTGTGTTGGGAGGAGGGTGTGAGGAGGAGGGTGAGTGCTCCCAGCGCTGCGGGTCCATGAAACCATTACAAAAACAAACCTGTCCCCACCAGGAGCCTGCTTATAAAAACAAGGAATGGCCCCAGTTCAGATGTATGGTGTTCCTTTCCATTTAATAGGGAGATTATAAAACTTAATTCTAAGGACATCAATGGCTTCCTGAGGCTGACAGCAGGGATCACACAGACCCAGAGGCCTGTGTCGTCAATGACAGAGGTGAAAGTAAAGTGCTCTAGGGTGAGGGGACTCTGGCCCACCACCAAGAGGCCACCCCCAGGTCTTGAGGCCTGGAGCAGTTGGGCCAATGGAGGCCCAGATGCTGTATTTCTAAATGTTGAAAAGCTACCAATCAAATCACAAGCTGCTAAACAAATATTCGCCCTTGACAATTCAACCTTCAACATGAGCTGATTCAAAGTTCACACCTGAATGGACAGAATGCAGGGCCAGGCTGGGCCTGCCCCATGTGTCCTCCCAGCCCTGGCTCCATCCCTGGCCACCATGTGCATGCCGTTCAGGAAGTGGACAACTCTCTATACCCTCCAAACTGTGGCCCTGGGCCACCCTTCAGGCCTATGGATGGGCAACACTCCCTGGTTGCCCTCAGGAGGGTGAGATCCCCATGGGCCCCAAAAGTGGACTTAGGTTATTTGGGGGAGAGAAACCTTGGGTTCAGGTACCCAGAGTGTGGTCTAGAATGGGATGCATGGGCTTGAGATGGGCACCTCCTCTGCACCCTCCTCCTCACACTTGTTTCCCAGCATGGAGTGCCTTCCCTGACCTCCTCCTGGCCAGACCATTCATGGCTCTGCAGTAAGCCCACCTCTTCCAGGAAGCCTTCCCTAGCCCACCTGACTGGGAGCTCTTCCAACCTTTGATGATGTTCTCCTGCATCTTGACACTGAATCTTTAAGAGCCACGGTAGCCAACCTTTTAAAATCACTTAAGGGCACTTAAAAAAATACATCAGTATTTTTGCACCTGGGCCCCAGCCTCGTGCAACAGAACCCAGGGATAGAGCCTGAGCGTGGACAGTTTTTAAAGCCCCAGGGGTTTCTTCCAGGCAGCCAGGGCTGAGGATGTCAGTGATGGAGCCTGTTGTTAATTCACTCTTTCCTTGTGTATATTATTTCTTGAGCGTCTCTTCACATGGCCCAGACCTATGCCTGGCACTTAGTAGACACTGAGTAAATATTTGCTGACCAGCAATTGAGATTGAAAACCAGAATACAGAACTGTTCTAGTAATAATTGAGTGATTTGCACTTCACTGGCTTTGCACTAAACCAAATGCTCAGTAACTACTAGTAAATCAAGTGAAATTAACAAGGGCAGTAAATGATTATTCTAAGCCTCTTGTGAGTTTCAAGAGAAATTCTTTTTGTGGCCTCACTTGTGTCCACATTATTTACTTCATCATCCATCCATCCATCCATCCATCCATCCATCCATCCATCCATCCACATTTCTCTGCGCCTCTATAATGTGCCAGGCTCTGAACTAAGCTGCCAGGGAAATGGAGATGAAAGCTCTGGCTACAGCTTAATGGGGAAAACAGATGCGAGCCCGAAGAAGCAGAGCATGCACTGCAGCTGCCACCCATTATTACTCTCTACTGAAAGTCACAAGCTTGGGGCTGATTCATTTTGGCACCAGTCGCCTTCATGAATCCCTGTGGTCTAAGAGCAGCAGTGCTCAAAGTGTGGCCCCCAGAACAACAGGATTGACGTCACCTAAGGACTTATGAGAAATGCAAATGGTCAGACCCTATCCCAGACTCAGAAACCCAGCAGGTGGGACCAGCCATCTGTTTTAAAGACCTCCTGATCTTTGTGGTGCCTGATGATGTTTGCAAGCCCTTGCCTTCCAGCCGTGTTTCTTAAACTTGGCTACACATTCAAATCATTCAAATGAGGAGCTTCCAAAAATTTGGTCCCCAGACCAATTAAATCAGGATCTCAGCTGGTCGAGGTGGCTCATTCCTATAATCCCAGCACTTTTGGAGGCCGAGGCAGGCAGATCACTTGAAGTCATGAGTTCGAGACCAGCCTGGCCAACATGGTGAAACCCTGTCTTTACTAAAAATACAAAAATTAGCCAGCTACCTGGGAGGCTGAGGCAGGAAAATTGGTTGGACTCAGGAGGCAGAGGTTGCAGTGAGCCGAGATCGCACCACTGCACTCCAGCCTAGGCAGCAGAGTGAGACTCCCGTCTCAAAAAAACCCCCAGGATTTCAGGGAACAGGACCTGGGCCTCAGAATTGTTTAAGCTCTCCAGGTGAATTGAATGAAGCCCTGCCTTGGCAGGCATGAGAATGCCAATCAAAGGCCAGGCTGACTGACGACCACCAGAGTGTCTGGGCCGCTCAGCCAGGACTCCTGCTTCTCTCAAGTCATCTTTACACAGGGACATTCAGAACGAGCTCCACGTTCTATTTCCGGCTCCAAGGTTCCTCTCCCAAGCATGAACTTTGTTCAGACATGTAGCAGAATCTGCCTTTTCAATGAACACTTTCGAAGTCAGCTCAGGAAGGAAATGTCAGTGATGCCGAAGCTGCCAACTCCGTGCTTGTTGAGTAGTGACTCTTGATCAGTCACACGGGAAGAGAGAGTAAGAGGTGAATCACATGCTGAGTGGTTTGTGCTGCGAATGTTTGCTGAGCTCTTTGGAACTCTCTGGGTATGAGTAACTCAGGCCCTTATGAATTCCTTTTGTCATCTTAGTCTCCTGTTTCTGAACTAAGTTAAATCGTATATTACATTAAGAATTTATGTAGACGTTATTTATTTTTGTTTTCTTTTTGAGATAGGGTCTTACTCCTCACTCCTGTGGCCCAGGCAGGAAGGCAGTGGCACAATCATGGCTCACTGCAGCCTCCACCTCCCGGGCTCAGGTGATCGTCCCATTTCAGCCTTCCAAGTAGCTGGGACTACAGGCACGGGCATCACCACACCAAGCCAATTTGTTGTATTTTTCGTCGAGACAGTGTTTCACCATGTTGCCCAGGCTGTCTCAAACTCCTAAAGCAATCTACCCACCCTGGCCTCCCAAAGTGCTGAGATTATAGGTGTGAGCCTCCCCACCTGGCCAAATTATAATTTATGTTATGATTACATGTATTCTAATTAGCAAGTGCATAGAAAAATATAATAATCATAAGAATAATTACTGTCTGTTGAGTGCTTGCTATGTGTTAGGCATTATGTCAACCATTTTATATACATCATCTCAGTAAGCTTCAAAAAAGCCCAATGTATATGTATTACTATATTCCCTGCTTTTTCAAGATGAGGAAACTGAGAATAAGGAATGTCATTAACTCACTCAACGTCATATAGACAGAAAATGGCAGAGCCAGAGTTAAGTCTATCATCAAAGATTGCTCTTTCAGCCCCCGCCTCTACTACCTCATGGTAAATAGTGGCATTCGTATATATTAATATTGTCAAAATTTTTAGTGCAATATGCAAATAATTGCTACTGAATAGTGTTTTCTTCCTGCATAAAATTATACGTGATTTAACCGGCAATTGCATGTAGTATAAACTCAGTAAATGCTATATATGAAACAGTGTTACCATCTACAGCTACTATAATAGTATCAATTGTATACCAATTAGAGTTAATTTGTATCTGTAACCAATAATGTTATTTGAAAAGGCCATTCCTGGAATGTTACTCTTTTTTTTGAGACAGTGTCTCACTCTGTGGCCCAGGCTCACTCTCTTGCCTCAGCCTCCTGAGTAGCTGGGATTACAGGCACACACTATCACACCTGGCTAATTTTTGTATTTTTGGTAGAGATGGGGTTTCACCATGTTGGTCAGGATGGTTTCAAACTCCTGACCTTGTGATCCGCCTGCCTCAGCCTCCCAAAGTGCTGGGATTACAGATGTGAGCCACTGTGCCCAACCTAATTTTTTAATTTTAGTAAAGATGAGGTCTCATTATATTGCCAAGGCTGGTTTCAAACTCCTGAGCTCAAGCCATCCTCCCACCTTGGCCTCCCAAAGTGCTGGGATTACAGGCATGAGCCACCACACCTGACCTGGAATGTTGCTTTGAGAATATGTGGTGTCTCTGAAAATACAAGGTGATTACTTAGATACAGTGCTTAAGGAAAAAAAGCAGTTGTAAAATTATATATACCAGTTTTGTAAAAAATATGCACATGTATTTTATATGCATAGAAAAAATAGGAAGGAAGTGCCCCAAATCTTTAAAAAAAAAATTGTGACTGGCTGGATTACAAGGGATTTTAATTTTTTAATTGATACTTGAGGCCAGACCAAGATATAAAGGTGAAGGGTACTTGAGAGAGGTTGGTAACTTGGCACTGCTTCAAACTGTTTCACATTTGTTAAGTGGGACAGGGAGAAACTGGTTACCGATTGATAAATAATGTGTACAAATATAGGTTAATTTTCTAGCTCATTCCCAGAGACCAAAGTAGAATGCCTATTCTTTGGCGGCAGTAGTGGGGAGAGGAAGCAAATTATTTCCCACTTTTCTATTGCTCTTATTCTTTCTTCATAAAATTCCAAACCCCACAGTTTATTGGGAAATACCTTAATTTAAAATGTAAATGCTAAGATAAGTTACTAATTCCTAGCCCTTTCCCTGGTATAACTGGAGTTTCCTCATTTCAGCTGACTGCTACACACATGGCACAAAAATACTGCAGAGAGAGGCTGATGGCAGTGAGGAACAGTTTTGTTTGTTCTTTAATTATTCTATTTCTTTCTTCCTCGTGTTTCGCCTGTGACATGAGACGTCCTGTGAGAAGTCCTGTGTTAACTGGCACCACATTTCCACTTAAACCTAGACATGTCAGCACCCTTTGCTCATCCTAGAAAAATTAGAGAACACACAAAGAATGACTTTCCAAATGAGAAGGGGAATTTTTAAAAAAGTATTATTTTTTAAAGCTGCAAAGAATGAACATCTAAAAGGTCTCATGGGTCTGGGTTCTCTAGGGCCAGCAGTAGCAGCACAGTCACCTGATCATCTGCTAGTGGCCAAAAGGAAAGGCCTTGTCTAGAAGGTTTTTAGGAGCCTGTAGTCACAGCCTATCTCTCTGACGAGAAGCTGTGCACGCTCTAAGGTGAGTGGCCTGGTGCAGCCACACTGGAGAGTGTTTTAAAGTTCTTGCAGTGAAAAGTTGCCACATTTTCTTTTTGCTTCATACAGATGCATGAACCTAAGCAACTGAAGTCTGAAAGTGGGCTGGACGCAGTGGCTCATGCCTGTCATCTCAGCACTTTGGGAGGCTGAGGTGGATGAATCACCTGAGGTCGGGAGTTCAAGACCAGCCTGACCAACATGGAGAAACCTCATCTCTACTAAAAAAATACAAAATTAGGCAGGGATGGTAGTGCATACCTGTAATCTCAGCTACTCAGGAGGCTGAGGCAGGAGAATCACTTGAACTGGAAGGTGGAGATTGCGGTGAGCCAAGATTGCGCCATTGCACTCCAGCATGGGCGACAAGAGCAAAACTCCGTCTCAAACAAAAAGTCTGAAAGTGAATGAAATGCCATGTGCCAGCATTCTGTACCCATGTGGGTGACAACTTGAGAGCAACAAGTGACTGGGTTTACGATGATCTCTGTTTAAAGGTGTCTTTAAAGCAAAAGGAAGCAATCTCTGTGTGTTTTAAAATTATTATTGTTCATGTGCAAACGGAAAATTCAGATACAGGTACATGGGGCAAGGAGGTAGTGAGAGGGCCTAGGGAACAGCACACAGGTGAATGCAAAGGTGCGCGCCTCAACACCCAGCTAAGTTTTGTATTTTTTGTAGAGATGGTTTCACCGCATTGCCCAGGCTGGTTTGGAATTCCTGAGTTCAAGCAATACTCCTGCCTCAGCCTCCCAAAGTGCTGAGATGACAAAGTGTGAGCCAGTGCTTCTGGCCATCAGCTCTCAAAAAAAAAAAAAAAAGGCAGGCATGATTGCGCACTCCTGTATCCCTGAATTTTGGGAGGCAGCTGTGCTGCAGCCTAAGTGACAGAGCGAGATTCTGTCTCTTAAAGAAAAAAAACAATTTAAGTCTCCCAATCCCTGAATATGGAATGTCTTTCCATTTACTTACGTTTTCTTTAATTCTTTTTTAAACAATATTTTGTAGTTTTAGAGCACAAATCTTACATTTTTTGTTAATTATATTCCTAAGTACTTTATTCTTCTTAATCCTATTATAAGTGGAATTGTTTTATTGATTTATTATACTTCTTGTGTTCACTGCTAGTGTGTAAATAAATAAAATAGATTTTTTTTTTTTAGTTAGATTTTTGCATTTGTCACCAAGGCTGGGTGTAATGGCGCTATCTCTGCTCACTACAGCCTCTGCCTCCCAGGTTGAAGCGATTCTACTGCCTCAGCCCACCAAGTAGCTGGGACTATAGCCATGCACCACCACGCTTGGCTGATTTTGTATTTTTAGTGGAGACCAGTTTTTACCATATTGGCCAGGCAGGTCTCGAACTCCTGACCTCAGGTGATCTGCCCACCTTAGCCTCCCAAAGTGCTGGGATTATAAGCATGAGCCACCATGCCTGGCCTCAATTGATTTTTTTTTTTTTAAGACAGGGTCTCCCTTTGTGTCCCAGGCTGGAGTGCAGTGACATGATCATGGCTCACTGCAGCCTCGAACTTGTGGGCTCAAGCAGTCCTCCCACCTCAGCCCCCTGAGCAGCTGGGACCACAGGTGTGTGCCACACACCTGATTAATTTTTTGTTTTTTGTAGAGGCAGGGTCTTACTATTAATATATTTCCCAAAATGGTCTCAAGCTCCTGGCCTCAAGCAATCCTCCAGCCTCAGCCTCCAAAAGTGCTGGGATTACAGGCCTGTAACTGATTTTTATATGACTGATCTTATACCCTGCAACCTTACTGAAGTTGTTTACCAGTTCTGATAGTTTTTAGTGTGTTCTTTTTTATATACAAGAATGTGTTACCTGCAAATAGAGAAGCTTTGCTTTTCCCATTCAATTCTGGGTGACTTTTATCTTCTTTTTCTGCCAAATTTCCCTGGCTAGGACCTCCAGTACAGTGTTGAATGGAAATGGTGAAGGCCAGGCACAGTGGCTCATGCCTGTGATCCCAGCACATTGAGAAACAGAGGCAGGCAGATTGCCTAAGCCCAGGAGTTTGAGACCAGCTTGGGCATCATGGTAAAACCCTGTCTCTACAAAAAAATACAAAAACTAGTGAGACATGGTTGAGCAGCACACCTGTAGTCCCAGGTACTCTGGAGGCTGAGATAAGAGGATCACCTAAGCCTGAGAGGTTAAGGCTACAGTGAGCTGAGATTGCCTCACTGCACTCCAGCCTGTGTAACAGAATGAGACCCTGCCGCAAAAAAAAAAAAAAAGAAAAAGAAAAAGAAAAGAAAAGGAATAAAAAAAAAAAAGAAAAAGGGAAATGGTGAGAGCAGACATCCCTGTCTTTTTTTCGGCTTTTAGGAGAAAGCATTAAGTCCTTCATCATTAAGTATGCTGTTAGCTGTGGGTTTTTTACCCATACTCGTTATTGGGTTGAGGACGCTTCCTTCTATTCCTAGCTTGTTGAATGTTTTTATCATGTAAAGTTGTTAGATTTTGTCAAATGCTTTTTTTCTGTGTCTGTTTAGATGATCGTGTGTTTTTGTCCTTTATTCTTTAATAATAATGTATTATATTAATTGAGGTTCATGTGTTAAACCAACCTTGCATTCCTGGGATAAATCCCACTTGATCATGGTGCACAATCCTTTTGTATGCTCCTGGACTCAATTTCTTGTGTTTTCTTTTTTTTGTTTGTTTGTTTTTAGGGAGGGAAGGAGGAAGGGAGGAAGGCAGGAAGGGAGGGAAGGAGGAAGGGAGGGAGGAAGGAAGGGATGAAGGAAGGAAGGAAGGAAGGGGGGGAGAGAGGGAGGGAGGGGGAGAGGGAAGGGAAGGAAGGAATTCAAGCAATGAGAGAGACATTGCCGACCTGGATCTAGAGGTTTACAAGTTGATTTCTTTTTTTGAGAGAAGGAAAGAAAAAAAAATGAGTAAAGGAGAGAAAGAGAGAGAGGGATGGTGAACGGAAATATTGCTTTATTCTGAAAAAAAAAATGGGTATTAATAATAGCCAATCAATGTTTCATTTAAACCTATGAGTAGGTGTGATGTGGTATTGACAAGAATGTATATTTTGTGTATTTGAAGTGGAGAGCTCTATAAATATTTATTAAGTTTACTTGTTCCGGATCTGAGTTCGAGTCCTTGATATCCTTATTAATTTTCTGTCTCATTGAATCTAAGTCTCTATGTATCTGGGTGTTAGGATCGTTAGCTCTTGTTGTTGCATTGATCCTTTTACCACTATATCTTTGTTGCTTTAAAATCTATTTTATTTGATACGAGAATTGCAACTCCTGCTTTTTATTTATTTATTTATTTATTTTTGCTCTCCATTTGGTTGGTAAATCTTTCTCCATCCCTTTGCTTTGAGCCTTTGTGTATCCTTGCATGTGAAACAGGTCTGGATGTAACATGCCGTTGGGTTTTGGCTGTGTCTTTTGATTGGGGGATTTAGTCGATTTAAATTTAGGGTTACTGCCATTTGATGTTGACTGGCTGTTTTATCCATTCGTTGGTGTAAATTCTTCTTTATGTTGGTGCTCTTTACTTTTTGGTATATTTTTAGTAAGGCTAATACTGGTTGTTTCTTTCTGTGTGTAATGCTTCTTTCAGAAGCTCTTGCAAAGCAGGCCTGGTGGTAATAAAATCTCTGAGTTCTTGCTTGTTAATAAAAGATTTTATTTTTCCTTCAGTTGTGAAGCTTAGTTTGGCTGGATATGAAATTCTGGGCTGAAGGTTCTGTTCTTTGAGGTTGTTGAATATTGGCCCCCACTCTCTTCTGGCTTGTAGAGTTTCTGCCGAGAGATCTGCTGTAAGTCTGATAGGCTTGCCTTTGTGGGTAACCTGACCTTTCTCTCTGGCAGCCCTTAGTATTTTCTCCTTCATTTCAACCCTGGTGAATCTAACAATTATGTGCCTTGGGGTTGCTCTTCTTGAGGAATATCTTTGTGGTGTTCTCTGTATTACCTGGGGTTGAATATTGACCTGCTTTGCTAGTTTAGGAAAGTTTTCCTGAATAATATCCTGAAAAAATATTTTCCAGCTTGGATTCATTCTCTCCGTCACATTCAGGTACACCTATCAAACATAAATTTGGTCTTTTCACATAGTCCCACATTTCTTGGAGACTTTGCTCATTCCTTTTTATCCTTTTTTCTCTAATCTTTTCTTCATGTTTTATTTCATTAAGTTGGACTTTGACCTCTGTTATCCTTTCTTCTGCTTGAACAATTTGAGTGTTTAAACCTGTGCATACTTCTCGGAGTTCCTGTATTGTATTATTCAGTTCCATTAATTCACTTATATTCCTCTCTAAGTTGTCTATTCCCAATAGGATTTCGTCAAACCTTTTTTCAAAGTTCCTAGTTTCTTTACATTGGGCTACAACATGTTCTTTTAACTCACAGAAGTTTCTTATTATCCATTCCTTGAAGCGTGATTCTGTCATTGGGATGCGCTCGTTCTCCATCAAGCCTTGTTCCCTTGTTGATGTGGAACTGTGATCATCTTTAGAGGGAGAGGCGTTCTGACTTTGAGTATTCTCAGCCTTTTTACGCTGGTTTCTTCCCATCATTGTAAATTTATCCTCCTGTCGTCTTTCAAATTGCCAACTTTCAGATTAGGTCTCTTGATTGGACGTCCAAGTTGTTAGTTTCCAGGGCCAGAACAGCAGCGTTAAGACTTATGGTGCTTTTCTGCCCAGGATTCTCCTGTCTGGCTTCCTTCTTGTGTCCGTAGTAGGCGACTCTGCCTTCCCTGGGCTCCAAACCTCGGTCAGAAGGGGAACCAGTCCCGTTTACTCTGCTCCGAGAGCTGCTGTGCTGAGGTGCCGTCACAGCTGCTGCGCCCGTCTCAGGAGTCGCGCTGGGGACCCGTGTGGTTCCTCCACTGGGGATCTTCTGCTCCGTGAGCGACCAGAATTTGTCTGAAAGTGTGGCGTCCTCTAGTTCTCTGCGCTTTGACTGAGAGCTGCAATCCCGAGCTGTTATCGATCGGCCATCTTGGATCGTTCCCTCTTCTTGTGTTTTCTGGAGGATTTTTACATCTAAAGTCATAAGAGACCTTGGTCTGTAGTTTTGTTTTCTTGTGATATCTTTGATTTTGGTCTCAGGATGATACTGCCTTGTGGAATGAATTGGAAAGCATTCCTTTTTCTTTTATTTTTGTGGAGTTTGTGGAAAATTAGTATTCTTCTTCTTCCCCACCCCCCCAAGATGTAGTCTTACTCTGTTGCCCAGGCTGGAGTGCAGTGGCATGATCTTCACTCACTACAACCTCTCCCTCCCGGGTTCAGGTAATTCTCCTGCCTCAGCCTCCTGAGTAGTTGGGACTACAGGCACGGGCCACTACGCCTAGCTAATATTTGTAATTTTAGTAGAGATGGGGTTTCACCACCAGGCAGGTCTGGAACTTCTGACCTCATGATCCACCCACATTGGTCTCCCAAAGTGTTGGGATTACAGGTGTGAGCCACTGTGCCTGGCCAATATTCTTCTTTAAATGTTTAGTAGAATTCACCAGTGAAGGCATCTGGTCCTTGGCTTTTCTTTGTGGAATATTTTTAAATGACCAATTCAAATTCTCTTCTTTTTACAGGCCAGTTCAAATGCTCTGTTTCTTCTTTAGTAAGTTTTGGTCATTTGTATCTTTGTAGAAATTTTTCTGTTTTATTGACGTTATCTAACTTGTTAATATGCTATTGTTCGTAGAATTATCTTCTGCTCTTTTTTTTTTTTGAGACAGAGTTCCACTCTGTCTCCCAGGCTGGAGTACAGTGGCATGATTTCGGCTCACTGCAACTACCTTTCAGGTTCAAGTGATTCTCCTGCCTCAGCTTCCTGAGTAGATGGGATTATAGGCACACACCACCATTCCTGGATAATTTTCACCATGTTTGCCAGACTGGTCTCAAACTCCTGACCTCAAGTGAGCCACCCATCTCGGCCTTCCAAAGCTGGGATTACAGGCATGAGCCACTGTGCCTGACCTTTTATGCTCATTTTTATTTCTATAGGGCTGGTACTGATGTCATCTCTTTCATTCTCAATTTTAGGAATTTGAGCTTTTTCTCTTATTTTTCTTTATTAATTTAGCTAAAGATTTGTTCTCCATGGCACATTACCTGGAAAACAGTTTTTAAAAAAATGCAAATAAAGATTTGTCAATTTTGTTGATCTTTTCAATGACTGATGTTTTCTTAGGTGTTCATTTAAAAAAATTATACCATTCAGGGTGTTAACATTGTTTGTGGCAAAATAAAAATTATACCATATAGGCTGGGCATGGTGGCTCATGCCTGTAATCCCAGCACTTTGGGAGGTTAAGGTGGATGGATCACAAGGTCAGGAGTTTGAGACCAGCCTGGTCAATATGCTGAAACTCCATCTCTGCTACAAACGCAAACATTAGCTGGGCGTGGTGGTACCCGACTGTAGTCCCAGCTACTTGGGAGGCTGAGGCAGGAGAATCACTTGAACCTGGGAGGCAGAGGTTGCAGTGAGCCGAGATCGCACCACTGCACTCAAGCCTGGGCAACAGAGTAAGATTCTGTCTCAAAAAAATAATAATTATATCATATAAGTTACATGTATGTTACATATAATCTGTTGTACATATCAAATGTTGCAGAGTAAAATTGGAAATAAGGGAAAAAGGAGTCACGGGACAGTTAATTGTCTAAAGAAACTTACTAGGACCGTAGTCCCTAAATTTGGCTTTCACACTAAATTTTCCTATTCAGATAGACTAATTTCTAAATTCTTGATGCTTCTGTCTTTAAAATGAAGGGAATATCTTCTCCCAGGCAGGGAAGTGGTTGATTCACTGTCAGTCCTTAGGTGCAAGGTGATCACGTGTCGTGTTCGTGCCAGTGCTTCTGATGTTTTCATTGCCAGTACTGACAAATTTGACACAGTGTTAGGGCTGCCTTAACAAAGTCCCACAAGCTGGGTGGCTTAAAGCCACAGAAATCTGTTCCTTCACAGAAGTTGAAATCAAGGTGTTAACAGGGCCACGCTCCCAGTGAAACTGTTGAGAAGAACAGAGTCCTTCTTAGCCCCTTCCAGCTGCTGGTGGTACCAGCAGTCCTTAGCATTCCTTGGCTTAAGGCTACATCACTCTGATCCCTGCCTTCCATGGTCACCTTCTGTCTCTCTCTCTCTTTTTTTTTTTTTTGTTTGTGATGAAGTGTCACTCTTGTCACTCAGGATGGAGTGCAGTAGCATTATTTCAGCTCATTGCAACCTCCACCTCCCAGGTTCAAGCAATTCTCCTGTCTCAGCCTCTCAAGTAGCTGAGATTACAGGTGCCCATCACCATGACTGCATAATTTTTGTATTTTTAGTAGAGACAGAGTTTCACCATTTTGGCCAGGCAGGTCTCCAACTTCTGACCTCAGGTGATCCACCCACCTCAGCCTCCCAAAGTGCTGGGATTACAGGTGTGAGCCACTGCGCCTGAGCACTCTCTCCTCTTCTTAAAATGATGCCTGCCATAC
This sequence comes from Callithrix jacchus, assembly GCF_049354715.1. NCBI lineage: Eukaryota > Metazoa > Chordata > Mammalia > Primates > Cebidae > Callithrix > Callithrix jacchus. The sequence goes on from NC_133510.1 coordinate 125,206,843, forward strand.
TGGAGTAAAGGCCCACCTACTCCACCCAGCATGACCTCATCGTAACAAATCCTGTCTGCACTGACCCTCTTTTTAACAAGATCATATTCTGAAGTCCTGGGGGTTAGGACTTCAACCCATGACAGACATGTTTTGTTTTGTTTTGTTTTTTGAGATGGAGTTTCGCTCTTGTTACCCAGGCTGGAGTGCAATGGCACAATCTCGGCTCACCGCAACCTCCCCCTCCTGGGTTCAGGCAATTCTCCTGCCTCATCCTCCTGAGTAACTGGGATTACAGGCACGTGCCACCATGCCCAGCTAATTTTTTGCATTATTAGTAGAGACGGGGTTTCACCATGTTGACCAGGATGGTCTCGATCTCTCAACCTCGTGATCCACCCGCCTCGGCCTCCCAAAGTGCTGGGATTACAGGCTTGAGCCACCACGCCCGGCCGACATGTTCTAAGCTAACCATGAACATCTGTCTGTCTTTATTTTTTTTCTTTTCTTTTCTTTTTTTTTGATGGCAGAGTCTTGTTTTGTCACCCAGGCTGGAGTTCAGTGGCATGATCTTGGCTCACCGCAACCTCAACTTCCAGGGTTCAAGCAATTCTCATACTGTGCCTGGCTAATTTTTATATTTTTAGTAGATACGGGGTTTCACCATGTTGGCCAGGCTGGTCTTGAACTCCTGGCCTTAAGTGATCTGTCGGCCGCAGCCTCCCAAAGTGCTAGGATTACAGGTGTGAGCCACCGCACCAGCCCTACTTTCTGATTTTTCGAAATCTATCCCAGTGCCTTTTCTATTTACTGTGGTCTTTGTTTTAAATATATTTCCCCTAGATTGATGATATATTTAACGAAATCAGATTTGGGGAGTATGTGGACACTGGAAAGCTAATCGACAAGATCAACTTACCAGATTTCCTCAGAGTGTACCTTAACCACAGGCCACCTTTTGGTAACACCTTGAGTGGCATCCACAAGAGTTTTGAGGTGCTCGGTTATACCAACTCCAAAGGGGAAAAGGCCATTCGAAGAGAGGACTTCCTGAGACTGCTCGTTACCAAAGGTAAGCACGTACACCGGGATGTCTGGGGACATCCTGCAGCCGTTCCCCGTGTAGAGAACGGAGTGTGGGGAGCCAGCCCCTGTGGGAGCTCCATCTTTCATAAAGGAGGTGATTTGACTGGATTTGAGCCATGAATGATCTGGCTGACTCACCTGCATCCCTGACAAGTACAAGGTAACAGGAGGGACCCAGAGCTAAAAGGCAGAAGAATGCGATTCGTGTTGCAGCTTCCTGAACCTCAGCAAGACTCAGTGTCCTCACTTGTAAAATGGGAATAAAAACGCCAGCTGACCCATCTCACAGGGTGTCATAAGATTTGTGTTGATCTGGGCATGGTGGCTCACACCTCTAATCCCAGAACTTTGGGAGGCCGAGGCGGGTGGATCATCTGACGTCAGGAATTCAAGGCCAGCCTGACCTACATGGTGAAATGCCATCTCTACTAAAAATACAAAAAATTAAATGGGCGTGGTGGCAGGCACCTCTAATCCCAGCTACTTGGGAAGCTGAGGCAGGAGAATCACTTGAACCTGGGAGGCAGAGGTTTCAGTGAGCCAAGATTGTGCCATTACACTTCAGCCTGGGTGACAGAGCAAGACTCTGTCAAAAAAAAAAGAAAAAAAAAGAGTTGGATTGCATTTGTGGAATGTGACCAGACCAAAGTAAACTCTTTCATTTTTACCTACTGTGTTTCTCATGATTGTCCATGAGGATGTCGAGTAAACTCTCTCTGGATGCCATTTTCATCCTAGTCCAACTGGGTGGTCCTGATAAGAAGGAATTTGAAATGAAGTCGAGCCTGGTCTCAGCAGCATGCTGCCTTATTTCTCTATGCCAGACTCACATATTTTCCCTGCCTGGAGGACCCTGTTTAACACCATTAAGGAAGTATACGTGACAGTACTATGGGACTCTAGATTGTCTTTGTGTCTAAAGAAAAAGGGCTCACACCTGTCATCCCAGCACTTTGGGAGGCTGAGGCAGGAAGATCACTTGAGCCCAGGAGTTCAAGACCAGCCTGGCTAGCATAGTAAGACTTCATATCCACCAAATTGTTCTTTTCTGAAACAGAGTCATGCTGTGTTGCCAGGCTGGAGTGCGGTGGCATGATCTCGGCTCACTGCAACCTCCACCTCCAGGGTTCAAGCAGTTTTCCTTTCTCAGCCTCCCGAGTAGCCACCACACCCAGCTAATTTTTGTATTTTTAGTAGAGACAGGGTTTCACCATGTTGGCCAGGCTGGTCTCAAACTCCTGACCTCAAGTGAACCACCCGCCTTGGACTCCCAAAATGCTTGGATTACAGGCATGCGCCATCTCATCCAGCCTAAAAAAAATTTTTTTTTAATTGTATAAAAGAAAAAAAAAGTGGGATGATTCTCCTTAAGCCCTCTGAACAATAACCCTAAGCCCTGACAGTATGCTTAGCCCCAAGAGCTAAGCAACTACCTTCTTACTCTATGACACACAGGTGAGCACATGACGGAGGAGGAGATGTTGGATTGCTTTGCTTCGCTGTTCGGCCTGAATCCTGAGGGATGGAAATCCGAGCCTGCAGCCTCCTCTGTCAAAGGTACCCTGGCTGGCTTTGTCTGGGCATGTAGCCGTGCCTCACTAATTTGTTGTAGACTTAAGCACGTTTATTTCTCTTGATTGGTGTGAGCCACTCTCCCTAAGACTGTGCACGTAACAAAGTAAGTCTGTTGGGAATCACACATGAGTAAGTTACGGAAAGACCAGCGCATGGTGGCCACGCTGAAGAGATGAAGCCTTTGCTCCTGCGCTGCGTCCGTCCTTTGTTGAGCGTGGGCTTGTTTTCCCTTCGTTCCACTGACTTGTCATCTTGCCAGCTTGGGTGGGTGAAGGTTGGCCACCAGCAGAGGATCCAGTTTGGCAGCTGTTTCAGAAGAAGAGGTATGCTGGGAAAGACTTGGGGGCCAGCACTTTGGGGAGAGGAGGCAGGAGAATCGCTTGAGCCTCAGAATCTGAGAGAGGCCTGGGCAACATAGCGAGATCCCATCTCTACAAAAAATAAAACAGGCTGGGCACAGTGGCTCACACCTGTAATCCCAACACTTTGGGAGGTCAAGGCGGGTAGATCACTTGAAGTCAGAAGTTTGAGACCAGCCTGACCAACATTGTGAAATCCCATCTCTACTAAAAATACGAAACTTAGCCAAGCATGGTGGTGCATGCCTCTCCTGAGGCAGGAGAATTACTTGAACCCAGGAGTTGGAGGTTACAGTGAGCCGAGATCACACCATTGCATTACAACCTGGGCAGCAAGAGCAAAATGCCATCTCAAAATAAATAAATAAATAAAATTATCTGGGCAGACTGGTACATGCTTTTAGTCCCAGCTACTCAGGAGGCTTAAGTGGGAGGATGACTTGGGCCCAGGAGTTCATCGTTGTGGTGAATTAGGGTCGTGCCACTGTATTCCAGCCTGGGCAACAGAGTGAGAACCTGTCTCAATTTTTTAAAAAGAAGAGAAGGATTTGGAGAAGGAGAGAGCAACAACTTGGTGGGCAGTACAAGCTCAGCTGCAAGCTGCCAAAACTTTCAAGTTTTTTTTTTTGAGACGGAGTCTGGCTCTGTCGCCCAGGCTGGAGTGCAGTGGCGCAATCTCGGCTCACTGCCACTTCTGCCTCCTGGGTTCAAGCGATTCTCCTGCCTCAGCCTCCCAAATAGCTGGGACTACAGGTGTGTGCCACCACGCCCAGCTAATTTTTTTGTATTTTTAGCGGAGATGGGGTTTCACCATGTTAACCAGGATGGTCTCAGTCTCCTAACCTCGTGATCTGCCCACCTCAGCCTCCCATAGTGCTGAGATTACAGGCGTGAGCCACCATGTAGGCCAATTTTCAGGTTTTAAAAGGTCATCCTCCTCTCCCTTCCTGCTATAGCCTAAGTATTTTTCACCTTCTTTTAGTGCACTGGGCCTGAAGTTAGGGTTGTGACTTTCAGCTCGGAAGGAACCAAGCTAAACGGCTCTTCCAGGCTCGCGGGTGCAGGAGCAGCTCTGCTGATAAGCCCAGGGGTGGTCAGATCCCACCACCATCACTAAGACTGAGGAGGGCGCAAAGGCCCCTCACCCATTCCCCTTTTCATTCCCCACATCAAAGTAAACAGTCCCTGAACTCAGATAATTGCAGACTCTAGTATAACGGGTCATTCCCAAGCTGCAAGCTCTCCTACCCCATTCCTTTATGTACTTCGGATCTCAGAATGTGCCTTTCCCAATTGTTACATATTTATGCTGTGTTCCCAGGTACCTTGAAACAGAAAAATCAATCATACCATGTAGTTAAGGCTTTCCAGAGAGGTTTGCAGAGATTTGGTTAACACTGTTCTATTCTGCAAAGGAGAGATTTTTAACCAATTTTCACCCAGAGGTTTTCAAGGAATCAAAGCCACATCACAGCACAAAGCACCTCTTGTTTTTGTTTAGTAGCATTTCCTTGTGTTTTTGGAAAATCCTTCTGAGTTAGAAATATAATCATTGTGGCCAGGGGTGGTAGCTGTAATCCCAGCACTTTGGGAGTCTGAGGTGGGAGGATCACTTGAAGCCAGCAGTTTGAGACCAGCCTGGGCAACATAGCAAGATCCCATCTATACAAAAAAAATTTTTTTAATGAGCTGGGTGTGGTGGTATGTGCCTGTAGTTCCCGCTACTCGGGAGGCTGAGGTGAGAGTCTCACTTGATCCCAGTAGATCAAGGTTGCAATGAGCTATGACTGCTCACTGCACTCCAGCCTAGGCAACAGAGCAAGACCTGGTCTCATACCCCTTCCCCAGCCGAAAAAAGAAAGAAACATAATTATCATGAAGGCATTTGGTGTTCTTTTCTTGTTTTGGCTAGGTTCAGAAATTTGCCTTGAAGAAGAACTTCCAGACGAAATCACTGCAGAAATATTCGCAACTGAAATTCTTGGCTTAACCATTTCAGAAGATTCCGGCCAGGATGGTCAGTGAAGTTATTGGGAGCGTTTACAGCACAAAGGACTTTGGATGTGTGTGGACGCACGTGTTATGTTGTTCACGAGGCACTGCTCTTTATGTATTTCCCTCCCCCCGCCATCTTTAGAACACTTAGACATTAAAGCAAATTTCTGGTGAGCAATGGAATTCACAAAGTTGGACATTCCACTGTTTCTGAAATAGAAAAGTGGGCGGAGGCAAGAAAAACCCTGGCAGCTGGATATACTTGGTGGCTGGATCCCTGGGTCTCCAGCGATGCCGCCTGTGTGGGGTTGCACGGAATATGGAGGGGCGTGGTCTAAGGGCAGAGGGGTCCTCAGCTGGCAGCAGGTCTGCCTCGCAACCCATATGGTCCACGGAAATGATGATCCATGGCCTCATCCCCTTTACTTGCCGGGCCGCCTGGACCCTCCACCCAGTGTGGCCCAGTGTGGATCACCCCTGCCTGTTGTGGGGTGGGGTGGGGGTGCCGGGTGCGCCAGGCTCCTGAGAGTCCCGGATTGTGGCTTCTTATCAGCAAAACACCCAAACGGCAGTGTGTGGCCGTTATAAAGAGCATCACTAGCCATGCGTAACCCCAGTGGCAGCTGCCAGGAAAATGCAGAAGCCCCTCTGAGCACCCCCCCGAATCCGTTCATGCTGCACCTGGGCCAGAAACCACAGAACAGTCCCACCCAGCAGAGAGGCTGGGGCCCCCCTCGCACTCACACTCACCAGTGTGGTGGCTTGGCCACCTCACACTCCGCTGGGCCGCAAAACATGTAGTAGGCAAAAATAGGGGCCGGTTCCCCAGCTCTGGGACATTTAGGGGACGTTACTAAGTTTATAGCAGTATTTTGGCCTTGAAAATAGCATAGCATTGTAATGTGAACAGATGAGAGTTCCAGGCTGACTTTAGAATTTTGTCACCCATTCTGAGGTCTCATTCAGGCAAAGGTGCCAGATGTCATTCTCGAACACGCTCTGCCCAGCACACTCCCCAGACCCGCTTCTGCCCCAGAGAAACCAGCATATCTGAGACAACATTTCGGATCCACTTAAAATGGCTTTCTCTGAAGGCACATTCTGCGGCAGAGAAACAGAATGACAACCACGTCGTTACTCATACACGAAGGCCCCTCCACTACGTGGGGTCCAGCTGGAAATCTGGCACAGTGAGTCTTTGGAATGCCCCGGAACATGTAACGGAACTGTCTACCCCAACCCAGGCTGTGTCACTGTGACCTTGGGGCAGACAGCACGGGCCAAGGTGCTGCCGGTGCCAGCTTGTCACACCATGTCACCAGGGCTTTGCAACCTAGTTTACATTTTGTTCTTTTTAAAATACATGAAAAGAAAAACAAGCTTTATGAATCAATTTTGCAGCTGCTGAGGGCTTAGGAGATCTAGTATCAAGCCAGTTAAAAAGTTCCTGGGGACATTTTAGGGAACAAGAAACTCTCAAATGATTTGTTCTCTTCAAAAAACAACTCAGAATTAGATGTGGTCTGGACATCAACTGGGGGCTTTGTTCGTTAAATCTGGCGCCCTCTGATTTGGTTCCGATTGACGGCAAGTACTGCCATTGTCTTGAGCAGAACCGACCTGTGGTCAGTTGGACCCACTGTGGCGGGTGGGCTCAGTAAGCTGGGACACTGCCCGGGGTAGGCGGATTGCTCTCTCTCTGCCTATCCAGCTTTAGCGTCTCCTCTGGAGTCAGGAGGGGAAGGTGGAGTCCTGGTTACGGATCATGGTTATAGTTATGTTCACCAAGGAGACCAAAAACCATGGACAGCAGGATCGGCATGAATGGCATTCCCGCCCCACACCCAGCCTGGCCTGCCGGGGGACTCTTCTTACCTGGGGTCCTCTTTCTACAGGTGTTTGTGGGGTATTTTGGTTTTTGTTTTTTTGAGACTGAGTCTTGCTCTGCCACCCAGGCCGTAGTGGCACAGTCCCAGCTCACTGTCACCTCCGCCTCCCGGGTTCAAGTGAGTCACATGCCTCAGCCTTCCGTGTATCTGGGATTGCAGGAATGTGGCACCAGCCACCATGCCCAGCTAATTTTTTTTTTTTTTTTTTTGAGATGGAATCTCATTCTGTTGCCCAGGCTGGAGTGCAGTGGTGTGATCTCCGCTCACTGCAACATCAGCCTCCCGAGTTCAAGTGATTCTCTGGCCTCAGTCTCCCAAGTAGCTGGGATTACAGGCATGCACCACCATACCTGGCTAATTTTTGTATTTTTAGTAGAGATGGGATTTCACCCTGTTGGCCAGGCTGTTCTCGAACTCCTGACCTCAGGTGATCCACCCATCTCAGCCTCCAAAGTGCTGGGAGTACAGGCATGAGCCACCGTGCCTGGCCAAGGTGCTTGTGTTTTATTGTCTCCCAACTTCCTTGACAAAGGCAGGGCAGCCCCTTTCAGCCCCAGGAGGGCCTCTTCACCTCCCATCAGAGCAGGCCCAGCCTGGTGGCCACACAGGTGAGAAAAGGGAGGCCCTAGCAGCCCGGTGCCATCAGCAGGAAAGAGGGCACAGCAAAGAGAGCTCAGGCTCCTGGCAGTGGGGGCGACAAGGCAGCGACAGCAGGATGGGACAGCAAAGGAAACAGCATCGTGGAGCTCCCGCGTGTGCACACTTAGGGACTAAACGCAGAATATCTGAAACACACTGTGATGCTCCTTTGCAGAAAGATTCCTGTGCGTTCCACACAGGGCCTGTGGCCGGCTGACTCTCGCATCCTGGTTTGTGCGTTCTGGATCAGGAACCACCAAGAGCCTCCCCAGTGCCAGCTCTCTGCTCCAGACCCCCAGTCCCACCTGCAGGCGAGGGCCTTGCCCGCACAGCGTTCTGTGCCAGGAGCCCACCGATTTGCCGCCCTCCTGTTCAGCTTCTGCAACTTTCTAGCCACCTATGCGCCCTTGGGTGTGGCTAAGCTCTTAGACCTCAGTTTCCTCCCGGAGCAACTCCTGCGGTGGCGGTGCGGATGAGAAGAGACGGTGCAAGTAAAGTGTTATTGGCACAGGGTAGAGCTCCAAATGCGACAGCAGCTATTACTGTCACAGCAGAAACTGGGCCTGAGAATCAGGAAGACATTTGGTGCAAATTAACCTCTCTCAGTCCCAGAGTTTGAGCAAGAGTTGGCGTTTGCTCAAATAGGGGTCTCTCCTGGTTTTGACGATGAGCTCTCAGCAAGTATTTGTGGAATGAGTGAATGAACTTGAAGCCTCCGTGCCCCTTCCTTCCTTCCTTCCTTCCTTCCTTCCTTCCTTCCTTCCTTCCTTCCTTCCTTCCTTCCTTCTTCCTTCCTTCTTTCCTTCCCTTTCTTTTTCTCTCGAGACAGAGTCTTGCTCTGTTGCCTAGGCTGCAGTGCAGTGGCACAATCTCGGCTCACTGCAACCTCTGCCTTCTGGGTTCAAGTCATTCTCCTACCTCAGCCTCCCGAGTAGCTGGGACTACAGGCTGCACCACCACACCCGGCTAATTTTTGTATTTTTAGTAGAGACGAGGTTTCATCATGTTGGCCAGGCTGGTCTTGAACTCCTGACCTCAGGTGATCCACCCTCCTCTGCCTCCCAAAGTGTTGAGATTACAGGCATGAGCCACCGTGCCCGGCTGCTCTGTGTTCTTTTCATAGCTGACTTAGCTTTGGAATGAAAGCAAATGGCAGGTCCTCACTGGGCCCTCATCAGGGTAGGCAAACTTCCCCTGTCAAGGGCCAGGGAGTAAATATTGAGGCTCTTGGGGCAAAAGGGCCTCGGTAGTGACTTCCCAATCCTGCCATTGTAGTGCAGAAGCCCCCAGGGACAACACAGAAAAGAATGCCTGCGGCTGGCTGCCTCCCAGCCCAGCTTTACCCATGGACCCTGACATTTGGATTTCGCGATAATTTCCACATATCATGGAATATTATTTGTCTTTTGTTTCTTTTTTTCTTCTAACCATTTAAAAATGTGAAACCCATTCTTAGCTTGGAGGCCTGCACACAGAGGCAGCAGCCTGGATTTGCCCCGCAGGGTGGTGTCCACCACCCCACCTCTGCCTTGTAGGCCAAGGGTACTCATTCCCACTCATTTCTACAAATACTACAAATCTGTACCAAACACCTGACCAGCACTTTTCAAAAACATGCCAGGGTCTGACGGGCAAGGAAAGACGGAGAAACTCTTATAGACCAGAAGAGACGGAACCATGGCAGCTAAATGCAGTGTGGACACCTGTACCCATTCCCGAAACAGAAAAAGGACATGAGTAGGAAAACCGGTGAAATCCAACTCAAGCCTGTGGTTTAGTTAATAGTGTTGCACCAACGTTAATTTCTGAGTTTTGGGCGGGGCGCAGTGGCTTATGCCTGTCTTCACAGCACTTTGGGAAGCCGAGCTGGGAGGATCACTTGAGCCCAGGAGTTCAAGACCTGCCTGGGCAACATAGGGAGATCCTGTCTCTACAAAACATTTTTTTTTTTTTTTAATTAGCTGGGCATGGTGGAGCATGCCTCTGGTCTCAGCTACTTGGGAGGCTGAGGCTGGAGGATCTCTTGAGTCTGGGAGATGGAGGCTGCAGTGAGCCGTGATTGCACCACTGCACTTGAGCCTGGGTGACAGAGCGAGGTCCTGTCTCAAAACAAACCGGCCGGGCGAGGTAGCTCATGCCTTAATCCCAGCATTTTGGGAGGCAGAGTTGGGCAGATCACAAGGTCAGGGGTTTGAGACCAGCCTGGACAACCCTGGTCTTGATGGTGAAACCCCATCTCTACTAAAAATACAAAAAAATTAGCCAGTCTTGGTGGCAGCCATCTGTAATTCCAGCTACTCGGGAGACTGAGGCAGGAGAACAACTTGAACCAGGGAGTTGGAGGTTGCAGTGAGCAAAGATCACACCACCGCACTGCAGCTCGCGAAAGAGCAAGACTCTGTCTCAAAAAAAAAAAAAAAAAAAAGAAAAGAAAGAAACCCACAAAATCTCTGAGTTTTGGTCAGTGTATCATGGTTGTGTAAGATGTTCACATTAGGAAAATTGGGTGAGGGGTCCAGGGAACATGGCACTGTCTTGGCAAGCCTAAAATTATTTCAAAATAAACTTTTAAAAAATGAAATCTGTGGCCCCCTTCTGACTCAGTCACCCCCGAATCATTTCCACAATCTGCCCTGTTCCTTTCAATTCTCCAACAAATGCTCCTGCTGGCGTCAGCGGCACCTGGGTCCCCTTGCTGGCTGCCTGGCCTGTGCAGACCCAGCCCTCTGCTCTGCTTCGAGGTGATGCAAACAAAAAGGTCTTTTTTTAAACATCTGTGTCCTCAAGCTGTGGCTGCCTGAGACACTGGTGTTTTTGGCTTGAGCATGTTCTTTGGGGATTTGGCCAGCAGTTTCCCTGCGGGCAGCTATTTCCAAATTGACTGTAATAAACAGATGCCGGGTGCAGGGAGTTGATGGCAGTTGCCACCCTGCTCACATGTCACGGAACCACCCTCTGCTAGCTTAGCTGGAAGGAATATTTAAAAAAAGAAAGAAAGGAAAGGTGGTTGATGCCGCACTGTCCAGCGGCGGCAGCGTGATGCTGACTGGTGGGACAGTTAGCTGTGGGTCTCGGCGCCCTGAAGCTCGTGTTCTCCCAGCTGTGCTGATGCCAAGGCGGACTGCCATTTGTCAGTGCCCAGGCGAGAGGCATCAGGCTCAGGAAGGCCATTATCCAGCACCGACGTCACCGGCCTTCCTGAGTGTGAAATCGCAGGTGGTGCCCTGAGGCAAGGGTTGAGGCATCAATATCGATGCTGCCTGGACTCAAGAGGGCCCGGTCCATCCCTTGAGCCTCCTCCCCATGTACTCTTGTTTCTTTGATTGGAAGTCACAAAACACATCAGTATAAACATCATATTTATTTTTGCATATCTCACTTTTTAAAGCTGGTGAAGTTGTCTGGGGGGAGCAAGTTTCACGATCAGCGAGTGCAGGCTCCGCTGAGCGCTTCACGCTACCTGGATGTGCTGCAGACTGCACCAGCCCACTGGCCAGACTGGCTGCCCTGGAGAGGGGACAGTGGGTGGTCCCTTGGGCCTGGAGCACGGCTCTCCCTGCACCTGTGAGAAGATGGGGACGTGGGGCACGTGCATCCCGAATGCGAGGGTGGCCGCCATCCCCTTCCTGTGGAAGCATCTCATTTCTTCCTCTGTAATCTGACAGCACTTTGGGAGGCCAAAGTGGGGGATCACCTGGGGTCAAGAGTTCAAGACCAGCCTGACCAACATGGCAAAACCACATCTCTACTAAAAATACAAAAATTAGCCTTGTGTGGTCGCAGGCGCCTGTAGTTCCAGCTACTTGGGAGGCTGAGGCAAGAGAATCTCTTGAACCTGGGAAGAGGAGGTTACAGTGAGCCGAGATCATGCCAGTTCTCTCCAGCCTGGGTGATAGAGCCAGACTTCATCTAAAAAAAAGTCTGAGAGAGATGGACTTCATTTATTTACCCACTCATGAATTCAACAAACGCTGGCTGCGTGCTGGGCGCTGTGTGAGGGCTGCCTATTCGGGGTGAACCAGAGAGGGCTGTGGGCTTTACGGGGCTCATGGTAAACAAACACATTACCGTAGCCTTGCAAACTGTGCTCAGAGCCAGGAGGGAGAAGCCGGGTCCCTGCGAGAGGGCGTCTCCAGAGGGGCCTGGGTTTCCGTGAGGTGGTCAGGGAGGGCCAGGTACAGGGGGGAGCAGGTTCCAGAGGGGGCTGAGGAGCCAAAGCTGGGAGCTGCACAAGAGCCAGATACATTCTGTGAACCAAAGGTTTGTGCAGTCAACCCTGGGGAACGCTGCAGGCTCAAGACAAGGCATCTCAAATGACCTCTAGTGTTCCTTTACCACTGCCATCGTATGCTTCTTCCTCTTGAGTCTGAGTAGGAATGTTTCATATGGGAAGTGGGTAGGTGGCCGTGTGCAGTGGCTCACACCTGTAATCCCAGCACTTTGGGTGGCTGGGGCAGAAGAAGTGCTTGAACTCAGGAGGCAGAGGTTGCAGTGAGCCAAGATCATGCCGCTGCACTCCAGCCTGAGCAACAGAGCAAGACGCTGTCTCAAAAAAAAAAAAAATACAAAATTTAGCTGAGCATGGTGGCATGAGACTTTGGTCCCAGCTTCCAGGAGGCTGAGGTGGGGGATCACTCGCGTCTGGAGAAGCTGAGGTGCAGTGAGCCGCTTTGCACCACCGCACTTCAGCCTGGGCAGCAGAGTGAGACCCTGTCTTAAAATAAGAAGAGAGGGACAGCTTGAATTTGGTGTCAATCATGATCTTTGGTTTCCTGTAATAGAAACTGACTCTGCTTAGCTTGAGTGGAAAAGGACTTGATTTAAAAGCTACCAGGCAACCCGCAAAATCAGTGGAGACCCTGGAGAAGCAAGCCCTGGAGACAAGTGGGAACCAGAGGAGGCCAGGACGCCCTATTGGTGCTGCCACCCTGAGCACTTGATCCTCCATCCTGTTAACCTTTCCAGTGGCCACTTCGGAAAGTGATCATCATTTCCTCAGTGTCCCTACCTTCCTCAAAACTCAAAGTCAAAATCAAACCCACAGTGAGATCCCGCTTCATCTCCACTAGGATAGCTAAAAATGTAAAAAGACAATAACAAGTGTTGGTGAGGATGTGGAGCAGGTGCCACATTGCCGGCGGGAGTGTAAAGTGGTGCAGCTGCTTTGGGAAGCAGCTTGGCAGTTCCTCAAAATGTTAAACACAGAATTACCAGATGACCATGCCGTTCCCTTCCTAGGTATGTAGCCAAGAGAAGGGAAAATATTCATCCACACATAAAGACCATCATGTACACCCGTGTTCATAGCAACATTAATCATAGTAGCCAAAAGGCAAGACCAGGCTGTGACTCATGCCACAGATCCCAGATCCCAGCACTTTGGGAGGCCAAGGGAGAACTGCTTGAACCCAGTAGTTTGAGACTTCAAGACCAGCCTGGGCAAGTGAGACCTCATCTCTTAAAAAAAAAATGGCAGGTGGATCACCTGCGGTCAGGTGTTCAAGACCAGCCTGGCCAACATCGTGAAACCCCATCTCTACTAAAGTGCAAAAATTAGCGGGGCATAGTGGCAGGCTCCTATAATCCCAGCTACTCAGGAAGCTGAGGCAGGAGAATCACTTGAACCTGGAGGGCAGAAGTTGCAGATCACGCCACTGCACTCCAGCCTGGGTGACAAGAGTAAGACTCCATCTGGAAAAAAAAAAAGTCCAGGGCACAGTGGTGCATGCCGAAGCAGGTGGATCACTTGAGTTTAGGACTTCCAGACCGGCCTGGCCAACAGGGTGAAGCTCCATCTCTACTAAAAGTACAAAAAATGAGCTGGGCATGGTGGTTCATGCCTGTAATCCCAGCTACTTGGAAGCCTGAGGCACGAGAATGGCTTGAACTCGGGAGGCACAGGTTTCTGTGAGTCGAGATTGCTCAATTGCACTCTCAGCCTGGGTGACAGAGCAAGACTCCATCTCAAAAAAAGAAAAAAGAAAAACAAAAGGTAGAAAAGGTAGAAACAACCCAATATCCATCAGAGAAAGAACAGAAAAGCAAATCGTGGTATATCTATACAATGGAATATTACTGAACTATAGGAAGAAGTGATGTATTAGACTAGCTACCACACGGTGATCTTTGGAAACAGGCTGAGTAAAAGCAGCCGGACCTAAAAGGCCACATACCGTCTGACTCAATTTATGTGAAACCATAGAGACGGAAAGCGGATTCGTGGTTGCCAGGGGCTGTGGGGAGGGGAGACAGAGAGTGACTATTTGATGGGTACAGGCCCTTTCTTTTATGGATGATGAAATGTTCTAAAATTGATTGTGGTAACAGTTGCACAACTCTGTGAATATACTAAAAACCACTGAATTGTATACTGTAAAAGGGTGAATTTTATGCTGTGGGAATGATATCTTAATAGAACCATTATTTTAAAAAATCAACTGGCAGACCATCCACCATCCATGCCTAAGGTTGGAACCCATGCCCAGGACTTAATGGGCCTCTAGTTAAGAGAGAGACAGACCCCCTTTAGCTCCTCTGGTGGTGGGGAGGGGCTGCTTCCATCCGCAAAGGCTCACCCGGAACTAGGAGGGTGTTCAGAGGCTGAGCAGGAGAAATCACTCCACATGAGGAGAGTACGGGAGAAGAAATCCGGGGAGCCTTCTAGATCCCTGGCCTAAGAATGTACCGGGCCTGTGTCTAGAGGGATCCCAACTTCACTCCAAGCCATGGATCATCCAGACTTTCTGCGTTTAATCATTCAGTGTTAGAAGATCGGCCGGTCGCAGTGGCTCACGCCTGTAATCCCAACACTTTGAGAGGCTGAGGTGGGTGGATCACTTGAGGCCAGGAGTTCGAGACCAGCCTGGCCAACATGGTGAACTCCTGACCCTACTAAAAATACAAAAATTAGCCGGGCATTGTGGCACAAACCTGTAATCCCAACTACTCAGGAGGCTGAGGTGGGAGTATTGCTTGAATCCAGGAGGCGGAGGTTGCAGTGAACCAAGATCACGCCACTGCACTCCAGCCTGAGTGACAAAGTGAGACTCAGTCTTGAAATAATAATAGTAATAATAATAATAATAATTTGGGATCTCATTGAGCTCCACCAGCTGCATGCTGCTAAATGCTTACCAACCAGCTCTGGGTGGGGAAGAGGGGAGGGAAATTGGCACTTGCCAATTTCCATATTGTTAATATTCCCATTAGGGCTGATTTCAAACCATCAGCATTACGATGTGTGTGGAGTGGAGAAGCCCAGAAACCCCAGTCAGGAGAGCTGAGTTCTGGCCACAGCTCGGCGAGGCGGCTGGGCAGCTACTGTACTGTAGTTTTCGTTTCTGGAAAAGGAAGGAGGCAGCCTTGATGGTCTGTTTCATGCTCTGCTTCACAGCCTTTCTGTTCCTGTGTCAGAGGAAGGGACCGGATTTCATTCTGTGGTTGGAGCTTTTTCCTCAAAGCTTCGCCTCTTTACTAGGCCAGGCCAGTGACCTGCTCCCTAAACCCCAGAGCACCTCTGTTTAGGAAACACAGGCTGCTGCCGCTACTGCAAGTTGCTAGGCTGCAGGGACTCACCCAGGCTGGGCCTGCACGCGCCTCACAATTACACATCTCTGTTCCAGAGATGGAAACCTCCTCCACCCCGCAGTGGTGAACGAGCCTCCACCCCAAAGGAACAGCAGCAGGAGTGGATGGAGAGTTGAATTTAGAAAGCCAGGAAAGGGGACTAGTTTGACTTCAGTCCCTGGCATGGGTCATTACATAGACCTGATGTTTAGCCATTATGATGATCATAATGATGACGTGAGCAAACGCACGGGTCCGGTGACAAATACAGTCGTGTGTTGCTTAACGACGAGGATGTGTCCTGACAAATGCAGTTAGGCGATTTTTTTCCTTTTTTTATTTGAGAGACAGTCTAATTCTGTCACTCAGGCTGAACATGATCACAGCTCACTGCTGTCTTGAACTCCTGGGCTTACATGATCCTTCCACCTCAGCTGGCTGAGTAGCTAGGACTGCAGGGGCGCCGCCACACCTGGCTGATTTTTTCTTTTTTCATTTTATTTGTAAAGACTGAGCCTGGCTATGTTGCCCAGATCGGGCTTGAAGTCCTGGCCTCAAGTGGTCCTCCCACTTTGGCCTCCAAAGTGCTGGGATTACGGGTGTGAGTTGTGGTGCCTGGCCTTGGCAATTTCATGAGTGTGCACACATCGAGTGTGCTTACACAAACCCAGCAGATGTCACTACTGTACACCTCAGCTACGTGACAGAGACTCCTGCTCCCAGGCCATACACCTGCACAGCCTGGGAATCCCGTACTGTACTGTACCCCTTTCTGTAGGCAATTATAACATAATGGTAAGTGTTTGTGTATCTAAACATTTCCTTTTTTTTTTTTTTTTTTTGAGACAGAGTCTTGCTCTGTCGCCCAGGCTGGAGTGCAGCGGCATGATCTTGGCTCACTGCAACCTCTGCCTCCCAGGTTCAAGCAATTCTCTGCCTCAGTGTCCTGAGTATCCGGGATTACAGGTACGTGCCACCACACCCAGCTAACTTTTTTTTTTTTTTTTTTTTTGGTATTTTTGGTAGAGACAGGTTTCACCATGTTGGCCAGGCTGGTCTTGAATTCCCAACCTCGTGATCCACCCCCTTGGCCTTCCAAAGTGCTGGGATTACAGGCGTGAGCCACTGTGCCCGGCCAAAATACTTCTAAGCATAGAAAAGGTACAGTAAAAATACAGTGTAAAACATACAAACTGGTCCATCTGCACTGGCACTTACATGGACGGATCTTGCAGAATACAAGTGATCTGGGTGAGTCAGTGGGTGGTGAGTGAATGTGAAGGCCCAGGACATCACTATCCACTGCTGTAGACTTTACAATATTCTACACTTAGGCTGCATTAGATTTGTTTTCAAAATAAAGTTAGAGCTGGGTGCGGTGGCTCACACCTGGAATCCCAGCCCTTTATGAAGCTGAGGCGGGTGCATCACCTGAGGTCAAGAGTTCGAGACCAGCCTGGCCAACATGATGAAACCCCATCTCTACTAAAAATGCAAAAATTGGCTGGTGCGGTGGTGGGTGCCTGTAATCCTAGCTACTTGGGAGGCCGAGGCAGGAGAATCGCTTCAACCTGGGAGATGGAGGTTGCATTGAGCCAAGATCATGCCATTGTACTCCAGCCTGGGCAACAAGAGCGAAACTCCATCTCGAAAAAAATAAAAATAAAATTAAGTTTGGTTGGGCATGATGGCTCACACATGTAATCCCAGCACTTTGAGAGGCTGAGGCAAGAAGATCATTTGAGCCCAGGAGTTTGACACCAGCCCGGGTGACAAAGTGAGACCCCCTTTCTCTACGAAAAAATAGGAAAGAAAAGAAAAGAAAGAAAAAAGTGTGGTGGCACACACCTGTAGTCCCAGCTACCCCGAGGCTGAGGTGGGAGGATGCTTTAAGCCCAGAAAGTAAACGCTGCAGTGAGCCACAATCCTGCCACTGCACTCCAGCCTGGGCAACAGAGTGAGACCCTGTCTCAAAATAAAAATAAAAAATAGCTGGGCATGGTGGCACATACCTGTGGTCCCAGCTACCCCGAGGCTGAAGTAGGAAGATCACTTGAGCCTGGGTAGAGGCTGCAGTGAGCCAGGTTGGTGCCACTGCACTCCAGTCTGGGCAGAGTGAGACCCTGTCTCTAAATAAATAATTACGGGAGCAAGACCCTGTCTGCAAATTAATGAATAAATTACAGTAACTGCGCTATGACATGAGGATGGACCCAATGTCACCGGCAACGTTGCAGTTTTCTGGGATCACTGTCGTATATGGAGTTGCTGACCGGAATGTTGTGTGGCGCACGACCCACCTACTGCATGCAGGTGCTGTTCGACATGCTTGACAGATAGTGTGCATAATTTTCATAAGAACCCTATGAAATGGGTATCGTTATTTTCATCCCCATTTTACAGATGAGGCACAGAGAGGTTAAGACATTTGACACAGCCACACCTAACTCACTCACTTCTGTGACCCTGGGATCATTCTTTTACTCTGTTTTAGGCTGGAGTGTACAGATGCGATCTCAGCTCACTGAAACTTCCGTCTCCCAGGTTCAAGAGATTCTCCTGCCTCAGCCTCCTGAGTAGTTGGGATTACAGATGCCCACCACCATGCCCAGCTCATTTTTGTATTTTTAGTAGAGACGGGGTTTTGCCATGTTGGCCAGGTTGGTCACCTCAGGTGATCTGCCCGCCCGCCTCAGCCTCCCAAAGTGCTGGTATTACAAGTGTGAGCCGCTGCGCCCAGCCTCTCTTTTACTCTTTTAGCATATCTAGAATAATAGTAAACATTTGCAGAGGATGGGCATGGTGGCTCATGCCTGTAATCCCAGCACTTTGGGAGGCTGAGGGGGATGGATCACCTGAGGTCAGGAGTTCAAGACCAGCCTGGCCAATATGGTAAAACCCTGTGTCTACTAAAAATATAAAAATTAACTGGGCATGGTGGTGGGTGCCTATAATCCCAGCTACTCAGGAGGCTGAGGCAGAGCATCGCTTGAACCCAGGAGGTGGAGGGTGCAGTGAGCTGAGATCACGCCACTGCACTCCAGCCTGGGGGGCAGGGCAAGACTTCATCACCAAAAAACAACAACAAAAATTTGTTGAGAGCCTGACTTCCAGTTTCTGGTAAACAATTATTCAGACTAACTCTCAAAGTAACTAAAAATGGTAGGAAAGCTATTTGGAAATATCCTAGAAGCCACCATGTCTTGACTTGTAAGAAAGAAGTAATAGTGAAAAATTAGTCCAAAATTGAAGGAAAAGAACACTGAAAAGTAACCTGGCAAGGAAGCCACTTTTACCTTTGCCAGCCCTAGCATATTTGAACTTGACCTTGAATGGTTTTATGGGGCAAAAGGCCAGAAAACGAAAGTCCACGACTCACACCAAGTGGGAGACCTTTCCCACGATAATTTGGGCCCCGTTGGACTCCACCCATTGGTGGTATGCTGGTAAATGTTTAACCACCAGCTCTGGCTGGGGCTGGGGAAGGAGGGTCCTGACGTATAGATTGTTTGCTTATTTCCATGGTGTAAATACTCCCACCACAGCTGATTCCAAACGCTCAGCATGAGGTCACCGAACACAGAGCTGGGAAGCAGAAACCTGTAAACTGCCTGCAGCACATCCCCGACTCCACCCTCAGACTACAAGAAGTCAACCAGTCTTGCACAACTGCGCAGCCAGTATCTGTATCACCTGTGTGGTCAGGGACTCACAGGCTTTGTTGTCCTGCTCTAGCAGTGACCTGGGGAGCCTGGCAGAAGCAAATATAAATTATCTCGAGGGGAAGGCCTCAAATTATCCCTCTGAATAAATTTTAAAATAGTGTCCAGCATGGTCAGAGAAGCAGGCAGATAACAAGGAAACATGACACCATGAGGAAGACCTAGCAGAGACACCCAGAGACTTCAAATATTAGAACCATCAGACACAGACGGTAAAACAACCATGCTTTGTTGAAGGAAAGAAGTGTAAAAATACCTGCAGGAAATAGGAAATGACTAAAAGTGACATACTAGATTGATAAAGGACATTTGAAGAAAGCGTTACAGTTTTATCGGGGATCAAAATCACAAATACCTTTAGGGGCCAGACAGGTAACACAAGTAAGTAAAGTGGCTGTGAGTGCATTGGTGACGTAGAGAACACTATCTGAAAGGCACAGGGTCCCTCAGCTCTAGAGAACGCTGTCTGAAAGGCACAGGGTCCCTCAGCTCTAGAGAACGCTGTCTGAAAGGCACAGGGTCCCTCAGCTCTAGAGAACGCTGTCTGAAAGGCACAGGGTCCCTCAGCTCTAGAGAACGCTGTCTGAAAGGCACAGGGTCCCTCAGCTCTAGCTGATGGGCGCCACATGGCACTGGGGGTCCAGTTTGCAGATCTGTTCGTTCTGGATTCCTCCATCCCTCTCTCTCTCTCTTTCTCCTTTTCTTTCTTCTTTATTTTTTTGAGACAGGGTGGCACTTTGTTACCCCGGCTGCAGTGCAGTGGCGAGCTCTCGGCTGACTGCAGCCTCCACGTTCTGGGCCCAAGCCATCTTCCCCTCAGCCTCCCGAGTAGCTGGGGCTGCAGATGCACACAACCACTCCTGGCTACTTTTTGAATTTTTTGTAGAGAACATGAGATCACCATGTTGCCCAGGCTGATCTCAAACTCCTGAGCCCAGGTGATCCACCCACTTCGGCCTCCCAAAGTGCTGGGATTACATGTGTGAGCCACCACGCCCAGCCTAGATTTCTCTTTATTGTGATCAGATACCCATAAAATTGACCATTGCAACCATTAAAAGTGCACAACTCAGGGTCATTAAGTACATTCACACTGTTCTACAACCATCACCATCTCATTCCAGAACTTTCCTATCACTCCAAAAGGAAACCCCACGCCCATTAGCAGTCACTCCTATTCTCCCCTCCGCCTTGCGCCTGGCAACCACCAGTCTGATTTCTGGCTCTCTGGATTCACCTAGTATTAGATATCTCACGTAAGTGGATTTACACAATATTTGTCCTTTTGTGGCAGGCTTCTTCCACTTAGCATGTTTCAAGGTTCACCCATGTCATAGCATGTATTCATCCCCTTTTGCGGCTGAATAATATTCCATTGTGTGGACAGACATATTTGTCCGTTCATCAGTCATTATTTGAGTTCTGACAGGATATTTTCCTATTTTAAATTGTTAGATATATTTTTTAAAAGTTCCGTGTGGCCCAAAGCACATATCTGTTGATCTCATATCTCTGTCAGATCTGTTTTATGACCTGCTGTTGCATATTTTCCCAGAAAATCCTCAGAACGATTCTTTGAGGTATTTGTATTTGTTCCTTTTTGTTTTGCTTTGTTTTTTTGAGACGCAGTCTTGCTCTGTCACCTAGGCTGGAGAGCAACGGCATGATCTTGGCTCACTGCAACCCCAGGTTCAGGCAATTCTCCTGCCTCAGCCTCCGGAGTCCCTGAGATTACAGGCGCGCACCACCACGCCCCGCTAATTTTTGTATTTTCAGTAGAGACAGAGTTTCACCCTGTTGGCCAGGCTGGTCTCAAACTCCTGACCTTGTGATTTGCCCACCTCAGCCTCCTAAAGTGCTGGAATTACAGATGTGAACACCACGCCTGGCCTTTTTTTTTTTTTTGAGACAGGGTCTCACTCTGTCACCCAGGCTGGAGTGCAGTGGTGTGATCTCCACTCACTGCAACTTCCATCCCCCAGGTTCAAGCGAGTCTCCTGTCTCAGCCTCCAGAGTAGCTGGGATTATAGGTGCCTGCCACCGTGCCTGGCTAATTTTGTATTTTTAGTAGAATGGGTTTCAGCATGTTGGCCAAGCTGGTCTCGAACTCCTGACTTCAGTTGATTCGCCCATCTCAGCCTTCCAAAGTGCTGGGATTACAGGCATGAGCCACTGCGCCCGGCCAGCATTTGTTCTTTTCTTCATTATTCACGTCAGGAGCTTGAGTTTCATAATAGTAAGAATAAATGCCTAGGAAAAGGCCTGCAGTTTCTCCATTTCCTCAGTAGCGTTTTCCCCAAAGACCAAACCCTCAGGGGAAACTGGTCTAGAGTAGCGACAGCTACAACCTTGTTGTATGTTCAGGGCTGCAACCTTGACCATTCCCGGGACTCAGTTTCCCCAGCTGTGAAATGGCAGGCCCAGGGCATGACATTCGGGCCACTCTCAGTCTCCCACTTCATTTCAGGCGCGCGTTAGCTCTGGTCCAGCCGGTTCCGATGCAGCTGAAGACCAAGGTGCGGCACCCAGGTTACCCTGATCATCGCAGATTCCTCTCCGGGGCTCTGTTCTGAGGCCTCAAAAGTCCTCCTTGTAGATGGGACCAGTCCCTTGTACCCGCTAGGGTCGTTTCGGCAGCAGCAGCGCCTGGTCTCAGTCTGGTACTGAAGTCAGGAGTGGCTTAAGGGGAAATTGTGGTCCTCTGGTGAACCCGAGCGAAGACCCTCTCGCTTTATTTCTGAGATAAAGCGGGGGCAGGAGGAAGAGTCCCTGTTACGATGCTGATCATCATCGAGCTTTTCCTGAGCTCGATGAAATTCTTTAGGTCGCATGATCGAGAGTCTCTCGTGGTCTGCCTGGCCCCAGGCACCTTCCTACGAACCCGGTGTTCCAAAAGGACAAGGCCTGGGGCAGGCGACGTCCTAGCTCGCATTCGAACAGGGCCGCGGGCCAGCAGAGACGCGCGATGCCCAACTCTTTCCGAGAGCACCTCGCGTCCCGAACCGGCGCCTTCAACTCGGGGAAGTCAAGAGTCCGGCAAGAAACTTGACCGCACCCGCCGCCGCGCTCCAGGCCCAGGCAGGGGCTGCTGAGCCGGCTCCCCAGGAAACGTGCTCCAGCGCCCCCGCAGACCGGCGGCCTCCCGGGGACCCCTCGGCACCTGCGGCCTCCGAGGAAGGGTCCGCGCGCACTTCAAGCCCGCCCCCGCCGCGCGCCCGGAGCCGCCTCCCTGGGAGAGCGTCCGGGGCGTCCCCCCTGGGGGCGCGGGAGGCCCGGGGGCGCTGCCCGGTGGCCGCCGCGCCCGGAGGCCGCACCGCCGGCGGCGGCAGCAGCGCGGCTCCCCCTGCTCCGTGCAGCTGCCGCCCGGCGCTTGCGCACTGGGCCCAGCGCGCGGCGGCCCCAGGCTTTGTGTGTGTGTGTGTGAGTGTGTGTGTGAGTGTGTGTGTGAGTGTGTGCGTGTGAGAGTGCGAGTGTCTGTGCGCCAGTGAGTGAGCGGCGGGCGGGCGCGAGTGTGGCCGCCGCGGAGCGCGAGCAGGACCCGGCGGGCGCGCTCCCCAGCCTCCGTCTCCCCGCCGGAACCATGTCGGGCAGGTCGGTTCGAGCCGAGACCAGGAGCCGGGCCAAAGATGATATCAAGAGGGTCATGGCGGCGATCGAGAAAGTGCGCAAATGGTAAGCGGAGGCGCCTGCCGCCCGCCGCCTCCCCGGCCGCCCCGAGCCCGAGCGCGGCTCCAGAAAGCCGCGGGGCGCAGCGCCCGGGCCGCCTGCCCCGGCCCGGCCCCGCCGCGGGCCCCGGGACTTGGCTAGGGCGCGCGGGCGGGCGGGCGGTGCGCGAGCCGGGTCACCTGCGCCAGGCGGGGGCCGCGGCCGCTGCCCAGGTGCGCTCGCTCCTGTCGCCCACCTGGCGCGGCGGCGGCGGCGGCCCGGAGGCGGCGGGCGCCGGGGCCGGGCGGTTGGAGCCGCGGGCAGCCCCCACCGCGGCGCTTGGCTCCCGGGAGGGGGGCTCGGGGCCGGCCCCAGAAGCCATTTCGTTTTGTGCAAGTCACATGAAAGCGGCTTCCCGCGCGCCGGGGCCGTGATGCCGGCGGCGGCGGGGAGAGCGCGAGCTCCATTGTGCAGACTCCGAGCGGGCCGCCGCCGCCGTCTCCTCCCCGCGCGCCCTGGCCCGCGCCCCGCCGCTCTCCGCCGGCCCCGGCCCGCCCGGCTGCCCGCTCCCGCCTCCCGGGCCCGGCGCCCTCGAGTCTGCGGAGTTTGCAGAGCGCGAGCCGTTTAAATTTAGCGCTTTGGGCTGCCTGGAGCGAGAGCTCTCGGCGACCAGGAAAGATGGGGGCGAGCGCCGGGAGCCAGCGGCCAGGGGCGCGGGGCGCCCACGTCCCACCCCGCTCTGCGCGGCGCCCGGGGCGGGGGGCTCGGGCCAGCAGATGTTTTTGGCCAGAAGCCGTTGGTCCTGGGCCGCGGCTGCCTTTCCACACCGCGAGCTCGTGTTTGTTTTGCGGAGGGAGCCGTTGTTTTTGTTCTCTGCACGGGGGTGAGGAGGACTCGGCGGCTGTCGCCGCCGCCGCCGCGCGTGGTTTTCGGTCTCCGGTTAGCGTCCGCCCGGCGTGGCCGGGTAGTCATTTAGGGGATCGAACCTCTCCGCGGCCTCGTCCGGGTCTGCTCGGAATCGTCCTCTGGGCCAGGCCCGAGGCGCCAGCAGATCGCTAGGTTGGGTCAGACTTGTTGAAAACTCCCCGCTCCCTGATTTCAACTTTATTATTTTTTTCCCACGCCTTCACCGGGGTCTGGGAGGGAGAAGAGCCGCTGCGATGCTGGCCCCGAGTGTCAGCGCCCGCGGGCTCGTCCCGACCCTTTATTTCGAGCCTGGAAGCCGGGCAGGCCCCTTGGCAAGGGATGTTTACGTTTAGGGGTGTCATTTCTCAAGTAGTGCCTCGGTCTCTAAAAGCCACTGGGGGCGAGCCTCCGGTGTGGCGGTGTCACAAGTTAGCTGTCCCTTCTGAGTCAAACCCAACAAAAAAGGCAAGAGGAAAATCAATAAAGTCCACGTGCTCTCGGGCCTCCTATGGAAAGGGCTGGCTGCGATGGCCGGATGCCCGGCCGTGGGCTGGGTTTGACTCCAGTGGGACAAAGAATTTTCAGAACCGGGAGAAGGGGAGGCTTTCCAAAGTTGAGATCCAAGTCGTCGATGTCTCGGGAGCTCCCCTGGTGCGCAGGGCGCCCGGTGCCCGACTGGAGCCATTTAAAAATGGCAGAAACAGCTGCAGGCCAACACACACACACTAGAAAGCAACCCGCAGCCCCCTCCACTGTGGGATTCCCCGTGGGAACCCTGAAGTGGCTCCCCTCCTCGCCTCAGCCCCTGTGCAAAGAAAGAACTGGTGTGTCTGTGCCTGGGTCCCTTCTGTCGCCGGCCTGAAGGTTGGGAAGCAGCCGGCAAGCCGCCTTTCTCTGCTTGGGGAGGCGTGGTGGGGCCTCCTGCCCCAGGTTCCCGGCAGGGCAGAGGCTCCTGCACTCTGACAGCTGCTCCCGCAGGGCGGCCAGCTGCTCTGCAGGGAGGGCAGATGGAGAGATGGGGCTTTCCACCCCGCGGGCCCCAGGGTGGCCAGCCTGGAGGCCTTCCAGCCCACTGAGCCCACGGGGACCAGGCCTGTAGTTGGGGCTGAGGGAGGCGGGGCTGCGCCTCTACGCCTCCCTGAGTTTGGGGAAACATCACATCGTGTCCTCTGAAGACCTCAGGCGTTGGGATCTCGAGGTCGGGCTTCCAGTTCACTTTCTTGCCGTGACCTTGGGCATATCATGATCACTTCTCTAACCATGGTGACCGGGGCTCTGTGCGTGGCCTCTGGGTCGCCTCGGGTTGTTGAGGACCAGTGAGGTCACGCCTCCAAAAGCAGCGAGCCACGGGCGCAGGAGGAGCAGTTATTCAGGGTTGTCCCTATTGTAAGGTGGACTTTATAGAAACTTGGCTTTCTGATTTTTTTTTTTTTTTTTGGCCCCTTCTAAGTGAAAGCCTTGGACTTATTGCCCAGGTTTCTCCGGCCCCTGAGAAGCCATCGCCCACCTTCTCCGTGCCTTTGGATTGGGTCTTCGACTCAGCCCACAAAACTTTGGGTTGTTTATTAATTGTGTGGCCACCAACCATGCATTTCACCACTGGCCGGGAGGTGGGGTTGCCAGGTTTAAGCAGAAAAAATGCAGCACACCCAGTTAAATTCAAATTTCAGATAATGTTTTAAAAATAAATGTTTTTGTGTGTAAGTATGTCTCATGCCATATTTGGGACATACTTATACGAAAACATTATCTGTTTATCTGAAATGGAAATTTAACAAGGAATCCTGTATTTTTTTACCCAGAGGGGAGCTGAGGTGTCTGGCAGACGATTTGGCCCCGTGAGCCTTGGGTGGGTTTCTCCTCAGCCCCAGTGACCCCTAAAATTACACCCCCTCAAACCATCCCCTGGCACTTCCCCCACCCCCAGAAAAAGCTGTGGCCTTCCTCTCATTTCCCTGTTTTCTGTCTGGTGTTTCAGCAAGACAGGCCGGTGCAGTGTTAAGTAAGCAGAATGTGGCAGAAGGGAAAACAAAATGGTGGGCCTCTTTTGGGAAACCGGGCCAGGATTCCGAGGCCCTGTGCTGGAGGAGGAAAGAAGGGGCCTGTGGGAGACGAAGGCTTGGGCTGCAGCATAGGCTTGGAGTCCCAGTGTGGTGGCTCACGCCTATAATCCCAGCACTCTGGGAGGCTGAGATGGGAGGATGACTTGAACCTAGGAGTTTGAGACCAGCCTGGGCAACATAGTGAGACTCCATCTCTTTTTTATTTTTATTTTTCATTTTTTTGAGACGGAGTTTCCTTCTTGTCACCCAAGCATGAGGGCAATGGTGTGATCTCGGTTCACCACAACCTCTGCCTCCTGGGTTCAAGCGATTTTCTTACCTCAGCCTCTCAAGTAGCTAGGATTACAGGCTCCACTTTTAGTAGAGATGGGGTTTCTCCATGTCGGTCAGGCTGGTCTTGAACTCAGGTGATTTATGCCTCGGCCTCCCAAAGTGCTGGGATTACAGGCGTGACCCACCGCGGTCTTAATTTTAAAAAAAGGAAAAGAAAAACTAGGCCAGGTGTGGCGGCTCACACCTGTAATCCCAGCACTTTTGGAGGCCGAGGTGGTCAGATCACCTAAGGTTAGGAGTTTGAGACCAACCTGGCCAACATGGTGAAACTCTGTCTCTACTAAAAATACAAAAAATTAGCCAGGTGTGGTGGTGCACACCTGTAATCCCAGCTACTCGGGAGGCTGAGACAGGAGAATCACTTGATCCTGGGAGGCAGAGGTTGCAGTGAGCCAAGATCGCACCACTGCACTCCATCCTGGGGGACAGAGATAGACTCCATCTCAATTAAAAAAAAAAAAAATTAGACAGGCATGGTGGCCCTTACCTGTAATCCCAACTACTTGGGAGACTAAGCCCAGAGGGTCACTTGAGCCCAGGAGGTTGAGGCTGCAGTGAGCTACGATCATGCCACTGCACTCCAGCCTGGGTGACAGAGTGAGAACCTGTCTCAAAAAACAAAACCAGGCAGGGCGCAGTGGCTCATGCCTGTAATCCCAGCACTTTGGGAGGCCAAGGTGGGCAGATCACCTGCGGTCAGGAGTTCGAGACCAGCCTGGCCAACATGATGAAACCCCATCTCTACTAAAAATATAAAACTTAGCCAGGCGTGGTGGCCGGTGCCTGTAATAACAGCTATTCAGGAGGCTGAGGCAGAAGAATCGCTTGAACCCGGGAGGCAGAGGTTGCTGTAAGCTGAGATCACGCCATTGCACTCCAGCCTGGGGAACAAGAGCAAGACTTCGTCTCAAAACAAAAACAAAGTAGGCTTAGGCCGGGACCCCTCAGTGCCTGGTCCAAGGGTTCCCTCAGCGACTTGCTGTACGGACTGAGAAGGGTCTGTCCCAGGAGAGGTGGAGGTTTGGGCCTGACGCCTCCCTCACCTCAGCTTCTCTGGAGGTTTCAGCATGAAGACCTTCCTACTGGGCACATGGCAGGTCCAGCAGACCTGGGCCTAGCTGGGGTGAGGCCAGCCCTGGGCCAGGCTCCTGAGTAGGCAGGGACTAGCCCTGAGGAATGAGTGCAGGGAGAGGGGATTAGAGCTTTCCTGGAGGGAGGCAGCAGGGTCCCCTTGGGCAGCGGGTAACCCTAAGACGGTCTTGTTGGTTGGCCCTTGGACCTGGACCCAGGAGAACATTGGAAATTGGCCTTAGCCTGGAGAATCTGAGATGGATACTTGTAGTTTATATAGGAGTCCGTGCTGGGGAGGGGCATTTGAGGCTGTGTTCCTATTGCTGGGGCCTCAGTTTAGCCTTTCTTTTCAGGAGCCCAGGTGTGACGGGAAGAGAGAGGTGCTGAAGTCACGGTGAGGTTACGGGGCTGCCAGGACAGGAGGTGCGGGATACCCCAGGGCGAACTTTGCAGCAAGTTGGGCTGTGGCCTGGGGGTTGTGGTGATTTCAGGACCTGGTGCCTATAGGTGTCAAGAGTGAGGGCATCCGAGGGGGCCAGAGCCCATCTGAGCAAGCTGCTGCTTCCCCGTGGGGCGTGTGGGCCCAGGTCGTGTTTTTAAGAGTAACCAGAAGTCTGGATTTTTATGGGAAGCTGTTTTGTTTTGTTTTGCTTTTTTAAGTTTGGCAGCAAATTCAAAATTGTTAAAGTACTATGCAGGCCAAACCAGACACGCCTGTTGACCAGCTGTTTGCCACCCTAAATATAAAGCGGGGCCCGGGCGGGGTGGCTCACACCTGCAATCCCAGCATTTTGGGAGGCTGAGGCGGGAAGATCACCTGAGGTCAGGAGGTTGAGGCTGCAATGAGTGATCGCAGCACCACACTCCAGCGTGGGCAGCAGAGTGAGACCCTATCTCAAAAAAAATAAAAATAGGCTGGGCACAGTGGCTCACTCCTGCAATCCCAGCATTTTGGGAGGTCGAGGCGGACAGATCACCTGAGATCAGGAGTTTGACGTCAGTCTGGCCAACATCTCTATTAAAACAACAACCCCCATCTCTATTAAAAATACAAAAGCAGGGCGTGGTGGTGGGTATCTGTAATCCCAGCTACTCGGGAGGCTGAGGCAGGAGAATAATCTCTTGAACCTGGGAGGTGGAGGTTACAGTGAGCTGAGATTGCGCCACTGCACTCCATCCTGGGCGACAGAACAAGATTCTGTCTCAAAAAAATTGAAAAATTAAAAAAAAATAAGTGATGAGTATAGCTTAATACCCTCATTGGGGGAGGGGAGCAATGCCCTTTTTTGGGGCGGGCTGTGTTGTGATGGTCTTGGGAGGCAGTTGTGGGAAACCTCAGCTGCTTCGCTGAACTCATGTGCCCAGCTGATGTGTCTGTGGCTGTGAAATCGCATGTCCTCCCGGGCACTCACTCGGTGCCTTAAACCTGAGCTCCACCGTCCCTCCTGGGTGGCTGCTTGGCTGAGCGCGGCTCCAGCCCAGAGATAGAGTTCTTTTTTTTTTTTTCGAGACGGAGTTTCGCTCTTGTTACCCAGACTGGAGTGCAATGGCACGATCTCGGCTCACTGCAACCTCCGCCTTCTGGGTTCAAGCAATTCTCCTGCCTCAGCCTCCTGAGTAGCTGGGACTACAGGCGCACACCACCATGCCCAGCTAATTTTTGTATTTTTAGTAGAGACGGGGTTTCACCTTGTTGACCAGGATGGTCTCGATCTCTTGACCTCGTGATCCACCCACCTCGGCCTCCCAAAGTGCTGGGATTATAGGCGTGAGCCACCGAGCCTGGCTGAGATAGAGTTCTTAATGTTCTTGCCTCTGTCCCAAAGCCCCCTCAATGTCCACGCCTAGAAATATGATAATGAAAACTTGGCGAAGATGTCGCCAGTCGGGGCAAACAGAGGCACAAAAGCCTGGCTGCATTTAGCTCATAGCCTGCAGTGGCCTCAAGCCTCTCTGGGAAGCAGCTGCAAACTTGCATCTTGGCACATTTGCGGCTCCAAAGCCCAGATCTCCGGCACACTTTCTGCCCTGAAAGGTGTCCTGTGTGTTACAAGTCAATTACTTTTTTCCACCCCCCAAATACAATCAAACCTTGAATGGGTTGATTTACTGGGAAGCTGGTCCAGGGCTCATGAGTAATGAATGGCTTTGGCCAGTCTGCATGAGGTCCTGGCAATTTGTCATTCTTCCTCCAGCTTCTGCTACCCCCCGCTCCTTAGAATGGATTCTTGATTTTCATGGGCAACAGAATAGCAGGAGGTGGTGTCGGGTCCAAGCCTGCCACTTCCTATCTGTGAGACCCCAAGTTAGCAGTGTAACCTCTCTGGGCACCCTGTTTCTGTATCTGTAAAAAGGGTGACAGTCATCCCCCTCTCATAGCCTGTTGGGGATCCCAGGGGGAGAGGGTGTATAAGTAAAGTGCTTGGCATGGAGCCTGGCATGTAATAGCCAGGGCACACAATGGCTATTCTGTTCGTTGCTCTAACAACCCAGCTTCTTCTCGGGAATACCCTGTCCCTTCTGGACCCCTTCTGATTGCTCAGAATGGAGGAGGGGAAAGGTGCGCATCATGGTTTGTCTGCTTTGCCCACAGGAGGCAGGAGACTGGCTGCTGGACTTAGAGACACATCTTTCCTACATCCTTTCTGGGTCAAAATGTGCAGGGATCGGGGCAGAGGCTGCGCTCAACAGCTGTGCTGGGGGAAGGGTCTAAGTGCTGGCTCTGGGAGATGAGTTCACCTTCACTGCCCTGTGCCTCAGTTTCTTTATCTGTCAAATGGGACAGTTGCCATTTCCTTTTTTTTTTTTTTTTTTCCCCGAGACAGAGTTTCACACTTGTTGCCCAGGCTGGAGTGCAATGGCGTGATCTCAGCTCACCGCAACCTCCACCTCCCAGGTTGAAATGATTCTCCTGCCTCAGCCTCCTGAGTAGTTGGGATTACAGGCACGTGCCACCATGCCCGGCTAATTTTTTGGATTTTTTTTTTTAGTAGAGATGTGGTTTCACCATGTTAGTCAGGATGGTTTTGATCTCCCGACCTCAGGTGATACACCTGAGGCCTGGGCCTCCCAAAGTGCTGGGATTACAGGCGTGAGCCACCGCGCCTGGCCGCAAGTTACCATTTCCTGCCAGGAGAGCCGGCATAGTACTTGGCACATAGAAGGAACTAGGGACAGCCATTGGTATAATAAGAAAAGCCGGCCATAGTGTCCTCTGGCAGGGAACATGTGGGACTTGAGCAGGCAGGGTTTTTGGGGCTGAGGTGTCTATGGTTTTGGCCGTCTGACTTTCAGTGTGCTCTGGCATCTTGTAACCCCTATGGTGATGGAGTGGGAGTCCTGTAGCCTCTCACACCAGCATGTGAGGGGCCACGTGCACAACAAAGGGGTGACCCAAGGCTGAGTTTGGGCAGAGAGGCCAAGAAAAGGTGCCAGTCAGCTCATGGACAGAGGCGCTCCTGCTGCACAGAATTATTGGTTCTGGGGAACTTTTGTCACCAAAATTGCTGAGGACTCAGGGAGCTATGTTGCCTGTGCCAGGAGTGCGCCTGGCCTGACAGCCCCTGTGGGGCCGTGAAATCCAGCAGCCTCCCTGCTGAGCAGTCAGTGGCTCCTTGGTAGCCTCACACGTCTCCTGAGATGGCAGAGCCGCGAGTTGGGAGCCTGGGTTCCAACCCCAGCCCGGCTTCTGAGAGGCTCTTCGGAGCCTCAGCCCCCTCAGGGGTGTGGCCGCTGGGCCTTTGGGGCTGTAAAGGACAAGTGCAGGGGGTCAAGGACAGGAGGTGGCTGGCTGTAGCAATAATTGGAAGATGACAGCGGCTCGGGGCGGAGTGGCGGTGGTGGAGGAGAGGGTGGTCATTGTTACCTTGGATGAAAACCAGTCCTATTTCCTTCTGTGGCTTGTAAGTTTCTCAGTCTCATCCATAAACCTGCCTCTCACAGGGTCTGGGCTCAGTCCTTCAGGCATTTGTAATGCAGCTGGGTGACCTTGCAGACAGGGTCACTAGGAGCTCTGATCCAGGAGTGCGGGTCCCCTCCCTCCCGGCTGCCACCCACAGATTCAGGCCACGCACCCTCCTTTCGGGCCGAGGTCACCGCTCCCTGGCTCTCCTTGGCCACAGCGAAGGGCATTCCTCCGGCAGAGTGTGGGTGGCCCCGGCCTGCCTGCTCCTGCCTCCACTGACCTCAGACACATAGCCAGGAGGGCAGGAGGAGCCCCAGGGTGTCCTTGGCAATGACTCCACCCCCCATGAGAGGAATTGGCCCACTGGCCTGAAGCCCTCTCTGCTGCCCAGAAGGGCGAGGGTAGCCCAGTCCACTGGCTGGGTGGCATCGGCAGTGACGCAGGAGGAACCTGGGCCTGACTCCCACCACCCATAGGAGTCCTTGTAATAGGAGCCCCACCCTCACCCTTTTTGGCAACAGCCTGAAGAGGACAACCACCCTATGTAGGGTCACAGGTGGAGAAGCCAGGCTTACTTGGTGATGTGGCCTGCCCAGGGGCTCCAGCTAGTGAGGGTGGAGCTGGGATTCAAGCCCTCATCTGTGTGAGCGAGAGCCTGCTCTCATCCCAAGGGAGTGTGCCCTGTGTCCCCCAACGATGAACCGGCTCTTCCTCATCATCCTCAGGGAGAAGAAATGGGTGACTGTTGGTGACACGTCTCTACGAATCTACAAATGGGTCCCTGTGACGGAGCCCAAGGTTGATGATGTGAGTATGGGGCTGGTCCCCTGGGGTGGGCCGTCCATCTGTGCTCTCTCCACCACAGGGAGGAGGGTTGTCTGCTGCCACCTGTGCCTGGGCTCTGGGACCAACTGCCCCTGGGAGTGGAAGGACCCGCCCCCAACCCTCCTACTCCAGCCCCAGATTCTGACCCTAAGAGTGGGGGGGAGCATCTGCAAGTTGTGTCATCTTCTTCCCCTTCCCCTACCCCTTCCCCTTCCCCTTCTTCCTTTTTTTTTTTTTGAGACAGAGCCTTGCTTTGTTGCCCAGGCTGGAGTGCAGTGGCATGATCTTGGCTCACTGCAGTCTCTGTCTCCTAAGTTCAAGTGATTCTCCAGCCTCAGCCTCCCAAGTAGCTGGGATTATAGGCACATGCCACCATACCTGGCTAAATTTTTGTATTTTTAGTAGAGATGGGATTTCACCATGTTGGCCAGGCCGTTCTTGAACTCCTGACCTCAGGCGACCCACCTGCCTGGGCCTCCCAAAGCACTGGGGTTACAGGAGTGAGCCACGGTGCCCAGCCTGCAAATTGTGTCTTCTGGGCTGAGCACCCTCCCCAGGTATTGCACTGTGGTTCAGGGCAGGTGTGGCGGCGCCCAAGGATAGGCAGGTTCTCCCCACCTTTGTGGTTCTGTTCCTGAGCCCGTGATCATCTGCCAGGCCCTGGGATGATGCCTCACATGCAGCATCTCAGTTATTTTTCCTACTCAGCCTGTGGAGTTGATCTTTTTAACTCTTCTCTGTACAAGTGAGGACACAGGCTCAGAGAGGTGAAGCCACTTCCCTAGAGTCACACAGCTAGCATCAGAGCTGTGAGTGGAGCTCAGGCCTGTCTGACTCCAAAGTGCATGTTTTCTCTGCGCTTGGAGGAGCTGCTGGTGACTGCAGCTGCTGATGATGGGGGCTCCTAGATTAGAAAATCCTGGTGCGCGGATGCAAGGGTCTCTAGGAGGGCTCTTGGAGGGGTGGCGCCATCCCAACTTCCACCACTAGAGGGAGCTGGAGGCGCTGTCCTAGTTCTTGGGGAGGGCTTGACGGCTGGCAGCTGCCCCAACTTTGCAGACAAGGCTCTCCAACGTCTTGGCTCCCAGGCCAGTTACCTCCAGAGACCCCTCATTTCCATCCCAAATCAAGAACAGTCTCCCCCAGAGGCCTTTGCCTGGGCCGTTCCCCCTGCCTGGACTGCCTTCCTTATTTCCTCAAACTCAGTCCTTCTACTGGGAAGATGGCGCAGACTAACCCACATGGCTGCCGTCACTCCTGGCACTGATGTGAGGTCATGATTGGTAAGTTTTGGGTGGGGGAAGCAAGTGGGGGTTCAACTTCCTCCAAAAAGACAGGGGCTGAGTTTCCCTCCCCCATCTTCAGGGTCGGGTCTCGGGGCAGGGCTGTGGCTCCATTCATTCTTGGCCCTGATCACAAGCTCACCCCTGAACTTGGGCCTTTGTTGTCCCTTCTGGTCCTGGCCTGGGCTCCTGGAACCACCAGGGCTGCTTCCCTCAAAGGGACTGAGACTTGGTCTCTCTCCGCATCTCCCTGGGAAGAGCACTGCAGGCTCCTCGAAGGCAGCTACTGGCTCCGGCCCATGTCTGCGCCTTGCCCACCATTAGGTGTAGAAACGCCGGTTGCATTTGAGAAGATGTGGTCCCTGCTCTCAAGGAATTTCTAATCTCGTTGGGGGAGGATAATTATAGAATAGCATGAAACAGATATCAGGGAAGTGCCAAATGGAATGTGATCAAGGAGAAAACGTAAGCTGTGGGCCATAGGAAAGACAGGGCAGCTCTAGGCTTCAAAGGACTGTTGGATTTGGAGTCGGACAGCTCAGCCCTAATTAACCTGTGGTGTTGGGCAGTTGACCCCACCTTGCTGGGCCTTAGTCCCCACTTTTGAGGAATGGAGCAGTGACTTCCAACTCGCGGTTTCTGCAACAGAGCAAAAGCAGTATATCACCACGGAGAATACTTAGCACTGAGCCGGCTGTGCAGTCGGTGCCGAGAAATGCAAATTCCCTCTTCATCTGTGAGCTGTGATGTGCCATGTGCCACTCCCCCACTCTTTCCCTCTAGGACGATGGGTCTGGGCCTGGCTGAGCACCTTGAGAAGATGCAGATTCCCGGGCCCCACACCAAGCAGCTGAGTCTCTGAAGGTTGGGGCTGGGATTCTGCCTTGTAGAGGGATAGCCAGTATCTACATGGTTATATCCATTTTTTACTTTGTAACTCTTGAAAATTTCATCCTTTTAAATAGGTAAAACATTACAAAATTCAAATTCTAAACAGTTTTTTAATTAAGACAATTTGCATATCATAGAAGTCACTTTTTTTTTTTTTTTTTGAGATGGAGTCTTGCTCTGTTATCCAGGCTGGAGTGCAGTGGCGTGATCTCGGCTCACTGCAGCCTCCACCTCCTGGGTTCAAGCGTTTCTCCTGCCTCAGCCTCCCGAGTAGCTGGAGCTACAGGCACGTGCCACCATGCCCAGCTAGTTTTTTGTATTTTAATAGAGACAGGGTTTCACCGTGAGCCACCATGCCCGGCCAAGAAGTCACTTTTTTTTTTTTTTTTTTTAAGAGACAGGGTCTCTGTTGCCCAGTTGGAGTGAAGTGGCAGTGCTCACTGCAGCCTGGACCTCCTGGGCTCAAGCAGTCCTCCCATCTGTGCCCTCTGAGTAGCTGGGACTGACTGCAGGCATGCA
This sequence comes from Callithrix jacchus, assembly GCF_049354715.1. Lineage (NCBI taxonomy): Eukaryota > Metazoa > Chordata > Mammalia > Primates > Cebidae > Callithrix > Callithrix jacchus. Next base: position 125,241,093 of record NC_133510.1, read on the forward strand.
CCCCCGGCTTGCTTGCTTGCTTATTTATTTTTTTATTTAAATAGAAACAGGGTCTGGCTATGTTGCTTAGGCTGGTCTCAAACTCCTGACCTCAAGCCATCCTCCTGCCTCAGCCTCCCAAAGTGCTGGAATTACAGGCATGAGCCACTGCGCCTGGCCAGAAGTCACTCTTTTGAAGTATTCGGTTGAGTTAGTGTATTCACGGAGTCGTGCAGCTGTAATCGCTGTATTTCCAGAACATTTTCCTCACCCCACAGAAGGAGCTCACCCCACCCACCTCGCCTGCCCCTGGTAACCACCAGTCCACCTTCTTCTGTCTCTCTGGATCGGTTTATCTTCAGATGTTACTCTTTCTCTGCCTGTCTTTTATAAATCTGCCTCATCCCCGCATGCTCCCCCATCCCCACCCCAGTTCTCTTCTCTGGAGGCAACAGTATTGCCAGGTTTCGTTCATCCTTCTAGAGGGAGCCTTCGCTCGCAGACATACATGTAAATACACACACGCACAGGCACGCGTGCACACACACAGGAGCGAGCACACACACACACACAGGAGCGAGCACACACACACACACACAGGAGCGAGCACACACACACACAGGAGCGAGCACACACACACACACAGGAGCGAGCACATGCACACACACAGGAGCGAGCACACACACACACACAGGAGCGAGCACACACACACAGGAGTGAGCACACACACACACACACAGGAGCGAGCACACACACACAGGAGCGAGCACACACACACAGGAGCGAGCACACACACAGGAGCGAGCACACACACACACAGGAGCGAGCACACACACACACACAGGAGCGAGCACACACACACACAGGAGCGAGCACACACACACACACAGGAGCGAGCACACACACACAGGAGCGAGCACACACACACACAGGAGCGAGCACACACACACAGGAGCGAGCACACACACACACACAGGAGCGAGCACACACACACACAGGAGCGAGCACACACACACACACACACACAGGAGCGAGCACACACACACACACAGGAGCGAGCACACACACACAGGAGTGAGCACACACACACACACAGGAGCGAGCACACACACGCACAGGCACGCGCGCACACACACAGGAGCGAGCACACACACGAACCCTTTGTTCACCACTGGTGGCGACACTCACCCTGCATTTTTCTTACATACATCTTGGCGATATTGACATATTTTAACCTGTGCGTATTTTCAGATCGTCCCACATTAGTCTGTGGAGAACCACCTTATTCCGTGCAATTGCTGCATCGGATTTCATTGAGTGAATGTACCATGATTGAGTTAATGAGTCTCTTCCCACTGAGCCCAGGTTGTTTCTAACACAATTCTATTTCTTTGGGTAAAAAAAAACAAAAACAATAATGAATGGCCAGGTGCGGTGACTCACACCTGTAATCTCAGCACTTTGGGAGGCCGAGGTGGGCGGATCATGAGGTTGGGAGTCCAAGACCAGCCTGACCAACATGGTGAAACCCCTTCTCTACTAAAAATATAAAAATTAGCCAGGCATGGTGGCGTGCAGCTGTAATTCCAGCTACTCAGGAGCTGAGGCAGGAGAACTGCTTGAACCCAGGAGGCGGAGGTTGCAGTGAGCCAAGGTCACACCACTATACTCTAGCCGGGAGACAGAGTGAGACTCCATCTCAAAAAAAAAAAAAGGAATGGCACAAAAAGCACCCCCATCCTCCCTCCTTCCTCCCAGGGTCTTCCCTTTTAACTACTCCTGTGCTTTTGTACTGGAAGTTGGGCAGTACACTTGGAGAAAGGCTGCCCCAGGAGGCCTGCAGCTGGTGGAAATGAGTGACCCCTGGCTCATCTGGCATCACTTTGTGCCTGGTCTGGGCTGATGGTGGCCTCTTCCCCAGATGCTCTCCCTAAAGAGGAGGCAGGTCCTGCCAGCCCAGGCATTTCCACACTGCTGCTGACAGCCCCAGAAACAGGCAGGCTGATTTCCCAGGGTGCCAGAGCTGGGTCAACCTCAAACCCTCCCCGCTGTGGGACCCTTTGATTCCAACGCGGGTGGGACCCAGAGCCCAGTCCCTAATGGGATGTGTTCAAATCCAGGCTCTGGAAAACCCTTCAGAGACCTGGGGGCTCCAGGAGGCTTCGACAGAATAAAATATTCACACCACTCCCCAGGGGCTCTGAGCATGTGTGTGCACACACGCGCAATCTGGTGACTTGGTTTCTGCTCCATTTTTCTCTGCAGAAAAACAAGAATAAGAAAAAAGGCAAGGACGAGAAGTGCGGCTCAGAGGTGACCACTCCGGAGAACAGTTCCTCCCCAGGGATGATGGACATGCACGGTGAGTGCCCGTGGCCTGCCAGCCTCTCCTGCCCAGCACGGGGCCCTGGCCAAGCACTGGGTCGTGTTTGTGTTTCTCTGGCAGGTTTGTTCACATTCCAGGCAAGGGGTAGGAGGGCTGGGCAGGGCCCGGAGGCCTCCGTGCCAAAGAGAGGACTCAGCGGAGGAGAGGAAGTTTCTTTTCCCAGCGTACCAGGCCAAGAGACATGCACTAAACCAGAGACATAGAAATTAGAGCCTCTCCTCACCCGGGATGAGAACCTCACGGGAGATGTTTCTCCCAGCCTCGTATACCCAGGAAGGTTGCTTGGGTGTGTGTTTCTTTCCCCCCTCATATAAATTAGATAATGCCTGTGTTTTCCATTCTGCTTTGGCTGCTGAGAATCTCCAGACTGGACTTCTTTCTTTTTGTTTGTGTTTGTTTTGGTTTTTGTTCTTTTTGAGACAGAGTCTCTGTCTTTGTCGCCCAGGCTGGAGTGCAGTGGCGTGATAGCGGCTCACTGCAAGCTCCGCCTCCCGGGTTCAAGCAGTTCTCCTGTCTCAGCCTCCTGAGTAGCTGGAACTACAGGCATGTGCCACCAGCCCTGGCTAATTTTTGTATATTTTAGTTGAGACAGAGTTTCACTACATTGGCAAGGCTGGTCTCATACTCCTGGCTTCAAGTGATCCACCCGTCATGGCCTCCCAAAGGGCTGGGATTACAGGCATGAACCACCATGGCCAGCCTCCAAACTGGATTTCTGACTTCAGGTTAATCCCACCAGTCCTTGGAAACTGCCCTTCCACGTCCACAGCCTAACTTCCTTTGCTGTTTAATTGCAAATGTTGTAACGTAGCCACGTACAGGAAACACGTACCTGTAGTCCTGGCTGCTCAGGAGGCCGAGGCTGGAGGATCGCTTGAACCTAGGAGTTCAGAGCTGCAGTGTGCTATGATCGTACCTAAGAATTGCTGCTGCCCTACAGCCTGGGCGATCCCGTGAGACCCCATCTCTTCAAAAGGCAAAAAAGTCAAACAAGTTGTAACGTAGGTCCGCCCACCGAATCCAGGCTGGCTCTCCTGCCACTGTTTCCTGTGGCTGGTGTCTGTTTCTGTTTTGACCCTTTTATTTGAGAGGAAAGGTGCAAATGATACGTGTAAGGCTCCATGAAATGTTCCCAAACTGCACACACCCATGTAACTACCCAGTCAAAACAGAATGTTCCGAGCCAGTCCCCAGTGTCCCCCGAGGGTCCCTGCTGGTTGTCTCTATCTGTCAAAGGAAAACGCCCTCAGAGATTCAAACCTAAACGTCCGTTTTTTATTTTGTTTTTTTTTTTTTTGAGGCAGAGTCTGACTCCTGTCTCCCAGGCTGGAGTGCAGTGGTGTGATCTCAGCTGACTGCAACCTCTGCCTTCCGAGTTCAAGCGATTCTTCTGCCTCAGCCTCCTGAGTAGCTGGGACCACAGGCCTGTGCTACCATGCCCGCCTGATTTTTTTGTACTTTAGTAGAGATGAGGTTTCACCATCTTGCCCAGGCTGGTCTCCCAACTTCTGAGCTCAGGCAATCTGCCCACCTCAGCCTCCCAAAGTACTAGGATTACAGGTGGGAGCCACCGCACCCATCCCCAAAGCTTCATAAAAATTGAGTTGGCTTCCCATGTTCAGAAATCAGGAAACCTGCATCCTGCCATCCCTTGATAAATCAGATCTGATAGCTCCATTGCCATGTGCTCCCTCGAGGCAGGGGCTGCCTGAAGCCAGAGCTACCTTCCCTTGTGATGAGTGTGGCACCCCCAGGCCTACCTGGCTCAACCACTGCCTCTTTGTCACCTGGCTGGCCCACTGGGACAAGAGCCTGCAACCCCAGCCTTTTTCTCTCTCTTGACCCTAATTTCAATGTCTTAGTACTTTTGACCATTGAAACCTTTGGTACAGCCAGGTGGTAGAAGATAAACAACTAAAGAAGGAACTGGGAAGGAATATTGGTTTGCTGGAGTTTCTGATCTCCCCAGACCCAGTGCTGTCTTGTTCTAGGGGAAGAAGACCAGCAAACTTCCCCGTGCCAAATCTACCTTTCTGGAAAACACAGTCACCAGTTCCAATGGCAGGAGGGCTGGCAGGCTTCTGAACAGGCTTTAGAAAAGCACAGTGGCGGTGGCCCATGCCTATGATCCCAGCACTGTGGGAGGCTGAGTTAGGAGGATCCTTTGAGCCCTGGAGTTTGAGACCAACCTGGGCAACATAGGGAGATCTCATTTCTGAAAATAGTAATAATAGTAATACATTTAAGTTAGCTGGGTGCGGTGGTGCGCACCTATAGTCACAGCTGTTCTGACGGCTGAGGTGGGAGGATCGCTTGAACCTGGGAGTTGGAGACTGCAGTAAACAGTAATTGCACTACTGCATTGCAGTCTGGGCAACGGAGCAAGACCCTGTCTCTTAAAACAGAGATATATTGGCTGGCGAGGTGGCTCATGCCTGTAATGCCAGCATTTTGGGAGGTTGAGGCAGGTGGATCACGAGGTCAAGAGTTCGAGACCAGCCTGGCCAACGTGGTGAAACCCCTTCTCTACTAAAAATACGAACATTAGCCGGGTGTGGTGGCGGGCATCTGTAATCCCAGCTACTCAGGAGGCTGAGGGAGGAGAATTTCTTGAAACTGGGAGGAGGAGGTTGCAGTGAGCCAAGATTGCACCACTGTACTCCAGACTGGGCGAGAGAGCGAGGATGTGTTTAAAAAAAAAAAAAAAAATCCAGGTTTGTGGCCTGGACAAACTCTCCAGAAAAATCTAGACTGCTGAACAAACCAGGTCCCCAACATAGGTCCCTGTCCACTTTCTCATTTCCATTTTAGTGCATGTACAGCTGAAACCAAATCAGACAGCAGAGCATGTGACTGGGAAGGTCAGGGAAAGGTGTGGGCCGGCCAGGTTTTCTGGAAGGCTTCAAGTGGGAGGATATGTATAGCAGGAGGTGAAGGGAGAGGGTGGTGCCTTGGGCCCTTTGGTCCACAAGACCTTAACTCCAGCTAACTCAGCTGGAGTTAGCCCAAGTATTGGGGTCACACCGTTACCAGGCTACCAGCCTAGGCCCAGACGTTAAACATTAGTGCTTATTGTCATTAATTAACACAACCTCAGGAGCCTATGGGGCCAGCATCTTGCTCGAGTGCTGGCAGTAGGAAGGTAGTTCAGATTTTCTCAGAGGAGAAATTGGGGAGCACACATCCTTTTTAAGTTCTAGAATTCACAAGAGGATGCTTTTGTATAATGCGCACCCAAGTCCAGTTAAACTCAGGTCCAAGTTACCCGGGTGGGGCTGCCTGACTGCCTGGCTCTCTTCGGCAGGTTGAGGTAGAGGAGAGGCATGGGGCTGGGAGCTGGGCAGATGGGTCCGGCTAGTGGCTCTCCTGCTCCCAGCCTCGGTTTCCCCCTCTGGAAAGTGAAGGCGGTAATGGCGCCTCTCCAGTGGGTTGCTGGGAGGATTAGACGAGGTGACCACAAATGCTTTTCCCAGTGCCTCGCATATGGCAGGCACCCGGGTCTGTTGGGGTGTCTCTGTCTCTTTCTCATTCTGACAAAAGCGGTCGTCGCCCCAGGTGCAGCATGGCCCTTTATGATGCAAAGGCTGCTTCCTATTGCATCAGCTTTGAAACTTCCACTTGGGTCTCTGCTGTTTGAAATGACTCTCCTAGGTCTGGCATAGTGGCTCAGGCCTATGATCTCAGTGCTTTGGGAGGCCACGACAGGAGGATCACTTGAGCCCAGGGGTCCAAGACCAGCCTGGCAACATAGTGAGACCCCCATCTCTACAAAAAATTTAAAAATTAGCCAGAGACAGCGGCACATGCCTGTGGCCCCAGCTACTCAGGAGGCAGAGGCGGGAGGATGGCTTGTGCCTGAGAGTTCGAGGCTGCTCTGAGCTCTGATTGTGCTGCTGCACTCCAGCATGTGCGACACAGCAAGACCCTGTCTCTAAAATAAAAAGTACATAAATGGCTGGGCGTGCTGGCTCATGCCTGTCATCTCAGGACTTTGGGAGGTCAGGGCAGGCAGATCACCTGAGGTCAGGAGTTCGAGAGCAGTCTGGTCAATGTAGTGAAACCTTGTCTCTACCAAAAATAACAAAAATTAACCGGGCATGGTGGTGTGTGCCTATAATCAGAGCTACCTGGAAGGCTGAGGCATGAGAATTGCTTGAACTCAGGAGGCGGAGATTATAGTGAGCCGAGATTATGCCACTGCACTCCAGCCTGGGTGACAGTGAGATTCCATCTCAGAAAAATAGAGTGACTCTCTGTGCCTGAGAACAGGGTACAGGACAAGGGCAGGTGCACCCCAGGCCCCAGCTCTCCCCCCAGCCCGACTGTGAATGCCATTGCTCAGTTACCCCTTCCTCTTCTTCTTTGTGTTGTGAAGGGTTTTGTTGTCACGAACAGTAGAGAGAGGAATACGATTCCCCTATACCCTCCACCCTGATTTTCATGAACACATGCCGTATTTGCCTCACCAATTTTTTCAGTGTGTCGAATGTTTTAATTAAAAGATAATTCACAGTGGCTCAAGCCTGTAATCCTAGCACTTTGGGAGGCCGAGGCGGGTGGATCACGAGGTCAAGAAATCGAGACCATCCTGGTCAACATGGTGAAACCCCGTCTCTACTAAAAATACAAAAACTTAGCTGTGCCTGGTGGCACGTGCCTGTAATCCCAGCTACTCAGGAGCCTGAGGCAGGAGAATTGCCTGAACCCAGGAGGCAGAGGTTGCGGTGAGCCGAGATTGTGCCATTGCACTCCAGCCTGGGTAACAAGAGCAAAACCCCGTCTCAAAAAAAAAAAAAGATAATTCACATATTAAAATACACTACTAGTCGCTGGGTGCAGTGGTTCACACCTGTAATCCCAGTACTTTGGGAGGCCAAGGCAGGCAGATCACCTGAGGTCAAGAATTTGAGACCAGCCCGGAACGTGGTGAAACCCATCTCTACTAAAAATAGAAAAATCAGCCAGGTGTGGTGGCAGGCACCTGTAAATCTACTTGGGAGCCTGAAGCAGGAGAATTGCTTGAACCCGGGAGGCAGAGGTTGCAGTGAGCCCAGATTGCGCCATTGCACTCCAGTCTGGGTGACAGAGCAAGACTGTCTCAAAAAGTAAAGGTTCAAGGTGTCCTGGAAGTAGCATGTAGCTTGCATGGAAGCATTTTCTGGTAAATTTCCCTGCCTCATGACATTCAAGTCTGCAGCTATATCACAGCATACATTGCTAAAAACATGACGTTTCTGTATACCCACTGTCCCATGATCACTTCTAACAAAGTTAACACCAGTTCCTTAATAGCTTTAAAATCCAGATCGGATTCAGATTCCCCAGTTCCTAAGTGTTAAAGTTGGATCCAGATAATTCCCATACATCATGTTTAGTCGAGTCTCTTAGCTTTCTTTATTCGACGTCCATCTCCCCTCCTCTTTTTATTTTTTAATAAAAACGATACCGACTTTAAGGGAGGGGCCACATGTCCCGTGGAATGTGCTACCCTGGCTGCCTCTCGCTCCCTTTTATTTCCTATCTAGTGGAACTCAGCTCCAGCCTGGATGCGTTCATTCAGAACGTCTTGGCAGTCACGCCTCACGGACCATGCCGTGTCTTCCATATTGCTTCCCAGATACACAAGGCATCTGGTTTGTACACCCAGAATGAGGCCTCAAATGTCCCCCCAAGGTTTTAAATATGTTAGGCCACCATCCCCAGCTGGCTGCCTCCAGACACAGGGTACAGTTGGCTCAGTATGGGGAAGGTCAGGCCGGTGCCAGAATTCTTTGCCTCCCTGGACACATGGGACAGCTGTGGTGCTTGGAGGGTGTGGGGGACCTGCGGGGTCAGCTCAGGGGTCCCAGGAGGAGGAGTATCCAGACCCCTCCTGGATGGCTAGGCGAGATGGCTTACGGCTATAGTTCCAGCACTTTTGGAGACCAAGGTGGGTGGATCACCTGAGGTCAGAAGTTCGAGACCAGCCTGGCCAAAATGGTAAAACCCCATCTCTATTAAAAATACAAAATTAGCCAGGTGTGTTGGTGAGTGCCTGTAATCCCAGCTACTTGGGAGGCTGAGGCCAGAGAATCACTTGAACCCAGGAGGCAGAGGTTGTAGTGAGCCAAGATTGAGCCACTGCACTCCAGCCTGGGTGACAGAGCAAGATCCATCTCAAAAAAAAAAAAAGGATAACCAGATTCCTCCCCGAGAGAGCTGCCGTGGGGCTCTGGGCATTGAGGCACAGGGAGGCAGAGCCCCCCAGCCCACCTGTCCTTGGCAGCTGTGGGATTTCATCCTATGGTTCTGTTCCCACCCCCGACAGATGATAACAGCAACCAGAGCTCCATCGCGGATGCCTCCCCCATCAAACAAGAGAACAGCAGCAACTCCAGCCCCGCTCCGGAGCCCAACGCAGCTGTGCCCAGCGATGGCACTGAGGCCAAGGCAGACGAGGCCCAGGCTGATGGGAAGGAGCACCCAGGAGCTGAAGGTACGTGGCCTCCAGGGCGGGGCTCTGGCGGTCTCCCTGTAACTGCCTTCAGGCAGTCTGTGGCTAGGTGTTCAAGGAGGCCCTGCCATGTGCCTGCTCCAGCAAAGATACGATGAGGAGAGGTGACACCTGGAGTACATGTTCTGTACCATGTAATGACCATGTCCTGTGGGGCAATTAAAAAAATCAGAAAGAGTCGGGCACAGTGGCTCACGCCTGTAATCCCGGCACTTTGGGAGGCCGAGGTGGGTGGATTGCCTGAGCTCAGGAGTTTGAGACTAGCCTAGAGAATACAGTGAAACCCTGTCTCTACTAAAAATACAAAAAATTAGCTGGGTGTGGTGGTGCGTGCCTGTAATCCCAGCTACTCAGGAAGCTGAGGCAGGAGCGTCACTTGAACCTGTGAGGCAGAAGTTGCAGTGAGCCAAGATCATGTCATTGCACTCCAGCCTGGGCAACAGAGCAAGACTCCGTCTCAAAAAAAAAAAAAATTAGGCCAGGCTAATGCCCTTTTCGGCCTTAGCCCACCTGCCCCCAGGTGAATAAACAGCCATGGCACTCACACACACACACACACACACACACGCACACACACGCACACACACACATTAGGCCAGGTGCAGTGGCTCATGCCTGTAATTCCTGCACTTTAGGACTGCTTGAGCCCAGGAGTTCAAGACCAGCCTGGGCAACCTGGCAAGACCTCATCTCTACAAAAAAAAAAGAAAAAAATAGCCAAGTGTGGTGGCACACACCTGTGGCCCCAGCTACTCAGGAGGCCGAGGTAGGAGGATCGCTTGAGCACAGGAGGTCAAGGCTACAGTGAGCCGTGATCATGCCTCTGCACTCCAGCCTGGGTGACGATAAGACCCTGTCTCAAAAACAAGTAAATAAATAAAAATCAAACCATTGGCCAGTAATGGTGGCTTACACCTGTAATCCTAATGCTTTGGGAGGCTGAAGCAGGAGTATCACTTCAGGCCAAGAGTTTGAGGCCAACCTGGGCAGCATAGCAAGGCCCTGTCTCTACAAAAAAATTTCAGAAATGAGCTGGGCGTGGTGGCATGTACGTGGTCTCAGCTACTCAGGAAGCTGAGGCAGAGTATCCCTTAAGCCCAGGAGTTGGAGGCTGCAGTGAGCCGTGATTGTACCACTGCACTCCAGCCTGGGTGACAGAGTGAGACTTTCTTTCAAAAAAAAATAACAGATGGTGGAGTGATTGTGAGAGTATGTGTGTGTGACTGTGTACAAAAATATATGTGTGTGTGTGTATTTTGAGTCTACAGACAAGTTGAAAGCACAGCCTAGTCCTGTCCTGGATGTCACCTGCTGAGCTTGGCGGTTGTTGGCTGTTGGGGTTTCTTTGCTTTGTCTGTTTTTTTTCTGGGACCATTTGAAAGTAAGTTACAGATCACAGGGCATTTCATCCCTAAACATGGCAGTACACGTCTTTTAAAAATAAAGACATTCTGGGCTGGGCACAGTAGCTTATGCTTATAATCTTAGCACTTTGGGAGGCGAAGGCAGGAGGATCTTTTGAGCCTAGGAGTTTGAGACCACCCTAGGCAAGAAGATGAAACCTCATCTCTACAAAAAAATTCAAAAATGAGCCGGGCATGGTGGCCCGCAGGTGGAGTCCCAGGCTGAAGTAGGAGGATTCACTGAGCCTGGGAGGTCAAGGCTGCAGGGAGCCGTGATTGCACCACTCCAGCCTGGGTCACAGGTTGAGACCTTCCTAAAAAATAAAAGACATTCGTATAGAATTACAAACACCGTTATTGCATCTAAGAAAATGAGCGACATTCTGGATGGTCTAACATGGAGGTATATTTTGAAGGTGAGGTGAGAGCCTGTGTCAGGCAATACATGGGGGTGAGGGTGACCCTGGGCACTTGGAGAGAGAGGCAGTGGCTGAGCGGATCTGGGGAGGGCAGGTCAGGTCTAGAGCGCCTTGGACAGCTCCCCATGGAGCTGTCGAGCACGGAGTGTGGAGTGGCGAATGTGGCCAGCCTGCAGGTGGGGCAACCTCAGGGCTCGAGGTGTGTGTGTCTTGGGAGCAGCCAGTGTGGTTCTAGGAGAAAGGGGACTGCTACAGAGCTGATCCGCGCCCCTGTGCACAGAGGCTCTGGGCTGGTGCTGGGGCCCCGGTCACAGCTGCACTCTGCTTCCTGCCCCCAGAGAACTCAGAGGTCGGCAGGGAGGACAGACACTGGAACCCAGGATTCACTGCAGAGTTGCAGACTCCATCCAGCACATGCTGTGAGGGTCTGGCCATACAGAATCCAGCAGTATCATTTTTTAAATTTGAATGTGATGTCACAATTTAAAAGTTGAGCTTAAAATGGGATCGATTTCTAGCTTCTTTTGAAAGATCAGCTTGGATGAGACCAGGGCTGCTTTTCCCTGGGGCAGATACCAGCTAAAGCCGAAGAGACCCTTCCCTCTTGTCACTCCAAACCAAGACCTAAGGGCACTAGACCTGTATTAACGTGTGGCCGCTGTTGTTTTTCTTATTGTAGATTTTAAAAGGGAAATTAAGATATTTCTTGGTGTTTTTTTGTGTGCGGTTTTTTTTGTTTGTTTTTTTTGAGATGGAGTCTTGCTCTGTTGCCCAGGCTGGATGGAGTGCAGTGGCGCGATCTCTGCTCAGTGCAACCTCTGCCTCCCGGGTTCAAGCAATTCTCCTACCTCAGCCTCCTGAGTAGCTGGGACTACAGTCATGTGCCACCATGCCTGGCTAATTTTTTGTATTTTAGTAGAGACGAGGTTTCACCATATTAGCCAGGATGGTCTCTATCTCCTGACCTCAAGATCTGCCGACCTCAGCCTCCCAAAGTGTTGAGGTTACAGGCATGAGCCACCATGCCCGGCCTATTTCTTGTTTTTTGTTTGTTTGAAATGGGATCTCACTCTGTCACCCAGACTGGAGTGCAGTGATAGAATTTCAGCTCACTGTAGCCTTAAACTGCTGGGCTCAGGTGATCCTCCTACCTCAGCCTCCCAAGTAGCTGGTACTGTAGATGTGTACCACCATGCCCTGGTAATTTTTGTAGTTTTTTGTACAGATGGGGTCTTGCTATGTTGCTCAGGCCAATCTGGAACTTCTGGGCTCCAGCGATCCCCCCACTGTGGCCTCCCGAGTGCTAGGATGACAGATGTGAGCCACTACACCCGCCAAGATGTTTCTTGAAGCTATCTCTCTATCAAAAATGGAGGTGGAAAGTGGAAAAGAAAAAGTCTGGAGAAGGCTGTTTTTTTTTAAGAAAAGTGGGAAAGTGCAAGTTCGAAGAGAGTATTTATTAACCTTTTATCTGCCAAGCTCATCTATGTCTGAATCAAACAGCCCACTCGACTCATTTGTGGTACTGATGGGGCTTTTGAGTTCATAGTCACTACTGTGATGGATGCAGTAAAAAAGGGATTTGGGGGGCCTCCAGGAAGGCTTCCTGGAGGAGTTGCTGTCTTGACCTGGTATTAGAAAGGAGGCAGGCTGGCTGGGCATAGTGGCTCATGCCTGTAATTCCAACACTTTGGGAGGCCGAGGTAGGTGAATCGCTTGAGCTCAGGAGTTCAAGACCAGGCTGAGCAGCAAGATGAAACCATTTCTCTACAAAAAATGTAAAAATTAGCTGGATGTGATGGTGTTTGCCTGTGGTCCCAGCTACTTGGGAGGCTGAGGCAAGAGGATCACTTGAGCTCAGGTGTGTGAGATTAGTCTGGGCAACATGGCAAAATCCCATCTCTACAAAAAACACAAAAGTTAGTGGGGCTTGGGGACATGATCCTGTCGTCCCAGCTGCTCGGGAGGCTAAGGTGGGAGGATCGCTTGAGCCTGGGAGGTGGAGGTTGCAGTGAGCATGATTGTGCATCTGCACTCCAGCCTGGATGACAGAGCAAGACCCCATCAAAAAAAAAAAAAAAAAAAGGAAGAAAGGAAGAAAGTGTGGTGTGGCAGGACCACGGAGCTCAAAATGGAGTGTTGGAAAGAAAGCTGGAAATAGGAATTTGGAAAGCCTCCCTCACTCAGTGGGGTGAGCAACTGGCTCTTCAAGTATACTGGAGAGACCAGGGGAGGTGGCTCACACCTGTAATCCCAGCACTTTGGGAGGGGAGGCCGAGGCAGGTGGATCACCTGGGGTTAGGAGTTTGAGACCAGCCTGGCCAACATGGTGAAACTCCGTTGCTACTAAAAATACAAAAAAATATCTAGGCATGCTGCTGCGTGCCTGTAATCCCAGCTACTTGGGAGGCTGAGACAGGAGAATTGCCTGAACCTGGTAGGCGGAGATTGCAGGTTCATGCCATTCTCCGTATCAGCTATAATACTTCCCGTTCAAGTCTGTGACTGTGCCATCATTTATTTGAACAGCCCCTCAGGGATGGTCGCTTAGGTGTTCCTGTCTTCCTGCAGGGGTTCTGGTACCCTCGTCTCTCTGCCTCTTTGCCCAGGTGCAGGTGGCTCCTGCAGGCCTCGTCTCTGGAAGTGGAACTGTTTAATCAGAGGCTGCACACACTCAGAATGGCGCAGGTTCTGCACACACAACTTTCCTCCCTAGAAGTCGTGGGTAGAAAGACACCACTGGCGCAGGGGTTCTCAGGTTCGGCACCCCTGGCATTTGGGGCTGGATCATTCTTTTTTTAATTGTGTTTTTACAGAGTCTCACTGTCGCCTAGCCCGGAGTGGCGCGATCTGGGCTCACTGCAATTTCCACCTCCCAGGTTCAAGCAATTCTTCTGCCTCAGCCTCCTGAGTAGTTGGCACTGCAGACATGCACCACCACACCTGGCTAATTTTTTGTATTTTTAGTAGAGACAGGGTTTCACCATATTGCCCAGGCTGGTCTCGAACTCCTGACCTCAGATGATCCACCCACCTCAGCCTCCCAAAATGCTGGCATTACAGGCATGAGCCACTGTGTCCAGTCTCGGATCATTCTTTATCGAGGGGGCCATCCTGTGCATTGTGGGACATTGAGCAGTTTCCACCAAAATGTTTCCATTTGTTAACCAATGTCCCCAGGGTGGGGATGGGGTAAAATCACCCCCTGCTGAGAGCTAGTGCCCTAGTGCCTTCGCTATAACCTTCGCCAGGTACAGTATATGCCATCTCCCCTCACCCCCTCTCCTGGCCCCCTCGATCTCAGCATTGCCCACCAGGCTTCCCTGGCAGATGGTTCTACAGGTAGAAAGCAGAGGGGCTGGGATGGGGGCTTTGGGCACATCCGGGTGACACTCACCAGCTGCGTGGCCTTGGGCAGGCAGCATCACCTCTGCTTACCCTCCTACTTCCTTGTTTGTAAAATGGGGCGCCAGGGTCAGGAGGCTAAGGTGGGAGGATCGCTTGAGCCTGGGAGGTGGAGGCTTCAGTGAGCCATGTTCGTGCCACTGCACTCCAGCCTGGGCAACAGAATGAGACCCTGTCTCAAAAGAAAATAAAATGGGATGAATAGAAGCTGCCTCCCTCGCCAGGAGTGAAGGGGGTGAGAATGCCAGCCAAGTGCTCAGCCCGGAGCTAGAACTTAGGAGGAGGATCTGGGAGCCTCCGGGTTTCCTCGTCCGCCCTTCCATCAGGGGAGCGATTGCAGGGTGCCAAGGACAGACGTGGGCTTCGTCTGCAGCCGCGTTTCTGCTTCTTTCCCGTCCTGGCTTCTTTCTGGCCGTGGCCTTGTTTCTCCCACGTTTGGCAGCAGTGTCTCCTTTGCTCTAGAAGACCGATTGCAGCTCCGCAGCAGGAATTCAGTTTTGAGTTAGCGTGTCCAGTTAGTTGCTACTTTCTCGCCACCACCGTCAGATGCTAAATTGGCAGGACCCAGGTGGGGGCCATACCAGGGTCCTCTCTGGCCACCCCAGGCCCCTGGGCCTGCAGGGCTGCCCTGCACTGCTCAGCCAGGACCCACCTGCCCGCTGCCCAAGCCACCCATGGGAAGGGCACAGGGACAGACCCGTGTGGCCTTCCCAGGTGGGAGCACACTGCCTGCCGGGACAGGCCAGGTCGGCCACCAGCTGTTGACCTTGCTTTGAACTTGTTTACTGCTGTGTGAGTTCAGGGAATGACATAATTCCTGTCCAAGCTCCCTGGACTAAATTTAGGCCCCAGGAAAAGAATTTCCCCTGGGTGAGTTCCAGTACTGCAGTGCTCAGAGAATCAGCTGCTGCCCTGAGCCCTTGAATGCTCTGTGGGTTCCAGGGCCAGTTCCCACCAAGCTCTGGGGCCTGGCTCTCAGGGGAGGCTCTGCTGGGCACCTCTCTCCCAGCATGGGTCAGTGTGAGTCTCTGGGTGACGGGGCACCTTCGTGATTTCTAAGCCTCCATCCGGGGCCGCCACCTCCCCCGCCACTTTGCAGAGCCTGCTGTGCCGGACAGAAAGGGGCTGTGGTGAGAGATGCAAAGCCACAGATGGGCAACTTTTCTAGGTCAGTAAGAACTTGAAATGTTTATGTTAAAGCAAACATGTATTATGAAAGAGAGTAAAACGTTAATATGATTTCTTTCTTTTTTTTTTTTTTGAGATGAAGTCTCACTCTGTTACCCAGGCTAGAGTGCAGTGGTGATTTTCGGCTTAGTGGAGCCTCTGCCTCCTGAGCTCACATGATTCTCCTGCTTCAGCCACCTGAATAGCTAAGATTACAGGCACCTGCCACCATGCCCGGTGAATTTTTGTATTTTTAGTAGAGATGGGTTTTTGTTGGCCAGGCTGGTCTCGAAAACCTGACCTCAAGTGATCTGCCTGCCTTGTCCTGTCAAGGTGCTGGGATTACAGGCGTAAACCACCACACCTGGCTTCTCTCTCTCTCTCTCTCTCTCTTTTTTTTTTTTCCGAGACAGAGTCTCGTTCTGTCACACAGGCTGGAGTGCAATGGCACGATCTCAGCTCACTGCAACCTCCACCTCTCGGGTTCAAGCCATTCTCCTTCCTCAGCCTCCTGAGTAGCTGGGATTACAACAGGCGTGTGTCACCACACCCAGCTAATTTTTGTATTTTTAATAGAGATGGGTTTCACAATGTTTGTCAGACCAGCTTCGAACTTCTGACCTTGTGATTCACCCACCTCCATCTCCCAAAGTGCTGGGATTACAGACATCAGCCACTGTGCCTGGCCTGACCCCTCTCTTTAAAAAAATAAATGAATAAACTAGAAATGGGATTTCACTATATTTCCCAGGCTGGTCACAAACTCCTGAGCTCAAGTGATCTTCCCACCTTGGCCTTCCAAACTGTTGTTATTACAGGTGTGAGCTATTACACCTGGCCATTTTTTTTTTTTAATTGAGATGACATTCACATGAAATTAACCATGGTAAATGAATAATTCACTGAGAGTACACTCACAAGGCTGTGCAACCACCACTTCTGTCTGGTTCCAAAACATTTTAATCACCCCAAAAAGAAACCTTGCAGACACCAGCAATCATTCTTCACTTCTCCCTTCCCCAGCAACACTGGGTCCCCACTCTGGGTAACCAGTAAACTTTCTGTCTCCATGGATTTGCCTATTCTGGACTTTTTTTTTTAGACCGAATCTCACTCTGTTGCCAGGCTGGAGTGCAGTGGTACAATCTCGGCTCACTGGAGTCTCTGACTCCCAGGTTCAAGCAATTCGCCTGCCTGAGCCTCCCGAGTAGCTGGGACTACAGGTGCGCACCACCACGCCCAGCTAATTTTTGTATTTTTAGTAGAAACAGGGTTTCGCCATATTGGCCAGAATGGTCTCGATCTGTTGACTTTGTAATCTGCCTGCCTCGGCCTCCCAAAGTGCTGGGATGGGAGGCGTGTGGACTTTCACATAAATGGAATCGTACACTCCGTGGCCTTTTGTGTCTGACTTCTCACTCAGCATGATGTTTTCATTTTTGTTGTTGTTTTGGTTTTGGCTTTTTTGAGAGTCTCACTGTGTCGCCCAGGCTGGAGTTCAGTGGCATGTCACTGAACCTCCGCCTCCTGGGTTCATGTGATTTTCCTTCCTCAGCTTCCTGAGTAGCTGGGACTATAGGTGCGCGCCACCATGCCTGGCTCATTTTTGTAATTTTTTAGTAGAGACGAGGTTTGGCCGTGTTGGCCAGGATTTTCAAACTCCTGACCTCAGGTGATCTACTCACCTTGGCCTCCCGAAGTGCTGGGATCACAAGTGTGAGCCACCACACCCGGACTGTTTTTGGTTTTGAGGCAGAGTCTTACTCTGTCACCCAGGCTGTAGTGCACTGGCACAATCTCAGGTCACTACAACCTCCGCCTCTCGGGTTCAAACGATTCTCCTGCCTCAGCCTCTGAATAACTGGGATTACAGGCAAGCACCACCATGCCTGTCTAATTATTGTATTTTTAGTAGAGATGGGTTTTCACCATTATTGCCAGGCTGGTCTTAAACTCCTGACCTCAAGTGATCTGTCTGCCTTGGTCTTCCTAAGTGCTGGGTTTTCAGGCATGAGCCACCATGCCCAGCCAGGGCTCCTAGTCTGAGAAATGATAGTGTCACCCTGCTCAGCCTTGCTGGAAAGGAGGGCCTTGCGATTCTGCTCCCCGCCTTCTGTGCCCTGGCCCATCCCAGGCCCTGCACTGTTTCCCCTTGTTCCCATCTTGCCTGCTTGCTTTTAAACTCCAGTGTGGGTTATTTTCCTCTTTGTTATTCCTCTGCCTCAGAAACCCCAGCGAGGAAGTCTTGGTTGCACAAGCACTTTTTAGGTCTTTAGGATTAGCTTAGTGTGCCTTTTTTTTTTTTTTTTGAGATGGAGTCTTGCCCAGTTACCAGGCTGGAGTGTAGTGGCGTGATCTTGGCTCACTGCAACCTCTGCCTCCCAGGTTCAAGTGTTTCTCCTGCCTCAGCCTCCCAAGTAGCTGGGACTACAGGTGTGCACCACCACGCCCAGCTAATTTTTGTATTTTTAGTAGAGACAGGGTTTCACCATGTTGGCCAGGGTGGTCTCAATCTGCCCACCTCAGCCTCCCAAAGTGCTAGATTACAGGAGTAAGCCACTGCACCCGACCAGTTTAGTGTGCTTTTTAATATCAGGGTAACGTGGTGTCGGTGCCTTGGGTAGGATTTTTGCTGCCCCCTTCACAAGTGTCCCGCCCCGTGCCCAGTAAGCTTTAGGAAAAACTGCTGCCTCCTCCCAAGCTGCACCTACCCCCTGCCCCACCCAGCCTGCCCCTTCCTTCTGCTGAAGAAACATGGAGTGGAGCAGCAGGAAGACTGAGGCATGAAGAATCACCCAAATAACTGCGTTCATTCTACAGGCAATTCAATTGCCTGATGGAATGCTGTGCAGCCATCTTGTAAGCTCTGATATTTAAAGAATCTTTAAAGACATGAAAAACTCCTCCGAAATACCATGTGATCCCCATTTGGGAAGAGGAGAAAAATTGTATGCATGTAGGGAGAAAAAACTGCAAAAATGGGAATAAATCATTAAATAAATCATAAAGCATTAGTGGGGTGGTGCCTGGGTGGTGACAGGTGATTTTTAACTTTTTTTTTCCTGTACTTTTCTGTTTCCTGCAATGATCAGTCATTGCTCTGGCAATTGAAAAAATACATATATTATAAAGAGATATGTTTACAAAAGGTCAGTTACCTCTGATGTTCCCCAGGAGGAGAAGGCAGGCCCTTTAAAGGAGGAGGACGAAGCCACGTTGGCTTCGGGAGAGAGGAATTGACAGCCATGATTGTTGGTGTGCACTGCGGCCGCCAGGGGGTGCTGGGTGCACGCAGCACGGAGACTGCAGCCTCCTCCGTTCGCCTCCCAGAGCCCCTGGCAGCTAAGTGTGTGGCCTGGCTGCTGGAAACTGCGCCACTGAAAAATCAGCAAGAGACTCCTCGGGCCCCCAGCTCATTGTAGCCTTCAAAGAACACTGGCCCCAAAACTACCCGGTTCACGGTATTTTTAGTATTTGGCCTGCCTGGCCCTGCCTCTGACATGTCTGAAAACCGCTCCTGTCGTCTTGCTCTTCCTGCAGACGCTTCTGATGAGCAGAACTCACAGTCCTCGATGGAACATTCAATGAACAGCTCAGAGAAAGTAGACCGGCAGCAGTCTGGAGACACGGGTCTGGCCACAGAGACGTCTGCAATCTCTCAGGTACCTCGCTCGAGGTCTCAGAGGGGCAGCCAGATCGGCCGTGAGCCCGTTGGGTTGTTGGGGGTACGTTGAAAGGCGTTTCGTTGTTGTGTTTTGCTGTTTTATCGCTGGACTGTTGAAACTGTCATTTGTCTACTGGGCGATGTCCATGAACACAGTCCTGTGCCCTGCCCTGGGCTCCGGGGCCAAGGGATAATGCACCTTGTGGCCTCTGCCCTCAAGGAGCCTCTGGGTCAGAGGAGGAGGAAGGACCTTGAACCTAGCCTCAGCTTTTGCGTTTTGTCTCTTCGGGCTCACAAGCATTGCCTCATCTCAGTGACCCCCAAATCAGTGAGGTTTAGAGCTGGGAAGATAAGACTTTGGAAACCTAAGTGGGGGGCATCCTGTGGAATGGTGCTGCTGACCCCGCTGGCATGGCACGGGCCCCTCTCCAGGTCAGAACTGTGCTGGAATCTGGTCTGAATGAGTCAGTGCAGGTGCAGTGGGCCTGGTGGTAAAGAGCAAGCTTCCCAGAGTCAGGCCCAAGTTTGAATCCCAACTCCCAAAATGGGATCACAGAACTGTCCTGGGGCCACTGTGAGGATTCGATGGGAGAACGTGGGTAAACACTTAGCATTGAGCGGACACAAGATACCGAAGCGTCATTGGCCACGACCACCATTAGAATTTTTCACTGTAAATCCTCTAGACTCAGCTGGGCGTGGTGGCTCACGCCTGTAATTCCAGCACTTTGGGAGGCCAAGGCGGGCAGATCACCTGAAGTCAGGAGTTTGAGACCAGCCTGGCCAACATGGTGAAACCCTGTCTCTATTAAAAATACAAAATTACGGTGGCTCACACCTGTAATCCCAGCACTCTGGGAGGCCAAGGCGGGTGGATCACGAGGTCAAGAGATCAAGACCATCCTGGTCAACATGGTGAAACCCCGTCTCTACTAAAAACACAAAAAATTAGCTGGGCATGGTGGTGCGTGCCTGTAATCCCAGCTACTCAGGAGGATGAGGCAGAATTGCCTGAACCCAGGAGGCGGAGGTTGCGGTGAGCCGAGATGGCGCCATTGTACTCCAGCCTGGGTAACAAGAGCGAAACTCCGTCTCAAAAAAAAACAAAATTAGCCAGGCATGGTGGTGTGTGCCTGCAGTCCCAGCTACTCAGGAGGCTGAGGCAGGAGAATCACTTGAACCTGGGAGGCGGAGGTTACAGTGAGCCAGAACTGTGCCACGGTGCTCCAGCTGGGATAACAGAGCAACGCTCTGTCTCAAAAAAAAAAAAAAAAATCCTCTAGACTCTGGTTTTTTTGAGATGGAGTCTCGCTCTGTCACCCAGGCTGGAGTGCGGTGGCATGATCTCAGTTCACTGCAAACTCCACCTCCTGGGTTCAAGCGATTCTTCTGCCTCAGCCTCCCAAGTAGCTGGAATTACAGGTGCCTATCCCTATGCCTGGCTGCTTTTTGTATTTTTAGTAGAGATGGGGTTTCACCATGTAGGCCAGGCTGCTGTCAAATCCTGACCTCAAATGATCCGCCCACCTCAGCCTCCCAAAGTGCTGGCATTACAAGCGTGAGCCACCGCGCCCAGCCACTTCAAAATCTTTAAACCCTTTGATGGGCAGCTCCCTTTCTAAGAACTCACCCTGCAGAACCCTCTCCACATGCCTTAGTGCAAAGGAGTTGCTTACAGGAATCTGGGGTCGCTGGGCACGGAGGCTCACGCCTACAATGCCAGCACTTTGGGAGGCTGAGGCAGGTGGATCGCCTGAGGTTGGGTGTTTGAGACCAGCCTGACCCACACGGAGAAACCCCATCTATACTAAAAATACAAAATGAGCCGGGTGTAGCACACCTGTAATCCCAGCTACTCGGGAGGCTGAGGCAGAAGAATGGCTTAAACCCGGGCAGCGGAGGTTGCAGTGAACCATCATCGCGCCACTGCACTCCAGCCTGGGCAAGAAGAGCGAAACTTCGTCTCAAAAGGAAAAAGAGAAATCTGGGATCTTGCATGAGACAGGCTAGGGTGCAGCTGTTTAGAAGAGCATGGTTGGGCCTTCCAGGTTATGATAAACGTTCTTGCAGTGTGCAGTGAGAAAAGCAAGCTGCAGAACCGCAGGCGTAGCATGAGCCCATCTGGTTCAAAACAGCAGAAGCCAAAGCCTGGCTTTATAGGAAGACCAAGGTTGTCAGCTGGGATCTCTGGGCCTCTTGAGCTCAGTGGAGAAAAGCTCAGCTTGAAACTTTGATCCACACCCCAAGAGTATCCAGTGCTCCCCACAGTGCCTGGAAATGCCAGGAGCCCCCAATCTCTCACATTGCCCCTACTATACCCCTGTTCTTGCTTCCAGGAGACCCAGACCTGAAATTGGGCCTCTTCCATCATTTTCACAGACACACATACTGTCCTACGGAGCTCGGGGTGTGAGTGAGATGGAAGATGTATTCCAGTAAAGCAGGCAGTCTGACATTTCAAGCAATACATTTTTGGCCAGGTGCAGTGGCTCACAT
Organism: Callithrix jacchus; assembly: GCF_049354715.1. Lineage (NCBI taxonomy): Eukaryota > Metazoa > Chordata > Mammalia > Primates > Cebidae > Callithrix > Callithrix jacchus. The sequence continues at coordinate 125,262,505 of NC_133510.1, forward strand.
TTGTAAACTTAGCAGTTTGGGAGGCTGAGGCAGGTGGATCAGTTGAGGCCAAGAGTTGGAGGCCAGCCTGGGCAACATAGCAAGTTCCCCATCTCTCCAAAAAAAGAAAGAAAATTAGCCAGGCCTAGTGGTGCATGCCTATAGTCCCAGCTACTCTGGAAGCGGAGGCGGGAGGATCGCTTGAGCCTGAGAGTTAAGGCCGCAGTGAGCTGTGATCACACCACTGCACTCCAGCCTGGGTGACAGAGTAAGACCCTGTTTCAAAAAAATAAATACAGGTCCAGGCCTGGTGGCTCACACCTGTAATCCCAGTACTTTGGGAAGCCCAGATGGTTGGGTCACAAGGTCAGGAGATCGAGACCATCCTGAAACATAGTGAAACCCCATCTCTACTAAAAATACAAAAATTAGCTGGATGTGGTGATTTGCACCTGTTATCCCAGCTACTCGGGAGGCTGAGGCAGGAAAATGACTTGAACCCAGGAGGTGGAAGTTGCAGTGAGCCAAGATCGCGCCACAGCATTCAAGCCTGGCAACAGAGCAAGACTCTGTCTCCAAATACATACAGAAAAAAGGAGAGAGAATACAGACAGGCAGCCTTCCTGGCTCCATGTGTTCCCTGCTCCCAGCATCCCCCAGAAGGGGCTTACATAACCATATCTGCTAGTCCCTTGCACATCCTACTCCCCTGCAACATGTATCTCTGAGCACCCACTGTGCAGGGGCTGTACCTAGTCCCTCGCTGCCATGATGGGGCTGACAGTAGGGCCAGGATAAGCAGACAAGCAAGTCACAGAGTCCCACTAAGTGCCGTAAGAGAGTGGCACAGGGTGACATGGAAAAGCAGAACAGGGGCCAGGTGCGGTGGCTCAAGCCTGTACCGATGTCAGATCACGAGGTCAGGAGTCCGAGACCAGCCTGGCCAACATGGAAAATCCCGTCTCTACTAAAAATACAAAAATTAGCCAGGCGTGGTGGCGGGCGCCTGCAATCCCAGCTACTCAGGAGGCTGAGGCAGGAGAATAGTTTGAACCCGGGAGGCGGAGGTCGTGGTGAGCCAAGATCGTGCCATTGCACTCCAGCCTAGGTGACAAGAGCAAGACTCCATCTCAAAAAAAAGAAAAAGCAGAACAGGCCGTGGGTAGAGAGCGCTGTAGCTGGCATCAGCGGTGCTGACATGAAGGAGTGCCCAGGGCTGGGACGGCGGGCTCTCCAGGCAGGGGCAGACCAAGACAGTGCACAGACCTCAAGACAGGAGCCAGCTTGAAGAACAAAAGAGAGGCCTGAGTGGCCAGGGAGGTGAGAACCTGGTGGGGGAGGAAGACAGTGGCCAGATGTGGGAAGAAGAAGTGGGCCAGGCTGGTCACTAGGGCCTTCTCGGTCCTGGCGAGGAGCTGGGTTTCTTCAGAAGTCAGTAGCAAAGTGGTGGAGTGCTTTGTATTTTGCGTGTGGTTTCTGCCGGAGGAAGGTTGCTGGGGCCACGCCATTGGCCACAAGGAGGCTGTGACATCAGCCAGGCCAGAGGCCAGTCAGGTGCAGGTGGGGAGGGGCTTCAGGGGGCTGTCCAGGCCTGGGGCTTTCTCCCAGGCTTATGGGGAGTGCCAGTTAGGATGGGTGCAGCCAGGAGTTTGGTCTCAGGTGACAGGTTAGGTTTGAGATGCCAAGACGATGTAAGATGGATGAGTGAGTGTTAAACCTTTCTTGGGGTCCTGGGTTTCTTGGGAATTCAGTGACAACTACAGACCCTTTCCCTCAGAATAACACGCACACACACATGTGTATACCCAGCAAATGCTGAGAGTCCAGGCCAGGCATTGTGCCCAGCCCTGGAGGAGCAAGGTGGCAGAGTGCGTCTGAGCCTTTGAGATACAGCCTTAGAACTTGGAGAGATTGCTAGGCCCCATGCCTCACACCTATAATCCCAGCAGTTTGGGAGGCTGAGGTAGGAGGATTGCTTGGGCCCAGACATTTGAGACCAGCCTGAGCAACATAGCAAGACTTCATCTTTACAAAAAACTTTTTTAAAAAATTAGCTGGGCATGGTGGCACATACTGCGGAGGCGGGAGGATCTGTTGAGCCCAGGAAGTTGAGGCTGCAGTGAGCTATGATGGCTACTGTACCCCAGCCTGAGCAGCAAAGCAAGACTCTATCTCTAAAAAAAAGTGTAAAAACGAGTTGAAAAAGCTGGCACAGTGGCTCATGCCTGTAATCCCAGCACTTTGGGAGGCCAAGGCCGGCAGATCACCTGAGGTCAGGAGTTCAAGACCAGCCTGGCCAACATGGCGGAACATGGAGGCATGGTGAAACCCTGTCTGTACCAAAAATACAAAAAAAAAAAAAATAGCATACTTGTAATCCCAGCACTCTGGGAGGCCGAGGCGGGCAGATCACCCGAGGCCAGGCGTTTGAGACCAGTCTGGCCAACATGGTGAAACCCCATCTCTACTAAAAATACAAAACATTAGCCAGGTATGGTGGTGCACACCTCTAATCCCAACTTCTTGGGAGGTTGAGGAAGGAAAGTCACTTGAACTCAGTAGGCGGAGGTTACAGTGAGCCAATATCGTGCCACAGCACTGCAGCTTGGGTGACTGAGCGAGACTCCATCTCAACAACAACAAAAGAACTTAGAAAGATAAACTTGAAACTATAATCATCCTAGCAGTTAATCACAGACGGGAAGATTGATGACAGGAACTCCTGGACCAGTCTGAATGAGTGGAAGGGCCTGGAGTCCCAGGCAGCGGTGTAGGAAACGCTCCTGAGTTACCAGCCATTGGTATGTGGTAGGGCCAGGCAGGGGCCAGGGGACACTGGGCTCCCTAGCTCCAGGAGAAGTTCAGGTGTGAGGGTCTCCATAGGTCCTCGAACCCTCTGGAGTCCATGCTTGGACCCCGGGTCCAGAACTGCTGGTCTGAACCACAAAGCTGCGCTCCCTCGGTTCCTTCCTGGGCTGACCGTCAGCCTCACACCTGGCCTCACCTGCTCTCCTGGCATATTAACCTATGTTCCCGTTTTCTTCTCTCCCCAAGGATCTGGAAGGAGTGCCACCCTCTAAAAAGATGAAACTAGAGGCCTCTCAACAAAACTCGGAAGAGATGTAGACATTGCTTGAAAGCCTCCGATCCATGTTTCATGGAAGGTACATCAGCAATTAATTCTAGAGCAACTTTGCCCGAGCGATTCCTCTTGGGTACGAACAGAACTACTAACGTTTCAAGTTTACCAAGTGCAAATCCAAGAAGACCCAGAACGGCGGAACTTCTCAGACACTGAAGAACTCTCTGCTGTGAAGCAAAACCCTCAAACCTTTAAGGGACCGTCCTTGGGGAGGCGGTGGGGCGGCAGCTCAGGAGTGTCTGCACACTGCTCGGAAGCCAGGATCCCATTTGTGTTGCTGCTGTATTTTTTCCCACTTCTCTATGTAACGATATAAGCTATTGGAGGGTGGTACCGATCAGGAACGCTTTCCGGCGGGGCTTTTCACTGTTCAACCAATTCCTTCCGCTTTCTTTTTTTGTGCCTTGTGCCCTTGAGGTGACCTCTGGCATGTATCCTGGTGGATTTTGCATCTCCCCTCTGCAAAGTGCCCTCGTGGTTTGGTTCGGGAGGCAGCTGCCATCCTTCTCACCGCTCTCCTCCCTGCCCCAGGACTTGATCGGAGCAGGCAGGGTGGAGGAGGGGAGCTCCTTAGCCCACCTGGTTTTCAGGTGCACGGGACCTTATGCACGCCCCAAGCATCAGGCACCAGGGCCCAAGGACGCGCAGGTGCCAGGCATAGTCCCCAAGGGCTCTGCACCTTGGTCCAGGCTGGGTACCCACTGTGCCCTCCCTTCCTTGGGGCCTTTAGGGCTCGGCATCTCCGAGCCTAGATGGACATGCAAAGCCCTTGGAATTTTCTGGCACTTCCTCTCTCTTGCCCTCACCCCCACCCCCACCCCATCACTGCTTTCTCCCAGACCTCTGGATACAAAATGGCTTCTCTGGCTGACTGCAGGCTGTCTCCTGAAGGCACTGAGTATGCCGGGGAGGCTGGGAGCTGGCGGCAGGATTAGCTGGTGCTGAACTTTCTCTCATAGGACGTCGCCTGGATTTCAAATCCACAGTCACCTGTTGCCCTCCGCCTCCCCTGATGCCCCAGCCCACGCCCCGAGAGGCAGGATCACAGCGGTCAGAATCCACGTGCTTTCCCATTCGTAGGCTGTTCTGACTCTCAGAGCCAACAGCTGGACCATGTCTCATCCCCAGAACGTGCCGTCGGTCCCCACCGGGGAGTGGGCCTTGATGGCTGGGCCTTGAAGGCCACAAACAAGGCGTTGAGGAATTGGAAAGATTTGCACACCCTCCAGAAAGGAGAGATGGTCTCCCCTCCCTCCCACCCCACACCTGCGCTGGCTCGGCTTCCTCTCACCCAATGGGACGCCCCGAGGACGAACTGCCTAATCGTTTGGTTCTGAGGCCTGGTTTGCTCTTAATGAATATATGGACTCCTCAGACCTTAAACCTTTTCCTAAGCTTTCTTTACTGCACTGGAGTTCTGACTCCCTTTGAGTTGTGTGTTACTGGGGGGGTGGGGGTTGCGGGTTTTGTTTTCTGGGGCTAATTGGTGCATATTCAGGTACCACCTTGATGTGTGGCTCTTTCTCCTGACCATCACGGGAAGTGTCTGCCGGATTCCATTTTCTAAGAGTTTCTGAGGGTGAGGCTCTTATTTTTTTTAAGGGATCCTGTCTATTTCCTGCACTTCAAGAAGAATCAAAATGTTCCTGAATTTCAAATACCTCATGCAAAATGTCTCCTGAAATAAGGGAAAAAAAAAAAAAAAAAAAAACAACTTTGAAAATCTTAATGTTGAAGTGAGCAATGCCGAAAGGTTTCTGTCTTAAAAAGAAAATTCCTGTACTTATCCCTTTTGCCCCGTAGGCGGTTAGTTTTGTTGAGAACTGCGTACCTGATGCGGTTCCTCTCCATGCATCTCAAGGCGGCGTGACCTCCAGATCCCGTGGAGTCACGTTGTCTTTGCAGCGAAACTCCATCTTGGTGAGAGATGAATTTGGATATTTATTTCCTTTTCTTTTTTGGGAAATGAGAGGCTACAACCAAGACAGCTGAAGGAGAATGAAACAGACACATCCACAGACACAGGCGTAGGTGGCCCTGCCGCTTGCCGCGGCCTCTCTGGACTGGTAAGGGGAGTTGGCGCAGGTGAGGACTCAGACGACGTCCACCGTCCCCAGGCTGTCACTAGTTTTTCTCTGAAGTGCCTGAAGGTAGGAATGGGCCGGCGATCGGGACCAGCTGGGCCCCGCCACGGCCACGCCAGGCAAAGCGCCAGCAGCCCTGCACTCCACGCTGGCCAAGAAGGCCTTCCACGCAGAATGACGAGACTGCAAAAATCCCATGTGCTTCCTTCCCTGGCGCAGCCGCTCCTCCGAGCCGCTGCCCCCCACCCACCCTGCACCCCTCGCCCTTCCCCCACCACAGAATCTAAGACCTTTCAGCTTCGAGCCAGGGGCGGGGGATCCCCAGCAAAAGCCTTCCGTGGACATCAGGCCCCGTGGCCTCAAGGGCTCCCAGGGCAAACCTAATTCCCCTCAAAACTTGAAGTCGGGGAAGCTGCGGCTACACATTCCACAAGTGCTGGCACTTACACCCACAACCCGGAAGGCTGTGGGCCGATTCCTCTAGGGCGGTGACCTCCCATTAGCAAACGGTGTCATGGTTTGGAATGTTCATTATCGCTGAGGACCTGATTAGAGGGGTAAAGACCTTTTTTCACCGTTACCTAATTTTCCCCCCCCTCAATATTTTTTTTTTGGTGTGTTGTACAGCAGTATAATTTTTCACTTATTTATTCCATCAGTAGATATGGTTTGTACAATGTACAATGGTTTCATTTCAGAAAATAAAAATTTCAAATCCTGAATTTTGATTTTGTTGTGTTGTAAATAGGAGTCAAGTCAGATTGATGGTGATGGTGTCCCTCACTGGCTGCTCCAGCCTCTCCTGCACAGCCATGTGGCCCTGATGCTACAAGACACATGAGTTCCTTGCACACAGGAATTGTTGCATTCCACAGTCATGAGAGCTGCCATTATTAAGCACCAGCTGGATGCCAGGCAAGCCACTAGTCCCTCCTTTCTGTGGTCAGGTATTGTCAGCCACCTTGTGCAGGAGAGGAAGCAGCAGGACAGTCCCTTATGGGGCTCTCATGCCCGGTCAGGACCCCAGGTTAAAAGCCCCACCTGAGGCCAAACTCAGTGGCTCATGCCTGTAATCCTAGCACTTTGATTACAAGAAGAGTGGATCACGTGAGGTCAGGAGTTTGAGACCAGCCTGGCCAACATGATGAAACCCTGTCTCTACTAAAAATACAAAAATTAGCCAGGCATGGTGGCACCCACCTGTAATCCCAGCTATTTGGGAGGCAGGGGCAGGAGAATCACTTGAACCTGGGAGGCAGAGGTGGCAATGAGCTGAGATCGCACCACTGCTCTCTAGCCTGGACAACAGTGTAAGACTCTATCTCAAAAAAAAAAAAAAAAGCCACACCTGATCCCTCTATCCTGAGGCCTGGGTTCCAGCAGGGACATGTTTTTGGTTTCCCTGTCTGAGAAGGCTCTGGCTTGTGGTAGGGACTCAGGGGCGTCAGTGCATGAGTGGACTGCAACCTTGGCTTGACTTGTCCTAATGGCCTCTAGTGACTTACATAGTGGGGCTAGAACCGGACCTTTCCCAGGGCCCTGTCCCTCTCGGCCCAGACTCTCCCCCAAGTTGACTTCCCCACCTCTGTCCAGCCTCACCCAGCCCTGGCTCAGCCCCTAAAGGGAGCTGGCAGGGGTGGGGGTGTCAAGTCAGCGGTCTGGGCCAAGCCACATTGTGCCTGGCCTGGCCTGCAGGCAGATGCTCTCTCCCGTTTGTTCTGTCTGGCTCTCCTCCCTACCCGTTCCTAACATGTTCCAGTGTTTTTAACAGAACTGGTTGCTCAGCTAAATAAACTCCTGATATGGAAAGTTCAGCTTGACAAAACACAAATCATACAGGCCTTGTTTACTTAAGGAAAAAATGCCTGAGCTGGCACACGTTCCCGCGCTTCCTTTCTGTCCCCTCTGCATGTCTGTTCCCAGCTCTTGCTCTCTGGATGAGCATCCCTCCCTCATCTCTCCTGCCCTTTCCCCCACCTCCCATGTCTCCACCCGCCTAGATCACTGTTTCTCAGTTTTTTCCATGTAACTTCCTCTGTGTCTCTCACTGAAGCGGCCTAATTTCCTCTCCCACCTCCCTTCCTCGAGGAGCAGTCATGCCCAGGAGCTAGAAACGTGGGCTTTGCAGGAATTGGTTGAGCTGTGCTGGGCCCTGGACAGCAATGACTCAAACTTGACCCTTAACCCCCAGGCAGGTAAGTGAGCCCCACTGCATTACGGTGCCGACCACAATTTGGAATTGGGGGATACAGACATTCCGATGGGCAGGGGTCAGGGGATCTCCTAGGACACCAGAGGAATACCAGACATGGGACTAAGCAGCTTGTTTTCTTTTTTGACGCAAAGGAGTGGCTGGAGGCTTCTGAGCCAAGGCTCTGCTGGACTAGGGATCGTGTTGCCAATGAATAGCATGGATTGGAAAAGACCAGGCTGGAGGTGGGAGCAGGGCAACTAGGGAACTGGAACAACAGGCCAAGCAGGGGGCCAGCAGTTGGCAACAGGGCCCACGTGCCCCCAGGCAACGTGAAGGCGGTCAGTAGGCAGGGAGGTGGGGTGGGGAAGGGATAAGTTTGGGAAGGTAGACAGAGAAGGCTCAGGTCAAAGTTCTGGTCTATGCCAAGGCAACAAGTGTCACAGAGGTCCGTGGTGGGGCAGACCCTAAAGGTCAAGTCCAACTTCCCTCTCTCACTCCTGAGTGAAGAATGCATGTTTCCTCCAAAGCCTCGGATTAAACATCCATTGACCTTGTCTATCCAGTTCTGTTTCCCTATTCTTCCCATAGGGGTCGCCCTCCCTCCCCAGACCATAAGTGGGGCGGGCACCTATCCCAGGGTGGCCATGTGACCCAGTCCTATCCAATCACTATGGTCCCGCCTCCTGGATACCCCAATTGGTTCAGGGATGAGCACGTGGCCCAATGAGAGTCAGCCCTGAGGTTTCTGTGGGAACTGGTGGGAAAGAATTCTGCTGGAGCATCTGGAGTTGCTCAAATGGAGGCCTGCGGCCATTTTTCCCTCCACGTGTGGAGGAGTCGGCCTGAGAATGAAAGCAGCACAGGAAAGGTCTGAAAGACAGTGAGTGTGTGCTTTTTGAGGGCAGCATTTGAGCCTTGGCCCCAGCTGGCCCCGAAGCCAGCACTCGCCCTAAACGTCTCTGTTTTGTGAGCCAATAAATCCCCTTGATGGTTTAGGCACATTTCACTGGGTCTTACCCCACGTGAGCCCCCACTCGTCCATATGGCCCTGTTTTGGACCAGTGAAGCATCCCCATCTGTAGTCTTCCAACATACGGAGCGTCACCACTCCCGAGCAGTGTGACCCCAGGCAAGTATCTTAACCTCTCTGGGTCCGTTTCTTCATCTGTATGATGCCTACTAAGGTTGTTGTAAGGATTAAATGAATACGTGTAAAGCACTCAAGGCAGGCCCTGGCACATGGTGAATCTCAAATGTTAGCTGCTACTTTATAATTATTATCCTCACGCACCTCTAGCTTCAGAAGACCAGTTCCGAGGGCAAGAGGCACAGGGAAGAGAAGAACGGCCCACTCTGGGTTACCTTGGGTTTGCCCTCAGTAGGCTTTACTCTCTGAAGACCCGCCTCTTCCCCAAGTGATTGACACTGGAGTAATCGCCACAGCACACCCCAGATGCGACACAGCCTGAGTCAGGCCTTGTGGGATAAACCCTCCCGAGAACAGGAAGGAAAGACGTGCCTGACTGAGCAGAGAGCTAGAGGTCAGACAACATGTCCCTACCCTGGGCACTGGCTGCTCAGTCATTAAAGCAGACCCAAACAGCTTCTGGCCAGGGGCTCAAAGGAACAGCCTATTAGAGACTCATTTTACAGTCTCTCTTCCACTGTTGTGTCTCCACAGGTGGGGTTGGGGAAAGACTCAGGGTGGCAAGGACCAGGATCTACTGCCAAGCCTGTGGGTCCTGTCTCCCTCTGGGATGCCCCTGGCACTCTGTGCCCATGGATGCACTGGGTGACTTGAGGTCAATGGCTTTCTCTCTCCAGACCTAGGCAGAAAAAGCAATCTGCTTTGCTTCAGAGAACCTCAAGAGGCTCTTAATCCTGCTCTTTTCTCCCTCTAGGCTCCCTCTGTGATGAGCTCATCTGACCTCCTGGCAACCCCAAAGGGTAGTTTAGAGCAGGGAATCAGCCTCCCGATTTACAGAAAGGATAACTCAGGCCAGGGAAGCGACTTGAACAGGGTCCTGTAGGGACTCAGTGAAGGAGGCTTCGGAACCCAGCCTGTCTTCCAGCAGAGCAGGAATCAGCAAATCTGGCTGACCACTTGTTTTTTATTTGTTTGTTTATTTAGAGACGGAGTCTTGCTCCTGTTGCCCAGGCTGGCTGAGATTGCTGCAGTGGCGCAATCTCAGCTCACTGCAACCTCTGCCTCTCGGGTTCAAGTGATTCTTGTGCCTCAGCCATCAGAATAGCTGGGATTACACGTGCATGCCACCGCCTGCCTGATTTTTTTAAAAATAAAGTTTTATTGGAACAAGCCATGCTCATTCATTTACATATTGTTCCTGGCTGCTTTCACCATACAACAACAGAGTCGAGTACAGATGCTCTTCAATTCACAATGGGGTTACTTTTCAGTAAGCCCATAAACTGACCTGTGGTCCCAGCTAACTTGAGAGGCTGAGTGGGAGAATAACAAAAGTCTGGGAGATCGAGGTTGCAGGGAACCCTGATGGCGCCACTGCACTCCAGCCTGGGTGACAGTGTGAGACCCTGAATGAGGGTCCTGAGCAGCTGGAACCACACAGGTGCGTGCCACAATGGGCAGGTAATTTTTTTATTTTTATTTTTTGGATTTTTTGTAGAGATTGGGTTTTGCCATGTTGCCCAGGCTAGTCTTAAACTCCTGGCTTCAAGTGATCCTCCTACCTTGGCCTCACTAAGTGTTGGGATTACAGGCATGAGGCACTGTACCCAGCCCTGAATTTTTAATCAACATGTAAGGGTGTAGCTCAATGATTTTTCACCCACTACACACCTGCGTGACTTGCACCTGGATCAATAAACAGAACAGCACTAATCCCAAGTCCCCTTCTGTTGGTAATAGACGCTCAGTGTTGCAAAGAAAAATTAGCACTGAGACAAACAATCTTTCAGCAACGCAATTTTTACTTCCTGGACTGCAGGAGGAATACCCTCTCCAGCCATCTTGCCACGAGAGTACCTTCCTGTCCCGGTCTAGTCATCGCCCTGCTAAGTGTGGCTGCTACCCTGACTTTACCTGCACCCATTTCTTTGGCTTATTTTCGAGCTTCGCATTCACAGAATGATGTAGTATGTGCTCTTGTGTGTCTAGCTTCTTTCACTCAACACAATATTTGTGAGATTCAACACTGGTGTGTGAGAGCGAATGCCATTCATTCTCATTGCTGGAAAAACTCCATGGGGTGAGTGTACTACAATGTGCTATCCATTCTTTGGACATTTTAGATATTTCCAGCCGATGGGGTGGGGAGAATTATAAATTCTGGAGGATTGCTTGAGGCCGGGGGTTCAAGGCCAGCCTGGGCAACATAGCCAAACCCCATCTCTACAGAAAAAACTTAAAAATTAACCAAGCATGTGATACACACCTCTAGTCCCAACTACCCAGGAGGCTGAGGTGGGAGGATCACTTGAGCCCAGGAGTTGAAGAGCACAGTGAGCCAAAATTGTGCCACTGCACTCTAGCCTGGGCAAAAGAACAAGAACTTATCTTAAAAAAAAAAAGGGAAAAAAGGCCTGGCACAGTGGCTCATGCTTGTAAATCCATCACTTTGGGAGGCCAAGGCAGGCAGATCACTTGAGGTCAGGAATTCGAGACCAGCCTGGGCAATATGGTGAAACTGTCTCAACTAAAAATTCAAAAGTTAGCCGAGTGGCCAGGCATGGTACGCCTGTAATCCCAGCACTTTGGGAAGCTGGCCAAGGTGGGTGGATCACCTGAAGTTGGGAGTTCAAGACCAGCCTGGTCAACATGGTGAAACCCTGTCTCTACTAAAAATATAAAAATTAGCTGGGTATGTTGGCAGGGGCCTGTAATCCCAGCTACTCGGGAGGCTGAGGCAGGAGAATCACTTAAACCCAGGAGGCAGAGGTTGCAGTGAGCCCAGATTGCGCCACTGCACTCCAGCCTGGGTGACGCAGTGAGACTCTGACTCAAAAATAAAAATTCAAAACCCACACCCATCTATTTCTTCACCCTTCTGAGCCTCATGTTTCCTATGTGTAAGACGAAGGGAACTGTCCCTGACCTGCCCACCTCCCAGGGTTGTGTGGGAACCAATTAGATCTGGACCTGTGAGGAAAACTGTACAAACCTTTGAGGGCTGTTCAGTCCTGACACTCTTCTACCCACACCCCCTACATACAATTAGGTGCTTGCTGCAGAGGCAGCGGGGTCTCTGGCCAGAAGCGACATCTGAAGCAATCAGGATCCTGTTCGGTTTTTCCGCATCCGACCTGCCGCCGGGCCAGGGCAAGAGAGCCACGCGCGGCGGATGCACCGGCCCTGAACTCTTTCCCGAGTAGTCCCCAGAGGTAGCTGCTGCCTTTCAGTTTCTGCACTTGTTTATTTTCAAAGGGACGTTGCCAGACCGCGAGGCCACCCTGCCCTTTCATGGTTTGTTTTATGCAGATTTCAGGAAGAGAGAGAAGAGGTAAAGGGACCAGAAACAAAGTCTTCTGTGAGCAAGCAACGGCAACAGGCCCAGCTGTTAGGTTTGAGGGGCATGTGAAGCAGGGGGCTGAACTGCAGAGTTGGGCCAGAGGTCCCCTTGCTGACCCCCCGAACCCCAGGAGCCTTGAGAGTACTGACCGTGTTAACAATAGCTGCAAATATCCCACATAGGGTGCTAGAATAACTGGACATCTGTGTGCCAAACCCAGGAATGTAGACCTTGCACCTTATCACAAAGTTCACTCCAAATGCATCAGAGACCAAAATGTAAAACATAAAACTGAGAATCCTAGGGGAAAACAGGAGAAAATCTTTGTGATTTTGGGGTTAAGCAAAGCTTTTTGCCAAAGACCCTGATAAGAGATTGAAAACACAAGCAGACAGATTGGTAGACAATCTTTGCAAAACATATATCTGATAAAAGACTTGCATCCAGAATATATAAAGGACTCTCTCTTTTTTCTTGATTTGTTGTGTTTTGTTGTGTTGTATTTTGTTTGAGACGGAGTCTCGTTTTGTCACCCAAGCAAGAGTGCAGTGGGGCGATCTTGGCTCACTGAAACCTCTGCCCCCTGGTTCAAGCAGTTCACCCTCCTTAGCCTCCTGAGTAGCTGGGATTATAGGTATGTGCCACCATGCCTGGCTAATTTTTTTTTTTTAAACAGAGTCTCACTCTAACCCAGGCTGGAGTGCAGTGGCGCAATATCTCAGCTCACTGCAACATCTGCCTCCCTAGTTCAAGCAGTTCACCTGCCTCAGCCTCCTGAGTAGCTGGGGTTTCAGGCATGTGCCACCATGCCCGGCTAATTTTTTTTTTAATTGCTTTTTAGGTTTTGGGATACATGTGAAGAACATGCAAGATTGTTGCATAGGTACACACATGGCAGTGTGATTTGCTGCCTTCCTCCCCATCACCTATATCTGGCATTTCTCCCCATGCTATCCCTCCCCAACTCCCCCTGCTGCTGTCCCTCCCTATATCCCCCCGACATACGCCAGTGTGTGATGCTTCCCTCCCTGTGTCCATGTGTTCTCATGGTTCAACATTCGCCTATGGGTGAGAACATGCGGTGTTTGATTTTCTGTTCTTGTGTCAGTTTGCTGAGAATGATGGTTTCCAGGTTCATCCATGTCCCTACAAATGACACAAACTCATTGTTTTTTATGGCTGCATAGTATTCCATGGTGTATATGTGCCACATTTTCCCTGTCCAGTCTATCATCGATGGGCATTTGGGTTGGTTCCAGGTCTTTGCTATTGTAAACAGTGCTGCAATGAACATTCGTGTGCATGGGTCCTTATAGAATGATTTATAGTCCTTTGGATATATACCCAGTAATGGGATTACTGGGTCAAATGGAATTTCTATTTCTAGGTCCTTGAGGAATCGCCACACTGTCTTCCACAATGGTTGAACTAATTTACACTCCCAACAGTGTAAAAGTGTTCCTTTTTCTCTACATCCTCTCCAGCATCTGTTGTCTCCAGATTTTTTAATGATCGCCATTCTAACTAGCATGAGATGGTATCTCAATGTAGTTTTGATTTGCATTTCTCTAATGACCAGTGATGATGAGCATTTCTTCATATGTTTGTTGGCCTCGTATATGTCTTCTTTTGTAAAGTGTCTGTTCATATCCTTCGCCCACTTTTGAACGGGCTTGTTTGCTTTTTTCTTGTAAATTTGTTTTAGTTCTTTGTATTAGCCCTTTGTCAGATCCATAGATTGCAAAAATTTTTTCCCATTCTGTTGGTTGCCGATTCACTCCAATGACTGTTTCTTTTGCTGTGCAGAAGCTGTGGAGTTTGATTAGGTCCCATTTAGATGTTTTGGCTTTTGTTGCCAGTGCTTTTGGTGTTTTGGTCATAAAGTCCTTGCCTATGCCTATGTCCTGAATGGTTTTGCCTAGATTTTCTTCTAAGGTTTTTATGGTCTTATGTTTAAGTCTTTAATCCATCTGGAGTTAATTTTAGTGTAAGGTGTCAGGAAGGGTCTTATGTTTAAGTCTTTAATCCATCTGGAGTTAATTTTAGTGTAAGGTGTCAGGAAGGAGTCCAGTTTCTGCTTTCTGCACATGGCTAGCCAGTTTTCCCAACACCATTTATTAAACAGGGAATCCTTTCCCCATTGCTTGTTTTTGTCAGGTCTGTCAAAGATCGGATGGTTGTAGATGTGTGGTGTTGCCTCTGAGGCCTCTGTTCTGTTCCATTGGTCTATGTCTCTGTTTTGGTACCAGTGCCATGCTGTTTTGATTACTGTAGCCTCATAGTATAGTTTGAAGTCCAGTAGTGTGATGCCTCCAGCTTTGTTCTTTTTGCTCAAAATTGACTTGGCTATATGGGCTCTCTTTTGGTTCCATATGAAGTTTAAGGTGGTTTTTTCCAGTTCTGTGAAGAAGGTCATTGGTAACTTGATGGGGACAGCGTTGAATCTGTAAATTACTTTGGGCAGTATGGCCATTTTCATGATATTGATTCTTCCTAACCATGAGCATGGAATGTTTCTCCATCTGTTTGTGTCCTCCCTTATTTCGTTGAGCAGTGGTTTGTAGTTCTCCTTGAAGAGGTCCTTTACGTCCTTTGTTAGTTGTATTCCTAGGTATTTTATTCTCTTCGTAGCAATTGTGAATGGCAGTTCGTTCTTGATTTGGCTCTCTAAAAATATGGAATGCTTCACGAATTTGTGTGTCATCCTTGCGCAGGGTCCATGCTAATCTTCTCTGTATGGTTCAAATTTTAGTATATGTGCTGCCGAAGCGAGCACAGTTTTTTGTTGTTGTTGTTGTTGTTGTTGTTTTGAGACAGAGTCTCGTTCTGTTGCCAGGCACCAGGCTGGAGTGCAGTGGCACAATCTCCGCTTACTGTGACCTCCGCCTCCCTGGTTCAAGCAGTTCTCCTGCCTCAGCCTCCCAAGCAGCTGGGACTACAGATGCGCACCACCACGCCCAGCTAATTTTTTATAGATTAGTAGAGACGGGGTTTCATATGTTGGCCAGGATGGTCTTGATCTCTTGACCTCGTGATCCACCCGCCTCGGCCTCCCAAAGTGCTGGGATTACAGGCGTGAGCCACCGCACCCGGCCCAGTTTTTTTTTTTTTTTTTTTTTTTTTTTTAACAGACAGAATCTCACTCTGTAACCCAGGCTGGAGTGCAGTGGTGCAATATCTCAGCTCACTGCAACATCTGCCTTCCAGATTCAAGTGATTCTCCTGCCACAGCCTCCCGCATAGCTAGGACTACAGGTGTGTGCCACCTTTACCTAGCTAATTTTTGTATTTTTAGTAGAGATGGAGTTTCATCATGTTGGCTAGGCTAGTCTTGAACTCCTAACCTCATGATCCACCCACCTCCACCTCCCAAAGTGCTGGGATTACAGGCATGAACCACTATACCCGGCCCAATTTTTATATTTTTACCAGAGATGGGGTTTTGCCATGTTGTCCAGGCTGGTCTCTGACCTCAAGCAATCTGCCCATCTTGGCTTCCTAAAGTACCAGGATTACAGGTGTGACCCACCACACCCAGCCTCTTTTCTCTTTTTTTTTCTTTATTTTTTGTTGAGACAGGGCCTTGTTCTGTCAATCAGGCTGGAGTGCAATGGTGCAATCTTGGCTCACTGCAACCTCCGCCTCCTGGGATCAAGCAATTCTGCCTCAGCCTCCAGCATAGCTGGGACTACAGGTGTGTGCTGCCACACCTAGCTAATTTTTGTATTTTTAGTAGAGACGGAGTTTCACCATGTTGGCCAGGCTGGTCTTGAACTCCTGACCTCTTGATCCGCTTGCCTCCACCTCCCAAAATGCTGGGATTACAGGCATGAGCCACTGCGCCTGGCCCATTTTTTATATTTTAACTAGAGATGAGATTTTGCCATGTTGGCCAGGCTGGTCTCTGACCTCAAGCAATCTGCCCATCTTGGCTTCCTAAAGTGCCAGGGTTACAGGAGTGACCCACCATGCCCAGCCTCTTTTCTCTTTTTTAGCTCTCTTTTTTTTGTTGCTGTTATTGAGACAGGGCCTTGCTCTGTCACCCAGGCTGGAGTATCTGTCACACAGTGGTGTGATCATGGCTCACTGCAGCCTCAGCCTCCTGGGCTTAGGTGATCCACCCACCTCAGTCCCCCAGGTAGCTGTGATCATGCCACTGCACTCCAGCCTGGGCAACAGAGCAAGACCCTATCTCTAACCACCAAAAACTAGAAACAACTAAAATGGCCTTCAGCTGACAAATGTATAAACACGTGGTACATTCATAAAATGAAATACTACACAGCAATAAAAAGGAATGGACTACACTCAGCAGTGGGGCAGAATCTCAGATGCTTATGCTAAGTGAGAGAAGCCGGTCTCAAGGCCACTTTTTGAAGGATGCTGTTCCAGAAAAGGCAAAACAATGGGAACAAGAAACAGATCGGTAGTTGCCAGGGACTAGAACAGAGAGAGGGACTGACTACAAAGGGCAAGAGGCAAGAGGGAAATGGGGGTGAGGATTGGCATTGGAACCGGTGTGTGTATGTGTGTGTGTGTGTGTGTGTGTGTGTCTATATGTGTGTGTGTTTGTATATGTGTCTATATGTGTGTGTGTTTGTATATGTGTCTATATGTGTGTGTGTTTGTATATGTGTCTATGTGTGTGTGTCTATATGTGTGTGTGTGTTTGTATATGTGTCTATATGTGTGTGTGTTTGTATATGTGTCTGTGTGTGTGTGTGTGTTTGTTTTTTTAATTAGTTTTTGATATGGAGTCTCACTCTGTTGCCCAGGCTGGGGTATAATGGTGCAATCTTGGCTCACTGCAACCTCCGCCTCCCGGGTTCAAGCCTGCCTCAGCCTCCTGGATTGCAGGCACATGCCACCACGCTGGGCTAATTTTTGTTTGCATTTTTAGTAAAGACAAGGTTTCATCATGTTGATCAGGCTGGTCTTGAACTCCAGACCTCAAGTGATCTGCCTGTCTCGGCCTACCAAAGTGCTAGAATTACAGGTATGAGCCACCACGTCCGGCTGTGTGTATATTTTTTTAACAGATGAGGTCTTATCTGTCATCCGGTCTGGAGTGCAATGGCACGCTCACAGCTCATTGCAGCCTCGAACTTCTGGGTTCAAGAGATCCTCCTGCCTCAGCCCCCTGAGTGGCTGAGTCCACAGGCTCACGCCACCATGTCTGGCTAATTTTTTAAATTATTTTTTTGTACTGACAGGATCTTGCCATCTTGCGCAAACTGGTTTCCAACTCCCGGGCTCCAGCAGTCCTCCCCTCTCAGCCTCCCAAAGTGCTGGGATTACAGGTGTGAGCCATTGGTGCCTGTCCTGTCCTATATCTTTTTTTTCCTTTTGACAGAGTCTCACTCTGTCACCCAGGCTGGACTGCAGTGGTGCAGTCTTGGCTCACTGCAAACTACATGTCCCAGGTTCAAGCAGTTCTGCCTCAGCCTCCCAAGTAGTTGGGATTACAGGCTCATGCCACCACACCCAGCTAGTTTTTGTATTTCACCATGTTGGCCAAACTGGCCTCAAACTCCTGACCTCAAGTGATCCGCCTGCCTTGGCCGCCCAAAGTGCTGGGATTATAGATGTGAGCCACCACGCCCAGCCCTGTACTGTATCTCGATTGTGGTAGTGGTCACTTGACTGTATATGTTTGTCAAAACTCCTGGAACTGTTCATTAAAAACAGAGAACTTTTCCAGGCGCAGTGACCCATATCACCACTTTGGGAGGCCGAGGCAGGTGGATCATTTGAGGTCAGGAGTTCAAGACCAGCCTGGCCAACAGGGCAAAACCCCGTCTCTACTAAATATACAAAAATTAGCTGGATATGGTGGCATATGCCTGTAGTCCAGCTACTGGGGAGGAGGGGGCAGAAGAATCCCTTGAACCCAGGAGGCGGAAGTTGCAGTGAGCCAAGATCATGCCACTGCACTCCAGCCTAGGTGAAGGGTGGGACTCCATCTCAAAATAAATAAATACATAAATGAATAAAGAGGACAGTCAGGCTGTGCATGGTGACTCATGCCTGTAATCCCAGCACTTTAGGAGGCCAAAGCAGGAGGATCCCTTGAGCCCAGGAATTCAAGACCAGCTTGGGCAACATAGAGAGACACTGTCTCTATAAAAAAATTAAATAGCTGGGTGTGGTGGTTCACGCCTGTAATTGTAGCACTTTGGGAGGCCAAGGAGGGTGGATCACCTGAGGTCAGGAGTTCAGGACCAGCCTGGTCAACATGGTGAAACTTGTTTCTACTAAAAATACAAAAATTAGCTGGGCATGGTGGTGCATCTGTAATCCCAGCTATTTGGGAGACTGAGGTGGGAAAATTGCTTGAACCTGGGAGGCGGAGGCTGCAGTGAGCTGAGATTGAGCCTCTGTACTCTAGCTTGGGCAACAGAGCAAGACCCCATCTCAAAAAAAAAAATTAAATAATATAAAAATAAAGAGGACATTGGCTAGGCATGGTGCTCAAGCCTGTAATCCCAGTACTTTAAGAGGCTGAGGCAGGTGGATTACCTGAGGTCAGGAGTTTGAGACCAGCCTGACCAACATGGGGAAACCCCATCTCTACTAAAAACAAAATTAGCCAGGCATGGTGGCACATACCTGTAATCCCAGGGCTGAGGCAGGAGAATCCCTTGACCTGGGAAGGTGAGACGAGATCACTCCATTGTACTCCAGCCTGGGCAATAAGGGCAAAACTCCGTCTCAAAAAAAAAAAAAAAAAAATTAAGAGGAGAGTTGCTCCTGAGCTCGTTGCTTGCTATTATGTGGAAATAAGGACTCAGTGTTGTCAGGTGTTCTGATAGTTCAGAAAAAATATAACTTTCTTTCTTTCTTTTTTTTGAAAAAGAGACCCACTCTGTCACCCAGGCTGAAGTGTAATGGCATGATCTCGGCTCACTGCAACCTCTGCCTCCCAGGTTCAAGCAATTCTCCTGCCTCAGCCTCCCAAGTAGCTGGGACTACAGGTGCATGCCACCACACCTGGCTAATTTTTGTATTTTTAGTAGAGACGGGGTTTCACCATGTTGGCCAGGCTTGTCTCGAACTTCTGACCTCAAATGATCCACCTACCCCGGCCTCCCAATGTGCTGGGATTACAAGCGTGAGCCACCTCACCCGGCCAATCCTAACATTCTTATGTCAAAAAATATGATATGTCACAATTTTTACAACATTAGCAAATCATTCAAAATTTTACTAAACTTTCTAGATGATAGTTTTTACTATGGTAAAAACATGGTCACCCGTTTTGCTCCCAAATCATTCTCAAAGTACAAGAGAACAAGAAACAAAAGGAGAAAATCCATATTTAGTGAAATAAGACATCACCTGTAGCCCCAAACCTACAGAAGCAGATCCCAGTGAAAGCAGGTCGGTCCTCTCCTGGAATTCCAGAAAGTCTCAGGAATTGGAGGCTTCAGTGCTGCCATAGGGAGGGGACATCCAGGTTCTCATCCCCATCTTGTATGGTCTTGGGTGACTAGCTCTCTCCCGCTCCAGGTTTAGCTTTTGGAGAAATTAAATCAAAGAGGCTCCAGAAGTGGGGATGGCATAGAATGGGTGCAGGGAGTGAGTGAGTTGCCAGAGGCTGAGAGCAGAGAGATTTAGTGGCAGTGGGCAGAGCAAACAGCAAAATGACTGCCCTCTTCCCTGACCTTGCTCCAGAAACTGAGCAGCCAGACACACATTCCCAGAAGGCAGTTGGAGGTCCTCCCCTGGGCAATCAGAACCACCCACAGAGAAGACCTCCAGATACTGACATTTAGAAGGCTCCGACCAGAGAGCTGCCTGGCCACCCACTGGCTCACTCGCTGACAGGCCAGGCTCCTGCCGTACACACCGATCCTATCAGTCATCCTCATGGGCTCCTTTCCAGAATTCTGAGGAAAGCTTCCAACATGAAGAGGGAGTTCAAAACAGAGAGAGAGAGAGAGAGAGAGAGAGAGAGAAAGAGAGAGAGAGAGAGAGAGAGAGCGAGAAAGAGAAAGAAATATAAACAATTCAGGGAGCAAAAGGTAACTTCAAATAAACTTAAAATATTCTTCTGGGAGAGATAAGAGACAACATTGCATACATGAACCAAGAGTAGAATGCTGTCGCTATTAAAAAAAAAAGTGCCGGGCGCGGTGGCTCAAGCCTGTAATCCCAGCACTTTGGGAGGCCTTGGCAGGTGGATCACAAGGTCAAGAGATCGAGACCATCTTGGTCAACATGGTGAAACCCCGTCTCTACTAAAAATACAAAAATTAGCTGGGCATGGTGGTGCATGCCTGTAATCCCAGCTACTCGGGAGGCTGAGGCAGGAGAATTGCTTGAACTCAGGAGGCGGAGGTTGCGGTGAGCCGAGATCGCACCATTGCACTCCAGCCTGGGTAACAACAGCGAAACTCTGTCTCAAAAAAAAAAAGTAACACCCAGAAAGTAAGAAAAACCTCTAAGAAATTGTTCTGAAATGGGGTATAATATTTTTTTTGAGGGGAAGTCTCACTCTTTGATCCAGGCTGGAGTGCAGTAGTGCGATCTCAGCTCACTGCAACCTCCGCCTCCCAGCTTCAAGCAATTCTTGTGCCTCTGCCTCCCAAAGTGTTGGGATTACAGGCATTAGCTACGACACATGGATATTTTTATTTATTTATTTTTGAGATGGAGTTTTGCTCTTGTTGCCAAGGTTGGAGTGCAGTGGTACAATCTCGGTTCACTGCAACCTCTGCCTCCTGGGTTCAAGTAATTCTCCTGTTGTCGCCTCCTGAGTAGCTGGGTTATGCCACTATGCCTGGCTAATTTTTGTTTTGTTTTGTTTTGTTTTGTATTTTTAGTGGAGATGGGGTTTCACCATGTTGGTCAAGCTGGTCTTGCACTCCTGACCTCAAGTGATCCACCCAGTTCAGTCTCCCAAAGCGCTGGGATTATAGGCATGAGCCATCGAGCCCAGCCTGAAATGAAGTATAATTTTTAAAATTTTGGTAAAATTTTCTTTTTAGTGGGTCAAAAAGGGAAAAATTAGAAAATGTAATATAAATGGAGGGTTGATTCAACAAGTTCAATATCTAAAAGAAGTTCCAGAAAGCAAATGAAAAAATAAAAGGGAGAAGATAATCAATTAGATAATATAACAAAATAACTCTCAACTGAAGACATGAACTTTCAGGTTAAAAGAGGCTACAGAGGCTCAACCTTTTTAACCTTAAAAGGACCTACACTGGCCAGGCTCAGTGGCTCATGCCTGTAATCCCAGCATTTTGGGAGGCTAAGGCAGGTGGATCACGAGGTCAAGAGATCGAAACCTTTCTGGCCAACATAGTAAAACTCCGTCTTTACTAAAATACAAAAATTAGCTGGGCATGGTGGTGCATGCCTGTAGTCCCAACTACTTGGGAGGCTGGGGCAGAAGAATCGCTTGAACCTGGGAGGCAGAGGTTCCAGTGAACCAATATCACACCACTGCACTCCAGCCTGGCGACAGAGCGAGATTTCCTCTAAAAAAAAAAAAAAAAAAAAGGACCTACAGCAAGCCACATAATTATGAAATTCACAAAATTCAGAACACTAGTGATAAAGAGATTTCAAAGCCCCCAGAGAAAAAGCTCACACAAAAAGGATCTGACATAAAAATGACATCGGACATCTCAAAAGCAACAAGACAATGGAGCAATACCTTTCAAATTCCAAGGACGAATGATTTTTTTTTTTCTGAGACAGAATCTTGCTCTTTCACCAGGCGCCAGACTGGAGTGCAGTGGTGCAATCTCGGCTCACTGCAACCTCCGCCTCCCGGGTTCAAGCAATTCTCCTAAGCCTCTGAAGTAGCTGGGACTACAGGCGTGTGCCACCACGACCAGCCAATTTTTTTTTTTTTTTTTTTTTTGAGACGGAGTTTTGCTCTTGTTAACCAGGCTGGAGTGCAATGGGTGCAATGGCGCAATCTCAGCTCACCGCTACCTTCACCTCCTGGATTCAAGCAATTCTCCTGCTTCAGTCTCCTGAGTAGCTGGGATTACAGGCACGCGCCACCATGCCCAGCTAATTTTTTGTATTTTCAGTAGAGACGGGGTTTCATCATGTTGACCAGGATGGTCTCGATCTCTTGACCTCGTGATCCACCTGCCTCAGCCTCCCAAAGTGCTGGGATTACAGACGTGAGCCACCACGCCCTGCGACAAAGGATTTTTTTTTTTTTTAATCTTTATGTTCCTTTATTGGAGCAAGATTCCTGATCGGTATACAGTGAAGTATTTACTAAACAGAGACCTGTGCGGAAATTACATACTATCCATCTAGACAGGTTGTTACACTTTTGCCTATTGATGGAATAGTTCCATTTATCAAGTTTTATACATCAAAAAGCTTTTGAATTTCACCAGACTGTCCATTAATTCACCTCTGAAAAAGTGGCATTTAATTTCAGCTACTATATTTTACAGCATTAAAAAGCTTATGCATTAGGGTGCTTCTCTGCACAATGGCATTGAGCAGACAGAGCTGAGTCCATTATTCCACCCAGATTCACATAGTCACATTTGAGAACTTTATACCAGAGAGCTGGGACAGTTACCGCCAACCATCACAGACTCCTACTCTGAGAGCCTATCTCCTTGGCCACATTTTATATAGCCAATGAGAGCACCAGGTCTGTTGGATGGTGGTGGCAGGTACTATTATTTTATATCCAGGTAAATGGCCAATTTTAAAAACTGCCACTTTTAAAAATCAAGGGCACAATATACTCAAAGTATTGAGCAATCTGGTATCCCAAATGATGTGAGTACTTTCAGAAACCAATGGCAAATTGTACCCACTTTCCCAGCTATGGCGGTTTCAATACATTGATTCAGATCCTGTTACTCAATCCACATAGCCCTGAGGTCATCCTGCAAAGTGCGTATCAAAAAATACGAAGTTAGGGTGACAAAGTTTGACAGTGATGTTGTACAAGTCAAACTTGGAAGGTCATAGTGAGCAGACCTGTGCTGAGTGAAGAGCATCAAATCCTTTGTGTACACATTTAGTTTTATTGTAACAAAGCAACTTGTACACTTTTAACTTTTAAAACTGAGCATCATCTTTCCTTTCCAGTGAAACAAAAAGAAAATTTAAAAATAAACAGGAACAAAATTACAATAGAGAATGTCAATTCCAAATAAGATCCTACAGGTTCTGCTGATTCTCCCATTGAGTGGCAGGGCTCAAGTCATCATTAGGAGAGAATTTATTTTAAAAGTGTCATCTTAAACTGCAAGGATGTCTGTCAAATGTCACAATTAAACATGCCAAAGGAGAAGCCATGTTGTCAAAATGCCCACTTACCCCACCCAGACATCTCAAACCCACCCTTTGCTGACCTTCTATAACCCCATTTTAAGTTTTTTTTCTTTTTTTTAAACAAGAGAAAGTAGACAGATACATGTTGGTAAATGCTAACTGTCCATATTCACATAGAGACACAGTGTACTCTCTGAGCCCAATATACAGAGAAAGGAGGAAAAAAGCTAGAATTCTATGCACTTCTACACAGGGGCCTAGCACCCTCCAGCTTCCAGCAGAGCGAAGGGAGCAGGTTTTTCTTTTTTCCCACAGAGCTCAGTGGTATTGATTCCATACAGTTTTTGTTGAGACAGGAAGGGATTAAAAATGAATTTCAAACAGAAAGGGGTAGAGACTCTTTTCCCATTGTATCCTGCTCAAGATATTTCCCCCCAAAATAAGTTGAGAACCATGGTGTAGAGAAAAGAGACCTCAAAAACAGGGTGACTGAGCACGAGAGGGAAGGAAAAAAAAAAAGACTGCAACTTGCTCCCAGGGACTGGAGAAAATTTTAAAAAAGGAAGGTTGGAATCCATCAGTGTTCTATTAGTCATCTTCTCCTTCATCCTCCTCTCCTTCCTCCCCATCATCTTCATCTTCTTCACTTTCATCCTCATCCCCTTCTTCATCAATATCTTCTAATCCTTCCTCCTCTTCATCATCATGATCTTCTTCTCCTTCTCCTTCTTCATCATCCATATCAGGAACCAAGTAGTATTGTAATGGGTTTGGCCAAATATCATCTTTGATGACCTCTCCTAACTCATCAGCACCTGCATCAGAATGGTCAGTAAACCAGGTAAAGAAGCTCTCTGGGCCGGGCGCGGTGGCTCAAGCCTGTAATCCCAGCACTTTGGGAGGCCGAGGCGGGTGGATCACGAGGTCAACAGATCGAGACCATCTTGGTCAACATGGTGAAACCCCGTCTCTACTAAAATTACAAAAAAATTAGCTGGGCACGGTGGTGCGTGCCTGTAATCCCAGCTGCTTGGGAGGCTGAGGCAGGAGAATTGCCTGAACCCAGGAGGCAGAGATTGCGGTGAGCCGAGATCGCGCCATTGCACTCCAGCCTGGGTAACAAGAGCGAAACTCCGTCTCAAAAAAAAAAAAAAAAAAAGAAGCTCTCTGGTTCCTCATGCTGCCTCTTCCTGCTGGCTTTATTCTGTGTTTGACTTGAACGTTTCGTCAAATCCTTTCCAGATTTCCATTTGATTTCAGTGGACTTTGAAGATGGATCACCACTCTCATTCAGATGAAATTCTTTGGAGAGAACTTTATTTTCAAAGTAAGGATTTTCATCAAAATAAAAATCTATTCTGTAACCTGATTTAATATCTTCAAATTCTGTCACTTCAACTCTGGTCAAATAATGCAGTGCCTCTTCGTCCTCCTCCCCAAGCAGTGCAGACACTTGTGGATGGCTGACAAATGTTGTTACCCAAAAATTTGGGATTTTGGCGATCAATTCTGACCTCTTCTGAAAAAATGGTTGGCGGAGTTTGTTATATTTCTGTTCTACTTTCAAAATCTCCTCACTGGCTTGTTCATTAAATCCGTCTATTTCATTTTGTACTTCATCAATGTGTTCAATTGCTTCTTGCTGTTCTTTTTCTCCCTTCTTCGGCAAGCCTGCAGAGGCCGATGTCTCATCCAGTCCCTGAGCAGGAGGTGGTCTTGGTTTCTTCTTTTGAGGCGGGGGTGGAGACTAGCATTTGGGGGCCATGCTGCTGGGGAAGTCCGAGAACCGGAGCACAAGTCTTCTTGCTCGTCCGGAAGCAGGCAGAACACTCGACAAAGGATTTTTAATTTGCATTCCTTTTCCTAGCCAAACTATCAAATACATGTCCAAGTAGAATGAAAGCACTTTTAGAGATGCAAGGTTTCAAAAGTTCTTTCTATGTCCTTGCTGAAAAGGCTTCTGGAGGATACGCTTCTGCAAAACGAGGAAGTAACCAAGGAAGACAAAGACAAAGGATCTAGAAAATAGTAGATTTTACACAAAATCCCAGGGAGGGAAGTTGAGACTTCCTCCTTGTTCTTACAGACATTGATTGTGAGTTTGGAGCACCTTTCATGACTGGACCGCCCACGCAGTGATCCTTTGCTTTTTGCATTTTTTTGGTTGTTTTCTTTATTTTATTTTTTCCATTCACCTAATACACTTATTTGCTTTTTGCATTTTTAACTGCAATTTCCCCCAAGAGTCTTCCCTGATACAGTCTCTGAGGAACGGATGGTGCGACTGAACAGGCATGTTTCTTCATTGAGTCTGGTCCCTGGGTTTCCACTTTACAACCTCAGCCTTGAGGCTCATCTCCTTCCAGGGAACCGATTTTTTTTTTTAATCAGCCCTGCAGAAACAGGGCCTCAAAAAATTGGATTAAGCCGGGCACAGTGGCTCATGCCTGTAATCCCAGCACTTTGGGAGGCCGAGGAGGGTGGATCACGAGGTCAAGAGATCGAGACATCCTGGTCAACATGGTGAAACCCTGTCTCTACTAAAAATACAAAAAATTAGCTGGGCATTAGCACGCCTGTGATCCCAGCTACTCAGGAGGCTGAGGCAGGAGAATTGCCTGAATCCAGGAGGCGGAGGTTGCAGTGAGCCGAGATCGCGCCATTGCACTCCAGCCTGGGTAACAAGATCGAAACTCCGTCTCAATTAAAAAAAAAAAAAAAATTGGATTAAGACTCAGAATTGTTCCTCTACACAGAAATCTTTAGTAAAAGGCGAAAGATTTATACGATTTGAAGAGAAATCAGAGTCAGAGAACTGATTTTAACCTTTTTTTTTTTTTTAAAAAAAAAAAAAAAGCAGAGTCTCACGCTGTCACCCAGGGCTGGAATGCGTGGTACAATCTTGGCTCACTGCAGCCACTGCCTCCCAGGTTCAAGCAATTCTGCCTCAGCCTCCTGAGTAGCAGGGACTACAGGTGCATGCCACCACACCTGGCTAATTTTTTAAAATTTAAAATATTTTATCCTATGACTGTATTTCTAGTTAATTTTTTTAAATTTTTAGTAGAGATGGGATTTCACTGTGTTGCCCAGGCTGGTTTCGAACTACTGAGCTCAGCCAATCCCCTCACCTCGGTCTCCCAAAGTGCTGGGATTTTAGGTGTGAGCCACCGACCACACTCAGCCAATTTTAACTTAAATTAAAAATGTGTATATACATAATACATGTTTATTTTGGAAATTAGAAAATACAGGCTGAGTGTGGTGGCTCATGCCTGTAATCCCAGCTACTCAGGAGGCTGAGGCAGGAGAATTGCCTGAACCCAGGAGGCGGAGGTCGCGGTGAGCCGAGATCGCTCCATTGCACTCCAGCCTGAGTAACAGGAGCGAAACTCCGTCTCAAAAAAAAAAAAAAAAGCTGGGGTCTGCAGGCCGCTGGGCTCGGGGGCGCTGCCACTCAACAGCTGCGCCGCGCAGCGGACGTGCACGGGCAGCAAGTTCCCAGCTCTCTGGATGCCAGGTCTTAGAAAAATCCTGTCCGGGGGTGGGGAGTTGGGGAGAGATAGCATGGGGAGAAATGCCAGATATAGGTGATGGGGAGGAAGGCAGCAAATCACACTGCCATGTGTGTACCTATGCAACAATCTTGCATGTTCTTCACATGTACCCCCAAACCTAAAATGCAATAAAAAATAAAATAATAAAATAAAATAAAAACCTGTCGGTATTCAGCCACCCAGTCTTCCCATCAATACGATGAGAATAATGGGGACAACAGCCACCACGCCCGGCAAAGTCAGACGTGAGCTGCGAGGACTCGGTACCGCCCGGCCGGGAAAGCAGGGCCTGGAGGCAGAGGAGCCCCTCCCGCACCCACCACGTGGAGCCAGCCCGGCCCGCTGCGAGGCCGCAGGGCTACTCCCGGGGCGCGGGGCGGGGAGGGGGAGGGACCAGCCCGGTCCCACTCCGCCGACGCCTCTCCCAGGCCGCGACACCGGCGAGCTGCTCCGCCCGGCCACCGAGTCCCTCGGCACCCGCGGCCGCCGGGAGTGGAGAAGGCGGCCAGGGGCAGGGCCGGGAGGCGTGGCCTCCGCTTCCCTTTTTTTTTTTTTCGGTCTGCCTAGCTAAGGAAAGGTTCCCCTGCGCCTTTAAGAGGCCGATGCGGGTAGCCGATTGGCCCAGACGCCCCGGTGACGTCACGTCGAGGCCGGCGCCCTCCCCCTCCCGCCGCGCCGCGCGCTCGCGGACAGTCGGCGCGCGGGCCGGGCCGGGCCGGCGCCCCTCAGCTACAAGCTGCTACAGCGTCTCCCTGGGCTCCGGGGGATGCCGGGCCCTTCTCATGGCCGCCGACGTCTTCATGTGCTCCCCACGCCGGCCCCGCAACCGGGGCCGCCCGGTGCTGCTCAAGCCCCAGGTGCCCGAGGACGACGACGATTCGGACACGGATGAGCCGTCCCCGCCGCCCGTCTCCGGTGCGGCCACGCCAGCTCGGGCCCACGCGAGCACCGCGCTGCCGCCGCCCCGGGCCGGGCCGGGCCGCAACGAGCCTCCGCGCCGCCAGCAAATCATCCACAGCGGCCACTTCATGGTGTCGTCGCCGCACCGGGAGCACCCGCCCAAGAAGGGCTACGATTTCGACACGGTCAACAAGCAGACATGCCAGACCTACAGCTTCGGCAAGACCAGCTCCTGCCACCTGTCCATCGACGCCTCGCTCACCAAGCTGTTCGAGTGCATGACTTTGGCCTACAGGTAGGGACCCCAGCGACCGCCGGAGGCCCCTCTTTGACAAAACAAGCGTGGAGGGAAGGGCCACCTGGCAACCCCGTGGCTTCATGCATTTCCTTTGGGTCTTACCCCTTCGGGAGGGTGTATGAATCTGGGGTTCCCCGCATTGCCAGAGGGGCCAGTGTCCTGGCCGCTTCCCCTGCCAGCAGTTCCGGGGTCCTTTCGGCTTCACGTTCCCCATCCAGGCCCTCCCCTCCAGTATCCTGGGGCCACCGATCTTGGACGAGAGATATAAACACTGGCTGGATCTTGGGTTACCCGACTCTATCGACTCCTTCCCCCAAACGCTTTGTGAGTTTCCCGCATATCCAGCAGTGGTTTCCCGCATATCCACCTGTTCGGGGTGTCTGGAGGCTGGCTCTGCTGTTGAATGGTTGTGTAACACCTCGGAGCCTGTTTCCTCCTTTATCAAAGGGGAATGACTGTAGTGTCTGCCTCCCAGGGGCTGTTTTGGGGATGGAGTGAGTTGGGTAAATTGCTTATTCCAGTGCTTGGCTAGTTAGGTGTCCCTGCACCTGGAGGCCGGCCCCCTTACAACCCGCTCATCGGGAGGCCCTCCCCCATCTCGGGAGGGTTTTGGGTGCCTCCTAAGAAGACTTTTGGTGCCACAGCTGTTGGAGGTGCAGTCTGTCCTCCTGGCAAGTCGGAGGGTTTTCTGGCCGGTCCTGAAACATTATATGAGGGAGATGTCAGTGTTGAGGGCAGACATCCCAGACACCATCCTGACCTGTGTGGATTCGGCTCTGGGCAGAGATCCCTCTTTTCCATGTCAGGGAAAATGCCTGGCGCTCAAAGATTAAAGCACTCTTCCACTCTCTCTCCCTTCTCCAGTATCAATATTAGGTATTTGCTGCAGGTAACTTTTCTGCCTGTGCAAAAGAAATTCTTTGGACGGGCGGCAGTGGCCTTGAGCAGCTCGGCCCTACATAAAACTCATGATGGGATCTCTGCTGAGTTGAGCGTGTTGCATTAGTAACTGGACTGGCTGGGGGACTGTCTTAGATCTGCTCTGCAGGCTTCTCTGGAGAAGTTTCCTAGGAGACTCCAGAAACAGTGTAATAAAAGAGCAGGAATATCCTGCGCCCCACCCCAGGCTTAAACCTGGATATGTTTGTGAGCTGCATGCATATCCAGGTTTAAACATTATGCATTTAACTAAAGTTAAAATATTAGATACTTAGCTCTGAATGCCCCCACCCCCACACCCCACTGCCGCCATCCCAGGAATAAATGATTAGTCAACTTGTTCTTTGTTATGTTCCTGAAACACCCCTATTTCCTCTCTTGAAGGTTTCCCTGATGATCTGTTCCTGTAGCTCTTCCTCCCATCCCCCGTACCGGGCACATTGGTCAGTCTCTGCTGATTCTCTGGTCTTGCCAGTTTGAGCTGGCACTGAGCCTGTAAAGATGTTCTCCTTTTTAAAAAACAAATGGTGTTGACTCTGCAGCTCTGTGCACCCTCCAGTCTCAGATTTTGAGCACTTCCATTGGAATCAAACCCAACTGGATCACAGGATATGCTGTGCCTCGAGAAAGCCTTTTCAAACAAAGCTCGAGGTGAAAGACTGGAATGTGTCTTATTAAGAAAACTTAATCCTCTTCTTTATTTAATATAATGTCCACATATACAGGGAGAGAACGGATGATTGAGTCACTGGAGGCACGGGCTGAAGTCTCACCTAAGTAAGCTCTGCTAAATGAAAACGAAATCAGTCTCCCCTTTGCACTGTTTGGATAACCTAAAGGCTTATCAAACAACACCAAAGAATTTTAGTAATGGCATTTTTTTTTCATTTATATCAAAAATATTTTGACAGCCAGCCATTGCTCAGTTAACTTTCTTGATTGCAAAATGCACCATCAGTTTGGTTCAAGCTTACCTTGCACTCTTTGCTCTCTCCTTTTGCTGCTTTTCCCTGCGCCTAAGGTCGTCCCCGCTAAGGTCTATGCTGCAGGCCCTTGGATGGGATCTGTCCAGTCCTTCCTCATGAAGATGCCCTTTGTGCGAGGCTGGTTTGTCCAGTCCTGAGTTTAGTTGACAGTGTGGAACTTTGGTATGGATGACAGACAAATGACTGAAAACCAGTTGTCTGGGCTGTAGCCTCTGGCACAGAAATAAGCTAGGAGAAGGTAAATTTCTGACCCCTGCTCTCCTAGTGAGGACCACTACCTGGCTTTCAGGGAAGGAAGGTCAAGATTGAGGCAATGCCAGGTGCGGTGGCTCACGCTTTAATCACTTTGGGAGGCCGAGGTAGAGGATTGCTTGAACCCAGGAGTTCAAGATCAGCTTGGGCAATGCAGCAGGACCCCATCTCCAAAAAAGAAAAAGAAAGAAAAAAAGGATTGGGCAGCGCAGAAAGAAGACTTAACCTCAGCGCTGGTCTGGCTTCCATCCCTGTGGGGTTGGTGCCTTCTCTGCCAGCTGTCTGGGTCCTCCCCTCCTGCCTGGGCTGAGGAAGGCCAGCTGGGTCTCCTCTTCTGTGACTGTTTCTGGCCTAGGTTCTTTCTAACTTCAACTTCCTGTCTGTCCCCCGTCGTCTTCCCTCTAGCTGCCTAACTCTCAGTGGTACACTCTGCTTTTTTGTTGTTGTTATTTGATTTCCTGTTAGCTACTGCCTCCCAGCAGTTTCCAGATGAGGTTCAGCAGCTCTTTGGGGAGGAACTAAGTGCAGGGGAAGTTGTGGTTATTTTTTACCAAGTCCTGAGAAGTAGCCTAGGGAATCGACTGTGATCCGTTCCTCAAATGGCAGCAGCTTTACCTCCTGAAGGGTCTTTGCCCAGGGCTGACTTTGGGTGGGGTACAGGGTGTTTGAGGACCTGGGTGTGAGTGCGCCCAGGGCATGCTGGGTAGGGAACAGTGCAGATGGGATTCCATGTTCTTCTCACTCTGTTTTGCTGAGAAGCCCTGTGGCAAAGGGTCTTGATTTGGTCCAGAAAACAAGTGCTCAATTATTGAGACATTTTGGAGAGAAGGGGTTGCCTTTGCCCAAGGCAAACCAGGTGTAAATGCTGGTGGTGGTGGGGTTAGTTAGCATACCTTGTCTAAACTCTAAGAACTCTATTCCATGGGGAAGATAAAACTTCCCTGCAAGGTGGAAGTGAGGATCAGCAGAGATAACCTCTGGGAATGCGGCTGGTGCTGGCAAATAACAGACTAGAGGAGGGTTAACTGGCTCCGAGCAGCAGGCGGGTGATGGCGGAATTTTAGTTCTGCATCTGCATTCATCTGACATTTATGAGGAGCCTGTGTCTTATCTATGAAATGAAGGAAATAGTGTATCTGACTGGGGTCTTAGCTGGGCTTTCGCATGCCTGCTTGACAAATACTAAATAGAAGCATTCTTGATTTGACTGGGTGCTTTCTGAGGCTCTACAATGGAGCTATGTACTGCAGAACCATAGCTCATGGTTCTTGCCCTCTTAACACTATAAGGAATGTCACACATGTACATCACCCACACATAATTTTTTTTAATTAATTAATTAATTTATTTTTTACTAAGATGAGGTTTCACCATGTTGGCCAGGCTGGTCTCGAACTCCTGACCTTTAGTGGTCCGCCCACCGCAACCTCCCAAAGTGCTGGGATTACAGGTGTGAGCACCACGCCCTGCCCAGAATTTTCTTTTCTTTCTTTAAGACGGAGTTTCACCATGTTGGTCAGGCTGGTCTTGAACTCCAGACCTCAGGTGATCCACCCCCCTCGGCCTCCCAGAATGCTTGGATTACTGGCGTGAGCCACCATGCCCGGCCCCAGAATTTTCTCTTTTTTTTGAGATAGGGTCTCACTGTTGCCCAGGCTAGAGGATAGTGATGTGATCATAGCTCACTGTAGCCTTGACCTCCTAGGCTCAAGCAATCCTCTTGTCTCAGCCTATTGAGTAGCTGGGACTGCAGGCACACACTATCATGCCTGGCTAATTTTTTATTTTTTGTAGAGATAGGGTGTTGCAGTGCCTCCCAGGCTGGTCTTGAACTGGACTCAAGCAGTCCTTCCATCTCAGCCTTCCAAAGTGATGGGATTATAGGAGTGAGCCATGGTGCCCAGCCCTGCCCACAGATTCTGAACACATCTAGTGTGTAGCTTTTTGTGGTTGGTTTTGGTTCCTTTTATTTGCCTTTTTAGAAACTCCTTATCTCAGGGAGCCTTGGTATGAATATTTCAGAGTGGGGGGGAAGAGATGGTCTTTTTCTGTATTTAGAGATAATCAGTTTCTGGAAAATGGGTTTTTGTTTAAAAAGTGGATGTTTGAGGAGACTTACATTAGGGCTTGTAAGATAACCTTGGGTTTTAAGTTTCTAAGATGTAGCCCAGGCCGGGTGTGGTGGCTCATGCCTGTAATCCAAGCACTTTGGAGGCCAAGGTGAGTGGATCACCCGAGGTTAGGAGTTTAAGACCAGCCTGACCAACATGGTGAAACCCTGTCTTAAAAAAAAAAAAAGGCTGGGTGCGGTGGCTCATGCCTGTAATCCTAGCACTTTGGGAGGCCGAAGTGGGTGGATCACCTGAGGTCAGGAGTTCAAGACCAGCCTGGCCAACATGGTAAAACCCCATCTTTTTTTTTTTTTTTTGAGACGGAGTTTCACTCTCGTTTACCCAGGCTGGAGTGTAGTGGCATGATCTTGGCTCACTGCAACCTCCGCCTCCTGGGTTCAGGCAATTCTCCTGCCTCAGCCTCCTGAGTAGCTGGGATTACAGGCACGCGCCACTATGCCCAGCTAATTTTTTTTTGTATTTTTAGTAGAGACGGGGTTTCACCATGTTGACCAGAATGGTCTCGATCTCTTGACCTCATGATCCACCTGCCTCGGCCTCCCAAAGTGCTGGGATTACAGGCTTGAGCCACCGCACCCGGCCCAACTCCATCTTAAAAAAAAAAAAAGATGTAGCCTCCTGCATGAATGCTTTGTATAGTAACTCTTCATTCTTGATCAAGATGGGAATCTGTGCCAGACTTAAGGAATAGTAAGGACCAAAGGTTAGAGCACTGTGTCTTCCAAATCTTGAATTTCCAGTAGAGGAACCTTCTAATGCTAGACACAGTTAACCAGTTGTAAATGGAAACCTTTCACCCAAATAACTAAATTGGTTTTTCTCTTTTGCAGTCATAACGAAGATAAGCAGTGTTTCTTCTCTTGCATTCTTCAGTCTTTAACCATTGGATAGTGTGCCATTGTGGGGTGTGCACTGAGGCAGGAGCTGGGGTGCAGAGATGAAAAACAGTCTCTCTCCTCACAGGCTAGGTGTAGTGACTTAGAGTTGTAGAACAGTTAGTAAGGGCTGTGAGAACTGTGACCAGGTTTTGTGGCAGTACCGGGGAAGGATGTCTCAGCCAGACTGAGAGAGTGCATGTGTGTGTGTGCGTGCACGTGTTGACATGACAGGAGCCGTGCTGATGGTTTTCCTGACATCAGAGTTTAATGCGTATCTCCCCTTTTGCTGTTAACTCTCAAAGATTATGGATGATATTACCCAACAGGAAGCCCCAGTGCTCCCCGCTTTAGCGGTGTGGGACCAAACTTCCATTGTATATAGAGGCTGGCTGGTTCATTGCCCACATGCTGGAAGGGGGAGTAAGGGTTGTTAGACTTGGGGAAACAGAATCTGGGCAATGAGGTTGGAGGAGAGGACGGAGAGGGAAGTTGTTTTCTGGGTGGGAGAAGAAAAGAGAATTCACAGTGATTGAGCATTTATTATGTTCCACATTCTCTTTCCATTTTGAGATGGAATTTTGCTCTTGTTGCCCAGGCTGGAGTACAGTGGCACGGTCTTGGCTCACTGCAACCTCCGCCTCTCGGGTTCAAGCGATTCTCTTGCCTCAACCTCCAGAGTCGCTGGGATTACAGGCATACGCCACCATGCCCAGCTAAGTTTTTTTCTTTTTAGTAGAGACAGGGTTTTGCCTCAAGTGATCCACTGGCCTCGGCCTCCCAAAATGCTGGGGTTACAGGCTGTCAGCAACTGTGCCTGGCCTCTTTGCATGATCTGAAGTGACTCACCCAACAACCCTCTCAGATAGGTGGTGGTGGAGTCCTCATTTAAATAAACAAGTAAGTTAAAAACCAAGCTCAGAAGTTAATTAGCTGTGTTTCGAGAGATTAGGCAACTTGTCCGTGGAAAAGCGTCTCTAGCAAAAAAGTGACCTGCCTTATCTGCCCACAAAAGCCCAGCTGCTGTTAGGGGGGAGTGCAAATGCCAGTTCCTCTCCAGATGGGGAAGGCGGATGGCTCGGGCTACTCCACATCCCTCTGTGCTGCCCTCCCTGCCGTCGAAACCCTGTGCTTCCCAGAGTGCATGAGCATCACATGCCCCTGGAAGCCGCCCTGATGTCATTCGGCCTATGTCATGGTGTGATCTTGGCTTACCAGAATCCCTGCTATCTTCACCTTTGACTTCCCCACTGAGCCCAGCAGTGTTGGCGCAGCCTAGATGATTCAGAATTATATGATGGATTGAAAGGGACACTCAGGGACCTGGAAGCCAACTTTATAACCTCAGCAAAATCTTTTTTTTGAGACAGAGTCTCACTCTGTTGCCCAGGCTGGAGTGCAATGGTGCAGTCTCAGCTCACTGCAACCTCTACCGTCTGAGTTCAAGTGATTCTCCTGCCTCAGTCTCTTGAGTAGCTGGGATTACAGGTACACCACCATACCCAGCTCATTTTTGTATTTTTAGTAGAGATGGGGTTTCACCATGTTGGTCAAGCCGTTTTTTGTTTTTCTTTTCCTGCTTGCAGGCTAACAAGTTAAGCGGATCCTGTTTATCTTCAGCTCTGTAGACACAAACACAAGCTTTGTGGAACGTGCTTTAGGGGACATTGGCATGGAGTGGGACAACAGAAGTGCTTTTGCTGGGTGGTGTTTGTATCGTGGCCTGCTTGGGCTGGTGTGGTGGCCAGATTAATGGCCCCCCGAAGATGTGCACATCCTCATCTACAGAACCTGTGACTGCGTGAGGTTATATGGCAAAGGTGAATTAGGGTTACAGATGGAATTAAGGTTGCTGGTCTACTGACCTTAAAATAGGGAGATTATCTGGATCATCCGAGTGAGCCTGGTGTTATCACAAGGGTCCTTAAAATTAAAAGGGAATCAGAGAGAACCAGAGAGCGAGCAGTGGAGGAAGGACGTTGGCTGCTGTTGCTGGCTTTGAAGATGGAGGAAAGGCTATAGGATTAGAATATGGGCCCCTCAGAGCCTGAAAAGGCAAGGGGACGAGGCCTCCCCCAGAGCTTCTGGGAAGAACGCAGCCCTGCTGAACCTTGGTTTTAGCCCTGTGAGTCCCAAACCAGACTTCTGACCTCCGGAACTGTAAAATCATAAAGTCTGTTGTTCTGAGCCACTAAGTTTGTGGTAATTTGTTACGGCGACAACTCATCTTCACTCTTCTTCTACCACAGGAGAGCGCAGGAGCCTACCTCTGGTGTAAGATTGAGCTGTGCCGTGTGTCCTCGGCACCAGCTGGGGCATCTACTGATAGGAGGGCCCTGCTTATAAAAGGAAGGGTTTGTGAGGTGGATCCTTGTTCCCTGGTATAGTTTCTATAATAGGTTATTATAGAAAGTTAATTTTCCTTTTTTAAAAGGATTTGTGTAATGGCCAGTGGGAGCCTGAACTCTCATTCCCTAGAATTGAATTACTTCTTGGGTATAAACTGTGCAGTCCAGATACCCAATGTCTTAGATGATTGCTTTCTGTATTTTGTTGGAGTTCTCTTGTCTGTGATTAGAATTCAGGCTACAGGGCTGAATTCCAATGTGTTTTAGGCAGACCTCTCTGTCTGCATGGATCAGGGGCCCTCGTGCTAGCCTGTGGAATGGGGTGCTGATTACCTCATGCTAATTCCAGGACTGGCAGATTTCAGTGGAAACTGGTCCTGGGTTCCAGGCAGCGCTAGGTCCCCAGCAGGGGGAGATGTTCTTCTTCACTGTTAGGCCAGACGCCTCGAAGAGACTGGCTTTCACAGACTGGCCCCCGCCCGCTTTGCATCCCTGCTTCTGGCTGCCACTGGCTGTCACCCACCACCTTGTTTCTTCTCTGGTGCACAGCTCTGCTCCTGGAAGCTTCTGCATCCGCTGAGCTTGAGCCTGCTAGGGCCTGTGTTTCACATATGGACCTCACTATGAGCTTCCTGGGACCATCAGCGCTCTTTGCCAGTTGTCTAATTGAATTAGCCCTGTGGTCTCCATGTCTGATGTTTGAGAGGGATCCTGGCTGGCTGGGTCCCACATCATGAGGCTGGCTATGGTCTGGGTTTGGCCGCCCCAGCACAAGTGCTTTTTCCCTCCAGAAGTATTAATCAGGCATATCATGTTGTATGCAGGCACGGTTCTAGCGCTTGGGGATAAAGCAAAATGGATTAGTCCTCTCCCCTTATGGGACTTACATTCTAGTGGGGGGATCATCAGCATATCAGGTCTTATACTGTGAGTGCAGGCAAGAATGGAAAGAAGATGAAAGTTAGAGAGTGCTGGGGCTGGGGAGGCTGGGCAGAGGAGTCCTCGGAGGCAGGTGGCCTTTCTGGGTGAACTGTGAAACCTAGGTGGCTAGTAGGAGCCAGGTACCATGGTCGTTCAGGCACGGGAAGAAGCCCAGGCAGAAGCCCGTGGTTGAGTGAGCTTGGTGCATCATAGGGTTAGAAAGAAGGCTGGCTTGGCTAGAATGTTGAGGGCAGGGGTGAGCAGTAAGAGATAAGACAGAAGAGGCAAGGGGCCTGTGGGCCAGGGTAAGAAGTTAGGAGACGGTTTGGGTTGCACTGGGGAATACTGGTTTACCTCTGCAGGGCGGCTCGGGCCAGTCTACAGGAGATGGGTGTAAGGAGGGCGAGAGCAGGGGCAAGGCTACCAGTTGGGCAGCTGTGGAATCCAGCCTCAGACTAGGACGATAGCAGCCGACATGGTGAGGAGCTGGATTCAAGGTGCTTTCTGGACTTGCTGGTGAATTGGACCTGGCAGATGAAAGGAAGAAAGGAATCAACAGTGACTTCGAGATTTGGCCTGAGAGCCAGGGCCATTACTGAAATGAGGAAGGTTGGGGAAGGAGCGGTCCTCTGTGAAGCTGGGGTGTGTCATGCTGACCACACCACAGTGCACCAAGCCCAGCTGCCCCAGGGCTGCCCTGACAGCCAGAGGGTGAGTAGCTTCCCTGAGAAGGCCTGAGGTGTCAGTGTGGTGGGCACCTTTGCTCTGCCCTGCCTAGGTGCCCTGGGTTTCTTCTTGCCCCCCCGAGCTCTGCTGTCCCTCGCGATGGCAGCCTTTGGAGTTTGGAGCTTGCATTCTGAGTGCTGTGGAAAATGTACCTCCTGCGGGCTGTTTCTGCTCAACTGGGTCTGGCGGTGCTGGGGAAATACTGTCCGCTTTGAATTCCCCAGAGACCTCTCCAAGCCTATTCTTGATGTATTTGGGAGTTGACTGTACCATCAGAAAAATCTAGAAAGAGGCAGTGGAGATGGGATGATTTGGGTAGCTCCAGAAGGGAGTCCAGGATCTGGAGAAAGAATTCTAGAAACAAGTTTCCGTGTCATTCACCTTTAAGTCTCAGAAGTGAGCATGAAGAATCCCCATTGGGTGAAGGAGAGGAAAGGCTGAGGAGTGAGAAAAAGCTCCTAAAAAAAGACTGAGCAGTTCCCACAAAGAGGTGACTGTGGGTAGAAGCAGCGGCCTGGGGGAGTTTTCAGGCATTGGAGAGGGAAGCAGCTTCTCTGTTGAGGAATATTCTGTGAGTGGGCGATCCAATTTGAAAGCTGGTTACTATTCCCTCCTTCTAGGCCTGTGGGCAGGGAAGGAGGGGAGCCGTGTTTGCTGTGCTCCCATGAGGCAAATTCGGTGACCAAAACAAAAAAAACAGCTTCTTATATAGAAAGTAGGGGAATTAGCCTGGTTTTCAAATATTCACCCAGTATTCTAGCTTTTTAAAGAACAGTCCGGGCCAGGCGGAGTGGCTCATGCCTGAAATCCCAGCACTTTGGGGGGCCAAGGTGGGTGGATCATGAGGTCAGGAGATTAAGACTATCCTGGCTAAGAGGGTGAAAGCCCATCTCTACTAAAAATACAAAAAACTAGCTGGGTATGGTGGCACATGCCTGTAGACCCAGCTACTTGGAGGCTGAGGCAGGAGAATCGCTTGAACCCAGGAGGCAGAGGTTGCAGTGAGCCAAGATCATGCCACTGCATTCCAGCCTGGGCAACAGAGCCAGACTCTGTCTCAAAAAAAAAAAAAAAAAAAAAAAAGAACATCCTGAACAGGCTGGGTGCAGTGGCTCAAGTCTGTAATCTCAGCACTATGGAAGGTTGAGGCAGGAGAACTGCCTGAGCCCAGGAGTTCGAGACCAGCCTGGTCATTGTAGGGAGACCCACCCCCACCCCCACCCCCACCCCACTGCCATCTCTACAAAAATAAAAAAAATTAGCCAAGCATGGTGGCATGTGTCTGTAATCCCATCTACTGGGGAGGTTGGGGCAGAAGGATCCCTTGAGCCCAGGAAGTGGAGGCTGGCGAGCTATAGTCATACCACTGCACTCTAGCCTGGATGGCAGAGCAAGACCCTGTCTCTCAAGCAAGCAGGCAAGCAGAGCAGCCTGGAGAACCTCTTTGTATGCTCACATGGCCGCATGGTAACCAGCCCAATCACAAACGGGCTGCCTCATTTTAAGGCTGGCACTTGGGACCTGCCCAGATAGCTTGATACTAAGCTTTTTTTTTTTTCTTTTTGAGATGTAGTCTCAGTCTGTCGCTCAAGCTGGAGTGCAGTGGTGTGATCTGGGCTCACTGCAACCTCTGCCTTCTGGGCTCAAGCAATTCTCCTGCCTCAGCCTCCCTAGTAGCTGGGATTATAGGCACCCACCACCATGCCAGGCTAATTTTTGTATTTTTAGAAGAGACAGGGTTTCATCATGTTGGCCAGGCTGGTCTTGAACTCTTGACCTCAAGTGATCCACCCACCTTGGCCTCCCAAAGTGCTGGGATTACAGGTGTGAGCCACCTCGCCTGGCCTGATACTAAGCTTTTTAGAGAAGGTAAATCAATAAATTCCTTTTATTTATTAAACGGAAACACTTTCAATGCATTCTTAAAACAGTATATAATTATCTTAGCTGGCTGTTTTAAACAGCTGTTTTCTAGGGTCTTTTAAATTGCCTCCTTTGTTCTTTAAATTTTCAAACAGATCTTTCTCCGCCTTGGAGCAGAAGCCTCTTACATCCATCCTTTTGTAGTCAGACCTTTTTCTTTTTAAAGCAACTTTCTGCAAGTGTAATTTACATAGCATAAAATGTGCTCTTTATAAGTGGAAGGTTCAGTGATTTCTTTTTTAATTGTGCAGTCATTGTCACAGCCCAGTCCTGGGACATTCCATCGCCTCAGTAAGATCCTCAAAGTTCATCATGTTGTAGCACACATCAGGTATTTAGCTCAAAAAGTGTTCAGTTTTTTGGATGTACTACATTTTGTTTCACTGACATGTTTTTGAGGAACCACCTAATGCCTTTGTGATTCGGGTATTGACTTCCCATTCCCTCTAAAAAGCCTCTCTTATAGAATCAGCTAGGAACCTCCTTACAGGGTGAGAAGGAAATGGCTGTGAGGTATGTGGAAAGATGATTCTTGC
The DNA here is from genome assembly GCF_049354715.1 of Callithrix jacchus. NCBI lineage: Eukaryota > Metazoa > Chordata > Mammalia > Primates > Cebidae > Callithrix > Callithrix jacchus. Next base: position 125,302,052 of record NC_133510.1, read on the forward strand.
CATTTGGGAATGTGAGCCTAGTGTGATGGAAGCCACAGGACAGCGGAGCTACTACCACTTAGCTCCTCTGTGTCTTGGTGCCAGTGAGTATGGGGATGCAAGAGAGAGAGGGTTAGACTGGAGTCATAGTTACCAACCTTACTCTTCTTTATGGCTTGATTGTTTTTGAAAGATATTACCTTAGGAACAACTGTGCATTCAGTGATTTAAAAAGAAACATTATCAGTATATGCCACAACATAGATGAATCTCAGAAACATTATGTTGAATGAAATAAGCCTTACCCAGCTGGTGTGGTGACTCACGCCTATAACCCCAGCACTTTGGGAGAGTGGGGCAGGCACATCACTTGAGGTCAGGAATTCAAGACCAGCCTGGCCAACATAGAGAAACCCCATCTCTACCAAAAATATAAAAAATTAGCTGGCATGGTGGCATGTGCCTGTAATCCTAGCTAATTGAGAGGCTGAGGCAGGAGAATCGCTTGAACACAGGAGGCAGAGGTCACAGTGAGCCAAGATCTTGCCATTGCCCTCCATCCTGGGCAATAGAGTGAGACTCCATCTCAAAAAAAAAAAAAAAACCCACATAAAATAAAGTAAGATGGATTAATGGATGGAGAGATGGCTCAGTGGTGATAATTGTAGAATCCAGGTGGTGGGTACTTGAGTATTTGTTGTACAGTTCTTTCAACTTAACTGTATATTTGATAATTTTCTTAGTTATCATAATTCATCAAATGTTAGGAAAATTACATTTATTTAAAGAATGACCATCATGGCTTTATCATGGGCAAGTAAATACTTTAAAAAAGATTGATCTACCTGAAGCTATCTTCCCAGAAATAAAAGAAAAAATATTGAAAACAGCTTTTGAAATGAAGTACTGATGCATGCCCCAACATGGAAGAATCTTGGAAACTACACTAGGTGAAAGAAGCCAGTCACAAAAGACCACATATGAGATCCTGTTTATGTGAAAGGTTCAGAGTAGCAAACTCATAGAAACAGAAAGCAGGGTAGTGGCTGCCAAGGTCTGGGGGAAGGGAAAATGGACAGTCACTGCTAACAGGTTTTTTTTTCCCCTTTGAGGCTGCGATGAAAATGTTCTAAAATTAGGGTGGTGATAGTTACACAACTCTGAATATACTGAAAACCACTGAACGCTTTTAAAGGGCCACTTTGATGGTATGTAAGTTATGTCTCAATAAGCTGTTATCGTTTCAAAAATACTGAAAACAGTTTTTATTTTCAGCGTTATCTTTAGCAATCCGACTTGGGAAGTGCAAGATCAGATGATCTTAGAGATCCTAAAATGTCAGTGTCTAGAAATTCCATGACTCTATCTTTACTGTGTACAGTAAGTAGAGGAATCTTTGGGAAAGTGACCTCCTTGGAGCGTTCCTTCTAGACTGAAAAGGGAATTGGTTTCTCCACCTTGCATAGAGCTTTCCAAATCACCCTCTGTAAAGTTAATTTGTTAAGACCTTTATAGCCAGGTGCATTGGCTCAGGCCTGTAGTCCCAGCACTTTGGGAGGCTGAGGCTAATGCATCGCTTGAGCTCAGGAGTTCGAGAACCTTGGCAACATGGAAAAACCTTGTCTCTATTAAATCAAAAAAAAAAAAAAAGACCATTTCTTCTCTTAACATTGTTTATCTGGGACAAGGGTCACAAACTTAAATGCTCACAAGGGTCAGGAAATAGGATATCTGTAAGGCTAAAAAGACCTTTTCTATCATTTATTTTGCTCCTTTTAATAAAGTCATAATCATGGAGAAATCTGTCTTTTTTGGGAACACTGTAAGCATAAACTGCATTTGACTTGGTCTCAATGGCAGGCAGTAGCGAGTGGTCGAGACTGTGGCCAACCACAGAGTGTTTGCTGAAAGGGCAGCCATCACTCAATGATTCTTGCCATTTGGGAATGTGAGCCTAGTGTGATGAGATCTGACGTATTTGAAAAACTGGAGGAAATCTGGATTTAAGGTTTGAATTCAGCTATTAGGTATTCTGGGGATGTGAGTTTAAGCTAGATCGAATCTGGTTTAGAAGTGAGTCTTGGCCTAAGAGATAAAGGTGGTGTGCCGTTTGTCACAGATCGGCTCTGGTACAAGAAATATTGGTTTTTGTTTTTCTTTGAGACAGGATCTCTTTCTGTTACCCAGACTGCAGTACAGTGGTACAATCTCAGCTCATTGCAACCTCCACATTCCAGGCTCAAACTACCCTCCTGCCTCAGTCTCCCAAGTAGCTGGGACTACAGGCATGCACCGCCATGCTTGGCTAATTTTTGTTTTTTTTGTAGAGACAGGGTTTCACCATGTTGCTCAGGTTGGTCTTGAACTCCCGGGCTCTAGCAACTCACCCACCACGGCCCCCCAAAGTGCTGGGATTACAGGTGTGAGCCACTGAGCCCAGCCAAGGTAGATTTTTTTTAAGGTGTTCTTATGCTTTGTCTACCTTCTTGCCTCTGCTCTGTTGAAAGTCGAAGGACAGTAATCTTCTGAATACCAAATCTAAGAGTGTCTGCCTGGTAAACCCCAGAGGTATGCATGTGCCAAGGAGACAGTTAGTTACTCTGAGTTATGAGGAGCTAGGGTGATTATTTTAAATATTCTTGTCCTAGGAATGGAGGGCATATTCTCCACTTTGTGGAATTCTTGGACTCTAGCTTACATTCCATTTTAAACTCTGACCCCGGCTGGTCACGCTGGCTCACACCTGTAATCCCAGAACTTTGGGAGGCCCAGGTGGGCAGATCTCCTGACGTCAGGAATTTGAGACCAGCCTGACTAACGTGGAGAAACCTCATCTCTACTAAAAATACAAAATTAGTTGGGCATGGTGGTGCACACCTGTAATCCCAGCTGCTTGGGAGGCTGAGGCAGGAGAATCGCTTGAACCTGGGAGGCGGGGGTTATAGTGAGCCGAGATTGTGAGATTGCATTCCACCCTGGGTGACAAGAGCAAAATTCCATCTCAAAAAAATAAATAAATAAAAATAAACTCTTACCCCTCAGCATCACCACGATATTTGACTAGGATGATGCTGTTTGCATAGGGTAATTTTGGGATGGGGGAAGGGACAATATTTTCAGCTATAAACAGTTGATTTGCCTGGAGTTGAAACAAAATTACAGCATTAACTTAGACTGAGGAGGCCTCTGTCTTGGCTCTTCCTTAGTTTCTGACCTGCACGTTTTATATTATGTTACACATCTCTGGCTTTGCTTCCCCAGTGTGTGTGTTGTGTGTGATGTGTGTTGGTGTGTGTGGTATGTTGGTGTACGGGTGCGTGTTGGTGTGTGGGGTGTGTGTTGGGGTGTATGTGTTGGCATGTGGGGTATGGTGGGTGTTGGTGTGTGTGGAGGGTTTGTGTTGGTGTGTGTACTGTGGTGTGGTGTGTGGGGTGTGTGGTGTGTATTGGCATGTGTGTTGGTGTGTGTGGTGTGTTTGCGGTGTGTGTGATGTGTGGTGGGTGTGGTGTGTGTGTTGGTGTATGTGGTGTGTTGGTATGTGTGTGTGGTGTGTGGGTGTGTGTTTGCAGTGTCTGGTGTGTGTAGTGTGATGTATGTGGTGGCGTGTGGCGTGTTGGTGTAGTGTTGGTATGTGTGGGGTATGTGTGGATGTGTTTGCAGTGTCTGTGTGGTGTGTGTAGTGTGTTGGTATGTATGTGGGGGTGCGTGGGTGTGTTTGTGGTATCTGTGTGGTGTGTTGGTTCATGTGTTGGTATTTGTGTGGAGTGTTTGTGGGTGTGTGTATGTTTGCGGTGTCTGTGTGGTGTGTGTGTTGTGTTGGTATGTGTGTGGAGTGTGTGTGTGTGTATGTGGTGTCTATGTGTGGTGTGTGTAGTGTATTGGTATGTTTGTGGGTGTATGTTTGCAGTATCTGTGTGGTATGGTGTTAATATGTCGTGTGTGTAGTATGTTGGTATGTGTGTGGGCTGTGGGTGTGTGTTTGCGGTATCTGTGTGGTGTGTTGGTGTGTCATGTGTGGTGTATTGGTATGTGTGTGGAGTGTCTGTGTGTATGTTTGTGGTGTCTGTGTGTGTGGAGTGGTATTGGTGTGTGTGGTATGTTGGTGTATGTGTGTGGTGTGTGGTGTGTATGGGTGTGTATGTTTGTGGGGTCTGGTGTGATGTGTTGTGTGTCGTGTGTGTGTTGTGTTGGTGTGTGTGTGTGGAGTGTGTGGGTGTATGTATGTTTGCGGTGCACAGTCACATACACACGTAGTGCTTGTGCAGCCGCTTTGCCATAAGGAAACTGATTTAGAAAGGTGTTGGCAAGTAGCTTTGTGGTTCTTAAGTGCCTTAGCAGAGGCCTCTAAACCAGATTCAAGGAGCATTTGTATTTATCCCAGTGCAGTGCTTCCTCTGCGGAGATGTGTTTGTTGAAAAGTTGGGGAATTCTTTGAAGCTTAGGACCTTACTTTTTGGAATTTGTCCACATCTTTCAGGCCTCCTTCCAGATTTTACTCATTGTTATTTCTCTATGTTCATGGTATAGATTTTTTTTTTTACATTTTAAAATTAAAATTAACCTTTCTTTTCAAGTTGCATTTTAATTATCACGAAAAATCAGAAATATCGGTATAGCTAAAAGAAAAAATAAAAACTACAGCATCCAGAGATAACCTGTCAATTCTCTAGTGTTTATCCTTACAGACCTTATTTTTTATTTTTATTTTTTACATGGTGAGTGTGTATATTTTTTCCTTATTTTTATTTTTATTTCTGGGATGGAATCTTGCTCTGTCACCTGGCTGGAGTGCAGTGGCACGATCTCGGCAGACTGCAACTTCTACCTCCTGGGTTCAAGTGATTCTCCTGCCTCAGCCTCCCAAGTAGCTGGGACTACAGGCACACGCCACCACGGATTTTTCCATTTAATAGAGTGTAAACATCCTTCCAAGTCACAAAATATTCATTTGCAATTTTTTATTTTATTTTTTAATTTTTTTTTTGAAGACGGGGTTTCACCATGTTGGTCAGGCTGGTCTTGAACTCCTGACCTCAGGTGATCCGCCTGCCTTGGCCTCCGAAGTGCTTGGATTACAGGCATGAGCCACCACGCCCAGCCTGCAATTTTTTATTTTTTAAAGACAGGTCTCACTCTGTTGCCTAGGCTGAGCTGCAGATGTGTGATTGTAGCTCACTGCAGCCTTGAACTCCTGGGCTCCAGCAGTCCTCCAGCCTCAGCCTCCCGAGGAGCTGGGACCACAGGTGCACACCGCCACACTCGGCTTCTGCAGTGTTTCTTAGTGGCTGGATAGTATTTCTTTGTGTGGATGTACTATTGTTGATTTACTCTCTCTCTCTTGATCACTGAGAATATTTCCATGGTGTTTTTGGTAACCCCTCTTGTGTTTCTGGGCCCCTGTTCCGTTCATCTCTGTTTTCATATTCCCAGTTGGCTACTTTCTCTGAAAAAATCTGTGCTTCCTCTTTCTTCCTGACAGTAGCCTTTACCCTGGGAAGCTTTCAGCACTCTAAAACAGCAGCAATTCCTGTCACCACATTAGGCACCCCTCCTTGTCCCACTGTCCCACCCTCTTGGGACAGGTATGTCTGGTGGAATGGTGGTCAGCAAGTATGCAGCAGACCTGTTTTTTCTGGGTCCAGGGCTGAAAGCTCCTGCACTTTCACATGTGTCCAGCAGCCTGCAGTGGGGCAAGGGTAGAACGCACAGTCAGCAACGTGCCCACAGGACTGATGTCTCAGCTTGCGTGCCTTGTGGCACAGTCCGCTGACAGACCCCTGAGGCTGTGACAGTAGTGTCCCTGCGGAGATTCCTGCCTTTGGCTGTTTATTCTGCCTGAGGTAGGGAGAGCAAGACTGCGTGAAAGTTGTGAGTCCTCCCAGCTGGCGTGAGCTCTCACGTGGTACTGGAACGCTGTTGATACGTGTCCCTGCGAGTTACAAAACTGGGGAATGACTCGGTACTTGGAAGGAAGAGCTGACTCAACGCTCTGAAAAATGATTTAAGTACTTCTTGTCAGATCGAGTCCGGAGGTGCTGCTCGCTGGCTTGGCAGTCTTGCTTCTCAGCTGCTTGCTTATGGTGCTTCCATGGGTCTATCTGTCCTAACACTTGCACTGTCAGTGGGGTGCTCGGCAGAGGGGCTGTGGGTTGAAGGTATGAGGACTTTGGTTATGTTTTGTTTTTGTTTTTTGTTTTTGACAGAGTTCTGCTCTTGTTGCCCAGGCTGGAGTGCAATGGCGCAATCTCAGCCCGCTGCAATCTCTGCCTCCCAAGTTCAAGCAATTCTCCTGCCTCAGTCTCCTGAGCAGCTGGGATTATAGGCACCCGTCACCATGCCCGCTAATTTTTGTATTTATAGTAGAGATGGGGTTTCACCATGTTGACCAGGCTGGTCTGAAACTCCAGACCTCAAATGATCTGCCCACTTCAGCCTCCCAAAGTGCTAGGATTACAGGTGTGAGCCACTGTGCCTGGCCTTTTTTTTTTTTTGAGACAAGGTCTCACTCGGTTGCCCAGACTGGAGTGCAGTGGTGCGATCACGGCTCACTGTAGCCTTGAACCCCTGGGCTTAAGCGGTCCTCTTACCCTGGCCTCACTACAGGTGTGAGCCACTGTACCTAGCCTCAATTTTAAAACATAACCTGAGCCAGGTTCGGTGGCTTATGCCTGTAATCTCAACACTTTGGGAGGTTAACGTGGGAGGATCACTTGAACCCAGGAGTTCAGATCATCCTGGGCAACATAGCAAGACCCTGTTTCTACAAAAACCAAAGGATTAGCCAGGCATGGTGGCTTATACTTGTAGTCCCAGCTACTCAGAAGGCTGAGGCGGGAGGATCTCTTGAGCCCAGAAGTTGGAGGCTGCCGAACTATGATCACGGCACTCCTGCCTGGCTGACAGGAGACCCTGTCTCTAAAAAAAACCCCAACAATAAAATAAATTAAAATTGTTTAGACCCAGCTGTGTGAAGGCCGGTGTCCCCTGCCCTGCCCACCGTCCCCCTGCTGTGTTCTTGCTGAGAACTCCTTACTGAGGGCTCCATTTCCTGGCCCAGTGGAAGTCCTACTCCCAGCTCCCTAATCTCCCAGGCTGGTCCCTTATCTGTTGACCTAGTCTCTCTTTCCCTTTAGTTTTGGAATCCGCAGCTTTTTTCCCTCCATGAGAAACCTTGGCAGAAGGCCTTGTCCATGGGAAGTCAAAGAACCCAGTTAGCAGCTCAGCTCTGGCCTGTCCTTGGCCTTGGTCTTGGCCTTGGCCTTGCACAGTACTGTGAACCAGCAAGTAAGTAAGCTCACCTGTGCTATGCATGGCCTTCTCCAGATCCTTCTCAGAGCACCCTACCAGAGACTCTTATTGCAGAGGAGCTGGCAGGGCCTATGTGGAGCCAGCTGCACTGCACCTGATAAGTTTGTTTGCTTATCTTTGTTTGTGTACTTGTTGCTGGCTCCTTGGAGCTACGGGTGTGTTTGTGTGGTGTTGGAGATGGCTGACCCTGATTGGTAAAGTAGGGATAAAGCAAGCAGGGCAGGGTGTGGTGTGAGAAATTCTGTCATCTGTTCTGCCGGTGCCCCCAGTTCTTCCCCGCAGAGAGATTTTCCTTCTGTTCTCTGTCCTAGAGGGCCCTGGAACAGCAACTTTTAGGTTCTTGGAGAGATGGGAGCAGCCACCCCTGCTAAGCAGCTCAGATTGAGGTTGGGGCGTGCCGCCCTCCCCGATGGCTGGAAGATGGACACAGCAGCACTGTTTCAGCGCTTTGTTCTTTGTTGGCTGGGACCACTGGAAATGTATCAGTGAGACTAGAATGTGTCCTGGGAGCTTGAGCTGCCCAGTAGGCGACCCATGGCTGCAGAACAGCCAGCTCTGGTGATGTGTTGTCTTGGAAAGGCAGCTGGCCTGCCTTCTGTCGGGTCACATGGGTTGGCTGATGTTGGTTTATGTGTAATTTTTTTTCCTCCTTTTTAACATGGTGCCTCAAAGTCATGGGGACTTGAGGGTAGAAATTAGGAGGGAAGGGCAGGTTTTTCAACTGGCTCCTGGGCTATGCTTGACAAAGGCATCATTGTTTTGAATAAAGTGCCAGTTGGTGTGGTTTGCGTCACTTTGGTGCTCTGAAACTGGCTTCTCTTCTTCCACCTCTGCCTCTGATCCTGGGGCTGGGCTGGGAGGAGGACCACTGTTTCCAGAGGAGAAACCGCTTCCCTTTGTGTCTCTGCTTAGCAGGAGCAGTGGGAACTGCTCTTAGGACAGTGAGTTAACTACTGCAGAGCACCCGGGCGTGGTAGCTCACGCCTGTAATCCCAGCACTTTGGGAGGCCAAGGTGGGAAGATCACTTGAGCCCAGGAGTATAAGACCAGCCTGGGCAACATAGCAAGTCCCTCTACAAAAATTATTTTAAAAATTAGCCAGGCATGGTGGCCTGTGCCTGTGGCCCCAGCTACTTGGGAGGATGGCTTTAGCTGGAGAGTTTGAGGCTGCAGTGAACCATGATCGTGCCACTGCACTTCATCTGGCCTGGGCAACAGAGCAAGGCCGTCTCAAAAAAACAAAAACAAAAACAAACCCCCAAACAAACAAACAAGCACAGAAACCAAGCTGTTGCAGAGCAGACTGCTGTCTCTCAGTCTGTTGGGCATCCTGGACCCCAGCTGTTGCAGCCAGCCTTGCCTCGTGGCAATGCCCCAGGGGCATTGTGCTTCCAGGCATTACGCTGTATGCTGGTGGCTTCGGCCTCACTTGGCCCTTGCTTGTTCCAGACATGAGACCACCTGCTCTGGCCAGGTTCCCCACCTGCTGTCCCTGCAGCCCCGGCTGATCTCCCCAACACCTTTTAGGTCCGGTGTCTGTCCTATGTGTGCATGATGCTTCAGGCTACAAATAACCAGCAAGAGAGCACAGTTCCTCTGCTGAACTCCCTCAGGCTGAGGAGCAGAGCCTCGGGGTTTTGGCTTTCTGATGCCAACTTAGGTTGCATTGTCCTACCTCTACCCTTCCTTGGTTTCCTATTTGTATGGCTATATGAGGAGTATTCCTCATATCCAAATGTCTCTGTGGAAATGCCAGCCCTGAAGGAGTTTAGGGCATTGGAAGAACTCCGCGGCGGGCGGGCGGGCGGGGGCTGCTCACTCGGAGAGGTGTTTGTAGTGAGAAGATGGAGACTCATTTCCTCCCCAAGTCAGGAACTTCGTTTCTCTGCATTTGAATTAGTAGCTCTCCAAGTGTGGTGTGGTTATACCCCTGCATTTGAAGAGCCTAAAAGGAGGAAATGCAGAGTGCAAAAAACATGTCAGGTCCCTTGCCCCAGACAGCCAAGTTCAAGTGTTTTTTTCTCAAAGCTAGAGCTGCAGTGCAGGAGGAGTGTAGACCTGGTGGACAGAGGAGCTGGATGGCTGCGTGGTGAGATGAAATGACCTTATCCGTAGGGTTTGTCTTATTCAGAGACAGTCTTGGGAAGCACCTCTGTGGTACCATTTGAGGAGCACAGAAGAATCTGTGAATGGATCTGAAATGACTTCTTTAGGTCAGTCCTTTGAGTTTTATGGGATTAGAGTTGACTTGCTATTAAGATGTGTTTGCAAAAATACCTAATTTGTCTTCCCCTCTCTAATATTTTTTGTTGTTGTTGTTGCCCAGGCTGAAGTATAGTAGTGCAATCTTGGCTCACTGCAATCTCCACCTCCCCGGTTCAAGCGATTCTCCTGCCTCAGTCTCCTGAGTAGCTGGGACTACAGGCGCCTGCCACCATGCCCAGCTAATTTTTGTACTTTTAGTAGAGACGGGGTTTCACCATATCGGCCAGGCTGGTCTCAAACTCCTGACCTCGTGATCCACCCCTTCTCGGCTTCCCAAAGTGCTGGGATTACAGGCATGAGCCACTGCGCCCTGCCTGTCTTCCCGTCTTAAGGAATAGAGAGCTTCCTTTGATATTAACCAGTTTTCTACATCACTGTTGTTTATTTTGTTAATCATCTCTTTTATAAAAATTAATCATTTTTGGCTGGGCATAGTGGCTCACGCCTGTAATCCCAGCACTTTGGGAAGCCCAGGTGGGCAGATTAAAAGGTCAGGAGTTTGAGATCATCCTGGACAATATGGTGAAACCCTATCTTTACTAAAAACGCAAAAAAAATTAGCCGGGCGTGGTGGCGTGTGCCTGTAGTCCCAGCTACTCAGGAGGCTGAGGCGAAAGAATCACTTGAACCTGGGAGGCGGAGGTTGCAGTGAGCCGAGATTGTACCACTATACTTCGGCCTGGGCAACAGAGCGAGACTGTCTCAACAACAAAAATTGACCATTTTTAATGGGAAGTGGAAATCTCTCTCAAATGCATACTCATTTTGGCTGCTTTCTTGAACATATTCAACACAATATAACTTTTGATTATTTAGAAACATTTTGAATATTATTTATTACATGATTGTGTAATCTATTATTTATTTAATATTATTTATTACATTATTGTGTAACAATATCCATTGTGAAGGTATATTGAATTCTCTGCTCGGCAGTCCTATATTCTCTCATGAGTTAGGTTTTCAAATTGAGTGACCATCTCCTCTAGGCTGTTGGCTGCCACTTGCTCAGCAGTGAGTTTCCCTTTTTGTCTGGTGTCTCCCACTTTCTGTTGGTTTGCGTATGTTGTTAAATTGAGTGTAAAATCAGGGTAATTAACTTAGTAAGGGTTTAGAGACTCTCCTCTGAGTCAAGTGCACAGACCTTTGTTATCTGTCTTGAATTACTTTTACTGACTTCTGGATAACTAAATTAAGCTCCAGATAACTGTGAGATAATGGTATATGTACAGACTCCTTTTACAGAATATTCCAAAGCCATTGTTAACCAGTAACATCAGTGAATGTTGTTCACCAGATTAACTTGTATATGTAATAGAAATTATCTGCAGATCGTGTGAAAGGGCAAAGATCCTAAACTCTTCAAAAAATTACAATATATTCTCATTTTTGAAATGTGGCAGATAAGTAAACTCAATCAACAGGGTAGACTGTGTCCCAGGCTAACTGAATTTTGCTTTTTGTCAATTATGAGATGGACATTCACTTCTTTCCCTTTGTCAAGAGGAAATTGTTTTGTGGAGGTTCATACTCATGGTCAAATATGGGATTCAGACATTTCAGAAAGATAGGAAGAAAAGAGCCTTGGAAAGGTGCTCTTGGAGTTACACCCTGTTGTTTTGTCACTTTGCTTTTTTTTTTCCTTTTTCTGTGCCCATGTAGGTAAAAATAGACCTGCAGCATCATTTTCAGTAGTCTTTTGAAGAGCAAAAGTTTATTTTGAAAAAGTTTAATATATCTGTCTTTTTTTTTCCTTTTCATGTTTTTTGTGTTAGATTTAAGAAATCTTTGCCAATCCAAGTTCTCTAAGGTTTTTCTCCTATATTCTCTTCAAGAAGTTTTATAGTTTTAGCTCTTACATTTAGGATGTGAATCATTTTAAGTTAATTTTTTGTGTATGGTGTGAGGTAAGGGTTGTGATTCAGTTAAATAGTCCTTTGATGAATATCCTTGTTAATAGCTCTTCTCATTACACTTAAATTGTTTCCTTAAGATACATTCTTAAAAGCGAAACTACAGGGTCAAAGTAGGTATCTACACTGAAGTCTGATGTATATTGCAGGGGTAGTTTTCAAAAGTTCTATTAAAGACAACCCCTAGAATGGGAGAACATATTGGCAAAGTATATGTTTAATAAATGATGTATACTTAGAATATATAAAGAATTTTACAAATTAAAAATAGTCCAATTTTAAAAAATGGACAAAGGACTTGAGTAGAAATTTTCCCAAAAAAGATATACAAATGGCCAATAAACATGTGAAAAAATGTTTAATACCAATAAGCGTTAGGGAAATGCAGGTCAAAATCACAGTAAGAGGATACTTCACGGCATTAGTATGTGGAATGTGTTGGTGAGCATGGAGATCAGATCCCTCTGCATGCTGGTGGGAACGTACAAAGGTGCAGCTGCTGTGGAAAACAGTCTGGCAGCTCCCCAACACATTAAACATGGAGTTACCATGTGACCCAGCAATTTCCTTCCTAAGGATCTCCCCAAGAAAATATAGTCCCTATAAAAACTTGTACACAGATGTTCACAGAAGTGTTACTCATAACAGCCAAAAGTTGGAAAGAATCTAAATGTCCACCAGCTGATGAATGGATTAAACAATGTGATATATGCATACAATAGAATATTATTCAGCAGCAAACAAGAATGGAATGCTTACAAGTGCCACATGGATGAGCCTTGAAAACATGATGCAGAGTGAAAGAAGTCAGTCCCAAACAGTTACATATTATATGATTCCAGTTATATGAAATACCAAATGTCCAGAATATGTGTTCATATAGAGACAGAGTAGATTGACAGTTGTTTAGGGTTAAAGTAAAATAACTAAAGAGTGTGGCCATTTCTTTTAAATGTGCTAAAATTGTGATAGCAGTTGCATAGCTCTCTGAATGTATGAAACACGACTGAATTGTACACTTTGTTTTTGGAGGCAGGGTTTCACTCTGTCACCCCGGCTGGAGTGCAGTGGCTTGATCACAGCTCTCTGTAGCCTTGACCTCCCAGGCTCAAGCCATCCTCCTGCCTTGGCCTCCCAAGTAGCGGGGACTACAGGTGGACGCTGCCATACCTGGGTAATTTTGTATTTTTTTGTAGAGATGGGTTTTTGCCTTGTTGCCCAGGCTGGTCTCTAACTCCTGGGCTCAAGCAATCCTCCGGCCTTGGTCTCCCAAAGTGCCGAGATTACAAGTGTAAGCTACCATGCCTGGCAGCATTGCATACTTCATATGAACTGTATGGTATGTGAACTATATTCTAATAAAGCTTTTACAAAAAGCAAGTCGTACCAGTTAATAGTCCCACTAGCGTTATTTAAGAAGGCCCAACTCCTTACATTATTCCTGACCCTAGGTATCATTACTATAATTTAAAAACTTCAATCAGCTCTATTAAAGTATAATATGTAAACAATAAAATTCACCCTTACAACTGTACTTATCTATAGTTTTGACAAGTTTATGCATACGTGTGACCACTGCAATCAAGATACAGAACATTTCCATGACCCCAGAAGGTTCCCTTGCCCCCTTGCCAGGCATCCTCCCCTTCACCATCTGCATGCTATTACTGTGAATTAGATTCATCTTTCTGTGTGTTTTATATAAATGGAATCAGACAGTTTGTATCCTTGTGTCTGTCTTCCTCTGCTCGGCATGTTGCTGTCTGCACCTGTAGTTAATATTCTATCGTATGGATATAGCAGTGTGTTTTCCCCATTCATCTGTTGATAGATGTATTTGGTTTATCTTCCGTTTTCTTGTTTTCAGCTTTACCGTAGTTACCCTTTTGCTTTTTTTTTTTTTTTTTTTTTTTTGAGACAGTGTCTCACTCTATTGTCCAGGCTGGAGTGCAGTGGTGTGATCTCGGCTCACTGCAACCTCTGCCTCCCGTGTTCAAGCGATTCTCCTGCCTCAGCCTCCTGAGTAGCTAGGACTAAAGGTGTGCACCACTACACCCAGCTTATTTTTGTACTTTTTTTTTTTTTTTTTTTTTTTTTTTAGTAGAGACAGGGTTTCACCATGTTGGCCAGGCTGGTCTTGAACTCCTGACCTCAGGTGATCCACCTGCCTCAGCCTCCCAAAGCGCTGGGATTACAGGCATGAGCCACTGCACCTGGCCTAATTACCCTGCTTTTTAAAATCTTTGTTAATCTGAAAGGCAAAAGAAAAAAAAAGATATCTCTGGTGCTTTAATTTGCATGTTTTTAGTCTCTAGTTTTCTAAGTTTATTTATATTTGAGAACGTCCTTTTATCTCTTCTGTTTTTTTATTTTTTTCTTTTTTATAATTGGGATGTTGGCCTTTTTGCCAGTTTTTTTTTTTCAACTTTTTATTATAAAAAAAATCGTAACAGAGAAAAGTTGGAATAATGGTGGCGTCATCTTTGCAGCCACTGTCCCACTTAACGTTCGCCTCACTTGCTTTATGGATCTCTCTCCCACTTTCAGACCGTTTAGGGGAAAAGTTGCAGATATTTATGACATTTTATTCCTAAAAATAAGGATATTCCCTTTTATAACTATTATGTCATTTTTATGCCAAAGAAAATGTTGATTCTATAATATGTAATATATGGTCTATATGAGAAGATTTCCCAGTTTTCCTCAAAATGTCTTCTGTGATTAGTTTTATGAATCAGGACCCAGTTGTTTTTCATCTCTGTAGCCTTTTTTCTTGTAGAAGAATCCTTCTGCCTTTCCACCCACTGTGGCTCTGAACTTTTGAAGGGACTGGCCCAGTCGTCGTGAAGTTTGTCCCACAGTCTGCATTTGTCCTCTTGTGTGGAACATGTTTCCCTGCTCCCTGTGTTTCCTCTAGACCACATGTGAGTCCTGAAAGGCTCTGTTAGATTTAGGTGGGACATTTTTGGTGGGTGCGTCACAGGTGATCACATCAAAGGTACTTACCACCAGGGTGGCGCACCGTGGGTGGGGCTAAGTTCGGCCATTTCACTCAGACCTTGACAGCTACATCTTTTTGATCTCTGTGCAGTTAGTCGTTGGTGAAGCTTCACGGATTGTGGAGCTCCTTACACCTTAACGACTAAGCTTTTTTCACAATGCCTCCCTCAGTTTGACACTTATTTTCTAACTTTGCTTATTGATTTTTTTTTAAATTTAGAAGAGATTTTTCACTTAAAATAATTTTTTTTTATAGCGACAGGGTTTCACCATATTGGCCAGGCTGGTCTCAAACTCCTGACCTCGTGATCTGCCTGCCTCAGCCCCCCAAAGTGCTGGGATTACAGGTGTGAGCCACTGCACCCAGCCCACTTTTTTTTTTTTTTTTTTTTTTTTCCTAAATTGAGTCTCACTCTTGTTGCCCAGGCTGGAGTGCAGTGGTGCCATCTCGGCTCACCACAACCTCCACCTCCCAGGTTCAAGTGATTTTCCTGCCTCAGCCTCCTGAGTAGCTGAGATTACAGGTATGTGCCACCACACCGGGCTAATTTTGTATTTTCAGAAGAGACAGGGTCTCCATGTTGATCAGGCTGGTCTCAAACTCCCGACCTCAAGTGATCTGCCCATCTTGGTCTCCCAAAGTGCTGGGATTACAGGTGTGAGCCACCGCACCTGGCGATTTTTCACTTTTATGTAGCCAAAAGACCCATGGTACAAAAGAGGTTCTCTCAAAAACTTCCCTTTTATAAGCTCTTCCTTCCCCTTCTTTTCCTCCCCTCTTTCTTGGCCTGCTTTACCTCAGAACCTGGCGTGATAAGTTATCTTTGATTCCTATTCTGTCATCTTTTTGGACTATAGATTCAGAAAATTACATTTGACTAAAGTGTGAAATCTTGGCCAACTGGCTTTTCCATCGCTTCACTTGCTCTTCTTTTTCAAGGACTTGCCTGTTGCCCAGGCCAGCCCCTGGCTGGGAAAAGTAGCAGCAAAGTTGGGACTTTGATCCTAGGCTCCACACCACTAGTGGTGTTATCTTAACTCCTCTGTCTTCAAAGCTGCAGGCCCATTTATGGTGGTGATGGAGAAGGGAGGGAAGAGCATGGGCCACATGCCAAAGCTGTTCATATCTGGAGAAGGCCGCCTGATTCCCTCTGCCTGAAACCCTTTTCTCTACCTTCTCTTTCCCTTGGAGATACTGCTCAGGCATCTTGATTAAGGAAAACACCATTGAGTGCCCCTCCATTGCATTTCTGTACACTCTATACGTGCCTTTGCTCACTCAAAGGAAGACCTTTTATCTTCTACATTAGCTCATGAGATCCTGAGGGCAGGGCCGGGGATAGCGTCGTCTCTGGCCCTCTGTGCAGAGCCTGATACATCAGGCTTTGGTAACTGTTGCAGGGATGTTCCACTCCCTGGCCTGCAGAGGGTTTCTGTATGATGTGGATGCATTTGATTCCTGGTGGTAAAAGCCAGATGGAGTTGCTGGCTCTTTTTTTTTTTAATCCAAACAGACATTTATCTTTACCTTATAAATAGAAAGGACCTTTTGTCCTCTCCCTTTGTAACCATTGCAGCTCCCCTGAAGCTGGCTTCTCAGCATTCTAGGGGAATCGTTTCTTATTTCACTACTTTTTTTGTTTGTTTGTTTAAAGACAGAGTCTCGCTCTGTTGCCCAGGCTGGAGTGCAGTTGTGCAATCCCAGTGAACTGCAACCTCTGCCTTCCGGGTTCAAGTGATCCTCCTACCTTAGCCTCCTGAGTAGCTGGGACTACAGGCTATTCAGTCCCAGTAGTCCCACTACTCAGTGCACCACCATGCCTGGCTAATTTTTATATTTTTAGTAGAGACAGGGTTTCACCATGTTGACCAGGCTAGTCTCAAACTTCTCACCTCAGGTGATCCACCCACCTTGGCCTCCCAAAGTGCTGGGATTACAGGCATGAGCCACCACACCTGGCCTTCACTACTGTTTATTTCCATAGATTCATAGAACTGAAAGAGATGCAGCAGCATCAGCGGCACTAGCTACTGGGTGCAGGACTCCAGCTGGGCCTGTGCCCCTCCTCGGAGAGCACTGACAGGTGTTCACCCATCACCAACACTCCTCTTTGTGTTCTCTATCTCTCACCCTCTCCCAGGTTGTCCACTCTCTAGCCTGACTAAGAGGCACTTGATAAGGGTCACTGCTGTGAAGTGTGTCTGAGAGCTGATGCTGCAGGCAGTCATCGGGCCCTCGGTGGCCTTTCCTTGCTGCGGGAGCTGGGGGTGCAGGTGATGGGACAGCTGTGAAACCCCCAGCTGCTATTCCTGTGGAAGGGCTAATAAAGAAAGACACTTATTTCTGCCTGTGCCATAGCTGCTGGTGGGATGCATTTGCATTTTCCTCGATGTACCTAATCTCACAGCTCTGGTGCTCTCCAGCTTCCCAGCACCTTTGCTCATCACCCTCTCTGCCATCCCCCACAGTAGTACCTCCTCTTCCCCTCCAGAGTTACAGAGACTTTAATCATGCCTTCTCACAGCACATGGAGTCAGAGAGCCCTGAACGTCTTGGGAAGCATCAGCGGAATGCATAAATTCTTTTTACTGAGAACCTCCTGTGTTCTAGATAGAATACTCAGTCTGCTCTAAATACCTGGCTTCATTTCCTTCTTACCACAGCTCTATGAAGCAGGTTTCTTTTTTTTCTCAAAGAAAGTGAAGTTCTGAAAGGCTGTAGAGCTGGCAGGGGTGACACTGGCTGCCTTCTCCCAGCTCTCCTGTAGCCAGTGGTGATGGGGTGGTTAGAGAAGTATCTTTCCGAGTTGGCCCTGATTGGAAGGTGTGGGGTTTGGGGGGACACTGCCCTCTCTCGGCTCTCCCCTGGCCAGCGGTGACTGGGTGGTGATAAAAGCATCTTTCCAAGTTGGCCCTGATTGGAAAGTGTGCCATGTGTCTCCTGGGAAGGGCAGCCTGGTCTGTGATGCTGCTGATGGAGAAAATGAATTTTTATGACATTAAGAAAGAATCAGATTTCCTCAGTAAAATCCGGGATAATATCTGATTCCTTCAGATATTATCATTCCTCCTTAGGAAAAGGTCGCAGGCGCTTGCACATAATGAGTCATATTACAGTAAAAAATCAACATAAGTAGTTGGCTTCGAGTTTTGTTCATAATTCCTCTCTCCCTTCTTGACTCCTCCCCACCTCTAAATGCGTACTGGTCCCCAAAATCTACAGGAAGAAGAAGACACAAAATCTCCTTCGAATTTGGGTCACACCCTTTCATTAGTCTGTGATCACTGCGGGGCCGGTGTTTTGATTTCATTTGTGAGTGTGGAGGGAACCTATAGTACATCAGGGACTTTGAGAAGTATCACTCTCTGGGCAGACTTCTTTTCCCTGCTCTGTAGTTTTTCTTAAATTGCCTGTGCCTTACAAATTCTCATTTCATTTTAGTCTATTCTTCCAGGAGGCCTTGAAATAGGGGTAAATGAAAGAGAGACATTAATTACTTTGACCTTGACTTTTAGTGACTAAACGGGTGCTCACCCTCACATGAAACTCTAAAAAATATACTTTCTGTTTTAGGTGGCACAATCTCAGCTCACTGCAACGTCTGCCTCCTGGGCTTAAATGATCCTCCTGCCTCAGCCTCCCGAGTAGCTGGGATCACAGGCAGCCACCAGCTAATTTTTGTATTTTTAGTAGAGATGGGGTTTCACCATGTTGGCTAGGCTGATCTTGAACAACTGATCTGAAGTGATCTGCCCACCTTGGCCTCCCAAAGTGCTGGGATTACAGGTGTGAGCCACCACGCCTGGCTAATTTGTATTTTTAGTAGTGACGGGTTTTACCATGTTGGCCAGGCTGGTCTCAAATTCCTCTCCTGAAGCAATCTGCACTAGGATTATAGGTGTGAGCCACCATGCCTGGCCCAAATTGTTGCTTTGGACAGGAAGGAAAGAAATGTAGATATGTGAAATGCTGACAAAGATATAATTCATTCATATGTCTCGGGACAGACAGAAGGGCTGTTTGACCTCAGTTGGTTTGGCCAAGGAGATTTGCATTTCTGAAATATAAAAACTGTTTCTACAGCTTGCCTTCGATTTAGTGGATTAGGCTTCAACTCTTCTGCCCATCCTAAACTCCTCTGCTACTTGGGAGGTTAATAAGTTGACTAAAAAACACCCATGGGAAGAGGATGAAAAGGAGAGATTTAGGATGACAACTGAATCTCAGTAGCAGATGGGAGGGAAATCATCTTTAGCAGGCAAAGGGAAAACGAATTTTATTTTGGAATTTCTATTATGTGAGGAGGGTAGTACAAAGTTGTTTGTATGCTTTTTTTTTTTTTTTGAGACGGAGTTTCACTCTTGTTACCCAGGCTGGAGTGCAATGGCGCGATCTCGGCTCACCGCTACCTCCGCCTCCTGGGTTCAGGCAATTCTCCTGCCTCAGCCTCCCAAGTAGCTGGGATTACAGGCACACGCCACCATGCCCAGGTAATTTTTTGTATTTTTAGTAGAGACGGGGTTTCACCATGTTGACCAGGATGGTCTCGAACTCTTGACCTCGTGATCCACCTGCCTCGACCTCCCAAAGTGCTGGGATTACAGGCTTGAGCCACCCTGCCCTGCCATTTGTATGCTTTTTTGAATTCTCTTACTCAAGCCAGAATCCTGTGGTTGCAGTGGGTGTTACAGGATCCAGCTATTCTTCCTTTTGCCTAATGGAAGAGGGTGTGACCCCAGTGCATCCCTGCGCTGGGTGCCTCTCATTTGTATTCTTTAGGGCCAGGAACTCTTTTTCTGGGGAGTGGTACAATTCCAGACCATTAAAAGTAGAAAATAATTGGGAACAATCTTATTTAGTTATCTTTTGTCTCTAAAAGGGAAAAACCTATTTAAAGCCTCTTTAGGTTTAGGGTCAGGCATAGTGGCTCACGTGTAATCTCAGCACTTTGGAAGGCCAAGGCAGGAGGATTGCTTGAGCTTAGGAGTTCGAGACCAGCCTGGGTAGCATAGGAAGATGCTTATCTCTAACAAAAAAAAAAAAATTTTTTTTTTTTAGCTGGGCATGTTGGTGTATGCATGTAGTCCCAGCTTCTTGGGAGGCTGAGATGGGAGGCTCACATGAGCCCAGGAGTTCAAGGCTGCAGTGAGCAATGAGTGTGCACAGCACTCCAGCCTGGGTAATAGAGCTAGAACCTGTCTCTTAAAAAGAAAAAAAAAGGTCTATTTATAGGTCTTGGCTACCTGGTGAGTGTTACCTTATCCTTTTAAATGCAACAGATAGCTTCTGATTTCTCTGACTTGTAAGTAGGTTGTGTAGCCGGCAGTGCCTTGAAATGACTAATAATGGTGATAATATCAAATTCGTTTTTGTCAGTCTTCATAGGTACGTTTCATTTGCAAGTATGCTCTGTTTCCATTACCTCTCTGGTAGCCAGTTTCTAGAGTCTTGATTCCAGGTGTGTACTCTGACCAGAGAACACTGTTCCTTGATTTATTTCCTCTTTAAGTCAGATGTCTGCAATTGGGTGGAGTTTTTAATTCTTTTTTTTTTTGAGACGGAGTTTCGCGCTTGTTACCCAGGCTGGAGTGCAATGGCGCGATCTCAGCTCACCGCAACCTCCGCCTCCTGGGTTCAGGCAATTCTCCTGCCTCAGCCTCCTGAGTAGCTGGGACTACAGGCACGTGCCACCATGCCCAGCTAATTTTTTGTATTTTTAGTAGAGACGGGGTTTCACCATGTTGACCAGGATGGTCTCAATCTCTTGACCTCGTGATCCACCCGCCTTGGCCTCCCAAAGTGCTGGGATTACTGGCTTGAGCCACTGCACCCGGCCTTCATTCTTTACATAAACATTTTACCTTGGTGAATATTTGAACAAACTACTAACTAATTACCTTTTTATGAAGGTGCTAGGGCAAAGCTGTATTTTTTGTGGACAGTCATTTCTAGTACTGAATATAGTGGAAACCTTGCCCTTTTGTCTGTGGCTTAGTCACTTGGTCAGGGAGATGGTGGCAGTTTCCCTAATCGGTTAGGTGGGGCTATGTCAAACACAATAAAATGTGGATAGTGCTTGCGTTTGAGTGCCGTGACTGTGTGATCTGGTTTGTTTTGCTGTGTTTTCTTTCTTAATTTCCTTTTTACATTATTTAGAAATGTTATAAAAGTATGATCGGAAATGTGAAAGAGGTACATGAAGCAAATTACAGAAAACCAGACAGCTTTAGATTTCTCTTACTGTTTAAGTAGGTTAAGTAGTGTAGGTAGAGTAACATTTCTTATCTAGTATGGAGATGGCCCACTTTGAAGTGGGGTGCTGCCCACATTCATTTATTAAACACAATCCCAATCAAAATATTAGAATAGATTTTTTTCTTTTAGAATAGTTTTCTTTAGAGATTTGTCAACATGGTTGTAAAGTTCACTTGAAAGAACAGTAGGCAAGAATTCTAAAATTGTTTTAAAATATGATGGGTGCTAACCTTACCTAGATAGTAAAGCGTATCACAGAGTCGTGATTGTTAAATCATCGTGATAGCAACACAGGTTTGGACACAGGTCAGTGATGATGCAGGGGCCAGAACAGGCCCTGGTGTGTGTGAAGAATCAACATATCTTAATGGAAGTGTCATAAGTCACTGTGGAAAGATGAGACAATGAGATAACTAGTTGGAATTTGTTTTGGTGAGCTGGGTAAAGACTAAATTGATTTTTTTCCCCCAGATGAGTCAGTTATGTGAAAAGTAAAATCATTAAAAATGTATGTACAAAACACCATAAGCAACAGAACATCCAGAACTGGTCTCAAATATATGTATCTATGGGGAAGTCGGTGTATGATGAAGATGGACCCTAGTTGAACGATGAAAGTTGGATTATTTAGGAAATCCTACATAAAGCAGGATCCCTACATCATTCCTGTATGTTCATTCCACCAAATAAGTCCCAGTTGTCTTTATTAAACTGAATGTAACAAGGGAAGCTGTGAAAGTTCTAGAAGAAAATAGATAAGTGTTTTTGCAGTCTTAGGCTAGGAAAAGCCTTGTTAAGTACAACACCAAAAACAGAAACATAAAAGAAAGGACTTTTAAATTTCAACCATGTTAATGAAAGTTAGTGTTTATCACAGCATTGTTTATAATAGTGAAGAACTGACACAGCACATCTCTTAATATAAATGTATATCTATGGGGAAATAGCTAATGGATTATGATAAATATGTACAGTGAATACTCTGTATCTAAAAATAAAAACAATATAAAACTTTATTGGCATAAGATGTCTGTGACATATAAGTGAAAAATTAGTAATAAACTTGTTGCTACCTGTTTAAGCATTATATTCATGTGTGTGTGTGTGTGTGTATATATATATATTTTTTTTTTTTTTTTTTTCGAGGCGGGGTCTCACTCTGCCACCCAGGCTAGACTACAGTGGCAAGATCATAGCTCACTGCAGCCCTGGAGCCTCTGCCTCCTGGGCTCAGGTGCTCCTCCCACCTCAGCCTCCTGAGTAACTGATACTGAGGGCATGTACCACCACACCTGGCTAATTTTTTTTGAGACTGAGTCTCGCCCTGTCACCCTGGCTGGAGTGCAATGGTGCAATCTGGGCTCACTGCAGCCTCTGCCACCCGGGTTCACATAATTCTTCTGCCTCAGCCTCCTGAGTAGCTGGGATTACAGGCATGAGCCACCATGTCCGGCTAATTTTTTTTTTTTTTTTTTTTTTTTTAATGGAGTTTCGCTCTTGTTACCCAGGCTGGAGTGCAATGGTGCGATCTCGGCTCACTGCAACCTCCGCCTCCTGGGTTCAGGCAATTCTCCTGCCTCAGCCTCCTAATTTTTTGTATCTTTAGTAGAGATGGGGTAGCCAGGCTGGTCTCAAACTCCTAACCTCATGATCCACCCACCTCTGCCTCCCAAAGTGCTGGGATTACAGGCATGAGCCACTGTGCTGGCCAATTCTTGTATTTTTAGTAGAGACAGGGTTTCACCTGGTTGGCCAGGTTGGTCTCAAACTCCTGACCTCAGGGGATCCACCCGCCTCAGCCTCCCAAAGTGCTGGGATTACAGGCGTGAGCCACCACACCTGGCCCTAATTTTTGTATCTTTTGTAGAGATGGGGTTTTGCCATGCTGTCCAGGCTGGTCTGGAACTCCTGGGCTCAAGTGATCCACCTGCCTTAGCCTCCCAAAGTGCTGGGATTATAATTGTGAGCCACCACACCTAGCCTTTTCATATTCTTTATTTGTATACATAGGTACAGATAAATACATATTGCCAGGACTTAAGGGCCAACTACAGAGTTAGAATAGTACATACAACTACCTTCATTTTCTTTTTTCTTTCTTCTTTTTTTTTTTTTTTTTTTGAGACAGTTTCACCCTTATTGCCCAGGCTGGAGTTCAGTGGCACAATCTTGGCTCGCTGCAACTTCCACCTCCCAGGTTCAAGTGATTCTCCTGCCTCAGCCTCCCAAGTACCTGGGATTACAGACATGTGCTACCACACCTGGCTAATTTTGTATTTTTAGTAGAGACAGGGTTTCATCATGTTGGTCAGGCTTGTCTCGAACTCCTGACCTCAGGTGATCTACCCACCTTGGCCTCCCAAAGTGCTGGGATTGTAGGCATGAGCCACTGCGTCCAGCTGACTGCCTTCATTTTTTTTAGACGGAGTTTTGCTCTTGTTACCCAGGCTGGAGTGCAATGGTGCGGTCTTGGCTCACTGCAACCTCTGCCTCCTGGGTTCAAGCAATTCTCCTGCTTCAGCCTCCCAAGTAGCTGAGACTATAAGCATTCGCCACCATGCCCAGCTAATTTTTGTATTTTTAGTAGAGACAGGGTATCACCATGTTGACCAGGATGGTCTCGATCTCTTGACCTTGTGATCCAGAGTGCTGGGATTATAGGCGTGAGCCACCGTGCCCGGCCAAAATTGTTTATTTTTTATTATATTGATTGATCGAGATAGAGTCTCACTCTGTCACCAGACTGGAATGCAGTGGTGCAATCTCAGCTCATTGCAACCTCTGCCTAATTCCCCTACCTCAGCCTCCTGAGTAGCCAGGACTACAGGCACACACCACCACACCCGGTTAATTTTTTTTCATATTTTAGTAGAGACCGGGTTTCACCATGTTGACCAGGATGATCTCAATCTCCTGACCTCATGATCCACCCACCTCAGCCTCCCAAAGTGCTGGGATTACATGTGAGAGCCACCATACCCAGGCTGGAGTGCAGTGGCACAGTCTTGGCTCACTGCAATGTCTGCCTCCTGTGCTAAAGAGTTTCTCATACCTCAGCCTCCCAAGTAGCTGGGATGTGTCACCACACTACAGGCATGTGTCACCATACTCGGCTAATTTTTGTATTTTTAGTAGAGATGGGGTTTTGCCATGTTGGCCAGGCTTGTCTGCAACTCCTGGCCTCATGTGATCCACCCACCTCAGCCTCCCAAAGTGCTGGGATTACAGGTGTGAGCCACCACACCTTGCTCAGTATGGCTATCGTTTATATACAGGGATAGTCACACAGACACATAGGAAAGGAAGGAGGAGAAATGACAGGCACCAGACCTCAAGATGGATACATTAGAAAAGGGTAAGAGTGACATAGCAATTTCCGTTTGCAGAGATGAGCTGGAGTGTTCACTGGTCACTGCTTAGTATTGTTGAAACAGAACACTGGATTGTACGGCATTCCTCCCTTTTCTGCGGTACTGTGGTTTACTCACGATCAACTGCTGTCTGAAAATATTACATGGAAAGTTGCAGAAATAAACAATCTGTAAATCATAAACCGTGCATGGAATTTCATGCCATACCACTGTGTCCTGCCTGGGACATGACTCATCCCTTTGTTCAGCAGATCCACGCTGTAGATGGCACCTGTCTGCTAAGTCACATAGCGGCCATCTCAGTGATCAGATCCATGGTTGTGGCATCACAGTGCTTATGTTCAGGTAGCCCTTATTTTACTTTTACTTAATAATGGCCCCAAAGTGTAAGAGTAGTGATGCTGGTAATTCAGATATGCCCATGAGAAGCCTTAAAGTGTTTTCATTAAGTGAGAAGGCAAGTTCTCAACTTAATAAAGAAAAAAATCGTATGCTGAGGTGGCTAAGATCAATGGTAAAAATGGATCTTCTGTCTGTGCAATTGTGAATCACAGATTGTCGTCATTGCTCTATGTGATTATTGTTGTTAATCTCTCACTGTGCCTAACTTATCAATTAAGCTTTATCACAAATATATATAGTGAAAAAATGTAGTGTATACAAGGTTTGGTACTATCTGTGCTTTCAGGCATCCACTGGGGTCTTAGAACACATCCCCTCAGATATGGGGGGGATACTGTATTACTTTTTCAAAATAAACAAGGAAAAAAGACCAGGCCAGGTACAAGACATTCCAGGGCTTCTAATTAGTTGTGGAAGGCAATTAATCACAAAAACAGATACAAACTTATGAATGAGTCAATTTTGTGCACCAGATCCAGATATGAGGATCATGGTTATTAGGTGGTTTCAGTGAGGGAATGGAGGAATGACTCTTCCAGGAGTCCAATTTGTTTGCTTCAAAAGGGCAGTCTCTATCAGCTCGTCCTGGAATCTGGGCCTGGTCCCACAGGCTGCCAGGAGCCAAAGCTAACAGGCTACAGACAGACAAAGGTACGCTGAGGAGCCGGGATGCAGGAGGGGCCACAGCCAGTGGCCTGACAGGAGGGGCAGTGTGCATGTGGGCCACTTGCCCGAGCAGAGAGCCTCCTACAGAGGAAGCCCAGGGGTTTCAGGCCCTGCTGCATCCTCATAGTGGATCCCTTAGCATCTTCATTTTTTCTGTTCTAGAACATCCTGTTAGAGAAGCGGGCTCCGAGGACTGTGACAGGAAGGCAGGAGTACCCTCCAGTGTGCCAGCGTTTGAGTGCATGCAGGTGCTCTGCCCACATGTGTGCCAGCTTGTTTGTGAGGGTGTATGTTTGTCTTTTGTGTGTGTGAAAAGCAGGGAGTAATCATTCCAAGATGACCTGAAAAGAGTGCATCTTGAGGGAGTGGATACCAGGCAAGATGTGCCTGCTGCGATGGTGACTTCACTCTGCCTGGGAGGGCTGTGTCCTGGCCTTCCGCTGAAGCGCAGACACCACCATGCCTACACCACTGTAACCAACCAAGAAAGGAAAGTGGCTTCATTTCTGGCCTCATCACTCAGGCCGCCCCAGCCTACCCTCGACAAAACAGCGACCACAGCCACCAGGACAGCTGGGTGGGCCACAGCAGGTAGGAGGGTCAATGCTGGGATACTGAGGCACACTCCTGAGTTTCAGGAGATTATTGGGCATGTTCTTAAGTTTCCTGTCAGATTCAAGCCAGAACTGGACTTTCAAGCAGGGGCAGCGACCCCTGGGCAGGGTACCATTTAAAGCCAGAGTCCTAGGTTTCCTCGCCAGGTGAGTAAACCCCAATCAGACTCCAGGGTGTTCCCGACTCCTCTGGACTGGAGATGGGACCAGATTTGCAACAGCCAAACTTGATGTTTCACTTCAATTTGTATCATTTGTTAATGAAATTTCATAATTAAAAACCTGTACATTAGCTATGCGTCTCTTATTTTCTGAGCTGTTTGTCCATGCCCTTTGCTTTTTCTAAAAACTTATTTTGAAATAATGATAGACTTACAGGAAGTCACATAAATGGAACAAAGAGTCCCATGTACCCTTCACCCAGCTTTCCCCAGTGGTGACTCTTGTACTGCTGCAGCACAATGTCAGAACTGGGAAATTTGCTTTGAGACATTACTAGTAAACAGACTACACATCATTTACAGCCTTTGAAATGTCAGTCACTGTGTGTGTGTGTGTGTGTGTGTGTGTGTGTGTGTGTTTGGTTTTTCTTTTGAGACAGTCTTGCTCTCTTGCCCAGGCTGGAGTGACGCAGCATGATCTCAGTTCACTGCAACCCCTGCTTCCTAGGTTCAGGTGATTCTTCTGCCTCAGCCTTCTGAGTAGCTAGGATTACAGGCACCCACCATCACACCTGGCTAATTTTTGTATTTTTGTAGAGACAGGTTTTCACCATGTTGGCCAGGCTGGTCTTAAACTCCTGACCTCAGGTGATCTGCCCACCTCGGCCTCCCAAAGTACTGGGATTACACACATGAGCCACCACACCTGGCCTCTGTCTGCTTACTTTTGGAGAGAATGGTCTGAGCATGAGTCAGGAGTTCGTCCCAACCGGAACCAACAAAATTAGGGACCCCTGACCCGGCCATGCCCTGCCTGCCCTCTCTGCCTGCCCCTGTTCTTCCAGCTTGGTCTGTGCAAGGCTTGCAATTTAATTTCCTTCCATTTCAAAGCACTCTTTTGCCAGACCTCTGAGGAATTCATAGTTTGCTAGTTTCGTCCAAGAAAAGTTTTGAGAGAGACCTTTGTTGTACTGTGAATTTCCTGTTTCCTGCGAAGAACCTGCCTTCTAGGAAGGGCGGCCGTGGCAGGGCGGTGTCAAGATTGTTCTTCATGGAAAATTTAGCGTTCGTTTAATAACTCCATATTTAAAACACGTCTCATGTGCCAGGCCCTGTGCTGGCGACCCTAGGCAACAGTCTTCCCACAGAGGGGGAGGAGAGGGCCAGCGAATGGGTGAATGCAGTCTGGCTTCACTGTTTTGATGGGGAGATGGCAGGGGAGGGTTCAAGGGGCAGAGGCCAGAGGAGGATTGTGGGTCTTGGGGGAAGCCAGTGGTCTTACAGAAATGGTCAGAACATGTTTCTGGTCTGCTTCTAAGAAAGAATCCACCATAATCCTGAGTTAGACTCAGGGGCAGCCCAGTCACCTTTGTCTGGAATATGTTAAGCTGGTGGCATGAGTTGCGAGAGCAGAAGTCCCCCCAACCACAGATACTTTCTGCTGGTGCTGCCCTGGGGGCTTTGCCAGGGCAGGCTCCCTTGTGGGCTTTTTAAAGAAAAATTTTAGACAGGGTCTCTGTCACCCACACTGAGGTGCGGTGGTGCCATGATAGCTCACTGCCCTCTCCAACTCCTGGAATCCAGGGATCCTCCCAGCTCAGCCTTCCAAGTAGCCGGGACCACAGGCTACTTGGTCTGTATTTGGCTACTTTAGCATTCATTTAATAACTCATTTAGTAACTACACACGTTGCGTCCAAAGGCACAGGCCACCACTCCCTGCTATTTTCTCTTTTCTTTTTGAGACAGAGCCTTGCTCTGTCACCCAGGCTAGAGTGCAGTGGCGCAATCTCCGCTCACTGCAACCTCCGCCTCCCAGGTTAAAGTGATTCTCCTGCCTCAGCCTCCTGAGTAGCTGGGATTACAGGTGCCCACCACCGTACCCGGTGTATTTTTAGCAGAGACAGGGTTTCACCATGGTGTTCAGGCTGGTCTAACTCCTGACCTTGTGTCGCCCGCCTTGACCTCCCAAAGTGCTGAGATTACAGGCGTGAGCCACTGAGCCTGGCCGACTTTGTCTGCCTCCTTCCTGGTTCCCATCCCATCCCATCCCCCATCTTTCTTCTTTCTTTCTTTTGTCTTGCTGTGTTGTCCAGGCTGGTCTGGAACTCCTGGGCTCAAGTGATCCTACCACCTCAGCCTTCCAAAGTACTGGGATTAATTACAAGGCTTGAGCTGTTGCACCTGGCCTCTTGTGGGACTTTTAGAACAGTTGTTCTGAGTACCTTGTGAAGAAGGGTCCCCGTGGATGTCTGTCCTCTCCCCTCCTTTGAAGATTGACAGTGCACAGCCTAACAGTTCTGCCAGACCCATCAGGAGAGAAATCTACACAAGCCTGCCCGGCGTTTCTGGGCATGAGTTGTCCAGGGCATCCCTTCCTTTGTAACACCTGAAGCATTCATTGTCCCTCGCCACCTTCTGAGGCATCATAGAACTGCGTGCATTGCCTCCTCAGATCTTGACTTGAAATTGGCATGGGGGTGGTCTGGAGGTGCCAGGCGACCCTTTCTGGCTGTGGCTGGTCTAAGTTTGGGTTTTGATTTGGACGCCCTTCTGTGTGTTGGTTGAGCACCACC
The DNA here is from genome assembly GCF_049354715.1 of Callithrix jacchus. Lineage (NCBI taxonomy): Eukaryota > Metazoa > Chordata > Mammalia > Primates > Cebidae > Callithrix > Callithrix jacchus. Next base: position 125,330,562 of record NC_133510.1, read on the forward strand.
TGTTGGCCATGGAGATACTACAGAAACCCGGGGTGGAGGGGTGATCCCATTTGGGAGTTCTGGTCTTTGTCTTGCTGCTGAAGTCTGACTGTTGGACGTAAACACCAAAGAAAAGGGAAACATTTCAGCTCACGGAGAGGAAGAAGAGGGGACCCTCAAACTAAACCTTGAGGTTTCTAGCCTGTAAGGCTAAATTTCCCTGCGTCTTGCCACTCCCCTCATTGCATGGGATCGAAGCTGTTGGTGTGACACCCTTTTTGGTTGCCCTTTTTTTTTGGAGACAGAGTCTTGCTCCTTCACTTAGGCTGGAGTGCATCGGTGCTATCGTGGTTCACTGCAGCTTCAAACACCTGGGCTCAAGCAATCCTCCTGCCTTAGTCTACCCAGTAGCTGGGACTACAGGCAGGTGCCACCACACCTGGCTCATACATTGAGGGCTTTTCACTGCCTGGATCAGGCTGAGTTCCTGCTCACTGGTGCCACCACAGGCCAGGCAGAAGGAACTGCGTGGGCCTTGCCTCCTCTCTGCTGAGCTGGTGTACCTTTTCCATAGGCCTTTGCTTAAATGCCACTTCCTCCAGAAAACCTCCCCTGGCTGCTCTGGCCAGGTTGGTTATCCACCTGGTGCCTACAGCTGTCTGCCCTTCAGGACACTCAGCTTGCAGGCATGTCGTGTGCCTCCGCCAAGGGCGTGCTACATGAGGGGGACCTCACCGCCTCACCCGTCCCCCGACCTCAGTCTTCAGCTCTTCACAGCGCAGAGCAGGTGAGGCTTCTGCAGCTACATGGATCCCACCCTCAGGGCTGGCCTGGCACTTGGGGCCGACCTCTGCCCAGGTCTGTTCCTGGTGTTGGCAGGGGGCACAGGTGTCACCTTTTCCACTTGTGGAGGAAGAGGAACCACATAGCAATATGGCAAATGTAAGAGAAAGGGCTTTTGAAGTCAGGGCAGGGGTTAAAAACATCATACCCGGCTGAGCATGGCGGCTCACACCTGTAATCCCAGCACTTTGGGAGGTGGAGGTGGAAGGATCACTTGAGGTTAGGCGTTTAAGACCAGCCTGGCCAACATGGTGAAACCCCATCTCTACTAAAAATACAAAAATTAGGCTGGGCACAGTGGCTCACACCTGTAACCCCAGCACTTTGGGAGGCCCAGGTGAGTGGATCACCTGAGGTCAGGAGTTTGAGACCGTCCTGACCAGCATGGTGAAACCCCGTCTCTACTAAAAATACAAAATTAGTCAGGTGTGGTGGCGCATTCCTGTAATCTCAGCTACTTGGGAGGCTGAGGCAGGAGAATCACTTGAACCTGGGAGGCAGAGGTTGCAGTGAGCCGAGATTGTGCCATTGCATTCCAGCCTCAGCAACAGGAGCGAAACTCCATCTCAAAAACAAAAAAAATTAGGTGGACATGGTGGCTTATGGCTGTAGTCCCAGCTACTCAAGTGTCTGAGGCTGGTGAATCATTTGAACCCAGGAAGTGGAGGTTGCAGTGAGCCGAGATCGTGCATCTGCACTCCAGGCTGGGCAACAGAGTGAGACTCCATCTCAAAAAAAAAAAAATTATGCCTTTCAGTAATAACTGAAGATCATCAAGATGGTTATTAATATCTTTGTGTTTGCTTTAGGGTTTACCAGTTGTGTGTGTGTCTAAGCATGTATGTGTGTGTGTATCTTACCATACACAAGTATGCTCTCATTTAGTCCTTATTAACACACTCTGGAGGAGAGTGTGTCATTCTGCTTGTACCCATGACACAGCTGTGGCTCTCTGATGTTGCAGCTGCCTGATGTACCACCAGTGAGGCCAGGCCATCAGCATAGAGGTAGGTTAGACAAGCCTTTGAATTGGGGAGAGAAGGAAGGAAGAAGACGTGTGACAGCTCTGAGTGCCCAACCTGTTGGGCGGAGGCTGCTGCTCTCTGCATGTCTCTCGTGTGCTAAGAGGATTTTTCTGGGGGTGACATAACCTTCTGGCTTGTATTGCCCAGAACCTGGGCTCCTTGCTGGGTTGGGTGGGGATAGGCGTGAGGGTCCTGCCAGGGTCATAGCCAGGGGCGTCTGCCTTCCAGAGCAGGTTCCAGCTTCACGGAATGTTTGTTGCTCAGGCGCTTCCTGTGAAGTCTGCAGCTATTATTGGCAGATCTAGGTTTGCCACGTGGCCTTTCTGAGTGGGACTGGAGAAGGGGCAGGGCTGTGGCCTGTGGTCAGACAAAGCCTCCTCAGCCCCCCTGTAGTAGGGGCCAGAAATAGTGCCTTGCCCATCTCAAGCCATCTGAAAAAGAGAAACCCTATGCCACTGCCCAGAGACGGTTCCTGGCCTAGCACTTGGAAAACTGAGCTGCCCAAGATGGCTGTGCCACTGGGAGGCTGGTTTCCAAGTGCTCTTGACTTATTTAATGAAGAATTGTCAATTGAGCCCCTACTGTGTGCCAGGCCACCTAATGGTCCTCCCTAGAGAAGCTGCACTGTCCACAGGGGAAGGTTCATGTGTGCAGACACTGCTACAGAAGTGCTCCCGTGAGACTGTCCTGAAGCGGAGAGCAGAGAGACCCTGAAGGAATCGGTGCAGCCTGGGATAGGCCAGGTCAGCTCAGAGGAGATGATGTGGGGGCAGCATCTTGAGGGATGAGGAGGTGGCCAAGTGGAGGGACATCAAGATTGAGAACCATGTCAGAGGCTCTGGGAGGCAGGAAGGGCCCTGCCCTGCAGCAGCTCAGGCCAGCAGGATACTCAGGTGCTTGGATTGTGAATGATGCCTCACGGGGGCTGGTGGCAAAGCAGGTCAAAGGAACCTGGTTTTCACTCTGTGGTCAACAGATTTCTTTTTAATTTTTAGTTATGGAAAACGTGTAGCATATGCTAAAGTAGACAGAGACTATAGTGAACCCCATATGCTGTTGCCCGCACCAATGGCTACACCCCATGGCCAGTCCTGTCCTCTGAACCCTGACAGCGTCCCTGCCACTCCCTGCCCCATGTATCACTCTGTAGAAATCCCCCAGTGACCTGAATTCCTTGAAGCCCGACCTGTGGCTGGGAGTGGATCAGTCAGGAGTTCGGTCCTGGAATGATTGGGTAGCACTTTTATATTTCATTTCGTTTTCAGAGGAACCACTGAGTCTCTCCACTTTGCTTTGCCTTTCAGTGGGAAGTTGGTGTCTCCAAAGTGGAAGAATTTCAAGGGCCTGAAGCTCCAGTGGAGAGACAAGATCCGGCTCAATAATGCCATCTGGCGGGCCTGGTACATGCAGTGTAAGTGCCACCCAGCCTGGGCGCCCATGGCAGTCAAGGCTCCATGCCCTGGAGGCCTGGGCACCCAGGGGCCAGAGTCTCTGCTGACAGGAAACCCAAGCCAAGTTTCTAACAGAAGTTTAGTCTCTGCCGACAAGAAACCCAAGCCGAGTCCTAGGGAAGTGGACATTTAAGGGGTGACATCTGAGAGTCGGGGAGCAAGTCTAGGAAGACTCGGGCACGGGCCGTCTCTCTCCAACCTGGGTGCTATGGACCTGGCAGCTTCTCCGGGAAATGAGTGTGCTGGGGCAGGCTTGTGTTGGGCTGGTCTTTCTCTGAGAAGCCATGCTGCTTTTCTGGCTGAGGGGTTATTGACAGATTCCTCCCCTTTCACCTGGACTCCTTTATTCCCCTGAAATCGCCTTTTCGAAGGGAAGGAGAAGGAAAGGGTACCTGGGAATTTGTCTGCACTAGGGGAGGGGCGCAGCAGACAAGACGGCGCTCCCTCGGGTTTGGATCATGGTAATGACTCTCACCCTCTCTCTTCTCAGATCTGGAGAAGCGCAAGAATCCTGTGTGCCACTTTGTGACGCCCCTGGATGGCTCTGTGGATGTAGACGAGCACCGCCGGCCAGAGGTACTTGGCGGTGACCCAGGGTGGCTGAGAGAGGAAACACACTGGCACCTCACCAGGAGCGGCTCACAGCAGGCTAGTCCTGCAAGAGAGGCTGTGGAAGGGAGCCCTGGGCCTGCCCTGTGCCATCCATGGCCTGGGGGCCAGGCCTGGCACTTGGTGGCCTCTGGCAACCCCAGGCTGCCAGAGCCTACCCCTTCTCAGAAGGGCCAGCTCGAGGACAGAGAGGGTTAATGTCTTTCTGGTAATTTTTAAAGTGTTTGTCTATGTATGATTATACATGCACAGGAAGTGTCTAGAAGAATATACAGAAGTCTCTTAATAGCAGGAGCCTCTGGGGATAGGATTAGGGCTGCCAGGCGAGGGGATGATGTTTTCTTCACCGCATATTCTTCCACGTTGCTTTCATGTTGTCCAGGCATGTCTCACTGTTACAATAAAGGTGAAATTTAAAAGGTAAGCTAATGAAAGACAGCTGTGAGACAGTCAGGTGTAATCTGGTATTAGATAGTATCAAGGGATATCATTTTGTTGGGTATGGCAATATTGTAATCAGTTCTTTATAACAAAACATCTTCACTGTCGAGGACACACACTGAAGTGTTCATAGGTGAGGCGATTCAGGCCTTGAGATCGGAAAGTGAGGCAGGCCCAGGCACGGGGGGTGCTCCTTAGCTCTAGAGCTGGAAGGCTGTCATGCAAGGCGTTCACGCTGGCAGCATGTGAAGGTTGGATGCGAGGCCCCTGGAGGGCGCATTCCATCTGAAACTTCCTGGAATTGACTGTTCATTTTTGCCCTGTGAATGTGGCAGAGGCTTCGGGGAAGGGGCATTTGTGGGGGGCTTGGGAGTTTCCACAGCATTTCCCTGCTTCTTCCCCTGTTGGAGCATTCTGCTCTCACCCCATGCTCCTGGGCAGAGCCTCAGGACCGTGTCCCCAAGGCCTTTGGCTACCTTAGGTCTTGAAATGAAAGCTCATTATTAGCTAGAGGACCTCCTGTATAGCACAGAAGTGGGATTTGCTTTCCGAGTGACATGGTAGCCACTGTGGGATTTCCAGCTGGATTGCCTGAGGCCTGATCATAGTGCCAGACAGTTACACCAGCTAAGCTTTACTAATCAAGCAGAGCACCCTCTTTTCACTCTGCCCTCTGTCCCTCAGGCCATCACCACAGAAGGGAAGTACTGGAAGAGCCGCATCGAGATTGTGATCCGGGAGTATCACAAGTGGAGAACCTACTTCAAGAAAAGGGTATCCGGCTAGGGTGTTCAGGCAGCCATCTGAGGGAGGGAGGGGCAGAGCCCAAGTTCAGAGCCCTGGCCGAGACTGTAGACTCCACAGCTGCGCCACCTGGGCATGGTGCGTCAAGAAGTACATCTAGGGCCCAGCATGCCAGACTAGCCCAGACGATGGCCTGCCTAGGTCATGTTGTTTTTGCTCTCAAGTTTCCCCATCTGTGCCCTGGGTGGGAGTCTCCTTTGTGTAGGCATCAGCTGGGGTGACATGAGCAGTACTCTTCTCCCTACCTGCCTCCCTGAGAGTTCTGTATATTCTAGAGCCCCTGGTGACCACCCTGTTCTGTCCCTTTGCCCACAGCTACAGCAGCACAAGGATGAGGACCTCTCCAGCTTGGCCCAGGTGAGTGAGCCTGGAAGCTCTGAGGACTCCCACTGTGACATGAGACAGCAGGCACTTTAGTGGCCCACTGGGAGCCCTGCAGAAGGTGGCAGGCCATGAGCCTTCACTGGGGTCTTAGGAATGGCTCAGAAGCAGTCCAGCTCTCTCTCGTGGGTGAGCTGGAGGGAGCCACTCTCTGAATGCCTTCACCCTGGTGCCTCACTTTTGTGGAGCAGCCCCTGTGACGAATTTCCCAGGTGACAGGTATGGGAATTCTGTGTCCCACTGTTATTCTTTGACGCTTCCTTCTCTGTGTTGGTGTTGTGTTAGGACTATGACATGCTGTACTGGCACAAGCACAGGGATGGATGGAAGACCCCTGTCCCCATGGAGGAGGACCCCCTGCTGGACACAGACATGCTCATGTCAGAATTCAGCGACACCCTCTTCTCCACGCTGTCTTCACACCAGCCAGTGGCCTGGCCCAATCCCCGGGAAATAGGTAACCCAATCCAGGGCCTTGGGCTTTGAACAGCCAGCTGCTTCCTTCTCTGCCAGCCTGCTCTGGGCCAGGCTTCCTTCAGGGCTATCTCTGAGCTGCTGTGTGTCACAGTTGGGGGCAGGCAGTAAGGAAGGGAAGGATAGCTGGCCTCATTTAACATCCAGGCTGCACATACTGAGTGGGTGGGGTCTGCAGAGTGGGCCTACTGGGCAGCTGCCATTCCCGTGGCACCATGGTGGGAAGACAGCAGCAGGGTCTGGTCTGAGCCACTGGCACATTTCAGTACTCTTGCCTTCACGGGGGACATGTGCCATGCCTAGGCTGAGGTGGCCAGGCCGTGACTCATGCTAAAGAAAGTCGGAAGCACTCCTGGGTGTGACCGCTCACCTCAGTGACGTTCAGTCTTCAGTTAACTCCTCAGGGAAGAACACAAAGATTGAAAATTAGAACAATATTGGAGGAGGTCTCTGTTCTCTACTCAGCTCTTCACAGCTTCCTGGGGGTGTCCATTCCCTGATACTCAATTTTACCTTCCTGGCAAAAACTTACTTTCCTGCCTTTTGAGGGTGCAGAATGGCCACAAACCCATGAGAATGTAGAAATCCCAGCCAGCTCCTTGGAAAACTCTAGAATGTGAGCAGGGCCTGGAAGGTCTGTTTTAGGCCTTTCTTCCATTCTTACATCATTGTCTGAGAAGACAAAATGGTTCCTCTTCTCTGTGGTTCCTGCAGCACATCTGGGAAATGCAGACATGATCCAGCCAGGGCTGATGCCTCTGCAGCCTAACCTGGACTTCATGGACACCTTCGAGCCTTTCCAGGGTGAGAACCAGAGGCTGAGCGCGCGGCTGCCTGCCTCTCCGGGCCCAGCACGGAGCAGATCGCTGCCTTCCTTTAAGAGCAAGACTTGGTAGAATGGACAAGGGGACAGGCACAGAATTTTTAAACTGAACTGTTCTTTGTAGTAACTGCAAGGTCTGGAAAGTTTTTCTGGGACATTGTTCTCCAAGGAAATTGGCCCTGGGTTTAGCCATGACTGTAAGCAGTTCTCCCTCGAAGCAGCAGAGGGCGATGATGACACAGCCAGTTCTCTGCCAAGGCCCTGCAGTTAGATGGGTCTTTGAGCCCCTGCCATGTGAGAACAGCAGAAATCCCAGGCCTGGGAGTGTTTCAGAGCCCAAGATAGTTGCCAGCATGTGTCGTTCCAACCAGAGTCCCCTTTCTACAGAAAGAAAGATGTCTCTGAGGGTAATACCCTCTGGCCATGGCATCCCCCTCGGCCATGTTGGGTTTAGGGGTTTAGTCCTTGGTTTGTTTGAGTCTTTTGTTTTTAGAGACAGGGTCTTGCTGTGTCACCCAGGCTGGAGAGCAGTGCCTCAGTCATGGTTCACTGTAGCCTTGAACTCCCAGGCTCAAGTGATCCTCACAATTCAACCTCCTGAGTATCTGGCACCAGGGGCATGTACCACCACACCTAGTTTATTTCTTCATTTTTTATAAAGATGGGGTCTCCTGTGTTGTCCAGGTGATCCTCCTGCCTCTGCTTCCCAAAGTGCTGGGATTACAGGTGTAAGCCACCACACCCAGCCCGTTTTAGTCTTTGTTATTTTGAGACAGAGTCTTGCTCTATAGCCCAGGCTGGAATGCAGTGGCACGAACACAGCTCACTGCACCCTCAATCTCCTGGGCTTCAGCGATCTTCCTGCCTCAGCCTCCTGTGTAGTTGGGACCACTGGTGTGCACCATCATACCTGGCTTTTTTTTATCCCCCCTAAGACGGAGTCTTGCTCTGTCACCAGGCTGGAGTGCAGTGGTGCGATCTCGGCTCACTGCAACCTCTGACTCCCTGGGTTCAAGCAATTCTCCTGCCTCAGTCTCCCAAGTAGCTGGGACTACAGGTGTGTGCTACCACACCCAGCTAATTTTTGTATTTTTAGTAGAGATGGGGTTTCACCATGTTGGCAGGGGTGGTCTTGATCTCTTGACCTCATGATCCACCCGCCTTGGCCTCCCACAGTGCTGGGATTACAGGTGTCAGCCACCACTCCTGGCCGGCTTTTTTTTTTTTTGTACTGATGAGATCTCACTTTGTTCCCAGCCTGGTCTTGAACTCTTAATCTCAAGTGAGTGATGATCCCACTTAAGCCTCCCAAAGTGTTGGGAATATAGGCATGAGCCACTATGCCTGGCCCTGTTTGATTCCAGCAAATGCTGGGCACACTGAGCTCACGAGCCCCTTTGTTTTTCAGACCTCTTCTCTTCTAGCCGTTCCATTTTTGGCTCCATGCTACCTGCATCTGCCTCAGCACCTGTACCAGATCCCAACAACCCACCTGCACAGGTAGAGGAAGCTGGGGAATGGGTTGGGGAAGGGACCGGCAGGCACAGGGCTGCTCATCAAAGCTTTGCTGCCAGAGCAAGGCTAATGACACAGCCACACAGTCACCAGCAAAGCACCAAACAGTGCCAGACCAGCGCTGATGTGCAGAGGCACAATTCCAGCCCTGTTGACGGCATCCTTCAGCACCCATGAGGTGCGAGAGACCCTGTTGGTCCAGGTGTGCTCCTCCCTGAGGTGCCAGGTAACCTATGTGCAGCTAGCTCTGCTCCGGCTAATTAAGACAGAATTAGCTAGACAGAGAAGAAAAACATGGATTACTAATAAAAATAACATCTGTATATTTCTTTCACATTTTACTAAGCAAACAAAAAAGTTGGTCACAAGTGCTTGGGCTGCAGAGCTGAGTTAGGAACCCATTCTTTGTCCTTATGGATCCCTCATGATTATGCCCATGACCAGTTAGACACTGGTAATAACCTGCTCCGGGAAGAATTTCTGCTGCAGAGACTGGGATCTGAACCACTGATTCCTCATAGCTTTTCCCATTTAGCAAGAGGTGACCTCACGAAGAGCCGACACATCAAACTTTTTGGGGAGCCCCAAGCAGCTACAGTCCAGGCTGCCTCTGCTCAGTAATAGAAGATGGCAGAGACGGGGAAGACTCTGCTGGACTCTGGAAACAAGATATTCTTAGGCTGCTAACCAGCTGTGCCAGGGCCACTGCCTGGTCTGAGGACTGAGTATTTAGTTTTTAATGGAAACAAGACCCCCACAACTACACAGGAAAACACAGATCGGTGTCCTCAGATTAGCAGCCACGGGCATGGAGACATGGCCTTTGTCCCTCTGTCCCAGCACCCAGCCTGTCTCGTTGGACTTGGCAGTGTGCAGCTGTGGAAAGGACTTGTCTGAACCAGCGTTGCTTCCAATCTCCTCTGTTCCTTTTTCAGGAGAGCATCCTGCCGACCACCACCCTCCCCACTGTGAGCCTTCCTGACAGCCTCATTGAGCCCCATGCTGCCCCATCCCTGGATCCTGTGGATGGGCAGGGCTGTGAGCGCGCTTCCCGGACTGAGGACCCGTTTATCCAGCCCACAGACTTCGGTCCCTCAGAGCCGCCTCTGAGTGTCCCGCAGCCCTTCCTGCCCGTCTTCACCATGCCCCTGTTGTCCCCCAGCCCCGCCCCGCCACCTGTGTCCCCCATGTTACCGATAGTTCCTCCTCCAGCCACGGCCCTGAACCCTCCAGCTCCACCTGCCTTCCAGCAGCCACAGAAGTTTGTTGGAGTCAGCAAACCGCCGTCTGTCATCACCCACACAGCCTCCGCCACCCTCACCCATGATGCCTCCGCCACCACCTTCAGCCAGAGTCAGGGCCTCATCATCACCACCCATCACCCTGCCTCATCAGTGAACCCCTGTGGCCTGACACTGTCTCCTGTCACCCGGCCTCCCCAGCCTCGGTTAACTTTTGTGCACCCCAAACCTGTATCCTTGACGGGGGGAAGGCCTAAGCAGCCTCACAAAATAGTGCCTGCTCCCAAACCAGAGCCGGTGTCCTTGGTGTTGAAGAACGCCTGCATCGCCCCAGGTGAGCCAGGTGGAGGACTCAGTGTGGGACTCCCCCAACCCAGAGGGATGTTTTCCTGTCCCAGAGGCTTTCAAACTTGTGACTACCACCACCCTGGTGCCCACACGTGTGTGCGTGCACACAATGCACACACACACAAATGAAAAGTGTCATGAAATAATACATGTGTATGATCTATTCTGTTTTCTATTCTCTATCTTTTGTTTTTTGTTTTTTTTTTTTTTTCTTTAAAACAGAATCTCACTCGGTTGCTCAGGCTGGAGTGCAGTCCTGGCTCACTGCAACCTCCCCTCCTAGGTTGAAGCGATTCTCCTGCCTCAGCCTCCTGAGTAGCTGGGATTACAGGCGTGCACCACCATACCTGGCTAATTTTTGTATTTTTAATAAAGACGGGGTTTCACCATGTTGGCCAGGCTCAAACTCCTGACCTCAGGCGATCTGCCCACCTTGGCTTCCTAAAGTGCTGTGATTACAGGTGTGAGCCACCACACCTACCCTCTGCTCTCTACCTTTTTTTAAAGTTAGTCATAGCCTACAATGTTAAAACACGTAGTCCTGGCCATCTCTTTCCTGGGTCTATAACATGTCTCCTTCAAAAAATTACACAAAGTTTTAGGTGCCTTGATGGCTTTGTCTTCCTATCCCCTGCGATTGGGAACAAGCTGTCTCACTGGCAGAGAGGCGGCCTCAGCAGGGCGGGCCAGGCACTGTGGTCCAGGGCTGCAGCTGAGCCCCCTTGTCCTGGCAGCTCCCTTTTCAGGCCAGCCACAAGCGGTGATCATGACATCAGGGCCTCTGAAGAGAGAAGGGATGTTGGCCTCCACGGTGTCCCAGTCCAACGTGGTCATCGCACCTGCCGCCATCGCCAGGGTGAGGAGGGCCCTGGACAGACCCCTGGTGTCCTTATCATCCTGGAGCAGCTTGCTCTTGGGCGGCCCTCACCTGAGATGACCGGTGTCCTGCCCTGCTGTGCATCAGTGGTCGGGGGTGACCTCTCTCCCATGTCACTGCAGGCTCCTGGGGTCCCGGAGTTCCACAGCAGCATCCTGGTGACAGATCTTGGCCACAGCACGAGCAACCCACCCACCCCCATCTCCCGGCTCTTCCCAAGCACAGCACAAGACACCCTGGGGAAGGCCGAGCAGGTCCCACCTCATGGGGGCAGCCCCCAGGTCACTGTCACAGGGCCCAGTGAGTATCCACTCAGGGACAGTCGGGCATCACAAGGGAAGTAACTGGGCCTGCCGTGGATCATGGGGCCGTTTGCTGGGCTCTCCAGGTCAGAGCCTGGGCTTAGGACACACAGTGATGTCTTGGGAGCCTGCTGATAACACAGGCTTGGAACACGCTCTGTGGATGGCAGGATGACCTGTGGTGGCACTGGCAGGGTGAAAAGTAGTGGGCATGTGGCAGTGTAGGTGGCCGGTGTGCTTGGGAGTCCCTGCTGACCACCCTCAAAGGCCTGACTCTAAGCTGCCATTCTTACCCATTGAAGGGATTGAGGGACCCTGGTGTTCCAGTCTCTGGGAATGTCAGCCTGGGGTTGCTGTGGCCACAGAAGCCGCCCGGCCTTATCTGGGCACCAACGTGGCCTTCCCCAGCAGGTCTGTGCCCCATGTTCACTCTTGGGCCTTCCAAGGGTGAGACAGTCAGGGCAGAACTGATTTTGCCCAGGGACATCTGAGAAGCCAACAGGCCAGGTCAGGGATGAACGGCTTGCCCAAGGCTGTGCTGCTGGTAGGGGATGCAGGCAGATGGGGCCCCTTCCCTCAAATGCCTGCCACGCCAGGAAGAGAAATAGAAATGTCCCCTTTTCTTAAATAAAAGCATGATGTGGGTCGGGGGCAGTGGCTCACATTTGTACGCCCAACACTTTGGGAGACTGAGATGGGTGGATCACTTGAGGTCAGGAGTTTGAGACCAGCCTGGCCAACATGGTGAAACCTCATCCCTGCCCAAAAAAAAAAAAAAAAGCCAGGTTTGGTGGCATGTGCCTATAGTCCCAGCTACTCAGGAGACAGAGGTGGGAGAATCAGTTGAACCCGGGAGGTGGAGGTTGAAGTGAGCCAAGATCAAGCCACTGCACTCCAGCCTGGGTGACAGAGTAAGAGTCTCTCAAAAAAAACAAAAGCATGGTGTAGCTGCTCCCGGAACTCTGTGAGCACCAGTTGTCTCCCTCCTCCGTCAGCAAGACACAAATGAGGAAGGAAAGTTATGAGTCAAGCCCCTCAAATAATTGAGGGAGAGGTTAGAGCCAACATCACTTTGTCTCTGGAGTCTCAGAACACAGAACTTAGAGCCTGCTGCACAGTCTCACGGGGAGCTGGGGGAAGATGATCCAGCGCAGAGGAAAGGAAGTGGAGGCATCTGTACAGTAAAGCAGCATGGGCCAAGAAGGCTGAGTCCACCTGGGCTGGGCACAGTGACTCACTCTTGTAATCCCAGCACTTTGGGAGGCTGAGGCAGGTGAATCACTTGAGCCCAGGAGATTGAGACCAGCCTGGACAATATAGTGAGAACTTGTCTCTATAAAAAATGTTTTTGTGGCCTGGTGTGGTGGCTCATGCCTGTAATCCCAGCACTTTGGGAGTCTGAGGTGGGTGGATCACCTGACATTGGGAGTTCAAGACCAGACTGACCAACCCATCTCTACTAAAAATACAGAATTAGCCGGGCATGGTGGTGCATTCCTGTAATCCCAGCTGCTGAGGAGGCTGAGGCAGGAGGCGGAGGTTGCGGTGAGCCAAGATGTCACCATTGCACTGAAGCCTGGGCCACAGGAGCGAAACTCCATCTCAAAAAAAAAGTTTTTAAATTAAAAAATATAATAATAAAGAGCCCACCTGGGAAATACCTCCTAAAGTGACACCAGTGACTGGAGCATGTCACTCAGGGTTGCTCCATTGTGTTCTGTGTGGGTTAAGGGTGTTTTTGTTGTTGTTATTAAGTTAAAATTTTCAGGGAATAGGTAAGAAAAATCCAAGGAAGCATGTGTGCACAGTTTAAAGAACCAAGTGCCATACGTGGGTAGCAGCAAGCACCTCATAACCCTGCAGAGACCCCAGGCTGCCTTCTGGTGGCTTTGGGGGACCAGAGCTCCATCCCTCAGAGGAGACTGTTCTTACCAGGTCGGGACTGCCCAAACTCAGGGCAGGCCTCTCCGTGCGCATCAGAGCAGAGCCCCAGCCCTCAGTCTCCCCAGAACAACTGCTCAGGGAAATCTGACCCCAAAAACCTGGCTGCATTAAAGGTACCGAATGTCTCTCTCGGGTCTTGGTTCCCTTGGGAGGATGGGAGGGAAGGGCAGAAGGATGTTAAGCTGTGTCTGTCTGGAACTTAGACCTAGACCCAGCCAGAGCTGCCCCAGGCAGGGGTGGATCAGAAATAGACTTCTCCTTGTCCCTTCCCATGAACCAGCCTGTGGGGACGGTGGGCCCACTGGAGGCTTCTGGGTAGGCGCCAAACCCCGGAGCCAACAGTGAGTCCACCTAGTGTGGCAGGTGCCACTCAGGCTGCCCGGCCCCGGAGAGGCCAGGGCACCAGGGCTGGGTTGGGGGGAGGAAGCGGGACTGGGTAGGGAAGGAGAGGCTTACGGCAGGCTGGGCAGCACCCAGTTCAGCCCGTGGTTTCCTGCCCTGGCTGCACCCCATTTTGCAGTGCTGGTTTTCTAGGGTTCCTAGTCCTGTCCCCTCCCAGCTCCTCATTGGAGCCTACAGCTTCTTGTCATGCCCTCCTCCCACATAGCCCTCTAGCCTTGGCCCTTAGGCACCCACCATCAGCATAGCGGGTGTGGGCATTGTGCCTGCAGCATGCATGTCTCAGTGACCAGTGCGTTCTCCAGCAGAACCGGCAGATGAAACACATCTCAGCTGAGCAGAAAAGGCGCTTCAACATTAAGATGGGCTTCGACACACTCAACAGCCTCATCTCCAACAATTCCAAGCTGGTGAGTTGCCAAGAGCATGGGCTGTGGCAGGGCAGGGGAGCTGGCAGGATGTGCTCCCTGCATGGTCATTGCTGGTGGCAGGCCTGCTGGTTGTGGGCACCGCCTCCAGCCACCTGCCCCTTCTGCAGACCAGCCATGCCATCACGCTGCAGAAGACCGTGGAGTACATCACTAAGCTGCAGCAGGAGAGGGGCCAGATGCAGGAGGAGGCCCGGCGGCTGCGGGAGGAGATCGAGGAGCTCAATGCCACTATCATGTGAGCTTCTGAGCCTTGGGGCTCCAACCAGGCACCCCATCCCCATGCAAGCCTGTCTCAGAGGTGGGACCCTGAGGCCTCATCACTGGTCGATGCCTCTTTACTACATTAGTTCCGCTCTTGGTCACCCTCCTTCCACAGACCTCTCTTCTCTGCACCTGGCTGTGGCCCAGCTCTTGGCCAGCCCTGCCCATCTCGTGTCCCAGGGTCCTTATGGGCCACTGGCTGCTCCACAGCTCCCCCTGCTCCTGTCATTTCAGCTCCTGCCAGCAGCTGCTCCCTGCCACGGGAGTCCCTGTCACCCGGCGCCAGTTCGATCACATGAGAGACATGTTTGATGAATACGTGAAAAACCGGACCCTGCAGAATTGGAAGTTCTGGATTGTATCTTTGGGTTTTCTTTTTGCTCTTCCTAGCCCTCAGCCAATGCACTGAAGCCACAGACCATGACACTGTAGTTACTCTAGAAAGACTCTTTAAATGGCTGTCACCAAGCTCCTCATGACAGGCAGTGCTAGTGTCCATCTCAGAAGAGAGTGGTCTGGCCTGCTGTGTGGGCTATGGCTGTTGATGGGGCTTCACGGTGCTTTGCAGGAAAGGCTAGGGAGGTAGAACGGTAGGCTTTGCTCTCTAGGTCCTTAAGAAATCAGGAGAATGCTAGAGCTACTTACAGAAGGTGCAGGGGAAGGAGGCGTGGTCCCGCAGCCTGGCAGCCAGCTTGGTCCTTGAAGCCACCGGGAGGGCAAGTGGCAGAGCCCAATTTGAAGCCTAATGGAGCACGTCCACTTCAGTGCTAGAAGCTGTTTCGGGCCAAGGCCACCCTGCACTCGGCCTTCCAGGTGTCAGCTTGGCTCTCACGGGGAGGGGTTCCTGCCTGGTCACTCCCCACCCTGCCACTGCTCTACCACAGAGTAAACAGTCAGCACATGAGTTGAGTTAGACGTGACACTGGGGCATGGGTCTGACAGAGGAGACAGTCGTGCAGGAGGAGAGAATCCCAGTTGCAGCTGCCAAACAGGGCAGGGCACCTGTGTATGCTGGAAGGGGCAGGTTTTTATTGTTTGTTTCTTCCCCCTCCCCCCCCGAGAAAGGGTCTCACTCTGTCGCCCAGGCTGGAGTGCAGTGATGCAGTCATGGCTCTCTGCAGCCTCCACCTTCCCAGATTCAGGTCATCCTTCTGCCTCAGCCTCCTGAGTAGCTGGAACTCCAAGTTCATGCCACCATGCCCAGCTAATTTTTGTATTTTTGTGTTGAGACGGGGCTTCAGCATGTTGCCTAGGCTCTAAAGGGCAGTTTTATTTTCTTTCTCCTTTTTTATTTGATACGGAGTATCACTATCACCCAGGCTGGAGTGTAGTGGCATGATTTCCGCTCACTGCAATCTTCACCTCCCAGGTTGAAGTAATTCTCCTGCCTCAGCCTCCCAAGTAGCTGGGACTACAGGTATCTGCCACCATGCCTGGCTAATTTTTGTGTTTTTAGTGGAGACAGGGTTTTACCACGTTGGCCAGGCTGGCTTCAAACACCTGACCTCAGGTGATCCACCCACCTTGGTTTCCCAAAGTGCTGGGATTATAGGTGTGAGCCACTGTGCCTGGCTATAAGAGGCAGTTTTTAAATGAAGAGATGACAGGCACCAGCTCTAGTTTCCCTGTGTTGCTATTTTACTGCGCGCCTTATCCCTGTCATTCATAGGGCTGGACGGTGTCTGGAATGAATCGGAGCCTCTTTGATAAAATGGCACACTCCCCATCATCGGGCCGAGGTGGGGGAACTGGGCACCTTCCTGATCGAAGTCCCAGAGGAAACAGGCCTTGGACCTTCACTAAGCTGGTCTAGGAGACCCACACACATACCTTTGCGTTTAACACAGAAGGCAAACACCACCTTCAGGCAGACGGCTCCTGCCTTTTTATTTTTTTTTTTAGGGAGGGAAGGAGGACGGTAGGGAGGAAGGAAGGAAGGAAGGGAAGAAGGGTGGCGGGAGGGAGGGAGGGAAAAGAAGGAAGGAAGGGAAAAGAAGGAAGGAAATCAAGCAATGAGACATTGCCGACCTGGATCTAGAGGTTTACAAGTTGATTTCTTTTTTTTTGAGAGAAGGAAAGAAAAAAAAAATAATAAGTAAAGGAAAGGAAGAAAGAGGGAGAGTAAACGGAAATACTGCTTTATTCTGAAAAAAATTGGGTATTAATAATGGCCAATCAATGTTTCATTTAAACTTATGAGTAGGTGTGATGTGGTATTGACAAGAATGTATATTTTGTGTATTTGAAGTGGGGAGCTCTATAAATATTTATTAAGTTTACTTGTTCCGGATCTGAGTTCGAGTCCTTGATATCCTTATTAATTTTCTGTCTCATTGAGTCTAAGTCTTTATGTATCTGGGTGTTAGGATCGTTAGCTCTTGTTGTTGCATTGATCCTTTTACCACTATATCTTTGTTGCTTTAAAATCTATTTTATTTGATACGAGAATTGCAACTCCTGCTTTTTATTTATTTATTTATTTATTTATTTTTGCTCTCCATTTGGTTGGTAAATCTTTCTCCATCTCTTTGCTTTGAGCCTTTGTGTATCCTTGCATGTGAAACAGGTCTGGATGTAACATGCCGTTGGGTTTTGGCTGTGTCTTTTGATTGGGGGATTTAGTCGATTTAAATTTAGGGTTACTGCCATTTGATGTTGACTGGCTGTTTTATCCATTCGTTGGTGTAAATTCTTCTTTATGTTGGTGCTCTTTACTTTTTGGTATATTTTTAGTAAGGCTAATACTGGTTGTTTCTTTCTGTGTGTAATGCTTCTTTCAGAAGCTCTTGCAAAGCAGGCCTGGTGGTAATAAAATCTCTGAGTTCTTGCTTGTTCATAAAAGATTTTATTTTTCCTTCAGTTGTGAAGCTTAGTTTGGCTGGATATGAAATTCTGGGCTGAAGGTTCTGTTCTTTGAGGATGTTGAATATTGGCCCCCACTCTCTTCTGGCTTGTAGAGTTTCTGCTGAGAGATCTGCTGTAAGTCTGATAGGCTTGCCTTTGTGGGTAACCTGACCTTTCTCTCCGGCTGCCCTTAGTATTTTCTCCTTCGTTTCAACCCTGGTGAATCTAACGATTATGTGCCTTGGGGTTGCTCTTTTTGAGGAATATCTTTGTGGTGTTCTCTGTATTACCTGGGGTTGAATATTGACCTGCTTCGCTAGTTTAGGAAAATTTTCCTGAATAGTATCTTGAAGGGTATTTTCCAGTTTGGATTCATTCTCTCCGTCTCATTCCGGTACACCTATCAAACGTAAATTTGGTCTTTTCACATAGTCCCACATTTCTTAGAGACTTTGCTTATTCCTTTTTATCCTTTTTTCTCTAATCTTTTCTTCACGTTTTATTTCATTAAGTTGGACTTTGACCTCTGATATCCCTACTTCTGCTTGAACAATTTGAGGGTTTAAACCTGTGCATACTTCTCGGAGTTCCTGTATTGTATTCTTCAGTTCCATTAATTCACTCATCCTCCTCTCTAAGTTGTCTATTCTCAATAGGATTTCATCAAACCTTTTTTCAAAGTTCCTAGTTTCTTTACGTTGGGCTACAACATGTTCTTTTAACTCACGCAAGTTTGTTATTATCCATTCCCTGAAGCGTGATTCTGTCATTGGGATGCGCTTGTTCTCCATCAAGCCTTGTTCCATTGTTGATGTGGAACTGTGATCATCTTTAGAGGGAGAGGCGTTCTGACTTTGAGTATTCTCAGCTTTTTTACTCTGGTTTCTTCCCGTCATTGTGAATTTATCCTCCTGTCGTCTTTGAAATTACCAACTTTCAGATTAGGTCTCTTGAGTGGGCGTCCAGGTTGTTAGTTCCCAGGGCCAGAGCAGCGCATTAAAACTGATGGTGCTTTTCTGCCCAGGATTCTCCTGTCTGGCTTCCTTCTTGTGTCCGTAGTAGGCGACTCTGCCTTCCCAGGGCTCCAAACCTCGGTCAGAAGGGGAACCGGTCCCGTTTATTCTGCGCTGAGCGCTGCCGCGCTGAGGTGCCGTCACAGCCGCTGCGTCGGGCTCTGGTGTCGTGCTGGGGGCCCTTCCAAACCTGTTTACTCTGCTCCGAGAGCTGCTGCGCCGAGGTGCCGGCGGAACTGCTGCGCCGGCCACGAGAGTCACGCTGGCGACCCGTGTGTTTCCTCCACTGGGGGATCTTCTGCTCCGTGAGCGACCAGAATTTGTCTGAAAGTGTGGCGTCCTCTAGTTCTCCGCGCCTTCACTGAGTGCTGCAATCCCGGGATGTTAGTGATCGGCCATCTTGGATCGTTCCCCTCTTTTTTTTTTTGAGACAGAGTCTTGCTCTGTTGCCTAGGCTAGAGTGCAGTGGTACAATCTCAGCTCACTGCAACCTCAGCCTCCTGGGTTCAACCGATTCTCTTGCCTCAGCTTCCTGAGTAGCTGGGATTACAAGTGCCCGGCACCACATCCAGCTAATTT
The DNA here is from genome assembly GCF_049354715.1 of Callithrix jacchus. NCBI lineage: Eukaryota > Metazoa > Chordata > Mammalia > Primates > Cebidae > Callithrix > Callithrix jacchus. The sequence continues at coordinate 125,349,146 of NC_133510.1, forward strand.
TTGTATTTTTAATAGAGACGGGGTTTCACCATGTTGGCAAGGCTGGTCTCGAACTCCTGACCTCAAATGATCCACCTGCCTTGGCCTCTCAAAGTGCTAGGATTATAGGTGTGAACCATCTTGCTCAGCCAGCTTCTGTCCTTCCCCTGCTCTGCGCCTCTGATGTTCCTACCAATGTATGTAAGAACGATTTTGGTCACATGTTTGTGTTGGGACCTGTTCCATACTAGAGACCTCTGTGTCCCTGCCTCCTGCCTGCTTGGGGCTTGGCTCTGTTGTCCAGGTACAGTTAAAGCAGAGTGTTTTCATGAAGTAGAAGACACTCCTTGCCTAGAGGTCTCTCCCTGTTTTTCCCAGTGATCCATTCTCTGTGTACAGGTACTTACTAGTCCCAGGGGAAATGAGTAGGCCAGCCCAGCCACCTTTGGGTCCACATCCCCAGCCCTCCTCTGTGCCTGCCTTTTCTTTAACCACAGCTGCAGTTCAGCATCATCATCAAGCCGCTGTTCGAGTCGTTCAAGGGCATGGTGTCCACCAGCAGCCTGGAGGAGCTGCACCGCACGGCGCTGTCCTGGCTGGACCAGCACTGCTCCCTGCCCATCCTCAGGCCGAGTGAGTGGAGCGGTGCCAGGGCAGGGGGACTTCATGCTAGTCCTGGAGGGAGGATAACCCCGGGCTGAAGACAGTGTTGGGGGAAATCCAGACTCCACTTCGGGCAGCCAGGTGGGGCCAGGGCACAATGCCATCCAGGAGGCCCTCAGGAGCCCCCAATGGGGGCAGGAGTGGGCACCAGGCTCCTGTCTTCATGTTCTGCCAGCCTGCTCAGACCCAGCTTGCATGGATCAAGTGCCCACTATTTGCCAGGCCCTGTATCAGGTGCCTTCAGATGTGTTTTCTTACTTAATTCTGATAACAAGCAAAGATGATCCCATATGTTAAGGTTATAGATGCTTAACATCAGAACAGCTGGCAGCCCAGTGCAGCAGAAGCAGCATGGGATATTCCGCCCACGGCAGCTCCTGCTCAGATTTGGGGAGGCTGCTGGAGGCAGAGGGGTGAGTGCCCAGGTCTTGGAGAAGGCCCCTGGCACTCCTCCGTGCAGTCCAGTGTGGCTGCCGCTCACCAGTGCCTGAGCATTTTCACGTGGGTTATAGGTCCAAAGCTAGGCGTGCAGTGTGTGGTGGTCTGTGTCCCACCTGTGTCTGACCCTCTCTGTCTTTCAGTGGTGCTGAACACGCTGCGGCAGCTGAGCACCTCCACCTCCATCCTCACAGACCCGGCACAGCTGCCAGAGCAGGCGTCTGAGGCTATCACCAGGATTGGCAAGAGACTGGGGGAGTCTTAGCTGCTTAGCTGGCATGTGGCCATGTGAGATGCCAGGAGACCCTTCCCTGCCCATGGAGAGGAGGCTGCGCCCCCCCACCCCCCAGCCCTTCCTGACGTTCAGCCTCGGTGCCTCCCACCAACTCTGCTGGCCCACCGCACTGTCGGGAGGCCTTGCTCAGGTCTGAAGCAGGTTCGGGGCCTGCTGACAGCAATAGCCCACCTTTGGGACCCCCTTGCTGTGAACTCTCTTACTCAGTGACCTCAGTTACCAACCTCCACTGCCCTTGGGGCAGACAAAAGGGAAGTTGCTGGCCGTGCTGGTCTGCCCTCCTGGTGGCCTGCCAGGCCGAGTGCCGGTGAGTGGAACCCTTAGGTTGAGGGTGACAGGGCCTGCTCCTGTCCTGAGACCCAGCCTCGTCCCTTCTGCCATGCCTGTCCACGCGCATGCCTCTGATGTCCTGCTCTACTCTCTGGCCTGCCCATGGGGCAGTTAGAAGGTGTCTTTCTTTCTCCCCTCAACTCTGACAGCGCCCAGCCCTTGTGGATGGACTTGGGCTTCTATTCAGGCTTATGCATGGCAGGCTGCCGGGGGAAGTGCCTTCTTCAGAGACCCCCGAGGACACACATTTGCAAAAACAATGGATGCGGGACACACAGGACCAGAATGGAAGCATACGATGCACAGTGGCTGCTCTGGCTGGGAGGCCCTGCTGGGCATGTTTCATCTGTCCTCTTAGAGCTCCACAGGGCCTTCTTGGATGTCACCTCACCACCGTGGCCCTTCTGCCCTTCTTCTCCACACACCTCCAGCTACAGCTGTGGACAGGTCAGGTGTGTCCAGTAGGAGCTTAGAACCCTGAAGTTCTAGCATCCAAAAGATCAGACTCCACCTCCTGCTGTCAGCCTTGTCATCTTGTCTGATATCGTTCAGCGGGGAGCCCCAAACCAAGACAGTTGTCGGACCAAAGATGCCCCACACTCGAAAGTCTGTCCTGTCTTGTGTTTGGAGAAGGAAACAATGTTGGCGGGCAGCAGTCTGCGGTCATCAGCCCTCAGCTGTCTCTAGGCATCTCTCAGATCAGACAGCAAAGAATCTACGCAGATCTGGGCTGGGTGGAGGCATGGCTGGGCTAAGGGCCATTCTGAGTCCATAGCCACAGGCTGGCTCAGCCTCAATCCTCGCCTTTCTCTGGTTACCTCTGCAAGGGCAGGCACTCTCTCTAGCACTCAGGAAGCCCAGCCAAGAGTAACTCCTCGAAGAACGTGCTTTAAAGCCCTGCTGAGGAGTTCTGAGCTGCCAGCAGGCTTTCCAGGCGACCTCTGCCCTCCCTGCCTGCAGGGCCTGGGGAAGGCTTTGAGGGAGCCTGGGAGCCATGTGAAGAGGGGCACCCCTGGGCTGCCCCCAAAGTTTAGATCCAGTTGGAGGCTCTCCCTGGCTCCTGCAGGCCTGCGGGGGTTCTCCCTCCACTGTAGGCCACCGGCCAGCTGCCTGCCCCCTTGTGTTTCAGCCCCACACAAGAGCAGCTTGGTGACACCACTAAGCCACCCAGAGTGCGTGTTTAAAGGCTTTCCAGATCACACTCCCATGGGGTGAACGTAAGATGAGGCCAGGCTGGTCCTTGGAATTTCCCCTGGGAAATGCTAATAGACTCCATCCTTTACCTAGGGATAAGCAGGACAGCATCATCCCAAAGGCAGAGACCACCATGATAGGAATTCCACCAAGGCCAGAAGGGAAAAAGGAAGAACCCAACGTGGCCAGCTGTGCAGGCCCTGGGGAGGGTGGTGAGTGCAGCCCCTCTCCACTTCGTGCCTTTGTAAAACGTGTAGATAATGCGGTGGTTGGCTGAGCCAAGAACTCTTCCTAAATCAGTGGCTTTCTCCCCACGCCTTGCTGGGGATTCATTTTTTAAAACTCCATGGGATATAAAATTGGCCTCCTGCTGCTTCGGCCTACCTCTCCCTCTGCTGACTTAATGTGATTCTGTTCCTTCAGATATTTAAGGCTGTTAGGTTGTGTGAGCCTTGAAGGGGGTGTGTGTGTGTGTGTGTGTCCATCCATCCATCCGTCCATCCTAGCGACTGTCTAGTAGATGCTAGGAGACATTTCTGTAACTCATTCTTTTGGTGCTCACGATTGCCATGGCCATAGGGCCACAGTGCCATATCTCTGCCGCAGACATGATTGTTGCTTATTCTAGAGGTTTTCTTGTTTTGGAATCTTGCCTGATGAATCCAGCCAGACCAAGGACCCTAGATTTGACCTCTGTCCTGGGCTCCTGGGCCAGGCACAGGGACATCTGAGGCCACTCTGCTGGCCGCCTCCAGTGGATGCTGACCGCAGAGTGGGCTTTGTTTACACTCACTTCACCCTGACTCTTGTCCCCACTTCCGTAAAAGAAACTTCACAATGCTGACGCTTTAGAGAGAAAGAAAATCAACCTGGGCCCTGCATGGTGGCTCCTGCCTGTGATCCCAGCACTTTGTGAGACTGAGGCTGGAGGATGACTTGAGCTCAGGAGTTGGAGACTTAGCCCTGGCAACACGAGACCCTGTCTCTACAAAAAAACAAAACAAAAAACATTTAGCCGGATGTGGCAGTGAGCACCTGTGGTCCCAGCTACTTGGGGGGCTGAGGCTGGAGGATTGCTTGGGCCTAGAAGTTGCAGTGAGCTATGAACATGCCACACTGCATTCTAGCGTGGGCGACAGAGTAAAACCCTGCCTTTAAAAATACAGGCCAGGTGGGTGGCTCATGCCTGTAATTCCAGCACTTTGGGAGGCCGAGGCAGGTGGATCACCTGAAGTCAGTTCACAACCAGCCTGACCAACATGGTGAAACCCTGTCTCTATTAAAAATACAAAAAAACTAGTTGGGCTTGGTGGTGCACTCCTGTAATCCAGGTACTCAGGAGACAAGAGAATCGCCTGAACCTGGGAGGCAGATGTTGCAGTGAGCCGAGATTGTACCACTGCACTCAAGCCTGGGAAATAGAGCGCGAACCCCTGTCTCAAAAAAAGAAAATACAAAGTCCAAAAAGAACAGCCAGAAGAACTGCCGGTGTACAAGTCCTCGTGCCAGTTTCTGGGAAATCCCCGTGCGCCGCACCTACTGCTTTCTGTGGTGGTAGGAGACCCCAGGGCAGGGCAGGCGCCACCGAGGGCCTTTCTGGGAGTCAGCCATCAGGCCATGCAGCAGCTGACACCCCGAGCGGGCTGGCTTCCTTCAGCAGGAAGCAGTGGCAGCTCTGGCTGTTGGTGCTGATGACAGCATTGGGTCTGGTGGAGGGGAAGGGGCTGGAAAGCCGCAGACCCCCTGGTGCTGTGCATGGTCCTGGAGCTGTCAGCCAGCCCTCCCATTTCCCACCCGTAGGCCCTGACTACACTCCCTTTTCTAGAAGTCAGTCCTAAGGTTTGTCTGCTGGCTAGGAGGATGTAAATTTGGATTCTTAGAGGGCACGGCACCCAAAATCCCAGGGTGGTGCCAGACCCCTAGTCCCTGCCCAGATAAAGTAGCACGGTGGCATGCAGCACTACTGTCTGTTGCTGGAGGGGGGTCTCAAACACCCACACCATCTCCGTGCACAACTGTGACTGGCCCCGCCAGCAGCTGGGGCGCAGGTAATGCTCTCAGAGGTGGGAGCTACAGCCAGGAGCTGGTGAGGTCTTGGTATCATCTGGACAAGACTTTATACTCTCAGAACTTGTGGAGTGGAGCTGGGCCTGCCCCGGGCCAGTGGACCCCTGTATGTGGGGGGATTGGGGTGCTGTGGGCCTGGCCCTGCGCTGGCAGACCTTGCTTTGGCCCAGCTTTTTTTTACCCTGGCTCTGACGGCAGGCTTGAAGCACCCCTGTTCACCCTCAGCTGTCCCTTTCCCTTGTCTGGCCCCTGCCTGGTCCATCTGAGGCCTCCTAGCAGGCAGCCTGGGTATGAGTTGAGCCTGTTTTCCCTTTGGTGGGAAAGTGGCCTTTTACCTCTATACCTGCTCCCCAGCGTTTCCTTAGGGAGGAGGGAGAGGGCTGGGCAGCAGTGATCCAGGCAGGCAGCATGTGCAGTGGTGCCAGGGTGCCAAAGTAGTCTGGCATGGGGATGTGGCATGTGTCTCCGGGCCCTTGACATCTCTACTTTAGAGGATTTTACCACGTCTGCACACCTGTCGGGGGAGAGGGGACAGCAAGGAAGGAGGCTGAAGAGTTTTGAGGCTCAGCACCATGTTTGTGGCATTCGGTGGGTGCCATGGCCTTGGGCGGCTGGACAGGTTTTCGTGATGTGAGGGACACACACGGGGCAGGTGGGAAGCTTGGCAGAGGCTCCAGGAATACTGAGGAAGTGCTTTAGGACCACCCCCACCTCCATGCCTCTACCAGGGCCAGCCCCCTCTGCCCCCACCACCACATGGGACTCTGCTTGTCGGGGTTCACAAAAACCGTTAAGAAAAGGGAACTCTTAACATTGAATGTTGACTGTGTGTGTGTGCATGTGTGTGTGCATGGGAGGGCCCTTGCACAAGCTGGCGTTGCGTGTTTACTTCATGGAATTTTGTGTGAAATCCTCTTCAATCGTGTAGCAGAATTCACCTCCTTGTCCCAGTCACACTGTTGGTTCTGTGCTCTGAACCTGGGTGTAGCTCATTTGAACGCACCTCTTCTGCGTTTCCTAACAGGTATTTGGTGGTCTCAAGAGTTGAGATTGTGGAGGGTTGGGAGAAACTGAAGTTCTGTACATTTCTATAGAGTTTACATCCTGCAGTTAAAAAGGCAGGAAGGGCTCAGCCAGGGCCCTGCAGCTCCAGGCCGTCCCCCACAGGCCTCCCATAGTGCCCCTGCTTCTCTAGCTGAATCTTTTCCCACAGCCCGGGAAAGGGGAGCGGGTTCACTTGCTGTTCTGTTCACAGCAGAAACACCATGTTCTGGTCCTTTTTCACTTTCGGTTTCTTGTGTAAATGGCGTTTTTTTCTTGTGTGAGCTTTGGTGATCATGGCCGGGTTCCTTTGAGGAGATGATGACACCTCGTGGACTGAAGAAGAAACCCAGAAAAGAGTCTGGTTTGGCCAGAGGCCCCCGGCCCACGCCACCTCGAGCACGCCCCTCTGACGCTCTGCTGTCGAGAAGCACGTTTCCACCAGCTGAATTTAACACTACAGTGCATTTTTAAAACTATATTTGCATCCAAGACAATAAAGAAACCTTATTTTTTTGAAAAGCTGTGATGTGTGGCCTTAAATGCTATCCTGTTGAGCTATGGAAGAGATGGGAAAATGAAGAGAACTGAGCACAGCGATGCCCTTGGCTAGCACACTCCTAACTTCGGGAGGGTCATCGGCCCGGAATGGAGGCATCCGGGTGAGGAAGAGACCCAGGGTGGGAGAGCAATTCTGGAGGTGTGTCCGGAAAGTCGCTGGTCTTAAAGACAGGCCTTCCCGAAAAGGCTGATAAGAAAGGCCCAGTGTGGTGGGTTCTCCCTGTGGCCTCAGCAGGGGCTGATGAGTCAGGCCACTGCTCCAGGCCATACCCAGGTGGACAGAGCTCACTGGTGCCCCTATAAACTTCCTGTTTCCTCATCCAGGATTTGGGCAGACAGCATCAGCCCTGCATGCTTGACAGTTTCACGTGAGGTCACGTGTGTCTGAGTGTTCAGGAGCACAGGGGGCACTGGCCCAGCTCTGCAAAGGCTTCAGAAACAGTGGTGCCTCCGCGCACTGTTGTCCCCCTGCTTGTTACTGACCCCACACCAGAGATGGGAAAGACTAGAAAGCTGACCATTTAGAAATGTCCCTTTGTTCAGGTACCAAGAAGGTTTGGCTCATCTCTGTTTAATGTAGAAGCTTTTTCTCTGCCATTTTCCTGGGCCCCGCACCCACCCACTGGCTCCTTGTGCTTGGACAGGGTGACCCAGTGAGAAGAGCCAGCCCGCACAGAGCCGTGGGGTTGCTTCACGGGATGACTGCCAGGATCTGGAACTCAATGTAGAATGCCGTGGGTTGATGCACAGGCTCTTGTCTAATCAAACCCCCATGCCTCCCCTGAGGACAAGTCTCCATGACTCAAAGCAAGCCTGGGCCTTGAGAACCGGGGGTCCTAGAGGGAAAGGTGAGTGCCTCACAGGCTCCTTTGGGCTGGAAGGAACTCAAGTTTCCACTGAGCTCAGCAACAGGGGTCTGTGTTCATGTTTTGAATGCCGCTCCATACTTACCTGGGATTTCTAAAAGACGGTAGAGGCATGACTGGAGGAGAAAGCAGAGATTGGGTGGGTGGGGGAGGGAGAAACAGGGACAGGAGAAGGATGGAGTGCCATTCCTCTGTGCGCTGGGCCGAGCTCAGGCATACACTCTGGGCTGCTGCAGGGGTGTATATGGCCCTGAACGGTTCTCAAGGTGGTGGCATGGTTTATTGCATTTACAGGCAAACCAGAGTCACGTCCGAGGTAGCAAGGCCACACGGGTAGAGCCTGTTAACAGGCTTTTCCATCCTGTAAGGGGCCTCTCCATCCCCAATTCCCCAAGCCCAAATCCAGAGAATTATCCCCGAGGCCCTTCCTCTCCCTCCCAATACCAAGTCCTGCCGAGTTTCTCTTCTCAGTTTCTTCTAAACACGTCGCCCACTTTTCTCCATCCCCACTGCCATCACCTCCATCCAAGTCATGTCATTGCCCAAGCAGCTCAGGCAGTGGCCTCATCCATCCTCCACATCCATGGCATGAACTTTCAAAAGCCCAAGTCTAGCCAGGTTGCTCTTCAATTTTTCCAGCACTTTCCAGATAAAGGCCCAGGCCCTCATGGAGACCCCTCCCCTGCTTTCTTGGCTGTTTTTCACTTTCTGAACACACCAGGTTTGGTTTGGTTTTGCCCTTTACAGTTTTCCCAGGGCCTGTCTCCTCTGCCCAAGCCCTTCCCCATCTCTACTCTTTCCCTTCAGGTTCTTCCTTAAACATCAGATCCTCAGAAAGCAGCCTTCATATTCCCTCCCCACGCTCAGGCAGGCACACACACAGAGTCCGGCGTCGGAGTGGCTCCCAGGACACCGATCATGTTGTGATTACACAGTTTCTCTTCCCCACCAGATTCTGAGCCCCCAGGACGAGGGCCTGGTGCCGTACCTCACACAGACCTGGCAGGAGCAGACATCCAGATAGCCTGTGGATGAACCCTCGCTGCGCCCACCCCGCTCCAGCTGCCTCTGTCCACCGCCCTGGGCACTGGCAGGGCTGGGGAGGAAGGGGGGTCAGAGGGTGTTGACTCTGAAGACTACATAGGTAATTTCAAAACTTCAACTTGAGTAATTGTAGATATAAGACTAATCTCTAAATGGCATGAAAAGCATTTCATCTTGATACGGACTTGCTTCTGCAGAACATGGTTTCCCTTATTTTTGGTCAAGATCTGAAATTAGATTTGTATAGGGTGGTATGATTGAATTTATCCTGGAGCTTAATGAATACACTTTTTACCTTTTGGGTTCAGAAAATCTCCAGTGCACACAGAAGTGGAGAACAGTGTGATGAACCCTCATCTCATCAAGAACGCCCATCATCCACTTAGCAACTGTCAACTCAGGGCCAGTTTTGTTTTCTTCTGAGACCTCATGCCCGCCTCCATTATTCTGAAGCACACTGCAGACACCATATGGATTTCTTCTGTTATGTATGCTTTTCTTTGCTTTCTTTCTTTCTTTTTTTTTTTTTGAGACAGACTCTCTGTTGCCCAGGCTGGAGGGCAACGGTGTAATCTCAGCTCACTGTAACTTCTGCCTCCTGTGTTCAAGTGATTCTCATACCTCCTCCTCCCAAGTAGCTGGGACTACAGGTGCCGGACACCAGGCTGGGCTAATTTTTATATTTTTAGGAGAGACAGAGTTTCACCATGTGAGTTAGACTGGTCTCAAACTCCTGGCCTCAAGTGATCCACATGCCTCGGCCTCCCAAAGTACTGGGATTACAGACATGAGCCACCACACAAGCTGTAAGTATGCTTTTTAATACCAGTTCCAGAATTGCATATATGTCTGCAATATTGGTCATTTAAAAGTTCCCAAAGGCAGCTGGGCATGGTGGCTCATGCCTATAATCCCAGCACTTTGGGAGGCCTAGGCAGGCGGATCACCTGACATTGGGAGTTTGAGACAAGCCTAACCAACAGAGAGAAACATCATCTCTACTAAAAATGCAAAATTAGCTGGGTGTGGTGGCAAATGCCTGGAATCCCAGTTACTAGGGAGGCTGAGGCAGGAGAATCACTTGAACCCGGGAGGTGGAGGTTGTGGTGAGCCGAGATCTTGCCATTGCACTCCATCCTCAGCAACATGAGTGAAACTCTGTCTCTTTCTTTTTTCTTTTCTTTTTTTTTTAAGACAGGTTTCACCAAGTTGGTCAGTCTGGTCTTGAACTCCTGACCAAGATGATCCGCCCGTCTTGGCCTCCAAAGTGCTTGGATTATAGGCATGAGCCACCACACCCAGACTCTTTTTTCTTTTTCTTTTTTCTTCCTAGAATATATCACACTAGTCCAGAAACTCTGTCTCAAAAAAAAAAAAAAAGTTTCCAAAGGCTTTGTGAAAAGCTACAGAATCACAGTTAGTGAGAAACCCGGGGAATGGGGCATTCTGATTGATCAGATACTCTGTTTTACTGAAAATCATTAGCTAGAAAACCCTTATTGGGTAGAGAGAGGAAAAGCTTTTTAAGATAAGAGTCTCCTCTCCTGCCTTAATGGGTATGGCACAGTGAGCAATCTAATCTCTTCATCTAGTCTGACTGATTTTCACTCCTGGGGGAAGTACTGAACAGAGCTGGTTGTTTCTATTACAGTTTTGCAGTGGGGGTGGGCCTGAGTGAGCAGGGGTTAGTGGTCCTCCCCACCTGCCCCCCTCACCTGTCCCACAGCCCTGATTCCAACCTGTTGGTGTCTTTTAAGTTCCCAGCACCACTATCAGTGGACTCTAATGACCTTGGGTCAACTCTCCTGTATGTACTGAGATCTGTGTAAGTTTCTCTAGCTTCTCTCCCTCCTTTCCCTAATACTTGCTGTGTGTTTACCCAACTCTTCCTTTTTTATTCTCCTTTGATCAAGATGTGTGTACTGGCTGGGCACAATGGCTCACGCCTAACACTTTGGGAGGCCGAGGAGTGGGGACCACTTGAGGTCAGGAGTTTGAGACCAGCCTGGCCAACATGGCGAAACCCTGTCTCTACTAAAAATACACAAATTAGCCATGTGTGGTGGTGCATGTTTATAATCCCAGGGACTTGGGAGGTTGGGACCAGAGAATCGCTTGGAACCCAGGAGGCAGAGGTCACAGTGAGCCAAGATCATGCCACTGCACTCCAACCTGGACAACAGAGCGAGACTCTTTAAAAAAAAAAAAAAAAAGGCCAGGAGCAGTGGCTAACACCTGTAATCCCAGCACTTTGGGAGGCTGAGGTGGGTGGATCACCTGAGGTTAGGAGTTCGAGATCAGGCTGCAACATGTTGAAACCCCGTCTCTACTAAAAATACAAAAAACAATTAGCTGGGCATGGTGGCAGATGCCTGTAATCCCATCTACTTAGAGGGACTGAGGCAGCAGAATTGCTTGAACCCAGAGGCAGAGGTTGCAGTGAGCTGAGATCTCAACACTGCATTCCAGCCTGGGTGTCAGAGTGAGCCTCTGTCTCAAAAAAAAAAAAGATGCGTGTACTGAAGGTTGTATTTGAATGAGGCTCAGCGAATACGACAGTATTTACTGTAAATGCAATAAAATCTGTGTTGATAACTGTGGTAGGTTGTGGTAGGTGGCTTCTGAGCCAGGAACCAGCAGAACAAGCAGAGATCAACCAGCAAAGGGTTGTGGGGGCGAGGAGGCAGAAGGGAGCTCCCATGCAGAGCCCCTTAGGGAAGAGCAAACTTCACAGGAACAGCGGCCAAATCTCACATTGCAGAGGTGCTGTCTTTTCCTGGACCATTCCCTTTGTTCCCCATTGGGGCTTTCTCTTGTTGGTGATCTCTTCTGTCCCTTGCATTTTTCTCCTTTTTCATTGCCTCCTTCCTCTCTATTCACGAGTTTCTCTTTCTCAAGTCTCTCTCCCTCTAACTAACCTTACTTTCCAGCTCTGTGCCCAAAACTTGTTCTTCTGCAAACGCTCTGCATCCTGATAAATTGCATTGGTGTCTCCCCAGCTGCTCCAGCGGGAAACTCAGACAGAACCCTGGCCTCTCCCTTTCCCTCTCTTCCCATATTCAGCCTATTAGCAAGTCTCCTCAATAACACCTCCAGAATACAGACGGCCCTGGCTTCCCCGCTTCCCCTGCTGAGATGGAATCTCACTCTGTCACCCAGGCTGGAGTGCAGGGATGCAACCTCAGCTCACTGCAACCTCCACCTCCTGAGTTCAAGCGATTCTCCTGCCTCAGCCTCTTGATTAGCTGGGATTACAGGTATACAGGTACCTGCCTCCATGCCTGGCTAAATTTTATATTTTTAGTAGAGATGGAATTTCACCATCTTGGCCAGGATGGTCTTGAATTCTTGACCTCAAGTGATCTGCCCACTTCGGCCTCCCAAAGTGCTGGGATTATAGGCATGAGACATCACATCCAGCCTGGAAACGTCTTTTAAAAAGATGCTGCTTCCACTTCCAGCAGCTTCCCATTGCATTGAGAATGAAATCTAAGGCTGGGTGTGATGGCTCACACCTATAATCCCAGCACTTTGGGAGGCCGAGGCAGGCAGATCACCTGAGGTCTGGAGGCAGATCACCTGAGGTCTGGAGTTTGAGATCAGCCTGGCCAACATAGTGAAATCTCGTCTCCACTAAAAATACAAAAAATTAGCCTGGCATGTTGGCAGGCACCTGTCGTCCCAGCTATTCAGGAGGCTGAGGCAGGAGAATCGCTTGAACTGGGGAGGCAGAGGTTGCAGCGAGCCAAGATCACACCACTGCATACCAGCCCGGATGACAGAGCAAAACTCCATCTTAAAAAAAAGATGAAATCAAAAGTCTTCATCATGAAGTACTATTCACTCGAGATCTGGGTCCTGAGTGACTGCCTGGGTGAGTGACGCAGTCCTGTGCCTGGAGGTCTTCTATGAAGTGTGGATAATAATCACACCTCTCCTGTGGATTCCTAGAATTACGTATGCTGAGTTTGTAGTCAGCACCTATAAAGGCAGCAACTTTTCTTATTCTTCATCTCTGTTCCAATTCCTGACAGACTGTCTCGGTTTATATCAAGGCCACCACAAAGACTGGTCAGCTCAGTCAGTAACACCCTGGCAGCATTTCTGAGTTTTCTTTCTTCACTACAGCCTGCCCTCCCCTTCTCATTCATCGAATCTTGGGCTGTGAATTCTTTCTCCAAAATGTTGCTAACTGCAGTCCCATCCCATGCCATGCACACAGCTGGTATAAGTCAGAATTCTGTTATCTCCTAACAGAACTCTCCCAGCGCTGATCAAAAAAAAAATCAGGAAACATCATCCTTCTTTCTTTTCTTTCTTTCTTTTTTTTTTTTTTTTTTGAGATGAAGTCTTGCTCTGTTGCCCAGGCTGGAGTACAGTGGTGCCATCTCAGCTCACTGCAACCTCTGCCTCCCAGGTTCAAGCGATTCTCCTGCCTCAGCCTCCCAAGTAGCTGGGATTACAGACTTCCACCACCATGCCTGGCTAATTTTTGTATTTTTAGTAGAGATGGTGTTTCACCATGTTGGCCAGGCTGGTCTTGAACTTCCAACTTTGTGATCTGCCCACCTGGAACTCCCAAAGTGCTGGGATTACAGGCGTGAGCCACTGTGCCTGGCCAACATCATCCTGCTTTCTAACATCTATCCCTTTTTCTTTTTCCTTTTTTTGTAGAGACAGAGTCTTGCTATGTTGCTCAGGCTGCACTGGTCTCAAACACTTGAGCTCAATCAGTCCACCCACCTCGGCCTCTGAAAGCACTGGGATTACAGGTGTGAGCCACCACACCCAGCCTTTCCTCATTCCTTTTTCTTTTCCTTTTCTTTTCTCTTTTTTTCTCCTCCTTCCTTTTTTCCTTCCTTCCTTCCTTCTTTCTTGCACACTCTTTCTCTCTCTCTCTCTCTCTCTCTCTCTCTCTCTCTCTTCTGAGATGGAGTCTTACTCTGTAGCCCAGGCGGGAATGCAGTGGCACCATCTTGGCTCACTGCAACCTCCACCTCCCTGGTTCCAGCGATTCTCCTGCCTCAGCCTCCTGGGTAGCTGGGATTACAGGCACGAGCCAACATGCCCAGCTATTTTTTTTTTTTTTTTTTAGTAGTAGAGACAAGGATTTACCATGTTGGCCAGATTGGTCTCAAACTCCTGACCTCAGGTCACCAACCTGCCTCGGCCTCCCAAAGTGCTGTGATTACAGGTGTGAGCACTGCACCCAGCCCCCATTCTTTTTTCAAAACTCTGCCTCCCTTCACCCCTGCCCCCAGCCAGAGCATTTCAATTTACATGTCTCCTGGAGTAAGTCCCCCCATCTCCATTCATTGCTCAGCATTCAGTGCAACGGTAACATCAATCCCGTTGCTTCTGATTACACAGCCCAGGCCCCACCAAGAGGAGCGCCCTGTGGCTACTCAACCACCCTCCACACTTCTTCCCTCTGTGCCCTGCCAGCATTTCCCTCCCTGGGAGGGGAGAGCTTTCTCCCTGCTGTGGCCTGGCCCGCCCGCCCTGCTGTGCACTGGACCCACCGCCAGTGCTCCATTTCTGTTGCCAACGTCACGTGTGATGTTGCTGTCAGTACCACATTTTATCTCGCCTTTCTCAGGGCATGGACCACAGCTCATTTTATCTGTCATCTATCACAGCACACAGTTTCTACATCCCAGGCACGTAGCAGTCTCACTATTTAAATCACATCTACCACTGCCTGCCCATGAGGTAGGTGCTTTATAATACCCATGCTAGAGATAAGAAATAGAGGCTTACAGGGTTAGATCAGATGTACCCCAGGTGTGAGCCACTGCACCCGGCCTTATGTTATCCTAGTTTCAACCTCAAAAAACTCTCTACATAGAGATTGTTGTCCTCATTTTACAAGGAAAACCGAGGTTTACCTTTCAACCTAAGAACATTCAGCAAACCAGGAGTAGATGGAGTAGAACTTGCCCAGCCTGATGAAGAGCAGCTACAAAAAGTCCACAGCTAACATCACGTTGCATGGTGAGAGACTGGTGCTTGCCCCTACGATCAGGAACAAGAAGTGTTTAATGTTGTCAATATCAGTATTTTTCTGGAGGTTCTCTCTAGGGCAATTAGGCAAAACATAGAAATAAAAGATGGCCCAGCGCAGTGGCTCACGCCTGTAATCCCAGCACTTTAGGAGGCCAAGGTGGGCAGATCACTTGAGCCCAGGAGTTCCAGACCAGCCTGGGCAACAGTGAGACCTTGTCTCCACAAAAGATAAGCAGAATAGCTGGGTGTGGTGGTGCACACCTGTAGTCCCAGCTACTTAGGAGGCTGAGGCAGGAGAATCTGTTGAACCTGGGAGGTGGAAGTTGCAATGAGCGGAGATTGCGCCACTGTATTCCAGCCTGGGCAATAAGAGCGAAACTCTGTCTCAAAAACAAAAAAAGAAAGAGGGTGAGCGTAGTGGCTCATGCCTGTAATCCCAGCACTTTGGGAGACCACGGTGGACAGATTACCTGAGGTCAGGAGTTTGAGATGAGCCGGGCCAACATGGTGAAACTCTGACTCTACTAAAAAAATAAAACACAAAAAAATAGCCGGGTGTGGTGATCCCAGCTACTCAGGAGGCTGAGGCCGGAGAATCATTTGAACCTGGGGGGCAGAGGTTGCAGTGAGCCAAGATCACGCCATTACACTCCAGCCTGGACGAGAGAAACTCCACCTCAAAAAAAAAAAAAAAAGCAAGGAAAAGAAATACAAGGCCTTCAGATTGGAAAGAGAAAAACCATTTGCAGATGATATGATGGTTTGCATAGAAAATCCTAAAGGATGCACACACACTCTTTTTTTTTTTTTTTTTTTTTTTCTGAGACGGAGTTTCGCTGTTGTTACCCAGACTGGAGTGCAATGGCACTATCTCCGCTCACTGCAACCTCCGCCTCCTGGGTTCAAGCAATTCTCCTGCCTCAGTCTCCCGAGTAGCTGGGACTACAGGCGCACGCCACCACGCCCAGCTAATTTTTGTATTTTTTGTAAGATCACTTGAGGCTGCAGTAGGAGGATTACTTGAGCCTGGGAGGTCAAGGCTGAAATTCAGTGAACCATGATTGCACCACTGCACTCCATCCTGGGTGATAGAGTGAGACCCTGTCTCAATCAGTCAATCAATCAAAAAAGAGAAATGGGCCGGTCTCAATGGCTCATGCCCGTAATCTCAGCACTTTGGGAGGGTGAATCACCTGAGATCAGGAGTTCAAGATGAGCCTGGCCAACATAGTGAGACTCCGTCTCTACTAAAAATACAAAAATTATCCAGGCATGGTGGCGAGTACCTGTAATCCCAGCTACTCAGGAAGCTAAAGCAGAAGAATCGCTTGAACCCGGGAGGCGGGGGTTGCAGTCAGCCGAGATCATGTCACTGCACTCCAGCTTGGGCAACAGAGCCATACTCTGTCTCAAAAAAAAAAAAGGCAGAAGTAGTGTCAAACTGTTGGTTAAGGTGTAGAGATATTGAAACCCTCATACATGACTAATGGGAATGTGAAATGGTGCAGCCGCCATGGAAAACAGCCAGGCATTTCTTCCAGAAGTTAAAAGTAGCACTACCATGTAGCCCAGCAATTCCATTCCTAAGTATAGACTCAAAAGAAATGAAAACAGGGATACTTGTAGGTAAATGTTGGAAGCAGCAGTATTCACAATGGCCAAATGTGGAGACAACCCAAGCGCACCTGAGGTGACGACTGAATAACAAAATTTGACCCACCCATACAGCGGATGTTACTCGCCATCGGAAGGAATGGCGCCCTGACACACGTGGCAACATCGATGAACCTTGAGGAAGTCAGATGTAAGAGGACAAATGCCATATGATTCTCTTTGTAGGAAATTGTGGTCTGGGCGTGGTGGCTCACACTTGTAATCCTAGCACTTCGGGAGGCTGAGGCGGGCAGATCACCTGAGGTCAGGCATTTGAGACCAGCCTGGCCAACATGCTGAGACCCCATCTCTACTAAAAATAGAAAAATTCGCTGGGCATGGAGGCGGGCACCTGTAATCCCAGCTACTCAGAAGGCTGAGGGAGAAGAGTTGCTTGAACCCAGGGGACGGAGGTTGCAGTGAGCAATGATCCCACCACTGTACTCCAGCCTGGGTGACAGAGCAAGACTGTCTAAAAAAAAAAACAACTGTGGAACAGGCAAATCCATTGAGACAGAAAGCAGACTAATGGTTGCCAGACACTGGTGAGATTGAAAGCAAGTGGGGAGAGAAGAATGTTCTGGAATTACATAGTGATAGGTGCACAACTATGAATACACACACACAGACACTGCTAAATTATATAATTGTTTAATTGAAACTTTTAGAGATGAAGTAGTTTGTCTAAGGTTACATCACTTATGGTAAGTAGAGAACCAGAAACTGGAATCCAAGGTTAGCTGCTCTCAGCACTAATGCTGTTGGGGGAAATGTTTCCAGGGCCATTGAATAGGAAATTAATAATGGTATCTTGAAGAGCCTCAGAACTGTCATTCTAAATATTCCCTCTCATTGCACAGCACTGTCATTTTGGGTAATGCATAAAAGGGCTGAGAGAAATAAATTGTATTGGTTTTACTGTAAAATTGGTTATACAAGGAGTCATGCCGAGGGGCCGCTTTGCCCATTCAGCTGGGAGATCCGAAGAGCAGGCGAAGAGCTGTGAACAGTGGAGCCGGGCCTGATGTCAGAGGTCATCGAGGAGAAGCACCAATGTCACAAACCTGCTGCTACAGTAAGAAACCTGGGGGTCCCACGGTCTTTTACCCTTAATACCAAGACTTGAAAACCCTTCGCTTAAAATTTGAAATCATGTTTATTTGACTGATTTCTAAAATAATATAAACTAACTTTAGAAACTTTGGAAAATACATTAAAATATAAAGAAAATTCTTGGCTGGGCAGGGTCACTCATGCCTGTAATCCCAGCACTTTAGGAGGCTGAGGTGGGCAGATCACCTGAGATCAGGAATTCGAGACCAGCCTTACCAACATGGTGAAACCCCATTTCTACTAAAAATACAAAAATTAGCCTGGTGTGGTTGTAGGCGCCTGTAATCCCAACTACTCAGGAGTCTGAGGCAGAAGAATCGCTTTAGCATAGGAGGCAAAGGTTGCAGTGAGCTGAGATCGCAGCACTGCAATCAAAAAGGAAAAAGAAAGAAAGAAAGAAAAATTCTCACACTGCCCAAAGATGTTTTTTGCCAGTCTTGCTTTTTGTCTATATGTAAGACACATATTTGTCTATATGGGGACACACACACACATACACACACATGCACATACACAATTTTTTTTTTTTAACAAAGATTAGGCTGGGCGCAGTGGCTCACGCCTATAATCCCAGCAGTTTGGGAGGCCGAGGCGGGTGGATAACGAGGTCAAGAGATCGAGACCATCCTGGTCAACAAGGTGAAACCCTGTCTCTACTAAAAATACAAAAATTAGCTGGGCACGGTGGTGTGTACCTGTAGTCCCAGCTACTCGGGAGGTTGAGGCAGGAGAATTGCTTGAACCCAGGAGGCGGAGGTTGCGGTGAGCTGAGATCGTGCCATTGCACTCCAGTCTGGGTAACAACAGCGAAACTCCGTCTCAAAAAAAAAAAAAAAAACAAAGATGGGGTTTCACCATATTGGTCAGGCTGGTCTCCAACTCCTGACCTCAGGTGATCCACCCACCTCAGCCTCCCAAAGTGCTGGGATTTCAGGCATGAGCCACCATGCCCAGCTACACACACTTTTAAAAAAGCTTTTATTTTAGGTTCAGGGGCACATGTGAAGGTTTGTTACATAGTGACATGGCTAGCCTTTGTATCCCCACCCAAATCTCATCTTGAATTGTAATCCCCACATGTCTAGGGAGAAACCAGGTGGAGGTGATAGGATCATGGGGGCAGTTTCCCTCATGCTGTTCTCGCCATAGTGAGTGAGTTCTCACTGAAGGTTTTATAAGGGGCACTTACTTCTTTGCTCGCCACTTTCTCTCGCCTGCTGCCATGTAAGAAGTGCCTCTTCCGTGTCTGCCATAATTATGAATTTCCTGAGGCCTCCCCAGACCTGAGAACTGTGAGTCAGTTAAACCTCTTTTCTTTATAAAATACCAAGTCTCCGCTACATCTTTACAGCAGTATGAAAATGAACTAAGTAAACTTGTGTCATGGGGGTTTATGATACAGATTATTTCATCGCCCGGGTATTAAGCCCAGTACCCAATAGTTATCTTCTCTGTTCCCCTCCCTTCTTCCCCCCTCCGCTTTCCCTCTCCCCGCCTCCCCCTCAAATTCCCCCAGGGTCTGTTTCCTTCTTTGTGGTCATGAGTTCTCATCACTTAGCTCCCATTCATAAGCGAGAATGCGTGATATTTGGTTTTCTGTTCTTGGGTTCGTTTGCTAAGGATAATGTCCTCCAGCTCCATCCACATTCCTCCAACACGTATTTTTTGACTCAGTGGGGGCCCATCATAAACATATTTTGTGACTTTTATAAATTAACATCATACTTGAAGCATTTTACCCTGCCATTAAACATTCTTTGAGAAAATGACTTTGAACAGCCACATCATGCTGCCATTGGGTCATTGCCTTATTTTCAGTCGTTGGGGTTGTATGGCGACTGTGAAAATGTGCCCCTCAGATTTCTCACTCTGGGGAGTATAATTGCCTGAGGGCCCAGCTGCTGTGCCCCGAAATCACCCAGCTCGTGGGGACCCTGCTTCCTGCAGGCTTCTCCCAGCTAGAGACAGCACAGCAGGGATGCTGACAGTGGCTGGTTCCTGGGAGACCCGGGCTCCTCTGTCTGAGGATTTTCCCACATTCGTGCTGAACTCTCATAGGATGGCACCCCCAACTTCCCTTCCTTCTTTCCTCCTGTCCTCCAGCAAGAGTCAGACCTGCCTTGTGGAGGGACAGCTCCAGCAGCCCCTGGCTCCCTCCTCTTTTCCCTCCCAGGCTTGGCTCTGATGAATCTATTATCTATCTATCTATCTATCTATCTATCTATCTATCTATCTATCTATCTATTTGAAACAGACTCTTGCTCTGTCACCCAGGCTGGAGTGCAGTGGCGTGATCTCAGCTCACTACAACCTCTGCCTCCTGGGTTCAGACAATTCTCCTGCCTCACCCTCCCGAGTAGCTGGGATTACAGGTGCACACCATCACGCTCTGCTAATTTTTGTATTTTTAGTAGAGACGGGTTTCACCATGATGACCAGGCTGGTCTGGAACTCCTGACCTCAGGTGATTCTTTCACTTCCACCTCCCAAAGTGCTGGGATTACAGGTGTGAATGTAATCTTGGCCTTGATGAATCTCTTGCATGGCAAAGAGTCTCATTTGGTCTCTGCTTCTAGAGCACCTGGACTAGCACAGTCACCTCCACTTTTGTTTGCTTGTTTGGGGTTTGGTGTTATCCTTAATGCTGGTATGAACATGTACATGCACATATCCTGTCCAAATCTAGGATTATCCCCTCAGGAAGTTCTGTGAGGAAGGAATACCAGGAGGGGGTTACTGTGTGGAGACAGAATCCTTTTGTAAGGCTCTGATGCGTGTTTCAGAAGTAGCTGAGTGGACCTCTCTCACCCTCCGGCCTGCGCCCTTATAAAGCTCTGCTGATGTGAAGGTATAAAAAAACCTCCTATTTATTTGCCTTTCTTAGTTACTTCTGTGGTTGAACAGAGTTTCACATTTACTGCCTATTTGATTTCTGGTTTTATATTTAAGCTTTTCTTTTTTGTTGTTTTTTTGAAATGGAGTCTTGCTCTGTTGCCTAGGCTGGAGTGCAGTGGCATGATCTCAGATCACTGCAACTTCCAACTCCTGGGTTCAAGTGATTCTCATGCCTCCCGAGAGCTGGGATTCCAGGCATGCACCACCACGCCCCACCAAACTTTTCTTTTTCTCTCTCTCCCCTCTCCGCCTTCTTTTCTCATCTGTCTCTCTTTATCTGATTACCTCTTCTATTTGCGTTTTCTTTTCTTCTCTCTTTTTTTGAGGCAGAATCTTGCTCTGTCACCCAGGCTGGAGTACATCCAGCTCACTGCAACCTCTGCCTCTGGGATTCAAGCGATTTTCCTGCTTCAGCCTCCCAAGGAGCTGGGATTACAGGCACCCACCACCACGCCCAGCTAATTTTTGTATTTTTAGTAGAGATGGGGTTTCACCATGTTGACCAGGCTGGTCTTGAACTCTTGACCTCAGGTGATCTGCCCATCTCCACCTGCCAAAGTGCTGAGATTACAGGCGTGAGCCACCGCACCCACTTCTTTTTCCTCTCACCTCTTAATTCTCCTGAACAGGAAAATGAATTTCTTTAAAATTGTTTTCTTACCTCTCTGTATTCCCTGTTCTTCCTTGATAAACTGGGCATGTTTAAGCTTTGACCTTGTCTTGGAAAGGTGCCCTTGAAATAAACAAATCATATTATCATTTACCGTTTTGGTCTCTGTGACTCTTGATTTTTTGTTTGTTTATTTTTCTTTCCTTTCTGATTTGGTGGCACTGATTTTTTAAAAGTCAATATTTTGGACTGTTCCCATCACACGATATACCCTGGAAATTGGTGTCTTTTTTCCTCTTTCTATTTGTGTATTTATTTTTGAGACAGTCTCACTGTTGCTAGGCTGGAGTGCATGCAGTGGCTTGGTCTCGACTCACTACAACCTCCACCTCCTGGGTTCAATCGATTCTCCTGCCTCAGCCTCCCAAGTTGCTGGGATTACAGGCATGCACCACCACAGTCAGCTAATTTTTGTATTTTTAGTAGAGACAGGGTTTCACCATGTTGGCCAGGATGCTCTCGATCTCCTGACCTCATGAGCTGCCTGCCTCAGCCTCCCAAAGTGCTGGGATTATAGGTGTGAGCCACCGCACCCGGCCTATTTTTTGAGATGGAGTTTCGATAGTCGCCCAGGCTGGAGTGCAATGGTGCAATCTTGGCTTACTGCAACCTCTGCCTTTTGGGTTCAAGCGATTCTCCTGCCTCAGTTTCTCAAGTAGCTGGAATTACAGGCCCGTGCCATCATGCCCTGCTAATTTTTGTTATTTTTAGTAGCAACAGGGTTTCACCATGTTGGTCAGGCTGGTCTTGAACTCCTGACTTCAGGTGATCCACCTGCCTCAGCCTCCCAAAGTGCTGGGATTACACACGTGAGACACCACACCAGGCCCTTTTTGCCTCTTTCTAGGTTTTGGCAGATTATCATAAAAATAAATTCTAGTGACTTGAGAGTTTGTGCTAGCTGTGTTCCAGGTAACTTAGGATTCATTGCACTCAACCCCTGTGGTCGGTTCTGTCCCATGTTGCATCTTTCAGGAAAGACAAATATGAATTAGGTTTTTTCCTCTTGCGTAGGCTGTGGTAGACGATCTTGATTTACATGCAAATGTCTGCCCCTAATCTCCTTCTCTATCTCCTTTCAAAATTTTTCTTGTTTCTGAGAATCAGTGGGGAAAACAGGCATGAAGTCAAACGTTGCCATATGGGTAGACCCCCTGCATCAGGCCTCAGGGGCTTGTGCAAAAAACATCGATCCTGGTGAATAGGCATGCTGATCCAGGCTGCAACCTGGATGAACCTTGAGGACACCAGGCTAAGAGAAAGAAACAGCCACAGAAGGCCACATGTTGTCGAGTCCATGTATATGAAATGGGCAGACAGGCAAGCCCAGGGAGGCAGGGAGTAGCTTAGTGGTTACTGGGGGCTGAGGCTAGTTGGGGATGGGAAGTGTCTGCTCATGAGCACAAGGTTTCTTTCTTTTTCTTTCTTTCTTTCTTTTTTTTTCTTTTTGTAGAGATGAGGTCTTGCTATGTTTCCCAGGCTGGTCTCCAATTCGTGGGCTCAAGCGATCCTTCCACCTTAGCTTCCCGAAGTGCTGGGATTACAGGTGAGCTGCCTCGCCATGGTAGAGTTCCTTTTGGGGATGATAAAAATGTTCTGGAATTAGATAATGGTGATGTGGCACAACTGTGACTATGTTTAAAAACATCAGACTGTGGTGGCTCGTGCCTGGCATCCCAGCATTTAGGAGAGTGAGGTGAGAGGAAGGCACGAGCCCAGGAGTTCAAGAACAACCTGCACAACATAGTGAGACCTCGTCTGTATTAAAAACACACACACGCAAAAGATATCCAGTCGTACACTTCATGTATGCATGTATGTATTGAGATGGAATCTCGCTCTGTCATCCAAGCTGGAGTGCAGTGGCACCATCTCAGCTCACTGCAGCCTCTGTCTCCCAGGTTCAAATGATTCACCTGCCTCAGACTCTCGAGTGGCTGGGATTATAGGCGCACACTACCATGCCTGGATGATTTTTGTATTTTTAGTAGATACAGGGTTTCACCATGTTGGCCAGGGTGGTCATGAACTCCTGACCCCAAGTGATCCACCCGTCTCAGCCTTCCAAAGCTCTGGGATTACAGGCATGAGCCACTGTGCCTGGCCCAAGTGCACACTTTAAGTGGGCTAACTTTACAGTATATAAACTATATCTTTTTAAAAAAATGCAAAATACTGATTCCGGGACAGGCACAGTGGCACACGCTTGTAATCCCAGTACTTTGGGAGGCCAAGGTGGGTGGATCACATGAGGTCTAGAGTTAAGACCAGCCTGGCCAACATGGTGAAACCTCATCCCTACTAAAAATACAAAAATCAGCAAGGCGTGGTGGCGTCCATCTGTAATCCCAGCTACTCAGGAGGCTGAAGGAGGTGAATCGCTGGAACTCGGGAGGCAGAGGCTGCAGTGAGCTGAGATTGTGCCACTGCACTCCAGCATGGGTGACAGAGCAAGATTCCGTCCAAAAAAAAAAACTGATTTCAGGGCCCAGCCAAAATTACTAAATCAGAACCTCTGGCTATAAACCCAGGAATGTGCATTTCAACTCCCCATCAGCAGTACTGGCTGTGCACTTTGTTTAAAAATCACAAAGCATTTCAAGACAGATGAGAACAGAGGGTGAAAACAAGCTCGGGGCCCTCTGAGCTCCAGGCCCCATGACTGAGTAGGTCACAGGCTCGAGATCGCCGTCTCTGCAGCCCAGAATGACGCCTGCAAAGGACAGACGGAGCATTTGCCTCTTTCTCCGAGGACCTGGAAGTAGGAGAGGAGAAATTAGTAACTTCAAAAGGTTTCCTCTCCCTGCAAAAGCAATGTGGTGGTTTTAGTGAGAAGAGTGCAGCGGAGTCCCCCAGCTGAGTCATCTCCAGAACTGTGGGCTTCCAGTGACAGATGGAGAAAGCCTGAGTCTGTGCGAGATCTGCGAGCGCTCCTAGGTCAGTCCATCAGTCCGTCGGCATTGAATGACTCTCCTGGCGGGTAGAAGCAGAATGGGAGTTCATTAAAGGAGACCAGGTGGCTTGCAGAATCACTGTGAGCCTGTTGCTCATGGGGAACCCCACTGGGGTGGGGGCACCAGATGGCCATGAGAGTACAACCCCTTTTCCTCCAGAGAGGGGATCTTGTTGCAATTGCCACCTCTCCCTGCAATGAAGCACTGCCACCATCTCTGCTGCTCGTGTCACCAGTGTCTGATCTGAAGTCCGATTGCATTGCCACAGTCTCATGCTGACAGCTTAGCGACAAGATAGGCTGGGAAGGCAGGTGTCACATTTCAGCTTCTGCAGCAGACAGCAGGCCCTGCTGCACCAAACAGTCCTTACCCAGAGTGGGCACGAGTCAAGCTTCGATTCAACTCAGTGCTAGGGAATCAGCATAACACAGCTGATTCAAAGGAGGAGGTGAGAGACTGCTATCACCTCTCATCTGCCTGCCTGTCTGTCTGTTGTCAGTGAGGACAAAGAATGCCGGAAGCAAACAGCTCTGTTAGATGGAAAGTGGTTAACGGCCTATATTAACACAATACAAATGTCAACACAACCTTTGGAGTCGTCTTCTCTACTTGGTAGAGATCATTTGCATCTTATCTGTTTTCTCTAAGTTGGAAGACCCTAGGGCCTAATGAGTAATAAATAATAAGTCAAACAAAGTTGCAAGGCCGTCTAACAGAGCTTCCCGGGTAAGGGAGATGCTCTGTGTCTGTGCTGTCCAATAATGTCACCTCTAGCCCCTGCAGCTTTGGAGTACTCAAGATGTGAGTGACACTGAGGAACCGAATTCTTTTGTTATTTTTTATTTTTTGAAATGGAGTCTCACTCTGTTGCCAGGCTGGAGTGTAGTGTTAGACCATGATCGCTGTCATAACCCTGCTTAACCTGTACTTTTATAGACGCCGAATTTACTCCATCTCAATGACAATATTCCCCACATCTAATACTATGAAAATAAAATGTCAGTTTGAAAACACAAAACCCGTACTACTCCTCCCCCTACTACCCATTTCTTCTACCCTCCTCTTACCCATCTTGCCATTAATAATAACTATAACTTAGAGATTTAGGTTAAATAAGACCAAAGGGGCTGGGGGGCGGTGGCTCACACCTGTAATCCTAGCACTTTGGGAGGCCATGGCGGGTGGATCAGGAGGTCAGGAATTTGAGACCAGCCTGACCAACATGGTGAAACCCCGTCTCTACTAAACGTACAAAAATTAGCCCAGCATGGTGGCGCACACCTGGAATCCCAGCTACTCAGGAGACTGAGGCAGGAGAATCACTTGAACCTGGGAGGCGGAGGTTGCAGTGAGCTGAGAATGTAACACTGCACTCCAGCCTGGGATACAAAGTGAGACTCTGTCTCAAAAAAAAAAAAAGACCAGGCCGGATGGGGTGGCTCATGCCTATAATCCCACCACTTTGGGAGGCCGAGGTGGGTGGATCACCTGAGGTGAGGAGTTCGTGACCAGCCTGACCAACAAGGTGAAACCCTGACTCTCTGAAAAGAAAAAAAAAGACCAAGGGCCTTCAACACCCTTAGTAAGTAAATTACACTTAATTTCTGTAACAGACCTAAGGATTGCAAGACTCTATTCTGCATCAATTGAACGCAAATCAACCCCTTTCATTAAGCTAAGCCCTTGCTAAATTGGTGGAATTCAAACCCAGGAAAACTTAGTTAACAGCTAAACACTGCAATCACCTGGCTTCAATCCACTTCTCCAGCCCTTCCTTGCTGGGAAACAGGCAGGAGAAGCCCTGGCAGGATTGATGCTGCTCCTGTGAATTGCAATTCAACATGACAGGTCACCTCAGGGCTGGTCAGAAGAGGCCTTGATGTCTGTCTTTAGATTTATGGTCTAATGCTTACTCAGCCATTTTACCTTTTTTTCCACTTATGTTCATCAAACATTGATTGTTTTTAACTACCCACAAAGATATTGGAATGCTCACTATACCCGCTATTCCGTGCATGAGCGGGGAGAGGGGGCACCGCCTTCAGCCTTCTGATTCGAGCAGAATTAGGCGAGCCAGGAACTCTGCTAGGAGATGATCATCTATAATGTTATTGTCACTGCCCATGCATTCGTCATTGTCTTCCTTATAGTCATACCAATTATAATTGAGGGTTTTGGCAACTGACTGGTCCCTCTGATAATTGGTACACCCAATATGGCATTTCCCCGGATAAATTATATGGGCTCTGACCTCTCCCCACTCTCTCCTACTCCTGCTGCCATATTCAATAGTAGAAGCTGGTGTGGGAACCAGGATTATCCCTTTAGAAGGAAACCCAGCACATGCAGGAGCCTCTGTTGATCTGACTTTCTTCTCGCTCCACTTGGCAGGTGTTTCTTCTATTTTAGGGGCATTAACTTTAATACTACAATTATTAACATAAAGCCCCCAGCCATATCTACCATGCTGGCCAGGCAGGTCTCAACTTCTGACCTCAGGTGATCCACCCGCTTCGACCTTCCAAAGTGCTGGGATTACCCAGCACTCAGTGCAGTATAAGCCACCACACTCAGCCAAAACAAAAAAAAAGTTTTGGGCCAGGCGCAGTGGCTCACACCTGTAATCCCAGAACTTTGGGAGGCCGAGGCGGGTGGATCATGAGGTCAGGAGTTCAAGACCAGCCTGGCTAAGATAGTGAAACCCCATCTTAAAAAAAAGAAAGAAAGAAATGTTTTAAGTTTTTTTTTTTTTTTTTTAATAGAGTTGGGAGGCCAGGCAGGGTGGCTCACACCTATAATCCCAGCACTTTGGGAGGCTGAGGCGGGCAGATCACCTGAGGTCAGGAGTTTGAGACCAGCCTGACTAACATGGTGAAACCCTGTCTCTACTAAAAATACAAAAATTAGCCAGGCATAGTGGCGGGCACCTGTAATCC
Source organism: Callithrix jacchus (assembly GCF_049354715.1). NCBI lineage: Eukaryota > Metazoa > Chordata > Mammalia > Primates > Cebidae > Callithrix > Callithrix jacchus. The sequence goes on from NC_133510.1 coordinate 125,375,851, forward strand.
CAGCTATTTGGGAGGCTGAGACAGGAGAATTGCTTGGACCTGGGAGGCGGAGGTTACAGTGAGCTGAGATCGTGACATTGCACTCCAGCCTGCATGACAAAGCAAGGCTCATCTCAAAAATAAAATAGAAAAGGTGAGAAGGCTGAATGAGGCGGCTCACGCCTGTAATTCCAGCACTTTGGGAGGCTGAGGCAGGTGGATCACTTAAGGCCAGGAGTTTGAGACCAGCCTGGTCAACATGGTAAAACCCTGTCTCCACTAAAAATACAAAATTAGCTGGGCGTGGTGTTGCATGCCTGTAATCCCAGCTACTCAGGAGACTGAGGCAGAGAATTGCTTGAACCCAGAAGGCACAGATTGCAGTGAGCTGAGATCGCGCCATTGCACTCCAGCCTGGGCAACAAAGGCAAAACTCCATGTCAAAAAGGAAAAAAAGGAAGGAAAATAGAGGTAGGATCTCGCCGTGTTGCCCAGGCTGCTCTCAAACTCCTGGGCTCAAGTGATCCACCCGCCTCAGCCTCCTAAAGCACTGGGATTACAGGGGTGAGCCACAGCACCTGGCCTATTTTAAGTAATTTTAGATTTATAGGAAAGTTATAGACAGCACAGAGTTCTCCTATACTCTTCACCCAGCTTCCTTTTACGTAACTGTGCACATTTATCAAAACTAAGCGATTAACACTTGTACGATATTAATAACTAGACTAACAGCTGGCTTTGAATTTTCTCCCATTTTTTCACTAATGTCTGTTTTTTGGTCCAAGAGTCAGTCCAGGTTCCCACATTTTGCTTAGTCCTCGTATCTTGTTAGTCTTCAGTCTGTGAACTTTTCTTAGCCTTTCCTTGTTTTTCATGACCCTGACACTTTGGAAGAGTGCCAGTCAGGGGTTTTGTGAAATGATGCTTGGTTGGGCTTGGCAGGTGTTTTCTCATGATGGGACGGGGATGGTGGGTTTGGAAGATCACAGAGAGGTGAGGGAGGTACCTTCTCATCATGTCACCGGGTGTGTGATACCCAAGTGCTGGCCAGCATTCGCCTGGATCGCTGGCTGGAGGTGGTGTCTGTCACGCATCTCCCCCATCTCCTTGTAGTATTCCCTCTTGTGCTCTGTTCTATTTATTTATTTATTTATTTATTTATTTATTTTTGAGACAGAGTCTTGCTCTGTCTCCAGGCTGGAGAGCAATGGTGCGATCTTGGCTCACCACAACCTCTGACTCCCTGGGTTCAAGTGATTCTCCTGCCTCAGCCTCCCGAGTAGCTGAGACTACAGGCGTATGCCACCATGCCCAGCTAATTCTTGTATTTTTAGTAGTGACGGGATTTCACCATGTTGGCCGGGATGGTCTCCATCTCTTGACCTCATGATCCTCCCGCCTCGGTCTCCCAAAGTTCTGGGATTATAGGCATGAGCCACTGCATTCAACCTTCGCTCTGTTCTTTAGAAGAGAGTCACTAAGTCCTACCCACCTTCAAGGGGAGGGGAGTTAAGCCCCAGCTCCTGGAGGGGGGAATATTTGTGGACATATGTTAAAGCCACCACCATGGTTTGAAGACAGATTCTTTGAGGCTGTGCAAATTTCCTGTTTCTCCTCGAAGTTCCACCTGCTACCTTTAGCATTCGTCTGTGGATTCTGCCTGAGGCAGTGGTTATTGCGGTGCTCTAATGATGATTTTCTATTTCCCTCATTCCTTCTGTATTTATAATTTATTGGTTAGAATGCTGTCAGGAACGTTCGTGTCATTTTCCTCATTTATTCATTTTGTCAACCATTTATTTTTTATGTTTTTGGTTTTGAGGCAGGGTCTCACTCTGTCACCCAGGCTGGAGTACAGTGGCACCATCTCAGCTCACTGTAACCTCCGCCTCTCGGGTTCAAGCAAGTCGTGCCTCAGCCTCCCAAGTAGCTGAAATTACAGGCGTGAACCACTACACTCAGCTAATTTTTGTATTTTTGTGGAGATGGGGTTTCGCCATGTTGCCCAGGCTGGTCACGAACTCCTGACCTCAAGTGATGCTCCTACCTTGGTCTCCCAACGTGCTGGGATTACAGGTATAAGCTACCATGCCTGGCCCAATGTTTATATCATTGTGATATAAACAAATTGTGATATATTTGTTTATATCACAATGAACTTGTAGATATTTACTTTATTCTTTGAAAGGACATATGGCCATCTTTTTGCCTTATTTCCCAGTTTTAGATAATATTTCTAATATGAGTAAAGGTGTTCTGATGTAAAAGAGAGAGAGAAGTCTGCCACAGTGGATGTTTTCTGGAAAGATCACCAAAACCTTGTCACTGGAGGCTAGGATAGCTGGTGGCTTTAAAGCCTGCTACAGGGATGGGTGTGGTGGCTCACGCCTTTAATCCCTGCACTTTGGGAGGCCGAGGCAGGTGGATCACTTGAGGTCAGGAGTTCAAGACCACCCTGACCAATATGGCAAAAACCCCATCTCCACAAAAATACAAAAATTCGCATGGTGGCTTGAGCCTGCTGTCCCAGCTACTTGGAATGCTGAGGCAGGAGAATCACTTGAACCTGGGAGGTGGAGATTGCAGTAAGCCAAGATGGTACCACTTCACTCTAGCCTGGGTGACAGAGTAAAACTCTGTCTCAAAAAAAAATAAAAAGCCTGCTAGGGGACTGCAGTAGAAATACCTACAAGAGGCCAAGCGCAGTGGCTCATGCCTATAATCCCGGAATTATGGGAGGCAAGATGGGTGGATCACAAGGTCAGGAGTTCAAGACTAGCCTGACCAAGATGGTGAAACACCATCTCTACTAAAAATATAAAAATTAGCCAGGCAGGGTGGCAGGCACCTGTAATCCCAGTTATTCAGGAGACTGAGGGAGGAGAATCCCTTGAACCTGTGTGACAGAGATTGCAGTGAGCCAAGATCACACAACTGCACTCCAGCCTGAGAGACAGAGTGAGATTCTTGTCTCAAAAAAAAAGAAAAAAAGAAATACCTACAGGAGTAAAACTGAAAAGTCCAAGACTGAACTGCATGTCTCAGAGTCCTGACCACATCCCCCTTACATGTGCAAACCACACTTCTTTGGTCCTCAGTTTTCCCCAGAGACAAGATGAAGATATCGGTGCTGGTAGACTCAAGATTAGTGGTTCTCAAACTCGAGGGTGTCTTAGAATCCCCTGGAGGGTTCCATAATGCCCAGATTGCTGGCTCTACCCACAGACCTTCTGATTCAGTAGGTCTGGGGTGAGACCTGAAGATTTACATTTCTAAAACGCTGCCACAGGCTGCTGCTGGGGCAGAGGCCCCGCTTTGAGTCCGAGTGATCTCTAAGAAGTTTTAACAGTTTGGGACTTAACACTGATTCAAATGACAAATTCTTTGAACCTGGCTATCAAGAAGTCCCCCTAGGCACTGAAAACCAAGTGAGGAGTTGTGCCCAGGACACTGTAAGATTGCTGCATGCCACACCTGGCATTGAGGGCCTGTGAGACCCAGCCATGGCCCAGGGAGGAACAAAGCCTGGGTAAGGCGAAGAAGCCCAAGCTGGAATCTGGGCTCTACCCCCAGTGGTGTGGCCCTGAGCAAGTGACTAACGGACTTCCTGCCTCAGTTTCCCTACCTATGAGAAGAGGATGGTACTTAACATGTTCTGGCGTAAAGAAAATGCTCCGTGGTGTTTATTTCTGCTAGGATCACACTTTGCCTCTGGAGTGCAGAGGTGCTGTTCTAGCTCACTGCAGCCTCGGATTCCTGGGCTCAAGCAATCCTCCCACCTCAGCCTCCCAAGTAGCATACCACCATGTCCGGCTTTTTTTTTTTTTTTTTTAGAGATGGGATCTTGCTCTGTTGCCCAGGCTGGTCTGAAACTCCTGGCCTCAAGCAGTCCTCCAGCCTCAGCTTCCCAAAATGCTAGGATATCTGAACCATGTTGCAACCCTGTGAGGCTGTGGCCATCACCAACACCATGTCCAGACGAAACTAGCCACTGTGCCTGGCCAGGATCATTATTATTTTTTCTTTCTTTCTTTTTTTTTTTTGAGACGGAGTTTTGCTCTTGTTACCCAGGCTGGAGTGCAATGGCACGATCTCAGCTCACCACAACCTCCGCCTCCTGGATTCAAGCAATTCTCCTGTCTCAGCCTCCTGAGTAGCTGGGACTACAGGTGCGCACCACCATGCCCAGCTAATTTTTGTATTTTTAGTAGAGACGGGGTCTCACCTTGTTGACCAGGATGGTCATTATCTCTTGACCTCGTGATCCACCCACCTCGGCCTCCCAAAGTGCTGGGATTATAGGCGTGAGCCACCACACCTGGCCTCCTTTCTTTTTTTAAATAGAGATGGGGTCTCACTATGTTGCCCAGGCTGGCCTTGAACTCCTGGGCTCAAGTGATCCTCCTGCCTTGATCTCCCAAAGTGCTGGGATTACAGGTGTGAGCCATGGTGTCCGGCTCAGGGTCATTATTTTTTTTACTAGGCCTGTCCAGTGCGGAGAAATGATAGTGGTAGAATTGGTGCCTCTTTCTAGAGCATGTCCGTCTGCCCTCTGCCACAGCTCTACCCAGCTTGGAGTCCCATTCGCTAATTTCAAGCTCTTCATCACAGATTACGAGAAAAATTCAATACAGTTTATTAAACAGATGGCAAGGGCCCTTCCAAGAAGCATTAACAACTCTTCTTATAATGAATACCAACAAATTAGCACAGCTGCCACCTCCCACTCTCACAAGGGTATATATAATAAGTAAGATTTAAGCCTGCAGAAGAGAAACAGTCCATAAATACCAAGACTAATAACAATAGCATAATGTTTTTCAAGGTAATTCACAAATTTACATCTCAGCCCTCCCAGGACTAGCCCATCTGAGGGGTCGCTGAGATTATTGGAAAAATATACTTTAGGAATCATGGCAGAGTTTCCACATATAGCTGCCGGTCATTTTTTTAAGGCTGCTTAAAAAAAAAGTTCCTGCCATTCCAGAATGAATAGATAGCCTTAGGTGGTGGCCTCCTGGGCTCCAGAGGTCAACGATTTTAATGCAAGGTCCATGCATTCTGAAAACTGCTTAAAAATAGTCAGGATGAAGCATTTACGTTCAAAGGTTTCTGTTGGCATAGAAATGTTTGTTTCTGGTGCATCTTGAAATATGAGTTTGTTGAGTTGCTCTATGATTTCGTCAATAACAGATTTGCTGTCTACCTGACTGATCACCTTGAGATGTGCCCGGATGGCTAAACTGTGGATATTGTTTGGCGGCTGGGCGTCGGGGATGAAACACGGCAGCGTGTAGTTCTGGGACACGGGCACCCCCTTCTCTTCCTCCACCTGTGGAATGAGGAGAAATAGTGAGTGCTTGGTTTGCAATAACAGCTGAAAGTCTCAGCCGAGAATGTTTGCATGCTTCCTCCGTGACCCGCCTGGTTGATATATTTATCTGACCAGTGTCATGACTCTATGAGGCTGTGCCACCCCGAACCCCATTTCCAGACAAAACTAGAGCTCAGGTGGTCGCAGTCCTGAAGCCTGTGCTCAGAACTGCTGCTCCATCCAGCTGAGGCGTCCCCAGCCTTCCAGAATCCATGCTCACATGCCCAGGGAGGTGGGAATTGGAGCACATCTGGCCTTCCATGGCAGCTCCCTGCCCTGTGGGACTCTGTGTTGAAGCCACACACGCCCCACTTATAGAGGAGAGTGTTAGGCTTGTCTGGGAAGGCCTCCGAGATGCAAGGAAGAGTTTTTCCAAACTAACCAAGGAGTGCGGACCACTCCCTCCCTTCCCTCTTCCTAAGGACTAACCATTTTTTGGGTCAGACCAAATTGCTAGCAACACCTCACTCAGCAACCTGAACTGCCCAGTCACCTTTGCTTGGTAACAACCTCAGCCTTTTATAAAAGCCAAGGCTGAAGTCTAAATGCCAAGGCAGGGCCAGGCTCGATGGCTCACGCCTGTAATCCCAGCACTTTGGGAGGCCAAGGTGGGCAGATCTTGGGGTCAAGAGATGGAGACCATCCTGACAAACATGGTGAAACCCTGTCTCTATTAGTAAAAGATACAAACATTAGCTGGGCGTGGTGGCACGTGCCTGTAGTCCCAGCTACTCAGAAGGCTGAGGCAGGAGAATCACTTGAACCTGGGAGGCAGAGGTTGCAGTGAGCTGAGATTGCACCACCGCACTCCAGCCTGGGCAACAGAGTGAGACTGTCTCAAAAAAAAAAAAAAAAAAAATGCCAAGGTAGATGAGAAGGGTAATGCCAATTTTATGAATTGTTTCCAAGTTTGGGTATTTGTTCATTGGACAAAGCTATCTTGTCTGGGCGCGGTTGCTCACGCCTGTAATCCCAGCACTTTGGGAGCTTAAGGCGAGTGGATCAGAGGTCAGGAGATCGAGACCATCCTGACCAATATGGTGAAACCCCATCTCTACTAAAATACAAATATTAGCTGGGTGTGGTGGCACGCATCTGTAATCCCAGCTACTCGGGAGGCTGAGGCAGGAGATTCCCTTGAACCAGGGAGTCGGAGGTTGCAGTGAGCCAAGATCGCGCCATAGCACTCCAGCCTGGCGACAGAGGGAGACTCCATCTCAAAAAAAAAAAAAAAAAAAGGCCATCTTCATCTGTCTAGTTGCCCCCATCCCTTCCTGGCATGGCCACAGACCGAGCTTCAGGTCTGAAGAGAGGAGCCTCTTTGGAGGGCAATGGAAGGCATTTTTAAAACATGGTTTGGAAAAGGAATCTCTACAGCACTCACGTCTTTCAAAAGTATCTTCGACAGGAACTGCAGTTCCTCAACTACTTTCTGTACTTCACTTGGTGGTAGCAAATGGACAGGCAGCGTGTGGCAGGCCAGCCAGCTTCCCAGGCAGCAGAGCAGGAACAGCACAGATGTGGCAGGGCCTGAGGAGAGAACGATGTGGTGAGCACATGCCTCACACACCCCTGCCCACCCCGGCTCCATCCCTCCAGCCGCTACTGGGCCATCCCTGGGGCGAGTGCTTCCAGAATCTTCCTGGCGACATAGATGGTGCCCAAGACTTTGGAAGCACCAGGACCATTGATACCTGAGTGAGAGGCCATGGCGAGAGAGTGTGAGGTTGGCTTCAGCAGGGGCGCTGGAGCCAGATGTGTTAGCCATGGCTGCCTGGAGATATATAAAGGCCAGGCCGAGGAGGATGAGCTGTCAGCGTCCTGCCCGTGGCAAAACCGCTACTCAGCTTTTCTCCAGAAAACACTCGAAGTTCTGCCGGTCATGGTGGGTGAAAGGGCTGGAAGGAAATGCTGAGGTTACCCTCAAGGTGGGCAGATGCCTGACTCAGTGCAGATTCGCACCGACTTCACAGGAAGGCACATGCATCTTTGCCTTTTCTTCCTGGAAGGAGCCTGTTGATTTGACTAGACAAAATTTTGAAGCCCAGTATTGACTGACACGATCTACCACCAGGGAGCGGGTGACCCACAGGGGTTCATGGGCAGGGCCCACGGGGAATTTCTGGGGAGGAAATGCGAAGCTGGCATAAGATGCGCAGAATGTGGTATCTCTGGAAATTTCTGCAGCCTATGCCCATGCCAGTGTGAGGGACCACCCCGTAGCTGCTGTGAGTGCGGCGGGTTGAAGGCTCCATCTCAACCCTGTGTGGCCTTGGACGCCACTGGACTCTCTGCCATGGCTCTGCAACCTCAGGGCCCAGAACCAGACACTGTGCTCCAGAGTTACTGGCTGAAATCCTTGTTCATATGGCCTTGAACTCCTGATCTCGAGATCTGCCTTGGCTTCCCAAAGTGCTGGGATTACAAGCGTGAGCCACCATGCCTGGCCTCAATTTTTGTATTTTTAGTAGAGATGGGGTTTCACCATGTTGGGAGGAGGTCAGTCTGGGCGGCCCGTAGAACCCAAGATACGCAGAGTGACACAGCCAGGAAGCCCCACCACCCTTCACCCCAAGGCTCCTGCAGCCACCACTGACTTTTTCTTGACTTCCCAAACTGCGACAGTATGACTTTCACCACCCCAATAATTTAATCAAAATCCTCTAGCGAAGTCCGTGGTAGGCATGACTTTCATCTAAAGGTGTTTACTACCACAATTCTGCTGCATTGCCTGGCAAATGGATTTTGTAGATGTAGTCATGGTTACCAATCAGTTTGCCTAAGATAGAGACATTACCCTGGTCCCCGGCAGGCCCCAACGCCTTCCCTTGAGCCCATAAAGCAGAAGAGGAAGATGGAGAGATTCCGAGTGAGAGAAGGGCTCGGCCGACCTGCCGTTGCTGGCTTGAAGATGGAGGGGGTGGCGTGAAAAGTTCGAGAAGGAAATTATTTGGTCAATAACTAAGGGAGACCTGTGGGGATCGCTCCCGTGTGAGGCCCCTAGGAAATGGGCCTCACCATCTGGTGAACTTGAGCCCGGACACAGATCCCTGGTTGGGGGAGTCGAGCTGAGGGAAAGCAGGAACCGAGAGAGGAACTATATGTTATTCAAAATAATCAACAGTCATTACTTTATGGATATGAGGACTTGGGAGGCATTGTGTCCACTTTTGGCTTCTTATGGTTTATTGCTTGATTGTGTTCATTTTGGACCCTTGTTGCCTTCATTGTAAAATATTAACTTAAGTATTTACACTTGGTAACTTACTTACCCTAACTTACTGGGTGTAACTGTAACTTACTTACCATGGCTTACAGGGCGTGACTGTAACTTACTTACCATAGCTTACAGGGCGTGACTGTAACTTACTTACCATGGCTTACAGGGCGTGACTGTAACTTACTTACCATGGCTTACAGGGCGTGACTGTAACTTACTTACCATGGCTTACAGGGCGTGACTGTAACTTACTTACCATGGCTTACAGGGCGTGACTGTAATCTACTTACCTTGACCTATTGGGCGTAACCTACTTACTGGGCGTAGCCTACTTACTGCGCTTAACTTACTTACTGGGTGTAACTTGCTTACTGTAACTTAAGTATGTTAATCTGGTGTAAACAACTTTAACTTCAGAAAAGTATATAATGAAACACATTGCAGAAATAAAATTGCTGCATGAGCATAGCGCATTTAGCCCTCCAGACCTCGCCTTTTCTATCTCCTTTTTTTCTGGCGCGTGCTCTCTTCCAGGTTTGGGACCCTCTCGCTGGACGAGATTCCCGGGCTCACGTTCAGTTCACAACATAACCACTGGGCTTGGAAGAGGATGCTGAACCCTAGGTGAGCATGCTGAACCCTAGCCAGCCAGCACTTTTATTTTAGCTCAGTGAGTTCCTGAGCAAAGAAGGTATCCACAGCATGCTAGGATCTTGACCTACAGACACTATGAGAAAGAAAGTGTGTAAGTGTGTGTGTGTGTGTAATGGACAGCATCTTGCTCTGCCACTCAGGCTGGAGTACAGTGGTGTGATCATGGCTCACTGCAGCCTTGACCTCCCAGACTCAAGGAGCCCTCCTACCTCAGCCTCCCAAGTAGCTGGGACTATAGGCCCATACCACACCATCATGCCTGGCTAATTTTTGTATTTTTGTAGTGATGGGGTCTGACCATGTTGGCCAGGCTGATGTTGAACCCCTGGACTCAAGCAATCCCGCCTCAGCTTCCCAAAGTGCTGGATCACAGGCATGAGCCACTACACCTGGTCACATTTGTGTGTGTGTTTTAAAAATTTTTATTTATTATTTTGTGATGGGGTCTGGCTCTGTTGCCCAGGCTGGGGTACAGTGGCACAATCTTGGCTCACTGCAACCTCTGCCTCCTGGGTTCAAGTGATTCTCCTGCCCTGGCCTCCTGAGTAGCTGGTATTACAGGCGTGAGCCACCATGCCTAGCTAATATTTGTATTTTTAGTAGAGACAGGGTTTCACCATGTTGGCCAGGCTGGTCTCAAACTCCTGACCTCAAGTGATCCACCCACCTCAGCCTCCCAAAGTTCTAGGATTACAGGCAGGAGCCACCACTCCTGGCCGCATTTGTGGATTTAAACTGCTGTTTGTACTATTTGTTATGGCAGCAATGGGGAACTAATACAGACCCAGAGACTGCATGTTGTCAGCCTTACTGGGGTTTCAGCCTTCATTTTACGTCACCTTCTATGGCATGAAACATTACCAACCACTTCCCCCTTCATGATGACCCCTTGTTCTGCTCCCGTAGCGTCCAACCCATTCTGCCCCTCTCCCTGGCTCCATGGTCTCCACCAGTGATCTGGATTTGTCACACTTCAGTGTCTGTCTCCTTCACTCTCCAGACCTGAATGTCCACCTGAACATCCCACCGGCACCTCCAAATCAACATGCCCAAAGTGGGTGAGAACAGGGCAATAGTGACGTGGATGGATTGTGGAAATGTTTAGCAGGGTAAGTATGTAAGACATGGCTTATTTATTTTTTTTGAGTCGGAGTTTCAGGATGGAGTTGCCCAGGCTGGAGTGCAATGGCACGATCTCGGCTCACCGCAACCTCCACTTCCCAGGTTCAGGCGTTTCTCCTGCCTCAGCTTCCCATGTAGCTGGGATTATAGGCATGCGCCCCCACACCCGGCTAATTTTGTATGTTTAGTAAAGACAGGATTTCTCCATGTTGGCCAGGGTGGTCTCAAATCCCCGACCTCAAGTGATCTGCCTACCTCGGCCTCCCAAAATGTTGGGATTACAGGCGTAAGCCATGACACCTGGCCAGAGATGACATTGGATTGGATATGGGGATAGCGGTGAGGGAAGAGCTGTTACCCAAATATCAAACTGAGAGCATCACAGGCCTTAGGCCTTTGGGGCTTGGGTGAGATGAATTTCGGCTCTTTGCTTGTTGGTTGGCTGGATTTGGTTTTGTTTTCTTTAAGAGGCAAAGTCTCACTCTGTCACCCAGGATAGAGTGCAGTGATGCCATCACAGCTCACTGCAGCCTCAAACTCCTAGGCTTCCTGCCTCAGCGTCCTGTGTAGCCAGGTAGCACACAGCACACGCCATGCCTGGCTAATTTTTTAACTTTAATTTTTGTAGAAATAAGATCCTGCTATGTTGCCCAGGCTGGTCTTGAACTAGGCTCAAGCAATCTACCCACCTTGGCCTTCCAAAGTGCTGGGGCTCCAGGTATGAACCACACACCCAGCCTAATTCAGTTTTGTTTGTTTTGTTTTTGAGATTGAGTCTCACTCTCACTCAGGCTGGAGTAAAGTGGCCCAATCTCGGCTCACTGCAACCTCCACCTCCCGGGTTCAAGGGATTCTCCTGCCTCAGCCTCTAGAGTATCTGGGATTAGAGGTGCCCACCACCACACCTGGCTAATTTTTATATTTTTGGTAGAGACAGGGTTTCGCCATGTTGGCCAAGCTGGTCCTGAACTCTAGAGCTCAAGAGATTAGCCTGCCTCGGCCTCCCAAAGTGCTGGGACTCGGCCTCCCTGGTGCGAGCCACATGGCCAGGCTGATTCAGCTTTTGACACAGTGAATAAGAATGTTACGGAATTCTCAGCTGAAGACACACAGCAGGCCATTGGACGTGTGGGCCTGAGCGTGAAGGAAGGAGCTACCAACATAAATGTGGGTGCCAACGAGGTATGTGGCAGATAAAACTGCAAGCCGGTAAGAGATGAGCAGTGTGATGTGTGGGAGCCAAGCGTGGAGACCTGAGATATGCCTTCATCAACAGGACAGGGAGAAGATGATGATTTAGTCTAGAACATGGAGAAGGTGCTCTCAAGAGAAAAAGAAGGCCAGGCGTGGTGGCTCACGCCTGTAATCCCCGCACTTTGGGAGGCAGAGGTGAGCAGATCATGAGGTCAAGAGATTGAGAACAGCCTGGCCAACATGGTGAAACACTGTCTCTACTAAAAATACAAAAACTAGCTTTGTGTGGTGGTGGTGCCTGTAATTCCAGCTACTCAGGAGGCTGAGGCAGGAGAATCACTTGAACCTGGGAGGCGGAGGTTGCAGTGAGCTGAGATCGCACCACTGCACTCCAGCCTGGTGACAGAGCAAGACATTGTCTCAAAAAAAATGAGAGAGAGAAAAAGAAAAGTACCAGAAATACATGTTGTCATGGAATAAGATGAAAAGTAACTTTCAAGAAGGAGGAAATGGTTGACATCATCAAATCCATGAAGAGGTGAAATACGATAAAGACTGCGGAGATTCACTGGATTGGGCAACATGTGGTCACAGGAACTTTGCTAGGAGAGTTTGAATGCATTTTTGGTTTGGTATATTGTGGTGGTTTGGGAAGTGAGGAAAAAGTGAGCGTAGGCCGGCTGTGGTGGCTCACGCTTGTAATCCCAGCATGGGAGGGAGGCCAAGGCAGGCAGATCACTTGAAGACAGGAGTTTGAGACCATCTTGGCCAACATGATAAAGCCCCATCTCTACTAAAACTACAAAAATTAGCCAGGCATGGTGGTGGGCACCTGTAATTTCAGCTACTCAGGAGTCTTGAACCCGGGAGGCGGAGGCTGCAGTGGGCCGAGATTGTGTCACTGCACTCCAGTCCAGTGACACAGCAAGACTCCATCTCAAAAAATAAATAAGGGAAAAAAAGGGAGCCTAGACCACTGTGTCAAGAAGCGTGGATGAAAAGGAAGAGAAAAAGAGACAGTGGCGGCTGCACGGGGACTTGGGATGAAGGGTGGAAGGGCTTCCTGGTGGGTCCCTTCTGTGCATCTTGGGTTCTATGTACCACCCAGACCTGACCTCATCCCTGAGCCTCCTAACCAATGGCTGATTTGACAGACGCCCATTGATTGGCATCTGGACCTTCACTTGTTTCAAACAGGATGTTTGATTTCCCCTCTGAGTCTTGTCTTTCCTCGCTGCACATCGTCCACCTGTTGCTCCATCAAAATCCCAGGAGCCCCATCTGCGGTTCATCTCCTTGACTTATTTATCATATGGACTCACAGATATTTATTTTATTCTTTGAGGGCTATGCAGGGTGGCTCATACCTATGATCCCAGCACTTTGGGAGGCCGAGGTGGGTGGATCACTTGAAGTCAGGAGTTCGGGACCAGCCTGGGCAACATGGTGAAACCCCGTCTCTACTAAAAAATACGAAAACCTTAGCCAGGCATGGTGATGCATGCCTGTAGTCCCAGCTAGCTACTCAGGAGGCTAAGGTGGGAGGACCACTTTAGCTTAGGAGGTTCAGGCTTCAGTGAGCTGCTGTGATCACTCACGCCACTGCACTGTAGCCTGGATGACAAAGTGAGACCTGTCCCCCCCCCGCCGCTCCCAAAAAAGGGATATGGTCATCTTTTTGCCTTAAATCCCAGTTTTGGATAATTTTTCTAATAACAGTACAGTTGTCCTGATACCGTTTAGTTAAAAAGAATGAGAGATGTTGATGTGTTCTTCCATGTGGGGGATCCGTCAGAGCAGCCAGAGCGGTGGGAAAAACTATAGGAAAAGGAGGCAAACCTACTGAAAAGTCAAAGGTTTTGGGCCCTGGGGGAGAATAGCTGATGGCAGCCGTTATCTAGCCCCGAGGCAGCCTGCAGGAGTGAAGGGGGAAGTTATCTTGATCAGGCTTGTTTGAAGCTGTCCAGGAACTGACCTTTGAACATCCACTGGTGAAGTTCCCTGAAAGGGGAACAATAAGTGTTAATTACCTACAGGTTGTGTTTGCTCCAGGCATTTGGCATTGGGCCTGCACTGGATAAAAGCAAGCAGCTCCAGCGTCTGGGGCTGCCTCTCTGGCCACTAGAGCCAGGCATTCCCCTCGCTGCTCTTACACTGCATGCCCGGTGAGTACTCATTTCATCCCCTGGCCAGAGTCTGCAGGACAGACCCAGAACCTCCAAAATTCATTTGTCGGAACCTGATGCCCAGTGTGATAGTATTAAGAGGTGGGGTCCTTTGGGAAGTGATTCAGTATGGGGGCTCCTCATGAATGGGATTAATGTCCTTACGAAAGGGGCTTCATGGCTGGGCGAAGTGTGGATTGCCTGACCTCAGGAGTTCGAGACCAACCTAGACAACATGGTGAAACTCCATCTCTACTAAAATACAAAAAATTAGCCGAAAGTGGTCATGCGCCTGTGATCCCAGCTGCTCAGGATGCTGAGGCAGGAGAATCGCTTGAACCTGGGAGACAGAGGTTGCAGTGAGCCGAGATTGGGCCCCTGCACTCCAGCCTGGGCGACAGAGCAAGACTCCATCTGAATAAAATAAAATAAATAAAAAATAGGCCGGGCGCGGTGGCTCAAGCCTGTAATCCCAGCACTTTGGGAGGCCGAGGAAGGTGGATCACGAGGTGAAGAGATCGAGACCATCCTGGTTAACATGGTGAAACCCCGTCTCTACTAAAAATACAAAAAATTAGCTGGGCATGGTGGCGCGTGCCTGTAATCCCAACTACTCAGGAGACTGAGGCAGGAGAATTGCCTGAACCCAGGAGGCGGAGGTTGCAGTGAGCCGAGATGGCGCCATTGCACTCCAGCCTGGGTAACGAGCAAAACTCCGTCTCAAAAAAAAAAATTAATTAATTAATTAATTAAAATAAATACATAATAAAATGAGGTCCGAGTGCTTAACCAGTTATACAGGTGGACAGTGATAAAACCCCTGACGCAGGCTTAGAGAGACCCACCCTGGCACCCACTGGCTGGCTGGAGATGTTTGGCCTTGGGGTCTGTTCTCCTTTATCGATCTGTCAGAGGGGTATAGGATGACTTTTGGTGGGGAGTGCTTGAGAGCAGTTAAGAACAGGTCAGCTACGGCGCTAACTGCCTGCGGGAGCTGCCACACCTGGAACCACCATCTGTGATTCCATTTTACAGATGAGGGCAGAAGAGAAAACCCAGGTGGTTGGGGCCGAACTGTCTGTGATCCGGGTGGGGGGCCTTTTCCTCGCCGCAGGTGCGCGCACCTGGAGAGGCCTCAGCCCTCGCGCACGCGTCCTGGCGGTTGCCGGGCAACGCGGTCCCGCGGCCCCGCGGCCATGGAGGCGTCCTCGGAGTCCGAGTCTGAGGCCGGGCATGGGACCCAGCGGCCCGGGACGGGGACCGTGAGCGCGGCCGTGCACGAGCACCTGCGGAAGCTGTGTCTGCGCGAGTTCCCGTGCGGCGCCGGCAGCTGGGTGCGGGCGCCGGGGCCGGGCTCTGGGGGCCTGGAGCTGCTGCAGGGAGGGACGTGCCCGGGCGAGCAGGGTGGGCCGAGGGGCTGGCGCAGGGGCGGGCTAGTCCCTGGGGCCTAGGATCTGCGCATTTTGGGGGCCGCCGATGTGGGGGGCGGGTGGGGCTCCGGGGTAACGGTGGGGCCCGGGCCGTGGGTACTGCCTGGGGGAACGCAGGGCTCGTCCTGAGCACGTCAGCTGACCTGGGCCGGGGCTTCTCCCTGACTTGAAGACGCCAACACCCCAGATTTCCAGTGGTCAGGCTCCTTTTGGGGTGAAAACCTTTTGTTTTGGTCAAAGAGTTCTGCAACTTTTCCCAGCCTCGGAGCATGTAATGAGAGCCCAAGGCAGCGTGAGAGGTGGCTCTGAGCCTGCAGCCTGCGACCTGGGGTCCAGGAGAAGGGGTCACTCCCCACCCCCATCCCATCTCCAGAGTCCTAGACCCTTCCCTCCCGTGGCTTCCACCACGAGGGGAGCCCAAGTGTGGCCCAGGAAGACCTCTTGCCTAGGCTGGAGTGCAATGGCGCCATCTCAGCTCACTGCAACCTTCGCCTCCCGGGTTCAGGCAATTCTCCTGCCTCACCCTCCCGAGTAGCTGGGATTACAGGCCTGAGTCACCACGCCCGGCTAATTTTTGTATTTTTAGTAGAGATAGGGTTTCACCATGTTGCCCAGGCTGGTCTCAAACTCCTGACCTCAAGTGATCCTCCCACCTCAGCCTCTCAAAGGAATGGGAGGTTTTACTTATTTTGTATCTCCCCTCATCTATAGTTATATCCGTGGCTAATAATCCATCAGAATTATTGATTACTGTCTAGATTGCTAAACTCTTTATTTTTATTTTTTTTTTTGAGACGGAGTTTTGCTCTTGTTACCCAGGCTGGAGTGCAATGGCGCAATCTCGGCTCACCGCGACCTCCGCCTCCTGGGTTCAGGCAATTCTCCTGCCTCAGCCTCCTGAGTAGCTGGGATTACAGGCACGCGCCACCATGCCCAGCGAATTTTTTGTATTTTTAGTAGAGACGGGGTTTCACCATGTTGACCAGGATGGTCTCGATCTCTTGACCTCGTGATCCACCCGCCTCGGCCTTCCAGAGTGCTGGGATTACAGGCGTGAGCCACCGCGCCCGGCCTATCCCCAGTCGTCCAGTTTTACGATCTGTTCCGTTTTGAGAGTCTGGCATCCACAGGGGGCTGTGTCACACTTGGAGAAATCCCCTCTCTGCCACTGCAGAATAAATCGCGATTTCTTCCTCAAACTTGGCGAACATGGAGAGAGCTGGTCCCCAGAGAGGAGGACGTGGTGAGCCCCGGGGAGGAGACGGTGGAGGCCCTACTGGGCCTGGTCCGCAGCCCCCACTCCCCCTGGGCTCTGCTGAATGACTCCAACGCGGAAGACAGTTTCCTGAGAGAACTGGCCATCCGGAACCCAATGACGGTCAGAGACACCTTCTTCTACTCCTACTTCCGGTCCCTGCGGGTGGTGGACAAGGAGGTGAGTGCCGGGCGTGCGGGGGTGATGTCGGGGTGGCCGCTCCCCTAAGGGAGGTTGGGGGGAGGGCACCCTTCCCACAGCGCCTCTGGGGTCCTCCTCTGGGGGCTGGAGCCCAGGCCAGTCAGCTTCATCCCCCTGGCTTGTGCTCCAGGCCCGGCCGGCTGCTCTGTCATTCTTTTTTTTTTTTTTTTTTGAGACGGAGTTTCGCTCTTGTTACCCAGGCTGGAGCGCAATGGCGCGATCTCGGCTCACCGCAACCTCCGCCTCCTGGGTTCAGGCAATTCTCCTGCCTCAGCCTCCTGAGTAGCTGGGATTACAGGCGCACACCACCATGCACAGCTAATTTTTGTATTTTTTAGTAGAAACGGGGTTTCACCTTGTTGACGAGGATGGTTTCGATCTCTTGACCTCGTGATTCACCCGCCTCGGCCTCCCAAAGTGCTGGGATTATAGGCGTGAGCCACCGCGCCCGGCTGCTCCATCAGCCTTGTGTCTCTTTGTCCTTCACCCTGACCGCCGTCTTCCATAGCTGAGTTCTGCAGTGGAACCAGCTGGATCTAGCAAAGGTTTTTTCGAAGAGTCTGTTTGAGTTTTACGTCCTCTAAACCATAGGGGTCAGGGGAGGGGAGGGTTGGTATAGTTCTAACTATTTTAATTTCTGTTATCAAAAAGCCACCTGTCTACATAGGTAGCAGAGCCCAGGCTGGGCGAGGTGGCTCCCTGGTGCTAATAATCCCAGCACTTTGGGAGGCTGAGGCAGGAGGTTCCTTTGAGTCTAGGTGTTAGAGACCAGCCTGGGCAACATAGTGGGACCCCGACTCTATAAAATTTTAAAATGTAGGCCAAGTGCGGCAGCTCACGCCTGCAATCCCAGCACTTTGGGAGGCCAAGGCGGGCGGATCATGAGGTCAAGAGATCGAGACCATCCTTGCCAACATGGTGAAACCCCGTCTCTACTAAAAAATGCAAAAATTAGCTGGGCGTGGTGGTGCGCGCCTGTACTCCCAGCTACTCAGGAGGCTGAGGCAGGAGAATTGCTTGAACCCAGGAGGTGGAGATTGCATCGAGCCGAAATTGCGCCACTGCACTCCACTCTGCGCCTGGCGACAGAGCAAGACTGTCTCAAAAAAAAAAAAAAAAATTTAAAACATAGCCAGGTATGGTGGTGCATACCTGTAGCCCCAGCTACTCAGATGCTGAGGCACAAGGATCACTTGAGCTGGGGAGGTAGAGGCTGCAGTGATCATGATTGCACCATTGCCCTCCAGCCTGGGTGACAGAATGAGACTCTGTCTCAATAAATCAATCAATCCAGCAAGCCAGCCCAAACATTGCCTGGAAACTTGGCCTCAGCCTTCTAAAGCCTTGGCTTGCTTTTTCCAGAGCCACTGGGAAGCGACATAGCAGTAGGAGACGAGTAGGTGACTGACTGGTAGTTTGCCAGGGACTTCCAGTGTCCGTGCATAAAGTTTCGCATCCTGGGAACAAACTCCTGTCCTGGGCAGACTGGCACATTGGTGACCCTGGAGGAGGAAGGCCCCACTGGGAAGGGGCCCTGATGTCTTTGAGGCCACGGGGAACTGAGGAGTCATGGATGAGTCGCTGCAGCTTCTGGTCGGACCCTGCTCTGGGTGATTCCCGAAGACCTTCACTGACTTCAGTGCCGAGTTCACTGTGGCTCTGGGGTACACAGGAAGAAGACAGGTTCATATGGTCTGACAAAGGACACAGGTCATTGGCCTGGAAATGATGTACCACCTACAGTCAGAGGAAGGATGGAGACTGGGAGGGACTCTTGGATCCTGGCAGAACGATGCAGTATGGGAACAGCCTCAGGGAAGCAGGGGGTAGGAATGGGGGGGAGGCACCTCTGATGAAGGAGCCACTGTCTTTCTACAGTAGAAAGACAGTGGCTCTGTGCCTGTGCTCCCTCACGCACCACAGCCCTCGGCTGCTTCTCCCCTCTTCCAGGTGACCCTGGTGGATAAAGACCTCCTGAAATTTCTGAAGCTGGAGGAATTGGTACTGAGTGCCAATCGAATCAAGGAGGTGGAAGCTGCCAATCTGCCCCCCACACTTAAGGTGAAGGAACCCTGGTCCGTGCCGAGTCTTTGGGCCAGCACTGCCCAGCACTGCCTGCATGGCATTTCCCTGCCCTGCCCGGCATAGGTGTGGCCAGTGTGCGTGGAGGCTAGGACCCAGCTCCAGGCTTTTCCAATGTAGGTCACTTTCCTCAAAAAGTTCATCATAGAATTACTGCAAGACCCAGCGCTTCAATTCCTAGGTGTATCCACGAAGGAACTGAAGACAGGGACGTAGCCGGAGTCTCGACTTCCAGAGTTCAGAGCTGTGCTACTCACCATAGCGGAAGGGTGGGCTCAACTCAAGTGTCTAAAAACAGATGAATGGATAAACAAAAAAATGTGGTCAGGCTGGGCGTGGAGGCTCATGCCAGTAATCCCAGCATTTTGGGAGGCCAAGGCGGGCGGATCACCTGAGGCCAGGAGTTTGAGACCAGCCTGGCCAACATGGCAAAATCCCATCTCTACTATACAAAAATTAGCTGGGTGTAGTGTCGCATGCCTGTAATCCCACCTACTTGGGAGGCTGAGACAGGAGAATCGCTTGAACCTGGGAGGCAAGAGCTGCAGTGAGCTGAGATCGCGTCACTGCACTCCGGCCTGGTGACAGAGTGAGACTCTGTCTCAAGAAAAAAAAAAGTGATCTCTCCATACAATAGAATGCTATTCACTCATAGAAAGGAATGAAGCAGGCCTATAATCCCAGCGCTTTGGGAGGCCGAGGTGGGCAGATTGCCTGTTCTCAGGAGTTCCAGACCAGCCTGGGCAACATAGGGAACCCCTTCTCTACAAAAATACAAAAGTTAGCCAGGCGTGGTGGCATGCTCCTGTAATCCCAGCTACTCAGGAGGCTGAGGCTGGAAAATCACTTGAACCTGGGAGGCGGATGCAGTGAGCCAAGATTGCGCCACTGCACTCCAGCCTGGGCGACAGAGCAAGACTCCACCTCAAATAATAAACAATAAATAAAATAAATAAAAAAACCCAGCAACAACAAAAAGGAGGTGAGGCTGTGGATAAGAACCATGAACCAGGAAGGTTAGTGTTGGGTTTATTCCGGATCCATCCAGGGGCCCTTTTGGCTTCCCAGGGAAGCATCCCCATGGGTTGAGAAGGTGCCAGATGCTATGCAGCTTCCCCACTGCCAGTCCAACATCACACCCCCACCCCCAATTCCAAATATTGACATGTCTTTCATGAAAGGAAAAGAAACCTCCCCAGACCTGCCGAAGGAATCTTTTCTTCCTGGGTCTTTCACAGGGAGGCTGGGTTGGGCCAGGGGGGCCGGGTGTCAGTAATTTGTGATTCCTCCAAGTTTCTCAGGGCAGAAGGGCGGGCCTGCTCCTCAACGCTGGCTCCTGCATGGTCATCCCGGGCCTTCTGTGTGGTCTCCCAGGTGCTGGAGCTCTACGGCAATGAGATCAGCAGCATGGAGTGTCTGTGCGCCCACCCACCCACCGGCCTGCAGCACTTGGGGTTAGGCCACAACAAACTTCAAGGCCCCTCGGAAAGTCTCCACATCACCGCTGACCACTGGTAACTTGGAAGCCCAGATGGAAAGAGAGAGGGAGGGATTAAGTCTTAGACCGGGGCGATTCCTCCCCGGCGGCTTGAGAACTTAGCTTTGCTGTTTTCTGTAACTCCCAGTTGGCTGCTAACTCCAGACCTTTGCTTTATTTCTCTGACCCAATAGCAAAATTCCACTGAGGCTCCGGGAAGGAGGAGAAGGTGGTGGCTGTGAGGCAGAGCCTTTTCTTCGGTGCCATATTTTATTTTTTATTTATTTATTTTTTAGATGGAGACTCACTCTGTTGCCCAGACTGGAGGGCTATGGTGCGATCTTGGCTATGCAACCTCCACCTCCCGGGTTCAAGCAGTTCTCCTGCCTCAGCCTCCCAAGTAGCTGGGACTACAGGTGCCCACCACCACGCCTGGCTAATGTTTGTATTTTTAGTAGAGAAAGGGTTTCACCATGTTGGCCAGGCTGGTCTCGAACTCCTGACCTCAAGTGACCCACCCACCTTGGCCTCCCAAAGTCCTGGGATTACAGGTGTGAGCCAACATGCCTGGCCTGGTGCCATGTTTTAGAGCAGGGTTTCTGACCTCGGGCCCTGTTGGCATCGGAGCCCCATCATTCCTTGCTGTGGTGCTGCCCTGGGCACAGCAGGGTATTGAGTGGCATCCTTGGTCTCCACCTGCCGAGCCAGGAGTACCTCCCTGCTAGTTGTGACAAGCAAAAATGTGTCCAGACAGAACCTAATGTACCCTGAGCAGCAAAATCCCCCCAGTCTGAGAACCACTGCCCTGGCACCAGGCCCTCCCAGCGCCAGGCACCCCATTGCTCTCGAAGTTTCAGGCTCATTAGGAAGCCTGCAGAAGGCCCCGGTCCCAGTGCATATTCACCTTGGTCTCCTTGGTGGGCGAACGGTAGAAACCTTAACATCCTGGATCTGAGGGGCAGGAGGGGGACCAGAGACCACCCAGAAAAGGCCATTAAAGGAAGCCGGGAAGGGAAGGCTTTGCAAAGCATGCTCCGAGACGTGTAGGACTTGAGCGGCTTGGCAGCATCTCCATGGTGCCTGTTCACTCCTGGCAAGGGTGGACTGGATAGACCCACCTCCCCTCTCTCCTTCCCCCAGGAAGCTGGAGGGCACACCCTTGGGGGGGTCCAACCCTCCACACGCCTGCAGGGAAGGGAAGCTGCCTCTCTGACTCTAGCTTCCTCTTCCTCCCCTTCTCTTCTGCTCTTAGGGGAAGGGCAAGGCATCTTACTGGGATTGGGAGAGGCTGTGCTGACAGCGGCCCCTTGTGTTTTTCTTGTGTCTGTTCTCAGCTGAGATCAATTTGCTTTCCAGTTTGTGGCAGCAGGAAAGTCACCCTGCCCCTGCCGTGTGTCTTGGTCTGGCCACAGGCCCCTCCCAGCCCCCTTGCCTCCTGGGGTCCTGCCCCAGTCTGACTTTGAGATGCCACCTCCAGCTTCTAGACCGCCCATCCCTCCAGCCTCTGGCTCTCTCCTCCCAGACCCCAACGTCAACCCCGTGCCTGCCCTGTCCAAGGCTCCCCCACAGTGGCTGTCCCCGGCTGTGCCGCGCAGTCTGCCCATAGTATTTGTGCAGAACCTCCTTGACGCACGCAGTGCACGAGGCTCCACGGGAGCTACTGAGAGGTTTGGCCAAGAAGAGGGGAGCCCTGTGAAGGGAGGCCGGTGGGGGCCAGTTGTGAGGGGCATCCCTGTGGCTCTGACTGTGAGGGTAGCAGTGCTGTGGAGAGAGGAGACGAGAGTCAAGCACTCGTTCCCAATGTGGGTTAACTTGAGTCAAGTTAACAGGGCAGGGTGTGCAGCCCATGGATGGCAGAGTCCTCAGCCCCAGGCCCCCGTCTGTTTTGGCTGTAGGGCTGCTGGCCCCTGGTCACCTGGCTTCTTGACAATCAAATGGTCCTGCTCACCTTCCAGGCCCAACCTTGTCTCCCTGGACCTGGGCTTCAACGACCTGATGGACCTGCAGAGCATGCTTGCCAGGCTGAGGACCCTCCGGCACCTGCGGCTGCTGGTGCTACAGGGAAACCCGCTGGCCCTGGTGCCCTACTACCGCGGCCTCACCGTCGACAGCCTGGCCAAGCTCTGTGTGCTGGACGACATCACCGTGTCTCCCAACGAGAAGCATCTGTTCCGGGGGCTCAGCCTCAATGGCGGTGAGGGTGCCAGCATGCAGGGAGGGGGAGGCACATGACAGCCCAGCCTCTGCCTGGCTGTGCCCTGCCCTCCTGGGTCTCTGCACCCATCTTTCCTGCAGCTTCCCATCTGACCCAGACCCAAGTCAGGTGTAGCCTCTCTTCCGGGTCAGACCTTTCCCCAGGCTTTGATTCCTGTGATGAGGATTTGGGGACAGAAGTGGTAGTGGGAGGCCAGGCGCAGTGGCTCACACCTGTAGTCGTAGCACTTTGGGAGGCTGAAGCAGTCACTCTTTGGGATCCCTTGAAGTCAGGAGTTCAGCACCAGCCTGGCCAACAAGTATCTCGTCTCTACTAAAAATACAAAAATTAGCCGGGCATGGTGGTGGATACCTGTAATCCCAGTTACTCGGGAGGCTGAGGCAGGAGAATCTCTTGAACTCAGGAAGTGGAGGTTGCAATGAGCTGAGATAATGCCACTGCACTCCAGCCTCTTCTCAAAAAAAAAAAAAAAAAAAAAAAATGTGGGGGCGGATCACTTGAGCTGAGAGGCAGAGGCTGCAGTGAGCTGTCATCTCACCACTGCACTCCAGCCTGGCCACAGAGCAAGCCCCTGCCTCTTAAAAAAAAAAAATAGCTGGGTACGGTGGCTCACACCTATAATCTCAGCACTTTGGGAGGCTGAGGCGGGCAGATCACCTGAGTTCAAGACCAGCCTCACCAACATGGAGAAACCCCGTCTCTACTAAAAATACAAAATTAGCCAGGCATGGTGGCATGTGCCTGTAATCTGAGCTACTCGGGAGGCTGAGGCAGGACAATCACTTGAACCTGGCAGATGGAGGTTGTAGTGAGCCAAGATCGCGCCCCTGCACTCCAGCCTGGGCAACAAGAGTGAAACTCCATCTTAATATATAATACAGCCGGGTGCGGTGGCTCAAGCCTGTAATCCCAGCACTTTGGGAGGCCGAGGCGGGTGGATCATGAGGTCAAGGGATTGAGACCGTCCTGGTCAACATGGTGAAACCCCCGTCTCTACTAAAAATACAAAAAATTAGCTGGGCATGGTGGCACGTGCCTGTAATCCCAGCTACTCAGGAGGCTGAGGCAGGAGAATTGCCTGAACCCAGGAGGCGGAGGTCGCGGTGAGCCGAGATTGCGCCATTGCACTCCAGCCTGGGTAACAAGAGCGAAACTCCGTCTCAAAAAAAAAGTAATAATACAATAAAATAAAATAACGTACAGGGACTTGGGACAGTTATTTCAATTAGCTTCTTCATCTCCCTGCTGGCTTGAGATCGCCCCCTTGAGGCCAATGCCACAAGGTGCACCTGGAGGCTTCTCCAGGTCATAGTGACATCCTAGATAATGCTAAGGTGACCTGCAGAGCAGCCCTCATCACTGCCATACACAGATCAGGAAAACAAGGCCAAAGAGGGGTGTGATGACACCCAAATCATTCCAGGTCAGTTTGCCAGAGTGGCATGTGAACCTGACTGCCCCACTAAGGCTCAGCCCTGAGTGGTGGAGAGAATCCGGGGACCCATGCCTTCCCGGCCCTCTTGTTTTCTGTCTGCCCACTTATATTCCACGGGCCCCTCTGTCCTGCCCATTCCTCTCTGCAGATCTCTTGGCACAGGAAGCGCAGTTGGTGGTGACCATTGGAAATGTCAGGGGAGTTCCGGACACCTCTCTCTTGGACCCGGAACCAGGGCCCGAAGGCCCTTTCATCACTTACACCTATTACGTGACCTACGATTTTGTGAAAGACGAAGAAGGTGAAGCGAATGAGTACACGGACGTGCTGGCCGAGGTGTGCCCCGGGCTGTCCCCGGGAGTATGGGGGGCCCTTGTGCAGGCTGAACTGCTTTGTGGACCCAGGAAAATCCTTTTAATTAATTAATTTATTTATTGAGGCACAGTCTTGCTCTGTCACTCGGGCTGGAGTGCAGTGGTGTGATCTTGGCTCACTGTAACTTCTGCCTCCAAGTTCAATCTATTATCCTGCCTCAGCCTCCCCAGTAGCTGGGATTACAGGTGCCCGTCACTACACCTGGCTAATTTTTATATTTTTAGTAGAGGTGAGGTTTCACCATGTTGACCAGGCTGGTTTTGAATTCATGAGCTCAAATGATCCTCGGCCTCCTGAAGTGCTGGGATTACAGATGTGAGCCACCATGCCTGGTCAAGGAAAATCCTTTTTTGTGTTTTTTAAGATGGAATCTCACTCTGTTACCCAGGCTGGAGTGCAGTGGTGTGATCTCAGCTCACTGCAACCTCCCAGATTCAAGTGATTCTCCTGCCTCAGCCTCCTGAGTAGCTGGGATTACAGGCGTGGGCTACCACACCCAGCCAATTTTTGTATTTTTAGTAGAGATGGGGGTTTCACCACATTGGCTAGGATGGTCTCGAACTGACCTCGTGATCTGCCCACCTCAGCCTCCCAGAGTGCTGGGATTACAGGCATGAGCCACTGCCTCCAGCCTGGAAAATTCTTAATGTGGAATCTGGTGATTCATGCAGGGACCTGGCTTCAGCTCAGCCTCTTTCTTACAGCTAGAGCCATTTTCAGCCATGCACACACTCCCCTTGCCCTCTTAAAATAAAAAAAATAAAAATAAAAAATCTGAGCCTAAAAAGCCACCCAGTGTTTCATAACAGCCCCTTGCTCCCAGCCCCATTCTGCAATTTCTACAACTCCTTCTATCTCCCTCCACATCAGAAGTAAACCCAAGGACACCGTCTGACTAGGGGAAGCGTGATGATGTTGGTCTCCTGCTCCCACGTGGAAGTGGTGATTGCTTTCACACTTAATGTAGGTCTTTCAGAAGAGACACGACTGGGTTTCTCAGAGCCTTCCTAGCAGCGTTCGTCTGCTCACACGTGAACCTCATCTAGATGTCGGGAGCTGTGTTACAGACACGCCCAAGGCATCAGCTGAGCACGTCTTGGAGACAGCAGCCTTGGATGTGTCTTCCTGCAGATCGTCAAGCCCTCTCCCAGCTTAGAACTATTAGTTGAGGAATCTCCTGAAGAGGTCATTGAAAACGTCATGGAAGATGTTGTTGAAGAGGTCACTGAGGAGGTGGAAGGGTCTCTGGAGTCTGAGGTGGAGGAATGGGGAGAGTCGGAGTTGTCCGTCGTCTCAGTCCCTTCAACCGTCTTGCCGACACCGAGGGCCTCTGCAGAAGAGCTGGCCAAGTTGCGGCCACGTATAGATCCCCGGCTCTGCCCATCGCCAGGGTAAGGATGGAAACCTGAACCAGGGCAAGTAGTCAGAGCAGTAGGGTCGTAGCCTAGTGCTCCGCTTAAAAGTCCTGAGGTGGGCTAGGCACAGTGGCTCAACACCTATAATCCCAGCACTTTGAAAGGCCAAGGCAGGCAGATCATGAGGTCAAGAGATTGAGACCATCATGGCCAACATGGTGAAACCCCGTCTCTACTAAAAATACAAAAATTAGTTGGGTGTGGTGTTGCGTGCCTGTAGTCCCAGCCACTCGGGAGGCTGAGGCAGGAGAATTGCTTGAACCCAGGAGGCGGAGGTTGCAGTGAGCTGAGATTATGCCACTATACTCCAGCCTGGGTAACAGAGCAAGACTCCATCTGGAAAAAAAAAAAAACAACAGTCCTGAGGCTGAGTCACTCCTGGATCTTCCACCCCCAGGAATGGTTAAGGCCCCACTAGGCTGTTAGCTGTGCAGGGGCATTGGGATTCAGCCCTCTTTCCTGGAGCCTTGAATGCTAAATCCTACTCTAACTGCCTACTCAAAGTACAACTGAGTCCCACTTCCCTGACCAGCCAAGATTTTTGGAGTGATTAAATTTCTTTTTTGGGGGAGACAGAGTCTTACTCTGTCACCCAGGCTAGAGGTCAGTGGCATGACTTCGGCTTACTACCAGCTCCACCTCCCAGGTTCAAGCAATTCTCATGCCTCAGCCTATAGCTGGGACTACAGGCATGCCTGGCCAATTTTTGTATTTTTAGTAGAGACAGGGTTTTGCCATGTTGGCCAGGCTGGTCTCAAACCCCTGGTCCCAAGTGATCTGCCCGCCTCGGCCTCCTAAAAGTGCTGGGATTACAGGCATGCGCCACTGCACCTGGCCTGAATTTCTTGAGTTGATTGAGAGATGATAAATTAACAGCCCTTTTCATTTCAGCCCTTGGGTGGGAAAACCTTTTTTGGTCTCATGTTTTAATCCATCTGAGATGTATTCTGGCATATCAAGTGCTGTAGGGATCCTCCAGCTTGTACACTGTGTTCTTTCTTGTCTGAGTCCAATCTAGCTCCATTCCTTCTTTTTTGTGCTACTTCTGTTATGAATATTATAGTAATTTTCATAAATATTTTATTATTATAAACATGTTACAGACCAGACTCAATAATACATTGTTATAATTATTGCCTTATATAATCCATGTTTTACAGAGAAGAAAGGAGAACACAAATATATTTATAAAGATTTTTTTTTCTTTTTGAGACAGAGTCTTGCTCTGTCACCCAGGCTGGAGTGCAATGGCACAATCTCCACTCACTGCAACCTCTGCCTCCTGGGTTCAAGTGATTCTCCTGCCTCAGCCTCCCCAGTAGCTGGATTACAGGAGCCTGCCACCATGCCAGGCTAATTTTTGTATTTTTAGTAGAGACAGAGTTTTACCATGTTGGCCAGGCTGGTCTCGAACTCCTGACCTTGTGATCCATCTGCTTTGGCCTCACAAAGTGTTAGGATTACAGGTGGGAGCCACCACCCCTGACCAAAGTGTGTGTTTTTTTTTTTTTAAGTTTGTTAACCATCTTAGTTACCATTTCTGGTTCCTTTCATATCTTCCTTTAGAATTGATTTACTGTTGTGGCTTACGCCTGTAATCCCAGCACTTTGGGAAGCCGAGACGCGTGGATCACTTGAGGTCAGGAGTTCGAGTCCAGCCTGCCCAACATGGTGGAACCCTGTCTCTATTAAATATACTAAATACAAAAAATTAGCCAGGAGTGGTGATGCATACCTGTAATCCCAGCTACTTGAGAGGCCGAGGCAGGAGAATTGCTTGAACCCAGGAGGCAGAAGTTGCAGTGAGCCAAGATTACACCACTGCATTCCAGCCTCGGCAATAAAAGTGAAACTCTTGTCTAAAAAAAAAAAAAAAAAAAAAAAAAAGAATTGATTCACTATCTGGTTTCATTCCCTCCCTCATTGATTTACTATCTGTTTCCCCTTCCTCCCCTCCATTCCCCCCTTTCCCCTCACCTCCCTTTCCCTTCTTTTTTCCGCCCCTTTGTTCCTTTATCTGTTTCTTGTGGTGGGGTCTCACTATGTTGACCGGCTGGTCTTGAACTCCTGACCTCAAGCAATCCTATAGCCGTGACCTCCCAAAGTGCTGCAATTACAGGTGTGGGCCACTATGCCTGGGCATGGTGTCATTTTCTTACTCCAGCATGCTTCATTCTCACCCCCATTTCCTTCATGTTGTTATGGTCACATATATTACATTTCTACCTGCCATAGCCCAAACTGCAATTTTATAGATGTTGTCTTATGCTATTGTATTTTATTCTAATTAGAATCAAGGACAAGAAATATATAACTATACTGTCTTTTGTATTTGCCTACATGATTACTTTTATTGGTGCTCTTTCTTTTTTCATGTGAATTTGAATTACCCTCTGGTGTTACTTCCTTTCAGCCTGAACTTTTCTTCAGGAAGTTAATGTATTCATGTATTCAACTTTTCATGTTTTGTGTAAAGCAAATCTATTGTCGACAAAGTCAGTTTTTTGTTTCTCTTGATGATGTCCTTATTTCAAAAGCAATTTTGAAAGACAGATTTGCTGGGTATAGAATTGTTGGTTGACAGTTTTGGTGGGTTTTTTTTTCCCCCCCACTACCTCAGAACATTTGTTTTGTGTTGTTTCATTGAGAGGGAGTCTTGCTCTGTCACCCAGACTGGAGTGCAGTGGTGGGATCTTGGCTCACTGTAACCTCTGCTTTCTGGGTTCAAGCGATTCTCCTGCTTCAGCCTCCAGAATAGCTAGGCTGACTTCATTAATTTACTGGGCTTACCTGCTGTGATATTTCAGTCTGCCACTTGGTCTCTACTTATCTTTGAGGGAAAATGTTCTCCATCCTCAGTGATGGAATAAGTGAGGAGGTTTGTATTAACGTTTAACTTGGACATACTTTAAATTTGTTGGAGTGTATTATTAATTCTCCTTCAGGCTGTGATCCAATCAGTAGAACAATTTATGTTAAATCCTTTCCAGAGTGGGATGCTACTTCAGGGTTGGCATGGTGTTCTGAGACTAAGGCAATGCCAGTCAGGGGTCTGTGTTCTAGCCTGGGGCTAGGCTAGATTTGTTTCTGCTTTTTTTTTCTCTCTCCTGAAGCAGGGTCTCACTTTGTCACTGAGGCTTGAGTACAGTGGCATGAACACGGCTCACTGCAGCCTTGACTTCCCAGGTTCAAGCAATGCTCCCACCTCAGCCCCCAGAGTAGCTGAGACTACAGGCATGTGCCACCTCACCCAGCTAATGTTTGTATTTTGGGTAGAAACGAGGGCTCGACATGTTGCCCAGGCTGTTCTTGAACTCCTGGGTTCAAGTGATCCTCCCATCTTGGCCTCCGAAAGTGCTAGGATTAGAAGCGAGAGCCACCATGCTCAGCCCTTTGCTGAACTTTTAACAAATAACTCTTGGTGCTTTTCGAATGGTTTGTATCAGTTGTTCAGGGTGGTCTTGCCCCTGAAGCAGGGCCCCATGTGCATTTTTTTCTTTTGCTGTCTCCTCCTGTGTCCACATTCTTTTTTGGCCTTCTGGTCCCCTCACCCTGCCTGGTGGCAGCCAGGTCCCCTTCCTCACTCTGTGGGCTTTGATGCTCATGGTCTCCTTGGATGTCCCCTCACAGTCCTGTCCCGGGTTCCTGGCCACAGCCCCAGGGTGACAGCACGTCTTCATCTCTCCTTCCCCGAGGACCGTCCTCTTCAACACCACCCACAAGCCCTGGGCTGAGGTCATACAGTGCAACTATGAGGTGCAGCACGTGCTCAGGGACCTGGTGCCACTGAAGGCCTTCCTGCTGGCAGGGACCACCGTGACTGTTGTGGAGGAGAAGGTGGGCAGGTGGAGGCAGTGCCTGGCTGCCCACAGGCTGCACCTCTGCCCCTGTTCCCATTGGGCCATCCCCTATAGGAGCCTCACTCCCTGGTTAGCTGAGGTCTCAGCACTGCTCCGGAAAGGGTGAGGGAGAGGTGACCCCAGGCAACCCCCCTGGGCCTCTGCTCACTGAGGCCACATCCCTGCCCCTAGATTCTCTCCTGGCCAGTGGTGCTGCCTGCTGTGGACAGTCCCCTGTCTGCCAAGAAAGGAAAAGGAGAGAAAGACAAGAAAGAGAAGGAGAAAGACAGGAAGGGGAAAGGAGAGAAAGAGCCGGCCAAGGTACCGGGCCCCGGTGCCAGGGAGGGCAGTCCGGCCACAGCCTCATCTTGCTACGTCCCACCTCATCCCACCCTCCTGGCCTCCCCCAGCAGGCACCAAAGAAGAAGAAAGAGCCACTCAAGGAGCTCCGGCAGGACCCCCCCATCCTGCAGGTGCTGGGCCGAGGCCTGGTGGTTCTGGAGCCCCTACTGGTGGGGGAGCCCCTGGTGTCCTCCGTGTGCAACTTCGGCGTGATCCGCACCTTGGCATCCGACAGGCTGGCATTTGCCAGGGTACCACATCCTCCACCTCTGCCTTTGCCCTCCCCACGGGAACCCTGAGGGCAAGCAAGGGCTGTGGGCCCAGGTCTCTGGATGGGGAGGAGGTGGTGGGGAGGGCTTTTCCCTGGGTCACATAGCCGGGTGCTGGTGCTGCCGCCTGCACACAGGGCCCCTCTGTGGGTTTTAGCCCAGTCAGCCTTCCCCTTGGGGTGGGCACGCTCTCTGAGAGACCCCCACCTTCCTGGACCTGTTAGAGGGAATGGAGGAGGTGGGGCCGCAGAGAAACCCCTTCTCCAGAACCTCCTCTCTCGTTTTGTGGTTCTTTCTCTCAGGATTCAAAGAAGATTAAGAAAACTGCCAAAAAAGGTGAGTGCCGGTGGTGGTGACCAACGGCAGGGAGTGGCAGGAGGACCAGCTGAGGGCCAGCTCTGGTAGAGGCCAAAGGAACAGAAGGGCGGGGAATGGGTGCTTCTGGCCTGGGGAGAGGCCTTAGGATCCAGTGTTAATATTCCTTCCCTGCAGCCCTTAGACCACCAGGCCTGTGGGTTGTGACGCAGGTGGGGAAGGCGCCTGTGGTAGAGCCACAGCGGGGTGAGGGCTCATAGCTGGGGTGGCTTGGGA
The DNA here is from genome assembly GCF_049354715.1 of Callithrix jacchus. Classification (NCBI taxonomy): domain Eukaryota; kingdom Metazoa; phylum Chordata; class Mammalia; order Primates; family Cebidae; genus Callithrix; species Callithrix jacchus. The sequence goes on from NC_133510.1 coordinate 125,406,485, forward strand.
TCCCTCTGCTTCCGAGGTGTCTGCCTCCAGCTCTAGGCTATTGGGTCTCATTGGCTGTAAGAGGAGCCTGGACTTGTCCTGTGGGGAATTGCAGAAGCATCTGAAATGGGTGCATCTTGGGTTTGAGGTTCAGAAAGAATGTCTGGCTGGAAGGGAGAGAAAGGAGACAGGGAGAGCTGTGGGAGGTGGCTGCAAAACCTGAGGCCAATTCATAGCCGAGCAGCCATCATGCTGAAGCTGAAAAGTGAAATAGGCACAGGTCGGTGGCTCACGCCTGTATTCTCAGCACTTTGGGAGGCCAAGGTGGGCAGATCACCTGAGGTCAGGAGTTCGAGACCAGCCTGGCCAACATGGTGAAACCCTTTCTCTACTAAAAATACAAAAATTAGCCAGGTGTGGTGGCAGGTGCCTGTAATTCCAGCTACTCGGGAGACTGAGGCAAAATAATCGCTTGCACCCGGAAGGCAGAGTTTGCAGTGAGCCAAGATCGAGCCATTGCACTCCAGCCTGAGCAACAGAGTGAGACTCTGTTTCAAAAAAACAAATAATAAAATAAAATCACTGAAGAAGTAAATGTTGGAGGGCATACGCTACTGGACTTCAAAACCCATGCCTATACGAACATGTGATTTGTGGTACTTACCTGTGGGTTAAGATGGATTTAAAAAGGTATTTTTTTTTGTTGTTGTTGTTTTTCTTTTTTTTTTTTTTTTTGAGAGAAGGAAAGAAGAAAAAAAATGAGTAAAGGAGAGGAAGAAAGAGGAAGAGAAAGAGGGAGAGCGAATGGAAATATTGCTTTATTCTGAAAAAAAAAAAAAATGGGTATTAATAATGGCCAATCAATGTTTCATTTAAACCTATGTGTTGTGAACTGAACGCGAGCCAGGAATCTCGTCCAGCGAGAGGGTCCCAAACCTGGAAGAGAGCGAGCGCCGGAAAAAAGGAGATAGAAAAGGCGAGGTCTGGAGGGCTACATGCACTATGCTCATGCAGCAATTTTATTTTTGCAATGTGTTTCATTATATACTTTTCTGAAGTTAAAGGTGTTTACACCAGATTAACGTACTTAAGTTACAGTAAGCAAGTTACACCCAGTAAGTAAGTTAAGCGCAGTAAGTAGGCTACGCCCAGTAAGTAGGTTACTTCCAGTAAGTAGGTTACGCCCAATAGGTCAAGGTAAGTAGATTACAGTCACGCCCTGTAAGCCATGGTAAGTAAGTTACAGTCACGCCCTGTAAGCCATGGTAAGTAAGTTACAGTCACGCCCTGTAAGCCATGGTAAGTAAGTTACAGTCACGCCCTGTAAGCCATGGTAAGTAAGTTACAGTCACGCCCTGTAAGCCATGGTAAGTAAGTTACAGTCACGCCCTGTAAGCTATGGTAAGTAAGTTACAGTCACGCCCTGTAAGCCATGGTAAGTAAGTTACAGTCACGCCCTGTAAGCCATGGTAAGTAAGTTACAGTCACGCCCTGTAAGCCATGGTAAGTAAGTTACAGTCACGCCCTGTAAGCTATGGTAAGTAAGTTACAGTCACGCCCTGTAAGCCATGGTAAGTAAGTTACAGTCACGCCCTGTAAGCTATGGTAAGTAAGTTACAGTCACGCCCTGTAAGCTATGGTAAGTAAGTTACAGTTACGCCCTGTAAGTTACCGTAAGTAAGTAACACAGGTCCAACATGAACACAAGCAATAAACCATAAGAAGCCGAAAGTAGACACAATGCCTCCCAAGTCCTCATATCCATAAAGTAATGTCTGTTGATTATTTTGAATAACATATAGTTCCTCTCTCGGTTCCTGCTTTCCCTCAGCTCAACTCCCCCAACCAGGGATCTGTGTCCCGGCTCAAGCTCACCGTATGGCAAGGCCCATTTCCTAGGGGCCTCACATGGGAGCGATCCCCACAGGTCTCCCTTACCTATGAGTAGGTGTGATGTGGTATTGACGAGAATGTATATTTTGTGTATTTGAAGTGGAGAGTTCTATATTTATTACGTTTACTTATTCCAGATCTGAGTTCGAGTCCTTGATATCTTTATTAATTTTCTGTCTCATTGAGTCTAAGTCTCTATGTATCTGGGTGTTAGGATCGTTAGCTCTTGTTGCATTGATCCTTTTACCACTATATCTTTGTTGCTTTAAAATCTATTTTATCCGATACGAGAATTGCAACTTCTGCTTTTTATTTATTTATTTTTGCTCTCCATTTGGTTGGTAAATCTTTCTCCATCCCTTTGTTTTGAGTCTTTGTGTATCCTTGCATGTGAAACAGGTCTGGATGTAACATGCCGTTGGGTTCTGGCTGTGTCTTTTGATTGTGGGATTTAGTCGATTTAAATTTAGGGTTACTGCCATTTGATGTTAACTGGCTGTTTTATCCATTCGTTGGTGTAAATTCTTCTTTATGTTGGTGCTCTTTACTTTTTGGTATATTTTTAGAAAGGCTAATACTGGTTGTTTCTTTGTGTGTAATGCTTCTTTCAGAAGCTCTTGTAAAGCAGGCCTGGTGGTAATAAAATCTCTGAGTTCTTGCTTGTTCATAAAAGATTTTATTTTTCCTTCAATTGTGAAGCTTAGTTTGGCTGGATATGAAATTCTGGGCTGAAGGTTCTGTTCTTTGAGGATGTTGAATATTGGCCCCCACTCTCTTCTGGCTTGTAGAGTTTCTGCCGAGAGATCTGCTGTGAGTCTGATAGGCTTGCCTTTGTGGGTAACCTGACCTTTCTCTCTGGCTGCCCTTAGTATTTTCTCCTTCATTTCAACCCTGGTGAATCTAACGATTATGTGCTTTGGGGTTGCTCTTTTTAAGGAATATCTTTGTGGTGTTCTCTGTATTACCTGGGGTTGAATGTTGACCTGCTTTGCTAGTTTAGGAAAATTTTCCTGAATAATATCCTGAAGGGTATTTTCCAGCTTGGATTCATTCTCTCCATCACATTCAGGTACACCTATCAAACGTAAATTTGGTCTTTTCACGTAGTCCTACATTTCTTGGAGACTTTGCTCATTCCTTTTTATCCTTTTTTCTCTAATCTTTTCTTCGTGTTTTATTTCATTAAGTTGGACTTTGACCTCTGATATCCCTTCTTCTGCTTGAACAATTCGAGTGTTTAAACCTGTGCATACTTCTCGGAGTTCCTGTATTGTATTCTTCAGTTCCATTAATTCACTCATCCTCCTCTCTAAGTTGTCTATTCTCAATAGGATTTCAACAAACCTTTTTTCAAAGTTCCTAGTTTCTTTACGTTGGGCTACAACATGTTCTTTTAACTCACGCAAGTTTGTTATTATCCATTCCCTGAAGTGTGATTCTGTCATTGGGATGTGCTTGTTCTCCATCAAGCCTTGTTCCATTGTTGATGTGGAACTGTGATCATCTTTAGAGGGAGAGGCGTTCTGACTTTGAGTATTCTCAGCTTTTTTACGCTGGTTTCTTCCCGTCATTGTAAATTTATCCTCCTGTTGTCTTTGAATTTACCCACTTTCAGATTAGGTCTCTTGAGTGGGCGTCCAGGTTGTTAGTTCCCAGGGCCAGAGCAGCAGCGTTAAAACTGATGGTGCTTTTCTGCCCAGGATTCTCCTGTCTGGCTTCCTTCTTGTGTCCGTGGTAGGTGACTCTGCCTTCCTGGGGCTCCAAACCTCGGTCAGAAGGGGAACCGGTCCCGTTTACTCTGCACTGAGCACTGCTGCGCCAAGGTGCCGTCACAGCTGTTGCGCCGGGCTCTGGTGTCGTGCTGGGGAATTTGTCTGAAAGTGTGGCGTCCTCTAGTTCTCCGTGCCTTCACTGAGAGCTGCAATCCCGAGATGTTAGCGATTGGCTATCTTGGATCTTCCTGTTTTTTTTTTTTTTTGGGTAAATCTCTTTAATGTCTAGCTGAATTGAAGACACCTGGATTCTTTTTTTTTTTTTTTTTTTTTTTTGGAGACGGAGTTTTGCTCTTGTTACCGAGGCTGGAGTGCAATGGCGGGATCTCGGCTCACCGCAACCTCCGCCTCCTGGGTTCAAGCAATTCTCCTGCCTCAGCCTCCTGAGTAGCTGGGATTACAGGCATGTGCCACCATGCCCAGCTAATTTTTTGTATTTTTAGTAGAGATGGGGTTTCACCATGTTGACCCGGATGGTCTCGATCTCTTGACCTCATGATCCACCCGCCTTGGCCTCCCAAAGTGCTGGGATGACAGGCTTGAGCCACCGCACCTGGCCACCATGCACAATTTGTAACATGCATGAGTTACTTATAAAATACAGGTTAACCAACTTAGGCCGATGTTCCAACTGTTGACCCCATCACTATCCATTTTCCAAAAATCACGTTCTTTACTATCACCACCCACTCATTGGAAAGGTCTTTGAGTATTGGAAAATTGATAAAATTCATGGTGGCAGATACAATGTTATCTCATTTTTATGGCAAATGTTATCAATCGATTGAAATACTTTCAGTTGTTTTGCCTGAAGTGCCAGAATTACAGAATTACCTTTTTTTCTTTTTTAACTGTTGCGCAGGCTGGACTGCAGCAGGTAATCTTGGCTCACTGCAACCTCCGCCTCCTGGGTTCAAGCGATTCTCCTGCCTCCGCCTCGTTGTAGCTGGGACTACAGGCACACACCACCACACCTGGCTAATTTTTGTATTTTTAGTAGAGACGGGGTTTCAACATGGCCAGAATAATCCCGATTTCCTGACCTCGTGATCCACCTGCCTCTGCCTCCACTGCGCCTGGCCAAATTACTTCATTCTTGAGAAAATATCTGCAGCTAGGCGCGGTGGCTCATGCCTCTAATACCAGCACTTTGGGAGGCCGAGGCGGGCGGATCACTTGAGGTCAGGAATTCGAGACGAGCCTGGCCAACATGGTGAAACCCCTGTCGCTACTAAAAATTAGCCGGTCGTATTGACGGGCGCCTGTAATCCCAGCTACTCAGGAAGCTGAGTCAGGAGAATCGATCCCAGCTACTCGGGAGGCTGAGGAAGGAGAATCACTTAAACACGGGAGGTGGAGGTTGCAGGGAGCCGAGATCACGCCACTGCATTCCAGCCTGGGCGACAGAGCAAGACACTCTCAAAATAAAAAGCAGCTAGTTCGTCTTGCAGCTCACAGCTGTGACTTTATCTAATTAAATGCAATTTGATTTGATTTCTCATTACAGTTAAGACCCGAAGACCGAAAACTCCTGCCAGGACAGAGTCGAGGGCTTGCATTTGGGATGGGTCAGGGCGGCCGAGAACGCCAGCCCGTTTGTCTCCCGGGACTCATGCTCGCGTTTTTATTTTCTCAGAAAAGCCAAAAGCCGTGATTCCCATCTACGAAGGCGATTACCATCCCGAGCCCCTGACGGTGGAGGTGCAGATCCAGCTGAACCAGTGCCGCTCGGCGGAGGAGGCGCTGCACACGTTCGCCGTGTAGGGCGCGGGCAGTAAAGGCTGTTCCCAGCACTCCCGCCTCCGCGTCGGTCTTGCCGCGGGCGTCGGAGGGCGGGTGTGGCGCCGGCGATCTAGGGAGGAGGAGCCTCTGCCCCACTAGGCTCGTGCGGATCCTAGGACTGGGTAGGGGACGGGACACGTGCGTCCAGCCGTGGGCGTGGCAGAGACTGGCTGCCCGGAGCCCGCCCTCCCCAAAAGCCCCGCCCCAAACCCCCGCCTCCCCACAAGCCCCGCCCCAAACCCCCGCCTCCCCACAAGCCCCGCCCCAAAGAGTCCCCACTCGAGCTCCGCGCACCTGGGCACTATCTGCCCTGGCTCCGCTGCGCTAGCTCCTCGCCTCTGCCCCGGCGTCACGCTCAGGTAGGTCGGGAACCGGGACCCCGGTGCTGTGAGGGAGGCTGGGTCACCATGTGGGGAGGGGCGTCGCTAGGACGGCGGTACCTTTGCAGCCGGCTCTCCGGTCCCCTCCCGGGTCCCGGCGAGGACGCCGGCCCCGCCCGGGTGCGGCGCGGGTCTGGCGTTGGCAGGCGGGGCTCGAGGCCCACGGGCCGCTCGGCTTCGGTTCTCCGGGCTGGGGATAGAGGCCGGAGCCGGGCGTCGTGGACCCCGCCAGCCTGGGCTGCTCGCCCCCAACGCGCCGCGCTGCCGCCAGCCCCTGCCCGAGGTCCCCCGCGGGGTGGGTCCCTGCCTCCGCCAGCCCTCCAGAGACCGTCGCGTTGAAAGAATGAACCAGAGCTCGGCCCCTGCCCGCACCGGGGCACTTGGGTCACCGAGTCCTGTGGGGACCGGAGGCGGCTATCGACCCAGGCCGAGCCTCAGGACCCGCAACCCCCAGGAGGGGTCGTGCGCCCCGCGGCGGGTGGAGAGCAGGTCTCTGGAGTCACCGTGAGGGGGATCCTGCTCCGAGGGCGGCGGGGCGAGGCCGTGCGGCCAGCGCGTGGGGACGTCCGCGGAGGGACGGTGCCACCCAGGCCGCGGCGCAGCCTGGGCTGGAACCTCCTGGGAAGGAATCAAGCCACCTACTGTGCGCCCTTCTCGGTGAATGGCACCGCCGCCCACCTGGGACCCTCGCCCACAGCCCGCGGTGCTCGCACACCTGAGACCCATCTTGCTCCCACCCCGCCACCCCCTGCATTCTGAGCACGGAGACAGCCTCCAGCTGCCCTTCCTTCTTCCTCCCCAGCTTTCCGCAGCCCACCAGGGAATAAGCGGTAGGAGTGACCTTTTACCAAACGTAGATCCTTTCATGGCCTCTGCCAGACCTTCCTGTCCCCCCGCCCCTCCCCCGCATAGATCTCCAGGGCGCTCAGAAAATCCCGGTAGGTGGCTGACGCCTGTAGTCCCAACACTTTGGGAGGCCAAGGTGGGAGGATCTCTTGAGGCCAGGAGTTCCAGACCAGCGCAGGCAACAAAGGGAGACCACATCTCTGCAAAACACAGCCGGACCCTGCGCGCCTGCAGTCCCAGCTACTGGGGAGGCTGAGGCCAGAGGATCGCTTGAAACCAGGAGTTCCAGGCTGCAGTGAGCTATGGTTGTGCCACTGCGCTAGAGTTTGGGTGACAGATCCTGTCTCAAAACAACAAAAACCCTAGCTCTTTCACTAGCCTGGCCGGCGTCTCCTACTGTAAATTCGCTTACCCCCCAACCCCGCCTTCTCTCTCCCCTCACTCCTGCTCTGGGGCCGCCTGACTGCCCTGGGCCTGCAGAGCCCCCAGGTCTTCATGCAGGGTGCCCTTCCTCACTCAGTTCTTGCTCAAATGTCCCTCCATCAAGGAGGGCTTTGTTAGCTACCCTTGGCTATGGGATCCGTCCTCCAGCCATTTCACTTCGTTAGGCGCTGTAACTTCTAGGCGTACCTGGTTTCTGTGTTTTGTGCTTTCCTGTCGGGGCAGTGGCCCTATCTTGCTTGCCACTGAATCCCTAGCACCTAGCAGTTGCTTTTCTTGTAGTAGCAGCTACGGCAGCGGCCAGTGCGGCAGTCTGGTCAGAGGTGAAGGGCCAAAGACTTGGCGGTGTAGGGGACTGGGGCAGAGAGAGACACTGGAGGGACAAAAATGAGAAACTGAAGCCTGTCTTTGCTACTGTGGACCTCGCGGCAGGCCATTCTGGTGGATTCCATCTCCTCCTCTTTGGGTGCCTGGGAGAAATCAGCACTTAGAATGGGGTGGGAAGGCGGGGCAGGGTGTCTCAGAAGCCAACCCTGATTCAAGTCCTCAGCTTTCCTGCTTCCCTCTTGCTGTGTGTTTTGTCTCACTGGCTCCCCCTGGAAGTCCTGATCTCTGAGGTGGGTGTGAAGAGGTGTGTGCTTTGGTGGCCACAGCCACCATGTGGTGCTGGTTCCTCTCCCAGGGAGGCAGTGCACTCCTGGTCATCTTGGAGAGGCCCAACACAGAACCCCACAGGCCCTAGGCTTTTTTGGGAGAGTGTGACTTCACACTTGAAGAACCCTGAATGTCAGTTTATGCTTAGTGAATTTGATCCAAAGCTATACTGAGTCTGTGCCATTTTCTTTTTCTTTTTTTTTTTTTTGAGACAGAATTTCGCTCTTGTTGCCCAGGCTGGAGTGCAATGGCGCATTCTTGGCTCACTGCAACCTCCGCCTCCTGGGTTCAAGTGATTCTCTTACCTCAGCCTCCCAAGTAGCTGGGATTACAGGCATGTGCCACCATGTACGGCTAGTTTTTTTGTATTTTTAGTAGAGATGAGGTTTCACCATGTTGGCCAGGATGGTCTCCATCTCTTGACCTCGTGATCCACCTGCCTCAGCCTCCCAAAGTGCTGGGATTACAGGCATGAGCCACTGCGCCCGGCCCATTTTCAATAAAACTCATCAGGTGCTCGAGTTTCCTGGCAGAAAGGCGTGGAACGTTTATGGTGTCAGCTGTAAAGTGGCTGCAAGTCATTTTGGGAAAAACAGACCCAGGAGTACTCAGATGATGGCAGAGGGCAAGGGCTGGCTATGCTTGGCCCATCCTCAGGGGAGGGAGGACTCTGGAAAGAGCCTGAGGACACGTTGAGAATAAAAGGAAGCCTAGAGGCCAGCAGGGACTTAGCTGCTGGGGTGCAGGTAACTCCTGGGGACAGGGACAGGGACCTGGGGCTGGGACCTGCTCAGGCAGCTCTCTCCTTGCAGGGATTGGCAATGCTCCGCAAGCTGGGCTGGCTGGTCTCCTACAGCCTGGTTGTGCTGTTGCTGGGCTGCCTGCTCTTCCTGAGGAAGGAGGCCAAGCCCATGGGAGACCCCACAGCCCGCCAGCCTTTCTGGGCTCCTTCAGTGCCCTGCCACAGCCGATGTCCACCCAACCACACAGTGGCTAGTGCCTCTCTGTCCTTGCCTAGCCGTCACCGCCTCTTCTTGACCTATCGCCACTGCCGAAATTTCTCTGTCTTGCTGGAGCCTTCAGGCTGTTCCAAGGATACCTTCTTGCTCCTGGCCATCAAGTCACAGCCTGGTCATGTGGAGCGTCGGGCAGCTATCCGCAGCACATGGGGCAGGGCTAGGGGCCAGCAGCTGAAGCTGGTATTCCTCCTAGGGGTGGCAGGACCCACTCCCCCAGCACAGCTGCTGGCCTATGAGAGTAGAGAGTTTGACGACATCCTCCAGTGGGACTTCACTGAGGACTTCTTCAACCTGACACTCAAGGAGCTGCACCTACAGCGCTGGGTAGCGGCTGCCTGCCCCCAGGCCCGCTTCACGCTAAAGGGAGATGATGATGTCTTTGTCCACGTCCCCAATGTGCTAGAGTTCCTGCATGGCTGGGACCCGGCCCAGGACCTCCTGGTGGGAGATATCATCCGCCAAGCGCTGCCCAACAGGAACACTAAGGTCAAATACTTCATCCCACCCTCAATGTACAGAGCCAGCCACTACCCACCCTATGCTGGTGGGGGAGGATATGTCATGTCCAGAGCCACTGTGCAGCGCCTCCAGGCCGCTGTGGAAGAGGCTGAACTCTTCCCTATCGACGATGTCTTTGTAGGTATGTGCCTGAAGAGGCTAGGGCTGAGCCCCACGCATCATGCTGGCTTCAAGACGTTTGGAATCCGGCGGCCCCTGGATCCCTTAGACCCCTGCTTGTATAGGGGGCTCCTGCTGGTGCACCGCCTGAGCCCCCTCGAGATGTGGACCATGTGGGCACTGGTGACAGATGAGGGGCTCAAGTGTGCAGCTGCCCCCATACCCCAGCACTGAGGGGTGGGTTGGGCAACAGCTCCAGAGTGCACTGTTGATTTTCTATCATGATGAGAAATTAATCCCTGCTGGTCTACAGGAAATGCCGACTTGAGTTTTTGTAACCCCCCCACCTTGTTAGCTCTAATTAAAAACACTGCAACCTGGCTAACTTGTGTTGAATGGGAGCCAAAGTGGTGCCAGGAACCTGATGGGGGATTCCTGAAGCCTGAAGGAAGGAGGCTGCATAGGACCCAGGAGACACACTTTCTCATTTAGATGCAGAAAAAAATGTTACTCTTCTCCTTTAGATACATTGCAGAAATGCAAAGAAAAGAAAGGAACAAGAGGCATGTGTTAGGAAGAGTCCTGTTGAGAGCACCAGGTAAACACTCTGCATCCCTTCCCTTAGCAGTAATAGACATTTCACTGCTTGGCCTGAGCTGTCCTCACAGGGCAGTGGGGGCAGATCAGAAAACACATTAGAAACACTTCAATCGTACAAACTGGACAGGCTCCCAGTCTCCTGCCACAGCTCACATCCCAACAGAGGAACAAACACGAAATCATTTTCACAATAAAAACAGATTAAAGAGCTACGGAACTTAAGGGCATGACAAAAAGGACTCCTCTCTCTAACCCAGGTTGGCAAAATGCTTTGGGTGTGAGGTAAAAAGATGGGTAGGTAAGAGAGCAGCTGAAGAGTGGGATGAAATGTTATAACGGTGCGGTGCCCAAGCGCTAAGAACCAGGTCCAGTGCAAGCCTGAGACCACAGGAGGAGCACTAACAGCTCACAAAGGCCTTTTGCCTGATTGGCCAGAGCCAGACCTGCTGCCTCTTCTCAGTGCAGAGACAGTCATGCCAACTCTGGGCAGGGTGGCGTCTGCCCCTGCTTTCTCCACTGAGTGGGCAGACAGGGCAGCAGGCTCAGGCCTCAGTCCTCACGCAGGTAGGCCTCCTGCTCTGTCTCCGCCTGCTCGTCCCCTTCCTCCTGTATTTTCTGACGGAGCTCTTTTATCTGTGCTTCTGCCAACTTGGTTTCTGCTTTCTGGGAGAGCTGGCGCACCTCCTGCACCTGCAGTTTCACCAACTGAATGTGATTTCTGGCAGTTATAGAGGCCTGATCTGCGCCTGCAAAAGATGGGACAATCGGGTTGAGTAGCTGAGCAGGGCAGAAGGTACATGTGGATGTTGGCCTGGGGGTGCTGTGGCTGTCATTCGAAGCCTTCCTGGGATCACTTTCCTTGACCTACCATTCTTCTCTCTGCAGAGAACCTTCTACCTCTATGTTCAGGTCTGCATTTAACCAACAGTCAAAAACAGCATTTTTCTTCAGCTACCAGTGGCTAATCACAATTATTAAATGCAACTCTCACAATCTTTATAGCTAATTTTTTTTTGTTGTTATGCTCAGTGTATTACAGAACTTAATAGCTAATTTTTAAACTACACGTCATCCATTTCTTTTTGACAGATCACAAATAAAATTATTAAAGATCCGTTTTATCATCCTACCTAATCTTTGGAGGTAACCTCTTGGGATTTGGGGGTATTCTCATCTTTCAAAATGTGACCACACACATACGGAATGCATAGAAAAATATTTTGTTACTATAAGTTTACATAACAGCATAAAAGGGATTAAACATGTTTTATAATTTTTTCTTTTCACTGGTAAACGTGTTTTGAGCTCTATCATTTTACTTGCTGTTACTATATTTCATCACCTGCTTATGTATATTTTATCGATTCACCTATAGAACATTTGGATCTTTTCTCACTGCACTAACAAGAACCTTCAATACAATGTTGACAGGTAGTGGAGAATGGCAGCCATCCTCCTCTTCTGATTTTGATGAAAACACTTGATAGTTCACAATTACGTGGGATTACTTAACCTTTATTTCATTAAGAAAATTCTATTCATAATTGTATTTAGATTCAAATCATAAATGGTACTACATTTTATTGAAGGTTTTTTTTTTTTTTAAGACAGAGTCTCACTCTGTCACCAGGCCAGAGTGCAGTGGCACGATCTTGGCTCACTGCAACCTCTGCCTCCATGGTTTAAGTGAGTCCCCTGCCTCAGCCTCCCAAGTAGCTGGGACTACACACTTGTGCCACCATGCCTGGATAATTTTTTGTATTTTAGTAGAGATGGGGTTTCACCATGTTGGCCAGGATGGTCTTAATCTCCTGATCTCAGATGATGCACCCGCCTCAGCCTCCCAAAGTGCTGAGACTATAAGCGTGAGCCACCAGGCCCGGTGATTGATATAAATAATTAAGTGGTTTTTCTCCTTTAATCTATGGATAGATGATCTCAAGTAGTGAATTGCAGTTTTTTTACAATGTTGAACTATCATTCTGTATTATGGGTAAAGGGCTACATTTGATTTACAGCTAAATTTTGAAGTGATACTGGATTATAGCCTGTTTTGGTGCTGCCCCAGTCCAGTCTGAGATCAGGGCTATGCAGGCATTATACAGTGGTAAGAGGCGGCTTGCCATTACTTTCTATGCACTGGTACACTTGCAGTAACATAGGTATTATGGTTTTAGAATATTTGATAAAGCTCTTCCATAAAACATCCTAGGCCTGGTGTCCATTTTGGGGACATCCAAATCTTTGAATACCATTTCTACTTTTATAGTTATTGATCTTTTGTTTTGTTTCTGGAGATGGAGTTTCTCTCTGTTGTCTAGGCTGGAGTGCAGTGGCACGATCTTGGCTCACTGTACCCTTGGCCTCCCAGGTTCAAGTGATTCTCCTGCCTCAGCCTCCCAAGTAGCTGGGATTACAGGCACCTGCCACCATGCCCAGCTAATTTTTGTACTTTCGGTAGAGACAGGGTTTCACTATGTTGACCTGGCTGGTCTTAAATTTCTGACCTCAAGCAATTCCCCGCCTCAGCCTCCCAAAGTGCTGGGATTACAGGCTTTTTTTCTTTTTTTTTTTTTTTTGAGATAGGGTCTCTCTCTTGCCCAGGCTGGAGTACGGCAGCACAAACATGGCTCATTGCAGCCCTGAACTCCTGGCTCTGAAGTGATCCTCCCACCTCAGTTTCCCAAGTAGCTGGGACCACAGGTGTATACTACCACACTTGGCTTTTTCTTTTCTTTTGTTTTTGTAAAAATAGGTGCCTAGGCTGGTCTCAAACTCCTGAGCCCAAGTGATCTTCCTGCCTCAGCCTCCCAAATGCTGGGATTACAGGTGTGAGCCACTGTGCCCAACCTGGTCTTATACACATTCTTTACTCCTTGAGACTGACATAAAGATCATAATATTTTCATATAATTAAAAAAATCCATATCTGTAATGATTCTTTCTGATGTTACTTTTGTACTCTCTCTAAAAAGTCATAAATCCTTGCCTAATTTTTTAGTCTTTTCAAGGAAGAAGATTTTGCCTTTCTGATTATTCCTATATAACTTTTTTTTTTTTTTTTTTTTTTTTTGAGATGGAGTCTTGCTCTGTTGCCAGACTACAGTGCAGTGGTGCAATCTCGGCTCACTGCAACCTCCGCCTCCTGGGTTCAAGCGATCCTTCCACCTCAGCCTCCCGAGTAGCTGGGACTACAGGCGCGTGCCACCGCACCTGGCTAATTTTTGTATTTTTAGTAGAGACAGTGTTTCATCATGGCAAGGATGGTCTCGATCTCTTGACCTCGTGATCCACCCGCCTCCGCCTCCCAAAGTGCTGGGATTACAGGCTTGAGCCACCGCGCCCCGCAACTGTGTTTTAGAAGAGTATGTAGTTTTAGAGGGGATGGGGGGAAGTTTTATACTGTTTAAAAATCACTGCAAAATCAGCCTGGGAAACTTAGCTAAACTCTGTCTCTACTAAAAAATACAAAAATTAGCCAGGGCATGGTGGTGTACCCCTATAATCCCAGCTACTGGGAGGCTGAGGTAGGGAGGAGGTCCTCCACTTGAGCCCAGAAGGTCGAGGCTACAGTAAGCTATGATCTCTGATTGCACCACTACACTCCAGCATGGACCTTGTCTCTCTCTTACACACACATCTGATTTTCCTTTGTTTAATAACAACAACAACAAAAATCACAGACAGGCATGGTGGCTCATGCCTATAACCCCAGCACTTTGGGAGCTGAGACAGTTGCATCGCCTGAGCTCAATAGTTCAAGACTAGCCTGGGCAACACGGTGAAAGCCCATCTCTACCAAAAAATACAAAAAATTAGTCGGGTGTGATGGCAAGTGCCTGTGGTCCCAGCTACTCAGAAGGCTGAGACAGGAGGATGGATTGAGCTTGGGAGGCAGAATTTCCAGTGAGCCAACATCAAGCCACTGTACTCCAACCTGGGTGACAGAGTGGGACCCCGTCTCCAAAATAACAAACCATTCTGAGCTAGGCACAGTGGCTCAGCTCAAGCCTGTAATCCTAGCACTTTGGGAGGCCAAGGCAAGAGGATCAATTGAGCCCAGGAGTTCAAAATCAGCCTAGGCAACGTTAACAAGACCCCATTTCTTAAAAGAAAAAAAAATTAGTCGAGCCTGGTTCATGTGCCTGGCGTCCCAGCTACATGGGTGGCTGAAATGGGAAGATGGCTTGAGCCCAGGTTGAGGCTACAATGAGCTGTGATCATGCCATTACATTCCAGCCTGGTCAACAGAGCAAGACCCTGTCTCCAAAACAAATTCTGTTCTATTCCTCAACAGCTTTAATTTTTTTGGTCTTCCTGACCTACAAGGGTACTCAGAAAATTGAGCTTTACACACATCTCTGAGATCCTGTAATTCTATCAATTTTTGCCTTATGTGTATGTTTCATGATTGATAATGTCTTAATGAATTGTTCTCTGTCCTTTTTTTTTTTTAAGAGATGAAGTTGCCCAGGCTGGAGTGCAATGGTGCAATCTCGGCACATGGCAACTTCTGCCTCCCGGGTTCAATTATCCTGCCTCAGCCTCCCAAGTAGCTGGGATTATAGGAATGTACCACCATGCCCAGCTAATTTTGTATTTTTAGTAGAGACGGGGTTTCACCATGTTGACCAGGACGGTCTCAATCTCTTGACCTCGTGATCCACCCACCTCGGCCTCCCAAAGTGCTGGGATTATAGGCATGAGCCACCGCGCCCGGACTAATTTTTTATTTTTAGTAGAGATGGGGTTTCTCCATGATGTTCAGGTTGGTCTCAAACTACCAACCTGAGGTGATCCACCCGCCTCAGCCTCCCAAAGTGCTCGGATTACAGGCATGAGCCACCATGCCTGGCCTCTCTGTCGTATTTATTGCTTTTTATCTTGAATCTTTCCTCTGATTTAGCTAATTTTGGCTAGATTTTTTTGGAATACAATATTAAAAGTGTCATTTAATATGTTTATTGTTATTGCAATCACTGATGTTTGAAATTATTCCTATAATTTTCTATTTTCTTTTTTTAAATTAGAGATGGGCTTTTCACATGTTAGCCAGGCTGGTCTTGAACTCCTGACCTCAGGTGATCCGCCTGCCTTGGTCTCCCAAAGTGCTGGATTACAGAGGATTACAGAGGTGAGCCACCGAGCCCAGCCCAATTTTGTTATTTTCTAATTAACAGATTTTATTTCTTTAAACCTTTCCTGCCTCAATTGGATTAAGTTTCCTCCCACTCCTAATTCTCTTTGCAGTGTTTAACAACGTCTACTATCAGTGTGCTTAGCATGTTTGACTTTCCCAAATTTAAAAACTTGTTTTACACTCAGAACTTTTGAAAAAATCTTAGTAGCTTCTTTCAAAACTCATTTTTCCTTCTTCACAGTTCTTCCAAAAAGTGTATGCAGGTGGTACTTTTGAGTCTATGTCAGAAGGCATCTTTTATTCTCACATTTTGATGGTAGTTGGCTATATATAAAAATCCTAGGTTATTGATTTATTGTCACTTCTAGTGTTGCTGAGAAGATGCCTGATGTTTCATTCTACTTCCTTTGTAGGTAATCTATTTTTTTTCTAGTTTTGGGATTTTGTTCTGAGTCTTTTTGTTATGCTGTTATATTTATTGTTTGTTTATTTTGTTAATAAGACAGGGTCTTGCTTTGTCAGCCAGGCTAGAGTGCAGTAGCTCAATCATGGCTCACTGCAGCCTCAACCTCCAGGACCCAAGTGATCCTCTCGCCTCAGCCTCCCCAGTAGCTGGGACTACAGACGCCCACCACCATGCCTGGCTAATTTTTTTGTAGAGACAGGGTTTCACCATGTTAAGGCTGGTTTCAAACTCCTGAGTTCAAGTGATCCACCTGCTTAGGCACCCTAAAGTGCTGGGATTACAGGTATGAGTCACTGCACCTGGACCAGAATTTTTGTTAAAAAAGTGAAATCAGCTGGGCATGGTGGCCCACCCTGTAATCCCAGAACTTTGATAGGCCGAGCCAGGCGAGTCATGAGGTCAGGAGATCAAGACCATCCTGGCTAACAAGGGAAACCCTGTCTCTACTAAAAATACAAAAAATTAGCCAGGCATGGTGGCACATGACTGTAGTTCCAGCTACTCAGGAGGCTGATACAGGAGAATCACTTGAACCTGGGAGAGGCAGAGGTTGCAGTGAGCTGAGACTGCCAAAGCACTCCAGCCTGGGTGACAGAGTGAGACTCCATCTCAAAAAAAAAAAAAAAAAAAAAAAAAAAGGCCATGTACAGTGTCTCATGTCTGTAATCCAGCAGTTTGAGAGGCCAAGGCAGATGGATCACTTGAGCTCAGGAGTTCAAGACTAGCCTGGGCAACATGGCAAAACTCTCTACCAAAAACACAAAGTACACCTGTAATCCCAACTACTTGGGAGGCTGAGGTGGTAGGATTGCTTGAGCCCATAGGTTGAGGCTGTAGTAAGCAGTGAGCCATGACTGTGCCATTTTATTCCAGCCTGGTGACACAGTAAGACCTTGTCTCAAAAAAACAAAAATCTTGTTACAACTTTGTTACCCCTTTGGATGAGTTCTAGGAAAATGTCTACCTTTTTTCAGATAATGCTTACATATCCTCTCCCTCTTCTCTCCTCCTAGATGTAAGCACATCCTCCTGTTCACTTCACCTGAGAACCCACTGCCATCTTTGTGTGGCATGACTATAATGCTTCTGTTGTTTCATTCTTTGTTCTGAATCTCCGATCCCTCAGGATCACTAATAATTCTTTTTCTGGGCCAAGCGTGGTGGCTCATGTCTGTAATTCCAACACTTTGGGAGGCCAAGGCAGGCGGATCACTTGAGATTAGGAGTTCCAAATTAGCCTGGCCAACGTGGTGAAACCCCATCTCTACTAAAAATACAAAAATTATCCAGGCATGGTGGCAGGCGCCTGTAACCTCAGCTACTTAGGAGGCTGAGGCGAGAAAGAGAATTGCCTGAACCAGAGAGGTGGAAGTTGCAGTGAGGGGGACAGAGTGACACACTGTTTCCAAAAAAAAAAAGCCGGGCATGGTGGCACGGGCCTGTAGTCCCAACTACTGGGGAGTCTGAAGCAGGAGGATCACTTGAGCCCAGGAGTTCTGGGCTGTAATGCGCTATGCCAATTGGGTGTCTGCACTAAGTTCAGCATCAATACGTTAATCTCCCAGGAGCGGGGGACCACCAGGTTGCCTGAGGAGGGGGTGAACCAGCCCACCAGCCCAGGTCGGAAATGGAGCAGGTCAAAACTCCTGTGCTGATTAGTAGTGGGATCACACCTGTGAATAGCCACTGCACTCCAGCCTGGGCAAGACAGCGAGACCCGTCTCTTAAAAATAAAAGTAAAAAAAAATTTAATTATTTTTTGCTTTTTCAGTATGGTGACAGGACATTTACCTTAAAAAAAAAAAAAATCCTCTCTTTTTTTTTTTTGATACGGAGTTTCGCTCTTGTTACCCAGGCTGGAGTGCAATGGCGTGATCTCGGCTCAATGCAACCTCCGCCTCCCGGGTTCAGGCAATTCTCCTAGCTCAGCCTCCTGAGTAGCTGGGATTACAGGCACGTACCACCGTGCCTAGCTAATTTTTTGTATTTTTAGTAGAGACGGGGTTTCACCATGTTGACCAGGATGGTCTTCATCTCTTGACCTAGTGATCCACTCACCTTGGCTTTCCAAAGTGCTGGGATTACAGGCTTGAGCCACCGCGCCCAGCACCCCCCCGCTTTTTTTTTTTTTTTTGAGATAGGGTCTCACTCTGTTGTCCAGGCTGGAGTGCAATGGTGTGATCTCGCCTCACTGCAACTTCTGCCTTCCAGGCTCAAATTTTACTCCTGCCTCAGCCTCCCAAGTAACTGGGATAACAGGTACAAGCCACACCACACCCAGCCCTTTATATCATTTTTAAGATTTGATGCTTGAGACCATAGTCTGCTAATCCTGACAACAGAAAACAAGAGTATGTTTTAATATAACAATTTTTTTTTTTGAGATGGAGTCTCACTCTTATTGCCCAGGCTGGAGTGCAATGGAGCAATCTCAGCTCATTACAACCTCTGTCTCCCGGGTTCAAGTGATTCTCCTGCCTCAGCCTCCCGAGTAGCCGGGATTACAGGCACCTCCTACCACGCCTGGCTAATTTTTTATATTTTTAGTAGAGACAGGGCTTCACTATGTTGATCAGGCTAGTCTTGAACTCCTGACCTCAGGCGATCCACCCGCCTCTGCCTCCCAAAGTGCTGGGATTATAGGCGTGAGCCACCGCGCCTGGCCAACAAATTTTTTTTTTCTTTTTTAGGCACATGGGTCTCACTCTTTTGCCCAGGATGGAGTGCAGAGGCATGATCATAGTTCACTGCAGCCTTGAACTCCTGGGCTCAAGCAATCCTCCCACCTCTTAGCCTCCAGAGTAGCTGGGACTAGAGGAACATGTCAAGCTCCAGCAATCTGCCCACCTCAGCCTCCCAAAGACAGGCATAAGCCCCTGTGGCCGACCCCTATCAGTTTTGTTTTTTTTTTTCCTTGAGACAGAGTCTCATTCTGTCACCAAGGTTTGAGTGCAGTGGTGCCATCTCGGCTCATTGCAGCCTCCTCCTCCTGGATTCGAGCAATTCTCCTGTACAGGGTTGTGCCACTACACCCCACTAATATTTGTATTTTTAGTAGGGACTGGGTTTTGCCATATTGGCCAGGTTAGTTTTGAACTCCTGACCTCAAGTGATCCGCCCACCTTGGCTTCCCAGAGTGCTGGGATTACAGGCATAAGCAACTACCTTGGCCACCAGTTGCTTAATAAGAGTTAGTACTAGGATATAATTTCTGTGAGCTGGCTCACAGAGTGTGCTGGCTCATGCCTGTAATCCCAGCACTTTGGGAGGCCGAGGTGGGTGCATTACCTGAGGTGGGTGTATTACTTGAGGTGAGGAGTTCAAGACCAGCCTGGCCAACATGGCAAAACCCTGTCTCTACTAAAAATACAAAAATTAGCCGGCATGGTGGTGCATGCTTGTAACTGGGAGGCTGAGGCAGGAGAATTGCTCGAACCAGAGAGACAGAAGTTGCACTGAGCTGAGAACGTGCCACTGCATGCACCCTGGGTGCCAGAGTGAAATTCCGTCTCAGAAAAAAAAAAAAAAAAAATTAATGTGAGAGTACCTAGTTTGGAACCAATCAGGTAAGATGTTCTATGATGGGCACCTTGGGGCACCAACGTGCAGAGGACAAAGTACTGGCTGCTAGGAGAAGGAAAGGCTTCAGAATTCGACCCACTTGGCTCGGTGGCTCACGCCTATAATCCCAGCACTTTGGGAGGCCAAGGCGGGTAGAGTGCTTGAGCCTAGGAGTTTGAGATTAGCCTGGGCAACATGGTAAAACCCCATCATCACTATTAAAAAACAAAAAAAAACAACCTACTCAGCTGAATCTCAGTTTGGCTGCTTACTCACCATACCATGTCGTCTTAGGTGAATTATTTGGCCTATCTGCCCTCTAGTTTCTTCATATATAAAAAGTGCCTATGAAATGCTTACCACAAAGCTTGAAACAGACACATAATAATTTGTCCTGGTTTTGCCACTATGATTCCAGGTCTCATTTTCTCTTATCTGTACAAAAGGGTTCACACAGACTAATGATCTCAGGTCTCACCCAACTGTGTAATTCTATGATTAACTGTTAATAAATTCTATTACCAAAAAAACCTCAAACTATTTTGAAGCAATCCAAGTTTCCAATGGTAATAGTTTGATCATTTTTCATTTTGAAGATGCTGACAACCCAGCTTCTTCTAGTCTGGTCTGCAGGGGTATGCTCATTTATTGTGGAAATAAAATGTTGGTTAATACATAGAAAATGGAGAAAATTTCTCAAAGTTAGAGCCACACAGACCATCTAATATAAAGCCCTCATTTTAGAAAACCAGATGAGAACTCAAATGGCACCTCCCTAGTTAAATAAAACCAATACAAAGCTTTAACCTACCAGTTTGATATGCAGCTTCTGCTGCCATCTCTGAAAGACCAACTGCAGTCATCCAAGTGGTTTCCAGCTTCAAGTATTCTTGTTGTTTTGAAGTCATCTATATAAAACAAGCAAAATGCTTGAAACAGCATGAGAGGTACAGCCCATTTAAATGGACTTAAAGTAGTAGATTTAGAGAACAGTCACTGATTATATTCGTTAGACTTAGTAATTTAGATACTACCTGAGGTAGGTGCACTGACACAGAAATGCCTATAACTTTTTGCTTACCTCAACTCTGGCTCCTATGATCACCTGCCACACTTCATCTTCCTCCTGTGAATTCATTTTCCCAAGTAAACTTGTATATTGTCGGTAAAGAGAAACTAAGGTATAAACAGCCTACAAATACAGAATGAATAAGTCTGAGTAAAATAAGTGAGACATATTAGAAGGAATAGAGAGATTTCCACCTGAAGG
The DNA here is from genome assembly GCF_049354715.1 of Callithrix jacchus. NCBI lineage: Eukaryota > Metazoa > Chordata > Mammalia > Primates > Cebidae > Callithrix > Callithrix jacchus. Next base: position 125,426,906 of record NC_133510.1, read on the forward strand.
AAATTAAGTCCCATTATAGCAAACTGGTTCTTCCATACTGCTGCCTCACTGAAAAACTGCACTATTATCCTATGCAGTAAAGGTATCACTCCAGGACATCAATATTTCTATCTGTAAACTTGTGCGTTTAAAAGCTTGTCAACAATTCAGACACAGAGAATACAATACAAGGGAAAACTCTAAAGCCTCAGAAAAACAGCTGCTAGAAAATATATGTAAAATAAATGCAAAAATGAGACTTCAATAATTTTGATTAGCTACTTTTTTTTTTTAAGACAGTGTCTGTCTCACCCAGGCTAGAGTGCAGTGGCACGATCTTGGCTCACTGCAGCCTCCGCCTCTTGGGTTTAAGCGATTCTCCTGTGTCAGCCTCATGAGTAGCTGGGATTACAGGCGTGTGCCACAACACCTGGTCAGTTTTGTATTTTTAGTAGAGACGGGGTTTCACCATTTTGGCTAGGCTGGTCTCAAACTCCTGACCTGAGGTGATCCACCCGTCTTGGCCTCCCAAAGTGCTGGGAATACAGGCGTGAGCCACTACGCCTGGCATCCATATACTCTTTAAAAAAACTTATTTTTTACAAACAGGGTGCAACATCACCCAGACTGAAGTGTAGTGGCATGACCAGAGCTCACTGTAACCGCAAACTCCTGGACTCAGGTGATCTCCTACCTCAGCCTCTGGAGTAAGTGGGAATACAGGCACACAATACACCATGCCTGGCTAAGTTTAAAATTTCTTTTGGTAGAGACAGGGCTCACTATGTTGACTGGGCTGGTCCTGAACTCCTGGCCCCATGTGATCCTCCCGCCTTGGTTCCCCAAAATGCTCAGATTACAGACATGAGCCACCATGCCTGGCCCATACTAGTTTAGATCAGTGGTTTTTAAATAATCCTTACAGAGATGCTTCTGTTGATAGACCACGGACCCCTTTATCTGTAACTGAACCACATCAGCTTGACTCCTGTTTTATATTCTAAGCTGCCATATTTAAGACTTTTCTGTTAAAAAAAAAAAAACGTTCCTGGAAAAAGTCTAAAAACCAGTGATTTAAATCAGGGGTCAGCAAACTTTCTTTGTGAAGGGCCAGACTGTAAATATTTTAGGCTTTGTGGGCCTTATAGCCTCTGCTGAAACACTCAAACTCTCAAAAACAGTTATTGACAATATATAAATAAATACGCCAGACTATGTTTCAATAAAATACCAACATGGGCATCAGACAATTTGGTTTTGAGTCATTATTTGCTAAATCATGGTTTAGAAGATCAAGAGTTAACAAGAGGAGACATACCTTAGTATATTCAGTAATAGCTTCAATCAACGCATATGTGGTCTGAGAGAGAAAGGTAGAGGTGCTATCTGTTACCAAAGACACCGCCCTCCTCATCAATGCTTCATTACTAAGGGAATGAGGCTCCGATTTCTGAAAGACAAACATTGTCACTAGACCGCTAAAGCTCAAACTGAGAACTTTTTTACCAACAGGCAAGTAAAAAAACATAATTGTCATGCTGCTTAGCGTTTTAAGCTGAAACTGCACTACATTTTTGGGGTTTATATTTTTTAAGGCCTTATTTAGGCAATTTAAGACAATATAGGGAAATAATTCCAGAGTATGCTTTCTAGTGACTTTCATTCTCTGCTCCAAAAAGCAAATTATTTCTTTATATATAAAATAAAATGGGGCTAGGCATGGTGGCTCATGCCTGTAATCTCAGCATTTGGGAGGCCGAGGAGGGCAGATCACTTGAGGTCAGGAGTTTGAGACCAGCCTAGCCAACATGGCGAAACCCCATCCCTACTAAAAAATACAAAAATGAGTCGAGTGGTAGTGGTGTGTGCCTGTAAACCCAGCTACTTGGGAGGCTGAGGCAGGAGAACTGCTTGAACCTGGGAGGCGGAGGTTGCAGTGAGACAAGATCACACCACTGCACTCCAGCATGGGTGACACAGCAAGACTCTCAAAAAAACAAAAAAAAATGCTATTGATTATAACCAACAGATTCATAAGATTACAATTCATTCATTAACAGTGTTAGATACTTGAGACACAAAGTCTCAATAAAACATTCTCTGCCCTCAAACACAGGTGCAGGGGCAGAGAGAGGAAGATGATGGGCTAACAGAACTAGACAAATGAGCACAATTATTTATCATGGAAGTGGTGGCAGGAGTATGTATGAGCTATAGTGGGGGCATGCAGAAGGGAGCAATCAGTTCTATGTAGAGTTATAATGGCTTAGAAAAGGCTTCACAAATTTAATGAGGATTAAGCTGAGTCTAAGTGGACAGGCAAGGCAATTCTGAGCAGAATGAAGCAGTAGGGTGTTGATGGGGGAACCTCAGCTATTTTGATTTTTTTTGAGACAGAGTTCCACTCTGTCACCCACGCTGGAATACAGTGGCTCAATCTTGACTCATTGCAACCTCTGCCTCCCAGGCTCAAGCAATTCTCTTGCTTCAGCCTCCCACATGGTTGGAATTACAGGCACCTGCCACCACACTTCGCTAATTTTTTTGTATATTTAGTAGAGATGGGGTTTCACCATGTTGTTGCCCAGGCTGGTCTTCAACTCCTGATCTCAAGTGATATACCCACCTTAGCCTCCATAAGTGCTGGGATTACAGGCGTGAGCCACTGAGCCCCACCTGACCTCAGCTATTTTAATAAAGAAAAGACCAATATAATCACCTGTGGCTACCCTGACTAAATACTGGCAACTGTAATGACACATCATCCATGACTCTCTGCCTTTTTCCTCCTCAGCAAAGCACTTCTTATATCAGAACCAACAAAGAAATCAGTCACTCAGCTGGGTATGATGTAATCTTAGCACTTTGGGAGGCCAAGGCAAGAGGATAACCTGAGGTCAGGAGTTTGAGATCAGCCTGGCCAACATGGTGAAACTTCGTTTCTACTAAAAATACAAAAATTAGCTGGCGTGGTGGTAGGTGCCTGTAATCCCAGCCACTTGGGAGGCTGAGGCAGGAGAATTGCTTGAACCCAGGAAGTGGAGGTTGCAGTGAGCTGAGATTGCACCATTGCACTCCAGCCTGGGTGACAAAAGTGAAACTCCATCTCAAAAAAAAAAAAAAAAAAAGCAATCACACCATGCTCTGTCTTGTTTTTGATATTCAGAGTATAAACACTCAGAATCACTGCATGTTGAAAGCATCAGTCAAGAAATATTTTTGATATGAACAAATCAAGAACTTTATATTTCATTCAATCAAGTACAAAGGGAAGAATGACATCTCTGCTCACAAGAAGCTAATTTTGTCTTAATGTTCTGATAAGTCTTCATAATGTACTATATTTTACAATGTGTTTTCACTTGTTTCTCACAACAGTCCAGTTATCACTTCTTTTCTACAAGCAACAACATGGAAGCTCAGAATAGTTATGTAACTTTTCTAAAAAGTCACATCTAGACCTCAAACCAAATCTCACTCCAAAGTCTGTATGTACCCTTCCCATTATGCTTTGCTAACTCAGGACAGTGCCATAGGATTATCATCAAATATTAAAATATACAATATTAAGTGATGGGAAAGGAGACGGCTATTGCACAGGAATAAGGAAAGGTTTTAAATAGAGGTGAGACTTGGTACTAAAGAGTCCAAGAATCAGAATGGCCAGGCATCCTGGATAATAGGAAACAATGAGGAAAATAATTCATTTGTTGCAGGGGATGTCCAGGGATCTAGACTGGTTGGAGCAATGGCATAAGACAGATGAGACTCATTAGGGTTCTGGAGTGCAGGGCGACTTAGCTGGATTTTAGTTCTGAACACCTCATGGAGAGCCACTCTAAAGTTTTTCATTTCTCATTCTGTCACTCAAGATGGAGTGCAGTGTTGTGATACCAGCCAACTGCAGCCTTGAACTCCTGGGCTCAAATGATCCTCCTACCTCCCGAGTAGCTAGGACTACAGACACACGCCACTACACCTGGCTGTTTTTTGTAGAGGGGAGGTTTCGCTATGTTGCCCAGGCTGGTGTCAAATTCTTGGCCTACAGCGATCCTCCCGCTCAGCCTCCAAAAGTACTGGGATCACAAGACTGAGCCATCATGCGTAGCTGACCACTGAGGGGTTTTAAAGAATGAAGTGGGATTGCTATACTAAATGACCAGGGGCCCCCATCATGTGGCCCAGAACTGAGGTAAATGGGACTTAGAAAGTAACATAATAACTGAGAAAGGACAAATCTAAAAAAAAATCTTTTGAATTAAAAAATGCTGTACCAGTTGTGGCCGAAAATGGCCTGGTATTCAAGTGAGCGTAGTTTTAGGGCTATAGATTCATCAGCGTGCAAGGATGACAACTGAAGTGAAGTACAGTAAGGCAAGGGCTCAGGAGTGAGCCTCAGAAGATGCTAAAAATACTTGATACATGGAATTAATCTTGCTTTTGTGATGAACACACACATCAGTAGCAGGAATATTTTGCTGAAATGGAGCTTGCTGGTTTCCTACCTAGTTCTTACCATAAACCATTTAAGCTACAATTTTTAAAATGAAGTCCCCCCTCCTTTTTTTTTTTTTGAGACAGAGTCTCGCTCTGTCTGCCACCCAGGCTGGAGTGCAGTGGCGCAATCTTGGCTCTCTGCAATCTCTGCCTCCCAGGTTCAAGCAATTCTCTTGCCTCAGCCTCCCAAGGAGGTGGGACTACAGGCGTAGGCACATGCCACCATGCGTGGCTAATTTTTTACATATATATATTTTTTAATAGAGACAGGGTTTCACTGTGTTGCCCAGGCTGGTCTTGAACGTCTGAGCTCAGGCAATCCACCCACCTTGGCCTCTACAAGCGTAAACCACTGCACCCGACCGAAGTGCCTTTTTTTTGAGACAGTGTCTTGCACTGTCACCCAGGCTGTAGTGCAGTGGTGTGATCTCGGCTCACTGCAATCTCTGCCTCCTGGGTTCAAATAATTCTCCTGCCTCAGCCTCCCAAGTAGCTGGGACTACAGGTGTACACCATCCCCAGCTATTTTTTTTTGTATTATTAGTAGAGATGGGATTTCACCATGTTAGCCAGCATGGTCTTGATCTAACCTCATGATCCGCCTGCTCGGCCTCCCCAAAGTGCTGGGATTACAGGCATGAGTCACCGCACCCGACCAAAGTGCCATTTTTTAATCAACTACTTAATTGACAGCTCTACCTAAATGTTTCTTAGACATTTTGGAAATAACATTTCCAAAACTGTGAATTGATTATTTTTTTCCCTTTCAAAACCCACTCCGCTCCATCCTACTAAATGTCAACTCCATTCATTCAGTTGCTAAGGCCTTTAAAAAAATCTTGGAATCGGCCAGGCACAGTGACTCACGCCTATAATCCCAGCACTTTGGGAGGCTAAGGCAGGTGAATCACCTGAGGTCGAGAGTTTGAGACCAGCCTGACCAACATGGAGAAACCCTGTCTCTACTAAAAATACAAAACCAGGTGTGGTGGCACATGCCCATAATCCCAGCTACTCCAGAGGCTGAGGCAGGAGAATCATTTGGACCCAGGTGGCAGGGGCTGCAGTGAGCCAAGATTGTGCTATTGCACTCCACCCTGGGCAACAACAGTGCAGCTTCGCCTCAAAAAAAAAAAATAAATAAAATAAAATAAATAAATAAATATATATATCTCTCTCTCTTGGAATCTAAAGCGGTGGCCTTCAACTTTTGTGGCACCAGGGACCAGTTTTGAAGAAGACACTTTTTCCACAGACTGAGTGGGGGAGGATGGTTTTAAGGTGAAACTGGTCCACCTCAGATCATCAGGCATTAGATTCTTATAAGGTGCACATGACCTAGGTCCCTCGCATGTGTAGTTCACAAAAGGGTTCATGCTCTTATGAGAATCTAATGCCACTGCTGATCTGACCAGAGGCGGAGCTCAGACGGTAATGCTCACCTGCCTGCCACTCACTTCCTGCTGTGCAGCCGGCTTCCTCACAGGCCACAGACCAGTACTAGCCCAGGGGTTGGGGACCCCTAATCTAGAGAAAACATCCCACATCCAATCCATCCGCAACTCCTGCTGGCTACGTTCAGCTAAATTCCCCTCACCTCTCCTGCCTGCCTGGTCCAAGCCACTATCATTTCACGCCTATATATGGCAAGATCCTTCTATTAGTCTTCCTAGTTCCACACAGCAACTTTTAAAAACTTTTAAAATTTAGGCCGGGTGTGGTGGCTCATGCTGTGTAATCCCAGCACTTTGTAAGGCTGAGGTGGGCGGATCACCTGAGGTAGGGAGTTAGAGACCAGCCTGAGGAACATGGAGAAACCCCATCTCTACTGAAAATACAAAATTAGCCAGACATAGTGGCGCATTCCTATAATCCCAGCTACTCAGGAGGCTGAGGCAGGAGAATCGTTTGAACCCAGGAGGCAGAGGTTGAGTGAGCCAAGATTGTGCCATTGCACTCCAGCCTGCCAACAGAGTAAGAGACTGTCTAAAAAAAAAAAAAAAAAATTCCTGTGGCAGCTTTTTTGAGAATAAAACCAAAAGCCTTACAATGGCCCACAAACTATAAAGCACACGACCTGATTATCAGTTAACTCTCTGGCTTCATCTTACTGTTTCCCCCATTCTACTCCAGTCACAGTAGCCTCCTTGCTCCTCAAACATATCAGGCATACTACTGCTTTTAGGTCTCTGCTATTCCGAGTTCCTTCTGCCTGGAAAGCTCTTCTCCCCACCAGATAGTATAATGGCTTACTTTTTCAGAACATTCAGATCTCTACTTCTCTACTCTACATTCAGAGTAGCTCTTCTTGACCACCTTTATCTAAAACAAAACAACCCCCTCCCAGTATTGCCTATTCACTTACCCTATTTGTTTTGTTTTTTCTTTTTTTTTTTGAGAAAGGGTCTTGTCCTGTTGCCCAAGCTAGGCAGCAGTGAGATCACAGCTCACTGCAGCCTCAAACTTCCGGGCTCAAGCAATCATCCTCCTGCCTTAGCCTCCTGAGTAGTTGGGACTACAGGTGTGAGCCACCACACCTGGCTAATTTTTTTCTTTTTTTGAAGAGACAGAGTCTCCCTATGTTGACCAGGCTGGGTCTCAAACTCCTGGGTTCAAGCCATCCTCCCAACTTGGCATCCCAAAGCACTGGGCATCAATCAGCCACTGTGCCCGGCCCTGTTTTCTTCTTACCATGTATTACCAGCTGATAATTTTATATTTATTTATTTGTGCCTCTTTCATCTCCACAAAGCATTTTGTGAGAGCAAGAATTTTTTGTTGTTGTTCATTCTTACATTCTCAGTACCTGGCACATAAAAGTTGCTCAATAAATTTTTGTTAAATCAAAGACTATTTTGCTGATAGACTGTAATATTCTCTTATTTCTCTTTTTTTTTTTTGAGATGGAGTCTCGCTGTTACCCAGGTTGGAGTGCAGTGGCAAGATCTCGGCTCACTGCAATTTCCATCTCCCCGGTTCAAACCATTCTCCTGCCTCAGCCTCCTGAATAGCTGGGACTATAGGCGTGTGCCACCATACCCAGCTAATTTTTTGTACTTTTAGTAAAGATGGGATTTCACCATGTTATCCAGGATGGTCTTGATCTCCTGACATCGTGATCCACCCTCCTCCACGTCCCAAAGTGCTGGGATTACAGGCGTGAGCCACCATGCCTAGCCTAACTCTTATTTTTCTCTACCCACTTTATACAATTTGATGTGCTGTTCCTACCTGTTAGAAATAGATGCTTGGTGCCGCAAATAAAAATCAGCACCAAGACAAAGGATCATTTAGCAATGCAATTTTTACTTCCTGGACTACAGGAAGCATACCCTTGATAGTCATCATGCAAGGAGTAGCAATCTATTGCTGTTAGCAACCTAACGGGAGTACCCTTTCAGCAGGAAGTAAAAAGAATTGCTTTGCTGAGAGATCCTTTGTCTCAGTATTAATTTTTCTTTGTGGTACCAAAAAGAAAAATGTTATATGTAACACTACCAAATGAGACAATCAAAATGAGAATATTAATACATCTGCTCAACTGTGAAAAGATCCTGGTGTCAGGCCGGGCGCGGTGGCTCACGCCTGTAATCCCAGCACTTTGGGAGGCCAAGGCGGGTGGATCACAAGGTCAAGAGATCAAGACCATCCTGGTCAACATAGTGAAACGCCGTCTCTACTAAAAATACAAAAAATTAGCTGGGCACAGTGGTGCATGCCTGTAATCCCAACTACTCAGGGGTCTGAGGCAGGAGAATTGCCTGAAACCGGGAGGCGGAGGTTGCGGTGAGCCGAGATCGTGCCGTTGCACTCCAGCCTGGGTAACGAGCAAAACTCTGTCTCAAAAAAAAAAAAAAAAAAAAAAAAGATCCTGGTGTCGTACAAAGTATATCATCATGTGGGGGAAGGTATGGGCGCCATTGAGACTTCAAGAGAACACGGTACATTAAGAAACGAAACACTGCACAGGGCAGTACTTTACCTGTGCAATAGGAACCGCACACAGGGTTACTCCAAAGCCAACTGCCACCGTTTTGTGCCATGGTCTTATCAATTCTGAGAAACAACGCTTCTTAAAGTTAGCCACGACAGGAACACACTGTCTGTACCTGGAAATAGAAGTCAGATTTCATGAGGCACAACTGCCAATCTGTAACAGACTCTTGATTTGCAGGGGCTATAAAACTCAAACTCAGGCCAAGCAGGAACCTAAATGAGGATGTGGGACAGCCTTCCCAATGACAGGGCACAGTGCAAGTGGGCAACGGGGGGCGGGGGCAGTGGGGCGTGACGGCCTGGGGAGCCAGGCCAACCATCACAAGCAGGAAACTGGCGAGGTGTTTTGAAAAAAATTTTTTTTTGAGAGGGAGTTTCACTCTTGTTACCCAGGCTGGAGTGCAATGGCGCGATCTTGGCTCACCGCAACCTCCGCCTCCTGGGTTCAAGCAATTCTCCTACCTCAGCCTCCTGAGTAGCTGGGATTACAGGCACGCGCCACCATGCCCAGCTAATTTTTTGTATTTTTAGTAGAGACGGGGTTTCACCATTTTGACCAGGATGGTCTCGATCTCTTGACCTCGGGATTCCCCCCGCCTCGGCCTCCCAAAGTGCTGGGATTACAGGCTTGAGCCACTGCGCCCGGCTGAAATTTTCAACAGACAACACTTAAGTTTAAAAGGTTGCCTCGGGTAGGGCATGGTGGCTCACGCCTGTAATCCCAGCACTTGGAAGGCCAAGGCAAGAGGATTGCTCGAGCTCAGGAGTTCAAGACCAGACTGGGCAATATGGTCAAACCTCGTCTCTACTAAAAATTACAAAAATCAGCCAGGCATGGTGGGGAGCTCCTGTAATCCCAACTACTCGGGAGGCTGAGACAGGAAAGGAGAATAGCTTGAACGGGGGAGGCGGAGGTTGTAGTGAGCTGCGATCTGGCCAATGCACTCTAGCGCGGGCGACAGAGCCAGATCCTGACTCAAAAAATAAAATAAAATGTCGCCTTAAAGCTTTTTATAATAAACGCTCCTGCAGGCAGGATTTAGCTCTGCAGCCATGGCCTGGGTACCAGGTGTGTCTGACAGTCCCGCTACAAACGCCCAGGAGCCTGCAGCGCTAGGAGGTAAGCCCCGCGCCAGTTACCCAGGGTCCCGTCTGCCCTCTGGGAGGACGTCCTCAGACGTTCCCTTCTCTTTCCTGGCTTCCCCACGCCGTGTCCTTCCTCCTCTCCAAGTCTCCTCAGGGACTTCGAGAGGCCCCATGAAGGCAGCCCAGGGTCTGGGAGACTCGCTTCTACAAAATAGACGAACTCAAAAGAAAGGAAGCAGGGCATGACCCAGGGGGCGGAGGCAGGACCATTCTCAGTCATCTCGAGCGGGGAGAGACGCCGCGGCCCGGCTCGGCCGACGAGAGATGAGCATGTAAGCAAAGCGAGCGCCGTGGGCCGGCCTCAGCGCTATCCACGTCGGTCTCTCCCTCTGGTCCTGCCCCACTATGCGGCTGCAGCAGTACCTGAACAGTGAGGTTACGCTGCGCGACAGCCAACTCTTCAGAGCCGCCATCCCGTGGTGGGCGGACGCCGGACGCACACGCCGGAAGTGACGTAGCTTCGTGAGCGCGGGGCGGGGCGCGGCCTCCACCTGAGAGAGCCTCACCCCATGGCCACGCCCCCACCCAAGGAAGTAGTCGGGATAGGGCAGATGGGGAGGGAGAGGACGGGGCTTAGGGCAACGGTCGTAACGGCCGCGCCAGGCAACCAACCGCCGGAGCTTCCGCGCGGGGCGGGGCATACGCAGGGCCTGAGGGCGCAGAACTGAGACGGGCGCCGCGACGCTGGGGGGGTGGGCGGGGCCTCGGCTCTGGCCCGTACTGGAGGGGAGTTCCGCGGTGAGTTGGGTTCGGCGGGAGGCGGTGGCGGGGCGCGGCGGTGGCGCTGTCACTTCAGCACCAGGAAGTAGGTGGTCCAGCCGGCCAGCAGCAGCGCCCCGATGAGCACCGTGTAGCTGAGGAGCACGAAGGCGAGCAGCTCCCGCAGCAGCTGCAGCACGTGGACGGTGGACGAGGCCGGCATCGCGCTGCGCGGGAGCCCCGGGACGGTCGGCAGCTTGCAGGGCTGGCGCGTCCGGAGGGGCGGACGGGAACACACGAGGTCCTGGCCCCTCGAAACAGCAAACGAAGGCTAGGGAAGCCCACAGTACCAGCCTCCCCAGCAGCCTCCTGGACGCTCGCTTCTTGGTTACACTGGAGACTCCTTCTCAACCCAAACTGCCCTCGCTCTTCGGCTCTGATCTAGGCTGAGGAGGCAGAACCCGGCTCTTCCCCGCGCCTTGCTGCTGCACGAGTCTTCCTCCCAGCCCTCTCTTCCCACCACCTCCTGCATTTTTAATGCTGTTTGTGCCGCTAATGGGCTGGTAGAGTAAAGCTTTCTTTTCCCGTCACTCAAGCTGCAGCCCCGGCTGCGGCCCTGGCTGGAAGGGGAAGGGGAGAGAGACCCATCTGGGCAGGAGGAAGGCACAGGCCCAAACCTGCCCTTCTGTGAGTTCCCTGGCCCCAAGGCATGCCAGCAGCAGAGTTGGAGGATCTTCGCTTTGTGGTCCAGCATGCTTGTCTCCTGGCCAGCCAGGACTGCAGGGTGCCAGGTGGTGGGTGGGCATTAATCTGATCCTGGGCTCACCTCCCCTACCGTGCTCTATGCATCTGCCCCCGCGCTGCTAACTTCCACCAGAGACGGGCATCGGACATTAAGAACCCCACACCAGCTCATCAGACAGTAGGAACCCTACCGCACCACCACTGCTGCCCTGCCCAGCCACTCCCCGCAATGCCAGGCACTGGCTTCCCTCTCTCCCATCTCACTTACTTGGCAAAGTTTCCACTTGTCCACCCAGAAGCTCCGAGGTTCCCTGTCTGCTCTGGTGCCCAAAGGTAGCTTGTGTGTACTCCACGATCTCGGCAGAACTGAGATTTTCAAGCAGCAGCACTCAACAACTAGGTGTGGTCTAGAGACCAATTACAACCTCCGCGTGGTCCCTGAGCTCTCAGGGAGCTGCGCACAGGCGTTCCCAGCCCAGGCGGGGCGCTGGCAACCCTGCCCGCCCTCCACCCTCGCCACCACAGCCCACAGGGCTCAGCTGTGGTTTCACAGACCTAGATGGGCTGAGCAGGTGGTAACTAGTGGGTATTTCAAGCCCCTCTTGTCTTGTGTTTTTCTGAATACTGTAAGGGGTTAGAGTGCCAGTAGTTTCGTTTCTGACACATGGAGAGCAGTCCCACTCCTCTGAGTGTGGGCACCAGAAGAACCACTGCACCAGTGGTCACTTATGACTGCCCAACTAAAACAAAAGCTATTGTCTTAAAATACATGCAAATGCAAGCATGCACATGTGTGAGAACAAGCTTAGATGACTGAAATCTCCCAAGTGCTTGATTCCAATTTACAAAGAGTTTCACAGCTTACAGACTCATCATACAGGCAGGCACCTTTCCAATGTGACACTTCCAATTTCACCTCCTCCAAATGTGAGGCAAAAGGAGCCAGCGATGATTTCTGCAATGAACACTTTCCCAGATGCAACAACAACAGGAAACGAAAACACAAACTAAGCTACTTTCGATCATTTTGCTTGTTGCAGTTTTTACTTCAAACTGTTTTTTGACCTTTGAAAGAGCAGGCAGTGTGGACATCAACCCTTTTATCAACATTATCATCCAGAAGCAAATGGCTCCTTAATTTAATCAGGATCTCTTATTATCAAATTATTGCCTTGGCCACAGTGAGGCTGAAAACAGGAGCAGAACATTATCAAGCTGCTCAGGAAGCCAGTGAGTAGTAATTACTACCCCCGAGAACTGGTCATCTGTGTCCTACCTACTGGAAACGGAGTACAGCTGAGATTTATACCGTCCCTCACACCAAAATAATGGATGAACCAGTCAGGCTATTAAAAATAGGCCTGATTCTGTTCCCTTTTAATTCTCACATCCTCCAAATGGATGTCTCCAGGCAGTTACACATTCTAGACTTTGCAGCCTCTTGTTACCACCCGATTTTGGGTGTTTTACAGCAATGGAGTAACTGAAGCTAAGAAACACTAGGTGGCTGGAAATTCACACTAATCCATTTAGAAATAAAAAGAATCTGAGAAATTTTAAATAACTGCCTTTTGCTTCTGTTGTCTGACAAAAAAGTATCCTCTATTTTCTATAGGATGTCATATTAAACCATATGATTGAATATGTCAGACTCTACAGTAAATTCGCAGCCCAAAGAAGATTGTCTACATGATGTCTGCATTTCTGTGCCTCACGATCTTTATCATAGTCCTTCTTACTGTCTGCTTTAGACATCCAGTTCATTTTTATATTTTAAAGTCTTTCAGCTGGCGTGGTGGCTCACACCTGTAATCCCAACACTTTGCGGGGGCTGAGGCAGGAAGACTGCTCGAAGCTAGGAGTTTTAAGACCCTGGCCAATGTAGTGAGACCATCTCTACAGAAAATTAAAAAGATAATACATTTAATAAAAAAGAAAAAAAATTATTTCTCTTGAGGCCAGAAATTTGAGCAACATAGACCCTGTCACAGGAAAAAAAAAAAAAAAAAAAATAGCTGGGTGCATTCCTATAGTCCCAGCTGCTCATGAGACTGAGGCAGGAGGACTGCTTGAGCCCAGGAGTTCAAGGCTGAGGTGAGCTATGATTGTGCCACTGCACTGCAGCCTGGCCAACAGAGTAAGACCTCGTCTCAAAAAAAATTTCTTCTTGAATTAAACTCTGCTCAATACAAACACTTCCTCCTGGTGACAGGCTGGTCTTTATTGAACAACTGAGAACAAGACAGACAAGCTTGTCATGCTTAATCATAATCCATTTCCAGTGAGGGAAGATCTGAATGGAATAGGACTCACAATGAGACTGTCCCAGCTTTCGCTGAGAATTACATGTGCTGTTTTAAATCATCCCTCTTTCACCATTACTCTTTTGCTCCACAATTAACAAATACTTAATTCTCTGTTGGCTAGAATTCAACACTGTATAGCAAGACACAAAACAGTGTCTATGTAGACTTCTTTAGTAAGGGGGCTGCTGGTGTAGAACTGTCTACCCAACTAGACAAAAGTGCAGACATGATGTAAACAATCCACTCTCTCCGACAATAAATGTACCTTTCACATATCCTTTCTCGGTAGACAAAGACTGCTTCAAGTATTAAATTAACTTACACAAAGGCGTACAATATATAATTATCTGCCACTTTCTATTTGGATACAAATGAAGCAATTCATGTTTTAAAGTCTTCTGCTGAATGCATTTTTAGAAGCTGACCTAGCTATGCTCTGAGCAAGCAAGCATATGAGTGAATGCAGACACATGACACTACAACAGAGTATCTGTTCACAGGACAGAATCCCCAGCCAGGGAGACTTGAATAGACTTGAATTGAGCCCCAGGAGCCAAAACATAGAGGGGCAGGGTACATTTCATTCTCTAAAGCAGCTCATGACTGCCTGAGGTGGAAGGTATAAACTAATCTCCCTGGGATAACAAGTATTTGAAAAAGGATTTTCTACAACAAGAATGGTTTTCTTAAAGACATTTCCAAATACTGAATGTCAAGGCCAAATTAATTCCATGAGAAACAAATCTTTCAAATATTATCTCTGCCACCCTTCATTCTTTTACTAAAGAGATTTTTTAAAGTATACAGAATTTCTCTTTCATTAATAACATTTACCATGCCCATCAGAACTCCACTAATGGTTCAGGTACAGTGGCTCATACCTGTACTCCCAGCACTTTGGGAAGCTGAGGTGGGTGGATCACTTGAGGTCAGGAGTTTGAGACCAGCCTGGCCAACATGGTGAAAACCCATCTCTACTAAAAGTACAAAAAATTAGCCAGGTGTGGTAGCGCACATCTATATTCCAAGCTACATGGGAGGCTGAGGCACGAGATGGAGATTACAGTGAGCCAATATTGCACCACTGCACTCTAGCCTGGGCAAGGGCATGACTCTGTCTTGAAAAAACTAACACTCCACTAATGAAAAAGGTGGGGAAAAACAATGTGTGATTACTAAGTAACAACCAAAACCACAGCTGGCTGGGATCCAGCAGAGCAGGGGACCAGCTAATTTTGCTGGAGGCCTGGGCAAGGGCAGCGAAGTCACCAACCTTAGTGCCCTTCTTGGTGCCTCAACTCCAGAAGCTGAGATGGAACAGCTTAGAGGCAGGGAACACACAGATTTCCAACTTCTCCTCCCACACCCCTGCTCTCCACCACAGCCTGACAGTCTCCTACATGAGTAGCAGCAGCTGTGACTGCTGGTCTCCAAGATCATCAAGAGATACAACTGGAGAAGGCTGAGTTCACTGGAGAGGGGGCTGAAACAGAGTGTTTTCAGCTGGGTATGGGGTAGTCACAGACTGCTAGAAAAGTACATTACCATGGAGATGAAGTGGCCAGAGGCTGAAGAGGCAAGAGCTGCCCCTGCTCACTGTGGGATCAGCTGGATGGTGGGTCCATGATGGACAGAAGAGAAAATGAAAAGCACAATGGAGGCATCCACCACTGCTGTGTCTGGAGTTAATAACGTGTGTGCTAAGAAAGTGTCTTTGAAGCTGGGCATGGAGGCTCATGCCTGTAATCTGAGCATTTTGGAAGGCTGAGGTGGGTGGATCACTTGAGGTCAGCAGTTCAAGATTAGCCTGACCAACATGGTGAAACCCCGTCTCTACTAAAAATATAAAAATTAGCTGGGCATGGTGGTGCACACCTGTAATCCCAACTACTCCGGAGGCTGTGCAGGAGAATCGCTTGAACCTGGGAGGTGGAGGTTGCAGTGAGCTAAGATCACGCCACTGCACTCCAGCCTGGGTGACAGAGCGAGACTCTGTCTCAAGACAAAAACAAAAAACCAGAAAGTGTCTCTGAATTCTTTCAAAAGCTGAATTCTCAAAAGGCTGCTCCCCAATTATCACATTTTTTTCATGTTGAAAGTCCCTGATAAGTATGGAACCTACAGAGATGTAGCTGATCCCATAGAGCATAAACTTTGTTGCTGGCCAAGAAGCTCCCCCAAACCTCTTGCTTTGTAAGAAGGAAGCAAAGTTGCCTTAGTGATCAGCGACTGGTGACCCTAAACATACTCTCCCATACTCGCAGGAAGAAGAAATCTCAACTCAGTGATAAAATGATCTCCAGCTCCCAACACTTAACCACTGTCCTAGGCCTGATGCGCCTTGAAGAAATACAGCGCTGGAGATTAGGGGATGGACTTCCTCTTTTTATTTTCAGTTTTACCTCCTCAGTCTCAGCTTTAAGAGCTGGCCCCATTTGTGTGGCTGAATGGATTATCTACCCCCACCATCCCTAACGTATTTCCACAGGTCTCTAATGAAGACCCTGAGCTTAGAAACCTCAAAACCAGTGCTTCTTTTATACAGGCTGATTCTCTTCTATTCTTCTTCAGAAGATTAGAGACTAGGCATGGTGGTTCATGCCTGTGATCCCAGTACTGTGGGAGGCCGAGGCAGGTGGATCACCTGAGGTCAGGAGTTCAAGACCAGCCTAGCCAACATGGTGAAACACGATCTCTACTAAAACTACAAAAATTAGTCAGGCATGGTATCGAATGCCTATAGTACCAGCTACTCAGGAGGCTGAGGCAGGAGAATCGCTTGAACCCAGGAGGTGGAGGTTGCAGTGAGCTGAGATCACGCCATTGCACTCCAGCCTGGGTGACATAGCAAAACTCCATCTCCCTACCACAAAAATAAAGGAATATAAACGAGAAGGAGAAAGGAGTAAACAGTATAATTTAAGAAGCTGACCCCAGGTTATATTCTGTAATCCCATGTTTCTTCTATGGGGTTTTACTTCCTTTCAGCAACTTCTTCAACGAGGCAGTTTACTCTGCAGTTCACTTGTTAGGTCTCTTCTGAACACCCTAGAAAGGTTTTTCCATCAGCGCCTCTATCCAACTGGTTCCATTAATTAATTTAGTGGTGGCAATGACATATTCTGTACCTCCATCTTCCAACTGGGAAAGAAATCGCAGGGCAGCAATTTCCGCAAAGGTTACGCCCCCAAGGAAAAATACCAGAGTGACTCGGTTTTCTCCCGGTTGACCTACAATGTAAAATTTCAGAATTAAAAACTAGTGGTTTTTATTTTATTAGTGGTGCTTCTCTGCCCACCCCTTCAAACATTTTATCATTCATAATAAACAAGTCTTCATCCAGACAGTTCATCTGAAACCCAGGGACACTGATTTTAATCTCAATGTTTTTTGTAACTCCTGAGATTCTCAATGCAGAGGTTGAAAGCTGTGAACCCTCAGGGAATAATCTGATTCTAGTGCTTACTATATACAATAGCAACAAACAAAAGAGGGATCTTTAATTCTGACTCCTATGTGCTTTACCAAGTATTTTACAAAGCCAACTGTACAATACCTGAAAACCACATTGACAGAACATAATTATCTGCAGATGCTGGACTGGGACTTACGTTTCTTCTGCAGTCCCGTGGGCAGTGGCTGCCTCTCCTCAAAGTGGGGCCCTGGGAGGATGCGGAGGACCTCCTCGATGCTCCGCCAGCCAGGCCGGGAAAGCAGCTGAGCCAGCCGCACGCTGAGCGGGGCATAGCCACTGTACACATAGGATATGTCCGTGGGGTTCTGTGAGATTTAAAGAACAAAAGTCTGTTGATACAGAGTCTTAGAGCTACCTGACTGTGGCCTTTTGGGTAATCCAAAATTATTTGATTTGAATTTAAAGACAGAGATACAGCTGCCACCCCTGCCATGCCCTGTTCTAATCCACCCTAGCGGGGCTCAATTTTAGCAGCCAGAACTTCACTTTTGACTAAATCTTGAAAAGCCACTCAAAGCAGCTCTAGGTACAGATGAAAAACTGTTCTGTGGTCTGACATGAAACCTTTTTTTTTTTTTTGAGACAGAGTCTGGCTCTGTCACCCAGGCTGGAGTGCAGTGGTGCAGTCTCAGCTCACTGCAACCTTGGCCTCCCAAGTTTAAGCAATTCTCCTGCCTCAGTCTCCCAAGTAGCTGGGATCACAGGTGTGCACCACCACTACTGGCTAATTTTTTGTATTTTTACTAGAGATGGGGTTTCACCATGCTGGCCAGGCTGGTCTTGAACTCCTGACCTCAGTTGATCCACTTGCCTCGGCCTCCCAATGTGTTGGGATTACAGGTGTGAGCCACCACGTCCAGCCAGTAGACTTCTTGTGGGGGTGGAACTTGGCACTCCCTAGCTGAGCAACGATGTGCAAT
This sequence comes from Callithrix jacchus, assembly GCF_049354715.1. Taxonomy (NCBI): domain Eukaryota; kingdom Metazoa; phylum Chordata; class Mammalia; order Primates; family Cebidae; genus Callithrix; species Callithrix jacchus. The sequence goes on from NC_133510.1 coordinate 125,444,668, forward strand.
TACCTTTGAACTTAGCAATTCTACTTTTAGACATTAATTCTACAGAGTTGCTTGCAGAGCAAAAGATAATAGACCAAAGTATAAACATATTTACTGCAATGCTGCATGTAATAGCAAAGACTGGAAACAACCAGAATTTCTATCAACTGGAATCTGTTAAATCATTAAATAAGGTATAGCCTCAAAGCACTATGTAGCAATTTAGAAAAATTAAAAAGAAGGGGAAGACCACAGAAGACTCTTCAAGATCCTTTTGTTAAGTGGTGGGTGAGTCCAGAGACAGAAAGGTCAGAATGGTGAAGACAGCTGAACTAATATGTACATGATATACATTAGGGATCTCTATTTTCCCACTGGGAAAAAAAATCATCCAATTTTGCTCCTGACAGAGGAGACTGTCTAGTTATGAGCTTTTGTTGCAAGAGGCAGCCTAATATAAAGTTCCTTATGAAAAACCAAAAAAGACTGAAATTTAGAAACATTAGAATAAATAATAAATGTAAAGCAAAGTACACCCCACTTTGGAGACCAACAGTAGAGAGAATATGCACTTTGTGTAAAAATGTTTGTATATGCATAGAATCTTTCTGGAAGGATAGATAAAAAACTGGCCACAGTGGCTGCCTCTGAGGGGGAACTGTGGAAGGAAACTCACTTGACCCTGACAGCCCTGCTTTTGTATAGCTTTTTTTAAATTTGAGACAGGGTCTCATTCTGTTGCCCATGCTGGAGTGCAGCGGTGCAATCTCAGCTCACTGCAGCATCTACCTCCCAGGCTCAAGTGATCCTCCCATTGTAACCTCTTGAGTATAGTAGCTGGGACTACAGGTACATGCTTCACCATCTATATTTTTTTGCATTTTTTGGAGGATCACTTTTGTATTTTTTGGTAGAGACAGGGTTTCACCATGTTGGCCAGGCTGGTCTCAAACTCCTGACTTCAAGTGATCCTCCTGCCTTGGCCTCCCAAAGTGCTGGGATTACAGGTGTGAGCCACCGTGCCCAGCCATGGCTGGTTTGTTTACGAGTGCTGGACATCTCCTGACTCCTTTCCACCCTTGTCCGCAATGCTCTATGCCCAGAGATGGACCTGTAGGTCTCACACCAACACTCTCCAGTGCCTTCTCTTTGGGTCTGACCAATGCAAAGCCTCAGAGTAGACTGGAGAGTGGGCAGCAATGTGAGGACAAGGTTGTCACTGGCTGGCTTCCTCTCCTGGAGGTCGACCGTAGCTTCAGCCAGAGGCCCCTCACCCCTTACCTCATCAGATGGCCCCACCACAGCTCTTCTCTCCAGGTTCCAAGATGAGTTTCTAGAATAGCCCCCTCTCCTTGCCCTTCAGGCTGTGGCTGGCAATGACTCCCCACTGCACTGCCTCTTACTGGTGTCCACTCTTGCCACAACTTTGAGACAGGGTTTCCCTCTGTCGCCCAGGCTGGAGTGCAGTGGTGCAAACATGATTCACTGCAGCTGCCTCCCGGGATCAGTGGTCCTCCAACCGCAGGCTCCCAGTCTAAAGAGTCATGCCACCATCGGCTCTTTTTTTTGTAGATCCAGGGTTTTGCCATGTTGCCCAGGCTGGTCTCAAACTACTGAACTCAAGCGATCTGAATGCTTCAGCCTCCCAATATACTGGGGTTACTGGCATGAGCCACTGCACCTGACACCATATCTTTTTTTTTGAGAGTCTCACTCTGTTGCCCAGGCTGGATTGCAGTAAAGCAATCTGAGCTCACTGCAGCCTCCACCTCCTGGGTTCAAGCAATTCTCCTGCCTCACCCCCCCCAAGTAGCTGTGATTACAGGTGTGTACCACGACGCCTGGCTAATTTTTGTATGTATAGTAGAGATGGTGTTTCACCACGTTGGCCAGGCTGGTCTCGAACTCCTCAGCTCAAGTGATCCACCCGCCTTGGCCTCCCAAAGTGCTGGGATTACGGGCGTGAGCCACTGTGCCTGGCCCACATCTTTATTAAACTCTCTAGAAACTCCCCAGTTTAAATGTATTCTCTGTTTCCTACTGGGATTCTGATAGATACCATACATGAATACATTACTTATTCAAAAACATTAGAAAACTGTTTTTAGAAAGCAAGGCAGATGTGTAGGTTCAGAAGCATATGTTGTCATGTGGACGATCTAACCGGTCGCTAAGCTGAGATGAGGTAAGTGCGGCATACCTGCTCATTGACATCATCCATCCAGAGGCGCAATGTTTTCCGAATGGTCGGGTAATTGTTTCTGCCCCCAGTCTGTGGTTTCAGCAGGCCAGCCTTCTCCAGGTTATGTAAGGTCAATATGTGCTCATAGCCGTACGTCTGCAAGGGAAGTCATTTGGCCTTGATGTCAGATCTGGAAAAGGATTTCTGCAATTTTCAAAGAAGGGCACTTCCAGCAAATCAATTTGGTTTGTACAGCAGGACGTGCTACAAAGTCCAGCAATGCCAGTAGACAGGCACAGAGGACAGGGTGGAGGGATGAAACTTGCCCTAAAACTGCTTCACCTGCTACTGTTAATTAGCAGTTCCAAAGAGAAATTTAAAATTTTTACTTTAAAGTCAGAATTTATGGACCCAACCTAACTGAGCATCAAATAAATGATGGTATATTTATATACTGAATATAATTAGCTCTAAAAAAGAATAAGGCGTATCTATACATCCTGATAAGAAAGCTCTCCAGGAGATATTAAAAACATAAAAAATATTGTGTAGATTAGGATATTATTTCTATTTTTTAAAAGTAGCCAAGGGCCGGGCATAGTGGCTCACACCTGTAATCTGAGCACTTTGGGAGGCCGAGGCGGGTGGATCATGAGGTCGGAAGTTCAAGACCAGCCTGGCTAATATGGTGGAACCACATCTCTACTGAAAATACAAAAATAAGCCAGGCATAGTAGTGCGTGCCTATAGTCCTAGCTACTCAGAAGGCTGAGGCAGGAGAATAGCTTGAACCCTAGAAGTAGAAGTTGCAATGAGACAAGATCATGCCACTGTACTCCAGCCTGGGCAACAGAATGAGGCTCCATCTCAAAAAAAAAAAGTTGCCAAGGTCTGGACACAGTAGCTCAGGCCTATAATCCCAGCATTGAGGCGGGCAGATCACTTGAGGTCAGGAGTTTGAGACCAGCCTGGCCAAGATGGTGAAACCCCATCTCTACTAAAGATACAAAAATTAGCTGGGCCTGGCGGCAGGTACCTGTAATGCCAACTACTCAGGAGACTGAGGCAGGAGAATGGCTTGAACCCAGCAGGCAGAGATTACAGTGAGCCAAGATTGTGCCACTGCACTCCAGCCTGGGCAATAGGGTGAGACACTGTCTCAAAAAATAAATAAATTTTAAAAAGTAGCCAACACTTACATAATACTTTGGATGAGCTGGGCCCCGTTCTGGTCTAAGCACTTTTATACATTAACTCAGTCATCCTGGCTCTAACCCCATGATGTAGGTATCATTATCTTCATTTTACAGAGATGTTTCAATAACCTGCCTAAGGTCACATAGTTAGTGAGGAGCAGAGCTTAAGGATCCAGCCAATCCCACTCTGAAGTCTGGGTATGGAAAGATTCTCTGTCTATAAATGCAAAGAATGGAGTCTGGAAGGAAGCAAACCAGATTGCTGACACCAGTCACATCTGGGGAGGGAAATGGGGGTATGAGCAGGGTACAGGGGATGTTCACATTTTGTTCCGTGTACTTCTGCATTATTTGACTCTTATACAAGAATGTATAACTTGAAAAAAGACAAAAACAAAAAATTAATGAGCACTTGATTTTAATTAAAATGTACCTAACTGTGCCTGGTAATAGCAAATAAATACTACCTGAGTCATTTTCAAACAAAGGGGAGAATTTTTTAAAATAAGAGTGGGCTCTTCCTTATTACAAAGTAACTTTAACCACTGGCTGTGCCACTTACCAGCCAGGTAACCTTGGGTGAGTTACCTAAACTAGTCTGTGCCTCAGTTTTCCATCCATAAAACTGGGATGATAACAGTGTCTAACTCACAGGGTGGTTGTCAAGATTTGTTGTTGCTGTTGTTAACTACAGTTAACAAGGTACAATGTTGTGAAGATGAAATGAATGCATATGAAGCTTTTCCAATAGACCCTAGCATAGAGCAGATGCTCAATAAATGTTAGCTATCATTATTTTTTACTTTCTGTAAAAAAACCTATGTTGCCCAGGCCGGTCTTGGCCTCCAGGATCCTCCTGCCTCAGTCCCACACAATAGTGGGATTACAGGGGTGAGCTACTGTGCCCAGCCTGTTAGCTACTATCACACAAATACAATAAGCAATGATGGCTTCCAAGACCAATTCCTCTAGGTGTTAAACAATTTAAAAAACAGTGGTAACAATATATCAAAATGGCAGCTTTGAATTTTTTATTTTTTAAAAAAATTTTATTTTTTATTATTTTTTGAGACAGAATCTCACTGTGTCACCCAGCCTGGAGTGCAGTGGTGTGATCTTGGCACACTGTAACCTCGCCTCCTGAATTCAAGCGATTATTCTGGCTCAGCCTCCCAAATAGCTGGGACTACAGGTGCACACCATCACGCCTGGCTAATTTTTGTATTTTTAGTAGAGACAGGGTTTCACCATGTTGGCCAGGCTGGTCTCAAACCCCTGACCTCAAGTGATCTACCTGTTTCGCCCTCCAAAAGTGCTGAGATTACAGGCATAAGCCTCTGTGCCTGGCCCATGAAGTATTTTTTAAAAAGATGCTGTCCCTCTTGGCAAATTAATAATTTAAAAATATACTTACCTGGAGAATCTCTCTTTTGTAATAATCCAAAACTTTTTGTTTGAGCCCACTATTACACACGGATTGCAGGCAAACTAGTCTCAACACCTTGATCAATGAGTGCTTTTGGGCAATACAATCCTCAATGTAATTGTTGACCTAGAAATAAAGTAGCATACATATACATATATATACACACACACACGTACGTACGTGTACACACATACACACACGTACGTACGTGTACACACACACACACACACACACACTATCCGGTTTGGGAACTTAAAAGAACTTGATGTTTACTATTATTTTTCAAAGTCCAATAAAGGAGATATGTGGGAAAATGAGTTATTTTTTCACAATCCCTAACCCCTCTGAAATAGCTCTCCTAGCCCCAGCCACATGCACACCTGGGCTAGCATGCAGGTGCACACACACACACACACACACACACCCTACAAGTGATTAGGCCAAGTCACCGGAGCCCAAGGCCACAGAGAATACAGCTGGTTACTCCAAATGTCTGTCTGGACCCACCTGCCTCTACGCTCCTGAGAGGCTACCAGACACCTAGTCCGTTTCAATAATATCCACAATTTATCTAGCAGAAAGTACCAGTAATTGTTTAATGTTAGGAATTTTCATAAAGTTAATGATTTAAAATTTGTTAACAGAGTTAAATATTTAAAGGAATTATGTAAGAAACTCTCTCAAAAGAGCAAATATCTTAATTTAAAAATATTTGATTTCAGGGCTAGGTCTCATCTTGCCAGGTATGGCAGAAAGAGTCTTGCACAGAATAATGGTAAATATCTGTTACATGATAAAATCTACACTTGCACATTTTGTATTTGTTTTTAAAAATATTTAGGCAGCTGGGCACAGAGGCTCACGCCTGTAATCCCAGCACTTTGGAAGGCCGAGATGGGCAGATCACCTGAAGTCAGGAGTTTGAGACCAGCCTGGCCAAAACGGTAAAACCCCGTCTCTACTAAAAATACAAAAATTTGCTTATACCCATTACTGGAGATAGTTAAAAAAAAAAAAAAAAAAAAAAAAAAAAAAATTAGCCAGGCGGGGTGGCACATGCCTGTAATCCCAGCTACTCGGGAGGCTGAGGCAGGAGAATCACTTGACCCCGGGAGGCAGAGGTTGCAGTGAGCCGAGATTGTGCCACTGCACTCCAGCCTGGGCAACAGAGTGAGACTCTGTCACACAAAAAAAAATTTAGGCAAGGCATGGGAATCAAAGCAGTTGCTTTTCTGGCTATAATTTGATGTTTACTAAGCTTTTAACTACTTGTTAAAGAGGTTTTTTTTGTCCACATACCTTATCGGTGTCTATTCCAGACATAAACTCCTGTTCCACGGTTAATTTATCAAAGAAGTCTTCAGAAGCTAAAATGAATTAATTAGCAAATTTGCAACTTAGAAATTAAATGTTAACTTACTGGAGTGGCATGCTTTTATACACAGAGCATGGTTCAGAAACTAGACAGGTGGGGCATGGTAGCTCAAACCTGTAATCTCAGAACTTTGGGAGTCTGAGGTGGGTGGATCACTTCAGGCCAGGAGTTCAAGACCAGCCTGACCAACATGGCCAAATCCCATCTCTACCAAAAATACAAAAATTAGCCAGCTGTGGTGGTGCACACCTGTAATCCCAGCTACTCGGGAGGCTGAGGCGAGAATCACTTGAACCTGGGAGGCAGAGGTTACAGTGAGCTAAGATCATGCCACTGCATTCTAGCCTGGGCAACAGAGCAAGACACTGTCTCAAAAGAAAGAAAGAAAAAAGGAAAGAAACCAGACATCATGCAAAAAAAGCAAGCAAGCAATAAGTTCAAGTCATCATCTGAAGAAAATCTTCTAGGAAACATGAAAAACCCTAGGCCTCGGTACTCCTAAGTTACATTGAGATAGAGTTGACAACGGCCCTCCTTTGTACCCTTAGGATTTCAGTACAGACCCCAGAATGAGCGTCAGTATCAATAAAAGCTAATTCCTCAAGAGCATTTCATTTTCATCATTAGGTTCAACCCAATTTCAACTGGTTTCCACTTCTACTAACAGGAAAACAAAGGACTGACTTTCCAACACTGTTTTAGTTAAGATTCAAAAGTATACTTCATGAAACAACCTCTTACTCAGCTTTTACAGCCCTGTGTTGTAATGAACAAACTCATGTCTGCTTTAATAGACATTTTCTGAGCTCTTCAAAATACTCAACATATACTCTCTGTACCAATTCTGAATAGAGTATTCAAGGAAAGAACAACAACAACAAAAAATCACCCTTTGCCAAGTAAGTAATCCTTCAAAAAGGAAAAAAGCAGCCAAGCGCCGTGTTTCACGCCTATAATCCCAGCAATTTGGAAGGCTGAGGCAGGCGGATCACCTGAGGTCAGGAATTCAAGACCAACCTGACCAACATGGTGAAATCCCATCTAGACCAAAAATACAAAATTAGCTGGGCATGGTGGCACATGCCTGTAATCCCAGCTACTTGGGAGGCTGAGGCAGGAGAATCGCTTGAACCCAGGAGGCGGAGGTTGCGGTGAGCCGAGATGGCATCACTGCACTCCAGCCTGGGCAACAAGAGTGAAACTCTTTCTCAAAATAAAAAAGTAAAAGGAAAAAGCTATATTTTAAAAATTAACCATCTCAAATTATGATGTCAAACTTAAAATATTTTTCTCTTCTCTACATTCCAAATATTTTTCATATAAATGATAATGAAAAAAATTCAGTTAACAAATGGAACATTCTTTTTTTTTTTTTGAAATGGAGTCTCACTTACCCAGGCTGGAGTGCAGTGATGTAATCTCAGCTCACTGCAACCTCCACCTCCTGGGTTCAAGTGATTCTCATGTCTCAGACTCCTGAGTAGCTGAGACTACAGGCATGTGCCACATGCCCAGCTAATTTTTATATTTTTGGTAGAGATGTGGTTTCACCATGTTGCCCAGGCTGGTCTTCAAGTCCTGGACTCAAGTGATCTGCCCGCCTCAGCCTCCCAAAATGCTGGGATTACAGGCGTGAGCCACCATGCCCAGTCAACAAATGAAACATCCTTTTTTTGTTTGTTTGTTGTTTTCTTGAGATGGAGTCTCACTCTGTTGCCCAGGCTGGAGTGCAGTGGCGTGATCTCAGCTCACTGCAACCTCTGCCTCCAGGGTTCAAGCGATTCTCCTGCCTCAGCCTCCCTGGTAGCTGGGACTATAGACACGCATCACCACGCCTGGCTAATTTTTGTATTTGTAGTAGAGACAGGGTTTCACCATGTTGGCCACGGTGGTCTCAAACTCCTGACCTCAGGTGATCTACGCACCTCAGCCTCCCAAAGTGCTGGGATTACAGGTGTGAGCCACCGTGCCCAGCCTGGAATTCTTAACTGTTAACATATGTACACTTAGTTAACACAGGGAATAACACATGGTATTAAGGCAGAGCTGACTCCAAGGAGGCGTCGTGGTGTTGATGACCCAGGTGTAAAACGCTGTGCGTGCTAGAGCCCCAGATGGAAACCACCTTTACAAAGGATACTCACTAGTGACATCTTTGATCAATTCTGCAATTGAGGTATGGTTTGCCAGCGAGCCCCTTGCTGCCTGCATGTGCGGCAGCTGGGAAACAAACTGCTTGATCTCCCCCACGGTCTTTGCATTGTGTCTTTCCTGAAAGAAACAAGACAGCAGTGCCTCAGGCAGGGAAGATGGTTTATTTATGTATTTATTTATTTTATTTATGTTTTTGAGAGGGAGTCTTGCTCTGTCACCCAGGCTGGAGTGCAGTGGTGCTATCTTGGCTCACTGGAACCTCTCCCTCCAGGATTCAAGTGATTCTCCTGCCTCAGCCTCCTGAGTAGCTGGGATTACAGGTGCCTGCTACCATGCCCAGCTAATTGTTGTACTTTTAGTAGAGATGGGGTTTTGCTGTATTGATCAGGCTGGTCTCAAACTCCTGACCTCAAGTGATCCACCCACCTTGGCCTCCCAAAGAGTTAGAATTACAGGTGTGAGCCCCCACGCCCGGCTGATATTTTATTTTTAAGTGCTCTGTTTTTTGTATTGTTCAGAGGATATTTCATTTATATTACTATAAAAGGCAGAATGGACAACAAATAAATCGGGCCAAACACAGCTCCAACATTATACAGAAAAACAGAAAAGTACATGTCACTGAAATATAGAGCTCATGGTGCCTGTCTCCCGAATTAGCACTTCTTTAGAGAAGCAGATGCCTCAGCGTCTGTCTTCCAGTGTACCAGCTCACACACTATGTCAGTGTTTTGTGGGCATCTAGGTATTGGTGAAAGACAGTATTACATAGATCATCAAATTTCTGAGTAAAAAACTAAGACAAAAAATGTTTAGAGGGTACCATAAAGAGGAAAAGTTTCCTATGTAACAGAAAAAAAAAAACAACACCATTTTTTTCTGTTGAACCTCAGTCTTGTCTTTGATTTTGAGACAGGGTCTCTCTCTGTTGGCGAGGCTGGAGTGCAGTGGCACCATCACAGCTCATTGCAGCCTCCAACTCCTAGGCTCCCACCTCAGCCTCCTGAGTCGCTGGGATTACAGGCACATGCCACTGTGTCCAGCTAGTTAAAAAAAATAAAAGAAGCTGTTGTTTTGTAGAGACGGTGTCTTGCTGTGTTGCCCAGGCTGGTCTAGAACTTCTGGGCTCAAGCAATCCTCCTGCCTCAGCCTCTGAAAGTGCTGAGATGACAGGCGGGAGTCACTGTGCCTGGCCTGAACCTTAGTCTTGAGTATAGTCTATGAACAAAGCGAACCTAGCTTGGTGATGATATTTTTTAGCAAAATGTAATAACTTAAACCAAAAGTAACTTCAGAAATATGAAAATCAATTAATGAATATAATTCCTAAGAAAGATAAAATCTGGAATTACATGGCCAAGTTCCAAGCCAGCCTGGAAAACACAGGGAGACCCCGTCTCTACAAAAACAATACCAAAACCCAAAAAACTTAGCCGGGCACGATGGCATGTTCCTATGGTCCCAGCTACTTGGGAGAGTGACGTGGAACGATTGCTTGAGCCTGGGAGGTAGCAGCTGTAGTAGGCTGTGATTGTACCACTGCCTCCATCCTGGGTGACAGAGTGAGACCCTGTCTCAAAAAAAAAATCTGGAACTACATACTCAATGAAAAATTCATTCTCAAAAACTTCCAATTTATGTTTCTAAAGTATAAATATTCAGAGTTTACCATCTTGTTGAATTCCCATGTTTCAAAAAGGAGCCTGAGCAAAAATAAGCAAGTGAATGGGCAAGAGGAGGCAGAAAGGTGATAATTAAGCCAATTTAAAAGCCCTGGGTTGCTGGGGATTTCAGTCTCATTATCACTCACCACACGTGCTGGGGTCCCCTGCCACAGTCACGCTGGCTAAACTTGAGTTTGCAGCATGAACCACAAGTTCTATTAGAGAGGAATTTTTATTTATAGTATAGATGGCTTCTCTTAATTGAGGGAGGAAATAATTTAAGATGATAAAGCAAATGTTAATGATGGCAGTCTGTAAACTGCACACACGTGTGCCTCCACCTACCCCCACACAAAACGAGCTTGACACCAAATGGGCGTGAGAAAGTTTAAAATGAAAGAAAACCCTGGATCTTCCAATATGGAATTTGTAGTTACTGAAGATGAGAAAAGTTGCACTGAAGCCCAGCTTAATGGCTCCATATTTTTGGAGCTTTTATTCACTGTCCTCTGGGATGGGCATCTACCTGAGACCTAGAGTTTCAGAATGACACCCCAAACTGGCCTCACCTCGAATGCTGCAGAGATGATCTTTGCTTTCTTGCTGAGCACAGAGCCCACCGCATTGAAGTTCTTATCTCGGATCTCAGCATACAGCTCCTCTGCAGAATTCAGCTGCAGCTTCTTTGCTTCTGTGGGGAGGTCCTTAGCACCATCGCCCTGTTTCTTAGGTGCAAATTTCTCTGGAGGTAATTTCACATAACCTGAACGGCAGTGGAAGGGAATAAGCACCTGTGTGCAATGACTGGCAGAACCAATCAAGCACAAAACAGCTTCCAGCTCAGGAGACAATGTAAGATGGCAGACGACACACAGCTCTGAGCTTTCGATTTTCCATGATCAAAGTACAGGAAGCAGTGACTCTGATATTGATACCACAGTTCTAATTATCTTTGGGGCATTTATGTAAACCACATGCAGCAATGTCCACTCCTTAACTTATTCAGAGAGTAGGTCACTTTTCCACTCGGAAAGCTTACAAGGATCTCCCTAGAGTCTCTTTGTGTTTTTCCAAATTGTAGATCATGTTCCATTAGTGGATCATGAAATCAAGCTGCTGGGTTGCAAGTAGCATCTTAAAAACAAAAAGAAAACAACAGTACCCAAAACAGCAGAGAGCAGAAATTACAAAAGCTGATCACATGACATTAGAGAAGCTAGTGGTGGCTTCAGTTTTTTTTTTTAAATAAAACTTTTGTTTCAGTTTCACATGCACATACATATACATGTATGTATGTACTGGGTCATGATGTAAAATACATTATTCACTTATTCTCACTCTATCTCATGATATAAAATATATTTCTCACATATTTCTCCAAAATAGCATGGTATCCACTTCCTCTGTGAAGTAACCTTAATCTCCTCTCCACTCTGCTCCTGCCAAGCCAAGCGAGTCCCTATTTCCCTGGAACACCCCACATGTGCTCATGAACTGCTGATGGCATGGAGCTGGTGTAACTCTGCAGTAAAGCAATTTGGCAACACGTACCAAGTGCCTTTCACCCCAAAATCCTGCATCAGGGAATCCAGGGAAAGAAAATAATCTGATATATTAAAAAAATCTTGTGTAGGCTGGGCATGGTGGCTCACACCTCTAACCCCAGAATTTTGAGAGGCTAAAAGTGGGAGGATCTCTTTATATATACATATATATATATTTTGAGACGGAGTTTCGCTCTTGTTACCCAGGCTGGAGTGCAATGGCGCGATCTCGGCTCACCGCAACCTCCGCCTCCTGGGTTCAGGCAATTCTCCTGCCTCAGCCTCCCGAGTAGCTGGGATTACAGGCATGCACCACCATGCCCAGCTAATTTTTTGTATTTCTAGTAGAGACAGGGTTTCACCATGTTGACCAGGATGGTCTCGATCTCTCGACCTCGTGATCCACCTGCCTCGGCCTCCCAAAGTGCTAGGATTACAGGCTTGAGCCACAGCGCCGGGTGGATCTCTTTATATTTTATTTTATTTATTTGAGACAGAGTCTTGCTCTGTCACCTTGCCTGGCTAATTTTTGTATTTTTAGTAGCGATGGGGTTTCACCGTGTTGGCCACGCTGGTCTTGAACTCCTAACCTCAGGTGATCCGCCCACCTCAGGATACCAAAGTGCTGGGATTACAGGCATGAGCCACCACATCTGGCCACATTTTTTTTTTTTTTTTAAACTGAGACAGAGTCTCACTCTGTCACCCAGGCTGGAGTGCAGTGGCATGATCTCAGCTCACTGCAACCTTGGCCTCCCAGGTTCAAGTGGTTCTCATGCCTCAGCCTCCCGAGTAGCTGGGATTGCAGGTGTGCACCACCACGTCTGGCTAATTTCTGTATTTTCAGTAGAGACGGGGTTTTGCCATGTTGGCCAGGGTGGTCTCAAACTCCTGACCTCAAGTGATCTATCTGCTTCAGCCTCCCAAAGTGCTGCAATTAGAGATGTGAGCCATCACACCTGGCCTGGGAGGATCTCTTGAACCTAGTTCAAGACCAGCTGGGGAAACACAGGGAGACTCTGTCTCTATAAACACTTGAAAAGTTAGCTGGGCCTGGTGGAGCATTCCTATAGTCCCAGCTGCTTGGGAGGCCGAAGTGGAAGGGCTGCTTGAGCTGAAAAGGTCAAGGCAATAGTGGGGTATGATCACGCCACTGTTCTCTAGCCCGGGTGACAGAGTGAGACCCTGTCTCAAAAACAACAACATTGGCTAGGCACGATGGCTCACACCTGTAATCCCAGCAATTTGGGAGGCTGAGAAGGGCAAACTGCTTTAGCTCAAGAGTTCAAGACCAGCCTGGGCAACATGGTGAAACCCTTCTCTATTAAAAACAAATAAAAAACAAAAACAACAAAAACCCCACTTATTTATATAGATGTTTTTATAATGACACACACAGGAAAAAACCTAAAATGCCCAACATTAGAGGAATGACTCTGTCAACCAGGGTTTAAATGTACTGTGTTTTTTTTTTTTTTTTTTTTTTTTTGGTGAGACAGAGGAGTTTCACTCTTGTTGCCCAGGCTGGAGGGCAATGGCATGATCTCAGCTTACTGCAACCTCTGCCTCCTGGATTCAAGCAATTCTCCTGCCTCAGCCTCCTGAGTAGCTGAGATTACAGGTGCACATCACCACGCCCGGCTAATTTTTGTTTTTATTTAGTAGAGGCAGGGTTTCACCATGTTGGTTAGGCTGGTCTCGAACTCCTGACCTCCGGTGAACTGTCTGCCCTGGCCTCCCAAAGTGCTGGGATTACAGGCATGAGCCACTGTGCCCAATCTATATTGTGGATTTTAACGAATGCATATGCTAGGAAAATGCTCATTAGCTTATCAAATCAAAACTCAGGTTTGAAACTATTTGTACAACCTGATTCCATTTTTCATTCATTAAAATAAACTACACAAGGGGGAAAAAAAGATGCTAAGGAAATACACCACAAAATTAACAGTGGTTTTCCCAAGGTTTGGGGCCAGAGGTCCATAGGGTAGGGTTGGAAGATAATAAGGAATCTATGTTTTCTTCTATTTTTCCAACTTTTTCCTTAATCAATTCTTGACTTATATTACAAAAAAACTTGCTACACGGAGGCTGGGAATTTAAACATACTGTCTTCTTAGAAAACTCCCTCCCACTTACCTCTCGCCTGTCCTACATAGCTGTCCCCTGGGCCAACTCCCAGCCCCCTTTCCCCTGCGCCACTCCCCATCCTCAACTGCAGAGCACTCCTTTCATGCCTTCCTGGGTGGCACACACTCTGGGACCACCCCGTTTCTCTCATTTCCACCCACGACCCAGCAGAGGGCTCTCCTGAAATGAATTCCTGTCAATAAATAGAGTTTTACAAAGTAGTAGCCATTTTTTGACAAATAAGAATAATAATAATAAAAAGATGTTTTACAATCTTCTAAGACCTTAAGGAGGAGTGTGTAGAAACACCTGTTCGTGCCCGTCTCTCCATTCCCTCACCCAGGTCATACATTCATTCATTCTTGTGGTAAATTGCACATCAAACAAAAATTACCATTTTGTTTTACAATGAATGATCCAGTAGCATTTAGTACATATACAACATGGTAGGACCACAGCCAGTCTCTAGTTCCAGAGGTTTTTTTAATCCCAAAGGGAAGCCCTGTAGCCAATAAGTAGTTACTCCCCACCTCCCTCCTGCAGTCCTGGCAACCATGAGTCTGTTTCCCTCTGAATTTTAGGCCTACCTTTTAAAAAATATTTTTTCAATTTTTCACCTTGGTTTTTTTTTTTTTGAGACAGAGTCTCACTCTGTCGCCCAGACTGGAGTGTAGTGTGATCTTGGCTCACTAAAACTTCCGCCTCCTGAGTTCAAGCGATTCTCATGCTTCACCCTCCTGAGTAGCTGGTACTACAGGTATGTGCCACCAAATCTGGCTACGTGTGTGTGTGCACGTGCGCCTCAAACTCCTGACCTCAAGTGATCTGCGTTGGCCTCCCAAAGTGCTGGGGTTACAGGAGTAAGCCACCATGCCCAGCCCCATCTTCCTCACACATCCGTCCCCTCAGGCCTTTCCTTGGACCCCTGTGACTTTATTCAGGAAGGCAACAGAGGCCGGGGACTAGGCAGATGAGGGAAGAAGGCAGGCTGAGACAGGTGTGGGGGTCTGTGGTGAGGCACAGAGCTCTGGATACGGGGTCTCAGCCACCCAGTGGGAGCATGGCCTCTTGCTAGTGCTTCCAGTATTTTTCAAGTTATGGAAAAATTCTGGATTATTACTTAAAATGTATCATATTTGAAAGCTGACAGAAAATATCATGTGGGCCAAGACCAACCAAACCAAAATGCTTGTGACTCTCACCAAATCACCTACCACGCCCAAGCTCTAGGCAGCCACCCAAGTCTCCCATCGAGAGGCCTCAACCTTCTGTACCAGCCATTTCTCTGAAACATCTCCCCAGTCGTGTGCTCCGCTCAAGCAGGCTGCTCAGCTCGCCACGACTTTCTGTGCGACGCTGCCCGCCCTTGCCCCAGGCCCCCGTCTAATCTGCTTCTTTCCAAAGCCAGCACGAGCGCCAGGCTGCCGCAGCCTTCCGCAACTACCCCATACACCAGTGCCCTCTGTGGCAGACCCGCTGCCTCGGCTCACAGGGGACAAAGACAGGCCTGGGCACTAAACTGCTGCCAACTCTTGTGTCACCGACAACCGCAGTTTGCTCAGAGGTCACTGAATCCCAGTGTCTGAAAGTCAAAGTCAGGACTTTTACTGTTTCAAGGGTTCTCTGATTTATGTAAAGCGAGCAGCTTTCTGAAAACCGACCCTTCGGAGGCAGGATCTGATTAGTCCGCCTCCAGTTATTTCCCTTTCTTATGATATTCTCAGTTATTTTTTATATATTATAAATATAGTTTGGAACACAAATACATACGCATACAAATATATAATAATTTCTAATTGAAATAAGCATGCCTATGCAGCTTTTTATGTTCCACAATTATTATTCTGATGTTTCCATAATTTCTTTGTTTTTTGAGACAAAGTGTCGCTCTGTCACCCAGGCTGTAGGGCAGTGGTGCTATCTCAGTTTATTGCAACCTCTGCCTCCAGGTTCGAGCAATTCTCCCACCTCAGCCTCCCAAGTAGCTGGGATTACAGACACACACCACCATGCCCGGCTAATTTTTTTGTATTTTTAGTAGAGACGGGTCTCACCATGTTGGCCAGGCTGGTCTCAAATTCCTGACCTCAAGTGATCCACCTGCCCTGGCTTCCCAAAGTGCTGGGATGAGAGGTGGGAGCCACCATGCCCAGCTGGTTCCATAATATTTTATAATGTACTCCACCACTGAGATTGTTTGGAAAATTCCGGTAAGAAAATGGAAATTGAAAAAAAATTTTTTTTTTGAGGTGGAGTCTCACTCTGTTGCCCAGGCTGGAGTGCAGTGGTGCCATCTCAGCTCACCACAACCTCCACCTCCTGGGTTCAAGTGATTCTCCTGCCTCAGCCTCCCAAGTAGCTGGGACTACAGATACATGCCACCATGCCTGGCTAATTTTTATTATTTTTCCTAAAGACGGGGTTTCACTATGTTGACCAGCTGGTCTCAAACTCCCAACTTCATGATCTGCCTACCTTGGCCTCCCAAAGTGCTGGGATTACAGGTGTGTGCCACCACGCCCAGCCTGGAAATTGAAATTTTTATGCAAATCTCACTGATCCCCTTTTTTGGGATGATTCCTCAAAGGACGTTCTTAGGCTTTGGGTTTTCTTGAGCCAAGGGTTAGAAAAGTTTTATATGTTGCCAAATGGTTTACGAAAAGGTCTGTATTAATCTACACTTTGAAATCATCATTAAAACTGGATCTCTGACTTCAAATACGCTTAAGTGTCCAATATACAAACAGTAGCCTCCACAAAAGATATTCTTCTCATATTACCTATTAGTGGAAACAGACATCATGTACTTACTGTTCTGAATGCCATAAATTTCATCAATGAGTCCTTCATATGTCAGCTGAGTGGCAAGAGGCGTTAATAAATCCACATTCCGATCAAGCAACAAGAGATTATCAAAAACAGGAAATATTGAATTCTGGCTTCCTGTAAACTCTCTCTTCATCCTGATCATCATATTGGCCACTTGCTGGAAACAAAACATTGGATGAGGTGGGGCCCTCCTGGGAACGAGCAGATTTAAAAATTCATCTAAAACCAGAAAGACAATCAAAAAAGTAAAAACGGAGAAAACTGTGGAAGAGTGCATTGCTCAGAAATAAGCAGCTCTAGAAAAGCGCCTTGCTGCTGGCACCCATCCTGACGCTGGCGCCAAGGGAGCTGCCATTTGCCAATGAGGCATAAAATCAGGTCACTCTATTCTTGGGATTTGCAGTAGTTATGTTCTATGAAGTCACTGTAAACACGAAATTAGTGAAGATGGGACCACTGTTTCTGGGGGAAATGCAGAGTTCGGTTCCTGTGAGCCTCTGGTCTCAACGTTTTTGTCAAATGATCAACACAGAACCCAGCTTTATATGTGTTTCTGCTCAAAGATGCCTGACTTAACACTGTTGATCATTCACCTTGAACTCACAGTCCCAGCTCTGTGACTTGTGCCTGAACGAAGAGTCTCTGACACATGTAATGTCTCTGCCAGGCATATCACAGCCTTCTTGTGCTCAGGACACCAGACTGCACCTCAGCCCTACGACTGAAACAGTGAAATCACCAAAAAATGTACAAACGTGTGAAAAACATGACAGTGAGACCGTGAAAAGGACACTTGCTGGCAGTCTGAGAGCTGCAATGGGCAGGTGGAGTGTCACCCCGCCTCAGATGGGAACATGCGCAGTTGGTTACTCAAATACACCACTGTGCCTACCCATAAAAGCACCCGGAATACTGACGTGGAGGGTTATAAGTGCATTTTAATGAGGAGGCAAATTCGTGAGTACAGTATTCATAAATAATTAGGATCAACTGAATTTGTATGTACGGAGCTTCCCATTCTGGCTTCCTTTTGGGGTGTGAAGGGCCCCTCCTTTGCCACCAGAAAGCAGCTGGTTCTCACCCGAGCACATTCTCCTTTCCCGAAGATCTGGGGGATCGTTCCGTACAGAGCTTGCAGGGTCATCAGCCCCTTGGCTGCGTGGTATAGGCTCGTCTGATCGCCCTCTAGGTAGCACTCCTGTGAGGGGAAAGGCCAATTACTGGCAGGCCACAGGGGCCTCCTAGGGGCCCCTCTCTGTTCCTGGGGCTGGGGTGCAGCAACAGATAATAAAATCATTCTGGTTATTTCACCCTGTGCCAGGAAAACTGGGAACTCAAGTTCATTTTCCAAAACTGCTGCCTGCCCGTCTAGGCTCTAAGGCTGGCAGCCCCAGGGGTGGGTGCAGCCGTGGAAGCACCTTTCCTGGGCAGAGCTGGGGCTTCTGGAAGAAAACTGTTCACCTGGCATGCCAGCTCTTCTGAATCAGCTCTTGAATAAAAGACTGTAGAACACGGACTTACACTGAGACATGGGGTCCTATTCACTGGTGAGTGTAAACTCTGGAAGGACACGCTGGGAGAGCCACATGCTAATGCCCAGAAATGCAAAAGACCACAGGACAGATACTGCATTGTTCTTACAAAGGATGAGGCAGATTTTCACAAGTGACAACCGAAAGCCACAATCTCTTGAGAAATGAAAAGACCAAGTTGAACAACCTTGAGTATAGTCTCATTTCATAAAATATACATATTTTTGCATTGAAAAACGGACCTCCAAAATATACACAAAACCACCTGGGAAGACTGGGTGCACTGGCTCATGGCTGTAATCCCAGCACTTTGGGAGGCTGAGGCAGGTGGATCACCTGAGGTCAGGAGTTCGAGACCAGGTGGACAAACATGGCGAAACCCGATCTCTTCTAAAAATGCAAACACTAGCCAGGCTTGGTGGCGTGTGCCTGTAATCCCAGCTACACAGGAGGCTGAGGTGGGAGAATCACTGGAGCCCGGGAGGCAGTTTGCAGTGCGCCGAGATTGAAATCGCGCCACTGCACTCCAGGCTGGGTGACAAAGTGATAATCCAAAAAAAGACAGAACAACGACGGTGTCCATGTGGATGTGCGACTGGACCCCTCACACACTGCTGCTGGGAGTACAAACGGTACAGCTTCAGCGCAGGAGTCTGGCAGCTCCTCAAAATGTTCAATGTAGAGTTGCCATGTGAGTCAGCAATTCTACTTCTAGGTCTATCTACCATAAATGAAAATATACATCTACAAAAAAACTTTTCTCAAAAATATCATGACAGCCAAACAGTGGAAACAACCCACCAGGTGTCCGTCAGCTGATGAATGATACCATTACAATGCAATGCTATTCAGCAGCAAAAGGGAATGAAGCCCTGACAGGGGTACGACCTGGATGAACCCTGAAAACATGACGCTAAGTGAAGATGCCACACACGCATTATAAGTTCAAAACCAGCCTGGGTAACATAGTGAGATGCTGTCTCTTCAAAAAATAAAAATAGAAATAAAAGAAATTTTTAAAAAATTAGCCAGGTGTGGTGGCACATGCCTGTAGTTTCAGCTAATCAAAAGGCTGAGGCTAGTGGATCGCTCAAGCCTAGAGGTCAAGGCTGCAGTGAGGTATGATCACATCACTGCATTCCAGCCTGGGTAAAAGAGTGGGACTGTCTCAAGAAAAAGAAAAGGAAAACTCCAGAACAGGCAAATTCACAGACTGTACTAGACTAGTGCCTGCCAGAGGCTGGGGGAAGGAAGGAGAGGGATGGACTGCTACAGGGCACGGGCTTCTTTTTGGGGAAGTTAAAATGTGCCATATTTTGACAGTGGTGAGAGTTGCACAACTCTGTGAATACACTAAAAACCATGTATTCTCACCATCAAGGAGAGAATTTCATAGTATTGTGAGTTGTTTTTTTTTCCTTTTTGAGATAGTCTCCTTCTGTCACCCAAGCTGGAGTGCAGTGCCACAATCTTGGCTCACTGCAACCTCTGCCTCCTGGGTTCAAGTGATTCTCCTGCCTCAGCCTCCTGAGTAGCTGGAATTATAAGCACCCACCACTATACCCGGCTAACCTTTGTATTTTTAGTAGAGATGCGGTTTCGCCATGTGGCCCAGGCTGGTCTCGAACTCCTGACCTCAGGTGATCCACCTGCCTCAGCCTCCTAAAGTGCTGGGATTATAGGTGTGAGCCAATGCACCCAGCCAGTATTGTGAGTTACAATAAAGCTATTATTTAAAAATTTAACTACTTTTGATGGGAAATGTCTACATGATAAAAGACATTATAAACAAAGTTAAAAGACAAGTCAGACTGGGAAGATACTTGCAGCTTTTATAACCCATAATGATCAACATCCAGAATACACAAAGAATTACCCAAAAAGAAAAAATGGGCAAAGAAAATGAACAAACAATTTGCTGAAGAGAAAATCTTAAACATCAATAAACATATAAAATGGAACTCAGCTTCACAGTAATTACAAATTAAAACAATACTGTGATACTTTCACATTCATAAACTGGGCAAAAACTAATGCCTGATATTAAGGAAATGCCAAACTTACTTTGAATGCACACTCTGATTCCATGGATAAGAGGTCCCCATCAAACGGAATGAGATCTAAGCTGTACTCCTCCCTATGAATAAAGGATCCCAGGACACCCAGATCCTTCAACCGCTGTTCACACAACAGGCTACGGCGTGGCACAAACAGAATGTGGAAATCTCTCGTTGGGCCTCGTCTATCTTCACTGCAAAGGAAGTAACATTTGTTAGCTTATGAGCTCCTAAGAGTCATGGACCATTTTGCTTTGTTTATCCTTACTGCCTGGCACATACTAGGCACTATAAAGCTGGCTAGATAAATCATATAAATAATGACTCTCAGGTCGGGTGCAGTGGCTCACACCTGTAATCCCAGCACTTTGGGAGAACAAGGTAGGCAGATCACTTGAGGTCAGGAGTTCGAGACCAGTCTGGCCTACGTGGTGAAATCCCATCTCTACTAAAAAATGCAAAAAATTAGGCAGGCATGGTGGTAGGCACCTGTAATCTCAGCTACTCAGGAGGCTGAGGCAGGAGAATTGCTTGAATCTGGAAGGCAGAGGTTGCAGTGAGCAGAGACCATGCCACTGCATTCCAGCCTGGGCAACAGATCAAGGCTCCATCTCAAAGATAAATAAATAAATAAAATATACAAAAATTAGCTGGCTGTGGTGGTGTGTGTGCCCGTAATCCCAGCTACTTGGGAGGCTAAGGCAGGGGAATCACTTGAACCACGAGGCAGAGGTTGCAGTGAGCAGAGATCCCACCACTGTACTCCACCCTGGGCAACAGAGCGAGCCTGTCTCAAAAAAATAACCAAAAACTGACTCTCAGACCCAAATTGTTACAGTCGCACCCACTCTCTTTTTCTTCCCCGACAGAAAAGCAGCATTGAGTCCTGGCTAGTACTTTTTTAGTATTCTCTTAAACTATCTTTGGGGCATTAAAGCTCTGAATAGGTATTTGTGTCTCACTAAAAACAAATGGTTCTTCAACCAAAGCAATGCAGCCACAAAGAGTCTTAAATTAAAATGAAAGATCACTCTTGACTCCCACCCCTACTCTAATTGACAGCGGACTTCCAAAAATAGCCCTTATGCTTTTAAGATTTTAGGGGCTGCATCAATCAATGGTACCACAGAGTGCAGACTGGGCTGGGAGCACTTCCTCTATAGAGTGGATGCTGTATTAAATTTTAATCAGCTCTTTTTTTTTTTTTTGCTTATGAAATTCAAGTACATGCAGTATATTAAAAAAAATAACCGCTGGAGGCTTATTTTTTTAAACCAGCGTCATTTTTACTGACACATGTTTAAACTTTTGGCTATCCTTAAAGAATGGGGTTAGAAGACGATCCTTCTCTCAAACTGCTGAGAACGACTTCCTCAGTTTCCCATCCTCTCTTTTACATATATAATTTTTGGGGGG
Organism: Callithrix jacchus; assembly: GCF_049354715.1. NCBI lineage: Eukaryota > Metazoa > Chordata > Mammalia > Primates > Cebidae > Callithrix > Callithrix jacchus. Next base: position 125,466,152 of record NC_133510.1, read on the forward strand.
TACACAGCAGGTATATACATTTATGGGGTCCATGAGACGTTATGATATAGGCAACCAATGTGAAATTAAGCACATCATGGAGAATGCGAGGGGGCACATCCTCTCAAGCACTTACTGAGTTACAAACAATCCAATTACACTCTCCTTTTTTTTTTTTTTGAGACGGAGTCTCCCTCCAGCCCAGGATGGAGTGCAGTGGCAGGATCTCGGCTCACTGCAACCTCGGCCTCCCAGGTTCAAAAGATTCTTGTGCCTCAGCCTCACAAGTAGCTGGGATTACAGGCACGTGACACCACACCCGGCTAACTTTTGTATTTTTAGTACAGATAGGGTTTCACTACGTTGGCCAGGCTGGTCTCAAACTCCTGACTTCAAGTGATCCACCCACCTTGGCCTCCCAAAATGTTTGGATTACAGGTGTGAGCCACCGTGCCCAGCCTCTCTCTTTATGTTTAAAACTATGCAATTAAGGCTTGGGCTGATGGCTCACACTTGTAATCTCAGCATTTTGGAAGGCCGAGGTGGGCAGATCACCTGAGGTCAGGTGTTCAAGACCAGCCTGGCTAACATGGTGAAACCCCATTTCTACTAAAAACACAAAAAATTAGCCAGGTGTGGTAGTGCACACCTGTAATCCCAGCTACTCAGGAGGCTGAGGCAGGAGAATGGCTTGAGCCTGGGGGTGGGGGGATGGAGGTTGCAGTGAACTGAGATTGAGCCATTTCACTCCAGCATGGGAAATGCGAAACTCTATCTCAAAAAAAAAAAAGCTCATGCCTGTAATCCCAGCACTTTGGGAGGCTGAGGAGGGCGGATCACGAGGTCAGGAGCTCAAGACCAGCCTGACCAACATGGTGAAACCCTGTCTCTACTAAAAATACAAAAAAAAAAAAAAAAAAAAAAGGAATTAAGTTACTAATAACTATAGTCCTTCTGTTGTGCTATCATATAGTAGGTCTGATTCATTCTATTTTTTTTTTGTACCTACTAACCATCTCCACCTTCCCCCAGCCCTCATCTTCTCTTTTATATTCTTCCATGCCTATCTCACTTTTCCAAAAGACCACCCTGCACTAGCAAGAGTGAGGGTCTTCCATGAGAAGAAGCTCATACTTTAAAAGCATGATAGGGACCAAACTCTTTTAGATCAAACACAAGTTCTGAGATACCTGAGCACGTTTTCAGCAATTATATCCATCAACTCTAGCCTGGGTCTGACAAAAAAAATAATATTCTTGACATCAGCTGCCGGCAAACGACTTCCTTTAAGTGTGAACATTTTTTCCACTTCATGTTCCTAGGCAAACACATACACAAAAGGTTAACAAAAAGACTGAAATTTACCTATCATTTTCAGACTCAGAAATCATAAACACTCCCAGTCAAGAGCACATTAATATTTTAATATCAAAATTTAGATTCCCTCAAAGCCAAATATATAAAGAACAAAGTTTCAGTATAAAGCCACTGTTTTTTTGTATTGTTTTTTTTTTTTTTTGAGAGGGAGTCTCACTCTGTTGCCCTGGCTGGAGTGCAGGCTCACTGCAACCTCCACCTCCTGGGTTCAAGTGATTCTCCTGCCTCAGCCTCCAGAGTAGCTGGGATTACAGGCACCCACCACCAAGCCCAGCTAATTTTTGTATTGTGAGTGGAGACGGGGTTTCATCATGTTGGCCAGGCTGGTCTTGAAATCCTGATCTTAAGCAATCCACCTGCCTTGGTCTCCCAAAGTGCTGGGATTACAGGTGTGGGCCACCACACCTGGCCCTAAAGCCACTGTTATTGCAGCAGCATTCAAATGACTCTTATATAATGAACTCTCAAAAACGCCAGGTAATGGTCACATAATGCTAGGATCAGTACAGAACCACTGGCCAATGGATACAACATGTTAATCAGGCACTAGTATCAATGTTTATAAAGACCAAACAGCTTTGCAAAGCAATGATTAAGGAAGAAATATAAAATCCTATCATAACTGCTGAAGTACAGAATTATTATTCCCCTAACAAAACCCAAATAGCTCATTTACCTTCAATAGTGAATACTGCGCAATCAGGCCAAAGGGTCCAGTTAGGTATTCATCCCAAACTATTGCCTGTAAGAAGGGAGAAACATTCTCTTATTATAGTTAATATCAGGAATTTCAACAGTATCAATAGAAAATAGCCTATCACAAACAGAAGGATTATTTGCTTCCAACTCTGAGGATTAAAAAATTTACTCCTTGTGTTATAAGATTTAAAAAATAATAATAATAAAGGAGAAAAAAGAAATTAAACATTTTGGAGTTTGTTGTTTTGTTTCTGAGATGGAATCTTGCTCTGCCACCCAGGCTAGAGTGCAATGGTGTGCTATCAGCACATTGCAACCTCTGCCTTCAGGGTTCAAGTGATTCTCCTATCTCAGCCTTCTGAGTAGCTGGGATTACAGGCATGCAGTACCATGCCCAGCCAATTTTTGTACTTTTAGTAGATATGGGGTTTCACTATATTGGCCAGGCTGGTCTCTAACTCCTGACCTAAGGTGATCCACACACGTCATGCCTGTAATCCCACACTTCCAAAGTGCTGGGATTACAGGCATGAGCCACTGAGCGCAGCCAAAGAAAAACAATTTAGCTCTGAACACATTCGTATCCTTAAAGTAAAGAAAAATAGCATCCAGGGAAAGCAATGCTACTGTTGATCCTGAGAAAGTTAGAAGTTAATCACTGTCCTGAACAGAAAGAAGGAACTTTAGTTGGCTGTATATCTCTGTCATGGTATTATTAGATCAAGCCATATGGAAATTGTCAATTATACAAAATTAAAACCTACGATATAGGTATTACAAATCTTATTTTGACAAAAGAGGATTTTCTGTTTTTTTGAGACAGGGGCAGTGGTGGAATCACCACTCAGCGCAGCTTCGATTTCCCAGGCTTAGGTGAGAGTAGAGTAACTGGGACTACAGGTGTGTGCCATCACACCAGGCTAATTTTTTTTTTTTTTTTAGTAGAGATGAGATTTCGCCATGTTGCCCAGGCTGGTCTCCAACTCTGGGCTCAAGCAATCTATCTGCCTGCCGTGGCCTCCCAAAGTGCTGTGATTACATTGCACTTTAAGTACCTGCCAAGGTCATACAGAGATCTTGAACCACACGGTGTGTAAGGGAGAAAGGACTCCAACCTAGGACTTTTTGACACCCCGAGTCATTGCTTTGGGCCCCTATGAGTATTTCTACTACTAAACTCCAGTATCATTTCTTTTTCTTAAATTGAAATATTTATTTAAATAATTGTACATTAACATTTAGTTAAAAGAAATAATACAGAGCGAGCCCCGGTACACTTTGCTCAGTTTCCTCGAGGGGTAACATATTACAACCAGGATATTGACATTGATACAATCCATGATGTTATTCAGATTTCTGCATCCTTTGCTGAACTGAAACTGGACGCCTGATTTAGCCTGCTTTCTTCTCTCAAAGGCTGCTAGCACCCTCTCTACTTTTTGGGGTTCTGCTCTCTCCAAGACTGAGGCTCCCCAGTTAGACCTTTGACAGTTGTACTGTCAGTTACTTAGGGTGACTGATTAACCCAAGGGGATGAGGAAGAGGTGATACCATTTAAAAGGAATCCTGGCCGGGTGCGGTGGCTCACGCCTGTAATCGCAGCACTTTGGGAGGCCGAGGCGGGCGGATCATGAGGTCAAGAGATCGAAACCATCCTGGCCAACATGGTGAAACCCCGTCTCTACTGAAAAATACAAAAATTAGCTGGGCGTGGTAGCGTGCACCTGTAGTCCCAGCTACTCGGGAGGCTGAGGCAGGAGAATTGCTTGAACCCAAAAGGCGGAGGTTGCAGTGAGCCAAGATTGCACCACTGCACTCCAGCCTGGCGCCTGGCGACAGAGCAAGACTCTGTCTCAACAAAAAAAAAAAAAAAAAAAAAAAAAAAAAAAAAAATTCTATAAAATCTCTGATCTAGTCCCCGACTCCCTTGTGAAAAGGTGCTACTAGAGAAGTAATACTATTTTAGGAGGCCAGTTTAAAAGCCCCAATGATTACAGCTTCTCTCCTAACACGCGTGAACAGCAGGTTGTAAGGTGTTGGTGTTTCAAGAGACTTTCTAAGTACGATTTGTACTGACACGTATGATCCCTGTAATGAATGGACACCTGACCATCCACATTCTTGGGCCGCCCACCCGTCCCGCGCCTCGGCAGGCAGCAGAAAAGACACCTGACGTAAACCGGCTTATCAGGAACCAGGATATCACAGTGGCTTACTCTGCTCTCACAAAACAATCTCGAAGCCACTCCGGCTCCAGGCTGTTCGCCCAGGGCCCCCCCACTTCATCGTTAACGCCTGCACAGGGGTGCGAGTAGAAAGGCCTTGAGGCTCGCTTCCTGGGAAGCCCCGGGGACCTCGTACACCGCGAGCTCAGGCGGTCAGAGAACGGATTAAGGCAGGCCGGACCAGGGGAGGCGAGGGCGGTGTTGCTGCCTCCCGCCCCTCACCTTGCTTCCCGCGCACTTGTCCAGGAACTCGCGCAGCTCGCGACGCACCGCCTCGCGCAGCACGTTCAGGTTCACTCGCCCGTAAGACAGGTGCGCCGCCATCTTGCCCCACCACCCCCTGCCCAACAGTGTCCACCACGTCCACTGGTTCCAACGGGAGGGCCATGGACGCAGTCACGTGACAATGCAGCCACGTGACCTCTGCGGCTGCGCACGCCAACCCGGAATCTGGAATCCGCCGGGTTCGGCTTGTATCTCGTCTGGCCCTAGTGTCCATCTCTTTCTTCTACCCCGGTGGTTGTTCAGACTCCTGTTAAGACTCAGGGCGCGTTTCAGACCCTGCCTCACTCCAGGAGTCGTCTGGCGCTGAAAGGCGATTTGAAAGATGTGGACTAAGCCTGGGCGCGGTGGCTCACGCCTGTAATCCCTAACACTTTAAGAAGCCGAGGTAGGAGTAATCGCTTGAGGCCGGGAGTTCGACACCAGCCTGGGCAGACTTCGTATCCAAAAAAGAACAAAACACTCTCTAGTCTCTTTTAAAAATCGCAAATTTTTATTTTCAGCAAAGGTGCTTGCTGTAAAATGAAATCTTAAGGCTAAACTTGTAATGAAAAAGATTTTTTTGAGACAGGGACTCCTCGCCCTGTCGCCTAGGCTGTAGTGCCGTGACGTAATCATAGCTCACTGCAGCCTCCACCTCCCGGGCTCAAGTGACCCTCCCACCTCAGGCGCCGGAGTAGCTGGGACCACAGGTGCGCGCCGCCACCCACTGCTCAAATCTTTTAAATTATAGTAGTCACAAGGTTCTTAGCTTTGCACTAATGAAGGCTGTTTTGATTTGTGAGCTAAAATGTATGAATATAGGGATCGAGGGAATTTGAATGGACTTTTTTTTTGTAATCCCTTCCTAACAGACTTTTACAGCGACGTGGCATTTCACACAAATAGTATTGCTTCTGAAATCCAGGTCCCATCACTTGCCTCAGTAAAAGTCCAGTTACCTGTGAGTTGTAGTGGGGATCAAAGAAGGTATGAATTACATCACGTAGTCCACGTGAGAAGCTTAGTTGGGTGCTGGAACTTAATTGCTCGATAAGCTTAGTATCAGTAGGACATATGCTTTTCGATACTTTGGGGTCGAAATGGGCTTTTGGGATCTGCTCAAAGATGAAAATTTTCTTCTTCGAGTGCATAGCTTCCTTCAGTATCTTCTATACACTTCACATTATGAAGCACTTACCACAGAGTCTGAAAAGCAAAAAGCGGTATTTGTGGATGGTGCAGAAAAGCAGCCACTCAACCAGAACTTCTGTTCTCAATCTTATTCCAACAAGGACATTTATATTTTAACAATTTAACACACATGGAAACGCTTCCATGCATTAGTTCTCAACCTGGTTTTCAAGGTGGTTCTCCAGCCTCAACTGAGAATTTAAAAAATAGTAATTAGAGATGGGTGGTGTTTCCCTATGTTGCCCAGGCTGGCCTCAAACTCTTGGGTTTCAGCTATCATATGGCCTCAGCCTCCGGCGTAACTGGGACTACAGATACCTCTACTGCTCCTGGCTGATAATACACAATTTTTTTTTTTTCTATATACAGACTCATAGCCAAGAGAATGCATCATTTTAACACCTGTGAGAATAAATGTGTTCAGCAGGTCATGTTATGAGCTGTTAAATGAGGGTATAACTTACTGTAAGAAGTGAAATGCCCCAGGTTAGCGAAATCTCCAGCATGCATGAGTGTACCTAAGACGAGGATGATAAACTATCCCTAAGCAGGATCAGGATGCTAGAAAATTGTTAAGTAAGGCCGGGCGTGGTGGCTCATGCCTGTAATCCCAGCACTTTGGGAGGCCGAGGAGGGTGGATCACGAGGTCAAGAGATCGAGACCATCCTGGTCAAAATGGTGAAACCCCGTCTCTACTAAAAATATAAAAAATTAGCTGGGCATGGTGGTGCGTGCCTGTAATCACAGCTACTCAGGAGGCTGAGGCAGGAGAATTGCTTGAACCCAGGAGGCGGAGGTTGCAGTGAGCTGAGATCACGCCATTGCACTCCAGCCTGGGTAACAAGAGCGAAACTGCATCTCAAAAAAAAAAAAAAAGAAAATGGTTAAGTAACAACAGGTGCTTTTATAGACCAGGAGAGACATTGCTGAACTACTATAGTTCCCCTACAAATACTGCAGACTTGTTTAGAGTCTTTTAGTCACCTAAGGTCAGTACCAAAGTTGAGAACTACTATGTCTTAGCATATTATTTAGGTAGAAGTAATATTCTTTTTTTTTAGACAGAGTCTTGCTCTGTTGCCAGGCTGAAGTGCAGTGGTGCAATCTCGGCTCACTGCAACCTCTGCCTCCTGGGTTCAAGCGATTCTTCCACCTCAGCCTCCCAAGTAGCTGGGATCACAGGCACGTGCCACCACACCCGGCTAATTTTTCTGTATTTTTAGTAGAGACAGAGTTTCATCATGTTGGCCAGGAGGGTCTCGATCCCTTAACCTTGTGATCCACCCTAGATTCCACTGTAAGAAGTGAAATGCCCGGCCTAGAAGTAATATTCTTATTCAAGGAGTAACTGCTTTGGGAATACCTACCTGTGGGTGAATCTGTATTCATGAAACGGATGTTAGGTGAGGCATGGTGGCTCACGCCTGTAATCCCAGCACTTTGGGAGGCCATCGTGGGCAGATCGCTTGAACTCAGGAGTTTGAGCCTGGTAAACGAAGCAAAACCTCCTCTCTACCAAATAATCCCAGCACTTTGGGAAGCTGAGGTGGACAGATCACCTAAGGTCAGAGTTCGAGACTAGTCTGGCCATCATGGTGAAACCCCATCTCTACTAAAAATACAAAAATTAGCTGGGTGTGGTGGCACACGCCTGTAGTCTTAGCTACTCGGGAGGCTGAAGCAGGAGAATTGCTTGAACCTTTGAGGCAGAGGTTGGAGTGAACCAAGATGGCACCACTGCATTCCACCCTGGCGACAGATGTTTCAAAAAAAATAAAACAATAAAATTAGCCAGACGTGGTGGCATGCACCTGTGGTCCCAGCCATTCAGGAGGGTGAGGTGGAAGGATCGCTTGAGCACTGGAGGCAGAGGTTGCAGTGGGCCGAGATTGCACAACTGCACTCCAACCTGAGTGACAGTGAGACCTTGCCTCAAAACAAGAAAGGCATGTTCAAAGGCCTAGCACTCAGTTGGTTCAGTAATAATTTTTGTAAATGTCATATTGACTTTTCAGTTTCTAAGCCTTCATGGATGAATAGACAGTTGGCACCATATGGTGGTGGTGACACATTTTTTTTTTTTGTCAGGTAACGCAGTGTGAGATAGTAATGAATAACCATAGGTGCATTATGCTAAATATCTCACAAAACACTTTAAGAAGGACAGAAAGACATATCACAAAATTTTTTAAGAGACTGTGTCTTTTTTTTTTTTTTTGAAACAGTTTCACTCTTGTTACCCAGGCTGGAGTGCAATGGCTCGATCTTGGCTCACTACAACCTCCGCCTCCTGGGTTCAAGCAATTCTCAGCCTCCTGAGTAGCTGGGATTACAGGCATGCGCCACCATGCCCAGCTAATTTTCATATTTTTAGTAGAGACGGGGTTTCACCTTGTTGACCAGGATGGTCTCCATCTCTTGACCTTGTGATCCACCTGCCTCGGCCTCCCAAAGTGCTCAGATTTTAGGCGTGAGCCACCGCGCCTGGCCTAAGAGACTGTCTTACTCTGTTGCCTAGGAGTGCAGTGGCACAATCATTGCTCACTGTAGCCTCTATCTCCTGGGCTCAAGGAATCCTGCCTCAGCCTCCTCAGTAGCTGGGACTACAGATTTGTGTCACCATCCTTGGCTTTTTTTTTTTTTTGGAGAGATGAAATCTCATATTGCCTGCATTAGTCTTAAACTAACTCCTGGGCTTATGTGATCCTCCCACCTCAGCCTTACAAAGTGTTGGGATTACAGGAATGAGCCACCGATGTCCAGTCACCAATTTCTTAAAAGTCGTTTAGTAACAAGACTGCAGTAGAAATTGCTGTATGGATGTGTAGGGCTTGCTCATTTGACAAACCTGAGACTAATATCAGTTTACTACCACTAGCAAAAAATAACCATTTATTGGCTGGGTGTGGTAGCTCACACCTGTACTCTGAACACTTTAGGAGGCTGAGGTGGGAGGATCACTTGAGCTCAGGAGTTCAAAACCAGCTCGGGCAACATAGGGAGACTCACTCTATACAAAAAATTAAAAAATTAGCCAGGTGTGGTGGCACTTGCCTGTAGTCGTAGCTACTTTGGAGGCTGAGGTGAGAGGACTGCTTGAGCCCAGGAGTTGGAGGCTGCAGCAACCTATGACTGTGCACTGTATTCCAGCCTGGACGACAGAGTGAGACCTTGTCTAAAACAAAATAAAACCAACAAAACAAAAAAGAATAAGCATTTATTAAAGTAGATACAGAACACTTGTTTGGCCAAATTCTAATACTGCTTTACATGTTTTCTGTTTGTCAATTCGTATTACATTTATAATCAAAAATTTCAACTCATAACAGATTTAATATTCACTGTCAAACACACAGTTGATAATTTTGAGGGGAAAATACATCAAAGGCATATATATACAATTATAGAAGTTCTTATTGTACATGTAGCATGGAAGGTACATTTTATTACTTTTTACATATTCTAGAAGACATTCAAATGAAGATAAATAGATTCGAACTGGTTGATAAACTTCTCTGGTGCTTTGAGGTCCTTCATTTTCTTTTTTGTGATAAGAAAATCCAAAATTATTAATGTTGAATTTCTCATCGTACATTCATCTAAAAACAGTAAAAAAATCTTGTAAAGGAAGATTGTAGATTGGTTAATTTAGGCATTTTATAGTGGCTATTGTTAATTGACTGCTGGGGATACCTGCTAGAGAAGGAAAAAAAAATTGGAGAAAATTCCTCCAGTTATTTAAATACAGTAAAGAAATAAAAGGAAAACAAACGAAAATAGTTGCAAAGCCACATGATGTTATTTCTGGCCTAGTCTCTTATGTCCTAATTATCATTTTAAGTATTTCCTTTTTCATAAAGGTAAATATCCAAAAAGAAAGACACATTGTGTATGTTTTTTCCCAAAATAGAGATTTTTAAAAAATATATACATATAATATATAGAAGTCGAAATTATGCAAAACTAATAAACCAAACACCACAGTAGAGTAAGTGGGTGCAGCATATAGATTATAAAATGTCCCCACAGCAGTTTGGGGGTTTCCCCTCCCTTTACCTGCTTCATGATTTTATAATCACACCTAAGTATTATCAAGCCTGAAATAAAGGCACTACTGATAACAGGTAGTGCAAAGAGCTCAGATATTTCTTTGAATAAGAATAAAATACTTTAAATGAGTAGATGAAAATGCAAAATGGCACATTTTTTCAACTCATTCCAGTGTCAAAGCTTAACCAAAAAATCTAAATATACAAATGCAGCCCAGAAGTATTTTAGTGCAAATATGAAAAGTAACGGCATAATTTAAAGTTACTTAAATAAGGTATTGTAAGGGTAGGGATTTTTCTATGAGGTCTAGGGACAATAAATGTAATGGCATCTGGTGCAATGTCTTCAAACTTAAATACCAAGAAAACAAAATCTGAGGTGAAATTTCACCTACTAAATATTTATTATTCTAACTCATAAGGGGAGACTAAAGGGCAATTTGTTGAAGATCAAAATATTTTCCTAATTTGTTGATGGGGTAAAAAATAACATGAGTTCTCCTGAAGTCTGCACACACAATGCTGGTGTTACGTTGTGTCAATGCAAGTGCGTCTGAGAAAACCCAGTTCTCCACTTGAGGCTTCATCAGAAGGTCTCGTCGTCATTGCAGTTGGTGGCCCAGTGTCCAAACATCTCACAGATTTCACAGTATGGCCGTTCCTCACTCCGACTGCCATGGTGTGTGGAATGGGGAGGGTCCTCTGACATCTGTGCCTGGGTAGGACAGTCCTCTGTGTCGTGGAGATCAAAGCAGTCACAAATGTCACAGAAGAGGCGAGGTTTCTTCTTGGACTGTTTCTCCTGATCATCACTATAAATGTTAATGTGTGAAATCAGAAAATTTATCAGAAGAAACTGAAGAGACAAGAATGCTTGCAAAGAATTTAAAAATTAAGAACTAATTATGGCCAAGTCTGTGAGCATCCAGTGTAAGTAGTACATTATTCCACATTTAAAGGTTTTGGTTTTTTTGAGATGGAGTTGCTGTTGCCCAGGCTGGAGTGCAGTGGCATGATCTCAGCTCACTGCAACCTCCGCCTCCTGGGTTCAGCCTTCCAAGTAGCTGGGATTACAGGCTCGCACCACCATGCCCAGCTAATTTTGTTGTATTTTCAGTAGAGATGGGGTTTTGCCAGGTTGGCCAAGTTGGTCTCAAACTCCTGACCTCAGGTGATCTGTCCGCCTTGGCCTCCGAAAGTGCTGGGATTACAGGTGTGAGCCACCGTGACAGCCCCACATTTAAAATTTTCATGTTAAACCATTTGTAGTCTCCTCTTGCTTGCCAGATTTACAAAAATCTATTTATGGCAAAGGAACTGCAAAACAATTGTGGTTTTTTTTGTTGTGTCTTTTTACAATCCACTAGAGAAGCTCACTTTAAAAACATACATTTATTTTGATGAAACTAAGGTTCCAATCTGTATGGCTTTTTTTTTGAGACAGGGTCTTGCTGTGTCACCCAGGCTAGAGTGCAATGGCACAATCTCAGCTCATTGCGACCTCCGCCTCCCAGATTCAAGCTCTTCTCCTGCTTTGGCCTCCCAAGGAGCTGGGATTAAGAGGCATGTGTCACCACACCTGGCTAACTTTTGTATTTTTAGTAGAGATGGGGTTTCACCATGTTGGCCAGACTGGTTTTGAATTCCTGACCTCAAGTGATCCACCCCCCTCAGTCTCCCAAAGTGCTGGGATCACAGCAATCCGTATGTCTTCCTATGAAATACCTGTCATAATTGTTCAAGTCTTCCCCATTCCCATTCAGGGCTGCTTCTGACATCATCTCCACCTTCATCTTGAGGTCTTGGTTCTTCCTTTGAAGGTCCACTATTACCGAATTTAGGAAATCAATCTGTTAAAAAAAAAAAAAAGAAGAAAGAAAGTGAGATGTGTAAAATGACAAGAATATATATATATAAGCTGGAGCATCAACAAGTCATGAAGTATATGCCTTTAAGCTATGGCAGCAAAGTGTGCTGAAGAGGCCAACAGTGGCTATTGGGCACCCATGCTTCTCACTCTCCCTGAGGACAGGAATGCTGAGATTATGTGAGTAAAGAGCTGAACTTAAATGAGGTCATGTCTAGGTGGTGAGGTTATGGCAGTTTCTTTTAACCCCTCACATCTTTCAGGATTCTTCGAATGTTCCTTACTGAGTAGATGCTATTTTATCTCTAAAAAAACATTTAAAGTACACTTCATTGAATATTTCTAGGTATAAATAGATTTCATTTGTTTTTGGGGCAAATGAAATTACTCTTTTTTTTTCTTCTCACTGTGTTGCCCAGGCTGGAATGCAGTGGCAGGATCTTGGCTTACTGCAACCTCTGTCTCCTGGGTTCAAGTGATTCTCTTGCCTCAGCTTCCTTAGTAGCTGGGACTACAGGTGCATGCCACCATGCCCAGCTAATTTTTGTATTTTTAGTAGAGACAGGGTTTCGCCATATTGGCCAGGCCTGTCTCGAACTCCTGACCTCATGATCTGCCCACCTCCCAAAGTATTGGGATTACAGGCATGAGGCCACCACACCCCACTGAAATTATTCTTAAACATATATATCTGTGGGTTAGTGGAGTGCTATTGATTCTTTAAAAAATATAAGAAAAAAACATTTTTTTTTTTTTGAGACGGAGTTTCGCTCTTGTGGCCCAGGCTGGAGTGCAATGGCGCAATCTCGGCTCACCACAACCTCCGCCTCCTGGGTTCAGGCAATTCTCCTGCCTCAGCCTCCTGAGTAGCTGGGATTACAGGCACGTGCCACCATGCCCAGCTAATTTTTTTTTTTGTATTTTTAGTAGAGACGGGGTTTCACCATGTTGACCAGGATGGTCTTGATCTCTTGACCTCGTGATCCACCCGCCTCGGCCAAGAAAATTTTTTTATTGGAAAAAAAATCTTGCATTCTCCAAAAGTCATAATCTTACATTTCTGAATATATGGGCACAAGTTTGTTTTCATTCTACCACATAAAAAATATTGGCTGGGCACAGTAGCTCACACCTGTAATCCCAGCACTTTAGGAGGCGGAGGTGTGCAGATCACCTGAGGTCAGGAGTTCGAGACCAACCTGGCCAATATAGTGACATGCTGTCTCTAGTAAAAAGACAAAAAATACAAAAATACAAAAATTAGCTGGGTGTAGTGATGTATGCCTGTAGTCCCAGCTACTAAGGAGGCTGAGGCTGGAGAATTGCTTGAACCCAGAAGGCAGAGGTTGCAGTGAGCCAAGATCAGGCCATTGCGCTCCAGCCTGAGCAACAGAGCAAGACTCCATCTAAAAAAAGTAAAAATATGTATAGATGTGTGTGTGTGTGTGTCTATGTGTGTGTGTATATGTGTATGCATATATATATATATGTATATATATATATACACAAATAAAATCTTGCATTCTACAAAAGTCACACACACACACACAACACTTTACAATCTAGGACTTTTCTGTTCTGTAGATTTGAAAAAGTCATATGGAAATTTCCTTCAGACTGTCCTTTATCAGCTGACTGGTAATGGTGGAGCGATAAATTAACATGTTCTCAGGGAAAATGGAGAAGGCTAAAGATCTTTCCAAACAGAGGACAAACAGCCTGGCACACAACAGGGCAGCCTTCAGGTACCACCCAGAGGAAGAGCACCTGTGCCAAGCCCTGGGGCAGAGGGGACAAGATGGCCAACACAAGGGACATTTCCTTTCAACCTAAGGGCACTTTAACTTAAAAACAAAAAATTTCTTTCTTCTTCTACAAATAATAAAAAGGTCTCATTTCTCTAAATTGAAAAATCCCACTTTATAATATTTAAAATACATATACATATATACACACACACACACATATACATACATATTTTACTTCTTAAAGAAATGTTTTTTTTTTTTCTCCTGCTGGGGCAAGTTATGAAGCAAAGTTAGCAATCACTGCAGTCTTTGTCCGCAGAATATCCCCAGCATCATGGAGGCCACCTCTAAAGGCAGACGTACTGAGTCTATCCTCACTTCCCAAAGTGCATTTTCTAAGTCATTCTTGTGTTAAGAGCTCCATTGCAGGAGGAAGAAAAAGCCACACAATGGACATTAGTGGGAAACCATACACACAAACACACACACGCATGTACAAAAATTAGGAAACATGAAACGAACCATTTGCTGATTGGAAGAAAAGTGTTGTCAGCAGCAGATGAAACAAACCGAAGCAGAAGGAAAGGGGAGAGAAGATACTGTTAGTTATTAAGCCCAGGAGACGTAACAGAGGACAATGCTACTCCATGGTAAGTTTGTACAACATTGAATCATTGCATGCCCCTCAAAGGAGATGTCTGGCAACTAAGACAAATCTCAAGGTGAGTTTTCCTTTTATTTAAAAATAATAAGTGGCTTTTGTATTTTTGAATTTTGAACATAGTACATCCAAAATATATCAAAATTAAAAGATGGATGTTTGTTGCCATATACAATTATATTTACAAATACAGAATACTTTGCCTTTATATAATCCCTTTTTACAAATTTTTGTTTGTTTTGAGACAGGGTCTTGCTCTGTCACCGGGGCTGGAGCACCAATGTTGCCCAGGCTGGTCTTGAACTCCTGGGCTCAAGCAATCTGCCTACCTTGGCCTACCAAAGTGCTGGGATTTCAAGTGTGAGCTACTGTGCCCAGTCCCCCCACCCTACTTTTTTTTTTTCCTGAGACAGTTTTCGCTTTGTCACTCAGGCTGAAGTACAGTAGCATGATCATGACTCACTGCAGCCTCAACCTTCTGGACTCAAGCAATCCTCCTGCCTCAGCTTCTGGGGTAACTGGGACTGACTAATTTTATTTTTTGTAGACACAGGGTCTTGCTATTTATTGTTGCTCTGGCTGGTCTCAATCTCCTGGCCTCAGACAGTCCTCTTACCTCAGCCTCCCAAAGTGCTGGGCGCTGGGAATACAGGTATGAGCCACTACACCTGGCCCAGGACCTTAAAAAAATGCTCTGTCACCCAGCCCGCAGGCTACTTTTGTTTTTGTTTTTTGAGAGATGAGGTCTTACTATGTCCAGGTTGGTCTCAAACTCCTGGGCTCAAGCAATCACCCCACTCTGGCAACCCAAAGTGCTGGAATTACAGGTGTGAGCCACCGTTCCTGGCCTAATCCCATTTTTAGTTTAAAACTAAAGTTGTTTTGTTAATGTTTGCTCTAAGAGACTGAGTTTTCAAGAAACCAGTCTTTTAAAGATTAAGATAAATAACAAACCCTTTGACAGAGCAATTCTACTTCTAGGACTTCATCTTGCAGAAATGCTAATATGGAAATGATAGCTGTCCAAGATAATTACTTACAGCATTGTTTATAAAACACCCAAAGGACCAGAAACGTCCCAAGGGTCACTGTCAACCAACAGCGAACTGACTAAATTATGGTAAATCCACATAATAGAACATTACATAGCTATAGAAAAGGTTAGGTGCAGAACTATTTATGTAGTATGCCATCATTTATGTAAAAAAAAAAAAAAAAGAGGGAAGACTGTATTAGTGCTGGCTTATATATACATTTTTTAAAATCTGAAAAGGAAAGACAATAACAGTAATTTTTTGTTTGGGGAGTTGGGAACTGAGCAGAAGAGATAGAATGTTTGGAGGAGAACATTTAATGTATATAATTTTTAATTTTGTTTAATGTTTGGACCAGAGGAATGTATTATCCATTCAAATGACTAACTGATACCAAAGGCATCAAATGAGAAGGAAAATAAACCAAAAGATTACATGCTTTTGAAAAACAGCAACCAAGCAAAGCAATAAGGCAGGAACATTACCTGACTCTCCTGGGCTCTTTCATCCTCATCTGCCTGAGTATCGGTATTACCTTATATTTGAGGAGGAAAAAAAAAAAAAAAAACAAGTGGAGGGAAGGTATATATATATTTTTAATCACAATCTAAACTGCAGTGAAAGGGCCAGTGTTAAAAACTCATTTTCCTGTGGACTTCCCAATATACCACTTTGAGCACACATGGATGAGGTCCTGTCCTCGTGTGGGACCCTGTGGGTTCGCACAGACACCAGCCCTGCCCTTCACATGCTCTTGCTCAGGCCGGCC
Source organism: Callithrix jacchus (assembly GCF_049354715.1). Classification (NCBI taxonomy): domain Eukaryota; kingdom Metazoa; phylum Chordata; class Mammalia; order Primates; family Cebidae; genus Callithrix; species Callithrix jacchus. Next base: position 125,482,016 of record NC_133510.1, read on the forward strand.
GACTCCCGAGTAAGAATGCCGGTCACATCCATCTAAATGTACAGTGGCAATCCACCCTTCTTCACCACAGGAAACACCTCCTCCTGGGTACTTTAATACCCCCCAGTCTGGATAGCAGCAGGCAGCCACCATCGTAGGTTGGTGACAACATTCACAGACCACAAGAAAGCCCATTAAGTGGTGGAAAAGCTAAGGAGAGTGGGAGTCAAGGCAGCATAAAAGCTGTCTTCGAAAAGCATCTGTACTAGAAAGGGCTCCTTGGGAGGAAGCGCGGCTTATGGAGAAGCCCTGGGCAGGCGTCCTTTACCTGAGGAGCTGCTGAGCTGCCTCTTGTTTTCTTTGAGTTGAAGCTCCAAGTTCTTTACTTTGAGCTCAAGCTTCACCTTATCAGACTCTAGAGTCTGAACGACTGAATGCAAGGACTTGGCAGAGGCATTTTCTCCCCTGAGCACTGTGACCTGAAACACAGTTGTTTGGCTTAGGCTCGGACTTTGAACAAAAGGAGGCAGAGTGAAAGTTCTTGAGCCCTGGGTCGTACTCTACCTCATTTCTCAGTTTCTCCAGCTCGGCATCCTTTTCTGTGAGTAAGGCACTAGTTATACTGATGGATTTCTGCAAGGAAGCTTTTTCTTCATCTGCGTCTTTTATGAACTTGGATTCTCTAAAAGATCAAAGAGTTAAAAGTTCCACAAATCAACCGAAAGAGCGGTTGATGTACAACTGTTCTAGAACAAACACATAATTAACGTTAGTTAATGTAAAAAAAAAAGTGTAACAGGGAAGTTTTATAGGGAGTTAAGGCCATTATGCTCACAAAATTTTACTTACTGTGAGGGGAGAAAAAGTGTACCTATGCATAGACATGCCAGAATCTGCATATGATTATATCCATTTGAACTTAAAGAAACAAGTTAATAAATTTGGAAGAGGTAGAATTAAAAAGAAAAAACGGCTGTACCCTCCCCAAAGTTCTACCAAAATCTAAACCCGAGTTGAATTTTGTTAATTCTTGAATAAATGATTACCAAGCAATACCAACAATTAAGATACACACATGCAAAGCAGTTATACAGATGTCATGCAGAGCAGCTTTATGCTGGACATATCAATTGGTTCTCACTAATTTCAGTAACTTTTAGCAAGTTCCAAGAATGGGTATTTAAGATGTTATGGGCCAAAACAGTAGCAAAGATTATTATTATTACTCATTACTTTCCAGCCATAGACTCTGAAGAGGACATTAAATTAGCTCATAGAAATTAATGGTAATTACATAAAGGCTAGAACAGAAAATGTTAAAATGGTTTTCTCAGGTGCAGAATGAAAGCATGGGAGCCTGGAAGGAGAAATTCAGAGCTCCTGGTTTATGTTCTTGGCCTGACTCAGCACTTGATTATCAGCAGAGGGAGGGGGTGAGACCTTTAATGAGAGGGTCAGGGGAGTGGGAAGAGAAAGGGAAAGATGAGGAAAGAACAGGGAGGGATACCAGGACACAGTGAAAAGAGCCCAAAGGGCAGGCTAGCATGTGTTACATATGTGTACCTACTTAAAGTTTTTGGGGGTTTTTGTTTTTATTTTTGAGAGTCTCACTTTGTTGCTCAGGCTGCAGTGCATTGGTGCAATCTCAGCTCACTGCAACTTCCACCTCCTGGGGTTCAAGAGATTCTCCTGTCTCAGCCTCCCGAGTAGCTGGGATTACAGGCATGCACCACCATGCCTGGCTAATTTTTGTATTTTTAGTAAAGATGGGGTTTCACCATGTTGGCCAGGCTGGTCTCAAACTCCTGACCTCAAGTGATCCGCCCGCCTCAGCCTCCCAAAGTACTGGGATTACAGGTGCACACCACCACGCCCAGCTAATTTTTATATTTTAGTAGAGATGGTTTTACTACATTAGCCAGGATGGTCTCGAGCTCCTGACCTCAGGTGATCCTCCCACCTTAGCCTCCCAAAGTGCTGGGATTATAGGCATGAGCTACTGCACCTGGCCATACTTAAAGTTTTCTTATAAAAACTACATATATTCAAGAAAAGGCTGAGAAACTGTCACATACAGAAGAGACAAAGGAGGTACGACAACTAACTGCCAGATCCTAGTTTGGATGCTGGAACACAAAAGGACATTAGTGAGAAAACTGGTGAGATCTGAATGAAGTCTCTTGTTTCAGCTGAGAGTATGGTGTTGATGGTAATGTCTTAGTTTTGATAAGTGTGCCAGGGCTGTGTATGCTGTTCAATTGGGGCAGCTGGGGGAAGGTCTATGCGAACTGGATGCACTACTTTTGCAACGCTTCTGGAAATCTAAAATTATTTTTAAATAAAAAGTTTTTTAAATGACATGCAGTGTGAAACATGGGAGGAAAATGACAAAAATACTTTAGGAAAAACAAAACTAGAGAAAAATTTCCTAGGTTAGGCCACAGGCCATACAACCTAAGACAATGCATTAGCACAGGCAATCATCGTGCTAATGATGAGCCATCGTGACCTTAACAAGAAGCCAAATCACACCTGGCTCTATTCCAAGTAACTGGGAAATGCAGAGGATGTACTGCTTGTCTGTTTTGGAACCAACTGGAGGAACAGGAAACTGAGGCCCAGGTTAGAAACGGCAGAATGTATGTCTGGTTAGTGAGACCCAAGATATCCGGCACACAAGTTACAGAAATCTCATGATTTATGGCAAATTGAAATTCTACACAAAGATGAAAATATAAGTGTTGTATTTATCTCATTGTGTGGCTTACACTTACACTCCAGAATGAGAAGTAGTAAGAAAAGAATCTGAGACAGAAACTTCTTGAATTAAAAACCCCAGCATTACTCACGCACTGGAAACAGTAGGCATCAGTGCGGGTAAATTACTAAGCTAGTAACACCTTGTTAGGACATAGGCTCTTGCTTAGGTTAAAACAGCAACTTACATGAAAGGAATGTACAGGCACTTTTTGCCACCTGGGAAGTAAAAACATCTGATATCATCCAAAGAGGCAATAAAGCCTGGGTTTCAGCCAGGTACGGTGTAATGCCTGTCATCCCAGTACTCTGGCAGGCCAAAGCAGAAGGATCACTTGAGCCAGGAGTTCGAGACCAGCCTGGTTGACACAGTGAGACCCCTGTCTCTACAAAAACTTATTTAAAAAATTAACCAGGCATGGCAGCTCATGCTTGCTGTCCCAGCTACTAGGGAAGATGAAGTGGGAGGATCGCTTGAGCCCAGGAGCTTGAGGCTGTAGTGAGCTGTGATTGTGCCACTGTACTCCAGCCTGGGTGACAGAGCAAGACCCCATCTGAAATAAAAAAGCAAAAAAAACTCGGGTCTCTTATGTTTCTAGTAAATGCACTTGGTAGTTGATTCTGTTATAAAAATAATTTTCAGAGCTTCACTTGCTATAAATCCAACTCAAATTTGAAAAATGTAATTTTAAATGTTTTTACTAAAAAAAAAACAGGATTTGGGGTTGTCAAGAGATTTAGATTTTCCTATAATCAGGACTCCAGTTGGCCAAGATCCCACAGATGCTTAGTGCTGGGGAAAGATAAACAAATGTACAGCTGGCAGAAGGAAAAAGGGACAGGTGTCCTTTTCTGGGGCCACCAAACAGACTCTGCTCATCATCACATACACATACAACCTCTCAGCCCCCTGCTTTCTAAGGAGATGGCTGCCAGAATGCTTCCTATACAAGTTACTGACACGTGCATGATTAAGAAAGAAATCTGACTTGTGATTTATACACCAAATGACAGCTGCCTCTGGCAGCTCATCTTTGTGACCCATCATCATTGCTAGCTTCTTAAGCCATCTCTAAGGCTCAATTCCACTGTGCAAACCACCAGGAGGGGCTAAATTAAACCACTGTTAATGCCAACATTACTTATGTCTGAGTCACAAATTGTATTAAGCCATTAGCTGGAATGACTTGGTATTACAAAAAAATCAAGAAGGGAAAATAAACATAATATGAAAGAAGGGATGGAGGGACCAGAAATTTTTCTCTCCCCATCCCCCAGGGGAATATTTTATCCAGATTCTTTCCTTACTACTTACATAAGAAATAAATTCCAGTAATGAAGCAAATACCTTAAAGTGTTACTGGGCAAGCTTTAAAAATGCAAAATAACAAGAACCAAATATTAGAATCATGAAGAGAAATGCAATACAGTAAGGAGACTAAATTTGCACTGAAGTTTTTTGCTGTATATAGATATAAAAAGGAAATATATGTGTGTGTTTGTGTGTGTGTGTATGTGTATATATATACTGCTGAGAATATTTTACAAAACAAAAGCAAGACACAGAGGGACAAAGGCAGCCAAAAATATATACAACAATTTGGTTTGCTAAAAATATATGAAATTTATTTATTATAACGTGGATAGACTTTCTTTAGTCTTACCATTAAAGACACACAGATATAGCAAAGGAAGCAAGAGTAGGAAAGGGAAAAGAGAGGGGTGAAATGAGCATTGGTAAGTAGCGCAAGCTCGGAGACAGTCAGACAGTTAGCAACCCACAGTGAGCCGGATGAACTGAAGTTGCACAGGACCTCCTCAGAATTTGGGGGCTTTATGGTCAAACCAGTTTTTACTCCTGACAAATCCTGCATTGGCACCGATAGGATGAATTCTGACTCCAAAAATCCATGCCTCACACTTTGGCTTTGGAGCCCCTTCTTTGACACTAAAATGTCTCCCCTGGAGAAGGGAGTGAAACCAAACCAGCTCCCAAATCTGCATCTGGCTTCACTTTAATCATACAGTTGGGAGTAAATTCTGCACTTGAAAATCACGATCATCTGGCTGAAGTGATTATATAACTGTCTTAACTATGTATGTTTAATGATCACTTCTGAATTCAAGTGTTGACTAAGCTCTCAGTTCTTGCATGACCAACTACATTTAAAATACTTTACAATGTAAGTATTTGGAAGGCTTTCAAAATTAACAGTATATCAAGTTCTTTTTAGTACTCAATGCTTGGTACATTTATTTAACCATGACACACATAGACCTACATATGAATCCTTTATCAAACTGACTTTTAGAAGGAATTTAAGGGTCCCAACTATTAGCTAAAATAAATTTACATTCAAGTTTCTAAAATAGAAATAACTTTCCATAAGGGTTAATTAACAAAGAACACTTCTACATATGATAAACTAGGAGTGAAATTTTCACTCCCAGAAAAGTCATCTTTATATTTTCTGATGAAAATTAAGAGTGATTTTTCAAGACACATTCTCCTAAACAATGAGGACATAAAACAGGAACAGAGAGAAGTAAGAAAGAGAACTTCACAGCCCCTAAATTTGTTTCATCTTTTTTTTTTTTTTTTTTTAAGATGGAGTTTTGCTCTTGTTGCCCAGGCTGGAGTGCGATGGCACTCTCAGCTCACTGCAACCTGCCTCCTGGATTCAAGTGATTCTCCTTCCCTCAGCCTCCTATGTAGCTGGGATTACAGGCACCTGCCACCATGCCTGGCTAATTTTATATTTTTAGTAGAGATGGGGTTTCACCAAGTTAGCCAAGCTGGTCTCAAACTCCTGACTTCAATGATCTATCCACCTTGGCCTCCCAAAGTGCTGGGATTACAGGCATAAGCCACTATGCCCGGCCATGTTCCATTTTTCTTTTTTTTGAGACAGAGTCTCGCTCTGTCACCCAAGCTGGAGTGCAGTGGTGCAATCTTGGCTCACTGAAACCTTCGCCTCACTGGTTCAAGCAATTCTCCTGCCTCAGCCTCCTGAGTAGCTGAGACTACAGGCAAGTGCCACCACATCCAGCTAATTTTTTGTATTTTTAGTATAGACAGTGTTTTACTATGTTGGCCAGGATGGTCTTGATTTCCTGACCTTGTGACTCCCAAAGTGTTGAGATTACAGGCATGAGCCACCGCGCCTGGTCCATGTTTCATCTTTTTAAGCCACGAAAAAGGTCCCATGCCTAACCATATTTTGAAAGGCATGCAATTTAGTTAAAGTTACATGATAAAGACTTCATCATTAAGCATGTCTTCTCTTTTTTAAAAAGATCTATGTAAGTAATAAATAAATAAAAACTTAAAGATTCACTGAGAGGAGAACCAGCATAAAAATATGATGACCTGAGTCTTCAGCCTGCACTTGTCCTTTATTAGTCCTGAGTCCTGGGATAACATGCCTAACTTCTCAAGCTTTACTTTCATTGTTTTATTTCTTTATTTTATTTTAGAGACAGACTCTTGCTATGTTGCCCAGGCTAGAGGGCAGCAGCTATTCTCAGGCATGATCCTAGTACACTATGGCACTGAATACCGGCTCAAGCGATTCTCTCGCTTTAGCCTCCTGAGTAGCTGGGACTACAGGCATGTGCCACAATGCCTGGCTAATTTCATCCTTTAAAAATGCAAGCTCCACCACACAGTTCAATGGGTTGTTTTGAGATTAGATTAATTTGTGAATTATGAAGTGCTATTTAAATGTAGGGGTACACCAGTTTTTTTTTTTTAATGAAGACAGAGTCTCACTATGTTGCCCAGGCTGGTCTCGAACTCTTGTGCTCAAGTGATCCTCCCTCCTTTGCCTCCCAAAGTGCTGGGATTACAGGCATGAACCAGTGTCCAACCATAGCTCCCTTGCCAGAATGCCACAGTAACAAGCCCTGTAGTACCAGCTACTCAGGAGGCTGAGGCAGGAGAATCGCTTGAACCCGGGAGGTGGAGGTTGCAGTGAGCTGTGATTGTGCCATTGCACTCCAGCCTGGGCAACAAGAACGAAACTCCATCTAAAAAAAAAAAAAAATTAAAAAATAAGCAAAGACTTATCAGGGGCATGGCAGTGGTGAAACACACTTGCATTCTGAGTATAAACACCACCTTAGTTAATTTCACTACTATTTCTTAATTTAAATAAAGGAAAGGCAGCCTGGGCAACACAGCGAGACCTTGTCTCTATAAAACATTAAGAAAAAGAATTAGCCAGGTGTGGCCATGCATGGGTGTAGTACCAGCTACCTGGGAGGCTGAGAGGTGGGAAGTCAATTGAGCCCAGGAGATAGAGGCTGCAGTGGGCCATGACTGAGCCGCTGCACTCCAACTGGGGCGACGGAGAGAGGCCATTTCTCAAAAAATAAAAATAAAAAAAGAAGAGTAAATGCATCCCTGGACCAAAGCCTGACGTCCTTTAGAGTGTGGCTTATGCAATACAAATAGCTAAATCTAAATAAATAAATAAAGCCCTCCACTCCTAAGCAACTGCCATGTTGGCAGAAGAGACACTGCTGCATAAAACACACACCTCAGTAGGTGGTGGGGGAAACCTCCTCTTCCCCGACAAGTGGGAATAAAATACTTCACCGGACCATGGAGAAATTATTGGTTATGCTATTCCTTAAGGTCTGTTTTTTAGTTTTGTTTCTAAGAAGCAAAAAAGCACATCACAGTTGTGGTGTGCACCCATTCCGCAGCAGCCACTGCACAGGCTGTGGTTCTCAGCAGTAGCACCCCCCAAACCTGCTTGGCATCATGTAAAGCACAGACTTCCTCTAAACAAAACTGCACATTTTAAAACAGCAGACAAAGACTTATCAGCTTATAGAAGCATCAAGCTTCTATACAATTGTTTCTGTGGGCCATGTTCTTCCTTATTGAAAAGTACTGAAAAAATTATACTAGTTTTTAATTTGAATACCATTTGACTACTATGGGAGAACAATAAGTAACAAAGCCTTTTTAAAGAAAATAGAAACACTTAAAATGATGTTACCCATTATTAATGAACATTAAAATTACTGATTTATTTTTGAGACAAAGTCTCACTCTGTCACCCAGGCTGGAGTGCAATGGCACAATCTTGGCTCACTGCAACCTCTGGCTCACTGCAACCTCCGCCTCCTGGCCTCAAGTGATTCTCCTGCCTCAGCCTCCCAAGTAGCCGGGACTACAGGCACGTGCCACCACGCCCAGCTAATTTTTAGTATTTTTAGTAGAGACGGGGTTTCACAGTGTTAGCAAGGATGGGCTCAATCTCCTGACCTCATGATCTGCCTGCCCTGGCCTCCCAAAGTGTTGGGATTACAGGTGTGAGCCACCGCGCCCAGCCTAACATTTTTATGTAATTGAAATCAGTATTTATATCTAGATCAATAACTACATGTAAGATTATAGTATTTTTAGTTACTGAAACTAGGAGGTAATAGTGGTATACATGAGACAATCTGATTTTAGATCACCTCTGAATAAAGCAACTCAGCATGGCTTAACATAAAATTATTTTTGTTTTAGTAATAGTGAAACTTTTGCAAATAGATTTTCTTTTTCTTTCTTTCTTTTTTTTTTTTTTGAGAGGGAGTCTTCCACGTTATCCAGACTGATGTGCAGTGGCGCTATCTTGGCTCAGTGCAACATCTGCCTCCCAGGTTCAAGCGATTCTCCTGCCTCAGCCTCCTGAGTAGCTGAGATTACAGGTACCTGCCACCATGCCTGGCTAATTTTTTGTATTTTTAGTAGAGACGAGGTTTCACTATGTTGGTCAGGCTGGTCTCGAACTACTGACCTTGTGATCCATCAGCCTCAGCCTCCCAAAGTGCTGGGATTACAGGCGTGAGCCACCATGCCTGACCCAGCAAATGCATTTTCATAATTTGTCAATTACAAATACCAAACTATCACAATGGCATTTTCTGAATATAAGGAGGTCACTTGTTTTCTACTACAAGTTACCATATATATCACGTTCTGACATCTTATTAAACACACACAACAATAAACAGAAAGCTTACCTTTTTTTCATTTCTAACAACTGATTATTGAGCACAGATCTTTCTTCTTCCAGCTAGGAAAAAAAACACAAAAAAAGTTCAGTTCATAACCAGGCCACAGAGAGGCATATTTTTCATTTCACATGTCATCCCCTAGGCTCCAGGACAGCTAAAGCCACTGGCTTTCCTCACCACCAATGAAGAGGAACAAGTGGTCACCCTATCACAGGATGTACAGTTATTAACATATAAATCACAACCTCAGTAACTCCCACTCCTCAGGGACCTGAGAGTCAAAAATATTAACCTTGAACACAACAAAGCACACTTGAGCATTCAAAAATATTCATTCTCTGGGCATGGTGGCTCACACCTGTAATCCTAGCTCTTGGAAAAGCCAAGGCGGGTAGATCACCTGAGTTTAGGAGTTTGAGACCAGCCTGGCCACGATGGTGAAAGCCCATCTCTACTAAAAATATAAAAATTAGCCGGGTGTGGTGGTGTGTGCCTGTAACCCCAGCTACTGAGAAGGCTGAGGCAGAAGAACTGCTTGAACCTGGGAGGCAGAGAGCCAAGATCCTGTCACTACACTCCAGCCTGGGCAACACAGTGAGACTCTCTCACATACAAAAAACCAAATTGTTAAATGAGTAAAGCTCCACTGCTAACAGCATTCTGGTTCCTTTACTTAAACCACAGAGATCAAGTGTCACTAAACTGCAGAGGAGTAGGAACAGGCCACGTACTCTCTATGGACCTCAATTTACCCATCCATCAATTCAACACACATTCACTGAATTGTTCCTACATTCAAGCATTAGTAAAGCATGTGTTTCTCACCTACAGAACAAAGAGGTTACAAAAGAATTTCCAGTGGTTCTTTATTATTCCATTAGGGATTAAAAAACCCAAAAGATTCAGGTAGTTAATCTTGTGAAGGAAGAATCATCTCTACCTCCAACCTGCACAGTTTGGCCAAATACCACCAATTTCAACTCGCTTTTTTTTTTTGAGTTGGAATCTTGCTCTGTTGCCCAGGGTGGAATGCAGTGGTGCAATCTTGGCTCACTGCAACTTCCACCTCCCAGGTTCAAGTGATTCCCCTGCTTCAGTCTCCTGAGTAGTTGGATTTACAGGTGCTTAGAACCATGCCCAGCTAAAGTTTGTACTTTCTTCTTTTTTTTTTTTTTGGAAGGGAGGAAGGAAGGCAGGAAGGGAGGAAAGGAGGAAGGGAGGGAGAGAGGAAGGAAGGAAGGGAGGGAGGGAGAGAAGGGAAGGAAGGAAATCAGGCAGTGAGAGAGACATTGCTGACCTGGATCTAGAGGTCTACAAGTTGGTTTCTTTTTTTCTTTTTTTGAGAGAAGGAAAGAAAAAAAAGAGTGAAGGAGAGGAAGAAAGAGGAAGAACAAGAGGGAGAGAGAATGGAAATGTTGCTTTATTCTAAAAAAAAAGGGGGGTATTAATAATGGCCAATCAATATTTCATTTAAACCTATGAGTAGGTGTGATGTGGTATTGACAAGAATGTATATTTTGTGTATTTAAAGTGGAGAGTTCTATAAATGTTTATTAAGTTTACTTGTTCCAGATCTGAGTTTGAGTCCTTGATATCCTTATTAGTTCTCTGTCTCATTGAGTCTGAGTCTCTATGTATCTGGGTATTAGGATCGTTAGCTCTTGTTGCATTGATCCTTTTACCACTATATCTTTGTTGCTTTAAAATCTATTTTATCAGATATGAGAATTGCAACTCCTGCTTTTTATTTATTTATTTTTGCTCTCCATTTGGTTGGTAAATCTTTCTCCATCCCTTTTTCTTGAGTCTTTGTGTATCCTTGCATGTGAAGTGGGTCTGGATGTAACATGACGTTGGGTTTTGGCTGTATCTTTTGATTGGGGGATTTAGTCAATTTAAATTTAGGATTACTGCCATTTGATGTTAACTGGCTGTTTTATCCATTCATTGACGTAAATTCTTCTTTATGTTGATGCTCTTTGCTTTTTGGTATATTTTTAGAAAGGCTAATACTGGTTGTTTCTTTCTATGTGTAATGCTTCTTTCAGAAGCTCTTGCAAAGCAGGCCTGGTGGTAATAAAATCTCTGAGTACTTGCTTGTTCATAAAAGATTTTATTTTTCCTTCAGTTGTGAAGCTTAGTTTGGCTGGATATGAAATGCTGGGCTGAAAGTTCTGTTCTTTAAGGATGTTGAATATTGGCCCCCACTCTCTTCTGGCTTGTAGAGTTTCTGCTGAGAGATCTGCTGTAAGTCTGATAGGCTTCCCTTTGTGGGTAACCTGACCTTTCTCTCTGGCTGCCCTTAGTATTTTCTCCTTCGTTTCAACTCTGGTGAATCTAACAATTATGTGCCTTGAGGTTGCTCTTCTTGAGGAATATCTTTGTGGTGTTCTCTGTATTACCTGGGGTTGAATATTGACCTGCTTTGCTAGGTCAGGAAAATTTTCCTGAATAATTTCCTGAAGGGTATTTTCCAGCTTGGATTCATTCTCTCCATCGCATTCAGGTACACCTATCAAACGTAAATTTGGTCTTTTCACATAGTCCCACATTTCTTGGAGACTTTGCTCATTCCTTTTTAACCTTTTTTCTATAATCTTGTCTTCTCGTTTTATTTCATTAAGTTGGACTTCGACCTCTGATATCCTTTCTTCTGCTTGAACAATTCGAGTGTTTAAACCTGTGCATACTTCTCAGAGTTCCTGTATTGTATTATTCAGTTCCATTAATTCACTTATATTCCTCTCTAAGTTATCTATTCTCATTAGGATTTCATCAAACCTTTTTTCAAAGTTCTTAGTTTCTTTACATTGGGCTGCAACATGTTCTTTTAACTCACAGAAGTTTCTTATTATCTATCTTCTGAAGCCTGATTCTGTTAATGGGATGCGCTCATTCTCCATCAAGCCTCGTTCCCTTGTTAATGAGGAACTGTGATCCTCTGTAGAGGGAGAGGCATTCTGATTTTGAGTATTCTCAGCCTTTTTAACGCTGGTTTCTTCCCATCATTGTAAATTTATCCACCTGTCATCTTTGTAATTACCAACTTTCAAATTAGGTCTCTGAGTGGACGTCCAAGTTGTTCATTCCCGGGGCCAAAATATGAGCAACCCACTGTGCTGGCCAAAACAGTGGCGTTAAGACTGATGGTGCTTTTCTGCCCGGGAATCTCCAGTCTGGCTTCCTTGTTGAGTCCGTAATAGGTGACTCTGCCTTCCCAGAGCTCCAAACCTCGGTTAGAAGGGGAACCAGTCCCGTTTACTCTGCACCAAGAGCTGCCGCACCAAGGTGCTGGCAAAACCGCTGCGCCGGCCACAAGAGTCGCACTGGCGACCCGTGCAGCTCCTCCAAACCTCGATCAGAAGGGGAACCAGTCCCGTTTACTCTGCACCAACAGCTGCCGCGCTGAGGTGCCGGCACAACTGCTGCGCCGGCCACAAGAGTCGCGCTGGCGACCCGTGTGGCTCCTCCACTGGGAATCTTCTGCTCCGTGAGCGACCAAAATTTGTCTGAAAGTGTGGTGTCCTCTCGTTCTCTGCGCTTTCACAGGGAGCTGCAATCCCGAGATGTTAGCGATCGGCCATCTTGGATCGTCTCCTAAAGTTTGTACTTTCAGTAGAGACAGGGTTTTGCCATGTTGGCCAGGCTGCACACTGTTAATTTTTTTTAAAGGGTTAAAAAGCTTGTGTGTGTGTGTGTGTGTGTGTGTGTGTGTTAAATAAAAAGATAACACCAAAGATATGTAATGGCTTCCAAAAGCCTAGAATTTACTAGCCCACTCTATGTAGTTATAGTGATTATTAATTATGTATTAGGTATGTTCATGCTTTGCTATGAGGTCTTACTTATTTATTTGTCTTTTTTTTTTTTTTTTTTTTTTTTGTGGAGAACAGGGCTCACTATATTGCCCAGGCAGGCCTCGAACTCCTGGGCTCAAGCTATCCTCCCACCTCTGCCATCCTAAGAGCTGGGATTACAGGCGTGAGCCACTGCACCTGGTGAGGTCTTATTTTTTAAGTTCTTTAATATACTGGGACTTGAATGTAGTTATTTAAAAAAATTCTTTAATGTACATAAACACATCTTCTGAACATAAATATCCCTTTACCATGAAATCTATAGAGGTTAACATAGCATACTTTTATAGAATCTTTGATGTCCTAACCCATTAAGATACATGTTTTTGCTGCAGGACTGATTCACAGAAATATTTAGAATGAAAGGAAGAAAAGAGTGGGAGGCAAACTTTAAAAAATGAAATGAGAAAGAGAACATCTGGAGAGTGGGATATGGAGATGAGAAGGGCTTTCATTTTGGTCTTTAGGCCCTTTGCACAATTTATATTTATTCTTTAAAGAAGGAATCTGTTTTACTTTTATAATTTTTAAGTTAAAAAAAATTGGCCAGGCGCGGTGGCTCATGCTTGTAATCCCAGCACTTTGGGAGGCCGAGGTGGGCGGATCATGAGGTCAAGAAATCGAGACCATCCCGGCCAACATGGTGAAACCCCGTCTCTACTAAAAAAAAATACAAAAATTCGCTGGGCATGATGGCGTGCACCTGTAGTCCCAGCTACTTGGGAGGCTGAGGCAGGAGAATTGCTTGAACTCAGGAGGCGGAGATTGCGCCACTGCACTCCAGCCTGGCGCCTGGCAACAGAGCAAGACTCTGTCTCAACAACAAAAAAAAAGTTAAAAAAATCAATACTTACAACTTGATAAGTTTTTACAATGAATGGACAAAGAGCATGGCCGATAATTCACAACACAGAAAATAACAATTATTAATGAACATTTGAAAAATCATTCAACCCTACAAAAATGTATGCAAAGATTCTCCCCTTCTTCGAGGGTCCATGTGCCTGAACTTCCAAGGAAGAGATGTTTGGTATTTATAATACTGATCTTTATACAAAATGATGTTTGTTCTTCTTCTGATCCAATATTGTTACCCAATCCAGGAGATAACAAGTTGCACCTAGAAGTTTTATTTCTTTTTTTTTTTTTTGAGATGGAGTTTCGCTGTTGTTACCCAGACTGGAGTGCAATGGCACAATCTCAGCTCACCACAACCTCCGCTTCTGGGTTCAAGCAATTCTCCTGCCTCAGCCTCCCGAGTAGCTGGGACGACAGGTGCGCACCACCATGCCCAGCTAATTTTCGTATTTTTAGTAGAGACGTGGTTTCACCTTGTTGACCAGGATGCTCTCGATCTCTTGACCTCGTGATCCACCTGCATCAGCCTCCCAAAGTGCTGGGATTATAGGTGTGAGCCACCACGCCTGGCCTATTTCTTTTTTTTGAGATGGAGTTGCACTCTGTTTCAAGATGGAGTGCAGTGACACGATCTTGGTTCACTGCAACCTCTGCCATCTGGGTTCAATCAATTCTCCTGTCTCAGGTTCCAGAGGAGCTGGGATTACAGGCATGTGCCACCACGCCCCGCTAACTTTTGTATTTTTAGTAAAGACGGGGTTTCATCATGTCGGCCAGGCTGGTCTTGAACTCCTAACCTTAGGTGATCCGCCTATCACCTAATATTTTTGTAGAATGTCAGTTTGGATTCGTCTGATGTTTCCATTTGATTAGAGTCAAATCACGTACTTTTTGGCAGGAATACCACAGAAGCAAACCTGTGTCATTCTCAGCACATGGTATCAGGAGGTACACGCTGTTGATTTTTGGTGAGGTTAACTTCAGTCACTTGGTTAAGGAGGAAATATCTTCCATGTTTCTCCACTGGAAAGGTACTATGTTTTTCTTTGTAATTAATCTGTATTTTTGGGGAATACATTTTAAAACTATGTAAATATCCTGTTATTCAACAAACTATTGCCTACTTGTTTTAGCACAGATTGATGATTCTTGCCTGAACAAATTATTAACATGCTGGTTACCATATGGTGATTGTATGTGTCCATAATTCCATCCATTAAATATTTATTAGTTGGTCTTCTATCATGAGGAAGGGTTGTCATTTTCCATACATTCATTCATTCATTCACTCACTGGAGAGTCTTGCTGTGTCACCCAGGCTGGAGTGCAGGGATGCAATCTCAGCTCACCACAACCTCCGCCTCCTGGGTTCAAGCAATTCTCGTGCCTCAGCCTCCCAAGTAGCTGGGATTACAGGCATGTGCCACCATGCCTGACTAATTTTATGTATTTTTCTTTTTTACTTTTTTTTGTCATGTAACAAGAGCCTAGTTTTAGCTGAGTTTTTTTTTTTTTTTTTAAGTAGAGATGGGGCTTCACTATATTGGCCAGGCCGGTCTCAAACTCCTGGCCTCAAGTGATCTGCTTGCCTTGGCCTCCCAAAGTGCCGGGGTTACAGGTGTGAGCCACTACTCCTGGCTTCCATTTATTTACTAATACCAGTTTAGATTCATGGTTTCCTGTTACTCAATCTGTTATAATCCATTATATCTTTATGTATTTTTTTTCATACTTTTATATATTTTGATGCTCAAATATTTGGTCAGTGGGAGCTTCTTCAAGATGGTTCTAATGTCCTCTTCATTAATCTCCACTGTTCTTTTTTTTAAAAATCTTTTTCTTTTTCTTTTCTTTTTTCTAATCTCCATTATTCTTTGAGCACTTCCTTGCTTTTCAGTACACAAAATATTCCAGGCTCACCTTATAGTCTTTCCATACCAGCCCTGGAATCAACCATTTCTCTATGGATTTCTGGTTGCTTTAGTGAAGAGTATTTATAAAACAAGCTCTAGGGACTAGCTGTGCTCATTGGTACTGGGTTTTGTTGCTTCTAAGCCCTGTCAATGGAGTTGACCAAAACTTAAAACTTCTACTCTTCAAAAGACACTGTTAAGAAAGTATAAAGCTACAGATGAGAAACCATTTGCAAAACACAACCCAATAAAGAACTTGTATCTAGAAAATATGAAGAACTCTCATAACACAATAATGTGCAGACAAAAAAAAAAAACTAAATGAAAACTGACCAAAAGATTTGAATAGACATTTTACCAAAGAAGAGAGACAGATGGCTAGTAAGCACAGGAAATGACACTCAGCATCATCAGTCATTAGGAGAACGCAAACTGAAACCACACTGATACACTCCATGTGCCACCTGGGCACGCAAGCCCTCCATCCCAGCAGTTCCCTAGTTGACAAATGGATAAATGCTTAATATTAAAAAGACAAAAACTGAAGTTTTTCTAAGTGCTGAAAAGTATATGGAATAACTGGAAACCTCATAAATTGCTGGTGGGAATGTATAATAGTACTCATTTTGGAAAATGGTTTGATAATTTCTTAAAGAGTTAGACATAGACTGATCATACTAGCAATTCCACTCTTAGGTATTTACCCACAATAAATGAAAACATATGCTTGGCCTCTTCACAAATGTTCAAAGCAACTTTACTCATAATGGCCCCAAAATGGAAAAACTTAGTATCCAAATGGATAAAGCATCTATGATATAATCCCAAACTACTGATATACATCACATGGAGAGATCTCCAAGGCATTATGGTAAGTGAAATAACACTAGAGACCCGGTGCAGTGGTTTATGCCTGTAATCGCAGCACTATCGGAGGCCCAGGCAGGAGTATCACTTGAACCCAGGAGTTTGAAACCAGCCTGGGTAACACAGTGAGACCTTGTCTCTACAAAAAAATCAAAAAATTAGTCAAGTGTGGTGTGTACACCTATAGTCCTAGCTACTTGGGAGGCTGAGCCGGGAGGCTACAATGAGCCAAGATTGTACCACTGCACTCCAGCCTGGGTGACAGTGAGACCTTGTCTCAAATAATAATAAATAAAAATAAAAAATAGAAAAAGATTTTATCTTTGGGAGGCTGAGATGGGTGGCAGATCATTTGGGGTTAGGAGTCCAAGACCAGCCTGGCCAACATGATAAAACCTCATCTCTACTAAAAATACAAAAATGAGCCAGGTGTGGTGGTGTGCACTTTTAGTCCCTAGTACTTGGGAGGATGAGGCAGGAGAATCGCTTGAACCAAGGAGACAGAGGTTGCAGTAAGCCAAGATCACGCCACTGCATTCCAGCCTGGGCAACAGAGTGAGACTCCATTTCAAAAAAAATGAAAAAGAAACTAGATACATAAGGCTATATAATGTTTTGAATTTCCCAAATTGCCTTATGTATAATGTCTAACCTTTTCTACTGTGGTAAGGCAACACAGTAAGTATTTCACCCTTTTAAATTTATTGAAAATCATTTTATGGTCTAACACATAACCTGTCCTGGAGAATGCTCCATGTACACTTGAGAAGTGTGTGTTTTCTGTGGCTGTTGGATGGAGCAATCTACAGATGACTATTAGGTTTTGTTGATTTGTAGTGTTATTCAAGTCTTCTGTTTCCTCCTTCATCTTCTGTATAGTTGTTCTATCCATCACTGAAATGGGGTATTGAAGTCTTCAGCTATAATTGTTGAATTGTCTATTCCTCCTTTTTATTCTGTCAGTTTTTGCTTTATGTATTTCAGGACTCTGTTATTAGATACATCTATGTTTAAAATTGTTATATCTTCCTGATGGATTGATATTTTTTCATCATTCTCTGTCTCTAGTAACAATTTTTGCCTTAAAATCTATTTTGTCTGATACTAGTAGTTTCTCCAGCTTGCTTTTGGTTCCTGTTTGGATGGTAGATCTTGTTCCAACCTTTTACTTTCAACCTATTTATGGCTTTGAATCTAAACGGTATCTTTTATAGACAGCATATAGTTAGATCATGTTTTTTAAAAAAATCCATTCTGCTAGTCTCTGCCATTTATTCAGAATGTTCAAACCATTTATGTTTACTGTGTTTGTGAATAAGGTTACATAGTTTTGACTCATTTATGTGACCTACAAAAAAAATTAAAAAGGTAAAAAACTATTGGGCCAGAAAAGAGATAAGAGTTTTCAGGGAGTGAGAATGAATTGACTATAAAGAAGGATAAGAGAACCTTTTGGGATGAAGGAAATCTTGATTGTGGGGTCAGTTTTATGATTGTATATATTTGTCTAAACTCACCAAACTATACACCTATGAAGGGTGAATTGTATTTTATGTAAATTAGATCTCAATAAAAATGACTTTAAGAAAAAGAAACCAAGTTGGAATAATTTGTACAATATAGCTTTTGTAAAAAACAAAAACAATGTATGCATATATGCATTTGTATATGCTGGCATACACATAAGGAACACCAAGGAAAAATATACCAAACCATTTATAATGCAGCTTCAATGAAATGGCAATGAGAGGAATAATAATTTTTAGATTATACATATTTGTACTCTTTCATGTTACAAATGTATTTCTAATTTAAAAATAACAATTTAAAATAAATAATTCTAACTTCTTTGGAAATAAAGAATTTATAGATGAAATGACAGGAAATCTAGGATTTAGGATTTGCTTCAAAACACTCAGGGTAGAACTGGGTGCAGTGGCTCACGCCTATAGTCCCAGCTACTCAGGAGCCTGGATTGCTTGAGCCCAAGGGCTGAAGGCTCCAGTAAGCTGTGATCATGCCCCTGCACACTAGCCTGGGTGACAAAGTGAGACTAACTCAAAAAAAAAAAAAAAAAATGCAGAGGTAGAGAGGATGAATGGGAGTATAGCTGAGACGAGTATCCAAGAGTTAATTGCTAACGAAACTTTATACATGGAGATTTATTGTACTGCTCGCTCTGCTTCTGTGTATGCTTAAAACTTTCCACAATAAAACGTTAAAAAAGAGGCAAAAGAGGCCAGGCATGGTGGCTCATGGAGTCAGGAGTTTGAGACTATTTTGGCCAACATGGTGAAATTCCGTCTCTACTAAAAATACAAAAAATTAGCTGGGCATGGTGGCGCGTGCCTGTAATCCCAGCTACTCAGGAGGCTGAGGCAGGAGAACTGCTTGAACCCAGGAGGCAGAGGTTGCGGTGAGCCGAGATTGCGCCATTGCACTCCAGCCTGGGTAACAAGAGCGAAACTCCGTCTCAAAACAGCAACAACAAAAAAAGACAGAGAGAGAGAACATCCATACATAAAAGGGAAAAAAGGGAGAGTTAAGGAAAAACACTTGAGAACAATGTTACAGTGAAAAAAATGCACAAATAATTATAGTTTGGGGAACAATGGACTGGAAAATCTCCGAGAGCTCATCCATGCATATCTCTACTTTGAAAACAAACATGGGGGGTACTTTGTTTCATGTCTGTCCGTTAAGCTAAGAAAAATACTAGCTCAGGTGAAATGAAGGGCATGTAAAAGTTCCTAGCCATTACATACACAACTTCCGCTTTGAGGCTAAGTAAAACCACTTGAATAAAAACTTTTCCAGAGAGGAAAAGTGCTTTTCTGTTTTGTTTATTGTGATCTCCTCTACTTTTGGAACACTGATGGGCACACAGTAGGCACTCAATAACTGCACTTAGTGAACGAATATGTCATAGTCAGTAAGCTGGTGCTCTCAATGTGTATGAGTTAGTAGTGGCACTCAGAGCCAGGGTTCTCACAGAATGAAGAACTCTCTGCTCAACTGAGGTGGTTCACATTTGGGCTATTTTAGTCTCTTCTTGAACCAAGCAAGTGTTCTGAGGTCCAAAATAGCAGTTCTACCTTGACAGCACAAAACATACTCCCTGCGTCTGAGAAATTCTAGTCTCGCCTCCCACACACAGACAGACTTCTCCTGCTGCAAGTGGAGAAGGTAATGGGAAAAAACAGAAGAGGAAGACTCAGTCATTTTTGTATGGCAAAGCCCTTTCAGAAAAGAAAGGAGTGGGGCAGACACAGTGATCAGCTATGCAGATGCCCTTTTTCTAGGAAAGCTGCGTTGCCCAGCTTCTGGGACAGCTCAGCTGGTGATCCCCTCAGGGATCATCACAACTACGGAGCCCCTTCCAGCAGGGTCATGTTGGATGACATGGATGACTCGGACAAATCTGCATAGCCACTCCAGCTCCAGAGCTCTGGAGCTGTGGCTGGGGCTGCATCATGCCTCAAATTTTCCCACTGCCCAATCCTGTTTCTTTCTCCTCCTTTCCACAGGAGCTGCCCCGAGAACATCCTTTAATAAGAGTCATGATACTAAACTCTCTCTCAGCCTGCTTCCTAGGGAACTCAGCCTGCAGCAGCATGCATTATGCTACCAATCTAAGTTCTGCGTGCCTTAGGACTGGTTTAAGTTTATATGAACATGTACATGAATTATATAAGAATATTTACATCTTCAGGCCAGGCAAGGTGGGTGGATCTCCTGAGGTGAGGGGTTCAAGACCACCTGGGCAATATGGCCAAACTCTGTCTCCGCTAAAAATAAAAAAAATTAGCTGGGTGTGGTGGCAGGCACAGCTACTAGGGCAGCTGAGGCAAGAGAATTGCTTGAACCCAGGAGGCAGAAGTTGCAGTAAGCTGAGATCTCGCCATTGGACTCCAGCCTCAGTGACAGAGCAAGACTCTGTCTCAAAAAAAAAAAAAAAAAAAAGTATTTACATCTTCAAATACGTTCACACAGAAATCACTGTCCTTTATCAAAGAATGGTATTGGGGCTGGGCAGTAGCTCACGCCTGTAATCCCAGCACTTTGGGAGGCTGAGGCCAATGGATCACTTGAAGTCAGGAGTTCAAGATCACCCTGGTCAACATGGCAAAACCACCTGCCTCTACTAAAAATACAAAAATTAACTGGGCATGGTAGTGCACACCTGTAGTCCCAGCTACTCGGGAGGTTGAGGCATGATAATCACTTGAACCTGGGAGGCGGAGGTTACAGTGAGCCAAGCTCGTGCCACTGCACTCCAGCCTGGTGACAGAGCAAGACTCCGTCTCAAAAAAAGAAAAAGAAAAGAAAAAGAGGACTCTGGAGAAGTCTAGAGGAATGTCTCAAGCAAGAAACTTAAAAGATGCCAAAGAGAATATACAGGCTGTAAAAAGACTTTCAGGAACTGAACATATCCCTTGGACCACTTCCTAAATGTAATAATGGTTGAGGCTGGGCGCAGTGGCTCAAGCCTGTAATCCCAGCACTTTGGGAGGCTAAGGCAGGTGGATCATGAGGTCAAGAAATCGAGACCATCCTGGTCAACATGGTGAAGCCCCGTCTCTACTAAAAATACAAAAAAATTAGCTGGGCATGGTGGGGCATGCCTGTAATCCCAGCTACTCAGGAGGCTGAGGCAGGAGAATTGCCTGAACCCAGAAGGCAGAGACTGCGATGAGCCGAGATCGCGCCATTGCACTCCAGCCTCGGTAACAAGAGCGAAACTCAGTCTCAAAAAAAAAAAAAAGAAAAAAAATGGCTGAACACACTTGACTGGATAAAAGGATGATTCCCCCAGAACCTAAACAAATCAGAGGTTTGGCTTTAGTGATTCCCAAAGTTGTAGATATAATTATTATTTTTAAAAAATAATTACTTTATTATTGTTTATATGATACATGCTTTTTTAAAAAAAGACATTCAGCAATATTTTTTTTAAAAGACCAAAAAAAAAGGAAAAATATTTCCCCAATTCTTCCACTTAGAAATAACCACAAACAGGCTGGGTGTGATAGCTCATGCCTGTAATCCCAAGCACTTTAGAAGGCTAAGACCAGAGGATCGCTTTTGAGTCCAGGAGTTCAAGATCAGCCTGGGGAACATAGTGAGACCCTGTCTCTAACAGAAAAACAAAACAAAACAAACAAACAAAAAACAAACCTTAAAAATCAGCCAGGCAGGCCAGTTGAAGTGGCTCACACCTGTAATCCCAGTACTTTGGGAGGCCAAGGTGGGTGGATCACCTGAGGTCAGGAGTTCAAGGCCAGCCTGGACAGCATGGTGACACCCCGTCTCTACTAAAAATAGAAAAATCAGCCAGCCATGGTGGCAGGCACCTGTAAGCCCAGCTACTTGGGAAGCTGAAGCAGGAGAATCGCTTGAACCCATCAGGTAGAGGTTGCAGTAAGCTGAGATCATGCCATTGCACTCCAGCCTAGGCAACAGAGCAAGACTCTGCCTCAAAAAAAAAAAAGTTAGTCAGACATGGTGGTATGCGCCTGCAGTCCCAACTACTCGGGAGGCTGAGGTGGAAGGATGGCTTGAGCAGGGGTAGTTGAGACTGCAGTGAGCTGTGCTTATGCCACTGTACTCCAGCCTAGGAGGCAGAGCAAGATACAATTAAAAGACAAAAAAAGACCATAATTAACACTAGCTGAATGCCAGACATCTCCATGTATATACAGAATGAGAAGGACAAAGAGAGGGAGGGAAAATCAAATTTAATTTTACTTTAATAGGAGGGAGTAAAAAAATGGAAGTAAACAAAATAAATTTGTTGAGAGCAAAAAAATATTTACCACAAGATATATATGATTCTAAGACATCCCTATAGATTCACACTATACATTTGTTTTGTAAAAATTTTTAAGTAAAATATGTTTTTAAAATGTAAGACGTTAACATGATTTCAAATTAATTCTTTTCTTTTTTTGCAGCAGGGTCTCGCTCTGTCACCCAGGCTGGAGTGCAGTGGCGATCAAATTTTGTTAGTCACATTCTCTATATATTTTTTCTTTTTCTTTTTACCTTGCAAATGTTTTAAACTTGTATTCACCAAATGATCAAAATTAACATCACCAATAATGGGACAAAGAAACGGCATATGCTGTTAAGATTCACTTGGGGTGGCTGGCTTAACAACATGCCTCCTGGCAGGACACAGTATCACTTACATAGTCTTCCTGCTAAAAATGCGTAACCTGAATATCATCAGGAAGAAACATCACACAAACTGAAAATGAGAGACTTTATGCAGCTTTAGCTGGCCTGTTCTTATAAAAAATGTCAATGTCATGAAAGACAAAAACAGGAATCATTCCAGATTAAAGATGACTAAAGAGACACGACAATTCAGTGAGAAGAATGCATGAAATTGGACTGGATCCTGAATTTAAAAAATAAAGTTGTAAAGGATATTACTGGGACAACTGCCTGAACAGGATTAGGGTCTGTACATCGGTAATTGTGTTGAATTGAGGTTAAGCTCCCTGAATTTGATGACTGCACAGTGTTTATGTAAAAATAATAAAATATGAGCATTATTTCTTCTATTCTCACAACTTTTCACAAGGTTTGAAATAATTTCCAAATAAAATATTAAAAACATTAGTATGGGCCGGGCATGGTGGCTCACATCTGTAATCCCAATTGGGAAGCCAAGGTGAGTGGATCACAAGGTCAGGAGTTTGAGACCAGCCTGGCCAACATCATGAAACCCCATCTCTACTAAAAATACAAAAATTAGCTGGGCGTGGTGGCATGCGCCTGTATTTCCAGCTACTTGGTAGGCTGAGGCAAGAGAATCCCTTGAACCTGGGAGGTGGAGGTTGCAGTGAACCGATTGCACCACTGTACTCCAGCCTGGGCAACAGAATGAGACACGGTCTCAAAAAACAAAGAACCCCACAACATTAGTATGCACCCATAAACTCCACAGCTGTGTGCTTAGCTATCTGTTTACTTGAATTTAATGCTCACGACCAGTCCTTGTGTCCATTTCTCTTTTACTAATGCCTTTATTTTGATTCATGTCTTGCTTGGTTCAAATTTACCATCAAGTGTCTACTTTCCAGTAGGACCCACAGACACCACAGCTTCTAAGTCTTTTCATATCTGAAAACATGAACCTGAATAGGCATTATCTGGATATGACAACCTTGGCCATATTTCCTGTCCCTCAGAACTCTGGAGGCAGCACAGCAGAATTTTCTGGCATTGAATGTATCTGCAGTGGGTTGGTTTTTAAAATTTTTATAAGAAATTTGATTTTTCTGACTGGGCACTTAGAATTATATCTATATTGCTGAATTTCAGTAATCACCAGGGTATTTGTGTGTGTGTGTATGTTTATTATTTTGGACCAGTTTTTCCCAGTGGGTTCCCCTACTGGGTTTCCATACAACCCACTCTCTTTTCTGTTTGTAGATTCAGTTCTTCCTTTACTTGGGAAAATTTCCTCATCTCCTAATACTTTAAAAAAAC
Organism: Callithrix jacchus; assembly: GCF_049354715.1. NCBI lineage: Eukaryota > Metazoa > Chordata > Mammalia > Primates > Cebidae > Callithrix > Callithrix jacchus. The sequence continues at coordinate 125,505,765 of NC_133510.1, forward strand.
TTTATATATATATATATATATATATATACATACACACACACACACACACAATACATGTATATGTATATATGCATATATTATAACATGCATGTATATATGTTATATGTATATGACATTATATATAATATACATATTTATATGTATATAATACATTATATATGTATAGGTATATATTATATGCAACATATACTATATAACATATATGTAACATCTATAACATGTTATATATGTATATTGTACATATAATGTATACATATATGTATATGTTTATATATATTATACACACACACACATATTTTTTGAGATGGAGTCTTGCTATGTTCCTCAGGCTGGAGCACAGTAGTACCATCTCGGCTCACTGCAAACTCTGCCTCCCAGGTTCAAGTTGTTCTACTGTGTCAGCATCCAGGTAGCTGGGATTACAGGTGCTTGTCACCATGCCCAGCTAATTTTTGTATTTTCAGTAGAGACAGGGTTTTGCCATGTTGGCCAGGCTGGTTTCAAACTTCTGACCTCAAGTGATCCACCTGCCTCACCTCCCAAAGTGCTTGGATTACAGGCTTAAGCCACCGTACCCAGCATATATATATATATATATTTTTTGAGACAGGGTCTATGTTGCCCAGGCTGGTCTTGAACTACTGGGCTCAAACAATCTCCTGCCTTGGCCTTCCAAAGTGCTGGGATTACAGGTGTGAGCCACTGCACCCAGTCCTTTTCTTTATATTTTTAAGAAATATTTATAAGGCTGCTTTCTGTTTCTGATTTATTTAGTAGTCTTGATATGGTGTGGTTTGGTCTTGAATTTGTTTCCTTAATTCTTCAATCTCCCTGTTAAACTTGTGTCATTTTATCATCTCCTCTTTGAACAGTTGTTTTATTCAAATAACTTTAGTTTTACATAACATGAAGTACTATTTTCCCTGGGTATCAGCTTCCCTTGGCCTGAATTCCTGTCTCTCTCTGGCTCTCGGTGTTCTGTTCTTTCCTTTTCCGTCTTAGGTTATGGTATGCATACATTTCATCTTATTCCGGATGGCTCTACCTAGACCTTCCCTTTGCTCCATATGCCTTGAGTTTTCCCCAACACCCTTTCTACCTTATCTGAGGACTTTATCTTCAACCCTGTGCTACAGCTGAAAGTTAAGCATTGTAATTGACACATTTCTGTAGCCAGAGGTTTCTGGATAGAGTCAAGTTTGGGATAGTTGAGGCTACACATAGACTCTGTTGGCGATCTCTTTCCTGAGATTTTTCTTCAGTGTTCTGTACATCTCACTCACTCTACCTGAATACAGGTAATCCCATTCCCACAGGAGAATATCCTCTGCCTTGGGGCATGTATCCCCAGCAAGCTCTTTCCACAACTGCTCCTACTGCTTCTGCTACCTTCCCTTCCTAGAGCCTGGAACCCAGCTATGTGATACAATCACAGAAATGTGAACTTTCTTCCCCAAATTAGAAGACAGAGCATGTGAGAAGCCCTTTGGGTTTCCCCGCTTTGTCCCCTCCTGCTTCCTTCTGGACAGCTCTGCGATGTTTGAGGTACAATAGCCAATCAGGGATCAGGTGGACAAGAACTACACGCCTAGGAGGGCAGCAAGCAGAAGGAAGAGCCGGCTCTGTGTGGACGTTCCTGAGGGGACACCTGCCCTGGACTGCCTACCTGCAGACTTCTTATCACTTGGAAAAAATACCCGTGGTGCCCTGTGCCTGTCAGCCACAGTTTTTTGGCTGGCCTAGCTATAGAAAATGACCGCTGGCTAAAAAATCTGGAGACAACAGATGCTGGAGAGGATGTGGAGAAATAGGAACACTTTTATACTGCTGGTGGGAGTGTAAATTAGTTCAACCATTGTAGAAGACAGTGTGGAGATTCCTCAAGGACCTAGAAATAGAAATTCCATTTGACCCAGCAATCCCATTACTGGGTATATATCCAAAGGACTATAAATTGTTCTACTATGAAGTCACATGCACACGAATGCTCATTGCAGCACTGTTCACAATAGCAAAGACCTGGAACCAACCCAAATGCCCATTGATGATAGATTGGACAGGGAAAATGTGGCACATATACACCATGGAATATTATGCAGCCATCAAAAACGATGAGTTCATGTCCTTTGTAGGGACATGGATGAACCTGGAGACCATCATTCTCAGCAAACTGACACAAGAACAGAAAATGAAATACCGTATGTTCTCACTCATAGGCGGGTGTTGAACAATGAGAACACATGGACACAGGGAGGGGAGCACTACACACTGGGGTCTGTTGCAGGGAATAGGAGAGGGACAGTGGGGGGTAGAAAGTTGGGGAGAGATAGCATGGGGAGAAATGCCAGATATAGGTGAAGGGGAGGAAGGCAGCAAATCACACTGCCACGTGTGTACCTATGCAACTATCTTGCATGTTCTTCACATGTACCCCAAAACCTAAAATGCAATAAAAAAATTAATTATTAAAAAGACATTGCACCAAAATCCTGAAGTGCTGGTATAAGAGCTGATTCTGTTTGTCTCTTGTCTCTCTTTTGCCTTTCTACTTAATAAATCTGAAAAATGTAAAAAAAAAAAAAGAAAAAAAAGAAGATGACCACTGGCAGATGTTCCCACTGCTAGTAAAATCCTGAGGTGGTACAAGAGGTTATCAAGCCTCAGAAATTTTTCCTTGACTTTTCCCAGGCTATCTACTCACCTCTTCAGTCTAATTTTTTCCAAACTGGACTGGGCAAAGGGACAGACAGAATTTGAGTAAAAATTCTCAGGATTTTGCTGTTCACCATTCTTTCCACTTACCACTGGGGACACAGTGTCAGAGTCAACCCACAATTTTGTTTCCTTTTTTAGTTGCCAATTTACTTTCTATTTTTTGAGACAGAGTCTTGCTCTGTTGCCCCGGCTGGAGTGCAGTGGTGCGATCTCAGCTCATGCAACCTCCTCCTAGGTTCAAGCGATTCTCCTGTCTCCTGCCTCAGTCTGCTGAATAGCCGGAATTACAGGTGTGCACCACCAGGCCTGGCTCATTTTTGTATTTTTTACTGGAGACGGGATTTTACCATGTTTCTCAGCTGGTCTTGAACTCCTGACCTCAGGTGATCTGTCTGCCTCAGCCTCCTAAAGTAAGTGCTGGGATTACAGGTGTGAGCCCCCGCACCCAGCCTTGGTTGCCAATTTAAAAGTTTACAGCAGCACTTTGGGAGGCCAAGGCAGGTGGATCACGAGGTCAGGAGTTCAAGACCAACCTGGCAAAATTGGTGAAACCCCCATCTCTACTAAAAATACAAAAAATTAGCTGGGCATGATGGCACACGACTATAGTCTCAGCTGCTTAGGAGGCTGAGACAGGAGAATTGCTTGAACCTGGGAGGCGGAGATTGCAGTGAGCCAAGATCACACCATTGCACTCCAGGCTGGGTGACAGAGTGAGACTCTGTCTCAAAAAAAAAAAAAAGTTTACAGCATGAAGTTGACTGTCTTTGTTGGCTTCTGCTGGACACATTTTTTAATACAGAAAAACTGTGTCTGTAGCATTGGGTACTGAAGAGAGAGAGCAGAAGGCTTCAATTGGCCCTAGTTGCCCACAAGTCCCCTGAGCCCAGATTAAAATTATGATGGCTGATAACCACCATTTTTCCAAACTAATACACAATAAGCTAAAAATAGCTTTCCCTTTCTAAGCATTCATGTCTGGGAATTCAGGCTCATTTAAATGGCAGGTGACTATTCATGATCAATTTAGTTGCTAACCCCAATTTTTTTGTCTAACACATCTGCTATAACCTCTGTCAGGAAAAACTGTTCATGAAATTATTGAGTCATTTAATCCCTGTCCGGTTTCCATAAGCAAACTGTAACCTCATTCCACAAATAGCCGGGGAGAATCAGCTCTGTTCCCATAGTGACAGCTCACTGTATCTGCTATCTTTACAAGGGGGAACACATGTGAGGTTTGGAAACAATAAATCAGACATATCAAAAGTGACTACCTAAGGTGACTATTTCTATAGAAGAACTAACATTATTTTTAGAATTCCTTATGAAAAGAAAACAGGGGCTAGTCTATACCTGTAGTCCCAGCTACTGGGGAGCCCTTGAGCCAGGAGGTTGAGGCTGTAGTGAGCTATGATAGCATCACTGCACTCTAGCCCAGGTGACACAGTGAGACCCTATCTCTTAAAAAAAGAAATGAATACTCTGTATGGTTTCCAATAATCTTAAACTACATAACCCTGCCTGAATTTACACTATATGCTTCTACCAGCTGCGCAGAAAGCAAATTCCCCACTAAGTTGGCGATGAGGTTTTTGGCAACTACAGCTCTCCAACAAAAGCTATTATGATGGTTCGTACTGAGTGTCAACTTGACTGGACTGCGGAAGCAAAGTCTTGATCCTAGGTATGTCTGTGAGGGTGTTGCCAAGGGAGATTAACATTTGAGCCAATGGGCTGAGAAAGGCAAGCCCACCCTTAATCTGGGTGGGCACAATCTAATCAACTGTCACGGCAACCAGAACAAAAAGCAAGCAGATGGCCGGGTGCGGTGGCTCACACCTGTAATCCCAGCACTTTGGGAGGCTGAAGTGGGCAGATTGAGCTCAGGAGTTCGAGATCACCCTGGGCAACAGGATGACATCCAGTCTCTACTAAAATACAAAAAATTAGTTGGGTGTGGTGGCACTCGCCTGTAGTCCCAGCTACTAGGCACAAGAATCACTTGAGCCCTGGAGGCAAAGGTTACAGTAAGCTGAGATAGAGCTTTTGCACTAAGGCTTAGAATACAGAGTGAGACTCTAGCTTAAAAAAAAAAAAAAAAAAAAAAAAAAAAAAAAAAAAAGGAGGCAGAAGAAGGTGAAAAGGCTAGACTGGCTTAGCCTCCCAATCTACATTTTTCTCCCAGGCTGGACTTCTAGTTCTTCAGCTTTGGGACTAGGACTAGCCTTCCTTGCTCCTCAGCTTGCAGATGGCCTCCTGTGGGACCTTGTGATTGTGTGAGTTAATACTCCTTAATAAACTCCTCTTTATTAGTTCTGTCCCTCTAGTGAACCCTAATACAGTTATGAAACTGGAGGTAAATGGAATCATCTAAAAAAATGGCAAGAGCAATCACAAAGTCTCTTTTCTGTAAAACAGAAACTGGGGCTCTGGCTAAAAACAAGATACTCACCAAACACCCATGCATTCATTCAAACCTACACGTGGTGCTCTATGATTCCTACTTTCTCACAGTCTGGGAGAAGCAGAAGCACACGATACTGACCACAGTGCTGGGTTCTAAGGGTCAGGGCACTGCACAGCCCACACCTGACCACAGAGGAGCAGGAGCTCGCTCTGCTTGAGATCAGAGGCAATGATCATTAAGATGGGCCTCTAACAATGAGACACACTCACCAAATGGGAAAGGAGACAAGAAAAGACCCAAAGGCAGACCTGTGAATGGCAAGATTCTGAGATGCACTGGGTTTTCTAAGCAAAACAAACATTTGGGGCAGGAAAAAAAAGTACCAGTAGTGTTCCAAGTGCATTTTTATAGCACCATTTGACCCCACCTACCCTATTTCTAGCTCACAGCTTTTAAAAAATCTTGAACAACAATAATCATGAAATAAGCAGAAATAAGTTTTATTCTCAGTATAGGACAGCAGCTGGACAAACAGGCTTTCAAGTTAGACAGACTTGAAATCTCAAATCTCAGTTCCTCCACTGCCTATCTGTGTATCCTTGGTAAGTTAGTTCACTTTTGAGCCTGTTTCCTGTCTAAAAATAATCCTACTATCTCTGAGGTAGGTTGTGATGATTCCATGAAATTATGGTAAAGCAATCAGCTCAGTTCAACAAATTATGGTGCTTCTAAATAAGGAATCAGGAGAGATTCCTAGGCCATGGGTCAGTATTTACCTTTCCCAAGTCAATCTAGTCTCTGCTGTCTCAATTTTAGAATGAAAAAGTAAATTTTTCTGTAGTACTACAACTGAAAATCTTTTTTTAAATAGCATTTCTGCCAAATACTATAGCTTTATAATATATTTCTAACACAGCTGATCAATAGTTTGACTTAACTATAGAAAGCAACTAAGTGAAATTTTATAGAATTCTTGGAGACGATACAGTAAGAGAGTAACAGAGCCCAATGATTAATCAGTCTTTATTAAAATAAGGTTGCTTCTAAGTTATTTTAAATGGGTGGCTCACTCCACTCTTGAAATTATATTCCATGGAAAGAATGATCTGTACTCTCTTTTGGTTATCAATATTTTCCACAATCTCCAACATGAAAGCCTATCACATTTTAGTTCACACCCACATTATTTCTCCTTCTGAGTTAAATACAGAAAACTACCAGTAGCATAAGAATCTATCCCATTCTTTAAAAGGAAGTCATTTCTTCACTCGCACCCCACTATCCCCCTGTTCCTGTAGGCATTATTTTCTATCACTCTGCAAAGTGCCTGATTTTTACATTTTTAAATCACGAAACCTTTTCAGTAGGAAGCTAACTGAAATCTCTACTGCAAAAAAGAACAGAGTCGCTAGGATGGAGAGGAGTCCAACACAGGCAAAGAAACTGTGGGAAATTCTAAACAAGGAAGCACGATGTCTCTTGAATCCCTTCTGGTTCTGAGTGACAGAGATAAGAACTATAATCATCAGTCCAGTTAAGGTCACAGCATAAGACAAGAGGATAATCTCTGTATATTCCTCCTATTTATGGAAACCACTCTGTCTACCAGAGATGTTCAATGAAATGATACAAGATGGGAAAAGACTAAGCACTTAGCCAAAATCCTTCTCTTCCAAGTCCCCGTGGACACACTGATATTGGAGATGCCAAATGATGTGCATGTTTCAGCTCATGCCAGAAAAAAAAGAACCCCTGCTGCTCAGTGGGCTTTGATTCTTCATGAACTCGTTTCCCACAAACTCATCAAAGGAGAGTGCAGTGACCCTAGTTAAGTCAACACACTGATTCTTTCCTTGGCCCCCATCAGAAGATGACATCTCTTGACACTACTCACCAAATAATGCTGAACAAATTACTATCATCTTTGTGCTTCCGTTTCCCCTTTCACAAATGGGGATAATAATAGTGCTATTGCTTAGAATTATGGCAGGGACTGTGATGATAGCTACCATTTATTTGTGCCTGTCACATAGCAAGAGCCAGTAAGTGTTAGTTACTATCACCAATAGCATCGTCATCTTGGAGTCTGGAGAGATGTGGCATTTCTTTCACAAAATAAGAAAATTGTGGAGAGCGACAGTGAAGATTTTAAAGTCTAAAATTAACTCTCCAAAAAGTGCTTTTGCCACAAACTGTACCATGTCAATGGCTACTCTGTACAATTACCCCAGACTACTCCATTCCAAGTAAGAATTAATGCTTGCAACACATAATGGAAAAAAAAATTCCCCTTGGAGTACAAAGCAAGAATGAATGACTATACAGCAAAAGTCTCTTAAAAATGTAATTTTAAGCTGCTGCTCTGAAGTCAGATGTGACTCACAATTCAGCACTTTGATTCAACTGTTAGCTAAGAATAAAAGGTAGAATACAGCTTCCTTTAAAATCAGTTTTGTTGCCATGTTTAACTTCTATAAGAAACCTCTGTAATTTAAATATAGAAGTAAACAGGTTATGGTTTGCTTGTAGTTCATTCCAGTTGTAACATATATTTTATATTTACCAAAGCACACAAGGGCACATATATGCACAGTTCCATTAGGAAAGGCGTAAGCATGTTTTCTAATTTAAAGAAAAGCAGAGTTCTATTAAAAATCAGTTGCCAACACTCACACCAAATCTATATTCTTGGAATCTGTTCTTCAAAATCAATTTTGATCAAAGTGAAAAAAATCTTAAGAGAAAAATAATTTTGAAATCCAAGTAGGAGTAGGTAGAAGATACTGTCCCCTTCTATTTATATGTTTAGCTGTAAGATCGTCTAATAAAGATCATATTTTCTACTTGCTTGGAAGTTCCAGTATTTTGTGTTTTTTAAAAGACTTATCAAATTGCTCCTACCCTAAATCCTACAGCAGTACGTTTGAAAACAAGGAGACACATAGCACAAGTAACTTGGAATTCTACTTGGAATGACCCCACCACACTAAGCAGACCTCTGAGTAGCCTCTGAGCACGCTGCCAATAGCAGCAGCAGCTGGCATGGCAGAGCTGGAAACCCCCGCCAAAGGACACTGACCTTTTGATGACTTGTGACTTCGTCCCTGCTTCTCCCCAGCTCCTCAGCAAGTTTAACGTTCTCTTCTTGCAATGCTGAAAGCTGCTGGGACTTCTGAGCTGCTGCCTGCTTTAGGGTTTCTCTGCAAGGACAGTGAGTGCCGGGTTACCATAGAAACAAGACAGGCAAGGAAACTGTGGGAGACAACCAGCTTCACAGCACTGAGGAAAATATATCTGGGTCACGTGACTGATAGGATCTATAACAGCAGACAGTATTATCTACATGCAGAAGGGCTAAATGGCCATAACCTCCCAAAAGGAGGACTTCCACCCACAATTATTACATTTTTCAGAACCTAATAAACCCTATGCCCACCATCCCACCACTCAAACTTACCCCCTAAAAAAGGAATTTTGCTATAAAATAAATGGCAGAAGAGATGGTCAGCCCTCCTGTCTTTAGGAATATTTCCCTTAGATTATTTTACTAAAACCCACTTCACTGATAAAGTGATTTAATTTGCTGCCAAGGCACTCTGTTCTAACTGCACAGATCTATAATTTGTTTTTCTCTGGAAGAAATAAAAATCCAATGGTCCCATTTACCAGTATCTGTCAGAGTCAAATGCTGATGTAAATCTGAGTATATTTTTAGGACAACTAGAGGCGGAATGCCCAAAGGAAACAGTTTTCTAATTACATAACAGGTGTTTTATTTTGATAGTCTTTCCACAATGCTAATTTATAATTGAAAAAAGCAAATAAAAATATAATACAGCCTGCTAACCTATACCATGAATAACCATAGAAAATATGAACAGGATAGGTATATTTATTAAACATCTTCTTGTTCTTAAAATAATAAAAAACATACATCCTAAACATTATCCTTTATACATGAATATGCACAATATTTGATCACTAAATCTTAGTTTTATGCTGTAGAGGATTTTGATGCAATTGTGAATTTTAGTACGTCTGTGTTGGTTAAACTCCATTTAGCAAGCTGTCATACATGGCTGAATTCTGAATCAAGTCATCTGGGTATGAATCCATCTGCTGATGCATGAACACATCTATTTTTAACTTCAATTGTCTAATGGGTGGCGGTTCTTGGCACATTCGATTTTCTCAATTTTTAATTCTCCATCCACCTATAATATGCACACTGGGATGACCTCAGGAAGACTTAGGGAAATAAATCTACACAAAAATTCTCTTAGCACACTAATTAGGCTTTCTACAGAGATGTTTATTTAGCAATTAAAGAAAAACTGAGAAGGAATTTTTGCCTCAGCTAGTCACTCACAAAAGAGATTGATATATACAAATCTCTATTCATATACGTATGTATGTATCCATGCATACACACATATCACAGCTAAAGTTCATCTGTCCAAGTCCATCAATCCTTGACAAATCAGATTTTCTTATGGCAAAATTATCATAAGCCAAACGTCATATTTTCCAGGTGGTCACTGCCTTCATGAGTGGCTACATGGTGTCTGCATGTGTGTGGCCTGTCAAAGTACTACACTTTCATTCTTGCTCCTTCTCTCTCAAGCCCACAGAAAAGAAAATTAAAATAATACATCAAGGAAGTAATCTAAAAGTGGCCAAAGTGGCCTAAAGCACTGACCTATAAAAACAAAATTTAGTGTTTTAAAATGTACAAAATTTCTCCATGTCCATTTTCTCACTTAATCCTCAAAGCCCAAGGAGGCTAATGTTATTTATGTTTTAATAGGAAGATTGAAGCTCTGGAAGGTAAACAGATTTGCCCCAAATCATAAAGCCAGTAAGCAGCAAAACCACAAGAATAGGAGCTACAATTGGCAGATGACTTCAATCATGATTCAGATATAGAGCACTTGTTTTTTCTTTAGTGGGTAGCGGGTGAATTCATTTCATAGAGGAAAGAGGCTCCGATAACCCAAATTCTGGAAATACTCAAAGAATGATTCTCAAAATAGCCACAAAAATATTTCCAATGATTTTTAAAGAAGCTACTTTTCTTTCTACATGACAATACCCTGACACAGAAAAGACTGTGGGTTTAAAACAGAAGACAAAATAAACATAATTAATACTGACATGCAAACATTTTACTTATAAATCCATCATAAATCTATTATCATGCTAAATATATTGTAGATTTACTACTGTGCCAGGTGAGTAAAGACAATAATTAAATTGCTTGGTTGGGCGTGGTGGCTCACGCCTGTAATCCAAGCACTTTGGAGGCCAAGGCAGGCGGATCACCTGAGGTCGGTAGTTCAAGACCAGCCTGACCAACATGGTGAAACCCTGTCTTTTTAAAAATAAAAATAATAATAAATAAAAAAAATTAAATTGCTTATATCCTTTTTTCCCTAAGATCCAAAATTATACACCATGAGAAACTGTTTTATTGTTGATCTCCAACTGATAATAGGAGCTGGCTAACTGAAATCAAGCAAGAGCTTTCCTAAAACCAGCCTTGTAAGTGGTATGTAGGAAAAGAATATTCAGTTACAAGTGCTGGTTTCCAGGGGCAAGGGCAATATTCTAGAGGGAGTGGTTCCTATTAAAACCCCTGGCCGAGTACAGTGGCTCAAGCCTGTAATCCCAGCACTTTGGGAGGCCCAGGCAGGTGCATCACTTGAGGCCATGAGTTTGAGACCAGCCTGACAAACAAGGCAAAACCCTGTCTCTATTAAAAATACAAAAATTAGCTGGGCGTGGTGGTGTGCACCTGTAATCCCAGCTACTTGGGAGGCTGATGTGGGATGCTGAATTGAACCCAGGAGGTGGAGGCTGCAGTGAGCTGAGACTGCTGCCACTGTATTCTAGCTTGGGCAACAGAGTGAGACTCTGACTCAGAAAAAAAAAAGGAAAGAAAGAAAAAAAGAAACCCTGCTCTATGTTGGTGCCTCTTTTTCTCCAGGAACCACAGTCCTATTAGGTGAGGAGAAACACCAAAAAAGCTCCAGAGGACACACAAAGTCCCATATATGCTAAACCACAGAAGAGGCAGGCAGCTGTTCATTCTCCAGCTTTGAGCCCTGAGGAATAAGACTAAGGAAAGGCAAAGTGACTGCTGTGTTTTGAGAAGCATGTTCCCATTACACAGTCCTCTTACAGCAGATGACCCTTAAAATCTGACCAGGGAGCCGCCAGTCATCAGGGGTAGGGGCTTTTTCAACCTACTCCCCATACCTCCTGTGCCAGCTTCCGTGGAATGCTACCAACGTGTCTCCCACTGCTCCTCCCTCTCGTAAACAGTCTTGGCCATGAAGTGTCATGTCACTGACAAGAAAGTGTGATTCCCTCATGTCTGTTCGGGCAAAAAAAGGTAGAGAATCCAAAGCAGCAGAGGCTTTTTCTGGCTGGAATCTGGTTCCTCCTCACCTGAATGACTGAGCTCAGGGATCAGAGGTCTGGGAAGTGCAGCAGCAGGAACAGCTCAGCACAGGCTGGGGTTAGCACAACAGCAGCTGTAGCCACAATCTCAGCTAAGCTTTTATTAGTCAACGAAATAATTTGAAGGAGGGGAGCACAAAAACAATTTATGTCTTCATGAGGTGAAAACAACCCCATGCTAAGTGGGGATAGATGACATGACAGGATTCAGTGAGGACTCTGAACATTAAAGGGTGATCTCATTGGAATACTAGTAATGTCCACAACAAAAGATTCCTAAGAGCTGGCGCAGTGGCTCACACCTGTAATCCAATCACTTTGGGAGGCCAAGGCAGGCAGATCATTTGAGGCCAGGAGTTCAAGACCAGCCTGGCCAACATAGTGAAACCCCCATCTCTACTAAAAATACAAAAATATGGCCAGGCACGGTGGCTCACGCCTGTAATCCCAGAACTTTGGGAGGTTGAGGTGGGTAGATAACAAGGTCAGGAGTTTGAGATCAGCCTGGCCAATACGGTGAAACCCAGTCTCTACTAAAAATACAAAGATTAGCTGGGAGTCATGGCACATAACTGTAATCCTAGCTACTTGGAAGGCTGAGGCAGGAGAATTGCTTGAACCTGGAAGGTGGAGGTTGCAGTGAGCTGAGATTGCACCATTGCACTCTAGCCTGGGTAACAAAGCGAGAATGCACCTCAAAAAAAAAAAAAAAAATTAGCAGAGTATGGCAGTATGCACCTGTAATCCCAGCTACTTAGCAGACTGAGGCACAAGAATCACTTGAACCGGGGAGGCGGAGGTTGTGGTGAGCAGAGATCACACCACTACACTCCAGTCTGGGCAACAGAGTGAGACTCTGTCTCAGAAAAAACAACAGCAACAAACAAACAAACAACAACAATAACAACAAAAGACTCCTAAGTAGTACTGCAGAAAACAAGAATTTTATCAAAACCCCAAGAGCTCTATTAGCCAGGTCCACTTGGCCCTCTGCCCCTCCGTCACCTAGTAGGACCCAGGAAGCTTGGTGGTGGGATTACGGCAGTGAAGGCTGGTGAGGGAGTCACCCGTGGCAGATCCCATGCTCCCTCACCAGCTGCCCGTAGGACACAACGCAGGAATTCAACGTGCTCCAAAGCCCTTCAGGTCTGCAAAACGACTTGTGTCACCAGAAAAGAAAATCCTAAACTGTACCTGCACCCACTTCCTGAATGAATACAACTAAACTATCACATTACAACAAATGACTTTGTTTTTCCTGTCTTGGTGACCCATCTTCTATTTGTGTCATTTGATGTTGGCAGGCCAAGGAAATTGAAGCCTCTCCTAATGACCATAATTACAATTGTAAATTTATAAATCTGCATAAATGAAATTGTTAGAACTGTTTAAACATAATCACATCATTTAGAGACCCACCATTAAAACTAGGACTGAGAAGAAAACCACTGATACCATGAGCTGTGCACAGGAGCAGCTCAGATCAAAAAGCAGCTCATGGGAGCAACTTAGATCAAATTTTTCCTAGGAAAATGTAAAACTCTCAGAAGAACCACACGTGCTAGTTTAATCCAAGCTCAGTCAACAAATAGTACTGAGGATGGTGACTTTGGAACTGATGCTTTTCTTTTTGTTTGAATCTCATCTATGTATTAGGATTGGAAATAAACGAAACAAATCCTTGAAGAGCAGGGACTGTATACACTCACCTTTTGTATCCTTCCTACCTTAACTGTACCTATCATGAAACACACAGACATACTCAAATGTTCACCTGGTTAAGTAGCTTTAGGATTTTAGGTTAACATGGTTGATACAGTGTAGTTAACAGAAGACCAAACGAAATCTACACTGTAACCATCCTTTAAAATGTCAGATAAATACCAAACTCTAATAACTACACTAGCCAAACTTGAAAGGCAAGAACTGAGTTAGCATCAACAAAGGAAGTAAGAACAGTCTGTCTGCCTGAAACCATGAAACAAATTGATGTGTAAACCTTAATTTTAAAGTCTTCCAAAAATGCTAGTCATTTCATTTCCATGCCAGATGATCTGATTACTCTTAAAACTGAAATACTGAAAATGTAGAAAGTGACATGCTGTTTGTTTTTTCTATAAAAAGGATTTTGAGGGACTTGCTAATAAAGGGTCTGACATTTCCAAATGTTAAGATTGGCTGGGTAGGTGTGGTGGCTCAAGCCTGTAATCCCAGCACTTTGGGAGGCCAAGGCGGGAGGATCAGTTGAGGTCAGGAGTTTGAGACCAAATGTTAAGACTGGCTATTCTGATTCTACTTGTACTTTCATAAGGCTTTCAAGTCACTTCTTTTCTTTTCTTTTCTTTTGAGACAGGATCTCACTCTGTCACTCAGGCTGGAGTACAGTGGCATGATAATGGCTCACTGCAGCCTTGACCTGCTGGGCTCACGTGATCGTCCCACCTCAGCCTCCCAAGTAATTGGCACTGTAGGGATGCACCACCATACCCAACTGATTTTTGTATATTTTGTAGAAACAGAGTTTCACCGTGTTTCCCAGGCTGGTCTCAAACTCTTGGGCTCCAGTGATCTACCCACCTTGACCTCCCAGTGCTGGGATTGCAGGCATGTGCCACCGCACCCAGCCTGAAGTCACACTTGAATCCCCAACATAACTCATCAGCCAGTACACATTTCATTCTGATCCTTTAACTTAGATGTGTTTCTAACTTAACAGTACTGAAGTTACCTCCAGGGTATGCAACAGAGTTTGCATACTTTACGAACTTCTCAAATATTTTTTTAAATGATTGGCACTGTGTTAAGTTTTTCAATTTAAAATAAATTCCATATTTTTCTCAAAGGAGATAAACTTACATTTCTCTCCTGAATTCTTCTATTTTTTGATTCTCTACAGTCAGGAGTTCTTTTGATTTGTTCAGCTCTTCCACATTTTTCAAGTTGTTTTCTTTAAGTGTGTCCAACTTAAAGACCAAGAGAAAAAAACTTGATGAAATTATTTCCTTTTCCAATGACACGAATGAATAAATTATTCGTTAAAATGTATATTGAAAAGATAGATGAAAATAGTCACTTGCAAAAAAAGTCTCCTGAGTCTCAGATGACAAGCCAGCCTATTACAAACTGTAAACCTCCTCCTTACATTTAGTCTGACATATCCTGTATACCCGGCCAAAATGTCAAACTAAATTGCTACGCGAAAGTCAAATTTTCTTTCATCTTGTGTACAGTTCTCAGCACTTATCACTGAACTTCCTAACCAAATATGATTCATTAAAAAAAAAAACAAGAAGTAGAATGCAAAGTAATGACATAAGCAAGGACTATTCTTTGTAATGAAGAGGAGCCCTTTTCTTTCCCCAAAGATTAGAGATTTAGGATATGATTTTTTTTTTTTTTTTTTTTGAGATGCAGTTTTTTGCTCTTGCATCCAGGCTGGAGTGCAATGGTGCAGTCTTGGATCACCACAAGCTCCACCTCCCAGGTTCAAGTAATTCTCCTGCCTCAGTCTCCCGAGTAGCTGGGATTACAGGCATGAACCACCACACCGGGCTAATTTTTTTTTGTATTTTTAGTAGAGATGGCGTTTCTCAATGTTAGTCAGGCTGGTCTCAAACTCCAACCTCAGGTGATTCACCTGCCTTAGCCTCCCAAAGTGCTGGGCTTACAGGTGTGAGCCACTGCGCCTGGCCAGGATATGAAAGTTTTCAACGTTAGTACCAGATTTACATAGTCCTCACTACAAAAATTATTTATTTGAATCAAAATTATTTGTAGATTAGACAAAAATTTAGTTACCCATCTGAACTTGAAACTGAAGAGGAAAAAGCCGTAACGTGGGACTGAAGAGCACTCACACCCACTTAGCCACATCAGTGGCCCATGGGGATGCAGCCAGATGTGGGCCTGGCCCTTGGCGGAAAGCCAGAGTTGTCACTGGGATAAGTGGGGATGTGACTGATCACAGGCTCTGGCAGGCGGCTGGAACTCTAGGTGTAGAGACCCCACCAAGGATGGTAGCTCATGTGGGCCTCCATTCCTCAAGGTGGCTCCTGGGCCTTGGGAAGTTGTCTCCTACAGCCAGAAAAGGGAGCTATCTCCTTTTGCCATGCTACATGCCACCAGTCAGGAGTCCCAGAAAGTGTCTTGCTCATTTTAAAACCAACATCTTCCTTTTAACACCTTCTAACATTCCAGATTAACAAAACAAGAAAAATAAAATATCACAATGGGTCCAAAAACACGGTTCATCCAACCCTGTGTACTGGCTATAACAAAGACACAAAGGGATCTGTGGTAGAAGGACACAGTTTCCCCAGTTCCACTGCTGCACATTCCCTAAAATCTTCTCATTTACTTCCGCTTCTAATTTTGATTAACAGCTATGTTTTTAAATGCTTTTATATTTTTAGCTTAAGTCATCTTCTCTTAGGATTGTCCCTTCTATATATGTACTCCTTCAATGTGAAGTGTTGTTATTGATCCTATCATTACCCCCAAATGTTCATCTCCTTTGAGAAGTTGATCCTTGACATCTACAACAAGGAGTCCTAGCTTTTATAGTGGCACCTCAGTTTGATCACTGCCTTCCCCTTGATTTCCTTCCTTAATGTCTTACCTGCCTGTTAATTTTAAAACCATCTGGGCCAGGCACAGTAGCTCACCCCTGTAATCCCAGCACTTTGGGAGACTGAGGCAGACGGATCGTGAGGACAGGAATTTGAGACCAGCCTGGCCAACATGGCGAAACCGTGTCTCTACTAAGAATATAAAAATTAGCCAGGCGTGGTGGTGCACACCTGTAATCCCAGCTACTTGGGAGGCTGAGGCAGGAGAATTGCTTGAACCTGGGAGGTGGAGGCTGCAGTGAGTCAAGATTATGCCATCTAGCCTGGGTGACAATAGCAGGACTCTATCTCAAAAAAACAAACAAACAAAAGCATCTGAAGTTCCATAGACTTCACATAACCATTGGTGCATCAGTCTTAGGATTTAGATAACAGCTTTCCAAACAAAGAAAGGGTTGGTATGAGCTGGGAGGGTGGGAGCAGGAAAATCAAAAGAGGAGGAAAAATGCTACAGAAGGAGAAATGCTACTTGTGGACAGAATCAAAATATCTTGACGCCACAGATTTGTCCCAGCTCCAAAAGTGACTCATTCAAGATGGTACAAAAGGAAATGAGTACTGAGCTGGGCCAAGAAAAGGCCTACATCAAACTCAGGGCTGAGGAACGAAATTTAGTGGCTCAAAGTTGGGAAAGAGAAGAGAAAAAACAATGGGTGTGATGTAAGACAAAGGATACAAAAGCTAGCGCAGGCCATCAGTACCTCCTTTTGCTAGTGCTATCACTAAATAGTGACCTTAGAAACCCACGCTATTAAGGTTTTTTCCTCAATTTGTAAAGTTTGATCCTAATAAGTAATGAAGTGATACACTTCATTAAATATTATCATGGCTCTGGCATACATTTCAAACCTGTGTAAGGCCACACTTCAAAACATAAGCAATCCTGAGTTAGTGATCAAACATTCCACGAAGTCGGTAAGCTGTTCTTTGTACAAAAAGCCATTTAAATCTGATTACTTCATTCTGTAGTTTTGCATTTGTTTGCTTGGTGTCCTCCAAGGAGGCCAGTGTCTCGGTCTTCTCTTTGGTCATCTGTTCCATTATCTGCATTGCATCTTCCGCTGTCTGAGCAGCCTAAACACAAGGAAACACTGTGAGAAATGAGGACACCCCTCACCGACATCATCAGGTAAGGATCGGGCTGTGCTGTTCAGGCAGCACTCAGTGTCTGTGCAGGTAAGGGAGGCACACAGAGAGGGTGAATCAGTCACCACTCCAGTGCTGAAACAGACAGACCAAGACAGGAAAGGTCTTTACTCTGAAGTAGAATATACAGACCCTTTCCTGCCATTTTTCAATGTCAATTGTTATGCAATTTGCATGTTTTCAGAACCTCTAAACATACATCTTCCAATGAAAGTTCCAAGTTATACTGGCAAGCATGCTTGCATCATTCTTATGCTTGAAAGACTATTCAGTGGTAACAACGAACAACATCCTTATGTAGCTGAATTTCTTGGTATCATATTTACTATTAAAAGTTTAAAATACTATCCTTGCTATTTCAAATCTGGGGCTTTTGAAGTCACTCAAATTTAGGTTGAGAATTTTTCAAATAAATATCAAAATTATTTGGGCACTTCTAACATAAGGCTGAAGTGTTTAATGAGAAGCATTTAACGCAAGCTGTGGGCAATGAATAAAAACATGGCTATGAATAAAAAGAGAGATGTGGAGACCAATTCTTAGCTGCTATAAAAAGTAATTATAAAAAGTTAGATAGGGCGGGTGTGGTGGCTCACGCCTGTAATCCCAGCACTTTGGGAGGCTGAGGCAGGGAAATCACGAGGTCAGGAGTTCGAGACCAGCCTGGTCAACATAGTGAAACCCCGTCTCTACGAAAAATACAAAAATTAGCTAGGTGTGGTGGCATGCGCCTGTAGTACCAGCTACTCAAGAGGCTAAAACAGGAGAATCGCTTGAACCCAGGAGGCAGAGGCTGCAGTGAGCTGAGATCATTCCACTGTACTCCAGGCTGGGTGACAGAATGAGACTGCATCTCAAAAGAAAAAAGTTAGATATAAAAATAATCATAAAAATAAATCAAAATATAGCCAGGTGCTGTGGCATGTGCCTATAGTCCCAGCTATTCAGGCGGCTGAGACGGGAGGATTGCTTGAGCCCAGGAGGTCAAGAGCAGCCTAGGCAACACAGCAAGATTTCCATCTTTAAAAAATAAACAAACAGGCAAGCTGCAGTGGCTCATGCCTGTAATCCTAGCACTATGGGAGGCTGAGGTGGGCGGACCATGAAGTCAGGAGTTCAAGACCAGCCTGGACAACATGATAAAACCGCTCTCTACTTAAAAAAAAAAATTACAAAAATTAGCCACGATGGTATCAGGTGCCTATAATCCCAGCTATTCAGGAGGCTGAGGCAGGAGAATCTCCTGAACCCGAGATGCAGAAGTTGCAGTGAGCCAAGATCACGCTATTATACCCCAGCCTGGGTGACAGAGAAAGACTCTGTCTTAAAAATAAATTAATTAATTAAAAAAATCCTTTTAGGCACTTGTTTATAATTTATTGGTCTAATAAAGTTTATGAAAATTCTCCATTATCCCTATCCAATTATCAGCCAGGAAGATTTCAATGGAATCTTCCAACTCCAAATGAATAGACACAATGAAATAGTTAAAAGCCAAACAGAAGACTCTCTATTTCAATATGTGCCAATTTCACCACTGCTTTTCTTTTTTTTTTCCTTGAGACGAAGTTTCACTCTTGTTGCCCAGGCTGGAGTGCAATGGCATGATCTTGGTTCCCTACAACTTCTGCCTCCTGGGCCCAAGCAATGCTCCCACCTCAGCCTCCTGAGTAGCTGGGACTACAGGAATGTGTCACCATGCCCAGCTAATTTCTGTATTTTTTGTAGAGACCGGGTTTTGCTATGTTGTCCAGGCTGGTCTCAAACTCCTAGATTGAAGCCATCTGTCTACCTCAGCCTCCCAAAGTGTTGAAATACAGGCATGAGTCATTGTACCTGGACAACTTTCACTATTGCTCCTAAGCCTTTAAGAAACCACAATTAACTTTTTCACAAAGTTTCTCATTAAATTTAAAAAGAAATCCTTTTTATTCACAGTTTGCAATTTTTTCAAATGAGGAGAGACTACTGCATTGAGATACTTGGTTAAAAAAAAATTTCCCCTTCAGAGGCAGAGGTTATGGTGAGCTAAGATCATGCCTTTACACTCCAGCCTGAGAAAAAAGAGCGAAACTCCATCTCAAAAAAAAAAAAAAAAAAAAAAAAAACTCCCTTTCAGACTGTAACAAACAGCTTGAAACATATAAGCAACTGACTTAATGAGGTGGATTTCCTTAAGCAGAAATGAAGAAAGATGACCTAGGCCACTTGAGTTAGTGCACAGTGTTAGTAAGCAGTCTGGGTGCTCAACACTTGACCTCTCACTTTACCGTAAGTGAATGAAGAGTCTCGAGCTCTCTAATTTTAAGGGTAAGCTTGCACTTGTCTTTCCTCAAAGTATGGTTTTCATTTTGAGATTCTAGGAGATTGGCTGAAATATGGCTGTTGGTTTTGGCCAACTGACTGATCTCTTTCTGAAGGATGAAATAGCTTTCTGCCAGGGTTTCCTTCTCCTTCAGGAGCTCATCCTTTTCCAGCATCATTTCGTTTTTCTCAGCCAAGAGGTTCTGGTTGTCTTGCATCACCTGGGCTTTTTCGGCCAGGGTCACCTCGTGGTTAAGCTGAAGGTCATCCAGAATCTTGGTGAGGCAACTGTGCAGTTCCTGCACTTCTGCCTTGGATTTGGACATGGCAGCAAAATCACTTTTCAGAGTCTCTATATGGGCAGCGAGTTGAACTGCTTCTGCAGTCAACAGTTCCTTCTCCTCAATGATCACTGCCATTTCTTGCTCCAATTTGGTCTTCTCTTGGCATAGCACAAACTTCTGGGACTCCAGCTCCTCAATATACACTCTTAACTCCCCCACCTCCTGCTCCAGGAGTACCATCCTCCCATGAAGTTTATTGTTTTCATACAAGGATGACTCGTTCTCCTTTGCTCTGGCTTCCTGTTCCAGGATTAAGGACTGCTGCATTTCCTGGATCTCCTCACTTAATTTCTGACACTCTTCTTGCAGGGTCAAGCCATCTCTCGGCAAAATCTTCTCAGAACAACACGTGTTAAGTTCAGCATCCAAACTCTCCTTTGCTTGCAATATGTGAGTGTGTTCTTTTTCTAGATTCTTTTTGGCATTTTGAGCCTCTTTCAGCATCAAAGACAGGTCGCACTTGCGGGCCACTAGTTCTTGGTTTTCCTTTTTTCTCTCTTGAAGCTCCTTCTTCAGAGCATCAATATTACCAAGGAGTTTCATTTTCTCATGCACCATTATCCTTCTGTTTGCAGACTCTTGATCATATTGCCTTTTGAGATCTCCTATGGCTTTGATGGAATCCTCTCTCTCTGTAAGTAAAAGTCCATTTTGTGTTTCCAGTGCGGATTTTTCTTTCAAGAGACTATCCTGCTGCTTTTCAAGTTTAGTCATTTTCTGAGAAGCCACCTCCCCCTCAGAAGTCAGGTAAGTGATCTTCTCATTCAGGATCATCTTAGTATGGACAGCCTCTTCTGCACATTTGTGGAGTTTTTCAGTGATGATTCTATTTTCACTTAAAAGTTCCTCTTTCTCTGCCAAGAGCCTTCTCTCGGAGGCAGCCAAAGTTTCTTTCTCATGCAGAAGCTGGATGTACTCGGAGTCTGTGACTGCCTGGCTGGCCTTAATTTCCTCCAAGAGCTTCATAAGGCTTGTGTTTGTGGCCTGGAGTTGCATGGTCTCCAGCTCTGCCTTCCTCAAGGCCTTGCTGGTATCATCCAGCTGTAAACGGAGTCCACTGGCCTCTGAGCGGAGCAGCTCTTTGACCTGGAGGGCAGCCTGGAGGCTGGCATTCAACTTTTCCTGATCTTGAAGCAGCATGTCCTTCTCTAACTGCAGATCTCTGCTGTTTTGAAGAACATTATCTCGTTCTACCTTTAAGGATATGCACGTGTTATCAAGATTGGACAGTTTCTCTAAAGCTGACTTTTTCTCAGCTGTGAGATCTTCAATCTCCTGTATCAAAGTTTTCTGATCTTTGACTAGCTCCTCATAAGAGCTTTGAAGCTTCTGAATGATGTCATCCTTATCTTTGGCCAAGATGAAGTTTTCGGTAGTAAGTTTCTTGATCTGGTCCTCCAGGTGATCTTTTTCTTCCTGGTCCTTCTCAGTCTTAGCAATCAAAGTATCTTTGCTCAGCTGGAGTTCTTTGATGAGGGCCTGCATGCTCACCTTAGAAACTTGCAAAGAGTCATTTTCCACATTTATCTTCAAGAGTTCTTCCTGTGCTACGTTGATGTCTTTCAGCAGTTTCTCCTTCTCAACAGCCAAACCTTCTCTACTGAGATGTTCTTGGTCATAAAGCTTTTCAGCATCTTGCTTTTCTTCTAAGAATTTCTCCTTTTCTAAATTAAGAGTTTCATTCACTGACCACAGTTTCTGCTGGTCTCCCTGACGTAAAGCTATTTTGGCCTCCACTTCTATAAGCTTGGATAAAAGTGAACCGTTTTCTAACTTTAAATCATTTCCCTCCTGCGAAAGAAGCTGCTTCTCTGATTTCAGATCCCTCAGCTCTTCTGTCATTAGTTCAATTTCTTTTTTGGCTGATGTTAACAAATAAGTTAGTGACTACAGAAACAAAAGATGGAAAGAATGGAAACACAAATGAAATCAAGCAGAAAAATGCAAGCCCAAATAACCTAATGTAACTTATATGATAAAAGCTTTAAAATTTCTACAATAAACTTTATAGAAACTATCTGAATAACAAGGGAAAGAAACTAAACAGAGCCCACAAAAGATAATTCAAAAGTGTAGCTTTGTAAAGTGCTTCCATATCTGCTAGCTTATTTTATCTTTGAAACAACTTGTGAAATTATTTCCAGTAGCTACCTAAAAGATAAAAATAGTAGCTTGATTTTGATATCAGGGCATAAGATTCTTTCCTGCCATTCCTATTATCTAATTATTTTGAATGCAGAAAAGATTCATAGAAGAATTTTTAAAAATACAATTAAAGAAGTACGTAAAGTCAGTATATGTTAATGAAAAAAGGAAGGGGCCTAACAAAAAAAATAAACTATTGCCTTGCAAACTCACCACAGGACCTTACTTAAGGACAGCCATGGGGCTGAGAGTGATTTAGTCCGAATGTCACATATAAACATAAAAACTAGTCTAAATTCTAGGCTTTGATAACTAAAATAAAGTGTTTTTTTTTAATTTATAGAGTTATAAGATAATTTGAGCACAGTGTCTATACTAGTGCTGTCTGGAACTTTTTGCAATGATACACTTTTTTTGAGACTGTGTCTTGCTCTACTGTCCAGGCTGGAGTGCAATGGCATGATCTCAGCTCACTGCAACATCCACCTCCCAGGTTCAAGCTATTCTCATGCCTCAACCTCCCGAGTAGCTGGGATTACAAGTGCCTGTCACCATGCCCAACTAATTTTTGTGTTTTTAGTAGACACACCACATTGGCCAGGCTGGTCTCCCTCCTTGACCTCAAGTGATCCACCTGCCTCGGCCTCCCAAAGTGCTGGGATTATAGCCGGGAGCCACAGTGCCGGCTGATATAAATGTTCTTTTTACACTCGCATAATGGTGACCATATGACTACTGAGCACCTGAAATGTGGTGAGTGAATGAGGAGCTAAATTTGTAATTAAAATATGACAAATTTAAATTTATTTATTTATTTATTTATTTATTTATTGGAGACAAGAGTCTCACTCTGTGGCCTAGGCTGGAGGGAAGTGGCATGATCTTGGCTCACTGCAACCTCTGCCTCCCAGGTTCAAGTGATCCTCTTTTAGGCATATTCAAAAATGGAGAATACAATGTTGGCCACATATATTCCCATATTAAGGTTTTTATTTTTATTTATTGATTGATTTTTTGAGATAGAGTCTTGCTCTGTCACCCAGGCCAGAGTGAAGTGGCACCATCTCAGCTCTCTGCAACCTCTGCCTTCCAGGCTCTAGGGATTCTCCTGCCTCAGCCTCCCAAGTAGCTGGGACTATGGGTGCATGCTGCCAGACTGATTTTTTGTATTTTTAGTAGAGACAGGGTCTCACCATGTTGTCCAAGGTGGTCTCAAACTCCTGAGCTCAGGCAATCTGCCCACCTGGCCTCCCAAAGTGCTAGGATTACAGGCATGAGCCACCAGGCCTGGCTACAAATTTAAAGTTGAATGGCTTCACCTGGCTGGTGGCTACTGTATTAAGCAGCATAGTTATAGACCACTTGCTCTTAAAAGTAGGGAATAAGGAGGCTTTGTGGGCACCATGAACCTTGTTGAGTGGACATGTAAACTTTCCTGGAAAAATATCTGTAGATTTCATTAAATTTTTCCAAAGAGTCCGGGACTGATAAGAGCCACTGAAATCAGATACCAGACAACTTTGGAGGGAAACAGTCCTGGTATTTTAACTCAATGACCCTTGCACAAAACAACCAACAAAATTAGTGAGACCAGCCAGGAATTGTGGCTCACACCTGCAGTTCCAGCACCTTGGGAAGCTAAGGCAGGTGGATTGCTTCCATCTAGCGATTCAAGATGAGCCTGGGCAACATAGTAGAGATTCTGTTTCTACAAAAAATAAAAAATTAGCCAGGTATATTGGTACATGTCTTTAGTCCTCGATACTTGGGGGGCTGAGGCAGGGGGATCACTTGAGGCTGCAGTGAGCCATGACTGTCCTCTGGTACTCAGCCTAGGTGACAGAGTAAGACCTTGTCTCAAAAGACAAACAAAAAAACTGAGGAGACCTTAAAACAGTTCTAGAATGCTGTGGTTTGCTCAGGCTGCAACATTTTAAAGGCAATACAAAAAAAAAAAAAAAAAGAACCTGAAGTCTTCCCAGATAAAAGAAAGCACAAAGACAAAAGATCTGGGAATTATATCTAGTGCTAAATGGCACATAAAACTGGAGGTGTTTCAGAGAAAGAAGAGAAATCCTCAACTATCAGAGTGTAGAAGAGGGAGAATATGGATTTCACAGATGACACGCATGGCACACTCATACCATGTCATGTCCACTTAGCAGGAGGTTTTTCATGGGATTGGTTTCAAGTCCTACAATGCTCTTTTATCATTTCTACTAAACTCCTATAACACATTAAAAATAAATAAAAATGAATATTTACTTTCCTTTGAGCAATAAAAAGTTAAATAGTGGGAAGGTTGAACTTCATGAAGTTACCAGAGTCACAAAATGTACTGGGCAGGCCATGCACGGTGGCTCACACCTGTAATCCCAACACTTTAAGAGGCTGAAGTGGGAGGTCTGCTTGAGCCCAGGAGTTTGAGACCAGCCTGGGCAACATAGCAAGACTCCAGTCTCTAAAAAGAAAAATTTATGTATAGGGCCCAGATACAATCCTGAAACCATAAAATAAAATCCAACATATGGAGTTCTGCTCTATCTACTACTAACAGGATGTTTCCTCCTTGCCCTTGAATCCAGCTTCCTTGTCATTAAGCTCATGGTACCTTCCTGGGGACACATAAAAGCCCCTCTGTAAGTTCTCAATTTTAAGAGCTCTGTTCCTCCAAGCAGGCTCTCTCTCGTCCTGATTCCTTGCTCACTTGCTTCATGTGAGCTCTGCCTCTTGCTTTATTGCGTCTCTCCTAACCTAGTGCAAGGCAGCAACAAGCATGGCCAAGATTAGAGCAACAGGCAGGCAAGCAGAGCTCAGGCAGCGTCAGAACCTTTATGACAGCTGGGAAACAGGCAGCACAGGGCTGACAGCTGCACCATCCATTCCAGGAAAGACAGACCCATAGCCATCATCGACCCTCAGAAGGAAACGCAGCTGGCACAAAACACTTGAAGTCATAGGAAATGTAACGTGCCACCCTGCCATGCACTCAGAAGAGTAACGTTTATAGAGGCCACCTTAACTTGTCCCACTGACTGCTGCATTCTAAGCACCCTTCCTGCCTTGACAAAGAGCTCAGGCAAGCTACAACACAAGGCAATTCTCTCCCGTCGCATACTTTGGCTTTATCAGCTTGCTTTCTCAGGTCCTTCAGCTCCTGCAGCAAGCCACTGTTCTCCTCTTGTGCGGCCTTCAGCTTGTCCTCTGTGTTCAGCAGCGTCTTCTGGAGGTTCTGTAATATTTCTTCATGCTTGGTTTTTGTCTCAGAAGTGGCTTTCTCATAGCTGGCTTTCAGATCCTGACACTGGTTGTGGCTCGTTTCCATCTTCTTTTCCTGCAGAGACCCCAAGTGAGGGAATGAGTCATCCAG
Source organism: Callithrix jacchus (assembly GCF_049354715.1). Lineage (NCBI taxonomy): Eukaryota > Metazoa > Chordata > Mammalia > Primates > Cebidae > Callithrix > Callithrix jacchus. The sequence goes on from NC_133510.1 coordinate 125,531,289, forward strand.
CCATATGTATACTGCCCCTTGCCTTCCTTGCCAGCAAACAGGCCCACTGAGTCTCTCCTTACCAGGTCAAACAATTTCTTCTCCAATTCTTTCTTTTCTTCCTCATGCTTTTTAGCTGCTTCTTGCTGGCTCTGTTCAGCTTTGAGAGTCACATCCTCAATACTTTTTTGCAGAAAACTTGCATTTTCATTAGCTTTTGAAAGTTTGAGCTGTAATTCTTCCACATATCTAGAAAAAGTTTCAATACAAGATGTCAGATTTTTCATAGGAATGTTTTAAATTTAAGATTTATATTAAAATATACTATTAATAACAATTGTATTAATAATTTTTAATTTTTATTTTTATTTTGAGATGGAGTCTCCCTCTCATCACCCAGGCTGGAATGCAGTGGTGTGATCTTGGCTCATTGCACCCTCTAACAACTAAAATAGGCAAAAAAAATTTTTAATGCTTTGCCTAAAGAATCATTTTACCGGCTGGGTGCAGTGGCTCACGCCTGTAATCCTAGCACTTTGGGAGGCCGAGGTGGGTGGATCACCTGAGGTCAGGAGTTCAAGACCAGCCTGGCCATCATGGTGAAACCCCATCTTTAAAAAGAAAAAAAAAAAATGAATCATTTTACCAATTATGATAAGTAATTATTTAGAGTAACAACTACTATAACTGTGAAGGTTTACTATTTTATGTCAATAGATCAAAAAAAGAAAAAAAAGTAAAAAATAAACATATTAAAGGAACTGAGCCCAGGCATGGTGGCTCATGCCTATAATCCCAGTACCCTGGGAGGCCGAGACAAGTGGATCACTTAAGTTCAGGAGTTCAAGACCAGCCTGGTCAATATGGCAAAACCCCATCTCTACTAAAAATACAAAAATCAGCCAGGTGTGGTGGCACCTGGATTACAGGATTACATTCCTGTAATCCCAGCTACTCAGGAGGCTGAGGCAGGAGAATTGGTTGACTCTGATAGAGTGAGGTTGCAATAAGCCAAGATTGAGCCACTGCAGTCCAGCCTGGGCAACAAAGTAAGACTCTGTCTCAATTAAAAACAAATAAATGAAATGGGCATTTTAATATTTTAGCATACTAGATTACCAAAAATTCATTTTAGTGCTTCTGAAGAAAAGAAGATACAAAAATCACAATAAATAACTCAAAGTTTTACCTTAAAGAGACCATGTGGTTGAACAAAAATATATTTAAAAAACATGGGACATTGACCTAGAAAACAGACTATCAGAACAGTCACAGATACAGGAGGGAAACTTGGGGGTAATCCTAGATTTTACATTCACAAAACACCTATAAAATGGAGCTTCTTGGAGGCACTGAGCCACCACCAGCTGTGCAGCGGCACCACCTCAAGGCAAGTTTGACCACAGTTGCCCAACCAAGGCCTGGCCACCACTCAGCACTGACTGAATTATGTGGGGGTGAAAGGTTGGATATATTAATAAATAGAACTTTGCAGCCGGGTGCAGTGGCTCATGCCTGTAATCTCAGCACTTTGGGAGGCCAAGGCGAGAGAATCACGAGGTCAGGAGTTCAAGATCAGCCTGGCCAACATGGTGAAACTCTATCTCTACTAAAAATACAAAAAATTAGCTGGGTGTGGTAACGGATGCCTGCAATCTCAGCTACTCGGGAGGCTGAGGCAGGAGAATCACTTGAACCCCGGAGGCGAAGGCTGCAGTGAGCAGAGATCGTGTGCCATTGCACTCCAACCTGGGTGACAGAGACAGACACTCTCTCTCAAAAAAAAAAAAAAAACAAAACAAAAAAGAACTTTGCAGATATTAACACTTTTAGGAAGTAGAAGTCTAATGCCTACAGACTTCATTTATAAATCTTTGCCTTATAAATTATTTGATTTTTATATGACAGCCATTAAAAGAAAACGATCAAAGCAACAAGAATTCCAGAATAAAGACAAGAACAGATATTAAGACAGAAGAAACTTGAGCACTGAGGAAGTACAATGCAGTTATTAAGAGCAGGAAGGGCTCTGGGACCAGACTGCCCAGATCTGAAACCTCAGGCTTTACCCCACTAAGCCTCAGTTTCCCTTCCTCCCTGCTTCTCTCCCTCCCTCCCTTCCTTATTTTTTAATTTTAATTTTATTAATTTTTTTTTTTTGAGACAGAGTTTCACTCTTGTTGCCCAGGCTAGAGTGCAATGGCGCGATCTCAACTTACTGCAACCTCTGCCTCCCAGGGTCAAGTGATTCTCCTACCTCAGCCTCCCAAGTAGCTGAGATTACAGGCATATGCCACCACGCCCAGCTAATTTTGTATTTTTAGTAGAGAAAGGGTTTCTTTATGTCAGTGAGTCTGGTCTCAAACTCACGACCTCAGATGATCCACCTGCCTCAGACTCCCAAAGTGCTGGGATTACAGGTGTGAGCCACCACCCTTGACCTTATTTATTTATTTCTTTGAGATAGAGTCTAGCTCTGTCGCCAAGGCTGAAGTGCAGTGGTATGATCCTGGCTCACTGCAACCTCCGCCTCCTGGGTTCAAGTGATTCTCCTGCCTCAGCCTCCCAAGTAGCTGAGATTCCGGGTGTGTGCCACCACACCTGGCTAATTTTTGTATTTTTAATAGCAATAGGGTTTCACCGTGTTGGCCAGGCTGGTCTCAAACTGCTGACCTCAGGCGATCTGTCCGCCTCAGCCTCCCAAAGTGCTGGGATTACAGGCGTGAGCCACCAAGCCCGGCCTATTTTTCTTTTTCTTTGAGATGGAGTTTTGCTCTTGTTGCCTAGGCTGGAGTGCAATGGCACAATCTTGGCTTACTATAACCTCTACCTCCCGATTCAAGTCATTCTCCTGCCTCAGCCTCCTGAGTAGCTGGGATTTTAGGGATGCACCACCACACCCAGCTAATTTTGTATTTTTAGTAGAGACGGGGTTTCTCCATGTTGGTCAGGCAGGCCTCGTACTCCTGACCTCGGGTGATCTGCCCGCGTTGGCCTCCCAAATTGCTGGGATTACAGGGGTGAGCCACTGTGCCTGGCCTCTTTTTCCTTAGAATGGGAATAATGCTAAACTCACCTCCTCTCACCTCATAGGATAATGATAAGAATTAGAAAGCTGTTAACACAGTGCATAGCCCATAGTGATAGGTAATATGTGTTTCCCATTAACATAAGTTAAGGTCAGGCATGGTAGCTCACGTCTGTAATTCCAGCACTTTGGGAGGCCGAGGCAGGCAGATCATTTGAGGTCAGGAGTTCAAGACCAGCCTGGCCAACATAGTGACCAGTAGAAACCCCATCTCTACTATAAATACAAAAATCAACTGGGTATGGTGGCGCACGCCTGTAATCCCAGCTACTTGGGAGGCTGAGGCAGAAAAATCACTTGAATCTGGGAAGTGGAGGCTGCAGCGAGCAGAGATTGAGCCATTGCACTCCAGCCTGGGCAACAGAGTGAGACTCTATCTCAAAAAAAAAAATGTTAAAAATATTTTTAAATGCCTGTAAAAGATATTATTGCCATTAGTGAACTACTACCTTTTCTTTTTTCTTCTTTCTTTTTAGATAGAATCTTGCTCTGTTGCCCAAGGTGGAGTGCAGTGGCACAATCTCAGTTCACTGCAACCTCCACCTCCTGGGTTCAAGTGATTCTCCCATCTCAGTCTCCTGAGTAGCTGGGATTACAGGCAGACACCACTATGTCCAGCTAATTTTTGTATTTTTAATAGAGACAAGGTTTCACCATGTTGGCCAGGCTAGCCTCAAACTCTTTACCTCAAATGATCCAACCACCTTGGCCTCCCAAAGTTCTGGGATTATAGGCATGAGCCACTGCGCCCAGCCTTATTATCTTTTCTTTGCAAGTCACCAAATGGTCTATAAATAATATTTTATTCCTTAATTCTGTTGTTCTTGACAAGTAAGATAGGTAAAACCCATTTTAGAGGTTAAATAGTTTATTCAAGGACACAATGAGGTAACAATAGAAAGGAACAGAGATGGGAGACTTTAAAATGTAATAATCCTAAACATTTGTCTTCCCTCCCACCTAGATCTTCCCACAGAGCCTAAGGAGGGCACTCTTATCAACAGTCATCTATACCTTTCTTTCAGACGTAATTCATCATTCATTTTCATCAGCTGAGAAGAGTTATCTCCTGACATCTTCATTATTTCTGCAATGTCATTTTCCAGTTTTTCCTTTGCCTTTATCAGCTGCTCTTCTCGCTCATCTTTCTCTTTAAATTTTGCCTCCATATCTAAATATGTAGAGAAAAAAAAGAATAGCACGGCTGTGTCATAATCAACAAAAACTGACTGAGTGCATCCTTGCTCTGGTAATATTTTCACAAAGCAATTTCTGTCCTCATAAAAAGCACATTCTAGTGAAGAAGGCAGACAATAAGAAAGATAAAGGAAAGAAATCGTAGAATTAATTAAGTGCTAAGAGGAAGAAAAATCAATGCAGGGAAAGGAGCTGGGAAGAAGGTTAGAATCTTAGATGGCGCTTCCCTGAGGTGGTGAAATGGAAGGGAAAACCTGAAGGAAGTGAGGGCACAGGGAAAAGCAAGCACATAGGCTCTGCGGCAGGAACACGCCTAATACGTCCAAGCACGAGCAAAGAGGCTGAGGTGGCTGGAGTGGAATGAGCAGGGAATGGGGGTCCCAGATGAAATCTGAGAGGTAATAGGGCCTGATCGTGGTAAGGACCACAGCTCTTTCCCTGTGTGGGATGGGAGCTGCTGGACAACCTTGAGCAGAGAAGCGACATGATCTGACTTCATATTAAAAGGATTGCTCTGGCTGTGGTGTGAACAGACTGAAGCAGGCATGGGCAGCAGCAGTGAGCCCAGGTGGTCAGCTGCTATGGTAGCTCAGGGTAAAGACGGCCGTTGGCTTGGAGCAAGGACAGCAGTGGGAGTGGTGAGATGCAGCAGATTCTGGCTCTCGTGAAAACAGAGCAAAGAGGACTCGGTGTAGTACAGATCTCAAACAAGTACTTGATCATGTTTTTATGTCACCATAATGAGTAAAGAGGCTATGCTTGAATAGTACATTTGTTATGTAACACCCTACAATTGTCTCAAATATGAGGAAGCCTACTGTATTTAATGTTTCGTCACCAGAGATGTCTTCTTACCTGCTAAGTTTTCTCTCAGCTTCTCCAAGTCAGAAGACAGCTTGGTAAACTGTTCCTCCTTTTGGTGTAACTTATTTACAGTTTCTATTTAGGATAAAGTTAGAAGTTTAATAAGCTTCATATTTAATAAGGTATCTGGATCAAATCATATGTTCAAGAGATCTGAGAACACAGGAATACTCAAAAATCCTCTTACAAATCACACTGCCGGGTGCGCATCCTGAAAAAAGCAGGTCTGCCGCTCTCTCTGGCCTCCCCAAATCTGTACTTTAGAGAGGCACCAGGCCCTTTCCACTTATCTCTTTCCCCCTTCCAATTAAAACTCAATAAAGCTGTTAATGATGAAAACATAAATAACACCAAGAATATTTCCATTTTAATGTAGAATAAGCCTTAAGCCAGAAGAAGAAAAAATTAATTGGGAGGTTGAGGCTTCAGGAAACCAGTGGAAGCCAGTATTTCTGAGCGCGGCAGGAACTTCCAGGAGAGTGAAATTAGGCTACAGGCAGCGTCTACTCTGTGCACTCCACAGGCCAGCTCCAGTTTAAGAGTACGGTATTCTTTAAAGCGATCTACGCGAGCTCTAGTAAGACATACCTTGCATACTTCTCTGAACAGAGACTGCCTCCTCCGAAGCTTCAGCAAACTTTTCTTTCTAAAGAAAAAGAACCAGAGATTCTGAACAGAAAGATTTCACATTGTAAAGATAAGGAGTTTTATCAGTTATAACTACAATACTATAGACTTTTTGTTGCTGGTCTTGTTTTATTAAAACGAATATACATGAAACATGTGATGCCAATTGCTACCACATGTGGGTCATACACATGTGCATGGATACACACAAATGAGTGCAGTTTGCATGTGTGTGTGTGCACACATGGGAAGGCATCACCTGCATGCACCTGTAGGCATGTTCATACCTAGGAAAGTACATGCATGTGTGTATACACATGGTGCATGTGTATGCTTCAAGTAGCTTCAAGTTGCTACCCCTCAAACAGCAGCCCTTCTCTTCAGAAATCTGCCTGAGATGGTGAACAGAGCTCTGAAATTTGTTATTTCTGGGAGTAATCTGAGTGTAATATCTTGAATCTAGGTCGGTGTCGCTACTTTTTAAACTGAAAAGGTCCGTCAGTCACTTACTGTTCAAGGACTTCATTTCTAAACATAACAATAGGCCAAGTTAAAAATCACTATCCTGGTTGTCCTGAGATGAACTTTGAGCTAGCTACATCAAGAGGATTGTTACATGAGTGTTTCTAACTAGCCGGGATTAAGATGGGAAAAGATGGCGTAGGAACCACAGTGCATCCAAGCCCACAGGCTGCCCCCTGTGCATTCCCACAATCACACTCAAGGTAGCATGTCTTGTCCTAAGACATACAGAAGGATACTCTAACTTGGGGGCGGGGAAAAGGCAAGGTTTCCTAAAAGCTTTGGAAGGAGGGCAGAGAAACGATGAACTCTAAATATTTTCTCTTTTTTGAGACAGAGTTTCGCTCTTGTTACCCAGGCTGGAGTGCAATGGCGCTATCTCGGCTCACCGCAACCTCCGCCTCCCGGGTTCAGGCAATTCTCCTGCCCCAGCCTCCCGAGTAGCTGGAACTACAGGCGTGCACCACCATGCCCAGCTAATTTTTTGTATTTTTAGTAGAGACGGGGTTTCACCATTTTGACCAGGATGGTCTCGATCTCTTGACCTCGTGATCCACCCGCCTCGGCCTCCCAAAGTGCTGGGATTACAGGCGTGAGCCACTGCACCTGGCCTCAAAACATTTTCTTAAAGGACACCAGGCTGGGCGCAATGGCTCACGCTTGTAATCCCAGCACTTTGGGAGGCTGAGATGGGAGGATCACTTGAGGTCAGGAGTATGAGATCAGCCTGGCCAATGTGGTGGAACCCCATCTATACTGAAAATATGAAAATTAGCTGGGTATGGTGATATGCACCTGTAATCCCAGCTACTCAGGAGGCTGAGGCAGGAGAATCTCTTCAACCTGGGAGGCGGAGGTTGCAATGAGCAGAGATAGCACCACTGTACTCCAGCCTGGACAAGAGAGAAAGGAAGAAAGAAAAAAAAAGAAGGAAAAGGAAAAGAAAAAAAAGAAACAAAGGGAGGGAGGGAGAGAGGGAGGGAACGTAAGAAAGAAAGGAAGAAAAAAGAAAAGAAAGGAAGAGCCATACACTTTTATTCACACTGTTAATAGCACAGAAGTGTAATGAATGGGGTATAGGAAGGGATGTGGAGGACCTGGGACAGCTGACCCTGCATGGCTCATGTGCCTCTTGTCGAGTTTCTCCATAAGCCTCTGGCTTTTCTTTCCATGGTGTGTGGGTGGGCACCATTGGCACTCTTTGTGAATATCAGCCTTGTTTAAACTTGGTTTTAAAGTGCAGGAGGCAAGTAGGAAGGAACAAAGTTGAGAAAAGGCAAAATATATACATATATATGTAATACAAGCTGAGATTGAGGAAAGAGAAAACATGAAAGGGAGGGTAATTTTCTGAGGTGGAATAAACTGAGTTAGATTTCTTTGAATTTGTTTAAATAGACGGCAAGCATTCTACCTCACCAAAGGAGGGCGCTGATGGTCCAGGACGGCTGCTGCCCTGTGAGTCACAGATCAAGTTGGAGAAAGCACAGTTTAGGTGCCTCATTCAGTATGAAACCTAACTGTATTTGATGTATAACTTGGAAGGGCTCTGTGTTTAGCAAAACTAAGTAGTCAATAACATTTCAAAGCAGTGCATTAACAAAGGCAATGGGATAGATTAAAAAAAAAAAAAAGTAATACCTACCTTGGCTGTTAGTTTGGGTTTGATCTGACTCCCCTTGAGGGACAATTATTTTCCAGCCAATAACTAATACACTCAACCTGAATCAACACTTAGAAAGAGAAGGCAAACAACTACAATATTTCTTACTGCAGGATTTTTTTAAAACAGGAAATGGCCAGAAACCCTGAGATTCAGATTCCCAACAGGTACTTACCAAAATCTGAAGTTCTTTTTCCAAAGTTTCTTTCACTTGACTGACTTCACTCAAATTTTCCTGAAGGTTAGTAAGCTTTAGCTCTCTCCCCTGGAGCTCTTTGGTAATGCTACTAGCCTAACACACAGAGTTACATGGTATAGAAGCAAATGAACAAAAGGAAAACAAAAAAGAATGAGAAGAACAAAAAATAAATGTAAAAAATTTATGAGCAACATAACAAAACAAAACTGAAAGGAATACAACAAATTTGGGGTTGGTTTTTAATTCTTTTTGTTGTTGTTGTTTTGTTTTTTGTTTTAATCTTTTTTGTTTTGTTTTTTGAGACGGAGTTTTGCTCTTGTTACCCAGGCTGGAGTGCAATGGCGCGATCTTAGCTCACCGCAACCTCTCCACCTCCTGGGATCAGGCAATTTTCCTGCCTCAGCCTCCTGAGTAGCTGGGATTATAGGCATGCACCACCATGCCCAGCTAATGTTTTGTATTTTTAGTAGAGACGGGGTTTCACCATGTTGACCAGGATGGTCTCGATCTCTTGACCTCGTGATCTACCTGCCTCGGCCTCCCAAAGTGCTGGGATTACAGGCGTGAGCCACCACACCCGGCCATCTTGTTGTTTTTTAATTCTAAGAGGTCAAGAACTTCTTAAACAATCAGTTCTATATATGATTTTCTAGTGGCTTTGTTTTTGAGACAGAGTCTTCCCTGTTACCCAGGCTGGAGTGCAGTGGCATGATCATGGATCACTGCAACTTTGAACTCCTGGGTTCAAGTGATCCTCCAGCACCAGCCTCATAAGCAGCAGGGATTATAGGCACATGCCACCATAGCTAATGTTTAAAAAATATTTTTTGAGATGGGGTCTCTGGCTGGGATTGGTGGTTCACGCCTGTAATCCCGGGAGGCGGAGGCAGGTGGATCATTTGAGATCAGGAGTTCGAGACCAGTCCGGCCAATATGGCAAAACCCCATCTCTACTAAAAATACAAAAATTAGCCGGGTGTGGTGGTGTGCACTTGTAATTACAGCTACTCGGGAGGCTGAGGCAGAAGAATCGCTTGAGCCTGTGAGGTGGCGGTTGTGGTGAGCTGAGACTGCACCAATGCACTCCAGTGTGTGAGTGACAGAGTGAGACCCTGTCTCAAAAAAAAAAAAAGAGAGAGAGATGGAGGTCTCATCATGTTACCCAGGCTGGTCTCAAACTCCTAGACTCAAGCAATCCTCTTGTCTTGGCCTCTCAAAGTGCTAGGATTAGAGATGTGAGGCACTGTGCCCAGCGGCCATTTTTAAATAGTCAAAATGGACTATTTGTCTAGACTTCATTGTAATTTGGAATATCAGCATGATCTGAAGCAGAAAGTATGGATGCTTACTTTCTAAATGAGCTACTTGAGCAATTTCATTTCCTAGACTTTAAAAACCTTAAGGCCTGACGCAGTGACTCACACCTGTAATCCCAGCACTTTGGGAAGCCGAGGGGGGCAGACCTCACCTGAGGTCAGGAGTTCGAGAATAGCCTGGCCAACATGACCTGACTCTACTAAAAATATTAAAATTAACCAAGTGTGGTGGCATGTGCCTATGATCCCAGCTACTCAGGAGGCTGAGGCAGGAGAATCCCTTGAGCCTGGAGGGCAGAGGTTGCAGTGAGGGCAACAGAGTGAGACTCTGTCTTAAAAAATAAATAAATAAAACAAAAACCTTAAGATCGGAATGGAATATATGTGGGCTACATTATTTTCTCTATTTTTGTATATGCGTAAAGTATTTCAACATTTAAATAAAAATGAAATTTAAAAATCCACTGGACAGGCTGGGCTGGACAGGCCGGGCTGGACAGCTCAAGACTGTAATCCCAGCACTTTGGGAGGCCAAGGCAGGTGGATCACATGAGGTCAGACCACCCTGGCCAACATGGTGAAACCCTGTCTCTACTAAAAATACAAAAATTAGTCCGGCATGGTGGCAGATGCCTGTAATCCCGGCTACTCAAAAGGCTGAGGCAAGAGAGCCGCTTGAACCTGGGAGGCGGAGGTTAAAGTGAGCTGAGATTGCACCACTACAGTCCAGCCTGAGTGACAAAGTGAGACTGTCTCAAAAAAAAAAAAAAAAAATCCACTGGATAATAGTCATTAGAACTTGGCTTTCATGAAATCTTGATGTGAAAAAGTAAACATTAGCTAAATATTATCTAATTAATTTTTGTGTTTTGATTAGTATTTTGGTACCACATGGAGATTTGAGAAAAATTTCCTGTAAGCAGTTTGTCACCTTCAACTATGGTTAGTTTAGCAATTTTTTGCTGTTTGTCAGTCCTCACCTCACCCCATTTAACTATCACAACCCTTCCTTCTTTGCCGAGAGCAGCTTCTCCCACAAAAAGCTCAGAACATTCAGCATCAATACCAGCGCCTCAACTAGTAGCAGGACAGGGAAAGAATTCCTCGAACCACCCTTAAAAATAAAGATGACATTTAACAAGCCTAGTTAGTAAGAAATGCAGCTGGCGAATGTTTCACGTAATTTCCTAAGCCTTGACCAAATGCACACTTGTTCAATATTTCCCCCAGTAAAAGAGGGGACAGATTTTATTCTCGTTGTGCCACAGAAAAAATTCCAAAGAGTTTCTTTGCCATGCAAAGTGCTCCAGGCTCTTATCCTTAATTTTGCTGTGAACATTATTTATCACAGCATGTTTTTTTGTTTGTTTGTTTTTGTTGGAGATCAAGTTTTGCTCTGTCACCCAGTGGTACAATCTCAGCTCAATGCAACCTCTGCCTCCCGGGTTCAAGTGATTCTTGTGCCTCAGCCTCCCGAGTAGCTGGGACTACAGGTGCATACCACCACGCCTGGCTAAGTTTTTTATTTTTAGTAGAGAGGGGCCAGGCTGGACTCTAACTCCTGACCTCAAGTGATCCACTTGCCTCGGCCTCCCAAAGTGCTGGGATTACAGGTGTGACCACCTCGCCTGGCCAACATGTTAATTTTAATAGCCAAGAAGCATTGAGCTCACATTCTGTTTTTATACATAACCCTATAGATAAGGCAATTACAGTCATGCATTGCTTAAAGGGACCAGGATACCTTCTGAGAACGGCATTATTAGGCAATTCCACTGTCATGTGGACATCACAGGGTGTACTTACACACACCTAGAAGGTATAGCCTACTACACACCTGGGCTACATGGTACAGCCTATTGTTCCAAGACTATAAATCTGTATAACATGTTACTGTACTGAACACTGTAGGCAACTGTAACACAATGCTGAGTATTTGTGTATTGAAGCATATTTAAACATACAAAGGTAAAGATACCATATTATAGTCTTATGGAACCGCCTTTGTTTATGTGGTCCACTGTTGATTGAGACATCATTATGTGGCACCTGACTGTGTATGGCTAGGAAAGGAGATGATCTTTTAAGTTTCTTTTTTTTTTTTTTTTTTTTTTTTTTTAGGATGGGCTTTCACTATGATGGCCAGGCTGGTCTTGAACTCCTGGGCTCCGGTAATCCACCCACCTTGGCCTCCCAAAAGTGCTAGGATTACAAGCATGAGCCACCGTGCCCGGCCCTTCTTTTTTTTTTTTTTTTTTTAATACAGAGTCTTGCTCTGTCACCGAGGCTGGAGTGCAGTGGCCTAATCTCAGCTCACTGCAACCTCCACCTCCCAGGTTCCAGAGATTCTCCTGCTTCAGCCTCCCAGGTAGCTGGGATTACAGGCATCCACCACCATGCCCAGCTAATTGTGTATTTTTAGTAGAGATGTGGTTTCGCCATGTTGGCCAGGCAAGTCTCAAACTCCTGATCTCAGGTGATCCACCCATTCCAGCCTCCCAAAGTGCTGAGATTACAGACATGTGCCACTGTGCCCAGCCAATCTTTTTTTTTAAACTTAACCCAAAGAATAGTCATCTAGATGACAATCTTTTAAGTTTCTGTTCATTCATTCATCTTAACACCACAGTGTTAGGGCATTCTTATTTTAAATAGAGTATAGGCTGGAGCTAAGCTTAAAGAAGAGGTCACAGCATAGCCCAGAGATTAATAGATAAGGCACCCAGATAATAGGCAACCAAAATAAATTCACGTGGTTAAGCCATTATTTTCTCTGACCTCCTCAGATGAAACCGTACTCAGAACATACTACACTACACTCAGCTGGGGACATCAAGCAATTTAAATCAGCAGTTTGGAAGATGAATGACCTCAACTCAAAAGTAACAAAGCAAAATAAGAATAATAAATGGAAAAGAAAAAAATGGAGGATGTCAATACAAACCTTGCTACTTTCAGCATTCTTTTCCATCTCTAAATGTTTAATCTGTTTCTCAGCTGCCTCAAGCTGCTGTCTAAGTTTCTCAATTTCCGATTTACCTTCGGAACTGGCTTTCCGAAGTGCATCAAGATCCAAGAGCTTTTCTTCGGTAGCCTTGAGCTGTGATGTAAAATTATCAATAACCTTAGTTTGTTCATTGCATTTGGCTTGCAGTACCTCTAGCTCCTTTACCTTTATTTCAGCTTCCTGTAATTTGTTTAATGTTTCTTCCATTTCTACGAGATGCTGGTCTTCCGCTTTGTCCAGTTTTGACTTGATGGCTTCCAGGCTGTTCTCCTTTTCTTTAATGACTTTCATCAGTTTAGCCCTCAGGGCTTCCATCTCCTTAGCATGAGCAGACCGTTCAGATTCCTGTTGATTTTGCAAATTTTCTATTTCGTGTTGGTAATCTAGTCTCATTTTCTCTATTTGTGTTTTTAGCTCAGCAAATTCTGCCGTCTCTGTTCCAAGCCCTTTGCTGAAGGATATCTTCAGTTCTTCCATTGCCTGCTGGTGGGACGCGATGGCAGTCTCCAGTTTGGACTTCCACAGGGCTATCACATCTGAGTTCTCTTTGTTGGCATGCTCGAGCTTGCTTTTCAATGACTCGTTCTCTTTGGAAAGCTTTTCCGTGGCAGTATACAGAGCCTTTATCTCCTTCTGATGAGTTTCTTCCCGGGCTCCAAAATGTTCCTTCAGTGAAGTTATTTCTCTCTGGTGGTCAGTACGAGAGACTTCTAACTTTTCTTGCAAAGAGCTTATCTCTTGTAAAAGGGAAAGTGACATATCAACATCCCCAGCAGGCTTATTGGACTCTAGCCTTCTTCGGAGCTCAGCTACTTCCTGTACTCTCAATGCTAGGTCTTTCTCCAGTTCCATTATACGTGACTTTTCTGAAACTGTAGCCACCTATTAACAGCAGTCCAAAGAAGAAAAGATCATTTAAATAACAAGTCACTGACAAATTTTTTTTTCTTTTTTTTCCCAAGATGGAGTTTCGCTCTTGGTGCCCAGGCTGGAGTACAATGGTGTAATCTTGGTTCACTGCAACCTCTGCCTCCCTGGTTCAGGCAATTCTCCTGTCTCAGCCTCCCAAGTAGCTGGGATTACAGGCACGTGCCAACACATCTGGCTAAATTTTGCATTTTTAGTAGAGATAGGGTTTCACCTTTTTGGTCAAGCTGGTCTTGAATTCCTGACCTCAGGTGATTCAGCCACCCTGTACTCCCAATGTGCTGGGATTACAGACATGAGCCACTGAGCCTGGCCTGACAATTTTCTGTAACACTGAAGATATTTAGTAACTATCCCATCTCAGGCAGCAAGCTATTATGAATGTTTACAGGTTAATACATACTTCTAATTGTGGTAATGGCTTAAGCCCAATTTAGTAGCTCCAATTCTAAAGAAGCTTAAATCAGAGAAATACCCATTAACTAGTAAGTTAAAAGACAGAGTAACTTTCAAAGTTCTCAGATATATCTGCCTCCTGAAAGACAACATTTCCTTATTTTGCCAGTTTGTTCTACCCCACTTTATCCAGGCTGCATAAATGCTTACCCATTTCATGGAAGTGATCTTATATACTGTGCCATCCGGAACAGTAGCTGTTACTCATACATGGCTACAGAGCACTTGAGATGTGGCTAATCTGAAGTGAGGTGTGGTTTAAGGGTAAAATACACATCAGATTTTGAAGACTTAGAAAAAAAGGAACACAACATGTCTTGTGGGCCAAGGAGAGTGGCTCACACCTGTAATCCCAGCACTCTGGGAGGCTGAGGCAGAAGGATCACTTGAGGCCAGGGGTTCAAGATCAGTCTGAACAACATAGCAAGACCCCATCTCTGCAAAAAATAAAAAATTAGCCAGGCATGGTGGTACATGCCTGTGGTAACAGCAACTTGGGAAGCTAAGGCAGGAGGATCACTTGAGTCCAGGATATTGAGGCTACAGTGAGCTGTGATTGCACCATTGCACTCCAGCCTGGGAGACAGAGCAAACCTTGTCTCTTGGGAAAAAGAAAAAAAGAAATTATATGTAAAAATGTTTAAAATATCTTGTTTATAATGTTTATACTGATTAGATTAAATGACATTTCGGATATATCAGTTTACATAAAATATATCATTAAAACGAATTTCACTTGTGACTTACAAAAAAGTAACGTGGGTGCCAGAAAATTATAAATTGTATATATGTGGCTTGCATTATATTTCCATTGGATAGCACTTGCATAAAAGGTCTAAAATTACCTGTCAAATGTTTCAATGTAGAATGAAAGCATCGATTGAAAAATGAATAATTAATTTACTAATCTTTTTTTTTTTTTTGAGACAGAGTTTTGCTTTTGTCGCCCAGGTTACAGTGCAATGGCGCGACTTTGGCTCACTGCAACCTTCCCCTCCCAGGTTCAAGCGATCATCCTGCCTCAGCCTTCCAAGTAGCTAGGATTACAGGCACACACCAATGTAGAATGAAAGCATCAATTGAAAAATGAATAATTAATTTACTAATCTTTTTTTTTTTTTGGTTACAGTGCAATGGCGCGACTTTGGCTCACTGCAACCTTCCCCTCCCAGGTTCAAGCGATCATCCTGCCTCAGCCTTCCAAGTAGCTAGGATTACAGGCACACACCACCATGCCTGGCTAATTTTTGTATTTTTAGTAGAGATGGGGTTTCACCATGTTGGTCAGGCTGGTGTCGAACTCGACCTCCAGTGATCTGCCTGCCTCAGCTTCCCAAAGTGCTGGGACTACAGGCGTGAGCCACTGTGCCTGGCCTACTAATCATTTTATTAAAACACAAAGTAAGAATGATTACTTACCTGCAATAATACATAATGTTACACAAATTCCCCTTTTTAGATTTTATAATTCTATCAGCATTTTGATGTAAACATCTTCCTCTAACCCCCTAACCCAGTGGTTCTCAGACATTAGTACGCACATGAATCACCTGGTATGGACATCTAAAGTGCAAGTTTCTACCTATTCCCACATACTTCGATTCTATTTGAGCTCTGGGGTAATACTCAAGAATTTTCTTCTTTTAAATAAATAACCCAGGGCTAGAAAAACACTTTCTTAACCTTGTCCTTTCTTTGCTAGAAATTTATTTCCCTCTGCTACCTGCTATACAATTTATTTAGCACATAGGATATGTGGAAAATAGCTTCCAGCATAAAAACTCAGACTAATCTAGGAAATGAAAGGAAACAAAATAATTTTAAAACAGCAGTGAGTCCAAACTTTAAAGGATCAAAACTCCTCTGATTGGCCAGGCGAGATGGTATATGGCTATAATCCTAGAGCTTTGGGAGGCCAAGGCAGGAGGATCACTTGAGGCCAGGAGTTCAAGATCAGCCTGGGCAACATAGAAAGAACCCCATGTCTACAAAAAAATGTTTTTGTTTTTGTTTTTTAATTTATTTTTATTTTTGTTTTTATTTTACTTATTTATACAAAAAAATGTTTAAAAATTCCTCTGAATTTAAGACTCCTCTCCCGTACTGCCTTTCTCTGAGACAGAAAATAACAGATATGCTTCTTTCATTTCCTCTGCCCACCTACAGGCTGTGACACCAATAAAGATTACAATGTCCACAAGAGAAGAGGAAAAGCAAGCCCTGGGGGTCTCCAAAACTGCATTATCAAAGTAAATAAAATTAAATATTACAGAGCTGGTTATAATTGTTGTGCTTCATAGTTATAAACTCCTGAGGTTAAAGATGTTAATTCATTTACACCTGATTTTCTGGGAAGGGAAGAGTCCAGGAGTTTGTTACCTCAAAATGACATACAAAACATTAGTAAATCTATCAGGATCTGATAGAATTTGCTAAAAAATGCAAAACATTAATAAACCTCATTGCTACAAGGTCTATAGCATAAATACATTAAACCCAATAGGGCAATGATTCTTAGTTACAACAAAACTGGTAAAAAAAAATGCCAAGTAAAAAATAAGCAAAAGTAATAAATAGCAATGTGATTTTACTTTCCATGGCATTTTCCTATAAAGTATAGCAATTTATTTTTCATTTCCCAAAATCTGCCCTCATTGAAAACTGTGTGTATGTCTGCTTCTCCCACTAGTTTGAGACCATGAATTAAGTCAGAAATCATTTTTATTCTTGCTCACATCTCTACAGCACCCAGCACACTGTTTGGAAACTGGATTTATTGGCTAAAACGAATTCTAAAGTGCTTCCTAAAAAGTAACGTAAGTGATATAACACTTGGTTATTTTAACACTTGGAAAACCAAGACTGAGGATCCACAGAAGATATACTTTCGTTATGGAAAGATATAAGAAGATATAAGCTTTTTTTTTTTTTTTTTTTTTTGAGACAGTCTCACTTTGTCACCCAGTCTGGTGTGCAGTGGCGGGATCTCAGCTCACTGCAACCTCTGTCCCGCTGGTTGAAGTGATTCTCCTGTCTCTGCCTCCCGAGTAGCTGGGATTACAGACATGTGCCACCACGCCCGGCTAATTTGTGTATTTTTAGTAGAGACATGGTTTCTCCATGTTAGCCAAGTTGGTCACAAACTCCTGACCTCAGGTGATCCACCCGCCTGAGCCTCCCAAAGCCAAAGCGCTCGGATTACAGGCTTGAGCCACTGCGCCCAGCTGATATAAGCTTTAAACTGAAATACTTAAATAAACCATGGTGTAAATGAATGCCTTCTTATTTAGAGCGGGGAAAAAAAAGCATCAAAATTGTTTGCTGATGAAACTAAGACATGGGAGAGGAGTTTACCTGTTTAAAAAAAATGTATTACTTCAACAGCCATCACACTAAAGGAACTCAATCTCATTAGTCCGTTGCACTTCCCAGATCAATTATTTGGCTCTAAGTTAAGAAACAGCACCAAATTACCACTTTTTTTTTTTAGTTTCAGTCTTGTTGCCCAGAATGGAGTGCAATGGCGAAATCTTGGCTTACTGTAACCTCCGCCTCCTGAGTTCAAGCAATTCTCCCTCCTCAGCCTCCTGAGTAGCTGGGATTGCAGGCATGTGCCACCACACCCGGCTAATTTTTGTCTTTTTAGCAGAGACAGTGTTTCACCATCTTGGTCAGGCTGAATCTCCAACTCCTGACCTCATGATCTGCCTGCCTCGGCCTCCCAAAGTGCTGGGATTACAGGCGTGAGCCACTGCGCCCGGCCTCATTTTTTTTTTTAAACAGGGTCTTGTTCTGTCATCCAGGCTGGAGTTCAGAGACATGAACACGGCTCACTGCAGCCTCAAACTCCTGGGCTCAAGAGATCCTCCATATAGCCACTACACCCAGCTAATTTTTTTATTTTTTGTAGAGGCAGGGTGTCACACCATCTTACCCAGACTGGTCTTGAACTATTGGACTTAGGCGATCCTCCTGTCTCAGCCTCCCAAAGTGCTAGGATTACAGGTATGAGACACCGTGCCTGGCCCACTTTTTTGTTGTTGTGTTCTTGCAAAATACACAGGAGAAATCTTTAGTTCAGGGGCCAAGAGAACATGTTCCTTCTTCTTAAGAAATAAAAATGTATGATTTAGAAAAGAAAAATTGTCTAGATTTTCAGATTAGTCAATGAATTCTCAACATAAGAAATTTCTACAAACACCAGAAATTTAAAAAAAAAATCAGTATAGCAAATTTGATTAAAGACAGAGTAATTTTTTAAATTCTGAAGTTAAGGATCTGGGCAATTTAGTCACTGACAGACAAATTCATGATTTAAAAGTGTATGTGAATATATATCTTATATGTAACTATTTCTTAATCTTTAAACACAAAACAACTTTCATAATAGACAGACTCCATCTTGTGATCTTTAAGAGCACATGCTCGAGGGCCAAATGGCCTAGATGCAAATCCTGCCTCCACTATTACTATTTGCTGTTTTATCTTAGGCAAGTTACTTAACTTCCCTGTGCCTCTGTTTTCTTGTCTGTAAAATGGGGACACTAATACTCCCTGCCTCCTAGGGTTGTGTTGAGACTGAATACTTGTAGTAAGACACAACAATGTCTGGCATGAAGTTCGCACTATATAGGTGCTTTAATATATAAATAAACTAAAACAGACTAATGTCCTGGCTCCAAGGGCCAAGTACAATGAGCTGGGGGCAGGAAGAAGCCATTCTGTTCCCAACATACATTTCTTTCCTGACAACTGAGGGTTTTTTTGTTTTTGTTTTTTTGAGATGGAGTCTCACTCTCTCGCCCAGGCTGGAGTACAATGGAGTAATCTCAGCTCACTGTAACCTCTGCTTCCCAGGTTCAAGCGATCCTCCTGCCTCAGCCTCCCATGTAGCTGAGATTACAGGCATATACCACCAGGCCCAGCTAATTTTTGCATTTTCAGTAGAGACAGGGTTTTACCATATTGGCCAGGCTTGTCTCAAACTCCTGACCTCCAGTGATCCACCTGCCTCAGCCCCCCAAAGTGCTGGGATTAGAGGCATGAGCCACTGCGTCTGGCATTCCCTGAGGTTTCAATCTCCTGAGTGACAGATCAGAGGGAGATGCAGAGATCAGCCTTCCAAAATAAAAAGGTAACTGAGGTGAAAGTCCTTAACTCTCATTAAACAGAGCCCATGTTTCCATTTCCTTCTCCCATGAGACCAGGGAAGAAGGCAGGAAAACAGCTAAAGTAAAACAACAATAACAAAAAATTATTTAGAAAGCCTAATAACTAGAAATATGAGAACAAGAGGACAATTGACTGCTTGCGGCCAGCCAGAGAAATGTTTCATGGTATTGATATAAACAACTTTGTTTATTCAGTTGTAAATACCCATTTGTTTATTCAGTTGTAAAGTTTCTGATATTGATTTGGTTGGGTTACCAAAGGAACCAGTCTTTACTTTTGACAAAAGGCTAAATATAAAACACCTGTTCCTACTCATCAGTCTCATCTCACGAACACCTGAACAGTACCAAGACCAAACTCAGGTTGAACCACTGGGTCAAGTCTCAGGCCACTATATGTCACCTGAGGCGTCCACCATTCACATGCATGGGTCTGCTTCATTAAATAGTGAAAAGCATTACCCTAGTGTCTTCTAACTCTCTCTGGAGTTTGTCAGCTTTGGTCTTTTCAAAGAGCAGGCTCTGTTCAAGCTCCTTAATGCGGGCATGCTCCAGTTTGGTCTGCGTCTGTTAGTAAAAAGGAAGAGGAAGAGAACACAACAGTGCCACCATGACATGCCAGCACGAGAGGAGAGAGAGCGGCATGCAGGCTGAGCCACCAGTACCTTCTGCCAAAGGATGAACAAAAGGGGAATGGAGAAGGGAAGAGGTGGAGGTGAGATGAGGTGGGCAGTGAGGATGAATACCATGGACAAAGGAGGCTGGTGGGCAGGGGGCATGGGCTAGTCTGTTCAGAAAGAAAAAATGGAAACACATGAGACCAGATGAAGTGTCAGAGGCATGCAGCCAAATATAAGTAATATTGATAAGTGAAGTTTATCAGCACCAATTAGAATAGTTAATATCCCTCCCTCTAAACTATCATTTTCCCTCTACCTCACAAAGTCTACTTGACATTAATGTATGTAACTGACTCGATAACTTTAAAAGGTATATTGACCCTCAGAATGATCATCACTATCATTTAAATATGGCAAAGATAATGTCATAAATTTTAAAAGTGTTCAATAGGTCCTTAGAGCAGATCCGTGCACCCTAGCATATAACCTGATGTAAATGAAGGTCAAATAGTAACCCCAAAAGAAGGAATCTGGAAACTAGAGCTAAGGAAATCAAGCTAGCAGCCTCTGGAGAAATGGGTGAGAAGGGTCTGAGTTAGATCCTCAGCAACATTCCTATTTTGACGGGGAAAGGGCCATGGAAGCTCTAGTTTCCTTCCAGCAGTGGATTTCCCAAAGGCTACTTGGCGCCAGGGAGGGAAAAAAAGGAACCATAATTACGAAGAGAAAATTTAGTAATAATTATCCTGTATCGTCTCCATCTCTGAAGCAGGCCAGTTAAGAGGCTCAGGGCAGGAGGAAAGTTTAGCTCAAACTGGTAAGGGGTTTATTATTTTTACCTTAAGATGAAGTTGTTTTTATTACTCACACGTAAAATGGCGACTCAACCCAAAGGCATGAGTTTGAACTCATGCAAAAACATCTGGTGAGTTAGTAATGTGATTTAAAACCTCTGTGAACTCAGATATTCTGCTCTCCCCACTGTCAGGCACTTGGATGTAGCCTGATGGGGAACACAGAGGATAATCTCCAACAGGTTTAAGTGCAGCAGAATCTTAATCAATTTGAAATAATCTGGGTCCAAATTATCTCTTCCCACCTCTCTCCTATACAAGAGGTTACCCATTATCAGAATAAGCGACTGACAAGGTCCCCACCCCCAGGGCTGCTCTCAGCAGCTGTCATTTACTTGCAGTAATTTAAATAATTTATGGTTCTAACTCATCTATCAATCTGGACAATTAACAGGCAATGAAAAAATGACAACAGACTAAACAAAGTGACACAAAGTGGTGCAGAGCTTCAGTAGAGAGAGGAATGTTAAAGTGAAGGTTATAATCATCTTCACTCATTCCAGTGGGACTCAGGGACCTCAATGCATTCAAGAGGTCACTTTGCTTGTAAACCAGGTATCAATGGACCATCATGGGATATTTAAAAGGTGAACAAAAATTTGTTTTTTCAATTCATCACCTGCGTCAACTCTGTATTCTCCACAAAATAATGGAATATAATTCGAGCCCTAACTGTCTGGATAGTCCCCTTGGTCCGTATGTGCCTTGGATGGACACTGTTCAATTTTCCTGCTTTTATGAGAAAATAATCTAATCCTGCTACATAATTGAGGTCACAGCCTCAAGAACTGAAATCCAAAGCTACAGTAGTAGGAAAAAAAAAAAGGCACTAGAACCTTTCTTCTCTTGACACAATTAACTGTCCTCTGGGTAAAAGGTCACTATTTCCAGATAAAAAGCAAACATACATTTAATGTGATCTCCTCCCCATTCAGAGATCTTCCAGATGAGCGTGGCCAATGCCTCCTTACTGATGGGTCTATATACACATTATCTAGGGTTCTACAGTGCCTCAACCTCCCTAGTAGCTGGGATTATAGGTAAGCACTACCACACCTAGCTAATTTTTATATTTTAGTAGAGGCAGGGTTTCACCATGTTGGCCAGGCTGGTATGGAACTCCTGACCTTAGGTGGTCAATCAGCCACGAGGGAACTAGTGATCCACTTCCATGTCGCAGCACACAGTAAAAATGTAACACTGAACAGGACAACCCTCCTTGTAAAAATCATTCCTTTCTTAGAATAAGACACAGAGTATCCCAAGAGGAAAGTCCTGGGACAGGGGATTGAGAAGGAAAGCAAAGGCTTTGTGAGAAGCGCACAAGAGAGGCAGGGGGCGGGGGGCGGGGGGGCAATCCCATGCAGACTGACACCGAGGGCAGCGGGAGCCTGTTTCAGAAGGAGAGAAGAGACCCAGATCACTGAAGTAGCTTCACAAAAAGGAACCCTTCAGAACAAAGACCTTTCAAAAGGTTCAGGTTTTTTGTTTGTTTGTTTTTGAGATGAAGATTTGCTCTTGTTGCCCAGGCTGGTGTGCAATAGCGTGATCTCTGCTCACTGCAACCTCTGCCTCTTGGGTTCAAGAGATTTTCCTGCCTCAGCCTCCCTAGTAGCTGGGATTCCAGGTGTGCGCCACCATGCCTGGCTAATTTTTATATTTTTAGTAGAGATGGGGTTTTACCATGTTGGCCAGGCTGGCCTCAAACTCCTGACGTTAGGTGATCTGCCAGCCTCAGCCTCCCAAAGTGCTGGGATTATAGGTATAAGCCACGGGGCCTGGCCAAAAGTTTAGTCTTGAGTTGTTTATTTCAGCTGCCAGGAGGTGGTAGAAAGTAATGTCATTCTTTAAATTCCTTCTTATGAAGCAGTAAATGAAAGCAAAAGATTTCCAGGTTCTTTACAACCAGCAGCACGGCTGGCAGGGTACACCAGGAAGCAATGCTCTGGAGACCACATGGCAAGGATTTGTGCTGGGTGTATGGACTTAGAGGAAGAAAAGTAAAACACCTGCATACCTAGTAATGCTACCGCTAGAAAACTCTCATTTCAGTAATAACAATTTAAAACATACTGTGTCTTCACTGACAAATGCTTGCCTCTAGGTTCACAACTAAGGAAAATACTGTAGAAACAAAAGGAAGTTTGAATGTCTCATCAGCTACACTGGCAGGCACTGGTCAGTGGTAGGGGGCACACTGAAAAGGCAGCCAGTCAGCTCCGGGACAGCCACCAGCCTCACAATCCCCTTTCTTCTCATGGGAAGCAAAATTAGACACCTTGGAAACTTCCCTAGAATTCTCACAACTTTACATCTAGAATGTTTTATGATCCAGTCAGATATCATCTTTTTTGGAATAATGCCACTAAAATTAGAACACATTATGAATTAGGTGAAGAAGGCTAGGTCTCCAGACAAAAACTTCTTATCCCCCTTTTCTGGCAAAATTATTTATAAAGCAAACATTGGCCTATTCATTAAACACATGAATTTGCGGAGCTTAGTCATTACATACAATTTCTTCAGGATATAAATGTAACTGCTTTGAAAGCCACATGCACAGAAATACTAAGGTAAATGTCCCAAGGTCAGATTACGGAGTTAGTGTTTGAGTATCATCAATAAGCATTTTAATCTGTGATCAATCTTTGTTAACAAGGGAAATATCCACACAGTTAAGTGCCCTCTTACATTCTCAGGATCTTCAGAAATCTGGCTCTTTTGCTATCAGCAAAAAAATAAAATAAATTAAACAACAACAAAAAAGAGATTCCACTAAAGTTTCAATATGTGTTAGGGTTTCAAGATAACTTTATTTGATTAATTTCAAGTAAGTTTATCAGACAAACTATAGAAGCCTAGAGCTGATGTAAATTATTTTAACTGGACCCCCGCCAAGACACCATAGGCTGTATTTTATATGAATTAGATGATGATATGAAACTTCTAATGAGACTTTGGGGTGTTTTTAAATGGATGAGAACAACACAAAAGTCAACTTAAGAAATGTGGCTGTATATGAAATGAGTGAAGAAGATATCTATTAAACTGTTAATGAATCATTAAATTCTGGGCCCCATACAACTAGAACCCAGAAAATGTTCCCCTTGCTCTTGGTTAACTGTAAAGATACATTTATTTCCACAGAAATCAAAGTTGCTGTTTGGAAGTGCCTCTCAAATTTAAGCATGGTGTGGGCAGCCAACAGACTCTAAAATTGTAGTAAAACTGAGTATTTGGGAAATGCACAGTTAAGTGCAATTTTTACTAAAATATTGTAGACTAAAGAACCACAAATCTGGAAAATTTGAAAAACTGAATGATTTACATTTGTCATATATCTAGCAATGGCTTAAAACCATCAAAATCATTTAATTCTAGTGTCTAATTAAAAAACTAATCTGAATAAATTGTGAAGAAGGGATGAAAACCCTGACACTAAAGGAAAATCCATGAATTCTACAAATGTCATGGAAGTAAAAGAAGCTGAAATAGAAAATGTTCTTAGTTTTTGCTCTGCTAATTACTTTTTTAAAAAAAATCAACAATTAGAATATATAATTTATTCCTTTTATAGGTTTATAAAAGGATTTATCTTGCAACTGAAAAAGCAAAGCTGAGATAAAGCAAAAAGCTTTCTTATGAACTATTTTTTTTTCTTTTTGAGACGAAGTCTCGCTCTGTCCCCTAGGTTGGAGTTCAGCAGCGTAATCTCAGCTTAATACAACCTCCACCTCCCGGGTTCAAGCAATTCTTCTGCCTCCACCTCCCGAGTAGCTGGGATTACAGGCACCCGCCACCACACCCGGCTAATTTTATATTTTTAATAGAGTCAGGTTCTCACCATGTTAGCCAGGCTGGTTTTGAACTCCTGACCTCGGGTGATCCACCCACCTTGGCCTCCCAAAGTGCTGGGATTACAGGCGTGAGCCACTGTGCCCGGCCTGTTATGGACTACTATGACAAATTTAAAATGCCTTTTCTAATCATCAGAGGAACATAAGTAAGTCTCACTTCAGGACTGCTTTAAGTTAAGGACACACTGCCAGATTTATGATGATGAAATTCAGTTCATGGTTTTGAATTTTGAAGCATGAGAAAGGAGTAGTGCAAGTTTCACTCTGCCATAGGAAGTGGGACACACAATCACAGGCTCAAGGACCAGCACCGTTACCACAAAGCCGCCCTCCAGAACCCAACATGGCCAGAGAGGCCAGGGTTTCCCCTGCCACTTCCTCAGCTGACTGTTCTGGCCACTTATGTCAGTTGGCACATTATTTCACCCATGCTTCTGAATACTGATACCCATAAAAGTTTTAAGAGAGCTGGAGGGATTTTACCTCAAGATCACCTTTGGTAATTGATTCTTCTTCAACCCGGAACTGAAGGTCCTCAACCTTCCTGTGGAATAAAAGCCAAACAAAACACTTAAGAAAGTAAGTAACACTCTGCCTTAAAAAAACAAAAACAAAAACAAAAATCACGTTGGGTATGGTAGCTCACTCCTGTAATCCCAGCAATTTGGGAAGCAGAGGTAGGAGGATCACTTGAGGCCAGAAGTTCAAGACCTGCTGGGGCAACATAGTGAGACCCAGTCCTTGTATTAAAAAAATAAAATCTGTAATCACTACTCTGGTGAATTCAAGCAGACAACAGCAAGAAATGCCTTAGAGACATAGCAAGTTTAAAAATGCATCTTTGTACCTTGGGAGGCCAAGGTGGGAGAACTGCTTAAGACCAGGAGTTTGAAAGCAGCCTAAGCAACATGACAAAACCCCATCTCTATCAAAATATTAAAAAATTAGCCAGGTGTGGTAGCGTGCACCTGTGATCTCAACTACTTGGGAAACTGAGGTGGGAAGATCTCTTGAGCCCTGGCAGTCAAGGCTGCAATGAGTTATGATTGTATCACTGCAGTCCAGGCTGGGCAACTGAGTGAGACCTCGTCTCAAAAAAGAAAAAAGCAGGGCGCGGTGGCTCAAGCCTGTAATCCCAGCACTTTGGGAGGCCGAGGCAGGTGGATCACGAGGTCAAGAGATCGAGACCATCCTGGTCAACATGGTGAAACCCCGTCTCTACTAAAAATAGAAAAAATTAGCTGGGCATGGTGGCGCGTGCCTGTAATCCCGGCTACTCAGGAGGCTGAGGCAGGAGAATTGCCTGAACCCAGGAGGTGGAGGTTGCAGTGAGCCATGATCACGCCATTGCACTCCAGCCTGGGTAACAAGAGCAAAACTCCGTCTCAAAAAAAAAAAACAAAACAAAAAAAAAAAAAAACAAAACCTGTAATTCCAGCGCTTTGAGAAGCTAAGATGGGCAGACTGCCTGAGCTCAGTTTGAGACCAGCCTCAGCAATATGGCAAAACCCCATCTCTACAAAAATACAAAGATTAGCCAGGCATGATGGCATGTGCCTATAGTCCTAGCTATTTGAGAGGCTGGGGTAGGAAGATCACTTGAGTCAGGGACGTCAAGGCTGCAGTGAGCCATGATCACACCACTGCACTTCAGCCTGACTGACAGAGTGAGACCCTGTCTCAAAAGATATTATTATTTTTTTCTTTTTAGATGGAGTCTCGCTCTATCACCCAGGCTGGAGTGCAGTGGCGCAATTTCAGCTCACTGCAACCTCTGCCTCCTGGGTTCAAGTGATTCTCTTCCCAAGTAGCTGGGATTACAGGCATGTACCACAGGCCTAGCTACTTTTTGTATTTTTAGTAGAGACGAGGTTTTACCATGTTGGCCAGGTTGGTCTCAAACTTCTGACCTCAAGTGATCCACCCACTTCGGCCTCTCAAAGTGCTGGGATTACAGGCATGAGCCACTGCAGCCAGCCATAGATTTTTTGACAAAATAATAGAAGCAAATGGAATTCAGAAGGGCCTAGAAGGTCTATCACCATCTCCTGTTTACTTGTCATTAAGGCTAGCCATTTTTTAAATATGAAGAGAACTTCCTAAGTATAGTGTTTCTCTCTCCAGTAAGAAAGTAAGTGATGGTAGTGTACCCTCACTGTGACCCCTGACTACAACATTGCTTATGACTGGCATAATCACACAGCAACATTAAATTATTACTGAATTAAGTCACTGTTATCAGAAATGACAGAAGATGGCATTAAATCCAACAGAGACAAATGTCCCATAACCCAGGGATGTTCAAATGATTTCCATGCAGACATTTTTTTCAGAGACTGTGTCTGTTCATGGGCTCAAGAAAGTTCCTTTGTTTCTGAGACAGGGTCTTACTGTGGTTGCCCAGCTGAAGTGCAGTGGTGCAATCTCGGCTCACTGTAGCCTTGATCTCCTGGGATCAGTGATTCTCCCACCTTAGCCTCCTGAGTAGCTGGAACTATAGGCATGTGCCATCAGGTCTGGCTAATTTTTCTTTTTCTTTTTAATAAAGACAGGGTTTTGCCATGTTGCCCAGGCTGATCTTGATCTCCTGGACTCAAAGCAATCTGCCTGCCTCAGCCTCCCAAAGGGCTGGGACTACAGATGTGAATCACCACACCTAGACTGAAAGTTCCCTTTATAAGAACCAAACTTAAGTCTCCATCTCACATCATTTACCATTTTATTTCATACGAACCCCTGTAATTCTCTAATTGTTTCACAGGTGAGAATTCTGTTTTCCTAATAAGGTACCGAATTTCTCAAGTACAGGAACCTTATGTCACTCACCAGACATAATGCAATTCATAAACACTAGGTAACTTGAACCTAGAAAACCAGGAAACCAGTTCCAGGTGAAAACTGGTTGGGAATGACTACCACAATTCTGATAAAGGCTACCCTCAAGAGGATGTTTGGAATGCAACATAGCTCAAGAAATACGTTACATTAATCAGGTCTTGTCTTTTTTTTTTTTTTTTTAAGACAGGTCTCGCTGTCACACAGTCTGGAGTGCAGTGGCATGATCTCGGCTCACTGCAACCTCTGCCTCCTGGGTTCAAGTGATTCTCCTGCCTCAGCCTCCTGAGCAGATGGGATTACAGGTGCCCGCCACCATACCTGGCTAATTTTTGTATTTTTTCTTTTTCTTTTTTTTAGTAGAGATTGGGTTTCACCATCTTGGCCAGGCTGGTCTTGAACTACTGACGTCATGATCCACCTGCCTCAGCCTCCCAAAGTGCTGGGATTACAGGCTTGGAGTCACCATGCCCGGACAATCAGACCATGTCTAAATGATTCCAAACTTCTTTTAAAAAGTTGAATCAAAGCAGACCCTCTTCACACGGTATGGCAGAGTCCAATTTCTGCTGGATACATAGTCATTCCTTTGGGTTGATAGCAACATGGTTATTAATAGGAAATTGTCTTCTAAGATCATTTAAAAGAAAAAGGCCACTGGGTGCAGTGGCTCATACCTGTAATCCCAGCACTTTGGGAGGCTGAGGCGGGCAGATTGTAGATTGCCTGAGCTCAGGAGTTCAAGACCAGCCTGGGCAACACATTGAAACCCCATCTCTACTAAAGTACAAAAAAATTAGCTGGGCATGGTAGTGTGTGCCTGTAATCCCAGCTACTTGGGAGGCTAAGGCAGGAGAATCGCTTGAACCTGGGAGGCAGAGGTTGCAGTGAGCTGAGATCGCACCACTGCACTGTAGCCTTGGCAACAGAGCTAGACTCCATCTCAAAAAAAAAAAAAAAAAAAGGAAAAGGCCACACTTCCACCAAGAAACAGTCTGAGGTCACCTTTTCTCCTCTTCCAGCTGGTTGAGAAGCTCCACCTTCTCCCTGTCAGCAGCTTCCACCATTGTTCTCAGCTGGTCCATTTTGGCTTCCAATTCCAGGACATGCTGGGGAAGGCAAGGATGTCAGTTAATGGACTATTTTTGACCCAGATACAGACCCAAAGATACTTCCCCAAAGAGCTCTGGGTTACCACGGTGGGTGGGCATTACTCTAAAAAACCTTATGTTAATATGCTTTCTCTATTTTAATAGGTTATTCTTGACAGCTTTTTTGGAAGACAGATGTGAAAAACCACACCATTAAAGTGATAAAGGACAATGTTAAAATAACTCTCATCTTTTTTGAAACTGAAACACATATTAAGAGTAATCCACAAACAGCAGCTGTAATCATTCCTAGTAACCAAGCTGGCCTAACACAGGCCAAAAGACCCGGACACAAAGACAACACACTAAAGTAGAATCAAGAAGAAAACTTCATCTCTGTGATCATAGAAACTGGCATCCCAGGTCATAGCTTTCAAACAAGCACAGCAAAGAAATGTACACCCATTTCCAGTGCTCTCAAGGCTAGCTCCTCGGTGCCAAGTACCAGGCATGCTTCTTGCCCTCCTCAGTGGATTTAGAAATTATCATCATCTCCACAACAAGGTCAGACTTCACCTGGTCATGTCCATCCCGGGCCAGAGCTAGCTCCTGCTCTATCTCCCCAACGTGGCTTGTGGCCTTGGCCACCTCCGCCCTCTCCAGATCCCGTTCCGCCAGCAGCTGCTCAATGTGCTGCTGCTTCTCCTTCAGGGCCTCCTGGAGGGCAGTGGTACCGGAGATCTTCCTGGCGTAACGGGAGGAGGTTTCAGTCAACTGCAAAGGAAAGTTAGAGAAGTGAAGGGCGATGATGCTGTCAGGAATGTGAGGGAGGTGAGATGCATGCGTGGCGGGCATCTGCTTGGCAAAGCAAGGGTGCTGCTCCAGCTAGCAGGCTGGCCAGGATTAGGAAAGGCTTCCTCAAAAACACAAGACAGCATGTGCCTTCTGTCTAAAAATCTCACAAAGAATACATCAGTGTAAAGAGAACACATCAGCTGGGTGTGGTGGCTCACACTTGTAATCCCAGCACTTCAGGAGGCCGAGGCAGGTGGTTCACTTGAGGCCAACAGTTTGAGACCTGGCCAACATGGTTAAGACCCCAACTCTACTAAAATACAAAAAGTAGCTGGAATGCAGTGGTGTGATCTCAGCTCACTGCAACCTCCACCTCCTGAGTTCAAGTGATTCTCCTGCCTCAGCCTCCCAAGTAGCTGGGATCACAGGCGTGCACCACTACTGCCCAGCTAATTTTTGTATTTTTAGTGAAGACAGGGTTTCGCCATGTTCCCCAGGCTGTTCTCAAACTCTAAAGTGCTGGGATTACAGGTGTGAACCACCACACCCAGCCAAAGGACATCTGCTGAGACACTGCTGGCTCCAGACCAAGTCAGCCTTGACTTCATCTTCTGCAGTCAGAGCTGCAGCTGTCACCTGAAAGCTCTGCTCTTTATCAGTTTCCCTAGGACCTTGCTGCAAGACGCACAGGATGCAGATGTACAGCTAGGATCTTTCTTCAATTAACAACTCGGCAACTCGAGAGCTACAAAAGAATCCAATCAAACCCAAATTGCCCTTTGCTGTTTCATTTAGTCAAAGTTCTTAAAATTACTTAAACATACTGGGAGGAAACTCCTGTTGTCTTTTTTAACCATTTGACCCTAACCTTCCAATTTCATTATATAGCTAAATTATACCTTCTCTTGCTAATATTTCTTCCTGAATTCATTAAATCTGTGGTTCCCAAACCATGTGCAGAGATACCCCAGCATGAGGAGCAAACTCACCAGTGCACTGGAAGAGGTTTTAACTTTTCAAGAGAGACACGGCGACATCTGCAGGACACCATGCAAACTACTAGTTTGAGGCAATTCAGTCTCATCATTAGATTGTTCTACCGTGCTTTCAATAACATCATGTCTTTCAAAGCTGGGTTTTGGCTATTGCCATGACAAGAAAGAAAGTACTATGCAAAAATCAACATGCACAAGAAATGAGGTTGGTGATGATTCCAAGGCTTGACTAGATGTATAGAGCCCAACAGCGGTAGACATGGAAACACTAAGTCACTGTGGTTAAAGAATGAACTGGCCAGGTGTGGTGGCTCACACCTGTAATCCCAGGACTTTGGGAGGCCAAGGTGGGTGGATCATCTGAAGTCAGGTGTTTGAGACTGGACTGGACAACATGGTGAAACGCAGTTTATACTAAAAATACAAAAATTAGCTAGGCATGGTGGAGCACGCCTGTAATCACAGCCATTAAGGAGGCTGAGGAAGGAGAATCGCTTGAACCCAGGAGGCAGAGGTTGCAGTGAGCTGAGATCGCAACACTGCACTCCAGCCTGGCCAACAGCGAGACTCATCTCAAAAAATAAAAAATAAAAACAAAGAATGGGCTGGGTACGGTGGCTCATGCCTGTAATCCCAGCACTTTGGGAGGTCAGTGCGGGTGGATCACAAGGTCAGGAAATCGAGACCATCCTGGCCAACATGGTGAAACCCCATCTCTAATAAAAATAAAACAAAATTAGCTGGGCGTGGTGGTACACGCCTATAGTCCCAGCTACTTGGGAGGCTGAGGTAGAAGAATTGCTTGAACCCAGGAGGCAAAGATTGCAGTGAACCAAGATCATGCCACTGCACTACAGCCTGGGCAACAGTGGGAGAATCTGTCTCAAAAAAAAAAAAAAAAATTTTTTTTTTTTCAATTTTTGTTTTTCCAAAACAGAAATACATTTCTGAGCAAAATAATTGAAATGACATTATGTCTTTGTCATATGGTGACTTTTGGCTTAGAAACCATAAAGACACAAAATTAAGCTGTCTCACAAGGTACAGAAACTCATGTCTCTTTTGTCAATTTTCACTGAATTAGGTGAGCTAAGAGGTATGAGAATTGGTCTGAAAATTAAGAGGAGAAATTGGTGGGAACCAGGAGAACTTGGTATTTCCCAAAGAAATGGACACAATTACAAGGTAATAAAAATTCTCAAGAAATTTCCTAATCCAGAATAGACCCTTCCATGGAACTGTTCAAATAGCAAAGGAGGAAAGATGTACGTATCAGAGTTTCTGACCTACATCTAAAAAGCTTTGTCTCAACTCGGGGGTTTGGAGTTCTTCAATTCACTGTTCTTGTCATGCTTTTCTCATAAAAGTAGTTTTTCTGTTGAAGACACAGGCTTTCTTTTCATATGCAAATAGAAATGCTCCGAGCAGTGCTTATTGTACCTGAACACAGAAAGCCTAGCTGGCTGGCAGAGGAGCACAGCCCCATGTAAAGATTTCAGTGCCTGTCTCTTCTCTGCCTGACGACAATGGAAGAACAGGCCCCAACAGACCTTGGGCTAACCACCCTCCTCCCCATGGCACCACACACCATCCTGGCTCGTGGCCTGTGCTTCCCCGACACACAGAGGAGACCTGAACTCAGTCTGGAGGAGAGTCTGAGGCTGCCATTTCTAATTTAATCAGTGTTTGTCCCACTTCTAGGAAATAAACTTATTAGGGCTGGGCTTTGACCCTAATAAAATACTACATTAACAAACAGAATGAGGTGTTGTCTATTTTATTACTGGTGATTCTACTTTTACTGTTTTCAACAAGAAAAAGGGAGAGAGGGAAAAGGACCGGGAGAAGAAGATGAAAAGAAGAGAGTAATCAAAACAGGGCTTTCCCTGTATCCTCTTCCAGCTCCGAAAGTTCCCTTTAGTGTCCTCTGGTTCAAGTCAGGGACACTCCACACACTAACTGGTTCCAGTAGGTTAGGTTGTATTAATATAATATTAAAATCCTACAAACACACCTTTTCTCAGAACACTTCAGTTCCTAAAATTATTTGAAGTCAAAGAGAAAAACAGGCTGGGAGTGGGGGCTCAGGCTTGTAATCCCAACACTTTGGAAGTCCAAGGCAGGAGGATCACTTAAGCCTAAAATTTTGAGACCAGCCTGGGCAACATAGTGAAACCCTCTCTCTATAAAGAAAAAAAAAAATTAGGCTGGGTGCTGTGGCTCATGCCTGTAATCCCAGCACTTTGAGAGGCCAAGATGGGCAGATCATCTGAGGTCGGGAGTTTGGAACCAGTCTGACCAACATGGAGAAACCCCACCTCTACTAAAAATACAAAAAACATGCCTATAGTCCCAGCTACTTGAGAGGCTGAGGCAGGACAATCACTTGAACCTGGGAGGCAGAGGTTGCGGAGAGCCTAGATTGCACTATTGCACTCCAGGCTGGGCAACAGGAGCGAAACTCCGTCTCAAAAAAAAAAAGAACAATTAGCCAGACATGGTGATATGTACCAGCAGTCCCAACTACCAGGGAGGCTGAGGCAGGAGGATTGCTTGAGCCTGGCATGTTGAGGTAACAGTGAGACCCTGACTCAAAAGAAAAGAGAGAGAGAGAGATCTATGGACTTGAAGAAAAGGATCTCTCCAGTGTTCCCATCATTTTGTCCTAAAATAATCTCATAGAAAATAATTTAATCCCTTATGAAAACAGATTAATACAGTAAAATGGTCACAAAAAAAGAAAAAAATAATAATAATTTGACCCCTATGTTAGAGTAAGCAGTAGTTACACAGATTCACCAAAAACAGATGCATTTTTAAGCTTTTAAGAATCTGGAAAGGGCTATTAAAAATGCTTTCTGATTTCAAAAGATGTATTCTTGCTGGAGTTACATTTTTCAAAACTTACTTGGCAAGGACTTTCATAGAAAGCTGCAAGCAACATTCAGCACAAGGACAAGCAAAGCAGCAAAGCAGCAAAGCAGGGGCACTGCCCACGGGCCATAGTCATGCCTGGGAAGTGGAGGCAGGTAATAAGAAAGGGAGCTTACTAGTCCTGTCCGACTCGGCCTGCTGCTCACAGAGGAGGCCACTGAGCTCATGGAGCTGAGGGAAGAGGCAGAAGGGCTTCGCTTCAGGCTGGCGGGTGTGGTCCCCATCACTCGCCTCACTGCATTGGCCTTGGCTTTGGCTGGTGTAGTGGAAGGGAAGCCAATCTTGGTAACTTTGTGGACAGGAGCAAACAAGCCATATTTGGGTTGACACTGAAAATACCTTTAGAGAACAACAATAAAAACAGTAACAAAAAACAACTTAATGACAAGAAATAATAACTATAAACAAAAGGCTCTCCCAGCTCCTAACTTGTGGCTGGATTCCTGAAAATTCTACCACTAAGCTGGGGTTATATACCAGCATGTAGCAGTATGGTTCTAAAACTCAATGATGGTTTTAGAACACACACTGGTGATACACAGAGTCAGGATTACTCACCTATTGCTGAGGTTCTACATAAAGGAAATAAATATTTCCACCACCTGATAAATGTACAGCAGAGGAGTTTAGCAATAGAGCAAGTCCATTTAATAAAATTGTACCAAACAAAGGGAAAAGAAATCAAACAAGCACCTAACTTTGGCAGATCCATTAAAGTAAACATAAAGAGTTAGATGTAGTGGCTCACTCCTGTAATCCCAGCATTTTGGAGACCGAGACAAGGGATCACTTGAGCCCAGGAGTTCAAGACCAGCCAGGGCAAAACAGAGAGACCCCATCACTACAAAAAATACCAAAAATTAGCCAGGTGTGGTGGTGTAGAAGGATCACTTGAGCCTGGGAAGTTGAGGCTGCAGTAACTCAAGATCACACCACTGTAGTCTAGCCTGGGTGACAGGGCAAGAGCCTGTCTCAAAACAAACAAATAAAAAACTCCAGTGATGGGTGCATCAACATCTCAGATATCACCACTAAAGAACTTATTCATGTAACCAAACACTACCTGTTCCCAAAAAACCTATTGAAACAAAAATTAGTAAAAAATACGTATTTTTAAAAATAAAGAAAATGAAATCTACCCCTACTTAATCAACTGTAGAGAAATATAAATACAAAATGACTCATTAAACATACAGGAAAAATCTAGTCAAAAAAGAAATACAAATGTTCATTGAAAATTTTTTATTTTTATTTTTTGAGACGGAGTCTCAGTCTGTCGCCAGGCTAGAGTGCAGTGGAGCAAACTCGGCTCACTGCAACCTCTGACTCCCTGGTTCAAGGGATCTCCTAACTCAGCCTCCCAAGTAGATGGGATTACAGGCACGTGCCACCACGCTCAGTTAATTTTTGTATTTTTAGCAGAGATGGGGTTTCCTCATGTTGGCCAGGATGGTCTCAATCTCCTGACCTCATGATCTACCCGCTTCAGCCTCCCAAAGTGCTAGGATTACAGGTGTGAGCCACCACGCCCAGCCAGTTCACTGAAAATTTTTAATGTTTGTTTCAATAAAACTATGAAAAAAAAGATAAGGTACTTTGCAAGTATAGCATTGAGAAGACCCAGAAAAAAAAAAAAACGGCACTGGAGAAAAAAAAGTAAATATGGAGAAATATTAACTAGTAACGGCTATTTTTGGTTAGACATGGACAATATGACTCTAAAGGATTATAATGTTTTAATATTAAGAAAAGATGGCTTCATAATCATTGCAGTTCCAAGAGATCTTTTTTTTTTTATTATTATTGAGACAGAGTTTCGCTCTTGTTACCCAGACTGGAGTGCAATGGCGCAATCTTGGCTCACTGCAACCTCTGCCTCCTGGGTTCAAGCAATTCTCCTGCCTCAGCCTCCCAAATAGCTGGGACTACAGGCATGTGCCACCATGCCCAGCTAATTTTTGTATTTTTAGTAGAGCCGGGGTTTCACCATGTTGACCAGGATAGTCTCAATCTCTTGACCTCGTAATCCACTCGCCTCCGCCTCCCAAAGTGCTCGGATTATAGGTGTTAGCCATTGTGCCCGACCTCCAAGAGATCTTTATCTACATGAGTCATAATTACTGTATGTGGTAGATTAAGCCCTTTTCTTTATAATTAATTTGCTTATAACCAATTTGTCTATGTTTTATAAGTAAAATGTTAATTACCACACAAGTGATGCATTAATACTCCTGTATACTACTAATAATGCTGAATCATAGACAACGCCTGTGCCTTCAAAACATTTTGAAAAGAAGAGTGGGAAATTCCTCCTGCATCTGTGTGCATTACTGTACTCCCATCCTATGTCTGGGAGGCAAGAATGGGGTTATCCAGGCCGGGCATGGTGGCTCATGTCTGTAATACCAGCACTTAGGGAGACCGAGGCAGGCAGATCACTTGTATCCAGGAGCTTGAGACCAACCTAGGCAACACCCCATCTCTACTAAAAATACAAAAATTAGGCAGGCATAGTGGTGCATGCCTCTAGTCCCAGCTACTGGTGAGGATGAGGTAGGAGGATTGCTTGAACCCAGGAGGCGGAGGTTGCAGTGAGTGGGGGCGGAGGTTGCAGTGAGTGGGGATGGCACCACTGCACTCCAGCCCGGGCGACAGAGGGACACCCTGTCTCAAAAAAAAGAATGGGATTATCCTTAAAATGGAAGAGATCGGCTTGCCAGTCTGTTCTCCTGACACAGGATGGAATTCTCATCAGATATAAAGACACATTCTGCAGTTCTTTTTACTAACAAAGGTGACTAACTTCTACCACCACCCCCACCCCAGATGCACAGGTACTCTTTCAGAGAGCAACTCCTATCAAAAGGGAGAGAAGGCCAGGCACGGTGGCTCACTCCTGTAATCCCAGAACTTTGGGAGGCTGAGGCGGGTGGATCACTTGAGGTCAGGAGTTCAAGACCAGCCTGGCCAAAATGGTGAAACCCCATCTCTACTAAAAAAAAGAAAAAAAGGCCGGGCGCGGTGGCTCACACCTATAATCCCAGCACTTTGGGAGGCCGAGGCGGGTGGATCATGAGGTCAAGAGATCGAGACCATCCTGGTCAACAAGGTGAAACCCCGTCTCTACTAAAAACACAAAAATTAGCTGGGCATGGTGGTACGCGCCTGTAGTCCCAACTACTCGGGAGGCTGAGGCAGGAGAATTGCTTGAACCTAGAAGGCGGAGGTTGTGGTGAGCCGAGATCGTGCCATTGCACTCCAGTCTGGGTAACAACAGCAAAACTCCATCTCTAAAAAGAAAAAGGAAGAAAAAAAGGTGGGCGGTGAGAGAAGCCAGACAGATAACATAGTATTTCGTATTTTGAAAAATAAACAGAATTCTTGTTCAGAATCTACTCAGATACACTACATGTATTACTAAGGAGAGAGTCAAAAGAACAGTCCCAATTCTAGTGCGGAGGAAAAAAAAAAACCAGCAGATAGGCCTCAGGAAATAAGCGTGCCGCTCTTCCGAACATATCTTTCCATGTTATGACACACATGCTTGGTGAGACTGGCTTGAGCATGGTCACATACAAGAGTGAGACAAGATGTTGCACAATGCCAAACAAACCTCGTTCCAGCAACAGCACCATCGTTCTTCCCAAGAGGCTCGTCTAACTCCACACCACACCATTCCCCCTTGGCAAAGTCGGTCTCCCCAAGAAACCGGACTACACCAGCCTTAGTGCCACCAACCTGGAAGAAGAGAAGGTTAAAATAAAGAGATGAACATAATTCTATACCTTAATCATTTGTGGTTCCCACTATTAACTAGGTACTATATTCCTTCATTTTCACCATTCTTTGCTCTACCTTCTCTTTGACTCTAAGAGTTCTCTTGAAGGAAGTCTGGCAAAGAAACTTACCTGGCTGACTTACATTACCAGAGTGATTTGATGCTTAACACATTGCAATAATGAGACAGCCTATCTAATATGTAGTCATTAAGGCGTCCACCAAGCTCATTATTCCTTTTCTTTTTGTCTTTTTTTTTTTTTTTGAGACGGAGTCTCACTGTCACCAGGTTGGAGTGCAGTGGAAAGATCCTGGCTCATAGCAACCTCTGCCTCCTGGGTTCAAACGATTCTCCCACCTCAACCTCCCAAATAGCTGGGACTACAGGCACCCACCACCACGCCCAGATAATTTTTGTATTTTTAGTAGAGATGAGGTTTCACCGTGTTGGCCAGGCCAGTCTTGATCTGTTGACCTTGTAATCTGCCCACCTTGGCCTCCCAAAGTGCTGGGATTACAGGCATGAGCCACCGCATCCGGCCCATTATTCCTTTTCTTAGAAAATACTTTATCTAGGTCGGGTGCGGTGGCTCAAACCTGTAATCCCAGCACTTTGGGAGGCCGAGGTGGGTGGATCACGAGGTCAAGAGATCGAGACCATCCTGGTCAAAATGGTGAAACCCCATCTCTACTAAAAATACAAAAAATTAGCTGGGCATGGTGGTGCATGCCTGTAATCCCAGCTACTCAGGAGGTTGAGGCAGGAGAATTGCCTGAATCCAGGAGGCAGAGGTTGCGGTGAGCCAAGATCACGCCATTGCACTCCAGCCTGGGTAACAAGAGCGAAACTCCGTCTAAAAAAAAAGAAGAAAAATAAAATACTTTATCTTTTTTTCTTTCTTTTTTTTTTTTTTTTTTTAGATAGGGTCTCACCCTGTTGTCCAGGCTAGAATGCAGTGGCACAATCATGGCTCACTTCAACCTTTACCTCCTGGGCTCAGGGGATCTTTCCACCTTGGCCTCCTAGGTAGCTGAAATTATAGGTACACACCACCAAAAAGGCTAATTTTTTTTTGTATTTTTTGTGGAGATGGGGTTTCACCATGTTGCCCAGGCTGGTCTTGAACTTCTGGGCTCAAGTGATCGGCCCACCTCAGCTTCCCAAAGTGTTGGGATTATAGGTGTGAGCCACCACTCTTGGACCTTTATTTTTCTAGCAAAAATTTTCCTGCTTCAAAACAAACTTGCGGCTGGGCACAGTGGTTCATGCCTGTAATCTCAGCACACTGAGAGTCCCAGGCAGGAGGATTGCTTGAGCCCAGGAGTTCAAGACTAGCCTCGACAACATAAGGAAGACACTGTCTGTACAAATAATTTAAAAAAATAAAATTAGCCAGGCATCATAGTGGTGTGCGCCTGTGGTCCCAGCTACTCAGGAAGCTGAGGTGGGAGGATTGCTTGAGCCCAGGGGTTTGAGGCTGCAGTGAGCCGCAATTGTACACTGAACTGCAGCCTGGGCGACAGAGTGCGACACCACCTCAAAAAACTAAAAAAGTAAATAGGCTGGGCACCGCGGTTTATGCCTCCCAGCACTTTTGGAGGCTGAGGAGGGTAAATCACCTGAGGTCAGGAATTTGAGAGCAGCCTGGCCAACATGGTAAAACCCTGTCTCTAATAAAAATACAAAAATCAGCCAGTGTGGTGGCTCACGCCTGTAGTCCCAGCTACTCAGGAGACTGAGGCACGAGAATCACTTAAACCCAGGAGGCAGAGGTTGCAATGAGCCAAGATCACGCCACTGCACTCTAGCCTGGGTGACAGAGCGAGACTCTTGTCTCAAAAAAAAAAAACTTTAAGTACTTAAAAAAATAATTGGCCAAGTATGGTAGTTCATACCTATAATCCCAGCACTTTGGGAGGCTGAGGTGGGAGGATCGTTCAAGTCCCCAAGGCTGCAGTAAGCCATAGTCATGGCACTGTGGTACGGCCTGGGCGACAAAACAAGAAAATGTTTCAAAAATTAATAATAATTGACTCTTGCTATTTTCCACAGTGAGGCTCTCTGTTTTTTCACAACTATTAAAATTAATCATTCCCAGGCTGGGCACAGTCGCTCACGTCTGTAATCCCAATTTTGGGAGGCCAAGGCAGGCAGATCACTTGAGGCCTAGAGTTCGAGAGCAGCCTGGCCAACATGGTGAAACTCCATCTCCACAAAAAATACAAAAATTAGCTGGATGTGGTGGCACTCACCTGTAATCCCAGCTACTCAGGTGGCTGAGGCACGAGAATTGCTTGAACCCAGGAGGTGGAGATTGTAGTAAGCCAAGATTGTGCCACCGTACTCCAGCCTGGGTGACAGAGTCAGACCTTGTCTCAAAACAAAACAAAACAAAAGAGTACTAGTTCTAGACATGACACATTTGACCTTTTAGTACTCCTGTCAGTACTAACACACAAATAGTCACCTATATATAATTGGCCTTACTGCAGTGAGTCAAAAGAAAATAAAGTTGGCCTGTTTTCTCCTTCCTCCCACACCACACCATTCCCAGCAGCAGTCCAACCAGCATCATGTGAGCAAGACACAGCACATTAGTTAAAGATGATGCAACCTCTTCAGATAATCTGTTAAATTCTTTGGGGGTGAGTCTAAGTTACTGTCATGACAATTGTTTTTCCAAGAGGCATCTAACAGGCTATATGCAGTAATTCTCCAAGCAAACCACAAGTTTCATTTAGATCAGCTTTGTAAAAAGTAACTACAAACAACAAATTAGTAACAATTTCTCTAAATGCAGATAATATACATGTATCCTGAAAAAAAGTCATGTCACAAAGTTTGTCTGAAATGGATGACTACTAGTTCCTAGAACAGAAAGTTTTGTTATACTTTTTTTGCACCAAACATGGAACTCTTAACTCATATAATAGAGAATGTATTTTCCCTTTCCCTGTAAAAAATCAGTAATTATTCTACAGAGATAGAAAATCACATGAAGTCCTAAAATCATCAAATGTTTTTCTACTTAATCATTCTACAATTTAAAAAAAAGTGTTTAAGCATTTAAACATAACTTAATAAAGTTAGGTTTTATTTCTGTGTTCCAGACAATACAGAAAAGTTTAGTGCATGCATTTACAGTAAATACAAGTGTTAAATAATGCATTTACAATAAAGAGAAGCCACTATTATCAACTAATATCTAAGAAATTTATGTTCTAGGGACAAACATCTATGTTATTAAAGAAAAATATTTTCAATATTGAAACAAAAAATCAAGGCCAGGTGCAGTGGCTCATAGCCGTAATCCCAACATTTTGGGAGGCCAAGGCAGGAGGATTATTTGAGGCCAGGAGTTTGAGACTGGCCTGGGCAACACAATGAGACACCATCTATCTCTACATAAATTTAAAAATTAGCCAGGCATGGTGGTATGTGCCTGTGACCCCAGCTACTCGGGCTGCAGGTGAGCTGTGATCATGACACTGCACTCCAGCCTGACAATAGAGTGAGACCCTGTCTCAAAAACAAACAAATACAAAACCTCACAAAAAACTAAAAGACTCCCATGGCAACACAAACAAGCATAATTCATTCTCTTTACTCTCAGAATGTTGGCATATAACTCCTAACACTGTGGTAAAAGTCACTTTTGAAAACAGAATTAATTTAAACAAAAAACTTAAAAATAAAAAACCTAGCTACTATTTTTATGCTTTATCAAATCTCAGATTTTTAAGTTCTCATTCATTTATTCAATATATATTTCTTGATTGTTTGGATTCTTGAAAAACAAAGATAAACAGAATACAGCGTTGGCCATTTAGGGAGAGAGATAAGAAGATTCAGACAAGAAACTGCTGTAAAAAGTGTTAAATGCATCTAGAGGTTTCTACAAAATGCTGTGGGAACAGAAACAAATACCCTTCCTGTAAGCTCTTTAAAAAAAATAAAAACACTGATAAATTCTGGGTTAATGAATTTATCATTAACCCCGAGTGGGTCGGCCAGGCATAGTGGCTCACACCTGTAATCCCATCACTTTGGGAGGCCAAGGCAGTCAGATCACAAGGTCAGGGAGTTTGATACTAGTCTGACCAACAAGTTGAAACCTCATCTCTACTAAAACTACAAAAATTAGCCAGGCATGGTGGCGCGAACCTATAATCCCAGCTACTCAGGAGGTGGAGGTTGCAGTGAGCAATCCAGGAGGTGGAGGTTGCACTCCAGCCTGGGCAACTTGAACCCAGGAGGTGGAGGTTGCAGTGAGCCAAGATTGCGCCACTGCACTCCAGCCTGGCAACAGAGCAAGACTCCGTCTCAAAAAACAAAAACAAAAACAAAAAAAATTAAAAAAAAAAGAGTGGGTCTACAAACAGGAAACAGAAAGAATCCTCTCTGGACTCACCCATCTATTCATTATCCAGTTCTCAGCCAGCCATTTAATCTCTCAGTGCCTTGGTGCATAAAGCTATAAAATGTCCAAAGAGCAGTAATAAGGGGTTGTTTCACAGGAATTTTGTGAGCAGTCTTGTTTTTTTGCAGTGGGGGGGGACGGGGTCTCACTACATTGCCCAGGCTGGAGTGCAGTGGCTATTCACAGGCACAATCCCACTAATGATCAGCACAGGAGTTTTGACCTGCTCCGTTTCCAACCTGGGCCAGTTCACCCCTACTCAGGCAACCTGGTGGTCTCCTACTCCCGGGAAGTCACCATATCGATGCCAAACTTAGTGTGGACACCCAATTGGCATAGCACACTACAGCCCAGAACTCCTGGGCTCAAGTGATCCTCCAGCCTCAGCCTCTGAGAAGCTAGGACTACAGGCACACGCCACTGTGCCAGGCTGTGAGCAGTCTTGTAAGGTGGCTTCTTATCGACCATATTCCAAGATAAACAGCTTATTTTAAAAGGTAAACATGGGGGTTGGTCATGGTGACTCATGTCTGCAGTCCTACCACTTTGGGAGGCTGAGGCGGGTGGATCACTTGAGGTCAGGAGTTTGAGACCAGCCTGGCCAACATGGTGAAACTGTCTCTACTAAAAATACAAAAATTAGCCAGATGTGGTGGGGAGCATCTGTAATCCCAGCTACTCGGGAAGCTGAGGCAGAAATCACTTGAACCCCGGAGGTGGAGGTTGCAGTGAGCTAGGATCACACCACTGCACTCCAGCCTGGGAAAGACTGTCTCAAAGAACAATAAATATGGCTAGCTGATAGTTGCCAAATACAAACATAGCCCTAATGTAAAATTTAATTGCCTGTGACATGAAAGAGCCAGCACAGGCATTTTTTTTTTTTTTTTTTTTTTTTTTTTGTGATGGAATCTCACTCTGTCGCCCAGGCTGGAGTGCAGTGGCTTGATCTCAACTCACTGCAACGTCCACCTCCTGGGTTCAAGAGATTTTCCTGCCTCAGCCTCCCAAGCAGCTGGGACTACAGGCATGCACCACTATACCCAGCTAATTTTCATATTTTTAGTATAGATGGGGTCCCACCACGTTGGCCAGGCTGGTCTCATACTCCTGACCTCAAGTGATCCACAAGATCCAGGACCCCAAGAATACCAAGACACAGGAAAGGGGGATGGTTAACTTGGTCACCTTGAAGAGTGAGACTGCTGATTTAATATAAGCTTATACACACCAAAAAATTCATTTTAAACTATGAGCATAGATTCCCTTAAGAAAAATGTAAATTAAAACTAATTAAGGGTGAACCAGGGTTGGTGGCTCACGCCTATAATCCCAGCACTTTGAGAAGCCCAGTTGGGCAGATCACCTGAGGTCGGGAATTTGAGACCAGCCTGACCAACACGGAGAAACC
Organism: Callithrix jacchus; assembly: GCF_049354715.1. NCBI lineage: Eukaryota > Metazoa > Chordata > Mammalia > Primates > Cebidae > Callithrix > Callithrix jacchus. The sequence continues at coordinate 125,573,895 of NC_133510.1, forward strand.
AAATCTCTACTATAAATACAAAATTAGCTGGTCAAGGTGGTGCATGCCTATTATTCCAGCTACTCGGGAGGCTGAGGCAGGAGAATAACTTGAGCCCAGGAAGTGGAGGTTGCAGTGAGCAGAGATTGTGCTATGGCATTGCACTCCTGCCTGGGCAACAAGAGCAACTCTGCCTCAAAAAAAAAAAAAAAAAACTAAATAGAGAGGTCCCCAGCTTGGTGGCTCACACTTGCAACCCCAGCACTTTGGGAGGCTGAGGTGGGTGGATTACCTGAGGTTGGGAGTTTGAGACCAGCCTGACCAACATGGTGAAACCCCCATCTCTACTAAAAATACAAAAAATTAGCCAAGTGAAGTAGCATATACCTGTAATCCCAGCTACTTGGGAGGCTGAGGCAGGAGAACCCCTTGAACACAGGAGGCAGAGGTTGCAAGTGAGCCGAGATCATGCCACTGCACTCCAGCCTGGGCAACAAGAGTGAAACTCCATTTCAAAAAAAAAAAAACTGAACTAAATAGGTCGAACACATGCCTGTAATCTCCGCACTTTCTGGTGAAATTGTGGAGGCTGAGGCAGGCAGATCACTTGAGATCAGGAGTTTGAGATCAGCCTGGGCAACATGGCGAAACCCTGTCTCTACAAAAAATACAAAAATTAGCCTGGCCTCTTGGTGCATGCCTATAGTCCCAGCTTACTCAGGAGGCTGAGGCAAAAGAATTGTTTAAACCCAGGAGGCAGAGGTTGCAGTGAGCCAAGATCACACCACGGCATTACAGTCTGGGTGACAGAGTACAACTATGTCTCAAAAAAATTAAAAAATTGGCCGGGCGCGGTGGCTCACGCCTGTAATCCTAGCACTTTGGGAGGCCGAGGTGGATGGATCACCTGAGGTCAGGAGTTCAAGACCAGCCTGGCCATCATGGTGAAACCCCATCTTAAAAAAATTAATTAATTAATTTTTAAAAATTTAAAAATACCTAAATAGGCGAATTGATAAATAACATATGGTGGGTCCATAATATGAAATATATGCAACAATGATGAAATACTGACATATACTACACTATGATGTCATCAGACACAAGGAAATGCATGTTCCATGATTAGATGGACAGAAGTGTACAGAAAGGGCAGACTGAGCAGCAAGCAGACCACGGATTGCCTGGGGCTGATGGTGGGAGTGGAAAAGTGACTGCTAAAGGGTATAAGGGAACTTTTAGGGTGAAGGAAATGTTTTAAAGCTGCATCGCAGTGGTGGCTGAAAAACTCCATACACACTTCTCTAACCAGTGTTGAAGACATTCTTGGCCCAAACTCCTGAACATACCAATGAAACAAAAAAGCAAAAAAAACTATAATAATCGTTTTTGAAATAGGCAGTTTAGGCAAATATATTCCCTGGGTCCCAAAAATATTCCATTAAAAAATATTTTTAACTGTTCAAAAACCTAAAGACTCTGTTCCATATTTTTTAATCCCTTAAGCATTTGATGAAACACTCTTTAGTGCTATATGCATTTTCTTACTTTTATTTAAAATGTGACAATTGTCTGGCTCACGCCTGTAATCCCAGCACTTTGGGAGGCCAAGGCGGGTGGATCACGAGGTCAAGAGATCGAGACCATCCTGGTCAACATGGTGAAACCCCGTCTCTACTAAAAATACAAAAAATTAGCTGGGCATGGTGGCGTGTGCCTGTAATCCCAACTACTCAGGAGGCTGAGGCAGGAGAATTGCCTGAACCCAGGAGGCAGAGGTTGCCGTGAGCCGAGATCGTGCCATTGCACTCCTCCAGCCTGAGTAACAAGAGCGAAACTCTGTCTCAAAAAAAAAAAAAAAAGTGACAATTATCAAAAAATGTACTAAAATGTAAATGGAGATTGAACAAGTTCACTTTCCAGCTTATAGACAACTTTATACAGACTTCAACATTTTCTCCAGTTGTTCAGTAAAAGTGAAAGAGAAAAGGGTTTTTCCTGCCACAGGATATAACTTTTTTTATGTAGCAAGCATAACACACCACTGCTTTTGGTGGAAAAGTGCAGAATAGTATGTACCTTTATGAAGAAAAATGTAATTTGCAATGTTCAGTGAGAATGTTACTGCTGATTTTCTTTTCCAAGGTGTAGAATATTCTTTGATTTATAGAATTCATTTTTGACCCAGATGATGGTTCTTTTACAGAACAATAAAATGGCTTAACATTTTCACATACACACACACAAAAAAAAAACTAAAGAAAACAAACAAAAAAATTCACTTCTGCCAGGCACGGAGGCTCATACCTGTGATCCCAGCACTTTGGGAGGCTGAGGGCAGATCACTTGAGGTCAGGAGTTTAAGACCAGTCTGGTCAACATGGTGAAATCCCATCTCTACTAAAAATACAAAAATTAGCTGGTTGTGATGGCACATGCCTGTAATCCCGGCTACACAGGAGGCTGAGACAGAAGAATCACTTAAACCTGGAAGGCAGAGGTTGCAGTGAGCCGAGATTGTGCCACTGCATTCCAGCCTAGGCAACAGAGCAAGACTCTGTCTCAAAAAAAAAAAAAAAAAAAAAAGTTCACCTCTTCTATCCCTGGAGTTGATAAAATAAAGAATATTTACTCACCAGAGGCAGCCTTGTATATGGTACCCACTTGACCAAAATACTAGCAAAGTTTGCTTTTGAAATCTACAAAAGATCATAAGCTACCAAGCGTGTCAGGCTCAAGATATTTTTGTTATTATGCTTAGAGAACTCATAGGGACAATAAAGTTGTCAAAAGTTAGGCAATGTGATCCAGTAATAAGACAACACTGGCACTCAGTCCTCAGGCCTGGTGTGGTCAAACATCCCTCTCCCCAAGTTCCAACACAGTGGCATGGGCTCAACACAGAAAAGCTCCAAACTCCCAGCCCCAAGAGCCTATACAAAGTTCTCAAGGCTAGCGGGGCACGGTGGTTCATGCCTGTAATCCTAGCACTTTGGGAGGCCGAGGTGGGTGGATCACCTGAGGTCAGGAGTTCAAGACCAGCCTGGCCATCATGGTGAAACCCCATCTTTAGAAAAATTAAAAAAAAAAAAGTTCTCAAGGCTAGACAGACACCAAATCTGGTACCTCTGGGGTTAAGATACTGGCTCAGGTTTGCAAAAACAAACCACTCCCCAATCACTGAGCACCATAGAGAACACTCCAAACATCGTGAAAATCAAAGCCAACATTGTAGGCAGACTGGCCACTACTAAAAGGATTTTAGGCAAAGGAATAGTATCACCAAATTGGCATTTTAATTGAGTCTCTCTGAATTGGGCAAAGAATAGAAGTGAGGAGAGACAAGACAAGAGGCACAGTTAGCATCCCGAAAATTCAGGTAAAGATGATGATGGCCTGACCCGAAGCAGTCAGGGCTACAGGATGGGGGCGAGGAGGACGGACAGCAAGACCAGAGGCATGGGATCTGACAGGCAGATGGATGGTTTCCTGTGTTTCTAAACCTCAAAAGGAAATCCGGGAACCCTCTCACAACTGAAAACGAGGAGCAGAAAGAGCACTGCCAACAATGATCTGCTAAAATGTGACCCCACTGAGCCTGCTGTGCACAAACAGGATAAAGCTGCCAAACACAGTTTCTCTGCAGCAGCATGAGGTGCCCAGTATTTCCCTCATGGACAATCCTGAAAGGTTATACTGGGTGAAGGTTAGAACTTCAGGAAATTGAAAATTAAAAAATAAACTTGGCCAGGCACGGTGGCTCACACCTGTAATCCCAGTACTTTGGGAGGTCGAAGTGGGTGGATCACTTGAGGTCAGAAGTTCAAGAACAGACTGGCCAACATGGTGAAAACCCGTCTCTACTAAAAAGAATAACAATAATACAAGCCAGGCGAGTTGGCTCCTGCCTGTAATCCCAGCCCTTTAGGAGGCCGAGGCGGGCAGATCATGAAGTCAGGAGTTCAAAACCAGCCTGGCCAATATGGTGAAACCCCATCTCTACTAAAAAAATGAAAAAATTAGACAGGCATGGTAGCCTGCACCTCTAATCCCAGATACTGGGGAGGCCGAGGCAGGAGAATTGCTTGAACCTGGGAATTGGAAATTGCCATGAGCCAAGATTGTGCCATTGCACTCCAGCCTAGGCAATAAGAGCAAAACTCTGTATCAAAAAAAAAAAAAAAAAAAACCCCACAAAAATTAGCCAAGTGTGGTGGTGGGCACCAGCTACGCTACTTGGGAGACTGAGGCAGGAGAATCACTTGAACTCACAGGGCAGAGGCTGCAGTGAGCTGAGATCATGCCCCTGTACTCCAGCCTGGGTGACAGAGCAAGACTCCATCTTGATTTTAAAAAAACCTAAAACTAAAATCAGAAAAAAAATTATTCAAATCTGCAGCAAACCTCATTACAAAGGAATTAAACTAAGTAAAATCCATTGCACTAGAAAAGATCTCAAGATTCAGGCAAAAGGGGCTTTTAACATAATGTGACTATCTAGAGTCTTCACAATTGTGGACCGTACAAAAGAGCAAATCATGCCACTAACTACTCCATCATCAATCAAGGCAAAGGGATTTCAAGAGATTAAGCAAATACCACCTGTTCCCAATAACACCTATGGCAATAAAAAAATTTTAATTAAAAAAGCTAATATGGGCCAGGCAGGGTGGCTCACGCCTGTAATCCTAGCACTTTGGGAGGCAGAGGTGGGTGGACTGCCTGAGCTCAGGAGTTCAAGATCAGCCTTGGCAACATTTCGAAATTCCATCTCTGCTAAAAATACAAAGAATTAACTGGGTGCGATGGCATGTGCCTGTAGTCCCAGCCACTCCAGAGGTTGAGGCACGAGAATCACTTGAACCTGGGAGGCAGGGGTTGCAGGGAGGCAGATGTTGCAGTGAGCCAAGATTGTGCCACCATACTCCAGCCTGGGGGACAGAGCAGACTCCATCTCAAAAAAAAAAGTTAATATGGTAAATGAATCTAAAAAAAAGAGTTTTAACTAACTTAACAAGGTGGAAAAAAAGCACCAGTAAAACTGGAAAAAGAAAAAAAAAAAGGCTGGGCTCGGTGGCTCATGCCTGTCCTGTAATCCCAGCACTTTGGGAGGCCGAGGCAGGCGGATCACAAGGTCAAGAGATTAAGACCATCCTGGCCAACATGTAAAACCCCATTTCTACTAAAAATACAAAAATTAGCTGGGCATGGTGGCATGCAGCTGTAGTCCCAGCTACTTGGGAGGCTGAGGCAGGCCAATTGCTTGAACCTGGGAGGCAGAGGTTGCAGTGAGCCAAGATCTCGCCACTGTACTCCAGCCTGGTGACAGAGAGAGACTCCATCTCAAAAAAAAAAATCATCAGGAAGGACATACTTGTATACTGTTTGTAGAAACAAAAATAAAGGCTTTTCAGATTGCAATTTGGCAATACCTACTAATGATTTTAAATTATTTATATCCCTTGACTCAAATTTCTAGGAAAAAAATGGGTACAAGCTACATGCATATGATTAAATTAGGTACAGTACATCCAAACAGTGTAACACCAACAGCAGCTTAGTGTTTTAAATTAACACCTGTATTTCCTTCCATACAAATGCCCCAAATCTACAACTACAATCTACAAAAGTGTATTAGAAAAATGGCCCATATACAATAAGGACCCACTATGTGTTTGTTTCAAATCTACATGTTATAGACGAATCTCACAAAAGTAGTGTTCAACAAATGCAGACAGACATAAAAAAAAAGCACATCGCGGATAAATTACAGTTATTTAAGGTTCAAACACAAGCAAAATAAACCTTGTAAATGAATATATATTTTTTAATTCTCAGGAAGATATTTTTCCCCTTTCATAGCATCAAAATGACCTGTAGAAAAGTGTTGAGAACAAGAAAAATCTGCTGTAAGATTCTTAGTATAAGGGCCCTGGGAGTAGCTCACAGAAAGATGAAGCTTGTCAGTTCAAATATAAAAAGCTGACAGTCACTTCCTCATACATGGTCATGAGCTAAAAATTCAGCACAGAACATGCGGTCCAAGGCATGGAAACAACCATGTTGAAACAGAACAGCTGAGTGTCAGTCATTTTGTTCAAGAACGTGACATCACATCCTGGAAATATCAAATATAGTCAAAATGCAGAATTTTAGCCTCACTTATAGAGGTTAGGAAACTAAGTTGTTAAACATCTTACTGTGTTCACAAAGCCAAAATAGGTCTTAATTTAGTGTTTGAAATTAAGACCTGTATTTCCTTCCATACAAATGCCCCAAATCTACAACTACAATCTACAAAAGTGTATTAGAAAAATGGCCCATATACAATAAGAACCCACTATGTGTTTGTTTCAAATCTACATGTTATAGACAAATCTCACAAAAATAGACTCAGCTTGTGTTCTTAGCACTATGCTACATGGCTCCCTTTAAAAAAAAAATCACTAAATTCAGAGGTTCTAGAATGTTGAGCACGTAGACCTTACACCTTGCATTTCCACTTATTAGTCAAACCTACTGTACATTTCCTTCCTCTTCCGAAATTAAACCTGACCATCTGAAAGGCCCAGAAACTTTTTTTTTTTTTTTGAGACAGTGTCTCGCTCTCAAAGTGGATAGAGTGCAGTGGCGAGATCTCGGCTTACTGCAACTTCTGCCTCCCAAGTTCAAGCAATTCTCCTGCCTCAGCCTCACAAGTAGGTAAGATTATAGGTGTGTACCACCACGCCCAGCTAATTTTTGCATTTTTAGTAGAGACAGGGTTTCATCATGTTGGCCAGGCTGGTCTTGAACTCCTGACCTTAGGTAATCTGCCTGCCTCAGCTTCCCAAACTGCTAGGATTACAGGCATGAGCCACTGTGCCTGGCCTTGGTCGGGAAATTCTTAAGTAACATCCTCTGACACCTTGAGTTTTCCAAGACATTTAAAGTAGTAGGCTCTTATACACACCCACATAATTTCATTAAGCCAAAAATTAAAAACCAGAAGGGAAAAAAAAAGTCAAATTTTTATAAACACATCTAAGTTCACTTCTGAGCTTATTTTATCAATAAAAGTCCTTTTTTTTTTTTTTTTTTGAGACAGGATCTTGCTGGAGAGCTGTGGCATAATCATAGTTCCCTGCAGCTTCCATCTCTCAGGCTCAACCTCTTGAGTAGCTGGGACTATAGGCATAGGCATGTGACACCATATCCATCTAATTATTTTATTTCATTTTATTTTATTTTTTTGGACAGAGTCTTGCTCTTGTTCCCCAGGCTGGAGTGCAATGGCATGATCTTGGCTTACAGCAATCTCTCTGCCTCCCGGGTTCAAGTGATTCCTGTCTCAGCCTCCTGAGTAGCTGGGATTACAGGCATGTGCCACCACACCTGGCAATTTTGTATTTTTAGTAGAGATGGGGTTTCACTATGTTGGTCAGGTTGGTCTTCAACTCTCAATCTCAGGTGATCTGCTCACCTCAGCCTTCCAAAGTGCTGGAATTACAGGCGTGAGCTACTTTGCCCAGACTATTTTTTTTTTTTTTTTTTGAGATATAGTCTTGCTCTGTCTCCCAGGCTGGTATGTGGTGGCATGATCTCAGCTCACTGCAACCTCCACCTTCCAGGTTCAAGTAATTCTCTGCCTCGGGCTCCTGAGTAGCTGGGATTACAGGCACCCGCCACTACATCGGGCTAATTTTTTTGTATTTTTAGTAGAGACAGAGTTTCGCCATTTTGGCCAGGCTGGTCTTGAACTCTTGACCTTGTGATCCACCCGGCTAGCCCCCCAAAGTACTGGGATTACAGGTGTGAGCCACTGCGTTCGGCCCCATGTGTATATTTCAACCACTCACTGGTAATTATATCTCAATTCAACAAAATGACCTCAGAATGTTTCTCTCTCTTTTTTTTTTTTTTTTTTTTTTTTTGAGACGGAGTCTTGCTCTGTAACCCAGGTTGGAGTGCAGTGGCACAATCTTAGCCCACTGCAACCTCTGCCTCCTGGGTCCCAGTTCAAGCAATCCTCCTGCCTCAGCCTCCCAAGTTACTGAGATTACAGGCATACGCCACCATGCCCAGATAATTTTTGTATTTTTAGTAGAGACAGGGTTTCACCATGTTGGCCAGGCTGGTCTTGAACTCCTGACCTCGTGATCCACCCACCTTAGCCTCCCAGAGTGTTGGGATTACAGGCATGAGCCACGGTGCCCAGCAAGAACATTTCTCTACTCACCAATACTCTGTCTCCAATTTTGAGCTCTCTTTCTCCTTTCTTAATTGAGCCAGCCTCTGAAAGGTTGGAGATAGATTCGCTGGCAGTTTTTGTAAGGTTGCTAATTGGAGGCGTAGCTGAAGGTTCCTTTGCTGCTGGCTGTGATGGTTTTTGAGGGATGTTTGATGGGGTGGCCGGGAAGGAAGACACCATGCTGGCTGCAGAAGTGGACAGAGGTGAAGTAGCTCGGGAAGCGGAAGTTGTCTGCAAGCCATTAGATTCATCTTCTGCTTGCACCTTCCTTGTTAACTTTGAAGGTCGGGTAAATATGCCCTTTAAAGGTTCACACTGAAAATACCGAACTCCGGCCACTGAACCATCATTCTTGCCTATGGGTTCATCTAAAACAATTCCAGCCCACTGGCCTGGTGCAAACTGGGTTTCTCCAAGAAACTGGATAAATCCAGGCTTATTTCCATTCACCCAAACTCGCTCCCCAACTCGAAAGTCATCCACAAACTCCTCTTGAGTCTCAGATGATGGTGTGCTTGATGCTTTTTCACTGGATATTGTTTTTTCTACTGGAACTACGACTAAAAACAGAAGAAAGATAAGAAGAGATTCGATTTAATATTCAAACAGACAACCTCTAACTTAAAGAAAAACTAGAGAAAGCCAACAGCCCACAGGAGTAGCCTACAACTCTTAGAGAGGTGTTCTAGTCTTAAGTGTTGTTTTTTGTTTCTTGAGACAGAGTCTCGCTCTGTCACCCAGGCTGGAGTGCAGTGGTATGAGCTCGGCTCACCGTAACCTCCACCTCCCAGGTACAAGTGATTCTAATGTCTCAGCCTCCCAAAGAGGTGGGATTACAGATGTGCACCACCATACCTGGCTAGTTTTTGTATTTTTAGTAGAGACGGGAGTCTCACCACGTTGGCCAGGCTGTTCTCGAACTCCTGACCTCAGGTGATCCGCCTGCCTTGGCCTCCCAAAGTGCTGGGATTACAGTTGTGAACCACCGTGCCTAACCCAAGTGTTTTTGTTTGTTTTGTGTTGTTTTGTTTTAAACTAGGAGGCCAAGAATACTTGATCCTTCACCACCATTTTCAATGCTGCTAAACTCAGTGAGCTGGTGGTGGAGGTTTATTCCTTTACTTGCAATTAAGATTAGAAAAAGTTAAAACAAAAAAAATAAAATAAAATCAGTCATTTTTCCAGGCCTATATTCATAATTGTATTCCAGCCTGGGTGACAGAGCGAGACTCCATTTCAAAAAAAAAAAAAAAAATTCTTTCAAATATTTTCAAGACTATGAATGCATCTAAAGTAATGTTTTAAAATTAAAAATCAAATTGAAGTATCCATATAGGATAATTTATTTTCCATAAAGGAAATGCATAAAGTATTACCAGCCGTAGGTGTCTTCAGAGCTGTGCTTCCAGGCTTCAGGATCTTGGTGGGGGCCTTAAGCCCACTTGGCTTCAGCATACTCATTTTCTTTCAATGTCAGAGCTGCTTCTCCTTTACCTGTTGCCACTATCTTTCACCAGTCATTGATACAACTGTAGGTGCTATAGTAGTCAGTCTCTGGATTAAATCTGCAAAGAGAAAAAAAAGATTTTATAATCTATAGGAGAAAGCAGGAACAACAGGTAACTTTCACGGATTAAAGCTTTCCTTTTATTTGACAATATCCATCTCCACACTAAACCTAGGAACCTAGAAGACTCTGGTTATTACAAACATGAAAATGCTGCTGAAATGGTTTTAAAGACAATATACTATTCTCAAGAGAAGCAGTTAGCTGGGTGCCATGACCCACTCCTCACACCTGTAATCTCAGCCCTTGAGAGGCTAAGGCTTGAGGCCAGGAGTTGGAGACCAGCCTGATCAACATAGCAAGACCCTGCCTCTACAAAAAAAATTTTTTTAATTAGCCAGGAGGCTGAGACAGAAGGATTTCATGAGCCCAGGAGTTTGAGGCTGCAGTGAGCCATGATCACACCACTATACTCCAGCCTGGGCAACAGAGCAAGACCCTGACTCAAAAGAAACAAACAAAAAACACAAAAACAAGCAGTTAAGACACATAAAATATGGTCGGGCGTGGTGGCTCACGCCTGTAATCCCAGCACTTTGGGAGGCCGAGGCGGGTGGATCACGAGGTCAACAGATCGAGACCATCCTGGTCAACATGGTGAAACCCCGTCTCTACTAAAAATACAAAAAATTAGCTGGGCATGGTGGCGTGTGCCTGTAATCCCAGCTATTCAGGAGGCTGAGGCAGGAGAATTGCCTGAACCCAGGAGGCGGAGGTTGCGGTGAGCCGAGATCGCGCCATTGCACTCCAGCCTGGGTAACAAGAGCGAAACTCCATCTCAAAAAAAAAAAAAGACACACAAAATATTTGCTTTGTTTTATAAATGTAATATTCTTAGCTCAGTACAAAAACCCACACAATCCATAAAAGAGGGTTCAGAAAAATCTGCACCAAACAATGTGGGGGGAAACGGAAGCTTTTAGTTTTTACTTTCATTTCTATATTGCTGAAGTTTTACTATAACAAGGTTGTATTAGTTATATTTTTAAATCTACAGAATTATTCAATTTACAGTATAAAACTATATATATGTTAAACTACAGGAAGATTAAAACCTGGTAAGAAAAAGCCCTATCTGGGAAGTGATGAGGGAAGTTCTATCTAGAAAAACACAATATATTGCTGGTTTACTCAAGAGCAGATATGAATCTATGACTTTTGGACTAAGGTTAAAATAGTATCCTGTCATATTCCCTTCACCTCCATATAAAGTGAGTTGAGAGCTGGGTGCGGTGGCTCACACCTGTATCCTAGCACTTTGGGAGGCTGAGGTGGGTGGATCACCTGAGGTCAGGAGTTTAAGACTAGCCTGGCCATCATGGTGAACCCTCATCTTTAAAAAAATAAAAAAATAAAGTGTGTTGAAGAAAATCTTTGGGTTTCAGAATATAGAAAAATATTTTCAGATATAATATCTAAAAACAGAACAATTCAAAGAGAAAAATGCTACCATTTAATGACTCTCTGTCAAATGGCTGTTCTGCATTTTTCTCTACAAGCAGAGCTTGGATGATGAAACACAAACCTCACATTCTCACCCTGTGTCCCTCACAGCCAACACCAGGCACTGGCAAAGAATCTGGCTAAGGATGACAAAGGTACCTGAAGGCCGCTGCAACATATGGAACAGTGCCCTCCCCCAAAGACATGGCCACCTAGCACTTGTGAATGTGACCTTATTTGGAAAAAGCATCTTTGCAGATTTAATTAAGAATCTTGAGATAAGGCCTACCATTACCTTGGTAGGCCCAAAACCCAATGAAAAGTGTCCCTATGGCTGGGTGCAGTAGCTCACACCTATAATCCCAGCACTTTGGGAGGCTGAGGAGGGTGGATCACGAGATCAAGAGATCGAGACCATCCTGGTCAACCAGGTGAAACCCCTTCTCTACTATAAATACAAAAATTAGCTGGGCATGGTGGTGTGCGCCTGTAGTTCCAGCTACTCGGGAGGCTGAGGCAGGAGAATTGCTTGAACTCAGAAGGCAGAGGTTGCGGTGAGCTGAGATCGCGCCATTGCACTCCAGTCTGGATAACAACAGCGAAACTCCATCTCAAAAAAAAAAAAAAGTATCCCTATAAGAAGAAAACAGACCCAGGTGTGGTGGCTCTCACCTATAATCCCAGTACTTTGGAAGGCGAGGTGGGCAGATCACTTGAGGTTAGGAGTTCAAGAACAGCCTGGCAAACGTGGCAAAACCTCATCTCTACTAAAAATAAAAAAATTAGCCAGGCGTGGTGGAATGTGCCTTCTGTAGTCCCAGCTATTCAGGAGGCTAAGGCACAAGAATCTCTTGATCCCAGAAGGTGAAGGTTGTAGCAAGCCAAGATCCCACCACTATACTCCAGCCTGGGCAACTGAGCGAGACACTGTCTCAAAAAAGAAAAAAGAGAAGACGAGAACACATAGAAGAGAAGGCCATGTGAAAACAGAGGTTAAGATTGGGCATGGTGGCATGCACCTGTAATCCCAGCTACTCGGGTGGCTGAGGCAGAATTGGTTGAACCCAGGAGGCAAAGGCTGCAGTAAGTCAAGATCACGTACTGCACCCCTGCCTGGCAGACAGAGCATGACTATGTCTCAAAAAATAAATAAAGATTCTGACAGACAAAGAACTGGCATTTACCTGAAGACAGAAGTCACTATCCTGATTATGAATATAAAACTCCCATGTTCCTCACTGCTATCACCACTGCCATCAGTGATGAGGGAAAGACGGGTCCGGGTAGGAGTCCCTGCTAAGGCAGTAGTCATTCTGATTCAGAGTCAGGTTTCAATCTATCTGCTTTGCTGTCACTCTCATCCCACAGCCTGCAAATTTCAAGCAGAGTTATTTGTTCCTGCTGCTGCCTTAAAGAGACAGAAGGGATTGGCCAAGTCTCCTTTGGACTTGACCAAGAAAGGCCATGCCTATGCCCATAACATTTGAGGATGGGGACAGTCTTAAGTGTAGAAACTCCTGGGGCCTTCCCAACTCTTCACCCTGGGCCAACATCATAGAGTGACAAGGGCCAGGTAGAACTGACAGAGAACAGATGGAGCAGGCACAGTGTCCTGGAAAACCTTTTATGGTGACAAAATGAAAAAACAAAATGCTCCTTAAACTATTTCACTCGGGCAAAACAGGGAACTGTTGGGCTCAGGTCAAGCACTCCCTAAAGAGAAATTTTGAAAATAACCACAATACGTAACTAGGGAGCTTTCAAATCTTGCAGCTCAGGATCATAAACTCACAAAAATCTGACCATCTGCAAGCCTCAGCCTAAAACACAGAAGCATGTGGTTATTGCAAACCAAAGCCTAATCCTAAACTCTGTCTAGGACTCTGCTATCCACCAGTCCTCATGCCTCTGGTTGTCGGTCCATCTGTGTTCCTTGAATCTAATGTAGAGAACTATGATCAATATTTAAAGAAGGGGCCGGGCGTGGTGGCTCACGCCTGTAATCCAAACACTTTGGAGGCCAAGGCGGGCAGATCAGGTCAGGAGTTCAAGACCAGCCTCACCAACATGGTGAAACCCCATCTTTAAAAAAAAAAAAAAAAAAAAAAAAGATTTAAAGAAGGAGAAAAATCTAGTCTGTATCAACAAAAGAATCAGCAGCAATACCACCAATGTTGGTTTTTTTAATCTTCCAATTTATAGTTTCTTTTTCATGCATTATTAATGACTGGCATGTCAGGTTTGCTTCAAAAAATCAATTCAATGAAAAACAAAAGATCAAAGTCTTTGTTATGGTGCCCACAACATGTAATGACCAAGAAGCAATATCCCTGTATAATGTTTCAAGGTCAGTGAATGTCACATTGAAACTGATTAATTCCTTGGCCGGGCATGGTGGCTCAAGCCTGTAATCTCAGCACTTTGGGAGGCCGAGGTGGGCAGATCACCTGAGGTCAGGAGTTCAAGACCAGCCTGGCCAACGAGATGAAACCCTGTCTTACTTAAAAAAAAAAAAAAAAAAAAAGAAACTAATCAATTCCAAACAACAAGCAAAAAAAAGAGACATCCTTGCCTCACTGATAAGCCGGACATATTTGAATTTTTGACACCTGTGCTCAACGAATCAGGAGATCTGGACCTAAAATAAGATGAACTACCCTTCTCTCCCACCCTCCCAACATGTAAGGACCATAACATATAGAACATTATAACTCAGAAATAATTTTTATCTGAATTACTATCCCATTTGAGCATTATAATACGATGAATTAGCCATTATTATTACCTCTTCTTTACAAATGAAGAAATGTCACAGAAATTAAGAAATTAACAGATGTGTTTCCTCATTTGCTAATCACCTGTCTCCGAAGGTCACTTGGCTCAGTGGCAGAGATGAAACACAGGTATTGTGATTCCAAAGTTCATCTCTTTTCACTAAATTTAATATTCAAACTTAGGAGATATCACACATCAAGATGAAAAACATCAGTTCTGGTACTACGAGAATGACCTATACATGTATGGCATCAAGAGTTCACACAGCACAAATACAAAACTACCTGTGTCTCAGCTGTTAGCTGTGAAGGTAGGTGTGCAATGACCATTACGCCCAATCAGGAATAAAAAGAATGAGGATTTAAAAGGCTAAGTGATCTTCCCAAGGTCATTCAATTAAAGAAGTGGTGGCACTGAAGGGCCAGGTATGGTGGCTCATCCCTGTAATCCCAGCACTTTGGTAGGCCGAGGCAGGTGGATCACCTGAGGTCAGGAGTTCAAGACCAGCCTGGCCAACATGGTGAAACCCCACCTTTACTAAAACTATAAAAAATTAGCTGAGCATGCTAGCAAGCGCCTGTAATCCCATCTACTTGGGAGGCTGAGGCAGGAGAATCACTTGAACCCAGGAGGTGGAGGTTACAGTGAGCCGAGATTGCACCACTGCACTCCAGCCTGTGTGACAGAGATGCCATCTAAAAAAATAAAAATAAAAAATAAAGTTAAACCATTCTTCTCAGCTTCTTTTTTTTTTTTTTCCTCTCTCTCTCTCTCTCTCTCTCTCTCTCTCTCTCTCTCTCTCTCTCTCTCTCTCTCTCTCGTAATGCTTTTCTGTTCAGGTACAGGCACAAAAAAGATACCTAAATTCAACCATAATCAAAATTTGCCAGCTAAGTTAAAAATGGAAGAGTAACAAGGGAGTTGATGGTAACTTTTCTCTTTTTTTGATACAGAGTCTTGCTCTGAACCCAGGCTGGAGTGCAGTGGCACGATCTTGGCTCACTGCAACCTCCGACTCCCAGGTCCAAGTGATATATATATGAGACTGGGTAATTTATTAGAAAAGAGATTGAATTGGCTCGCAGTTGTGCAGGCTATAGAGGAAGCACAGCATGTGTTTCTGGGGAGGCCTCAGGAAGCTTCTAATCATGGTGGAAGGCAAAGGGGGGAACGGGTACTTCACATGGTGAGAACAGGAGCAAGAAAGAGTTGGGGAGAGGAAGTGCCACACACTTTTAAATGACCCATCCTGCAAGAACTTACTATCACAAAGACAGCACCTGCAAGAACTCACTGTCACAAAGATAGCACCAAGCCATGAGAGATCTGTCCCCATGATCCAAACACCTCCCTCTAGGCCCCATTTCCAGCTCTGGGGATTACAGTTCAACATGAGATTTAGCAGGAGACAGATATCCAAACTGTATCACTCCTCAACTACATTATAAATTTTTTTTTTTGAAACAGAATCTTATTCTGCTGCCCTGGCTGGAGTGCGTGGCTCTATCTCAGCTCACTGCAAGGGACTACAGGCGCACACCACCATGCCTCGCTAATTTTTGTATTTTCAGTAGAGATGGTGTTTCACCATGTTGGCCAGGTTGTTCTCAAACTCCTGACCTCAATTGATCGGCCCACTTTGGCCTCCCAAAGTGCTGAGATTACAAGTGTGAGCCACTGCACCTGGCCCATCATAAATTCTTTGGGCTTACATGTCTGTCAAATACTTTCCTGTTATCTGTAGGAAGTACCAACTGTAATTTTGTTTTGGTACTGGATATACCTCAGCTGGTTTGTAGAGTCATTTAAATACTTGAGATTATTTTTCTCATTCATTTAATTTAGTGAGCATTGTTTATAAAGTGTTAGGCTAAGACACAGTGGCCTACTCTCAGTTCACTACAACCTTCACCTCCCAGGCTCAAGCAATCCTCCTGCCTCAGCCTCCCAAGTAACTGGGACTACAAGTACACGCCACCACCCCCGGCTAATTTTTGTATTTTTAGTAGAGATGAGGTTTTGTCATGTTGGCCAGGCTGGTCTTGAACTCC
The DNA here is from genome assembly GCF_049354715.1 of Callithrix jacchus. Lineage (NCBI taxonomy): Eukaryota > Metazoa > Chordata > Mammalia > Primates > Cebidae > Callithrix > Callithrix jacchus. Next base: position 125,589,940 of record NC_133510.1, read on the forward strand.
TGACCTCAAGTGATCCACTCGCCTCAGCCTCCCCAAGTGCTGGGATTATAGGTGTGAGCCACCACACCCGGCCAGAAATGTTTTTAATAATGAAAATTGACCTAAAGCAGTTAAATATTGCCTCTGTGGCTAAAATTCACTGCAGACTGGCAATCTTCTTTTTTCTGAGATGGAGTCTTGCTCTGTCACCTAGGCTGGAGTGCAGTGGCATGATCTTGGCTCACTGCAACCTCCATCTCCTGGGTTCAAGCGATTCTCCTGCCTCAGTCTCCCAAGTAGCTGGGATTACAGGCATATGCCACCATGCCCAGCCAGATTGGCAATTTCAAGTTCTTACAACCTATGTGTACAGGATGGCTCATTTCTACAAATGTGTTAAAGACATCCCAGTTAAAGAGAGACATTTGAAAGGGCACATAATGTCTCCACTTAAATTCACAAACTTAGAAAAAACTTCTATTGTTTACATACAGCATTACTTAAGTAAAAAATGAAAAGGGAGGCTGGGTGTGATGGCTCACGCCTGTAATCCCAACACTTTGGGAGGCCGAAGCGGGCAGATCACCTGATGTCAGGCGTTCGAGACCAGCCTGGCCAACAAAATGAAACCTTGCCTCTACTAAAAATACAGAAAAAATTAGCTGGGCATGGTGGCAGGTGCCTGTAATCCCAGCTACTTGGGAGGCAGGAGAATCACTTGAACCTGGGAGATGGAGGTTGCAGTGAGCTGAGATCATTCCACTACACTTTGAGACTCCATCTTGGAAAAAAAAAAAAAGAAAGATTTTGCTGGAACAGTAGTGGTTGCAAAAGAAAAAAGAAAAAAATTGAAAAAGGGCTGCGCACAGAGGCTCACACCTGTAATCCCAACACTTTGGGAGGCCAAAGTGAGTGGATCACTTGAGGTCAGGAGTTCAAGACCACCCTGGCCAACATGGTGAAATCCTGTCCCTACCAAAAATACAAAAAGATTAGCTGGGCGTGGTGTTATGCGCCTATAATCCCAGTTACTACAAAGGCTGAGGCAAGAGGATCATTGAACCCAGGAAGTGGAGGTTGCAGTGAGCCAAGATTGCGCCACAGCACTCTAGCCTGAGCAACAGAGTGAGACTCTCTCAAAAAAACCAAAAAGATGGAAAGGGACAATATACCAGGTGCTTGCACCCAGCTTACAGAAACACAGGGTTTTCCAAGTTTCTATATACTTGAAAGACAGTCCTTTAGGCCAAGAGTGGTGGCTCACGCCTGTAATCCCAGCACTTTGGGAGGCAAAGGCACGCAGATCACAAGGTCAGGAGGTCAAGACCATCCTGGCCAACACGGTGAAACCCCATCTCTACTAAAAATACAAAAAGTAGCTGAGTATGGTAGCCCATGCCTGTAATTCCAGCTCCTCAGGAGGCTGACGCAGGAGAATCGCTTGAACCCAGGAAGCAGAGGTTGCAGTGAGCCGAGATCGCACCACTGTACTCCAGCCTAGACAGCAGAGCAAGACTTCATCTCAAAAAAAAAAAAAAAAAGAAAGAAAAGCAAAAAAACAATTCTTTAAAAAAGTTAATATTAACTCTCAGAGACCAGGTTTCTGAATATTTGTATGAACCTTTTCTTCCAACTCCAACTGAAACAGGTACAAAGAACACAAGGCAAAATAATCAAAAACAGATGGTGACAACTTCTGGATTGTGATGCATCTGAATTGAGACCTCTGGGTCATAAAGAATTTATACCACTAACAACCAGTCTGATCATTACAAAATGTTACTTGCCTGGCATTGCAGATGTATTTTCACAGAAGAAAAAACATTATGTTTATTTTCAGGGAAAACCAATAGTAAATTCTATAGTAAATAGAGCCACTGACTCACCACATACACACAGTAAAAACACTTTCTACTCAACTCTGGAGTTTTCTGCCTTTAAAAGTCCTGCCAGAAGATATTCTCGATGATTTTCTCATCATTACACAATCTCTTTCAGCAAAATAAAGAAGGCCTGGGGTCAATGTCTTTACTTTTTATCTGTAAGAAGTTGAAGAAAGTCAATGCCAATCTAGAATGTGAAAACAGCACCTCATGGTGTCTGTAGAATTGGGGCAGGCATCAGTTCATATCCTGCCAGAAGCTGGCCAGACATTTTGAACAACCTGGCCGTGAGGTTATGATGACCTCACAAACAGGAATTCTGATGTTAGTCAGGCTGAAACCTTACCAATTTAAAGAAAAACCAGAAGGTTCTGTATCCTTGAATCCGGAGCTGATAACTCAAGAAATGGCCTTCCTCCTAAGAAATTATCCTCCCATCTGAGATTAGCAGCATCTAATCTAAGTTTTCTCCACTGCTGACCAGCATCAGCAACACAGGTAAGCAGAGGAAAGCACGTCCACCTAAACAGCAGAACACCAGTCATGTAGGTACATCTACATCACCTGCAAACTTCAAGTAAGCAAGTTTTTATTGTGGTTCAGTTCCAAACACTTTTTCTTAGTATTCTTTACCGGAAAATTGGGCTACATTTAAGAATCCTGATAACTGAGTAGGAAATAAATCATAAACTTAAAATGTTACTCTAGCCATTCTAATAAACTACTAAGTTCGCCAGCCCCACATGGACTCTGTGTACTAAGGAGAAGTGGAGACTAACATGTGTAAGTTCATTTTGAAAATGCCTAAAGAATAAAGCCTCAAGACAGTGCTGAAAATGCCTAAAGAATAAAGCCTTGAGACAGCGCCTCAAGATAGCCCTGTGTATCTTTGTGAGGAAAAGGCAAAATGGCCAGGCTGTGGTTTCCTCCCTCTTGCGAGGTTGGGGTTTGCAAGCCAGCACAGAATAAGAATTAGGGACATTTAGCCGGGCGTCGTGGCTCACACCTGAAATCCTAGCACTTTGGGAGGCCTAGGTGGGTGGATCACCTGAGGTCAGGAGTTCAAGACCAGCCTTGCCATCATGGTGAAACCCCATTTTGGGAAAAAAAAAAAAAAAAAAAAAATTAGGGACATTTTATCATTTCTAAGTGCTTAAAATTTCTTAAATTGAAGGGACCTATAACAGGGACTCAGAACAATTATCTCAATTGGTAATTTTTATCTTTTGTGTTTTCTTGGGTCTCTAGAAAGTTTATTTAATGAACAGGTATAATTAATTTCATAAGAGAAAAGAATTCATGATTTTTGAGCTACAATAAGACAGCTTCAACTGAAAGAGTGAAGAAACAGACTCTACCATGCTTTCTCCACAGAAACAAGAACGCAGTACAGCAAAGTCAGGGTAGAAGTGAAGACATACAGAGAGGGTGGCTGGCTGTTCACCAAGACTTTTTTTTTTTTGAGACCAGGTCTCACTCTGTTGCCCAGGTTGAACTGCAGTGAGGCACACATGGCTCATTGCAGCCTTGACTTCCTCCACTCCAGCCATCGTCCCACCTCAGCCTCCCCAGCAGCTGGGACTATAGGCAGACACCACCACACCTAGCAAAATTTTTTTTTTTTTTTTTTCCAGAGAAGCGGTTTTATCATGTTTCCTAGCCTGGTCTTGAACTCCTGGGCTCCAGCGAACCACCAACCTTGGCCTCCCAAAGTGCTGGGATTACAGGCTTGAGCCACTGTGTCTGGCCTCTTTTTCTTCCTGGATTCACACCATATTCCCCAGCTCCCGCTACAGCTCAGTATGATCATGTGACTGAGTTCTAGCCAGTGGAATGAGAGGAATGTGTGACACATTTGCCACTCTAGGCCTAGCCCAGAGGAGCCTGCTATATGCAATCCCCGCATGTTCTTTCCCCTTCTAATGGCTTGATGGAGACAAGCCCAGCAACCTTGAAAGCATGTAATGAACACAACAGAATCAAAAGATGGAAGATGTCGGGCACAGTGGCTCACACCTGTAATCCCAGCACTTTGGGAGACCAAAGTGAGTGGATCATTTGAGGCCAAGAGTTTGAGACCAGACTGGGCAACATGGCAAAGCCCCGTCTCCACAAAAAATACAAAAATCAGCCAGGCGTGGTGGTGCATGCCTGCAATCTCAGAGGTTGCAGCGAGCCAAGATCCCACCATTGCTCTCCAGTCTGGGAGACAACCAGACTCTGTCTCAAAAAAAAGGAAGAAGCCTAGACACCCGAATCGTCTCTCCCCATTTTCCCACCAGTAAATACCTATCCTAAACTTTTCCAAAACTGAAAATCAACTTATTGGTCAGGCGCAGTGGCTCATGCCTGTAATCCCAGAACTTTGGGAGGCCTAGGTGGGTGGATCACGAGGTCAGGAGTTCGAGACCAGCCCGACCAACATGGTGGAACCCCATCTCTACTAAAAAAAATACAAAAATTAGTCCAGAATTGTAGCACGCACCTATAATCCCAGCTATTCAGGAGGCTGAGGCGGCAGAATCACTTGAACCTAGGAGGCGGAGGTTGCAGTAAGCCGAGATTGCACCATTGCACTCCAGCCTGGGCAACAGAGCAAGATGCTGTTTCAAAAAAAAAAAAAGAAAGAAAAATCGACTTCAACTTATCAGTTTCAGCCACTGAAATCAGTGTGCTTATTTGGTATAGTGGCAAGCTTATTTTACATAACACAGTGGCAAAGAGATAAAAACTTTGCTTAGAGCTTTGAATCATCTTGGTCAAGTAAACTCCTCAAATAAGTTCATTTTAAGGGGCCAGGCTTGGTGGCTCATGCCTGTAATCCTAGCACTTTGGGAGGCCAAAGCAGGCAGATCACCTGAGGTCAGGAGTTTGAGACCAGCCTGGCCAACATGGGAAACCCTGTCCCTATTAAAAATACAAAAAAAAAAAAAAGCCAGGTTTGGTAGCGAGTGCCTGTAATCCCAGCTACTTAGGAAGCTGAGGTGAAGAGCTTGAACCTGGGAGGCAGAGGTTACAATGAGCCAAGATCACGCCACTGCACTCCACTCTGGGCAAGAGAGAGAGACTCCACCTCAAAACAAAAAAATTAATTCTAAAGATGAACCTAAAGATGGAAATGCTTTATACCACAAAAAGCATAATAATGTGACTAATAAAAGTACTATATCTTCAAAAAAGTAAACAGACATTTTACTGGTAAGAACAAAATATGTTTTCAAAACACACAAGTTTGGCTGGGCATGGCAGCTCACACCTATAATCCCAGCATTTTGCGAGGCTGAGGCAGAGGGAACACTTGAGGCCAGGGGTCTAAGACCTGCCTGAGCAACACAGTAAAACCCATCTCTAGAAAAAAAATTTTTTAATTAGCTGGGCAATTAAAAAAAGCTTAAGCAATTTACAGAAACAAGAAGTTCCACAAAACAAGCAGTTCCCAAAAACAAGAATGGTTAACATCATGCTTATACAAAAAGGAATAATATTCTTCATAATTCTCACCTGATTTCTTTTTTAAATGTCATGGTTCAAATAAATTTTAAAAAGTATGGACAGAGAGCTGGACTGGGAAGTGAGACATCTGGATTCCACGCCAGCTGGATGACCCTGAACCTCTCGTGCCACCCTTTCCCCGGCTCAGTATTCCCAGCTGCAACCTGAGGACACTAATTAAATGAGATCTGTTTCTAATTCCATCCCTTTACGGTTCTAGTCCTGTTTTGGGTATCAAATCCAAATCCTGTAAGTGAAAGGTCAAGGATTCAGAAGTGAAAGGAAAGATTGTGGCTCTAACTTTGCCAAAGTAAAAAGTACAGGCCTCTGCCATCAGTGAAGAAAGAACCCAAATCTGATAAGAGCTTGGAACAGGCTCAGCACCTCCCGGCACACAGAGCGGCATTGAGTTGCCCCAGGAAAATCACTTCCCTATGCGTCAGACCCTTCTTCTTTCCAGTCCATTTTGCCCCATCTACAAAATGAAAATGCCACTTTATTTACTAAATCTGGAAAGGGTTGAAGAATTTGCAATTAATTTAAACTGCCAGGAGAGGGAGTTTAACACCAAGCTTCCAGAAACAGGCTGCGTGCTAGCTCCAACATCCAGAAACCCAGGTTTCAACCTGGCCCTGCTGCACAACCCAGAGAAAATTCAGCACCAGGCGGGTGAAGTGACTTACCTGTGCACAGCTGCACTCGCAGACTTCGGAGCCCCTACCTAATTCTAAAATGCTGTATGTCCACGAAGTTAATAACACAAGGACAGGGGAGAGACGTTCTGAGAGCAATGGAAGTCTACCTTAAGATAAAGATGTGTCTGAAGCTGATTTTCAAGACAAACTTGAGAGAGAAATTCAAAGGCTATGTTCTCATATCATATTCCTGGGTTTGGGAGGTTCATTCACAATTTAATCCTGTCCCGTGAAGTCACGGTTACGTAAGTATGCTGTGTCACTTGCTGTCCCCACCCCCAACACAAGAGATACAGCGTAACCTGAGCTCCTCAGCTTCAGCCACTGAAAACACTTGCACAACACCAGGAGCTTTCCAAATTAACTTGTTTCCCCTAAAGAAAGGGCAAGCTATATGATTGTTTTTCTTCTTTCCATTTCATTCACATTCATATTTCTGTATGTACAGAAGAGACTGAAAGAGATAAATAAGATTGAAGAGTAACTACAAATTTTCTTCAGTTCCTGAGAAAAACAGGTAGGTCAACTATTTCAACGTCATAGAAAAGTACCAAAAAAAAAAAAAAAAAAAAAGTTTATGGGCCTCCTTGGCCCCAATTTAAAAACATTGAATCTCCTGGCTGAATTGAGCTTAAGGTCGTAGGATGGGCTTCATTTCCCACGTTCCCGGCTGTTTCTAGAGCCAAGCACCATACCCTACTGTCTTACAGAAGGGCTTTGGGGCACACAGGAAATGGCTCTCCAAGACACAGGAGTCTCTTCTGACTGCTCTTCTCTTGCCCTCTCTTGCTTCTCTGGACTACTCCAGCTATTAGGCAGTCTTCGATTACAGAATGATGACTCACAGGCATTCCTGTCTTGTTTGCATGTGACTAAGTTCCATGAGATTTGATTTGTCTTCTCATCCAAATAACCTAAAAAAGTCTGATACACAGGAAGAGTTCAAAAAACTTCTCAAGAGAGTCAACAGCAAAATGAGAATCAATAAAATGATGCAAAAACATGTGTTTTTCAAACTAAAGCATCAGGTAACGGTATCTTCCCCTCTAAACACTTGATGAACACAGCAGCATTCATGGGTTTCCCAATCCTAGATCCTTTTTTTTTTTTAAAAAAAAAAGTGGGCCAATGAAGTTTGGGTATTGTGGTTCACACCTGTAATCCCAACACTTTGGGAGGCTGAGGCGGGAGAATGCTTTGAGCCCAAGGGTTCAAGACCAGCCTGGGCAATTTGGTGAGACCTCATCTCTAATTATTAATTAATAAATTAATAACAAGTAAGTAAATGGGCTGGGCACAGTGGCTCACGCCTATAATCCCAGCACTTTGAGAGGCTGAGGAGAGTGGAACTCCCGAGGTCAGGTGTTTGAGACCAGCCTGGCCAACATGATGAAACCCCTTCTCCACTAAAAATACAAAAATTAGCCAGGCATGGTAGCAGGCACCTGTAAATCCCAGCTACTCAGGAGGCCAAGGGAGGAGAATGGCTTGAACCTGGGAGGCAGAGGTTGCAGTGAACCAAGATCACACCACTGCACTCCAGCCTGGGGAACAAAAGCCAGACTTCATCTTTAAAAAAAAAAAAAAAAAAAGCACTTATAGTAAGAGGAACTTTAAAATATCTGTCTGACAGGTGATACATACATAATGTATAAGAAAGCCCTGCTGGCAGCACAAGGCACTGCCCAGTAAAACTGAGAGCTCAGCACAAAGAGTTTGAAAACACGCCCACACGAAACTCAAAGCAAAATACAGTACAGAGATTGAGCTACAGATGAAAAATTTAATAATCATGTCTCAAAACACAAGAAAGGAACCTGTGGCTGGCAGAATTAAGGCCAATATAGCAGGAGGCATCGTTTCCATTTTTTTTTTTTTTTTGAGACAGAGTCTCACTCTGTCACCCATGCTGGAATGCAGTGTCACAATCTTGGCTCACTGAAACCTCCACCTTCTGGGTTTAAGCAGTTCTCCTGCCTAAGCCTCCTGGGGAGCTGGGGTTACAGGCATGCACCACCACACCCGTGTAATTTTTGTATTTTTAGTAGAGACAGAGTTTCACCACATTGGCCAGGCTGGTCTCGAACTCCTGACCTCAGGTGATCCACCCACCTCAGCCTCTCAAAGTGCTGGGATTACAGGAGTGAACCACTGCACCCAAATGCATATAACTGTTTCATTGGCCCATATTCTAACATGGGAAACATGTTAGTCTTCTGAACAAGATACAGAACATTCCTTGTGCACACTGACACAGAGTGTCCAATGACATGATGACACTGTGTGACTGATCAGAATGTGTGCCCTAACAATAGTTCTGTGACTCAGAAAGTAAAACCATAGGGGATGAAGACAGGCAGCATCCACTCCAAGGTGGAATATCCAGTAAGCATGTGAGTGGTCCATGCGAGTGGAGGATCAGTGACAGAGACACCTAAGAGCATCGTTAGCTCTGGCCTCCCAAAGCTTGGCCCTCAACACAGGGAAAATATGTGTGACAGCACCAAATACAGTTTGGAGCCCAGGCCACAGAAGGGCCAACGTTTCAGATCAGTGCACTAACAAGCAAGATCTGGACAGAATATAAAGCAGGGACCTGGAGACACTTGGTTTCGTCATCAACTAATAGGCTGATTTAAAAGGTAAGAGAAAAGGCCGGTCGTTATGGCTTATGCCTATAATCCCAGTACTTTGGGAGGTGAGGCAGGTGGATCACTTGAGGCCAGGAGTTCCAGAACTTCCAGCCTGGCCAACATGGTAAAATCCTGTCTCTACTAAAAACATAAAAATTAGCCAGAAGTTGTGGTGCATTCCTGTAATCCCAGGTGTTCTGGAGGCTGAGCCAGGAGAGTCGCTCCAACCCAGCAGGTAGAGTTTGCGCCACAGCACTCCAGCCTGGGTGACAGAGCGAGACTCCATTTCAAGAAAACAAAAAAACACCAACATGGTGCCATGTGTTCACACTTCCATTCAGTTCCACATATCCACATCAAGTTCACTGCCTTGTCTATAGGACTGACTTATACCAACTCCAGAGTCAGGTGTCAGAATAAGAACATTCAGTCTTCCACAGAAACTAGATAACCAGGTTTAAAAAAAAAAAAAAAAAGAAGAGCATTCAGTCATCTTCAAAAACATGTGCCTTTCACATGAGATTACTTAAATGTTTTATTGAATATTAAGCCATTTAGCCTGTCCTTTTTTCCATTCCTGTCATGACTATTTATAAGCACCAGTATTTCTTCACTGATCTCCAGCCCCTGTGTAATCCCATGAGATGTTCTACCACTGCTGTACGGCTCCCACTGCTGTCATCACCTGGATTCACAAGGGATGCACTCACTTAAGAACTACAGTCAAAAAAGAAAGATTTCAGGAGCCACAACTCTAGGGTTTTTTTAGTCTTCTGTCACTTTACTGTGCTAGGACCACTAAGATCTATTTTCACTGATATTTCTCTACGTATGTGGGTATTTATGTACACTTCATATATGATATATTATATTTAACTTTTTAAACAGGCCAGACTCAGTTTTAAAATTAACACAAAGATTTAAAAAGCAAACAGCAGCTGGGCGCAGCGGCTCACGCCTGCAATTCCAGCACTTTGGGAGGCCAAGGCGAGTGGATCACCTGAGGTCAGGAGTTGGAAACCTGGCCAACATGGTGAAACCCCATCTCTAATAAAAATACAAAAATTAGCCAGGTGTGGTGGTGCACGCCTGCCAGCTACTCAAGAAGCTGAGGCAGGAGAATCGCTTGAGCCAGGGAGGTGGAGGTTGCAGTGAGCAGAGATCATGCCACCGCACTCCGGCCTGGGCAACAGAACAGGACTCTATCTCAAAAAAAAGAAAAAAGAAAAAAAAAAAAGCAAACAGCAGCCAGGTGTGGTGGCTCATGCCTGTAATCCTAGAACATTGGGAGGCCAAGGCAGGGGGATCACCTGAGGTTAGGAGTTCAAGACCAGCCCGGTCAACGTGGCAAAACCCTGTCTCTACTAAAAATACAAAATTAGCTGGGTGTGATGGTAGGCACCTGTAATCCCAGCTACGCAGGAGGCTGAGGCAGAAGAATCTATTGAACCTGGGAGGCAGAGGTTGCAGTGAGCCAAGATCACGTCACTGCGCTCTGGCCTGGGCATGGTGGTACATGCCTGTGGTCCCACAGAGTTAGATCCTGTCTCAAACAAACAAACAAACAAAATAAGTAGATAAATAAATGGATCAATGGGAAAAGCCCATTCAGACACTGAGGACTGACACAAGTCAGTAAGGGTCAAAAAATTAATTGGCTCCTTAATTCAAAGGTGCTACAAGGGAGTTTTCTTTCCAATTTCTAACAGAGACAGCCCTTACAGAGCAATTTATAAAATCAGCCTAACCTTAAGTGTTGATTTGAGAATATCATACAATAAGACACTAACAATAAGCACAAAGTTTACAGTAGCTTTCCAAAGTCAAGAGTAGACATACCCCTTTGAAAAATTATTTTGTGCTTGAAAATTGTATGTTTTTAAGCTGTGTATGACACAGTACAGAATACAAGTTGTACCTAGAGCAGTTTTAAAAAGGAAAGACAAGATTAAAAACCAACCCAGGGAAAAGGCTGGGGCATAGATAATGTTTTGCTTAGAGATGAAACTGCTCTGATGCAACTGCCTGCAATAATGAATGCCTCTGCACAGCGCAGTCTGACGATTTATGTTCCTACTACTTAGCATGCAGAGAATAAACAGCCTCCCGATCCTCCTCCATCTGCAGAAAAAAATTTTTAAGGGAACATGGAAAGCTCAATAATTTATTTTGCTCATTTACACAAAAATTCTACAAAATTTCTGTCACTTTGTAACTCTGACACGCACTACTAGCTTAGACACAGATCTTAAAAGGGGCTGAAATTATCAAGCCTCTCTAGTATCTCCCAGAAGAACTTAATGGGTCGGCAGCAGTCAATTATACTAACGTGAAAAAGAAGCAATGTTCTTAATATAGCATCATAAAATTTTAGAATCAGAAGAGACTTTAGCAATCTAGTTCAACTTCCTCATTTTACCAACAAGAAAACTGATTCTAAAAAGTGAAATCACTTGTCAAGGTCATACTTACTTAACAGTCCAGGACTAAAACCCCAATCTCCAGGCTGCTGACCCTAATATAAATTGATGAATAAATGCTTCTGAACTGTTATATACAGCAGTGAGATGAAAGAGTCAATCTCAAGGCAAGTTAAAATTGACCTCCCAGCCAAGGTGGCACATACTTGTAATCTCAGCCCTTTGGGAGGCTGAGGCAGGAAGATCACTTGAGCCCAAGAGTTCAAGACCAGCCTGGGCAACATATCGAAACCCCATCTCTACAAAAAATTAGCCAGGTGTGGTGTCATGTGCCTGCAGTCCCAGCTATTTGGGAGGCTGACACAGAAGGATCACCTGAGCCTGGGAGATTGAGGCTGCAGTGAGCTGTGATTGTGCCACTGCACTCCAGCCTGGATGAGTTTTTTATTCTTGAGACAGAGTGAGACCACGTGCTACAAGGAGGGTTTTTGATGAGACCTTGTCTTAAAAAAAAAAAAAAAAAAAAAGATTGATTTCCCTTTCCATTCTTCACAAAGGAAAAAAGTAGGCATATTGTTGCCCACCCCTTAAACAGTCAGACACGGCCCACACTAAAAGCAAAAGCATACCAAACAGTTTGTTCTGAACTAGAAAACGGCACAAAGACAACTCATAGAAGAATCAAGGACTTTCTAATTTGGTTGGTTTTTCTCTTTATAAAAGCTTTCTTACTTGTAATCCCAGCACTTTAGGAGGCTGAGGTGGGTGGATCACCTAAAGTCAAAAGTTCGAGACCAGCCTAACCAATGTGATGAAACTCCATCTCTACTAAAAATATAAAAATTAGCCAGGCATGGTGGCATGTGCCTGTAATCCCAGCTACACAGGAGGCTGAGGCAGGAGAATCGCTTGAACCTGGGAGGTGGTGAATCACTTGCACTCCAGCCTGGGCAATAAGAAACTCTGTCACAAATATATATATATATATATATATGCCCTTCAATCATGGTAAGACAGAAAAAAGAAAACAAAACAAAACAAATAATGGCAAGACACTCTTACTCAAATTCACTTTCTAAAACATGGTATAAAGAAAGGTTTTAATTTCCCATCCCAATAAAAGTGTTTTCTCTCATTCTGATTTAAATAAAATAATAAAATTGAGGGGTTGAAGTGTATCTTCCTTTAGCAGTAGGAGGTGAGGAAGACACCAGGATTGCAGGTAAGAATTGTAACATTTACTGAGTTTTACACACATTCATTCACTTAATCTTCACAACCACTACATGAAGCAGCTATTATCTCCAATTTATAGGTGAGAAAACTGAACTCCAAAAAGTTAAGAAATTTGTACTATCTTCCAAAAGTAACAAAACTGAAATTTGGCTATATATAGTTTGGTTTTTGAGACAGTCTCGCTCTGTCGCCCAGTCTGGAGTGCAGTGGCATGATCTCAGCTCATCACAACCTCTGCCTCCTAGGTTCAAGAGATTCTCCTGCCTCACCCTCCCTTGTAGCAAGTGCCTGCCACCATGCCTGGCTAATTTTCATATTTTTATTAAAGATAGGGTTCTGCCCTGTTGGCCAGGCTGGTCTTGAACTCCTGACCTCAAGTCATCCACCCGCCTCAGCCTCCAAAAGTGCTGGGATTACAAGCATAAGCCACCATGCCTAGCCTTATAAGTAATAATTTGAAGGCAAAAAGAAAAAGATAACATGCCTGTTTCTCCAAAGAAGCTATACAAATGGCCAATAAGCACACGAAAAGATGTTCAATATTACTAGCTACAGGGTAAATACAAATCAAAATCACGACGAAATACCACACTGCACCCTCTCTAGTTTGACTATAATCAAAAATACATAAAAGTGCTGGGGAGGATTTGGATAAGCTGAATCTCATTCATTGCTGGTGGCACAACCTCTTTGGAAAACAGTATTGCAGTGCCTCAAAAGGTAGAGTTCCCATATGACCCAGCAATTCTATAGCATTCTAAGGTATAGACCCAAGACAAAAAGCAAGCATATGTCTACACAAAAATGTATACACAAAAAAATTAAAATTAAAATTAAAAAATTTATACACAAGAGCCAGTCGAGGTTGCTCACACCTGTAATCCCAACACTTTGGGAGGCTGAGGTGGGCAGATCACCTGGGGTCAGGAGTTTGAGATCAGTCTGGCCAACATGGTGAAACCTGTCTCTAATAAAAATATAAAAATTAGCCAGGCGCGGTGGCTCAAGCCTGTAATCCCAGCACTTTGGGAGGCCGAGGTGGGTGGATCACGAGGTGAAGAGATCGAGACCATCCTGGTCAACATGGTGAAACCCCGGCTCTACTAAAAATACAAAAAATTGGCTGGGCATGGTGGCGCGTGCCTGTAATCCCAACTACTCAGGAGGCTGAGGCAGGAGAATTGCCTGAACCCAGGAGGCGGAGGTTGCGGTGAGCCGAGATCGCACCATTGCACTCCAGCCTGGGTAACAAGAGTGAAACTCCGTCTCAAAAAAAAAAAAAAAAAAAAAAGTATACATGAATGCTCACAGCGGCAGTGTTCATAAGAGACAAAAAGTGAAAAAAAATCCAAAGTTTCATCCAGTGATGAAGAGACTAAATGTGGTATCGGGATATATCTACACAACAGAATATTATTCTGTCATAAAAAGGAATCAAGGGCAGATGCATGCCACAACATGGAGGAATCTTGAAAATGCTGTATTAAGTGAAGGAAGCCAGTCATAGTGTATGAGTCCCTTTTAATGAAATGTCCAGAATAAACAAATCTGTAGAGATGACAGTAGATTTGCCATGTTGCTCAGGCTGGCATCAAAGTCTTGGCCTCCTGCCTAGGGCTGGGAAAGTTGGGATAAATAAGGAGTGACTGCTAATGGATACATGATTTCTCTTGGGGATGATGAAAATATACTAAAACTTACTTTTCCAACTGGGAGAAAAGAAAAAAATGAAAATATAGTAAAACTGATAATGGCAATGGTTGCACAACTGTGAGTATACTAAAAACCACTGAATTGTAAACTTTAAGTTGGTAAACTGTATGGCATATAATTTATATCTCAATAAAGCTATTTTTTTTAATAACTAATATAGTTAGCAGTTTTCCTACTTACTATCTACAACCAGTTATTTATTTATTTAGAGACAGAGTTTCACTCCTGTTGCCTAGGCTGGAGTGCAAGGCACGATCTCGGCTCACTGCCACCTCTGTCTCCCAGGCTCAAGCAGTTCTCCTGCTTCAGCCTCCTGAGTAGCTGGGATTACAGGTGCGTACCACCACACCCAGCTATTTTTCATATTTTTAGTAGAGACAGGGTGTCACCATGCTGACCAGGCTGGTCTCAAACTCATGACCTCATGTGATCTGCCCATCTCAGCCTCCCAAAGTGCTGGATTTATAAGCATGAGTCACCGTGCCCGGTCTCTTTTTTTTTTTTTTTTTTAAGAGACAGGGTCTTACTCTGTCACCCAAGCTGGAGTACAATGGCACAACCATGGTTTTCTGCAGCCTCAAGCTTCTGGGCTCAAGTAATCCTCCCACCACAGCCTCCTGAGTGGCTGAGACACACAATATCATGCCCGGATAACTTCTGTTTTTGTAGAGATGTGGTTTTGCCAAGTTGCCCTGAGTTCTAACTCCTGAGCTCACAGAATCCACCCACTTCAGCCTGCCAAAGTGCTGGGATTACAACGGTGAGCCACCACACCTGTCCAAAAAAAATTTTTTTTTTTTTTTTTTGAGATGGAGTTTTGCTCTTGTTACCCAGGCTGGAGTGCAATGGCGCAATCTCGGCTCATCGCAACCTCTGCCTCCTGGGTTCAAGCAATTTTCCCGCCTCAGCCTCCTGAGTAGCTGGGATTACAGGCATGCGCCCCCATGCCCAGCTAATTTTTTTTGTATTTTTAGTAGAGACGGGGTTTCACCATGTTGACCAGGATGGTCTCTATCTCTTGACCTCGTGATCCACCCGCCCGGCCTCCCAAAGTAAAATTTTTTTTTAATAAAATGACTGAGGCCAGGTGCTGTGCCTCACCCCTTTAATCCCAGCACTTTGGGAGGCTGAGGTAGGCAGATCTCATGAGCTCAGGAGTTTGAAACCAGCCTGGCCAACATTGCAAAACCCTATCTCTACTAAAAATACAAAAATTAGTCGGTCATGATGGCATGTGCCTGTAATCCCAGCTACTCAAGAGGCTGAGGCAGGAGAATCATTTGAACCCAGGAAGCAGAGGTTGCAGTGAGCTGCGATCAAACCACTGCACTCCAGCCTGGGAGACAGAGTGAAATTCCATCTCAAAAAAAAAAAAAAAAGACTGAAAGGACATACTCTAAAATATTGAAGGGATTCCTCTGGGCAGTAGCATCATTAATAATATTCTTTTTTCTGTGTTTTTGTATATATGCAAATGTTATAATTTATGCAATGAACCCACATATTTTAAGAGGAGAACATTATGTTACTAAAATGTAATGAGCACCTTAAAACTAATATATAAAGAAAAAAATAAACATAACACCCTCAAAAAAACTTCACTGGAAAACATTTTTTTCTAAAATCTAAACCTGATTCTAATACTAGATTCTCTAGATGACAACCTAAGCATGCTATATATACCTTTCAAACAAACTAGTAATACGGTTTCATGTAATAAAGATACACACTTTTCAGAAACCCAGGCATTAAGTTTTCTTTCACTTATACTATAGAAAAATCACCCTGCTTATAAAGTTTATTTATTCTATAGCCTTGAAAGGAAAAGTCTAAATAGCTTCCTTCCTACTTTAAAGATTAGAACATAATGTCTCTAATAAGAAGTCATGGCCCGGGGCCGTGGCTCATGCCTGTAATCCCAGCACTTTGAGAGGCCGAGGCAAGCAGATCACAAGGTCAGGAATTCAAGACCAGCCTCACCAACATGGTAAAACCTCGTCTCTACTAAAAATACAACAACAAAAAAAATTGGCTGGACAGGGTGGTGCCATGTCTGTAATTCCAGCTATTTGGGAGGCTGAGGCAGGAGAATTGCTTGAACCTAGGAGGCGGAAGTTGCAGTGAGCCGGGATCATGCCACTGTACTCCAGCCTGGACAACAGAGCAAGACTCAAAAGAAAAAAAAAAAAGTCACTATATGGGGTAAATCAGCCAGAAGAGGAGACAAGAGGGCAAAAGGCTTGATTAAAAGATTCTCAGGAAAACATCTCTAGTGACTCTTATCTTTCCTAAGAAGGCGGGAAATATGCCAAATATTTCACTGCAATACTTGACTAAAAAAAGAGATTTTTGGAATCAGGGGGAAAAAAGACTCAATTATATGCCTTCTCTTTATATATCAAACCCAAATTTTGGATGATTTGCACATCCTGAACATCTGGATCTTCTGGCCCTTGACTTCAGAGAAGATATTCTATAAATCAAGGACTCGGCAATTTTAAGTGTTAAAAAGGGTCAGAGTTAAACTGGGATCTATCCAAGCCATACTTAGATATAAGTAAGCAAAGGAGCGAACAAACACCAATCTACTTAATTCAAGGCGGAAGTATTTTAGAGCTTGTGCTTATAGGAAACATTAGGGCAGCAAAATGTCTGCCTGTAGTCTTATTAGCATTCCTGCAAAGAGGCAGATGAGAATACATTTCCCCAGGGTAAGAGATACCAAGGAGGGTTCCCAGTAGGGACTCTGTAATATGCCTACTTCCTCTTTTCAAAGATTTTGAAAAGCATATTTTTAAGATTTTGTTGCTGAACCACAATAAATAGACAATTATAAAGTAGACCCACCCATTGAGTTAGTGCTAGTGGAATCTGTCCTTCTGGAAGTACCAGATGGAGATTTTAAAAAAAAAAAAAAAAGCTCTTTACTAATTGTGGCCAAGATTCCTTGGTACTTGGTGCCAGGGCCAGAATATTACCCCAGATGTCCTAGCCAAATTCAAGGTTGGCTAATTAATTATAGTCGCTAACCTACAAACAACAACAAAAAAGGCCTCCCTCTCTCTGTTCCCTTCATTGAAATCTGAAGAGGTCACTCCTCCTTGAAATTCTTTTTATTTTTTAATTTTGATTGAATTGTACAAACTTTAATATGTGAACTTTGTTTTTTGTTCTTTTTTGAGGCAGGATCTCACTCTGTTGCCCAGCTTGAAGTGCAATAGTGTGAACACAGTTCACCGCAGCCTCCTGGGTTCAAGAGATCCTCCTGCCTCAGTCTCCCAAGTAGGCGGGACTACAGTCATGTACCAGCACACCCAGCTAATTTTTTAAAGTTTTTGTAGAGAAGGGGGTCTCACTGTGTTGCCAAGGCTGTTTCCCGGACTCCAATGATCCTCCTGCCTTAGCCTCCCAAAGTGCTAGGATATTGACATGAGCCACTGCGCCTGGCCAAAATTCCTGTATAGTACCATCCGTCATTATGGTTTCCCTTAAGAGTGCATTGTAACTCAAATGCCAACTTAAAAGTATACAAATTATTTGAATTCCGCCTATGTAGGAAACACACCATGTATATTAAAAGTACTCAAAAACTGTCTGGGCATTGTGACACACGCCTATAATGCCAGCTACTCAGGAGGCTGTTTGAACCCAGGAGGCAGAGGCTATAGTGAGTGAAGATCACGCCACTGCACGCCAGCCGGGGTGACAGAGCGAGATTCTGTCTCAAAAACATAATAATAAAGAATTTAAAAATATATATATAAGACGCTGTTAATAGTTTAAAGTTTCCCTAAACAGCTATCTAAAAATTCATATCTAGGCAAATACTAACAACTGACACTGCTTTCCAATTAAGATTGAAAAGACTTATCTAAAGTTTTCTATTAAACATAAATTTTGGCTAGGCACAGTGGCTCACGCCTATAATTCCAGCACTTTGGGAGGCTGAGGCGGGCAGATCACCTGAGGTCAGGAGTTCGAAACCAGCCTGGACAACATGGTGAAACCCCATCTCTACCAAAAATACAAAAATCAGCTGGGCGTGTACAGGTGGCTAGTGCCTGTAATCCCAGCTACTCAGAAGGCTGAGGCAGGAGAATTGCTTGAACCCGGGAGGCAGAGGTTGTAGTGAGCCAGGATCAAGCTACTGCACTCCAGCTTGGGTGACAGCAGGAGACCTGTCTCAAAAAAAAAAATAATAACAACAACAAAAAAAACATAGATTTTGAACCATAAAACTTTTAAGACTAAAAAGGATGTCTTTGCTCTAAGGTGTGCAATTCCAGGAAAAAGCAGCTATATATGCAAATATCAATTTACAAGGCCTCCCAAAGGTAAGCAAAGATCCTGAATAGATGCACACAAATAGGAAAGCATACGTTCAATAGCACATCTGAATATCAAGTACTGGGCTGGCCTTTGTGTCATTGCCAAAGTATTCGGTGCATTACTGAAAATAACCTAAACTGGGCCAGGCACAGTGGCTTACGCCTGTAATCCCAGCACTTTGGGAGGCTGAGGCAGGCGGATCACCTGAGGTTGTGAGTTTGAGACCAGCCTGATCAACATGGAGAAATCCCATCTCTATTAAAAATAAAAAATTAGCCGGGTGTGGTGGCACATGCCTGTAATCCCTTCTACTTGGGAGGCTGAGGCAGGAGAATCGCTTGATCCCAGGAGATGGAGGTTGTAGTGAGCTGAGATTGCACCATTGCACTCCAGCCTGGGGCATCAAGAGGGAAACTCCATCTCAAAAAATAATTATAACAATAACATGGGCCCAGGTGTGGTGGATCACACCTGTAATCCCAACACTCTGGGAGGGCAAGGTGGGAAGATCGCTTGAGACCAAGAGTTCCCAAAAAATTCTGCTGAGCATGGTGGTGCCCACCTGTGGTCCTAGCTACTCAGGAGGCTGAGGCAGGAGGCTGGTTTGAGCCCAGGAGTCTGAGGCTACAGGGAGTTATAATTGTACCACTGCACACCAGCCTGGTGACAGAGTAAGACCCTGTCTCTAAAAAATAAAAGCAATAAAAGGCTGGTCGCAGTGGCTCATGCCTGTAATCCCAGCACTTTGGGAGGTGAGGTGGGCAGATCACCAGAGGTCAGAAGTTTGAGACCATCCTGGCCAACATGGCGAAACCCTGTCTCTACTAAAAATACAAAAATTAGCTGGGCATGGTGGCATGCGCCTGTAATCCCAGCTACTCAGGAGTCTGAGGCAGGAGAATCGCTTGAAGCTGGGAGGCAGAGGTTGCAGTAAGCCAGGATCGAGCCACTGCACTCCAGCCTGAGTGACAGAGTGAGACTCTGTCTCAATTAAATAGAAAACATAAATAAATAAAAGTTAAAAATGCTGGGGCGGTGGCTCACACCTGTAATCCTAGCACTTTGGGAGGCTGAGGCAAGCGGATCATGAGGTCAAGAGATCAAGACCATCCTGGCCAACATGGTGAAACCCTGTCTCTACTAAAAATACAAAAATTAGTTGGTTGTGGTGGTGCATGCCTGTAATCCCAGCTACTCAGGAGGCAGAGGCAGGAGAATCACTTTTGTTGTTGTTGTTGTTGTGTATTTTTAGTAGAGACGGGGTTTCACCATGTTGACCAGGATGGTCTCGCTCTCTTGACCTCGTGATCCACCCGCCTCAGCCTCCCAAAGTGCTGGGATTACAGGCGTGAGCCACCGCGCCCAGCCCTGTTGTTTTTTTTTTTTTTAATTGAAAATAAAATTGCACTTTTTAGGTATAAGGAGAATCACTTGAACCAGGGAGTCGGAAGTTTCAGTGAGCTGAGATCATGCCACTGTACTCCAACCTGGGGACAAAGCAAGACTCCATCTCAAAAAAAAAAAAAAAAGCATAAAATTATTCCATATTTTTTCATATTTCAACAAATACATATTTTAAGGACTCCAGCCTAGAAAGTCTTAAACGTCCTGCCTCCTCCTTCCTTTTTCCTAGGATGTTTTTCTCTCTGGGCTCTACATTCCCTCACTTCCTTTAAGTCTCACCTCCTCAGCTAGGTCTCCTCTTGCTGCCCTATGTAAAATTTCCATTATTCTAACTCTTAGCCACAGTACTTCATACTTTCCCTTCTCTGATTTTTTTTTTTTTTTTTTCAAGACAGGCTCACTCTGTCACCCAGGCTGGAGTGCAGTGGCACAATCTCGGCTCACTGCAACCTCTGCCTCCATGGTTCAAGCCATTCTCCTGCCTCAGCCTCCTGAGTAGCCTTCTCTGATTTTTGTTGTTGTTATTGCCGTGTATCACCTAATCTAAAATAAATTTAATTTCCGTTTCTTGTCTGCCCTCCCTACTTGAAGGGAAGTCCAAGAGAATAGGAATTTGTCTTTTATTCACTGTTGTATCACCAGCATCTAGAATGGTACCTGGCACGCAGTACATGCTCAATAAATATTTGTTGCATGAATACCAAATGAGACGTAGTTACAGCCCACAGATAGGTACATCATAGCCCTACAGCTGCCTTTAGAGAAGCTGTAACACTTCAAAAATACTGCAACAAAGGACTACAGACTTGTCATAATAAACACTGTCTACTCTTCAAATCAAAGAAAAACACGCTTGACCTTCCACCTCATTTGTACAAGGAAGAGGAAAGAAGTTGATTATTTGGATAGCGGGGCTGGACTTGGTGGCTCATGCCAGTTATCCCAGCACTTTGGGAGGCCAAGTTAGGAGGATTGTTTGAGCCTAGGAGTTTGAGACAAGCCAGAGAAACATAGCAAGACCTCATCTCTACAGGAAAAAAAAAAAAAATTTGTTTAGCCAGGCATAGTGGCTTACGCCTATAATCCCAGCACTTGGGGAGGCAGAGATGGATGGATCACCTGAGGTCAGGAGTTCGAGATCAACCTAACTAACATGGTGAAACCTCGTCTCTACTAAAGATACAAAAATTAGCTGGGCATAGTGGCAGTCACCTGTAATCCCAACTACTCGGGAGGCCGAGGCAGGAAAATCACTTGAACCTGGGAGGCAGAGGTTGCGGTGAGCCAAGATTGCGCCATTGCACTCCAGCCTGGGCAACAGAGTGAGACTCCTTCTCAAAAAACATATATATATATACACATATATATGTATACATATACAAATATATGTATATATGTACACATGTATGTATACATATATATGGGTATATATGTGTATATATAAAAATATATACACACACATATATACATATATTTATATATATTTTAAATTAGCCAGTCATGATAGCACACACCTGTAGTCCTAGCTACTCAGGAGGCTGAAGTGGGAGGACTGCTTGAGCCCAGGAGTTCGAGGCTAAAGTGAACTATGATTGTGCCACTGCAATCCAACCTGGGTGACAAAGTGAGACCCTGTCTCTTAAAAATAAAGTACTGTCAAGGAGAACTACAAGCTTGCCATGACTAATAAACACTGTCTTTGTCTACTCTTCATATCAGAGAAAAACACATTTGACCTCTCACTTAGAGGAGAAAGAAGTTGATTATTTGGATAGTGGGAAGTCATACAAAGCCAAAGTCTCAATTTAATTAACACTATACAAACAAAATTCTCCTGTAATGTTAACAAATATTGAACCCTCTTCCTGTGACTTTACTACACTACCTTCTGTTTTTCCCTTTGGCTTTGACTTCTATAAAGTCAATCGTAAAATTTGTGAACCTTATATTTTCAATTAACTAAGAAATGACCAGGCGCACTGGCTCATACCTATAAATTTCCAACACTTTGGGAGGCCAAGGCAGGTGGATCACTTGAGGTCAAGAGTTCGAGACCAGCCTGGCCAACATGGCAAAACCCCAGCTCTACTAAAAATACAAACATTAGCCAGGCGTGGTGGCAGATGCCTGTTGTCCCAGCTACTTAGGATGCTGAGGTGGGAAAATCACTTGAACCCAGGAGGCGGAGGTTGCCGTTAGCCAAAATTGCACCACTGCACCCCAGCCTGGGCAACAGAGTGAGACTCTGTCTCAAAAAAAAAGAATAAAAAATAATAAAAAAAATTTTTTACATGAAAGAAAAACGAAAATCTTAATTTAAAAAAATATAAGAAATAAACATTTACAAAGTACAGGAAACTCCACAGAATTCTGCAAGAGTCCATAACGTGAAGACCCTGGCCTTGATATATCTATTCAAGGTAGACCACAAATCTACTTGTAAGTAATAATGAAGAACACCAGTTGACCAGTGTGTGACATAAGACAATCAATTCATCTCTTACACGCAGCAGACAGCACTTAAAAAGCAAGAGTCAAACATGACCGAGTTAGTTCACACTTGTTATGAGTCACATGGGATGTGACAAAGTGAATGTCAGCCACTAGGTAAAAAAAAAAAAATTTTTAAGATAAGGACACCAGGCCCGCGCAATGGCTCACACCTATAATCCCAGCAGTTTAAGAGGCTGAGGCAGGTGGATCACCTGAGGTCAGGAGTTCAAGACTAGCCTGGCCAACATAATGAAACCCTGTCTCTAATAAAAAAGTGCAAAAAATTAGTCGTACATGGTGGCAGCCACCTGTAATCCCAGCTACTCGGGAGGCTGAGGCAGGATGATAGCTTGAACCCAGGAGGCAGAGGTTGCAGTGACCCAAGATTGCACCACTGCACTCCAGCCTAGGCAACAAGAGTGAAACTCTGTGTCCAAAAAAAAAAAAAAAAAGATAAGGATGTCAGATTCTAAACTCCTCAATAGGACAGAAACCAGATTAGTTTATGTCATGCTCAAGTGCAAGCTGGAGTTCAAACAATGATTTAAAAAGTAGGAAAGGGGAAAATCTTGATCTTCAGGTAAAATACCTACCCAGGGTCCCACACAGTTTTGGTTTTAACTCTTTGAACTAGATCTTGTGTGAAGATGTACTTAACTGCTTTCTCTGAACCTTAAAAATTGGGCACAAGCAATCACCAATTTCAACTTTGCTTTCATAAAGACCAGCCTCGGGGACAGGCGCAGTGGTTCACACCTGTAATCCCAGCACTTTGGGAAGCCAAGGCGGGTGGATCACTTGGGCCCAGGAGTTCGAGACCAGCCTGGGCAACATGGTGAAACCCCATCTCTACTACAAATACAAAAATTAGCCGGGCATGGTGGCAGGCACCTGTAATCCCAGTTACTCAGGAGGTTGAGGCATGAGAATAGCTTGAACTCAGGAAGCAGAGGTTGCAGTGAGCTGAGATCTCACTGTACTCCAGCCTCAGCGACATAAATAAACAAACAAACCAGCCTTGCTTTGTGCCACAGATTTCCTAATCAAATAACTAAGCACCTTAAGTCAGAATACCTGAGCTCACATGCTGGTGAAAGGTATTCTGACTTCAGGTACTTAATTATTCGATTAGTATAGGGTCATAAGCTGTATGATCCTTGTCAAGTTACTTGACCTTTCTTTCTACGACCTCCTGTCAAATGCACATAATTACAGCAACCTCACTGGGTTGGGTTAAATGAAATAAAGCAAATAAAAGACTTGCCCAGAGCCTGGCCACGAGATGCCTTCAATACATGTTCACTGTTATAATTTACAGAGAAAAAAAAGGCCCCAAGGCTGAGAAGTGACATGCCTGGGAATTCCTGCCAAAGGTTATCATTAAATCCAAAAGTCAAACAAACACATTCCTGACTCTGAGCCACTCTCCTGATTCGTGGATACCATCGGTAACAGTAGTGATACAAATCAAATAATAAGAACAGCCAGAATCATAACCCTAATGACAGCAGCGGCGACAACACTTAATACTTACAGAGCTGCTAGGGGCCACTGTCCTCAGAGAGGAAGGCCAGGCTGCTGAATCACAAACACACAATTACAGAATCTTCTCCGCCCTCTTTTTAAAAAAACAGTTCACTGGCGCCCAAGTTTTGCTAAAAACAGGTATCTAAACCGATGACGGACAAAGTGTAATTTCTCCATACCAAAGAGGTGGGGCGGTGCAGGGAGGAGGGGGTGGCGCTCGGCTCCTGCCAGATGGAAAAGCCACATGAAGTGGAGAAACAGCCGGATTCAGGACTCACCCCCGAATCCAAATCCGATGCTTGAAAGCCAGGACCTTCCAATTCGGGCAATCGCTAGGCTCTGCGTGTAAAACCGCCTCAGAACAAGTGTCATCCGCCTTCAACGCCAATCCCCTGCCGCGGTAGAAGGTTCGGGTTACCGGGCAGCGGCGTGATTTCGGAAACCCGAGAGCGAGCTGGCCACCTCCAGCCTCCCCCGGTCTCCGAGAATCACAGCCCCACTCGGGAGGGAAACAAAAGCCGGGGCAGCAGGGGAAGCCGGGCCAGGGTGCCCTCCACGCCGGCTGGCGGGCGCCGGGCGCCCAGGGCCTGAGGAATGCGCTCAGGTGACAGGCGCGGCGCCCAGGGCAACAGGTCCCGCCCGGCCTCCGCCTCCCGGGGGTCCTGCCGACCCCACACCCGCCCCGCGGCCCAGGGGAGGGAGCAGGACGCGAGGGAGGGAGCGGCGCCTGGGGCGGCGCAGGGGCAAGGAGTCCAAGCTCCATCTTGAGGCGGGCGGAGGAAGGGAAGGCCCGGCTCGGCGCTGACAGGGCCGCCACTCTTCCAGCTCCAGAGGGACCCCCGGCCTCCGGTGCCGGCCACCCGAGACTCCCGCGCTCCCCTCCCGGGTGGCCCCGGCGCCCAAGGCTCAGCCCCGCTCCCGGACGCAGGGCCTCGACCCCCGACCCGACCCCGGGCGGGCCCCGCGCGCGGGCCGGGAGGAGGGCAGGGCAGGGCAGGAGGGGGCCGGGAAGGGGAGAGGGCCCGCGCCGCGCTCCTCTCACCGCCTCTGACGCCGCCGGTCGCCGCCACCTGCCCCACTGCAGCAGCAGCAGCCGCCGCGGCCGCCGCCTCCCGCCTGCCGGCTCGTCAGCTCGGGGCGGGGGAGAGCGTGACGCGCCGCCGCCGCCGCGGGGCCGGGCGGGCGCGCGCCGCCAGGAGAAGACGCCGCGCGACTCCTCCCCGCGATCCGCCGCCGCGCCCGCCCGGCGGGCCCGGCCCCCGAGCCCGCACCGGCCTTGCAGCCCGCGCCCTGCACCGCGTCGCCCCCCGCCTCTTTGTCTGCGCCCACCGCGGCCCGGGGAGGCGACCCCGGCCCCCACGCGCCAGCCGCTCCGCCCTCGGACCCTCCCAAGCCCCGGCACGGGAAGCAAGGTGCGAGGGAAAACCCAGAGGCCTGCTTGGAGGGGTTTCTC
Source organism: Callithrix jacchus (assembly GCF_049354715.1). Lineage (NCBI taxonomy): Eukaryota > Metazoa > Chordata > Mammalia > Primates > Cebidae > Callithrix > Callithrix jacchus. The sequence continues at coordinate 125,615,197 of NC_133510.1, forward strand.
GTCATTTCTTCTGCTAAGTGTTCCCATAATTGGCAAGTCACACCCAAGAGCCGCATTCAGCCTCGACCTCAGCCTGCTCTTTGGGGCTGATTCATTTTGTTTGCCCTCCCCTTCCCGCCAGACCAGGGTGAGAAATCCTTTGAACCGGCTGCGAGGAGCTTCCGACTGCAGGTTAAGGTTGGGATTGGGAAGGATCATCTTTGCCCTCGCCTCCCTCCAGGGAAAGACCCTGGATGAGGCATCCCTGGAAAAAATGCTGAAAGGAGCTCCCTACAGTAGGTTTAGCTCGGGAAGAACCATCTCTGCTCCCCACTTCCCTTCGGGAAAGACCGCGGGTTAAAAATCCTTTGAAACAAGCCAAGGGTTTGCCCCGTTCGTTTGAGAAAAGCCTCTTTTATTCGCCCTGGCTGCTTGGACGGAAGCCCTGGTTAGTGTCCCATCCTCCCACCCCCTGGGATCGCCTTTAAAAGCTTTTGAAAGGGGCAGGAGAGAAGGCTGCAACAGCCTGCTCGGGGCTGGGGTAGCAGAGGGCGGCCAGCATTTCACTCCCATGGACCATGGCAACCCCAGAAGCTTTGCAGCCCCAGGGAGGAATTTGCAGCTGTCGGAGAAGCCCAGGATTTTGCGGTGGATAAGGGGGTAGGGGCTTCCTCCTCCTTGCCAGTAGAAGAGAATAATTGGCGGGTGACCCCTCTAGCTGACCTTTATTCAAAGCACGGTGCTGCCTGGACCAGCAGGGGGAGGGAACTGCAGTGGAAATGCACGAAGTTCTGAACAAAGTCAATTTGTCTCCCGGCCCCTCCTCTCCATTCATGTCTGAAATCCCCCAAAATGCTGCTACCTAATTCAACATCGCCCTAATTTACAGGCTGCAAGGTCAGGTGGTGGTGGCAGTCCTGAAATCCCATATCCATATTCCTAATCTGAAAGGCAATCCTCACCCCCGATCTAAACAGTAGCAAACTGTGGACTCATAGATGCCATAGAATGAGGCACAGACAGGAACACTTATGGGCTTATCTTTTCTCATCTACCCATTCTGCTGAGCCTGTCTTTATTAAAAATATTGTTTTGGGCCGGGCGTGGTGGCTGACGCCTGTAATCCCAGCACGCTGATAGGCCCAGATGGGTGGATTACCTGCAGTCAGGAGTTCAAGACCAGCCTGGCCAACATGGTGAAACCCTGTCTCTAACAAAAAATACAAAAATTAAGTGGGTGTGGTGGTATGTGCCTGTAGTCCCAGCTACTCGGGAGGCTGAGGCACGAGAATTGCTTGAACCTAGGAGGTGGAGGTTGTAGTGACCCGGAGTGCAAGCCTCTGTACTCCAGCCTGAGCGATGGAGGGAGACTCTGTCTCAAAAAAAAATTATATAATTTTGTTCATCATGGAGTCTCAGCATTAATTTTGATTTTAAAAATATATATTAAATGGCTGGGCACAGTGGTTCACGCCTGTAATTCCAGCACTTTGGGAGGCCAAGGTAGGTGGATCATGAGGTCAGGAGTTCGATACCAGCCTGACCAACATGGTGAAACCACGTCTCTACTAAAAATACAAAAATTAGCTGGGCGTGGTAGTGAGTGCCTGTAATTCCAGCTACTCAGGAGACTGAAGCAGGAGAATCCCTTGAACACAAGAGGTGGAGGTTGCAGTGAGCCAAGATTGTGCCACTGCATTCCAGCCTGGGCAACAAAGTGAGACTCTATCTAAAAAAAAAAAATCATATCCCCTTATTATTTACCTTCACTGCCTCCTTCAATTGTGTAAGCAAGGCCTAGTCTCAGCCCTACTACCAGGCATTGGACTGGGTTCAGACCCTGGGTGGCTGGCCACTGTTGGGACTGAAATGTCCTCCTTCAAAGTAAATATTCACATTGTGTTTCTGGAACTAGCCACTGTGCTTTCTTACATGCCTGTTTTCTGTAAATATGAGCACAGCTCAATTGACGAGACACTGGGAGGTGGAAGGGATGTTGCAGAAGTAGAAAGCAAAATAAGAGCACTCACATCTTCATTTTACAAAGTGGGGGTGGGGTGGGTCAATGCCTCGGGTGTTTTGTTTTTCCCAAAAAAATAAAGGTTTAACGACATCATTTTTTTTCTCTTTTTTTTTTTTTTTTTTTTTAGAGATGGGGTTTCACCATGTTGGTCAGGCTGATCTTGAACTCCTGACCTCATGATCTGCCCACCTCAGCCTCCCAAGGCGCTAGGATTACAGGCTTGAGCCACCTCACCTGGCCTTTCTTTAGTTTTTTTTGTTTTTGGGTTTTTTTTTAAATGATATCATTAATGTAACTAATAGGGATAACTAAAAATAGTGGCAGGATCATGTGGAGAGGATAGGTAGTCGTGCTTAGTCATAAGAGAAAGTAGATAATGCCTACAGTTGATAAATAACACAAGTATATGTTTATGTGTTTTTGTTTTCTTGTTGTTGTTGTTTTGAGACAGAGTTTCGCTCTTGTTACCCAGGCTGGAGTGCAATGGCGCGATCTCGGCTCACCGCAACCTCCGCCTCCTGGATTCAGGCAATTCTCCTGCCTCAGCCTCCCGAGTAGCTGGGATTACAGGCACCTGCCACCATGCCCAGCTAATTTTTTGTATCTTTAGTAGAGACAGGGTTTCACCATTTCGACCAGGATGGTCTCGATCTCTTGACCTCATGATCCACCCGCCTCGGCCTCCCAAAGTGCTGGGATTACAGGCGTCAGCCACCTTGCCCAGCCTTGTTTTTGTTTTATTAAGACAGGGTCTCACTCTTGTCGCCCAGGCTGGAGCACAGTGGTGCAATCATGACTCACTGCAGCCTCAACTTCCCGGGATCAGGTTATCCTCCCACCTCAGCCTCCTAAGTAGCTGGGACTACAGGCATGCACAGCCATGCACAGCCACGCCCAGCTAATTTTTTGTATTTTTAGTAGAGATGGAGTTTTGCCATGTTGCCCAGGCTGGTCTCAAACTCCTGGGCTCAGGCAACCTGTCCCCCTCGGCCTCCCAAAGTGTTGGGATTACAGGCATGAGCCACCACGCCTAGCCCACAAGTATATTTTTAGAGAAATGGAAGTTAACACCAGAAGAACTAAAAGCAAAAACTTAGTAGTCTCTACTAACTAAGGTTAAGAACAGGGTTAAGACTAAGGAAGAGTGGAGTAGAAGAACTGAGAACTGTTGCTTTAAATAAATAAATAAATAAAATAAAAGCAATAGTTCTTTTATAGAAAATAATAGCAGGGTCTTGCTCTGTTGCCCAGGCTAGAGTACATCGGTGCAATCATGTTTCACTACAACCCAGAACTCCTGGGCTTGAGTGATCCTCTCGCTTCAGCCTCCAGACTGGCTGGTACTACCATGCCCAGCTACTTTTTTTTAATTTTTAGTAGAGCCAGAGTCTCTCTATGTTGCCAAAGATGGTCTCAAAATCCTGGGCTCAAGCAGTCCTCCCATCTCAGCCTCCCAAAGTGCTAGGATTACCAGCATGAGCCACCATGACCAGACTGCTTTTAATTATAAAGCTGAATGTATTTTATTTTTAAAAACCATGTGCAAGGTCAGGAGCAGTGGCTCACACCTGTAATCCCAGCAATTTGAGAAGCCAAGGTGGGAGGATTGCTTGAGCCCTGGAGTTGGAGACCCACCTGGGCAACATAGCAAGACCCCATCTCTACCAAAAAATATATAAAAAATTGGCCAGGTTTGGTGGCTCACGACTGTAATCCCAGCACTTTGGGAGGCTGAGGTGGGCGGATCACCTAAGGTCAGGAGTTTGAGGCCAGTCTTGCCAACATGGCAAAACCCCATCTCTACTAAAAATACAAAAATTAGCCAGGCTTGGTGGCGGGCACCTGTAATCCCAGCTACTCAGGAGACTGAGGCAGGAGAATCACTTGAACCCAGGAGACGGAGGTTGCAGTGAGCCAAGATGGTGCCACTGCACTCCAGCCTGGGCAACACAGCAAGACTCCATCTCAAAAACATAAATAAGTCTGGGCATGGTGGCTCATGCCTGTAATCCTAGCACTTTGGGAGGCTGAGGTGGGTGGATTACTTGAGGTCAGGAGTTCGAGACCAGCCTGTCCATCATGGTGAAACCCCATCTTAAAAAAAAAAACAAAAAAACATAAATAAATAAATAAGCAAGCAAGCTGGGTGTGGTGGTATGTACGTATAGTCCCAGCTACTCAGGAGGCAGGCAGAGGTGGGAGGATGGCTTGAGCCCAGGAAGTTGAGGTTGCAGTGAGCCATGATCTCACCACTGCCCTCCATCCAGCCTGGGTGACAGAGCAAAGCCCTGTGTCAAACACAAAAAAACATTACTTTGATTTCTTTGTTGCTGTTGTTAAATATGGAGATGAGGTCTCACTATGTTGCTCAGTCTGGTCTCAAACTCCTAGGCTCAAAGGATCCATCCGCCTCAGCCTCCCAAAGTGTTGGGATCACGTGCGGGAGCCACTGCACCCAGCATTTTTTTTTTTTTTTTTTTTTTGAGAGGGAGTCGTCTGTCACTGAGGCTGGAATGCAATGGTACAATCTCTGCTCACCGCAACCTCTGCCTCCTGGGTTCAAGTGATTCTCCTGCCTCAACCTCCTGAGTAGCTGGGACTACAGTCATGAGCCACCACACCCAGCTGTTTTGTATTTTCAGTAGAGACACTGCCTCTAGACAGTGTTTTGCCATGTTGGCCAAGCTTGTGTTGACCTCCTAACCTCAAGTGATCCACCCGCCTTGGCCTCCCAAAGTGGTGGGATTACAGGCGTGAGCCACTTCCCCAGGTTCTATTAAAACAAAAAGAAAAAGAAGAAGGTATTAAGGTCCTCAACCAAAGTGAGTAGAGATTATTCTCTGCAAAATGATGGGTGTTGGTGGTTTTTTTCTCCACAGCTCTTTAGCATTGATTCTGTGACAGGTTTCAGCAGTACAACAGGTTTGTTTTGTTTTATTATCCGTCTCCTTCCATCCCTACAGGAATGTGAATTCCGAGAGAGCAGAGGTTGTTGACTCTTCTTGCTGTATCTGCATCCCTTGAATAATATAAGGTCCATAGTAGATTTGTTTTTAAAAGGATGGGGTGTAATACTCCTATATACTAAATAACTAAAGAATTAGGCTGGGCGCGGTGGCTCAAGCCTGTAATCCCAGCACTTTGGGAGGCCGAGGCGGGTGGATCACGAGGTCAAGAGATCGAGACCATCCTGGTCAACATGGTGAAACCCCGTCTCTACTAAAAATACAAAAAATTAGCTGGACATGGTGGCGCGTACCTGTAATCCCAGCTACTCAGGAGGCTGAGGCAGGAGAATTGCATGAACCCAGGAGGCGGAGGTTGCGGTGAGCCGAGATCGCGCCATTGCACTCCAGCCTGGGTAACAAGAGCGAAACTCCGTCTCAAAAAAAACAAAAAAGAATTAGTTATTTTCTGGCCGGGTGCGGTGGCTCACGCCTGTAATCCCAGCACTTTGGGAGGCCAAGGCAGGCGGATCACCTGAGGTTCGGAGTTCGAGACCAGCCTGGCCAATATGGTGAAACCCCATCGCTACTAAAAACACAAAAATTAGCCTGGCATGGTGGCGCATGCCTGTAATCCCAGCTACTCGGGAGGCTGAGGCAGGAGAATCGCTTGAACCTGGGAGGTGAAGGTTGCAGTGAGCCAAGATAACGCCACTGCATTCCAGCCTAAGTGGCAGAGCAAGACCCTGTCTAAAAAAAAACAAAACAGATAGATAGATAGGTTTCATAAATTGCTGTAAAGATGAAAAAGGAGACAAAAGCTGTTAAGCACACTTTTTTTTTTTTTTTTTTTTGAGATGGAGTCTTGCTCTGTTGCCCAGGCTGGAATGCAGTGGCGTTATCTTGGCTCACTGCAACCTTCACCTCCCAGGTTCAAGCGATTCTCCTGCCTCAGCCTCCTGAGTAGCTGAGATTACAGGCATGCGCCACCATGCCAGGCTAATTTTTGTATTTTTAGTAGAGATAGGGTTTCACCATGTTGGTCAGGATGATCTCGAACTCCTGACCTTGTGCTCCGCCCACCTCGGCCTCCCAAAGTGCTGGAATGACAGGCGTGAGCCACCGCACCTGGCCAATAAGCACACTTTTAAAATTAAAGATGTTTTGGCCAGGTGCGGTGGCTCACGCCTGTCATCCCAGCACCTTGGCGGGCCAAGATCACTTGAACCAGCAGTTCAAAACCAGCCTGGGCAACATATTGAGATCCGTCTCTGTTACTATACATTTTTAACAAAAAGAAAAAAAAAGCTAGGCGTGGTGACTCATGCCTGTAATCCCAGCACTTTGGGAGGTTGAGGTGGGTGGATCACCTGAGGTCAGGAGTTTGAGACCAGCCTGGTCATCATGGAGAAACCCTGTCTCTAAAAAAAGAAAAAGAAAAATGAAAGGTGTTGTTTTTCCTTTTTCTTTTTTTTTTTTTTAAGGATTTAAAAAATATATATTTTTTGAAAATATTTTGAAAGTAATTAAGATCCCTGATTGGAAGGGGGAAAAAATCAACACAATGAAATTTAGAAACAGAAATGCAAAAGCAGCTGCTGCATCCGGCCCCTTCCACCCGAGGGGCGCAGCCGGGAGATGAAGCTAATTTTATGATCCCAAGTACACGCTCTGGTCAACGCAGAATCACTTAATTACCAGCCTTCTGGTGGAAGAACCCTGTCCTAAGTCAGGGTCAGAAATAGAATAGCTCATCGTGCTTGGCTTTGTTGGTCTGGTATTTAGACAAGGTCAAGGGCTTGTTTTTGTGAAGGAGACTTTGGAATACTTGCAAGTGGACAAACTCCTCATCACCGACATGCACCTTGATGAAGTAGTTCCTCCCCGCAACCACCTGGCTCCTGAAGGACACAGCCTTAAACACGGGGAACTTCTTGTTTTCTTTTTCTTCAAGCTGGGACCTCACCTGGTCAGCGATGTTCTGGGTCTCGATGGTGGCTGGCTGCGAGGCGGAGGGCGCCCCGCACATCATCTTGGCGGCAACGGAGGGACTCGGCGAGGGGACTGGGCCTCCTTTTTCTAAGTTCCTGAACCATAGTAGATAGGTCACAATTACAATTTTTTTTTTTTCAAAAAAAATTTTTTTTTTAATAGAGACAGGGTTTCACCATGTTGATCAGGCTGGTCTCCAACTCGTGACCTCAGGGACTCCACCTGCCTCAGCCTCCCAAAGTGCTGGGATTACAGCCGTGAGCCTCTGCGCCTAGCCGCAATTACAAATTTAAATCTTTACTATACATGATGGTGACCACAGTTAGTAACAATATATAATTGAAAATTGGTGCCAGGTGCAGTGGCTCACGCATGTAATCCTAGCAGTTTGGGAGGCCGAGGTGGGTGGATCACCTGAGGCCAGGAGTTCAAGACCAGCCTGGCCATCATGGTGAAACCCCATCTTTTTTTACACACACACAAAAAAAAAAGGAAAGAAAGAAAAGAAAATTGGTAAGAGGGTAGATTTTAAGTGTTCTTGAGGAAGGAGACCCAGGCATCTGGGATCACCTCCTTGTTGACCTCCACAATGCATTTCAATAAAAGAAAAGGCTAGCCTACTGGCAGAGCCTCCTGAATCAATTTCCTCTAAGATAGCAGGCATGGCGTGGGGGAATCTCTCTGGAAGACATTGTTTTTACTTAAACAAGATCAAACCCCCACCCCACTCCTCCATCTGGAGACCAGAACCTTTTCACATGTAATTCCTAAAACTGTAAACCCAAGACCCTTTCATATGTGATTTATAAAGCTGTAAACCTAAGATCCTTTCACATGTAATATCTAGAGTGTAAGCCTATATAAAGGCAGAGCTTCTCTTTGTTAGGGGAGCTTGGCCGTTTGGACAAAACATGAAGCCTTGCTCCTGCTTTCTAGTTCGGTGTCTGAGAGGTCTGTTTCTCAAGGCTGCTCCTGCTTCATTCTCACCACACACAAAAAAATTAAGGGCCGGGCGCAGTGGTTCGCACCTGTAATCCCAGCACTTTGGAAGGCTAAGGGTGGGTGGATAACCTGAGTTCAGGAGTTCGAGACCAGCCTGACCAACATGGTGAAACCTCGTCTCTACTAAAAATACAAAAAATTAGCTGGGCCTGGTGGTGGGCACCTGTAATTCCAGCTACTTGGGAGGCTGAGGCAGGAGGATCACTTGAACCTGGGAGGCAGAGGTTGCAGTAAGCCGAGATTGTACCACTGTACTCTAGCCTGGGGGACACAGCAAGAGACTCTCAAAAAAAAAAAAAAACTATATGTATTACCTTACATACTTAATTTTTTTTTTTTTTTAAGACAATTTCTGTGTCGCCCAGGCTGGAGTGCAATGGGGCAATCCTTACTGCATCCTCTGCCTCCCAGGTTCAAGCCATTCTTCCGCCTCAGCCTCCTGAGTAGCTGGGATTCCGGGTGGCCATCACCACTAATTTTTCTACTTTTAGTAGAGATGGGGTTTTGCCATGTTGCTCAGGCTGGTCTCGAATTCCTGGCTTCAAGCAATCTGCCCGCCTTGGCCTCTCAAAGGACTGAGATTATAGTCATGAGCCACTGTGCCTGGTTTATTTTTAAATTACATCTACTTTGATTAATATTGCTTCAGGGCCAGGCGCGGTGGCTCAAGCCTGTAATCCCAGCACTTTGGGAGGCCAAGATGGGTGGATCACGAGGTCAACAGATCGAGACCATCCTGGTAAACATGGTTAAACCCCGCCTCTACTAAAAATACAAAAAATTAGCTGGGCATGGTGGTGCGTGCCTGTAATCCCAGCTACTCAGGAGGCTGAGGCGGGAGAATTGATTGAACCCAGGAGGCAGAGGTTGTGGTGAGCCGAGATTGCACCATTGCACTCCAGCCTGGGTAACAAGAGTGAAACTCCGTCTCAAAAAAAAAAATATTGCTTCAGAAATCAGAATCCAATTGATTAGTCCATTCAACAAAGATTTACTGAAATCCTGCTTAGTTCTGAGCAAGTACTGGGGCTATAGCAGTGAAGCTCAAGTCCCTGTCTTCAGACTATTGACTATTACTGCTCACTGGTTTACGATCAAGGTGGAATAATCACAGTTCCCTGATCTCCCCTGGTTTTATGTCGAAGGCGCCAGACCACAACCCTTGTCAACATTTGGAAATGTTAACATTTCCAAAACATTTCTAAAGGTAGGGAGCTAGTGCTGGTTCATTTCATAAAAAAGTGACTGAGCCAGAGGGAGACAGAGTCTTAAACTGCAAAGAAAGAAAGAAACAAACAAAAACCACAATTCATGATGATGTATTCATTGACTTATTTTGGACCAAAAATTAATTTTATCCCTGAATCCAATTAAGACTGCTGTATCCAGGCCGGGCAAGGTGGCTCATACCTGTAATCCCAGCACTTTGGGAGGCCGAGGCAGGCAGATCACAAGGTTAGGAGTTCAAGACCAGCCTGACCAACATGGTGAAATCTCGTCTCTATAAATAAAATATATATATATAAATTTAAAAGACTGCTGTATCCACTTTATACAGAAAAAAATGCTGATGGCAGTGGTTTTATAGAATGTTTTAAAAAGCAAAACTGGAAGAATGACAAGTAGCTGCTAAATATATATATTTGGATACAGAGTCCTGCTCTGTTGCCCAGGCTGGTGGTGCAATTACAGCTCACTTTAGGCTCAACTCCCAGCTCAAGGGATCCTCCTGCCTCAGCCTCTGAAGTAGGTAGGGCCACAGGCATGTGACACCACAACCAACTAATTTATTTATTTAGTTTTTTTAGAGGCAGAGTCTCACTGTGTTGCCCAGGCCAGTCTTCAACTCCTGGATTCAAGAGATCCACCCTCCTCACCTTCCTAAACTTTTGGAATTTCAGGCATGCATCACGCCCAGTGGCTATTAAATTTAAATTCATAAAGCCACTTCTCAAAGTGAACCGTCTTGTGGCAACAAAGACTGCATTGTACACATTCAGTTAACAAAGAACAATATCAATAGCGCACCACACACCAGGATGTAAACTGTGTTTAGGGCCTTCTAAATAGACTAGTACTTTGAGTGCCTGCAGTTTCAAGATGAGGGGGTTGAACAAGATCATTTATAAACTTCCAACCGAGAACGTCTTTAAGATTCTGTGACTTTTATCCACTAAAGCAAAACATTTGTGAAATTTGCGTTTGATGCAGCAGTTGTTATCTAATTCAACAAATATTTCTTGAGTACATGGAAAGTTGATTCTCTCTTCAGCAAAAATCTAACAGACTTGGCTGGGCACCGTGGCTCATGCCTGTAATCTTAGCACTTTGGGAGGCCGAAGCAGGTGGATCACCTGAGGACAGCAGTTCAAGACCAGCCTGGCCAACATGGTGAAACCCTGTCTCTACTAAAATAGAAAAATTAGCCAGGCATGATGGTGGGGGCCTGTAATCCTAGCTACTCAGGAAGCTGAGACAGGAGAATCACATGAACCCAGGAGACAGTGGTTGCAGTGAGCCAAGATCGCACCACTGCACTCCAGCCTGGGCAACTGAGCAAGACTCTTTCCCCCCAAAATAGAAAAATCGCTGGGCATGGTGACTCACACCTGTAATTGGCTCACACACTTTGGGAGGCCGAGGCAGGTGGATCTCCAGATGTCAAGAGTTCGAGAACAGCCTGACCAATATGGAGAAACCCCATCTCTACTAAAAATACAAAATTAGCTGGGCTTTGTGGCACATAACTGTAATCCCAGCTACTTGGGAGATGGAGGCAGAAGAATCGCTTGAACCTGGGAGGCAGAGGTTGCGGTGAGCCAAGATTGCACCATTGCACTTCAGCCCAAGCAACAACAGCGAAACTCCATCTCAAAAAAAAAAATCAAGCTGACCCAAATACATGTACACCCACGTTCCCAGCAGCAGTATTCACAGTAGGAAAAGGTGGAAACAACCCAAATGTCCAACGACTAATGAATGAATAAACAAATTGTGGTCTCTCCATGCAGTGGAATATTACTCAGCTGTTAACAAACAAGAAGGGGGCCAGGTGCAGTGGCTCACGCCTGTAATCCCAGCACTTTGGGAGGCCAAGACGGGTGGATCACGAGGTCAAGAGATCGAGACCATCCTGGTCAACATGGTGAAACCCCGTCTCTACTAAAAATACAAAAAAAATTAGCTGGGCATGGTGGCGCGTGCCTGTAATCCCAGCTACTCAGGAGGCTGAGGTAGGAGAATTGCCTGAACCCAGGAGGCGGAGGTTGCGGTGAGCCGAGATTGCGCCATTGCCCTCCAGCCTGGGTAACAAGAGTGAAACTCCGTCTCAAAAAAAAAAAACAAGAAGAGTACAGATGCATGATACATGCCTGGATGACCCTTGAAAACATTATTATGCTGAGTGAAAAAAGCCTGACACAACAGATCACATGCTGTATGATTCTTGGCCAGGTGTGGTGGCTCACGCTTGTAATCCCAACACACTGGGAGGCCAGGGTGGATGGATCACTTGAGGTCAGGAATTCAAGACCAGCCTGGCCAACATGGTAAAACCCCATCTGTACTAAAAACAAAAATTAGCAGGGCATGGTGGTGGTTCCTGTAATCTCAGTTACTTGGGAGGCTGAGGTGGGAGAATCACTTGAACCTGAGAGGGGAAGCTTGCAATGAACCGAGATGGTGCCACTGCACTCCAATCTGGGTGCAACAGAGGAAGACTCTGTCTCAAAACAAAACAAAGGTCTCCTTTTGGGATGATGGAAATAATTTGGAACTAGAGGAAAGGTGGTAGTCACACAACATTGTGAATGTACTAAATGCCACGCAATTTTTCATTTTATTTGTTTTTATTTTTAGTTTTGTAGAGACGGGGTCTTCTTCCATTGCCCAGGCTGATCTCAAACTCTCTGACATTAAGACTTAGCAACTCCAGCCTGGGTGACAGAGCGAGACCCTGTTTACAAACACTCTCTCTCTCTCCCTCTCTCTCTCTCTCTCTCTCTCTCTCTCTCTTTCTCTCTCTTACACTTAGCCAGGAGGCTGAAAATGGTAAGGAAGATGACATAGAAGAAATGAAAGAGAGCAGTGTCCTTCCAGGTGCAGGAGTCAATGGGGAGAAAGGAAGAGGGACAGGTGAGGAAGGCAGCTCCACCGACGGGGATCTCGGACAGGGAAGGGAACCTTTGTCACCATTCCATATTTGAGAAAACTCCTGGGCAGGGTGGTGGCCCATGCCAACAGTTTTAAGATGTGTGGCAAGGTCAGAAATAAGGAAGATCCAGTTTGTGCTCTGGGACCTTCCTTAGACACTCAGCAGCGTGAATGGCTGTTGAGAGCTTTGGGTGCCTACTCTGGGACCCACTCTGGCAGCATCACGGCAGATTCAGAGGAGTCAGCTGCGCTGGCGATTGGAGGGGAGGTTGACTCAGCAGGGAGGAGGACTGAGTCCTGACTGAGCCAAGAAAGAGCATATGTTAGGAGCGGACTCCAACCACTCAGACACGGAACTGGGACACGGCGTTACAGGACCCAGCTGTGGCTAACATTGCTAATTGCCTCCCCGAGATTCACTCCCCTTTGTACTAAACAAACCTCTATTTTATGTGGCATGGCAATGTGCCCAACAGTCTATGCCCACTTCCTCAGGCTTCTCCTAGGAAAGGCGGCTAGAGGTGCTTCTGGGAAAAAACTTTTCCTTTCCTGATAAATGGGCACAGACATAGGTGTGCTGTCTGGGGCTGGAGCAGCCACGTTGTTACCCTTAGGTAATGAGGATGACGACAAAATCCATCAGGCCAATGTGGCAGAGCAGAAAGACTAAAAGAACAGAACTACTCCCTTGGGAAGAGCCCTATTTATCTGGAGCAAATACTTTAATAAGAACCAAATTAGGCCAGGCGCGGTGGCTCATGCCTGTAATCCTAAGCACTTTGGGAGGCTGAGGCGGGCAATCCATCTCAAAAAAAAAGAAAAGAAAAGAAATTAATAGCTAGCAGACTGATAGGCAAGGGACTTTCTGAAGAAAATAGAAATGGCTGCTTGAAGGTTTTTTTTTTTAGATGAAGTCTCACTCCGTCGCCTATGCTAGAGTTCAGTGGTGCAATCTCTGCTCACTGCAACCTCCACCTCCTGGATTCAAGCAATTCTCAGCCTCAGCCTCCCGAGTAGCTAGGACTACAGATGCACGCCACCATGTCTGGCTATTTTTTTTGGGGGGGGTGGGGGGGTCAGGGGCTTAGAAGTCTGGCTAATTTATATATTTTTAGTAGAGACAGGTTTCACCATATCGGCCAGGTTGGTCTCGAACTCTTTTTTAAATTTTTTATTTATTTATTTATTTTTTAAATTAAAGATGAGGTTTCACCATGTTGGTCAGGCTGGTCTTGAACTCCCGACCTCAGGTGATCCGCCCGCCTTGGCTTCCAAAGTGCTTGGATTACAGGCATGAGCCACCACGCCCGGCCTGGTCTCAAACTCTTCACCTCAGGTGATCGACCCACCTGGGCTTCCCAAAGTGCTGAGATTACAGGTGTGAGCCACCGTACCTGGCCCCACTTGAAGATTTTTATTGTTTTACGGTGTGTTGTGGGTAACGGTATTTTACTGGTTTTTTTCATAAAATGTATATCACTTGTTAATGCTTTGTGAATTTGGCTTTGCTTTTGGGGGAATGTCACAGTCTTGAGTCCTGCTCCAAGGTGGACATGGCTTCAAGAGAGAAAAAAGGCTATTTACAGTTTTTCCTCAGTGGTGAGTCCTTAAATGACACTTGGATCCTCTATAAAGTATATCATCCATATCTGAACACAAATGCGGCTAGTATTTTCACATAGAAATCAGCTCATCGTTCTGGCAATATCATTTAGTGACCTTAGTGGTATGGCTATCCTTGATGACTTTGGCGTAGTAGTTTCACCTGAGCAGTAGAGACAAGAATTTGACCCACCTGAGCTCAGCAGCATTTTCTTTTTCTTTTTTTTTTTTTTTTTTCCGAGACCGAGTCTCGCTCTGTCGCCCAGGCTGGAGTGTGGTAGTGGGAACCCTGCTCACTGCAACCTCCATCTCCCCAGTTCAAGTGATTCTCCAGCCTCATTCTCCTGATGCGCCCAAACTTCTAAATCTTTATATCCAGTCCAGATTTTTTTTTTTTTTTTAAGAAATAGGGGTTGGAGGCCAGGCGTGGTGGCTCACACCTGTAATCCCAGCACTTTGGGAGGCCGAGGCAGGTGGATCACAAGGTCAGGAGTTTGAGAGCAGCCTGACCAACTTGGTGAAACCCATCTCTACTAAAAATTAGCCAGTACAAACCACAGTGCTTCCATTATTTATGTTTAAAAATAATAATAATAAAAAGAAAAATAAATTAGCTGGGCATGGTGGCATGTGTCTGTAATTTCAGCTACTCAGGAGGCTGAAGCAGGAGAATTGCTTCAACCTGGAGGCAGAGGTTGCAGCGAGCTGAGATCGCGTCACTGCACTCCAGCCTGGGTGACAGAGCGAGACTGCGTCTCAAAAAAAAAAAAGAAAGAAAATTTGAACAGACATGTGTCCAAAGATGATATGCAAAGGGTCCAAGCTCGGAGGCTCATGCCTGTAATCCCAACACTTTGGGTGGCCAAGGCAGGCAGATCACCTGAGGTCAGGAGTTCAGACCAGCACCTGACCAACATGGCAAAATCCCGTCTCTACTAAAAATACAAAAAATTAGCCAGGTGTCATGGTGCATGCCTGTAATCTCAGCTACTTGGGAGCCTGAGGCAGGAGAATTACTTGAACCTGGGAGGCAGAGATTGCAGTGAGTTGAGATTGTGCCATTGCACTCCAGCCTGGGCAACAAAAGCAAAATTCCATCTGAAAAAAAAAAAAATATATATATATATATATATATATATATATAAATAAAATTAGCCAGACATGGTGGTGCATGCCTGTAGTCCCCGCTACTTGGGAAGCTGAGGCAGGAGATCACTTGAACCCGAGAGGTTGTGGTGAGCTGAGACAGTGCCACTGCACTCCAGCCTGGGCAACAGAGCTAGACCCAGTCTCAAAAAAATCAAGAGTCAACAAGTAGAAACAACCCAAATGTCCATCAGCTAATGAGTAGATAAACAAAATGTATGCCCGGGCATGGTGCCTCACGCCTGTAATCCTAGCACTTTGGGAGGCCAAGGCGGGTGAGCTGCTTGAGTCCACCGCGCCTGACTAATTTTTTGTATTTTTAGTAGAGACGGGCTTTCACCATATTGGCCAGGCTGGTCTCGAACTCCTGGCCTCGTGATCCACCAGCTTTGGCCTTCCAAAGTGCTGGGATTACAGGCCTGAGCCACCAGCCGGCATTTTCTATTTTTCATGGCAGCCTGAATGGATTAAGACAGTGAGCCATGAAAAGGAATGAAACCCTGATAAATGCTATGACGTGAAGGAACTTTAAAAACATGATGCTAAGTCAAAGAAGATCAGCTCGGAAAATCATAGAAACAGAAAGCATGTAGTGGATGCTAGGGGCTGGGGAGGGAGGAAATGGGGAGTGACTGATAATGGATGCGGCTTTCTTTGGGGAATGATGAAACATTCTAAATTTGTTTGTGGTGATGGCTTTGAGAATAGGCCAAAAACCACTGAATTGTGCACTTTAAAATGGCAAATTTTTTAATATGTGAATTATATTTCTTTCATTCTTTCTTTCTTTCTTTTCATTGTTGTTGTTGAGAGGGAGTCTCACTCTGTCGCCAGGTTGGATGGAGTGCAGTGGCACAATCTTGGCACACTGCAACCTCCACCTCCCAGGTTCAGATGATTCTCCTGCCTCAGCCTCCAGAGTAGCTGGGATTACAGGTGCCCACCACTAGGCTCAGCTAATTTTTTGTATTTTTAGTAGAGATGGGGTTTCACCATGTTGGCCAGGCTGGTCTCGAAGCGCTGACCTCAGGATTCGCCCACCTTGGCCTCCCAAAGTGCTGGGATTACAGGCGTGAGCCACCGCGCCCGGCCGTGAATTATATTTCAATAAAACCGTTATTACAGTTTTTGTATAGAGCTGCCACATATGAGTACATGTACAATGGATGAGACCTGCTGAACTCTAGATCACACCAATGTCTATTTCTTTTTTGGATATCATACTACATGGTTGTATGTTACCATTGGCGAGACCAAGTAGAGGATGCCTGGGACTTTCCAGTATGGTTTTTTACAAGTGTCAGTAAATCTATGATTATTTCAAAATAATTTTACAGATTATGGGGAGACCGAGTGAGTCAGTGACCCCCTGCAGTCCCCAGCTTCAGGTCTCAGTCTCTGGGACTCATGCTTCACAGGCATTGTGATGGGGCATCCTTGGAGAATAAAACGTTTTGTGAAGAAAAAAAAATACATCATGAAGCAAACCAGTTAGGTTGTTTGTATGTATGTATGCATGTATGTACGTACGTACGTACGTATGTATGTATTTATTTATTTATTTATTTTGAGACAGAGTCTCTGTCTCCCAGGCTGGAGTGCGGTGGCACGATCTTGGCTCACTGCAGCCTCCGCCTCCCAGGTTCAAGCAATTCTCCGGCCTCCTGAGTAGCCGTGATTACAGGCGTGCACCACCACACCTGGCTAATTTTTTTGCATTTTTAGTAGAGACTGGTTTTGACCATGTCGGCCAGGCTGCTCTCAAATTCCTGACCTCAGGTGATCCACCCGCGTTGGCCTCCCAAAGTGCTGAGATTACAGGCATAAGCCACTGTGCCCAGTGTAGTTTCTCTCAATTTGGAGTGCGTTGGAAAATGTGCCATGCATCTCTCTCTATTCTCTTCCTAAATCTTGCCAGAGTGGCACTGAAGGCATGAAAACCCCACAAGGATAAAGAGAACAGAAGAAGTACCAACAGCATATTTTGTTTCCTTTCTAAAAGTATTTTTGGAGGATGAAAGACAGGATAATACCCAGTTTTAGTAGAGGAAAGGAAGCTGGAAGTACCTTTAGAGGGGATGATGATAAAGAGGAAGCAGTTTCACCCCACAGAACCTGGGGAAGCTCAGGAACTAGAGACAGAAGCTCAGGAACTAGTGCCACAAGAGGTGAGGATGAACCTTGGGCTGGCTGTATGCCATGGACACTTATGACCTCTTTTGTGGACTGTCAGCCCTGCAGCAACCACAGAGAATCAATCTTTTCCTTCCTTCCATCCTCCTTCCTTTCTTCTTTTCATTTATTTATTTATTTATTATTTTTAAAGATGGGGTTTCACCATGATGGCCAGGCTGGTCTTGAACTCCTGACCTCAGGTGATCCACCCACCTTGGCCTCCCAAAGTGCTAGGATTAGAAGCATGAGCCACTGCGCCTGGCATCTTTTTTTTTTTTTTAAAGACAGAGTCTTGCTCTGTTGCCCAGCATGGAGTGCAGTAGCGCAATCTTAGCCATTATAATTACACTCCAGACTGGGCAGCACAGCAAGACTCTGTCTCAAAAAAAAAAAAAATCATGTATACGATATCAACTTGTTTGAGTCAAACAGTCTGGGTGTAGTGGCTCATGCCTGTAATCCTAGCACTTTGGGTGGCAGAGTTGGTGGATCACCTGAGGTCAAGAGTTCGAGACCAGCCTGGCCAACATGGCAAAAACCACATCTCTACTAAAAATACAAAAATTAGCTGGGCGTGGTGGCGCACACCTGTAATCCTAATTACTTGAGAGGCTGAGGAAGGTGAATCGCTTGAACCTGGGAGATGGAGGTTGCAGTGAACCAATATTGTTCCACTACACTCCAGCCTGTGCAACGGGAGCAAGACTCTGTCTCAGAAAAAAAAAAAAGAGTCAAACATAGGATTGTGAAGGTCCTTCTGTTTTGGATAGCACTACAAAGAGAGAAAATACATTGCTTTGGGGTTTGTGTAGGCACTATGTCACAATAAATGGAAACAACCAATTAGGTTGAACCATATGAAGTACCCATTTTGTAGACAAAAGTAATTGAATATCAGCAGTTTCTTTTTTTTCTTTTTTATTTATTTTTAAAAAAATTTTTTATATAATAATCGAGACAGGGTTTCACCATGTTGGCGAGACTGGTCTTGAACATCTGACCTCAGGTGATCCGCCCACGTTGGCCTCCCAAAGTGCTGGGATTACAGGCGTGAGCCACCGCACCTAGCGAATATCAGCAGTTTCACATGGTTTAGCCTAACAGCTGCCAAGAGTCTGAATGCAGGAAAGCACACTGGCACATTTAGGAGGAAGGCCTGTAAACTTGCGTTTAGATACAGACATTCACCTTACCAGCCTGGGGCATGCAAATTACCTGGTCTCAGTTCTTTAATCTGTGAAATGGGGATAATAACACTATGTCTTCTGCTCTTATAAGGGCACAGTACTATAACAAGCATTAGACTTTGCTATTCAGATACAGAGATGTGAAGCAGTGCAATGTTGCTTGTTATTGCTCTGGATACATTATTAGCTTGGAGATGTGAAAAATGTAAGTGGCTGGGTTTCCTGGCAGGTAGTTTTCTTTTCTTTCTTTCTTTCTTTTTTTTTTTTTTTTTTTTGAGACAGAATCACACTGTTTATTATTATTATTTTCATAAAGATGGGGTTTCACCATGTTGGTCAGGCTGGTCTTGAACTCCCAACCTCAGGCGATCCACCCATCTTGGCCTCCCAAAGTGCTGGGATTACAAGCATGAGCCACCACGCCCGGCCTTTTTATTTTTTTATTTTATTTTTATTATTCTATTTTTTAGATGGAGTCTCGCTCTGTCATTCAGGTTGGAGTGCAGTGGCACAATCTTGGCTCACTACAACCTCCACCTTGTGAGTTTAAGTGATTCTCCCTGCCTCAGCCTCCCGAGTAACTGGGATTACAGGTGCCTGCAACCACACCTGGCTGATTTTTTTTTGTATATTTAGTAGAGACAGGGTTTCTCCAGGTTGGTCAGGCTGGTCTCAAACTCCCAACCTCAGGCAATCCGCCCGCCTTGGCCTCCTAAACTGCTGGGATTACAGGTGTGAGCCACTGCGCTCAGCCTATTTTTATTTTAGAGACAGGGTCTCACTTTGTCACCCAGGCTAGAGTGCAATGGCATGATCATAGCTCACTTCAGCCTTGAACTCCTAGGCTCAGTGATCCTCCTGTCTCAGCTTCCCGAGTATCTAGGACTATAAGTGTGCACCGCCATGCCAGGCTAATTTTTTTTCTTTAAAAATAAGAAACAGTATGTCAAGGTTTTTTGGGGGCCACATTTTTTTTTTTTTTAATAGAGATGAAGGCTTGTTATATTGCCCAGGCTGCTCTCGAACTCTTGGGCTCAAGTGATCCTCTCCTGCTTCAGCCTCTCAAGTCACTGGATTACAAGCATGAGCCAACCTCAGTCAGCTCTATCCCTTCTTCCTAAATATCTTTTCATGTTTGTTTTGTTTTTTGTGTATGTACCAAAGTTTACAATTAATCATGAAGGAATTCATTATTTTATTTGTAGATCTGAACTAGCTATAGAAATTATAGAACTGGGATATGAATATGGTGATTAATTTAAATAAAGAAGAGTAATAAAAATACAACTCTTCTTTGGACTCTTCTTCCCCTGAATTTCTTATATTGTGCTCTATATTCTCTAGAATTTTCTAGCAATGTCTTAGAATTGCCTTTCCCCCCACAAGTTCGCAGAAGAGACCATTTTTAATCTTAGACTTTTCAATTCCTTGCATTATTTTTTGGGTCCCATGAGTTCCTTTATTCTTGGTTTTGTTTTGCTTTTTTTCATTTTTTATATTCAAGAATTTCAGCTGGGTGAGGTGGCTCATGCCTGAAATTCTAGCACTGCGGGAGGATCACTTGAGCCCAGGAGCTTGAGACCAACCTGGGCAACATAGCAAGACCCCATCTTTCCAAAAAATAGAAAAAGATTAGCCAAGCATGGTAGTGTGCACCTGTAGTCCCAGCTATTCAGGAGGCTGAGGTGGGAATATTGCTCGAGCCCAGGAGTTCAAGGCTCCAGTGAGCTATGACCCTGCCACTGTACTCCAGCCTGGGCCACAGAGAGAAAAAAAAAATTCTTCATGGTACATGCCTTAGAGTGGAATTGGTGAGCCATAAGGTGTGCACAGGTTTTTTGTTTTTGTTTGGAGATTAAGTCTCACTCTGTCATTCAGGCTGGAGTGCAGTGGCACGATCTCAGCTTTCGCCTCCTGGGTTTAAGTGATTCTCCTGCCTCAGCCTTCTGAGTAGTTGGGATTACAGGCACATGCCACCATGTCCAGTTAATTTTTGTATTTTTAGTAGAGACGAGGTTTCACCATGTTGGCTAGTCTGGTCTCGAACTCCTGGCCTCAGGTGATCCACCTCCTCGGCCTCCCAGCGTGCTGGGATTCCAGGCATGAGCCACCGCGCCTGGCTGCACTTGTTTAACTTCACTGCATATTGCCCAGTTACTCTCTAAATGACAGTTCTAGTTCTACTACATTTCCCGCAGTAGAATTTAAGAATTCCCATTGCAAAGCCTAGCATGATGGCACACACCTGTAGTTCCAGCTACTTGAGAGGCTGAAGTGAGATGATCCCTTGAACCCAGGAGTATGAATCAAACCTGGGCAACACAGTGAGAACCCCTATCTTTAAGAAAAATGAAAAAAGATCCCATTGCTCATTAACACTTGGTAATACTATTAGACATTTAAATATTTGTCCAGGTCAGGTGTGAGGCTCACATATGTAATCCTAGTACTTGGGGAGGCCAAGGCGAGAGGATCACTTGAGGCCAGGATTTCAAGATCGGTCTGAAAACACAGCAAGATCCTCATCTCTATTTTTTAAATTAAATATTTGTCTATTTAAAAGCCTTGAAATAATTGAGACTCTTGCTGTAAAACCTAGACTGGAGTGCAATGGCACGATCTCAGCTCACTGCCTCCCGTGTAGCTGGGATTACAGCAACCGCCATTATGCCCAGCTAATCTTTGTATTTTTATAGAGATGGGTTTCACCATGTCGGCCAGGCTGGTCTTGAACTCCTGACCTCAGGTGATCCACCCACCTCAGTCTTCCAAAGTGCTGGGATTACAGATGTGAGGCACCACGCCCGGCCTCTCTCACGGTTTTCATTTGCCTTTTGCTGACTACTGAGGAGCTTAAGAATCTTTTCTTTTCTTTTTCTTTTTTTTTTGAGACTGAGTCTCACTCTGTTGCCCAGGCTGGAGTGCAGTGGTGAGATCTCAGCTCACTGCAACCTGTGTCTCCCGTTCAAGCGATTCTTGTGTCTCAGCCTCCCGAGTAGCTGGGACTACAGACGCCCACCACCACGCCTGGCTAATTTTTTGTATTTTAGTAGAAACGGTGTTTTACCATGTTGCCTAAACTGGTCTCAAACTCCTAAGCTCAGGCAATTTGCCCGCCTCGGCCTCCCAAAGTGCTGGGGTTACAGGCGTGAGCCACCACGTCCAGGCGACTTCAGATCTTTGACCCATTATTCTGTTGCATTGTCTATTTTTAAATTATTGTCGTGGTTTTTAATGCATTATGATTCTGTAAGTTCCAAATATCTTTTCCTATACATGCTCTGTTTTTTTGTTGTTGTTTTTTTCCTTTTACTTTTTAAAAATGGTGCTTTTCAATTAATAGATATTTTTAAAACTCTAGGTCACAAACTATTCCCCTATATTTTCCTATACAAATTTTAAGGTTTTTGCTTTTATTCTCCTGGGATAGATTTCTGTGTGATTTAAGATTGTTTAAACTTGTATATGTGGGTATGGCACCTAACAATATATATATATGCATTCGGTTGGGCACGGTGGCTCACGCCTGTAATCCCAGCACTTTGGGAGTCTGTGGCAGGAGGATCACCTGAGGCCAGGAGTTCGAGACCAGCCTGGCCCATACGGCAAAACCCCGTCTCTACAAAAAACACAAAAATTAGCTGGGTATGGTAGCACCCACCTGTAGTCCCAGATACTTGGGAGGCTGAAGCAGAGAATTGCTTGAACTCAGGAGGCAGAAGTTGCAGTGAGCAGAGATCACACCACTTCACTCCAGCCTGTGTGACATAGCAAGACTCTGTCTCAAAAAAAAGTATATATATATATATATGTACATATATATACACACACAAACACACACACACACACGTGTATTCCAGTAACAATATAAAATGTAATATATATACACATGTAATATACTTTGGTTAACATGTATATTACAAATAAAAGGTAACATATTAAATAATACATGTTATATATTATCCTTTACAACTTATCTTTTATATATACACACATACACGCACTCTTAAGTTAATACATATATTAGGGGAATAGATAGGTAGACCCGTTTCCATATCAGAAGATATAGATTACCTAATATTTTCAAGTTTTAATTATTTT